>NC_142504.1:49918579-52908579 GCF_057876585.1 Rhinolophus sinicus | reverse complement strand
ACCAGAGTACCACTAAAGTGAATCCTACTCCATAAAATTATAATATATAACTTTATTTACCAATGTTACCCCAATATATTTAATTTTAAAAATAGCACAGGTGAACTCCAAACAAGTTCTTTATATAAATTATACCTATAATCTCCATATAAAAATAAATATATGGGCATGTATTCTCATGCACCACAAATATTGAATGTGACATGCCTTAAACCAGCATGAAAATTATTTGGAAAGCTCATATACATTTGAATGTTTGAGTTTCTCTGAATAAAGTTACTTCACAAATGTAAAACAAAATTATAATAAAAAATATAACCTATATATTCTTTAAATTTTTCATATGGGTCATAGGTCATGGACATTCTTTTCTCACTGCCAGGTTCCCAGACTCTACTATGCATAAGTATCCACTAAGGTGCTTATTCAAATGCACGTTTCAAGGCCCTACTCCCTTGAGATTCTGCTTCAATATGTCCAAGACAAAGCCTAGCAACCTGGTGATTCTGATGCAGGTGGTGTCAGAATCACACCTTGAATGACATTGCTCCAGACTCTGGCAGTCTGCTTAAAGAGAGGTGTATTTCCCAAAGCTTTCACACTGGAGCCTGAGATAAGTTAAAGTGAATAACAGAGAACTTTATGGGGATTTGTGAAAACCTGGACAATTAGGGGCCAAAAGGACAGAATGGATCCAAACTAAACCAAGGGAGCAACTTGAAAATGTTTTTCTTTTGGATGACGCAAAAAATTATACTAACACCAAACCCAAGTCACATAATATCTGTGCCTTCTATGAGTATTCAAGCAGGACAATTGCTAATAATAAGTCCCTGATTACTGAACAACAGTCAATGCAAAGAAATCTGAGGAATCTGTGTGGGCATTACCATGTTCTTATCTGGTCACAAAATCCAGTTGGTGTGCGATTACTCCAATGTGACACCTTATATAAGCTAGAAATCGTGTCTTCACATTGTAAACCAATAAAATTACATTGTAGCCATTGACAACACATACAATTTTTGCCTGTTTGATGTCCCAATACTGCAACAGCACTTGCCCTGGTTTGGAAAGCAGTCATTCTCTTCCTTAAGACAGCATTACAGGGAGTTTCATTCTCCTTCGTCTTCCTGCATCTAGGACATATTTATAGACAGCAGAATAATGTCACACAAATTGCTCTCACAAATATCCCTTGCTTCTTTGCAATATCAGTGTCCATTCCTAGGCTAGAGTGTGAAATTTCCATGAGTTACAATTTTTTTCCAATGTATTTTCTTGCCATTATTAGTATACAAAAAGATGGTGGAGTGGATGACTGCATTCCTGAATCAAATGTGTAATGTTGAACACAAACGTGAAGCATTTAACTTTGGTCCTATGATATAAATATAAAATTCCTACAAGAATAAAATTAAGGAGATTGTCTCATGTGGGATATTAGGAAACCTAACCCTCTCCATTATCCCCTCTGAGTTCCAACCTACAGAGAATATAGAGAATATACACATACTCAAGAATCACTTGCCTAATAGTGGATCAGTGTGCCACTTTTATTCATGCCCTAGTAGGTGTCCCCAACCCTCTAAAGTAAGGCTTTCTGATTGAAGGATGCAGCATAGGACAGATCCCAAGACAAAAAGACTTTTATTCCCTCTGCCCCAATTGAAAACAGGTCAGTGTGCACTGAAGGCATGACTTAGCCATCCACATGGAAGTGTAAAGCTGAAACAAACAAACAGCAGGCACCTCACTGGGGTTTCCAGCAGGCTCTGATAAAGATCCATTTACTTGGAGAATGATGGTGTAAGGTAAGCCTCACTAAAGAGGCTGACATCAAAGGGAATGAGCCTGGGGTGGGGACTACACCATTTATTGATGAATGTGACAGTCAGCAAAGGCTAGGTTAGGCTGCAGTAACAAACAGCTTCAAAATCTCAGAAACTTGAAGAGCATTTTCTTTTCTTTCTCAAGCTAGTTGTAAAACATGGGTTGGGAGTGGGGAGGGGAGTAGTGGAGGGTTCTGTTCTTTGTAGTCACTCAGAGACCCTGCTGACAGAGGCTCCTTCTCAACACATATTGCCATTACCAGTGCAGCTGAAGGGTCTCACAACCTCAATAGAATGTTCTGGCTGGGCAGTAATACACTTCACTTCTCCTTATAATCCACTGGCCAGAACTTGTCAAATAGCTCCTTCTAATTTCAAAGGGACAGAGAAGTACAATTTTCCCATGAACCAGAAAACTATAAACACCAGGAATGTATGCTACAGTGGGGAGTAGTATTTTAAAATCATCATTCATTTTACTTTATTTCTAGTATCTTACAACTTGACCACTCATACTTTCATTGCCCACTTCCTTCTTCCTCCTCCAATGTCTTATTTTCGTAGTCTTAACAAGCATTGGAAAGGCACTTTCATAAAAATGTACACAGGGAGACCAATGGTTCTCTCTGTTCCTCCCACATCCTCTTCTAACTACCCTTTCCTTATACTTTAGTGTATATGTCCAAGAAGTCAATGGGCTGTGCCATAGGAAACTATGATTTTTAACACATAGGCCACACATTTGTAATTTTGGCCCAATAAATGCTCATGATACTTACCAATCAAATTAGCAATTCCTCCTACCATGGGGACAAGTAAAGAAGCAGAGAAGAGATCATTCTAACACTCTGTGGGTCTGTTGGTGGGAACGGGAATGCTCTTTTCCATGAAATCATGTGGAGGAAGTCTAAAAACATCACTTAATAATTTCATAGCCTTAGGTTAGAAAATCCTTTATAATTCTGACATGAAACTTAGATTTCATAAAGCAAGATTTTAAGTCCCATAGGCCAAAGAAGCTTTGGATAATATGAAAGGAAAATAACATATTGGGAGAAAATATTTACTACACATGACAAAAATGCAGTATCCATAATATATACAGAGTGCTTACAAATCAATAATAAAAAACTGAAAAGAAACACCGTATTTTGCCATGCATGATGTGCTCGCATGTATAATGTGCACCCACATTTTTGGCCAAAACTTTTAGGGGAAAAAAATCTTTCATTTTAATTTTAATTCAAAATTTTATTAGTTTATATTTAGGTACTTATTTTTTTGTATTATAAAGGAATTTTAGCATTTATTTATTTATTTATGTATTATTACACTTTTAACTCATAAGCATAAATAAAAGAATTAAAAACATTTATATAGATATGGAATTAGTACTACCCATGTATACTGCCCTTATTTTTCCATAAAAGTTTGGGCAAAAAACGTGGGTGTACATTATACATGGCAACATATGGTACATATGAATAATAAGCTAATAAAACATGATTAGTCTCATTGATAATTAAATGAAGTCCCAATTATTTTGCCTAAATTTAGGCCAAAATTAGAAAAAAAATGTAAAGATTGATAATATCAAGTAATGGCCAGAAGATGAAGACCTGGTTGATGTACAAAGTAGAATAATGATTTTGCAGAGCAATTTGTCAGGAGTAGTCAAACTTTAAATTTGTATGCTTTATGACAGAGAGACTTCCTCTTCTAGGAATCTGTCCTACAGAATTACTTGCACAAATACGTCAAGGGCTACAAGCATGATACCTCTTACAGTATTGTTTGTGATATCAAAAATTGGGAAAAACATAAAATTTATCAATGGAGAGATTGATACACTCATGCAATAACAGGCTGCTCAACCATTAAAAGAATCAGATAAGACCTATAAATACTGATGTGGAACATGGTCTTCATTGCTAAGTAAAAAGCAAGTTACAGAATAAAATATATAGTATGGGCCAGTGATGTGCTGGAAAACAAGGTGTCATTTAAAAAAGAAGGCTTTATCAGAGTTTGCTGATTTCAATGAGGTACACTCATCATGGCTGCATTTCAGCTACCAATGTTTAATAATTGGCTTGTAAAATTCTGCAAGCCATTTTATGGGACTATTTTCATTTATTTATAGTACATACGCGAATGCGTGCGAGTATGTAAGTATGTGAGCATGTATTTGCATGTGAGCATTGAGACACAGAAAAAATATCAGAAAGGGTAAACAAAAACTAGAGCAGAATCACCGTGGAATAAGAGGTAATGTACCATTTTGTAATTTTCATACTTCAGTACTGTTTGCATTTTTTTCATTGAACAAGTATTGCTTCAATTGTTTTCTTAAATTAAGATGTACGTATTTTATTCCAAAAGTAATACATTACTACTTTAGAAAAATTGCAAAATATAAAAGAGAAACTATAAATTACCCATACTTATTCTACTTCAGGATAATCACTGTTAATATTTTGGTGTAGTTTCTTCCCACTGTTTTCTCTAGGAAAAAATAACTTTGGGGTTTTTCAACCCAAGTTTACACTTTATGAATAATTTATTAACTGTACATGAATTTTGACACCATTTCTGATTATTTCCTTAGGAAATTATGTTGCTTATTATCATAGAAGTGGTATTAATTATTGATTAAAGGTAAGATTACAAAAATATGTCCTAAAGAGAGGATGACTAAATTTTATTCAATGCAATTCAGGCTAGATTTTATTTCTCAAATTTGCTAAAGAAATATGTAACCAGATTTCATTTCTTAAATTTACTAAAATCATCTAGATAGGGATTTTTTTAATGGCAGTAGAGTTAAAGAAGTGCTATTAATATAGTTGTTATGTATATATTTTACATATGCATTGTTTTACATGAAGAAAACTGTTGACCTTGTAATGTCTACAACAGAAGCAAAAGACAGTGGAAGTTGCCTTGGTTAATTCCAGATAAAGGAATTTAAGGGGAAGAAAAAGTGTTTCACAGATATGCCAGGAAGAAAAGAGGTATTAGAAAGAAAGCAAGACCATTAATACACGAGAAAGATGATGAAATTGGTGGTGACTAAAATGGTAGGGCTACCAATGGCTTTTATATATATAAATACCAAACTTTAACAAGAAAAATAAAGCAAGCCATGGCAGACATTTAGGAAGTAATGAAAATTTTGTCAATACTGCTGCTGATAAAAAAGCAGGTGAGGAAATTCAGTACAACACACTTAAATCCAGGATTCCAGACACCTGTCTTTACCAGGGATTTAAAGTCATGAATTCAGCTCTGTAGCTAATCCAAGACCTCACCCAGTTGAGCCCCAATCAAACTTCCAGTTTCACAGTCTACTTTCCAAATGCATTCTGCACCTAAACCTTGCACAAAATTCATGACTCAAAACTGGAAATGCAAACTTTTAGACTTGTCTTTCATCAGGCACTATATTCAGAATTATCTCAATACCAGAGTCGGGGGCATTATCTGTGCTTCAAGCCGATTGTTTTATTTGGTTCTACCAACTCACATGTCAATACGCACTTCTTCACCCAACACATCCCAGCTCCCTAAGCCATTTCAGTAATTGACAGAGCTCAAGTATCCACTGAACTAATTAGGATTACTTGGGATCACTGTTGTACCTTGCTTTTCTTTTTGCAATTATGGAGAATGTCCATAGTGAGTGAGTAAAGAAAAAAATAGTCTCTCCTTTTTATTTTCTTTAAGCAAATTCAATTAGTTGATGTATCCATAAAGGGGCTCATCTATACTTCACAAAATTAAAGACGTAGACATGAGAGGACATAGATGACAAAAAAAGTCAGATTTCAATGGAAATTAACTAATAAGGTTTCTCAACTATTGATTCTTCTTCTTCTTTTAATAAATTGCAGAGAACAAAGTGAATGTCCCAGAATCAAGGAAATTAAATGTGATGGCAGCATTCTATACATGAGTAACTTCTTGTATCTGTCATTCCTAAACAGAACTTTTGACCACAGTAAGACAGCAAGGGAAATGTTGAGAAAATCAGATAGAGAGTAATGGAATTGCAGAACAAATAAACTGCAAATCAGTAGAGAAAAAGGCACCCCAGAGGCCCTAATTTAGACTTGAGTCAATATTGTGAGACAATTGTCCAACAAAAGTTATGTGAATTCAAACTGGCTTGAATCTATGCCCTTAATCCATATATATATATATATATATATGGATTATATATATAATCATTTCTTCATATATATACATCACGTCTTCAATGGATTATATAGTCACTTCTTCATATATATCACTTCTTCATATATCACTTCTTCATATATATATAATCACTTCTTCCAAGGAACTAAAAACAGTTTATAGGCAGTTTTGTCTTCACCCTTATTACACACCCCAATTTTCCCCTCTGGTGTCTCTGTACTCTGTGGTGACAAAATATTCTCTGTCAACAGAAAGAGAGACTGGAGTAAGAGGAAACTCTCACTTGCCCAAGACAAATCACGAAAGTGCAACCAAGGTCAGCCCAAGTACTGTATTTTCAATGGGGCATATTCTACACCAGTCAAGATTTAACCAGAGGACTGAAAGAGATAATTAAGGTAACAGGAAAAGCTAGAGTGAGCATAGATAATAAAGCAAGGTTTTTAGGAGTTCAGCAGCATTACTAAAGAGGTTTTTAAAGGGATCTACAAGAAAGAATAAATGCTTTATTTAATTCCAAGGTTATAACAAAGTCAAGCCATACTGAAAAACGGGAAGACATTTCTCCAAGATTCAAATTCCCTTAAGGATAAATTTTTTGTGATGGGACCTTTGCTATTAGCTTCTTTAAACTAACTTAAACCTTTTGTGATTCAAATACATTTACTCTTGGCAAAATAAAGCTACATTTTCTGTGAAAAACAGAGGCCTTCAAATGTTCATAGGAGTATTCAAATTCTAAGAAATAGCTTAATTTTCTCCTGAAGAGAATGCAATTTTTAATGCCCAGAGGAACAAATGCCCAGATGACTTAAGTGATGGAAAAGTACTCATACAGTACAGTTGACCCTTGAATAGCATGGGTTAGGGACTCTGACCCCCATCTGTTGAAAATCCATGTATGTATTTTGAGTCCCCCAAAATTTACCTATAGTCGACCCTTTGCATCTGCAAATTCAACTAACCAAGATTGGGAAAGCAAAAATACTGTTTTCCATCCCTGGTTGGTTGAACCTGCAGATGCAAAACCCACGGATATTAAAGGGGGGGAAATTGCATGTCAGTGGACACATATAGTTCAATTTCCTGTTGTTCAAGAGTCACTTGTATAAGAGAGTAGTGTACATGGAAGAAAAATGTGAACTATACCTGTATCTTGGTGGGACAGAGTAAATGCTCCAGATAGTTCTTCCAAGTGGAAAGGAACAACTCTGTGCTGCAAGACAGAGACTCCAGAGCTGGTAAACTGCTTTCTTCCTTAATCTTTGAATCCTCGGTTAGCTGCAGCTTCTATTGTCACCAGTCTGTGGACAGCACATTCCTTCACCTTGAGATTCTTTAGATTACCCAGGAGAGTAAAAGTTTACAACAAGGGCCCCTTCTTCAAGGCCATCAGTATAAACCTACTATCTATTTGGTTTTTGGGAAATTTATGGAAAACTGCTTACTTCACATTTCTTCTTTGACTAATCTGATTTGAGGTGATAAGTGGGGAAGAGATGTTTTATTTACTCTTGGCCTTCAGAAAACTAGAAAGATATCCTAAACTGCTGATGGTACTTCTAGACTGTCAGGGTGACAGAGACAAGGATGTCTCAGAGAGCAAAATCAATCAAAACCTTTCCCTAGAACTAGATCCGTTTTTGAAAAACAACAAGAAACATGATTTGTTGGTCTGTGGTACTGGACACATGCAAGAGGTGCCTCCAAACACAAATGGAAACACATTACATGCAGAATCAGACCCTGTAACTCTTTATTTGCCTGATACATTGCTGAAGACGCATAATAGAAAGCAAACATCACAGGAAAGTGGGATTTTCTCAGAAATAACCACAATAAATGTCTTCTCAAAAAAAAAAAAATTAAGACAGAAGGAAGACTTCCTTCATCTTTGAAATCAAAGAAAAGCCCATTGGGTCTAAAACAATGAAAAAATTGTTCATGAGCGGTTCATCTGGATGAAAATATGACCTCTGTGTTGTTGTCAAGGTCTCTGAACCCTAGGGTTCTGTTGAATGAATGCCAATTGCATAAGTTGGGGCAGTTAAAGGAACACTTTAATTTATGTGCTCAATTTTTCTGAGACCTCCAAAAAGAAAAAAACTGAAGGTGGGGGAAGGGGATGAATGAGGTTAATTTTCAGGTGGCACATTCAGGGATGCTTTTGAGATTAAGGATTTTTCCATCATTTCAGTACCCTCATCTGAAGGGCAGTGATTTTGTAGGAAGAAGCATCTCAGTGACAGTCTTAATCCATCCTCCCCAAAAGGCCTCAGGGTCTTTAAATAGTGACTAAGTCTCTTGAATCTATTTTTCAAATGAAGACCACGTAATAAATATTTCAAAATCATAATCAATGAGGAGTAACCCTTTCTTTTTGCCATGGACCCTACAAGTTAAAATATGGGGACACTAAGAGTTAAATGGAATAATAAATATAATAGCAAATATAGTAAAGTAATAAATATAAGGAATAACAAATATAAATGCAATGATAAAACAATACTAAATATAAATAAATATCATATATTACAAAATATAAAATGGAATACATTGTTATAAGTTTATATACAAAGTACATTTACCAGATATTCCTTCTTGGAATATAAAGCATATGATTAAAAAATAATCTATGTTGGAGAAAATTTAAGCATCCCATTATTTTCACAAATAAACTTATTTTGCACAGTAAGATTCACAACTACAAATTTCAAAGTTCTCTCCTTCCTCTCATTTTTAAAGAATCACTGGTAAAACAAAGAAAAAAATCATTCTGCTCATACATCAAATTTTGTATTTAGTATTATGTAAAATAAATGTTGATTACTCCCTTAAAAAATAACTGGGTGACTAGAATAAAACAATAGAGCATCACTTGTGACAATTAATTATAATGAAATCATTCTTTCCATACCCTCCAGATGTTTACATCATATTTCACATACCTGATATTTAAGATTCTACCCAATGGAAACATATTCTAAAATTTTTAGTGGGGTATTTCTGAGTTGTTTTGTGATTATTACAATTAATACACAAAATGGTTTGGCTGAGAACTCTAGTCATTCCAACTAGCCCAAATTCTAGAGATCATTAAAAGAAGACTTGGAGAGATAAGGATGATAATGCAAATGAAATTACTGTCGTTTTCCCGACTGCAAAGATCCGTAACTGCAGGTACAGACAAACTCTCAGCTGCAAAGCTCTGCTAACAACATCCTATAGGCAAAATTCTTCCCTTGCTCTCCGCATACCTTCCCTTGCCTCCTTCTTATGTTTCTTATTCTCTGGGGGCATTTTTCAAGTTTCAGCAAACAAATTTAGAGCTCTTTGTATGTGACCTGTACTATTACAAATATACTTAATTAGCATTTTGTATAAAAACCACATTTATTTGAATGTGAAAGGCTGCCAGGCCCGGTTGGGCGAGGGAGCATGAACTTGGCTCTTTGCCGTGGGTCAACAGTAATTTCAACTTATTTCCTCCTGTCTTCTTTTACTAAATTAAAATTCTGGAAGTTCAAACTAAATTAAGTTTAAATTAAAAGACTGGGCAGCAATATGATCTTTTAGAGTGCAAGAAAAAACATAAAGTGACAATTCAGTGGCAAATATGCTTCAATGTAATGGAAAGTAAATATTCCTTAATTTCTTCAGCTTCCAGGTCCTTTAATAACTGGAGTCTTTGGCGCATTTTTCTCCGTGGATCATAACCCTGATTCACAGGAAGATGTAAAATTTTACCCTAAGTAAAACGTATAAACATTTTATGCCAGTTACTTTTGTCTTTGGGGCTACCGGTCCTCCTGTGAGAAAGAGCAAAAGAGGTGTCCTTCAAAGACTTAGAATATTTTTATAAACCCCAGTCTCTCCTAACTCGCCTTCTCTCCCAAACAGAAAGCGACAGTGCCTTCCCTCCATAACCTGTTTTCCTAAATGACACACAGTGTATCTTAGTGGCAATGTGACTTGATGAAGAGAAACCAGTAAAAGATCTTTCAGCAGCTCCAGAACCTTTATTCTGGTGGGAAAACTGCATTTATAATTTGTCTTTTTAAATAGCAAGCTTCTTGCCACTGCAGAGAGTAAGAGAGCTTGAAGAGTTGATGCAAAATCAGAACCTTCTAGCTTCGCGGATAACAAAAAATCTTCCATTCAGAATCTAACCGAACAAGACTTTTAAAAAATTAATATTATAAATGGTATTGATGAAAAAAATGTACATTAGAAAATCCTTCTATGTATCTTCCAATCAGCAAACTGATGAGGGATAGCTAGATCATGGATAGATGGATGGATGGATAAATGGATACACAGAATATAGAAAAGATTTAGAAATATTTTGGTTTTAGTAACAATTTGGTTTTAATTTTTAAAGGGTCTCATTTTTAAATCATTAAAAAATAGCAAAATAAACAAGACCCTCCAGCAATCAAGTGGCTCCTAATTTGGTTGCCCAAATAACAGAGTGCCAAACTTGAAAGTAGTATTTGCAGGTTGCTTCTCCTATTCTGTATTCGCCATATCATCTCATCTCAATTATGATAATAAACAGCCTATTTGCACTGCAATCTACTCTTGATCTGAAAAGCTGAGCCAAACCACATTTGGTGCTTGAGACTCACACCAGCAGTGTCCACTTTAAATAGAAAAATCGCATTGATTGCATGAAACTCAGGGCTCATTTTGGTCCATCGATTCCCCTAGTGACCTTCCGCAGCATCAAAGCCCAGAGCGAACCCAGTCTGACCCCGACTTTATGTGTATTATTATATCAAGAGACAGCAGCTACTTACAGTCCATGCCATTGTCTCCATAGATATGTAATAAAGTATCCTAGAACTGCTCCTGCCGAGAACACTTCAGGTGCGCGTCATTTTCTTCTGTATCCTTCTCCCCTCTCTCTCCTACTTGCACGCAAACACATACACACTAGCCTCCTGGCAGTATTAAAATTCTTCGTTTACCGAACGTTTCTTCCCTCCCAATACAGAACAACTCAAAGAGCAACTTCAGACTTTGAGTAATGCTCACATAACCCAGTAAACAACATCCTTCACCCAAATCCATTAATAATAATGCTCTTTATTAAGCTCTTCTGTGAGACAGTATGTCTAATACAAAGCTCCTTTCCACACTGTTTTAATTATAATAAATCACCTTCATTATGACGCATACTTCAGGCTAGCATGCCGGCTGCTTCGCTACTCTGATACTCCCATAATGAGGGGCAGCAGACATGCACGCCTCTAAGAAAGTTATTTACACACACACTGAGAAATTCTACAGCATCCCACAGCTTTGCAGCATGAATTTCAACAACTTTTACCTTACCTTACTGTTCATAACATCACAGCTGAGAAGACAGGGGTAAAAAAGAAAAAGCACATCTGAAAAATGCTGTTTACACAAATAACGGTACCCTGAATACATCCACTAGCATGGAAAAATAAGTCCTGCAGTACTATCATTTCTCTATAAATGTAGGAAAGTATTTTACTGCCTGGTGCAACAAATCAGTGCTGAGACTCTCAGCTGTGGTGTGCAAGTTCCAAGGGACTGCGTGTCAAAGTCAACTTCCCAGGCAGTCCCCTGAGAACCACGCTGGGCACATTCTCATGAAAGGTGTGAAAATCTGATTTTCTAAAATGGATCAGTAATTCTCTATGAAGGGGGAAAGGATCGATAAATCTTTGCTAAGTAGATTGTAAAGGAAAAATTATTCTTTCAGTGACAGTACATTAGGATCCTCAAACAATCTCAATAAACTAAAGATGGAGCATTTCTCCACAAGCTACTTTTGACTTCTGATATATTTTTGTAATCTCAGATCATTCTGCAATGCACATACATTTATATTTGCTAAGCAATGTTCCATGTTGATGTGATTTATGGTTTGTGCCATTATAATGTTTGGCTGTGACTAGAAAAAGAAAATTATAAGCTGCTTGTGACCTGATAGATGTGATACAATGAAATGTCATTACAGCCATACACACATCTGTGTTTATAACTACATCTGTTCTCTGGGTAGCCCCTGGTTATGATTTAGGCATTCCTAAGCCAAATATATCTGTGTCGTTCTTAGATACCTGTTCATCAGCATATAGAGTGTACCTCTTGATACCTAAAAATACCTGGGGTGTGATATGCATAGAATCGTGGGTGTTACTAGTTTCCATGACTATTTCTTTCTCTCTCTAGGCAAAGACCCAGGAAACCCAGTCACTGGTTATATCACACACACTCTGACAGACCTGCTGTAGCTACCAACCCTTCCCCACTAACACATTTGCCATTTGTCTCTCAACTAGAGAGTCTATGCTCTTTACCACTCTGAGGCAGAGAAGCCTTGATAAAGAATTTAGACAGAAGATGTGTGTCACAAGAAAACAAGCCTAGGAGTGGACAGACTGCTCCCAGGAGGCTCCGTGGTTATAGCATCCTGAGCTGTGTGTGGCTGAGATTTCCCCTGCACTGTGTTAACGCGGTTATTAAAAACTATGGCCTATGCGGTAGTGAGGTATTTCAGGGGCCTCAGAGAATGCTGAACATCCTGTGTCCGTAATACCCGGATAAAACCAAGCAAACTCTCAGCATGGCAGGCTTAAATCTGAATTTCCTTGTACATCATGAAAGTTTACGTCAGAATTAACAGTAACAGAGCTCCTTTGGGAATAAAAGGCTCTTCTATGGGATGCTACTTTCCTCCTTGGACAAAGAAGGGGAGACAAGGGATTGGTATGTTAAACCCTAGGAAACAGGTGTGATTGATGCATGCAAGCTGTCTACAGCCATACCACTCTGAACACACTTGATCTCATCTAATGTATGCAAATCTCATTCAACTAAATGTCCACCTATGTTATAGGATTTACATCAACAAGCATCTTTTAAGGGGTGGGAGATATGCCAAAGTTTTTATTAAATGCCTCCTTTCCTCCTTTTTCATTGAAAAATGCTATATTGACACTCCTTCAGGTACAATAGAGTGACTATCATTTCTTTTGGACATGAAGGACTCATTGTGATTATAATCTCTCTCACCATTTCACCTTTTTGATGATTTCTGACCAGAGAGTGAAGGAGTTTCAAGAAGCAGTCAAAGTTTCTCCATAAAGTTCATCATCCAATACTCACTAGTAAACAATATGCCACAGAAAAGTTTGTGGGGCTAGCAAATGAAAGAAGACCCACTGGTAGCTCTAAACATTTTGGGGA
Source organism: Rhinolophus sinicus (assembly GCF_057876585.1). Taxonomy (NCBI): domain Eukaryota; kingdom Metazoa; phylum Chordata; class Mammalia; order Chiroptera; family Rhinolophidae; genus Rhinolophus; species Rhinolophus sinicus. The sequence goes on along the minus strand of NC_142504.1, from coordinate 52,895,326 downwards.
AATGTGTCTTCTTGTCAGCATCCAAAGTAGAGCACCAATCCAGAAATCATGAGTAGCATCCTTTTTCATTCAAAAGTCATATTCAACTATTGAAATATAAAAACTCAATTTTCTACAAGTGAGGGCTTGTGATAATACAGAGTCCTGCATCTAACCTATCACATGGCAAGTGCAATTCTAAGGAAGCTAAATGATAGGAGGGAAAGAATGCAGCCCCTTTTCAAAGAAGACCTAGAGGCCGTTTAGTAAATAAAATACTAATAGAGATATAGAGGAGGTATTTTGCTACATGCTTGTATTCAAATGGGAATCTTAAAATGGAATGATTTCTCTGCTATTGCTTCAATTTGCACTATAAATATTAAAAGTATTATTGATGATGTCATAGAAATGGCGGCGTGATGTGAGCGTCTTGAAATCGCCCCTGGAATTTACAACAAATTTGAAAAGCTATAATTTCACAAGAGACTCTGTGTGCAGCAGACAGGCAAGACTAAAAGGCATGCAACTGAAATCGTCCAAAGGTGGGCAAATTGCACAAGCGGGGGTAGGAGGGAAGGGAGAAGTGCGGTGACGGAGCCAAGTGGTCGCAGGACGCAGACCTAGCTCGGTTTTCCGAGCTCGCTGCATTCCGGAGCTACTGCAGCTGCGGGAAAGGGAAGCATTCGGACTACTAAGGCTCTGCTTATGGCCCACAGTCCCTCCTGAGGGGTCAACATACAACACAGCTGAACCCAATGTTCACGGCAGAGACCTCGGAGCAAAGACTGAGGGAAGGAGAGTGAAAATGGCGGTTTAAGCCCTCACTGCCAAGCAGAGGATGGAAGGCTTAGGCACTGAGCCTAGCCGCCCTTTTCCCACCCTCCCAGAGCTCGCCCCACTCCCACATGCCCACTGCTAGAAGCAGAACAGTAGCAGTGTCAGATATAAAGAACAGAATATTTGCAGTTCTGAGAACTGTGGTCCACAGACAAGGACTCGCAGCCCAACTAGTTCCAGCAAAGGGGAGGGAGCCTTGGGTGCAGGACTGGCTGTGCTGGTGGTCGTTGCCATTGCTCACAGCCACCTCTCACAACTCATCCCACCCATGTCCCCACCTATCTGGGCAGATCCCTGCATGGGTAAACAGAGCCACTGAAACACACAGGCCCTGAATATGGTACAGGAAGAACTTTGGAACTTCAGAAGCTCTCCACATATCTCCACAGAGGTGGTGCCTTAAGACTCAGGTGACCTGCTCACAGAGGAGAAACCCATGTTCCAGGGATTCCCACCATAGAGTGAGAAGCTGGAACAGTGCAGAGAAAATATGACACTACACCATGAGACAGAATAAAAGGCTGCAGTTGGACAGAAAATAAAGCATTCTACCAACACCTACTGGAAAGCAAAAGAAAGACCTCTTTCTACCAACCTGTTGCAGAACCCACCCTTGTAGATGCCTAGGAAGACAATTAGTAATTCATTAATTGCCATGAATAATCAAGATAATAAGACAGCTCAGAAAGAAAATGAAGTCTCCAGATAAACTTGAAGACGTGGAAATATGTGACTTAAATAACAGAGAAGTCAAGATTGCAGTTCTGAAAAAACTCAATGAGATGCAAGAAAACACAGACAGGCAGTTTAATGAACTCAGAAACACAATCAAAGAACAAAATGAACATTTTACCAAAGTGATTGAAATTTTAAAAAAGAACCAAATAAAATATATGGAGATTAAGAACTCAATAAAAGAAATGAAGAATGAAATAGCCAGCTTAGGTAATAGAGCTGACCAGATGGAGGAAAGAATGAGTGACACCAAAGATAGACATCTGGAAATTACACAGATAGAAGAAGAGAGAGACTTGAGAGTTAAAAGAAATGAAAGAACTCTACAAAAACTTTCTGACTCCATCAGAAAGAGCAATATAAAAATAATGGCCATACCAGAAGGAGAAGAAAGGGAGAAGGTAACAGAGAGTATATTCAAATAGTAGATGAGAACTTCCCAAACTTGTGGAAAGAACTGGATCCTCGAATCCAAGAAGCAAATAGAACACCAAATTATCTCAATCCCAACAGGCCTTCTCCAAGGCACATTGTATTGAAGCTGTCAAAAATTAACGACAAAGAAAGAATCCTCAAGGCAGCCAGGGAAAAGAAGATGGTGACCTACAAAGGAAAGCCCATTAGATTATCATCATATAATCATATAATCAGATTATATGATGATAATCTAATGGGCTTTCCTTTTAAAAATATGATGATAATCTAATGGGCTTTTCCTCTACTAGGGATTTTCCTTCCACTAGGGAGTGGAATCAAATATTCAAACTATTGAAAGAGAGAAATTAGGAGCCAAGAATAATATATTCAGCAAAGATATCCTTTAGATGTGAAGGCGGAATAAAGACCTTTCCAGACATACAGAAGCTGAGGGAATTTTCTGACACACGACCTACACTACAAGAAATACTGAAGGAGGCTATTCAGCCTGAAACAAAAAAGCAAAAGAATACAAAACCATGAATAGTACTACAAACAGACAGACAGAAGCAGGAAATGGCAACCCCTACACCAAATAAGACACTATATACTTAAACATAACATAAAGGTTAAAGTAGAAGGAAAAAAAACGCTTAAAAAAAGAGGAAAAAGACAATTTGCTACTGCAGTGCAGAAATCAACTCAACATAAATAGGGATAATTTTTGACAACAAAAACATAAAATGGGAGAGAGCAAGGTCTGAATCAACACAAAGGAATGGAGAAAGTAGGCATGCTGAAGACAATGGAATACTCTAGATATAAAACTTTCTTTTACGTAAACTTAAGGGTAACCACTCAAAAAAAAAAAAAAAAAATCCAGAACTGAAATATATAACATAAAAAAAGAAGCAGAGAGGAAAATTGTAGAATACCACTACACTGAAATAATAGGGAGCAACAAAAAGGCAAAGAAACAATGGAGACACAGTCCTACCAGAAAGCCAAAGACAGAATGATAGGAAATGCTCATATATCAATAATCACCCTAAATGTACATGGGCTAACCTCACCAATAAAAAGACACAGAGAAGCAGATTGGATAAAAAAAAAAAAAAACAACTAAACCCAACGATATGCTGCCTCCAAGAGACACATCTCAGCTACAACGACAAATATAGACTCAAAGTGAAAGGGTGGAAATTGACACTGCAAGCAAATGGTATTCAGAGAGAAGCAGGTGTAGTCATACTGATATCAGACGAAACAGACTTCAAGATAAAAAAGGTAACAAGAGACAAAGATGGACATTCCATAACGATAAAGGGGACTATACAACAAGAAGACGTAATAGTCATTAAAATGTATGCCCCCAATCAGAGAGAAACAAAATATACAAAGAACTACTAACAGAACTAAAGGGAGAAATTGACCAAAACACAATTATAATAGGGAACCTAAATACATCATTGACAGCTATAGATAGATCATCCAAACAGAAAATAAAGAAGAATCAGCCCTAAATGACACATTAGATGAAATGGACATAATTGGCATTTATAGAGCACTTCATCCTAGAACATCAGACTATTCTTTTCTAGTGTACATGGAAAAGACTATACATTCTTTTCTAGTGTACATGTACAAATGTTCAATGAATTTAAAATATTCAACAAATTTAAGAAAATTGAAATCATACCAAGCATATTCTCTGATCACAAGGCTTTGAAATTGGATATCAACTGCAAAAAGAAAGCAGGAAAAACTACAAATATGTGGAGATTAAACTTTTAAAGAATGGCTAGGTCAAAGGAGAAGTAAGGGGAGAGATCAAAAGATACATATAAACAAATGATAATGAAAATACATCCTACTGAAATTTTTGGGATGCAGCAAAAGCAGTTTTAAGGGGGAAATTTATATCATTACAGGCCTATCTCAAGAAAGAAGAAAAATCCCAGATAAATAACGTCACATTGCACCTTAAAGAACTAGAAAAAGAAGAACAAATGAAACCCAAAGTCAGTAGAAGGAAGGAAAATAATAAAAAGCAGAGAAGAACTAAATGAAATAGAGGACGAAAAGACACTAGAAAAATTAATGCAACAAAGACCTGGTTGTTTGAAAAGATTAATAAAATTGACAAATCTTTGGCCAGCCTCACTAAGATAAAAAGAGAAAAGACACAAATAAACAAAATCAGAAATGAAAGAGGGGACATTACCATGGATGCCACAGAAATACAAAGGATTATCCCAGAATACTACGAAGGACTATATGCCACCAAATTCAATAACCTAGAAGAAATGGACAAGTTCTTAGAAACATACAGCCTTCCTAGGCTGAATCACGAAGAATTGGAAAATCTAAATAGACAGACCAACAGTAAGGAAATTGAATCAGTCATCTGAAACCTTCCCAAAAGCAAAAGTCCAGGACCAGATGGCTTTACTAGTGAATTTTACCAAATATTCAGAGAGGATCTAATACCTGTCCTATTTAAACTCTTCCAAAAATTGAAGAAGAGACAATATTCCCTAACCCATTTTATGAGGCCAACATTACCCCGATACCAAAACCTGGTAAGAATAACACAGAAGAAGAAAATTACAAACGAATATTTCTGATAAATACAGATGCAAAAATCCTAAACAAAATTCTAGCAAATTGAATGCAGCAATGCATTAAAAAGATTATCCATCACGACCAACGGGGTTCATCCCAGGGGCACAAGGATGGTTCAACATACACAAATCGATCAATGTACTATACCACATAAACAAAATAAGGGACAAAAATCATATGATTATATCAATAGGTGCAGAAATAGCATTTGACGAGATACAACGTCCATTTATGACTAAAACACTTAATTAAATGGGTATAGAAGGAAAATACCTTAACAAAATAAAGCCCATATATGACAAACCCTCAGCAATGTCATAATTAACGGTCAAAATCTGAAATCCTTTGCTCTACGTTCAGGAACACGATGGGGCTGTCCCCTATCACCTCTGCTTTTCAACATAGTGTTGGAAGTCCTTGCCAGAGAAATCAAGCAAGATAAAGGAATAAAACGCATCCAAATAGGAAATGAAGAATTTAAATTGTCACTTTTTGCAGATGACATGATACTATATATAGAAAACCCTAAAGACTCCACCACAAAACTATTAGAAAGAAACGAATACAGTAAAGTTGCCAGCTACAAAATCAGCATACATAGTCCATTGCATTCCTATATACTAACAATGAAACCTCAGAAAAAGAAATAAAAAAACACACAATTCCTTTTGCAATTGCAACAAAAAGAATAAAATACCTAGGAATAAAGTTAACCAAGGATGTGAAGGACCTATATGCTGAAAACCATAAGACATTTTTAAAAGAAATTGAAGAAGACACAAAGAAATGGGGAGACATTCTGTGTTCACGGATTGGAAGAATCAACATAGTTATAATGGCCATATTACCCAAAGCAATATACAGATTTAACGCAATCCCCATCAAAATCCCAATGGCACTTTTTAAAGAAATAGAACAAAAAAATCATCAGATTTGTATGGACCCACAAAAGACCCCGAATAGCCAAAGCAATCCTAAGAAAATGAACAATACTGGAGGTATCACACTCCCTGACTTCAGCTTGTACTACAGAGCAACAATAACCCAAACAGCATGGTACTGGCAGAAAAACAGACACACAGACAATGGAATAGAACTGAGAATCCAGAAATACAGCCACATAAATATGGACAGATGATTTTTGACAAAGAAGCCAAAAACATACAATGGAGAAAAGACAGCCTCTTCAATAAATGGTGTTGGGAGAATTGGAGAGCCACATGCAAAAGAATGAAACTGGACTGCCATCTGTCACCGTGTACTAAAATTAATTCAAAATGGATCAAAGACCTAAACATAAGACCTGAAACAATAAACTGAATAGAAGAAAACATAGGTACTACACTTATGGACCTTGGGTTCTAAGAGGATTTTATGAATTTGACTCCAAAGGCAAGGGAAGTAAAAGCCAAAATAAATGAAAGAGACTATATCAAACTTAAAAGCTTCTGCACAGCAAAAGGCACCATTGACAAAATAAAGAGGCAACCAACTGAATGAGGGAAGATTTTTGCAAACAATATCTCTGATAAGGGGCTAATATCCAAAATATATAAGTAACTCATACAACTCAACAACAACAACAAAAAACCCCGAACAATCCAAGTGAAAAATGGGCAAAGGACCTGAATAGACGTTTCTCCAAAGAAGACATACAAATGACCAATAGATGTATGAAAAAATGCTCAACATCACTAATCATCAGAGAAATGCAAATAAAAATCACAATGAGATATCACCTCACACCAGTTAGAATAGCTATTATCAACAAGACAAATAGTAACAAGTGTTGGAGAGGCTGTGGAGAAAAAGGAACCCTCATACACTGTTGGTGAGAATGCAGATTGGTGCAGCTGCTATGGAGGGCAGTGTGGAGATTCCTCAAAAAATTAAAAGTAGAAATACCATATTACCCAGCAATCCCTCTCTTGGGAGTCTACCAAAAAAATCTGAAAGCATTTATCTGTAAAGATATATGTGCTCTGATGTTCGTTGTAGCTTTATTTACGGTGGCCAAGACACGAAAACAACCAAAGTGTCCTTCGATAGATGAATGGATAAAGAAGATGTGGTATATATACACAATGGAATACTATTTTCCCATAAGAAAAGATGAAATAGTGCCATTTGTGACAACATGGATGGATCTTGAGATTACAATGTTAAGCAAAATAAATCAGACAGAAGAAGTCAAGAACCAAAATGATTTCACTGATGTGTGGTATATAAAACTGAAAACAACAAAGGAACAAGACAAACAAATGAATAAACAAAAACTCATAGACACAGACAATAGTTTAGTGGTTACCAGAGTGTTGGGGGGGAGGGGGGAAGAGGGCTAGTGTGGTAGATGAGGGTAAAAGGGATCAAATATATGGTGATGGAAGGAGAACTGACTCTGGGTGGTGAACACACAATGTGATATATAGATGATGTATTACAGAATTGTGTACCTGAAATCTATGTAACTTGACTAACAATTGTCATTCCAATAAACTTTAATTTAAAAAAAAGAAAAGTATTATTAATATCAAAAATTAGTTTGCTGATCCTAATAATTGTCCTTTACTAAACTTCTAATAAAATAGCTTACAGATAATTTTTCTAAAACCAACGTAATGTAGGTTCTGGCCAAAGGCATTAATTCATGGGCACCACCATCAGCTGACCACAATAGAGGTTTTGCACCAAGGTCTAGGGAAGTCAGGCAGCTCTTGTCCACCTTTGTCTGTGCCATGAAATCTTTTCTCCATGAAAGGAAATGATCTCAGTGATCCAAACGATTGTTTTAGGTAAAATGGAAACCCTCCCATGAATCTGTCAGCCAACTTCCTCAAAGTTTGAGAAGAAGTAGCTTCTCTGCTCTCTGGGGACAGTTGAGAAAAATGAAAAAAGCATCTGCTTTAGAAAATGCCCCTTTGCTTCTTAAATGACCCCCAACAGACTCTACAGCTCGTGATAATATCACGTCTTGGTTTTCTTTTATCTCCTGACCTCTTTGTATTAAAACAATACTTACTATTAGCAGAATTAATATATTAATAAATAATAATATCTTAAAAGCACATGCTTACTGAAGACAATCTGGGAAATAAACATATGAGTTAGAAAATGTCATGTATCACCTACAGTCATACTACTTGATGTATTTCTTTAATACATACACATACAAATTTGGTATCATATGGTATATTTACAATCCTATTTCATTCACTTAAGATTATATTGCTAACATTTACCAAACTCAGTATTCTTCAATGACAGCCCCATAATGGCTGTATAATATTTAAGGTAATCTGTATTATGGCTGGATATTTAAGCTATTTATACATTTTAATATTTAAAGTGACAATGAGTATCTTTTTAATGCATATATTTTGCCTGGATAACTATCATAATGTAATAGCTTCTAATATGAAAACTTACTTAACCTAAAGTTTATATAAATAATTTTAAGGATTTTAGTCAAATTGTTTTGACCAAAACAAATGATGACAAATTGTTTTTCAAAAAATATCTAAGTACTTTGCATATTAGCACTCTCTTTTTTTAACATCTCTATGTTTTGTCAGTTATTTTAATTTTTGTAAATTTTTCAGATGAAGAACAGCATCTCATAAATTTTAATTGTCTTACTTTAATTTTTATGTGTGTCTAGATACTGCTTCACATGTTGATTATATTTTCATGAGCTTATATTTTCTTTCAATATTTTCTACTGTGGGGTATTATGTTTCTTATGTAATAAATAATTCTTTATAGGAATTATGCCAACCCTTTGTCAGATTCACTCAAATATTTTTGAGTTCTGAGTTTCTCCTTGAATTTTGTTCATAGCATGTTTTGACCTATAAAAGCTCCACACTTCTATTTCTGCCATATCTCGTAGTTTTCCACTTTTGTAAATACTTCCAGGCTTGTTTCTACCTGGGAAAATTTCTTTCTAAACTAGTAGCAAATAAATAGTCTCCTATTTTTTAATATTAAAAATTATTGTATCATTTTTTCTATTTAACTATTAAATCAATCCGGATTTTATTTTGGTATACAATGTAAAATAAAGTTCTAACACTTTTAAAGAGGTAATCTATTCAGTAATGGTTCTTGGTGGGCCCTTCGGTCTGCAGACAGGGGTCTTTCTTTAGTACAGGAAAGAGAGTTTCTGTTAGAACAAGAGAGCATGGATACACGTCACGTGACTTCCAGGATGCCGACCTTGGGAGGCTCTCCTCCTACTTCAATGGCCACGCCTGAATTTCCTTTGCTGTTTCTAAACATTCTAGAGGTTTCTTCAAGAATATCAGTAAGGTGTAGATTGTTTGTATTATCTGCTTGTGTAGCTTCTATCCTGGTATCATCTTTTTTCACACTTTGAGAGCTCAATTCATCCCCTATGCATATCAATTATTGGAAGAGGGCAAGGTCAGTATTACTTTTGATCTAATGAAGATTTTTAATATCACAGCCATGTGCGCCCCACCCCCACCTCTCATTTGAGGACCACTTGAAGCAGACAGCCCTAACTGACTTCTAGTGGCTAGCTCTCATCTGCTTAGTGTGGCACTGCTGTACTGAAGCAGAGGGAACATAATGACCAGTTCTCATGGACAGCAGCTCCAGTGCATTAGGTCACAAGGAGAGCATATGGGGCAGCCTCTGTCACACCACTTATTAGAGAGACCCCACACCTCTGAGGTGGTAGCACACAGGTGGGTGAAATCTCTGCACCTTCTTCTTGGCATCTGTGTCCTACAAAGTGAAGTAGAGCTGAACTCTAGCAGTCGAATTAGCTATGGTAGTAACGACTTTGGATACTGATACTGTGTCCAGGACAGTAACGTGCTGTCTTCAACAGTCCAAGGAGGAAGGTACAGTTTACTATATATTACTCTACTAAAGGTCACCAGGCACGTCACATTGTTAAACCCATAGTCAGTTCTCAGTTCTCATGTACTTGACCTTTTAGCAGCCTTTGGCGCAATCAACCACTCGCTTTTCCTTCAAACCCTCTGGGTTTCCAGGACACTAAGTTCATCAGGTGTCCCTTCTACCTTTCAGGTTTCATCAGTGTCTTGCAGGTTCCTCTTCATTTCCCACCTTTTGAGCACTGAGATGCCCTAGAGCCTGGTACCCTGCCTTTTTCTTCTCTATCAACCCTCTCTCTTTTGGAGACATTCCCCAGGCTCTGTCTTTAAAGCCCACCCATATGCTGGCATCCCCAAATATTTAGACATGGTTTCCAAGTGCCAATCTCAAATATTCAACTGCTCACTCAATATATTTCCACTTAAATATCCAATGGCATAGTAAGCTTTATTTGTTAAAAACTGAATGACTCCTTTTTACCCCTGTTACTCCTATAGGCTTTAGCATCTCAGCAAATGGCAATTTCACCCTTCAAACAGCTCCAACTTTTGGGGTTGTGTTTGACTCCTCTCTTTCCCACATCCCACATCCAACCCAATAGTAAATCAAAATATATCCACAATTCAAACACTTCTCACCAACTGCAGCACTTCTACCCTGACCCATGCCACCACTTACCAGGATTATTTCAATAGCCTCCAACTAGTGTCCCTGCTCTCACCCTTGCCAGTATACTGCCATCAAGGATCCCTTGCTCACGTCATGTTACTCTGAAAAAACACTGATGGTTTCTCAGCTTACTCAGAGAAATGCTAAAGTCCTTATAATGGTCTAGAACCATATATCACCCAGCCAACCAGCCCCTCTCCACCTCATCTTCTTCTTGTTTCCCCTGCTGCATCTGCCTTTGTCTCTATACAGTTCCTCTAAGGTACCTAGCAAAGTCTCATCTCAGAGTTTTGGCATGTGCTGTCCCTCTGTCTAGATGCTTCTCCTCTAAATAACCAAATGGTGCCCATTTCTACACCTTCATACCTCTACTCCAATATCACTTTTTTTGCATAGGTTAATTTAAAAACAAACTAAACATAACCAAAGAGAGAATCGAAATACGAGAAGATATAGGTAAAGAAAATTTCCAGGATGCAATACTGAGGGACTAGCAGAAGGAAAATATAAAAGTGAAATTAAGAGACATAGTGGATCCAATCATAAAGTCCAACTTTACTTTAACAGAGTCCCAGAAGGAGAGAATACAGAGAAATCAGGGAAGGCAACATTTGAAGAGGTAATAAATAAAAAACTTCCAGAAGTGATAAAAATATGAATTCACATTCAGAAAATGTAACATTTTCCAAAATAAAGAAAGAAAAAGTAATATAAATCTGGACATATTTTAGTAATAGAGCAGGACACAAAAGACAAGCAGAATTATGTATCTATAAAGGTTATCTGTCAATGACAAGGGTGGAAAAGAGACATTTTAGTTAAGTACAAATAGAAAATTTATCATCAACAGATTTTCACTATTGGAACTGGAAAAAAAAAACACAGTTTAGGGAGAAGAGTGAATTGAAAGATATTATGGCAATCATTTAAAATGTTAAATGCACAAATCCAAAAAAAAATTGTCTATATGAAACACTGATGACTAACTTAAAGAATATTTTAAAAAGAAAGAAAGAAAGAAAGGAAGGAAGGAAGGAAGGAAGGAAGGAAGGAAGGAAGGAAGGAAGGAAGGAAGGAAGGAAGGAGAGAAAGAGAGAGAGAGAGAGAGAGAGAGAGAGAGAGAGAGAGAGAGAGAGAGAGAAAGAAAACTAAAATATGGAACACCAGGAGCAGGTCAGTTTGGGAAGGAAGTGAATGAAGTTACATTTTTTTTAATATCCTTACACTTTTTTCTTAAAGAAGATAAAGTGTTTAGTTTTAATCCTTTTTAAAAGTTAAACATGCAGAAATATCGAAGTGTAATCACTTGGAAAATCAAAACAGAGTGTAAAGGTTGTTAATCACTAGAGGGACAATGAAGCAGGGATGAGAAATAAAAGGGACAACTCAAAAACTCAAACTGTCTCAAAAAAGTAAAAAAAAAAAAGTGAAAGAGAAAGGAAATGTATAGAAAAAGTGGTTTATATGTTTTAACTCACCATTTTGTAAAGAGATTGTTAGGCATTTTAAAAATTAGTTATATACAGTTTACAAGAGACATATAAAACATAAAGGCATAAACTATAGGAAAGTTGACATAAAAGTTTGGAAAAATACATACCAGACATGTACTAATAAACAGAAATCAAGGCAAACTATATTATTTCAGATAAATAATCATTAAGACAAAATTTAGTATTAGATAGAGATTATCCCTGGATAATGATAGACTACTTTATTCATCTGGAAGCTAAAACAATACTGAACTTGTATGCATCTAATCAAAATAGCTGAAAATATATAAAGAAATAATAGAACTGTAGAGATATTTTGAAATCTTAAGAGATTTTTTAATGCATCTCTCTTTATTTTTGCTAGGACAAATCTTCCAAAATTTGTAAAAGTACAGAAAATATGAACAGCATAATTAAGAAACTTGAAATAATAGACCTGTATAGAATTCTGTACCTAGTACTAGTAAAATGAATATTCTTCTCAAAACATGGAACAGTTACACAAAATAACTAGGCTATTAAGTAAATCTCAAAAAATTTCTAAGAAACAACTTTAAGCATACCACATTGTATGACAAAAATGTGATTAATTTAGAAATCAACATGAAAGAATATATATATTTTAAATCTCCATATATTTGGTAGCATAAACAAAATCTAGTAAATAACTCATGGCTCAAAGGAGGAATAATAATGGAAATTAAAAATACTTAGACATGGGATTTCTAGTCCAGATGGCAGAGTAGGTAAATCCTGTGCTTGCATTTTCTTTTGACCACATCAAATTTACAACTAAACTACAGAATGACCGTTATTGAGAGTCACCTGATGTCTAGCTAAACCAAAGCCCTACAACTAAAGAAATACAGAAGAAGCCACCCCAAGACTTGTAGCAGGGGCTGAGATATAGAACGGGCTGGTCTCACAGCCATGCGTGTTAAAAATCTGTAAGGATATTGCAGCTGCAGAAACCCCCTGAGCAGCAAGAGGTCCCAGCTCTACATAGGCTCCCAGAGTTCCAGTCCTGGGGAATGAAGTCCCTATAAATTCATGTGAAAACCCACAGAGATTGTGGTTGAGTGAGACGAAGAGTTGCGGGAGTACCAGATGCACCACTTACAGGGCCTGCACATGGACTTACTTGCTGATGGACTCCCTCACCCTGAGCTAAATGGATAAGAAAACAAAACCCTTACATATATTGCTTATAAGAGACTCACTTCAGATTGAAAGACACACAGAGACTGAAAGTAAAGTGATGGAAAAAGATATTTCATGAAAATGGAATTGAAAAAAAACAAAACTCTGGGGTAGCATTACTTATCCCAGACAAAATAGGCTTTAAAACAAAGGCTATAACAAGAGACAAAGAATAACCCAGTAATCACACTTCTGGGTATTTACCCAAAGAAACCCAAAACACTACATCGAAGGGATATGTGCATCTATATGTTCATTGCAGCATTATTTACAGCAGCCAATATATGGAGGTACCCTTGGTGTCCATCAGTGGATGAATGGACAAAGAAGACCTGGTACATATATACAATGGAATATATCTCAGCCATAAAAAAGAATGAAATCTTGCCATCTGTAAGAACATGGATGGACCTGGGGGTATTAGGCTGAATGGAGTAAGTCAGACAGAGAAAGAGAAATGGCATATGATTTCACTTATATGTGGAAGCTAAAGAAAAAAATAAACGAACAAACAAAAATAAAATCATAGATACAGAGAACATTTTGAGGGTTGCCAGATGGGAGGAGGTTGGGGTCTGGGAGAAAAGGGGAATGGATTAAGAAATACAAATTGGTAGTTACAAAATAGTCATGGGGATATAAAGTATAGCAATAAGGAATATAGTCAATACTATTGCAATAACTATGTTTGGTGTCAGATGGGTACTAGATTTATTGGGGTGATAACCTTGAAAGTTATATAAATGTCTAATCACTATGTTATACACCTGAAACTAATATAATATTGTATGTCAACTGTAATTGAAAATTTTTTTTAAATACTTAAAAATATAACATACTTAGACATGAATTATGATGACTATACTATATACTAAAACTTGTAGGATACAGAGAAAGCAGTTTTTCTAGGGAAAGTTATATTCTTAAATGCATATATTAAGAAAATAATAAAACCACATATTAATGAGTTATACATGTATTTCAGTAGTTTGTGAAAAAAAACAACAACAGAATAAACTCAAAGGAAAGATCTAGTACAGATAAGAAAGTTTAGTTAACTATAAAAAAAAGATTCAGTGGAGAAGATCAGCCAAAATTGCTCCTTAGAAAAAAGCTAATAAATACTTGGATTTCAAGTAAGAATGATCTAGACAAAAAAGAGAATGTATAAGTAAACTATATCAGGAATAAAAATGGAAGTATAGCTACAAATAAAATAAATATTGAAAAGACAGAATTCAATGAAAAATGTATAGCAATGAATATACATTCCTAGTCAAAATGGACAATTTCCTAGAAAACAAAACTTTCTAAAAAAACTCAGTAATAGATAGAAACCTGCACATGTCTTTTTATTATTAAATAAATTGAGTCTACAATTTCAAGTCTACACACACACACACATCAAATTGGCTCAGATGATTACATAGATGAAACTTTTAAAAAGTCATTCTGATCTTTAAACACTCTTTCAAAGAATAAAGATGAGGGTATACTTTCCAATCAATGAAGTTAGTAAAACCTTAATACTAAAACCAGAGTAGGATACAGCACAAACTATTTTACAGACCAATCTCATTCATGAACAAAGATGCAAAAATACTACTAGAAACAGAATCTAGTGGTGCATAAAAATATACATTATGAGCAGGTCACATTTACTCCCAAAATGCAAGGATTATTTAAGATTTTAAAATCTATAAAGGAAATTCATATATTAAATGATTAAAGGAAAACAATTATGTGATAATTTTAACGTATTCAGAAAAAAAATATTTGATTTAAATTCCACTGTAAATTTAAAAGATAAGAAAAAAAATTTAGGAAACAGAATAGAAGAGAATGTTTTATTGTTTTAAAGAACTTCTATAACAAATTTACAGGAAATATTATTCTTGATCATGAAAAAATGGCAAGTAAATTTAATGTGAAGAACAAGCCAAATATTCTCATTAGCACTATTTTTATTAACTATTAGCATCAACATCTTAGACAGTGTCATATGACACAAACCAAAGGTGCAGAAGAAATAAAAGAGGAACAAAATTTTAAAGATTATGCAATTGTCTTCTTCATAGAAAATCCAAAAGAATACAAGACAAAATATTAGAAATAGAGATAATTTGACTAACTTATGACAAGATGACTGATTTGTGATCTATATATTATCAACAATGATTAGAAAGGGTACAAATAATTGGAAAAGATCTGTTAAAAAGAAAAGGAACAATACTACAAGGTACCTGGAAATAAATCTAAAAGAGACGTTCAAGGCCTGTACAAAGAGAACTGTACAAATTTTCTATGAATATGCAAAAAATATTATAGAAAGATATTAAAGAAAACATATGTAAATACTCATTGATTGGAAAACTTAAGGGTATAAACATGTTAATTCACCCAAGTTTTGAAAAAAGACGACATTCAAATCAAAATTCCCCACCAGATATCATGACCTTTATGAAGCAGTAATAATTAAGATGGTAGCGACCAAATTAAAAGTTAAGAAACAGTGAATGATACTAAGATGGCTCAGTAGGTAAATGCTGTGCTTACCTTTTCTCACAACCACATCAAAAGTACAACTAATCTACAAAACCACCATTATTGAGAACCACCTAAAATCGATCTAAACTGAAGCCCTTCAACTAAGGATGCACAGAAGAAGCCACCTCCAGACTGGTAAAAGGGGCAGAGACATGGAACAGGGCCTGGTCCCACACCCACGTGTGACCATTAAAGACCACAAGGGATATTTCAGCTGTGCCCCCCCACCCCCAGCCCCCAGGGGAGTGAGAGGTCGCAGCCCCACACCAGCCCAGGGTTCCAGTGCTGGGAAGAAAAGTCACCATAATGTTTGGTTGTAAAAACGAGCGGAGATTGTGACTGAGTGAGACAGAGGGCAGCTGCACTCAAAGGTGCTCCTCTTAAAGGGACTGCGCATGGACTTACTCACCAATGGAATCACTCGTTTTGAGCTCCAGTGCTGGGGTAGCAGCTGAAGAGGCAACAGGGACGAATGATGGGGAACTAACTTGCCTGGCTTGGGACGGGGGCTAGAGGGGCAGCTTTATCCTGGACGGAGGAACTGGAAGAGGCCATTGTTTCTTTGCTGAGCCCTCCCCCTTCCCCGCATGTGGCTGCCATATCTGAGTCCCTGCTGTTCGTTTGCCACTCCCTGGCAATTCAAGACCTGGCTCTGCCCCACTTTTGGGCAGACCCAGGCTGCTTTCAGTGGCTTTCTCATACAGACTGCATGCTTTCGCTCAAGCTGCAGACTTTCCTAGGGTCTCTCAAAGGTTCAGGTAACCCAGACAAGCAACATCTAGCTTGAGCATGTCCTGTACCTCTGGCTGAGCATCCCTAAGCCAGCACTAGTGGCAACTGCCCTTGGGTCCTGGCTTGGACTGTCAAGGAACTTCCAAGCATGGCACAGTGGGCAGCCACCTGTGGATTGCTTTGTGGGTCCTGTGAGGTGGCCCTGGGTGGGGCACGGGCTGTGGCTGAACGTGACCTGCAGCATATCCTCTCCAAGGTGGTCCTGGGGGTGGTGTCCCCAGTGGTCAGCTTCAAAATGAGCTGGAGCATCACCTAGCCACCTCCTAAAACAACATACCCAAAGGACGAATTGGACACACTAGAGTCCTGCTGAGACCGATCCTGCTCTGTGGGGTCAGACCTGTATAACAACTCTTCCACTGTAATCAAGGCCAGTCCTCACAACCAGTGACCCCAAGGGTCAGTCCCTCCCACTGATGTGCAACCAAGGCTCTACTACAAGAGGAGGGCACACACAACCCACACAAGGGACACACCTGGAGTGCATGGTTCATGTGACCAGAAAGACTGCACCACTGAACCTGACAGCACATCTAGTACATTTAAGACAACTCTACTAAGATCAGGAGACATAACAGCCCTACATAATACATAGAAACAAACACAGAGAGGCACCTAAAATAAGGAGACAAAAAAACATGTCCCAAATAAATGAACAGAACAAAGCTCCAGTAAAAGAACTAAATGAAAGGGAGATAAGCAATCTATCAGATGCAAAGTTCCAAAAACTGGTTGTAAGGATGCTCAATGATCACAGAGAGAACTTCAACAGAGAGATAGGAAGCCTAAAAATGGAGATGGAAAACATGAAAAGTTCCAGTCAGAAATAAAGGTTACAATAATGGAAATGAAGAACATATTACAGAGAATGAAACAGTAGATTAGATGAAGCCGAGGATCCAACCAGCAATGTAGAAAATGAGGTAACAGAAAACACCCAACCAGAACAGCAAAAAGCAAAAAGAATCCAAAAAATTGAGGCGTGTTTAAGGGGCCTCAGGACAATATCAAGCATACCAACATTCACATGATAGGCATACCAGAAAGAGAAGAGAGACAGCAAGGAATTGAAAACCTATTTGAAGAAATAATGACAGAAAACTTCCCTAAACTAACATGGTGAAGAAAATGGACATACAACCCCAGGAAATACAGAGAGTCCCAAAGAAGATGAACCCAAAGAGGCCAACATCAAGGCACATCGTAATTAAAATCCCAAAGGTTAAAGACAACAAGAGAATCTTAAAAGCAGCAAGAGAAAAGCAGTTAGTTACCTACAATGGAGCTCCCATAAGACTGTCAGCTGATTTCTCAACAGAAACTTTGCAGGCCAGAAGGGATTGGGAGGAAATGTTCCAAGTGATGAAAAGCAACGACTTACAACCAAGATTACTGTACCCAGCAAAGCTATAATTTAGAATTGAAGGACAGATAAGGAGCTTCCCAGACAAAAAAAAGTTGAAGGAGTTCATTACCACCAAACCAGTATTATAAGGAATCTTAGAGGGACTTCTTTAAGATGGGAGGGGGGTTAAGAATGGGTGAAAGGGGAAGGGATTAAGAAGTACAAATTGGTTGTTACACAGTAGTCATTGGGATGTAGCATATAACATAAGGAATTTAGTCAGTAATATTGTTATAACTAGACATGGTGCCAGACACATACTAGATCTATCAGGATAATAGATGGGAATGGGGTTGGCGACAGGGTGAAAAAGGTGAAGGTATTAAGAAATACAAATTGGTAGTTAATACAATGTGGTGAATATAATCAACAATGCTGTAAAGATCATGTATACTGGACTTATCAGGGGGATCATTTCATAGACTGTGTAGATGCCTGACCACTGCACTATACACCTGAAGCTGAAGTAGAATAATATTGAATGTCAACTATAACTAAATATATATGGATATATAGTCACAGGATGTGGAATACAACATAGGGAAGATAATCAATGGCATTGTAACAGCTATATAAGTTGTCAGAGTGGTAGTATATTGGGGGTGGGTTATCACTTTATGAGGGGTTTAAATGTCTAACT
This sequence comes from Rhinolophus sinicus, assembly GCF_057876585.1. Taxonomy (NCBI): domain Eukaryota; kingdom Metazoa; phylum Chordata; class Mammalia; order Chiroptera; family Rhinolophidae; genus Rhinolophus; species Rhinolophus sinicus. The sequence continues at coordinate 52,877,118 of NC_142504.1, read as the reverse complement.
ATTACATTGCTTTGTACATCTAAAACTAAAAAAAAAAAAAGAAAGAAAGAAAAAGAAGTCAAGAAACAGACCCTCACATATATGGAATTTTAATCTATGACAGTGGTGACATTGCAGATTACTGGGGAAAAGACTGAGTGTTTAATAACTATTTCTCGGGATATTGGGTTATCCATATAAAGAAAAGGTGAAATTAGATTTCTATACTCAGCAAAATTAATTCCAGGTGGATTAAAGACTTCAATGTAAAAAGCAAAAGTTTTTAATGTTTAAAAAATATAAAAGAAGAATATCCTTGAAACATTGAGGTGGGTTAAGATTTCTTAAGCATGCCATGAAAAGAAACAAATATTGACAGTTTTAAAATTCATTTCATGTGCATCAAAATTATAAACCTCTGCCATCAAAAGGCATCTAAAGAAGGTAAAATATAAGACAAAAGCAGAGAGACTAATTTTAGAATGCATATTACAGACAAACTATTATAATGGATATATAATATAATGAATACATAATATGGGGAAAACCAATAGAAAGTGTGGACAAAAAACATGAACAGACTTTTCAAAGAAAATAAAATAGGAATGGCAAATAAACGTGTGAAAAGATGCTTAACCTTATTAATACCCAGGAAAATGCAATTAGAGAAAAACAAGATACAATTTTACTCCCCTTAAGTTGGGGAAAATTAATAAGTTCGATTACACCAAGTATTGGAGAGGATAAGGATCGATGGAGACTCTGAAATATTACTTTGCAGGAATATAAATTGGTTTATCCACTTTAAATATAAATTGGCATTATCTTTTAAGTTTGAACATCCTAGTACCTCAAATAGAAAAGAATGTCAGAGAATGCAAAACAAAATAAAACAACCCAGCATATGCAAATAGATGGAGACATAAAATAATAAAATACTTTCCATAAATTCCAGAGAACTGTGCAAACTTTTTATGGATAGAGCACAAGAAGCTCTGCAGTGAGTGCCACAATCTTAATTTATATTACAGAAGCATCACAGAATGTCAGTGTGATTGGATGATGGCAGAAAGCCTAACGAGTGTTTTTAGAGAACACCTGCCCAGTGTACAATAATGGGTAGGATTTCTGGAAAGATATCCAGCTGTAATATCAAAGGTACCCAATGTTTTTGAAAGAAGCCTCAAAGGTCCCCAGCGTCCAAATATATTTCCTATTACTCATTTAAATTGCTTGAAGCACTCTGAAAGTACACTATAATCTTCATAAGTAGTTTACTTACATTGTTTCTGTGCTGTCAGGAAAAATTGCTTATGTCTTTTATTAATCATAAGCAAAACCTACTTGATACTACTTTCAATCACCAGAAAGTTGGACAGTCAAATGGAAAACTTAAACAAAAATAGAGGGAAGAGCAGTCAATTGCCTAAACTCATTCCTGAGTATGAGATGAGGCACTTGACCTCTGTTTCTTAGTTTGGCAACCTCTGAAGTAGGAATGAAAACATGTATCTCCTTACATTTCAAAATGAGGTCCTCTATCATCATAGCACAAATATAGCACACTTTTTTTTAGAGCATCAGTAGTATTATAATATTAAAGTAAAACAGGTGATTTAAGTGACAATTTAAGTTTTATATTAAAACACACACACACACACACACACACACACACACACACACACACACAAAAGAACTTCTAGAGTCTTAAAATATCACACTGACCTAAACAGAAATCTTGGCTCTTGACCTCAGGGATTTTTCTTCTCTAGCTTCAGTTTCTTCACATGTAAAGTGGGGATCATACCTACTTGTCAGAGTTCAGTGAGATAATATATAAAGTACATAGAGTGGAACGGCTTCATAGCAAGTGCTCAGTAAGTGGTAAATGTAGAATGATATAAAAGAATAGAAGACCTTATAAATTTATAAATTAGACAGAAAAACCTTCCCAATAAGATCCCTCAGTTAAGAAAAATGGAAAACTCATTTTGACATTTGTGTGTCCCTTTAAACCAGGATTTATCAACATCTCCACTTTTGACATTTGGGGCTAGGTAATTCCCAGTTATGAGGAAGCAATCCTGTACACTGCAGGATGCTCAGCAGCATCCCTAGCCACTAGATGCTAGCAGCATCTCCACCCACCCAGGCTGAAACAAACATTAATGTCTCCAGACATTGCCAAATGTCCACAGGAGGACAAAGCATCTTAAACATGATATGAAAAGCAGCAGCCATAAAAGAAAAACATGGCAAATTGGACTTTATCAAAATTTTAAATTGCTGCTCTTAAAAATTTCTGTTCAAAAATGAAAACGCAAGCCAGAAATTGACAAAAAAATTCATGATAAAGACTAGCATACATAATAAATATTAAAACTTTTTATTTTGATGATGTCATCAAAATGGCAGCGTGAGGTGAGCCTCTGGAAAGCTCCCCTGGAATTTACAACTAATCGAACAACAAAAACTCCACAAAGGACTCCCTGCACAGCAGACAGGTAAGACAAAGAGGCCCACTACTGAATTCACCTACAGGTGGGCAAATCACATGAGCTGGGGAGGAGGAGGGAAGGGAGAAGTGCAGAGACGGAGCCGCGCGGGCGCAGGACGCAGACCTAGCTCAGTGCTCCGGGCTCGCTGCTTCCCGGAACTACCGCAGCTGCGGGAGAGGGAAGAACTCGGACTGCTAGGGCTCCGCTTATGGCCCACAGGGCTGAGGGGGCAGCATATAACACGGCTGAACCCAACGCTCATGGCAGAGACCTCGGAGAAAAGACTGAGGGAAGAAGGCTTAAAACAGTGGTTTAAGCCCTCACTGCCGAGCAGAGAACGGAGCCTTAGGCACTGAGACTAGCCGCTCCCTCCCTCCCCTCCCAGAGCTCGCCCCGCCCCCACCTGCCCGGTGCTAGAAGCGGAACAGAAGCAGTGTCAGATCAAAATAACAGAATACTTGCTGTTCTGAGAACTGTGGACCGCAGACAGAGATTCGCAGCCCAAATAGTTCCGGCAAAGGGGAGGGAGCTGTGGAAGCAGAACGGGCTGTGGTGGTGGTCACCGCCATTGCTCAGGGCCACCTCTCACAACTCCCCCCATCCCTGGCCCCACCTATCTGGGCGGATCCCTGCAGGAGTAAACAGAACTGCTGAAACATACAGGCTCTGAATCTAGTGCAGGAAGAGCTTTGGAACCCCAAAAGCTCTCCGCCTACCCACATGGATACTGCACCCTGTGACCTAGGCGAAGCCCATCTCCCAGGGAATCCCCCCATTGTGTGAAAAGCTGGAATAGTGCAGAGAAAACATAGCACTACCGTGTGAGAGAGAAAAAAAGGCTGTAGTTGGAGAGAAAATAAAACATTCTACCAACAAGTACTGGAAAACAAAAGAAAGACCTCTTCCTAACAACCTGTTGCAGAAGCCACTCCTGTAGATGTCTAGGAAGAGAAATAACAAATCAGTAATTGCCATGAATAACCAAGGCAAAAAGAAAGCAGGAAAAAACACAAATACATGGAGATTAAACAACATACTTTTAAAGAATGACTGGGTCAAAGAAGAAATTAGAGAAGAGATCAAAAGATACATAGAAACAAATGACAATGAAAACACATCCTACCAAAATTTTTGGGATGCAGCGAAAGCAGTTTTAAGAGGGAAATCTATATCATTACAGGCCTATCTCAAGAAACAAGAAAAAGCCCAAATAAATAACCTCATGTTACACCTTAAAGAACTAGAAAAAGAAGAACAAGTAAAGCCAAAGGTCAGCAGAAGAAAGGAAATAACAAAAATTAGAGCAGAACTAAATGAAATAGAGAACAAAAAGACAATAGAAAAAATTAATGTGACAAAGAGCTGCTTCTTTGCAAAGATTAACAAAACTGACAAACCCTTGGCTAGACTCACTAAGATAAAAAGAGAGAAGACACTAATTAACAAAATCAGAAATGAAAAGGGGGAAGTTATCACGGACACCACAGAAATACAAAGGATCATCCAAGAATACTATGAAGAACTATATGCCACCAAATTCAATAACCTAGAAGAAATGGACAAGTTCTTAGACACATATAGCCTTCCTAGGCTGAACAATGAAGAACTGGAAAATCTAAACAGACCGATCACCAGTAACGAAATTGAATCAGTCTTCCAAAACCTTCCCAAAAGCAAAAGTCCGGGACCAGATGGCTTCACTAGTGAATTCTACCAAACCTTCAAAGAAGATCTAATACCAATCCTGCTCAAACTCTTCCAAAAATTTGAAGAGGAGGCTGTACTCCCTAACTCATTTTATGAGGCCAACATTACCCTGATACCAAAACCTGGTACAACAAAAAAATGTAAAACTACAGACCAATATCTCTGATGAATACAGATGCAAAAATCCTAAACAAAATTCTAGCAAATCGAATACAACAATGCATTAAAAAGATTATTCACCATGACCAAGTGGGTGTCATCCCTGGGGCACAAGGATGGTTTAACATCCGCAAATCTATCAATGTGATACATCACATAAACAAAATAAAGGACAAAAATCATATGATTATATCAATTGATGCAGAAAAAGCATTTGACAAGATACAACATCCACTTATGATTAAAACACTTAATAAAATAGGTATAGAAGGAAAATACCTTAACATACTAAAGGCCACATATGACAAGCCCGCAGCTAATCTCATAATTAATGGTGAAAAACTGAAGCTCTTTGCTCTACGTTCAGGAACACGACAGGGTTGTCCCCTGTCTCCTCTGCTTTTCAACATAGTGTTGGAAGTCCTTGCCAGAGCAATCAGGCAAGATATGAAATGAAAGGCATCCAAATTGGGAATGAAGAAGTTAAATTGTCACTCTTCGCAGATGACATGATGCTATATATAGAAAACCCTAAAGACTCCAACAAAAAGCTATTAGAAACAATCAACGAATACAGTAAAGTTGCCGGCTAAAAAATCAACATACAAAAGTACATTGCATTCCTATATACTAACAATGAAATCTCAGAAAAAGAAATACGAAAAACAATTCCTTTTGCAATTGCAGCAAAAAGAATAAAATACCTAGGAATAAAGTTAACCAAGGATGTGAAGGACCTATATGCTGAAAACCATAAGACATTTTGGAAAGAAATTGAAGAAGACACAAAGAAATGGAAAGACATTCTGTGCTCATGGATTGGAAGAATCAACATAGTTAAAATGGCCATATTACCCAAAGCAATATACAGATTTAATGCAATCCCCATCAAAATCCCAGTGGCATTTTTTAAAGAAATAGAACAAAAAATCATCAGATTTGTTTGGAACAACAAAAGACCCCCAAGAGCCAAAGCAATCTTAAGAAAAAAGAACAATACTGGAGGTATCACACTTCCTGACTTTAGCTTGTACTACAGGGCTACAGTAATGAAAACAGCATGGTATTGGCAGAAAAACAGACACATAGACCAATGGAATAGAATTGAGAACCCAGAAATAAAACCACATAAATATGGACAGATAATTTTTGACAAAGAAGCTAAAAACATACAATGGAGGAAAGACAGCCTCTTTAATAAATGGTGCTGGGAGAAGTGGATAGCCACGTGCAAAAGAATGAAACTGGACTGCTATCTGTCACCATGTACCAAAATTAATTCAAAATGGATCAAAGACTTAAGCATAAGACCTGATACAATAAACTGCATAGAAGAAAACATAGGTACTAAACTTATGGACCTTGGGTTCAAAGAGCATTTTATGAATTTGACTCCAAGGGCAATGGAAGTAAAAGATAAAGTAAACGAATGGGACTATATGAAACTTAAAAGCTTCTGCACAGCAAAAGAAACCATCGACAAAATAAAGAGGCAACCAACTGAATGGGAGAAGATTTTTACAAACAGTACCTCCGATAAGGGGCTAATATCCAAAATATACAAGGAACTCATGCAACTCAACACCAAAAAAACAAACAACCCAATTGAAAAATGGGCAGCCGACCTGAAGAGACATTTCTCCAAAGAGGACATACAAATGGAAAATGGACATATGAAAAAATGATCAACATCACTAATCATCAGAGAAATGCAAATCAAAACCACAATGAGATATCACCTCACCCCAGTCAGAATGGCTATCATCAACAAGACAAATAGTAACAAGTGTTGGAGAGGCTGTGGAGAAAAAGGAACCCTCATACACTGTTGGTGGGAATGCAGACTGATGCAGCCGTTATGGAAGGCAGTGTGGAGGTTCCTCCAAAAATTACAAATAGAATTATCATATGACCCAGCAATCCCTCTCCTGGCTATCTACCAAAAAGAATCTGAAAACATTTATACATAGAGACACTTGTTCTCCAATGTTCATTGCAGCTTTGTTTACAGTGGCCAAGACATGGAAGCTACCAAAATGTCCTTTGATAGATGAATGGATAAAGAAGTTGTGGTATATATACCCAATGGAATACTATTCGGTGGTAAGAAAAGATGATACTGGAACATTTGTGACAACATGGATGGATCTTGAGAGTATTATGCTAAGCGAAATAAGTCAGACAGAAAAAGCAGAGAACCATGTGATTTCACTGATGTGTGGTATATAAACCAAAAACAACAAAAGAACAAGACAAACAAATGAGAAACAAAAACTCATAGACACAGACAATAGTTTAATGGTTACCAGAGGGTAAGGGGGGTGGGGGGTGGGAGATGAGGGTAAGGGGGATCAAATATATGGTGATGGAAGGAAAACTGACTCTGGGTGGTGAACACACAATTCAATTTATAGATGATGTAATACAGAATTGTACACCTGAATCTATGTAATTTTACTAACGATTGTTACCCCAATAAATTTTAAAAAAACCTTTTTATTTTTTCAAAATAATTTAAAAATTGGGAAAAAGACTTGAATAAATACTTCAAAAATCACACATACAAATGGTCAAGAAGCATATGAAAAGATGCTCAACATCATGAGAGAACTGCATCAGAAATCCACGATATACTAGTACACACCGATTAGGATGGCTGAAGGTAAAAAGACCAACCATACCAAGTGCTGGTGAGGATATGGAGCAGTGCGGCTCTTGTATACTGCTATTGAGTGGGTAAAATGGTAGAACCATTTGGAAAGCTGACAATTTCTTATCAAGTTAGACATATACCTACTCTATGACTTAGCAATTCCAGTCCTAAGTATTCATCCAAAAGAACTGAAAACATGTGTCCGTGCAAAGACTTTTATAAGAATGTTCATAACAGCTTATTCATAGTTGCTCAGAACTGGAAACAACCCAGTGCCTAAGAGTTAAATGAGTGAAAACAGTGGTAAATCCCGCAGTGGAATACTCCTCATTGGAGAAATGATAAAAGAAAAAAGAAGGCGAAAAAGAAAAGGAAAGGAACGTAGAAAAGTAAAGAGAAAGAAAGAAGTACTATGCATGCAAAAACATGAATGAATCTCACAGACATTATGGTAAAAAAGAACCAAGACATAAAAGGGTATACACTGTAAGTCTATTTATATGAAGGTTTAGAACAGGAGAAATTAAATTGAGATGACAGAATCAAATTGGTTGCCTCTGAGGCACTAGGGAGCTTTCTGTGCCTGGTTGCACTCTATGTCTTGGTTGGGGTAGCGGTTACACAGGCATACACATGTGTCAAAACTGATTGAGATGAACATCTATGTGTTTTACTGTGAAAAATGAGGGGTGAGAGGTTAAGCATGCTGAGCAATCAGAATTAACAACACAGAAAATAGTGAATGTAATAAATTGGAGAACAGTAAATATCCATGTACATTCAAGCCATTTCATTGAATTTTGAGAAGACAATTTATCCAGTAAAACAGGAGCAATCAGCACAAAAAAGGAGTAATTAACAAATGACAAAGAAGACAAATTAGTAAACTGGAAGGCCAGAGAGAAAAAATATAGAAAATAGCAAGTAGAGGATATCATTTAAAAAGAGAGAGAGAAAGAATAGAACATGGAAGAAAAGCATTAATCAGAGATATAATAAAAGAAATATTCCCTGAGTTGAAGAAAGTCATGTCTTTATATCTAAGAGCAAGCAGGGTTATTTCTTATCAGGTACATCTCTTGATATATTCTGACAAAGTTCTGAATTCTAAAGATAAAGATAAAACCCTGAATATGTGTAGAGAAAAGATAGAAAGAAAAAGATTACTTTCAAAGAAAAAAATGCTATAACTGTGTGTTGCCAGAATTGTATTTTAGGTACCAACATAAAATTTTTAAAAATAGTTGCCAAATTTTATTTGTAGAACTAAAAATCTTAAAATATCATTATCTATTATCACCATCATCTAATATCACCACAATAAAACAGGAAGGATATATCAAAATTACAGGCAGGCATTCCTCAAAATGACAGTATATACATATATACCCACAAATATACACATTGTTCTTATTTCCTTATTTCTTTGAAAATAAGTCAAAATATTTTCATACAAGAATCTCAAAACAAACATTTAGAAATGTAATAAGATTTCTAGAAATCTTTAGCAAAATGCACTATTTTCCTGGAATTTTATTCTTATGGAAATCATCATTTTTATATTGTTGAATGTACGAATTGAGATATGACATCCATGTGACCTTTGTAAAATGTTATTTGAGGAAGACACGAATCAACATAAATGTAATAGAATGCAAGGAATTTGTAGTACTCAGGAAATATTTTGTGAATAAAACCAATAAAATAAATATTCATCCTAAGAATTGTTAACAATATGGTTTTGAAGCTAAATCAATTATGACGGAAGGATTGTTTAAAAAAATAAATTTGTTTTTTAATAAATTCTGAAGCTAAAATTTCACGTACTTTCAATAAAATATGGCAAACTGGATGGAATAAATGAATACTAAAATTCTTATCCTAGGATTATGGAGAGAGGCTACCAGTACAGTTTAGATCTTGCTGTTAGAAACACACACACACACACACACACACACACACGGTGCCAAAAAAAATGTATACACATTTTAAGAAAGGAATAAACTGTATTACAATCACACTGATGGTAACCACTTTGAGCACCTTTTGTACTGCAGAAGTCAAACATGACTTGTATTAATCTTTTGTTATCAGTATATATTTTGTACTACAATTTTAATACAGTTCTTTCCTTTCTGAAAATGTGTATACATTTTTGACCGTGTGTGTGTGTGTGTGTATATATAATTTTTTCATGTATATTTCTTACAAAAAATTAATATTACCCACTAGTACAGAGTAATAAAACACAGAATTTCCAAATCGGTAAAAGAAAAGAATTGATCACTCCAAGGAAAGATAGCAAAAGAAAGAAAACCACAAAACCTAAAATGTAGCAGGTAAGAATAAGACCAAGACCAAACAACTAACATAACAAACGGAATAAACTAAATTTCTCCATAAACAATAATGTCTAAAATTAGAGAAGTTAGAGAAGAAAAGTAAAACTCATCCAGCGGCCATTTAAAAGAGCATTTTAAATAAAATTATAAGGAAAGGTTGAGAATAGTTGAAGCTATTGAGGCAAAATAAATAGCCTACGAAATTGACCACCCCCTCCCAGATACAATGTGAAGTTCTTCCCTGATTACACAAGTAGCAAGTAATCCCATCTGATACCTCCAGCTGAAGAAAAACAAGAACAAGTGTATCCCCCACTGGACTAATACCTCTGACAGAGAGCTGACCTTTAGTTGATTATAATGTCATTATAATGTCATTTACATTGCAGTTACTAAGACTGCCATCGTGCACCTGATGCCGTGACAGTCCTGGAGGAACCAAATAAGGAAGAGAGAGTGGGAAACTGAGGTTGCCACCTACTGGAAAGAAACTGAGGAGCCACATCAATGGGATGTCACCAATTTCCTCCTCTAAGGGAGATAAATACCCCTGGCCAGGACTTCCTCCATGCAACTCAATCTTGGAGTTCACCTGCATTTCCCTCTCAAGTGTGTACTTTCCTTTCAATAAACTCCCTGTGCTTTCCTGCATCTGTCTCACACTTGAATTCTTTCTTGTGCAAAGACAAGAACTGGTCACTGCTGCTCGGGGATGAGTCCTCTTTAGGACATCCCCATGAGCCTCCAGTGACAATATGCTAGGGAAATGGAAACAAAAGTAAAGCAGGTGGCACTATTACTATAAAAGTACAGCTGAAGCAAAATGCATTAAACGGGATATTTTGTATTTATGAAAGGTACATTCTACAAATAAACATGAGATATGATCATGGTGAATGTTTAAATTTAAAAAATTATTACAGTAAAGGACACATCGCCATTAATCCCCCTCAAAATACTCCACTTCAGACACACTTATCCCATCATTCTTGCCACTTTCTGAAGCAGTTCTGGAAGTCCTCTTCCTTGTCTTTAGTCACGCTGTCGTGGCTGCCCCAATGTCCTGAATCTATTCAAAATGTTTACCTTTCGTGGTCATTCTGACTTTAAGAAAGAGCCAGAAGTCGCACAGTACCAGATCCAGTGGATAAGGTGGGTGAGGACATACCATATTTGTATTTGACAAATTGCCGTACCAGAAATGATATGTGACACGGAGCCTTTCCATTGTGACACGGAGCTTTTCCATTGTGATCATAAAATACGGTGAATGCCGTTGCTGAGTGTTGTCCAACGGAAAGGCAGGGATCTTCAAAACGGGAAGCAGTGCGTGGAAACTTAGTAACAGTGTGTGACAAGTTTCAATTTGTTTGGTACAGTCAGTCGGGTGTGAGGTATGGTTGAGAGATGTTGTTTTAAAGTGTGCGGTAAGTCATCCTCCATCGTGACAATGCTCTGTGTCACACATCACTTCTGTTATACGACAATTTCTTTCAAATAAAAACATTACGGTGTGTCCTCATCCACCTTATTCACCGGCTCTGGCACCATGCAACTTCTGACTCTTCCCCAAAGTCAAAACTATTCAGGACATTGAGGCAGCCATGACAGTGCAACTAAAGACACTCATGAAAGAGGACTTCCAGAACTGCTTCAGAAAATGGCAAGAAGGATGGGTTAAGTGTGTTTGAAGCAAGAGGTAGTATTTTGAGGGGTATTATTGGCAATGTGTATTTTACTGTAATAAATTTTATTTTACTTAAACATTCACCTTATTGTTTGATCACACCACATGTCAAGAAACTTTATACATCGAAAAAGATCTTACCTCAAAATACATTAGACAAGTCTTTTAGAAATTGGCAGAAATTGCAATCTTAAGGGAGATAACATACCTCTTTCAGAATGTGACAGATCAAGTAGATAAAAAATATAGAGAGTATTGAGTAACACAATTAAGGAGTTTGATATACTGAGGAAAAAAAGTAAGTGAAAAAAAACATTGTATCTCCCAGACATAAAAATACATATCTGTTTCAAATTTTCATGGAACAGTAGTGAAAAAGAGTCATGGATGAAACGGCAAAGGCCATCTCAATAAATCCTCAAAACAGAAACACAAGTTAGCCCACACTTTATCCTCAATGCCATAAATGTGGAAATTAACACTACTGCACAGACTTTGGATATAAAAGAGCTCACATTCATAGCAGGCTGAGAAGACAATACGGGTGATGTCTGACCATGGTGTAGTAATATCCTGATAGATATTTGAGTATCTTGAGTAGATAAATACCATTTATTCCTTTCTCTTCCCATTCTCACAGCCTTATAAAAAGACTTTATTAATCAGGGCCTGAATGATGGTGTCTTGTCAACACTTTTTAAAATAGAAACACTAGCTTCCAGAGTGAGGATGAGATTTCAGAGTGGGGACAAACTTTCTTTTGGGGTCTGGGAGGGCACACCCAACCTGCTTACCTGCTCCTAGTTCCACACACTATAGGTAAGCTGCAAAGGAAAGACATTACAGCAACATGTAATAATTAACCTACTCCATTCATAAATACAAATGAACAGCCAACTATTGTCCGATATTTGAGAAAAATCATAAAAAATAACCAAAAGAATTAAAAAGAACAATCGACCAAGGCTGGAGGAAACAATTCAGGGAGGAGAAGGAAATCTTAAAATAATTTTACTTGGGTTATGAGAGATTTGACAAATTAGTTTATCCATAAAACAAGAACAGGTTGTAATGGCAAAAGAAACAATGGTTTGTGAAAATTCAAAATGTAATTCTTGACATTTGATACCTTGATAGAATACTAGATGAAAAAGTCAGGGAATATTTCCAGAATCTAGAAAAAAATGACAAACAGAAAATGTGAAAGATTTCAAGGCAGACAATCAATCCAGGAAGACCAACATCTAACTAATAGTTCCAGAAAGCAGTAGCTAACAAAAGGGACATGAGCAATTTATCAAAGGAATAAAAGAAAGAAATTACCCAAAACTTAAAAAAAAACAATACAAAAATATGTCTTATCTTGAAAGATTCCATCTGGTGCCGAGAAAAAAAAAAATGGAGGAAAAAATCTACACACATTATTATAAAATTTCAGAACCTCAGGATTTTAAAGATTCTAAAAGCTTCCAAAGAGAGTACAACATTTATCTTCCACGGAAAAAGGACCAAATTGGTTTCAGACATTTCCTAAGCAATGCTGTATGCCAAAAGCCATCAAGTAATGTCTTTAAAAGTTCTGAGTGAAAATTATTTTGAACCTTGAATTCTAGTTATCAATCAAAAGTAAAGACATAATAGTCATTTTCAGACATGCAGGGACTCACAAAATTTACCATCTATAGATTTGTTCTTAAAGAATTATTTGAAAATGTACTTCAACAATAATATAAACAAAACAGAATTAAAGAGTGAGGAAAATATGAGATTTCAGAACCATGGACCAAATAAGTCATCAAAATGAAAAGAAATTCTAGAAGATGCCATGCAATGGATCTGGGAAGCCAGGCTACAATAAAATGTGGCATACTGGAACTCTGAATTTAGTGTTTCCAAGAAGCAAATGAATTCTAAACAATAAATTTCTTGGTAGAGGCAATGAATCTTCTTGATGAAAAGGCGTATTAAACCATTTAAAAGTAAAAATACCCCACTCTATTTCCCTTCCCACTTCCAACTTTTATTATCTGTATTTCTACTTTTAGTGACACTGCTTTAAAGACATATGATTATATGTGTTAACCTATGAAACATTCCATTTTGTTTTATAGTGAATATTTCAAATATTCACTATAAATATTTTCCCCCATTTTTCTATTCAACTTATAGATAAACATGGAAAACTTAATTATACAGGCTGACAATCCCCTACGTGATTCCACAGGACCAAGATATGAATCAGAACTCAGAACTTCAGAGATTTTACAAGAATAGTATAATGTTTAGACTATATATTAAGTGACACTTCCAGCACATTCTGGATTATCATGCCAATTAACATTTCTGCAGGAAAAAAATGTGTAAATGTTTGACATATCAGTTCAGGTCAGGTTTTGCAGCAAATAAATTCAGGTTGTTGCTTCAAGGTTGTTAATCCTGCCACTGGACACAGAAATTATACTGGAGGGTGGGTTTGTAACCTCAGAAAGACCAATCAGAACATTCCGTATTTCCTACTGCAGGGAGAAAAGTATTTCTGAGAACAAAACTGATACAAAGGTGAGAGATGGAAACAGAGACATATCCCTGGAATACTTATTTGAATCTCAAAGTCCACCTGTGCCTGAAGACGGCCCGATCCCCAGACTTGCCAGTTAGGTGACCCAGCTTGCTTAACGGTTTGATTTGGATTTCTGTCATTTGCAACTGAAAGAGTTCAGGCTGGTTTTCTATTTAACACAAATCACAAGAACTTTCAACCGGCTGGGAAGAAAGTAAGGATGCCCGATATCACCGGAGTTTCCCACAATGACACGAGAGTAATAGCCAATACAGCAAGACAAGGAAAACAAATTAAGAGAATAAGAGAATTCTGAAAAAAAAAATAATCCATTCAAATCACACATACACACACAATATCTGGACATAAGCTTAATAACAATTCTGAATGACTTATGTAAAGGAGGAGTCACGCAGTTACTAGGGGGGATGGCATCCAGGCAGAGAGAATGGAGCTCAAAGCCTGGGAGGTGAGAGGATGTGTGGCATGTTTGAGGAACAGCAAGAACGTCCAGTGTGGCTACAGCGGATGGCACGGGGCACAGCTGGTAGGAGATGAGGTCTACTGGACTACAAGGAGACAAGGACCAGACCCATCGCATCCCAATTCCTAGAACTGTGCCCGGCCCACCGTAGGGGCCCAATACGTATTTGTTAATAGGATGAATTAAGGCTATTATAATTACATTCCGATTATTTGTTATTTTTACAATAAACCAAAGCTCCTTGATTGCAGAAACTGTATTTTTACTATTATCTTCAGCATGCAACAAAATGCCTAGCACACAATAAAGCTGAACAAATATATTTTGATTAATTTGTGAATGAATGAATGAATGAACGAACACATGAATAAGTAAATCTCTTTTCTAAAACCAGCTTCCACTTCTGAATTAAATCTCTTTCTACTTTACGTCTTGAGAAGAGACATATACATATAATGAGACCTACAGGTATGATTAACAGTCATCACAATATTTTTTAAAAGCATAAGGAGAAAATGGGTTTGAGGAATAAGAAATTATTAGGCATCCAAATCTCTTAAAATTCTGCTTGTCAACAAAATAAAATATTCTGACACCATTACCAATATATTTTTTTAATTCAGTGTTGTTGTTTTTTAATCCATAAGTAAAAAGCTAAATATTCCCAGTGGTCACATGAATGGGAACCACAAGGAGAGAGACAATAATTTATCCTCAGATGCCATCCTTTTGCCAAAAGGCTCTTGAAGCCCACTAATAGAAAAGGGTCAATAGCAGTAGAAAGAAGGAAGCAACAGCTGCATGGAAATAATTCAGGTTTTGCCAAAAGGAAACTGAGAACTAGGGAGGGCCCATCATTTATTAAACCAGAGATATATTTTTATTGCCTACTGCAAAGAGGAGCTCGCCAGCATTTGTGAGAGGATGCTCCAAGTGACCCTCAAATCTCAGAGAAGACCAGGAAAAAATAAAAAATAAAAACAAAACCTGCAAAGTTTCCTTTCCAGGTCTAAGCAATAACCAACAAGTAGAGGGTAACAAAAGAATAACAATAAATTGACAAAGTATGACAATTCTACAATTCAGCTTTTTCTGAATCCATAAGATGCTACATATAATATTTTAATGGGATTCATAACGTGAATTAAGACTTGCCCTGCACATAGACTTTTCATAAAACTATTCAGTAATGCTGACTTCACATTACCCATGGAAGAAAGATTTTTTAACATTAAAAGTTGCTAAACAATGTCTAAAATATTATTGTTTCTGTAAAAGTAATTTTATTTATTTATTTTTCAGTATGTTCATCTTCATTTTTATAGTTATAACAACTACTCTTGGGAAAATGAGGTATTCCATGCCACCTTCCATTTCCACAGTCCCATTTGAAATAATCTCCTATGGGAAAATGTTCACTCAAAGCAGCTTTACTGAACTGCCAGTATTGGACTATGCCTCCCTCAAAGTTCTGCTGCTAAACACTGGCTTTTAAGCAACTGCTTAAAGACATTCCCAAGAAATACACAGTTAACAGTCTCATTATGAGTCACTTCTCCTGGCAAGAAAAGACATTTCCACTACAGCCATATCTGATTTTCTGGAAAATCTATAGTAGACTAAGCTTCACACACGAACCAGTATAAGCTTACTATAAGCCTATAGTTTTTCTTTCTGTAACTCATGTGGACTCTCCCCCATTGCTCTGGTGAAGCGGGTGGAAATCCAGAAACAAAGTAGCTTGACAAGCTGAGTATATAAATTAAGTGCATAAATTCTTTACAAATAGGGCCCTTGATAGCACATATAAAGTACAAACAGTAGTTCTACAGCACACCAAAGGAGTTCATTTTTAAAATGAATGAAATGATGCTGGAAAGATGACATTTTAGAATGATTTTCCCCACTCGTTGACTTACAGCAGCTCCACTCTCTTACTGTTTTTAGACATATGCTGTTAGTGGAAACAAAGGGACAAGGCTGTACATACAGGCTGCCTTCTTTATACTACGGGACACTGTGAAATCCTATTCTCGGGGCAAAACCAGTTGATTCTATATCCCCAGAGTTCTAAAACTCTATACATGAAGACATTCTCGAGTTGTCCCATTTTAGAGAAGCATATGTCTGCTACAAGGAAAAGACAACTAGAAAGCTGGAGATAAGTTGTGGTCCTAGATCCATCAGCACTGACCCAGGTCCGCTTTAAACAACACAACTTTTTGTGTCTTTGAGACACATTACATTCAATTGAAATTTTTGTTCATCATAAGGAAGCTATGAATATCACCATCTTAACTCCCTGAAACCACTTTGGGCTTTTCAGGAAGACAGATTATACAGAAATACAAGTGTAAAGTAATTCTCAAATATCTACAGTATCTTGCCCCATAAAAACCACACCCTATCTATCTTACTTTTAAATTAGATATAACAATAGAAAATAACAATTCCATAAACAATCATGTATATGCAGTTTGTATTCAGAATATAAGTTCTAATAGTCAAGTATGTACGCAACAGGTACTCAATGTAGATGTTCAGTAAAATAAACCATAATATCACCCATGGATACAGGACTAACCAGAGGTGGGAACAGATAATGAATAAGGAATGATTCTGACATAAAATAAATCTAACCTTTTGGAGAAGCAGCAAATCAAAGCAAAAGGGGACCTCACTCATTTGACTAAAGGAAACGTGACAACGCTTCCCCTGGGATTTATACAATAAACCCACAGAGTATAGTTTTGTGGAAATTTTCCTATTGGTAGGCATTCTGAAAAATCAGCGAAACATCTGAAGAAGAGCACTGATTTGCCACTTCCTCTGGGATCACTATAAGAACATTCTCTCAGCATCTTGGTAGTAGAACCAGAACCAGCACACAGGGTCACACAACCCCAGAGTTCATGCCTAGAAGGAAACCCCAACATTTGGTTCAAATGATGCATTGCAAAGAAAACTCAGCTTAACAGACACACATACTTTTGACAGGACTTGGCAGATGGAACATTATACTCTCATTTATCTACAAATCTTCCAAAACGATATGGGAAAAACAAAAAGCCCTAATGGCAGTCCTCTGGCTTCAACTCGAAATAAAGGAAACGTAATCTGAAGGTGTGTTAGATTCATTTTGTTTTGCTTTTAACAAATCCTGGGTTCTATTATTAATAACTAACATGGGGAGCTTAGAAATGTGATCAGGTATAACATGTTTATAAATGTCCTTGACCCCTACACTTTTAAACTGGACCCCTTACCCCTTATCATGTCCCCAACATCGAGTAAATGCTAGTGCAGCAGTCCCTTCCTTTAGGGATGATTTTTCAGGTGGAAATTTTGTTGTTGTACATTCTACCATTAAATATTGTCCTGGGTCTCTGCCACAGAGTAAATAAATATTAATTTGGGTGCAGATCGCTCCTTTCTGTAGTGCCTGTTTTGCCACTTGATGCCAAAATGTGATGAAGAGGTCCAATTGTTTCTGAATATAAACAAATGTTCAGGGTTCTGATGGATCTTTCAGAAGATAAAGTCACTCACAGCATTATTATAAATAGTTGGCTTTCGGAAAGTCTGTGCCAAAACAAAGAAAATCTCAAAACTCAAAACCAAACAAGAGAGCTGTCCATTCCCTCACATTTACAGTTAGTCAACACTGGATCCTATTCACTTCAGGAGTAAAACAAACAAAAACAAAAACCCTACCACTGCAGGTCACAATAACACGTGGCTACCAACCAGATCTGCACACGTTCCTCCCTTTCTCCCAAAAAACCTTCCTAGTAAATATCCACGCAGACAAAAGCCTCCGTTTTCCTACTGCTTTTGTGTGCTGTGGCAGGAAGTAGTTGCCACTGCGTTAGGGGAAATAACAACTGCAGACCCTCAGACACTGAGACACATACTGCAGTGTTCCAGTGGAAATCATACTCTGAGAAATTTTTAAAATGTTTTCAACACATCAGCATGAAGCATCGACCTAGTTGGAGTCACTTAGATCTAAAGCAAATGCACTGATTGTTTTCACAGCAGGCTTTTCTTCTTGGAGCTGAGACAGGGGCTCTGGCGAGGGTTGCAGAGAAAGGTTTTCAGCCCCCTGCCTTGGTCTGCTATAGCCTGTGACACGATCAATACCAGGGTAAGCAGCAGAGGAAGTGCAGGGAAGATTATGAAGATGAGGTGAGTGACAGAATTACCTTACCAGATTTGTTCTTTCTCTCACCTTGAATCTCATCTGTCTCAGACCTAGATGGAACACCATCAGAGCACAGACCAAAACTGAGAGGTTTGTCCAAGGGGTAAAGGGCATGGGACACCGTGTGTGTCAAGAGCCTGGTCACTGTGTCTTTTCACATGTTGTAACCATCAGACAAGGACAAGTCCTAGAGTAAATCAGGGGCGGGTGCCATGGATTATTGTGAGGACAAATGCCAGCATCTCTTGCAGGGCCTGGCATACAGCAGGTGCACAATATTGGGCAGCCAGGATTTTCAGGATCCTTTTATTACTATTAATACAATTACTCCTCCTGTTTTTACTTTTTTACCCCAGACAGGTAGCATTCATGTAAATATCGTATATAAAGTACACTTGATCCTTGAACAACAAAGAGGTTAGGGGTGCCAGCCATCCACACAGTTGAAAATCTGTGTATGAATTTTGACTTCCCCCAAAACTTCACTGCTAATAGCCTACTGTTTACCAGAAGCCTTACTGATAACATAAGCAGTAGATTAGCACATACTTTGTTATATATATTGTATACTGTATTCTTACAATAAAGTAAGCTGTAGAAAAGAAAATGTTAACAAAAACCAAACAAAGAGAAAACAACATTTACAGTATTTATTGAAAAAAAATCCGCATAGAAGAAGACCTGCACATTCAAACCTGTGTTGTTTCAGGGTCAACTGTATTTACCTTCCAGCTGAAACAGTGGGATGGGATATAGACTGGACCAAATGTGCTTTAGGTGCCCTCTGACCAGTCATTTATGGAGGGCCTCCTCTGGACGGGGCACTGCTCATCCCTAGGTTTCCTTCACCCAAGCCAGGGGTCCATGGATTGCCTAAGCAATTGGGTCAGTTCACACACTGGGTTTGTCCTGTAGCTTAACAGGGGAATAGAGGTTAATACAGCCAATTCTTATTCCATTTGTACAATAAGCAAAAATGCTTTAGGAAACCCTTCTGTTGCTTATTAATCTGATTGAACCCTCCTAATTAATTGCACAAAGTTAATAAGCGTCTAATAATCATATTAACAGTATGTCCGAGCAATAACTGTTCAGACAATCCGATAGTTCAATCCTAAAGCTTGAGATTTCGCTGTATTTCTCCAGAGTTTAGACAGTGTATAAGATGTGTTCAAGAAATTCAAGGCTATTATTTGCTCTTGTTTACTTAAGCCACTGGCTGAACACAAGAGAAAAGTAACATGTTCTAGGCCTAATTATTTCCAGCAAAACAACTAAATGAATTCTTATCTGGGTTATCTTGTTCTGATTCTTTTTAAAAAACTACAATAATGTTTATATATGTCATTTTAAAGGGAATGCCCGTTCCTTGAAAAATTAAGAAATGTGATTCCCCAAACCTAGAAATTAACACTGCCAAAAGTTTGGTTATTTATCTGTGTTTTTTTTCCTACACATACATTTTAAATGTAAACATACATTTTATGTTTTACATAATTAGTATATTACTACACAAAATAATGTTTTTCACTTAACATTACACATTAAATCACAAGCATACACCCAGGTCATTCACCTTCTCTGAAAACAAAATTTTAATGTCACATGATCTATATTTATCTTAATACATTTACTCCCCTCTTTTAAGACGTCAGACACTCCCTTTTTTGTGTATGAGTGTAGTATAAGTGACATAATTTGTTCACCAGATCTTTGATTATTTTCTAAATTACTAGAATTGCCAGGTCAAAGGTCAAAACATTGTATTGTTTTGTTTATGGTTTATTTCGGAAGTAGCCACTTCATTGCTGAAATTTAGAATTTAGGAAAGGAAAAACCAGAAAATTTTCTCAAAATAACCCACTGGTAAGAGATTAACATTTTAGTATATGCTTGATGGTCCTTGTATGCATATAAAAATATTTAGATATGCATTTCATATTTTTGTATTATTTATAAAGCTGAAGCATGTAGTACATAATGTATTATAACTTGCTTTTTCCAATTAACAAAATAACTAAGATTCTTTTCATGTCATTAAATCTTCCAAATTCAAAAGCAAAGGATAACTAAATTGTGTCGGTTTTTCACAAGGTGTTCCCCCATCGATAATGAATAAAATTGAATAAAATTGCTACAACTCAGCAAATTTTAAAACACCATGTCTGTTCACTACTTAACATTAATACCTGATCCTTAATGAAACCTTCATTATATGCTAAAGATGTTTTGGCAGGAGAGAAAAGAAAAGGAAGAGCGAAGAGCATGGCTCAGAAGGACACACCAACCATCAGAATGTACTCAGAAGTTCCCCTGAAGAGAAAAACAAGTTAGTGCTTTGAAGAAATTGATCAAATCAATAAATTACCAAAACAACAGGTCAGTAATCAGTTTAGTGCCCTAAAATCTTATTTTTCCCCCTGAGACTTGTAAAGCATTGACCTCAAGGCAAAACTAGTTCTATATAAGAAACTGGTTTCAAAACTCCTGAGTTTTGCCTAAAGAAGAACTGATGTAGATGCCTGATCACTGCACTGTACACCTGAAGCTGAAGCTGAACAACAATGAATGTCAACTACAATTTTATATATATATGTATAGTTACAAGAGGTAGAGTACAGCATTAGGCATAGAGACAGTGGAAATGTAATGGCTGTGTGCGATGTCAGAGGAATAGTAGATGGGGGGATGGGGGTTTTCACTGTGTGAGGGATATAAATGATAAATTTTTAACTATTATATTGTTTTGTACACCTGAAATTAATAAAAAAAGTTTAAAAAAAAGAACAGAATAACAGCAGTCACTTTGTTTTTTCTAGAATTCGTTATCTAAAATATAAACATATACATAAGTCCTGGAAATATTGCTTGCTCCTTTGCCACTAAATGTACTTTGAAGAGTAAATTGTTCACAAGCAAAAGTAAGTTTAAACAAGTTATTTACTATCATCCTAATTGTTATTATTTTTAGGTCATCTTAAATAAAATGCCAAAGAGTAACATTTGATGTAGCTTTGTTATTTTTACCAGAGAGTAGTTTTAAACCTCACTGTGATTCATAACCACCATCACCACCTCCATCACCACCCCACCATCGCCATCATCATCATCGTTCCCATTCCATCTCCAGCCCCATCCTCCACAAGCTGACTACCCAACCTTCAGGACTTAGCTTAAACATGACCTTCCCCCATTCCCCCGTCTAAAGTAAGTATCCCACTGACGATCATAATTCACTATCTTAGCAATACCTTTTCTTTTCTTCCTGGTACTTATCACAATTTATAATTTTCTCTGTTTTTTTATTTGTTTTTCATATCTTTCCTTATCTACACTGCAATCTAGGTGAGGACAATGACCACAATTGACCATCATTCTTTCTCCAGTAAATTATATAGTGTCTGGCCCATAGCAGGCACTCAATAAAAATCACGTGAATTAATTAATCAATCAATTATCATTATATGTCCTCAATTATGGTTATAAACTCTACCTAACTTTAAAAACATCAAAATTGCCTGCAATGCAAAATGATCTTTCTAGTATATTTTGTCTCAGTATGGAAATTTAGTGCTGCTATACCCATAAGAAGTTATTTTTAAACTGTCTACACAGCGTATAGGCACTATCAGGAATAGGTAATACATAAAGGCAGAGAAAGTGGCCTTATAAGTGGTATGGGTCAAGAGGTAGAGTGGACTAGTCACTCAGAAACATCTCTGTCACCCGCCCAACGTGAAACCCCCACCATTAAATTAATCTTTAAGGTTAATATACTGTAATGCCATGAAACTCTTTTAAAAATATAATCACTACCTGGTGGTTCACATATTAACACTTAGGTATGAATTCATTTATCAGACTGAACAAAGAACACTGGACTAGTCATTTTTGACTTGCCAAGGACTGGAGTGCTGGAAGATATAAGGAAAAGGAAAGGTCACGTTGTTGATAAGGATGGAACAAGATATTGTGCCAGAAGACCCTGTATATTGTGCCAAGAAGACATCAATGAACAAGAGTGGGAAAAATGTCTCCTTTAGCCCCAGTCTTTCCTAGATATTCTATAAGCAAAATTTTGGAGTGTTTTTATTCCATTTCAATAGATGTGTTTGAGTGAGCCCATTTATGACTTATGAAGGAGAAATAAAGACTCTAAGTGTTCAGTGTTGAGGCCAGGGCTCTAAATAAAAAAGATGGAGCTTGATATCTAGTTGTAAATTGAGTAGGAAGGGGTGTGTGTGTGTGTTGAAAGAATGGAGAGGGTGGGAGATGTGGAAGGGATTAAGAACACATTTGGCGAAGCAGTAACAGTGGACAGGAACCTGATGCTAGCTGCTGATATGTAATAAACATTCGTAAAATATCATACTTGCTCCACTAACTGTTTCAGTGATCACCAGAAGGGGGAAAGGCCTTGTAAGTCAATGAGTCTTAAACAATAAGGTGCTCTCAGTTTAGAAAGACATAGATACGCTGAGGTTTTCCCTTAGAGAGCACAACAGATAGCTCTGTAAGCTTCCAGAAACACAGACAGAAATATGTGCTGGCTCCAGGCCAGTCTGCGTAAACAGTGTGCTCCGGCACCCACAAGAATGTGCTGCTGGGTCCTGGAGAGGAGACCATTTTACTCTCCTTCCCTTCCCCTAAGCTCCCCCTCGCTGTACACTGACCCCTTTCTTTGGTTTTCTACTCATGATGGTCAATTAAGAACTAATAGAACTAAGAGAAAGTTTAGTTACTTTCCTAAATTTCAAGAAACTCCCTTTAAAAAATTCTGTAATTATAAACAGAAAATGAAAAGTTAAAGTATCTACTTTAGGAAAATGATGCCATTACACTTCATCTTTGGTTGCATGAGGCAGGATGAAGTGACATATTTATTCTATGTCATCGTCCCTAGGAATATCTTACACAAACCAACTCTTGACTTGATCCCCCTTTTCAAACTATAGGTATAATATAAAAGTACCCCCAACAAAACAATAGGAAATATAAAAGTGACCTTTAGAAATGTTGATGTCATACTGTTACTAGCAAAAAAACCGTTAAGCACAGAATTGTCATTATAATCAGCACATAAGCTATAACTTGATGTGTCAACCGAACTGAGGGGCCAGCGCCAGGGACAGGGAGTTAGGCATGAAAAAGGACATTCAGTGAATGTTACCTCTGCACGGACTAGTACGGCCAGCAAGGGCTTGTTTTAGATGGGGAAGTCTGTGGTTCCCCAAACAACTGTAACTTCACCAGTGGCATACATAGTATATTATGACATGAAAGTTGACACCACATACGGAAACACTAAATACCACATATGCTGGAGGGGTACAAATTATTGTTGCTATGGGAACTGTAAGTTCGAATGGCAGTAAAAATTGAGTAAGGACCACTTGAAGAGCTTTGGATCATGTCTTTATGGAAACCCTATGTGTTCATATACTGGACAAATCTTTATTGAGTGCTTATTATGTGTAAAGCATTGCGCTAGAGGCTGTGGGGAAAATATGATCCCTGCCTCAAGTAGCTTCTGTGGAAAAATATCCACTGGGACCTTACAGTTCTACAAGGAATAGGGAATTCCTTCTTCTGTGGCCAAACAGCAGAAATTGCCCATAATATTCCTCAAATGCCATGTGGAGAAGTATATAAAGTGGAAATGCTATGAAACTACCCCCAAGTGCCCACTACTTCCATTCCAGCGTCTATCTCCTAAAGCTAACTATCTAACGCCCACTACTGGGCTTCCCATTGCTGAGTCTTTATACTTGATGTGTTGGTCTATCCTTTCTTGCCTTGTCCCCTTCTGACTCACCCTTAAAACAACTAACATAATTAACACCAAAAAATATTTACTGCTTACATTTTCCTAACATTCTCCTTGAATTAAAAATACTTCACAGAGCATGTCTGTGCTTTTTATAGATGTTCAGATGACGTAATGGCTTGCTATGTAGCCCATGAAATAACTATCAAAATATACCTATGTCTAGATATAGGTATGCTCTGTAAACATGAGGAATGTTGTATGTTATGTAAACTCCCTCTTTCTTTCAGAGCTGGCTTCAACCTCTCCTGAGTTGTTAAAATTCATTCTTGTACACCTTAATCACTTAAAGACAGCTCAAACTAGAATATGCTGGATAAACAACTTGGAAGAAGACTCCCTCCCCCACTCCTGACCTCAGGAAGTTGCAGGCTCTAAGCAATGTCACAGGTAATTCATTAACTGGAATGAGTAGCAGAGCAATGGTAAGCATACATTGTTCATAGGATTGCTGGGGGCAGGGGTTGCTGGCAAGGATGGGACAGAGAGGGAAGGAGAGAAAGAGAAAAGACTTAAGCATTATAAAAATGGTCACAGGAAATAGATATAAAGATAATTTTGCAAAGAACAATCTCTATTTTGCCCACTTTTCTGAACTAACAAGAAATTATGCATGGCTACCTTGGAGCTGTGACATAATGTCCAGAGAATGGGGTCTCTCTCATCCATTTGGCCATTGACCTCTGTTAAATCATTTCACTTCTTTGAGTCAATAAGGGGCTTGGATCTGTTTCACTTGATGCCCTCTTTCCTCCAAAACTTCTGCAACTATATGAAATTCATACTTCTGCAGAAAAGGAAGACCTTATCATATCTGCTCATACGTTTCAGTGCTATAACAGCTGGGACCGAGAAATTGGCCTAACAAATGCCCAATAAATACTTGTTGAATGAAGGAATTATTTTCACTATTCGTAATACATTTGTGTACTAAATGTAATACATTTGTGCTTAGTGCTGGCACCAAAGGGAAATATAAATGATAAACCTTGAAAGGTTATCCTCAAGGGGAAATAGCTCACAGGTTTACAATAACCCTAACACAAAGCAGAAAACGGATGCTAAAAAAAGGCACAATGTGCTGTGAGGGTGCATACGATTGGGCCAATATGTAGAGGCCTCCTTATTTCAGAAAGATGGACAGGATTTAAGTAAACAGAAATTGTGATGGGAAATGAAAAGCATGGGAGAAAGAAACTGCAGATGTTTGAGAAAGTGAGTGGTCTAGTTCATCTAGACTAGAATTTGGAGTATGAGTGGAAGGAGGGAAGGAATATAAACAAACCTGGGAAAGATAGTGTGGAGGCTCCCATGACCTCATTACGGAGTCTTTAAACCATTGAGTGTTTCAGAACACGGAGGAGTAGACTCAGAGTTGAATCTTGAGGAAATTATCCAATATTTGGCCCATTAGCAGATTTTACACCCCGAAGTTTCCACTGAGGGACCAGAGGCTGGCATGGGAGACAAAGTCAACACAGGGCAGGTGGGAATCTGGGTTCCTCCTTCAACTTCAATCAGAGCCTGCTGTCTTTGTTCTACATTTGGGGCTTCTATGTTAAATTTGTTTGAAAGTAGAAATATTCGAAAGTCACTGATATACAGAAAACATAGACATAGGAAGACTATAAGTTCATTAGTTCAATAATCCAGGTGAAAGGAACAAAAGTCTAAAAGAGAAGGTGGAAGCAAGAGTGGACAAAGAATTTTTAACCCAGGTAGATTCCATGAGCTATGACCATTCATTAAATGTGACAGGTGAGGGCAAGGGAGAAGCAAAGATGACTGAGGTTCTAAGCTTAAGTGAATGGAAGGCTATTCCATCCTTTGCAGAAATAAGCAAGTCAAGAGTCAGACTGCCTGATTTACATCCTAATTCTGTCACTTATTTCTGTTGATACATATATATATATGTATGTATGTATATATATATATATATATATATATATATATATATATATATATATATATATATATATGTATATGTGTGTGTGTGTGTGTGTATATATATGTAAAATATGTAAAATTCTTAGAATAGTGTCTGGCACATAACAAGAATCCCTTTGGAGGGCTCCATGAGAAGATCTGAGTACAGCAGCCTGGCAGTAGGGGACTGTTGGGAGTCTGGGACTGGGAAAGTAAGATGGTGCTAGACTGGGGAGAGTTTAAACATTGCCACATTAGGAAATGAGACTGTGGTGGGGAGAGGAGCCTGAACAAAGGAGTGACAAGATCAAAATGGCAGGATGTGAGATTTTATCTGGGGATCAACAGCAGTATGAATTGGAATGAGGAGGGGCTGAATCATGGGGGGAAATGAAAGTGGCAGGGAAAAAATGGGCAATGGGGAAAAGAAGGCAAAGCCAGCCTGTTTCTCTGACCACACAACGTTTCCTTATCCTGAAGGCTGCTGATCAGCACCTCATGCTCAGACTGAGCCAAGCTGTTTATCAGCTCCCATCATAGCACTAGAAAGAGCACTCATGTCAGCCTTCTTGTCCCACTCCGGCCCTGCTTCCTGTTTAGTCAGGCAGCCACCTTATTTCTGTGCCCAAACTCTTCTCTCTGCACCATTGTCCTGGTAAGCACATTTTCCTCGCTGAATTCCCTTCCCTTCCTTCTCCAGGACCTGCAGAATTCATGTTCCTTCTTCTCTCTCCCTACCTCCTCTCCCCCTACCTCCCCTGGAAGCTGCTAGGTGCCACTCATGACACCCTGATGGTACCTCACCTCTATTGCAGACCCTCTGCCTCTCCTATCAGACTTCCCTATTTCTCCTACAGGTTTCCTGTTTCTAGGTTGTTGCTTCACCCAGCCTTCTCCATGGAACACTCCTGCAGTTTGGAGATCCCATTCTTTTAGGAAGGGACGATGACATGATATTTATCCAAATCTCCATTACTACAGGAAAATTGAGAATAACAAAGAATCTGTTGGCACTAACAAAATTGATGGTTTTGCCTTTCTGTTAGCCTCAGATACTTTGACTTCTAGGTGAACAAAGAGTTTGTTAAGCCAAGTAGAAAAGTCACTTTTAGGATAGACAAGACAGTAAAAGGCACAAAGGAAGGACTAGAGTTCAATTCTGCCCCCTGAGGGAGAACTCCAGCCCCTGAGACATGTTGCTCCCCTTGACTATCTACTAAGAGGCCTGATGTCCTCAGAGCATCAGACACCTCCTCTGCCGTGGAATTCTAGTGAAGGGTCAAACCAGAAGTACTTTAGAGTCTCACAAGCTTTGACCTCTTGTGAGGAAGAACAAAGTAAAGATTACCTATCTAGAAAAACCACTGATTCATGTGTGTCTGCATGCATATGTGTACGCGTGTGTTTGCATGCGCGCATGTGTGTAAAATCCTGAAATTCAAATGTTGGTATTGCTCAGTCTTACTTCAGATGCTAGACAGACTTTCCTTTGGGCTGCTTTTGGAATCATAAACCTAAAAACTGCAAACCCTGAAAAACCCCCATTTTGCCGTCAAACAATATCCTTGGCATTTTCATGTTTTTCTCTTTAGACACCATTTCATATTTTATAATTCTAATTTGAAACTTGAAACTCATAACTGTATTGTACAACATTCATTCAAATAAATGAAACCAAACAATCAACACTTCATTTTTTACTGACCTGGTCTAAAAATCTTTTTTTTTCTTTTCTAACTATGCCTATATTCTTTTTACGTCCAATTGTCATGCAGAAGAGTAATACCAATTTCATTATTATGCTTAAAATACAGCTGAAAACAAGAAAAACTTAAACTTCAAATGTTTATATGTTGCCATTTGCTTACCCTCAGAAATATAAAATGTAAAACAATTTATTAACATATCTTTCCTTATGTTATTTTTAGAAAATTTAATTCAAGAATCAACTAGAGTAGATCCTAAATTTATCTCATTGTTTTCCAAGTACCAAAATAATTTATTCATTCATTAGACTTTTTTTATTCATTAATTTTTTCAATTTGTAAGTACACATGCAATGGCCAATTACTCTATGGCCTTTGGTATTAAGAGTTTTAAAGCATGATTTGAATCCATCTCCCAAACTGTAGAAAGATGAAAATTATTCACAGTCAATTGGTCTGGTAGCAGAAAACATTGCTAACATGTAAGACAATCTTTCTACCCAGAGTAATGCTTTAAGGACTATTATTTAGAGGTGACAAAGTGTTCAAACAGACTTCACCACTAAACAAATATAAGAATATTTTCATGAAATCCCTGAAAACAATGACATCAGATTTATCAGATGTCATTTATTTATTTATTTATTTATTTATTTATTTATTTATTTATTTATTTGGTCATGTCTTGCTTATTTTATCCACATACAATTTAACATCTAGTCATTGTAAACTTCTGAAACAAATTGTGTGTTCTCATTCTCCACTCTTCTTTGTCTTTTAAGGTCTGTTATATAAGAACTTGCATCCATCCTTCATAATTTAAGATTCAACATTAAGATGTGCTAAAAATTAGCATCCACTGGATACTGTGGTGGTGGCTGTTTAAATTAAATGCAGTATGGAATATGAATAAGAAACTACAGCTGAGGAAGCCTCTTTCCTTTTAGACATCAATATAAAAATGGCAAATAATAATTTTCAAGGATAATCTATTTACATATTTTGAAATGAAACTAGGAGTAGAACACAAACAAATTCTCAGACAAGGAATACTAGGAGGGAACTAAATGGAGCAAGGACAACTCAAGGTTTCAAAACCATGTGAGAAGAGCATTCTACCAAGATATAAATTAGAAGAGTGACAGTTGTAATAAAGAAATCAGCCCAAAGCAATTATTGAGTACCTGCTACATACCAGGATGTACCTCTAGAAAGACCTAAGAGTTGTTTGAGAAAGTACGGAACAAGGGGAGACAGTAAGATGGTGAGTATAAAGAGAAAAAACCTGTATCATGTATAGCAACTCTTTCACTCTTTGATTATTCTAAGATGGATGGAAGGAAGGAAGGAAGGAAGCAAGGAAGGAAGGGACCAAGGGAAGGAGGGAGGGAGGGAGAGAAGAAGGAAGGGATGGAGGAAAGAAGAGAAAGAAAAGATGAGAGAGATTAGACAGAGATAGAGAGAGATAGGGGATAGCACACACCTCACCTGTATCCCAACTCAGCAATTTCCCACTCTGCTGGGCTCTTACAGGAAATGTTATCAAGACTCAGCTCATCTGTTTGAACAATAACCATGTCTTCTCCCTTTGACTCAGAATAGTTACTGAGAGAAAGGATGTAGGTATGGAAGAGGTGGTGGGCCAAGATATAAGGTATACTACAGTGGATTATAAGCCCCAGTCCATCAGCCCTGTCTTTACCAAGCATTATGTTCATTTCTGATGTCCCAAAGCAATACACACTTTGTTGAAGGTCATGGTGATTCATTTCACTAAATCATCATATTGTTTCTTAACCATAGATCCATGAGTTCTAACGTAACTGAATTATGTGTAAAAGTTAAAGGACATATTTAAGTGTAAACTCTTCTTGGTCCTGTATCTACAACACAGAAATGCAAACAAAATTAATGTTTTGTGAAAATTTCACACTACTGGGTAGAGGAGAGATTTCTCTTTTTCAGGCCACTACGGCTTCCAGGGTCACAAATGTTGAAAATGCCACTTAACAGGAAGAAATTTAGTTAAAAACTGTTAAGTAGGATAAAAGATATCCTTTATTTATTTTATTGAATGGAATTGAAATAGAAGAAATACCATAATATTATTCAAAAGTTTTCCAAAATTTGAGTTCAGAAAGATCCCCTTGATAAAAGTGCCAATTTCCCATGACAGTAACCCTTAATGACAACATAACTAGTTCATAAAAATTAGTTTAGAGGTGCCAATGCACATTTGTCTGGAATTTAGTTGAGTTTTATGACGAATGAAGAAGGAAAACAAGCTCATTTTGCAAATTTAATGCTTGATTTAAAATCCAGGCAAGAATGTTAATCAGTTAAAAGATGAAAGTCAGACAAAAGAGTTTCTGAGGCTCTTAACCTGAAAGAGTGAGGACTATTACAAAATATAAACTTGTGTTATATTTTATGTATTTTATGTATAATATATATCATATATACTATAAAGTACAAGTATTTTCTATTTTACACACATGTTATGAAATATAAGCTTGTTTTTAAACCTTCCCTGGAATTGTCTACAGAAATCATGTTCCTCGTGCATACAGACAGTGCCTGCGGCCTCCGTTTCAGGCCTGTCAGGTCTGAAGGCATGTCTCATGGAGAACTAGGAGTCAAGGCCAGTGTGACTCCGTGTCCAGGGAGGAGCACCTCAGTGAAGGAAGCCTACAAGACAGCACCAGTTCTTCCACCCTTAAGCTCACTATCTGCTTTATTGTTTTGTTTTATAAAAGAACCATTTTCCAAACCACTACGTAGTGTCCAATTATAACAGGTAATGATGGCAACAATAAAATTCTTATTTATGGTATGAATGAGTTATGGATTCTTAGGAGGACGAAGAAGAGGAGGAAAGAGAAGGAGGGAGGGAGAAGAGGGTGGAGGAGGGAGAAGGGGAGAGAAAGGAGGAGGAGGATAGGAGGAAGAAAGGAGACATTTCTGTCATAAAACCTGCCTTCATCAGGGCTGACCCCCTGGCCTCTGACATCCTTAGGTAACATTCCAGTTCTGCCATACAGAACTGTATGTGTGTGTGATCTCGTGCCACTTCCTCAGTCACCTAATTAGCAAAATGTAGTAGTAACAGCACCTACAGCACAGAGCTATTGTGAGGATTAAATTACTCTTGTAAAGCGCTCAGTAACTTAGGACGTGCTCACTAATTGGTAGACGTATTACTGTTGTTATTTTTGAGATGACTAAATATCTAGCTCTTTTATGGATGAAAAATGTTATTAAAACATAATCTCAGATATTCAACAAAGCTTCCTACTGAACACACACACACGCACACACACAATGAATACTAGACTAAATTACCTCCACTCTTTTTTGTGCTGTGATGTATGACTGGGGGGAAGGGGGAGTTAATTGTTTAATATTAATTGTATCTTTTCTTATTTCAAATTACATTCATTCATTTTAAGAAGCACTATGACACAGTGCATCAGAATCATCTATAGACCTATGTCAAAAGCTAATACCCAGATAAATTAAGTCAGATCTCTGGGAGTGGATCCTGCCTATCAGTAGATTTTCAAAGGTTGTCCTACATGGTTCTAAAGGCACCCAGAGTTAAGAACTGGTGTGGAGGGAAACAGTGAACTCTCAGAAAGCATGTCTTGATTCAAACCTCACTTCTACTCATTAGCTATAAATAAAATATGTAACCTCTCTGAGCCAGTTTCCAGTTCCATAAAATGGGGATGATGATATGTAGCTACTTCCCACAGGTGTGGGTTTCAAATGAGAGCATTTATATCAATGATATGCTCTGCAGTTTGCTCTTGAGAACCTGTTTGGAGCCTTAAGTGAGGGAGCCAGCTACTTTTAAACCTACAAAAAGCATTACTATTTCCTATCCAGGGTACTTGTCCCAGTACCTGTGGGAAAGAACCGAGGAGAAAACATACACCCACCCAACCAGCAGTTCCATAGAATCAGTTCTGGGAAAGATATCACAGTCAGTTCACGCTTCCAACTCTTACATAAATGTAAGATTTCATTACCACCCACTTCCTTTCTTCTTAGCATATGTGAAGTCATGTGGTTAAGATGAATGAGCAGAGACATAACCTAAAAGAAATGTAGACCATAGTTTTTCACATTCTCTTAAATATTTAGCGAGCATATATTTCGTCCACCTTACCAAAACCCTAAATTAATTGAATTCAAGGGCTGTGTCTGATTAGTTTTGATTCAGCGCTTCTCCAGACTGCATTATTTAACCTATTTATCATGATTGAAGGACTGGTCTGATGATATGAGATACAGAAGACAAGAATTTACCTGACATTAATTACCATGAATTTCTTCTGGTCTCCTTTTCACTAATCTAGGTATACTAACTGAATCATGCATTGCAAACATATATCTCTGTCAATTATCTTAATAAATAGTATTGAGGCCCATGAAAGAAAACAAGCTATGCGGTTTGTTCAGTTGAGTTGGTGGCTTAGAACAAACATAGAGGCTTTAAAGTCATGATGGATCCGATTGGGAACTGGCACTTGTTACTAAATACAATATTGTGATCTTTATTGCTATTTTAATTGGTTTGAATGTTCCATATGTAAATGACAAAAATCTATTCTGGCATAAAGCTATCCTTCACTTTTAACATTACACCCCGCCTTCTCTTAGGAGACACTACTTATGAGTTCTTTTGGTAGAGCAAACCCCATTGGGAAGATTTCGGAATTTTGTATGCCAAGAGAAATGAAACATCTCTACTTGTTAGTCTCATTGCAGAGAATAACTTATTTTTTAGAAGGTAGATGCTCATCAAGAGAGAACTGGTTACTTATTGTGGTAATCATTTCACAATATATACAAACACTGAATCATGTTGTGCACCTGAAAGTAATATAATGCTATTTGTCAGTTACATCTCAATAAAAAAAAAAAAAAAGAAAGAGAACTGTGTAAATAAATCAGTGTATATCCATAAAAGGAAATAGTAGAGAATGATGTAGATCCATTTATTGTAATATGAGATGTTCAACATATGTTTTTAAAACGTATGTTGCACTTCTCTATGCACAGCATGGATCTACTTGGGTTGTATAAAGATTTTCTAAGTTTGTACATGCATAGAACATTTTTGGAAGGATATATAAGTTATTGACCATGGTTATTTGTGAGGAGTGGAATAATAGGGCACATTACTTTTCATTTTATACTCTCTTGGGCTGTTGAAATTGCTTATCGTAAGCACATATTACTTTTATAATCTGTTTAATAAAAAATTATTAAAGGACTCAGGATTCCGCCATGTAACTCCCCTCAGTCATCTACATCTAAGAATTGTGTTTGTTCTGTAGGTTTTACACAGATGCTCCACATTCCGTTTGAACTAGCTCTTTAAATTCTATTTGATGGATGATGGTAGAAAGAGAGAAAACAATCCCAGTTGATATGTTTCAGCACTTGTAGAAAGTAGCTATAAAATGGAAGTACACTGCAAAATAAAGTGCCCCTGGTTTTGGAAGGAAATAACCACAATAATCATCCCTTTGCAATATAGTGATCAACCATATACACAGATTTCTACAATAATCTTGATTTCTAGAAGTTGCAAAGTATTTTTCCACTCTCTTGAACAAGGTAGTGGAGAGGAGCAATATTTTAAGTAAACACCTACCATAATTTTTTTGTGTATTAAACTTGAAAATAGAGACTTAAAGTGCTTTTAGATTATTAGAGGTTAAGTAATCAAGCATGGCTAAAATGTATAAGGTGTGTGTGTGTGTGTGTGTGTGTGTGTGTGTGTGTGTTTTAGATTGCCTCATTTTCATTTTTACTCTGAATTATTTAGTCCCTGGAAATCTAGATATAATTTTATTTACAAATGAAAAAAGTTTTCAAAAGAAAAAACACACACACAATTTTGGTTCCTGAATTTAGTATTAACGTTCTGCCAAGAAACAAAGTATGATTGTCTTGAGGAATAATGTTATCCTTTGTTCCCAGAAACCTTTTGGATATTACAAAGCACCTTTTATATTAGCAAATTAGAAACACACTAAGAAATACACCTGCGAATGGGTTAAAAACTCATTTTGTTAAAAAAGATTTGAAACAGAGAAAATGAATACAGCAGTGATCTACTTTTCAGACCTTAGAACACCATCTGCTGATACGAACAGTGAGAAATTTTCAAATGTAGGGTTCTTGTATCACAGCCAAACTTCCACAAAAATCTCTTATTTTCCCGAATTCTGACCTGGGGCATTTCATCCCATAGTCATCATTTTTGCCTACCATTCAACCAGCATCTTGTCAAATCTGGCTGCAAGATTAAGTTTCCTGATTCAAAATTCAATATTGTAACCCTAAGGATATAAGATCCAAGCTGGAACATTCTGCTTAAAAAAAAAAAAAAAAAAAAAGGATAAAATTGTTTCAGCCAGAGACCACAGTCTGCCCTGACCATAATGGTGAATCATTGGGAATGACACTAAGTGAAATGAGCTTGATGTTCTTGGCTTTATTCACGCACATTAAGTAGCATTTTACATTTGTCCCAACTCTCAACCTTTACTCCAAAAGGTTTAAAGAGCCTTGTTTTCTAGTGTTATTTAAGGCTTACAAAGTTAACCAGCTCTGAAACAAGTTGGCCTGCTACAGCCTAGTGCTGTGTGTCTGGCTCCATTCTCACCCATGTCGGCCGTCAGTTTTGGAGGAATACAATTGAAGATCTAGAAATAGCTATTTTTTTTTTTCATATTGCTTCAATATCAATTAGGGTTTCTGGCATCCACGCTTTTGTGTTGGCACAATAGTTGCGTCTCACTCTCAAAAATAATTTCATTAAAAAAAATCTGTATATGAATTCTGCACTGAAAAGTCAGCTCTCTATAAATGACACATTTTATTCTTTTAAAGAGTTTACCTGAATTTTTTTTATCCATGCTGAAACACCATTTAACAGGTATTTAATTTTTTAAAGTATATCTGTTTCTTTAAGTTTTTAGGTATTAGGGATAAATGCTTTCCTCTTAAAATAATTTCTAATTATTCATGAAAAAAATCAAAGTTGTAAAATATGCAAACAGTCAACATCATGTGAACAGCCAGAAACATCTATTTTTAATAAGGCTGCTATTTCATAACACCCACGCACTGGTCAAACTCTTGTAAAATCTCCAAGAATAAAGTGTTCCTTAATTTTGAAATTTGTGTTCTAAAAACTGTAAAGCTTTTTTTCCCCCCTTTTGATTTGTTCTTACTTTTATCTGTCCTGACCTAAAGTATCATTTTACTGCTTAGTTGTGTGATCTAAAATTGCTAGGTGAGGTAAAGTAAGCTCACAAAATAACTCCCAAAAAAATACTAACTACAGAAGTAAGTGTGTCGGTGAGTTTTCTGCTACTGTTTTGCTTTGTTTTGCTTCAGGTCTTGTCTATGTCCAGTGCCCTTTGCTGCATGGGCAGCCCACAAGGATTAATTCATTTTTCATTTATTACTCATCACCCTGACTCTGGATTACAGTAGAAGAGGGAAGAAAAGCTGATGGAGAAATGACAGTGAAGGAAGACAGCAAAATTTCAGAGCAATGCACTGGAGTAACTATTTCCTTTATAAGCAAGGTGTCAACACATTATTTTGCGTGTTTGACCTTAGGAGATGGGAGTGGGAAATTGTGTGGGTCTCTCTTCCCACTGGAATGATCCACCCCCCGAAGGAAAAAAAAAAAAAAAAAAAAAAAAAAGGAAACTGAACATAGGTGAAATTTAGAATATTCTGTTGATCCTCAATTTTGTTGTTGTTGTTAAGGTTAGAAAAATGCTGCTGAAGGGAATAAGGTCACAGTTTTAAGTACCAACAGCTAATCTCTGTCTTTTAAAGAAAGAGTCCGTACCATGAAGGTTTTCAAGGTAGTGATAAAACAAAAAATTATTTTCTGAAACCAGCCAACTTGAAAAATAAAGTGTTTTAAAACCTAAAGAGTTGCCTTTAATATAAATAATAAGATATGTTTTCAATTATTTTGTTACTATTTACATATAATGGTTTATATTTAGAAGTGGTAGCTCTAAAATAGTAACATGGTCAATTATAACTGGGGTAAAGAAAAATAACAGAAGCATAGGGCAAACCAGGAAGGAAGTTATCAAATAAAAATTAGGCAATTTTTACCATATTGGCTCACGTTGTAAAATTGAGTAGAACAAGAAAATAAGAGAAAGAAAAATTAATCTTACTGAAATGTAATGACAGTCTCTCACAAGCCCTTCTTTAATCTAAGATTCAGAAGAAATGTGTACAAAGTAAATCTGGTATAAATTTTTATTACAATTTTGGACCAGCTCAGAACAACATGGCTAACAGAGTAACTGAGATGTGATCCCAGAACAAGACGTAACTCGGTAACTTACTTTATTGGACTCTCATCTACTACTGCTACTATTACTACTACTACTACTACTACTACTACTACTACTATTACTAAAAAGGAGGAAGAAGAGAAGGAGAAGAAGAAGGAGAAAAAGAAGGAGAAGGAGGAGAAATGGAGGGAGGGAGGAAAAGAGGGAGGAATAAGGGAGGAGAACATAATTGCAGGTTTGAAATTGTATTTAGAGGAGCTATTATCCCCCAAGTAAAAGTTTGGCCAAAAAAACCACAAATTAATTTAAAAATTGTACAATTTAGATATTTTCTTAGTGTCCAAATTATGGTCAATATTTACCTTTGTGCATATTTTTTCTTCAAGCCTGATCCTTTTATAGTGGCATCTTATTTCACAAACTTACTTTCTCCTTTATCAAGTGTTAGAAAAAAGAAACAGCTTGTACAATATCACAATGCAATTGAAAAGTGGAGTTTTTCAGTATTTGCGGATGTTAGTTAAATTCTAATTTTGGGAAACAATAAAGATGAAGAGAGAAAGATGCTTTAAACTGATGAAATGTAGTTTATACAGAATGCCTTCTTTCACTCACCTCTGGAACAAGTACTGTAGATTTTGCATATAGGAAACACGTTACATTCAAACTTTCTTTCATAAGCACTCATATTTTAAGTGTTTCAGCAACCTTTCTCCATATTCTAGATATATGAATCCAAAAGCTTTAAATTCTTAAACATTGAAATGATGCTTGAATAGTATATAGAGCTTCATTAATTGACCTTATAAATTGAAAAGAAAATTTGGTTTCAAGGCCAGATTTCATGTGCTGATTGTTTAGTATTATTATTGTTAACAATATTGTATTCTTACTACATTGATAAATTTTACTTTAACGGACAAAATTGGCTTTACAGTTTAAACACCTGCTCAGGTAATATACTGAACTTCAATTTAAAAATATTTTAAAGGTAATAAAAATTGAGCTCATCTGATAGACTATAAAAAGCTAACATCCACTTTCTGCTAAGTAGGAGTACTGAGTAAAGGGTGTAGGTCAATCAGAAATACATAGTATAAAATCAATGGTGGTGAGTTCCACACTTACAAAAGGGATACTAACACTATTTTGTATTCAGAAAGAATAATCCTTAATTAATTTGTATTTTTCTAGTATACTATTCACCTGTAATACCCTGAAAAAAGTGTTCTCAGTTAAATCCAAACAACAACTCCACATCTCCAAAATACATAAATTTATTGAAATGATATGTCTGTTACAAAAAGAAAAAAAAAGGGGCATTCACACCTATAAAACTGACTTTTCGGAGTTTATCGGAGTTATGCTTAGCATGTGTAAAACAGAGTGAGGTTAGCCCCAAAGCTTAATCTTTATACAGAGGCCTGAAAACCAGTCTAAATGGACTGAGAACAATGTGCAAGTGTGTTGTCATTGCTGGGTCCCTCCCTGGGCCACGTCCATTCCACATCAGCCTGAGTGTGTTCTAGGTCAGCACATTGCTCTTAAAGCCACATTAAATACTTTGGGGAGCAAGGGAGGGTATAAATCAGCCGACATATAAAAGGGTCTTGGTACTAAAACAACGAAATATTTTTGTGTCTTAAAATCTGCCTCTGAGGAAACATGCACTGAGGTACTGTCAAGCCTAATGCACTGTCTCCCTCACGTCCCTTCTGAGTCATTAGGACACACAGAGACCACCATCTGCAACAACTGCATTCTCTTTCTAATGTGCCACCTGCAAGTGCTTTCAAATGTCTAAATTTACCTTGAAAAAAAAAGACCCATTTTACTGGTAAGGAAAATTGCAAAAGCTATGATTGATTGCACTTCCAAAGCTCTTAAATCCGGTTTCTTCACTCTGGTGCTAGCACTTCCGCTATGTCCACTGCAAGAGCACCAATGAGTACTCTTAACCATCTGTCTCTTCTATTCCTAGCAAACTCTTAGATATCCTTGGTAAATATTTTTATCTCATTGGCCTCATCTGCTATTTTTATTAACAACTAATTGAATATCCTCTGTTCTATAATATTTGCAGAAGTCAGGATACAGAAACATGCAGCCAGCCCAGACCCTCAGGCCTACACATCAAGATGGCAGGCTGGCCAAGGGTTCTCTGGGGACAGCAGTGCCAGAAAGAGGATTGGACATGGTGACCCGTCGACATGAGATGAGAAAAAAATAAAACAGGAGGTCTGTAATACTGATGAGCTACTGTGTCATTCACTAGCTCAGGTCTGCAAAAAAGAAAAGATGCAGTAAACATTTAATGAACATGATGGGGGAAATGTGAGTCTTCATTTTTAAACGATATTCAAACCCACGGCTCAGACCTGCTTATCTGTTTTGTTTGAATTTGAAAAACCATCTGCAGGAAATAATCCATTCCATAGTTCAAAGGGCTAGGAAGCTGGCTACAGATATCAAAAATCCTGTTAATTTCCAAAAACTGTATGAATGAACTAAGTTTCTTGATCTTATATACTAAGCTGGAAGTATGTTCTCGAGTACTAGGCTGCTTAATTGCTTGCTTGGGGGAGAGAAAATCCTGGGGGAAAGGCATATATGAGCAATGTTTCTCCATGAAGCCCGTACACCCTCCCAAGCTGGATCCTGGCCAGCAACGCAGAGGTCCACTCTTCCCCTCTAGTGGAAGCAACTGGGTATTTGATGCTAGCGATGAATGAAAAATCCTAAAGACCATATTTCCTAAGAATCTTTCAGTATTCTGAAAGGAAAGTACCATTGAAAACTGGTTATTGCACCTCCAACCCCAAGCCATTTAGGAACAGGACTCAGAACAGGGAAAAAACAAACAAAAAAAAAGACAAAAATAATGATTATTTCAATATGTATGTGAAAAGTAACACACAAACATTTGCATTATCAAATGGGACTGTCACACCTGCTGAGTAGGTATAAGGTGATATTGAAATCAAAAGCTGAAAAATAAACCATCTCTTTCTGATTATGAGTGATTGCTTGGCAATAAAAATTATTTTCACTTTCTTGTCTTTACTGTTAGAAGTAGTCATTTGAGTCAATATTCTTACCTGTGCTATAACAATTAAAAGAGAATCACTTCAAATGTGTATGCCATCTTTCTTTTTATAGCTCTAGATTTGGAAATTTAGGTTTCCTGACTTTCATGGTATACATATGAGACAGTATACTATTTTTTTCCTTTTGAATACTTAGTGTTTCAGTTTCAAAAAGTAATAAGCATTTTAGTTTGTATATT
The DNA here is from genome assembly GCF_057876585.1 of Rhinolophus sinicus. Taxonomy (NCBI): domain Eukaryota; kingdom Metazoa; phylum Chordata; class Mammalia; order Chiroptera; family Rhinolophidae; genus Rhinolophus; species Rhinolophus sinicus. The sequence continues at coordinate 52,837,749 of NC_142504.1, read as the reverse complement.
TTTAGTACAGAAAATTTTGCAACCTTCAGAACAATTTCTTTTATAATTTACTAGCTTGAATAAATATCTGAGTTTTAAATAAATAATTTATAAGAAATGAAATATTCAGAAAACGAGGTTACTTTGACGAAACTATTTACAAAGTATTCATAACAAGTCATTAACATATATAGTGCCTGGACATACTGAGCCTTTAAAAATTACTTAAGAGTACACACAAAATACAGAGCTGTGTAATAATAACAACCAATTTTAAATCCTAACAAATTAGAAGTTAAGTCTGGTATCTGATTCTATTTTTGAAATATATACTTGAACCTTTAAAAAATATATATGCCTTTGCAATTATTTCCAATAAACAATATTGAATATCAAATTAGAAGTATCATTTCTTTTTTTTTCACCAAGCTTTCTTTTCCCAACTAAGGAAAATATATACAAAATGAAATCCAATTTCTCATTTGGGACTGAAATACAGTAATTTTGTACAGTATTAAGATCATACTATGACATATGGGAGAGTGAACATTCTTGAAATCTAAGAAAAGTTTTATTAAACAGGACAAGACAGTTATCAGGAGCTCAAGGTTTATTTATACACAAAAAGGTCATTTTAAATAGGCATTTATTTAATTCTATATGCCACAATTTTTTAGTTATATTTCATATATTTACTTGCTAATCAATGAACACTTACACTGAAATAGGTATTAATAGTATAGACAATCAGTCCTTACATATTTTCTCCTAACAAATATATGCCTTGGAGACTTCACTTTATATACCCATATGTCTGTAAACAAAACCAACTTGAAATTTTAAAAAAATATATTGTGCTGTTGAAAGAGCTATCTATTGCTTTTAAGAGAGTATGAACCTGTGGAAACATGATATTATATATTTGACATTTTCCATCTAAAATACATTATGAAGCATGCTGGTATTAATAAACCATATGCTTTCAGAACCCTGAAGTGCTTTGCTATATTTTTGTTGAAAACAGAATAAGGTTGTGTATTTTCCACCATGCTATTAACATACAGCAAATAAATTTTGTGTTACCACCTTGCCAGCTTGTCCTGATTGGAAAGTGTGCAAAGAAAACCCAAAAAACAACTTTTAGGAGTTTATCAATATTCGTAACCTTATTCTGATTGATAAGTTAACAATTCATAAGTAAGCATAGATAACTTAGAAATGTTTTGGTCAAAAACACCGTTACAAAAAAAAAAAAAAGGAAAGAAAGAAAGAAAGAAAGAAGCCACATATATCCCCTTTTTCCTCACCCCACCCCCATCCTAGTCAGAAAAATCACCCTTCCTTTGCAGCCGGGCACTAGCATTTCTTTCACCACTTCAGTTATCTGAAGGCAAATGAAAATACAATGATCCTTTCCTCTCCTGATTTAGCTTACAACGCAAACATTTCAACACAAACAGAAAGTACAGATTGAACAGAAAGCACGGAACAGAAAGAGCAAGACTCACTGACCCATTTGGAAGACAAAGACGACAGAACAGGAAAGCTCTAAAAATCAGCTTGTGAGGCCACTGAAAGATATTCTTCTGGCATTTCATCACAGCAGTCCTAGCCCAGTTCACCTCCCTGGATCCAGGGAGGAGGAACTAAATAGAGCTGTTTATTAAAGCTGTTGTGCTGGATTGCATTAGGAAACGCAAGCAGACCACCTGGACCTTTCAGATTGTGGCAATGTTTAATTTGCAGCCCGCCCTGTGCTGCAGCCAAGACCACTACTACAGTTACCAAGCTCAATCACACATCTGGGTTAGAAGTGAAGGCACGTGTATTTATATATTTATATTTTCCAGAGAGAGTGGGTGGGAGGGAGGGAGAAAAGGAGGGTGGGAGGGAGGGAGGAAGGGGAGAACATAAAAAATATCAAAATAAAAATATTGAACAGAAAAATTTTAACTATTACCTAGGAAACATAACACTTTATTCTCTTCTCACACTTCATTTCTTTCAGAGATTACATTCTCAACAGAAAATAAATTCTTAAAAACAGATTTTTTTTTCACCAGACCAAATTATAAACTAGATTTGTTCTTCGATATTTTTTGTTGTTTTAGTTTTAGTTTTTAAATATTGCAATGAAGTTTTAAGCTGAGGTTTCCTGGATAGATTTAATGGGTGCCTTTTGCCTTTCGCGCTTTCAGCACTATGCTGGCAGGTAGCTGGAGATACAGATAGAAAGATGGTACTGTAAATATGAATTATGTGAATCATATGGTGAGACCCTTGTGGAAAAAAGGGGAGTTGAGAAATGGCTGACTCCATACCTGACCAATTACAGCTTGCATGGTCCCTGTGTCCTGCTGGGCTGAGAGATCGCAATCCATCATATGTTGTCTTTGAAAAGGAGAATGGGGCTTTCTGGCATGCATCTGTCAATCAACTTCTGCACTCACAACCATCACCAAAAGCAAGGGGAAAAAAAGTCAAGCTGCTCCACCAAATAGGATGAAACCGTCATGTGACCTCCAGCAGACACGCACACACACATTCACTACCTCCATAGAGCGTAAGAATTTTCTGTAGATATGAAATGACATTGACAAATATCCAATACCAAGTAAATAAAGTGAGACAAACAGCTATTCACCAAAGACAAAACATTGGCTGTAATCATCCGCTAAAGGTTTAACAAACGTAGGAGATTTTTTTTAATGCTCTAGAAACCTATGTTTAAAACAAAAACAAAATTAACTACTTCATGTGATAATTGAAACTTGGATTTCTATGCCACCATATACATTTTTTCAGTTATAAGTAATATAAGCTTTCTTAAGCTGTCCCTAATGATTTTATTTTCGGATTCTCTAAATGACCTTTTGACAATATGCAGTAATTTCTGCAATTTTATTTAACGTCAGCTTCATAGAGAAGCTTGAAATGTTAACTGTTGCATAACACAGATACGCTGGTATTTGTTGATTGGAAATGGATATATACAATTATTTGTGTAAACTGTTATGACCACTCAAATATAAAATATTCAAAGGGTGTAAACAGTTGTCACTAAACTTTTCATCTTCTAAAAGGTTAGAAAATGACTTACTTGCAGCTCATCTAAACTTATGTAATGTGATGACAAATATTTCAAATTTTTTCATTTGATTTAAGCTTTTTTGATCCCACACACTCTAGAATAGATTGTTCATGTATTATGGGTCAGCTATTGTAAGGGTGATCTGAATATAACCTAGTAGCCATTTAACTCTTTCAGGATTAAGTTCAGAAACTGATTTTCAATACAACCCGACAGACATTGCAAAGTTGCTCTTTGAAAATCCAAAACCATAAATAATATCCATTAATTTGATGGCTTTGTGGAGTTGTTAATGTTTGCATTAATCTTCTTTGTGAATTTAATTTCATTAGTTGGAGTACTCTAAATTTCCAAAAAAAATGTTTTTACAGGAAAATTTTCTGTTATTAAAATGGGGATACTTTTTCAAGGTTCAAAACTAACGTTAAGCTTGAGAGAGAAAGAAATTATGAGAAATGTTTAATACAGAATATATACTATTATGTATATTATAGCATTCTATCATATCGCTTAAAAATTAAATAAAAGGAACTTCAAGTCAGGAAAAAAACCCAATTTTCAACATTTTAAAAGAAAGCTTTAGGAGATTGAAGTTTCATAGACTTCTCATTAAGAGTTGCTTCCATATAAACAGATTTATGTACACACACACACACACACACACACACACACACACACACACACACACACAAACTTTGGCATCCCCAAACGAAATGAAGCCGTGCACCAACTGGGTAGCCCTCCTGGGACCTGACGACTGGAAAGGCCCTCCTGAACAGGACTGAAATGCACAGTGAGCGCGGGAACCCGTCCGTGCTTCTGGAGACTGACCTACCCGGGCGCTTCTGCAGTTACCCCAGATTCAGACGCTGCTCGAGTGTCCATCGCCACCTCTGGCCGGGCAGGGGAGGGAGGCACAGGCAGCCGAGCCGGGAAATCGGCCCGAGTTGCTGTGGGAATCGGCCAGGGCTATGGAAAACTTGCCCGAAGCCCGCGGGCTTGCAGAGGGCATGTGAGGTGCGACTGCTCCAGGCGTCGCCTTCTGGGACGCTGCCCAGGCAGACAGTGGCCACACAAGGAGTATGGGGAACCAGGGAAAGTTGCGGAGGAGGGCCGAGCCAAGTGATTTCCACAGGCTCCTGACCCTCCACCTCCCGCGGCGCTGCCTTCCCCGGCGCGGAGAACCCCGCGTTGCAGCCTTCTGCGCTCCCCTGGGAGCCCAGCCTGGAGTCGGCTGGTGAAGAGCCTGGGGCTGGGCTGTCGACCCCCACCCCTGGAAGGCAGCCCTGGTGTCCACTCGCCGCCATCGCACTGCAGCCTCAACCTCCTCCTGGGATCTAAGCTTCTTGGGCGTCTCCCCGGGGAATTGGATGGGCGTGGTGTCCAGGTTGCAGGATGAGGCCGAACACTCCCTTTGAAGCTGCATCCTCCGAATTATAGTGGTCCAGGTCGGCATAGGGACAACTCTGCTTACACTTGGGTTGTTTACCTGACCATCTGGCGTATATTAATTACAGTAATGACTAGCCAACACTGATAGGAACCTGAGCCAAGCACAGGGTCAGACGTAACGGGAGCTCGCTAAATCCCCTAAACAACTCAGTAAACCCGGTACAATTATTCCCATTTTACAGATGAGACACACAGACACACACAAGATGACTGCCCAAGATGAACGAACCATGATTTGAAGCTGCTTTGAATTCAAAGATGGAGCTTTTCATAGGAAACCCAGATGTCAAGGAATATTTGGCATAATTGTTACCACACATAAAGTACAGACTGATTCAATAAATATTTATGGAGTCTGTACTATGTGCCAAGTACTGTAATGTGCTAGAGATACAGCAAAACGGATATAGTTCCTCAGAGATCTTACATTTTAGTGGATTGGACAGGTAGGTATTTGTCAAATAACCAGAGAGCTAAGGAGAAAAGCAGAATAATATGAAAACCTATATCAGAGGAATTAACCTAGTCTTGGTTTTGTTTGTAAACAAAGGGGAGTCAGCAAAACATCACTAAGCAATTGACTTGAAATAAACTGAAATTGGAAGAATGTTAGGAAAACACAAGAAAGCTGGAAATTGGTGATGGGGTAAACATTCTCTGCATAAGAAATATGCAAAATGTGTGGAGGAGCGTCACTTACTGGAGCTCAAATGAAGCAGGATGCCTTGTGTGGAGCACAGCAGGCACAGAGAGGCTGCAGGCAAAGCCCAGGGCACGCAGGCTCTCCTAGGTGCCATCAGATTCCTTCCCTTAGCCAGGAGCACTGTGAGGCCACTGAGGATGCTTTAAGCAGTGTAGTATTACTGAATTTTGAAAGACATCTCTGGCTATAGTGGAAAGTTAGGGGTGGGTTGGGGTTAATGAAAGTGAATTCGGTGAGACTGGCGATAGCACTGCTGGGTGATACAAGGAACTGGATGATTTCAGGACAAGAGGTACAATTCACAGAATTTGGTGGTTTATTGATAATGGAACTTAAAGAAAAGGGAGATGTCTTTCTGGTTTTGTACAAAATCCGTGGCTGGTGATGCCATTTACTGAGCTAGGGAGTCAGGAGTAGGGCCAGGTTGGAAACAAGTGGTAGATACTATAATTTTGATTTGAGATCTATTTTCACTACAGTCCTCAGCGTAAGAATGATTATCCCCCTTTTTTCAGAAGTAAAATCTAGGAGTCTAGGCAGTAACAGGTAAGGTTCATTTGAGGAAAATCAATGTTCTTGAGCCCTGCCTCAGACTGCTTTGGAACAAGTTGGTGGTTCTGGCACTGTCCAGTTGATTCAAATCTTCCTACCAGGAAACCAAGGTAAAACTGATGACCACAACCATTCTTAGGAGCCCCCATAATGAAAAGTCTCCAGACACCGTGAATTAAAGCATCTCAGTTTGGTATAAAGTACAGGTAAGGCCCTAAGACCCTGTCCAAAAATGGAAGGACTGGTCTCCAAGTCTAATACGGCAATGGTAGGAAGGATGTCAAGATAAAACACAAAGGTAGTTTTGAATCATTCAATTAACAACTTATATTTAGCACCTATCGTGAGATCTCAGGTAGGCATTCTGGATAATACAGAGACTTGAATAAGACCTGCCTCCTTACATTCAAAGATCAATAATCTAGTGGGAAACTCAGACACATGAAATGACTTAAATACAGCACAGATTGCTTTTTAAAAAATAAACTGAATGCATAAACATTTATCTGTGGCGCTTGTTTGATTCTATCTGGTGGAAGATGCTTACATTTTCAGGCACCATAACATACAGGTTTGGGCTAGGATCTGCTCCATCCCTGACCTCTGATGGAGTGTGGTCTTGGGAAAGTGGCAACTCCTCTGTGTCATGAGTTTCTCAGAACTCCTCAACGGTAGTGTAAGGACTGGGGGAGATAATGTTTTGTGAGAGCTTATTGAGTTATATTCTGTAAGTAGTCAGAAAATGTTAGTTATTTTCCCATGTGGGAGGATGATAGAGGGTAGGAAAGATGAATTCTGCTAGGGAATTGAGGAAGGCACCATGAAGATGGCAGAAGGATTTTTATATAAACAGAAGGCATCTTGTATTCAGGTCAAAGGGACTAGGATGAGTGAAACCATTTGTTTCTCCATCAGTGTGGGTATCAGACACTTTTAACATTAGAGCAATGGAAAAGCGCAGGAAGTATTTCAATTAATTTTTACTCCCACTTCCACAATAGAATTTAGGAAAGAAATTCTTTAAGCTAAATATTCTCTATTACCACCCCCTCTTTTTCTCTCCCCTCTTTCCACCAAATTTCCACTGTGCTTTTCCCAGCCATCTAAATCTCCCTGCTTGCATCACAGATCAGCTAGACCTGCCCTTTTCCCAACACTGACCCTATTGTAGACAGAACAGCAATAGGTCGCCATAAATCAGACCTAGCATCCAACTTCTTAGAAGAAGGATGCCTTTAATTTCTTAATCATTAAACCACAGAGGATACTAAGAGATAAGTGTTGCACAGAGAACCAAGATAAAGTGGAGGTGTTGGTTATCTCTGTTATTCAATACATTCTTTGCAATATTTAAGATGAGAAGAGATAATACAGTAGTGGTTCCCCTTATTGACAGGGGATATGTTCTAAGACCCCCCAGAGGATGCCTAAAACCATGGATAGTACCAAACCCTAACTATACTATGTTTTTTTCCTATACATACATACATACTTATGATAAAGTTTAATTTATAAAGTAGGTACAGTAAGAGAGTAACAACTAATAGAATAATTATAACAATACACTATAATAAAATGTATAAGAATGTTCTCTCTCTCTCCACTGAGACAGCTACTAAGTGATTAATGGGGAGTAGTGTATAGAGAGTGTTGACATTGGATTCAGGTCATAGGCAGGATGGAGTGAGATGGTGAGAGATTTCATCACACTACTTAGAACAGTGTGCAATTTTGAAACTTATGAATTGTTTTGTCTGGAATTTTCCATTTAATATTTTTAGACCACAGTTGACAATGGATAACTGAAACTGCAGAAAATGAAACCACAGATAAAGGGGGACAACTGTATAGGTGAGTGTCTTTAGAATGCAAGAATAAAAAAAAAAAAAAATCTTCAACAAAAGTCATCAAGAGGAATCCACTCCTTCTTAGACTTAGTATGTTTCCACTTAAGCTATTACAAAATGTAGGTTTACTTCAGTTCTATTCTGTTGCCCTTTCCCTCTGTTGACTTGCTCTTTCTCTTGCTTACTGTTTGTTCCTTTGTTACTTTTTTTTAAAAAAATTATCTACTTCTCTTTGCTTTTCACTCCTCTGCTACCTGGTCTCTGAAAGATTAATCTCACCATTCCTCCAACTAGTCTGTTTATTTTTGCCCCCAGATTTCCCACCCCCCACCGTTTTTCTTACGTGTCCTCATGACTTCAGCCTTCTTCCTAGAATATGAATCATAACAGAGCATTCTCTAGAGTTTGCTTATTATGCAGCTGCTGCATGATTTGCAAGGCTGATGTAGGAACCAGGTAACAGGTGGAAGAGAAACAGCATAGTGGGACTAAGTACACACAGTCAAGACTCCTCACTGACTCCCTTTCTACAGTCTTCAATTCCCTCCCCTTCAGGACCACTTTTGCCTTCGTTTTCAAGGTCAATTTTCCCCTAGAATTTAATTTGGCACCATCAGCCTCTGGAATGATCCACTACTTTCTCTCTTTGCACAGCCCTCAATATCAAAATTTTTGCCTACACTGTCAAGTTCTGTAGATCATTGCTCTGGTATGGTCTTTTCAACCACCATCGGTTTTCTTAAGCAACATGAGGTGGATTTTACTTCCATAGGCCCTTAAGCAGCGTAATGAATTTGCACCCTGGGGTTTTTTGTGTTATTTTTATATTTCTAGGGAAAGTGAGCACAGGAAAATTACCCTATGCAGGATGATTATTTTTAAATGAGAACAGGAGAAGGAGTAAAGCTCCGCACACCAAGACCCAGGGACTATATGAGGGAGTGTGGTTTAGCAATGATGAACCGAGCACAATTGGTTGTGAGAACCTGTAATTTCAACTTTTTCTACAGCATAATTTGGAAGCCCTGTTTTTCCCTTGAGATACAGGGACAAGATTTCACCTTTCAAATGAATAGCTGAGAAGTTCAAGATCCTGTGGACTCCTGGCAAAGATGGCCTATGAATGTACCAATGCATTATTAGACCTCCAAGTTTGTCATCTTTTCTACCGGGTGACTGTATCCTGGAAAAATACAGAAAAAAGGATCCAATTGTCCCATAATTTCTATCTGCCCCTTTCATGGAATATTTTGGTAACAGTTATGCATTTTTGTGTTCCAGACTATATTTCTTCTGCCTAAACACCCTTGGAAAACGGCATTTAAATGCTCCCAGGTTCACAGTACTATCTGCAGTTTTGGTATCTGAGGACAAATGCTAATACATAACTTTTCATGACTATTCTCCATGTGGTACAAACACATGCTCTGTCTCCTTAGAGCAAGGGTACACTAGGGGGACTTCCCTCTTTTTTTTCATGGCTATCGCTCCCAATGCTTGAAAAGGCTAAATACCACTGTCCTCTTATTCCTCATATCAGTAAGTTCACAGCATTCCCATCTAAACCTAGTTCTATCCTTTCAAAGACAAGCATTTTTAAATGGATATCTGCATGGAACCAGTTTCACTAAGAGAACTTAATAGCTCTCAGCTTTAACTTTGGAAAATCCATTTCTATCTTGGTTTTCTCTTTTATCATCCTCATCAATAATGACAACAATCCTAACAATAGAAAATATAGGAGTGGCTCTCGAGGTGTAGTTTAGTTTGAGGACTCCTGAGGGTCCCTGCGACTCTCTCAGGGGGTCCATGAGGTCAAAACTTTCTCAAAATAATACTAAACTAAGACCTGCCCTTTTCACTCTCATTTTACGAAGACAGTACAAGATGCTTTCCCAAGGCTTCCAGACTTGTGATTTCATAGCAGATTGAACGCAGAAAGCAGGTATGGTTCCAAGTATCTGCAAGTAAACCAGACACTACAAGGATTCACAAAAATGTAAAACAATGCCACTCTTATCACTAACTGTCTTGTTTTGGGAAAATATAGCTCTTTTCATTAAAAATTATGTTATCATTAATTATTTAAATGGCTTCATAAATAAGCATTTAAGTTTCTTGGCTTTAATTTTTAATATAAATATTTATAAATAAAACCCACAAACATTTGTGTGCTAAATAATTTTATAATAGTGTAAAGCAGTCCTAAGACAAAAAAGTATGAGAACTGCAGTCACAGTATAGTATTTACTATATGCTACGCACTGTCCAAAGCACTTCATATGTCTGAATGCCTTTTATCCTCACACTGGCCCTAGACATATTTTTTAGTCTTGACTTTACACATGAGAACACTGATTGCAGTATTTTGACTATTATAAATGCAAAGGTTCTGAGTTCCAATCAAGATGGCACACAACCAGTGAGTCTGAGGGTCAATCCCTCCTACTGACATGCAAATAGCAACCAAGGCTCAACTACAAGAGGACAGCACACACAACCCACACAAGGGACACACCTGGCATGCGTGGATCAGGTGACCAGGAAGACTGCACCACTGAGCCCCACAGCACACCTACGACATAAGGCCACTCTAAGAGCAGAAGACATAGCAGCCCTACCTAATGCATAGAAACAAATGCAGGGAGGCAGCCAAAGTGGGGAGACAAAGAAATATGTCCCAATAAAAGAACAGAACAAAGACCCAGTAAAAGAACTAGACAAAATGGAGACAATCAATTTACCAGATGCAGAGTTCCAAACACTGGCTATAAGAATACTCAATGATCAGAGAGAACTTTGAGACAGAGAACATAAAAATGGAGATAGAAAGCATAAAAAAGAACCAGTCAGAAATAAAGAATACAATAACTGAAATGAAGAATATATTAGAGTGAATCATTAGTAGATTAGATGAAGCAGAGGGCAGAATCAGCGATTTAGAAGATAAGGAATCAGAAAACACCCAATCAGAATAGCAGAAAGGAAAATGAATCCAATAAAATGAGGAAAGTTTAAGGGGCCTCTGGGATGATGTTTGCATTATAGGAGTACCAGAAGGAGAAGAGAGAGAGCAAGGAATTGAAAACCTATTTGAAGAAATGATGACGGAAAACTTCCCTAACCTATTGAAGAAAATAAATATACAAACCCAGGAAGTGTCCCAAACAAGGTGAACCCAAGGAGGCCCACACCAAGGCACATCATAATTAAAATACCAAAGGTTAAATTCAAAGAGAGAACCTGAAAAACAGCAAAAGAGAAGCAGTTAGTTACCTACAAGGGAGCCCCCATACGATTATCAGCTGATTTCTCAACAGAAACTTTGCAGGCCAGCGGGGATTGGCACTAAATATTCAAAGTGATGAAAAAGCAATGACCTACAACCAAGATTACACTCTATTCAGCAAAGCCATCATTTAGATTCAAAGGACAAAAAAGAGCTTCCCAGACAAGATAAAGCTAAAGGAGTTCATCACCACCAAACCAGTATAACACGGAATCTTTGAGGGACTTCTTTAAGATAAAAAAAAAAATCAAAAATAGGGGGGCTAAATGGATAAGAAAACAAACCCTTACATATGCTCCCTACAAGAGACTCGCTTCAGATTGAAAGACACACACAAACTGAAAGTAAAGGGATGGAAAAATATATTTCAGGAAAATGGAAACAAAAACCTGGGGTAGCAATACTTATACCTGACAAAAGCGACTTTAAAACAAAAATTATAATAAGAGACCAAGAAGGACCTAGTAATCACACTTCTGGGTATTTATCCAAAGAAATCCAAAATGCTACTTCAAAGGGACATACTCATCCACATGCAGCATTATTTACAATAGCCACGATATGAAGGCAACCTGGGTGTCCCTGAAAGGATGAATGGTTAAAGAAGAGATGGTACATATGTATGATGGAATATTACTCAGCTGTAAAAAGGAATGGAATCTTGTCATCAGAGACAACATGGATGGACCTGCAAGGTACTGTGCTGAGTGGAATAAGTCAGACAGCAAAAGACAAATGTCATATGATTTTACTTATTAGTGGAATCTAAAGGACAAAATAAAGAAACAAACAAAACAGAAACAAACTCATAGATACAGAGAACATTTAGGTGGTTGCCAGATGGGAGGCAGGTTGGGGAGCTGGGTGAAAAAGGGAAGGGACTAAGAAGTACAAATTGAGTTACACAGTAGTCATAGGAATGTGAGGTACAGCAGCATAAGGAATATAGTCAATATTATTGTAATAACTAGGTGTAGTGTCTGATGGGTACTAGATCTTTCAGGATGATAGATGGGATGGGGTTGGGGACAGGGTGAAAAAGGGGAAGCAATTAAGAAATACAAATTGGTACTTATAAAATAGTCATGGGGATGTAAAGTGAAACATAGGAAAGATAGTAATGATATGGTAATAACCATATATAGTGCCAGGTGGGTACTGTTGAATAAGTATGATGGATGCCTGAAACTAATATAATATTGTATATTAGCTATATTTTAATAAAAATCATAAGGAAAAAAAAGAAAGAAAGAAAGAAAATAGTCTCAAATAAACCAGCTTTAGGTAACCTACCTTAAAAATGCTTTTTTACTATAAGCCCTTACCTTGGAATGGATGTAACTTTATCCCTTTTTATTTTTTGGCTTCTTTTAACTTTATTGAAGTCTAATTAAATTTCACTAAACTTCATATACTCATATTTAAAGTGTATGATTTGATAAGTTTGGGCATATGCATACAAATCTGTTAGGATAACAAACATTTCCCTTTCTCTCAAAAGTTTCCTTGTACCCCTTTGTAATCCATCCCTTCTGGACCTCCATATCTGACCTACTTTCTGTCACTATAGATTAGTTCATTCCCCAGAATTTTATATGAATGGAATTATAAAATTTGTATGTTTTTTCTTTTTGTTTGTTTTTTGCCCAGCTTCTTTTGCCTAGAATAATAATTTTGTGACTTATCAATGTTATAGTATGAATTAATAGTTTCTTTTTATTGCTAACTAGTATTGCATTGAATGGATTTATCGCAATTTGTTTATCCATTATTTGTTGTTAGACGTTTGCATTATTTATAGTTTTGTCTATTTAAATAAAGATGTTATGAACATTTGCGGGAAAAAATGCAAAGGTTCTTAGAGATGAATGATCCAAAATAATAATTTTATATATGAGTAAACTGAGATGGGAGTGTTGTAAAAATCATTAAATTAGGGTTTTTAAAGGTTTTATACAGAATGCTTATCTATGATCAGTATCAAATCTATGTCACAGTAACTGAAGAGTATCCATGGTGACTGCCACATGCCTCAAAGAAGAGCCCAAAGGAATAATAATTGTCCGGTTCCACTCCTATCTCTGCCACTAATATCTTTATGACATTGGGCTTGAATGAAGGTGTTGGATTTTTAATACCTTTTCCAGCTATAACATTTTGTATCTGCCAAACCTCCATGTCAAGTAGACAAGCAGATCTATACAGAACATAAAAGAGTAAAATGTATAATTCTTAAACATCCATTTGATTATAAAACTACAGTTGGCAGTACTGAACCAAAAAAAAAAAAAATGATGACACCCATGAAACAGAACAGAATGTATGTAACGGCATAATTATTTAGCTGTGCCAATCAGGCCTATCCTTTTAGGGAGGGCATTTTATTTCTTCAGGAAAACGTTTGATAAACTGCTTAACCAGGAAGGCCAAAAGCAAGGAACAAGAAAACAAGTAACAAAGACATAGCAAAATAAAATAAAATTCTAGGTCAGAGAGTACAGAAAAGAAGGAACAGGGATCTCAAGAGTACTGGGGCAGTGGGTGAGAAATTTCCCACCATCACCCATGAGATAAGTGAGAGAGAGTCTTACAAACAGGCATAGCTAACATTCAACATTAACTGAATATGTTGTTACTATTGTTTTTTTCCTGCATTGTATATACTCTTTGATTTCCAAACCTTCAGCAAAATCTGCTACACATATAAATTCTTGTGTGATGAACATTTTTTCAGAAGAAGGAGAGCTGAATTTCACATCCGAGTCAATAACAACAAGCAAAGAGACGAGCTCTGGAAAGTGAGATGCAAGAAGTTCAGGCAGAGCCTGAGGAAGTGACAGAATGTGAACTAGTATCTGCTAGCATGCACAAAATGTAAAACTGGACTGTGCCTTTCTTGGACAGCATAAGGCATTTGCTGGTCACGAAACTGAAGAGTATAGAGACAAATAGGCTTCAGGTCTGTCTTGATCTCGAGGTTTCTAATGTCAATAGAGCTACACCTCTCCATGGATCTCTTGGCTCTGTTTCAATCTGAGCATTGGTTTGGCTCAGACTGGCTTCCCTCAAGATTGCAAATGGCTACAGCAGCTCCCTTACACCACACCACCAACTACGCCATCCAGAACAGGAGGGAGACCCTTTGTTTCCAATAGCCAAACAAAAGCCCAGAGATTCTTTGTGATTTGGCTAGGTTACACGTGCAGCCCTCCACTCTTGTGCTCAAAGGAGTAGAATAGACTGGATGGCTCAGCCTAGGTGGTGTGATCTGCTCAGCAGTCTTTTACTGGACACAATCAGGAGCCCTGAAGACATGTGAATCTACAAACAGCAATCAGGGGCTTTTAGGAATAGGAGAATTAATACTGGGTAGAAAGCAGGGCAGTAAAATAAAACTACTACAACAACCCTGAGAATTCACAAAGGTTTTGTGAATCCATGAAGGATGTTTGTTAAAGGAAGCTTGTATCAATTTATCAATTTTACCTAACTGTCAAAGGACAGGCTGACAGCTGACCTGATGGTTGTTTTGGGTTTTAAAAGAGAAAGTTCATGGATACCTATCACAGTGTCTGGAATAATAGTACATTCTTGCAAATTGTAATTCTCTTCTTCTACTTTCCTTCCTCTTTTCTTCTACAGAAATAGTACATATAACTTGAAGTTTAAGCAATAGTATTGAGTTTTGAAAACACTTTTTAAATGAGAAAGAAGATTTATATGTTATAAAACAATATAAAAAAAATGGGTGGTCACTTTGGTATAGAGAAATACCTAGGTATAGTTGTAATTATTGCAGCATATAGAAATTTGGGGCCCTAAGTATAAATAGAAATGATAAGGACATCAGTGAAACACTGTAAAGTACTTATTTTGTTTCACCCATCACATCAGTGAATACAGTTGATTTACAGATGCTCTTGGTGTGGACATTTGAACCAGGAATGATGGGATTAATCGGAAGAAAGGATGCTGATAGCAAGAAAGGGTATAGAGAAAAGAACAGTGAAAATGCGTCTTGTCTGAGCCCGTAGTGAAGAGGGAAGTTGAACTGGTGATAAAATGAGAATACAATTTAAAACACAAAAATCACACTTAAAGGAATGGATTATTCCAAATGCACAAAACAAAATGATAAATTTCATTATTATTGGAAGTGTTTCTGAGTTGTTTCTGCAAGCAGCCGTCAAAGCCAAGTAGTCAAAAATTAGCATCTTAATCAATTTTAATGTATCTTGTTTACTAACCAATAGATGACCCTTGACCTTCTCATGCTCAGTGTTCTTGACCCTACCCCATCTTGGCTGGAGCCACCCAGAGTCAAATCTAGATCTTACCAACAACTGCAACCTGTATTCCCTGGGAACCTTAATTCCAGGGATCCCAGTCTCCTACAACCCTCCATATATCTAGAATTTACCCTAATTCCATCATTCTTTTGACTCCACTGGGACTCCAAACAACTGACCTTTATCTTCTTTGATGTTATTTCCCTCCACAAGTTTAAATTTCATGGTTCATAATTATGGTTCATTTTCCTGTTAAAAGGAAAGGATAAACAGCAGGTTCTGTGAGCTTTCCTCTAGCCTTAGGGACCTTAGGGAATTTGACTAGTGGCTGAGTCCCTTTTGCAGTTTTAACACATGGAATCTTGGAGTATAGTTTATACCAGATTGAGGAATGAAAATCTGGCTGAAGACTAGGTCCCAGACTAGGCACGTGAGAGCTGTGAGTTGAGAAATTGCCCCTGAGGGGGCTACAAAACTGTCTAAGTATAAAAACTGGAGACCCTGAGCCCACGGCTTCCCTGACCTCGTGTCATCTATGACTGTGTACATCCCAAGTACAGAATGACTGAGAAATCAGGAGTTCATAGAGAAGTCACAGAACTTCCCTATGCCAACACTCTCTATGCTTTGTTGCCCATCTTTTAGTCTTCCTTCAACCTAAGTAAACTTGGGCCTTTGTGAAGCCTATTGTTTCTCATGGGTTTGACTGCCTATCTGAACCCAAGACACCTCTGGCTAGTGAACAGAGAGACCATTGAACTGAGCACAGTCTCAGCTCTTCACCAGTCATCCTAATGGCCAAATCCAGCCCACGTTAAATCCAACACTTTCCCTATTCTGTTCCTATACCCATGTACAAGAATGTAGGAGGAGAAACACATGCAATCATGCTCGCCAGTCTTACTTTAAGCACATTTACCCGAAAGCAGCCGTTGGTGCTGTCCACAATCTAATGTGATTTTCCTGCTCAAATCACTTCCCACTTTCCAGGTGCGCAATTCTGCACTTTCCACTTTCTCCTGAAATCTGCAGCAATCCCGTACTTCTCCTCCTTCTCAGTGATGGCCTTTCTTCTGCTTTCATCAGAACTACAGAAGCAGAGAACAGCCACCCACTCCTGCCCCCGAGTCAGCCAATCTGTGTGTATTTGTACCAAATGCACTCCCTTTCCTCAAGCTAAAATAGATGAAGTATCTTTGCTTCTGAATAAAAAGAACACTGCTACTTGTGCACAAGAACTTGCTCCCCTTCAATTACTCTAGGATTTTGTTCTTGCAATCTTCCCCATTGCCTCCTGCACTAGTACAATTTCTAACTCTACTAGATTATTCCATTGGCATAAATAACATACTAGGTTATCTTTTAAAGCACCTGTTTTATGAACCTCTTTCAGCTATCACCCCATTTCCTTGCTCTGTTTTACAGAAAATCCCTCAGGATAGTTGTCTCTAGTGCTATCTCTTCTAATTTCCACGAAAGACAAGGAAAATTAGCATTCTTATACTTCTGTCATATTAAAACTTTATGTAGAAAATATAACAAAATCTATAAAAAGGCTACTGGAACTGATAAATGAAGTTAGAAAGGTTGCCAGATTCAAGAGCAACATGTAATAATCAATTGCTTTCTATATACTAGCAATAAGCAATCAGATTGAAATTAAAAAATAATATTTACAATAGCATAAAAATGTGAATATTTTTAGGGATAAATCTGGCAAAAGATGTGAAAGATCTGTACACTGGAAAATATAAAACATTGCTGAGAGAAATTAAGAGAGACTTAAATAAACGACAGATATACTATGTCCCTGAGTTGGAAGGCTCATGTTAAAGTGGTAATTCTTCCAAAATTGACCAACAGAGGTTATGTAATACCAACCAAAATCATAGCAGGCTTTCTTTCACAAACTGGCCCACTGATTCTAAAAATCGTATGAATGGCAAAGTATCTGGGTTAGCCAAACAACTTTGGAAAAGAAGAAAAACTTGGAGGACTAACATTAGCTGACATTAAGACATTATAAAGCTATAGGAATCATGACAATGCATTGCGTATTGGCACCAAGCCAGACAAACGGGTCAGTGGAACAGAGCAGAGAGTCCAGAAATAGATCCACACATGTATGGACAACTGATTTTTGGTAAAAGTGCAAAAGCAATTCACTGGATAATTTCAACAAATGGTGCTGTAACAATTGAATAGCTCCACGTAGAAAACAAATGAATTTTGATCCATACCTTACACAATACACAAAAATTATCTCAAAATGTATCAGAAACCTAAATATTACACCTAAAACTTTAAAATGTCTAAAAGAAAACCGGAGAAAAAAAACTTTGTGGTTTTGGGTTAGGCAAAGATATTTTTAATACAATAACAAAAGCACAACAATGATTAAAGTGGCAAACTGGACTTCATCAAAATTACAAACCATTTTTCAAAAAACAATGTTAAAAAAATGAAAAGACAAACCACACAATGGAAGAAAATATTTGCAAATCACATATCTGATAAAGGACTTATATCCAAAATATATGAATAATTCTCAAAACTCAATAATAAAATGGGCAAAATATTTTGAACAGACACTTGAACCAAAGAAGATCTTCATATTGCAAATGAATGCATGAAAAGATGACCATTATTTATTAGGGAAACACAAAATGAAACCACAATGAGGTACTACTACTTATTAGAAATACTACTACTTATAAGGTACACTCTTATTAGAATGACTAAAACTGAAAAGACTGACCATGCAAAGATGGTCACTAGCAAAGATGTGGAGGAAGGGGAATTCTCCTACTGCTGGCAGGAAAGTAATGTGGTACCATCACGTTGTAAAACAGTTTGGATATGTTAAAAAGTTAAACGCATATCTATCATACAATGCAGCCATTCCACTCCTAGGTGTTTACCTGTGAAAAATGAAAGCATACATATGTCCATTCAAAGACTTGTATACAAATGTTCATAGCACCTTTATTTGTAGCAGCCCCAAACGAATAACAACCCAAAAGTTCATCAATAGATAAATGAATAAATTGTGTATATCCATACAATGGAATACTACTCAACAATAAAAAATAACTGAACTGTTGATATGCATGACAACATGAATGAATCTCAAAATAATTATCCTGAAGAAAAGAAGAGATACAAAAAAAGTGAATTCTGTATGATTCCATTCGTGTAAAATTCTAGAAAATGTAAACTAAAGTATAGCAAAAGAAAGCAAATTAGGGTATAATTGATATATAACAAACTGCCATATTTAAAATGTGCTCCCTGATAACTTTTGACATATGTATAAAGCACGAAATGAAGTGGGGAGGGGCAAACAGGGATTAAAAGAGTTTCAAGAAAGTGTTCAGAGCAATGGATGTGTGTAACTACCGTCCAACTTCAACAATCACCCACATTACCAGACTTGTTTTATCAGTCCCTCTCTGCTTTGTTGGCTAGAGTATTGCAAAGCAAATCCCAGATGTGATGTTCTTTTACTTCTAAACATTTTAATGTGAATTTCAAAATATAAAAGACATTCATTTTCTTAAATTACCACAGACCATTTTAAAAATTAATAATTATTACTTAATACTAATCATTTAATAATTTTTATATAATCTAATATTCAATATTTTAATATTAAATCCATAAGCAAACTTCTCAAAATTGATATATTATCAAAAATGTCTTTTTACTATTGGTTTTATTAAATTAAGATTCAAAATAGTTTTATAGTTTTTATTTTCTTATATCTCTTCCGTTTCTCATAAAACTCTTACTACAACAAAGCATCCCCTCTTCATTGTTTCTTGTACTTTAAATGTTGAAGAAACTGAGTCTGTTGCGTGTTCTGAATTTTGCTGATAGTTTTTTTCCTGATATGATTTAACTTGTTTCTCTGTCTCCTGTATTTCCTGCAGACTAAGAGTTAGATCTAGAGACTTGCTTAAATTCAGGGTCAAATTTCATCATGGATGGTGCTGTAGCTGCATGTCACATGTGATTAGGAGGCAGCTACAGTCTGGTTGTCTCACTTTTAGCAATACTGAGGTTCAACGTTCAGGTGCTGATAACATGTTCCCTTCATTGGAAAAATTTCCATTGACATTTCATTGAACAGTTTTATGGCCCGTTGATTACCATTGGCTGGAGTTGTTATTCTTTAGATGTTGCAAAATGGCGATTTTTCTAATTCTGTAATTCCTTCTGCGTTTATTAGCAGTTTTTATACAGAGAACTTTGCCCTCACCCAGTGGAGATACGTGGTTCTTTTGAAACAGTTTATATTGCAAGACAAAATAAATGCTCAGTTGTTTAACTTACATTATCAGTTTTCAGAGTGAGTTTGTGCCCTAGCAACCTCCAATATTGTACAATGAATTATGCTTTATTTCTCTTTTAATATAACTAATAACTAATAGATTTTTATATTTTCAGTGAGTTTTAAACAATCACAATAATTATTCTCACTGATGCTCTAATTTTCACATATTTTTCCATGGGAGCTCATCAAGCTGGCTATATATACTTTTGACATGATCCCATTAGCCTTTGATAACTTCCTTGCTTTTGTGCCAGGAAGATGTTCCAGAATTTTCTTGTACATTTCCTATACCAGTCCTAGGTTCCTTTACTTTTCTTAAAAAATTATTTTCTTTTTTCTTTTTTTTAAATTTTCAACTGAAGCTCAACATTATTTTATATTAGTTTCAGGTGTATAGCGTATGGTTAGACATTCATACAATTTATGAAGTGATCCTCCTGATAAGTCTAGTACCTACTTGGCACTCTACATAGTTATTACCATATTATTGCCTATATTCCCTATGCTGTACTTTACATCCCTGTGACTATTTTATAACTAACAATTTGTACTTCTTAATCCCTTCACTTTTTTCCACCCAGCCCCCCACCACCCTTCCCATCTGCCAACCATCAGTTTGTTCTCTGTATCTATGAGTCTGTTTCTGTTTTGTTTGTTCATTTATTTTGTTCTTTACATTCCACATATAAGTAAAATCATATGGTATTTGTCTTCTCTATCTGACTTATATCACTTTGCATAATATCCTCTAGGTTTATCCATGTTCTCGCAAATAGCAAGATTTCATTCTTTGTTATGGCCAAGTAATATGCCATTTTCTGTATGTACCACCACTTCTTTATCCAGCCATCTATTGATGGGCACTTGGGTTACTTCCAAATCTTGGCTATTATAAATAATGCTGCAATGAACATGGGAATGCATACATCTTTTTAAATTAGGGTTTTTGAACTTCTTTGGATAAATACCCAGAAGTGGATTCCTGGGTCATAAGGTACTTCTATTTTTAATTTTTTGAGGAACCTCCATACTGTTTTCCATAGTGGCTGCACCAATTTGCAATCCCACCAAGAATGCACAAGGGTTCCCTTTTCTTCACATCCTTGCCAACACTTGTTTGTTGATTTATTGATGATAGCCATTATGACAGTTGTGAGCTGATATTTCATGGTGGTTTTAATTTACAATTCTCCGATGATTAGTGACATTGAGCACCTTTTCATATGCCTATTGGCCATCTGCATGTCCTCTTTGGAGAAATATCTATTCGGGTCCTCAGCCGATTTTTTTAATTGGATTTTTTTTTTTTTTTTTTTTTGGTGTTAAGTTATATGAGCTCTTTATAAGTTTTGTATATTAACCCCTTGTCAGATATATCATCGGCAAATATCTTCTCCCATTCAGTAGGTTGTCTTTTCATTTTATCGATCATTTCCTTTGCTGTGCAAAAACTTTTTAGTTTGATGTAGTCCCATTTGTTTAATTTTTCTTTAGTTTCCCTTGACTGAGGAGATATAAAAAAAAAATTACTATGAGCAATGTCAAAGAGTTTTCTGCCTTTGTTGTCTTCTAGGAATTTTATGGTTTGGGGTCTTACATTTAAGTTTTCAATCCATTCTGAGTTTTTTTGTTGTAGTGGTTTTTTTTTGCATGTATCTGTCCAGTTTTTCCTACTCCATTTATTGAATAGACTGTCTTTACCCCATTGTATATTCTTGCCTCCTTTGTCATAGATTAAATGACCATATAGGCATGGGTTTATTTCTGGGCTTTCTATTCTGTTCCATTGATTGATGTGTCTATTTTTATGCCAGTACCATGCTGTTTTGATTACTATAAACTTGGAGTATAGTTTGATATCAGGTAACGTGATAACTCCAACTTTGTTCTTCATTTTTAACATTGCTTTGGCTACTTGAAGTCTGTTGTGGTTCCCTATAAGTTTTAGGATAATTTGTTCTAGTTCTATGAAAAATTTCATTGGCATTTTGATAGGGATTGCATTGAATCTGTACATTGCTTTGGGTAGTATAGACATTTTAATAATGTACATTCTTCCTGTCCATGAGCATGGCATATACTTTCATTTATTTGTACCTTCTTCAATTTCTTTCTTCAATATCTTATAATTTTCTGAATACACATCTTTTACTTCCTTGGTTAAATTTATTCTTAGGGTGTTTGTTTTTTTTAAATGCACTTGTACATAGGATTGTTTTCTTAATTTCTCTTTCTGATAGTTTGTTATCAGAGTATTAAAATGCAACTGATTTCTGAGTATTAATTTTGTATCTTACTACTTTACTGAATTCAATTATCAGTTCTAGTTATTTTGGGGGGGAATTTTAGGGTTCTCTCTATATAGTCTCATGTCATCTGCAAATAATGACAGTTTTACTTTATCCTTTACAGCGTGGATACCTTTTATTTCTTTTTCTTGTCTGATTGCTGAGGCTAAGACTTCCAATACTATGTTGAATAAAAGTAGTGAAAGTGGCTAAATTCTTTTTAGAGAAGAATGGTATTGAGAACCACAATGTTTACACAACATTTTAGAGATCAAAACTAGAACAAAAATTAAGGGAGAAAAATCATGAATGAAATGCAATTAATATTAGAGATTTTTCCTTGACTTTTTTCTTGTATGCTTCTATCTCTTGTCTCTGTTTTCTCTTATAATAACTATTTTGGTTTAAAATAACTAACATAATTATATTTAACCTAGAGTATAAAATAGTTCATAAAATAAAAATTATTATTGGTCATTCCATTATCTATCTATTTATTTATTTTTCAGAAATAAGATAAGCTATTTTGATTAACAAATTCAGACTTTTATTTGTGGGAAGTTTAAATTTATTCTATCTTTGAGTAGTTTTGTTACATTTATTGTTAATTGCATCTGTAGTAATCAGTCAACACTTTTTCTTATTCCTTATTATATATCTTTGCAGAATGTTTTTATGGGTTCCACACTGATTTATATAGTTTTGGTTTGTTCATGTTAGAACGGGGCCATTTCCACTCATAACTATGATTTTGCCAATAATGTTAATGGCTGGGTCCTTCTCAACTCCTATACTTATTTAATTGTACACTGAGTAAATCTTTCCCTTTTAAAATTAGTGGTGTGGGAGCTGGATGTTGATGGCTTGGGTGTTCTGTTTAACCAGTTAGGTGCTTGAGGGTTTGTGAAGTGAGTGTTGGAACAAAAAATACAGCCAGAGAATGGATTAATTATTTGGTTCTAAAAAGAAATGAACTATTAAACCATGAAAGGACATGGAAGAAACTTACATGCATATTACAAAGTGAAAGAAACCAATCTGAAAAGGCTGCATATTGTATCGCTCCAAATAGGTGACAAAAGGCAAAACTATGAAGACAATAAAAAGTTCTGTGGTTGCCAGGAATTGGGGGAGGGGAGATTGGAATGAATAAATGGAGTACAGAGCATATTTAGGACAATGAAAATATTCTGGGAGATGTCATCAAAATGGCAGCGTGAGGTGAGCCTCTGTAAATCTCCCCTGGAATTTACAACTAATCGAAAAAGTATAACTCCACAAAGGACTCCCTTCACAGCGGACAGGCAGGACGAAGAGGCCCACTACTGAATTCACCTACAGGTGGGCAAATCACGCGAGCTGGGGAGGAGGGAAGGCAGAAGTGCACAGACCGAGATGTGCGGGCACAGGACGCAGACCTAGCTCAGTGCTCCGAGCTTGCTGCATCCCGGAACTACTGCAGCTGTGGGAGAGGGAAGAACACAGACTGCTAGGGCTCCGTTTATGGCCCACAGGGCTGAGGGGGCAGCATATAACATGGCTGAACCCAACGCTCACAGCAGAGACCTCGGAGCAAAGACTGAGGGAAGAAGGCTGAAAACGGTGGTTTAAGCCCTCACTGCCAAGCAGAGAATGGAAGCCTTAGGCACTGAGACTAGCTGCCCCCTCCCTACCCTCCCAGGGCTTGCCCGCCCCCATCTTCC
This sequence comes from Rhinolophus sinicus, assembly GCF_057876585.1. Lineage (NCBI taxonomy): Eukaryota > Metazoa > Chordata > Mammalia > Chiroptera > Rhinolophidae > Rhinolophus > Rhinolophus sinicus. The sequence continues at coordinate 52,814,220 of NC_142504.1, read as the reverse complement.
CGGTACTAGAAATGGAACACTAGCAGTGTCAGATGAAAACAACAGAGTATTTCCTGTTCTGAGAACTGTGGACCGCAGACACAGATTTGCAGCCCAACTAGTTCCAGCAAAGGGAAGGGAGCTGTGGAAGCAGGACTGGCTGTGGTGGTGGTTACCGCCATTGCTCTGAGCCACCTCTCACAACTCACCCCACCCCTGGCCCCACCTATCTAGGCAGATCCCTGCAGGAGTAAACAGAACTGCTGAAACATACGGGCTCTGAATCTGGTGCAGAAAGACCTTTGGAACATCAAAAGCTCTCCGCATACCCACACGGACACTGCGCCCTGTGACCCAGGCGAACTATTAACAGAGGAGAAGCCCATCTCCCAGGGAGTCCCCCCTTTGTGTGAGAAGCTGAAATAGTGCAGAGAAAACATAGCACTACCGTATGAAAGAGAAAAAAAGTCTGCAGTTGGAGAGAAAATAAAACATTCTACCAACAAGTACTGGAAAACAAAAGAAAGACCTCTTCCTATCCACCTGTTGCAGAAGCCACTCCTCTAGATGTATAGGAAGAGAAATAATAAATCAGTTATTGCCATGAATAACTAAGGCAACAAGACAGCTCAGAAAGAAAGTGAAAAGTCTCCAGAAAAGGAACTTAAAGATATGGAAATATGTGACTTAAATGACAGAGAATTCAAGATTATAATTCTGAAAAAACTCAATGAGATGCAAGAAAACACAGAAAGGCAGTTTAAAGAACTCAGAAACACAATCAAAGAACAATATGAGCATTTTACGAAAGAGATTGAAATTTTATAAAACAACCAAATAGAATTTCTGGAGATTAAGAACTCAATAGAAGAAATTAAGAATGAAATAGCCAGCTTAGGTAGTAGAGTTGACCAGGAGGAAAGAATCAGTGACATCGAAGATAGAAACGTGGAAATTACATGGATGGAAGAAGAAAGAGACTTGAGACTTAAAAGAAATGAAAGAACTCTACAAGAACTTTCTGACTCCATCAGAAACAGCAATATAAGAATAATGGGCATATCAGAAGGAGAAGAAAGAGAGAAGGGAACAGAGAATATATTCAAACAAAATGTCGATGAGAACTACCCAAACTTGTGGAAAGAACTGGATCCTCGAATCCAAGAAGCAAATAGAACACCTAATTACTTCAATCCCAACAGGCCTTCTCCAAGGCACATTGTATTGAAGCTGTCTAAAATCAACAACAAAGAAAGAATCCTCAAGGCAGCCAGGGAAAAGAAGACGGTAACCTACAAAGGAAAGCCCATTAGCTTATCATCAGATTTTTCAGCAGAAACTCTACAAGCCAGGAGGGAGTGGAACCAAATATTCAAACTATTGAAAAACGGAAATTATGAGCCAAGAATAATATATCCAGCAAAGATATCCTTTAGATATGAAGGAGGAATAAAGACCTTTCCAGACATACAGAAGCTGAGGGAATTTTCTAATACATGACCTGCACTACAAGAAATACTAAAGGAGGCTATTCAACCACCATCAACAGGGAAAATTTGTAGCAACCAAAACATAAAAAGGGGGAGAGTAAAGGCCTGAACCAGAATATGGGAAGGGAGAAAGGAGGCATTCTGAAGAAAATGGGATACTCTAAATATCAAACTTTCTGTTACATAAACTTCAGTGTAACCACTCAAAAAAAAATCCAGAACTGAAATATATACTGTAATAAAAGAAGAAACAGAGGGAAACATCATAGAATACCACCACACAGAAATAATAGACAACAACAAAAAGGCAAAGAAACAATGGAGACACAGCCTTACCAGAAAACTAAACAGAATGACAGGAAATCCTCACATATCAATAACCACACTAAATGTAAATGGACTGAACTCACCAATAAAAAGCCACAGAGTAGCAGATTGGATAAAAAAACTAAGCCCAACCATATGCCGTCTCCAAGAGACACATCTCAGCTACAAGGACAAGCATAGACTCAAAGTGAAAGGGTGGAAATTGACACTCCAAGCAAATGGTATCCAGCGAAAATCAGGTGTAGTCATAATGATATCAGATTAAACAGACTTCAGGGTGAAAAAATAACAAGAGACAAAGATGGACATTTCATAATGGTAAAGGGGACTATGCAATAAGAAGACATAACAATCATCAATATTTATGCCCCCAATCAGGGAGCACCGAAATATACCAAGCAACTACTAACAGAACTAAAGGGAGAAATTGACCAAAACACAATTAGACTAGGGGACTTAAATACATCATTCACAGCTATGGATAGATCATCCAAACAGAAAATAAATAACGATAAATAGCAGCCCTAAATGACACATTAGATGAAATGGACATAATTGACATATATAGAGCACTTCATCCTAAAACATCAGACTATACATTTTTTTTCTAGTGTACATGGAATATTCTTAAGGATAGACCATATATTGGGACATAAAATCAGCCTCAGCAAATTTAAGACATTGAAATCATACCAAGCATATTTTCTGATCACAAGGCTTTGAAATTGGATATCAACTACAAAAAGAAAGCAGGAAAAAACACAAATACATGGAGATTAAACAACATACTTTTGAAGAGTGACCCAGTCTAAAAAGAAATTAGAGGAGAGATAAAAAGATACATAGAAGCAAATGACAAGGAAAATACATCCTACCAACATTTTTGGGATGCAGCGAAAGCAGTTTTAAGAGGGAAATTTATATCATTACAGGCCTGTCTCAAGAAACAAGAAAAAGCCCAAATAAATAGCCTCACGTTACACCTTAAAGAACTAGAAAAAGAAGAAAAAGTGAAACCCAAGTTCAGCAGAAGAAAGGAAATAAAAAAATCAGACAGAACTAAATAAAATAGAGAACAAAAAGACAACAGAAAAAAATTAATGTGACAAAGAGCTGGTTCTTTGAAAAGATTAATGAAATTGACAAACCCTTGGCTAGATTCACTAAGATGAAAAGAGAGAAGAAACTAATAAACAACATCAGAAATGAAAAAGGGGAAGTTATCACAGACACCACAGAAATACAAAGGATCATCCAAGAATACTATGAAGGACTATATGCCACCAAATTGAATAACCTAGAAGAAATGGACAAGTTCTTAGAAACATATAGCCTTCCTAGGCTGAACCATGAAGAACTGGAAAACCTAAACAGACCGATCACCAGTAACGGAATTGAATCAGTCTTCCAAAACCTTCCCAAAAGCAAAAGTCCAGGACCAGATGGCTTCACTAGTGAATTCTACCAAACCTTCAAAGAAGATCTAATACCAATCCTGCTCAAACTCTTCCAAAAATTTGAAGAGGAGGCTGTACTCCCTAACTCACTTTATGAGGCCAACATTACCCTGATACCAAAACCTGGCAGGGACAACACAAAAAAGTAAAACTACAGACCAATATCTCTGATGAATACGATGCAAAAATCCTAAACAAAATTCTAACAAATCGAATGCAACAATGCATTAAAAAGATTATTCATCACGACCAAGTGGGGTTCATCCCCAGGGCACAAGGATGGTTCAACATCCGCAAATCCATCAATGTGATACATCACATAAACAAAATAAAGGACAAAAATCATATGATTATATCAGTTGATGCAGAAAAAGCATTTGACGAGATACAACATCCATTTATCATTAAAACACTTAATAAAATAGGAATAGAAGTAAAATACCTTAACATGATAAAGGTCATATATGACAAGCGCTCAGCTAATCTCATAATTAATGGTGAAAAACTGAAGCCCTTTGCTCTACGTTCAGGAACACGGCAGGGCTGTCGCCTATCACCTCTGCTTTTCAACATAATGTTGGAAGTCCTTGCCAGAGCAATCAGGCAAGAGAAAGAAATAAAGGCATCCAAATTGGGAATGAAGAAGTTAAATTGTCACTCTTCGCAGACGACATGATGCTATATATAGAAAACCCTAAAGACGCCACCAAAAAGCTATTAGAAACAATCAACGAATACAGTAAAATTGCCGGCTACAAAATCAACATACAAAAGTCCATTGCATTCCTGTATACTGACAATGAAATCTCAGAAAAAGAAATACAAAAAACAATTCCTTTTGCAATTGCAGCAAAAAGAATAAAATACCTAGGAATGAACTTAACGAAGGATTTGAAAGACCTATATGCTGAAAAATGTAAGACATTTTTAAAAGAAATTGAAGAAGACAATAAGAAATGGAAAGACATTCCGTGCTTATGTATTGGAAGAATCAACATAGTTAAAATGGCCATATTACCCAAAGCAATATACAGATTCAATGCAATCCCCATCAAAATCCCAATGGCATTTTTTAAGGAAATAGAACAAAAAAGCATCAGATTTGTTTGGAACCACAAAAGACCCCAGAATAGCCAAAGCAATCTTAAGAAAAAAGAACAATACTGAAGGTATCACACTCCCTGACTTTAGCTTGTACTACAGGGCTACAATATTCAAAACAGCATGATATTGGCTGAAAAACAGACAAATAGACCAATGGAATAGAATTGAGAACCCAGAAATAAAACCACATCAATATGGACAGATAATTTTTGACAAAGAAGCAAAAAACATACAATGGAGAAAAGACAGCCTCTTCCATAAATGGTGCTGGGTGAATTGGATAGCCACATGCAAAAGAATGAAACTAGACTGCTTTCTCTCACCATGTACCAAAATTAATTCAAAATGGATCAAAGACTTAAGCATAAGACTTGATACAATAGACTACATAGAAGAAAACATAGGTACTAAACTTATGGATCTTGGGTTCAAAGAGAATTTTATGAGTTTGACCTCAAAGGCAATGGAAGTAAAAGATAAAATAAATGAATGGGACTATATGAAACTTAAAAGCTTCTGCACAGCAAAAGAAATCATCGACAAAATAAAGAGGCAACCAACTGAATGCGAGAAGGTTTTTGCAAACAGTGCCTCCGATAAGGGGCTAATATCCAAAATATAAAAAGAACCCATGCAACTCAACAACAAAAAAACAAACAACCCAATTGAAAAATGGGCAGAGGACTTGAAGAGACATTTCTCCAAAGAGGACATACAAATGGCAAATAGACATATGAAAAAATGCTCAACATCACGAATCATCAGAGAAATGCAAATAAAAACCACACTGAGATATCACCTGACCCCAATTAGAAAGTCTATCATGAACAAGACAAATAGTAACAAGTATTGGACAGGCTGTGGAGAAAAAGGAACCCTCATACACTGTTGGTGGGAATGCAGACTGGTGCAGCTGTTATGGAAGGCAGTGCGGAGGTTCCTCAAAAAATTACGAATAGAATTACCATATGACCCAGCAATCCCTCTCCTGGGTATCTACCCAAAAAATCTGAAAACATTTATACATAAAGACACGTGTGCTCCAATGTTCATTGCAGCTCTGTTTACGGTGGCCAAGACATGGAAGCAACCAAAATGTCCTTTGATAGATGAATGGATAAAGAAGTTGTGGTATATATACACAATGGAATACTATTCGGCGGTAAGAAAAAATGATATAGGAACATTTGTGACAACATGGATGGATCTTGAGAGTATGATGCTAAGTGAAATAAGTCAAACATAAAAAGCAGAGAACCATATGATTTCACTGGTATGTGGTATATGAACCAAAAACAGCAAAAGAACAAGACAAACAAATGAGAAACAAAAACTCATAGACACAGACAATAGTTTAGTGGTTACCAGAGGGTAAGGGGGTGGGGGGTGGGAGATGAGGGTAAGGGGAATCGAATATATGGTGATGGAAGGAGAACTGACTCTGGGTGGTGAACACACAATGGGATTTATAGACGATGTAATACAGAATTGTACACCTGAAATCTATGTAATTTCACTAACTGTCACCCCAATAAATAAATTAATTTAAAAAAAGAAAATATTCTGTATGATACTATAATGATGGATACATGTCATTGAACATTCATCCAAACCCATAGAATGTGCAACACCAAGAGTGAACTGTAGTGTAAACTACAGACTTTGAGTGATTATCATGAGTCAGCGTAGGTAAGTTTATCAATTGTAACAAATGTACCCCTCTGGTGAGTGGTGTTGGTAAGGGGGGAGGGTATGCATGTATGGGGGCAGGGGGCATATGGGAAATATCTTCCTCTCAAAATTTTTCTGAGCCTTGAACTGCTCTAAAAAATATAAAGTCTTAAGTACATATGTATATACACACACACGCACATACACAAAACTTGACCCAAAGAAATATTCCAGAGCTCATTGAAATCAACAAAGGTCAAGAATTCAACTGTTGGTGCTAAGAGGTCCAAAGCAAGAGGCAGAGAAACCTGTGAAACCTGGGGTAATGTGTAGAAACACGTAGATGAATAAAATTGTCATATTTTACCAACTAGCACCTGAAATCCTCCTAAAGTAGAAACTGTTTTTGTTTAAAACAATGTCTTCATCAGCAGGTTTAGATAACAAGTAAAGACAATTGTAAAATGTGTATTTTTGGATAATTTACTGTGACTTTCTTTACCTTAATTTTCTCACTTGTAAAATGGGGATAATAGTACCTATCTCACTAGGGTTGTGAGACCATTAAGTGGACAATTTGTATAAAGAACCAAGTATATGGTTAGTGCTTGATGATGGTTAGTAATTGTTATTAATCACTGAGTGAAAATTTGAGGTGGAGGGTGGAAAGGAGAAGAGTAATAAGAGGAGAAGAAAGGAAAAACCCTGTGAGAAGCTGGAGTTGAGTTGATAGAATTGAGACTTCATAATAACAGGCATATAGTCTTATGCTCTCAGTTATATACTATGTGATGCTGAAATGAACCCAACAACTACCTTCCACCTTCCCTCCACCACTTTTCATTGTTAAACTCCTGAAACTTCAGGAAACAACACATGCTCCTCCCTCACTGAGCAGAATTTTGAAGGATGGGGGAAATGAGAAGGAAGTCTGTTGCATATCTAGGAAACACTGGGACGGAAATGTAAAATGAATTTGAAAATTCAGCAGAAGACAGAACTCAGAGCCATAAATCACTTGCATAAATGCAAACTTCTGAAAATGTTTACAAATCTTAGTAAAACCATAGTTTCTACAGGCTAAGGTTTGAGGAGATGTTAAGATCTTAAGGGACAATGTTAGCCCTATTGACATCTGGTTTTACAACTTGATTGCGGAAGTTAATACAAATGATAAACGTAATTGCTTTAGAGACATATTACATTAAAAATAAGCGTAATGTGGATCTAAAATCTTTGATTATTCCAACAAAACTGAGGACTTAGAAAAAGGGAAGAAGCAAAACCTTGCTAAACATATCCAACATTGTCAATAGATGCTATTTCATGCTTCTCATTAACAGAGAAATACAAGTTTAATCCTGCAAGATCAGATATCAGACTTGTCATCTATCTTAATGACATTGCAGGGGAGGAAAAATTTTCCTCTACGTTTCTAGGTTCTTTGGCTGGCCTAATAATTAATTTGACATAAAACAGATTAATAGGAGAAAACCAAATTTAATTTCATACATATGGGAACCTAAAAGATATGAGGATCAAAGAAGAGACCGAAGCAGACAGCTTTTATACACTTTAGACAATGAAACAGTTATTTGTGAAGACTTGGAAAAACAAAGGGGTTTTTGTTTGGTATAGCAAATTAATGAAGAAGTAACATTTCTTTATGCAGCTTTCTGGGCCTTGAATTCCCTCTCTGTTCTCTTTGTGTAGGGAGGACAACTTCACATGGGAGATTTATTTCCTGCTTTCAGGGGGACAAAGGAAAGTCAGGGTATTCTTCTTGAACAAGCTGTTTCTCAAGTAACTTTAACTCAAAATAATCAATATGCTAAAGTGGCATGTTGGGGTGGCCTATCCTAAACCCCATTAACATCTTGGTGAAAGGGCCTAGAGAGCGAGACAGCTTAGGAACCCTAGATGCCCTGATGATACACAGGCATGCCAGACGTGTGGGTAAATCTCTGAGAAATGAAAAATTATGCAATCTGAACTTTCTGAGGGTTCAGTGTTCTGGAGCATGTTAGGATATTTCCTCCAAAGTAAAGAATAAATTGCTGCAACTTTCATCTACTACCCATAGGAAGAGACAAAATATTTGACAGGCATCTTTAGATACTAGATATCAATTTTCATGTGCTACTTTGACCCATTAACCAGGTGATCCAAACATTTGCTTACTTGGAATAGAGCATCTAACAAGGGAAGATACTATGGCTGCTCCCTTCAGCAGTGTGAGTGGCTATTGCAAGTGAGTGCTTTTCTGATGGAACCTAACTGGTGTAGTCATAGTAATAATACCCCGAAAACAGGCTAAGTCAGAATTTATGGTTTGCAGCTATTTCAGGAAGAGAAGAGAAAGGAAATACCAACTGTATAGCAAAAGAGAAAACTAAGATTTTGAAACCCGTTGCTTCTGGAGAGCAGGATAGAAAGGGACAGCTGTGTTTCATTATAAACCTTTTATTACAATTTTATTTCTTAACTTTAAGCCTATATTGTTGTGATAAAAAATAATTTGAAAATTATTTTCATTAGTAAATTAAAAAAATTAATACATCTTATTATTAAAACTAATCTCATCTTTGTTTTAAAACCTAAATTTCCAATAGAAAATTTTGAGAGGGGAATTAAAAATTCTCTCTCTCTCTCTCTCTCTCTCTCTCTCTTTTTAATACACAATATTTTATTCAATCTTTCATTTTCTAGTGATGATGTTACTTAAACACATTGCTAGGTAATACATGCTTCCTATGCCATTTCTATTTCTTCACAAATTATTAAGGAGACAGTGCACGGACTCAGCTAAATCTCGGGTTCTATGTAAGGAAGCACATATGCAACCTCCTTTGAAATCTATGTGGTGTGCTCAGTATGGATGGTAGATTCATTGTTGCTGTTTGAAAGAAATATAAAACAAATATTGTTTAGGACTTAAGAGTGAAACAAAAATTTTACATTTTATTGCATATTTATATTTTTGCAAAGGAATACAAATTACATATTCATCCACAAAAGTCAGTGGTTCAATGGGTTTCTTAAAACCCAGATTGTCCTTTTTACAATACAATTAGTAATCATTGTTGGTATTACTGCTAGTACCAGTTGGCTGAGTGAAAGGCACCTAATGACTGGCTTACCAATACACCTACACTTAAATTCCCTTTTAGATGAAGAGTTCTGGCTAGGGTTCAGAAACTTCTTGATAGGGTGTGCTGCTTTTTCATTAAAGCAGTGGAAAGCTTTAAAATACCTTCAGAGGTTTCTGATGATCCTGTTTTCAGTCTGGTGAAGTTTCTATAACTTGGTGATGTGCCCTCTCAGGTAAAGTAAATTATCTGTTAAAAATATTTTTTTTTTAAAAGAAAAAGAGTAGGAGACTTCCCTTGTAGTTAGGAAAAAAGCAAGAACAAAACTCTCTGTACAGGAAGAGGTCACCCTATACAACAGCAAGGTTGTGTACTGCACAATTCCAGAGAGTGCTATTCACATCGAGTGAGAACAGTGATCCCAGATATGAGCAAAACAGTGGCCCTGCAGTCTGCAGCAAAGAAAATGGACCTACATCACCAACTGCTTGCTGTCACTCAGCATACAGAGGTATTTTCAGCACTTAAAGCAAAGTAAAATGTTATTAACTTTTCCTGATTAAAAAAAAATACATGTTCCTTTTATAAAGTTTAGCATCTCCAGAAAAGCACAATCAATAGACTAGAAATCATCAGAAATATACCACTAATATGTCTATTAGAATTGCGTTAATTTGCAAATAATTGACGTTGTTACTATATTCACCCTTCTAAGAGCCTCACTTTATTCACTTTTCTTTTTTTTAAATTTTCAACGAAATGTTGTAATGTTCATCTTATAACTTCCTCACTACTCTTGATAAGGTTCTTGCTGGATAGCTTTTGTTTTGGGTTCTTATTGTGAGTAGAATTTGTTTTTCAGGTTTTTTCTGAGATATGTAAATCTTGACCTTCTGGTTATATTGCACTCTTCTTCTAAATCCACTCTTCTGAACCATCCAAAACTAGGCTATTTACCTTTTCTTAACTTTGTCCTTTGATTTTCTATTCCTCAACCCTGAATATCTACTGCTCGCTGAGTAACTAGCTAGAAACCATATATCAAAATAAAACCTTTGATATTTTGTTATTTCTTGTGTTCCAGCCGTAGCAATGATTAACACTGTGTTTGAAGTTGCTGATGCTATTCTGAAAAACTCTGATCCAAGACATCTCCTCCTATCTATTTACTCAATTACTGATATAAAAGGCACACTTCATGATAAATGGCAAATCATTATCCCGTCCCTCTAAATGAGACATCTAACTTCTTCAGGAACACTATAACAAGTTTTTCATCATGTTTGCAGTTTGAATGATGTAATTCCATTGAGTTACTTTAAGTATATCCTGCTATGAGTATTTCTAACACTTCTTCCTCTGTGAGCACAATTACATCTTACTGAACAATAGACTGAAAGTGCATCAAAGAGAAGGACTATTTTAACAGTCCGAAGCAGTGAATTGGTTGTCAAGAAATCTTAGTTTTGCAACAGCTGAAACACAGACAATAGCATTTGTCTAGAGCTACAAGTAACCCCCGTATAACTCAGTTGTTAGGTTCCTAAAAATTGCCATGTTATGCGAATCTGTGTTATATGAAACAAAAAACTAGTATTAAAAGGGGGTTAAGTTCCAAAATTTTAAAAAATACTATTATATTTTTATAATTAAGAGAAATACCTTTATTAAAGCAATTTTCACCAAAAGGATAACATATTAATATGTACTAAATAATGTTTTCTTTGTCATCACTACTAAGCTTTTATTACGTTCCGTGTTGTTTGAGGATTTCCCTAATGTCAAAAGAGATATTTTTTGCTCTTAAAAGCTCTTATTACGCTCCGTGTTGTTCGGTGATTTCTCTAATTCTCAAACCATGTTAGAGTGAAGCCGTGTTATAGAAGTGCCATGTTATACAGGGGTTACCTGTATATGCATATCTGAAGGTTAATATTTCCTACATGAGAAAATATTTGCAATTTCAAGTATCCTGTAGCCTTAATGTTGAGCACACTAAACAGAGTAAATAGATTAAGAAGCAGCAGAATCCTCTAATATTAAATTTTAAAGAAACGTGAAATTTAAAAGCCCACACAGCCCAACTACTCCAAAAGAGTTTGGATAGGTGTGACCCAAGGATGTCTTTTTAAATATGAAAGCAAGCCAATGCCACAGACTGAAGTCAGCCGCTAGATAACAGCTGAAGCTCATCGGTAACTTTGTTAACTACTGTACACTTCCTAAAATATGCTTTAAACAAACAGCCAGGACATAAGAGGTTAAATGCCACAGAGGCTTATTTTCCTTACCAATCTCACCCATGACTAAGGGCAGAGGAAAATATTCTCATTTGGTATTTGTCTAGTATTTAAGGACTAAAAAGCCAATTTTGGACTGTGCCACGTTTTTATCCACATAACTCCCTGAAGGTTTGTTTGACACATGCTTAATGTTGACATGATTACCTGAAGGCAATCAAGATGAAATGCTTTGAAGTACCACAATATGACCTATATGTATGAGTTTGTTAGGGCTGCCATCACAAGGTACCATGCACTGGATGATTTAAACAACAGAAATTTATTTTCTCTCAATTCTGGAGGCTAAGAATCCAAAACCAAAGTGTCACAATCAAAGGTTGGCTTCTTCTGAGGTCTCTCTCCTTGGTGTATATATGGTTATTTTCTTCCTGTGCATCTGTATCCTAATCTCTTCTTATAAGGACACCAATCTTATCGGACGAGGGCCCACACATATGACTTTATTTCACTTTAGAGACATTTTTCTAAAGTCCATATCTCCCAATATAGTCGCATTCTGAGGTACGGGGGGTTAAGACTTACAAATTTTGAGAGGACACAGTTCAGCCCATAACAGTTGCCTGCGCAAAAACTTTCCCTGCCAAGTTTTAAAAATTCCTCCCTTGTGATGACCCCTGCTGCTCACTGCTCTGCAGTGCTGGGGCCTCCTCTCCATCACTGAGAAGCGCTGGGCTCCCTAGACTGTGCTGTGCTGTCTGCTCCCCGGTGCCTGGCCAATGCCTGGGTAGTCTCAAGGTCTCAGCCCATGTAAGCATTTAAGTCATTCAATAATATTTATAAAATACCTAACAGATATGAAGTACAATATTCAAGAGATACGCTGCATGCCTTAAATAAGCTTATACAGAGTAAAAATAAAAATGTCTTTTACATATTTATTATTTACCACATATTTACCATTTTCAGTGCTCTTTATTCTTTTAAGTGGATTAGAATTTCCGTATCATTTTCCTTTTGCCTAAAGGTGTTCCTTAAGTACCTCTTATAGTGCCGGTTTGCTGGCAATAAATTCTCTCAGTTTTCTATGTCTTAAAAAGTCTTTAGCCTTACTTTTTGAAAGACATTTTTGCTGGATATAGAATTCTAAGTCTACAGCTCTTTTTTTTTTTCTTTGAGTACTCTGAAGATGTTGCTTCACTGTCCTCTGTTTTGCATTTGTTTCCAATGAGAAGTCTGCTGCTATTTGTTCTTTTGGGTTGTTGTTTTTTTTATTATTATTTTTCATTTCTTTTTTTAGTTTCAGGTGTACAAAACAAAGTAATAGTTAGACATTTCTACCCCTCACAAAGTAATAACCACCCTCCCCCAATCTACTACCCCTCTGACATCACATATAGCTGTTACAGTTCCACTGACTTTATTCCTTATGCTGTACTCAATATCCGGTGACTAATACATACATATATATATATATATATATATATATATATATATATATATATATATATACACACACACACATATATATGTATATATATATATATGAAATTATAGTTGACATTCATTATTATTCAGCTTCATACATTACCCTTAGTAATATTTTTACTGATATATCCCCTTGGGCAAGGAAAGTAAGAGAAAAAATAAACATATGGGATTACATCTAACTAAAAAGTTTTTTCACAGCAAATGAACCCATCAATAAAACAAAAAGGCATCCTACTGAATGGGAGAAGATATTTGTCAATGATACGTCTGATAAGGGGTTAATACTCAAAACTTATAAAAAACTCATTCAACTCAACCCCCCAAAAACAAAGAACCCAATTAAAAAATGAGCAGGGGACACGAAGAGACATTTTTCTAAAGAGGACATACAGATGGCAAACAGACATATGAAAAAATGCTCAACCTCACTAATCATTAGAGAAATGCAAATAAAAACCACAATGAGATACAATCTCACCCCAGCCAGAATGGCTATCATCAATAAATCAGCAAACAACAAGTGCTGGCAAGGATGTGGAGAAAAGGGATCCCTTGTGCACTGCTAGTGGGATTGCAAATTGGTCCAGCCATTATGGAAATCAAGAAATGGGAAATGGAAAAAGTTTATGACCCAGCAATTCCACTCTTAGGTATCTATCCAGAGAAATAAAAAACGCTAATTCAAAAAAATTATGCACCCCTATGTTTATTGCAGTGCTATTTACAATAGCCAAAACTTGGAAACAACCAAAATCCCCATCGGTAGATGACTGGATTAAGAAACTGTGGTACATTTATACAATGGAGTATTAGTCGGACATAAAGAAGAACAAAATCTTACAATTTGCAACAATATGGATGGACCTAGAGAACATTATGCTAAGTGAAATAAGTCTGACGGGGAAAGACAAATACCATAAAATCTCACTTAAACGTGGAATCTAAAGAATAGGATAAATGAAATAATTAAAAATAGTCTCAGAGATATAGAGAAAAAAACTGCTATTCATTCTTATCTTTATTCCTGTGGATAATCTTCCGTTTTTCTCTGGCTGCTTTTAAGATTGAGAGATTATGCTTTTAAGAAGGTTGACTGTGATGTGTTTTGATTTCCCTCATATTTCTGCTTGAAGATTATTTCTTCAAAAACAAATTTTTTCATGTCTCCTGTTTTTTTCCCCCTCACCTTCTGGGACTTCAATTGCATGTATGTAAGGGCACTTGATTAAATCACACAGCTCACTGATGCTCTCTTCATTCCCCCCCCCCCCACCCCAGTCTTTTTAATCTATTTGTTTTATTTGGCATCATTTCTATCACTATGTTTTCAAGTTCACTAATCATTTATTTTAGTGTTTAATCTGTTGTTAATCCCATCCGTTAGTTTTAAATTTCAGGTATTATGCTTTTTAATCTCTAAAATCTTGATTTGGGTGTTTTTGCTTATGCTGTGCTTCCTTCTACCCTGTTGAATATGTGGTGTATATTTATAAGTTGTCTTAAGGTCATTGTCTACTGAATCTATCATCTGTGTTATTTCTGAGGATGTTTTTATTAATATTTTTCTTAGTTACGGGTTATATTTTCCTATTTCTTTGTATTATTGGCTATTAGACTGTGAATTTTTACATTTATGAATGATTTTTTATTACTATTGTCATTATTCCTTTAAATGATTTTGGAGGAATCATTCCTTTTTTCTAAATGCAGTCGGGTTACTTAGAATCAATTTAATCCTGATGAGCATCACTTCTACTCTTTGTGTGCAGAGCAGCCTTTAATCTAGATCTCATTTTGTCCCACTGTTGACAAATACACTCCTGAGACATCTACATGATAGCCTGTGTGCTAGATGCTTTTCCATTCTGGCTTCTGGCTGGTAAAAGCAAACTCCTCCATACTGTCTGTGAGCTCACAAAAATTATTCTGACTGCTCTTTCCAAGGGGCTGTTTTCCCAAGCTCTATAGATTCCTTAGACATATTCATAGATTGGTGCTCAGCCAAAATCTGCCTCTGCATCTCTCTCTTTCTCTCTCTCTCTACCCCAAAATTCATTGCCTTACTTTTCTGAATTCTGTCTCTTCAACTAAATGAGACCACTGGGCTCTTCCTGGACTCCCCTTACCCTATGCTGTGGCCTGCAAGCTCTTTATCATTACAAGCTAGTATATGCATAAGGTTCAACTCATTTCTCTTAGAAATCATTGTTCTTTGCTGCCAGTTACCCTATGTCTCAAAGGTATTATGTATATTTTGTCTGATTTTTTTTAAGTTAAGATGGGAGAGTAAAACAATCCTTGCTATTGATCAGATATGGAAGTGACCTATTGATGAATTTCAGTCTTATTAAGGATACATGTCGTAATTTTAGGGCAATCACTAAAAGAACAAAAATGAATGTATATTATCCAAGATAGTAGAGGAAAAGCAATGTAATGAGAAAACATTAACAAGTTTTAAAAGGAGAGAAATATACACAGGACAGAAAAAAAATAGCATAAAATAAGATGGTACAAATATATCTATATAAGTAACCATAATCAATGTAAAACAAACTAAATGGTGAAGAAAGTAAGAAATATTGTCAGATTGGCTAAGAAGACCAAAATCTAGCTCTGTGTTATTTACAAGAAACATAAATTTGAAAATAAAAAGATAGACAAATGTAATCTATGCAAATTGTAATAAAAAAGAAATTAGTACGTCTATATGAGGTGTGATCAAACAATACAGTGAATATTTAAATTTTTAAAAATGTATTAAAGTAAAAGACACATTGTCATTAATCCCCCTCAAAGAACTCCCCCTTGCTTCGAACACACTTATCCCATCATTCTTGCCACTTTCTGAAGCAGTTCTAGAAGTCCTTTTTTGTGAGTATCTTCAGTTGTGCTGTGGTGGCTGCCTTGATGTCCTGAACTGATTCAAAACATTTACCTTTCATTATCATATTTACTTTGGGGAACAGCCAGAAGTCGCATAGTGCCAGATCCGGTGAATAAAGTGGATGAAGACACACCGTAATGTTTTTATTTGACAGAAATTGCCATACCAGAAGCGATGTGTGACATGGAGCCTTTCTGTTATGATCACAAAATACGGTGAATGCTGCTGCTGAGTGCCATCCAATGGAAAGGCAGGGATCTTCAATACAGGAAGCTCTGCGTCGAAACAGTAACAGTATGTGACAAGTTTCAACTTGTTCAGTGCAGTCAGTTGGGTGTGAGCTACGGTTGAGAGAAGGTGTGTTTTAAAATGTGCCATAAATCATGGATCACAAACAATGAGTTAACATGAAATGGGCAAATGGTTTCATCCTCCATTATGACAATGCCCCATGTCATACACCCCTTCTGGTACATGGCACTTTCTGTCAAATAAAAACATTATGGTGTGTCCTCACCCACCTTATTCCTGGATCTGGCACTGTGTGACTTCTGGCTCTTCCCCAGAGTCAAAGTGATTCAGGACATCAAGGCAGCCATGACAGCACAACTAAAGATGCTCACGAAAGAGGACTTCCAAAACTGCTTCAGAAAGTGGCAAGAATGATGGGATAAGTGTGTTCCAAGCGAGGGGGAGTATTTTGAGGGGGATTAATCGCAACATGTCTTTTACTATAATGTTTTTTTTAAATTTAAACATTCACCATTTTTTTTTTTTATCACATCTCATGTTAACATCAGACTAAACAGAATTTCAAAACAAAACTAAAAACCAATCTTTTATGATTGATAAACTTTTTTTTGTAGTGTGCACTTTATTGAACTGGTCTCAAGTCAGTGTACAGGCAAGCCCTAGCTGCCTCCACATCTCAACCCACTCCCAGGGAGTCCAAAAGCCTTCATACCTCTCTAGTTGGGGAACGAAGAGAGGGGTTGTGCTGGCTGACCATTCAAATAAAACAAAACAAAAAGAATAAGTATTAAGGCTAAGATTTTTAAAAATTGGATTACATAATTTTTACAAAAGCAATGTGAGTACCCTCCCCTGTGAACGGGCAAGGACTGACCCTTATTAGGAAGGAGTGGGGGAGGCTTTTGGGCAGGCAAGGGACTTCCTGTAACAGTGCATCTGACGATATTTGGAATGACTATTAAAAAAAAGTATAGTCTTCAACCACATTGTAGAACTTTGGGGATGCTCACTCCAACCAACTGCTGTGACCTTCACCATTCCAGTTTTTAAATCCTGAGTCAAGTGCAAAAATAATAAATAAATAAATAAATAAATAAATAAATAAATAAATAAATAAATAATCAAACAAATAAAGCCATGCCAATCTCATCGCTTTCTGTGCAAGTTAGGTTGTCAAGAAAGGATGTAACCAATTAAGCAGCAGTCCTCCTAGAAGCATTTGTGGTGGATGATGGAGGAGCGGGACTTGTCCTACTCCTGCTTGCTGATCCACATCTGCTAGAAGGGGGACAGTGAGGCCAGGATGCAACCGCCTATCTACACCATACTTGTGCTCAGGAAGTGCATTGATTTTGATCTTCATTGCGCTGGGGGCCAGGGTGGTGATCTCCTTCTGCATCCTGTCTCAATGCCTGGGTACATGGTGGTCCAACCAGACAGTACCTGTTGGCATAGAGGTCCTTGCAGATGTCCATGTCATACTTTATGATGGAGTGGAAGTTACTTTCGTGGATGCCACAGGATTCCACGCCTAGGAAGGAAGGCTGGAAGAGTGCCTTGGGCAGCAGAACCACTCATTGCCAATGGTGATGACCTGATCGTCAGGCAACTTGTAGCTCTTCTCCAGGGAGGAGCTGGAGGCCACAGTGGCCATCTCCTGCTCCAAGTCCAGGTTGATATAGCACAGCTTCTCCTTGATATCACGCACAATTTCCCATTCGGCTGTGGTGGTGAGAATGTAGCCACGCTCAGCGAGGACCTTCAGGTCCAGATGCAGGATGGCATAGAGGAGGGCATATTCCTCCTGAGGGCACTGTGTGGGTGACCCCTTTACCAGAGTCCAAAACAATGCCACTGGTGCGGCCAGAGGCCTACAGGGACAGCACGGCCTGGATGGCCATGTACACGGCTGGGGTGTTGAAGGTCTTGAACATGATCTGAGTCATCTTCTCATGGTTGGCCTTGGGGTTAAGGGGAGCCTCAGTCAGCAGCACAGGGTGCGCCCCAGGGGCCAAACGCAGCTCCTTGTACAAGTTGTGGTGCTAGATATTCTCCATGTCATCCCAGTTGGTGACAAAGTCATGCTCAATGGGGTACTTCAGGGTCAGGATGCCCCTCTTGCTCTGGGCCTTATCGTCCATGTAGGAGTCCTTCTGGCCCATGCCCACCGTCACACCCTGGTGCCCAGGGTGCCCCACTGTGGAGGGGAAGACGGCCTGGGAGCACTGTCACCCTCGAGGCCGGCCTTGCATATGCTGGAGCAGTTGTGGACCATGAACGCAGCGCTTGTGTCATCCATGGCAATCAGGAGGCAGCCACCGTGCAGTGAAGGAGAGAGGCATGTGTTGGCAGGTGGATGGGTCTCAGCCTAGGATTGATAAACTTTAAAACTTCAAAATTATGATCTTCCATTTCTCAAAATTCAGTTAATAAAGTGAAATGACAAACCAAAAGATGGGAAAAAAAAGTGTTTTCAAAACTACAAGTGAAAGAGAATTACAATTTATAATATATAAACCCTTCAAATTGATGACAATGGGACAAATAGCCCAATAGAAAATTGGGATAGCATTTCAATAAATAAATTCACAGAAGAGAAAACATAAGAAATGATGTTCAATCTCATTAGTAATCAAGAAAATATATTTTAATCATAATTAGGTATAATTATGCCCCTTCAAATTAGCCAAAAGAAAAAAAAATCTTATCTTTTCAAGTCTTGGTAAGGATAGGAGGTACCTAGAAATCTTCAAAGCTGGTAGGAGTTTAAATTAATACAATCACTTTGGAAAACAATGTGGCATTATTTAGTCAAGTTAAAACTACATGTGTACTAAGTATGACTCCGCAGTTTCACTCCTAGTTAATAACTTGGAGCAGGGATCAACCAACTTTGCCCTGAGGGCCAAATACAGCCCAAATCCTGTGTGTATAAATTAAATTTCATTGCAATACAGACATTTCCATTTGTTTATATATTGTTTATGGCTGTTTTCACAATATATTGGCAGAGTTAAATAGTAGTGACAGAAACCATGACATCCTTAAAGTCTCAAATATTTACTTTTTAATCCTTAACAGGAAAAGTTTGTCAACGCTGACCTAAAGAAATTCCAGCATTTTTCTATCAAAAGACATCTATAAGAATGTTTAGAGCAGCACTGTTTTTAACAGCAAGAAACTGTAAGCAACCAGTTTCCATCACAAGTAAATTGTGATGCAGCATAAAACCATGAATTAACCACAGTATCACACAACAACGTGATAAATCTCAGAAGCATACTGTTGAGTAATGTAAACAAGTTACCAAAAAATACATGCTATTTCCATAATTTTATTGTGGTGTTTCATTGTTTAGGTGCACAAACATGTGGCAGCATAAGTAAAAGCAAGACAATAATAAACTCAAAATTCAAGATAATGGTTATCTCCGAGTAGGGATAAAAAGGGATGGGCTTATAAACAGTCAAGGAAGAGTTGTCAAAGTTAAGGCCAGAAGTGCTTGTCTTTTTAAAGTTGGTGGACCTTATCCAGGGTTCGTTATATTGTATTTCTTTATAGCCTATTCTTATGGACTGAATTCTGTCTGTCTATCAAAATTCATATGTTGAAGAACCAACCCCTGACTATATTTGGAGATATGACCTGTATGGAGATAATTAAGGTTAAATGATGTCATAGGATAGGACCCTAATTGGAGAGAGCTGGTGTCCTTATGAGAAGAGAACCCTCTATTTAGAAGAGCTCTCTCTCTCTCAGCACGCTCACTGAAGAAAGGCCATGGCAGGACACAATGAAGATTAGAGCTCTTATCAGAAACTGAATTTGTTGGCACTTGATGATGGACTTTTAGCCTTCAGAACTGTGAGAAAATAAATGTTTGCTGTTAAAGCCACCCACTCTGTAGTAGTTTGTTATGGCAGCCCAAGCAGGTTGATACACCTATGGGCATGTTTACAAATGATTTATCTGTTCAATATTTTTAATTAAAATTATGGGATTAGAGTTCAGGCAAGATGGTGGAGTGGGTAAATGCTGTGCTTGCCTCCTCCCATGACCAAATTGAAATTATAACTAAATTATAGAACAATCAACCTGGAGAACCATCTGAAGATTAGGTGAACAGAAGTTCTATAACTAAACATAAAGGAGAAGCCATCTCAAGACTGGTAGGAGGGGTGGAAACATGAAACACCCAGGCCCACACCCACATATGGTGGCTGAGAATCAGGAGGGATCTCTTGGCTGCAGAGGTCCCCCATACAGAGCAAGGGGGTCCCAGCCCCACACCCAGCTCCCCAGCCTGCAGCACAAATGCTGGGGAGAAGAGTCCCTACAGCGTCTGGTTATGAAAAACAGTAGGGAGTTTTGTTCATCTGGATGAGACAGAAGGCTGCTAGAAAACCCAGGCATCCTCTTAAAGGGCCCAGACATACACTCACTCACTCCCAGTCATTCAATTTGGGTTCCAGCAGAGAGAGACAGCAGATCAAGAGGGTCCAGAGACATACAAGGAGAAACTTAATTGTGTGGCTCAGGGCAAGGGCTGGAGGGTCAGCTGCCATTGTCTCTGTGTGGAGCCCTCCTCCCACGCAGCCTATGGATGGGCGACATCTTTCCTGTTTTGAGCTCTCCCCCCACCCAGTCAAATCTGAATCTGCATTGGCCTAGTGAAATCCACTTGCTCCTATCTGGTGACTCCTGAGGACCCTATCCAACTCACCCACTGCTGAAGGAACTTTCAGTAGCAGACAGCCAGCCCTTGCCATCCTGCAGTCTTTCTTGGACAACTCTCAGGGGTCTGCAAGACTCAGGTGGCTGGCAGCTGGCCTCATTGTGCTCTGAGCCTTTTGCTGAGTAGTCCCAGGCTCAGCACAGGAGCCAAATCTGCATTAACCTGGTGAACACCATTCACCCAACTGTGGTACCTCTCTGAGAACCTGCCTCACCTAACTAGTATACTGCTTAAGGCTCTTTGAGTAGCTGAGCCTTATGGACAGCCCTCAAGTGGCAGCTGGCCTCAAGGTGCCCTGAACCTTTTGCTGAGCTGCCCCAGGGCTGGTACTGGTGGCAACCTGCCTCAGTTCACAGTGTAGCCTCTTCTATGCACCTATATGTCCAGCATAGGTAGCAAACAACCATGCATTGCTTTGTAGTTCCTACCATGAAGCTTTGGGCTGGTCACAGGCAGTGGCTGACCTTGGTCTGGACAGGAGCCCCTCCCCAAAGGCATCAGAACAAATACATCTGGTAGCTATTGTCAGATCACAACAGAGCGCCACCCAATTAGCCCCCCCAAATGACATACATAAAGGGTGGTGTTGGCAAGCACCAGAGCCCTTTGGGAAGAATCTTGGTCCCTGAGGTCAGCCCCAGCACAGCAGCTTGTAAACTGTGGGAATGGATAATCCTCACAGCCAATCAGCCTGAGGGTCAATCACACCCACTGTGTGTGATTGATGTCAACAGCAATCAGCCTCAACTACAATAGGAGAACACACACAACTCACACAAGGAACATTTCTGGATCAGTTACTGCAGATAATCAGGGAGTCTGTGCCACTGGACCCCACAGGACACCTATTACATAAGGCCACCCTGCCAAGACTGGGAAATGTAGCAGACCTACCTAATACATAGAAAGAAAAACAGAGAGGCAGCCAGAATGAGGACACATAGAAACATAACTCAAATGAAAGAACAGGAAAAAACTCTAGAAAAAGAACTAACAAAATGCAGGCATGCAACCTACAATATACAGAGTTTACAACACTGGTTATAAGGATGCTCAAGGAACTTAGTGAGAACTTCAACAGAGGTAGTAAGCATAAAAGAGTACATAAAAACCATAATAAACCAGTCAGAAGTGAAGAATACTATAACTGAAATGAAGAGTACATTAGAAGGAATAAACAACAGATTAGATGAAGCAGAGAATCCAATTAGTGATTTGGAACACAAGGTAGCAGAAAACACCAAATCAAAACAGAACAGAAAGAAAGTTTAAGGGACCTCTGGGAGGTCCCTTAACATTCACTCATAGATGTACTAGAAGGAGGAGAGACAGCAAGGAATTAAGAACCTACTTGAAGAAATAATAACCGAAAATTTCCCTAACATGATGAAGAAAATAGACATACAAGTCCAGGAAGCACAGAGACAAATAAGTTGAACCCAAAAAGGTCCATAACAAGACACATAATTAAAATGCCAAAGGTTAAACCCAAAGAGAGAATCTTAAAATTAGCAAGAGAAAGGTAGTTACTTATCTACAAAGGAGCTCCCATAAGACTGTCAGCTGATTTCTCAACAGAAACTTTTCAGGCCAGAAACAATTGGCAAGAAATATTCAAAATGATTAAAAAAAAAAAAAAAAAGAAGGACCTACTACCTAGACTACTCTACCCAGCAAAGCTATCTCTTAAAATTGAAGGAGAGATAAAGACCTTCCCAGACAAGAGAAAGCTAAAGAAGTTCACCACCACTAAACCAATATTATAAGAAAAATCTACTCTTTAAGAAGGAAAAGAACATAAATATAAATAACAAAATGGCAATAACTATGTGTCTATCAATAATCACTTTAAATGTAAATGATTAAATGCTCCAGTCAAAAGACATAGGGCAGCTGGTTAGGTAAGAAAACAAGACCCATAATATCCTGTCTACAAGAGACCCACTTCAAATAGAAAGACACACATAGACTGAAAGCAATGAGATGGAAAAAAGATACTTCATGCAAATGGAAACAAACATAAAAAGCTGGGGAAACAACACATATATCAGGGAAAACAGACTTTAAAACAAAGGCAAAGAGACAAAACAAAAACAAAAACAAGAGACAAAGAAGGACATTACATGATGATAAAGGGTTCAATCTAACAAAAAAAATATAACCCTAGTAAACATCTATGTACCCAACATAGGTGCACTTAAAAAGTATATAAAGCAAATATTGAACAACGTAAAAGGAGAGATCAACAGGAAGACTGTCATAGTAGGGGACTTTAACACACCATTGACACCAATGGACAGACGTTCCAGATAGAAAATCAATAAGGGAACAGTGGACTTAAATGACACATCAGACCAGATGGATTTAATTGATATTTAAGAGCATTCCATCACAAAGTAGCAGAATAAACATACTTTTCAAGTACACATGGAATACTTTTTAAGATAGACTACATGTTAGACCACAAAACAAGTCTCAGTAAATTTAAGAAGATTAAAATCATATTAAGCGTCTTCTCTGGCCACAATGGTATGAAACTAGAAATTACAAGGAAAAAAAACACCTGAAAAAACACACAAACTAAACTAAATAACATGCTACCTATTAAACCATGAATGGGTTATCAATGAGATCAAGGAAGAAAAACACACCTTGAGATAAATGAAAATGAAAACACAACGACCCCAAATCTATGGGACACAGTGAAAGCAGTATTAAGAGGGAAATTCATAGCAATACAGGCCTACTTCAAGAAAGAAAAGTCTCAAATAAACAATCTAACCTTACACTTAAAGGAGCTAAAACAGAGCATTAAACAAAGCCCAAAATGAGTAGAAGGAAGGACATGAAAAAGATCAGAGTGGAAAGAAATCAAATAGAGTCTAAAAAAGCAATACAAAAGATCAATGAAACCAAGAGCTGGTTCTTTGAAAGGATAAATAAAATTGATAAAACTTTTACCAGACACATCAAGAAAAAAAGAGAGAGGACCCAAATAAATACAACAAGAAATGAAAGAGGAGAAGTGACAACTGGCAACACAGAAATACAAAGGAATATAAGAAAACGCTATGAACAGTTCTATGCCAACAAATTGGCATAGAAGAAACTGGAAGAAATGGATAAATTCCTAGAAACATGCAATCTTCCAAGACTGAATTAAAAAGAAACAGAAAATCTGTATTGTCTGATTACTACTAACATAATCAAATCAGTAATAAAAAAACTCCCAATAAACAAAAGTCCTGAACCAGAAAGCTTCACAGGTTATTTTTACCAAACATTCAAAGAAGAATTAACACCTATTCCTCTCAATCTATTCCAAAAAATTCAAGAGGAGGGAAGGCTCTCTAACTCATTTTAAGAGGCCACCAGTACCCTGATTCCAAAACCAGACAAAGAAATTACAAAAAGAGAAAACTATAGGCTGATATTCCTGATGAAATAGCTGCAAAAACCATCAATAAAATATTAGCAAACCAAATTCAGCAATACATTAAAAACACACACACACACACACAAAAAAAAACCCAGACACCATAATTAAGTGGGAATTATTCCTGGGATGCAAGTTTGGGTCAATATCCACAAATCAATTAACCTGATACACCACATAAACAAAATGAAGGATAAAACTCATATGATCATATCAAAAGATACGGAAAAATAAATGTTTGACAAAATCCAGCATTCATTTATAATAAAAGCTCTCAGCAAAATGGGAATAGAGGAAATATAGCTCAACATAATAAAGGCCATATACGACAAACCCAAAGCTAACATCAACCTTAACGGGGGAAAAAGCTAAAAGCATTTTCCTTAAGATCAAACAAGACAAGAATGACCAATTTCACCATTTTTATTCCACAAAGTATTGGAATTACTATGTTGGATTAGACACAGCAATCAGACAAGGAAATGAAACAAAAAGCATCCAAATTGGAAAGTAAGAAGTGAAACTCATTATTTGCAGATGACATGTTACTATATAGAGAGACAGTGAAGATTCCACCAAAAAACTATTAGAACTGATAAAGGAATTCAGTAAAATAGTAGAAAGAAAATTAATATTCAGAAATTGATACCATTTTTATACACCAATAACAAACTATCAGAAAGTTAAGAAAACAATCCCATGTGCAAGTGCATCAAAAAAATAATAAAATCCCTAGGAACAAATTTAACTATGGAAGTAAAAACCTATATTCAGAAAATTACAAGAAACTGACAAAAGAAATTAGGAAGATACAAATAAATGGAAGCATACACTGTGCTCAGGGATGTGTTTAAAATGTCCATACTACCTAAAGCAATATATAAACTCAATGCAATCCCTATCAAAATACCAATGACATTTTTCACAGAACTAGCACAAATAATCCTAAAAGTTATAGGGAACCGCACAAGACACCAAATAGCCACAGCAATCTTGAGAAAGAACAAAATTGGAGGTGTCATGCTATCTGATATCAACCTATACTACAAGGCAATAGCAATCAAAATGACATGGTGCTGGCTTAAAAATAGACATATAGATCAATGGAACAGAATAGAGAGCCCAGAAATAAATCCATGCCTATATGGTCATTTAATCTATGACAAAGAAGCAATAATATGCAATAGGGTAAAGACAGTTATTAAATAAATGGTGTAGGGAAAGCTGAACAGATACATGAAAAAATGAAACTGGACCACCTTTTTACACCATAAAGAATAAACTTAAAATGGATTAAAGACTTAAATCTAAGACCCCAGGCCATAAAACTCCTAGAAGAAAACAGATAGTAACCTCTTTCACGTTGCTTGTAGTAATATTTTTTAAATTTATATATATAATATAAAAATATATTTTTAATAAAAATTTTAATATGTATAATAATATAATAATTCTCAGGAAAGAGAAATAAAAGAGAAAATAAACAAATGGGACTACATAAACTAAAAAGGTTTTGCACAGCTGAGGAAACCATCAACAAAATGAAACGACAGCCTACTGAATGGGAAAATATATTTGCCAATACATCTGATAAGGGCTTAATATCCAAAATTTATAATGAACTCATATAAGTCAACACCAAAAAAATCCATATAAAAAATGGGCAGAGTATCTGAATAGACATTTCTCCAGAGAATATACAGATGGACATATGAAAAGATGCTCAATGTCACTAATCATCAGAGAAATGCAAATTAAAACCACACATGTCAGAATGGCTATCATCAATAAATCAACAAACAACAACTTCTGGCAAGAATGTGGAGAAAAGGGAACCCTGGTGCACTGTTAGTGGGATTGCAAATTGATGCAACGCCTATGGAAAACAATATGGACATTCCTGAAAAAATTAAAAATAGAACTAGAATATAACTCAGGAATTCCACTTCTGGGTATTTATCCAAAGAAATCCCAAACAGTAATTAAAAAAATATATATATATGCACCCCTATTTTCACTGCAGCACTATTTACAATAGCCAAGATATGGAAGCAACCAAAGTGCCCCTCAGTAGACAATTAGATAAAAAAGTGGTTGTACATATACTCATATACAATGGAATATTACTTGGCTATAACAAAGAACGAAATCTTGTCATTTGTGATAACATGAATAGACAGAAAGTGTATTATGCTAGGAGAAATAAGTCAGACAAAGAATGACAAATACCATATGATCTCACTTAAATGTGGAATCTAAAGAATAAAATAAATGAACAAACAAAACAGAAACAGACTCATAAATACAGAGAACAAACTGATTGTTGCCAGATGGGTGGGGAGCTGGGTGAAAAAGGTGAAGCAATTAAGAAGTACAAATTGGTAGTTACAAAATCATCATGGGAGTGTAAATTACAATGCAGTGAATTTAGTCAGTAATATTGTAATAACTATGTATAGTGCCAGGTGGCTTCTAGACTAATCAGGGGGATCACTTCGTAAATTATATAAATATCTAACCATTATGCTGTAAACAGAAGCTAATATAAAATAACATTGAATTTCGACTGTAATTGAAAAAGAAAAAAGAAAGAAGACAGAGGTAAAAATATAAATAAAATTATGGAAGCTATAAAATCTCTTCGAGTGGATATTTAAGCTGAGTTTTGAATAATACATAAAGATATTTGTATTAAGTATAACATTTCTGTCTCTCAATTATTCATATGTATTGGCATTTATTTTATCTTGTGTCAGTTTGGGTATATGTGTCTTTAAAGAACTTGGTCCATTTCATCTAAGTTATCAAATCAGTTGGCATAGTCATACTATTTCCTATTACCCTTTTAATGTCTATAAGATCTGTAGTCTTATCCCTCTTTCATTCCTAATACTGATAATTTGTGTTTTCTGTCTCTACCAGACTATTTAGAAATTTGTTCGTTTTTGATACTTTCAAAGAACCAGCTTTTGGTTTCACTGATTTTTGTTGTTGTTGCTGTTGTTTATTCATTTTCCATTTAATTGTCTCATTTAGATCCTTTTTTTCTGTTGATGTTTGGAGTTAATTTGGTTTTCTTTTTTCACCTTTTAAATTGAAGCTAAGATCATTGATTTTAATCTTCCGTTTTTTCTAATACAAGCATTTAAGGAAATAAATTTTCTAAAAACTGCTTTACGTGCATCTCACAAAATTTCATATGTTATATTTTCATAGTGATACAAAATATTTTCTAATTCTTCTTTTATTTCACCCTTGACCCACAGGCTATTTGGAGTGAATTGTTGAATTTCCAAATATTTGAAGATTTTCCAGATATATTTTTCCAGTTCTAATTTAATTCTTTTTTAAAATAAATGATTAAACACATTCATTTTAGAATCCCAGCTCTGCTATGTGACCATGGCAATTTGTTTAAATATCTCTTCCTTCATCTTATAGTGGGAATAATGTAACTTACCTTGTATGATTTTAATCTTTTAATGTACTCAGATTTGTTTTATGGCACAGTATATAGTCTATCTTGATGAACATGTATCCTTGAAAATAATATTTATTTTGCAATTGTTGCCATAGAGTTCTTTAAATGACAATTAGGTTAAGTTGTTTGATAGTATTGTTCAAATCTGTTATATCCTTGATTTTTTGTCTACTTATGCTATTAAGAGAGGACTGTTACAGTAACTATTTGTAATTGTGGATTTGTCAGTTCTGTCAGTTTTTGAAATGTATTTTGAAGTTCTGTTATTAAGTGAATACACATCTAAGCTTGTTATATCAACAAATATTTTACAAACATGTTTTCCTATAATTTGCTCCATACCTACTCATCAAGGAAAGATTGATTTTTTTAAAAAGAAATTATATATGCAGTAATTTTTTTATGTAAAGAATTCAAATAAGGTCCAAGACAGTGGAGTAGATAAACACTATGCATGATTCCTTCCATGAACACATTAAAATTACAACTAAATTATAGAACAATCAATCTGGAAAACCATCTGAAATCTGGCTGAACAGCACTTTTATAACTAAGGATATAGAGAAGAAGCAAAGTCAAGACTGGTAGGAGGTGCAGAGACAAGGAACAGGCTGGCCTCAAACTTCCATGTGTCAGTTGACAATCAGGAGGCCTATCTTGGCCACAGAGGTTTCCTCTGGAGAAGCAAGAGACCCCAGCCCAGAGTACTGGTGCCAGAAAGAGGAGCCCCCACAACACCTGGCTGTGGAAATCAGTGGGGATTCTGGCCATCCAGGTGGGATGGAAAGCTGTAGGAAACCCAGCCTCTTAAAGGTCCCATGCAGGCACTCATCATGGGCTCCCACAGAGGGATGGTGACTCAGAGGGCATAGGAGACATATGGGGGTCAGACTGAGGTGTGTGGCTTCAGAGTAAGGGCTGCTGGACAGTCACCATTTTCCCTGTGTGGGGTCCTTCTCCCATACAGTCAGCATTGAAAAACCATATTTCCTGTGTTGAGTCCTCCCCCACCATGGCCAAATCTGAATCTGCGCTCTGCTGGGACCCCACTCTACCCAACTCCCCCAACGTTGGAGGCACTTTCTCTCAAGCTGTCAGCCCCGCCCACAATGCAGAATTTCTTGGAAAATTAACAGAGTCTGTGGGCCCCAGGTGGACAGCAACTTGCTTCAGTGTGCTCTGAGACTTTAGCTTAGTAGCTCCAGGCTCAGAACTGGCACCAAACCAGAGTCTACATTAACCTGGTGACCACAACTCTTCCCACTCTAGTGACTCCATGGGACTCTCCCTCACCCAACTCATGTACTGCACTAGGCTTTATCAGTGACTGAACCTTAAGGGAGCCAGCAAGTGGCTACAGGCCTTGGGGGAGCCCTGGCTTTTTGCAGAGCTACCCCAGGCCTGGTACTAGTGGCAGCCATCCTCAATTCACAGCATGGCCTCTCCCATGTGCCTCCAATTTTAGCACAGGCAGCAATCAACTGAAGATCACTTGGTAGCTTCTACCAGGTAGTCTCCAGCCAGTCACAGGCAGTAGGTAAGCTGAGCCTGTCCTGGAGCCCCTCCCAAGAGGCCCCAGAACAATATACTTGGAGGTTGGCTTCAGACCACAGTAGAGTGTTGCCCAATTGGACCCACAAGTGGCACACACAAAGGGTGGACTCAACAGGCAGCAGAGCCCACTGGGACAAATCCCATTCAGTGGGATAATCCCCCCCTGCAAAGCTGCCTGTAAGCTGTGTTTTGGGCCAAACCTCATAGCCAGTCAGTCTGAGGACAAATGCCATCCACTGATGTGCCAAAAGCAATCAAGGCTCAACTAAACAGGAAGGCACATACAACCCACACACAAAGACACTCCTGGAGCACCCAGAGCAGATGGCCAGGTATACTGTGCCAGGCACCCCCAGAGCACCTAATATATAGGGTCACCTGGCCAAGATTGGAAGGCATAGTAGATCTACCTAACACATAGAAACAAACACAGAGAGGCAGCCAAAATGAGGACACAAAGAAATCCATCCAAAATAAAAGAACAAGAGAAAACTCCAGAAAAAGAATTAAATGAAATGGAGGCAAGCAACCTACCAGATACAGAGTTCAAAACAATGGTTATAAGGATGCGCACGGAACTTAGTGAGAACTTCAACAAAGAGCTAGTAAACATAAAAGAGGACATAGGAACTATAAAAAAGAACCAGTCAGAAGTGAAGAATACAATAACTGAAATGAAGAATGCAGCAGACTAGAGGAAGCAGGCGATTCAATCAGTAATTTGGAAGACAAGGTAGCATAAAACACCCAATTGGAACACAAAAAGAATAAAAGAATAAAAAAAAAAAATGAGGATAGTTTAAGAGACCTTTGGGAAAACAGCAAGTGTAACAACACTCACATCATAAGGGTACCAGAAGGAGAAGAGAGAAAGCAAGGGATTGAGAACCTATTTGAAGAAATAATGACTGGAAATTTTTCTAACCTGACAAAGGAAGTAGACGTACAAGACCAGGAAATGCAGAGAGTGCAGGATGAACCCAAACATGTCTACACCAAAACACATTATAACTAAAATGGCAAAAGTTAAAGACAAAGAGAGAATCCCAAAAGCAGCAAGAGAAAGGCAACTAGTAACTTATAAGGGAGCCCCCATAAGCTTGTCAGCTGATTTCTCAACAGAAACTTTGCAGACCAGAAGGGATAGGCTCAAAATATTCAAAGTGATGAAAAACAAGGACCTACAACCAAGGGTATTCTACCCATCAAAGCTATCATTTAAAATCAAAGGACAGATAAAAATCTTCCCAGACAAAAAAAAGCTAAAGGAGTTTATCACCACCAAACCAATATTACAAGGAATGTTAGAGGAACTTCTTTAAGATGGAAAAAAATATATCAAAATTATGAACAATAAAATGATAATAGCTACATATCTATCAACAATTACTTTCAATGTAAATGCATTAAATATTCCAATCAAAAGACATAGGAGGGCTGAATGAATAAGAAAACAAAATCCTTACATATGCTGCCTACCGGAGACTCACTTCAGATTGAAAAACACGCACAGATGGAAAGTAAAGGAATGGAAAAAGTTATTGCATGAAAATGGTGGTGGTGGTGGGGGGGAAGCTGGGGTAACAATACTTATGCCAGACAAAACAGACTTTAAAACAAAGGCTATAACAAGAGACAAAGAAGGACTCAGTAATTCCATTTCTGGGTATTTATCTGAAGAAGCCCAAAACACTACTTCGGAGGGAATGTGTGCATCCATATGTTCATTACAGCATTGTTTATAATGGCCAGGATGTGGAGGCAGCCTGAGTGTCTGCTGATGGAAGAGTGGGTAAAGAGTAGGTAGTACATGTATACAATGGAATATTGCTCGGCCAGAAAAGGGAATGGGTTCTTGCCATCTGTGGCAGCATGAATGGACTTGGAGGGTGTGGTGCTGAATGGAGTATGTCAGACAGAGAAAGACAGATGTCATGTGATTTTGCTTATATATGGAATCTAAGGAACAAAATAACAACAGCAACAGCAAAAACAAACTCACAGATACAGAAAACATTTTGATGGTTTTCAGATGAGTGGGGTGTTGGGGGTGTGGGTGAAAGAAGGAGAAGGAATTAAGAAGTACAAATTGGTTGTTAAAAAATAGTTATGGGGATGTAGGGTATAGCACAAGGAATATAGTCAATAATATTGTAATAACTATGTATTGTGTCAGATAGGTACTAGATTTGTTCGGATTATAGATGGGAGGTTTTTGGAGAGCAGGGTGAAAAAAAGAAGGGATTAAGAAATACAAATTAGTACTTGCAAAATAGTTATGGGGAATGTAAAGTAAAGCACAGGGAATATAGTTATGATATAGTAATAACTATGTATAGTGCCAGGTGGGTACTACCGTGTTTCCCCTAAAATAAGACCTAACCGGGAAATAAGCCCTAGTATGATTTTTCAGGATAACATCCCCTGAACATAAGCCCTCATGCATCTTTTGGAGCAAAAATTAATATAAGAACCAGTCTTATTTTCACAGAAACACGATAGTCAGAGTGATCACTTCTTAAATTATACAAATGTCTAACCACTATGCTGTACACCTGAAATTAATATAAAATAATACTGAATTTCGAGTGTAATTAAAAAATTAAAAAAGGGGGAAGGTGAAGGGGAATGAGAGATTCAAATTTCCAGGTATAAAAGAAATAAGTGATGGGGATGTAATGTACAGCACGGGAAATGTAGTCAATAATATTGTGATAGTTTGGTATGATGTCATATGGTTGCTGGACTCATCACGGTGATCACTTCTTTAGGTATATAAATGTTGAATAATTATTGTGTATATTAATGAAATTAATATAATGTTGTATGTTAGCTATATTTTTAATAAAAATATTTTTTAAAAAAGAATTATAATTAAAAAAATACAGAGAAAAATGTCAAAGCCCCCAACCTTCAATTTTTTCACTCTTCTCTTCTTACTCTGTGCAGATGCAACTTTGTCAACATTTTGACAAAAATTCCAGTCTTGAAAAAATCCTTTCTAAAGCTCCCACCTTTAAGTCATTCTTGACCTCGAAGAAGTTTGAGACCAAGGTGTGTGTCGGTCTGCTCATGAAAGCGATCATTTTCTATGCCCCTCACCATGGTCCAGGCTGTAAAAAGAAGTTTTATGATGATCTGGGTCAGAATGAAGAAACTAGAGACTAGTTTTCAGAATATGCTTTAGCTATTTGGTGATGTGAAGTCCCAGTGAAATATCCTGACTGATATATATATGAAAGGCAAATACACATGAGTTATAAATTAAAAACTAGTTTAAACCATGCTTCTTTTATACGTAATTAATAGAGATAACCTAGATTTGGATAATCTAGAAACGGAATCAATATCTCTCTGATAGTCAAAAAGTAGAAGTGTGTCCATTAATTTAAAGGATCAGAGGACTGACTATTCAGTGAGTCTGCTGTTGTCTAAATACCTCTTTTTTCAATATATAGGTGATGCATTACAGAATTGTACGTTTGAAACCTACATAATTTTACTAACCAATGTCACCCCAATAAATTTAGTAAAAAAGAAAATGAAACAAGATGGAAAAATAGAGAGAAAACATTATTCACTTTACAAGATGAAAGGGAAAGAAAAAATACTATGTAAACAGTGAGCACCTACACTCAATGAGCACAGTGAGCATATGAGTTGCGAGAAATGAATCAGTGGATCTCAGTTCCCATGTGCCCTTGCAGTATTTACTGCTCACTGAGTGGAAATTTAAAGACATAGTATATATTTTAACTTTACCGTGGCCCCAAATACAAGCCATTTTATGTAGCGGTCAATGAAAAACAAACCAACTACCCAATATTTTAGTGTACTTTATGAGAAATTAAAGTCTTCTTAAAAATTAAAAAAAAAAAAATTCTGTTTGAACTGTTTTCCTCTCCAGTTTGACTAACAAAAGTCCTTAAATGATAATCATTATTAAAAATAGGTTTCTTAGGTGGCCCCGTCACCTTCCACTTACACTTTAGTTTCATTGCTTAAAGCTGATTTTCCCTTCTTCTTAGCAAGACCACAGATGCAGAATATTTCCCATGTGAAGCTGAGTCAATAGTCTGGGGCATGAAAAATAACTTAGAAGTTTATTTACCCCTCCCAAAGATTGTTCATTTACTAATTTTACTATCCATTGCAAGGTGAAATTTAAGGTGAACATAACAAAACCTGTTGCTCTGAATTGACCTGTTGCATTTTCTCTATGGGGAGAGCTGATTGGCATGATCTTACATATAATAGACCTCAGATATTTATGTTCTAATGCATATATAATTTTCCCTTCTGGCACATAGTACTGTGGCTCTGTAAGAATGTGGCTCTGTTTATCTTTTGAATCTATTTCCACTTTTATGATGCGAAGTTAATGTAATATTCCCTAAATTTGCTGCCTTCTCAAATGTCAGGAGATAGCTCCTCATTCCCATGTGCCAAAATTTCTGTGTAGCCATCAGATTTATGTCAGTACACATTTCAATAGATAAATAATAATAAATAATATTTGTATAGTACTTAGTGTTTTGCAAGACTTCTTAACATTAAATATTTCATTTACTGTATCTCATTGATTCTAAGATTTCACACTTTAGCACGACCAACATCAGAATGCATCTCGCAATTGATGGTGATGTAGTTCAACTGGCATAATTGAGCTACAATTATGCTTTCCTTAGTTGTACACAAATATAATCAATCATATCTCAGATTCTATTAAATATAGTAAACTGACCAAAATCTTCCATTTGATATGATTATACTAAATTTGCTGACGGAGGAAATGAGGCTAAAAGAGATAATATTTTTCACAAAGAATCATAGGTAGGTAGTAGTGGATCTTGAATTTGGAATCTGATTCTTGAACCATTACAATGGTACCTCCATTGACAAACATTTTGGTTTATGAATGCCGTAAACCCAGTAGTAAATGCTTCAGTTTTTGAACACGACTCAGAAGTTGAACGTGTCACATGGCTTCCACTGAATACAAGACCCCAAGGCCTAGCTGTCGGCTGTTTTCGAACGTTTCAGAACTCGTGGATTACATTCGAAAACTGAGATACCACTGTATTGACAACAATGGTGCCCAGCCAGGGTGGCCAGATAGTGTGGAAAGAAAAGAGAGCTTCAAAGAATGGGTTAGATACCAAATTGTAGACGAAGGGCCAGAACACGAAAAATCTACTTCACATCCTGGCATTCTCTTCACCTATACCCTGTGCCCCAACACACCCATTCCACAATAACCACAAATACCCTTTTTCTTTCTCAAATCATTCCCAGTCTGCCCATTTCTCTTCTAAAAGTCACAACACTAAATACTCAGACCTATCATATTAAATCTTCCTCCACATTGTAACTGACACCTATCACATTCAGTGCACCCCAACAGTGCAAAAGTAATTGCCATGGCATTGTTTGGATTATGTCATTTACATCTCAGATAGCCAAGTAAGCCTCCTTTTTAATGTTGTCTGGATGTTGAGTGTGTAGGAACAAACCTTTGAGATAAAAACAATCATATTTTCTAAACAAAAACAAACACAGCCTAATGTGTTTAGATGTTTAGGACCCATATAAGATCAACGGACAGCCCAAAATGATCAGTGACCTAAAGTACTGTGATGACACCTTACATGGAGTGTGGAGGAGATACACAGAATTGGTTTGTTTATGAATAAACTTTAGTCTCAAAGACAAACACAGCCTCCTCAGAATCAGATTCTAGGGCCTTCCCAGAGTATCCACAGCTCAAAGAAGTTCACTGGGGTACATTTTAGAAGAATGTATATTTTATGATCTCAAAGTCATCATCTTAAGTTTTGGAAGGTTTCTTAGGTTTAAAAAAGGGTAAGCAGATTTCATTCAATGCAATAGTGAATGCAAAAGCTGCTAAAGGAGCTTGGATATGCAGTAACTGTCTTTTTCTCTGTGTGTCTTCAATATTTAGTACCATGCCAGACCCCGTGGTACAGGCAGGACCTAGAGACACAGCAGGTATGATTTACATTATGATCTTGCTTTAAAAACCACATCATTCTGAATGAGAATTTTGAATGAGAATATATTTTTAATCATATAAAGAATATTGGCTCCTTTAAAATATTTTTCCAATATTAAAAAAAAAATTCATTTTATCAGTTAAATAAACACAACTCCTTTAAATAACTCCCTGCATTCTGGGACAGTTGATATTGGCTGGAATTTTTCTCATTATTCTACTCTAAGTTCAACTTGCTTAGTTGTCTAAGACAAAATGTAGCAAATGGATCAAATCAATGTCAAGAAATGCATTTTAGATTTGGGTCAGCTTTTATTTAATTTCACCTTCTGGGTTAGGTGACTTCCAGTCTCCTGGGGCTATCCTTTACTCTAATATCTGAAGTAGGATGGCACCAACCTACGCTGCATGTGTTATAGGAAGTTTTTACAAGATTTTAGATTTTAGAGGATCCCCAGAGGGTTTTTACAAATTCATGGTCACCTCCCACTCTAAATGTATGCTCTTTCTGAATTCTCAATTGGTCAGCTGAGTTCAGAGAGAGACCAACACCCATTGGCCAGTGCCTGGGAGGCTGTCCTCTCTCTGAACTTCCTTAATCTGCTCTATCCTACCTCTCTTTCTGCATTTTCTCAAAGGACCACTAACAACAGCGGTTCTGTGCAGACATTTTATTGAAGGCTTAGGCTAACAGAAGCGAATTATATACAGACAGGTTAGAATTGGCAACCACAGGAAATTGAATGTTAGATATCACTGTGCTAAGATTTAGAGGTCATCTCCGCTGCAGATAATTTTTGTGGGTCCTTCCTCTCTGTAGACTGCATTTGCTTCCATTTCCCAAAGTCCCTTCTCTCAGTCTTGTCCATCTCTTCCTCTCCACCCCACTTCCACTCAAACTTAGAGTCTCCAAATGACTCCCTTTATCCAAGGGGAAAAAAATTCTGGTTGCTTTGCAATGCAAAGTAATTCAGTTCTCTATTGGCCTCAATCTTAACTTTCCAGCCTACGCCTTACAGACTTTTAGTGCCAAATAGGCTATTTTATTGTACAAAAGCGAAGTTTTTACCCAAGAGAAATTTTATACCTTTCCCCTAGGCCAGCCAGCTTAAACTGAAAAATAAATAGATACATAGATAAATTTAAAATGACATTTTCCCCTTTCTTAGTACAGTTGTCATTAAGGAGTATTTTATATATATATATATATATATATATATATATATATATATATATATACACACATATATATACATATATATATATACACACACATATATATACATATATATATATGTGTATATGTATATATATACATAATTTCAGGAAAAGGGGCAAAAACTCCATTCTTCTGAAATTGTTCCTGAGATTTAATACTATTTGGAAGAAACTGAAATGGTATTAAAACTGTACACATCTTAAAACCCTGTGTTATAATGTTTATAATTTGCTTAAAAATACTTCAGCACAGACAGCATGATGTAAATGGATATCTGTGTTAATTTTAATCTACACCCTAGGGAATGTCACTTATCCTAATCAGGAATTTAAACTCAAAGGGAGAGCAGCTAGCATTTAATCAATAAGGCCACAGCTATCCAGAGACTGCAGCTATCTTTCTCTACAATCTAAACTACATACTTTGCTAATTTACATATTAAGTATCAAAATGAATTTGTGTTGGTGAAATTACTGGCTTGATCATTAGTGCAAAGAATGTCAGAAATGGTTAAAGAAGTTAAACAAGTGGCATTTGACACATGTGTATTGAGAAAATTACTTCAGTTGTGCCCTCCAGGTGGCACCTGGGATATGATTCTAGTCCCAATTTTAAATTGGGTGGTCAGCTGCCAATTATCATATAAACTAAATGATAGCTTTGCATTGTGGCTATATTTTCTTCAAGTGAATCTTCCATTTAAGGTGTTTGCAGGTCACCTACAGAACAGAGAGCTAAGTTTCCATGGAACGCACAGAATGAGGTGTATGATGGTTCATGTACCTGCTTGCTAAAAATGTTCATCTAATAAATTTTTATATTGGTGGTAGACCTTGTTCTGAGGCCTTGCTTTCTTTAGAAAACAGATTGTGGAGGATTAGCTAACTATCAGAGAGTTGGTAATAGTGGCTACCAGTAGCTACCCAAATGAACCTCATAGTTGCACATGACCAACTGACTCAGATGAGTTCAAAACCCTCTGGTAGCCCGAGCTCCACTGGCAGATCACATCGGCTCCCACAGCATGGAGCGCAGGTGGACGTGTAGTGCATTTGTAATAAATGTTGAATGAATAAGTAACTAGGGTACACCATAAATCTAACTAGGCTACTGGGCATAAAAGGAAGAACAGGAAAATGGCTTATATTTGTTCATTTTGTTGCACTGGTGTGTCATATAGAAATTCGAATATGGATGTGATAGAGTGACATCAGACAGGCTGACTAGATCAGGACAGGTTCTCTCAGAGGAGAACCTGAAATAGACACTCTTGTCAACATGCAGAAGTGATCAGCCCAAAAAACTCTTTTGAAAAACCAGTCTTTGGAAAACCTAAGGTAGGCACCAGAACTACCAGTTTATTGATTTAGAACAAGAAACAAAGGGCACATCAGCCAAAATTCTGGCATCAACATGACCAAGAAAACTCCTATTAAAAGACCTTAATGGAAAGACAAGTCAAAATAAGAAAGTTACCCAATGAACATGAGTGTTAAGAGTAGATGAATCAGCCAATCAAATGGTTAATAGCCCCATTATGCTGTTTTGTCTTGTTTATCTCTGCAATAGGGCACAAAGTTGATGCCAAAGCCTCCTCTCTATTGACAAGTTTGGATTGTCTTACAATTATGTCTTTCTCTGGAAAAGTCACACCTTAGATTTGGTTACCATCAAATCTTGCAAGTCTGTGTCCATTGTGTCACTTTAAGGTAATTTTTTCCATTACATTTTATGTAGATCCTAAGGATATACTTCCATTCAGCATGTATTTGGCATCTCCTAGCGTCACTACCAACAACACCTAAATAACACCCTTCATTGTCAAGGAAGCGCAACACTCATTACAAGACCCTTCACAAATAACCTGCTTTACTTTATATATTCTTGTGATAAATATGGTTATTTAAGCTACAAAGCTTGAGAGGCTCTTTGAAGATTGTCTGTTGTAAGTTACCTTTATTCCTCAGATATGACTATCTAAATTATTCTGTTCATCGTATTTTTTAGTGGTTATTATCATGAAACCATCACATTAAGATTTATGGACCATTCAAAAGAAGCACCAAAATTGTGTCCTTACTCATGAGGAATCTTAAATTTAGTTGGGAAAACTTCTTCACAACTTTGTTCATTGCCACTTTGTGTCTGAAAGTGAAATTGCAAAAGAAAAAATAGTGAAATAAGATTATAAAGAGGAGAGATCCAAGATAGCAGAGTAGATAAATGCAGTGCTTGCCTGCTCCCATGAACACAATAAAATTACAACTAAAATGTAGAACAATCAACCTGGAAAACCATCTGAGTTCTAGCTGAACAGAAGTTTTATAACTCAGGATATAAAAGAGAAGCCACATCCACTGGTAGGAGGGACGCAGATGCGAAACGGGCCAGCCCACACCTGCACATGGTGGTTGAGAATCCGGAGAGATATCTGGGCCACGGAGGTTCCTCCAAGGTGCGAGAAACCTGAGCCCCACACCAGACTACCCAGCTGAGTACCAGTGCTGAGAAGAGGATCCCCCACAGCATTTAGCAGTGAAAAACAGTGGGGATTCTGACTGTGCAGGTGGGACCAAACTCTGAGGGAAACCACATGTCCTCTTAAAGGGCCCACACACAGGCTCACTCACTCACGGGCACTTACCCTGGGCTCTGGCGGTGGGACAGTAACTTGGACAGCGTCAGCGACATATGGAGAGAGACTGAGTTGTGTGCCTTCAGGGTGAGGACTGTAGAGGTAGTCACCATTTTCTCTGTGCGGGATGCTCCTCCCACGCAGCCGGCAGGTGGGCACCATCTTTTCTCTATTGAGCGCTCCCTCACACAGCCAGATCTGAACCAGATTGGCCTGGTGAACTTCCCTGCTCCAACCTGCTTACTCCCTGAGACCCAGGGAGTAAGACCACACCTCATTCAATTTGCATGCCACATGAGGCTTTAGCAATGGCTAAACTTTAAGTGAGCTGGCAGGGGACAGCAGGACTCAGGCTGTCCTGGCTTTCTGCAGAGCTACCCCAGGCCTGGTACTAGTGGCAGACATCCTTAGTTCACAGTGTGGCCTCTCCCACGTGCCTGCATGTTTAGCACAAGAAGCAAACAACTATGGATTGCTCTGTAGCTCCTACCAGGTGGCCCCTTGGTGGTCACAGGGCCCACCTGGGCCTACACCAGAGCCCCTCCCAAGAGGCCCCAGAATCAACATACTTGGAGGTTGGCTTCAGATTACAGCAGAGCACCACACACTGGGTCCCACAAGCACACCCAAAAGGGCTATTTCAAAAGGCACCAGAGCCCTCCGGGGTGAATCCTGCTACATGGGGTAAGGCCCTACACAGCAGCCCATAAGCCTTGGATATGGCCAAATCCTACAGCCACTTAGCCTGAGGCCAGTACCACTGTCTGACATGCCAACAGCAATCAAGGCTCAACTGTAACAGGGGGCACACACACCCCTCACAAGGAAGCATCCAGCTCAGGTGACCAGGGAGACTGTGCCACTGGGCTCCACAGAAGCCCTATTACATAAGGCTACCTGGCAAACCTGGAAGACATGGTAGCCCTACGTAATACATAGAAACAAACACAGAGAGGCAGCCAAAGTAAAGAAACAAAGAAATACATCCCAAATGAAAGAACAGGAGAAAACCCCAGAAAAAGAACTAACTGAAATGGAAGCAAACAACCTGCCAGAGATAGAATCAAAACAATGGTTATAAGGATGCTCAAGGAACTTAGTGAGATCTTCAATGAAGAGATAGCAAGCATAAAAAAGGACATAGAAACCATAAAAACAAAAAAAAAAAAAAAAAAAAAACAAGCAAACAAAAAAAACTTGGACCATATTTTAGGTAGCTTCTAAGATGGTTCCCAGTGACACTTACCTCCTCATATTCACACTCTCGTGTATTCCCTTTCAGTGTGTAAGGAATTCAATGACTTGCTTCTAGGGAATTGAATGCATTAGAAGTAGAAGATTGCCACTTACAAGATTAGGTTTCAAAAAACAACTGGCTTCTGTTTAAAGTACTCTTTTGCTCAATACTGTGGGAAGCCAGCTGCCATGCCATGAACTGTCCTGTAGGAAGGCACATGTGGCAAGGACCTGAGGGAGGTCTCTGGTCAACAGCCAGAATGAAATTGAAACCCTCAGTTCAACAGCCCATGATGCGCTGAATCCTAGGAACAAAAATGTAAGCAAGTTTGTTGAAATCCTGTGAACAACCTGTGAGCAAGTTTGGAAGTGGATCCTTCTATAGTCACACCTTAAGACAAAACCACAATTCAGGCTGACAATCTGACTGCAATCTCTTGGAAGATTTTGAGTCAGAGGCACATGGCTAAGTGGCAACCAGATTTCTGACCTACATAATAAACATTCATTGTTTTAAAACAGCAAGTTTTAGAGTAATTTATCACCTTGCAATACATAATTTAAAAACGACTCATAATCCCACAAGTAATTTCTCAAATGAAACTCTTTCAATTCAACTCCCCTGCTCTTTCTTAATAGTCAAAATAACCCTTCAGGTCAATGAGCTCAGCCACTCTCTCTTCCCCTCAACTGAATTCATCCTCTCTCCAAAGCTATTGCCTCTCTACTACACAAATGAAGACATAAATAAATAAATAAATAAATAAATAAATAAATAAATAAATAAAATACAATTTAAAAACATATTAAAGATAGGTATATTGTTTCAACAAATGGTATTAGGAAAACTGGACATCCACGTGCAAAAGAATTAAGTTAGACCCTTAAGTAACACTGTATACAAAAAGTAATTCAAAATGTATCAATGATTTAAGAGCTAAGACTACAAAAACTCTTAGAAGAAAACATTGGTGAATAGCTTCATGACATTGGATTTGGCAATGATTCCTTGGATATGACACCAAAGACACAGGCAACAACAACAGAAAAAAAGAAAAAGATAAATTGTACTCTATCAAAATTAAAAACTTTTGTGGATCAAAAGACACAGTCAACAAAGTGAAAAAGCAACTCATAGAATGGGAGAAAATACTTGCAAATTATATATCTTATAAGGGAATAATACCCAAAGTATATGAAGAACCACACCTCAACAGCAATTTTTAATAGCCTGATTAATATGGTCAAAGGACTTGAATAGACATTTCTCCAAAGAAGATATACAAATGGCCAATAAGCAAATGAAGCAATGCTCAAAATCATTAATCATTAAGAAAATGCAAATTAAACCCACAAGGAGATACTACCTCACACCAATCAGGATGGCTACTATAAAAATAAAAACAAAAACAGAAAATAACAATTGTTGACAAGGGTATGGATAAATTGGAACACTTACAAACTTTTGGTGAGAATGCAAAATGGTGCAGCCACTGTGAAAAACAGTCTGGCAGTTCCTCATAAAATTAACCTAGAATTACCACATGATCCAGCAATTACAATTCTTGTATATATCCAAAAGAACTGACAGCAGGGTCTTGAAAACGTATTTGTAGTCCCATATTCATAGCAGCATTATTTATTATATAATAGCCAAAAGGTAGAAACAACCGGTGTCCATTGACAGATGAATAACGAACAAAATATAGTATATACATACAATGGAATATTATTTAGCCTTGATAAGGAAAAAAAAATGGACATATGTTACAATGTGTATATAAAGTTTGAGAACATTATGTTAAGTGAAATAAGCTAGTCTCAAAAAGACAAATACTGTATGATTCCTCTTATATGAGGTATCTGAAGTAGTCAAAATCATAGGACAGAAAGTAAAATGGTGGTTGCCAGAGCTGGGGAGGAGGGAGGAGTGGGGAGCTGTTGTTGTTATTGGGTATAGAGATGCAGTTTTGAAGATGAAGAGTTTTGGAGATCGGTTGAACAACAATGTGAACGTACCTAACACTACTAAACTGTACTCTTAACCATGGTAAAGATGGTACATTTCATGTTATGAGTATTTTACCACAATTAAAATTATTTTTAAATTGGAGCTATGGAGGACAAATAACAGTGGAGAGAATGGAAGGAGCAAGGGAAAATTGCTTGACTCCTTTCACCAAAAGCATCCTTGCTTCTGTTCCTGCCAGGACACCAGCCATTCTTTGAGTCCAGTGTAGTTGCAATGCTACATGTCATTATTTGATTTCATGGATATTTCAGTGGGAAAATGGGGCAGAATGAATTAAAACCGTCAACTAGCTACCATTTTAAGTTTCGCCCCTTTTAAAGGTATGCAAATAACATTTTACCAGAATACTCACCTCTAATATCACATTGGGCCACACAATGATACTGTGGAAGGAATGGGAAATAATGCACATTTGTTTAAAGCTAATGACATGCCAAGGCAGTTTTGATACTGTCCGTTTTCCTCTTAGATCTTCTGATTCCAAATCTGGAGATGGACATCTTCCTCTTCCTGATACTTCCCCACCTCATTTTAAAATGCAAACCCTGATTTAGAGCAATAGTCCAGGGCATGACTAAAATTTAAGGTATTGACCTAAGCGAGCGAGAGAGAGAGAGAGAGAGAGAGAGAGAGAGAGAGAGAGAGAGAGAGAAACAGAGACAGAGAGTTAACTGCCTCCTATTTACTCCATTGGTGAGGGAGGGATCCCCAACCCTAGGGATAAGGGCATGGCTGAACACATGACACCAACACTGGGCAGATGAGATCACCAGCAGTTTATTAGTTACATACAATTACAATGCAGAGGAGAGAACACCACACACCACACAGGGCCACGTGGATTTGCATTCAGGAACAGAATTGAACAACCAGGGTCTGCAATAGGTAGTCTTATACTATCAAGAGGATGGGATGACTCCTGGTTCTTACAGGAGCATGTGATTGGCTTGTTTGAATAATTTCATGCACTGGCAGGGAACTGAAACCCATGACTAAGGAATAAGCAGGAACTGTGCCTGGTCCTTTAAGAAAGAAGGTTATTTGGGAGAGGACATCATCCCTAGGAGCAGAGTTGGGAGAGGATCTTTAGCAGTTGGTCCATTCAAAGCCATCCCAGATGTAGCCAGCACATAATACTGAACCTTAATTTTAGGTCTTAAACTGCTGTGTGTGTCTGTGTGTGTGTGTGTGCATGCGTGCGCATATGTGTTAGGGTGAGGTGGGGGTAGGAATGTGCAGCCACTGAGTGTTTGGGGAAACAAAGGACATTGGAAGGTAGAAGGGGCTGAGAAGACCAAAGGCAGAGCATGGCCTCCTTCCCTCCTCTCACCAGGCCAGGGCTCCTCAAAGTACGGTCCACATACCAGCGCTGCTCAGCAACCCACTTGCCATCCGTCTGCAATGAAGTACAAAACTCTGGAGTAAGCTTTTAGATACTTTTATAGTAATTTGACACAGATTTAACAAAATAGTACATGATTCTAGGCACATTTACCCACAAGCACACACGGAATCAGGGTTCACACCAAGATTCA
This sequence comes from Rhinolophus sinicus, assembly GCF_057876585.1. Classification (NCBI taxonomy): domain Eukaryota; kingdom Metazoa; phylum Chordata; class Mammalia; order Chiroptera; family Rhinolophidae; genus Rhinolophus; species Rhinolophus sinicus. The sequence continues at coordinate 52,770,357 of NC_142504.1, read as the reverse complement.
GGCACGTGACCAGCCAAGCTGGAAACTAGTGAATGTTGGTTGACAGGAATGTTATTTCATTGATGGTTAATTCTGCTCCTGTGCTCCTATCCCCATTCCAATTAAGTATAAAATACACATTTCAAGATTTGATGTCAAACTATAAAGGCTAAAGACAAGCCTTGCCACCCAGCAGTAAATATTAAGGGAAAGATTTGATGTAAACAGCAGCATAAGGCAGTGCCGATGAGTCTCATAAACTACATGGACTCATTTAGAAAGAAACGAAAAGGCAGAGAAGCCTTCGAGGAAGTAATAACCCAGAGGTAAAAAGTATCGATTAGGGAAAAATATTATCTTAATCAAAATACGTCTTTTAGCTGGAAGTTGTTTAGTCTCCAGAAAGACAAACAAAGGTATGATTCTAAGATGCCCATTTTCCCTTCTGAAGCCTTAGCGATATAAATCAAAACACAGGCTTTAATAATCCTATCAGAAACCTTATTCACTACTCTGATAAAAAGTAAGCAATATTAATTATTTTTAAATATCTCAACATATACCTGTGACTTTTGGTATTTCCTGATGCTATATCCTGATAAATTTTATACGGCTTGCCACATACTCTATTTTCTTCTAATGAGAGCATCTTCTGATCTTTCCATCTGACTTCAGATGCAAATGATGCAAAATAACTTGTTTCTGTCAGCATTTGCTGGTGTTCAAGCAATTTCCTTTTAATCTCCTTCCAAATTTAAGCTTAATCATTGAAACATTACAATCAGACAGTATTTAAATATGCCACGTATACTTTTATTTATGGAGAGTTTATAAATTCAAACTGAATCTGAATCTAAAATAGGTAAGAACTGCCTCAAATTCTAACACCACTCCAGTTTTTCTTTAATCTTATAAAGTCTGGCTGTCCTCCACATTTTATATATCAAACTGCCTTTATTGTTTTCATTTCCGTTTGGACACTGTGAAGTTTATTCACAGGAGAAACTGTCTGTGGGAACCCATGACCGCATTCTGCATTCTGTACGTGGAGAAGCAGATGGAGCGCTAAGTACTATGCTAAGAGTAACAGGGGGAAAAGCAAAATTAGGACATATTTTCTCACTCCTCACTCGGTTTCTAGGTACACACAGTAAGAAGTTGATAAATTACCCAATAAATTTAGTTATTAGAGCCGAGAAAATTCAGGTGTAATTGATGATCAATGACCCAAATCCTTCAGGGACCCAAGTCCCGCAGAACTTCAATCCCCGCTGCATGTATAAATGCTGGCTCTCCCTAAGACCCCTTCGCTGACCTATGCATTTCCTCACTCTGCTTCCGAACATATTTGCAAAATCTTTGTGTGTGAGAACTACAGTCTTTACTTTTGCATTGAAAGTAGAGAAAAATAAAACTGGATTGTTTTGAGTCAAATCTTTTTTCCCTTCCTCCAAATATGCGGTGAGCACCCCCTGTTGGCTACCTAGCAGCAGCAAGTTATAAACATGCAGCCTTGTCAGTCTCCAACACACAAAGAAGAAAGCAAACCAAAGAGCCGTGGTCATTTGGACTCCTGGTTCAGAAGCGGGGGAGGGGAAATCAATATTTACTTAATAGAAAAGGAAAACACTGATGGGGAATAAGGCTTATTATCAAGCTTTAAATAGGGTATTTAACACTAGGGAGGGAAAAATTCTTTCTTTTCTTTTCCTTTTTTTTTTTTCTTTTTTAAGCTTAAAGCTATATTCACTTTCAGTGTTAGATGAGTTTCTGTAAAAGAATAGGGGGCAGAAAACCTAACAAATGTATTTGTTTTGGTTATAGCCACATCTGGCTTTTTAGGTTGTGCCTTTATTCTATGCATATCAGGGATTAAGAAATCTACTGCAAATTCTAGATTTCCCCCCAGATTTTCAATGACCTGGGCATTGAAGGAGGGAAAATGGTTAGGACAATAATACATAAGCATACATGTACTTTCATTCTGATATCCTAAGGATTGAGTCAATAAAAATAGATTTTCTTTCTATTTATCATAAATATCCTTCCCTCCCCTTCAAGCCTACCTGCTAAAATCTGGCTTTACTCATTTACAGGGATGCATAGATTTTGCTTTAAAATTCTATTTTAAAAGTACAATAATGAGTTATTATTATTGTTTTATTTATTTATTTATTTATTTATTTATTTATTTATTTATTTATTTTTAAGGAGGGCACAGCTCACAATGGTCCATGCAGGGAGCAAACCAACAACCCTGGTGTTATTAACATCACTCTCCAGCAAACTGAGCTAACCGGCCAGCCCAATAATGAGTTATTTTTAAGACAACTGATACTTTGGCAACCCTGCCAATAAAGGAATAAGATGAATTTTTCTCCAAAAATTTCTTCTTTTAGGAAGTTTAAATCTTCATTCTTTTATTCTCAATGAAATCTCTCCCTAATTATAAATTTTATATATATGATTAGAGTGGCATGACAAGAGCACTAGACTTAGAATCAAAGGATTTGTGCTCTAATCCTGGCTTTCCTACTCTCTATCCCTAGAACCATGCAGGCCATTTCACTTCCCTGAGTTTCAACTTCCTCATTTGAGAAATGAAAGTCATTAATTTGATCATTAATTTAAGCTACATGAGATGCCATCACCAGAGGTACGAGCTCTGGATGTCACGTGGGAGAGGGACTTACAATAATAACTATTAGCTTGTATTGAGCTTCTGCTATGTCTCAATCACTGTAAATATCAGTGACTAGACTCGAAGTAACTCATAGGAGGTCAGCTCTGGAATCAAACAGACTGGGTCCCAATCCCATCTCTGCCATTTTCCATCCAGTAACCTTGGAGAAACTGGTTAATGTTTCTGAAACTCAGATTCCTTATATAAAAATATTGAGTTGTTTCTCCAAGTCACATGGATAGAAAATGGCAGGGACAGAATTAGATTGCAATCATGCACTGGAGGGCCACAGTCTAGAAGGGAATTGGTAACAAATAAAACATTATGGTGCTGTTCTATTCCTTGAATGCCCCTGAATGTCATGGTAAAGAGTTTAGACTTTCTCTTATAGTTGAAGGTGAGGCAGTGAACTATTTTGAGTAGGGAAGGGCATCATCATGATTAACTCAGCAGATGTTGAGAGAATTAAAGGAACACCCATACATGAACATAATATATTTGTGTAAAGTGTGATTCTATTTATAGGTGATTACATAGGTAAAAGACCCACTATTTCTTACTCTGATGTTGAAGTATTGTGTTCTAATATGATGTCCTATGGGGATAAACTAAGATCAGTTGCCTACAGTTCAGAGATACTAAAGGAGGAAACATTTTAAGTGTCAGTCACACTGAGGAGAATATTCCAGGGCAAGCAATTATAAATTGGAAACTGAGCTTTAATCAGTGGCCAAAGGTAAATTTTCCTGTCTCCAGTCATCTCTTTCTTCAGTCTGTATTTTAAGAAATGCTTGAGAATTGTCTACATTGATGTACAAATTAGCCTCTACCTAGGGAGGCAGCCAGGCCTGGACAGCCAGTCCTTCTAATCTGAAAAGTCCCTCTCCATGGCCAACCTTGGAACACATCAATGTGACGAAGTTGCTGCTTATATGTGAAAAGCATGAATAAGGTTAATTTTGTTGTCTTCAAGAGAGTCATCCTTTATATTATTGCTACAAAGTAAACATAAATCAACAGTGGCACTTAAGTTCAAAAACCTCGTCCTTGACAATCAGCAGCAATATGTTCCACCTGTTATGACATCTAACTAGTTAATTTATTGCCCAAATGTAACAGGGTTATGTTAAACTTTGGTTATAATTCCTTGTGCATGGCGCTCCTGATTTCTGAATTAGCCTTCGGAGTTCATTTTGGGTTGGGAGCCCAGAGGAAGTGAGCTATGCTTATTATGAAAGGCCAGCATGCAGTGGTTACAGCTTCTCTAATCCGGGTCATGGGTTCATAAAAGGCTTATGATCCATCAAAATACTTTCTCTGAGTCTACAGAATGAAAAGAATGTAGAAAAGCTATTGTTCAGGGAAATGTTTTGTGGGTTCATAAGATGTGATCAGTTCAGTTAATAACTTACTCTGAAACGCAGTCGGCCAACTGAAATGCTCCACTTAGAATATGTCTTTGGAATGCCACATATCTTTTCAAAATCATATAACTTCCGTTTCTGAAAAATTCCTGTTTCTCATGGATTAGGAGGTTGTTCACTTCCTTACTAGGGGCAGCCTCCTCCTCCTCCAGGAGAGATGTTTGGTTCCATTTTAACTATCCTGACAGGAGGTGGCCTGGTTTTTAATTCCTTGAAACCTACAGATATACTCTCCACGCTGGAAGAGGCTCTTAGCTCAAAATTTATTTCTTTAGAAAGGCTCGCTGAAAAGAAGTAGGGAGGGAAGAAAAACCACAACCCACCACAAAGCCATGTACTTAAGCAGACTCTTTCAAGCACCACTTAACGGCGTGGAGCTGACCTGCAGAGATCAGGATTCTGGCTGCTAACGCTGCCACTTGGTGGCTTCTTAATTAAGGGCTGCCCAGGATGAGCACTGGGGCTTCTGGGCTCTGGCTTTTCATCAATTACTGGAATTTGGGGAGAAAGGGGAGAAATAGGAAGGACAGGCTATTTCCATGAAGAGGAGAGAATTGATACAGCACTGGAGTATTGTACTGTACTGAATTGTACTGAAGAAGGCCATCCCATGGGCAAAACCATGGGGAAGAAAAGAAAAAAGGCCAGACCCTGTGGAAAGCACTTGTGGCCGATGGGACTGGCACCACCTACTTCCATCAGGACTTATCAATAAAGGTGGGGGATGTGATATATCAGAAGCTCAATTGTGAATCATTTACTCTGGGTTTTTAAAACTGTACTTTACTTAATGGCAAATATTACTCCTTGGGAAATATTCTAGAAAAACTCCCTCATTATTCTATATAGGTTGAATCTTTATGGCTAACCCACAACAAAAATTGTGATAATGCAGGGCAGTTTTGATAAGAAAAAAATTAGGATTTTCCAGTCAAGATGGCAGAGTAGGTAAACAGTGCACTTGCATTGTCTTATAACAACAAATTGCAACTAAAATACAGAATAACCATCATTAAGAATTGCCTGACGTCTAGCTGAACTAAAGCTCCCCAACTGAGCACATACAGAAGAAGCCACCTCGAGACTGGTAAGAGGGTGGAGACATGGAAGGAGCAGGTCCCACACCTGTGTGAGATCATTAAAAATCAAGAGGGAATTCTTGGTGGCAGAGGTTCCTCCCACCCCAGAGAAGCAAGGGGTCCCAGCCCCACACTAGGGTCCCCAGCTGAGGGTTTCAGTATCAGGGAGAGAAGTCTGCATCACTTCAGGTTGTGAAAACTAGCAAAGTTGGAGGCTGAGTGAGATGGGGGTGGTTGCAGTCCCAGGTGATCTTATCTTCTTAAAGGGCCCGCATATGGACTTACCCACTGATGGACTCACTTGCTCTGAGCTCCAGCACTTGTCATCTGCAAGAACAAATATGAACCTAGAGGCTATTGTGCTGAATGCAGTAATTCAAACAGAGAAAGACATAAGTACCATCTCTTCTTTATCCATTTATCCATTCAGGGACATCCAGGTTGCCTTCATATCTTGGCTATTGTGAATAACAGTGCAATGAACATATGGATACACACGTCCCCTTGAAGTAGCATTTTGGGTTTCATCAGATAAATACCCAGAAGTAGGATTACTAGGTCCTTCTTTGTCTCTTGTTATAGCATTTTTTTGGTTGCCAATAGCCTGTACTCACCTCTCACAACCTAGGAACCCTAACAGAGAGAGGCCATTTTCCACACTCATTCCAACAGAGAAGTATTTGAGTCCCACCTGGACATCAAAGAAAAAAAGGATGGGAAAATGTTCTAGAAAGTAAAAAACGAGACTTTCTCCAGTCTACTTCACATCTTGCTTTCTTATTGCCAAAAATTATAATCCAGTCCTTTTCAAATTGAAAGGTTGTGCTTCATTTACAGATAATGAAATCAGCTTAATGGCTAGTGACCAGAGCATTGTAGGGCAGCATAGCGCAGGATTGGTTAAAATAAAAAATTTCAATGATGCCGGTGTGAATCACATTTACTAGGGGTATTATCTCATGGAAATTTTGTTTCAAGTGTGTGTGTGTGTGTGTGTGTGTGTGTGTGTGTGTGTGTGAGAGAGAGAGAGAGAGAGAGAGAGAGAGAGAGAGAGAGAGAGAGAATGAATTTCTTATTGTGGGATGCAGTAGGTAGAAAACAAACAAAACCCAAAAGAAACAACAACTTTAAGATACACTGAGTTAAACCATCTAGCAGTGAGACTTTCAAGTACACTTTTAATTCTTTGGAAGGTAAAAAATTAATTCTATTCAACACTTAGAAAGATTACATACTCTTATTAAGAAATCAAATTTGTTTCTCGTACTTAATGACTTTATATCATGTTTCTAAAGGTTTTGGCTATGAAAACAATGAAACAAAAAACTCCTATAGGCCTCACAAGACGTGCCCATGGTTTGCATGTTCTAGATTTGGTACTGTCAACTCAGAAAACAGAACTTTAGAGGCAGTCCACGTAGCTAGCTATGGAACACTATAAGTTGCACACTGTCAAATAACTATAAGAGCGGGAGGGAAAGCAGCACCAGAGTTGGATGTCTTTCAGAAGGCAGGAGCCACTATTATGGGATGAAATGACTCTGGGTTTGCAGATACGTTAAGGTCAGTCATCGTCTGGTCATTTTCAGCCCTATGGCCCTTGGAGTATAGTATATAACTGTTAACAGTGAATCCTTTCCCAGGTGTGATATTACACCAGGTCTGCAAAGACGATCAAGATTAAATTCTGGATATTTTCAGCAATCCTGGGGTTTAGCATAAAAGAAGCGTCTTAGATAATACTTACAGTGTGGGCTAGAATGCAAACTTAGCAACATTTTAGATCATTAGTAGAGAAACGCCTGTAATTCCTTTCAGTTTGTGGACGAGGAAAGATCTCTTAGTATTATAAGATGAGAACTAAAGAAGGTAGAAATGAAATGCTCTGAGAGTAGACTGTATCTTATTTAGGAAGGGCTGTAGTGCAGAAAGCCATGTCTAAGGCATGTCGTTTGGCGTTTTACTCCTTTCTGCCAACAAGCAGGAGCCTTCTCTTTCAACCACATAACACTTAGGCAAGAGGAGATATGTTGCTTTGATCCTGTGGCTGTTGCAGATAGGTTTCTAGCTGGCTGCCTGGTGAACCTCGGAATTTTCCTGAACACTCTCTCCTTCACAGTCCTCCCATGGAACCAAAGGATAGTACTCTACTAAACTAGTCCCCGAACCAGAAAATTGAGCCTGGATCTTTGAAGGGCTCAACATTACAGTTTCTCCTGAACTTGAAATTGCCTCTTGGTCTGGTATCCCCCTCATCTTCAGTTGCTTATCTGAAATCTAGCAAAGAAGGCATGGTGAAATCAGCTCCTGGCTGAGGATCAGCCAGCATCAGACGGGTGGCAACATCCTGCAGGCAAGTGAGGGGACACATCAAGGAGAGGAGGGCGAGTGTCTGCTCATCCAAAGAACAGAGCATTTGGTCCTGTCTCTTCTGAGATACCTTTCCTTAATCCCTTAGGGCTAGCAATCAAGACCATTTCCCAGGTTACCAAAGCCCACTTACTAGAGCAAAGGGCAGGGAAGCTATGACATAAAGATTGCTTAGAGGAGAAAGCCAGCTTGTGCATGTGTGCACACACATGTGTGTGTTTGCACACGTGTGTGTATACATATCAGTTGAAACATTTAGGGCTATTTTGACTGTAAGCATTAGAAAACAAATATGGACTTATTTCACCTACAAAAAAAATTCCTGGGATAATTTACAGAATCAGGAAATAGTCTGACCTCTTTCAGTCTTGATTCCAAAAATCCCAGAGAAGGGATGAAGATCAGTAAGCCGCATGGAGTGAGTGGAAGCAGGGGGCGGTGGGCCAGGAGCACGGGTTGGTAGGAAGGCACATCCTAGTTAGATAGGACAAGGGTCTCCAGGTCTGGGCGGTTCTTACTAAATGCTGTTCTTGCTGAATGTTAAAGCTTAGCACAGTATTTTGCAGACACAACTGTAAACAGGATGAACTTGACAGGAACCCAGCTGGATAAGTGTAGCAAAGAAGAAATCAACATGTAACTAACCAAATAGCGTGTATAAGCAATGGCTAAGCCTCTTTTCCGAGAGACAGAGCTTTGGATGTGAATCCCCTGTCTTCTTTACTTGCTGCAAGTAAATAAAACCACCTAATGACAGCTATGTCTCATTCTAGAATAAAACACCCCAAGCAGTGAACCCCTTGAGTTCAGTAACACTGGGAAAAGGTACTGGACAAAAAATAAAATCCAATAAATGTCTACCACAACATACTATAAATTTTTAAAACAGGCTTTCTGTACCATTAGACTTTCTCAACCGCAGTCAACAGAACTGGGATGGAGAAAGCCAGGGTCAGCCTTGCTAGAGACAGGTCCACTGATAGTAGGGCATAGTTTTCTTATCCATAGTCAATCTTATCGTGGAGACCTTTCCAGTCACCTGCACCATTGACAAGTATTGAAACACAATAAAGGGGCGGAGGGGGTCCCTAGAAGAAGATAAGGGAGAAGGGGTAGCAGCCGGCTTGTGGGAACAGCAAGGCCAGAAGAACCCAATTTGAAGGAGGGAAAGGCACGAAGGGAAGAACATTCCGGATTGTCTTGGGAGATGGCTGATTGAGAGATAGAGGGGTTCCTCCAAAACTTTCCAGGCATTTCTATGCCAAATAAGAAATTGGTGATATATCATCTGGAGATGTCAGGCCTTAGGTTCTTGTGCTGCTATGTAAGTGTGGGGGGAGCTGGGGCATCTATTTTTCTCCAGGAGCTGTCAAACCAGCTAGAAATGTCAATTGGAATCTAACAAGGATTACCTAAAGATGAAGGAATCGCTTCTTTTTAGTGTGCAGTGTTATCTTACATGTTCATTTTGTGAACCTCCTTCTTCCTTGTATTCTTTCTAATATGCTCTCTTTTTGGGGGCTAAGCCTTCCCTAGTGATAGTTAAAGTTATTTCTCTCCTTAAAGCAACAATTAAAAGACATTAAATCTCATTTCTAGGTCAGGGAACTGTACCTAAGATGGCGCCATCTTGATGACAGTGCCATAAGTGGTGGATAAGTTCCTTGGTTGTCACATTCCAATAAATGACTGGAGTCCAGCAGGAACACAATAAGGTAAAAAATAAAATCCTGTGCTGATTAAGTGTGGTTTGCTTCATGAGCCAATATTCAGCATAAGGACAAAACCGTGAAACCAACATCACAATGTTATAATTTATTTAATTACTGGTAGTGCAACAGTTTTCTGTTTTTCATAACATGTATAGATTCCACAGTATTGTGAATTAAATAGTATTCTGTCTAAGAAACATTTTCATTCCTGTTTATATAGCGGACACTAAGTTTTGATTCATTACCATACTGTTCATGCTAAATTTCAGAACACATCTGGGGCTGCCATTACTTCACCCAGGGCAAAGGAAGCCGCCTCTTCCTCCTTTCTCTCCTCTTCATTTTCAATTTTCAGTGTCTGTGTTTGAAGGACTGAAATATATGGAATGGAAAGGCTCTTGCTCCACAAACATACCTTGAAATTGGATTTTTGCTGAAAAATAGACCTTGTTTCACAAATAATATTTGGATCCAATGGTAGGATGTGTTTAAGTATTTTGTTTCAAAATTTTGATTGAAAACGAAAGATTCTCTATAAAATAACACATTTTTTGGGAACAGCTAAACACCTGGATTCTGAACAGATTGAATTCATGCTTTAAGTTAAAAAATTAGCTTTGTGTTTTCCTGTCAAAAATATAAAAGAAGTTCAGTAAATGGATTGTACATAAGCAGGCTGTGTCTGGGGAAAACCTAAACAGATGGTCTTTGAAATATTTGTTAGTAAAACATGCAGTAGGAATCCAAAGGATAAATAAAAGATTTCCTAAATTATTCAAAATTACACTTTAGCGTATTCTTGCTATTTCCAGAGAACACTTAGGACAACTTTAAAGGTCCTCTGATGAAGCCATTTTGTTTCTACACCTTTTCTGAGGAAATATTTATAAATTGTACAATTGTATGACAATACAATGTTCATCATAATATGCTTTATAATAACCCAAAACTGAAAGCAATCTAAATGTTCAAAAGTAGGGGATCGATTACATTAATTATGATAATTCAATAGATGACTACATAAGCACTGACAATTATGTAGCTCTATATGTATTTATTTATGTGCAATTACATTTTAGATATACTAATAAGTAAAAAAAAATGTGGCACAGAACTGTAGAGTATGATCCAAATTATGTTTAAAACCCATACGTGGGTAGTACCCTATATATACATATGAAAAGAATAATCTGGAAAAATATTATCCAAATGTATCACAACAAACCTAAGAAGAAGAAAAAAAATCTTTCTAGACTCTCTTCTTTCTCTTACTTATTAATGCATAACATTTGACGGGTCTTTTTGCAAAGAGATTAAGCTTCACCATTCACTTTAGAAATCATAGATGTGAAGTATTAACATATACAAAGCAATGATCACTTATGGAAAATTACCATGGAAAGGGGTAACCAGTAGGATTTTCTATCTTCACTATGGGTAAGATATAACTTTATACTCTCTGTGATTGTACAGAAAATAAATTTTTTAAATGACTTTAATTTTTAGAGCACTTTTAGGTTCACAACAAAACTGAGAGGCAGATACAGAGTTTTCCCATGTACTCTGCCCCCCTCACACATGCACAGCCTCCCCCACTGCCAGCATCACTCACTCACCAGGGTGGTATACTTGTTAGAACTGATTAATCATGATCACCCAAAGTCCATAGTTTGTATTAGAGTTCATTCTTGGTGGTGTACATTCTGTAGATTTGGAAAAACCCACCTCCAGCAACCACTAAACTTTTCATTGTCTCCATAGTTTTGCCTTTTCCAGAATGTCATATAGTTGGAATTCTACAATAGGTCACTTTTCACATTGGCTTCTTTTACTAAGTAATATGCACTTAAACTTCCTCCATATCTTTTCATAGACTGATAGCTCTTCTTTTTAGTGCTGAACAATATTCCATTGTCTGGATGTATTACACTTTATTTACCCATTCACCTACTGAAGGACATCTTGGTTGTTTCCAAATTTTCGCAATTATGAATAAAGTTGCCATAAACATCCATGTGCAGGTTTTTGTTTGGACATGAATTTTCAACTTCTTTGGGTAAATACCAAGGAGCAAAATTACTGCATTTTATGGTAAAAGTATGTTTAGTTTTGTAAGAAATTGTCTAACTGTCTTCCAAAGTCGTTCTGCCATTTTGCACTCCCACCAGCAATGAATGAGAGTTCATATTTATCCAAATCCTCACGGCATTTTGTGTTGTCAGTGTTTCAGATTTCGGACATTACTATAGGTATGTAGTGGTATCTCACTGTTGTTTTAATTTGCATTTCCCTGATTACATATGATGTGGAGCATCTTTTCCGTATGCTTATTTGTCATGTATATATCTTTGGTGATGTGTCTTTTAAGGTCTTTGGCCCAATTTTTAATCAGGTTGCTTGTTTTCTTAAGAATTATTTGTATATTTTGGGTAAGTCCATTATCAGATGTGTCATTTGCAAATATTTTCTCCTAGTCTGTAACTTGTCTTCTAATATCTTGACATTGTCTTTCACAGAGCTGAAAGACAGCTTAACGATGATTTCTTTGGATCTTGTCTTATTCTGTTCCACTGATGTATTTGTCTTATCTTTTGCCAATACTGCCCCAGCTTGATTACTGTAGCTTTATAGTAAGTCTTGGAGTCAGGTAGCATCAGTACTTCAGCGTTGTTCTTCTCCTTCAATACTGTGTTGGCTATTCTGGGTCTTTTGCCTCTCCATATAAACTTTAGAATAACTTTGTCAATATCCATATAATAATTTGCTGCAAGTATTATAAATTGAAAATGATATGCTTACGTGTAGTTTATTTTTATTTATCCTGTTTGGTGTTCTCTGAACTTCCTGAATCTGCTGTTTGGTGTTTCACGTTAATTTGGGGAAATTCTCAGTATTGTTTAAAATATTTCTTCTATTCCTTCTGGTATTCCCATTACATATATGTTACTCCTTTTGTAGTTGTCCCACAGTCTTTGGATATTCTGTTCTGTTTTCTTTTGCAGTCTTTGATCTTTTTTGTTTTTCGGTTTTCAAGGATTCTTTTGATATATCTTCTAGTTCAGAGATTCTTTCCTCAGCAATGTCTAGTTTACTAATAAGCCAACCAAAGGCATTCTTCATTCTGTTACCTTGTTTTATATTGCATTTCTTTTGGTTCTTTCCTAGGATTTCCAGCTCTCTGCTTACATTCCTCATCTATTCTTGCATGCTTCCTATTTTATCCATTAGACCCCTTAGCATATTAATCATAGTTGTTTTAAATTTCAGCCTTGTAAGTCCAACATTCCTGCCATGAGTGGTTCTGGTGCCGGCTCTATCTCTTCTTCCTCTTTCTTTCTTTTCTTTCTTTTTTTTTTTTTTAGCGTTTTGAGATGCCTTGTAGTTTTTTGTGTGACAGCTGGACATGATATGCTAGGAAAAGGAACTGCTATAAATAGGCCTTTAGGAATATGGTGGTCAGCTGTGGAGGGAGGGAAAGAAAGCACTCTATAGTCCTGTGATCCAGTCTTATCTTTTAGTGAGCCTGTGCTTTTAGTGACACTGTGAACTTCACATATGTTTCTCAGGCATTTTTGTTTTTTCCCTCCACATTTAGGTGGAGAAGGTTGGTTAGAGTGGGCTGGAGCTGGTTACTTCTCTTCTCCCAGGTCGGTTAGGTTATGATGACATCGTTTCCCCTGAAGGTAGACCTTGCTAAGAACAGAGTCCTCTGATTAATTTCACAATGATTTCTTGCCCCTCTCCCCCTGCCTGAAGACTGAGAGGATTTTTCTCCAGTATTTACTATGGGAGCCTGATTGAGTTCCTGGAGGTAAATCTCATGATATTGTGGGGCGCCCACTATGACTGGGTCTACCTGGAATTTGTAGTTCTCAGATTTGCCCATTCTGAACATCAAGTACAGTTCAGGGTTTCTCCCCCTGGCGTGGGTTTCTGCGGCGTTTCTCCTTGTGCATACTCTGGATGCCATGACTCCCTCCATGCCCATATTGGTCTCACCAATCTTGGGGACTGGGGTTTTCTCTGAGCCCTCCACTCTCTTACAGATCCCAGAAGAGTGTTGATTTTTTGGTTTGTTCAGCTTTTTACTTGTTGTCAGGACAGAGTGGCGACTTCCAATTTTGTTACATGAAGAAACCGAAACGGGAAGTTCCCTGAAAACATTTTTTAGGCCACTTTATCATATGAGACATCTGATAATCCCTGCATAAAATTTCCTTTGAGGGGCCAGGTTCAGGACAACTCTCCACACCCTCCAAATTTCTTTTCTTTTCTTTTCTTTCTTTTTTTTTTTTTTTTTAATGAAAACTAATAAGGCTGGAGCCTCTAAATGAGGATCATGAGAAATGAACTCTGGAAAGGAGATTGCAGTGTTTATTATGTGGATATTCAAGTGCAAAAAACACAATAGAAGTACAACAATAATAAAAACAGCCCCAACCTCCTGCTCAGAGCATTTTGAATACATTTGCTCACTTATTTTTCACAATAACCTAGAAAGGAAGGTACTATTAGGCCATTTGACAGTTGAGAATACTGGAACTTAGTGGAGTTAACTTATACTTTTCTAAGTAAGTGCTGTAAATAGTACAAGTCCTAATCCTGACTTGTACAATTTTCAAGCTCTTAAATATCACAATGAAGTAGAAAAAGCCAGAGGCAATCACACCCTGGGGCACTGTGCTTGTCCTCTGTTCCAAGATCCAAAAATAATATAATATAAAATTCTGTTCTTCTCACATGCATGTCCGTGTGATCTCTGCCTTTCTCCTTTTTCTATTCTCAGGTGAGCAAATAGGGAAATGATCATTCACTGGTATGCAGGAGGGGATATCATTATTGCTAGGTCATTTTTAGTTTCCCAAATCCTCAGTGTGTCTCCATCAATATATCCGTTAGGATTAGGTCTGGCTGAATGTGGTAGACAGCCCATAATAACACATGATTATTTCATTCAAAATCAATCTGGAGGCAGGCAGTTTAGGGGGGCATGGTGGCTCCAAAAAGTCAACAGGACCCCAGGATCCTTCTATTGTTTTCTTCATCCTTAGCATTTGGCTTCCATCCTCAAGGTCACCTCATGGACCTAGATGGATACTGGAGAACCTAGTAGCAGAAAAGGTAAAAGGGTTCTCCCCAGCTGTGTGTCCCCCTGTAAGAGTTTTTCCTGGGAGGCAAACAACTCTTCCATTCATATATCATTGACTGAAACCTAATCGCATAGCCACACTTAATTGTGTTATAGAGATCAGGAAATGTAGTCTTTTATCTAAGGGAATTTCTGCCCCCAATATTACAACAATTCTTTTGTTAAGGAAGTAGAAGTAAATGGATATTAGAAAGGAAGTTAGTACCCTCTGCCACAAACGCCTGTGGAATTATACACAAATGTATGGTTGGCACTGACAGATTCTAACCTCATGCTCCCTAACTATTCTTATATCTGACTCTTTGGATGCCATTTCATGTCTTTGAGTCTCTTCTCATACTGCTCTGTTCACATGCAATATTTTCCTTTTCCTCTGCTTTCTGACATCAGCTTCTTATCCATCCTTTGAGACCTTGTTATCCATCCTATAAGCACCACTTGTTGTGCTACTTGCCCTGTGAAGTCATTTCTGAACTTTCCAATGGATTTGATCAATCCCGTCTTTGACCCCTCGCACAACTGCTAACGTAAACTTCTGTTATGTCATTAACTGCTCTCTCTAAACCTTCAGTTTCTCCTTATTTTCTTGGCAGGGCATAAAGAAAGTCTCACTGGGAAAACATCATCATATGGCGATATGTTAAATTAATTAGCTAATTAATTAATTGACTTAGTCAACAAGTAATAATTGAGGCACTGTACTGGGTTCCTGGCACATGTTTATTTAAAAATAAGGAGCTATGAAAGCAAATGTGGTAGTTTCTTTCTGATACTTTTGTTAGGATTTATTTATTATTTTTAATATATATTTTTTGTATTAGTGCTTGTCTGTAGATATGCAGTAGTAAAATCAAAGATTCCAAGAAAACATGTAAGTGTGTGACCTGGTTCGAATCAAGGGATTTTACTGCTAAAATTAAATAGTTGCAGCATTGTCCCAATTCACAGGAAGAATTAATGGGGAAAATATTCCATTTAGTACTGTTCTCTTACATATTTTCTTGGAAGCAGTGACTAGAAAACCACATCAGTGAGTCTAAACTCCATCCTCTTCCATGTTCCTTCAAATGTATACATTCCAAAAGATTATACTTTAGGTTGCATTTTCCCTTTATTGGTTAGTTCCTCTGTGCTTCAAATATCAATTGCATGCTGAAGATCTCAGAATGTTTATCTCCAGTGCCAGACTTCTTTTAGCTTCAAAACTAAATAACCAGCTGTCTGCTGGACATACTTTTTCAAGTCAATAAGGAAAAGATCAATTTCCCAACAGAAAATGAGTAAAGAGCAAGAATAGAAATGCAGAAAATAATTGAAAATGGTGAGAAAATTTATGAAAAATATCAATTTATCAAAATTCAAAGAAATACACGCTACAACAAAAAGTAAAATACTATTTCCCATCAAAATAAATTGATGACGTTTTAAAGAAAATGACAATATCTAATGTTTGATGGTAGGAGAGTATAGAGATCTCATATATAACTTTTGGGAATATAAATTCTGAGAGATGGAATCTACAAACAGACAATGGCCAGACCATATATAAAAACCAAACTCTGACCAACGATCGGCAGCAAACTGCTCAAGAAACCAACCCTTTATCTACAATAACCAGCTGAGGCAGCCAGATGGTTATTCAGGCAGACTTGCAGGAAGCCAGACTGCTATCTCTAGTAACACTCCTGGAAGCTAAACAAAAACTTCTGTAATAATCAGCCCATGTGGCCAGTACTCGAATAATATAACAAAGAGCTTCCTTAATCTTTATCCCCACTTTCAACTTAGGACCAACCTGAAAAAGCTAAATATGGTGTCCTGTAACCAATCACACAGGACACTGCCCTCTTAGTTAGCTTGTTACAGCTAGCTTCCCCATGCCAACAGCCTCCAATCCAGGCACACCTGAAACCTTCCCTTTTTTCCACTATGAAGCTTTCCCACTCCTGCCTGCCTTTGTGGCTGCCAAAACACAAGTGATGGTGGCTGACTTTTTTGCTAAAGCAGGTTTGGAATAAATAGCCTTGCATTTTTTCACTTGGTTGGTATTCATTTATTTCTACAATTGATTGATACCACCTTTCATTAAAGCATCTGCCAAAATTATGTGCAAGGATATTAGATATACTCAAAGTATGAATAAAAAACAATGAATTATATAAATTATGGTATTTTCCTAGAATGAAATTTTAATGTGCCCCATTAAATCATGATTTTGAACATTTTATAATGATATTGGGAAATGATCTTGAAATATGACTAAGTGAAGAAAGCAAATGACAAAACTTAATAATATGATTTTTGTTTGAAAAACTTTAAACACAAATAAAGAGAGGAGAGAGAGACAGAGGTAGAGATAGAGATAGAGAGAAAAGAAATATATCCAACAATGATAATCTGAATGGAAAAATTATAAGGTTTTTTTTAATTTATTTGTGTTTTTCCAATTATCTGTCATGAATATGCATTACTTTTGTAATTAGAAAAATGGTCTTTAAAAAAATCTAGTGTATTTGTACAGGGAAACTTCCAACAAGCTCTATGTTACAATGACATCTAGAATATTAGAAGGTAACAGGTTTCAGTGGGTATAGGTTCTGGAAAACTAAACAGCAAAATAAGCTGAGTATTTCCAAAATTCCTAAAACTAACAAGTATTATTCTGGTTACTTGGGAGAGACAATTAAGGAAAGGCTAAGACCATTGCTTGGAGTCAGTAGTGTAATGTGGTGTAGCTGTGCTTGTCACTGGCTATCGAGAAAGAGCGTTAGACTGAAAAAGGTAGCAATCTAAGAAGGAATGGAAGCTAAAGATTGGGAAAAGAATCTATAAAGTACCACTTAATCATAAGGGATGTAGGGACGGCTTTTTTTTTTTACCTCACCTTTCCACTTTGCTGATTTTTCAAATTTAATAAATTTAGAAATACTGTCCTATAATGGAAAATATTGAAGCCATTCATATTGTTTAAACAGTGAAGTAGGTTGTTATGAATAAAATTACAATTTATTGAATTAGTAAACTACTTCAGATTTATATAGCAAATTAATGAGACAAATCCTTAAAAACCAGTGAAACTATAATGTTTTAGGTCTGGTTTGAAGTCTATTCCCAGTATTAGGTCCTATTGACTGCAAACGAGAAGTTGATTCTCACCTCTACCTCCATAGCTTGAAGGTGGGGAGGTGAACTGATGATGCACAAGAAAGAAACAGGTGATTTGCCAGAGAACGAAAGACTTTTAGGCCTAACACTTCTCCTTCAATGTAAATATACCAAGGGATATTATTAAAACCCTGATTCTGGCTCAGTGGGTCTCTGGAGGGGCCCTGAGCTCCTCATTTCTAATAAGCTCCCAAGTGAGATTGAGGTTGCTGGTCTGTGGACCACAGTCTGAGTAGCAGGAGCTAGACGACCTCCTAGAAAACGGAGCCCCAAACTTTAACGACCAAACATGGGGCTTGGAGGTCACATGTGAATTTCATCTTGCCCATGGACCCAGTGTGAACCTGCTTGCCTCTAGGGGTTTCTTCCTCTAGTTCATCTTTCCATATATGTATTTCTTCATCTTTCTAGTCTGTCCAGAAGGAAATAGTAATAGATCCAAATGCTCATTATATTTTATTATAGTCAGAACACTGAATGGGGAACAGATTTGCAGGTATCCAGAGTCTTCGAGGTTGTGTGAGCAGGGGAGTATCTGCAGTGACCTTTGGCTAAATCTTCAGTCAGGCCCACTAGACGTTTATGGGTAGGTCTATCTCAAAATGTAAAAAGGGAAAATTGCAGTTTGTGAAGAAAGTTAGAAAAGTAGAGGGTTTAAGCTTATTTCTTTTTCCTATGGAGACTTGACTGTGGGTTTCCAGAGCCTGTTTGGTCTGTATAAGAGTCTTTGTGGGACTTGGAACCCATCATGAGCAATATTTGGTCCTGGGCTGCTTTGCAAAAGATCTTAATGTATTAGGTGCTTGGCTATGGATATCTAAATGCCTTGGGGTTGGTCTATCTTCATTCCTTTGTGATCAAGTGATCAGCAGACTGGAAGAGGGACCCCCACAAGGGGTTCCCCCACAAGAGGGACCCCCACAAGAGGAAGAGGATAGAAATAAGGCCGTTTAGGCCCTGGGGAGAAGACAAGTATCTCAGATAAGGTCACCCTCGTCATGAGAATCATGGGTTGATCAGGCTACAGCTAGAGACCTGGAAAGCACAGAGTGCTGAGACCATGACTTCCTACTAGGTCTGAGCCAATAAGCTCAGGGAGTCAAAAAGGGCACTGGGCACATACCACATGCTGCCATTTATGATGCCCTCTGCTAGTTACCAGTTACTGTAGATGTGTGGAAAGAAGAAAATGCCTGTCTTTGGACAAGATACTGCAAATTCCTGAGGATTAGGAAGGAGAGTTCAAAATGCCCAGAAAATGGAGATGAAATCATTCATGCTCAAGGATGGAAGTAATGCAGTGGTTTTGAGGCAGGATAGATAGCCTAGGGTATTGACCCTCCCTCGAGGACACTGAATGAGGCACATCCCTTCAAGGAAGTAAAACAGGAAACTGAACTGCACCTGATACCTGCAGTTAGAGATAAACAAGAATTAGTTTCATCTGGCAGGGACAGTATCCATGACCCAGGCCTAACTTTAGCTAATTTTAATGTCATTTACACTGTATTTGCCTCAACTCCCATCATGCACCTGACGTCATGACAGTTCCAGAAGAACCAAATAGG
This sequence comes from Rhinolophus sinicus, assembly GCF_057876585.1. Taxonomy (NCBI): domain Eukaryota; kingdom Metazoa; phylum Chordata; class Mammalia; order Chiroptera; family Rhinolophidae; genus Rhinolophus; species Rhinolophus sinicus. The sequence goes on along the minus strand of NC_142504.1, from coordinate 52,751,228 downwards.
GACAAAAAGGAGGAAAATGGAGATCCCATCCCTAAAGAGGAGACAGGATGATGTCCTTAAATTCCTGCCCCTCAGGAAGATAAAAACCCTAATCAAGACCTTCTGGGGTAACTTGATTTCTGAGTTCACCTGCACTTCCTTCTCAACTGTTTACTTTTGCTTTGATAAACTCCCTGTGTTTTCCTGCATCTCTCTTGCTCCTGAGTTATTTCTCATGTGAAGAAAAGAAGCTGGTTTTTGCTCCAGGTTGAGTCTGCTTCGGGACACCCTGGGAACCTGCGGAATCAGTTTTACATATTTTACCAAGGACAGATTTTTATTCTATATTGAATATTTACCTATAGAATATACTCAATAAAAGTTTAACCGATAATTTAATTAAACAACTGAGAATTGTTTAATGTCAATGTCCAGATGCGAGATGTCAACTTACAGTAACAAGAAGTAGGAGCTAAATAAATATTTTTGGAGTATAAATTGTTCTTTGGTTCTCCTTTGTGAAGACTGCTTTATATTCACTTAACATACGTAAAAAACAAGGGCAAGAATACTTTTAGACTAAGCAGCATTTGGTAATTAATTCTTTGGCATTAGATGAAACCAAATTTGAATCCTGTTGCTGTCTCTTACTTAGCTGTCCGACGTCTGAGGCACCATATTCTTCTCTATATATGGGGATAATAGTAGGAATTGCTGGAAGGATTAAATGAGATAATTCATGTAAAGCTGTAAATCCAAGGTCTAATACACAGTAAATATTAATAAATACTATAATAATCACGGAAAAAATAAGACCATCAATAAAATAGAGTATTATTAGTGCTATGTTCAGATTCTCCAAAGCATAACTTCATTGAGCTTGGAGAGATGAAAGCGGAGCCAAGGCCCAATAGCCTCACCAGCTAGAACAGACATCCTGGCTCTCACATGCTGCTAAAACTACATTTCCCAGCAGGCGCGGGGCCCCGTTGTCCTGTTTTCTCTCATTTCCGGGTCTGTCACGTGACTCTCTGGCTGCACCATGGCGGAAGCAGAGGAACAGGTAAAGGCTGCAACAGCTGGGCAAGGAAAGAGGAGACCAGGGTGAGGTGGTTGGGGGTCTGGAGTGGAGCGTGTGGAGGTGCGGAGCTACTGGAGGCCGAGGCGGCCCACAGTGGGGTTGGCGGGCTGCGAAAGGCCATTTCGGGAGCAGAGAAACGGGTGGGATACCAGCTCTTGGAGGGCACCGGGGAAGGCTTACCGACACACTCCCGGCGTCATGAGGCGGCCCTTTTTTTTGAGGGGGGAGGGTTTGGGGGGGCTCTGTCCCTGTGGCCCGTGCTCCGTGAAATTTCGGCTTGAAGGCAGCCTGGGCTCCCAGGGACTGACTGCCCGTGGGAGATGTAAGAGATGACTTGAGCCCCAGGCCGGGTGACTGAAATTTAAATTCCTTTCCACTCGAAGCAGAACAGGGAGAGCCGATTTGCAGGAGGGCTGGGAGAGAGTAGATGAGTTTTGTTTCGTATCTATTGCATTTAGGTGCAAAGCTAAGTCACTATGGCTGGTCTCTTTCTTAATATGTAACTTTAGGCTAGTTATTTTTTACTTTATAATTTAACTTTAAAATACAAGGTGGAGATAATAACAATGCCGTCCTTCAAGGGTGGTGTAAGTTGGAATGAGTTAGTACACAAAGTTAAAGTGCTTAGTAAAAGTTGGGCATCGTAAAAGTTAGGAATTATTTGTTTCTGGTAGTACATCAGATGGTCGTGTCATCTAATGTCCAGTCAGAACCTAGCAATGTGGCACTGGAGTTTAGGGTAGAAGTTAGTGAGGGCCGTAGTTATTTTCATACAGGCGGTAGGGGCAGGCAGACATTAGCTGAAATGACAAAGTAACATAAAAAAGACAAAAAGAGCAAAGGCCAGAACCTGCGGAAATACCTGTTTTCCATCTCCAGGGTCATTTCAGCTTAGCACTGTTTTCCCTTACAAATTAACAGGCCATCAGTTTCCATAATTGCCTCTAATAAGTGGTTTGATGATGAGCTGTTTAGTACCGTAATAACAGAAGTTTACCTAGTCCATAATTTGTACCATTTGCAATATACTTCATTTACATAATGAAAATTTGCCCTGTGTACATTTGATTTATGCCAATAATTGAGAAATTAGGTAGAGATTTGGTTTGGGTGGTCATTGTGATAACTTAAGAGTCTCCTCCTTACCACTGGAGTCTCCCTTTTCTGTTCCAGGCAGTTCGAAGGAAAATGCTCATTAAGCACATGTAACTTCATGACTCATTGCTGGTTTTCATCTTTCATTTTGAAATGTAATTTTTTAGTGGTTTGATTTAAAAGCAAAAAACCAAACTCCTTATGTTCTTAGATATAGGGTGGTAGAAATGGAGAGAATTGCCCTTAGGATTTACTATTGTTTTGTGCAGCAGAGTTCGACAAAGCTGTCTGATGTAGAAAGACATGTAGAAAGTTGGTGACAAAATAAGAATGCTTTGAAGTTTCATAGCACTTTTCAGTTTAAAGAACACTTTCACATTGCATTTGTTCCTCACAAAAGAATTCTGTGTGGTAAGTGTTTATTCTGATGTATAAGTCAGGACAAGCACTGTGTTCCAAACCTTCCGGTGGTTTCTTACTGCATTGAGGAAAAGCTGGAATCCTTGTAACAGCCTATTTGCCCTATAGGTCTTTGCCCCAATTGCTCTATCCCCCTTCTCTGAGCTCATTTTACACTAGTCTTCTTCCCTTTTGTCACTTTGCATCAGCTATACTGGCTTTCTTTCTATTCCTTTAACAATGCTGGCATGTTTCTACCTAAGGACCTTTGCTCATGCTGCTCCCTTTTTTGACCCCAGATATCTACAGGGCTTTCTCCCTCGTTTTCTTCATATCTTTGTCCAAGTGTTACCTTTTTGAGTGAGAACTTGCTTGACCATTCTTTGAAACCTCTTTCCTGCATCATTTTTCTCCTTAGCAGTCATCATCCTTTTCCCCACTGTATATTTCTGTATTCATTTCTGTATATTCTCCCCATTAGAATGTAAGATTCCTGATGGCCTGGATTTGTTCACTGCTGTATGCCTGACACTTAGAGTCGTGCTTGATGCTCAATATGTGTAAAATGACTGAATATTAAAGATAAACATACTGAGATTCAGACAACTTAAATAACTTGCTCAGACTTGTATGTATAATAAATCTCGTCTTTTATCTTCCGAGCTCATGATTTTTCCCTAGAAGACCCTGCCTTTTAAAAAATATTTAAGAACCTAATTCTAAATTATGTTTTTTTTACTTTATGAAGTAGAATTAGCCCTTATCACCTTCATAAATTTCCTTCAAGTCATTATTTCATCTTTGATGTTTTAACCACCAACATATGGTTAGAGCAGACATTTACCCCTCCCTCCCACCTTCAGTGGTGTCATTGTCATTTTCAAAAAGACCAGTAGCCTATTGCCTATTGTCAATAGCAGGAAGGAGCAAACATTCACAAATATTGTTTTGTTATTTGTTAAAGAAAAGTAGTAAATAATTGTACCTATGTTATCAGTCCTTTATGGATTAAAAATGGTTAAACTTCTCTGCTGTATTTGTGCATTTTGCATTAAAATCTGACCAAGAACCTTTTAGAAAATCTTGACATAACTTCCATCTCTCCCCTGAAAGCTTTAAAAAGTGAGATGGTTTTTAGAAGTAACTGTGATGACAGGTTAGGGAAAAGGAAGCTTTTTTCCACTGGCACCATGTACTATAAATGCAAACACAGCTAGAAGATGATGAGCAAGACTAAGCCTCTCCTATTAACTTTTCTGAGCATTGTATTCTTTAATGATTGCTTTTTATTCCCGTTTAATTTTAGCAAGAATCAAAATAGATCTGTACTGAGTGAATTAACAAAATATAAATCAGTTCATAGACTGTCAAACTAAAAATCACTTTATGGATATGAATGAACATTTTTTAAGAATTATCAGGAAACCTTTGTTTATGCTGAGTATAGTAAAGGTAGTTCACAAAAATAGCTACACGAATGTTATATAGTTTACGGGAAGAATACCCTGCCTTCTGCCTGGAAATCTTCTAAACAGCAGTTTTACCTTGCGCTAAAATGATTTATAGTTGACCTTCATATACAGATGCCCAACAGTATTTGTCCATACCTCTCTTATGAATAACATTCTGCTTGAAGTCTGGTTGTTTGTGTGTTTGTCTTATCTCTTCTACAGATTGCTGAGTCCTCAAGAATAAGTACGAGAGCTTACTCATGTCTGTATTTCTCATAGGGCTAGTGCTTTACAGATACTAGGTGCTTAGTAAAATGTTTAAATGAATTTATTAAGGATAGAATGACCTTCTGAATTGAAAATGTCAAATTGTACGTAAGGTTCAGTAGGATGTATGTTGTTATTTTTTTGAAACTTTTGAAAATTATTCAGATGTATTGTACATTACATTCCCTGCACTTCTTACTCTGCCAGCTCCCCAGGTACCCCTTTCAAACAGTAGGGAACCTAGTCCTGTAAATATTTGCTCATTTAGACCATCTATTTCTTCACCAAATAGGAGAGTTTCTGTGCTGAAGTCTCCCTCTGCTTTAGAAATGAGAGCTTTGTTCTTATCGTAGAGCACTTGCAGGTGATCAGAGGCATGTTCATGAGCATGTGTCCTCCCCTGTAGAAAAGAAAAATTAAATCGACAGATATTTGAGTGCCTTAGTTTTCTTGCCTGTAAACTGAGTATTTTATTCTCCAGGACTCTTGTGAGTATGACATGAGATAAAGCATTTTTTTTTATTAGTTTTATTGTGGAATATTGGGGAACAGTGGGTTTCTCCAGGGCCCATCATCAGCTCCAAGTCGTTGTCCTTCAGTCTAGTTCAGGAGGGCGCAGCTCAGCTCCAAGTCCATTCCCGTTTTCAATTTTTAGTGGCAAGGGACGCAGCCCACCATCCCATGTGGGAATTGAACCTGCAACCTTGTTGAGAGCTTGCGCTCTAACCAACTGACCACCGACTGCCCGAGATAAAGAATTTTAAAGTGGCCAGATTGAAATGGTTGTCTTTAAATAGTACAACGATTTATCATCCAAATGTGGGCTTGGCTTAGGTATGCACAAATCTCTTTTCTTACAGTTTAGCTAAGATACACCTATTAAGAGCAACTTTACTAATAATTAAAGGAAAAAGCCAGCCCCAAACAAGAAGTTGCAAAAGCACAGGGTCAGAAATTTTTAGGGGGCCCACTCTTTACCGTTGTGTAACTATAGTCACGAGGTAGCTTAGCTGGACATGCTGATTGCCTTGTTAAGTTTTCCTCTCATATTTGTCTGTGTTGGTTGGTTAGAGGCTGGTGTCACCAGCTGATTATTAGCCGTCTCCCTAGCACCAACAGTGCCACCTTGGAGAGGGAGCCCTCATCTGATCAGGGCTTCTGGGTTCCCCATTCATGGCTGCTCAGTCACAGTTGCCTTTTTGTCTTCTAAGTACTTGGTACTCCTTATGTTTTTGTTACCAAATACGTGTGATTCTAGGCTCTTATGGGACTGTTAGCGGGAATTGGCCAGTTCCCCAAACTGAGTTTAGATGGTTCTAACACAAAGTCAGGTTTGAGATTGGGTCACTACGTCACCAGATGGGAGCAGGCATCAGGTTTGTCTTCACCTGCAGAATAAGCACAGTGGCCAGGCTAGTGGGTGGCACAGGCTTGGCAACCTGAGTCCTTGCCCCTGCTAGGTCCTCAGGTATTCTTTTATCTGTCCTGCTCAACCAGCTTAGTCTGGGTACCCAACAGCTTTGTGAAATCGATGCTGTGTGACGCAGGGCTATCCGATGCGTGTCCCACAGATTTCCTGTTTCCGGTGCCTGTGTCAGACATTGGGAGCTGTCCTCCTCTCTCTGCCATTAAGCTCTGCGGTGGCACAGATTGCTGGGAAGGGAGAGAAGGTGGCAGTCCAGCTGTGTTTCATGTCTGTCTCCAGCGTAGACTGTTATCCTGGGTCCTGGTCCCTATTCCGTTTCTTCATCCTGCAGGGTTCAGAGCTGCTCTTCCTTGGGCTCCAGCATTCCATCTCTCCCCCTTAGGTCTGTTGTTTGCCCCCTAACAAACTGTATACCCTCAAAATTCTGAGACTTCACATCCTGGCAGGTCCAGGCTTCTCCTTCCTTCTGACTGACAGACTCCCTAACCCCTCTGGCCTCTCAGGCCTACTGTGCTGAGTCTTCTCCCAGGCCGCTGTCGTGGGCCCTCTGATCATGTTAGGATTGGGGTGGGGGCGGGTTGAAAGCCTTCATTGGAAGAGTCTTCTGAGAGCCCAACTAGCCCCTTCCCCGGGCTGCAGCTAGGTGGCTAACATTCTGTTTGAATAGCTCTTTCCTTGTTTGCCGCTGCCTTCCTCCAGACCCCCTTCTGTAACTGCTGTAGACATGAGCTAATAAGTCAAGCATCTGCCTGGAGAAAATATATGTGGTGTTGCTTATAAGAGGAAAGAAATCTGTAGAGGAGGGCAACTACTACTGTTTTAGATCAGCTGCCTATCTCTGATCATCATCACCAGCAAATGGGGGCTGAGTTGTTCCTTGGGTAGGATAGTAGGAGACAAAGCGGCAGAAGCCTTTTGTTTAGCCGCAGTGTATGTTACAGGATAGCCCTTAGGAAAAGGCCCTTAGGTGTGAGCTGAGGGGTTCAGAAGAGAATCCTGTTTGGGGAAGATGATCCTGATTCAGGAGGTCGCATGGCAAGGCGCCAAGATCTTTAGGTTTGGGTAGATGATTGAGTTTAAGGGGCTGGTTTGCAAAAGAATGGTAAAGTGAAACAATTGTTGAGTTTAACTTTCAACCTGTTGCCCAGAATTTGTTCAGCTATACATATAATTCTGTCACTGGGTACCTTCTAGCCCATCATTTCTGCTTCAATAAGAACAGGACTTTTTTTTTCTTTTTTTTTTTTCTGTGGTATAACAGATATACCATAATATTCACCAGTTTAATAATTTTTAAGTGTACATTTAAGTGGCATTAAGTACATTCACATCAATGTGCAATCGTCGCCGCCACCCATCCCTGTCTAGAACTTGTCATCATCACAAACTGAAACTTTACCCATTAAACAATAATCCTCATTACTCCCTCCCCCAGCCCCGCTCTCCATTCTACTTTCTGTCTCATAGAAGAGGAACCCTACAATTGTTGTCATTTTGTGTCTGGCTTATTTCATTTAGAGAACAGCATGATTTTATAACTTAATATTTTTCGTGATTCAAAATTAGATTCTTTGCAAGATAGAGTGTGAATTTAAGAAATGTTTGAAAACCACTGACTCTTTCTAAATTGTAACCTTCCTCAAGGTTCAGCCTTACTCCTTGGGTCCCTCACTGGGGACATTTCCGCCAGGTCTCGTTTGTCTGTCTCTGGAGCATTAAGAGGAGGGGCTTGCTGAATGAGTGAAGCGAGGAAATAACAGACCAGGCTAATTCTCTAAAAGTCACCCATGCGTTGCTTTGGGAGGGTGGTAGACAAAGATGTAATGTTGGGGGTTGGGCTTATAGCTGTGTTCGGAAGGTTTGTGCGGGTGCTTAGGGTAAGTCTGAGAGTGTCCTGGGGGAAATGTTCTATACCAGCAGCCGCAGCAAGCACCTCTGAAAGCCTGGTGTTCCCCGTCTGCGTGCTCTGAGGGATCAGATTCTGGCACTGCCTGCTTTCCGGTGCAGGGCGAGAGTGTAATTTGGTTTAGAGTTCTTGGATTGAAATTGCTGGGGACTTAGGGTTTTGTTTTAATCAAGAATGTAAGTGAAACATTTGCCCTTTAACCCTTGTGCATACTTGAATGGATTCCAAATGAAAGAAAATATCCTTTGGTATGACATAACTTTTCTGCAGAATCAGGTGTCCTTTGTTGGTACATTTGTCAAAAGTCTGGTTTTGCTAATGCCAACGACTTACTATTCAGAGACTGTCCGGGAAGGAATGGATGTTAGAAGTTCACCTCTAAGCCTCGGTGTTCTCATCTCAGGGGGTAATTAGGAAATTTCAAGGTGCTACCTGTAAAGCATTTAGCATTATGGGAATATATATAATAGATGCTCAGTAAAGATGTCACAATAGTGACTGTTAATATGAAGTGGAATGTGTCCAAAAGAGAAGGATCAGGAGGATAAGTGGGGCTGGTGAGCACAGAGGATAAACAATTCAGAAGGGCAGGCATGGTGCGTGTCTTTCACTCTCTGGAGAACTGTCAAATAGTAGTAGAATCATTGGCTTTTTAATGTGTTGTATTTATGCTAAGAACAAAACATTATTGTGGAGAGATTGTAGCTCCAAATTAATAATACCTTCCTAATTTGTAGAATAACATTAAACTACATAGGGTGCATTGCACCGTAAGCGAGATTTTCATATTCATCATGGTAAATGATATAACTACAATAAAATTCTTAATTGCATGTAACTTTCATCCCCATTTTCCAAGTGGCCTTTAGGAGCAGGGACTGTTGTCCACAGGGCTGCTACCCACGCAGCCTGCCGCCTGCCATGTTCTTACTTAGTTTCCGTGGATGAAGTTAAAATGTTTCCAAACACTAGATTTGCATTTATCCTGCTGTCCAATTTACATTGAGTAACATATGCATCTAACTTTCTTTAAAATGTTCATTCTTTTTCTTGAAAAAATATTAGTTATATCTAAAATGTCCTTGACCCATTCTTTCTTTATCTCATGGATTGTTGTAAAATGCTTACATTCAGTGTCAGCATATTAGTTGTAACCTTTTATTGCTATTGATATCTATAAGTACGTTAAGTAAATCTTCATTTTGCTGACCTCTTTGCGGATGCGTGGCTCAGCAGATTCTCTCTCAGTGGACAGGTGAGAGATTAGCAGGATCAAGTCAATTTTTCCCCTTTTGCTTTGTTTTCTCCAGAGCAGCAAGATTCATGGTCTAGCAAGAGGGAAACTGTTAAATGGCAGAATTTGTCTTCCAGTTAATCGTTTAAAGAGTGGATGTAAATTATGCAGCTTGTTTGCACACTGTCTGATCGGTACCACTCTCAGGGAATTCTTTTGTAAAAGCTGTTTAAGCAAGACAGTCATTTTGGCTACACCAGATTAATAGCGTAATAATTAATAGCACAGGAGCTTTTCAGTATAAAAATTGGCTTATAGATAATTTGAGATGGCAGTTTCCTCTTCCCTTCTGAGATGAGTAAGGCTGCTTTGCCAGGCTGATTTGCATTTTTAGAGAGGGAAAAGCCCTCCCTTGTACTCACACGACAATTCCTGGGCTCATTTGTTAACTTGCTGACCTCTCAGGCCGGGGAGGTCAGCAGGAGCCGTGGATTTGTGTGGCCCCAGAGTAAGCATCCCAGTCCTGCAGGGTGTGGAGAAGAAGGCGGCCTGTGATAATCAGACCATGTGGAATCCTAATTTATACTGGACTTGCAGATTACCTCCACCCAGGCCAGCTGGAGATTGGTGGGCGGGCATGAGGATTCTTCCCTTGAAAATATTTTTCATTCTTTTGTCATCTGTTCTGACCATTTCCCCCCTCTGTGCTTTGTAGGAAACCGGGTCTCTTGAAGAATCTACTGATGAGTCTGAGGTAAGGTGATGATTGAGGAGCTGGGGGTTTCTAGGTAACCACGTTCTCACCATGAGCTTGTTCTGCCTTGCTAGGTGCAGCTTACATTCGCTGTCAGCATATTAGTTGTAACCTTCGTCTGCCTTGCTAGACCAAGGCTGGCTGGTAAAGGGGGCCGTAGGTGGCTGAGTTTGGCGGAGATCATGCCGGTGGTTTTTAAAATTATGGCATGGATTAGCTTAAAAAATAAACAGGAAAGGAATAGAAAGTTCTCTCTTCATCTCGAACAATATTTTAACCTGAAGCATCTTGGCACTGGGAAAAATGATGCAAAGTTTTACAAACTAATCTTAACATTGTAAAACAAACTACAGGTTCTGCAGTAATTATTTTATTATTCTTTTAATAAATATGTCATGCTGATTAGTTTAATTTCTGAATCATTGAAATTACAGTTTATTTCATAAAATAAAAGGGAAAGTAATTACCTTAAAACCTGTTGGGAGCTAAGTTGAATTAAGGATTGTATTTTAAGGAGGAAAAAGTAATATATAAAGAAGGATTTTTTAAAAAATTCCTTTTCAAGACTATGCAGAAGAAATAAGTTTAAGCATAACACACAGATTAATTAACCTGCCCATTTTATAGATGGACTAAATAATTATATTTTTCCTTTTACTATTTCATTTGGCTCAGAGGAATATAAATGTATCTATGACAACCTGCTAGAAATCCTCACTAATGTGATTGTAGCCGTTATAAGTCTATTAAATTTGGGTTGATATTGCATATAGTTATTACATATTTTGTTTGCTTTGTCAGGGAAAATGTGGGCTTATACGTTTCCTCTAGAGAATATCTTATGTGGTATGGCATCGTGAGTTCATAGTTTGGCTAGTCAAGTTTCCCAACATTTTCCTGCTATGGAACTCTGCTCCCCTTTTTAGGGCTCTTGGTAAGGAATTTCAGAGTTTACTTACAGCGAGGGTGTAATATTTGTTAATTTTAAAAATAGTATTAGAAAGTATTTCAGATCACCATTCTTTTTTTTTTTTTTTTTAATTTATTGGGGTGACAATTGTTAGTGAAATTACATAGATTTCAGGTGTACAATTCCGTATTACATCATCTATAAATCCCATTGTGTGTTCACCACCCAGAGTCAGTTCTCCTTCCATCACCATATATTTGATCCCCCTTACCCTCATCTCCCACCCCCACCCCCCTAGATCACCATTCCTATTTTGGGGTAATACCTCTGTTTACTGGGAACCCTGTGTCCTCAGAATCACGGGTCCAGAAACGTGCAGTGTCAGAGCCCATCCAGGTTTCGTTTCACAGGAGAGGAGGATGTCGACAGCCACCTAAATCTAAATCTTTCCACACACCCTTCAGCTACTGAATGGATCCACAAGGAGAGCAAACAAAAGTGCATGTAGTCCTGTTCCCAGCATAATCAGTAACCTGGGGTACTGTAAACGTTCGTGTAAGTGCAGAAACAAATACTTTGAAACCAGCAGAGCAAGCTCTGGATTGACCCTGGAGCTGAGAGGCAGACAGAGACTGGATGGTAATGCAGAGGGTGCAGCTGAGCCCTGGAGGTGGCAGAATACCGATTAAAATCACCCCCAGGATGGGGAACTAGTGAGAACAGTCTGAGACCTAGTGGATTCGAGCCCTGGCTATTGGGGAATTTAAAGGAGGGGGCTCGAAAGTGTGTGGGACCAGAGGTGACAGTGCTGGGATGAGGCTGCTTCTGGAGGGGCGGGGGAGGCATTGCTTGGAGGCATGGTGGTAAAGGGAAAAGTGAAAAGCTGGGGAATTTAAGGGTGCCTAGAAATAAAAAAAATAGCATAAAATCAGGAGACTTATTTTTACATATCTCCCTCCCCTCCCTCTAGCCCCTGGCGACCACCATTCTGCTTTCCCCTCTCCCTACGCCCACCTACCCTAAATGCCACATGTGAAAGAAAATGCACTTTATTTGCCAATGTAACTAAGAGAGCTAGTAAACCATCCAAATAAATGTCCCCCTCTCCATAAGATCATCTATTGCTGCTATTCAGGGAAATGTAAGACATTTAAAAGTAAACTAAAGGTGAAGGGATTAAGATGTACAAATTTTCAGTTATAAGAACAGTCAAGGGATATAAAAATGCAGCATAGAGAATATAGTCGATAATATTGTAACTGTGTGTGGTGTCAGATACCCATCTAGACTTATCAGGGTGATCACTTCGTAAGTTATATAAATGTATAGTCACTATGTTGTACACACGAAACTAATATAATACCATATGTCAACCGTAATTGAAAAAAATTAATTAAAAACAAAAAATGAACTGAAATGGCAGGTAGCATTCCTACAAAACTATAGGCAAAAAACAGAAAGTGAGAATCAATAATTTTCAGCCAAAGAAAACATTAACATAATATTCCATCATGAGTCTTGAATCTGTAGGGTTATGTCCTTCACCAAATTTGGAAAGTTTTCAACCGTTATTTCTTTGAATACATTCAGTTCTGCTCTCTCTTCTCCTGTTGGGACTTTCAATATGGATGGAAGCCCTTTTGTTATTGTTCCACAGGCCCCTGAGACTGTTCATTTTTTTCAGTCATTTTCCCTCTTGTTCAGATGGGTAAATTTGATTAATCTGTGCCCATGTCATTGGTTCTGTCCTCTCATCTCCACTGTGCTGTTGAGCCCAGCCAATGAGTTATTTCTTTTGGTTATATTTTCCAGTTCTAAAAATTTCCATTTTTTAATAACTTCTATTTCTTTGCTGAGATATCCTGTTGCTTCATTTATTTCAGGAGAATTTATAATTGCTTGTTAAAGCACTTTTATGAAGGCTGCTTTAAAATCCCTGCCAGATAATTTTAACATCTGATTTGTGCTTATACATTTTAATGACAAACAACATTTAAATCATGAAGAATCATCAATTACTTCAGTTTTTCTGGTCCACTTGCTGTGTGCCATGTGTTGTGCTGAGTGCTTAACATGGATTGTCTCACTTAATATGAACCATAATCTTAACCAGGTAAAATGTGAGGCAGGAGAGGCAGGCTATGCTGCAGTAACAAGCAGTTTCAAAATTGTAGTGGCTTAACACAGCAAAGGTTTATTTCTGAATAAATTCAGTGGTGCCCGGAGGGGAAATCATGGCATCAACAATATAAAAATGTCATCATTTTCCATAGGGTGTTTTCTATTATGGACCAGTATTCTATTATGGAATACTTGGGTCATGCAGCTGGAAACGAAAGCCGCTGTGCTTCATGGAGATAGGTACTTTTTTAAACCCTGCTTACTTTGATATATATTTGGAAGTGTATGCCACCTTTTCTTAAACGAGTTTAGTGTGTGGTACAAAGAACTTAGCAGTAGAAGCATCAAATTGTTAGCCTAACATTTCAAGACTAAACTTGCACAGCGAAGAGAAGAATAACAAGGGAAAAACCACCAGGCTAAAGAACAGTGGCAAACAGAAGAGTGCCTAATGGAAATTGATATGTAGTAAGGTCTGCTTTCCCAGGTGTGGGTTCCAGCGGCCTTTGTTATTCGTGAAAGCAACTGAATAGTTCAAGTAAGACCTGTTGTGCCTGCAGTGTGTGCCTTTGAAGCAAAGATTGCACGTAAATTACATTACCCCTTGCCTGGGCAGCGTTATATAATAATAGAGAGTTAATTAGTGTCACCTCTGTCTATAACATTTGTTACCATTATTAATAAACATACCTCCTAAAAAGATGTCCATTCAGGTCTGGCTTAGTTCTTGCAAATACCACAATTAGGAGGCCTTGAATATGTTAGATATATTAATTTTAATAAACCAAGTGGACTGAGAAATAGCTGGACCTATTTAGAATAAATCTACATGTGATTTATCTTGAATGATAAATTAATATTAAAATAAAGTGCAACTTCTGGATGCACCGGCCACAAGCAGTGCTCTTTTTCAGTTTTATTAAAATGAAAACCAGTCATTGTGAGAAATCAGGAGACAGCTTTTTTTAATCAGAAAATGCATCACACAAAAATAATTTATCTTACCTGGTGGGTAGAACATTGTGAATCATTTATTGAAACTTAAATTGATTCTTTACACGTATTAATTTTAATAAACAAATTGATAGCAACTGGTAACTAAAATGGTAATGTACCTTGTTATGAGATTGATTGCTGAGAAAAATGGAGCATGGGTTATAATATATCCTGCCAAATAGTTTTTGGATTAAAAATTTGCTTTCATTTAATGAGCTATTAATATTAACAGGTTCTGATGATTATTGCATCATTCAGGCATGGATAAACATTCCCTTTGAAGCATATATTATAAAAATTATGTTTGGAAACTTAGTAGAAACTTTCTGGATGGAAATACAGCTTTGTGAACCTCTATTTCTTTTGCCATTTGTTAGAGATTGGAAAGATGACTCTGGTGTGATACTTGTATATCTTTGAACAGAATTTATAATTTCATTACCTAGAAGAAAAATTATTTTAGGCAGTCTCAGGTAGACTGATTGATCATTGTATTCATTCAACAAATACACCAGTATTTGATGAAAGAGAGAGGCAGTAAGCAAAAAGAAAAAAACTAGGTGGGAATGCTGTGGATAAAAAAAGAACACTGGGTAAGGGGCCTGTGGAATGGGCTGAGGAGGCACAGTTTTGTTCTGGGTGGTCAGGTCTTGTAGGTTAAAGCAAGAGCAAATAGAGTACCACCAAGTGAGGTCATACTGGACATCAGCGAGGATGTGAGTGGAGCTGGAGCCGAGTGGTAGGAAGTGAAGTACTGGGTAGCTAGCCAAGAACGTAGAGCCTGTAAGTGAATTTATGGACTTTGGTTTTTACTGTAAGATGGGAAGCCGTTGGAGGGTCATTGTTTTAAGTAAGGTCACTCTGGATGCTGTTTGAAAAAATCCAGGGAGTAGGTGGCAAGTAGGAAGTAGCAAGATCAGTTAGGAGGCTTTGGCTGAGCTCTAGCTAGAGGTGATGAAGGATTTAGGGTTTTTGTAAAGTGGAGCCAGTATATTTCCTGACTAGGATGTAGGGGGTGTAAGTGAAAGAGAGGAACCAAGGCTGAATAACTGGAAAGCGTGGAGTTGTTAACTGAGATTGGGGAAAATTGGCTAGGACTGGTTTTGCACTCATGGTTGGGTGGGGAGGGGTGGGTGGGGGGTAGCTCAGAAGTTTCAGTGTGGCTGTTTTAAGTTGGGGATGTTAATTAAACATCCAAGTGGAAAGGCCAAGTAGGAGTTGGATAAAGGAGACTACGGTAGATCTGGGCTGTAGACAAGAGTTTGTGAGTCAGCATGTAGATGGTGTTTAAAACCATGAAACCAGATGAAAGCATGTAGGGACGGAGGTCACGTAAATAAGAGGCCTGATGCCTGGACCTGGACGGTGCTGCTGCATTTTTGAGATCTGGCCGATGAAGGAAATCATCAAAGGAGATTGAGAAGGAGTAGCCAGTGAGGCAGGAAGAGAACCAAATGAGAGTGCTGTCCAGGAAGCTGGGGGTGGAATGTGTCTCTGGAAGGGGAGCTCGGTCAGCTGTGCCAGCTGCTGCTGAGGAGGAATCAGACGCCGTCTAGGGATTCACCCGGGATCTGCAGACGATGCCACCGGTGACCCTTACACGAGCAGCTGTGGTGAATCGTGCAGGTGGCGGTGGGCCTGACTGGAATGGCTTGGGAGAGTTTGTGGGCAGAATGCCTTTGATGCTCCCAGAAGCTCTTGTGCTGTGTGTCAGCGGATGGTGACAGCTAGGACCCTCGTCAGGGCCGCATTCTGGGTAACTGCGAAAGGAGATGGTGTGCACTTAGCGCTTCGCTCAGTAAGCATGCTACTGCCCTTCTGTTACTTTTGTCCTGTTCTGTGCCGGGTCCTTTCATGAGGGTGGGGACCGTGTCACTGGGTTCTCATGAGCAGAGCTGCTTGTGAGTGAGTAAATGAATTGATTTCATTAATCCTCACAATTCTGTGGTATTGGCATTATGTCCTTATTTTGGAGGTGTGAAAACAGGGTTTTGGGAAATCCATTTGTCCAAAAATAGATACCAAGGACCACTACCCTTGGCTTAACTCAAGCTGAGAACTGTGTTATCCCTCAAAGGGTCATGAACTGATTTGGGACGAGCAAGTGAGAACTGTCTTTTAGCTTTGGGTTTGGCTTGGGGCGTCCAGCTCCATAGCCCACCATTATTTTTATCTCTCTCATCCTTATACTATTCTCAGTAATAGGCAGACTCGTGCCCTCCCAAAGATGTCTATTCTGACCCCTGGAACCCATGAGTATGTTATGTTACATGGCAAAGGAAACTCAGGTGGAATTAAGGTTACTTATCAGCTGACTTTAAGACTGGGAGGCTGTCCTGGACTCTCCAGGCGGGGCCGTTGTCCTCACAAGGGTCCTTATCAGTGGAGGACGGAGGTGGAGAATGTCCAGTGATGTGATGTGAGAAGGTGTGGACCCATCCTTGCTAGCTTTGAAGGTGGAGAATGGAGGAGGGGCCCCACAGTCAAGGAGTCTGGTGGCTTCTAACAGCTGGAAAAGATAAGGACACGATTCGCCCCTAGAGCCTCCAGAGGAACGCAGACGCTCGCGTCATGATTTCAGCCCGTGAGGTCTGGATTGGACTGTGAGACAGCAAATCGGTGTTGTTTTAAGCCACTGAGTTGTGGTGATTTGTTCCAGCAGTGATGGGAAACTAATGCAATAAATAATGTGATTGGATGATCTTGTTCCCTTGCCATTTTCATGAGGTTTTATTTGTCAGGATTTGGGGAGTAAAATACATCCACCAAGGGAAAGCATACAGGTGATGCTGTGATAAAACTGATGACACTGTCAGGAGCTATAGGTATGAAAATGTGTTCGCCTCTTCTGATAATTGTTAAAGAATGTTGTTTAAATGATAATCACTGTACAGTTAGGGCCCGATTGTAACCTGTCAGGACTGAGGCATTCCTTCCTCTCAGACTGGATTTGATTGATGGTGTTCCATTTGGGACTTTTACATTTAAATTCTTACATGAGATGACTGTACTATATAGGCCCCACCCCCCCTTGATGCACTCTGTGGGAGTTAGGATATCAGTGTTTCAAAATGAATTGAGAAGATTTTAATGTTTTCCTATTATAGGCAGTTTAAATAATAGGAATTTTCTGTTCTGTGAGAGCTGTTAATAGAACTCGCTGCTAAAAAGTCTGGGCCTTTCTGCAGGAGACAGGCTGTAGTACATGGATGACTTTTCTCATTTTATTCTATGGTTGCCTTACTTTGTCTCTGTCATGCGGGGCGGCCTGTGGGGTCTCTGCTCCCGCTCCCCATACAAGAACGCAGGATATGGTGAGGCCAAAAAGGAACACCCACGGAGCCATAGGTAGGGGAGTCATACCACTATATTCTCTCTCTGGCGGCACTAGACTCTCACTGGAGGCTGGATCCACACTGTCCGCAAACCGCCATCCATGCTTGCCAGCCCAGCCGCCATCTTCTTGCTAGCCCCCATCTTTCTCTCTTCTCTCTTCTAGCGTAGCCACAGCAGTTATATTAGTGGCCAGTGGCTCACTGGTTACAGCTGACAGCCAACTAGCCACAGCTGATGGCCATGCAATCACAGTTGGCCATTTACTACCTGAGCCAGCACCTGTCTATGTGAGGCCGAGAGCCTGGAAACTACTTTCTGGGGCTCTGCCCCCACACTCCACCCCTACAGGCTCTCGCCTCACAATCTACGCGACAAGCATCTTCCGCGAGGGGCCCTGTGCGAGGAGCCTGGGGGTGAATGCAATATCCTGGACACAGCCAGGCTGTCTGGGCACAGCTAGGGTTTCTCAGGGCACCACCAGTGCTTCTGGGCACAGCCAGACTTCCTGGGCTTCTTAGGGTACCACTAGTTTTCCCGGGCACAGCCAGGGTTTCTCAGGGCACCACCAGTGCTTCTGGGCACAGCCAGACTTCCTGGACTTCTTAGGGTACCACCTGTCTTCCTGGACACAGCCAGGGTTTCTCAGGGCACCACCAGTGCTTCTGGACACGGCCAGACTTCCTGGACTTCTTAGGGTACCACTAGTTTCCCCGGGCACAGCTAGGATTTCTCAGGGCACTGCCACTCTCTCTGGGAACAGCCCGACTTCCTGGACTCAGCCAGGGCTCTCAGGGCACTGCCACTCTCTGTGGGCACAGCCACACTTCCTGGACACAGCTAGGGCTCTCAGGGCACTGCCACTCTCTCTGGGAACAGCCCGACTTCCTGGGCACAGCCAGGGTATCTTCAGGGCTCAGCCAGACTTCCTGGACTCAGCCAGGGCTCTCAGGGCACTGCCACTCTCTCTGGGCCTCTCAGGGTACCCTGCTGGAACAACAGCGACTCACAATCAAGGTGCTTACATATTCTCAATGGCGGCCAGTCAAGAGACAAAAGCAAATATCCCCCAGTTCCACTACATGGTGGTATGTTCCCAAACAAACAGTCAAGCTGTCCATTAAATTAGGGATGGTAGGCCCCATAGTCCATAGTCATTCACCAGGGCTGTCCTGGGGGTGAGGGATGACCTTGACCTCACCCTCATCTCCCACGGAGGACTCAGCAAGCGTTACCTCCTGGGACTATAAGTCCTGCATCCGGGCTGCCTGACCAGGAACTTCCCCGGCCCACAGGGCTGCAACGACCTTCGCTTTCTCCGGCCTGTGCTGGTTGGGGAACCGTCCACATCTTTCCACCTCTCCAAGGGGCTCCATCTCTGCAGCAGCTGCATGGCTTTTCCTGTGCTGGTGGGAGAACCGTCCACGTCCTCCCACCCCTCCACGGGGGTCCAGCTCTCCGGCAGCTGCTCCTCCTGGTCTTCCTGAGACTAAGTGTTCATACACACAAACTGCTCCACCGTCCTTCGGAGAGCTTTGGCCGGCACCATACCCTGCTCGCTGTGCCATTTGTCATGCGGGGGACCCTGCTCGCTGCACCATTTGTCATGCGGGGCGGCCTGTGGGGTCTCTGCTCCCGCTCCCCATACAAGAACGCAGGATATGGTGAGGCCAAAAAGGAACACCCACGGAGCCATAGGTAGGGGAGTCATACCACTATATTCTCTCTCTGGCGGCACTAGACTCTCACTGGAGGCTGGATCCACACTGTCCGCAAACCGCCACCCACGCTTGCCAGCCCAGCCACCATCTTCTTGCTAGCCCCCATCTTTCTCTCTTCTCTCTTCTAGCGTAGCCACAGCAGTTATATTAGTGGCCAGTGGCTCACTGGTTACAGCTGACGGCCAACTAGCCACAGCTGATGGCCATGCAATCACAGTTGGCCATTTACTACCTGAGCCAGCACCTGTCTATGTGAGGCCGAGAGCCTGGAAACTACTTTCTGGGGCTCTGCCCCCACAGTCTCTAACAGGTGTTAATCCTTGGACTTAATAGTTACTCAGTTTCCTGGCTTATTAATGAAGTTTTACTTTTCCCTTTATTAGTGCTGTCTGCTTCCCTGTAGCGCCCGCCTTCCTGCTCTCAGTGGCCTGGCATACCGAGACCGTTGACAAAGCACTGCCCCGCTCTGAGGGGCTGCAGTTTCTGCGGGTAGAAGAAAGGCGGAGACCATTGCTGGCCAGGGCTGCGAGTGTGGGTGTGGGGGAACGTGGGCAGAGGCTGCAGTCAGCTCGTCCGGGAGAGCCAGCGCTAAGGCGTGGGGCGGGTGTGTGTGCTGGGTCCTGGGCACAGAGGATTAGTGGGAGCGCCAGAGGGGTCTACCTTTTGTTCAGGCAGTTTATGTTTTCGTCAAATCATGGTGTGTCGTGAACTCTAATTTATATTAAACATAAGTAGTATTAGCGTCTCCTTGATTTTGATAACCATTTGTCTTAACTTTTATTGCTATTGTAGGTTTTTATCTGTTCATGGAAAATTTTGAGAAGCTGTCAGACTTTGGGGGTGGGGGTAGAAGGTGCATCTTTGCACCTGGAATCTGCAATTCAAAGATGCTTGAGAGGTATTTAATCTCCTCTAAAACATAAAATAATCCAAAGAACTGTAGCATTTTCCTTTTCTGTATAAGAATAAATATGTGAATTGTAAACAAGTGTGTTTTTCATGAAAACTGCATTTGCAGGACCTCTGTGCTGCTACTTTTAGAAGATGAGAGAGCTTCATTTCTGTACATTTATCTTTAATTCTCACTTGCGCTATTTCAGAATAGCCTCCCCCTTCCCTCTCTGATGCCTCTACCTCCCTACTTTTCACCCTGCCCCCTTCTCTGTGTCTGTACATTAAGACATAGTTTAGATGATCACTGAGGTTCCTTTGGGCTGATACTCTATGATTTGGATTTGTCTGTGGAAATCTCAATGAGAATGTCTTAGAAAGCTTTTTACTAAATTCCGTCTGCTGTTACTGCGTACTTTTGTTTTCATTGGTCTTTATTAGGTACCCACAGTTTTGTTAGGTGAAGTTCAGAACAGTGAAAAGACATAAACCCTGCTTCTAAGGATCTTGTGATCACCAAGGGATATTGGGAAGGAAGGGAAAGAGGGTTATGTTGGCTTTACTGGCGGAAATTGTCCACCTGAATGGCATATCTTGAAGATTGGTGAGGTTATTCCATATGGCTGGAAGGAAATGAAAAGCTTATTTGCTTTTCTCATTTTTTTTGTCCTTCTCTATATATTCTTATCGCTTTCCCAATATAAAATAAATGATGGGAGTTGATCCTGTTTATGGTATTTGGCTTAGGGCATGGGACCCTTCACCTTATTTTTTTTCTCCTTGAATTGAACATGAAATTCTGATACTACAGGGCAAAGGAGAGACCAGGTTTTATGAAGACTGCATATCTTGTGAATCTTAAGTAGAGCTCTTCAATTATTAGAGGCTCAACTTTTTCTCACTTTTCTAGTCAGTGTTATGGTAAGGAAAGCAGCTTTGAGAGATAAGAATCTTGGTTCAGTAGATAGAAAGTTTTCAAGAGGATGTTGAACAATGGCTTTAAAAACATTATTTTTGTCATATACTTATTTCCGTAATAAATATAATACATGTCTATTTGAGAAAACTTAGAAAATATTGGCAGTAGCACTCAGTAGCGATTTGGATTGGCTGTCCTCTGTGGTGGTCACAGCGACCCTGTGATACGGGTCCTATTGTCACTTCCCTTCTATAGATGAAGCTAAAGCCCAGGAAGGTTACTGTTTTGGTGTTTATTCTTTTCATTTCTCCCCCAAATATGTATATACATTTCTTTATTAAAATTTGGATCATGGAAAGCAGGTTTTATGACCTATTTTTCCACCTAATGAGGTGTTTAGAGAACATTTATCTTTGTTATTATTCTTTAACAACAGATCTTAATGCCTGTACAGTATTTAATCTTGTGGAATTGGACGCCGGGCCCCTCCACCTTGGCATTACTGACCAGCTTGTTGTTTTGTCCTGACATCGCAGGGCACTTAGCACCCTCCCTGCCTGCACTCACTGCATGCCCATAGCACCTTCTCCCCACACCCGTTTGTGACAACAGAACGTCCCCAGACATTGCCAAGTCAGTGTCCTGGGGGGACAAAATCCCCTCTGGTGGAAGACCACTTATTTAACCATGTGTATTTTATGTTCTCAAAAATAATATGTGGATATGAGTAGACTCGTTATGACTGTCTGTATGAAAAAGTAAGACTCCTGTCATCTAGATTACATTTTCCAGCTCCTAATTTCTGCTACTTTTTTGGATTTAATATATGTTTTAAGTAGTAGCAATATTGCTTGAAAGTCAATAATTTAACAACATTATTTGCATTCATATAAGAATGTAATTGCATGTCTGTCAGCAGTCTGATGGAAAAGCGTCCTGGGAGCTTCGACCATGGTCGTTTTATTGCAGATGAATTCCATTATCTCCATGTCACTTTCTTTAAAAGTTTGGTCGCTGAGGCAGCTGTAATACCTTGTGTTATTAATGGACACCAGAAGTTACTCTCTCAGCTTATTTATGTACTTTTCTTGATAAGTTTTGACATTTTAGAAAGATGTGTATATATATATATATATATATATATATATATATATATAGATGTGTGTATGTATATATATACATACAGTGTGTGTGTGTGTATGTATATATATATGTGTGTATGTATATGTATATATATATATATGTATATATATATATATAGCCATCTTTACTACCAGATAAGTCAGTTTTTTTTATAAATAAAATCATCTTTCTGTCATAGAACTATTACCTATAACAATTAATAGTTGAACTTGCCCATTTAAGGAAATGGCATTCATTTGGGGAGGCAATACAAAGCTAATTAAAATCCTCATTAGTCCTTGATTAATTTTGAATTTTACTTTTAGTGTCTTTTTGCACAGTGCTATCTCATTCAAGATTGATATAGCATATTTGGAGATGTCCTAAGGTTTATATATTATTTGTATAAGAAATGTAGTTTTTGACTATGTCTGCTGCCTTTGATAATACTGTGTTGTAGTGATAGATCTGTTCCTTAAAAGTTTGTTAGTTTTTGAGACTCAAATTATGTGTTTTATTGACTTAGAGTTTAATTTCAATTATGCCTTTTAACGTCTTATTTGTATTTGACACCAACTGTGTTTTGTTTTATTTTTCTGTTCTCCCTCTATCTTCTCCAATAAATAGTGATAAAAAAGAAATAGAGTATATCATGGGCCTCTTACAAAGTGAATCATTTGTAGAGAGAATTTTTTAAAATGCAAATTCTCTAAAATTCAAATGTTCTGGTATTAGATTATGATTTTTTTTTTTAAGTATCTTAAACTTATAAGGATGACTACCAGTTTTGAATATTTCAATTTTCCGTAGGTAATTAGAATTCTGGAGAGAATGTTCTAGAGGAGGAAGGACTTTGTTTTTATACCTTCATACCCATGCTTGATTATTAATTTGCTTTTTATTAATGCTTGATTTTACACTGTGGAAGTTTAAGCTGCATTTTTTTTTTTTAAACAACAAGATTTTATTTTTTTTTTTGAGGATGTTAGTGTTCCCTATAGTATCTAATTTTAAAACATTGGATATTTATTAAAAGGATTTGTTCCTAGTCAGCTGTAGTTGATGGAATGACACCAACTAAACCATTCACCTTATTAAAATTCCTTGAGTTTCAGGTGAGGTCTTTCTTAGGTGAAGCGGAATGGGGTAAAAGTGTCTCCATAGAGTGAGTCTGAACTGTCTAGGAGAGCTCAACTGGTGGCATTTTCCACTAGCTTAGCTTAGGCTTTATAAGATATCTCACCTTTCTCCTTCAGTCTATCTAATAATTTTATTTTGTGAAACAAAACAAATACGATAAAACTGGATTTTAATAAATGATATCCAGAATTAAAATTTAAATTCTATATTAATAGTAAAAATAGAAAATATAATGATTTTTCTGTTAACCTCCAAAATTCATGTGACACACATTTTAAAAAAAATAAAATCCAAGTCTGCATTTGGGCTGTAACAATGCAATGGTATATGAAATATACTGATGTGTGAAAGATATGACTAAAGTTAATAAAACAACATGAAAAATTGGTTAAAAACACCAAAAATTTTCTTGTACACAAATTTTAAATTATGTGGTGAAAATGCATATTTTTTGTTGATATAGAAATCTAAATTAGGTGACAGGTCTCCACACAAATTTACTCTATGGTATTAGTATCAAAATCATAGTTTTTAATTGCTTTAATTTGTTAACCGCAAAAGTAGTTTTTCACTTTTAAATTAAAACTCAAGAATTACTGTGAAATGAAATTTCACATAGTGTTCTAAATTTTCAAATAGTGTTCTAAAAATTTTATACGATGGTTTAAAGGACTTATCTTGAATTAAAAGTGCTATGTACTTAATGAAAATCCATGTTAGTTGTGGAATTGATTCTTTTTAAAGGAAAGCTGCAAATTTTTCTTGTGTGGGTAAATGTCACTCTGCTCATATCTTCGCTTAGCTGCAAGTCAGGACTTGTACTATTCCACTAGGTTGTCATAGAAACGCAGTTAACTGTCATCTCAACTCAGACTGTTGATGGTTTTATTTGTAGGTTTGTAAGATTATTAAAATTTAACAAAAATTATTGATTGGCTTTTCATTAATACTGGGTAGTTTTCCATGAAAGTTCACACCATACAGAAGCCTTTTTTTCCTGTTTAAATTTTTCAAAAAGTGAAGATCTATATTAAATCTGCTTGATTTTTTGAAAAATGTTTTTTATTTAAAATGTGATGTATAGTCTACAGCAGAATAACCTCCGTGAATTGTACTTTTGATTCATTTTCCATTTTCTTTGTTTACAGCAAGCAGAAGAAAACCTTGAAAACTCACCGTTAGCTTGCTTTTAACTTAACATAAAAGATACCTGTCAGAAAAGCGTGAAATGCTACATCAAGTGCCTAATATTGGAGTTTTCATTTTCTTTATGGTTTTTGAAACCTGGCACGAATGCTTCAGTGAACTGTGTTGTGAAAGTATTTATTTTTGTATGTTTATGTGAGAGGAATTATTTAGTTGTCACTTATAAATAAGGCAGGCAAATCTTATTTACAGTAACTTTAATGGTCCGTGGATGAGTGCTTTTATGCAAATAGTCAAGAGGCTAGAATTAACTTTTCACATTGGTTGCACATTTGATGTCCAGACTTGAGCAACATGTGGCATCTTCTTATAAAGACTACTGTCTAGGATTCTATTTGTATTTAACACATTATTTCAGAATGCACATGTCATCTCACATTTAATATTAACTTTGTAATGATTTCTATTTCTTGCTTGTAGGTATATAAGTAGAAGTATTTATTTGTTGCTTTCTGTGATTTTGCTCTTTCTAGGTTCTTTAGACTTGATTAATTAGCTATTTCATATTTTAGCAACAGATCACTTTTTGACATGTAACAGCTCCTTGAGTTGGGTTGATTATCATTAGTTACCCTTTTAAAGAAGTATAGGTCTTGTAGTTAACTGGTTATTATACTTCCATTTGTTGCTATTAGTTCCTAAAGGTATTCTTAGAAAATTAGTAGTAGGTACATTGACTTTAATTTTAATACTCTGTTACTAAATAAACAACTCTGTTACTGAATAGCTTGTGTATACTTGGAGAAAAAATTTTTTCAGCTCATCATATGCATGGAATACTGATTTTAACCAGGTTTATTGCTCTTAAAACTTAGTTACTGCTCTTGTAGCTGGCCTGCACAATCGCCCCCAGTGATGCTCACCTCCTGTTGTTCCTGCCCTTGTATCCTGCCTTCCCACACTGAATCATGGCTGACCCTATGATCAGTACACCACTGTAGAAGTGTCAGTGTGTGACCTTGAGGCTAGGTCATATATAACCTTGGGGCTTCCGCTTTGCTCTCTCTTGAATCACTCACTCTGGGGAATTTGTGTTCCATGTCATGAGGACACTCAAGCTGCCCTATGGAGAGGTCCATAAGGCAGGGAACTGAAGCCCCTCCCCCCACCTGCCCCAACAGCCAGCACCAGCTTGCCAAGCATTTGAGCGAGCCATCGGAGAGGCAGATCCTCTAACCCCAGTTGAGCCTTCAGATTGTTGCAGCCTCAGCTAACATCTTGCCTGTAATCCCAGGAGAAACCTTGAGTCCAACTTGCCCAGTTGAGCCCCTCCTGTATTGCTTACCCACAGAAACTCTGTAAGATAATACATATTCATTGCTGTTTTAAGTCAGTACATTTTGGTGTAATATGCAGCAATAAATAACTTAATGTGCCTGCTAAATAAACATATTTTTAAACATTTTCTATTGATCATATAGTTCGTATTTATAGGCATAAAAATTGTGGAGGCTTCTGTTGTGATTTCTGGCATCATTTTCGTAGGAGATTGGATAGTGTGTTGATCAGGGCATCATAACTGAATTTGAATTTTGGCTTTGTGTGTGTGTGTGTCTTGATGAAATTACATCACATTTCTGATCATCATTGCTTACTGAAAATTTGTAAGGTGGAATAAATATACTTAACTCTCCATAGTGGTTTTGTTTTTTTCCTAAGATCACAGTGAAATGAGATTATCTGATCTTAAACCTATGAGACGATGACATGATGTTTGGTATGTCTTATCCTTTCCACTTACGCACAGATATGCCTCTTTCCATTGAAGATGCAGTTTTTTGCCCCAGAGGTAAAGACTTGTAAACATTTGAGTTTGCAGTCTCTGCTTGGCGTGTCCTGTCAGTTGTATAATCTTCAGTAGGCCCAACACTTACTATTCTTTATTCTACAAGTCATTTTTCTTTCCTTAATTTTCTTTTTACTCTGATGTGCCTAGGTGTGATTTTCTTTATGTTTATTCTGCTTTGGGGTGCAAAGCTTCTTGAATTTGGGGTGATGTCATGTTTTAATAAATTCTCAGTTGTTGCATCTTTAAATGTTGCTCCTGCCTCACACCCATTTTCCTTATCCTTCTGAGACTGTAATTAAAAGCATGTTAGGCCTTCTTACTGTGTTCCACATATCACACATGTTCTTTTCTTGTGTTTTTCATCCATTTTTCTTCTCTAGGCTTCCTTTTGGATGTATTTTGACCTGTTCTCCATTTCACTAATCATGTCTTTTACTTTGCTAATCTTCGGTTAAACCATTCATTGAGTTCATAATTTCAGTTACATTTTTCAGTTCTAAAATTTTTGACTGTTTTTTACAGATTACAATTCCTTGTGAAAATTTCTTTCTTTTATTTTCTCTATCTTTTCTTCTGTTTTTCTGAACATAGTAGTCATAGTTATTTAAAGCTCTTTTTATGGTAATTATATCTTTCAGGGGTCTATCTTTAAGTCCTTTTTTCTTCTTGATTTTTAGTCATTTGGTCCTGTCTTGTGGCATATCTGGTAATTTTTTATTGAATTGCCAATATTGTAAGTGAAAAATTGTAGAGGCCCCAGTAGTTTTCTTTCTCCAAGGGGAAGTTCGCTGTCTTCCAAGAGTCACCTTTCCTTTACTGGACAGATAAATTGGGGGTACGTACCTTACTCCAGTCATGGGTTGAACTGAGTCAAGGATAGATTGATGTTATGGTAAGCAATTTTTTTGTGTCCCCTGTGACCCAGGAGTTCCAATTGAGAGTCTGGTATTCACCAGGACCTCATTTGCTGATGACTCCTGAGCATTAATTCTTATTTTCTCAGCGCATCTTATTTCATCCTTCTCTCCTAACTATACATGCTGTGTCATGGGACAGACCTAATTCTAGTCCCACATAAACACTAACCTGCTTTCTGTCTCTGTGGATTTGTTATTTTGGACATTTCATATAAATGAAATCATACATTGTTTGGTCTCTTATGTCTGGTTCTTTCAATTAGTGTACTGTTTTTGAGATTCCTTGTGGTATAGCAGGTATCTGCTTCATTTTACTGCCGAATAGTCTTCCATTGTATGAACGTTCTACGTTTTGTCTCTCCATTCACCAGTGTAGGTACGTTTTTCTGCTTTTAAAACTGTGGCCCTCACCCTCTCAAAATGTCTTCATCATAATACCATTCTGATATTGTTTTCTTCATTGTTTCTGTTACTCCCTCTGCTTCTTTCACTTCCTCTACGTTTCCCTTACATTTTTGAGGCTTTCTGTTTTGCTTTTTAGCCTCAGACCTCACATACCAGGTGTGATCAAACAATACAGTGAATGTTTAAATAAAAAAATCATTACAGTAAAAGACACGTTGCCATTGATTCCCCTCAAAATTCTCCCCCTCAAGATACTCCCCCTCACTTTGAACACACTTAACCTATTGTTCTTGCCACTTTCTGAAGCAGTTCTGGAAGTCCTCTTTCGTGAGTGTCTTTAGTTGTGCTGTCATGGCTGCCTCCATGTCCTGAATCATTTTGATTTCGGGGAGGAGCCAGAAGTCACATGGTGTCAGGTCCGGTGAATAAGATAGATGAGGACAAACTGTAATGGTTTATTTGACAGAAATTGCTGTACCAGAAGTAATATGTAATACAGAGCATTGTCATGATGGAGGATGATTTACGGCACACTTTAAAACATACCTCTTTACAGAGCTCACATCCGACTGACTGCACTGAACAAATTGAAACTTGTCACATACTCTTACTAAGTTTTGATGCGCCACTTCCCGTATCGAAGATCCTGCCTTTCTGTTGGATGGCACTCGGCAGCAGCATTCGCCGCATCTTGTGATCACAATGGAAAAGTTCCATGTCATATAGCGCTTCTGGTATAGCAATTTCTATCAAATAAAAATATTACGGTGTGTCCTCATCCACCTTATTCACCAGATCTGGCACCGTGTGACTTCTGGCTCTTCCCCAAAGTCAAAATGATCATGAAAGCTATACATTTTGAATCGATTCAGAATATCGAGGCAGCCACGACAGCACAACTAAAGACACTCATGAGAGAGGACTTCAGACTGGCTTCAGAAAGTGGCAAGAATGATGGGATAAGTGTGTTCGAAGCAATGGGGAGTATTTTGAGGGGGTTAATGGTAATGTGTCTTTTACTGTAATACATTTTTTTAATTTAAACATTTACCATATATTTTTTTTATCACACCTTGTAGCTTTGAAAATTGGCAGTTGTCTTATGGGGAAAAGTGGCTGCCTCACTCTTCCACTGGGATCTTAGTCACTCAAGTCTGTATTTTTGTCAGCCTATCCCCACAGATACAAAAAAGTTTGCTACTTTCCCTATCCCCAGCAATGGCCATCTTATCTTCCCAGACAGAGCTTGAGTGTTCAGCCTTGTGTCCTGCACCCAGAATTAGTAAACACCTCCAGGAAGAATGGCTGTCAAATGCCAGCTCACTTGTCCATGTTTTCTCCCCCACCTTGGAATGTTGGTCCTTCTAGTTCAGGCTGCCTCAGCAGCTTTTTAATTGATGCCTCAGACTGGTGTTGCTATATATTTCGTTAAGCCTTTCTAGTTATTTTGAGCGTTGATGTGCCTCAAGCTACTCGAAAACTAGCTGGAAGGTGAACATGATACAATTATTTTGAAGGAAATGTCTGTGAGTAGATTATTTTGTGAACTTCTGTTTTGGCCAGTTGTTGGTATATGCATATGTTTTTGGTTTCTCATTACATATTGATGCAGTGAAATCTTTTTCTGAACCATTGTAGTAATTTTTATAATTACCTTTGATTTATTCACAGCCATTATAGTCAATATAGATTCCTAACTGCGTTCCATAACTATGAGGATTAAGGATATCTTATGCTGTACGCACTGAGGTTAAACATGAAGTTAGTAATGATACACATAAAATGAATAAGAAGGTTATAATGTATAAGTAAGTTTATTTATATGACAGTAAACAATACATTTTCTAATATAAACTAAGTAATGATTGTTCATGTATTATCAGCTATTTCAAATAAATACTAAAATATTTTTATCTAAGGGGAAGAATACACTTTGCTTTATATAAAATTTCCAGTTTTCTTTCACTTTGATTTAATTTTTAAAAATTATATCTTTCTAATTAAAATGAGATATTCTCAAATCTGAGAGAAATATGTGTACTATGGAAACACAAAATTCATGTCTTTTAGAGGTTTATTGTATTCCTGTGTTACTGCTGTGTCCTATGACCATGAGGTCATGCTGACTAGTATTTTGCCCACTCACCTTTTGTTGGCATATTCTGCACAGTGGGCCAGACACTGTCTATTTACTGTAATATTCCAGTCGATTATTGTTAACAGTAAGTATGTATGTATAATCTTGTTTTCAGCTTCGGAGTTTATTTTGCCAGTGCAGTTGTAGCAGTAGATACACACAGTTGAAACAGTGAAATATGAAGATTTTAACCTTTAGCTGGAGTTGTAGTTATTGACAGTCATTGAGGGAACCCTGTCTGGGTCCCCCTTAAGAAATGTATTTTGAGTCTTAGACAATTTCAGATAAATCCATGACGGCTCTTATTTTCTCTGCTCTATTGTGCAGGAAGAAGAGAGTGAGGAGGAACCCAAGCTGAAGTATGAGAGGCTTTCCAATGGGGTGACTGAAATCCTCCAGAAGGACGCAGCCAGCTGCATGACCGTGCATGACAAGGTAGGGTGGCCCTTGTCGAGGATTCTCTGGGAGTCGTTCCTACTGTAAGTTTGTTTCTACTTTGGAGTCCTGATGCTTTTACTGGTGGTTTTGTATAGTAATTGTGTCTTCCTGCCACTGTTCTTCCCTCCTTCCTCACCAACAGAAAATCAAAAGTACAACCAAAACTATTATATACATATACATATATATGTGTGTGTGTATTTACACATAGAGCACTGCAAGGATGTATCAAGTAGAATTTAGACGGTGGTGAATATGAAAGATTCAGAGCAAGTGGTTTTTGGAAACTATCATTTAATTGCTCAAACCGTAAGTAATAGAGTAGAAAAGTTGTAAGATTAGAAACCATGTTGGAGCTTAGTGCTTTCTTAAGAGTAGAAGGGATTACACTGGAGGTATTAGAAATCAGAAGAAAGGCCCAACTTGTTAATTATATTTTATCTGAATGAATTAATGTATCCACATCTGGGTCTTTGCTGTAAGCAGGCTAAGAACTGCAGGGCACCCTTAGCGCATTCTTGGACCAGAACAAAATGTGTCATAACGGAGTATTGGAGGCCAGGCAGTTTCAACCAATGCCCTGTTCTTCCCTGTGAACCCCATGAGCGAGCTTCGTTCCCCCCACGAAAGGCAGACTCCCCAAGTCTGATCCGTCTCCGGGCTTCATCCTCTTACCAGCTGTGCTGCCTTCTCCTCCTCGCCCCACCCAGTCCATGGGACTTCAAATTCTGATCCATTATAAACAGATTTACTTGTTCAACATGTTACTAGAATGCTTGCTGTGTCTCGTTTCACCAGAAACCCCGTCCTTTGAGACACCCGCCTTTGGGATGCGCCACCGTCTGCCAACTTCCTTGTCACTTTTCTGCACTCACTGAAGACTGGCCTTGCCGTTGTTCAGCCTAATTGAGTTCAATGTCTGCCCTGTTCTGTCCCCCCACCATGAAGGCCACACTCTGGGTGCTGTCAGTACCTGGAACTTGAGGGTCTTTAGCGCGCTCTCTTTTAACCCTTTTTATCCTTTACACTTCTGTGTTAATTTCCCTACGACCCCTGCTCTGTGACATTGTGGAGCCCTGATCTGTACTTTCTATTGTTATACATTTTCTAACTCTCAATGGTTAGCCGTCCTAACTTTGCCAGCATCTTCAGTTCTGTTCCACCCCTCTCCTTTATTGTGCCTCCTGTTATATATTTGTTCTTCATCAGCTTCCGTAGTCCTCATTCCCCCTTAGCCACTCCGAGGATGATGTCACTTCTGTTTAATTAAGGCACATGTAACTGGAAGGGGTGTTCAGCCTCGGTTCCTGAGCCCTTCCTTCCCAGCTCAGCCGAATGCGTGGCCATCCTTACCCACAGGACGTTTTCCTCGTCCTCTTCAAGGGCCTTTTCGTCCACTTTTGTTCTTCACCTCATCTTATTTCATCCTTCTCTCCTAACAATACATGCTGTGTCACAGGACAGACCTAACTCTAGCCCCACATAAACACTAATCTGCTTTCTGTCTTGATGGATTTGCTAATTTGGACATTTCATGTAACTGGAATCATACATTGTTTGGTCTCTTGTGTGTGGTTCTTTCACTTAGTGTACTGTTTTTGAGATTCCTTGTGGTATAGCAGGTGTTGACTTCATTCCTTTTTACTGCTGAATAGTCTCCCATTGTATGAATGTTCCACATTGTGTGTCTCCATTCACCAATTCAGGTGCATTTTCCTGCTTTTAAAACTGTGGCTCTCACCTTCTCAAAATGTCTTCATCATGACACCATTCTATTATTTTCTTGGTCATTTCTGTTACTCCCTCTGGTTTTTTCACTTCCTTTTACCTCCACCTTTCCCTTACATTTGGTTTCCCCAAGACTTGGTCCATTGTCCACATTTCTTCTAAATTTGTACTTTTCTTGATTTTAAATGTCATGGTCTCTGCCCACTGCCCCTTCCCAGAACAGTGTGCTTATTATGTACCAGGTGCCTCCTAAACATCTCCACCTTTCGTTTGGTGTTTGCCCGAAACTCAGCATGTTGTCTGTAATGAACCATCCTCTTTGCCATGTCACCTGGCATCTATTTTGTATTCTCTGTCCCATCTGGTGACATTATCACCTCCTTTGTCCCGTGAGCCAAAGCTGACTCCTTCTCTCCTTCCACCTCGAGATCTCCTAAGTCCTGACGATTTGTTTGCCACCCCTTCCCTAGTGCAGGCCCTCATCTGCCTGCACCCACATGCCTCTATAATGTTTGTACTTTATACTCATCTGCCACCCAGTTGCCAGAATGATCTGTCGAAAATACGGATTTGAAAACTCTTGTATGATTTTCATAATCCACTACGTAAAATCAAAGCTCCTTAATGCGGTACATGGGGCGCTCTGCGATCTTGCCTCTGTGTAATTAGCCTTACTTCTTACTATTTTCTGTGTGGTGCTCTGATAGCAGTTCTTGGCTGTTTTACTCATGACATCCCTTCCCCTGGATCCCCCTCATCTCACCTGTGTGAGTGTACCCCTCTCCTGAGCCTTTCTTTTCATTGCGGCCTTCTTCATTTCTCCCTGGAACTAACGCATGTACTGTGAACCAACCTGTTTTCCTTCAGATTTGCTTTCATTCTAGTACACTGCTAACAGTTCTTTTACTAAAATAATCCTCCAGAAATTTAAATCTGATCATGTGAGCCTCCTTCCTAGACTTCTTTATTGTTCCTGATGTCCTTATGATTTGGACACACACCCTCTTCCCTTTACTTTCCTACCTTTCATCGCTCCATAACTATTCAAATACCTCCTATTAACCAACCTTTCCTGCCCCATCCCCTGTCTCCTCCCCTGGACACTAACTGGATGCTTCTGCTGTATAAAACTACTTGTAATTTCTAGACTTTGTTCTGCTGTTTTTGTAATTCCATGTCTTTGAACAAGTTGTATCCACTCTGCCTAAAATGGTGGTTCCCACAGCCTGCCCCATCTGCCTCAGTGTTTGTGGTGTGACTCCTCCTTCAGAGTTCAAAATTCAGCACAGCTGACATCATGGGGTCTTAGAGCTATTCCATTTTAAGCATACTCTTTTATTATAATTAACTTTTCTATCTCCCTCATTATACTATCACCCCTTTAAGTCATGCTTGCTTATTGTCTGTACATATTTTAGGTGCTTTTGTGTGTTGTGTGTTGAATAACCGCTGAATGGACGAAATGGAGAACGACTTCAACCAACCTGGCCAAGGAGCTGACAGTCAGAACTGTAGCCTGTGCTAACTTTTAGAACGTGTACTCCTAATCTGAGGCCCGTATTCCATTTGTGAGGTTTCTGGTCCAGTGGACAGTGTTTTAGCTCTTAATTCTGGCTCTGGCTCTGCCACTTATTGACTCTTTGCAGGGAAGTCACTTCAACTCCCGGATTTGCATCCTCCTGTAATGGAAGGCACTCCCTGCTCTGATGCTTAGAATACTGTAAAATGTCACGTGAGATGTAGATGATAGGATTCTGCTCACCACAGCGGAAAGGTGCTACTTCCTGTTCCTCTGTGGTGTCTGCTGTTTACGTACAAAAATCCCAATCATGGAGTTAAAAGCAGGTATGCTTGGGAATGGTCCAGAAGGATTGGATGCACAATCTGATTATACAGTGAGTCAAGTTTCCGTAATTAAACATGAAAAGTGCTAATTAAATTTATTCTTTGCCCATCCTGTATTTTAAGTGGTCTCAGGTTCAAAAGAAAAAAGACAACAACACATCAATAGTTACAAAAGCGCAAGGCTTTTCATGACTAGAGAGTCACATTTAAAGGATTTGTATTTACATCTGTGATTTGTGGCCAGTTTTCTATTTTTGATTAGTTTAAGTAGTCAAAAAATTAGTAAATGTAAGTATGACTTATTAATAATTTGGTAGTTAAATAAATTTTTTAAGAGCACATAGAGCTATTTCTAAAGGGAGCAGTGATCATTTAATCTGAATGATTAGTTTTCATAAACAAAAGGTAACTTGTCATAAAACCCACCGTGTTGTTTTTTTCAAAAATGTTCTAAAGTAATTTTAGGTTGAAAATGTAAAATCAAAATAATTGTTTTATGTTTCCTTTCCTTATATATTAAAAAGTTTTAAACTAGTAATTTTGAAAAAAGGAAAAGGGAAGGAATTAATGTTTGGATCAAGTACCCTGCATAGAACCTTTAAAAATTTAATAAAATAAAGTATAATTGGAAGGTCAAGTACGGCCTTCACAGAGGTGTCGGAGAGTGACCCAGGAGTAAAGCGTTTTACGGATCCAATCCCCCTTAGTTTTCTGACAAACTAAATACAGTATTTATGAGGAGAATCAATACTGCCTAGTACTTGGGATGCAGTGAGCTTTTAAGACTCATTCTTTTGCCATAGATAGCCTCAGAATGAAGTGGAGTGTTGTTTGTTTTTAGTTAGTAGTATGTGTGTTTTTTATTCACATATTGTCAGATTGTCACTGTAGAGAAAAAAATTACAACCATCTGAGTCCTCTATTTCTGATAAGAATGAATGTTCTTTGGCTTTGGAGAAGGCATCCCAGTTTGGTTTAAATATTCAGACTAATTTCCCCCCAGAATTACCTCTGGCCCCTTCCTTTTCCGGGGCCCCGGCATCCTGTTCTCACCAGGCTTGCTGTCTGCCCTGGATGAGTAATCGGCATGGCACCTGGTGCACTCAGGCAGGACTCGTCATACCTAGTTATGTCTGCACACCTGATGTTTTATTAACCAGTATTGATTTTTTTACCCAGGGGACTTTTTTCTTCTTGGAAAAAGGCAACCTTGCAGGAGTGAAAGGCATCGCAGGGGATGAATTTCTAATGAACCCCTTCTTTCCCTTTTTGTGACTCCTCTTTAATGTACCTTCATATTTTAAGTGCCTGAACTGAAATTTCATTTTAAGCAATTCCATTTTGGTAAATCTTTTAAAATCATGACTTTCTGTAAGGTTATTTTTTTAAAGATTGTGCTGCTTGACTGAAATGCTTAGTAGTGCCTGTAAATTTGAACATTTCATTAAAGGTTGCAATGAAGCATGCTCGTATGCAGTGAAAAACAGAAAATTTGGAACTATTTGAGTAATGTGTAAAGAAATAGAAGGGAAGAAAAATCTCATGTTATATTTCAGGTAGTGCTAAAGTTTCTTCTGGTTTGTTGAAGGGTTAGTTTTTCAAAGCATTAAAAGAATAGTCGGAGTTATGAACTAGTTTCATATCATAAAATAATATGTAGCTCAGCAATTATTTTGTGACAAAAGGGTTTTTTTTGCATTAGAATATAAATGTTTACTCTCAATATTATACATTAACTTTTATAGAGACAATTTGATGCTAACCGATACGTAAGGACATCTGAATCTTTTCATCTCTTGATATATGGCATGGATTTTCTTCTCTAAATAATATTTTGTTGTGTATATATATGTTGAACTTAAATGATAGCACACATTTACACATTTGCTGCAAATTAAAGCAAGTTGCTAAATCATCCCCGTGTGACTTTGAGTTCAGCCCCAGGTTGGTCGTGCTTTCCCAGCTGCATTGTAATTTGCTGCCTGCGTCCATGGGGCATTGTGTACAGAGCGCACACCCCCTCAGCTGTCAGTAGATGGGGGTCCTCACGCGTCATTTGGCCAGCTCGCTGCACTATCACAGTAAGGAGGGCCCTGTCCTGTTCCTTCCCTGAAGCTGGAAATGCGTCTTCTCCAAGGAATGCATGTCCTCCAAGGCATCGCAGAGCACTTAATGCATTAGGACTCTCGACTTTGAAAACGGTTTTATTCCTAATTGTGTGTTAATGGTACATTGACAAACTGACCCCTCTGTTCTTCTTACAGTTTTTGGCACTGGGCACACACTATGGCAAGGTGTATTTACTTGATATCCAAGGGAACATCACTCAGAAGTTTGATGTAGTAAGTATACAGTATAAAATAATGTATGAGCTAAATTTCATGCAAAAATTTGTGCTTTAGAGTATTAGTTTTAGCAATTTGTTTTAATAGCATAAAGGATCTTTATCAATTAAATCAGTGCTAAGAGTGTAGCTGAACTTTATAGTATGTGCTACAATTTTTTAAAGGTGAACTTATAAAGAAAGATGTCTATATATACATTATATATTTTGACTGGGAATCTTATATGTACAAACTTCACTTAAAAATCTATTGGTTAAAATTCATTGAACTGCAGTTCTTTGGTTAATTATAGTCATCCATTTGGCTTTAAATGGAGCCTTTAAATATACTCCTGTAGGTGTCCTTTTTAAATTATAACAGTGTAGAATGTCTAGGTGAAATGGTATTAAAAGAAAAAAACTTATTAGTGAATAATAGTGCTAATTTATACACTCAATTTGTGGATTCCTTAAAATGTGAACCCTCTCATTTGGTCACCGTGACACCTGTAACTACATGACCCATCACCTTGTCCAGATGCCAAATATAATTGAAAATTGATTGATCACCTTGCTGATTTAATTTCTCTCTTCTAAATATACAAAGCTAATATTTTATGTGAATTATATTGATTGAAAGTTAAGATCCAGGCTTTTTAATTTTTTAATTGTGGTTTACAATCATTGAGGAGGAAGGAAATATTGAATTTGAAGCTTGATTTTGGTATTTAAGATGTACCTGGAAAGTACCAAGGGCATCTGTAGTTGTGTGAATGTGAACATCTGGTGTGAATAAGTTGATCATTTTGGGGGGCAGATAATACTTTTTTGGAGAAAAGCATCAGTACTTGTTGAAAGATCCATCATAAGGTATTAGTGTGGCTTATAAAGGAGACCGTAGTTTCTAAAGCTGACATTATATATGAAAATAAAAGGGTTGCTTTATTTTGCTTAGAAAAAACGGGACCACTGAGTGGAGACAGAATCTCTGAAATAGTTCAGAAAGGGAAAATTATGTTCTCTAATCGTACTGATACATCAGAAAAATTGTGGGTTCTTGTTTTGCTTTCGCATCCCTTTCAGGCAAGAGGAATATACCTCCCTCATCTACCTCCTGGACACTGATACCCATCTTGATGACTTAAGCATTTGGCCTTTCAGTTGCCATCCATTAAAACGTGGAGCTTGTGCTGGGCAGAGCTCTTTTTTGTGGTGTTGTTACTCATATCTCTTCACCTTTTAAAAAAAACTTGCCTGTATGATCTCTTAAATTTGTATTGCTCCAGTATAATGATTCTGTGACACTCTGCATCTAAGTCTTTTGAATATTGTATAGCAGAGTCAGTGTTTAATTGCTACGGCTCACGGGACATATCCTGCTGCTTCCATTTCCAAAAGAAAAACCAAGAAAAACACTGTAGGAGTTTATCATGTGTTTTTCCTCTCATTTATTTATTCTGTCAGTCCTTGTGTCTGCTCCGTAGACACCTTCAGTTATATCTTCTCTGATGTCCATTTTGTGTCAAGTATGTCTTACGTCTTTTCTCAGGTAATTTATGGTATCACCCCTAAATTTGCCCACACTTTTTATTTTAGTCCTGCTATGTGACATCTTTAAAAATTAAGTTCTCTTATAATTAAGAGCTTTGCACTCTTTATTTTAGTAGGAGAGGAAGATGGTTGGGTGGTGTTTTTGTTTGTTTCCCTTACTCAAGAACATGATAGACTGCTGCAGAAAAGTGTGTCGTGAGGCCCTGGCTTCTTTATGATTATAACCATAATATTAGATATATGATTTTCAGTGACAAGTTTTAGATTGTCATTATGTTTTGAAAGGAGCCTTAATCTTTAGCTTCTCATCTCTGGTCAGAGTTTTTACCTTTATTGTTTTATTTTCCTGTTTTTTATGTTGTAGTTCCTTTGGGGACTCTGTATTAGTCCTCTTAAAAAAGGATTCTTTCTATTCTAAAAACAATGCTATGACTTGAATTTGCTAATTTCCATTGACTGTAACAATTGCCATATTTAATCAAGAACTTTTTTCTTCATTAGAAACACAGTGAGAATTAAACAAGTATTAGAAAAAAAATAATGAATAAACACCCCTGACTTTAGTTTTCACTTCTAGGTGTAAATAATTTAAACAAAATAAAATTCGATAAAGTAATAATACTGTATATTTGCATAACATTTTTTATCTCCCAAGAAATATCTCTTCATCTCATTCATGGCATTTGTAGTTTTGATTCCAGTAGTAATAGTCATGAAGCAATAGTCTAAATCCTAATCAGTCAGTAGGGTTTTGTTTGGCAGAGGGTGAAGGCATCGAGGAATCTCTGTTTTAAGAAGGTTTCCAGATGATTTTTGAAAAGACTGACCATGCCAAGTGTTGGTGAGGATATGGACAGCGTGGAACGCTTACACTGCTGGTGGAAATGTAAAATGGTATAACCACTTTGCAAAATAGTTTAGCAATTTTTAAAAACATTCCGCATACACCTACCATATTATCCAGCCATTCCACCCTTAGAAAATGGAAGGATATGCTCATACAAAAACTTGTACATGAGTGTTCATACCAGTTTTATTTATTATAGCCCCACAATGGAAACAATCTATATGCCCATCTATAGATGAATGAATAAACAAAATATTATATCCATAGCATGGCATTCTACTCATCAATAAAAAGGTTTATATACAGTTCTAAAAAACACAAACATCTGTAATGGCAGAGTGCAGATCAGTGGTTGCCTGGAGACGGGCGGACGATGGCGTGGGAGGGTTATAAAGTGCGTGAGACTTTCAGTGCTTAAAGGAGTGTGGCAACGTTCCCACATATGAGGTGTGATCAAACAGTACTGTGAATGTTTTAATATAAATAAAATTTATTACAGTAAAAGACACATTGCCATCAATCCCCCTCAAAATACTCCCCCTCGCTTCAAACACACTTATCCCATCGTTCTTGCCACTTTCTGAAGCAGTTCTGGAAGTCTTCTTTTGTGAGTGTCTTTAGTGGCACTGTCATGGCTGCCTCAATGTCCTCAATCATTTTGACTTTGGGGAAGAGCCAGAAGTCACATGGTGCCAGATCCAGTGATAAGGTGGATGAGGACACACCGTAATGTTTTTATTTGACAGAAATTGCCATATACCAAAAGCGATGCGTGACACGGAGCGTTGTCATGATGGAGGATGATTTACACCACACTTTAAAACACACCTTCTCTCAACCATAGCTCACACCTGACTGACTGCACCGAACAAGTTGAAACTAGTCACACACTGTTACTAAGGTTTGAGCGCCGCTTCCCGTATTGAAGGTCCCTGCCTTTCCATTGGATGGCACTTGGAAACAGCAGCATTCACTGTATTTTGTGATCACGATGGAGAGGCTCCGTGTCACCCATTGCTTCTGGTACAGCAATTTCTGTCAAATAAAAACATTACGGTATGTAATTATCCACCTTATTCACGGGGTATGGTACCGTACAACTTCCGGCTCTTCCCCAAAATCAAAATCACCATGAAAGTTAAACATTTTGAATAGATTCAGGGTATTGAGGCAGCCACGACAGCGCAACTAAAGGCATTTATGAAGAGGACTTCCAAACTGCTTCAGAAAGTGGCAAGAACAATGGGATAAGTGTGTTCGAAGCTAGGGGTGTATTTTGAGGGGGATTAATGACAATGTGTCTTTAACTGTAATTATTTTTTTTAATGTAAACATTCACTGTACTTTTTGATCACACCTCATATGTCAGAACTTACTAAATTTACAACTTAAATATCTGCAGTTTATTGTATGTCAATTATATGTCAATAAAGCTGTTAAAAACAAAAACAAAGAAAAGACCAGCTACAGAAAATGGAATAATGTGTTCTAAGAGGTCATGTTTACACATCCAAATACTTATGTTATTTGCATGTGTGTAACTCCAAACTATTGGCTATTCTTAAGGTGCTTGACATTATATTAATAAATCTAGATTATCTAGTTACTGGCTCTTTGGGCCTTTTTGTTTATTAGTTTCAGGTGTACAAAACAGTGTAATAGACATTTATACCCCTTACAAAGTAATAAGCCCCTCCCCCAATCTACTACCCCTCTGACAACATATATAGCTCTTACAGTTCCACTGACTATTATTCCCTATGCTGTACTCCATAACTCATGACCATATATATACACACATATATATATACATATATATACATATATATATAAAATTATAGTTGACATTCAATATTATTCAGCTTCATCTTCAGGTATATAGTGCAGCAGTCAGGCATCTACACTGTATATGAAATGCTCTCCCTAATAAGACAAGTGCCCATCTGACACCCTACAAAAACTTTACAACATTATTACTTATATTCCTCAAACTGACTTTCATATCCCCCAATATTGTAGTTACCAATTTGTGCTTTCTAATGTCCTCTTCTCCCTCATCCCCCCACCATTTACCGTGTTTCCCCAAAAATAAGACCTAGCCGGACAATCAGCTCTACTGCGTCTTTTGGAGCAAAAATTAATATAAGACCGAGTATTATACCTGATTATTATATTATATTATACCTGATTATTATATGATATATGATATGATATGATATGATATGATATGATATGATATGATATGATATTACATAAGACTGGGTCTTAATAGTAAACTAATACCGGGTTTTGCTCCAAAAGATGCGTTAGAGCTGATTGCCAGGCTAGGTCTTATTTTTGGGGAAACACGGTAGCACCTGTCAGTTTTTCCTCTATTGTCTTTCAGACTGCTTCTGTTTCCTTTGCTCATTTATTCAGTTCTTTAGATTCCACATATAAGGGAGATCCTATGGTATTTATCTTTCTCCAATTGACTTATTTCACTTAGCATAATGTTCTCTAGGTCTATCCATATCATTGCAAATTGCTTGGCCTTTCTTTCAGCTGTGAATCAAAAGAAAAAATCTGTCATTAAAAATTGTTTTGTTTAATATTTTCCTTGTTTCTGACCAATGAGATATGGTTGGAGAAAATACCAAAAGTTTAGCTTACATGAGAAGTGAAAGAATTTTACAAATATTAATATCTTTTTCCTAATTTGGTTCTGTATTGGCATAAGTAATATGGGTTCAGTATTGTGTATCTCTTTTGGGGGGAGCTCCACATTCTGTTGAAATGATATAGTGACTGAGAGTGGAGTAACTGGATAGGTAAGGATTTGTTTCAGTTTTCTGAATAGCATGGTTACTCTGTGTCGGGTAGGAAAATGGGCTTGTTTGAAATAATGGAATGTGCAGATTTTGTGCTAAATATCTTGTTTAGGTACATCTGCATAGTTAGCAGAAAGTCTACCAGAATTGTGTTAGATTTTCTAGAAGAGTTTCATCTCAAAGGGAGAAAATTAAATGCCCTGTGAGGTAGTCTAAAAATTTAATTCCATTTTACTTTAGTGGGGAAAAAAATGAACATATTAGGGCACTTTGGTTGCTCAGTGACAAAAATTCACTAAGGCAGGTAACCAACAGTAGGATTTACTGGTTCTTGTTGCAAGTCAAGGTGAGGTGGGGCTTCAGGGCTCAGACAGTGTCTTAGAGTCCCCATCTCTGGGGTAGGCTCTTTTCATCAGGGAGGCATAATTGTCAGCCCACAGTCCGAGACTGATGGCACAGCACTGTAATCCTCAAAAACATGAAAGGATTCTTTCAGTAACTGTCCAAAACCTGTTAGGAGGGTTTGGGGGACGTACTTCCACCTGAAGCAGTTGCTGTAGGTCCTGTGACAGGAAGCTCTGGCCAGGCTTGAGCTAGGAGTGGGAATTAGGGGAACGGGGTGCCTCACTCTAATCTTACAGAATCAGTTTTTTTAAGAAGCATGTCTGTTCCTGCCTGGAGCTGTCCGGGAGCCACCTTTCCAGTGCCCTGTACATTTAATGAATGATGCTAAATCCAGGTGTGATGCTGGCATGGACATCCTCGGGTGGGCTGGGGAACCTTGTGACTGATTATTTCCTTTGAACAAATCCTTCGAGGTGAAACCACTACGTCGGTCAGACGCTATGAACATGTGTAAGGTTTTGCTGCAGATTGCTGCATTTCACTGCACTCTAGGTTGAATCGAATTATATACCCACCCGCACTGTGGGACTGTCACTGTATTTTGTCACCAGCATTGGCTGTTACCATGCAATAATTCTTTGCCACTTAGATTTCTAGAAAATGGGAATTGATTGATTTAGTTAATATCTTTCTGACTACTAATGAGGCTATTTACTCTTTTGAGAATTGTTAATTCATATACTTTGTCAGTATATGTGTAAAGTTCTACATTGATCTGGAATTAAAGAGTTGATTGTTTACAAACAAAAATACAACATTGATCAGGGTGGCTCATGTAATGGTTCAAAATCAGAAGTCGCCAGCAAGTCAAATATGACACTTGCAAATGATCTTTCTATTACTAAATGAAACACTGATGGTTTACTTTAGGACAGCATCCATTTCACTCTAAATTCATACTTTAAGTCTGAGCATAATTGTTTCTCTTTGTTCGCTTGTTTGGATTCTTTGAGTTCTATAAAAGCTGTAAAATCATAAGGCATTTGTAGAAAATTTTAACAGTGTATGTATTTTTGTTAAAATATTAATTCTAAATGAACTCTTACAGATAGGTAAGGAAAACACAACCCAGAAAGAAACTGGGCAAACAGTATGGAGAACCTCAAAATTTTTGTCTCCAGTAACCACGTACAAAGATGCTCAATGTCTCTAGTAATTGTAGAATAATCAGGGAAATGTGAAACTTCACACCCATTAATTTGGCAAAACTTTTAAAATTCTGATCAGTACCAGATACCAGACAGTGGTGGGCAGGGGAATTGGGACTCTGCTCCCCTGGCAGGTGCGGGGGTCATGGAGAGTCTGCACACATCTCCTTGTTCCAAGAGTGGCACCTGTCGTCTGGTGTCTGTAGTTTATCTTTTTTTTTCTTTTTTTTAAATTTATTGGGGTGACAATTGTTAGTAAAATTACATAGATTTCAGGTGTACAATTCTGTATTACATCATCTATAAATCCCATTGCGTGTTCACCACCCAGAGTCAGTTCTCCTTCCATCACCGTATATTTGATCCCCCTTACCCTCATCTCCCACCCCCCAAACCCCCTTACCCTCTGGTAACCACTAAACTATTGTCT
Source organism: Rhinolophus sinicus (assembly GCF_057876585.1). NCBI lineage: Eukaryota > Metazoa > Chordata > Mammalia > Chiroptera > Rhinolophidae > Rhinolophus > Rhinolophus sinicus. The sequence goes on along the minus strand of NC_142504.1, from coordinate 52,708,504 downwards.
GTGTCTATAGGTTTCTGTTTCTCATTTGTTTGTCTTGTTCTTTTGTTGTTTTTGGTTTATATACCACACATCAGTGAAATCACATGGTTCTCTGCTTTTTCTGTCTGACTTATTTCGCTTAGCATAATACTCTCAAGATCCCTCCATGTTGTCACAAATGTTCCAGTATCATCTTTTCTTACCGCCGAATAGTATTCCATTGTGTATATATATACCACAACTTCTTTATCCATTCATCAATCAAAGGACATTTTGGTTGTTTCCTTGTCTGGCCACCATAAATAAAGCTGCAATGAGCATTGGAGCACATGTGTCTTTATGTATAAATGTTTTCAGATTTTTTGGGTAGATACCCAGGAGAGGGATTGCTGGGTCATATGGCAATTCTATTCGTAATTTTTGGAGGAACCTCCACACTGCCTTCCATAATGGCTGCACCAGTCTGCATTCCCACCAACAGTGTATGAGGGTTCCTTTTTCTCCACAGCCTCTCCAACATTTGTTACTATTTGTCTTGTTGATGGTAGCCATTCTGACTGGGGTGAGGTGATATCTCATTGTTGTTTTGATTTGCATTTCTCTGATGATTAGTGATGTTGAGCATTTTTTCATATGTCTGTTTGCCGTTTGTATGTCCTCTTTGGAGAAATGTCTCTTCAAGTCCTCTGCCCATTTTTCAATTGGGTTGTTTGTTTTTTTGTTGTTGAGTTGCATGAGTTCCTTGTATATTTTGGATATTAGCCCCTTATCGGAGGCTCCGTTTGCAAAAATCTTCTCCCATTCAGTTGGTTGCCTCTTTATTTTGTCGATGGTTTCTTTTGCTGCGCAAAAGCTTTTAAGTTTCATATAGTCCCATTCATTTATTCTAGCTTTTACTTCCCTTGCCTTTGGAGTCAAATTCATAAAATGCTCTTTGAACCCAAGGTCCATAAGTTTAGTACCTATGTTTTCTTCTATGCAGTTTATTGTGTCAGGTCTTATGCTTAAGTCTTTGAAACATTTTGAATTAATTTTGGTACATGGTGACAAACAGCAGTGCAGTTTCATTCTTTTGCACGTGGCTATCCAATTCTCCCAGCACCATTTATTGAGGAGGCTGTCTTTCCTCCATTGTATGTTTTTAGCTTCTTTGTCAAAAATTATTGTCCATATTTATGTGGTTTTATTTCTGGGTTCCTGTGGTTTATCTTTGAATTCCTCATTTGTGGTATTTTCAGAAATTTTTTTTTCCTTTTTTAATTTGAATGCAGTAAATATATGTCAGTTTTCTCATTTGTGGTTTCTGTTTTTTAGATATCTTCCTATATTTCCATCGAAAAGTTTTAAAGTTTTGCTTTTTACATTTAAGTCTTTACTCTTCCTCCAGAAAGTCATTACTGTATGGTGAGGAGAAGGATTTGTTCCTTGATGTCATGATGGAGTCGGAAGTTCTTGCTTTGCCAGGAAAAGAACTGCACAAACATTTGCAACCCCCTGAACCTACTGATTTCCTGTTTTCTTTCTTTAGCCCTACTAGGCCATGGTTTGGTTGCATTCCTGTAAATCCAGCTACCCCAGAATGGATGTAGAAAGAGAAGCGCTGAGGGATGACTGGCGTTGAAGACTGACATGCCCATTAGCAGGGTGGCTGCTGGGTCCTGGAGGTGGCAGGCTGTGGTCTTGAGGCGGTTGTTGGGTAGTGTGGCTCCCTGGCTGTGTGCCAGGCTCAGGGCCAGACCTCTGCACCACCTGCATTAGTTTAACCTCTCTCCTCACTTTCTTTCTCTATAAAATGTAGAGCATAGTCCCACTCGTGATGAAGAGGACTATTTTGAGGATTATTTGAGATACACACGTGAAATATGTATTACCAGGCTCAGTGAATGTCAGCCGTTATGAGGACTGGGATTCATGCAGGAGCCTGATGACAGGCCTTGGGGGCACTTCCTGAAAGAGCTGCACTTTTTCAATCCATTGATGTGGTTGGCTTTAACAATGTTCATTGTATATCGGACAGGCAAACCTGGAAGTGGGGAGCGAGGGAGGCAGGAAGGAAAAAGAAGGGAAGAAGAAAGAGAAACTTCCTCCGCACACCCATTCTCGCATACTGATTTTGCCACCCTCTCCTTCAGATCCTTGGTTCATTTGGGGAGTGGGTCTCTATTATCACATTGCACATAGGGGTTTATTTCTTTGGTATTTTAAGAACATGCTTACTTACTTGTCTCTGTGAAATGGACCCAGTACAGGTCTAGTGACTTGACTCCAGGAATTTCTTTTGAGTGTAGAGACATTCCAGCTTGGTTTACAAGATGCTTCTTTTGAGAACTGTTGGGAGATGACAGTCTACTTGGGAAATGACTTAATGGGGAATTAATAAAGCACTGTTTTTGCACCGGAGAGCGTTATACCAATAATTTCTGTGGTGAAGGTACCACTGAATTTGTGATGTTTTAAATGGTCTTTCTTCACCTTATGTCTGAAAAATAAGTTAGGCATTTTGTATTTGATTTATAACTCAGTTATTTAAAGTGTTTGTATTGTACTTTTTAGAGAAGGATTTTTTTTCCAACCGGTGAAAACACAAAGGCTTTACTTTCTTAGATGTTTTTAGATGATAGAATGCATTAGTATTGCTGCTGCTATTAAGTTATAAATAAAAGTGAGATAAAATAAGTAGAATGTTTTTACTCCTAAACAGATTTTTCCTTTATCATTGGCGGTATCATTAACTTGCATGTTGAGAAAGTGAGCAAGGGAGTCTGTGGGCTCCGCTCTGATGTTCACGTAGCTGTGCCGTCAGCAGAGGTGCACCATGTTTGGCTTTCTGGAGCTGAAGGTTTTCGTCCTCCAAGGTGTAGCACAGCAGGTGCTTAGAACTCCCAATCTAAGGGTAGCTGTTTAAGACTTACTGTTGGAGAATAGTAATATGCTTATCATTGCTGTCCTAGCTACATGATTTCAGGGGCGACAGTCCTATTTCTATTGCATTAACTCGTATAGAAAAAATTTACTATACACTCTAGGGAAAACAATTTGATTTCTGGAGCTGTAGTGTTAGAACCCTGTAGTTTAGGCATCTGGGTGACGTGGCCAGCTGCAGAAGACACCTCGTTCACTGGCCACCTCTCAGCCCTGCTTAGTTGTTATGAAGACATCAATGTTTATTTCTATGCTCAGTTATTATTTGAAGTAGACAAGTTGGGTCGTATGACGCGTGGCAGCATCTTTGTCGGTAATTGCTGTGGGTTCTGACTGCACCTTCTCTGCCGAGTCCTTCCTGGCTCCCAGGCTGACAGCACTGAACTGCTCCAACAAGGTGCTACCTTTTAATTAGACTGTGTATCTTTGCTAGGTCCTTGTTTCTTCATCAGTGGGGTCTAGTGGGCCAAAGTAAAGTTGTGTTTTTAGTCGAAATACTGTACCCTAATTGCAAAGATGAGGCGTGTATAGACTCCTGATGAACCTCATCTTTTCAGAGAGCCCCATTCTCTCCTTCTCCTGTGTTAACATCCGTCTCTGTGATGTTTATATTCTCTGTGACATGCCTCCGTTATTCCCTAAATTCCCTCGATTCTTCTCTTAGTTCATTCTCTCTCACTCATTTTTTATTTTTATTTTTAATTTTTATATTGCCACCCCCTCGTTCAAGTCTTTGTGAACTCTCACCTGGGTTTATTGCAGTGGAACCCGGCTGAGTCCCTGTCCTGTGTCTCTCCTAATCCTGCACAGAGCTGCCCAAGTCACCTTTCCAGGGTGTGCCAGGACTGTGGTACCCCCTGACTGCAGGCACCCGAGAGCCTCTGTGATGCCTGTGGAATAAAACAGCTCTTGTCTGAGGCCCTCAGGGCTTCCATGTCTGGGCATCTGGGCGACAGTCTCCTTCACAGGGCGGCCTACACTGTCTGCACACTTTGTCCTTTCGCTCGTGTTGCAATGTGCTTTCCAGTTTTTGCCTGTGGAAATGCCCAGTGTCCCACCCTCTTTGTGACACCTTCCTTGATGACCCCATGCAGGAGAATGTGTATTTCATATTCATTCAGTGATTGCTTTCGATTCCTTCAGCAAATGTCTGAAAGGATGTGCACGAGATGTAAAGAATAGTGAGACGCGGCCCCTGTGCTCAGGTCGAATCAGATGGGAGCTAGGCATGCAGACTGTGGTCCGTAACGTGTTAAATTCTAAAGTAGCAGCATTACGAAGTGCTGGGATCACAGGCTGTCTACAAACACTGTGAGCGCAGGCTTTCTGTGTCCGTTTTTTGTTTAATCCTCTTCATCTCATGTCGGTTTTTGGAATATTACTATTTTGTTAAATGCACTGAGTGGTAAATTTTCTTCTGCATTATTCCCTTGCAACACTCAGAGATGACCTTGCTTTCTCTCGTAACTCTGCTTTCCTTTTTCTATCACTCCTTCCTTTGTATCTTTGTTGGATACATGTATAAGCAAGAAAAATATTGACCCAATGTAACAACAAATAATTTTTATCATACTTCACACATTATATTTCACCATTTTGAAAGCTGTCAATTGTATTTCTTTTCAGGTCATTTATGGAACAAACATAAATTCTTATAACAGTGGTTTTCCAGTAAAACGGATTGTTTTGCAATGGCACTACCACCTAGCACAATGTCTGGTAGCTGGCAGGGGCTCAGCAATTTTAGTACAGTTACTAGGAAGAGAAACTCTGCTGCCTCTTTATGCTGTTGCTCAGACTTATTTACTGAGAAGTTCCTATTAAAGTTTTCCTCACCCACCTGCCACATTGTGCTGTAGCAAACCATCCCAGCGTCACACGGAGCCAACCATCTGACATGTCCACTTGCAGCTGTCAAGCAAATGGGCGTGCGAGCTATGGGGACAGTGAGCTCTGGCTCCGATGGGATATTCACCCATCTCTGCAGGCTCCTAACTGCAGGTTTGCAGCGTCCCCAGAAGGTCACTGGCCTAAATGTGGACAGTGTTTCGGTGGTTTGCAAGCCTCCTAAGGGCAGCATTTACCTGTCCACCATGAGCACCTGGCATCCGGCACAGTGCCTGGCGTATGAATAAAAGAGGAAATGTGACCAAAAGCCTGATTTTGCCTTTTGTCGAAGCAGTGTTTTAATCGGTGCCCAGGTTGTGAATAACTGGCTTGAATACATGTCGTGTGCAAGCCAGCCTCCTCCCGTTGTCCGCGGGGATGTGGCTGGCACAGGCAGAAGGTGAAGTTTAACAAAAGGAAAACAGTGCTAGGAACCAGCAGTATGCTAGCTTCTGAGGAGGGAATCCCTTCCAAATCCTCCCTGTGCTTTTAAAGATTGTAAGGATTTAGGAAAGGAACATCTGTCTAAGACTCCTGCAGGCTGAAAGGCCATCCATGTCCGTGCTTCAGCTGCGGCGGAGCCGTCCTGGCAGGTCCAGCGGTGGTATGAACGTCTGAGCCGCTGGCCAGCCAGCTGCGCGCAGGGGCCGTGGGTGTGGGGTGCAGGGGTGTGAGGGGTCAGATGAGGTTGCAGGTGGTCCTTGTAGGTTTACAACATCTAGGTCATACCCAGTGTGCTCTTACGGGGAAGTGGTTAAAACCTCTTGTTGAAGATATGTTTAAAAGTTAAAGTATTTATGAATATTTTGATGCATATCAAAGACTGATAAACCTTGCTTATAAATGCAGAAAATTTAAGCCAAAGTGTTAAACCAGTGATGACACAATGAATGGACTAAATTGTTTTGAAACAAGGTGGTTCTTATAACTTCTTTCTATTCTTCTCATTCCCCGATTATTTTTTTTTCTCTTTGATTATTTCCAAGATACTAGTTAGAGTTTGAATCAAGGACATTCATTTTCTAATTGGGTAATTTTATTTTTTGATCATTAGAATTGAAGTGAAAGTGGCTAATGAGAGATACTTAAATTAATTTTTTCCTATCGAACTGTATTCTTCTTGTGGAATATAGAATATTTATTAAGGCTCTGAGAAGGTCCACGTAGGCAGTGTACCCTGTGCTGTAAAGTAATCATTTCATATTTATCCACATTAACTTTGCAGCCTCAGGGGAAAGCTATGATGAGCCCTACAGCTGCTTGAAGCACTACAGCTGGTTTGAAATCACTCTAAGGAGAATCACCTGTAGTTCCATAGATAGTGATATTTGGGGAGTGTTTTTGAGCTCCTGTATTGGGACCATAACAGACGTCACCTCAAATAACACATGTAATTGTTTCATATTATTAAAGTAATGATATTGGTATGCTCAGTATTTTAACTAATATATACGTTATTCAATAAATGCTTTTCACTTAGAAATCAGCTTTGTTTATATCAATAGGTTAGTACTTTTTCAGAATATGCAATTTTATTTTATTTTTTCAAGCTTTATTGAGATCTAATTGACATAGAAAGTTATGTAAGTTTAAGGTGTACAATGTGATGATTTGATACACATATATTTCAAAATGCGTACCATGATAAGATTAGTTACCACATTCTTCACCTCACATAATTGCCAAGTGGGTGTTGTTATGGTTACAGGGAGAACTTGAAAGCTCTCCTCTCTTAGCATCCATCTGCAGTACGCAGCGCAGTGTTAGTAACTACAGTCTCCCTGTTCTGCCTCAGGTCCCCTGAGCTTCCTCGTCTTGGGAGTTTGTACCCTCTGACCAGCATTTCCTCGTTACCCACCCCCGGGCCCCTGCAACCCCCATTGTACTCTGTTTCTATGAGTTGAATATTTTTCTGTTCCACATAGAAGTGAGGTCATACAGTGTCTGTCTTTCTCTGTCTGACTTATTTCACTTAGCATAATGCATTCAGGGTCCATCTGTGTTGTCATCAATGGCAGGATTTCCTTCTTTTTGATGGCTAAATAATATCCATATGCTTGTATATATACACCACATTTTCTTTATCCATTCGTCAGTGGACACTTAGGTTGTTTCCATGTCTTGGCTATTGTGAATAATGTTGCAGTGAGCATGGGGGTGCAGATATCTTTTAGAAATCCTGATTTTATTTCCTTTGGGTATATACCCAGAAGAGAGATTGCTGGGTCATAAGGTAGTTCTATTTTTAATTTTTTGAGGAACCTCCATACTGTTTTCCATAATGGCTGTACCAGTTTACATTCCCACCAGCAGTGTATGAGAAGGGTTCCCTCTTCTCCATATCTTTGCCAACTTTTATCTCTTATCTTTTTCATTATAGCCATTTTAACAGGTGTGAGGTAAAGCTCACTGAGGTTTTGATATGCATTTCCCTGTGACTACTGATGTTGAACACCTTTTCATATACTTGTTGGCCATTTGTATGTCTTCTTTGGAGAATTGTCTATTCAGTCCTCTGCCAATTTTTAAATATGATTGTTTTCTTGCTGCAGTCTGCACTCTATATCAGTGGGTTTTGTATCTGTGTATTCAGGCAGCCATGGATTTGAAAGTATTAAAAAAAAGTTACATTGTTGCTGACATGTACTATGTAGTTAAGTCTACCAAGGATGTATCTGCCCTGAACTATACGGATTTCTTTCATTCTTCCCCAAACAGTACAGTATTAACAACTATTTCCAGATCATTTGCATTGTATTAGGTATTATAGGTAATCTAGAGATGATTTAAAGTATACGGGAGGGTGTGTGTGGGTTGTATGCAAATAGTACGTTATTTTACGTAAGGGACTTGAGTATCCGCAGATTTTGGTATCTGCGAGGGGACTGGAACTGATGCCCCATGGATGCCGAGGGACAACTATTTTGAGTTGTATGAATTCCATGTACATTTTGGATATTAACCTCTTATCAGATATATGGTTTGCAGATATTTTCTTCCATTTCATTTTGATTGGTTGTTTGGTTGGTTGGTTGGTTTTATTACTTGTGTTTTTAGTGTTGTATCCAAAAACTCATTGCCAAGATCAACGTTAAGGAGCTTTTCCCCTATGTTTTCTTCTAGGAGTTTCATAGTTTCAGGTCTTACCTCTAAGTCTTTACTTTTAAGATCTTACATTTAAATCCATTTTGAGTTAATTTTTGTGAGTGATGTAAGATAGGGGTCCATTTTCATTATTTTACATGTGAATATCCAGTTTTCCCCCCATGTATTAAGGAGACTATCCTTTCCCCATTTTATTATTTTTGGCTCCCTTGTCTAATGCTGTTTGACCATATGTTTTTGGGCTCTTGATTCTGTTCTATTGGTTTGTGTGTCTGTTTTTATGTCAGTACCATACTGTTTGGATTACTGTAACTGTGTAATATAGTTTGAAATCAGGATGTGTCATGCCTCCAGCTTTCTCTCTATGTTGCTTTGGGTATTGAGAGTCTTTTGTGGTTCCATGTGAATTTTAGGATTTTTTTTTTTTTTTTTGAAAAAATATACTTTTAGTTTTGAAAGTATAAGGTGATCAATAGCTGTGGAATAAAGTATATTTCAGCCACATTATCATACAGAATTTTAAATGTAACATATGCAGCTAGGCCACATTTTACCACTACCCTTTCTGTTTATTCAGAGTGGAAAGTAAATGACTTTGCAGATTTTTAAATTATTTCTCAAGTTGGAATGAATTGCTACTGATAAAACGTTTTTCCTCCATCTGCAGAAACAGCAGCTCTTGTTAAAAGCTGGATTATCACTTCAAGAACCTGAAATTAATGTAGTTATTAAACCTTAGAGATGTAGGATCATCTGTAAAACCTCATAAGAAGACACAGTTCTTGCATATTTACTTAAACTGTGAACTATATTATAGCTTGTGTCGTGGGGAAATGATTGCCGTGTGAAGTCGCTAGCTCCTCTTCACATTCAATACTGATACTGAGAATTGGAAACCTTGGGTCTCAAAAGAACGGGGGCATGTTAGAAGTTAACTCTTTCCATTGATCGTTTCCATTGAAGGCTTTACCATTCTTTAAAACTTTTCTCATTTTTAGGAAAATAACATTTTTTAAAAAAAATCTTGTTTCTGTTTTTATGTATTCTGCGCTTAATGAGTTGGCTTCTTACAAAGCTCTTACTTATTTAGCCAGTTTTCTGGTTCAGAGCCTTGGGGTTCTCATTCTTTCCACAGCTTCATTGAGTCCTTTCTTCTGTGCCTGCTGCTGGGTTTTAAAGTAGATTTCTGCTCTCTAGGAGCTCAAGTTAATTGCCAAAGGCAGGCAACTGAGTGAGTTATTGTTCTGAAACAGGTGTGCTCTGATTGGGTGTGATGTTGGAACACACAAGAGGGTGTCCCATCCAGCAGAAAGGACGTTAGGAGCCTTTCCAGGGGTCCCAAGGGAGTGGGAGTTCATTACCTGTGCCTGGTGTGAAAACATTAAATAGCTTTACTGTTTAACTGAAAGTCCTCATGTATTCTCACTTTCAAGTGAAAGCCAGCAACCTAGCTTCCTGGTGATTAATAAGATGTTTATAACTCAAATTTGGTAACTGAAATTTCCAGCCTCTTAATTTTTGTCTCTGTCATTTTAAATTTTGTGTTGACTTTTGCATTATTTTGTTTTAATCCTGAACCAATTTTTCACTGTATGTTTATTAATCATTTTTTCTACCTTTTGTTGTCATTGTTGAAGATTTTTAAAATCATTTAATTTAACATTTATTACATATCCAGAATTTAATATTGCTTTGAAGTCAGACTAGGAGTATATCCTTCATCTTTTCTTGTAGAATTTTATTTTTTCAGTTTCTTCCCTTAGTATTTGTTATGCTTGTTCACTTGAGATTTAATTTTTTTTAATGGGTTCATGTTTTCTTAGCCTTTTTTTTTTTTTGGCGGGGGGCGGGGAGTGAGGGGAAACTGATATGCTTGGTAAGAATGATGTAGTTTAGCTTTTGTCACAGAACTATACATAACAAAAAGGGTCCTTATTATTCTTTTATTTAACACTGTTTATATAGCCCATTGTGGTCATTTCAACAGTGGAGATTGCTACTGTAAAGGAAGGCTAAGAGACTTCCCATTCCTCCTGCCCGGGAAGTGCTTGGTGGTTTTTGGGGACAGCTGGCTGTGGAGGGTGGGTACCTACCAGTTACCATGGCTTTCAGGAGTGACAGGGATATGAGGTTGCAGGGACACTGAGTGAGTAACTGGCTGGAGCCAGTTCTCTTTTGCTTTCACTAAACCCATATTTTTGAGACTTTTCAAGAAAGTTTCACAGAAGTTCTCCAACTTCAATATTGTCTGTTGATAAATTCATTCTCCATTTTGATTTAAAGGATTTAATGCGAACCTAGAGATGAACTCTTAGATCACCTGAGAAGATTTGACAATTAATAGTTAAAAGTTAGGCCGTTCTGGCCATAGAATAAATCATTGAGATAATAAATGTTTGTTTTGTTTAATTTTGTTTTGTCGATTTGTAGAAAACCCACAATTAGATGTATTTTTCAGAGGCTTCTTAAATGCAGATGGAGGTCTTGCTTACTGGGGGAGGAGGAGGGTTCATCAGGGGAGAGTAGAATAAGCAGTAAAATGAGCTTTTCCCAAGGATGGAAGAACAGACGTTTGCTTTTCACACATTCACGTTGCTGCAGCTGCCTGTGACCTAGCAGCATGAGGCTGCATAGGGCAGCTGTGCGGGTGTTGGGATTGTCGGACTAGTGCACCTCCGAGAAGGAAATGCAATCTCATCTGCTGTTCTTATTCATTCCACCCAGTGTCCATGGGGATGCAGCATTTGTGAAAGAATCAATTTGTTAGTCAGAGGAGCCTTACAAATTATACATTAGCAGATTGATTTCTTGGGTTCACTGTTGGGGGACCAATAGTTTAAGGTGGGATGATGAGGGGTGTCAGGGGAGAAGAACTTGCCACAAAGAACACCATTAAAAGCCGGTTTCGAAATGACCGTGAATTTATTCCTCATTGAAGAGCTGACATAATCCAGAGTAAGTGTATTTATTTCAAGCAATTTTCATTAGTTAATTGATCATCACATGAGATGTACATGTTGGTAATTTTGCCTTTTCTGTAAATTAAGAACTTGAGACCACCTGTGGTGGACTTGGATTTACATGTGCTGGTCCTTGCCCCCTCCCGCTTCCTTAGTCGTCTTTTTTTGTTCCATTAAGGAAACATTTTTGTATGTTCTATAGTGTCAGCTTGACATTATTGATTTTTGAACAAACTCACTTATATTGTCCAGAATTCCAAACATGTCTCTATTAGGAATAAAATTGTAGCTAATGGAAAATACAGCTGAGGTCCTTTTTCTCTGGTGCCTTATCCTGATCTACATCTACTCCAGTGTCTCATCTTTGCAAACACACCCTGTAAGTTCTATGTATAAAACAAGCCATTGGAGAGATCGGTGTTGAAGAACCACCGAATCGTGCACTCCAGTTTCTTTCTTGGACTGTGTCTCTTTTTCCTGTTTTTCTTCCTGTTGTTATCGTTATTGTTTATTTCTAGAGTCTAGAAATGACAGGTACGTGTGAGGCATTTGTTCCTATTTATTTCTGAAGGGAATGATTTGGTAACATTGACAGCTGTCATATTGACATCCTGTTATTCATTTGTTTATTAAATGTTGTGGAACTATTATAGAAATTGATATGCACAGTGGTGATACTTGATTATCTCTCAAGATAAAAATATGTGCTGCAGGTCCTCAGAATGATGACTTTAGCAATCAAGATTAAGTTTGTTTTCTTCTTGTTTTTAGATTGATGAATTTGCTACATAGTCATTTAAAAAATATTTATCTTTTGATTACAAACAAAATCAATTTTTGTTGTAAAAAATTAGCAAAACATGAAAAGGGACCACCTAAACAATAATTTCTCAGCACCCAGATGTAAGCAATGCTGACATTTGGGAGTGTGTACTTCCAGTCACATATATTACATGTAAATACCTGAAAACACAGTAGTATTTATAAACATCGGATTGTACTTACGCAGAGCTAGCCAGATTGTGCGATTGGGGGGCACCATCCTCCGAACTGCCAAGCTGCGAAAGACTTCTGACAGCCGACTGCAAGTTCTGGGAGTTCCGTTTGATGGTTAGCTAAAGGACTCACAGACCTTACTGAGATTATACGATTATGGTTTATTTACAGGGAAAGGATACAGGTCAAAACATCAGCCAGGGGAAGAGACACATAGGGCACAGCCCGGATGGTTCTAAAAGTGCCGCTTCCATTGTACTCAGGCCATTTTACCCTCCTGGCAGAGAGGTGTGCCAGCTATGGAAGCTGGCCTTGGTGTTCAGGGTTTTACTGGGGCTCTCCTCCGTAGGCCTGAGTGGCTGACAGCTTGTCCACATGGTCGAGCTCGGCCTCCAGGGTGACTGGCACCCTGTGATCCAGAGACCCTACCCTAACTCTCTTAGGTGGGGGCTGGCCCCCACCTAAGGCTATTGGGCTTGACTGGCCCTACCTGTAACAAGGAGGACCCTTTCATCTGCTGAGGTGACAGATTATCTCCCAGGAGCCATGGCCAAAGGCCAGACCTCTCTTTGCTACAGCCACAATTTTTTCTACATAATACTTTTTTTAACTTAATTTTTTTGTTTATGCTTTTAATTTTTATCGTTTAGATTCCTTGCTTTTGGAAATTTAGATAATTTCCATTCCTTAGTGTTGTACAAAAGAAATCTGCTATGAAAAGCATCTTTATAAAATAATCTTCTTACTTCTCCTTGGGTGTAATAATAGGCAATGCAAATTTTAAAGAATTTTGATACACTTTGCCAAATGATCCTTTGGAAGGTTCTCCAAATTTGACTTCCCACCAGCAGTGTAAGAGGAGTATGTGTTTTTGTGCATCTTTGCCAAAAGTAGGTACTTGAAACATCTTTTCTGATTCCGCAGGCAAAATATCTTATGGTTTTATTTTCCATGTATTTGTTATTACTGAGGTTGATGATGCTTGTTTTTGTTTACCTACAATTTGTACTATTTCTTTTGTGAGTTAAACATTCAAATTTCTTTAGGAAGTAAAGAAAATTTTAAAATGTACAGTAAGCTGCAAAGTTATTTGAAATTTACATGAGAAGGAGTAAATATCCTTAATCTATAATAACCTCTTGTGAATCAATTTTAAAATTATGGACACCCAGTGAAACACTCTCTTCCTCTGGATTCATGCTTAGAACTTAGAGTTTAGGGTTGTAATTTTTACTGATATATTAACTGGCTTTTCTCTTCAGTTCTATTTGAAGTGACCCTAGAAATATAAAATATCTGTACTCTCGCTTTAAAATAGGTAAGGGAAGTAAGTGGCTAATGAGCATGTGCTAAATCCCTCATCTTCTCAATGAATCAGTTAAATGCAATTGTGTTGATTTGGGGTGGAGTGGGGAACATAATTTAACTATAACTTATAATAATCACTAATAAGATAAAAATCCAATGAACTACACCTAAATTCTTCCTAGGTAGATGAAAGAAAACAATTTGAATAATAGAGCAAAAGAATAATAATGAAATGGGAAAACATAATTCTAAAAAATATAATAAAGTAACAGAGATAACACTAAATGCACCAGATATTCTGTTAGTAAAAGAAAAATTGCCTCAGCTTTGAAGGACACATTATCCCACAAGATGATGGGAGTGAAAAACAAAGATGTGAGCAAAAATACCTTATAAAAAGCCAAACAGAAATTAAGTACGTTGGCAATAAAAATGTTTGAGAAAAAGTAGAGTTTAAGGCAAAGAGCATTAACTAGCAGAAGGTACATTATATTGATTATATTTACAAGCCAAAAGGAAAATAGTTATACTTTTTATGTGCCAAATTATAGGGCCTCTAATATCCGACCAAAGTTTATTCGACATTCAAAGAGAAATGGACAAAATTCCAGTTGGTAGCAGGAAAATTTTGAAACCTTTCTATCAGTTTTTAGTAGATCAAGAAGAGAAAAAAACAAATGATATGTAGAAATTGAATAACACGAGTAACATTAAAAACATGTCTAGTTTGAGTTAAAATAGAGAATATGAATTATTTTGAAAGGATGATCTCTTAGGTTTCAAAGAGAAATCAGTAAATTTCTAAAAAATACACAAATCACATTCTATGAACATAATTGTAGTGACACTAGAGTTTAATAATAGCTAGATAAATAAATAACAGTCTCCATCCTTCGAAATAAAATAAAATGTTACTTTTCTCAAAGAGGAAATAGTTATTTCAATTTACATCATTTTCTGGCCTCTGGCTTATGGTCAGTGGTATACTCAAAGGAAAATACAAAACAGTTTATTATTTTATGATTAACAAATGAGCAATTACAAGCAGTATGTCAATGTGAGGAAATTAGAGTAAGGTCAACAAAATCGTTCTAACACAAGAAGGAAAAATTAATATTGATTAAGAATAGAAACTAATAAAATAAAAAACATTTAAAAATACAATAAATTTATTGATGGAAATCTTGCTTCTATAAAAAGACCAAGACAACTGATGAACATCTGAAAAGGATAATGAAAGAAAAAAGAAATAAAATACTGGTATACCTGTAAGAAACTGCTATATATATTTTTTAATATTTGCAAATATTAAATAGGAAAATTAATGGTACCTACCTACCTCATAGAATTGCTGTGAGGATTAAATTATATAGTATGTATAAAACTCTTAGAATAAAACCTATACATAATAAACATAATAAACCCTAATTTAGTAGTAGTAGTATTACTGCTTACTATTAGTAGTATTAATCTCAGTATTATGAAAATATTAAATAAGGTAAAATAAAAAATATTTCACTAAGAATTTGAAATGCACTGTTTTCTGGGAAAATATAAATGACCAGAATAGAATTAGAACATTTGAGTACCTTGGCAATCATGGGAAAAAACATAATCTAAGAAAAAGCCCATTGAAGTTATTGATCCCAGACATTTTCATGGGCAAGTTTTTTTAAATTTTATTTAAAACTGTTAATGTTTATTTTTATTGTGAAATATAACTTTTGAAAGTACATAAAATGTGCAGTGAAGCAGCTACAAAGCAGCAGTCATGTGACTCCCACTGTGTTAGAGTGGACCCCGAGATCCTCCTGCTACAATTCCTTTAGAATGTCCCACTGTACTCCACTGGCTACTAATAACCGCCTAGCTTTTATTTCTCATTGTGTACCATCCACGTGCTCTCCCATGCACTATACTGTAGTCGTGTCCATTTTTGTATATTCTTTAAGTGGAATCATAATATTGGAAATGAGAAAAGGATGCTCACTATCATAGCTACTCCCAGAATGAAACAAAGTGCAAGACCTTCAAGAGGAAGAGTATGAAACCTTATTTAAAGACGTTGAATTCCTGAATAAATAGAGAAATGCTTTATGTAGATGGATTAGAATAATCAACATTGTAAAGATACCAAAGGAAAGCTCTCAGCATTTCACCATTAAGTGAGACAGGGATTTTTCACCTAGTATGTATGCTGAGCGTTTTTACCATGATTGCATGCTGAGTTTCATCAACGCTTTCTGCATCCATTGAGATAATCTTTCACTGTTGCTCATTTATTTTATTAATGCAGAAAATTATATATTAATTAATTTCCCTATGTTATACCCTCCTTGTATTTCTGGGATAAACTTGGCTTTTATATGTATGCTGATTTCATTAATATTTTCTGTAGGATTTTTTCCTTTAATTTCAATGAGTGAGATTTACTTGGACTTTTTCTTTCTCATAATATCCTTATTGAGTTTTGTGATTGTAAGTGTATGCTGGTAAGGTAAAATGAGTTAAGGAGCATTTCCTTTTTATTCTGTGCCCTGGAAGAATTTGTGTATGATTGCAATTCTGTACTCTTTGAATTACCTCTTATGAAGTTAATATTTTAGTGAGTAAATTTGACAGTAAATAAGATAAATAAGTACAATACATAAGTAAAATGCATAAGTAAGATAGTGGTAAGTGCTAAGAAGAAAACAAAAAAAGCAGTGAAAGAGTTAAGAAACCTCTTGGGAGAAATTTTGAAATTTTAGATCAGATGGCCAGAAAGCAGTATGAGAAAAATGACTACTGTGTTTCCCTGAAAATAAGACCTAGCCCGAAAAGAAGCCCCAGTTAAGATCGTCAACCAGATGGACGCATTTAGTATGTTCCTAAAGAAGATGACGTGGCTGTATTTGAACAAATGTAGATTGTTGTACATGAAAAAAATAAGACATCCCCTGAAAATACTCCCTAACACATCTTTTGGAGCGAAAATTAATAAGACCTGGTCTTATTTTGGGGGAAACACAGTACCAGTGAAGAGCTGGCAGCAAAGCTTTCCTGCACGAGCAAACAAATGCAAAGACTGTAAGGCAGGAGAAACAGCAAGAAGGCCCTCATGGCTGGAGGAGAGAACAAGGCAGAGCCGATGAGGTCAGAAGTTGGAGGGAGGGTTGTAAGGAGGTCATTTGGGACTGTGAGGTCGTAGCAAAAACTTCATCCTGAGATGGGAGGCCATTGGGGTGTTTTAAGCAAACCCTCTATTAGTTAAGAGACTATAAATTAAAGGAGAATGATGGTGGCTTGCACCTGGATGGCAGCTGAAGGGTGAGGAAAAATCTGGATAAATTTTGTTTGCAAAGATGGTAGTAATTGCTGACAGATACACATAGAATGTAAAAGCACGACAGGATGGCTCCAAGGGGTTTTGCCCTGAGCCACTAGAATAATGTGCTAGTCCTCAACTGAGATAGGGAGGTCATCATCAAGAAGGGCCCTTTTATGAGGGAGTGTCAGGATATGTTGTAGTTAAGATGCCCATTAGGCATCCAAGTCCATGTGTCAAATAGGCAGTTCTGTGTATTGGTCTGTAATAGGGAGGGGTCCCATCTGGAGATGAAAATTTAGGAGTAATTCCATGACGTGGAAGAGAATACCGAGGGAGGCAGTGTAGATGTGAATGGGAAGATAGGCAAGGACCGAGCCATGAAATAGAGATCAAGGGGTCAGGAGTACCCACCCAAAGAGTCTGAGAAGGAGCAACTAGAAATTTAAAGGAAAAACAAGTATGATTTCCTGGAAGCAAAGCAGAGAGAGCTGTCTGCAGTGTAACATGCCCCTGTTAGGGAAAGTAAGTTAGGATTAAGCAATGACCATTGTGTTTAGCAACATGGGGGTCATTTCATCTTAAAATTTACATGGAATAATAAAAATCCTTGAGAAAAGCCATGAAAAGTGTGAAGAATTGTGACTGTGTCTTGCCTTACCAAATATCAGAACATACTTTATGCATCCTATATAATTAGATCAATGTTGAATTAATATAGCAGTGGACACAGGTACCATAATTGAAAACCCAGAAGATTATTTCAGTGTATATGAACATGTATTGTATGATAAACATAGTTCTCTTTAGGATGAGTTATTTAATAAGTGAGGCTAGGCCAACTGGATATCCATTTGAAAGAAAATAAAATGAATCCCTAAAGTATTAAAGACTTAAATGTTAGAAATAAAGCAATATCCATCTTGCAAAGAAATATAGGAGACCCCATATACAATGTCTGGGTAAAGAATTGTACCAAGACCTCATACCCTAAAAATAAAAAAAGGAAATTGACAAGAAAACATCAAACATGTTAATAGAAAAATGGGTAAGAAATGTGAAGAAGCAGTTTGTAGAAGAGCTAATTAATTGGCGGACAGACTTAAGAAAAATAGTTTATTAGTAGTTAGGGAAATAAATCAATGAATATTGATCTTTGGCAGAAAAAAAGGTTAAAAGGAAAACATTTCTATTGCTAATAGAAGTGAGGGAAAGAGAATTCTCATACTTTGTAGGTATGATTTGTTTTCCTCCCTAATACTGCTTATGTGGTGGTTCAATCAGATTCTGCTCAGGAAGAAACACTGGAATGAAAAGTTTGGCTTACTTGTGCATAGAATACCACTGTGTGGCCTGGTCTCTGAATAGTAGGCACTGTAGTTCTAGACAACTGGCAGAAACTCCGAGGCCTCATTTTCCTGTTGTGCGGGGCAGGTAGCCAACCTGCGCTGGCCGCTTTCCCCTGAAGCTGTGAGGGTCAGCTAATGAGGCTCCCAGATCTTTGGAAATGATACAGCGCGATTCAGAGAATATTAGTACAGGCCATGTACAAGCTCCGAGCTGTTTTAGTACAAGTCCAAGAACAAATTACATCAATATTGACATGTGTGTGCGAAGAAAATACACTTCTGAATGTAAGCTGCAGTAAAGAAGGGCTTTGTAAAGGAGGACTGCAGTCAGCACTGGGGCTTGGTTTCGTGCCTGGGACTGCACTGTCCAGTAGAACTTTCTGTAGTGGTGAAAGCCTTTCGTAATGTGTCCCTGTAACACGGTAAAGCTGGTCACATGTGGCTTTGCACACTTCGCATGTCTTGGTGCAACTGAGGAACTGAATTCTTAATTTAGTTTAATTTTAACTAACTTTCTGCATAAATGGTCACATGTGGATAGTACAGTATCAGACAGGACAGGAAACCTTGACATTGATCAGACTCCATGCACCGATTACATTATAATTTGAGGTAGATTATAAAGTATGTGGAATTTATATTTGCCAAGAGTAAAATGAGTATTAAAATATTGTTTGGTGGGCCAGCCCAGTGGGTTAGGTGATTGGAGCTCCATTCTCCTAACTCCGAAGGCTGCCGGTTCGATTCCCACATGGGCCAGTGGGCTCTCAACCACAAGGTTGCCGGTTCAATTCCTTGAGTCCTGCAAAGGATGGTGGGCAGCGCCCCCTGCAACTAAGATTGAACACGGCACCTTGAGCTGAGCTGCCTCTCCAATGGCTTAGTTGGTTGGAGCGCAGGCTCTCAACCACAAGGTTGCCCGTTGCTGGTTCAACTCCCGCAAGGGATGGTGGGCTGCACCCCCTGCAACTAGTAACGGCAACTGGACCTGGAGCTGAGCTGCGCCCTCCACAACTAAGACAGAAAGGACATCAACTTGAAGCTGAACAGAACCCTCCACAACTAAGATAGAAAGGACAACAACTTGACTTGGAAAAAAGCAGTCCTGGAAGTATACACTGTTCCCCAATAAAGTCCTGTTCCCCTTCCCCAATAAAATCTTTTTTAAAAAATGTTGTTTGGTGAACAAAAGATCAGAATAAGGAAACTGTTAATGGAAGATATTCCGCGAGGAAAGCATTTTCCAAAGAAGACTAGACGCTGAGCGTTCAGACTTCTCCGCCAGAAATGCAGACACGTTGGCATTAGTGCTCCCCCAACAGCCTTTGCTTTGCCCATCACACCACTCCCTTTGCAGGGTGCCCCTTCACTACTCAGGGCTGGAGTGCTGGCCCTGTTTTTTCTCTATTGTGATTCTTCTCCATGGGCTTCAGTTGCTTTTCCTGTTAAATGGATCAAGTAGCTCTCTTCAAGGTCCTTTCCTGTTCTAACATTCTAGGAACTTGTAAGGAGATGGCTTGTGTGGTGATTTAGGGCTCACGATGGGAAAGGATTCTGTGGCCAGTGGTGTCAGCCAGTACCCGGGGATCCTCAGCAGCGTTGGTCATTCGTAGGTGGCCTTTCTCCGGGTTGGGGGTCTTGGTCTGCCCTCACCTTCGCTTACTAACCAGCTCTGAGGTACCTTCCATTGAAGAAGGATCCAACATTCAATTTTGTATATTTCCATTCATTCTTAATAAACCAAACTCTTTTATCATGAGTTATTAAAAATAACTGATTAGCAAGCTCGGGTTATAATTGATGAAGGCTTACTTTCCATGGATAGTTTGTTCCTATCATGCTTTGTGTAAGACACTTGGAAACTGCCATTATTCAAGAAGGAAAAAAAGAGCTTGTCATTTTTTTAATGTCAACATTCGTTGATTTTTTACTTCTATGAGAATATCCACCATTTAGTAAACAGTTGGCTACATAGAGAACTGGAAAGCTGTGAAAAATATTAAAAGCACAATTGTGCATTTACATTTGGGAAAATACATCCAAAGTAGAAAGCCTGATTCGTATCTTCACAAATTTTTAAATTTCAGATTCAAAAGAATGGGGGATGACAAAGTTAATATCAACTAGACCCTGTGGGTTCTTCCCAGAAAGCACTGAGCATAAAGTATAAATAAAAGTTGGCCCACTAATTTATAAGAGAAAAGCAAATAGATTGGCTGGTGAACCAAACTAAAACAATTAAAATTTTTCTTTACATTGTGATTTCTATTTTGGCTTTTGTTTTGTTCTTTTAACAGATTTGGTTGGGAAAGAATTTTAGAAGTGTGGAATAAATAGAACAGGACAAGTAAAAAGGCATATAACATGTAAGAAAAACAACATTTTAGGGACCTCAAGTGTGAAGTAGATAACTTGGGGAAGTCTTAGCTTTCTGGGCATATTACATGTCTGGGAACAAATCTGTATTTTACCATTTTCATTTACAAAAAAAATATGTCTTGGACTCATGCATCTAAACTAATAGACAAGTTGTATCACTTAAATTTACAGAGCGCTAAGGTGTTTTATTATTATTTTCCTAAAGTTTGACTTTTTTTTTTTTTTTTTAATAGAGTCCTGTGAAGATAAATCAGATTAGCCTGGATGAAAGTGGAGAGCACATGGGCGTGTGTTCGGAGGACGGCAAGGTATGGCGCTGATGGTCACATGGAAAGCAGGGCTCTGGGACGTCACCCACTCCAAGTGCTCGCAAGCCCTCTGCCTACTACATACCTGCATAGGAGAACCTGGCTTATTCTTTTTGGGTATTGGACTTGCTTTCGATGGCTCATAATTAAAGTAAAATACATTTTGCACAAATGTGCCTTAGGAAAAGTAATTACAAGAATGTCAATAATATAACTAGTATTAAGCTGATTAACAGCTGTGGCAGGGGGATGTGTCACCTTAATCATTACTTCTATGCCACTTATACTTCAGTGACTAGTTTGCAGTTCCTGCAAGACAGTAGTTTAATGCCTTTCTGCCATAAATCCACAAAATTGGATTTTGTGGGCCTGATTTCTGTGGGCTGGTGGTTTTCATTTTCACAAGTTATGAATGTTGCTCTTGAATTATAGAATCTTTTGATAAGCAATCATAGTTTATCAGAAGAATAAAGTGTCTTACAATGGCCACATTAAATAAATGTAAAATCAATATATGTACAGTTTTCTAAAAACCCGCACCCACTTCCTCGACTGAGGACATACATCATTTGTGCAGTGTATAACTAACAATTATCAGTTCTTGCTGATGTTGAGCTGTGACATTTAGTGGTTGTGGTGATTGATTTTCCACTTATAAGAATGTCTTTTTTGTTTTTCAGTCGATGGAAGTCCTTTCTGATGTTTGCAATGATAAAATTCAAATGCACAGTGTATTTAAACTACTTTTCTAAAATAACAGTTTAAGAAGAGAATGCATTAAGAATCATTACAAAACCTCACCTATTCCTGAATGAAGAGAACAGGTTTCCTAATCTAATTTTGTATTTTTCATGTGATCTAAATTGAATGGGCCATTAAGATGAGTAAATTAAAAACAGTGTACTCAGTATAAAAGATTTATACCCACTTAATCTGTTAACAAAAGAAAAATGAAGTCTTGACATACAAGAATGCATTTTATATATCTCAGCCTAATGCTTCTTAAAGAGTCTTTTGAAATAGTAATTGGAACATTTGTGCTTTTTAAAAGGCACTGTCAGATTTTACAGTACCTTCTGAAATTCTGAGATGAACGAGACTCAAAGAAAGATTGAGGGAAGAGTTGGTATGTGCAGAAATTGAAAAGAATTATCCAAACTACCGGAACATTTTTGTGTTCGTGTATTTGTAAGAAAGATCATCTTCATTTTGTTTTCTTAACGATGAGGAATTCCTTCTGGACTGATACCATTTTAATTGAACTAATTTGTGGAAAGAGAATACTCGTTTTTTTTAATTGGAACATAATTTTTATTGAGATGCTTTTTATCTAGGAATTTTCAGAACTTTAAATGTTGGAGAATTATTTGATGTGGCAGAGTGGGGCTTTTTAACTACTGTGTCTGGTGGATAATGAGATGACCCTCAGATATCTTGCAGTACACTTCTTGGCAGACACCTCTGTTTTTCCATTTTAGTCAAATTTATAACTGCTGTGTTTTGATGTAGACCCATGATACATTTTAAAAAATGTTTTTCTCATATATTTTATTGGCACTGTTAGAATTGAAAATAAGTGTTTCAGTGCACATTTTTATGTTACTAGCCCTTGCTGTGGCGTAGTCAGCGGTGTGAAAATTGGGCAGCCAGTGTAGAGTGATCTGGTAAAGTGGTTAGTGATGATAAAAATAAAGATTATTATAAAGACAAACTCCAAATATCTAGATTGAATGCATCTTTAAATGGTTGTTGTGATTTCTCTTTCTTCGGTATATTAAGACTCCTATATAAATAATTATTTATGTTCTATTTCAAGGATAATCTTTGATATTGATATTGCTTGAAAATCATAATTTTAACAGTTGTTTAAAATTTCCTCTATTTATTCAGCTGGTGCTCATTTCTTTCTTTTTATTCCATAGCTTCTCTGTGCTTGAGTTCTAAATTTTGAGATATACTTACACACATATCTTATGTGTGGGTGGGGGGAGTGGTTTCAGTTTACTGGCATACATTTTTAGGTAACTTTCTGATAAGTACATATACATTTATTTTCTGATCTCTTATGTATTTCCTTCATACGTAAACTAGAATCAGTTTAGAAATAGAGTTCTGGGTTGAAATATTTTTCTCTCAAAATTTTTGAGATGTTCTCTTTTGTGTGACCTTTATCTTTGTAGACACATGTGAGGCCAGCCTACTTTTGTTCTTTCACAAAACCTTTTTAATTTTTTTCTTGTCCTGCCTTGGAACTCAGACTAATAACAATAATGACAACGACAACAATAAGTGATGCTTGTAATCAGTTTGCTAAGTCATGTCTTGTTTGGGTCTGTTTTCATTAATTTTTGTCTGAAACACAGTAAATCCTTTTGATCTATATTCTGAAGTATTGTTTTCATTTCAGGAAAGTTTTCTTCAGTTCTGATTTGGATTATTGCTTCAGTTCCATTTGTTCTCATTTCTTCAAAGAAACTCAATAATACTTAGGCTGGAGGCAGTATTATGCAGAGCCTGAGAGAGAGCTATCTCTGTGTTCCGTGTGCCTGGGCAGCAGCCACCTCGTTTGCTCTGTCAGTGCCTCCGCTTCCTCAGCTGGCAATGGGCACAGTGGGGGTCCTGCCAGGGAATGTCCCAAGTGCCAGGTGTACAGGAGCTCTCAGTCTGTATTAACCGTTTTTATTGCTAACCATTCATTCCTTAACCCACTGTATTCTGGCCTCTTCCCCTCCCGATTTACTGTACCTAAACTTTTCGAGGTTAAGAGGATGAGTGGATTAGCACTATTCACCCTTGTTCTCCTTTCTAACATACATAAGTTGTAAGAAAACTTGGTCATAGAGTGTGGCACACACCCCCACCACATACGGGCTTTGCTCTCTTATTGTTTTTGTTCTCTCATTTCTTTGTGGTCAGGGAGAGTTTCTCTTGTTTATTTTCTTTGCTGATTTGCTTTTGTTCCAGTGTCAGCTTTGCTTTGTGGAGTGGAGTTTTATTCCATTTTGTGTTTTTAATTTTCCTGAAATCTTTCTGTCTCTCAGCTCTATTTTCATATCAGCCAGATATGTGTTTACTTTTTTTAAATTACAACTTCTTATAGAGTGTCAGGCAATATGGTCTGATGATGGTTAGGAGTGGAATTACCCGCCACATTTTCGCTGTGTAATGTGAGCTAAGTTATTCATTACTCTCTGTGCCTCAATCTGTTTCCTTCTCTATAAAATGGAGGTAATAATACCCACCTCATTGGTTATTAGGAGGAATAAGTGAGTTAATATATGAAAATTGTGTGGAAAAGTTCCTGGAGCAGAAGAAGCCTGTAGGAATTGTTAGCTCTTACCTTTTTCACCATCACCATCGTCACCGTCCTCGTTCTGTCTTTCTGCCCCAGGTTCACGGAGGTCTTTTCTTACTGAAGTCGCCAAAGAGTTTTCTAGGTTTCCTTTCTTTTCTGGTTACTGTTAAAACATTTTGAAAGGCATGGTTTTTCTCCCTCTGAGTCATTGGAATTGTGTTCTGCGGTATTCTTTTTACAGCTCTTGTGTGTGTCTTTGTTGCTTGTTTAATCCAATCCAGAACAGACTCTTTCTGAACCTGGGTTAGCCTCGAGATGGTGTCTGGCTGCCCTCGGCCATGCACATCCTCCTCTGTGGCTTGTGGGATCACTTCTTAGCTCCACACAGGCTGCTGTTAATTTCCTCTGACCAGAGGGAACCCGCTGATAGCTGCCCCAGGGAGAGGTGGGAACCTCTGCTACCCTCTCTCTGCTCTCTGACTCTCAGCATGGGTGGAGAATATGGAAACCAGTCTTTCTTGTGAGGATCCCTTCAGCTCCCTCCCTTGATGTCATGACAGTTTCTATGTTCATCCTGTTCTAATCACTTATTGTTATTTGGAAGCTGGGGTTTGAGAGAGGTTGTTACAAGGGAAGTACCAACTGGGAGGGTTGTCTGACACTCTGGCCACCTCACACACAGTCCCTCTACATCAGATGGGGTGTCACTCAGTTTTCTGGGTAGCAGATCCGTAGAAATTCATGCTAAGGGGAGAGGGAACCATATCTTAACTTATTGTTTCATGAGGGCAGCTCTCCTTTACGTCAGGCAGTAAAACACATATCACATACCTACTTCATTGTAGTTAATGAGAAACTCTAGTACTTTCAGTAGATTGACCAGAAGGCCAATTGTTCTGAATTCTCTTTTTCTTCATTAGGTATTTTGGTGACAAATTGGGGGAGGTTGTTAGGGCTGCTACAGGGGATACCATTTTCAAAAGGATCATCTCTGTTTTAACCTTTGTATGATTCTTAGATGAGGTCTTCCTGAAAGCTCTCTAGGCTGTCATTCAATGGAATCTCTTCACAAATGATTATGATATTTACTGACAAAATGCCAAAATAAATAAAGAGAGAGAGAGAGGAAATGAATGAGATTTGTTTGGGAATTGATTAGCTTTAGCAGCATAACTTAGGATCAACTTGTTTGGGCTGTCACATAAGTGAAATGAGCCGCAACACTGAAGGTTTTACAAATCACCCTGCTTGCACTGATAAAGTTTCTGAGATTTGTCTTGTGAAGTTACAATATTTGTTTTTATACTGAAGGAGAAAATAAGGACAGTTGGGGAAAATGTTATTTAGTTAAGCATACTAATAGAGAGTGACCTAAGAGTTCAGATCTTCTTTGCTGCCTTCAGCAAACACTGATCCAGCCCCTGCTCTGGGTGTGACAGTGGCATTTTTGCTTCTAACTAGTTCTCAAGGATTGTGATGAGTATCAGCCTGGTTGCTGAGACCTTCTGTGATTTGTTCTCTTTTCTGTTTGTTCCTCCTCATCAGTCTCTATCTTCAGTATGGATTCATAATTTTTAAAGGACATTTATCCCTGGCAATTTGTAATTTAATTTTCATCATTAGATTCACAATCCTAATATGTATCTTCTTGTTTACTCATACCTCAGTCTTTTTCAACAGGTTTATACATCATTTGTTTACATCTCAGATAATTTTCCCCACGATAAATATCATTTAACATTTGTTCTTAAAAATCACCTTTTACTCTGCTATAGGCAGAAGAAAGTTTATCCTTTTGAATGAATAGTCTGTTTTATTTTTCAACCTTTGTCATAGAGTTGCATAATTCAAAGTCTAATATTCACCTTCACTTTAGTTTGGCAAATATTTAGGACTGAATGTTTTTCCCCCCTATTTTTAACACTTTATGTAGAAAGATAACTTACTTATTTACAAATTTTAGGTAATCTCATATGATGGTAGTATGTAGAGAAACAGGGCTGGGAACACTTTTCTTGCTTTTAATGACCTTAGGCAAGTAATTTATTCTCTTGTAGACTTGTCTGTTACACAGGCATAATGATGTTTGCTCTCATACCTGGCAGTGTTGTTAGCAGAACCAACTGAGGAAGAGCAGGATTTTCAATGCTGGCTATATCCTGTCAGTCGTGGATCTTTAACATAGAATTCTACCAGAAAGTCTGATTCGTCTAGGGTGGGGTCTAGCCCTTAGTAACTGGGTAGTGCAGTAAGGTTTGAGAACCACCGAGATAAAGCATGGGGCAGCATTTAGGGTTCTGTTATTAGTAATACTGTAAGATTTGATATAGGACCATTTTGTCACATGTTGTACAGAATGGAAATAGCTTATTTTAGAAGAATTTAAACTTCCTAGTTCTGCATGAGTTTACATTGAGGCAACGTCAGTTACCCACTTGTTGTGATTTTCTCCATTAAGTTTCAGATGATACAGTACTTCCCTTATTTCACTCAGTTTTCTTGGGTTTTGGGGGATCAGTCAAGTTAAACTTCCCTTGAGTAAAGTGAAACTCTGAATGCAATGTTTTTCTTTCCTGCTTCAGACTACTATTTTGTAAGTTTTTGCATCCTATGCTTATACATTTATATAAAAGTAATGATTTGATACCTTCTGAACAATCAGAAGCAAGGTGGTGTAGGTAAAGATGTATTGTCACGTTAAGAATGCATTCTGACAGACTATCTCAGGGTAAATCAGATTTCCCCTGTGTTACATTGTACCATGTGCTATTATTAGAACCCAAATAGCATACTTGGCACAATGTATAAAAATAGTAGTCAGAAAATGAATGGAGTGTCCTAAAGATTTTATCTTTTAGTAAATAGATTTGTTTCCAAGAATTATGAGTAAATTTTCCTCTTTGAACTTGCAACAATGAACCACTCATTAACTTACCAAGATTAAAAAGAAATTGAAAGTCTGAATAGTTTTTATATCTATTTAAGAAATTGAATTTATAATTAAAAACTTCTCACCAAGAAGCCATTAGACCCAGATGCTTTCAGTAATGAAGTTTTACACAATTTAAAGAAATAATATCACTTTTCTAGAGATCAGCAAAACCATGAACACATCCCTAGTGCTGGGAAATAGTTCTAAGTGGCCCAGATAGTTCCAAGTGTTTCAGGGCTCCTGGAATTCTTATGCTCTGCTAGTAAGAGTGTAAATTGATCAAAAGCACTCTTTGAAATAGTTTGGATGTCAATTAAGTGTGAATAGATGCATAACCGATGATTCAACGATTTTATTCCTAATTATATACCCTTCATAAATGTGTATGTAAGTGCATCAAAAGATTTGTAAAGCATGTTTATTGTACCATTATCATAATAGCCCCAATCTGGAAACAACCCAAATGACCGATGGAAGATGAATACATAGATTTTATACATTAAAATACTATACTGCAATGAAAAAAAAAAAATCAGCTCCTGCTATATACAACAGTGTTGATAAATCTCATGAAGAAAATATTGAGGGCAAGAATCCAGCGAAGTAGCGTATGGTTTCATTTATATAAAATTCAAACACCCATACACCTTGTCTGTGGTGATAGATTTCACGGTAGCGGTGGTGGTTGCAGGGATGTGTTCATGTCATAAAATTTATCAAGCTGTAAATTTATACTCATTACAGGGTGTATATTTAATTTTCTAAAAGTAAACCACTCAGAAAAAAAGATTTAAGCATGAATAAAGTAGCCTGGAATCACTTTAGGAGGCACTAATAAGTAAAGACTTATATCAGACATTTATGCATTCTTAGTAGATTCCACAGAAGATTGTAAATGGAGTGCAGTTCATCTGATCTTGCCTACGTTGATGTGTGTGGCTGACACATATGTATGAAGAGCTGCGTAAGATATTTGAAAGGGAACTCTACCATGGGATGCTTATAAAAGCTAATTACAGCAGAGTACTCTTGCCCTGATAGAATTGTTTTCATTGGATATTTAATAGAGATCACAAGGGCCTTAGATTATTAAGTGTGTTCTACTTTTTATTTATTATTATTTTTTCTTTTTTTTTGGACTTTTCTTTTTTTTTTCCAAGTCAAGTTGTTGTCCCTTCAATCTTAGTTGTGGAGGGTGCTATTCAGCTTCAAGTTGTCCTTTCAGTCTTAGTTGTGGAGGTCGCAGCTCAGCTCTAGGTCCAGTTGCCGTTGCTAGTTGCAGGGGGCACAGCCCACCATCCCTTGCCTGTGTCGAACTGGCAACCTTGTGGTTGAGAGGACACGCTCCAACCAACTGAGCCATCCGGGAGGTAGCTCAGCTCAAGGTGCCGTGTTCAATCTTAGTTGCAGGGGGCGCTGCTCACCATCCCTTGTGGGACTCGAGGAGCCGAACCGGCAGCCTTGTGGTTGAGAGCCCACTGGCCCATGTGGGAATCGAACCAGCAGCCTTCAGAGTTAGGAGCATAGAGCTCTAACCGCCTGAGCCACCAGGCTGGCCCTATTTATTATTTTTGAAAGTAGGTGTTCTCACTGACTCGGCAGCCGTCTTTGTTGCTCTCATGGAGAACTGACAGGATCTATTTACTTTTTAGGTGCAGGTGTTTGGACTGTATTCTGGAGAAGAATTTCATGAGACTTTTGACTGTCCCATTAAAGTAAGTATTCAGTAAGTTTTAATTTTTCTAAGGGTTTTCTCAACGAAGGCCATAAGGGTACTTTGAGCAATACCAGTCTTCCATTAATTTTGTCAGTAAGCATCTCTTAAGCATTTACGATGTACTAGATATGATTTGATGCTGTAAAGGAGCACAGGGTGTATGGTGTGATTATGATCTCAGCCTGTCCTCAGGAATCTTCTTGTAGTGGATGCGAACACACACACACACACACACACACACACACACACACACACACACACAGTCTGATTAAAGACTCAAGTTGGAAACAATAATATTAAGGAGTCCCAAGCTGAGAGAAGTTACTTTGGGCTATTCTTGTTAGGGATGGCTTCATAGAGGGAGTGGTGATTGACTGGGCTTACATAAATGGACAGGGTAGATGGAGAAGCTGGCGCTTCCATTGGAAGAACAATGTAATACAAATGCAGAGGCTAGAAAGTTCAGTTGTGTTCAGGAAGTGGCAAATAGTCTAGTTTAGATGGTGCATAAAATTCTCGCTGTAGGATTGCTGTATGGGCAGATTGGGGTTTGTTTTATATCCAGGCTAAGGAATTTGGACTCCATATGGTAGATAAGGAGAACTTATTGAATGTTTAAGAGCAGAGAAGTGACATAAAATAAACTGAGCTAAGCTGAAGGAAAGGTAATATGGCGACTATGTACAGTATAGATTGGGAGGCTGATAGCCATAAGGCAGGATGAGCAGCTTTAGATAATAGTTATGTAGTTCAAGTGATTATTGTAGTTGTTAAAGAAAGGAGTAATTTATTTTTTTCAGTTGTTTATTCTAACATTTATGTATCAACAGGTAAAGGAGAGAGAGGATCAGATGGTGTTTGAGAAAATAAAATCTGTCAGAATAGAGGCTGGTTTAAGGGGGAGAGTGGGCACAAGAGACAGTTTAGAATGTGAATGCAGTACTCTAGGCAGGACATTACAGGGTCTCGATAAAAAGAGGAGTAGTGAGTACAGGCCTACCTCCACTAGTGACGGTTTGGTTCCAAGTCACCACATTAAAGCATCGCAATAAAGTGAGTCATAATCTTTTTGCTGGTGGAGGGTCTTGCCTTCGGTTTGTAAAAAACGCAACACATATGAAGCATAGTAAATGAAGTGTTCCTGTATTCAAGTTGTAGTAGAAGAAATGAATTTGGAAAGTCTTTGGGAGGTAGACTTAACAAGCCTCAGTGATGGCTTTGATGAGGGTGATGGAAGATGAGGCCCTGAGGGTGAATCTAGGTTCTTCTTTGGCTTTAGTGTGTGCAAATGCCATCTTGCAATAAGGGTGATTTGAGTAAGGGCATTGCTGATTTGGTCTTGAGTTTAAATAATGTAGTACATTGGTATGTTATGGAGGTTTTGGAAATAACAATATAGAGCTTAAGATGGAGATTTGCCCTAAAAACACAAAGTTGATAACCATAGTTGAGTAAGATGAAGCCATTTTTAAAGGTATTCCCTAGTTAAAAGTTAATGAGTGAGAAAAGAACTGATGGTGAAATTCTAGAATAAGCAGTGGTGGGGGTGAGAGCTGGTAGAGTAAGCCAGTAAGGGATCTGTGAAGAACCATTAGAGGGAACAGAGATGATCCAGAAGAGTGGTGTCAGGAAGCCAAAGGGGAGAGGGTTTCCAGAAGGAAGAAGTGGGTAGCAGTATGGAGAGGACACGAGGTGAGAACTGAAATAGGGTATTTTATTTGGAAATTATGCAGTAACTGGCAGCCTTAGGACAATTTCAAGAGCAGGAGGACACCATATATTAAGTAAATTGGAGATAACGAAGTAGAAACAAACTAGCACAGACTCTTCCTAGAAATTTGGTAAGAAGAAGAGAAATCATCTGCTAGATAACGGGGCAGTGCCCAGGGAAGGTTTCTGCAGATCATGTTTTAGTGGATGGTAAAAAGTCAGTAGGAGGGGAGACTGAAAACAAAAGAAAGGGGATACCTAGAGGAGTACCACCAAGGAATGGGATCAGCCTCATATGGAAGGATGATCGCTTCGGGAAAGGGTCCTGCAGCCTCAGCCTGTGAGACAGGCCTGAAAGAGGTGAAAGAGGTGAGACAAGCCTGCCTCTGCTGAGTTGCGTGACGAGGGGCAGCGACCCTGGGGGCCTTGTTTACTTAGAGTTGAAGGGAAGCAGGGGTAGGATAATGTGACTGTGTCACATCGGGGATGTCTGGAACAGCAGTTGCTCTCTAGGGTTATGTACCGTGTTTCCCCGAAAATGAGACCTAGCCGGACAATCAGCTCTAATGCGTCTTTTGGAGCAAAAATTAATATAAGACCCGGTCTTATATTATGTTAGATAAGGCCCGGTCTCATTATATTAAAATAAGACCAGGTCTTACATTAATTTTTGCTCCAAAAGACGCATTAGTGCTGATTGTCCGGCTAGGTCTCATTTTCGGGGAAACACGGTATTGTAAGAGCTAAACGGACTCTTACAAGAGGTTTTAAGAATGTGAAACAATAGAATGCATAAATGATTTGGTTGCTAACTAGGTGGAATTAGGAAAGTGTGAAAGGGAAGAAGGGCTAATCTGGGAGGCAGGAATGGTTAGAGAAACAAAGGGTCATGCTCCAAGCCCTAAAAATGACAGTGGAGGAAGAGGAATCTATTCCATTGGAAGATGGAAATGTATTAATTAATAATATAAAATATATTGAAGGTTTATGGAAAGTATAATTGTGTGGATTTTATTAATACCTAGAAATAGTCTATATGTTAGGTTAGAAAAAACAAAATGTCTTTTGTTAGTGATTACATGGGTTCGAGTATAAAAAGATAAGGAAGCAGAGTACATGCAACCTTACAGCCACAAAAGGGGAGCCCTGAAGATGGGCTTACACAGAGTGGTGCCACTAGACCTTCAGAAAGCTACTGGCAAATGAAGTGGACAGTGATGAGGGGGAGCGGCTTTGGGAGAAACCTGAGTAAGGGGTTGGGAGGAGGCTGGCTGAGTGGAAAGCGAATGAGAACCAGGGGACTAGGGTTTCCAGGCGGGAATTCCTGCCTGTTCTCAGGAATTTTTTTTTGCTTTCCCATTCCTGAATCCCGAGATAATAAATTGTTCTCTGTTCTCCACAATCAATCGTTTCTACTAAGTGACGGCCGATACTGGGTTCAAGGAGCTGATTTTCCCAATTTCCCTTCCAATTTTTCTTGGGATTCAGGAATGGAAAAGCAAAAGATAAATTCCCGAGAGAATGGGCGGGAATTCCCACCTGGAAACCCTAGCAATAAATAGGAAAAATGTATGAGATACATTGTGAGTAGTATGTTTATTTCCCATTGTGGATATTACTGGGCTCAAGGAGCTGATTTTCCAAATTTCCCGACCAACTTTTCTCGGGATTTGGGAATGGAAAAGCGAAAAAGATTCATTAGAACCAGATGGGAATACCCGCCTGGAAACCCCACAGGGGTCAGAAACTGAGGCTGGAGGTAAAAGGGAAGGTCCTGAATGGTTAGCCCCAAAAGTCTTGGATCCTGCAGGTCACGTGGTGTAACTACACTAAATGTCTGTGAGGCTGCATTGCCCCACCTGCTCCACCTGGTGCCTTCAGTCCTTAGAAGGCATCCTGGGCGAGGAGGTAGTCAGGTTCTTTCTCTGGGATCCATCTGTGAATTATATTCAGTTGCAAACGGGTGTGATGTCTTGCTGCCTTGGTTGACCTACCTTGCTGTCTCTAAAGCTGGAGTGCCTACTCAGAGGGTCCTCACTCAGCCAGAAATTAGAATGAATTCGCCTCATCTTTCAGCTTTGACCCAGCTTCATAGACAAAATCTTTTTGCACAAGAGCAAAAGTATTGGAGACTATTACCTGAATAGATTACTTCCTACCGATATATAAGGATGAATTTTAGATCATGCTGCTTGTAATGGATGAAGGGTTTTTATTCTGTACTTTAACCATGACTCCTAAACCCCTGTTGGGTCCTTGTTCCCTTGTAGATTATTGCCGTACATCCGTATTTTCTGAGATCCAGCTGCAAGCAGTTTGTTACCGGAGGGAAGAAGGTAAACGCTGTGTGTCTGCCATGCCATACAGTCTTGGAGGGGGGTTTTGTTTGCTCTTTAATTTATTTTGAATATATTTAATGTCTGACTATTCAGTAGGAGAAATTTTGGGAATGTACAAAGTAATGAAATCATAAGACTATTATCTCTTCGGGGAGG
Source organism: Rhinolophus sinicus (assembly GCF_057876585.1). Lineage (NCBI taxonomy): Eukaryota > Metazoa > Chordata > Mammalia > Chiroptera > Rhinolophidae > Rhinolophus > Rhinolophus sinicus. The sequence goes on along the minus strand of NC_142504.1, from coordinate 52,675,855 downwards.
TGTGGCCTCAGTGTTTCTCACTGACATTACTTTGAAAGCTTTAGGGTGAGAGAAAGAGAGACATTACTCAAAGTACCTCCTAATGCTTTGAAATATTGTCCTTCCCCCCCCCGCCCCCCCCACACACAAAGGATAGCATTTAAAAATATCAAAAGGGCAATTACACTCGTGTCTTTTCCCCTGTTGTAGAAAATCTCTTGTAGGCCTTGATAAAGTTTTAGAACAATTACAGCTACTTTTTACTGACATGTTCCTGGCATATTTTATTATCTTAGTGCTATTTAAAAAATAAGAGCATAAAATAATCCTTTTGTACATTTCCATGTACGTGTAATAGATATAGTAAATTTTAAAACAATATTTCTGCTTGGAGAATGTCATTAATTTTTTTTCTATTTTTATTAACCGGTGATATTTTTTAAACCATTTTTATAACAAAATGCTACTACTGTACTGGAACTCTGAATATTATTTCATATTCAGTTTAGAGCTCAGTGAAAGGAGGTGGTGGTCTGCGCTTGTTTCTGTGGCCGTGTCTAGCTACAGAATGGCTTCTTTGAGGCCCAGACACTGAATGGTTTTGAATGTTTTCTGATAGTTATCTGTCGTTTTCCCTGTTCTGCTGCTTCACAGAATGATAGTATTACCGAGGAGGGGCCGGCTGCCCACTGTGCACAGGAGCCAAATCTAAAACATCGGCTTTGGAAAAAAAGGTTTTTTTTATGCTGAGTTGACCACAGGAGACAGGAGACACTTTTCAAATCTCTTTCCTAGTTTGGGATCTGGACAAGTTTCAAGGGTTAAGGAAATCAGGGTGGCAGGTGGTCGTGTTAACTGCGCAAGTTGTGGTTGGAGGGTTTTGAAACTTGGCCAGTTAGGGTTGAGGGGCAAGAGAAAGCCCACAGGATTTCCAGTCTGGTAGAGTTTGATTGTTTGTTCTATGTTTGTCCATATTTGGTCTGGGCACTGGATCTTCCTTACTGAAGTACCGTGTTTCTCTAAAAATAAGACAATCAGCTCTAATGCATCTTGTGGAACAAAAATTAATGTAAGACCTGGTATTACATTATATTATATTATATTGTCGTTATTATATATATTATATTATATTTATTATATTATTTATATTATATTATATTATATCTAGTCTTATAGTAAAATAAGACTGGGTCTTAATATTAATTTTTGCTCCAAAAGACGCATTAGAGCTGATTGTCCGGCTAGGTCTTATTTTCAGGGAAACACGGTACCTCTCCTTTCTTAATGGGCTCCAGTAGCCACACTTCTATCTGAGTTGCATACACTGAAGGTCCCTGATTCCAGGGTCATCTTGAGGACAGGGGTGGCATGTGTACAGTGCTCTCTGTAAAATAACTCAAGGATTGTATTAATCACCAGTTTGTTTTAAGGGAGCAGAGCCAGTATGCTGTTTCAATAGAGCAGGAAAGCATACCAGTCACTACCTTACCTGGCGTTTCTGAAGCACTGGTTTTAGTTCATTGTCATGATTGAGGGGCAGGTCCGTAGATCTGATTCCACTCCATGGCATGTAGCCAGGGTGGCACCAGTTCTGACATTGGTTGGAGCCTGCCAGCTTCCCTCCCACTCCACAGCCCATTATTATCCTTAGGTTCCAGCCTCATTAGCCTCACATAAAAATGTCTGTGGGATTAATTAGTGGGAACTGCAGGTTTAATCTAACATTCTCTAGCTTATATCTGCATCTGATTCTCTCCTGAAAAAACAATAACTACCTTCCTTGTCTTTGTTGACCTCAGGAAGAATAGTTTTAGCACTCCTCTTGTTAAAGTATTTCTTTACTGCTTTTCTAGTAGAATATGTTATGTGAGATGTAACATAGATTCACTTAGCTGGACTTGAAAGTTACACATATTTTATATAAAACTCAATAGGGATAAAGAAGGCTGAGCCTTTGCTTTTTTAAGTGGCTTAAAACAAAAATCTTTTATTCCCTTACAAAAATTCAAAATTGGAAAATGAAAACATGTCTTACCCGTGTGGTTCCAGCTCAGGGTCTCTTACAAGCTTTCATTCTAGATTTTGGCTGGGGCTGCAGTTATCTGAAGGCTTCAGTGGGGCTGGAGAATCTGCTTCTAAGACGTCTTCTTAATAATAATCCCTCATAAAATATTGAACATTTGAAATGTTTATAAATCACTGTGGTTTAAGTATTATGCTGGTGTGGGATATGGTTTTGAGTTCCAGCTTCAGGAGGAGGTAGAGCTCTTACAGTTGTGCTCTATTTCTTGAAGGTCTTGGTGTGAAAGAATGTCCTAAAGATGATATGAACGGTAATGTCCAAGTTGTAAGACTTGCACTCCGAAGGTGGGATTATTCTGTGTTGGGTTGTGTTCTTAACAATCAATTTATTGATGGAATTTCATGATTGCTTTTCCACTGCGAGGGATGTCTGTCTCATCAAGGTTGCCATGGTAGTTTTGCTGCGTGGATGTTTTGCCCACCTGCAGGGTGCCAGGGTTAACGGTGCCAATAACATGCTCTTCATCCTTCGACTTAGCATTTGATGTCGTTGACGGACTTCTGTGGGAAGGACAGTGTGAATGTAGCTGTTGGGCCAGAGCTCACTGAGTAAATGCATGAACGTTTTGTGAACAACAGAGTAGTCTGTCATCCTGGTGCAGGTGAGCGAATGAAGGAAGAAGTTGGAATTTATGCAGAGATACACATTGTGATAAGCAGTCAAATAAGTAGAATTCACTGAATGCTGAAACAGGCAAGAAAGTCATGGATTTGGTTCAACTCTTTGGTTATCATTGAATAGTTGGCAAGTTTTTCTATGTTGAGTGTTTTGTGAAAGAGCATTCTGATTTCTCCTCTCCCCTGTTCAGTTCTCCAGAAACACATCTGTAGACATTTCTTTCCAAGCACGAAAAGATGTTTAATTATGTGTATATAAAATAAAATTCGGGCCATCTGGAGAACTTTTAAAAAACATTATTAAAGTGGTATTTCTGGATTAAAATAATTTAAAAGAAAAACAGTATATTGTATGAACTACTACAATTAGTTAATTGTAATAAGGGTTTAGTATATGGGTCTTGGTAAAAGTATATGTGTGATAATTTTAAACTGAAGAATCATGATTACACATGTAAATGATATTAAGTCATCTCTTTTAGGTTTCGTAATAGCTTTCTTGACATGCAATTCACATACCATGAAGTTCACCAGTTCAAAGTATACAATTCAGTGGTTTTTAGTATATTTACAGAGTTGTGTAATCATCACCATAATCTAATTTTAGAACGTTTTCATCCAATAAAGAAACCTTGTAACCACTGGCATCACTCCTTGCCCTCTATCCTCCACTTCTCAGCTCTAGCCAACTACTAATCTACTTCATTTTGCTATAAGTTTGCCCATTCTCGATAGTTTTATATCAATTCTGGATATTTTGTGTAAATGGACTCATACAATACATTGCCTTCTTGTCTGGCTTCTTTCATTGGTTTTCTAGATACATCCATACTGTAGTAGGTATCAGTACTTCATTCCATTTTATGGCCTAATCATGTTTCATTGTATGGATATATAATATTTTATTTAGTCATTTATAAGTTGATGAACATATGGGTTGTTTGCTCCTTTTAATTATTATGAATAATGCTGCTGTGAATATTCATGTACCACTTTTTGCGTGGCCATGTATTGTCATTCTTCTTGGGTGTAGAATTGTTGTATTATGTGGTAACACTATGCTAACACTTGAAAGAGTTGTCAAACTGTTTCCAAAGTGACTGCACCATTTTACATTCTCACCAGCAATGTGTGAGTGTCAATTCTCCACATTCTCACCAACACTCACTTCTGTCTGTCTTTGATTGCAGCTATCTGCTCGGTATGAAGTGGTATGCCATTGTTTTCGTTTTCCTTCTCCTGATGACTAATGATGTTGCACATCCTTTCATGTGCTTATTGGCCACTTGCACATATTCTTTGGAGAAATGTCTGTTTGGACTCTTTGCCCATTTTGGGATTGAGCTATTTGTCTTTTTATTATATACAGTTGTAAATTTTTAAAATATATTTTGATACATGTCCCTTAATCTATATGTGATTTGCAAATATTTTCTCCCAATTTGTGAATTGTCTTTTCATTTTAGTAATCGTGTCATTTGAAGTACAAAAGTTTTAATTTTGATGAAGGCCCATTTAATTTTCTTTTTCTTTTGACACCTGTGATTTTGGTGTTATATTTTAGAAATCATTGCCTAATCCAGGGTCATGAAGATTTATGCCTGTGTTTTCTTCTAAGAGTTTTATAGTTTTAACTCTTAAATTTAGTTCTAGAATCTACTTTGAGTTAATTTTTGTGTATGGTGTAAGGCAGGGGTCCAAATTCATTCTTTTGTGTATGGATATCCAGTTGTCCTAGGACTGTTTGTTGAAAAAACTGTTCTTTCGCCATTGTCTTGCCTCTTTGTCAAAAATCTTACGGTAAACCATAAATTTCTAGACTTTCAGTTCTGTTGATCTATGTATCTATTCTTGTGCCAATACACTTTAGGTTATATAGCCACTAATTTTGCTCTAATTATTTATGGTGTGACAAACTTATTAACTGCTTTTCAAACATTTTCATTTTGAGTTCTTTCCTTTAAAAAAGCATGATTTTTTCCTACGTACATTAGAGGCTTAAGAAATATTGGTGTGTAAATGTGTCATCTATTCAGGGACTTGAAACATACAAACTATTGACTTGATTTCTTTGGATTCATTAAAGTTTATTATGTAAATGTGTATTTAGTTAGTAATTAAAAAGTAGTTTATTTAATAAACTATAGTGACTTATTTTTATACAGTTAAATAACTAGAGATTTCCAAAATGTGCACCAACTTGGTATGGTTTGCAGAAATCTCCAGAGAGAGTCCTTCCTTCTGTATGTGTATGGTATGCACTTTTAAAGATCACTTAAGCTGCGCAGTATTGGCATTCGTGTGTTTTGTTTGTTTTAAAATAGATTTATTTAGTTGAAGATATTTCAGGAAATACTTCTGATTTCATTAAGGAGTATGTCTTTGATTTTCAAAACAGAAAAAGACTTTTAGGTGATGAAGAGAGGGGTACAATTGTGAAATGATTATTTTCATCTTGAAGTGTTAAGAGCTCCATTTTTTAGTTATGGCATTTTAGACCTTTGGAAAAGGAGAAAAACAAAGACTACGTTGGTGGGCCCAGTCACAGCTCTGATCATTCCAGCTGCGGGTTTCAGCTAGCACCATAAACTAAGCAGAGCAAGTCTGAAGAGTCCAACATTTAGCAAATGGTGGTAACTTTGCAATAATCATATATTGTAGATACCAAGACCTCTCTAGAGCAGATGGCATGTCATAGGAGGAAAAGGAAGACAAATAATCATGTACCTACCTGAGAGGTTATAACCTGCCTTTGAGGAATAATTTAATGTTTAAAAAAAAAGTTAGAGCAAAGACTAAACAGGTGAAGGTGTAGTGTGGAGTAAAGGCATTCCTAACCCTCGAGAACACCAATCTTCCCTAGACTGACAGCTAAATGAATCTTGCAATTATGTGCCAGCTGCTGTAAAAAATGGTGGAAGTGGCCCAGAGACTAGAAAAATAGTTATGCAGCGTGTTAGATGGGTACTGGACTTATTGGGGGGACCACTTCATAGACTGTAGATGCCTGACCACTGCTCTGTACACCTGAAGCTGAAGCTGAATGATATTGATTGTCAACTATAACTAAATGTATGTGTGTGTACGCGCGCACAGAGTCCCAGAGAGCAGTTTTCAGGCTCTCGGCCTCACGTGGGGAGGTGCTGGCTCGGGTGGTGAACGACCGTCAACTGTGATTAGTTGGCCATCAGCTGTAACCGGTTAGCCAATTGGCTACTGATGTAACTGCGGGTCTGGGTTGATTGGTTGGTTGGTTGGTAGGCAGCGAAGTGAATGGCGGACTGCGGATCGTGTGGCTACTACTGCGTGTGTCTCCCCCCCGGCCTCCAGAGAGAATATAGTGGTGCGACTCCCCTATCTATGGCTCCGTGGGTGCTCCTTTTTGGCCTCACCATAGCCTACATTCTTATGTGGGGAGTGGGACCAGAGGCCCCGCAGGCCGCCCTGCACGACAAATGGAGCAGCAAGTAGGGTCTCCCACAATACAGTGTGTGTGTACATATATATGTGTATATAGTCACAAGATATAAAATACAGCATAGGGAACATAGCCAATGGTATTGTAACAGCTATCTATGATGGCAGAAGGGTAGTAGATTTGTAAGGGGGTTATCACTTTGTGAGGGGTGTAAATCTCTATTCATTATGTTGTTTTGTATATCTGAAACTAATACAAAAAACAAAACAAAAAAAAGGAATCCTACAGTGAAATATTCATGATGTTATGTCATAAGAATATTTGAAAGAGGTGTCTAATTTAATATTTTAATCATTTTGATTTGATTAAAATTTTCGATTCCTTAAAAATATTTTTTAAAAGTAATTAGAACATACATTTCAGAATAGCCCTGTGAAACAGCAGTATAGCAGAGAAAACCTGAAACTGCAGTTTGGCATGTTTTTTGATGTTTCCTTCAAAGGTTCTAGCCTCTCAGGTCTTCAGAGGCCACTCTGTCCACTGTGGGCTGTGGAGAGCAGGCTAGCGCTCTGTTGAGCGTCAAAGTCCAGTTTAGTTTTCAACGCAGCTTCTTAGTAGTTGAATGATGTAGTTAGATTTATGGGCTCCCCTGCTTGACACATGAGCATATATAAAGCTTATTCTAAATTCTGTCTTGTTTCCATGTTGGGGAAAAAAAACAGGAAAAGAAAAAGCACAGTTCTTAAAAGTGCCATTGGAGAGAACTTTCAAACACATGAAGCAATGGATTTTTTTTTAAGCGTAAACTCCTTGTGTAGCAAGAATTCTAATACATGAGCATAGCAATGAGGTTTCTTTAAAAATAAGTCTGCCAAGCAGATCTTATCTGGATTTTTTTTTTTTTAATTGCTTAGCTTTCTCTGTCAGCAGATAAACTTTAGCTTCCTACGACCTTTACCTTTGAACTCCGAAATACACTTCATAATAACTGGTTCTATACTTTGACAAATTATTAAATTGTCGCAGTGCTGGTTGCAGCAGAGTTCATTTTTAGAAATGAGATAGTCAGCTGTTTGGCTCTGTGGTGGGATAGAATGAGGAGACTGGCCACAGGGACAGGTTGCTTCGTAAGCTGGAAAATGTCTCTCAGCAGACGGAGAAAGGACTTGTGTGAATGAAATGAGGAGAATGCCTCACTGTTCAGGGCTGAAGGCTTGTGTCAGATTTTACCAGAAAGGTAGCATCAACTAGCTTCTATATGTTTCCAAGGGAGATTTGCAACAACAAACTGCATTTTGATCCTTTTTGGAAGAAGGTTCAATGGAGCAGCTTTTTGTAGTAATGCAAATCTTTTTAGACTACTCCAGACAGCCCAGTGACCACTAAACATAGAAACATAGCAGCGCTTCCTTATATGTTTGCTTATCTCCTGGGCAGACTGAACTGGGGTTCTTGAGGTGAAAAGGGGATTGAGGTCAGTTATCCCTTTCAGACTGCTGTCCGGTGGATTTCCAGGATGGCGTTTCTGCAAGTGGTCAGCTGTGTGATCTTAGGCAGCACCTACATGCACATGTGTCTCACACATTACTCCACAGGCAACCACCAATTTTATGTCCCAGTGGTTGCACGTTGAACCTTTGTAAATGAATACCTTAATTTCTTCTAGATACTGTGTTATAAATTGTGGTTCCTTTCCTAGAAATTCATTTCATGCTGTAAATATACCGAAATTGATGAAAATTCACCAATTAATAGAAAGTAAGACGGAAATACAACTTTCACAATCATTTTTTATGTATGTAAAACCAAGTTGTAAAATAGCTATACTGTGAAAGTATATTTGGGGTTTTTTTTCTGTATGTGCTGAACTGGCTGAAGTGAAAACTAGAAATCCAGTGATTAAAATAGAAATCATTTTTAGGTTCAAAAATAGGAATTCTCCATTGCTTTCAAAATTAAGTTTATTTGTCCCAAATGTTAACTCCTTTTTGCATGTCGCTGTGCAGGACTGCCAGCATCCTGAGCTGGGCCCACGGCAACCGCGTTTTCTTCAGTGATCCCATGGTTTCATGTCCATCAAAAGCCTGTTGAATTTTCATTAAGTGTTTTGATCCCCCCATTGTTTGTTTGTTGTTTCCTTTTAATTTTCTAATTCAGTGTCACCCAATATTCTTTGTGTGTAAGAGTGACAATTGGAACAAACTAAAAATGTCTAACAATAGTAAATTAGCTATGTCTTGCCCTGCAGGAAAAATCACGAGGAATACACTAACGGTATGAGGACAAAGGTGTTAGAAGTTATTACAGATGTGGGCTGGCGCGAGGTGATTTGGGAGGGTGTAAGGAGGACGGGCTTTGCCCTGGATTGGATGCTGTCAGGAAGCAGGACTAATTCTACCACTGGGTGTAGTAATAAATCCTATCAGGAGGGAGGGAAGATTAAATCAAGGCTGTAGACATAATTGGTGATAAGTCTCTCATGTTAGCCTGGGTAGGATGTTTGGCCATTCTGTGGCTTGGAAAATGTCCGTGTGTGTCTGCAGTCAGACGTGATTATGAAGTGGTGTTTTTGTCCTGATCCTTCATGGTCATGAGCCTAGTCTGACTCTGGTGTTCTGCGAAATTGTTTGTATTCCTCTGGAGAACACCAGGGCTGGTTATGATGTCAGGCCCGTTCCTGGATGTCTGCTTTTCTGTTTTTCAGTTGGAATAATTCAGATGCTCAACATTAGCTAAGTTGATTCTATTGAGGTGTTTTACAAAAATATATGAATGGGCTGATATTCTTTTATTTCCTTGCAGAAAAATGTATGTATATAGCAATATTCATGGAAAGGTATGCAACAAATTAATAGTATCAATATTATATTATTAACAATGTCTGTGCAGTATTAAGAATGTTCTTTCTGTCCCTCACTGGCTTTTCTACATTTTTTTTGTAGTAAACATGCATTACTTTTATAATAATAAAAGAATGCATAAAATAATCTCAACTCTTTGGATCTCTTTAACTTAATATTGTAAATCATATGGAATTCCCTACATTATTGAAGTCTTTTCTTAGCTCAGATATTCTTTAATGGTTACGTAATATTCCATCCTATGGGTCTATTTAATTTTCTTAACTGTTCTCACATTGCTGGACCTTCAGGTTGTGTCTAGTGTTTGCTTATCGTAAATCATGCTGTAAGGAAGCTGGACAGCGTTGGGCATGAACTTTTGTCTTTGCTTCTGAATGGTCCCTAGCACTGATTCCTAGGTTTGGAATTACTGAGTCAAGGATTATGATTATTTTTTAGGCTTTTGATACGTGCTGCCAAGTAATAACTGCATTTCAGAGCACAGACCAGTTTACCCAGCTGTGTGTGAGCGTACCTGTCACTACACCCTATTTGCCAGTTTGGAAGACAAGCAATTAGTTCATTGTTCTATTTGGTAACTTCTTTGAATTATTAGTGATTTTGGACATTTTTATTTATTAGCCACTTACATATGGTCCTTTGTGATTTGTCTGATTGTCTTCTTTGCTCGGGGCAGCTTTTAATATTACCGCAGAAGCCCAGGCGATGAAGACTGTCCATTTGATATTTATTGTCAGTTTGAGCGCAAATTATTGCTGCTTACTGAGTAGCCTGCAGCCTTTTCTCCAATTTTGGCGAAATCTGGAATAATTATTCTTGTTCCCAGGGAGACCTTTATATAAAAGTCATAATGAGACTTTAAACTAAACACTAAAGTGTGTAAAAGAGAAGGAATATATGCTACCACACAGATGTGCAGTCTGTCAAATTCAGGCCAATGTGCCCAGTTAAGGCAGGGTCATCTGACTTGGTTTCTTTTGCAGAGTGTCCTGACCTTTCCCCATTTTGCTTTTCTTCACAGTGAGTGAAGTCCTTGTTCAAATATATAGAGCTGTGTGTGTGTTCATGTGACTTTTTCTGTTACTCAATATTTAGCAGTTTTGTATTTCTTTTTCATATTCTCACTGTGCAAATGTCTCCCTGCAGTCATCTGATTGATAATGTGTAGTTAAAGTTAGATGTATTTGTTCGTCGCAGAGAACATGCATTCACGTTTAATTACCTCGTGGATGACTTCTGTGTTTTCTCTCCTCTGCTGCCAAAGCCTCCAACCTTGAACCCAACCCGGGAAATATAGCCTCAGACAGCAAACTGAAAAACAAACCCAAAAATATTAAGTCTGTGGGATCTGTAATGGAAGACCCCCGCCCCCAGTGGTAAATTTATTTTAAAATTTTATTTCATTTCTGAAATCATGTTTGCAATGCTGTATTTGGGAAATTCTGTTTTTTGTTCCAAATGTTTTATGTTCTCTCTTGATGATGTTTGAAAAAGCTGTGTGTTGAAGTTTGGTACTGAGCCAAAGCCGGAAGCAAGACAAAGGCATGGTGTGTTTCCTGGGGTCTTCCAGGCCGCTCTTGCCTCCAGCAGGATTCAAGCCTTCGTCTGCTGTCAGCAACCAGCTACCATCCCACGTCTTCTCTGTGCGCACTAATTTTTTCTCGTTTGCCTACTTGACTTTTAAAAGTTCATTCCTAATCTTGGGTTTGTAAATCCTTCTGTCCTCCGCACCAGCATTCCCTTTGTCTGATTTTATGGAGAAAAGTCTTATTTGGCATGTTCTAATATGCTGAGTTTTGCTTTTATTTCTTTGTTTCTCTAGTTGATTACCTTGAGCTCCAGCATCTTCTTTGATCGAGCGTTTTATCTTCTGTGGAGTCTTTGTTTCCTCCAAGCCCCTGGATCCTTCCTGTGGGGACACATCTGGTATCAGATGTGCCTGGGGCCTTGCATCCCACCCCAGCCAGCCTTTCCTCCTTTCTTGTCTGCCTCAGAGCAAGCGGTGTTGCTGCTGTTTAGGAAGCCTGGAGGAGTCCAGTGATTTATATACTTGGAAGATCACAAGATGATTAAAAAGGGGCCAGTCATACTCCCTTTCCTCCGTCAGGGAAGAGTGGGTGATGGGTAATGACAGGTGTTGCAACCAGAATCAGCGGCTTTATTACAGCCTGATAGGAATCCCGCCACATGTGAGGGAGATTCTGGGATGTGCGTCTTTACCACTCTGTAGTGTAGGAAAGTGCTGGATAGATTTATCAGCGCAGAACATAGGAGCATAAAGTATATTGCTGGAAATGTGAGGGCTCCTATTGAAATACAAGTACCGAGAGTGCTGACTGCCAGAATGTGGATTTATGGGAAATAGAGCCCTAAAATACTTTCTCCAACAACAACAAGAAAATACACCTTTTGGAGACAGTTTTTCCTCTCTATGTACTTAGCTCCTATGCAGCTCAGATTGCTCTCAGTATTGTGGTAATGACAATTCAGTATTACAGGGTGTGGAAGATGAACCAAACAAATTAACCAGCTGCTTTTAAGGTAATTCCCACAATGACTAACCCTCTAAAATGCTCTGTAGGATATTCGTGCTCAGTAGGTCTCTAGGCAGTTTTATGACTAGAAGGAAGAAATGGATTTTATTAAATGTCAGTGGAATACAGGCAGATAGTTTTGTTGTAGTTACACTAGTGTAGAATGTTTATAAGAAAAGCAGCTTTATCTCTTCTTAAATCACTAAAGCAGGACTTTCCTTGGCATTCCTGCCAGTGTGTTTCTGCTTGAAATTCCCATAGGTTAGGATTAGAAAGCAAATGGAGAGTAGATTGTCTGGTCCTTCCTGCATGAACTTGTATGTCCTACCAAGTGTTATCAGTCGAATCCTGCATGGACAGCAGAGTCCTATTTGGAGTTTCAAAGGACAGTAACAGGAATGATTCCATGACTGCTAGCTGACATTTAAGGATTTATACTATGTGTGGATTGGAAGGTAGGACTCATGAGTAAAGCATAAAGTGGAGTGGAGAGGGAAGGCAGAAACGAGTGCTTCCGGGGCCAGGCAGCGGACGTGGAGGAGAGAAGCTGGCTGGGTGACGCGGCCGGGAGAAGAGGCTGCGGAGGCAGCCCGAGCCTTCTGCAGGCACAGGCACCACTCAGGCCACATGAGAGGCCACCTGCGTCCCTGAAATAAAGGAACTGCATTTCCCTAACTGATAGGGGAAGATTAACCTTAAAAGTCATTTTCACATTTTTGACCAGTGCACAAATTATATTCTCTGGCATTGAGGAAAGAGAAATAGACCAGCATTTCAAGAGTAGGACACGGGATTAGTATGAGTGAGTCCTTTCTCAGAGCGAGGGTGTGTATTAATTACATGAACAGTCACAGGGGTCTTTCCTTAAATTTTTGAGATTAGGGCAGATTCCAGTGTGGGACACACGGGGCATTACTACCTGCAGATGGGCTGAGTAACTGAGGGTTTGAGGAATTGCATAGCTCCTCCTGTAGCAAGCACATTGTGCATACGGACAACGAAGGAAAGAATGAGACTAGGAGACCTGGGAAAGCCTGCTCAGTATCGCCTATTTATTATGTGAAGTGTGAGGTGTGGTCTGTCCCCAGCACATTTTCAGTCTGGGAGACGCAAGGTACAGACATGAATGTCAGTGAACAAGACAGAGTGTGGCACTTGTCATCCCCTGATAGAACCAGCATGACCCTAAAATGTATATAGAACTTGAAATTATGGGGAAATGATTTTACTGACGAAAGAATTCTTCTAAACGATGACCTTCCTAATGTATGTAAGTCTATTTATTTAGTTGTTTTTGCGTTTTGTTTTATTTTGTTTTGTGTTTTTTGCTTATTTTTCATCCACAAAATACAAAGGTGAAGTGATTGAAACCAGTATTGGGAAAGCATCAGGAAATAACACGAGTCCTGTCTAAAATTGTAATGTGATCAGTTAAAATTCGTTTCATTTACAGAAGTTAGCATACTAGCCTCCCCCTATTTTTCTGAGCTCCCACACAGCATGTCGTGTGCCTCCTGTGCTGTAAACATATCACTGAGGGAGAAGCTGCTTTTATTCCATGTCAGAGCAGGACACACAGTGTTTATTTTAGTAGCACCTGGAAACTGGGACTCAGCCATGAAGCGGACTGAATTCAGAATTCTTACGTCTTTCCTTTTCCTCCTGCCCTCTGCTGGAAGTTTTCTTTGGAGCTAGAGCAGGAGACAAAGGGCAGCTGGGTCCTCCTGCCTCAGCTCCTCCCAGAACTGAAAGCGCACCAGCCCTGACAGAAAGGAGCAATGGCAGTGAGTTTGTATTTTGGCTGCAATTGCAGCAAGACTTTATTAATAATTTTCAGAAGTTAATGTTTTATTTAAAAAGTAGTTACACTTTATGTGAATCAATTCCAATACCTATTCAATATGCCTGAAACATTCCTTCAAGTTCCAGTGAATTTTTTATATTGTTTTATTGTTTTTCTTTCAACTATTCCCTTAAGTTATCCCAATTGTAAAAATAAGAGAATGGATTTTTCACCCTATATGTATTAACATTATAAAAATAATTCACGTTTCATGCAGAATGATTATAAAATAGCAATAATAAAAGAAATCAACCATCTAGAGTTAATTATTATTACTTTGTGATATATCTTCAGATTTTTATATATGAATACACATTCATATTTTATTTAAAATTCTTCATATTTAGTACTGTTTTGCAATCTGCCTTTTTATTTAATATGCCATGAACGTCTTTTTATGCTAATAGATGTACATATATAAAATCATTTAAAAATGGAGGCATATGTTCCTATGTCTGACTCTACCACATTTTACTCAGTCATTCCCCAGTTGTTAATCCATTTCTGGCTGTTATAAATAACTTTACATATGTCTTTCCTTACTTGTGTGACTACTACTAGTGTAAATTTCTTAGTGTGGACTTACTAAAGCTTTGAGCCCACAATGCCAAAGGATCCTCCCGAAAGATGGTGGGAGTACTGCTCAGTAGTCTGAGGGGGCCTACTCCCTGTTCACGCGCACGTGCACACACACGGACACACGCATGCATGTGCACGCGCTCACGCACACAGACACATGGACGCACGCACACACGCATGGACACACGCATGCATGCACACTCACACATGCTTACACAAGAAACACATGGACATGTGCACACACATGGACACGCATGCACACACACATGCTCACACAGAGACACATGGACACAGACACATACATGTGTGCACACACGCTCACACACAGACACATGGACGCACACACACACGGACACATGCATGCACACGCACACATGCTCACAGAGAGACACATGGACACGTGCACACACACAGGCACACACATGCATGCACACGCACACAGAGAGACACATGGACACACGCACACATGGACACTCATGCATGCGCATGCGCACACACTTACGCACATACAGACACATGGACACACGGACGCACACATGCACACGCGCACGCTCACACACAGACACATGGACACGCTCACACACACACGGACACACACACGCACGCGTGCACACACCACCCCCCAATGTATGACTTCATTTTCATTCATCTTTGTCAGTTCTTTTTCCCTCATCGGTCAGTTTTAGGACCATTGTTATACTGCTTTGAGTGTTAATTTTATAAAATGTTTTACTGTCTGGAAGGGCAAATCCCTACACATACCCCAAATTGTTTAGTTTAAAAAAAAATTCCTGTTATTCTCACATATTTTCAAGTGCATTTTAGCATTTTAGAAGTTATAGAAATAATTCCTTTGAAATATTCTTTGGACTTGCATGAAAATCATAGGTTAACATAGGAAGTTAGCTCTTCAGTGAGAATTTTGAGTTTTATTATTCAGGAATACAATATATCTTTCTGTTTATTTAGGTCTTGTTTTACATCCCTCAGTAAATTATTTTTGTTTTTGTCATATAGCTAGTATAAGCACATCTGTTTTTGTTCATCATTAAGTTTTAGAGCTGTGGATTTTCCCTTATTTACAGTTTTGATTGCATCCCCTGAAGTTTCAGTTTGTAGTGTTTGTGTTCTTATTTTCAGAATGCTCTGGTTGTAGTCTGATTTCCTTGTTCACTCAAGGATAGAGAATATCTATTTTTTTTATTTCAGTTATTTTTGTTTGTTTTTTTCTTGTTCTTTGTTACTGATTTCTTGCTTAATTTTGTTGTCACCGGAGAACAAGAAAAATTATTTTTAAAGTTCTCTGTTATATGACTGTCTCATTGCTGTGGAGTCAGGAGTGGGACATTTCTCTTATCCCCTAGATAAGTACTGTTGTTTTCAAATACTAAATTTTTCCATATCTCTAGTGTTTTGTTGTTGTTGTTGTCAGTGCATATTTACTGGGAGAAGTCTGTATTCAGGATTCAGAGTTGAAGTTGCTCTGAATTTCTCAGAGATTTTGTGAGAATTTGTCCAAATCTTTTATTGTAAACAATGCTGGGAGAAGGAAGTGTTATGTGTTCGTTTTTGCCTGAATTGGAACACAGTTGTCTGTTGGAAAGATGGCTACCGAAGAATGTGCAGCAGGAAAGTGCTGTGCTTGTTTTAAAAGTCTGCTTCTGTATTTGCTCAGGCAGTCTGAGGTGTGTGCAGGTTCTGCGCACCTCTCCTGACTGCCCGTGCCTGCTTGTTTTCCAAACTGTGTCGCCAAGTGACCATGGGAGTGGCTACTCAGGTGTCAGCTACCAGTGCTGACCAAAGCCTGTGTGACCCTGTGAGCGATTTTCCCTGTGACTCCCCTCACCTCCAGCCTCCACTGCCCTGCGTGTGGGGGTAGTTGGGCATCCTGGCCAGCCAACTACTCCCCAAGGCAAGCTTTTTCTTGTAGTGAGTTGAATTGTGGCCTTCACTGGGGTCTTATTTCTAGTGTATTTAATAGAATTTTTAATTTAAAATTTGGGCCATCTTTAATTTTTCTAGCACAGGTACAGACTGTTTCCTTTAATACTGGGTCAGTCATCTGTGGTGGGAAGTGGTGAGGGAGAGGGACTTGATGCCATGTGCTACCTGACTTTGCTCCTGGCCGCCAACCCACCGTCCCTCCTCCAGCAGGGGTTACGGAGCCCGCCCAGCCTTGTGCGGGTCACCTCCATCTGATCCAGGCCACAGATGGTAGACGAGCATTTCAATCTTATCAATTCCGTATGTTTAACATAATTGTTTTTAGCCACCTATCTTTAGTGGAGTGTGTTAGCAGAACCTGTCGTCTCAGGCTTTCTCCGCCTTTCCCTAATTTCAAACCTATCCTGTCACAAAATACTGAGCACATTCCGTGACCTCCGTGGCTCTTCAGGAGAGGCTGAATCACAGAGGATGGACCCAAGGATCTCTAACTGGAGGCAGGCGACACGGTGGTAGTGATTTCTTACTTAGAACCTGGGCTGAGAGAGGACTTGGTGTGTCAGAAGGTCGTTGAGAGTGTAGAGGATCCCCTGTGTCTCTCCTACCTCTACCTACCGGCCAGGTCGGCAAAGCCCTGTCCCCTCTACCTGCCGGCCAGGTCGGCAAAGCCCTGTCCCCTCTACCTGCCGGCCAGGTCGGCAAAGCCCTGTCCCCTCTACCTGCCGGCCAGGTCGGCAAAGCCCTGTCCCCTCTACCTGCCGGCCAGGTCGGCAAAGCCCTGTCCCCTCTACCTGCCGGCCAGGTCGGCAAAGCCCTGTCCCCTCTACCTGCCGGCCAGGTCGGCAAAGCCCTGTCCCCTCTACCTGCCGGCCAGGTCGGCAAAGGCCTGTCCCCTCTACCTGCCGGCCAGGTCGGCAAAGCCCTGTCCCCTCTACCTGCCGGCCAGGTCGGCAAAGCCCTGTCCCCTCTACCTGCCGGCCAGGTCGGCAAAGCCCTGTCCCCTCTACCTGCCGGCCAGGTCGGCAAAGCCCTGTCCCCTCTACCTGCCGGCCAGGTCGGCAAAGCCCTGTCCCCAGTCTCCTCTATGGGCTATGTGAGGACACCTTCGTTTTCCATGAATAGGAGGACTGCAGATACTTCTGGCGTTTAAAAGTGACCACACTCTGCTTTTTGTGTGTGTGAAGATGGACACTGTTTAATTCTAGGTTTTTCGTTTTCTTTTAATTGTGCCCCTGAAGATATATAAAAAGTACAAGTAAAATGTGAATTTACTCTCTTTGTCCTATTACCTATTTTTCCCCTCTTTGTTTGGGGTGGGAAGGGACACATAATATAGTAAGATAAATAGAAATTGACTCTGATGATAGGAATTTCAAAAATTCTGTTATGGAATCTGTTGTCAGCATTTCCTTTTAAACAGTAAACGTGTTCAGTATTACATGTCTGAAGTTACATATTTTAAGTTTACACATTGTATAAATTATATCTTATACATATTAAGTTACATATTGCATAAATGTCTTTTATTAAAGGACTTAAATTGGCTATATCAAGATAAAGGTATATTCTTGTAGCCTTAATAATACATGAATTACTAGAACCACATCGTCACCAGTCTTAGAGGTTTTGATGAATTATATTTAATAATAAATTTTATCCAGCAGATTTTTTATTATGGCTTCTTCTCTTTAAAGACCCTAGCTACCCTCAACTTTTTAAAGAAGTTTAATCCTAAAGTAAATTTCTTATTTTATGACATGGATTACTGCTCAAACATCATTGTTAAATTATTTTTCTTGGGTTGAAGAAAAAACAGACTGCTTCTAACTATTGTTGTTTAATCGGTAACTGATATCTTACTTACGTGGAAAAATGTATGAAGTTTTGATTTCCCGGTTTGTAAAACAAATTAATTCCTAGGCAATCAGTTGAAGAACATTTTGTGATACAAACCTTTTGACTGACTAATGGGTATTATACGCCATGAATTTTGGTATTTTGGTGCCATCTTGTGGCTTGACTTTATAGTAACTTCTCACTGAAATAAATTTAAACAAGTGTCCTGGGCAGGATAAAATGTAGTGGGAATTCTTTCCAAAATGCAAATTATGTACCACTGTAAGTTTGTATAAAAAATATTGAGCATAACTTGTCATTTGGTCAACAGACAGGCAGAAATAGTAAGGAAGGATGCTAACACATGCTTCTCAGCTGCTAAAGTTCTGTTTTTATGGTGTGTGTCCCTAGTTGCTGCTGTTCGAACGGTCTTGGATGAGCAGATGGAAGTCTTCTGTTCTGCACGAAGGGGAAGGGCACATAAGGAGTGTGAAGTGGAGAGGCCACCTGATTGCCTGGGCCAATAACATGGTAAAGCACGTCTCCGTCTTCCCAGTGCTTCTTTAGGGCCAAAAGAGTGGCTGGACCGAGAGGGCTCTTACAAAGGGAGAAGGTGCCACTTGCTGCGGTGGTTGTTTCTACAAGATACAAATGGTGATTGGTATCATACCTGGAAGGTTAAAGAAATTAGATTGCTCTTGGCTTTCATAATAGTGTCATTCCCAACATATTCTGGACTCTATTTCAGAGGAAGAAACCCAAGGCATGGAGAATAGCCAAGAAAATGAAAAGGCATCTTAATAATTGAAGGGCTGCACTGGGAAAAGTACCATTTGCCTATTAGCCAAGGGCAAGTAGCATTGATATGAAACAGGTGCAGGATATTACTGATTTCGTTTTTACTCCCAGTGTAATCACAGGCAAAAAATAGTGCTGCCTTTTAAAAAGTAGGTCATAATTTTTGGTAGTCCACTTACTTAAATTTTACTCAATCTGAGTTAGAGCAAGGAGAAACTTTAAAAATTGTCTTTTTGATAACGCATATCTTTTGGAATTTCAAGGTATAACTTACTAAATTCATTCTATTCCATTTTAAATGGTAGAAATTTCCTAGAATCTACCTTGCTCTTCAGGACTTTCTCACTTTTCCTGGGTCACAGTAAAGGTAAACGAACGTGTGGACCCTTGGTTTATTTTTTGTTAGCTGCTTGCTTGGTGTTTCCATTTGAGTACTTTAAGTGTCAGTTGTCATTTTCTTTACACAGTAGATTTTCAGTTTCAAAGTGTTTCTCAAAAACAAACTTCATTTTTGTAGTGGAATGATACAGTTAGAAATGTTACTTCTGTTACTTATCAGTGTCATTTTGGAAATGCAGTTGTTTGACATTTGTTCATTTCACATTTGTGTTGCATTTGAGCCGCTGGTACAATCCACTAATAAAATCTCTTTTGTCCGGAAAGAGGTATACAAGTTTCTCTTGTGGGGGTTCTGTGGGGACAGAGTCCCAGAGTGCATTTTCCAGGCTCTTTGAGTCACGTGGAAAGGTGCTGGCTCGGTTATTAGATGGCCATCAGCTGTAATCAGATGGTCATTTGCTGTGGCTGGATGGCCATCAGCTGTTACCAGTGAGCCATTAGCCACTAATATAACTGCCGTGGCTACGCGGGCAGGTTGGTTGGTTGGCAGAGAAGCAGGCAGCAGATTGTGCATCATGTGGCTCTTGCTCCTGTATCTCCAACCAGCCGCCAGCGAGAATATAGTGGTGTGAACCCCCTACCCATGGCTCCGTGGGTGTTCCTTTTTGACCTCATCATGTCCTGCGTTCTTATGTGGGGAGCGGGAGCAGAGAGCCTGTGTGACAGGTTCTCACGGGTTTGTGTGGAGCAGGAGCGGTTTCCTTGGCGAGGCTCCCAGGAGGGCTCAGTACACACCAACAGTGCTTGGCACTGCTGGTTGTCGTGCGCGTAGTGGTGGCCGTTAATAAATTTTCCTTTCCTTTTCTTCTCCTGAGTAGAGGATGCTTAATGCTGTTTTATTTTGCAGGGTGTGAAGATTTTCGACATCACCTCAAGGCAGAGAATCACCAATGTGCCCCGGGATGACATAAGTCTTCGCCCAGATATGTATCCCTGCAGCCTCTGCTGGAAGGACAGTGTGACACTGATCATCGGCTGGGGGGCATCTGTCAAGGTGTTTTTGCTTGTCTCTATAATAAGTCCATGTTGTTACGGATCCACTGAGGATGGGCCAAAGGAACATGGTTTCTTGAAAGACTTCTTGGAATCAAAATATTTTCACCTAAACATTATTGTCATGTGACAATAACATTTAACGCTCAATTCTTTTCAGATGAGTAAGTTTTAAGCTACAGCCTTTCTTTTCTGTGCCATGCAAAACAAATTGTGAGATATGCTGTTTTCAGAATGGTGCTGCCTTTTTTTCTTAAGCTTTTTTTAAATTTCCCATCATCCAGTTGGCCTTGGCTGTTTATAGAACATGTGGTTAGTTTTGTTCGTTCATCAAGTTTTCCTTTTTCTATTGTTCTGTTTCTCTTAGCTTTGACCCTTCTTCATTAGAGATGATGGCAGAAAAAGAAGGATAAAATGAAATTACCCTGCTTGCTTGATAGTAATATGATGAAGCAGAGGCCTAAACTTATTATCCGTAAGATTTGGGACTGTTTTGTGGCATATGACTATCTGCCTTTTAGGTTAAAGCCTGAGTAAATGAAATGTAGCTATTCTACAAAAGGCCCAAAGCTCATTCACATTTATTTACTGTGTAGCAGTGCTTGTGTGGGGACAGAGCCAGGAGTGCAGTTTCCAGGCTCTCGGCCTCACATAGAAAGGTGCTCACACTCGGGTAGTAAACGGCCATCAGCTGTGATTAGATGGCCAGGTGCTGTGGCTAGTTGGCCGTCAGCTGTAACCAGTGAGCCACTGGCCACAAATATAAATGCTGTGGCTACGCTAACAGCAAATTGGGGCTAGCAAGAAGATGGTGCCTGAGCTAGCAAGCGCGGACTACTGCAGCTAGCAAGTGAGGTTGATTGGCAGAGAGAAGTGGATGGCAGGTTGCGGATAGTGTGGTGCCTGCTTCTTGTGTCTCCAACCCAGCCGCCAGCGAGTGGTATGACATAGTGGTTTGACTCCCCTATCTATGGCTCCATTGGTGTTCCTTTTGCCTCATTATATCCTGCGTTCTTATGTGGGGAGCAGGACCAGAGACCCCACATGACTCCCTGCATGACAAATGATGCAGCGAGCAGGGTACATACGGTGCCGGCCAAAGCTCCCCGAAGGGCAGTGGAGCAATTTGTGCATATGAACACTCACTCTCAGGAAGACCAGGAGGAGTAGCTACCGGAGAGCTGGACCCCGTGGAGGGGTGGAAAGATGTGGATGGTTCTCCAACCAGCAGAGGCTGGAGAAAGCGAAGGTCATTGCGACCCTGTGGGCTGGGAAGTGCTTGCTGAGGCAGCCTGGATGCAGGACTTGTAGTCCCAGGAGGAAACGCTTGCTGAGTCCTCCGTGGGAGATGAAGGTGAGGTCAAGGTCGTCCTTCACCCCCAGGTTGGGGAGGACTTGGAGCCCTCGCCCTGTGGAGAGGGCACACATTGTGAGGCTAACACACAGCCCTGGAGAATGACTATGGACTATGGAGAATGGGCTCCTGTGGGGACAGAGCCCCAGAGATTAGTTTACAGGCTCTCGGCCTCACATGGAGGGGTGCTGGCTCTGGTGGTGGATGGCCGTCGGCTGTGGCCGGTTGGCTGATTGGCCCCTGGTATAACTGCTGCGGCTACGGAGGAGGGCCGAGGATTGCCGAAGAGCCGAGCAGAGCGGAAGAGAGGGGAGGAACAGAGTCGAGAGAGTGGAGAGTCGTCGGTTGGTTGGTTGGCGGAAAGGCGGAAGGCAGGTCGCGCGTCCAGTGGGCCCAGCCTCCAGTGAGACTATAGTGGTATGACTCCCCTACCTATGGCTCCGTGGGTGTTCCTTTTTGGCCTCACCATATCCTGCGTTCTTGTGTGGGGAGCGGGAGCAGAGACCCAGCAGGCTGCCCCGCCTGAAAAATGGCGCAGCGAGCAGGGTCTCCCGCATGACAGCTCCATCCCTAATTTAATGGACCACTTGATTGTTTGCTTGGGAACGTACCCCCATGTAGTAGAATTGGCGGATGTTTGCTTTTGTGTCTTGACTGGCCGCCGTTGAGAATTTGTGAGAACCCTGGCTGAACCCAGGAAGACTGGCTGTGCCCAGAGAGAGTGGCAGTGCCCTGAGAAACCCTGGCTGTGCCTGGAGAGACTGGTGGTACCCTAAGAAGCCCAGGAAGTCTGGCTGTGCCCAGAAGCACTGGTGGTGCCCTGAGAAACCCTGGCTGTGTCCGGGAAGACAGGTGGTACCCTAAGAAGCCCAGGAAGTCTGGCTGTGCCCAGAAGTACTGGTGGTGCCCTGAGAAACCCTGGCTGTGCCCAGAGAGCCTGGCTGTGTCCAGGATATTGCATTCACCTCCAGGCTCCTCGCACAGGGCACCTCGCAGAAGTCGCTTGTCGCACAACTTGTGAGGCGAGACCCTGTAGGGGTGGAGTGTGGGGACAGAGCCAGGAGTGCAGTTTCCAGGCTCTCGGCCTCACATAGACAGGTGCTGGCTCAGGTAGTAAATGGCCATCAACTGTGATTGGATGGCCATCAGCTGTGGCTAGTTGGCCGTCAGCTGTAGCCAGTGAGCCATTGGCCACTAATATAACTGCTTTGGCTACGCTAGCAGCAAATGGGGGCTAGCAAGAAGATGGTGGCTGAGCTAGCAAGCAGCAGTGTGTGGATTGCAGATTGCAGAGAAGCGGACAGCAAGTAGCGGATAGTGTGGTTCCTACTTCCTGTGTCTCCAACCCAGCCGCCAGCGAGACTATAGTGGTATGACTCCCCTACCTACGGCTCCGTGGGTGTTCCTTTTTGGCCTCACCACGTCCTATGTGCTTATGCAGGGAGCAGGACCAGAGACCCTCTGTGACTCCCTGCATGACAGCTTGTCTTACATTAGATACTTCAGAGACAAAAGTGGTTTACTTCCTTTTGAAAATATATAGCTTAACCTAAACAAAATAAATTAAAAATTAGCTGAGGTAAAAGTGGTGTGAGAAGGTATCATGTCAGTGGTCTAATGAGAGAGCTCAGGCTTTGGAGTCATACAGACTTGGGGTCAATTCCAGCTTCTCTGTTCACTTTCTGTGTGATGCTAGGACTTAGTCTTCTCATCCCCAAAATGGGAGTGCCAATCACTCTCACATCATAAGTTTTGTGGGGGATTAAATGAGGTAATGCACATGAAGAGGTTAGCACAGAATCTGACATATTGTGCTTACTAAATATTAGCTGTCATTATTATGTCAAGAAAGAAACCCGGATACTTAAAATTTACTCCTCTCTGGAAAAGGAAAGCATGAAAATCATTAATGCAGTGTCTCTTATTACCAAAACGAGCATAGTCAGCTTGGGGTTAGGCCTTCCTGGCCGCCAAAGAAAGCAAGTCCTAGTTCCTGCAACCTGGAAACATTATATGGTAGAAGATGTGACTCACTGAGGATCTTGAGGTGGGGCGATCATCTGCGTCATCTGGGTCATAAATGCAGTCACACGTGTCCCAACAGATGGGGGGAACATTGTGACCATGGAGGCAGATTGGAGTGATGTGGCCGATGAACGCAGGCAGCCACCGGGAGACGGAGGAGGCCGGATTCTAGATTCTCCCCTGAGCTTCCGGGAGGAGTGCAGTGTGGGCCTGCCCACACCTTGACTTGGCCCAGTAGCGCTGATTTCAGACTTCTAGCCTATGGAACTATGAAAGAATACATTTCTGTTGTATTAAAGTTTTAAACCCCCAAGTTTGTGGTGAATCTGTTACAGCAGCCACAGGAACTAATGTATTTTGTGCCCAGATTACAGTCCAACTCATGATTTTTCATGTCAGATGTTTCATTTTGGAAAGCCCTTGTCTTCAGACTCAATTGGTAATATGCTGAGCTGCTGCTCAGTAGAGAATCTTACTGTCGTTCTGTGGAGGGAAGAGAATGGAGGACATAATCTTTCTTTTCAACAGAGAGCAGTCTTATTGGTGAGCAACAACCACCACAGCGTAGTGAAGTGTGTGATCGAGCTAACCGTTTCTTTCTTTCCTCCTTCCTTTCTTTGTTCCTTCCTTTTTCCTTCCCTTCTTCCTTCCTTCCTTCCTTCCTTCCTTTTTTCCTCTCATTCGTACAATATTTACCAAGTTCCTGCAGTTGCCAGGCAGTGTTCTAGGGTTGCAGATACAAATATAAATAAATGGATGAATTCCCTCCTCGGGGTAAATTTACATTCTAGTGAGGGAAAATGGACAAGTAAGTAAATATACCATGTTGATGGTGGTGAATATTAAGGAGAATAAACAGGAAAATGGGGAATGGTGATGAGGGTGGATGCCATTTAATACACGGTGTTCCAGGGAAGACATCTTTCATAACTAATGTGTCATCTGGCAGAGATGTGGAGGGAGGAAGCCATGCAGCTGTGGGCAAGGGGTGTCTGCAGTGGGAGCAGCCGGGCAGAATCCTTGGGGCAAGAGTGTGGTCGACGTGTCTTTGTGGAACGTAAAGGAAACCATTATGGCCAGAGTGGATGGAACAGGTGTGGAGAAGACGGACAGAAGATGACACTAGAGAGCCATGTGTAGGTGTGTTGGAGTGAGCTGGAAGCCAGCAGAGGGCGTTGAGCAAGTTAAATGGCCTCACTGGGACTGTGCGGAGGTCACTCTGGTTGCTGCGCGGAGCTAAGCAGCACAGGTGCAGGAAGAGTGGACACTGATTAGGAAGCTACTTCCATTACCTCAGTCAAAGGAGGTGTCTAGACCCGGTGCGGTCTGTACGGAATCACTGGATTCTGGGTCTATTTTGAGGGTAGACCCCACAGGATCTATTTTGAGGGTAGACCCCCACAGTCTCGTTCATGGTTTGATGTAGAATGTAAGGAAAAGGGAGAAGTCAACGGTGTCCCCCTTTTTTTTTTAACCTGAGGGAAAAAAATACCTTTTACTGAAATGGGAAAGACTGCTGATGAAGAATGCTTAGAGGGGAAAATTCAGTAGTTGTTTTGTTTGTGTCCACTTGACATGCCTGCCAGGTATGTGAGTGGAGAAGGGGAGGAAATTCGATTAAGCAAACTAGTGCTGGTGGCTGAGAACCTACCTGTCAGTGCACAGGGCTCCTGAATTCATCGATCTGCTCTTATGCAGGATGCGAGCTAAGAGTAGCTTCACTGTTCACACCTGCTGCCCGATCTGTGGCGCAGGTACAGGGGTGATAGTTCGGACCACACAACTGAGGAGGGTAGAGCCTGGGCCCTACTGCCAGTGCCGGGTGTCCTTGTCTGCAGAGAGGTTGTGGCACGGCCAGAGACGTGAGGTCACATGGCACAAGTTCACTTCCTCCAGGAAGCCTGCCTTCCTGCCAGTAGATGCCCCTGCTCTGTCCTTCCATCACACTTGACTAAAATGCCTTATTTAATTGTGTGCCTTAACCTTCCTAAGATTTTACAAAATCCTTCACTTAGGAATGGTGCCAGAGTTGCTCAGAAGCACTAGTCAGTATATGTGTATCCATACATGCACACACATGCACACGCACATTTATTCATACATTCTACTATCACACTTCAAACCCTTGAAGCACTGCTCCTTGTATACTTCTATTAGCTCGTGAAAACAGTATTCCTTTGGCATTGTGGAGAGTGCCTGTTAGTTTCCCGAACAAGTGTGGACAGAGTGAATAACATTAGATCAAAGTCTAACAGAAGGAGAAGGAAGTTGGGGAACAGGAAATTGAGATGAACGGGAGACGAATGACAAAGCAATCAAGGGGGAAATAGCTGGGCACTTTTAAGTAAATGCCTATACTTCCACAGTCACGGGATCAAGCGTGTCAGAGAAAGTGGGTACTGTCACATGGTCACTGTTGCTGGACAGCAGTTTGGGTGTGTGTATTAAACAAACCAAACAAAACCTTGTAAGAGTGTACATTCCCATTGACCTATCCATTCTACTTCTCGGAATTTATCCTGAGGAAACAAAAGCCCAAAAGTTTTATATCCTACTATGTTGATTGCACTATTGCTTATGTTAGAGATAGATAGAAGCAAAAAACTAACGTCTAAAAGGGGACTAAGTAAATTATATGACTCTCATGTAATGAAATACTATAAAGACATTAAAGAATTGTGGAAGAATATTTAAATAATGTACTCAATTACTTGTAGTAAATTGTTAGGTTAATAAAAATAGATTTAAAAAGATTGTTAGTGGTATTCATTTTTGCTGGGACAGTAACTGGTACTTGTTTTATTCCTTTGGGTTTTTCTTTATTTTGGAGTTTTCTATATTGTAGCTACATGTAGGGTAGCAGCCATAAAAGAACACAATAAATACTAGCTAAAGAAAATGGAAGAAACCTGATTTCTGACAACAGTTGGGTACAATCAGTATTTAACTTTAGATTCAGTCTTATCTTGATGGCTGAACTTACATAATTTTTTGTTGTCTTATTACAAAATAGAATGTATTTATGTTAGAAAATGTAGCATAGAAAATATCCATAATCTTATCATTATGAAACAGTCATGGTTAACATATATGTTATGTGTTCTATGTTATGTGTGTGAGTGATAAATACCTACACACAAACACATCCAAACTGTATACGTATAATTTAAAATAGGGATTGGAAACTTTTTCTGTAAAGGACTGGCATTAAACATATTAGTCTTTTCAGGTTACATACTGTTTCTGTTGAATATTTTTCTTTTTCCTTCCATCTCCTTTCCTTGCTTGCTTCCTTCCTTCCTTCCTTCCTCCTTCCCTCCCAAGCTTTTAAAAGTAAAAAGACTATTCTTAGCTTACAGGCCTTAAAAAAAGAGGCCAGGGCCAGGCTGTAGTTTAACCAACATGTTTTAAATTATATAACAAATCAATTTTAATGTACTTAAAAGAGGAAGAGCATGTACCAGCTTTGCAAAGTATTATTTAGCAACAGTGGACTAAAGTACTAGTACGTAATCAGAAACATAAGAGCCAATACGAATGTTGCCCAAATTAGCCATCAGGCATTTCTGGATGTGTACTTCTGCCAGAGCTTTATCTGGATGATGATAGAAGTGGTCCCTAGGTAGAGCTGCCGAGAATGGGTCATTGGAAACGTGTTAGAACTATATTGTAGATTCCTTTATTTCTTTGCCCTTGAATAAGACTTTATTAAAGAAGAATGTTGAAAAATGTAAGTAATGATTGCTATGTGTTACTGAAGTTAATTTGTATCATTTAA
The DNA here is from genome assembly GCF_057876585.1 of Rhinolophus sinicus. Taxonomy (NCBI): domain Eukaryota; kingdom Metazoa; phylum Chordata; class Mammalia; order Chiroptera; family Rhinolophidae; genus Rhinolophus; species Rhinolophus sinicus. The sequence goes on along the minus strand of NC_142504.1, from coordinate 52,648,814 downwards.
GTCATTGGGTAGATTGTGTGCACTCCATCTTCACTGCCTCATGGCTAATTTAACAAAAGAATCATGTTGAATGAAATGTTACGAAGAGTTTCCCATCAAATGAATAAAATGCCCTGTGAATTTATCTTCTAGATATGCTCAGTGAAGGAGCGGCACGCCAGTGAGATGCGAGACTTGCCAAGTCGATATGTTGAAATAGGTATGCCTTCTCTAAATGTAAAACTTGCAGAGAGAATCAATCCATTTTGTTAAGGAAAAACCTGAGACCATGTTCTTCTTCAGGCCTTACACTTGGGACCCTGATGAAATAGGTCAAGAAGCTTTTGTGTTCAGCTTTGAAGCCTCACTATAGACTCCCGTTTTCCTTACTATATTTCTAATTTTTACACAATACTTTTTTAGTTGGTTTTGAAGTTGAATAACCGTGGGTTTGGGTTCTGGGTCTGTTTACCACCTGGATTTTGGACAATCTTGTACATGCCTCAGTATTCTTATTTATAAAATGTAGAAAAGAAAACCTGTCCCTCAGGTATTGTTTGTGGGAATTTAAGAGTTAATTTACTGCCTGCCCAGCTCACATCAGAGTACCGACACCTAGTGTTGTCAACATGTATCTTCTGAATATTAGTTTTTGTCACCACTGGTCTGGTCCAAACTTCCATAATCCTTTTTGTGGATCATCGCAGCAGCTTCCTAACTGGTTTATCTCCTTCCATTGTGCATTACTGCAGTCCAGTCTCCCCACTGCAGTCAACATACAGATCAGATCACGTCACCATTCTTCAGTCCCTTCCGATTGTTCTTAGCATAAAAATGACACCCCTGCATCTGTGTTGGCCCTCACCGGCCTTCCTAGCATCAGCTGAGCTTCTCCTTGTTCTCTGGGCTGCAGCATCACTGGCCTTCTTTCACCTGTCCGTGCTTCTCCTTCCCATCTGTATAGAATGCTCTTCTTGCATCTTCACATCATTGAACCTCAGTCATCCTTAATCATACCTCAGCTCAAGTACCGCTTCCCTGGGAAAGCCCACCCACCTTCTGGGACAGGCCACGCCCACCAGCCTTCCTGCACAGGCCCGGTCCTTCCATGACAGGAATATGGAAGTCCCCTTTCTAGCACTTGCTTCAGTTGCAGTGATCATGTAATTATTCAATGCCTTCCTGTCTCTTCTGCGAGATGATAACCTCCTTTAGTGTACACACTGGGTCTGCTTTTGCTCAGTGTTTGTATCTCAGGGACCTGGCACATAGTAGTATTAAATAATATTGTGTGGAATGAATCAGTGACTCAGGGAAAGAACTGTTCAGGAGGAATATGACATACTACTACTTCTATGACTCAGTTTTATAACTGCAAAAGTTAGAAAGAATGAAAATTGACTTTTGTCAATTAAACAGACATAGTAAAAGCTGTTTTTATATTACGTAGAACTGAGAGCAATAGGAGACACAGTTGTGTGGTCACAAAAATTTTGCCATATTATAAGTCAGATGAAAATTTCATTTACCCATTTGGATGATGGATGGAGAATATAAATTTGATGGGTCATTATAACAAAGTGAAGCTCAGATAAATCATTTGTATGTGAATATATTTCTGAAAACCAAGAAAGACATATGTTACCCACATGGCTAATATGGCTACAGCGTTTAAACCTGGGATATTTTGTACTTGAGGTCAGAAGTTGGTGATAGGGTTTTAATAACTTTTTGCCTTAGAAGGATAAATAAATACATAGTTCAGATTGCTCAGAGTATGGACAGAATAGCTAGTGTGTGCAGGATGTATAATGCTACTGAGAAAAACTGAGGAGCAAGATAATAGAGAAGACCGATAAAAAGAGAAAGATAATTATTTCATTATCTCTATTCTCTTTTCTGTTACCCTTTGCCATCAGAAAAAAATCCTCTGACCATCTCAATGCATATTGTACTCAGAGATAAGTATTAGGATATTTTAAATACAGATGAGTTAAAGAAAAAAGACAAGGACTCTGGGAATTTTTAAGAATGTAAAAATTTGCAGGGAGGCATAAAAATGTAGCAGGTATTTTCTCTCTAGTTGGTATTTGTTGCTAACATACTAGGTGGGGTGGGGGCGTTGCGTTATATGCCTCACCTGCACTAGTTCTCTTCACTCTCACAGCAGCCCTTTGAAGGGCAGGCAGTGTGCTTCTCCTTCGTCCCTAAGTCAGTGGGAGCTTAGGGATGTACATAACTTGACTAAAATCTTGCTACCATGGCATTAAAATGGATACAATCTTATTGATAACGTTACTTCACCTTCCTGAGCCAGGCTTTTCTCACCTGTAAAATGGAGGTGATAATACCTATCTTTGCAGATGGTGTGAGAATTAGACATGGCATAAGTAACATCTGTAACACAGTGGCGGACAGTAGGTGCTCACTGAAATACGGTGGTTATTATCACCACACAGACTTCCATTCCAGCTTTGTAACTGCTCATAGCTGGCCCAGTAGTGGCCCTGGGGCCTGGGATCCAGTTATTTAAAGTGTAGTCCATCTGTACTACAATTTATATGAAATAGACCATGTGTGAGTACTGACAATACCACATTACTGACGTTTTACTACTACAGTTAGTGGTTAAGTACCATCTTTTCCCCTCTTGAGAGTGAACTTTTAATAATATGAACCATTTCCACAGCAGGAGGTAAAGTGGTTTAGATAAGCGCCCTTGACTAGGATGAAGGAGGAGAGAAATATTAGGTCTGGATTACAATTCACTTTAGCCTTGAATGGTGTGATCCACCATTCTTCAGTAAATGAAGGGAAAACAACATTGAGATTCAAGAAGTATCTGTGGCTGTACGAGTACATTTCTTAGAAGCTGAATGTTTGTAACTCTTCCTTGTAAGTCAGTATCTCAAAAACAACACAAAAGTTATTCCTCTCAATAGGATATTAATTTATTTTTGTAAATGACTAATGATCATAAAAATTGAGCTTACTGTTCAGTCACCAATCTGTGAAGACATTCTCTATGCATAAGCCTTTTTGGATGTCATTTCTTCCTCCATATTACGTTGCTGAAAGTAGGTTGTAGTCCATGCTTGCCCTCTTAGTTTCACTTCACTTGCATCTGCTGTGTTATAGGACTTGCTAATCCTCTGGCACTTTTCCCCAATGTCGTACATGGTCTTTATGGAATGGTAGTTGGAGAGCAGATTATTATGTTGTTGGGAAATGAATCCAATACTTGTGTGTCATTTTCCAGGTGTCTACTTCCAGGAGCAATGACTTGATGACTTATGCGAGGAATTAATTAACTTCCGGGTCTTGATTTCATACAGAAGTTTATTTAGAGAGATTGAAAGAAACTGCGAATCTATGTATAATGACAGAGAATCAAGGAAGAGAGAGAGGGAAGAGATAAGATGGGACACCTTTTTCATTTTAAGCAGTGTCATTGGTCTTATGCTATGATTCTTAGAATTTAGAATATCGTTCTATTTTCAGCCTCTTGATTGGGAAATCAGTGACCTGGAAATGGAAGATCTGTGAAATAAATATCTTTCTTAGATCTAAGTGTCTCTCTCAACCCACCTGTTATCCTTTTGACCCAGACATGCAGGTTCCAGCAGTGGGACAGTTGTGCATGCAGGTGACATGGTCCATCTCATAGTTGTAAGTCTCACCAGAAATCAGGACAGTGCTGATACTGTTCAAAGTGTTTCGTTTAAGGATCTATCTGTGGGAGGTTTTCTGTTCTGTTCTAGTTGAGTTTGACTCCCTATAATCTATTCATTTTTCTGTTCTGCGTTGAATTCTTTTTCTCGACATTATATTTTGAAAACTTGAAAACGTACAAAAAAGTAAAGAACTTTGCAGTGAACACCTATATACTTACCTTGTAGATTCTGAAATTAAGATTTCACTATGCTTGCTTTATTACATGTCTTTATCCATTCCTCCTCAAAGTAAGAACTCCTTCCTTTGTTGGGGATGCAAATGTTTGTTATTGGAAGTGGAATTAATAATTATTTCTGTAATAAGTACTGGTAAGAAGTTTGAGTCACCTGAAATAACAAACATACTCTATTCCTTTTGTGAGAACATCACCAGCCACATGCTATATACACTAAAAACAGAATTTCACTTAATTTTCACAATGATCCCAATAGGTAGGAACTGTTTTCCCATTTTATAGGTAACCTGCTCAAGATGATCACATTCATAAGCGAAGAAGGCAGCGTTTGAACTCAGATATGTCTAGTTTCAAAGCTGTTACTCATGACCTCTGTGCCCTGCCTTCTTCCCATGCATTCCCTCTACCTAACCCATGGCCCTTGTTTGCAGTCAGATGAGAAGAACAGAGCCTTGCTCTGGACATTTAAATAAAAACCATAGGATAGACATTGTCTAGAATCCAGAGATTTCATATACCAGTGATGTCTGCTTACCTCTTCTTCCAACAGCCAGGTGCCATGGAAATGCTGTGGATTTGTTCTTTTATTTTGGTCCAGAGAAGTGTCCAGTGTGGACGAGTAAAACTTGCATTTCCTGTTATTTTATCCTGGAAATAATGGCCCTTCTTTGTTTCTCTTCCAAATTGTTAGGGAATAAACATCATTGCCTTGGATGGCTATCAAAATTGTTTCTAAGGAAAGGGGACCAAATCCAGACTGGGATGCTATTCTTTCAGTCCTTTGAAAAAGAAGAAAAACTCTTGTTTGCCATTTTTTAATATTTGACTTCAATATAATTGATGCATCAAGGTAGTTTTGGGGGTTTTTGGTTTCTGAAATTGTTTATTTATTTTTAAATCTTATTTTATTGTGGTAAGAACACCTAACACGCGATCTACCCTCTAATACATTTGTAAGGGTAGTTCACTACAGGCAAAGTGGTGTTTGGCGGATCTCTAGAACTTGCTCATCTTGCTTCACTGAAACTATGCCTGTTGGTCAGCAACTCCCCATTTTCCGTTCCCCTCAGCCCTTTGCAATCACCATTCTACTCTTTGATTCTATGAATTTCACTATTTTAGGTACCTCTTATCAGTGGAATCATGCAGGGTTTGGCTTTCTGTGACTGTCTTATTTCACTGAGCCCAGTGTTGTCAGGATTCATCCATACTGTTGCATATTGCAGAATTTTCTTTTTTTTAAGCTGGGTAATGTTTTATTTTCTTTCTCCAATCCTCTGTGGATGGGCATTTCAATTGTTCCCACATCTTGGCTATTGTGAATAATGCCTCAATGAACCTGGGAGTGCTGATGTGTCTTCAGGATCCTGATTTCAGTGTTTTTGGATAATTACCCAGAAGTGCAATTGCTGGGTGATAAGGTAGTTCTAATTTTCGGTTTTTTGGAACCTCCATACTGTTTTCCATAGCACCATTTTGCTTTCCTACCAGCAGTATATGAGGGTTCCAACTTCTCCACGTGCTCACAACACTTGTTTTGTTGTTTCCGTTTTGAAGATAGCCTGTGGACAAGTTAAAGCATAACCATGTGGTACGAACCTTCCACCCAGCAAGGCCGTGATGGCTGCCTTTTCTGTTGTCTGAGCTGCTCACTACATTCATTCCTCCTCAGTGCTGCTTCGTGACGTTTAGTAAATGAGATGATCACACCAGCTTAGCTTCGTCATTTAACACAGACTTGTGCTGAATAGTGATTAGAAAATATGGAATGAAATTGCAGACTAGACCTATTTTAACTTATGTGTACTTTTGCCTCCTGATCTGATGCTTTTGTTATTTTGTCTCTTAGCCATTTTCTTCTCTTTCATTCCCAGGTACTGGGTCTTCTCCGTCACTTGCTGACGTCAACACCTTTACTTTAATACATCTGCACAGTCCTGCAGATATGCAATCCTGCGATTTCCAAATGTATTTTTTTTAGATCAGTGGTCATGCTGACAGAGTGTCCAAACTTTCTGAGAAGCCTGTGGATGTTGTTATATCCAGTTGATTATGAGATACTACTGGCTGGTGCCTGAGGGGCCGATTCTCGTGGGAGGAAGGCACCCTCATAAAGGGGCCTCAATGCTTTTTCATAAGTGAATGTAAGACAATGAAGATAATTTTTCTTATTTATAGATTGCCTGACAAACTGATTTTATTTGCTTGCATTTTAAGAATCATAGAAGCTAAAATCTATAGGATATCATTTCAGTAAGATACCAAATCCTTCTTGATCACATTTAGCTACGGAGCATTTGGGGACCAGCAAAGGGAAAACAAGGGCCAAACATTAAAAAGCAGTACAAGTTCTCTTTCCTGTGGTGCTTTTGCCCTTGTAGCAAATTCAAGGGAGGGGCTGGGGCACACAGCTGCTTGCATGCAAGTCTCCCAGCGGGCTGTCGAGCCCTAATTGCAGTCTTCAAAGTGCAGTGCACCTCTAACCTCAGCAGCTCTGGGTTCTGATTGGTCTGCTGGTGTGGCTTTTGACTGGGACAAGGAAGGCTTCAGATTCTTACACCGTTGCCTTCTATTTAAGTGACTTTAGTCATGCTGCTTAACCTCCCTGAGCATCAGTGCCCCTCTAAAAATAAGTCCAGGTTGTTATGGTACACATAGACAAGGTCTGTAAAATATTTAGCATAGTGTTCATCAAATGGGAGCTATTGTTACTATTACTGTTATATTTAGTAACTCAGTGAAAGAAAAACAGTGGTTTCCTCTAACAAAGAGAAGACTATTATGTTCAACAAAATCAGTTGAAAGAGAATTGGGGAAGATATATACAAGGAATCACAGTTAAGTTCGTGAACTTGTTGTGACAATGTTGCTAACCTTTTTTGATATCAGAGGGATTAGTCATGATGAATTTGTACCAATCGGACATGTAGCTTTACCAAGTTTATTATTTGGAAGTGCTGAAAAGGCTGCGTGAAAAAGGGACACAACCTCAACTTTTCACCAACAATTCATGGCTCTTGCATCATGACAATGTACCAGCTCACATGGCACTGTCTGTGAGGGAGTTTTTAGCCAGTAAACAAATAACTGTATTGGAACACCCTCCCTACTCTCCTGATCTGGCCCCCAGTGACTTTGTTCTTTACCCAAAGATAAAGGAAATATTGAAAGGAAGACATTTTGATGACATTCAGGGCATCAAGCGTAATACGATGACAGCTCTGATGGCCATTCCAGAAAAAGAGTTCCAAAATTGCTTTGAAGCGTGGACTAGGCACTGACATCAGTGCATAACTTCCCAAGGGGAGTACTTCACAGGTGACTGTAGTGATATTCAGCAGTGAGGTATGGAGCACTTTTTGTAGGATGAGTTCGCGAACTTAATTTTCCGACCTCGTAGATAAGGATTTCTGAATTATTCTGAGAAGATTAATACATTTCATAACTGTATTTCTCACTAAGATATATCTAGAAACCTACATGCAATAAAGGTACAAGTAATAATACTTTTTAACTATTTTCATTTTTGCATATCATGTGGTATTGTTATTTCTTTAGCTTCTAGACTCACAGTCCCTTCTGTCTTCATCATCCTGATGCTTCTAGAAGAGCGCTTACGCCTAATTGGTACTCAGTAATTCTTTATTAAGTTGTTGATAATTCTCAGAAATATATGACACAAGGTACAAGAAAGTTCTTGTTAATTTTTATTTCAATCCCATGGCAGTCATTCTAAAACTGACAGCAAGAGCGCATGCGCTGTTGATGCTCAGTGGTATTTGTGTATTTCTGACTCTAACCCTGACTCCGCCCTGTGTATAGTTGATACATTAAGTTGCCGTGTAACACTATTGATACAGTTAACGTTTTGTGTTTGGAGGATTATGTGAAGACAGTGGTAGTGGCAGCGTCCTTTGTCAATCTGTTGGAGTCCTCATGTAAAAACGGAACAACTGGACCACACAGCTAAAAACCTATAGACCACATTTAAAACAAACCTGAGAAGATAGCCCTAAGAACCTCAGGACACGAATGAATGGGAAAATCCTCCAATAGCCCCAGGGCTGTTATGGTGTCAGCATCTGTGAGAAAAAGCACAGGGGAGCAAGGGGGTGTCTGGTGTACTTGAGACCAGGAGAAGGTCAAAACAGCCACCAGCATTCCCTGGCCACTTGGGGGTCACTCTGAGAAGAGTGGGTACAGGGCTGCAGGGGTTCGAGGGGCTTGGGCAGCCCAGGAGCCCCTGTAAACTCATAGTCGAACAGCCCGTGCTTCCTGCCAGGACCTAAACACAAGGACCGAAAAATGCCAAGGTCACATCCCATCGTAAGGTTTAAGAAAAAGTGAATATGGAGCAGACAAGCATCCTTGGCAATGAAAGCACACCAGAAAGAAACTCCCACAGAATAAATCACAACTGTAATTTACTATTCAGACATTTTTAAGAAGTGATGTAGAGCATGAAAGAACAAAAATCAGAATTTAATAATCTCAAGTGAGGTGCTAAAACTCAGGAAATATTTATAAATAAAAGATCACTTTAGAAATGAAGATTAAACTAGAAGGAAACAAGAGCAAGTAGACAGATAATGCTGCAAAATAAATAGAAGAGGAAAAAGTTTTAAATCACAAAGAAATAAAGGGAAGAAAAGATTTATAATAAAGTGACAAATACTAAAGACAGGCTAACATGATTCAGCCTACAAATAAGAGTCCCTGCAAACAAAACAAGGCAATGGAATAAATACCAAAAACAGTATTTCAAGAAAAATGTCCTGACACTACAAGAAAACTTGAATCTGTAAATTAAACTAACACATTGTGTATCTGAAAACAATGACCCGTAGTGAGTACCATCGAGATATATTTGAGTCAAATTACTGGACTTTAAAGACGAAAAATATTTTGGGCATCTAGACCTCCGCTGTCCGGTACGATGGCCACTAGCCACTTGCAGTTGTTTCATGCTCAAAATGTGGCAAGTATGACTGAGACGAGCTGCATCCACATCCGAAGACAGTGTGCTGATCAAAAGTAAATGATCTCAGTAATAACTTTCTATGTTGTCACGTGTTAGAATGATAATACTTTAGATATATTGCATTAAATAAAATACATTTTTTAAATTGCACCTCTTTATAGTTTTTAATGTGGCTACTAGAAAGTGTAAAATTATATATGTAAGTTGTGTTTTGGGCTTGCATTAATATTCCACTGGACAGCACTGATCAAAGACATCAGCTTTCCTTCTGGATTAGGACTCTGTACACAACAACCCTCTTTGTGGATCCAAAGGACCTCCCTGGATAGGTTTTTCATGTAAATAGGCGTTTTAAAATTTTCTTTCTCTCTTCATCTGCTTAGAATCTCTCGGTTTTTTCTTTGACCGGTGTCTTGTCTCATGTGTAAGAAAGCTTTGTCCTCCGGAATGCACCAGAGCACAGCAATCTCCTTGTCTGTGTTGGGCGAGGAGGCTGTGCTGCCGCTGGAGTGAGCGCCTGGCCTCACGTCCGTTATCACCTGAGTGAACACTGCACACTCCCTGCAGGCCCCGGAGCCGGCCCCTCCCTTTCCCATCTCTTGGGTCTGAAGCGTAGCTACTGTCTTCTTGTGGCTCCCTCTAGAAATTCTGAATTTGTCTCTCCTCTTTCCCCCTTCTTTAGCTTTTGCTTTCTATTTTTTACTGCTTTCCAACAGAATCTGTATTTATTTTCTTTGTGATTTATATTTTCCAGATAACCAGTTTAAAGGTGAGCTTCTATGGTAATAGTCCTGTAAACCACCTGTATTCAAATTGTTTTTCATTTAGGGAAAAAAATAGTCATTAAAAAAGTATTGAAATCATTGTTATGTGGGAAAAACAGAATTTCAGAGAAAATAAACGAAAACTTTCATTGGTCCATTGCAAATTTGAAATAGAAAGTAATTACTTGAAGATATTTTACAGAGTCAGTTCATAAACTTTTACATAATGTATGTTCTTCACAAGAATAAATATTACCATTCAACAGTTCTTTCTCTCAGTCTGTTCAGTGAGAAGAATAATCCTATTCTTCAGAAAGTTCATTCTGTCTGAAAGTTCATTCTGACTGCTGTCTCCAACCAGCCCGTCTTAGATTCAGCACTAATATAAAGAATAAACTGAATCATGATAGACCTAAAAATAAAACACCATCATTTATTTTGAAAGGCCTTTTTTTAAAAAAAAAACACACAGAATAGCTGTAGACATTTCCTAAACCAAGAACTCACATTAGGAAGTGAGTTCTTTTTTACATGATATCATTACTGGTGGGTATTAATGGATATGAGTTGCTAAGTGGTAGAATATTCAATGCTAAGATAAACAGCCATTATTTTTGAACTCTTAAGTTGTGAATCATAGTGGGTATGACTATAATGGCAGTTTTGTTTTCCATAAGAAAATTTCTGTTGATAATGATTTTTTAATAAAATGAAAAGAATGATTTAATTTCACCTTTATCTGAATGTTGATAACTGCCTCTGGGAATCTTGACAATGCTATTTTTATGTACCATATCTTCATTAGTAACATTTTTTGTTAATTTATAATTTAGTCACTTTATGTAGTCTGTGCTTAAGTTATTATTCTCAATTAGTAAAGTCTGGTAAGATTTAGTACTTAACAAATAAGCATTTAGTACATTATCTGGAATTGAGAAGTGAAATAGGTGCTTCTGTACATCTTTTATTTTTCTTTTATTTTTCTTAACCCATTTAGGTTTTTTATCGTGTTCTTTGAGAACATGGCATTTTCTGTCTTATTAAAGCAAGTTATTGAGGACTAGGAGATCAGGATCTAGAGGAAGAAGGTTTGGATAGGATTATAATATTTTCTAGCTTCTCTGCTGTATCTTCCTGCTCATTCATAAGAACCTGGTCTTGGCGTGTATTGGTTACCTGTAGGAGAGACAGTGTCTGGTGCCACCTGTCAGTGAATCCAGTAGCCCACTGGCCCCCCAAATGGGGAGAATACCTGGCTCACCCCCCTTAGGTGACGGTTTCCCTCAGCTGGCCGTGGCCGACAAGCACATCACAGCCTCCGTGTCATTCCCATGGAACAGTCAGTGACATCGCTCATCTGTTCTTCACCCAGGTTGCTGGAAAGGGAACTTTGTGTAGCCTTTCAGCGACAGAGTGATTTAGTAAAACAGGACTCAAGTTCCTCGCTACGAAACAGAGTTCAGCAATCTCAGGAGTGATGGCACCTACACAGCCTCTTGTTCACATTTCATTAGGCTGTCTAGAATGTGAAAATATCACCTCTTTAATCACAGGGTCCTGTGTGGCCACATACTGTTCAATAGCATCTGCATATTCCAGCCCCCCCTTCCCCTCTCCGCCATCCGCCTCCACAGAGCACAGCCCCGTGAGCTTCTCCCTCCGGAACCTGCAGTGTCTGGTTACTCTGGGTGTGCTTACTCCAAACGTGGTTGTGGTGGAGGTGACTACATACGTGCTTCCTGTGAACAGTTACCCCAATACCACTCCCCACAACTTTGTTCAAGTGCCCGGATGAGAGTATTCAGTTCAGACCCCCAGCTAGGACCAGAGCACGTGCCTTTGCATTTCCATTCTGTGGTTCTGTCCAGGGCATTATGACCACCTATGAGATCTAATCAAAGACAAAACATAAGAAATAGTATTCTTTTGAATGTTTATGTTACTACCGTATTTGCCCCGAAAATAAGACCTAACCGGAAAATAAGCCCGAGCGTGATTTTTCAGGGTAACATCCCCTGAACATAAGCCCTAATGTGTCTTTTGGAACAAAAATTAATATAAGACCCAGTCTTATTTTCAGGGAAACACGGTAACTATTGAGTAATTTTTTTGATTATCCTCTATTTCATTTTGGTATGAAAATGAAATTGTGAAAATAGTTGTATAAGATGCACGCATTAAAGACAGGTATAGACAAGTGACGACAAGTGATCTGCAGGGACAGTGGAGAGGAAGAAGAAGAAAAACGCAATAGCCCTTCATTTCATTTGTGTTACAGATTTTTTAAATACTCTGATTACTTTCCACACTCTACATTCAATATTGTTTGCAATATGCTGCACTCACTTTAGTTTATTTAGGAAAAAGGGTAATTTCATCATAGAAGTGAACTAAACCTGAGGCTACTGCCACAGAACTGTGGAGAGGATCTGAGTCAAGAAAGTTGTAGAAAATGTGGTAGGTTCCAAATGAGAGTTTGCTCCCAAATGACTCTAAGTGTGGTGCATGATTCCTGGAAGACTACTGTGGCAGTTAGCTTTATGTAACAAAATCACCCCAAAACTCAGTGGCTTAAAACAACAGTCATTTATTAGAAGTATTGTAGAGCACTGATGCCTCAGACTGATACTTAGGTATCATTAGACTGATACCTTAGCTAACATTTGTACTTGTACCACTGAGCTTTCTATCAAATCTCTGCGGTCCACTGTAATGAAATCCACATACTTAAAGTGATGCAATCATTCTTGTAAATTTTAGACTGTCTTTAAAAAGGAAAGAGGAATTTATTTCCTGTGGCCTTTATTTCACTTAGGAAATAGTAGTGCTTCATCATAATGTAATCTGTACTTACATACCTTTTCCCCCCTCTTAAGTCTTTAAATAAATTGTTTATTAAATGTTAAAAAGTTATGATTGCAGTTTCGTAATTATAAATAGCATTCCTGTGACCTTTATACCACTGCAGTGCCCTAATTGTGGAAAACTTAAACTCAGGAATTTTTTAAAATTGTTACTAATAATAATAGTTTACATTGGGTTTTATGGATTTTTAAGTGTCTTCATGGGACTTAACTGTGTCATTTTTAACCTAGCTGGGTGCAGTGTCACACTTGACCATTCATGCTGCTGTTATTATCAGGTTTGCTTTTTGTTTGTGATAGAAATTTTCAAGTGTAAGTTTCCAGAAATCCTTTTCTGGTGCTTACTTGTCAAGAAGATGTGTTTATCTGTGCCCCCTTGTGCTGGATTTCTAAAACGAGTCATTCAGAATTTAGATTTGATATGTCCTTTCATTTGTGTGCTGCCTTTTGCGTCTGGTAATAGTGAATCTCTTATCTCTTTTGTTTGCAGTGTCCCAGTTTGAGACTGAATTCTACATCAGCGGACTCGCACCTCTCTGTGATCAGCTTGTTGTGCTTTCCTACGTAAAGGAGGTTTCAGAAAAAACGGTAAATTTATTGCATCCCAAATTCAAAGAGAAATGCGGGTTCATTTTTAGCATTACACCCAGATCAGGTTACCCATGAAAGGGCTCTGCTATAGTCTGAGCAGAACTTCCTGACCTGTAGAATAAGGTCAGCAGAAATTACCCCCTAGATCTAAAGTATTTACCTTTCAGAAGCTCCACTCATGGCCTGCCTTTGTTCCTTTTGCTGAGCAAGGGGAGGGGAGGGTGTCATTTTTTTCTTCCATCTCTCTTGGTATTTTAGTCAAAAGGAATGAAGGATTCCTCTTGCTGAAAGTCAAAGAAACTTAGCTGACACTATGCATTAGCACAAATAACAGCAGTGAAGTTGATCTGTTGCAACAACAGGGGTCCCTGTGGTCAGAGAGAATTACAGAAAGGGTCGTTCATTATTTCCTGTGGTCCAGACATACTTATTTACTTCCCAGTGGCCCAGTGATTCTGAGTAGCTTGATTCTTGCTTTGAAATAGATTGTTGCTAAGCCTCAGTTATCAGTGCAAATAATGTTATGAAATGTATGGCTAAATGGGAGGCAGCAGAGAACCTAAGTTTTTTTAAGGGTGACTTCTGAGTGAAGCCTGTTTATGTGGTCCAGTGGAGGGTCATATGTACATTCAGCTGCCCTTTGAAACCCAGTTCAGCCCCTTCCCAGCTTGCCTTCATTGTCAGAGTCCAGGGTTCCTGCCAGGAAGGGGATCCGGGGCTTCAAGGCATAAACAAGGAGAGCTTATTGGAAAAGAGCTCTGTATAAAAGAAATTGCAATTGATTATCTAGCCCTTTACAGAAAGTAGGCTTTCCTTGTCTGAATCCTCTCTCTCTTTTTTTTTTTTCCTTTTCAAATGCCAGGGAATAAAATGGGGAGAAAAACCCTGGGAGCCCCAATTTTGAAGTGGTAGCTGCTTTCAAACATTTCTCCAAGCTCGCACTTGCCTCAGGAAACCATCGCTATAGTAACCTGAAGCTCGGTGCCCATGTTGCTAAGCAATGGGATGCTGTAGACTTAAGTGAACACTCAAACCTGCTCCGATCAATAGGGCTGGCTTTGAGCCCTGTTGCAGGACATCAGTTCATTATTATTATTATTATTATTATTATTATTATTATTATTTTGAAAATAAAGAAAAGCGGTCCAGAGGTAGTAAATACTGTACTATTTGATGAGGAATGTGGGGAGGATTGAGAATATGATTGAAAGACATAAGGAAAGAAGTAGTAAAATGAAAAAGGGACAGTCTAATAAACAATTGACCAAAAAAAGAAGGAAAGAGAGGAAACCTTTGTTAATAAAATAAAGTATTGAAAAGGAGTAAAAACCAAGAAAGGCCAATCTCATAGAGCAAATTAGAAAATGGAACTGAAAATGTGTGTGTTGGTATATATAGCTATTCATTTCATAAAACCACAAAGTACACCTTAAATCCTTAAATACAGAATAAACTGATAAAATTAAGACAAAAGGAATAAAGAAGCAACCTTGTGACCAAGCACTCCCTTCCCTTCCCCCCCAATTGAAAAGATAAGCTGTAACATTAAACAAAATTTGTTTTTATATCACTCATAATAGTATTACCCCTGACGTATTTTTCCTGTTATACCTTTTACATATGTGTATGTTTCTACACAATTGCAGTCCTAGATAGAAGCTAGTCTGTGTTGCCATATTTTTCTGAGCATCATTATTCCATTCTCTCCATATGGATGTGTAGAGTCTCCCGTCATTATCACTTATAGTGGTGTGCACTATTTCCTCTGATTGATATGCCCAAATTTATTAAGCTGGTCCCCTAATGTTTTGTTTTTCTTCATTAATAAAGCACATGGGTGTTAAGAATTATGCCAAGTGTTGGGGAGCAAAGATCAGCAAGACCAAATTCCTGTTTCTGGATAAGCAGAGCTGTTTGGCCAGTGAACAAAGGTTGTAAAACAACGAGATTGTAAAAAAACATACTGATTTTTTTCTTTTACATATAAGGGAACTATTCAGATCATCTAGCAAGGAAGTTTTGTTTTAATGTTATTTGGTTCAAATATTTTTTTCTGTTATTTTTTGTCTTTGTTATAGCAGTTAATTTTTTAAATATTCAAATCTTTCAGTTTCTCCTTCATTTTTTTTTTTTTTTCAAAATTGAGGTATTTCTTATTTCTCCAGATCAGATAAATTATGTTCTGTATTCACTAAGGTTTTGTTGTTGTTGTTGTTGTTGTTGTTTTATTTTGTGTCTCTACTAGTTGATCTTTTATAGTTGTTATTTTATTTTTGGAATGTTTTAAATGTATGATGTACAAAGCTAATGTAATTGCTTCTCAATTAACCTAACAAAATGATCAAAGAAATCTTCGAGGCTTATTGTTTACTTAGGGAACTTGAGTGTTGGAGGTAGTTTTGGACTGATTTCATTCTGTTTCATTCACCTGTGTTCTTTGCCCCAGTGTCACACTGTTTCAGGTCTGGTTGCTTTGGAAAATAGTCTTATGTCTTATGCCTGTGTGCTGAATGCTCAAAGAGCATGAACTTCAGAGTAAAACAAACTTATTTCAAATTCAAGGTTCATCGTAAATTTTTCCATAAATTCCAGACTCACCATTTACTTAATGTAACTTTAACCTTAGTATAAACTTTTTGATCCACAGTTCCTTCGTCTGTAAAATTAGGAACAATAGTATTTCTTGAGGGGTAATTTGAGAACTCCATGATACTAATCTGTGTATATCACACTAGGTTAGTGGAGCTGTCAGAGCCCTTAATAAATCATCTTTTACTCTTATATTTTGATCTAGAACTACACTGTCCAAAACTGTAGTACTTAAACCATATGTTTAAATTTATTTGAAAACTGAATAGAATTTGAAGCTCAGTTCCTCGGTCACTGTGTCACGTTTCAGGCATTCCGTAGGTACCAGTGTCTTGTGTCGGTCACATTGGGCCGACAGACAGAAAACATTTCTGTCGTCTCAGCAAGTTCTGCTTTGCACAGAACTCTTGATCGCTGGTCTTTTAGCATTACCAGTAAGTTTACCAGTAGTGGCAGTGGTTTGGATAATGGAGCAGTTTGTAATACTATTTTTCCTTTTCCTCGCATTTGTGAGGAAGAGATGTACCACAGTTGTCTGAGCCTGTGGTACCATCCCGTTGGAATGGAATGGGCTGCCGTGGGGCTGCTGACATGACACAGCAGTACCTCTCCTGTTTATCTCATGCAAAAGGTCAGAAAATAAAGCATAGTTATGAGGCTGTCTGTGGCAGGTGGTTAGAAGGGCTTATGTCTGCCGAAATCATAAAACCAAGACACGTAATTATGGCTAACTAGAATTAATTTGCATAATTTATAGAAATGTAGTTAAAATGAGTCTTTCCCCTCTCTTTTTTCCCCTAGGAAAGAGAATATTGTGCCAGGCCCCGACTGGATATTATCCAGCCGCTTTCTGAGACTTGTGAAGAGATCTCTTCTGATGCTCTGACAGTGAGAGGCTTTCAGGAAAATGAATGTCGAGATTATCACCTAGGTGAGAGATTGAGGACCTGGCTCATGTTCTTACGTTTATATTTCCCCCCTTCCACTTGAGTAGCAAACCAGGAATTGAAATTGAGGTGAGGAAAAGCTCTTGAGAACATGGGCAGGCCTCTGATGTTGAACGTGAGGGCATCAAAGCCAAGAGGTATTGTAGGACTTGCTTGAGTTCCCATAGCCAAAGGGAGGGGAAGAGATAGGGCCAGGACCCAGGTAAGTAGGCTCCGTGCTCTTGTTCTAGTACTTGGTCTGTTGACCTAACTGTTTAATGTGACGCATAACTTACACTGATACCAAGCAGCATGGCTCTGTATCCCTCCCGACTTGATGGCCCTAGATGGTGTGCTCTGGGATGGCAGAGAAGTAACCTTTCTGTTTGTGACCAAATGCTCAGAGCCTGGCACACAGTAGGCATTCACAGAATACCTGTTGAGTGGATGAATCAATATACTTAGTCGCTGCTCAGAAGTCAAGGGCAGACCATTGCCGTCTGGTCATCCCAGGGGCATCTGTGTTTGGGTGTCATCACATCTTTGAAAAATACATTGGTGAAAATAGAATAGTTTAAGATTTTTAGAAATTCGTTCCTGCTTTAAAAACAATTGACGTTTTTTGGAGAATATTTTCAGTTCTCATTTTGGCCAAAAGAAATGAAGAGATATTTTATATGTGTTTGAGCTTTCTTATATGAAGCCCCTAATCAGCTGAGAACTGTGAGAGTATACGCTGGACTTGGCAAAAAGCAAATGTAGTTCACAATTGAAAGCGTCCAATCTGGGTATTTTGCTCAGGGCAAACACTGCTGCACACTTAGATACCCGCAAAACAGGTTTTATAATTGAATTCTGCGGGAAACTCTCACGACTGGCATTGTACACAACATGCTGAAATGATAGATTATATCCCCAGGGCTTGGGGCATCTGTCATTTATGCTTTAGATGGCCTTGACCTTGATGAGGAGGAAACATTTATTGCGGACTGTGGGGTGTAATTGTTCTGTAAAAATAGAACAGTGTTGTAAATGGCTATAAATAAAGTTTATATACAGCACATGAATTCTAATATGCAGTAGACAGGGAGAATTCCGAACACTGTCTTTCAGCTGAGGTCAGAATGTTAATGTATTAAACACAGAATTTTACACCCACCTTATTTTTAAAAAGTTTTTTAGTGTTTCCTCCCTTTTATCCTCCCTTCCTTTCACATTCTCCTTCTTTTTTTTTCTTCCAAATAATTTTATACTTAAACACTTTTTAAAGCACTGAAATAAATTCTGTCATTCTCTAACCTGTGTCCCAAGCAGAGCCAAATACACTTGCTCCAAGTTTCTGTTCACTTGTAATAAGTGGGGCAGCCGAGCTGAGTCCCCAGAAACCACTGCCAAGGTTGCTACTGTTGAGTCATCAGAAATGTTCCTCTCTTCTCTCACCTATAGAGTACTCAGAAGGCGACTCACTCTTTTACATTGTGAGTCCAAGAGATGTCGTAGTAGCCAAGGAACGGGACCAAGATGACCACATCGACTGGCTCCTTGAAAAGAAGAAATATGAAGTAGTTTTGATTTTACTTTCTCCAAAGTGTTGACACGTCTGTAGCATAGAGAGGATAAAAAGTTTTTGTAATAAATCTTTCATGTAGGTGAATTAGAATGCCCTAAGATATGTTGGAAGCTAATAACTCTCCAATATTCTTTTAGAAATTAGGCGGGAAAGACCACAGTGAGGTTAACTGGCTTTACTGTTCAGTGGAAGAGTTGGTGAGGGAGGGAGGAAGTGGGTAGATCCAGCCTACTGAAGTATTTATATTGTGCTTTTCCAAGGAAAATTAAATATAGCTTGTATTTCAGAATTGTCCATTTGAATATTTTTGTGAAATCATTCATTTGGTGCTTATTTCATATGTAAAAGTAAAGCTATCAAATTAACACTACATAGGATGGTTTGAACTACCTGGTCAGATAAAATGATACTGTCTACTTCATCGAGTGTTGGTTCAGACTAAGTTTAGTAGGTAATGTCCCATCATGTTTTTTTTTCTTGTTTTTTTTTTCAAGGAAACATGTTTAACATAAAGCCAGAAAGGCTTAGTTAGAAAACCTGTCTGGATGGGCTTAATCAGCTGAAAACAAACAAACAAGAAATAGTCCATTTATTTGTTGCTTTAAGTTTGTAACCATCTGGAAGGATTTGGGAGAAAAATGTTTTTAATGTATTAACTATTTAGAGTCCAGGTGTTGATATCAAGTTCATACCCCAGTTATTGCCATATTGCTTTAGCTCCAGTAGTTTCTTAAAGAAATAATTCTGTTTTAAACTTTTGTGTTAAAGTAATAATTGTAAATTTTCCCAAATAAAAATCAAATCAGAGATTTTCAAAATCTTATTTGTAGGTATATGTAATTATATGCATACAGTTTACTTTTTATGTTTTATAAAGGGAAAGTGCCCCTTTGTCAGTATACATCATACAGATTTAGAATGACATGAATTTTTTGTGTTTGGGCCTGGGAGATTTTGTTATGTTATGATTTGTGTATGAATAGTGATTTAATATCCTAATGTGAAAATGAATTCAAATGGAAATAAGAGACGTCTTTATTTTGGTTGAGGGTGCTTTTATTTCAGTTTGAATGCAGTGAAGTTCATTCAATCATAACATTAGGAATTCCTGTGCTTGAAGCAAAAGCCACGGGAAAATGAGTCTTTATTTATGTAGTCCAGAACACTAAAACCTAACAAATACAGTATTTATAACCTTAATATCTTTCTTTCCCACTCTCTCCCATTTTCTCTCCCTTCTTTTCTACTCCTTTTATCATGTGTATGTAAATGTAGGAAGCTTTGATGGCAGCTGAAATTAGTCAAAAGAACATTAAAAGACATAAGATTCTGGTAAGTGTGTAATTTTATTATTTGAAACATAACTGTACCTTTCAATAATTTATAATGAAACTGAAAATATTTTGAAAAGAACAGATTCTTCCTACTTTTTAAGAATTTATTTCAAACTAATTCTCCAACCTGTAAGGTCAAAATACTTCATTTTATTGAATCAGTTTCTGCTTGTAAACAAGAGACTTGGACACCTGCTAGGAGGTAGTTTTAGGTAATTTGGAAACTGGATTTGTGAAATACACTTTAAATACAAACCTTTCCAGTTATGTGTAGGGAAGTTTCTTTAAATCATAGGTCAAATCACATTATCATAAAATGTATCAAGAGTGGTTTCATAAAAGGAGATTGATTCAGTTTCTCCATAATAGACTCAATTGATTTTGTTATGGAAACTAATCTAGGAAATCAAATACATTTTTATTACATTTGGACTCTGGAAAAAATATAGTGACTGAAAGCCCATTTCTGTGCTAACTTTGACAGTGAATGTGCAGATGGAAAACAGGAAAGAAATCTTATCTTCTGTGTGAAGGCTCCTTAGAGACCATCTAGCCCAGGACCCTTGTTTACAGATGAAAACTAGAAACTTAGACTTTTATGGAAATTTGGGTTTCAGCACAAATTCCTTCTGCCTACACTTTCCCTACCTTAGACTTCTCTGTAAAACTCCACATAAAAGCATGATTGCTTGTACATTTTGCTTGTACAAGCAAAATAATTGAGGAACTAAATGGAGGAGAAAGAACCAGAGCATCTTTTTTTTTTTCTTCATTCAAAATCGTGGAGAATAAGTAAGGATTATCTAGAAATGGAGCAGACGTCATTCCCACCAATAGAACAGTATATGTGATGGTGTAGAGAAGTGAAACCGCTTGGCCTGCTTGGTTATAAGGGGCTGTTGAGGAATTTATACGTAGACAAGAGTTAGATCCTGAAGGGCTGTGTGTAATTAGGAGCTTGGCTCTATCTTGGAACCTCTAGAGGAAGAGTTTAAGCTTTTAGTGCCACATCAGTTTTGCTTGTTAGGAAGATTCTCTAATGGAGATGGGGGCCAGAGGCCGGCCAGCTGAGATGGGAATCAGTGAGGTATGATCCCCATCTTGGTATGGAGGTAGAAGTGATGAGACTTGCAGAGTCAGTAGGAATGGAGCGGTGAAGATAGAAAGAAGACATGGTCAGCTGGGCTTTTTGGGACTTGGTGACGGGCTCTGTGTACACAGGAGAGTGAGAGTGAGAAATCTTTGAGCTTGGGCCTCCAGTGGATGGTGTGCCAGTCACTGAGAGAGAGACGGAGAGAGACTGAAGCTGCAAGGAGGAGTCGGATCAGTGGAGCAGTGGTGGGGGATTGAATTCTGGTTTGAGCCACCTGTGGGACATCCTAGTGAAGATCAGGAAAGGGATCTGGGCCCAAAGATAGATTCACAAGAGTCATCAGCAAACAAGGATCAGTGGAATGTGTGTGTTTGCACCAGACCACACAGGGCGAGTGTGTAGTGTCAGAGAACCGAGGACCATAAATGGAACCATTGGAAACACTGACATTCAAGGGATGCCACATACAAAACAGATTTGGAACAGCTTGAATAAGGTCATGTCGTGGGAGCTGAGAGAAGAGAATTTCAGGGGAAAGAGATTTAAATGCTTAAATGGTTCAGGTTAGGTCAAAAGTAAGACAAGTTCAGCTAGACAGTTGTGCACTGAGTTTGGTAATATGTAAGTGACTAGTGAATTTTCTGTATATGTATCATTTATTCTCAACATTTCCTAGGGACTGAAAAGTGAATAGGATATTATGAGGTAGAGTTCAGTGTAGACTATCAGGGTAGTTGTGAAGTGGAAAAGTGTAAAGACGTGGCCGGGGGCTATGCCATCGTGGGAAAGTTGGTGGTGATGGTGGGTATTTTATATAAGAGAGACACTTACATGCTTATGCTAAGAGAAAAGAGAAAAACTGGGGTTGAAGTTAAATGTGTACAGAGAAAGAGAATGAGTGACAGAATAAACTCCACATGGGGAGGGGGGTTGGCATAAGGAGAAAGGTTGGAGGAATTGGCTCTGCAAAGGAGATGTTCTCTTCTCTGAACTTGAACAGAAAGACTCTCCATTGATACTGTGATATGTGGTCTGTTTTCAGAGAAATAAAGTTAGGCACCCTTTCTTTACTCTGTAATTCCTATAGATTTGAAATATGAATCCTACATAGCAGTCATTAAAGTCAAAATATAATAACACTAAGAACTATGGGTATTACCCTTTGCTCTTAGAATGGGCGTGTCCTGTACACTGATTATGCGTAGACTTTTTTCTCCTGGCACAGTGCAATTTCATAACCAGATAGGCAAAGAGAGAAATGAACTGCCATATCTGCCATCCACAAAAACTTTTATGTACATAAAGTAGAACTTAAAATCCAAGTTTTGTTACATATGCTGAGTTTGAGCTTTTCATGAAAATGCTGTGAGGTGAAAATATTTCATAAGAGGAGTCGTGGGGAAGTCAAATAAGAGCTCCCATGTCTCTGCTGACATACCACCCCAAATCCTTTCAGAACCTAGGTAGAATAAGTGACTGAACATGAACACTCTGAAGCCGGTCAGTTCACTGCTTTGAGGCTGTTTCCTCATCTGTTAACTCATGGGTTTGAATTACCATATTTTGCCATGTATATGCACTCGTATGTATAATGAACACACATATTTTTGGCCCAAACTTTCAGGGAAAAAATTTTTCGTTTTACTTTTTTTTTTTTTTAAAGATTTTATTGGGGAAGGAGAACAGGACTTTATTGGGGAACAATAGTCAAATTGTTGTCCTTTCAATCTTAGTTGGGGGGGGTTCTGTTCAGCTTCAAGTTGTTGTTCTTTCAGTCTTAATTGTGGAGGGCGCAGCTCAGCTCCAGGTCCAGTTGCCGTTGCTAGTTGCAGGGGGCACAGCCCACCATCCCTTGCGGGAGTCGAACCGGCAACCATGTGGTTGAGAGGACAGGCTCCAACCAACTGAGCCATCCGGGAGCTCAGCGGCAGCTCAGCTCAAGGTGCCGTGTTCAATTTTAGTTGCAGGGGGCGCTGCCCACCATCCCTTGCGGGACTCGAGGAATTGAACTGGCAACCTTGTGGTTGAGAGCCCGCGCTCCAACCAACTGAACCATCCGGGAGGCAGCTCAGCTCAAGGTGCCGTGTTCAATCTTAGTTGCAGGGGGCAGAGCCCACCATCCCTTGCGGGACTCGAGGAATTGAACTGGCAACCTTGTGGTTGAGAGCCCAGTGGCCCATGTGGGAATCGAACCGGCAGCCTTCGGAGTTAGGAGCACAGAGCTCTAACCGCCTGAGCCACCGGGCCAGCCCCTTGTTTTACTTTTTTAATTCAAATTTTTATTTGTTTGCATTTAGGTACTTGTTTTTTGGATTATAAAGGAATTTTAGCATTTATTTTTTAACATATTTTGGTACAAGAAATTTTATGTAACAAATAATTACAAAACACAAGAACAGATACAAGATACAAGAAATTGTATGTACTGGTAACAAATTTACGATATTTAAGCATTAGAAGGCCAAGAACTCTTCATCGTTGCAAGTTCATCGTAAGTTCAACAAAGCCGGTTATCGTATTCCAGGGTATTATTTTTCATACGGATATCATTATTGATTTCTAGAGTTACACTTTTAACTCATAAGCATAAATAAAAGAAATAAAAACATTTATATAGATATGGTATTAATACTCCCCATGTATAATGCGCATCCTTATTTTTTCCCACACAAGTTTGGGCAAAAAAGTGTGCATTATAGACAGCAAAATACATGTTTTTTTCTGAGCTCATTTTCACTTGAATGTTAACTTTAACATTTCCCTTTAGTTTGATGTTCTGTCGTTTTGTTTTTCTTACCACATTTCTGATTTGGTACAGAGGAGACAGGTAGCTCACATAATACAGATGAAAGCACAAGAAACAATTTTATATCCAGTGACAACATGAAATTGTTGGATCATGTTTCTAATATTTGGAGATTTCTTTTATAGAAAATCTCTTAGAAGGGGGCAGGTTAGGAGCCTTTAAAATAGTAACATTTTTTAAAAATTGCAAATTCTAAAATTTGTGACAATACAAGTATTTAAATATGCTTAGGAAAGCAATGAGCATAATTACAGAAATATGCTTAATGGAAAAAAAACAAAAACAAGCATAATTCCAAAAGCAAACTTAGATGTATGAACAGGTTCCAATCAGTAGTGCTGATAGGACCCTGATGTCATGGCCTACTCAGAAACTGAGACTCAGCTTTTCAGTTGTTCCAGTTAATTATGAAATTCCTTCATTTAATTTTCCATAGGACATTGGCTTGGCATATATAAACCACCTGGTGGAGAAAGGAGAGTATGACATAGCAGCACGGTAATGACATTTTCACAATTACATGCTAATATAAATAGAATTGATTAATGTTAATAAAAATAAAGCATTGTTTGCAGTTGTCAGACATTTTTACGTCTTGCAAATGGATAATTTTCTAATATTATTGGTTTTAACCACAGACCTGGTATATGTGTTATTTACCCACTTACTGTCTCATTGTCACCAAACAAGAAATATTTTTCTCATTACTTAATGAGAAGAGTGTCAAGAACCATGATTTTACTCTTTTTATAAGCTAACAAACTAGCCTGCCATAGTTTCAGGGGTGTTGCAGAAGATGTAAGATTCCTGGGTCAGAAGCACAGACCAGCCAAAGTACCAGCCCTTGTGCCAGACCCCACAACCCCAGTTCTCAGCACAAGACAGGGCCAGGTGACCCTGCACAGCCAGTGGGTTGTGTTACAGGAAAGGGACCCTCAGCTTTGGGTATCTGGTTGTTTTATAATAGGCAGTAAGCTTGCCTGCCCTTGGCTCCAGAGAAAGGTGTTATTTTCATTATATTGGATAGTAAACATACCTGCCCTTTGCAGGAGGGAAACACTATCTGGATCCTCTGATTTCTAGGACTCTTCACTCCACAAGCATCCTTAAGAAGACAGTCCAGAATGAGGACAGTCAGTGCCTCTGTTCACAATTCAAGCAGGATTGTCTCCCCAACAAGAGGGAGGCAATTGAGTGGAAGTGATCAGACCCCAGCCTCCTGGTTTGCAGGGTTCTGTGGTGTGCAGAACACATACGTGTTACACAGTGGTCGTGTGGGTCTGTCATGTGAGTGGCTTCCCCTGGAGCTGTGTGGTGCCTGCCTGTGGGACTCCATGTCTGTGGCAGCCCAGGAAGGTAGCCTTCAGTCCTGCTTTTGGTCCCCTGAGATTTAGAAAATTATGTTTCTTTGATGTGCAAATTGAGTGAGGTTTTATTCATACATAAACACTTGTCCAGATTATGTACTATGATAAGATCTAATTTTCTGAAGTCTGATTTTGTAGTTCATTGTTTAAAGCCTGACAAGAAGTGATTCAAATTGGCACTTTAGGGTAGGATGACATTTCTTCCCCAAACCAGCAGTTGCTCATCTGGATAAATAGGAAACTCAGAACAGGAAAATCATGGAGCAAACTCCTAATTGTAGTCTTCTGAAAGGTATTCATCTTTATTTGTAAGTATTTTGTGTTAGTTTTCATGATTTTCATCAACCTTGTATATGCAGTCAAGTGAGTATCAGTAATACCTTTATGTTCAGTGGCAGTTGAGATACAAATTTGACAACACTCTGAGATGAGAGATTTATCGAAACCACTAGGAGAAATGTGTACTTATTTTGTCTGTTTATTTTTTCACTTAAACTTTCTTTCTCCCTGGGATGTTTTTGCTGCCAGAAAGTGCCAGAAAATTCTTGGGAAAAATGCGGCACTCTGGGAATATGAAGTTTATAAATTTAAAGAAATTGGACAGCTTAAGGTAAACATAACTTTATTTTTAACTCTTAATGTTTGTATGTAGTATATTAATGCAGGCATATCTCAGAGTTACTGTGGATTTAGTTTCAAACCACTGCAATAAAGCAAATATCTCAAAGTGAATCACATGGCATTTTTTATTTCCCATAAAAGTTGTGTTTACACTATACTGTAGTCTGTTAAATGTGCAATGGCATTATGTCTAAAATAAACAACATACAAACCTTAAATAAAAAATTACTTTATTGCTCAAAAATGCTGACCGTCATCTGAGCCTGTTGGAAAAATGGCAGTAATAGACTTGCTCAACTGAGAGTTGCCACAAACCTTCAATTTGTAAAAAACACAGTATCTGTTAAATACTATAAAGCAAAGCACAATAAAACGAAGTATGTCTGTATTAAGATGGAAATAAAATTAAGACAATAGTAAGTAGTCAGTTCTTTATTGGGAAGAGAATATTATCTCAGCCAGAACTGAGAATATTATCTCAGTTCTCAGGAAGAAAAATTAAACTTTTGGAAATTAGTTTCAAAATATAAATGTGGTTTATATTTTATATATGTAAAATATATACATATATGATATATTACATAAATGATGTGTTCGCTTTCATATCTCCTTCCAATTCTGTGTTCAGATGAGGTTTTCATGTTCTTTTTAATGAATGTGGAAAATAGGAATAGTCTAATCCACTGTATTATAAGACATGAGGGTGTGTGTTTTTTCAAATTTATTTAAGATTAATGCTTTTCTCAACTAATAGTTTATTTGCTGGAACATAAATGGAAAAGTTTTATCATGTAGCTCTAACAGATAATTTTGATACTTCATTTTTTCAACCTTGCAACCTGGTGCACAATATCCAAATCCGTAAATTATTCCTATGTTTAGAACATTCTTAAAATTTTTTTCCTACTCGTAGTCCTTTACACTTTTGCCTTAGAGTTATGAATATGCTTTTCAAAATTCAAAGTTACTCACCTGGCCAGCCCATGACTCCTTCGGTGTTTGCCCCACAAATGTACTCTTCCCTGGGAGACCCCCCAAGGATACTTCTCATCATGTTTATTGGGCTGCTTCTGGAGAAGCTTACCCAGTCCTGTGGCTGTATTTACTCTGGTGGCTCTATAACCCAGACCTCTCTTTTGAATTCCATCTGTGCTGGAAGTGTGTGGTAGCCATTTCCCTTGTATATATACTGCTGATAAGGATCATCGAATTATGGGAATCCATTTTTTCCCTCATTGGGTCCTTTTCCTTTTAATCTGCGCTTATGACATCCCATTATACCCATTCCTCCATGCTTAATAGTTCAAAGCCACTGTTTTGGTGAGACCATCTGATTTACCTTATTCTATTTAATCTCCAGTTCTTGTTAGTTTTACCTTGTCAGTATCATCAGTTGGGCCTCTCCTCTTTCCTTCTGGTACCATTGTTTTAACTCTTGATAGAGCTACAGGCAGACCCGATCCAGAGTTAGCTGTTTAAAGAATAAGTGTGCTGTTCTCACTTCCCAGATACCTGCTGTTTCCCTCCTGCCCATAGGATGAAATCTGAATTCCTTTCATGACCTTGTCTCACCCTCCTCTCAGGCCTCCTCCTCCTTCAGTGATCCTGTCTCACCTCCCTGAATACAGAGTATGCATTCATGGCTCCATTCCTTTGCTCATGCTGCCCCTGCCAGGGTGCCCTCCACCGACTTTCTTTGCCCAATAGACCCAGGGTTCTGTGACCTCTGCTGCAGGAGGCAGAGTTTGCGACAGCTTCCTGCTAATCCCTCTTGTACTAGTTCCCACATAATCCCAGATGTCTGTAGACCTTCCTTCCAGGACTGTGAGGCCCTTGGGATGGTGGTCTCTGTGCCCAGTGCACTGCAATCGTTTAACAGTGTTCAGACATTTGACACTTAACATAGGACTGAAGTAGCTGAAGAACACAAGGTGATTGTGAGTGTGTAAAAGTTGATCTTTCTGGTTGAAGAAAAGGAAGTGGAGTAGATTACCTTTCTTTTCCATTACTTAAGAAGTTGACTTTTATTATCTCCGTGACCTTCTCCTTCCTGTTATTTAGATTTTCATTAATTCATCAGGAAAGCCAGAGATGCAGGTTAACCTAGGGAATTTTTATTCATTCATTCATACATAAATATAGCTCATATAGACTTTAAAAAGTATATTGTAATGTGTTATAAGAAAGTACGGTTTATTTGAATCTTTTCTCATCATAATGATTTTCCAAAGTACTTTGTTAGCTTAAATTTTAAAATTGAAAGTGTACTTTTATGTTGTCTGCATAATTTGATTACAGTTTTGTTTTACCACTTTTTAAAGGATTTTTTTTTCCTTTTCCTTCCCTAGGCCATTAGTCCTTATTTGCCAAGAGGGGATCCAGTTCTGAAACCACTCATCTACGAAATGATCTTACACGAATTTTTGGAAAGTGATTATGAGGTATGGCGTTCTGATTTGGTCATATTTACTTGTTCTCAGTAGAAAATGTTAAGAAATTTAGAAAAATAGTATAATGGAGCAACTGGTTTAAAGTTACCGGCTTAGCAGTTTGTGTGTGGTAGATGAAACTGAGGCAGATAAACACCCATGATAACTGATGTTTATGTAGATGGTGAAAGTCACTAATCCACGCACATTTTGAAGACTTCCTTTAAGTTACCAGTTAAAGGACTCAGTCCCAGTTGGGGATTTCATCAGCAGAGCAGCTGCTGCTCTTGATGCTTAGACTACTCCTCAAGGAATCAGAACTTTCTAATGTGTGAGACTCAGAACCAAGCTTGCCAAAGGAGGAGAAAAGAGAACTTGAGGGGGCAGGAATGGGCGAAGGGAGTGGAAATCACCTGTTTGCTTATTGATTGAGGAGAAAGGAGCATATAAAGTGCTTAGCTACGGTACGCTCTGCACTTTTTTGTGCTTACTGTGGTTTGGTACTCCCAACAATATTATAAATAGTAACATCCAATTTTACAGATGAAGAAACTAAAGGCTGAAGACATTAAATAACTTGCCCAAGGCCATGCATTTAATAAGCAGGCATGCCTGGATTGTAATTTAAGTTTGGTGTTTGCATGCACCCAAAGTGGGTTATAATTTTTAAAGTTCATTTAACGCACATTCTGTTTACTGCCTACTGTATTTCAGGAGTGTGCTGGGAACTGGGCATACAGATGTGAGTGCAACGATGCCCATTCGGCACTCAGGCATAGTCTGAGTCACACCCAAGCACGGAAACCAGCTGCTCTCGCCTGCGGCTGGTTTTCTTCCCCAGGGAACATGTGACAATGCTGGAGACACTTTTGGTTGTCCCAACAGGGGAGTTGGTGCTACTGTCACCTAGTGGGCAGAGGCCAGCAGGAATGCCATTACACATCCCACAATGCACAGGAGAGGCCCGTGTGACAAAGAATGATCTGTCCTCAACAGTCTGCACTGCTGAGATGGAGAGACTCTGACCTAAACAGAAACGTTATTATATAATATGCTGAGTGCTCTCATAAAGCTGTACATGGAGTGTTGTGGGTAAGATCAGCCCACTTCCCCTTCTGAACACAGGAAAGGCTGAGAGTTCTTGCGGGCAGGTTCTGTAATAGCCAAGGCTGGTAAGCTCTGTTTCAGAGCTGTGACTGGGGACGTCCCCATAAACCAGGGGACCTAATTTATTCTCTAGCTTCCGGTGAACTTCAGTGTCTTTGATAAAAGTGGCTCCATCTTCAGTCCTTAGGAAGCTCAGAGCCCTGAACTAGCGATAAGTTCCCATGTTTGGTGCCTCACAGTATGTGCAGGTTGTCTGCCGTTGCCCTCCTTTTTATTCTGGTGTTAGGCTTTAAAGACAAGGAAGACTTTACTTACAACTTTTCTCTTTCCCCTGAGAAGGTTAGGTGGCTTGCAGAAGGCTTAATATACAGAAATAGAAAGGTGATCAGACTGGAGGGTGAATAATAAAAGGAAGTCTTGTGTTTTGAGTGCCTACTGAGTATTAAACACCTTAAGATACTTTTTTAAACAATAATTGATTCTGTTTAAGGAGCATAATATGCAAACACTATGTTTCAACTCTGAGATGATTGTGAGGTCTTGAGATCTGAAGGGACCTTTAAGATACTGACACCTGCCACTATTTGGGTAGAAATCTTTTTCAGATTTTTAAAATCTTATGAATTGCTCAGTCTTAAGAAAACAGAAGCTCTATCCAAACTATCATTTTGGTTCAGAGAACATTTTGATGTTCTGATTCATAGTTTCATAAAATACATCATGTATACTTAGTGAGTCCCTTCCCCACATGTCTCAAGTCAAACTGTAGTCGTTCTCATGTGTAGGAAGGTCGCCCTGTGAGTGGAGATGTGCATCCTGCCGGTCTGGTCTCCTGCCATCCTTCCTGGGCGTCACTTTAGGAGAAAGTGTGTGGGACTTTTTAATAGAGACTGTGTTCCTGATTCTTCCATGATTTTTTTCTTACCAAATCCTGGTACTTTACAGAAGCAAATTGTACCATGCTATTTTCATCTCTAAATATCATTTAAACAAATTCAAAGGAATTCATTAAAGCATTAGTTGATTTATTTAATATTAATAATGATTTTTTAATAATATAAATATTTTTACTTCTATTTGCTGTCTTTTGAATACACCTAAGTTCTTGTTTTAAAAAGTTGTCAAGGATCTGTAAGTAAACTACTCTACTGTATTTTGGCTCTACGGTAGAAAGCCTGAGGGCTAACGTCGGAAATCAGGAGGGCGGAGACTGCCCAGGATACTGGCCAACAGTTGGCCATGGGAGAGAAACAGGATCCAGTCAGACAATCTGGGATTTTCTCTCAGAACCACAAAGTTTGAGATCCAGAGCTAACCAGGGTACGGGCTAGGGGATAAGACTTGAGCCAAAGTCCCAAATCCCCGAACAAAACACGGTTTAGAGGAAGGAGTGGAAGGAGGACAAAGATGGTGACTTGCTGGGGGTGGGCTGCCCGGCGATTCCCCTGTAGGAAGAAGATGCGGTGCGTGGTGGTGCTGGCTGTGGAGCCCTGGCCTGAAGGATGTAGGGGGTCGGGGGAGAGGGGCTGACTCGGCAGTGCCTGGAAGAGGTTAGCGATTCAGCCGCGCGTTGTAGTTGGGCCAGAATGAGAACAAAGCGAGTCAGACCTGCACTCTGTGTGGTGGTGCTTTATTGAGGAGCAGGGGGCCTTTCTTCCTTGTGCATTTCATCAGTTAAGAACCGAAACGGAAGGTGCAGCCGGCTTCTCAGAGTGGTAAATGGAGATCAGCGTGCACTGTTTCTCTGCCTCCCTTCGCCACCCCCAACCCATAGTCTGAAAACTGATGATATGTTTATGGACTAAAGTTTTCATCATAAAATTATTTTATCTGTTTACATAACTACTTTTAGGTATTGTCACGACTGTTTGGATTGTTATTGTATATAAAGAGTTTTCTTCTTCTGTCTCCTCCTTGGTTAGGGTTTTGCCACTCTGGTCCGAGAATGGCCCGGAGATCTGTACAACAACTCAGTAATAGTTCAAGCAGTGCGGGACCACCTGAAGAAGGACAGTCAGAACAGAACCCTGCTTCAAACCCTGGCAGAACTGTGAGTGTGCTCTAGTGCTTTCCCCCCCCAAAGCAGTCTGCATGGACAGTTTTTCGTATTTGAGATCTGGCAAATTCTGAATGGGGAGGACTCAGAGGAGGGAGCCTTTTCTACCATTTTCTTATATTCACTCCTAGTAAAAACCTCTCGTAAACCTTCCCTGAACAAGTAGGAGCTGAGGAAAATGTGTGAAACTGTACAGGTGCGATTTCATGTGTTTCCCAGAGAAGGAGCTCTTCAGTGTGCAGCACATGGCACAGGAAGGGGCTCGGGAGGGGACAACGCAGGCCAGTTGGTTTCCTGTCAATCAGTCTCTCAAACCTCAGGTTTCTTATCTATAAGATCTCAGGTAACAGTTCCTTATGGGATGATTTTAAGGCTTAGATGAGAAGTCATAATCAAGAACTAAGGTAAAGCCTGGCATTGAGTCAGGGTTCAGTAAATGGAACCTTGGTTAATATTTTTCATATTTGCTGGGCTTTCACTGACGCAGGTTTTGTGCTATACGCCTGTGATGCAGAGATATGCTCATGCCTGCAAAGAGCTTTGTTCTAGTGAAACAAGAAGCAAACTGTAAGTAGTCTCGGGAGGATTGTTCCTGCTTCAGCCCCTCCCTGGACTCCCACCACCTCAGACCATCCCCTTGCCCATCTTATATCTTTTGCCTAAGACCAAGAAAGACACCAAAATGGCCTAGAATTCAGGATTGTTTAAGACTTCCCACAGCGGGAGTCGTGTTTGTGGCATTCTAATTGAAACGCTAGTCATTTTCTTCTAGAAATATTGTTCTAGATATTCCTTGGATTCTGTAGTACTAACAAGGTACTGATAACACTAATAATTCTGTAGTACTAACACTGGACTCACACTACAGTGTAGGTTCAGTTGGCTTTCAGGAACTGGCGTAGGGAATTAAGTAATGTGGAAAACATGGTTTCAACAGGAAAACACATTTAAGTTTAATGCAGCCCCCTTACAAATCAGCTTTTGGAATATCGCCCATTTGTCACCTGAACACTGCTTTGTAAGAATTTGACCTGATTTTTCTACTACCAGAATAAGAATTTTCTTCATTCTGGATCATAGGTTTGTTTTTGTTTTATTTTTTTTGTCTGGTATATGGATTTATTTCAATAAAATTTTTAAGAATTTCTAAGAAAGATAATTTTTATTACTTGAATGTTGTAAATTTTGTAAAATTTTGGTGAGACAGGAAGCAAGTTTCTGAGAAAGACTTATTGGTTACATGTAGTTAAATCAAGGAATAGTTTTCCAAATAAAGTTAACTTTTCTCTCTAAATATGTTTTTCAGTTGTTAAACATGATTTTCATGTGTGTATGTGTATGTTTAATTAGAAGTATTGATGAGCATTAATGTAAAAAATTTTGTATCACCAGGTACACCTATGACAAAAACTACGGCAATGCTCTGGAAATATACTTAACATTAAGACATAAGGATGTTTTCCAGCTGATCCACAAGCATAACCTTTTCAGTTCTATCAAGGATAAAATTGTGTTATTAATGGATTTTGATTCCGAGGTAATGCTTTTTTATTCTAATACTTATACCTTGTTTTTACTATTCCAAATATTTAGTAACTAGATGTCTACCCAAATGCTAGAGTAGCTAATAAATCACATAGCTTGGCTGTGTGCTGAGCATGTTCTGAGCACTGATGCGCATTAGATATTAGTTGTTTAAAAAGTTGGCATCCAGGAATCCTGTACTTGATGTGGTTATTCTGTAAAAATAATCATATTTGATATAGAACTTTTGAAATTGTTTGTGTGAGTGATGTAATTTTTTAGTAAAACAATTCACATAATTCATAGAAACAAAAAAAGCTATCCTGATGCTTTGGCTCGTTCAGCCCTCTTAATTATATGTCTCAGAGTTAAAACTTGAAGTAAACTTCTATTTTGATCCATATTTTGTGATTTTATTCTTTGGCATTTAAGATTTAGCATGCAGAGTTTCCATTGGTCTCAGAGGATGCTCGCGTCCAGGACATGGGGGATGTGTTTCTTTCATTGTGGGACAAATTTGAATAGTGGATTACTTGACTGATGAGGGCACCCAAGCTCCACAGCTCCCAGGGGCTCTTGTCAAGTGCTATCAGCTGTGTGTGCGTGTGTGTGGGTGTGTGTGAAAGTAAAAGAAAGCTAATGGCAAGTGCTAGTGATTCAAATTAAGAGGCTCATAAAACACGGTCATTCTTATTAAGAAAATTGAAATTTAGACAAAGAACATAACCGTAAGGCTCCCGAAAGGTTTCTTGCAGTTTTCTGGGGGTGTTGTTTCGTTTTGTTTTTTAGTGTATTTAGGAGTATTCTATGCTATTTCGTAGTCCTCACAAACTTCATTGAAATAGGAGCGAAATAAACCTTTTTTGTGAGCTATGCTTTCAGCTCATTTTTCATGCCGAATGAGTCCAGTCCCTAGAACTACACATCTGAACAGAATGAGTGCAGGTCTCAGGAAGCTCAGGCGCGTGGCTCTGCGTCTCTGGCCGAAGATGACAGGGGCGGACGTGCTCATATACAAACTAATTACCTTTCCCCATAGCCAGTTTCCTCTTAGGCCTTTTCCTCTCCACCACTCACCTGTCTTAAGAGCCTACTTTTGCATATGTAGCTTTGGGGAAAAAATGTGAAGGAGCTGAAATTAATTGCTATTAAGAGTAGGAACGAAAGTTAAGGAATCACAGAGTTTTCTAATTAGAAAATATCTAAAGAATAATTGCCTCCAACATCCTCGTTCTTCAGAGGAAATACTATTTGGAGCAGACTGCTAGGTAGTAACAGAGCCAAGAACAGACCCCAGGTTTCCTGAACGAGCTCAGTCTCTGGGCTGTGTTCCCACTATGTCTTGTTATAATACAAACACGGTATAATTTGCATTTTGTTAGTATCAAAGGAAGCTGAAGTAAATTCTAAAATTCCTTAAGCTTTATATCATTCTGAAACTTTAGGTATCTTATTCTGGCTCATACCCTCTTCTCCACATAAGACTAGCTGCTTACATCTGTGAAATCTATAGTGGGACTCATTCAATAATCAGGGGCCAGAAGAAAAGCTCCTTTTTGTACTAGGAACAATGTATTCTCCATAACTACCGAGAGTGACATCAGGGAGGCTAGAGTATGTGTAGTCAAGATATTTTATATTCCATGAGTTATCATTGCAAAATGCATAGACCTCGGATTGAGGCCCATTTTAAAATGCATTCTTTTATATCACTTACCGGTGATTATAAAGCCAAGGACCTCTTTATGTATGGAAAATAAGCCCTCTGCTTTTAACTGTGACAGCATATATAATACATTGTGTTCAGTGTTCGCTTATATGGCAAATTTCAATGACTAGCTTTTTTTTTTTAAATTTCAGAAAGCTGTTGACATGCTTTTGGACAATGAAGATAAAATTTCAGTGAGTGTCTTTTGTTTTTATATGTGTTACCTGATGAGTGTCTGGGACCACTTATAGCCAGAAAAAGGCGAGGTATTTATCAGGTAATTTTGCAGCTATGTCTGTGTCCTCATAACTACGTTTAAAATTATCTTTTTTATCTAGATTAAAAAGGTAGTGGAAGAATTAGAAGACAGACCAGAGCTGCAGCACGTGGTGAGCATGACATGATCTTCTTCTGATTGTCTAGCGGGGCATGCCACCTTTCAGCACTGGGGGGAGAATTCTAATTATGTAGCAGGGTGCATCACCCCTCAGCGCGTGGGGAGAAGCCGGGAGTGGGCTCCTCAGGTTACTCCTCCTGTAGGAGGTTTGACCACAAACAGTATTCTGAAATTTTTTAAATGGGGCCTATGCTCTGAGTCCAGGTTAGGAATTAATTACAGATCAGGCACTTTAATTTGAATCACAATTGAATTGTGATTTTTAGAAAGTTTACCATATTTTTATGTTACCAAATTGTGCCTGAGAGTAAGCACCACTTACTCTTATGTAGTTACCACTTAACATAATTATGGCATAAATCACACCACCACAGAATGATCAAGGAACAGAGCCTCATTTTGTCCCTCACGACACTAGCTAATCCCACTTCTCTCATGTGGTCTTGGTGGTGATGCTGTTAAGACCCGTTATGTTTCTTGGGGGGGATACTTTGATTCTCTGCATTGTTGTCATAATGGAAGTAAAGCAAGAGTTGATGTTTTCTATGTCCTTTAAAAATTATGGAAGAAAAGGCTTCAATGAAAATAGGCATTGTTCCTGTAGGACTATGGGTGTCAAATAGTAAGAGCAGTCTTGTATCTTTAACCACCTTTCTACACCCCAGGAGGAGGCTCTGGGAATAGAGTATTTTATTCGAAAGCTAAGTTTTGTGCAGAAGCTGTTGCTATGTTGTTCATGATTGGAAATCTCAAGATTACCTGCTGATCAGGCGAGGTGCCTCCCCCCGGGCCACCTTGGGGTTTGTTGATGAATCAGTGACTGCTGGCCTCCTTGTGTCATGACACAGGACCACAGGCCTTGGGTATCTGTGTGACACTAATTAGAGCAGTGGTGAAGTTGTGGCAGAGCTCCCAAAAACGGCTCACCTTTCCGTCAGGTCGTGTAACATCTCTCTAAATTTGCCTGGGCCGATGTGACAGAGCCTTCCTGTCCTGTTTGTTCTCTGGGAAATGGCACCGCGTGTCCAGCTCCCATATTGACCCTGGGGACAGGAGGTGGACCTCTGGAGTTCTGTCTGACTGCTCTTCTGCCACCCCGCTCCCCTCTTGCCTTGGGGAGATGTGAACAGTTAACCTGAGGGGTGGTTCTCAGCGTGTGGAGGTTGTGGTTAGGTTCCCTTAGTGACCACATACCACAGTGAATGTCAGGCTTCACCCACTCGCTGGCAGTCAGCCTCAGGGGCGGGGAGATGCTCTGTTTCTTTGGAACCAATCCACTCGGAGGGAGCGCACTTCATGTGAATGGTGAGATTAAGTCATTCTGCCTGGGGCGGGGGTGTTATGGGATGTTTGTTTACATTTGACATTCACTAAAGTTGAACGTTGATTTCCAACTTCTGTGTAACATATTGATAGACTTAATCTTGCATCTGAGTACAAAGTAAATTACTCACTTCCTCTGAGGTCCATTAATTTTTTCAGACAGCTAGGGAAAGGAATCAGTTTGAAAATTGGTTTAGAACACCTGTACACTTCTTGACTTTTCATTTTTTATTTTTGTTTTTGATGTCACCAGCATAGGCAACTTTTCACTGCAAACACGGCTTCTCAGTAATCCTAACAGAGAAGATGCAGAATGCAGGAGAGCTAATTTGGTACTTGCTGGTTGCGTTTTTAAGGACATATTTACCCCATGATTCTAGCCCCTTTTATATAAAGGCAAGAATTTGTATGATCGAGGAAGACCACTAATCGAGCTTTTTATTTCTGAGGCAAAGCAGATGATGGTGACATTAACAACTGCAGCTGACCCTTGAACAATGCAGGGTTAACCCACTGAGTTGAAAATCTGTGTGTAACTTTTGACTCCCCGAAAACTTGACTATAGTGGCCCATATGTATCCTGGGGGGCTTGGTCCCAGGACCCCCGCAGATACCAAAATCTCCAGATTCTTAAGCCCCTCATATGAAATGGCATAGAATAATGCATACAGCCGGCCCGATCCGTGGATCCCCAGCCACAGATCGAAAATACTGTTTGTGATCTGCAGTTGGTTGAATCCGCAAATACTAAGCCTGGGGGTACAGAGGGCTGACTGTGTATTTACTGAAGAAAATCCACATATAAGTGAAGCCACGAGTTCAAACCCATGGTGAATGTTTAAGGGTCAAGTGTATGCCATTAGCATTTCTGGGGTTTAGGGCACACCTGGCCTGGTGCTGAGTGATTGCCAAAGGGTAACTCATCCAATGAGATTTTTGCAGATAAAGAGATTCAGTCACAGAGAGGTTAGTGACTTGCCTCAGGTCACCTAGTTGGTGAGTGTTTGAACCAGGTCACTCAGGGCCATTCTAGAGAGAGTCAGAATTTCCTCATTCTCACAGAGAGATACCTCTTTCACATACAGATTTTTTTCCTGAAAACTGCTTCCCACTACCCCCTGCCCCAGAAGTTGTTTAGAACTGAAAACAGCAATGTTAACAGGTACTGCTTTTCTTATTTTGATATTTATGGTTTATTCCTTTGTTCTTTTCAGTATCTGCATAAGCTTTTCAAGCGAGACCATCATAAGGGGCAGCGCTATCATGAAAAACAGATCAGCCTTTATGCTGAATACGATCGGCCAAACTTACTTCCATTCCTCCGAGACAGTACCCACTGCCCCCTTGAAAAGGTGAGTCACAGCTGCCCCCTTCGCACACGTCAAGTGAAGAAGTTGGCGTTGTGGGTAAGCTGTTGCTTTTCCAGTCTTCCTGTCTCTGCTCGTCCATCCCTTTCAAACGAAAGCCTGAGCAGTAGGTTTTGCTGGGACCTTCTGATGAGAAGTGGAGGTCCTGCTGAATTAGATTTTGGGGAATAGCTCAAGTGTTTCTGTGATAGGTTAATTGGAATAAAGGTGTAATCCAGGGTTTATTAGCCAATCATCCATCAAGCAGAAATGATGTCTGGAGTATGAGTCCTTTTATCAGGCTCACTTCCAAGTCTGATAAAAGGGGGGAGACATGGACTGTCCCCAGCCTGAGGCAGTGGCTCCAGTCAGGACTCCAGGTAGATGACTTAGGCCCCACACCCTGTCTGCTCTAAATGTCCACCTGTGCGTTTCTATATTTCTCCGTCATGCCACATTTTATTTTTCTATCTCACTACATTCCATTATCATTATGATAATGCATATACTAGTCTCTCTATCTTGTAAATTCTTCAAGGACGAGGATTTTGTCTCACTCGTTTTGGTGAACCCAGTAGCCTGCACACATTAGACACTTTCTAAATATTTGTTGCATCTTGAGTGAATAAATGAATACATACAAGGTTCTAGTTGTGGCTGAATAGAAACCAGTAAGTCTTATGAACCTGCTGTTTCAAAATAAACTATAATACTTCTGTGAAGGTACTAAAAACTGGGTCATTTAAGGCCATCAGTGTTGTTTCCGTTGGTTCTTGATAACACCTGGAATGCTAGCTCACACCTATAAGTGTCTTACTAAATTCAGATGGCCAGATAACAAGTACTGTTTAATCATTGTGTGTATCATCAAAACGTAAGTACTGGACCCAGAAGAGAGAATTCCTAAGAAGCTGATTGGTAACATGCAGCGTATGTGTGCAGACAAACTTTATAGTTGCTTCACAGCTCATGGTGATTAATGTATTGGATTTACTATGAACTGGTTTCAGATCAATGGATTTTCAAAATCTGTAGTTAATGAAAAAATACCTTGCCTGCATATTAATTTATGAAAAATGATAATATTTTATATTTGGGCTCTAAGACGTTTTCTCAAGAATACATTTGGAAATATGTCATCTTACTCTAAAGATAAAAGCAAATGTTCCCCTCTTTTCTCACTACAGAATCTATAATCTAGAAAAAGAGTGAGAATCTTACTGTTTGAACAGTGCCCCTTCATTTGTACCTCACTTTCTGAGGAGTCGTTTGTTTGCAGAAGGACGGGGCTGTCTCTGGTTGACTCCCCAGGCAGCGCCCCGCCCACGTCGGTCACCAGCAGCAGCCAGGGCTCCTTCTGATTCACTGAACCCAGGTGCAGAGGCACTACCCAGATGCCAGTGTGAACGTGGTTACACTCTTGCAGTCTAGTGGTGTTCAACAGAAGGCTCACTGCTCTCCTAGAGGGGAGCGTCAGAAACTCACGGACCTACACGAGATACTTCTAATACGTAGATTCACTTAGAGCATTGTGTAGACCTTTTAGAATTTTTCTCTCTGATCCACTGAGAAGAACCTGTTGCATATAAAAGAACTCAACACAAGCATACTGAAATCAGTTATGTTTTAAACATGTTTTTAATTATCTCACGTTTTCCACTGAAAGAGAAGTTTGAATAGATTAGAGATGGTAATGGCGGAAACATCGCATTATAAAATAACCAAGTCAATAATTGACGTTTTTAGAACTCCCTAAATGGGCTTTCATGTTACAGATCATTGAGATTTCTTCATGAGACATTATCTTTTCATCCAGATCCATTGTGGGAAACTTGTATATTTGCAAAAAACATGTCACTATCCTTACTCAGGTACCTAAGGCCATCTTAGAGCAAGTGTTCTTGCCTTTATTAACTCATGAAGGATCTCATTTCTTTTTCCCTAAAAATAAGAACTCTACAGAGACTTAATCATCTTAGATACTAGTTCCTTTTATGTTTACTTATAACATGAAAAACACTGCCAATTCATAAAATACAGAATAGATTCCCCCCATAAAATGAGTGCCGATCACGCTAACATTGCAGTGAAGGTCAGGGAGTATAGGTTCGCCTCTTCTGTCTAAAGAGATACTCAGAAAATTTGGCCTCTTTTTCTACTAAATATAAAGTTAAAAACAAAAATTGTGATCACACCCCCCCCACACACACACACACATACACACACCCCCCCCCCCCAAGAAGTCTCTACTGCAGAAGACTATAGATTGTTTTATTTCATAGATGCTCAGGTGGTATTTCGGTGTTAGTTTTTATTTAAAATGGGAAGTGTTTAAGGTTTCAAAGCATTAGTCAGAACATGTCTACCTACTGTTGTGGATAATTCACTTCTGGCAGATTAGCAGCTCTGTCATCCTCATTTCTCATTGCCTGCCTTTGCTTGGATTGGGTAATTGTTAAGAGGATGGAGGGGTGATTTCAAATGACGACTGGTTAAAATCTTTAAGAATCCAGGTCAAATTAATTTTGAATTAATTGAAATCCCACAATTAACAGTATTTGGCCAACAACTTTGCAGAGACCCTGACATCACATCAAAGCCCTTTAGGATCGTCAAAGACCAGAGTTCAGGATTTAAAATCACCACAACTCATACATTCTAAAATTAGTCATAAACGTTTAGGGAATTGTTCATACTAAGGGAGATGCAGAGTTGGTAGGAATTTTTAACATCTGGGGCAATTTATTATGAAAAGACAATAAAAATTGTTTGTTTCTGTTGTCCTCTAAAATATGTGCTGTGCTTTCCTGTACCTTGTATTTATTTTATTTAATCTCTACAAAAGTGCAGGTAGGTAGATAAAATCATGACAAGCTGAGTCTTTACGAGTTGAAAGAAACAGCCCGAAGTACAGAGTTAATAAGTCAAAGGGCCAGAACTTGGAACCTGGATCCTTAACTTCAGGACCCATGTTCTTTGCACTGTGGTGAGGAATTATTTTTCAGGTTTAAAAAGTTAATTAAAATAATAACACCACCACCAATAATAAAGATAATCTTTAGTATTGTAAGAATCATGAATGACACCAGTTTTCAAACTGTTAAACTGCCCTTTAATTTCCAGGTGTGGTCATCAGGCACCTGTTTTCATTTGCAAATCTGATTTGCTCATGCCTAAAATAATTAAAAGTGGAGTACCAGCTTTATAGATTAGGCAAATTTGTATCTGAATGTACGATCTCTCTCATATTAATGGGATTCACAAGGTGACAGTATTTATGAATTTGGAGGAATGAAGATTGGGAAATGCAAAATTTGTAGATTTTCATTACATTTAAAGAGAAAATTGAATAAAAGATGACAGGCTCAAGGCTAGCTAGAAATTATTTAACTTATGGTTGATGGGGTTCTTGTTAGTTACTTCCAAATTTCTGTTTTTTTACCATTATACTAAATCAAGAAAGGGAAAATTAAAACATTATTTTTGCATAATTTTTTACTCGAATAGTGTCATTCTTTTCACTTTTATTTTTATTACTATTCTTTTCTGTGTGTGTCGTGCGGGAGACCCTGCTCGCTGCGCCATATGTCGTGCGGGGAGGCCTGCAGGGTCTCTGGTCCCGCTCCCCACATAACGCAGGATATGGTGAGGCCAAAAAGGAACACCCATGGAGCCATAGGTAGGGGAGTCATACCACTATGGTCTCACTGGAGGCTGGGTTCACTGGACGTGCGACCTGCTGTCCGTTTTGTCTGCAACCCACCGACGACTCTCTTTCACTCTCCTCGGCTCTCCTCCGTAGCCGCAGCAGTTATATTGGCGGCTAATTGGCTAACTGGCTACAGCTGACGGCCAATCAGCCACAGCTGACGGCCATCTACTACCCGAGCCAGCACTCCTCCACGTGAGGCCGAGAGCCTGTAAACTACTTTCTGGGGCTCTGCCCCCACACTCCACCCCTACAGGCTCTCGCCTCACAATCTACGCGACAAGCGTCTTCCGCGAGGGGACCTGTGCGAGGAGCCTGGGGGTGAATGCAATATCCTGGACACAGCCAGGCTCTCTGGGCACAGCCAGGGTTTCTCAGGGCACCACCAGTGCTTCTGGGCATGGCCAGACTTCCTGGACTTCTTAGGGTACCACCTGTCTTCCCGGACACAGCCAGGGTTTCTCAGGGCATCACCAGTGCTTTTGAGCACGGCCAGACTTCCTGGACTTCTTAGGGTACCACCTGTCTTCCCGGACACAGCCAGGGTTTCTCAGGGCACCACCAGTGCTTCTGGGCACAGCCAGACTTCCTGGACTTCTTAGGGTACCACTACTTTCCCCGGGCACAGCTAGGATTTCTCAGGGCACTGCCACTCTCTGTGGGCACAGCCACACTTCCTGGATACAGCCAGGGCTTTCAGGGCACTGCCACTCTCTGTGGGCACAGCCACACTTCCTGGACTCAGCCAGGGCTTTCAGGGCACTGCCACTCTCTGTGGGCACAGCCACACTTCCTGGACACAGCCAGGGCTCTCAGGGCACTGCCACTCTCTCTGGGAACAGCCCGACTTCCTGGGCACAGCCAGGGTATCTTCAGGGCTCAGCCAGACTTCCTGGACTCAGCCAGGGCTCTCAGGGCACTGCCACTCTCTCTGGGAACAGCCCGACTTCCTGGGCACAGCCAGGGTATCTTCAGGGCTCAGCCAGACTTCCTGGACTCAGCCAGGGCTCTCAGGGCACTGCCACTCTCTCTGTGCCTCTCAGGGTACCCTGCTGGAACAACAGCGACTCACAATCAAGGTGCTTACATATTCTCAATGGTGGCCAGTCAAGAGACAAAAGCAAATATCCCCCAGTTCCACTAACAACAGTTCCCAAACAAACAGTCAAGCGGTCCATTAAATTAGGGATGGAAGGCAATTCCCCATAGTCCATAGTCATTCACCAGGGCTGTCCTGGGGGTGAGGGACGACCTTGACCTCACCCTTATCTCCCACGGAGGACTCAGCAAGCGTTACCTCCTGGGACTATAAGTCCTGCATCCGGGCTGCCTGACCAGGAACTTCCTGGCCCACAGGGCTGCAACGACCTTCGCTTTCTCCAGCCTGTGCTGGTTGGGGAAC
Source organism: Rhinolophus sinicus (assembly GCF_057876585.1). Lineage (NCBI taxonomy): Eukaryota > Metazoa > Chordata > Mammalia > Chiroptera > Rhinolophidae > Rhinolophus > Rhinolophus sinicus. Next base: position 52,606,418 of record NC_142504.1, on the reverse strand, counting down.
CGTCCACATCTTTCCACCTCTCCACGGGGCTCCATCTCTCCAGCAGCTGCATGGCTTTTCCTGTGCTGGTGGGAGAACCGTCCACGTCCTCCCACCCCTCCACGGGGGTCCAGCTCTCAGTCAGCTGCTCCTCCTGGTCTTCCTGAGACTGAGTGTTCACACGCACAAACTGCTCCACCGTCCTTCGGAGAGCTTTGGCCGGCACCATACCCTGCTCGCTGCACCATTTGTCGTGCGGGAGACCCTGCTCGCTGCGCCATTTGTCGTGCGGGGCGGCCTGCGGGGTCTCTGGTCCTGCTCCCCACATAACACAGGATATGGTGAGGCCAAAAAGGAACACCCACGGAGCCATAGGTAGGGGAGTCATACCACTATATTCTCTCTGGCGGCACTATACTCTCACTGGAGGCTGGATCCACACTGTCCGCAAACCGCCATCCACGCTTGCCAGCCCAGCCGCCATCTTCTTGCTAGCCCCATTCTTCTCTCTCTCCTTCTCTCTCTCTCCTCGGCTCTCCTCCGTAGCCGCAGCAGTTATATTGGCGGCTAATTGGCTAACTGGCTACAGCTGACGGCCAATCAGCCACAGCTGACGGCCATCTACTACCCGAGCCAGCACTCCTCCACGTGAGGCCGAGAGCCTGTAAACTACTTTCTGGGTCTCTGCCCCCACAGTGTGTATACCCCCATTAGCTTTAAAAATCTTAATTTCCCTACTGTTTCCTCTAAAGGGAGCACTGTGGTCCAGGAACATTCAAGAATCTAAAACAAGGAAACGTGCTTTTATGCTTCACTTGTGCGAATAATAGAAAAATTCTATGTACCAGAAATACTTTCTTTTTACACTTAAAATTTTCTAGAGTTTTCTAGAGTCTCTACTGTCTCATATGTGAGAACGCATAATTTAAGATACTGTCAGGAACTAGTCATAAAATATTTACAAATCCGTGAAATTCAAATTTCAGATACTCAGATTATCTCTGACCTTTGTGTTACACGTGCTTACAATCCATACCACTCTTGACTTCAAACTTGCCGTTACCTATTTCTTCACATGAATTGTCATTCTTGATAACATCCTAAAAGAGCTGCAGTGGCACTATCCTGTAGAATGTTCTACAGTGATGGAAGTGTGCTATAATCTACTTGAACAAGGTAGCCCCGACCTCCATGTAGAAATTGAGTATTTGAAATGTAGCTAGTGAGGAACTGAATTTTTAATTTAATTTAAATGTAAGTAGCCACGTACAGCAGAGTGGCCACTGTCCTGGACAGCTCAGACTGCAGACTGCAGACTCTGTGGTTTGAGACAAGACATTCTCAAGGCTTTGTATGTGCTCAAGAAAAGGGGGTGGCTCAGTCTGACATTTCTGAGTGGTGCTTTAAAGTGTCATAAATGTCCAAGTACAAGATGATTTATGGATGCCTTCTAATAATAAACTATTGTAAGCAGCATACTCATCTCTAGTCACACTGTCTTTCTCTAAACATGTACGTGTCCAGTTGTGTGACCCTTGTCTGCTTGTCTGTGAGTGACACCGACTCACTACGCCATACACTGTCCCTCTGTATCTCCAGCAGCCAGCTAGCACACACCTGCGCACTCAGTTGGTTTCTGAATTCAGGCCTTCTGACTGCAGATTTTTTACTTTTTCCTCTTACTGTGTAACTTCTCACATGTGTATCTGCTCTGCTCTCACGTTCCACAGGAGTGAAGAGTTGGTAAGAAAGTTCCATTGTTTAGGATGGTGATTTATGGGCATGAGGGTATAGAGAGAGGTAAACCATGTTTTTAATCAAAGTGAACAAGGATTTTCTAAGTGTTAGTGAGGATTAGGTTGAGCTTCAAGTGATTAAAAATCCCCAAGTAATAGTGGCTTAAACAGAGTCGCAGTTTAGTCCTCTGTCACATGGCAGTCCTGGTGAGGAGGCCCTGCTGGGGGTGGGGGGGGGGGCATGCTACAGGGTCAGAGACCCAGCTCTGTCTCTTGTAGTCTCATCTGGTATGACCTTGACCTTGTGATGTGAGATAGTATCATCCATGTTTTCAGGAGAAGATTGGGTTAAAGGACTAAAAATAAGAAAAAGAGTTCACACGTCTGCTTCTTAGAGAACATCCCCAGAAGCTGCCACGTTTCTGTCTTCTCTCTATGGGGACATTAGTCATATAGCTCTCCTACCATTGCGGAGGCTTGAAGACTTTTTTTTCTTTTTTTTTTTTTCAATTCTGGACAGTTACCCACCTGAAACCTTATTACTATAGAAGAAATGAGTAAAGGATATTTGGGGGGACAACTAGTTCTCTCTGCCACATAATATTTAAAGGAATCTTGTGAGTGGTCGAATTAATAGTATTTCTTCTTCATTGTAATCTTCAGGTCTTCTTACTTTCTCATTTAAATGATTTGTGTACTTTAAAACACCATCCTCTTTTGTTGTAATTCTAAAGTAAGATGTTATTTGTTTTTTCCTTTTTTATGTTTGGTTTGGCTTTTTCCCCCCTACATTGATCTCTGTGATCAGCATTTTTTCCCTCCGTTTTAGTTGTTATCCACCCAGAGACACAGATTTAAATATATATTCTACACAAAATTTTAAGTCAAAAATCAAAATGTCAAAACTAGCTCCTGCTGTTATTTCCCAAGATAGATCATTGAGCCCTCTCTTTTTCTAAGCCACAGAGGACTGCCCTCCGAGTGTGCAGGTGTGCGTGCCTTCTCTTGATGGTTCTGTTTTCTTTTTTTCTTCCCTAATAAACCGTTTATAAAAAAAAAAAATAGACCATTGAGCCAAAAGAGCTAATGAACTTGAGCTGTTCCTTTTATCTCCTTGATTATTTATAAAACAACCTGAACTGGTTGTTTTTAATTGACTCCTTTAACTATGCAACCCAGTAATCTTCCTCCTGAAACCCTTTTTTCTGCTCATTTATTGAAAAAAATACGTACTGCACACCTACTATGAGCCAGATGTTGTGCAGAGCAAAGGGCTTAGAGAGCACGTGGTCCCAGCCAACAGAAATCAGACAATTGGGGGCAGTTAATTGTACTTGTGAGTAAGTGTCGTGAAGACGTGTGATCTGACCTGGAGTGCGTCCGAGCAGGATTTATCTGAAGGACGTGCCAGGGATGGCGAGTGAGGAGAGAGGGAGGGCAGCACTCCAGGCCGAGGGACCACAGTACAGGGCTGAGCCGCATGGGAGGTGTTGCTGCACAGAAACTCAGGGCCAGCTCCCGGATGCAGGGAGGCCACAGGAAGGATTCTGGGCTTTAGGCGGGAGCAGAGCACCGCAGTCGGAGGCCCCATAGCAAGGTGTGAGTGAGGTTTCTCAGGAGCTTTGACGTATCACACTGCACGCAGGCCACATGCCACTTCGTCGGCAAAGCTTTTTACCAGAGAGCCACACCAGAGCTTGTGTCCTGTATGCACATGGCTTCTGTTCATACCCAGGTCAGGGGATTCTGTGTTGTCACAGCTCTGTCACCGTCCCTGGACCTTGCACTCCCTTGGCGGATTCATGCTGCTTCTACTCCTGCTGAGCCACCTCCATCTCTCCCTCACTGTCCTTCTCTTATGTGTCATTAGCAGCAGCCTTTATCTCACTGTCATTGTTGCATCTCACCCAACCTGACCTCTGGTGCCTAGCGCAGCATATGTAGTAAATGTGTGCCAGTTCATTTAGATTACTGAATTGTTTAGAACCACATAGTGTCTTTTTCTTACACCTGAGGAAATGTCATCTGTGTAGTTCCTCATTTCTTTTACTTGATCTCCTTTTTGATCCTTCTTGATTGTCAGATGTGTTTCTTCCCGCTCGCTTTTGACAGATCCTTGAGCAGAGTCCTCTTTTAAACCCTGTGAGTTGGCAGTGGAAGTATTTACTTATGTGTTTATGCAACAAATGTTTACTGAGCTCTGGTACACTCCACCCTGGGATCATGAGGCAGTGAACAGCAGTCCTTTCGTGGAGTTTCATTCTGGCGGGGAAGACAGCTGAAACCAAGGACTGGGTCAGCGGGAGCAGCACTGTGAAGAAACACAAAGTAGCATGAAGAGAGAAAGCTTGTGGGAAAGTGCCTTTCTTTCAGCATCTTGCTTTCTGCCTTGGCTCATGGAATGTTCTGAGTTATCTCAAATATGTTATTTAGACATATTAAATTGTGTCTAAACTGTGTAGGGACCAGCCCCTCTCTGAGAGATGAGTAGGTACAGCCAACAGCAAAACCTAAAGAGATTTATGTTTTTGTTTGTTTGTTTTGTTTTTAAAGTGAGGCAATGGAAAAATTCTTTCAAACTTGTGTGTTAAGTTACTCTATTAATATTTGTTCTTGTCTGGTAACCCATAATAACATTTTTGCCCTGCTTTATTTGAAGGCTCTTGAGATCTGTCAACAGAGAAACTTTGTAGAAGAGACAGTTTATCTTCTGAGTAAGTAGCTGTTACTCATTTTGGTCCCCACAAACCAAGAAATGGGGTGACAACGTGATATAAATTATCTAAGAATGGACATAGGTTTTAGACCACAGTAACACAGATGTTAGAGCCTATTTTGTACAAGAATTTAATACATGGAAAAGGAGACTTAACAGCTCAATAAAGAAGGAAGAGTTATTTAATTAATGCTGTTGGACTAGCACCTTAGCATTGTGTAATAAACAAAACTATCAGTTTACACCTCACAACATAAAATAAATTAGAGATGGGTTAATGAGTTTGTTCATTTAAAAAAAATAATAATCAGCTTATAGTACCATCATGTTGGTAGAAAATAAATAATGTTCATTTTCAAAAATTACACCCTAAATAACTAGAGGAAATGCAATTGAATATTGAAGTTTTGGAGAGGGAGGAAAACTTTTCAGTATAATCTGGCTGTCATTTGTCCCTGGCCGTCTGGCTTTCTAGATGTACTGTGTGAAAAACTTATGGAAATCGTTAATAAAATCATTAGCATGCCAATAGATCAATGACCAGAGTATGTAAAGATAATTAACCAAATAGAAGCATTGTTGGTAAATACTTCCATTTCATGAGGGTTATTGAAAGGCTTTCCCCTGAACTTGAAAGAGAAGGAAATGAGGTTGAGTTTACAGTTTGTGCAAAGCGTATCAGAGGAACACATGAGAAGCTACCTCCAGAGGCAGAATGATTCCAAGGCCTGAAAAGTCTTAAATGTGTCTGGGTGTGACAGCAGCAAAAAGAAGGAAATGTCAGCCTGTCAGAATGTGATACCTAGGCTTGAACTCCAGACCTACGATTAGTGCCTCTGTGATCATGGCAAGTTACTGACCTTTCTGTGTCCTCTTCTATAAAACAGAAATGTTAGAACGTAACTCACAAGGTCTGCTGATGCCTAAGTGATATCATCCGTGTGAAGCACTTAACTGAGTACTCACCACACAGTAAACACCTGTAAATAGATACTTATTTTATTGTGTTACAGAAGCAAATGCTGATGTCACATTAGAAAGTAGGTTTTTGTCTTAGCTTTCAAACTGTGTAAACAAATTAAGAGAGATGTGATTTCTTGAACACATTTTTTTATAAAAATACCCTTAATGTTTTATTAAAATGTCCTAAACGGAGTATTTCTCCCGTCTTCGCTAGGCCGCATGGGTAATAGCCGGAGCGCCCTGAAGATGATCATGAAGGAATTACACGATGTCGACAAAGCCATTGAGTTTGCCAAGGAGCAGGACGATGGCGAGCTCTGGGAGGACCTGATTCTGTATTCCATCGACAAGCCACGTAAGCAGCAAAGCCATGCGTGTCACAGCTTTTTTCTCTCAGTGTAGCAGTTATGTCTAGAGTAAGAATTACTTCAGGACACACTGAGTTAAAAATACGGCAAAGTACCTAACGTAAGAGAAGGCCAGGTCCATTGTACCGGTTCCCGGCACTGCTCCTGGGCAGACCCTGGAGCGCATTCCCTGTGTTACCTGAGTGTGATCAAGAACAGTGGTTAACCTGATAATCTTCACTGTGCCCCATGAAGCATGTCTGTACCCTCTGCACCCACTGAATAAATGTGATGTGGGAAGTTTGAGTTGTCTTAGGTGTGTAGGGATATTTATGCTGAAAATGTGTATCCCACACCAGTCTCTCCCTATAGAAACGTAGCTGTAACAGGACGCTGACCGTGTTTAGCTGTAATTGCAAAACCCCCGTTCACAATGCGTCACCATGAGTGTGTATTGGTTGGCTCTGTGCTTAACCATTTGCATCGGTCCCCGTTTTGGAAAGAAACAAAGCAGTCACCTAATAATAACCTAGGCCCTCTTCTGAAGATACAGAAATGATTCAGAAGCTAGCAGTAGTGGTTTAAAATCTCCCCCTTCCCTTTTTTTACTTTTTGGTAAGAAGACTTATCTGTTTCAAGATTTTGAAGTTCTAGAAACTACTTCTATGATTGTCTTTTTAATAAGAGATACAAGAGGATAATGTTATTCAAGTCAAATTCAGATTAAGGTAGTTACATGACATGTATGTTTGAGGGTCTAATTCAATGTGATAAAGTACCATGTTTCCCTGAAAAGAAGACCTAGCTGGACCATCAGCTTTAATGCATCTTTTGGAGCAAAAATTAATATAAGACATGGTCTTATTTTAATATAAGACCAGGTCTTTAATATAATATAATATAATATAATGTAATGTAATATAATATAATATAATATAATATAATATAATATAATATAATATATATAATATAATATAAAATACTGGGTCTTATAGTAATTTTTGCTCCAAAAAACATATTAGAGCTGATGGTCCAACTAGGTCTTATGTTCAGGGAAACACGGTAGTAGTTTCGGGATCCTAAAGGCAGCCAGGGGGTGTGATGGAACAAATACACTATGAACTTGGGCTTGAATTTGGGCTTACAGCTTGCTAGCTATGTGACCCTGGATGAATTAGTTAACCACCCCATTTCCCTTTTCTGTAAAATGGGGAAAAATAACATTCCACCTTGCAAAATATTGGTGAAAAGTGTGATAGCTGTGCCTTAGTAAAGTCTCAATAAATGTTAGTTGTACCCCTTTAATATCACAAACTGTATAGTAGTCCCTCCTTTTCCACAGTTTCAGTTACCCACGGTCACCTGTGGTCCAGTAGCATTAAATGGAAAATTCCAGAAATCCACAATTCATATGTTTTTAATTGTGCATCTTTCTGAATAGCCTGATGAAGTCTTACACCATCCCGTTCCGTCCCACCCAGGACATGAAGCATCCCTTTGTCCAGCGTATCCACGCTGTAAACACAACTGGCCCACTAGCAGTCTCAATTATCACATTGACTGTGGTAGTATCACAATGCTTGTGTTCAAGTAACCCGTTTTACTTAATAATAATGGCCCCAAAGTGCAAGAGTAGTAGTGCTGGCAATTCAGATATGCCAAAGAGAAGCCATAAAGTGCTTTCTTTAAGTGAAACGGTAAATATAGTACAGTAAAATATTTTGAGAAAGAGACCACATTCACGTAACCTTTATTACAGTATATTATTTCAATTCTTCCATTTTTATTATTATTAATCTCTTACTGTGCCTAATTTATAAATGAACCTTTATCATTGGTGTGTGTGTATAGGAAAAAATACAAATAGGGTTCAGTGCTGTCCGCAGTTTCAGGCACCCACTGGGGGGCTTAGACTGTAACCCCTGCAGATAAGTGGGGACCACTGTATCCTGAAGTAAGCATTTGTTCTTCAGCTGTTTTAAACTCTTATCATTTAGCTTCTCCTTTATGTCATGAGGAAAGTAAAGGAATATTAGTTTTTGAGAGTTTAGAAATTCAAATGGCTTTAACATTTACTTTGAAGGAAGTGATTTTTTCCTTTGAGTTACTTTTGGCCTGAAATTGCATTGTGTGCATCGCTTATGTGTTACGTCGTATTTTGTAGCATTTATTACTGGCTTGTTAAACAACATTGGCACACATGTCGACCCAATTCTACTGATTCACCGTATTAAGGAAGGAATGGAGATTCCCAATTTGAGAGATTCCTTGGTTAAAATTCTGCAAGACTACAATTTGCAAGTAAGTATCTTTGCTTGGACAAACGAGCATACTGACCAGGTTGACTGGCTACTGGATAAACATTTCTAGGGTTTGTTTTAGATATCTGTGTCAAATAATTCATTTGGGTAGTTACATTTTACAATTGACCCTTGAACAGTGGGAGAGTTGGGGCACCAACCCCTGCACAGTTGAAAAGTCACCTCAATAAATTTAATTTAAAAAAAAAAGAAAAGCCATGTATAAGAATCAGGTGCAGCAGTTCCCACTGCCTCTTTCACTCTGCCCCGGAAGAATCGTAAGGAAAAGCTCTCGGTATATTTTAAAACATAAGAGAATAAAATATTGATTTAGCAGCTGTTTTAGTGGATAACTTTTATATGGAATTCATTTTGCTAATGATTTTACTTTTATTCCTGGCTGACTCAGACCTATGCAAACTTATTCATAAACAGTGAATGAGCATGAAGACCCAGTGTTGTCCATAATCCTGGTTCTCTGGATGAAGAGCCTGGTAAAAGGGACTATTAGGTGTTTTTAGGTCTTGTGGAGGCTGAGGAAAAAGCAGGCAGTGGGTATGGAGGCCGATTACAGGCAATATTCTATGCCACTTTATATGAGACTTTAGCATTTGTAGATTTTGGTATCCGTGGTGGGGGTGATGGTCCTGATGGTCCTGGAACCACGGATACCAAAATCTACAAATGCTAAAGTCTCATATAAAGTGGCATAGAATATTGCCTGTAATCGGCCTCCATACCCACTGCCTGCTTTTTCCTCAGCCTCCACAAGACCTAAAAACACCTAATAGTCCCTTTTACCAGGCTCTTCATCCAGAGAACCAGGATTATGGACAACACTGGGTCTTCATGCTCATTCACTGTTTATGAATAAGTTTGCATAGGTCTGAGTCAGCCAGGAATAAAAGTAAAATCATTAGCAAAATGAATTCCATATAAAAGTTATCCACTAAAACAGCTGCTAAATCAATATTTTATTCTCTTATGTTTTAAAATATACCGAGAGCTTTTCCTTACGATTCTTCCGGGGCAGAGTGAAAGAGGCAGTGGGAACTGCTGCACCTGAAGGGTCCACTGGAACTCAGCTGTCTAGTTAGAGAATGCAGAGAGAAAATGCTCTACTGGGGCGGGTTCAAAGAATTCCAGGGGTGCTTCCTACTTACATATGAAGAAAGAATTTAGAATTTTTTTCCTACGGAAAAGGCTACTTTTTTCATTAATGACCATTTATTTTCTTTCTAGGCAACCTATTAGGGATCACTGTAAAAATAACTTAAATCTATAGGGAGCGTTTTGAAGTTTCCAGAAGAATTTCACATGCACGTTTTGTTTGGTTCTGTCTAGTCTTTTGTTGTTTGTTTCTATAGTTGATTCACATGTTCTAACAGGAGAAATAATTGCCAACCCTGTTAATCCCAAAAATTGGGGGGAAATTTTGTAGGTCCATGAATTTGCAAGAATCTGGAATATACTTATATGGGAGGGGAGGGTAAGGGAGAAATGACCCTGGGAGATACTAAGAACTATTCAGTAAACATAGGGATCCATGGTCAAATGTTAGAGAAAGGCTATCACAGGGCTTCTCACACGTTTTTTCGCGAATATGCACTGGAAATCTCTAAGGGGCACATTTACAGTAGAGTATGCAGCATTTAAAAACGTATTTAGCCACTGAAAATGCTTTGAGAGACCATTCATTAACAAATTGCTAATTGGAAAGAGGATAGAGAAAGTTTTGGGGAAACATTTTAAATGAACATCTCTTCTGGTTTTAAAATTTCATGTTTTTAAAAATGCAACAACTGTCTTCAACTGAAGTTTAGCATTAGGCGTATTGGATTTCTGACATTAAAGTTAAGGAAATGGTATAGTCAATCAACGACATTATTATTGTTTAAGTTTTTAAAATTTAAATTACTGTTTTCTTGTTACAATGTTAGTATAATTATTCAACAAAGTTTAAAAGCTTCACGAAGTTAGTAAGATAAAAGTACGTCTGAAGTTAGTAAGATGAAAGTAGCTCTTATCATACTTCATAAACTTAAAATGTTTCTAGGCCTGATTTCAAGGACAAATAGCATTTATTTGATATAAATTACTTACAAAACAATATAAAATTATACTTCAATTTTTACATAAACTGACTGTAACTTCCAAATTTTTGTAATTTTATATAAATTATACATTTTTGCTTTATATTTTTAGAACACTTTTATTTATAAATTTATTATATTTTATTAAACATATATATTCATTTCTATTTCTTTTCCCTTAAGAATTTCAGCATCTTTGTTCTTAAACACTTCTCTTTTGACAGACTTATTAGCCAGTCATTTCATCTTCACAACAGTCCGTTAGGATCTGTCATCTTCATTTTCCAGATGAGAAGACTCACTCTAACAAAGTTCAATGAATTGGGCCAGTTTGGGGAAATGATGAGCTGGGTCTGAACCCAGATCCTCTGACTAAATGTGTATTTCTCACTGGTTGTCCCATAGGTCTCCGGAGATGTGTTCCTCCTCCTGGCTGGTTACAGCAGGGGAATACCCACGGCTGGCCTGGAAGCTGAACAGTGAACAGGCAGCCTGTGGTCCCTAAAAAGTAGTGGGCGGGTGTTTGCAGACCTGGACTCTAGTCCTGGCTTTGCCCTTAGCAGGGCTGTTGGCCTTCAGGATGGTACATAAACTTGCTAGATCTCAGTTTTCCCATTAGAGTGAGTGTTTGTCAAGCCTGGCCGCGCACCAGAATTATCTGGATTCTTTTTCAATTTATCCAGTCTCAGGTACCATCCCAGATCTGCTGGATTAGAGTATCTTGGAGAGCTAGAGACTGTACCCATAAATGACCTTGCTATTTCCTACACACTCAGCCTGGCTCTGAGGTGCTGTGCATGGAGACTTAGTAGGTCCCTTGAGAGTAGATGATCTGAAGTATCTCCTGTCTCTCAAGCTCTTAAGAGAGTCTTTTCACAAATACACCTTTATAACACAAATGCAGCTGTTTAGTGTTAACGTAATACTTCAATGTAAATCATTCATAATACTTATTTTGGAATCTGTAATAAAGTAGCTAAGATTTTTAGGTGTAATTTTTTTAATGACATGTTTGATTATTTAGAAACACTTTTATTTAAATACTTGAGTTACTACATGTCACATACTGCGCTAGGTACCACCAGAGCCTCCACAGATTGTCTGCTAGGCCTGGAATAAGTGGGATGCAGCCCTTTGCTCAGGTGTCTCATAACTTGAATTACTATTTCTGGGAAAAGTAGAAAGCTTTAATACTTCAGTTTTGTTAAACTTCACACACACACACAAATTGACTCCAGATGTCGCCATGTCTAGCAAAGTTATTTTCCCATATTTGTATTTGCCATAATCCCCTTATTTCTTTATCATTTCCCATATCTTTCCTCTTTGAAATCCAGAGACAAATGAATTAAGAGAATATAGTGACTTCTTTCTTGCCTGCCCTTTTTGGGGTCCACATGGGTTTCTTTTAGACTCATAATATGTAAGCTCTTAATTTCTCCTATTTTGAAAACATTTTTCAAATTTATAAATCCTTGAAATAAACTTTTAAGATAAAAAGATTTTTTCCTTTCCAATTACTTAAGGTTGGCCTCATCACTGCTTTTAAGTGACATAAGTGGCCTATGACAACCAACTCTAGTTCTTTAATTAATATAGTTCTTTAATCAATTTGATACATGTGCTATTGTAAATTTAAATGTGATTCTACTTATGATATTGTTTTTGATCTCTAACATGAGATCTTAGAGTCTCTATCTTTTCCTCTTTCTCTCTAGTTCATTGTCTTTGATAATTACAAAAAGCAAAGAAAGCTTTTTCAAGAATTCAAACCCCATAGCACTGTGGCCTAAATGATGGATGAGAAATTAGGTAAAATGATTTCCCAGTCTAGCTGTGGTATCAATATTGAGGGCTTATAAAACCAGGTAACTCTCTGTCATTTGCAATTCTGATGATAAGCACTGCAGTATGGACGAGGCAATGTCAGCAAAAAGTTCAACATTTAAAGAATCTTCTAAAATAAAAATTTCAGAAACTCGGCTATTTTTATGGCATTTTTCCCACGGCATCTGTTTCTAATGAACCATAATAACTTCGCTGATGTACAATTCCTTTATTGCTTTTTAAAATATCCATGAGTCTAGTGTTTTGCTTTTTGTTGGCATTATTATTGATGATGAACTACAGAAAAATAAGGAAAATAGGGAGAATCTAGAATCTCATGTTGATTTTCAGCACTACCTTATGAATACATTCTTGTTTAAATTTATAGTAGAATAAGGTATGCTTGTAACAGATTGATTATAGAAGCTGTAACTGGTTGTCTTAAACAATGAAGAGGGAAGAATAAAGGTAATGTTAATAAAACATAGAATTTAGAAAAGCTTAGAACTATGGAAGGAGACATTGTAATATTAAAAAAACAAGAGTGGTAAAGAAGGGTGTGAAAAGAAGTTGACCCATTGATTTGAATAACCTTGGAAAAATAAGGGAAAGTCCCATAAGGAAAATGAATGCTTGAAAGATAATATTGTACTTGGTAAGTAATGCCTACAATTACTTATTAAGATGGAAACTGATGCCATTATGAAGTTGAGGAAAGAAAAGACCAGACAGGGGTTTGCTTGCATTGGTGAGATTCTAGTATGAGGTAGAGATTACAGAGCAAAAATTAGTAATGGTATTGTCTTATTTACTAGGTGGAGACATTTTATAGATAACACTGAATAAAGGTGTTTCAAACTGATTTTAATTTCTGAAAGTGATGTCAGAAGCTATCCAACATGGAGAATAAAATAGGAAACCAAGTTAAAACAGAAGGAAACAGGCAAGAAAGATTTTGCTGGTCAGAAAATGACTTGATCTTGAAAGGCCAGTAGGCATCCTTTGGAAAACAACGACTACTTTTGGATGGAAGGGGTGATATGATGCTGAAAACTTCTTATAAGCTTAACTTTTGTAGCCTACAAATATTCTGAAAACATCACAAAATATATTGCAAATTCCATAAAGTCAGAAAAAGATATGGGGAAACAGCCAGCATAACCATAAAAAAAAGAAAGTCTCTGTAGACTAATTTAAATTTTTAATATCTAAAGTAAGTAAAGAATAAAAGTTTATTTGATCAAATGTCAAAGTCAGTGATAAAGACTAAGATTGTAAGAAGTCAAGTATAATAGATTTAAAAGAAGAGTAAATACCAATGTTGTCTACGTCAATAGATACTTGTCTTGCTTAACATGGTCAACAACAGTATATAACTAGAAATTTATTTTTCTAAACCAGAGAAGCTTTAGTTTTCTGGATAGATGATAGACTAAACTGACTACCCCTTCCTATTAAAAGCATGTTAACTAGAATCTTTAAAAAAAATTTTTGATTCATAGCCGATCTCAAAAGAGATATGCGCAGGTACCAGGAAATACCGAGAGCACATCTGAAGTGGAAAGGGAACGTGGCCGCTGTGGCAGCCTCTGGAGTAGCAGATACACTTACTAGATGATGGGCCTTGTATGCTTATGTGGGAGCAGCAGCAATAGCTGTTGGTCCACTTAAAGTGAGGAACTAAAATCAAATGCCATGCACAGAGCCTGAGGCTTAGGCCATAGGAAAAAAAGCTACCCTCTAGTTCTGTAAGTGACGAGGGAGCTAGCTGTCTCCTCAGGGGTTAATGGCAGAGAGAAGGTTGGGGAAGAATAGGGGGTCACCCATAAGAAACCGTAGGATCTGGATTTATCTTTTGTGCCTGTGAAAGCATCTAGAACCATTGAGATCCCGTGAGACTTCAAAATGCACAAAAATGAACCCACTCAGAATTGTGTCCCCTCAGCTAGGACACACAGCCATTGATGGTGAGCTCACAATAGAAAGAATTGCAAACTATATGATGAAGGTTAGTCAGGAGATACAGCACACAGAAGAATGAAAACAATATGACAATCTTAGTATTTCCAAGAACTGAAAATGCTAGCTCAATCTCAAAATAAGTCCATTTAAAATAAAGATGAAGAAGAAAAAATAGATACCATAATATAACAGAACAATATGATAGAAAATAGAAGTATTTGTAAAAGAACCAAATAGATCTCTTTGAAATTATGTGTATATGTGTAGTTGTTTAAATTATTAATTCAGTAAACAAGGTAAATGGTAGATTAGACACAGCTGAAAAGGAGAATTAAATAACTGGAGGATAGATCTGATGAAATCATTTAGCATACAGCACAGAGTAAGTAAGAGATTGAAACTATAAAAGAATGGTTAATAGAGACATGGATATTAGAATGAGAAGGTCCTCACCAAGGTTCCAGAAGAGAGAATAAAAAGAATAGTAAAATAGGAAAACCTCTGATAAAGATGACCAAGAAAAAGAAAAAAGAAATATCAGAAACAAACAAGGGAGAATATAACTACAGATTCAGACAACATTTTAAACATAAGTGAATGCTAGTTTTATTTCAGTATATTTGAAAACTTCAGTAAACAATTTTCTAGGAAAATATAAATTACCAAAATTATTCAAGAGCAAATAGAATAAATCTATAGTCTTTAAATAACTCAAACCAGTAGTCAAAACATAGCTACAATAAAAACATCATTCTACAGACAAATTTAGAGATAAGTTTTATCAAACTTTTAAATACAGGCCACTCCTCTTTTATATAAACTCTTCCCTGAGAACAAAATGGAAAAGCTCCTCGGTCCCTTATCCCATGGTAAGTCTGACCTTACCAGCATCCCATGAGGGCAATAGGAGACAATTGTAGCCCTATCTCTTTTTTAACACAAATGCAAAAATTCTACAGAAATCATTAGCAAAGTGAATCTGACCATTTATTTACTTATTAAAAGTAGACACATATGGTAAATGTTAGGAATTCTCTCCAAAGTAATCATCATCTGTATGTTCAGTAAAATTCTAATCAAAATCCCAAAAGACTTCACGGTCCTAAATTATACATAAAAAATAAAAGGCTAAGATTATCCAAGAATAATAAGAAGGGTAGCTTTAGCAGATATCAGAGCTTAATGTGGGAATGTAAAATGGTGTAATTACTTTGGAAAACTGTTTGAAAGTTAAAAAATTAAACATACACCTACTCCGTGACCTATCAATTTCACTCCTAGCTATTTACCCAAGAGATGAAAAGCAGGTCCACAAAAAGGTCTGTACAAGAATGATCTTTGCAGCTTTATCCTTAATAATCCTACACTGGAAACAGCTTAAACATCCATCAACAGGAATATATACTCGTACCTCCAGATTGCTGCCTCTGGGTCACAAAGTAGATGCTATATCTCCAGCCTCACATCCATATTCCAGGCAGAAAGATGTGGGAAGCAAAGGGCTTTTTCCTAATGACGCTTTGCTTTTTTATATAGGAAGGCTCTGTGTTTATCTCATTGATCAAATCTAGGTTGCATGAGCCCTAGCCAGCTAGCTGCATATTTTAGCTGGGCACACACTAAGCAAAGTTGGAGTTGTATTTGTAAGGAAGGAGGAGGAAAGGTGAAGTACAAGAAAGTGTCAGCTGTATCTGTAATACTTTATTTTCTGAAATAAACAGATCTTAAGCACATTGCAAAGCATTAACAGATTTGTTCAGTTTAGGCGGTAGACACTTGAGTATGTTTTTGAAATATCTCATATTTTAAAAAGAAAAATAGCACAAAGTAATGGAACATTGTACTCAAAATGTGAGTATTAGTGATTTGATGTCACCCTGGATAGCAGAAGAGAGAGCTCATGTGTAAATGATATCCAGTTCGCAAGGATAGAAGACAGGTGGGAGGTGAGACTGCACATCTGGGAGGGCAGGCTGGGCGCAATGACCCAGCAGAGGGGCGGAGATGGAAATCATGGTGTGGAGGTCAGAGAGGCGTGAGGAACCAGACCACCTCCTCAAGCCGCTGCTGTTGCAGCTGACTCAGCTCTGTCTGAGTAAAGGCATTTGTGGGAAACACCGAGCGTGAGCTTTGGGGGCTTACAACAGTGGCAACAACAGCACATTTTTCATGAGTCACTGATGTAGTTGGAATCCTTAGTCACCACAGTGCCTTGTCATGTCTGAAAATGAGAACAATATCTGCATAAGAACACATTATTTTGGTACAGTCTTTCACCCCCTCTGATTGCCCTCATTACTACAGATGTTATAGAATAAATGACTTATTCAGGTGGTAGTCTCATTTTTTAATATACCTGCATAGCATCGTGTAAATGAAGTTACAATGTTTTCACGTTGTTCTGATCTGAAGCCTTGGGTTTTGATCAAGTGAAGTAGAAAGTAACATACTAAGCTGTATTTGTATGTTTTCCCTTCTGGCTGGCTGCCTCTGAATACTGACCTTTTTCCTAGAAAATACTTTCTGCAGCAGACAGATTATACCCAGTTAGAAAAATGTAATCCTCATGAAGAAATGGTTCCTTCTTAGTGTGTAGTTTTTGCTGTTTTCTTTTTTAAGTTTGCAGACACTATGGCTTCTGTCTAGACGACTGCATCCACCCATCTCCTGTATTATTCATACAGTGAACCCCACTGAGGGTCAGAGCTAGCTTTTTGAAAGATTTTACCAATGATACTGTGATTGACACTATTTTTCTTAAGTTTTCATTTTTTGGTATTTGAGGCTGAGGAGCTTTATGTTCTTTGTTTATAAATTTTCTTCAAATTTACTGACATCAGTGTTTCTTAGACATCTTTCTTACTGTATTTGTTATTTTTTTCTTCTTTCTGTATGCTTTAATGATGTCTGTTAAAGTTTTAATGTCTTTTTTAAATGAATCAGAAAAATTCAATTGCCAGTAGCATTTTAAAGAACAAAACATCAAATGCAGTGTCTCAATGAATGTAGAAATAGTAAAACCATTAGTTATTTCCTACTCAGTACTAGAAATGGCAGGTATAAAACTTTAATCTGGAGATCAGTTCCGTTTCCTTAGATATTTGCCTTGATATAATTGGGGGGAAAGCTCTGGTTGCATCCCCCCAAAGCCAGTGCTCTTCGGGATTTGAGAGGAGCACATCTTATTGTAGACAGTTGGGGATGGAGGACCAAGCTGGTCGCTCCCTTACTCCCCTTCCCTGGTGGCATGAACACAAAGGAAAGCAGTTTGGGGCACTTGCACATGTAGGTTTTAGATGAGAGTGACTTCAGTGTGAAGAGGGCAGGATGCACCTCTGACAGTAGCTTTGCTGTGACGCAGAACTGGACCAGTGAGGCCGCCGTGTCATCTTTATGTGGATCTCCGTGGCAGTTACATGGCACTTGCATAGAAGCACATGTAAGAAGATACACTGGGTCATCCCTTCTGGCCTTGAGTGTCTCTGGCTGAAAAGCAGCGAGTTCTGGTTTAAAAAAAAAAAAAAAAAAAAAAAAAAGCATCTGGCTTAAGCACACCTCACAGAGTTTTCCCAATTTCCAATAAAATACTTCAGAAAACCCAAAAAGGGTGAAACTCACACTGTGGACAGCCGAATGGATTTGAAAGGTGAGGTGTGTTGCCTCTTACCTGCATAAAAGCAGGTGTGGGCAGTTTTTGTCCTCGTTAAGTCCCCGGCTCTGAAACACAGAGTTGGTATCAATCAAAAATGGGCCTTTGACTTCTGTCTGCATCCTGACTTCCGAGGCTGCTGTACTGTTTGTTGTTAGGTCTCATAATCCTCCAGGCAGAGAGAGGGAAAATAAATAAGCCTGCGAACTATCAGGAAAAATGCCTAAAGAAACAATGTACAGTACTGGGATTAATAAAAGGAATCTTGAGACAGAATATGTAATATCCATGGTCATTTTTCAGTTGCCAGCCCTTTGCGAATCAATCTCCAGATGTGAGGGTTAATGGAGGCAGTTACGCTTTGTACACTACATTCATTGCTAAGTGGTGTGGGTCTGATTTGGAAGGACAGGAAGACAGGCTGCACCCTGGAGGGGTTTGAGGACAGAGTCTTTTAAGTTTATTGCTCCATGCCCTCCCTGTACCTTGTAGTAATAGAGACCCAGTATGTATTGTGCATTAAGCAGATGGATTTATGAAATAAATGATTCCGGAAAAGCAGGTTTTCTATCCTGGGCAAAGAGGTCACATGGGGGCCAAATTCTGCCCAAGTCGTCTGTATTAGGAAACCCTATAAGACAACAGTAGGGGTTGGAATTGGTATTTGATTTTATAAGCACTAGGGGAACCACTGTATGTTCATTTAAAAAAGATGCAGGCTCATGACTGAGTGGAGGCTGGAAAGGTAGGTCAGGCAGTGGTTTGGAAGGAAGAAAGTACGTGGGCAGCGGGCCAGTGAGTGCCTCTGGAGTATTTCAAACACAGCGCTTTTCTGGATACCCAGTAGGAGGGTCCCCTCCTCATACTTGAGACTTGTTAAGATGGCTTTTCTTTTACAATGTGTGCATTAGATTCTGCTCCGTGAAGGCTGCAAGAAGATTCTTGTAGCTGACTCTTTGTCTTTACTGAAGAAAATGCATCGAACTCAAATGAAAGGCGTTCTGGTTGATGGTGGGTAAAATTGAAATAATCATTTTAACTGTATGCCTGCTTTCAGAGGAGACAACGCAAATAGAAACGTGTAATCTCAAGTGTGTATGTGTTTCCTTGCAGAAGAGAACATCTGTGAATCCTGCCTTTCACCTATTCTTCCATCAGGTAAGGTGGTGGGGAGGGGGAAAGAAGTCCCCAAATATTTGTTACTGTGAGTAGTTAACTAATTATTACTTATAAAATTATGTAACTTTTAGAATAGTCCAATTTAGAAAAGAATTACAGCCTACATCTCAGTTGCATGCTGGCACTGCCATTCTTTAGAGCTGAGGTTTGCCAAGTGGAGTAAGCGGGCATCACCTGGCAGGCTTGTTAAAACCCACTTTGGTAATCCTAATCTCAGAGGTTCTAATTCGGTAATTCCAGGGTAGGGCCTGAGGATTTGCATTTCTGACAAGTTCCCAGATAATGTAGATGCTACTGGTGCAGCGGACATTCTTTGAGAAGTACTGCTGTAGTGAATAAACATAATAAAATGAAAACTTTATTTGCCATCAATGTGTTTAAATTCCAAGGTGGAAGAACCATGTGTGTATGTGGGAAACTTTTAATAGATTTCCCTTTTCTTTAAACTTTTTCTCTTCTGTGTTTTGGCACCCAAGTTATCAACAAGACTAATACTAATGAGAACGGTGGCTCCTTAAGAGACATAAGCATTTTTTTTTTTTATAGTTCTTGGTAGATATGTAATCTTCATGTATAATCAAAGCACTTTATGTAGGATCGTATGACATGAGAAAGGAAAGTCCATAATTTAAAACAGAAATTAAAGTGTAGTTGTCAGGGTACTTAAAAAACAAACAAACAAACACCTTACTTTAAAACATAAATTCAGCATAGGGAAGTACTAAATGACCTAGTTGATGGGCATTTACTTAGTTTTAAGGAATTATTTAATATAGCAGGAGCATGAGAAGTCATTCCATTTAGGGTCTTTTCTAAAGGAAATAAATAGATTTGGATTTTTTCTTTTTCTTTTAATATTTCGATTACAATTAAAATTCAATATTATGTTAGTTTCAGGTATACAACATAGTGATTAGACCTTTATATAACTTACGAAGTGATTCCCCCCTTAAGTCTAGTACTCACCTGGCACTATACATAGTTATTACAGTACAGTAGTACCTCGGTTTTCGAATGTTTCCGTTGACGAACATTACAAACACCGTAAAGTACGGAAGTACATGCCTCGGTTTTTGAACACGCAAACCACGCCTCAGAACTTGAACTTGTCACGTGACTTCTGCTGAGTGCAAGATCCTGAGGCCTAGCTGTCGGCTGTTTTCGAACGATTCAGAACTCGAACGGTCTTCCAGAACGGATTACATTCGAAAACCGAGGTACCACTGTATTGTTGACGCTATTCCCTATGCTGTACTTTACATTCCCGTGACTATTTTGTAACTACCAATTTGTACTTCTTAATTTCTTCACCTTTTTCACCCAATCCCCCTCCCGTCTGGCAACCATCAGTTTGTTCTCTGTAAGTTTGTTTCTGTTTTGTTTATTTTGTGTGTTTTTTTTTAGATTCCACATATATAAGTGAAATCATATGGTATTCATCTTTCTCTGTCTGACTTATTTTACTTAGTATAATATCACCCAGATCCATCCATGTTGTCACAAATGGTAAAATTTCATTCTGTTTTTATAGCTGATTAGTATCCCACTGTATATATGTACCAAATGTTCTTTATCTAGTCGTCTATTGATAGACACTTAGGTGGCTTTCATATCTTGGCTGTTGTAAATAGTGCCGCAATGAACATAGGGGTGCATATATCTGTTTGAATTAGTATTTTGGGTTTCTTCAGGTAAATACCCAGAAGTGAGATCGTAGAGTCATGTGATAGTTTTATTTTTAATTTTTGAGGAACCTCCATACTGTTTTCTATAGTGGTTGCACCAATTTGCAATACCGCCAGCAGTGTACAAGGGTTCCCTTTTCTCCACATCCTCACCAGCAGTTGTTGTTTGTTGATTTATTGATGATGGACATTTTGATAGGTGTGAGTTGATATCTCATTCTGGTTTTAATTTGCATTTCTCTAATGATTAGTGACCTTGAGCATTTTTTCATATGTCTGTTGGCCATCTGTATGTCCTCTTTTGAGAAATGTCTATTGAGGTCCTCCGCTGGTTTTTTATTGGATTGTTTGTTGTTTTGGTATTAAGTTGTATGAGTTCTTTATAAATGTTGAATAGTAACCCCTTATCAAATGTATCATTGGTAAATATTTTCTTCCATTCAGTAGGTTGTCTTCATTTCGTTGATGTGTAAAAACTTTTTAGTTTGATGTAGTCCCATTTGGTAATTTTTTCTTGTATTTTCCTCGCCTGAGGAGACATATCC
The DNA here is from genome assembly GCF_057876585.1 of Rhinolophus sinicus. NCBI lineage: Eukaryota > Metazoa > Chordata > Mammalia > Chiroptera > Rhinolophidae > Rhinolophus > Rhinolophus sinicus. Next base: position 52,585,437 of record NC_142504.1, on the reverse strand, counting down.
AAAGAAATATTGCTAAAGGCAATGTCAAGGAGTTTACTGCCTGTGTTTTCTTTTAGGAGTTTTATGGTTTGGGGTCTTACATTTAAGTCTTTAATCCATTTTGAGTTTAGGTTTGGATTTTAAGTGTTTATGTTAAAAACTGCAATAGACACAGGGAAAGAAGTGAGCTTTCGTAGTGTTTTAAGTGGTGTTTTAACAGAAAGAGACTGCATATACCTACACTGTGTAGTTAGATTAAATTCTTGCAGAAGTGCAGTGCAATGTGAAGTCACAACCTAGGATTTAACCCAGCTCTTCCCTGAAGTCAGTGGATGGTCTTGGCAAAGGCAAGAGGTGAACTGGCAGAAAGCTCTTTATAAACCCACAAAATTGATCTCAGTGTGTGGCGTGTAACAATTCTCTGGGGGAGGAGGACTCAGAAGGAGGGAACACATATACACATACTAATTCTAATTTTTAAAAGAAATGTTGTTGCATTTGCCATGAAATTGTCCCTCGTTTATAGTTGTAGGAACTGACATGGAGGCCAAGCAAGTAACCTGTGACTCACGTAGCAACATGGTTGTAATATCTGCTTTGCATTTGATCACCACCCCAACTCAGGAATGCTTTTATAAATAAGTAATCCTCCTAAGGCAGTTCATTTAACTATAGCTGGACTCTTACTCAGACCTGTTTCAGATAGAGGTCCAAGATGGCAGTGACATAGGAGGATGCTGAACTGACCCCTCCCATGAACAAACTGAAATATACGCATTTATAGAGAGAGAAGTTACTCCTGAGAGCAACCGAGGGCTGAATTAAGTGCTTCTAGACAACAACGAGAGAAGAAGACTGAATAGGGAAGACTGGGAAACCTCAGGAGCTGTCTGGGAGCTTTGGGAACTATCTGGGCCAGACGTTGTCAGTGAGCACCACTGTTTATGGCCCCTCCACCTCTGTAGGGATGGCTGCAGCTCTGTGCAGGTTCCCTAGCCTATGTGCAAGGTCGCTGCAGTGTATTCCCAGACACATCACCAGAGCCCATTTCTGCTCACAGGGAGTGAGAAGGATCATCAGAGCACTACCACACCCACCTGGCTTCCCCACCCAGAGCCGCTCCAGCTTGGTAGGCCAGTACCCCAGACGCCATAGGCGCCAGCTCTTATAGTTCTGCAAAACCACCCGGCAGCCTGCACAGAGCCCACTTCTACACAAGGCCACTTTTTCAAGACTAGGAGAGAGAGCTATTTTATGTAATTCATATAAAACAAACATAGGAAGTCAATCAAAATGAAAAGATAGACCAATATCTCTCAAATGAAAGGACAAAAAGAAAATCTCTAGAAATAAACCTTAAGGATGTGGAGACAAGTAATTTGCTTGATAAAGAATTCAAAGAAATGGTCATAAGGATGCTCACTAGAGAGTGGAAGTGAAAGAACTTAGGGAGAACTTTAACAGACTTAGAAAGTATAATAAAGAAGCAAGTGGAGCTGAAGAATACAATGGCTGAAATAAAAAAATACATTAGAAGGAATCAACAACAGATTAGCTAATACAGAAGACTGTATTAGCAACCTGGAAGACAGACTAGCAACCTGGAAGACAGACTAGCAACCTGGAAGACAGACTAGTGGAAATCAACCAATCAGAACAACACAAAGTAAAAAGAATTTTAAAAAATAAAGATAGTTTAGGGACCTCTAGGATAACAGCAACCACACAAACATTTGTATTGTAGGGATCCCAGAAGGAGAAGAAAAAGAAAGGAAAAGAAATTTGATTTAAAGAAGTAATGGCTGGAAACTTTCCTAATCAGGTCCAGGAAGCCCAGAAAGTTCCAAACAAGATGAACCCAGAGAGACCCACACAAAGACATAATTAAAATGGCAAGAGTTAAATATAAGGGGACAATCTTGAAGGAAGCAAGAGGAAAACAACTAGTTACATACTGAGGCAACATTACAAGGCTATCAGCTAATTTCTAGGCAGCAACTTTATCAACCAGAACGGAGTGGCAGGACATCTTAAAAGTGCTGAAAGAAAGGAACCTACAACTAGAGTAATTTACCAAACAAGGTTAACTTTTAAAATTGAAGGTGAGATAAAGAATTTCCCAGACAAGCAAAAACTAAAGGAGTTCATCACCATTAAATCAGCTTTACAAGAAATGTTAAAGTGTCTTCTTTAAGCAGAAAAGGAAAGACCATAACCAGACATAGGAAAATATGAGAAAGGAAATAATATCATAAGTAAAGCCAAATACTTAATAAACAGCGAATCAGACATTTAAAAAGCTACTACTTGGGTTTCCAAATTCCCGACATTTTGGAACCTTCAGGAATCAAGAATGGGAAATCGTATTTCCCGAGAATTCTTGAGAATTTCCGAGATAATCTTTTTTATTTAATTTTCGTTGATCATCTGTAATAATGGCTGTAACAGTAAATGTTAATAAACAGAAAAGCCATAGAGAAAGTGGGGCGACTGGGGTTCGTGGCCGCGGGCGCAGTCTTTCAGAGGTTTTGAGACACTCTTATATGTAAAAGGTCAACGCAAAACTTGAGTAAATAAAATTTCCTAAATGGAGTGCGGCCGGAATTTCATGACTAGTGCATCTCTTGCCCTGAGCACTAAATGGGTCACTACGGTATCATTTTGGCTAGGTTTCTGTTATAGTTTAGGTTTTCTCAAAATATAAGCAATGTAATTAATACAAACTTTATTTAACCAAACCTTCTAGTTTTTACATATATCACACAATGTGTTAACTTTCCCAATCTCATTTTAATATTTTATTTATTAAACATTAATAGAAAACAAAAGCAAATATTATTCGTTTGAAAATGCAAAAAATACTTCAAATAGTTTTTGTCATTTTTAAAATGAAACTTTTAAGAAACATAGAGCATTAATTGCCCAATCAGACAATCGTGATGTTCGTTTTGGAACAAATATACTTGATGTGGAAAAATTTCTTTCCTTTTCTGTAGATGTTGGTCCAATTGTTATGAGTGCGTCTAAAAGCATCTTCAAGTTGGGAGTGAGAGAATGAATTGCTTCACATAAGCTCATTTCCTTCCTTAGAGAAGCAAATATTTTGTCTGCATGCATAGGGCTAGGCTTTGATGTCAGAATTGATACTGCTTTAGTCAATTCACACTTCAGATCAGATTCTGATTTAATGGCAGAACTCTCTGTAAGGGCATCCTTTATTTCTTCTCTTGGAACTTCTTCTGCTGTAAATGTTCCTTTAAAAAGTCTTTCCATTAATGACTTCGCCAATCATGCAATTTCATTCTTACTTGACAAGGCAAAAAATTCATCTTCTTCCATCTCACATAGACAACTAACGTTGCTCAAGTACTTTGTGAGACACACAGATCTCTATTTCTACGTGTAACCAATTCAAATTTTATTTCCTTTAAAAGCATTAAGAAAAAAATTAAGAAAGACCTATACTGTGCAGCGAATATTTATAGCTAAAAAGTGCCACAAAACATTATGATATGACATTGGAAATTATTGTAATATTGGAATAAAATATTAGCAGTGCCAGTTGTTTTTAAATAGACTGACTTACCCTCAGTAGCTGAGAGAGCCAAGAACACTCACATATATGTCACCGTTGTCAGCCGCAAACAAACTGATCGAATGTGGTTGGTGGTACCGTGTTTCCTCGAAAATAAAACCTAGCCAGACAATCAACTCTAATGCATCTTTTGGAGCAAAAATTAATATAATAGCCGGTCCTATTTTACTGTAATATAAAATCGTGTCATACATTAACTTTTGCTCCAAAAGACACTTTAGAGCTGATTGTTTGGCTAGGTCTTATTTTTGGGGAAATGGTATCGGCTGTCACTTTGTGGAAATGATTCATCGTGGAGAACAGAACAGAAAACAGTTTGTATTTACACAGGGAAATATTTATTTTCGCAACCCAGGATTTGACTACAATGTCATATTAAGGTAAACGACCTTTGATTTCCTTAGTTAGTTCACCTGAAGATGACTTTGTAGTCAAATCCTGGGTTGGAAAAATAAATATTTCTCTGTGTAAATACAAACTGTTTTCTGTTCTCCATGATCAAATGTGCTCGATTTACAAGAGCTAAAAGTAGCTGGTCATGTGATATCTGATTCTGGTGTCGCCCGTGCATGTCTGGTGGTGTGTAACATTGTAACACAATGTAACTTTAGATAGCGATAAATAGGAAAAATGTCTAAGAGATATATTGTGTGTGAGTAGTACGTTTATTTCTCATTGTGGGTATTACTGGGTTCAAGGAGCAAATTTTCCCAATTTCCCGACCAACTTTTCTCAGGATTTGGTAACAGGAAAGCGAAAAGAAATTCCTGAGAATGGGCCGGAAGGAATTCCCGCCCAGAAACCCTAGCTACTACAAAGCTCAAAAGACAAAAGTACCAAAACTCAAACTACAATAAGTAGTTAGGAGATACACAACAGAAAAACATCTAAAATATGACATCAAAAACATAAAGTGTGGAGAGGAGAGTAAAAATGTAGTCCTTTTAGAATATATTCGAACTTAAACACCTATTAGCTTAAAATAAACTGCTATCGGTATAGAATGATACACATAAACCTCATGGTAACCGCAAACCAAAAACCTACAAAAGATACACAGAGAATAGAAAAGAATCCAAACAAAATACTAAGAAACAGCAAACCACAAAGGAAGAGAACAAGAGAAGAAGAAAGGAACAGAGCAGAACTCTAAATACAACCAAAAAAACACTTAATTGCATTAAACAGTTAATACCCTAGAGGGTGTTATGCTAAGTCAGTCAGAGAAAGACAAATACAATATAATTTCAGTTACATGTGGAATCTAAAAACAACAAAGCAAATGAATAAAACAGAAACCTATACAGAGAGAGAACTAGCTGATGGTTGCTAGAGGGAGGGTGGTGGGGGGCAAGGGGACTACGAAGAAGACTGGTCTGAAGGTCCCTGATCTGCTTGTTGCATTGAGTCCTCTCCCTTTCCTGCCCTCTGCTCCCAGATGCAGCGAAGCCCTTCAGTGTGCTGGTCTTCCACTGCCGGCACATGTTCCACAAGGAGTGCCTGCCTGCGCCCAGCCTGGTGAGTTGGCCCTTGGTCACCACAGATAAAAGGAATTGCTGCTGTCAGAGGGATGTGGTTGGAACTGGCCTGTCACCCTATGGCTTTGTGGGTTCTCAAAATTCTAATACAGTTGTATGTCACAGAAGAAAAATGAATCCTTCTAATTCTCAAATGTAAAAATGATTAATATACTATGCTAAGCATTATAAAAACATACTCACTTTAGTGAATTTGTTCAGGTAAAGTTGATGACTGTTGAGCGATAGAGATGTGAGATACAGTGAGAACCATTTTGTTTTGTACAAGTTTCTCAACCTGATTTCTATATCATGACGCTGCTAGTTTTTAGTGTCAAGTCATGTTCCTTCCTCCAGGTCACTTAGGCTCGTTTTATTGTGAGTTGCCCTTTGAGTCACAGAATGACAGCTGTTCTAGATGGAATCCCATGTGAACCAGCAGTAATCTCCAGGAAAAGGAGTGACGTTTCACAGCTGCCTCCTTGCCCCCTGACCAGTGCTCTAGTAATAGTTCTGAGTAGGAGGGTAGAAAGAGAACGTCTTTGTTTTAATCTGTGTTTTTCACTCACTTTAGAGCTCTCCTGCGCAGTCCTGCAGCATCTGCTGTGCTAAGCACCGCGGCCCCGTGAGTGCCATTTTGGAAATGAAGAAATAGCTCATTCTCTGCCACTCTTCACCACTCTTTTGAAGACATTTTTTTGCAACAAGCAACAGAAGCGTTTGTTAGCACCAGTGCTGTTACAAGCTGTGTACAGGTTTATGTCATGCTGAAAAAAAGTTTCTCGTTTTCTCCTGTCTACTAGAGCTTTCTCTTTGCAGGTGATAAAGATGGTAGGTTTTGCCCATCCATGGCCTTGAAACATTTGGCTTCACGGTCAGTGGTTCATCATTTACTTGTTTGGCTCATTCTTTATTTAGGAGTGGAAACATAAGTCTGGAGGTTGGAAATGAATTTTTACATCCTAATAAAATTGTTGGTCCTGAAAGTGGGCTGTGGAGCGTTGTCCCAGCTGTGTTAGCGTGGCCCATGCAGGTGTGCAGCTAGCTCCTGCAGCACGGGACCTGCTTCATGGGCTCTGCTGGTAACAATTCCCGCATTCTGGGTTTGGCTTGTTTTTATATGTCATCAACTGTGGTTATCTTCTTAATGGGTGCTTAATGAACCATTGTGCGAGTTGTCGCTCAGTGACATCTGAGAATATCACAGCTGGCTGATGTCATGCAGGTTTACGTTGACCGGTTCCATGTTCTGTGTGTCCTCGTGCCCTCAGTGTCTGGCCCTGGCAGGCACTCAGCTCTTGTTGACTGAATAAATGTTAGCTCTGCCCTTGTGAAAGGCTCACTTCTGTTGGGTTGGACAGCTTCAGTCAAGAATTCTGCTGTTCTCAGAAGGAATGGAGGAGAGTCCCAGCACTTCGGTGTGACAGGCTGTGCTTAGGTGGTATGTGGCCAGCAGGGAGGAAATGAGTGTTTCTGGAGAATCTGAAGGAGTCTCAGGAAAAATGGGACTGTCTGACGCCAGAGGCCGGGCTTACCAATGGAGCCTCCTCTGTCTGCCCCCATGGAATGAAGAGCGCACAGGATAGAGGGAGAGATTTCAGACTTGTGACTGTTTTCTAGTTACTGGCTTCATCTGTCTTGGGATATATTGCCATCCTCTGATGGGTGTAAAAATGTCAAAAACATATACTCACTGTCCCTGCTGTCTTAGTCCAATAAACAGGCATAAATGCAGCTTTCTGCTTCTGTCTTTTTGGGGAGAAGGTGAGATGCTAATGAGTACTGAGCACATAGTGACCCTGAACTTGGCACAGCCATTCCCCATCTCAGTTAATTCTCATGGCAGCCCAGAAAGAAGATACTATGTCCTCCGGTTTACTGACAAACCAAAATGTAGAGATGTTATCACAGCCGCAGAGGTGACTGCCTAACTTCAGAGCACAGGGCTTTGTGTTAGGAAATCATAGGGCCACGTTCAGAGGAAAAGCACAGTACCTCTCACTGCATTGGAGTCAAAAAGAATCTTCTCTAGCAGACAACAGACTGTTAGTCTTAAATATTTAGATCTGGAAAAGTCTTTTGTTACTGAATGTAACCCTCAGTCCTCTCAGTATTTCCTTATTCTAAGACAAGTGATTTTTCTGCTACACTGCTAGTTTTCAGTTTTCGTTCTTGTTTTAACCGGGGAAACCCTTCCTTTACAAGTAAACCCCACCTGAATCATAGGTGAAAGCCAAGCTACTCCACTTGTATTAGAAAAGAGGAACATAGTTGACAAGTACATGTTCTGTAATCTCCCCTTAAAGAAAGTCATTCTGGGAGCGTGAAACCACCAAATTCAAAGCTGTTTTGTAATAGCAGTTTTATTTTGCTTTTGTTTTTAGCCAAAAGAATTTTATACTAGTTTAAATCTGTTCATCTTTGAGAATTTTTGAGTTCTCAATAAATTTTTAATTAATTTAGTTGTTACAGTGTTAAACCCTGTTTTTTTCAATATTATAAAAAACAAATATTTATGAGCAGTTGCTATGTGTCAGACACTGATATAGGCACTTTGCATGTGTCCTCATTTCTTCATCATGCTGCCCCTATGAGATACCATCATCATCATCATCTTACAGAGGGGGAAGCTGGACCCATGAAGGTTGGGCGCTTTGTCTAAGGTGAAGTTGCAGGGAGGGACAGAGATAGTAGCGGGCAAGGGATGGAGCTGAATTCACACCCCGCAGTTGGCCTGCAGAGCCCTTGATCCTGACCACTGTGTATTGGATCCTTTTTTAAGAAAGTACTGACTTGGCCTGTTTTGGTCAGTGTATAGAAAACAAAATCCACTCTGGGAGCAGAAGGGATTTCTCATAAAGTAGTGATGGCTTATGCAACCTTTGAGAAGGCTGAAGACAATAGGAGCGAGAGCTTCCAGGAACACCTGACCAAGCACCCCCAGAACGGGGCCACGGCGCCAGCGGCCACCTCCACCCGAGGACAGGCTGCACAAAGCAGCGCGATGCTTTTAAGTAAAGTTTGTGTAAGTGTACACATTTCTCAGTTCCTTTAAAGTTCACTCTCGTAACACTAAATAAGGACTAGGAACTGTGTACATACATGCGTAGGAGACATTTCTGTGTGCTAAATAGCACACCACTTCATTCTGATTTCTCTTATCAAGACTAGCTATTAAAAGTCCAATTTAATTTTGATACTGAACAGTAACGTTCGCTTCCCAAACACCTATTCCTGGACTTTAGCTGATTGTCACGTTACAAAATCTGGAAAGAAATGATGCCTTCTTCTTTTCTCATGCAATACAGGCTTTGGGATGATTAGAATCAATGTGATGTTGGTGGTAAAAATAAGACCGGAGAGAGAATGAAAAACTGCCTCCAGAAGCAGGCGTCCCAGAGTGAGCCAATCCTCAGTCCTTTCTTTACATTCACCCAGAATGGTCCCAAAATAATGTTTTGCCCCAGTTATTGCAAATAGCCTAATTTCCTTTTGCTTTGATGTTTTCAAAATATTGCCAACTCTTGTTTTCTATAATGATCATATAATTTGTGACCCCAGCCAGGACATTTTGAGAATTTGAGAATGTTAAAAACTACTCCTAGCCAAGGGGACTGTCCCTGGCAACCTGAGAATTATGTCACCCTCCGTAGGTCTCAGTCCTGTTGGTTCAATCCATCTGGTAACAGGAGGAGGAAAATAATGTCACTTAAAGCCAAAAATGATGATAGGTTCTACCTTCTAAGGGAAATTGTGTAAGTGTTAACCAGTGTGTGTGGAGGGCGGACAATACACTGCTCACTTCCGCTTGTAAAGACTGGGGTGAGATAATAGAGATGGAGGCTCAAGAGGGAAAGAGGAAACACCAAGACTTCCAAACCTCTTCAGATTCGTTGCTGCAAAGCAGAGTAAATTCATTGAGTCTTTAGGTAATGAAAGTTAGCCTATTGGGAATGAAGAGCTGAGTTGCTCTCCTTTCAGAAGTGAGGGGAATTGAGAGGTGAGGGTATTAGGGAATAAGGACACCAAGCAACCTGGCTGATCAAATGGCTTTTAACAAAAGGAAAGATTAATACTCAGGTTTATGTTGCAATGATGCTGCCTCCTCCACCTCCCCGAAATGTTCAGTAAACTCTGGTGTATTATCATTGTCATCGTGAGTAGTTCTAAGTTGAACAGAGGAGCTGTGTTCTACATCCAGGGCCCTAAAGAGCAGAAAGAAGAGGACAGTGGCAGGAGGCAAGAGCTGAATTTGACTGGGAACAGGAGTTCAGACCTACAGTGACAACAAAAATATACAAAACCCTGGAATTTGCTGACATGCTGGGAGAAGGCTGGTTTTCCCAAAGAAAAAGGGATACAGGCCTTGAGACAATTTTTATATAAATGTCACAGGACAGACTGGGTGACCTCAGCTACATTAAGTGATATATTCATATCATTGACAAATTTGGCTATGAAGTACAAATCTAAACTTCAATTTTATACATAATTTTACTTCAAAAATTATGTACGTTTTGTCATCAGGCCTTTATTCTAATCCTAATGTGTACCCTGTTTTACAGACACATGTATTCATTCTGGTTTCTTCAAGATTGTTTTCCGTCACGATCTGTGTACATATAGGGTGTGTAGATTGCACAAGTATGGTGAATCAAGAATGATTGGCACAAATATGGTGAATCTCTGCAAATGAGAGAATCAAGAATAAAAATTGCCTTGTATTTAATAAGTATGCAAAATTTAATAGAGGTGACATGCAAAAGTTTCCAGATATACTCAAAAAAAAATATTTATACAAGGATGAGTTAGGAGAGAATTGGTTAGAGTCCAAATGAAGAGGCTTTGGGTGAAAAACGAGTGTTTTGCTCTGAAGTTAGAGCTATGTCTTAATCCATGCTCTGTTCCTAAGAAACAATTTGGGTAAGTTACTTAACATTTCTAAGCCACAGTTGCCTCAAATGTAAAATGGGGTGATGATAATTGCATCTACTTTGGAGGATGTGGAGAGCATTAGTGATGATGTATGGAAAGTACTCAGCCAGTGCAAGCACTGGAAAGGTAACTAGCATGTAGCAAGTGCTTCACAAATGTCAGCCTCCAAGATGATCCCATGGTCCGCACCTCTACAGGGCTGGACCAATAGAATATTGGTCCAATAGAATATGGAAGAATTGATGGTGCATCGCTTCCAAGATTAGGTCATAAAAGACCCTGTGGCTTAGCCCTGGCGGAAGAAGCCATGTTGTGAATGGAGAGGCCCCCTTGGTGAGAAAGCGAAGCTCTCTGCCAGCATGTGTGGAAGTTTGAAAGCGATTCTCCAGTGCTAGTCTAATCTGCAGTCTGCAGCCCCAGTTTACAACTGACTGCAAACTCATGAAAGACTCAGCTGGAACCACCCACCGACACCACTCTTGGATTCCTGATTCTTGAAATGTGCGAGATAATAAATGTTTGCTGTTTTAAGTTGCTAAATGTAGGGGGAAGTTGTTAATGCAGCAGTAGATGACTAATACAGCAAGTAGTTAGTAGCCATTAGCCTGCTTACTGTTCCTTGACCACAAATAATGGAACATCAGTGAATGCTAGAAAAAACCTAATGTGATGTTTTAATGGACTATTTGTCCTAGTCACAGAAAGCAGCATTCTCCATTCTGCATGTGAGAGCCCTTTGTATAGAGCAATTTTTAATAGAGATTTGACAGAAAGGAGTTGCTAGAAGCGTGACAGAATTTGAAATCATTCCATTTAAGAAATAAGTGAAGGAATTGGATGGTACATTATTTCGAAGACATGAAAACTGGGGAGCATACTAATTTGCAAGGCTTAGAAATGTGTCACTTACAGAAGGGGAAAGAAGATACAGTATTGCTGCTTCAGCAATCTATTAATAATTGCTAAAGTTAATCAGTGAAAGTTACAGCAAGAATGGTAAACTCAACATAAGACTCTTAACACCTGTGATTTCCAGCAATCATTGAGTATGTCCTGTAGGGCCATGCCTTGGAAGGATGGCGCTGGTTCCAGCCAAGGTTGCTGCTGGCTGATCTCAGGGCTACCTGTTAGAGTGGTTGGGCTGTAAGGCCGTTTTCCACTCTAAGCATATCTAAATCCCTGCAGAAACAGCAAATTTAATCAGTTACTCTCACACTGTTATTTTTATACTCAGATTCTATGCCCATCTGCTGTGTGTCTGAATACCCATGTCTTTGCCTGGCTTATTAATTCAGTATCACTACAGGGTCCTTTCCTCATCCTCCCCCCAGGCAACATCCACTGTCTCCCATCTGACCGTTTTGCAGCTTCCTTTTATTTTTTGCCAGATTAATATATATTCTTCAGCTTATAATGCTAGTTTTTACAAAGCTGCAAATATTTCTTTTTATGTTTCTAAAAAGATATAGAAATGTACACTTCAAACCTATACAATTTTACTAACCATTGTCACCCCAATAAATTTAATACATTAAAAAAAAAAGAATACGCATGTGTTTCCATATGTGTCATGGGCAGAACTGTTTTCCCCAAAAATGTATATGTTGAAGTCCTAACCCCCAGTATCTGAGAATGTGACTGTATTTGGAGATAGGGTCCCATAAAAAAAGAGGTAATTAAGGCAAAATGAAGTTGTGTGGGTGGACCCTAATCCAACATGACTGGTGCTGTCCCTATAGGAAAAGGAAACTTGGACACAAACCTATGCATCCATAAAGAACATGTAAGGACACAGTGAGAAGGTGGCCCTCTGCAAGCTAGGGAGAGAGGTCTCAGAAGAAACCAAACCTGAAAGAATTTTGTTCTTGGACTTCCAGTCTCCAGAATTATGAGAAAATACATTTCTATAGTATAAGCCCCCAGTCTGTGGTGTTCAGTTATGGACACCACAGAGCAAACAAGTTACGTTGTAACTCCTTGTTCCGGAAATGGACTCTGTCTCAGCTTCAGGAACATGCCGCCGCCCGCTGACCAAGGCCACGGCCTGTATTTCTGATAAACACCAGACATGCACTGAGCCTGCTCACAGGCTGAATCGCTTTCCAAAATGCCATGTCTGTGCCATTTCTCCAGGTGCTCTCGTGCTTTCTCTCGGATTCTTTGGCACCAGGCTTCCCCACCAAAATGCATTGACTGGAGCATACAGCAGGAATTGGCCATTTATTTGAAACAATGTTAAAGGACTCAAGAACAAGTTACTAATTGCAAAAGTTCAGAAAAGATGCTCTTTGAAAGCTCGGTAAAATATTTGTAGGTGACATTACTCTAATTTGAAGTTCATTTGAACATAGGTAGCTTCTTTAAGATTCTTTGTTGCTTCAATAACAAATGTTTATGTTGAGATTTAGGTTCAAAATACGTACTTTCACTTCTACAAACATTCAGTCACATGACTGCATTAGGACTCTGGGTTGCAGGTGAGAGAAACAATTCAAATTAAGCTCGGTCAGAATGGAGAATTTATTGTAAGGGTTGTGGAATTGGAAGAAAGATGACGTTGTGCTTGGGCTGCGGGAACTCTGGTGAAGCCAGTGCTCTGACTGAAAAAGAGACCCTCATGCAGCCTGAGACGTGGCGACTTCCTGGAAGAGGCCGCACCCACAGTTGATTTCCCTGTGCAATCCAGAGAGACAGACTGATGGGCCTCAGAGAACCCATGGTTGCCTGGATGAGTTTTACCATGAGGAGGGGCAGTTCAGCGGTATTGGCACTAGCACGTTCCGCTGCATCTCAGTTGTGAATACTGTTGGCTGAAGGGGTGGGGGGCACCCTCCCCCATGAGTGAGGACCATGTCAGAGCTCCCCTTCCTGATAGTGGGGGAGGAAGTGATGACAAGTAGGAGAAGGGGATACTCGCCCAGTGCCTTCTCACTCATTCCTGCGCTGCCTCCAGTGTGAATTTTGCCACCCCAGAGTTTTCTCTGCCTTTCCGGATGCTGCTGCCTTCCCTGCTAAGTGCCTCGTAGCAACCTGCACTCTTGAAATTATTTAATGATTCATTTGATTTCCACTAGACTTAATTCCTAGAGAGCAAGGAGTCGCACTAATTCTATGTCTAGCTCCAGTGCCTAGTTAAGGACCTTGGATTTATATAAAAGATACTCAAATAAATACATGTTCATTACTAGTGGGATAACAGTGGAGTTAACTGCATCAGCTTAATCTACTCAGGCTCAAATCTAATAGCTGACATGCTGTGTTAGCCCCTGTAAAAGTCTGATCCTGGGCCAGTCTTCATTGTCTTTTTCCTCTCTGTTCAGGTGGTCAAGTGTAGGGCTGTTGCCACTGTGGCTTGAGGTTGTCCAAAGAATCAGACATGGTCCTCTCTGTGCTGTGAGGATGTTAAAGGAAGAGGAGGAGGAAAGGCGAAGATGGAGAAGGCCAGGGAACAGAAGGAAACAATATTGTCCTGCAGTTGGGAGCCCAAGTTGTTCTCTAGTGTACGATGAAGAGAACAGCGGCTTGTGCACTGTAATACGGAGCTCACTGCCCTTACAGTTGCCATTTTCCTGAACCTCTGGCTTTCCTAGGTCCGGAATAAGTCAGAATTTGTTTTTCCCTTTCTGTGCTGACTTAAGCAGCTTGCACATTTCTCATAGTTATCAAAGTGTCCCTCTGCCCAAGTAGCTGGAAGCTCTGGAAGAGAGACTGTTGGGCAGTGAATGTTTAAATTTTCACAGATTTATTACAGTAAAAGACACATTGCCATTAATCCTCCTTGCTGCAAACACACTTATCCCATCATTCTTGCCACTTTCTGAAGCAGTTCTGGAAGTCCTCTTTCATGAGTGTCTTCAGTCGCGCTGTTGTGGCTGCCTCGATGTCCTGAATCGATTCAAAACATTTACCTTTCATGGTCATTTTGACTTTGGGGAAGAGCCAGAAGTCACACGATGACAGATCCGGCAAATAAGGTGGATGAGGACACACTGTAATGTTTTTATTTGACAGAAAGTGCCCCACCAGAAGTGATGTGTGACATGGAGCCTTTCTGTTGTGATCACAAAATACAGTGAATGCTGCTGCCAAGCACCATCCAACGGAAAGGCAGGGATCTTAAATACAGAAAGCAGCACATCGAACCTTAGTAACAGTGTGTGACAAGTTTCACTTTGTTCAGTGCAGTCAGGTGTGAGCTACGGTTGAGAGAAGGTGTGTTTTAAAGTGTGCCATAAATCATCCTCCATCATGACGACACTTCAGATACACTAGATGGACAAAAGCATCCTGACGATGGTACCAAAGATAGCTTGGTGTATTCTGACTTTAGATGGCCATTTATTCAAGGCTGTATCCTAATACATAATTAGAATGTTCTTTCACATCCATGTCTATCTTCCAGGCGCATATCTCATGTAATCATTATAGTAATCCCATAAGGTAAGTGCTAGTATCCTCATTTTATAAAGGTAGTAGCTGAGACCCAAAGAAGTGGAACGACTCGCTCAAGTTGGAAAATGTCAGAAGTCGTAAGCAGGTCTCTGTCTCTGCCACTCCAGCCTCTAATTTTTCATGTTGTACTTTTTATTTCAGAATATCCATCAATATGCCATCTTGTCACAGAATAAAATGAAGAATGAAGGCTGAGTAGTGTCCCTAACAAAGTACTCTAGGAACCAGCAGGTTCTCAGTTTATGTGTCTTGACTTAAATGCTCCCAAAGGGAGCTGATACTACTTTTCTAAGGGATGTCCCGCTCTATCCTCTCATCTTGCTAACCAAACCCAGAAGCAGAGCCAGACAGTGGAAGAAGGATTCAGTTTCATGGTCATCCAGAAAGTGCTGATGAAATTGGCAGTTTACCAAGGGACACCATTTTGTTTGATGCACAAAATGAAAGACCTGCCAAGGAACTAAACTGCTTCGTTTTTAGCTTGCTTTCTTCTTCACATCTCAGCAGCAACCCCAGTCCTGTCTGAAACGTCTTTGATTCCCTGCCAAATAACCCTTAAATGACCCTGTATTCAAGGCTGCACCCTCGTACATAGTTAGGGCACTCCTTCAAGATCACTGGAAATATATTGGATTGTAGTTTTCTTCCCAGAGTGCCTACAATTTCTTATATTCATTTAATATAGAAAAATGACTTCAATAACTTCAGCAGCCTGGTCACTGGTAATATCCAGAGCTAAGATTTTATGAATATAATTTTTCTTTGTGGACACAAAAATAATGGAAACTTCATTTTATCAGTAACAAATGGTGATGTTCCTGAATGGAAAAGACATTGGCCTCAGGAGACTTGAGATAAAAGTTTTTCCCAGACATGCATTTAGAGTCCATCTGAGGTACAGCCCAGGGGAAAGAGAGCCCCTCTTCCCACTAGTTCCAGAAAATTCTGTATATTAACTGATTGGCCCAAATTGGTTCCTGTGCACACAGTTGGAGCCATTGGATGAGAGTTGGTCCCATCCTAACCACACAGATGGAGTTTGAGAGTGGCGAGGAGGCTGGGGTTAGGAGGAAGCGTTAAAGTGAATATATTTTTAATATGTTAACCCATATAAACCTATTTACAGAAAAACCCCAAGAAATTTCCACAATCCACATCCCCATACACTTACAAAACTACTGTGTTCTACGGACTGGGGTGGGAGCGGGGTTAAATAAAATAAGAGATGAATAAGACTTTCCCTGCCCTCAAGAAACTATAGCTAATTCGTTTTTCTCAGAAACTGGTCAAGTAGAGAGAAGCACCCATAATGTTATTTCAAACAGGAAATTTAACACAGGCATATTGAGAAAGATGCTCTCAAGGCTGAAAAAGCAAATGGAAGAAGGGAGACAGGCGAGGCAATCAGGCAGAAGGGTGATACACAGAGACAAGAAGCTGCTAATGCCGCCGAGCTGGAGCCCATACACAGGTGTGACCTGCCAGTTTGCTGTGAGACATTGTCATCCAGTTGTGGATATGCCGGAGTGATGCTGTATTGACAGTGATAAAGCTGCTGGAGTCTGGAATCACCCAACCCTGCTGTCACTCCAGTAGCACGAGCAGTCCCAGCAAACATCAGCTGCTGCCTGAAACTCCTGCTCTGTTGGAGCCTGGAGTTGGAAGATTTTCTCTTCCTCCTGCCTTCTGATCATGTCATGTTACCTTTTGGCGGGGCGTAAGACTCTGGCAGGTCAGAGAGCCTAGAAAATGTGCTTTGCAGACTTCCAGCCCCAACAAAGTACAGAAGGGCAGACGTGGGGCTAAGAGATACCAGGTCAATAACCAGCACCATGGAGCATGCAGGTCATTCCAAACGAGGAAATGCATCAGATGCTGTAGGAGATGAGTGAGTCATCCAACCCAGATACCAGCTAAGGAAACCTACTGGAGCCAATTCTGAAAAGATTCCTCAATTAGCCATTTATTTCTTAATTCAGCGGTATTTAACTGCCTTTATGTACCAAACAAAAGGAGTGAGAGATCAAGTAGAGGGAGCTGCAGATGTAAGAGAGAGATGCCTGTCATGTTATGAGGTGAGAGGTAAATGGGTCAAGTGGTGAAGCACACACAGGCCCTGCTGTGGGATTAGACTTTATTCCTAAGTATGGAGTGTGTGGGGGCAGGGGAGTTGGGAATCCCAGAAGGATTTTAGGCGGGGAATGACATGATCAGAGTAATCTATTGTCACGCGGGGTGTCATGCTGGGTCTCAGCTCCCGCTCCCCACACAAAAACACAGGATATGGTGAGGCCAAAAAGGAACACCCACGGAGCCATAGGTAGGGGAGTCATACCACTATGGTCTCACTGGAGGATGGATTCACATGACGTGCGACCTGCTGTCCGCTTTTCTGCCAACCGACTGACTACTCTCCTCGACTCGACTCCCCAGCGCAGCTGCGGCAGTTATATTAGTGGCCAGTGGCTCAAGGGTTACAGCTGATGGCCAACTAGCCACAGCTGACAGCCATCTACTACGTGAGCCAGGACCTTTCCACGTGAGGCCGAGATCCTGGAAACTGCTCTCTGGGGCTCTGTCCCCACAATCCACCTCTACAGGGTCTTGCCTCACAAGCGTCTTCCGCAAGGGTCCCTGTGCCATATTACCCTATCGGCACCTGCCAGGGCCAAGTCCATTGCTGTCGTTCCCCTGCTTTCAAGCATGTGGGTGCTGGCAGCAAAATGTTTCCATATCAGCCGTAGCCTGGCTTTAACAGAGTCTCACTGGTGGTAACTTGTAATTGAATGGGAGCGGCCGTTCGATGTAGCAGAGCTTCTACTGGCGCGGGCCCTCCCTTCCGTGGTCTCTCATTCAGGACTCTCAGGACGTCCCATAGACGCGAAGCCCAGTCACGCATCATGGGAGGGTGTTGTGACACCCGGAGACCTTGCTTCAAAAGGCCATTTTAGCGTTCAATCATTCCAGCTACTTGTGGGTTATACGGAGCATGCAACAACCATTGCACGTCCATCCTGGCAGTCCAGCACTGCACTTCTTGCCCTGTAAAATGGGTACCCCTGTCACTTTCAATGACTTGGGGGTGCCCATAGAGGGCGCACAGCCATGTAAGAGCGACCACTGTATGCCGCTGATCCGCAGCTGGACACGGCCAAGCAAACATCAACCCCATAGCAGTGTCCACTGCTGTAAATGCATATATCGCATTGCGGGCCTTAGGCAGGGGTCCAATGTAATCCACTTGCCAGCGAGTGAGGGGCACTGTCCCTCGCGTAATCTGCTGTGTCTCCCAGAGGACCCTCCACCTTTGGGGGCTGTCCTGGGCACAGACGGCATAGTCATAGCAGGCATCTGCTATCTCCTGCCATTTCAAAGGCAGACCCCAGCGTCTGCTCACCTGCCACATGGTTCGGCTTCCAGCGTGCTGCAATTTCCTATGCAGCCAGTGGGCCACATCAGTGGCAGGAGCCCGCTCTAACCATCGTACCCGTGCTAGGGCGTCTGCTTCATCATTACCTGGGGACACTAAGGGGGAGTGACCTGTGACATGCATTAAGGTCACCTCCTTTCTCTGCCTTAGATCCCAGAGGTCCTGCCACATGCCTTAACCCCACAGTGGATGGTGTCCTACCAACCAGTTTTGGTGTTTCCATGTAGGGAGCCACAACGTTAGGCCCCGGAACACCGCCCAGCTGTCAGAGCAAGTAACTAGGGGCCAAGGCTCGTGGCTGATTACCATCCACACAGCCCGTAATTCAGCCCACTGGCTACTCTGGCCCGTCCCAGTATCAAACCAAATGGTGTCTGTTTTGGGCTGCACACCAATAGCTGTCCAAACAGCTGCAGCCCCTCGGCTAGAACCATCGGTAAACCAGGCATCCTCAGGTACTGGGGACTGTCCTTCTTTGTGGGGCGAGGGCTCCAAGTCCTCCCCTCTAGGCAGAGCACTTGGCTCAGCCTGGGCTACAAGCTCCACAGGCCCCAGGACCTGTTGTAGCTCTGTGCTCAAAGGGTTTGAACTAAGGGTGCTACGTTGCTCCAAGTAGGCACCCCACTTGGCGAGGGTGGTGGTCTGTGCCACCCCCATTTAGGGTCCCTGGGTCCACATACAGACCCACCCCTGGACAGGATAGGTTGTTTGAACCAACACGCGTGCCGTTCCTGTGATGGCTTCTGTGGCCACTAGGGCTGCATACACAGCAGCCAGCTGTTTCTCTATTAGAGAGTAGTGGACCTCCACTCCTTTCCATAATTGGGATCAAAATCCCACTGGCAACCGGAGATGCTCCTGCTGTTGCCAGAGGCCCCATCCATACCCCTCTTGGGTTACGTGAACATCAAGTTCAAATGGGCGGCTGGGGTCCACTACTTGCAGAGCCTGTGCCTGCTGCACTGCCCGTTTCGTGGCAACGAAGACTTGCTCTATAGCCTCTGTCCAATCCCATAAGGCCCCCCCTTTTTTTTTTATCATATTGTACAAGGGCCTTGCCATTTGTGCTAAATGGGGTACAAATGCCCGCCAATATCCTAGCAGACCCAAATATGTCTGCGGTTAGGAGACTTTGGTCGGCCGGCGAAAGGCTTGTATCTTGTCAATAATCGCCTCAGGTATGACCTTTGTCTTACCCGACCACACAACACCCAAAAATTTGATGGATAAGCCAGGGCCTTGGACCTTTTCCTCATTCACCACCCAGCCGTGTGACTTCAGGTGGTGGAGAAGAGAGGGAGCTACTTGCTCTAAATCAGAAAGAGAATCTGATGTTAATAAAATATAGACATAATGAAACAAGGCCACAGAGGATGGGCGATCCCACTGTGCCAAATCCTGGGCCACGAGCCTGTGGCAGATAGTGGGGCTGTGCAAGTATCCTTGCAGAAGGACTTGAAAAGTCCACTGCCGCCCATCCCACGTAAAAGCAAACTGCTCTTGACACTCAGGTGCAGTGTCAATGGAGAAAAAAGCATTGGCCAAGTCCACTACATAGTGATATGTTCCCAGGTGGACAATCAGACGATCCATTAAATCATGAATTGAAGGCACTGCAGCGTGCAAGGGTGGCGTCACCTTATTTAACTCCCTATAGTCCACAGTCATTCACCAGGTCCCATCTGGCTTCTTGACAGGCCATACTGGGGAGTTAAAGGGACTGTGCATTGGCCTCACAATATGTGCCTTCTCCAATTCCAATATTGTACGACCAATCTCCTCCTGTCCTCCTGGCAGGCGGTACTGTCACACTGTAACCACACACCAGGGCTGTGGCAACACTTGAGGAGGATGGTGAGCATGTCCACGTGTCACTGCTTTCACCACCCGGATCCGGAGACGGCACTCTCTTACCAACATCTGTAAGCTGAGGCCATGTAGCAGGTCCACCCCTAGGATATACTCCGGAACAGGGGAGACATAAACCTTGTAGGTACGAGGAGGAAGCCTTCCTATACCCAGTGGTAAGGAAACGGCTTTCACAGCTTTCACAGTCACAGCCTTTCCCCTGTAGCCATCAATGCAGACTGCTGGTCTGGGGAACAGTTCTGGGTTCCCATAAACAAGACTGCAGTCTGCCCCAGTGTCAACTAGGGGAAAACCCTTTGCACATTAGAAGGGGACCAATGCATGGACAGTTCCATGTGGGGCCTCTGGTCCCTGCTCGTCCCCTCTGACCGGGTACCTTGGCCCCACCCCTAATCAAGCTGAAAGGAGTCGGCCTCAAGCGGCTGCATGAAGTCCTGGAGGGACACTGGTCACACTTTCCCAGACTTCTCCTTTAGGCTTCTCCGGAATTGCTGTTCCGGACGCAACTGTTTCCAAAGTTCCAGCAGGAGTGCATTGGGGTGTTGGTCTATTTTCTTCCAATCCCTGCTGCCACGAGATCACGCCACATCTGTGCGCGTGTTACTCTCTGAGGCCCGCAACCTTGCCCCTTTACTTTTGATTTGGGCTTCCAGGTCTCAACTGCGCGGACCTCCTGTCTTAACTTCCTTCACCTCCAGCTTTCAACATCCCCTAGGGTGGCCATGGCAGTTGTAACTTCATGGATCCGTTGCCCCACATACGGTGTAAGAATAGCAACCAAGGCTCCAAAAACACTCGCAGGTGCAGTATCCAAAACCAGTTCTCTCATGCTGGCAGTAAAAAGCTCGTCATCCAGGCCTTGCATGTTAAGGTTAAAAATAGCATGTCTCATACCCATTTCACGGATTATTTGTGTAAGTTCCGTATATGACTGCCATTGACTCATAGTGTCTGGCAGCTCGCCAGCCTGTCCCCATATGGTGCGTACCGCAGCAGTG
This sequence comes from Rhinolophus sinicus, assembly GCF_057876585.1. NCBI lineage: Eukaryota > Metazoa > Chordata > Mammalia > Chiroptera > Rhinolophidae > Rhinolophus > Rhinolophus sinicus. The sequence goes on along the minus strand of NC_142504.1, from coordinate 52,564,662 downwards.
AGCCACTCCATTAGAGAATGGTTGCCCTGGTTTGGGGCCAACCTATGGCAGTTCTGTAACCTTTGTCGCAAGGATGGATGCACTATCACGAAGGCTAGCTTTTCCATCTTCCCTGGGGAGCAGAGAATGTTGTCTGCTCCCTCATCCCATAAATGTAATAGCCAAGCCGAGACTGGCTCTCCAGGGCGCTGTCTGTACTGCCTCCCCAGCTCCTGCAACTCAGTGGGAGTGTAAGGGGTGTAGGTCGTGAACTCAGTCACAGCTGGGTTGCCGGCAGCAACGCCCCTGGGGCCCAAAGGTTGCTCATGTTTTACCCTTTGCTTCAAGATTGGCCGGGCTTGGGGATTGGGAGCTACATTGTCTCCACTTGCTTCCTCCGCCTCTGTCTCAGAGTCTCCACTGTGGGGCCCCTCTTCTAACAGGCGGACCCGAGCTTCCAGCATCTCCAACCGGGACATCTGGTCTGGCACCTGGGCCATTTCGTTAAGTGCATTTTCCATGTTGAGACTCAAGGCCGTGAGGAACATCCAGCCCACGCGGCCGGCTGTAGCCTTCTCCTCCTCCGGCAACCGCTCAGCCAGAGCCTGCAGGGCCCTCTCCACGCTGGCCGGAGAGCCGTCCATGTCCTCCCACCCCTCCTTGGGGGTTCAACTCCTGAGGACAGTGGCCACCGGGCACCACACACTGTGTGGGGGCCACACGTCCTCCTGCCCAGAGTCAGACGTCATTCCTACCTGGTCGGAATCTTGCTCCCCGTGCCAGGTGTCTGAGTGGGTGGAGGCCTCCGTATAAGATGTCCACCACTCTCGGAGCTTAAGGCCGCAGCAGATCAACAAAATGAAGGCAGCGCCGTCCATGGCCAAGAGGGTGATGTGCCAGCTGGAGGCTTGAGTCTCCTAGGCAGACTGTTCCTCCTGTTCCCGGTGTCGCTCCTCATGGGCGTTCCGAAGCTGGGCTCTCACACGCACAAACCGCTCCACCATGCTTCGGTAGGTTGTGGCCGGCACCGTACTCCGCTTACGAAGCCGAGCTTTTATACGTATAAACTGCTCCAGTACATTCTGGAGAGTTTCGGCCAACACCACACCCTGCTCGCTGCACCATTTGTCGCGTGGGGTGTCATGCGGGGTCTCAGCTCCCACTCCCCACACAAGAACACAGGATGTGGTGAGGCCAAAAAGGAACACCCACGGAGCCATAGGTAGGGGAGTCATACCACTACAGTCTCAACTGGAGGCTGGATTCACACGACGTGCGACCTGCTGTCTGTTTTTCAGCCAACCGACCGACTACTCTCCTCGACTCGACTCCCCAACGCACCCGCGGCAGTTGTATTAGTGGCCAATGGCTCAAGGGTTACAGCTGACAGCCAACTAGCCACAGCTGACAGCCATCTACTACCTGAGCCAGCACCTTTCCACATGAGGCCGAGAACCTGGAAACTGCTTTCTGGGGCTCTGTCCCCACATCTATGTTCTGGAGAGATCATTTTGGCTGTTTTGGAGAAATATTTTAGTGGGACTAAACCAGGGGGGAGTCCCCTCCCCGTGAAGTCAGTGGTAACAATAAAGGAGTGACAGGCCTTTGGGACTTGGACTTTCCTAGGCCCAATCAAAGCACTCTTCAGCAGAGGCTACTAACCTTACTTTGAGTTTAGTTCCACCAGGGGAAACTGGTCCAACTCAGCCTGATACTGCAAATTTTGAAGATGCCACACTTGAGAATATTTATAAATGGAGAATTAAGTATAGTTAGCCCATGAGTATAGTATAGTTAGCACATAGAAACATGAGTCTGTATCAATTTAAAGACTGACATTGCTGGCGACATAACATGTTTATCAAAGCCCAGGAAGTGAGCTATAAAGATAGGTTGTGCACTCTTGCTGCCACTCCTGTGGTCATACCTCCACATGTCTGCCAGTCTACTGTAAAGTCATGTGCCGCTTAACTAGGGGGACACCTAGGAAATTTGGTCATTGTGGGAACATCATAGAATGCACTTATGCAAACCTAGATGGTTTACACTTCTACACACCCAGGCTGTCTGGTGTACCACCATTATGTGTGCTGTGCGTCACTGACCAAAAGGTCGTTATGCAGCACGTGACTAATAATTTTTTGAAGGAATGAAGTAGAAAAAAGGTATAAGGAAAACATATATTGCTTACTTCTATTATCAGTTCGAGTTAGTGTGAGAACTTCAGGGTCATTTACGATGGAAGACAGAACAACATGTACCTACAATCTTTATCTTCAAAGAACTAATGCTCACCTTTGAAGGCTGATATTCTCCTTTCAATGGTGATACAGCAACAGAATGGAGAAAGTGATTGGTGCGAAGCCTCTACAACTAGAATTCCTGGACAAGAGACATTGTGTTCACGATTTCAGGGCTACAGCAGTGAATCCTGTAGGAATGGCCCGTGCACAGTCGGGGTGATCTATGAGTTTAGAGAAGATGAGGATGGAGGGCCCAACGCCCGCCAACTGGAATAGTTGTAAGGGTTATCAGGCCAATGGGCTCTTGGCCAAGACAGAAGCAAGAAGGATGAAAATTGGGAGATTAAATGGCTTCAAACTTGAGGTGTACAATATGAGAGGCATTAGAGAATAGAGTGAGCATGATAGTTGGAAACTAGAGACGAGAAGAGATGTGGATAAAATTGGCTTTGGGGGAACTAATTCCAAAAGGCAACCCTCCAGTGCCACTCCTACATATATATCCCTGCTACGCTGGAAGTTTTCAAACATGTACAAAAATAGGGAGATTATAATGAATCCTTAGGTACCCATCATCCAACTTCAACTGTTAGTTCTTAGTCAATCTTGTTTCTTCTATACCCTCCACGTCCTCTCCCTATGCCACCAGATAATTTAAATCAAACCTTACATGTTATTTCATCATAAATATTTATGTATATGTCATGAAAAGATAAAAACTTTTTATACCAAAACTATACTCTCATATCTGAAAATCAATAATTTCTTATATATCCAGTCATTTGTCATACTAGCCTGATTGTCTTTCAAATGTTTTTAGTTTGTTCAATTCATGCGCCAAATTAAGTCGCATTGATACGTTTCCTAACTCTTTTTTAATTTATAGGTTTCTCCTTCCCTCTTTTTTTCCCATTGGAATCTATTTGTTGATAGTTTTTAATAGAATTATTTCCCAATTATAAAAGCAAGTTTATGTTTTCATTGAAGAAAATTTGGAAAATGGCAAAATGCACAGTGTAATTGTTTTTTAAAATCACCCCAAATCCCAGTATCCAAGATAATTAACATTTTGTATTACTTCCTTCTTTATATGGTTCAAGGTTAAAAAAAAAGAGAGAACAGAAGGAAAAAATAAGACCACTGTCTTGTGGAGAGACCTATCATTGCCGTCCTTTTCCACTCCCATTTTTCATACTATCTTTTCATATATGCAGAGATACAGACATACTCTATAGATACCTGTATATATGTTTGTTGCATGATGTCCTTACAGTAAGCTGAACTGATCTCAGCTCTGCTGATGTGCCCAGTTTTAAGATTTTTGAAACATCACCGAATTGCCCGCCAGAACGACTCTCCCAGTCTGTATGCTGACCTGCAGTGTCTGAGAGCATGAGCGTGATCTTCAGTGATTAGTGGGCTGGACGAGAAAACCAGTTGGTTTGGAAGGTTAGGGGAGCCTTTGGAATCTAGACCTGTCCAAGAGACAAGAAGAGGACTTCGGGGAAGATGGGCAGGAAGGGGAGTCAGGGAGAGTGGGGGGCCTGTCTTCAGGAGGGGAGTCGTGTCGCCAGCTGCTTTCTCAGACAGCCATGTGAAAACTTGGTCTATTGAGGAAGGAGACATTAACAGAGACCTTTAAAGCAGCGGGAAGGTTGAGGATTGTCAAAGAAATACGCTGATACAGTCTGTTGGAACTGAGTTGTCTTGACAACCGAGAATTAAAGCCCCTCCAGTCAGCTCCAGTCCATTCATCCAGGAGCCCTCCTGATGGCGCGAATCAAAGTGCAAGTCTGTCCTCAAACACAGATTTCTTTTGGGGTTTCTTCCCTTGCTCCTGTTTGAATTTCTTAAAAAAAGGAATGTGTCAATTTCCTCATACAGTGTAAATCTTTTTCATTTTCGGACCAGGTATTTCTGTACAGTGCTGGTCCTTGTCAATATATCAACCTTTAGTCTAGTTACTGTGTTATGTCTAATTTTTTTATGTGGCTTTCATTCTCACAAGTAGCTGAGGCTTAACTAAAAATAGTTTTTAATTTTGTAAACACCACAAAAATAATTTAACACAGCTATAGGTCCAAGGAATACAAAAAGGAATAAAGGGACATGATTCCTACCTTGCAGAATTTTAGAAATTCCTCTAACTATCTGGAGCCTATAATCAGCTAAGATCAGTTTTACAAAGAAAAAAGAAAGGAGTCAATCAACCCAAGTAAGAAATGGCCAAAAGATTGGAAGAAGCAACTCACTGAAATGCAAAGACAAATCGCAGAACGACAGATAGAAAAAGCCCAACCTCACTAATGCTTAGGGAAATGCAGTGAAATATGCCAAGGCTGTTGGCAAGGGTATAGGGAACAGATACATTTATATACTGTAGGTTGGAGGTGTAAATTGGTCACGGTTTTTTGGAAGGTAATTTGGCAACATTAGTTAAAATAAAAAATACACATAGCCTCATCACAGTACTTCAACTTATAGATATCTATCCCAGAGAAATTCTCCCACTGGTACACGAACGCATGACCAATGATGGCTATTGTAAATCAGTAAAGGTCTGCGCGAGCCATGGTTCATGCTATGGAATTCTAGAGAACAGCCTTAGTGCTTAAATGGACTGATCTCTAAGACACATTATAAAGTAAATAAACAAGTCACAAATAATAGACACAAAATGGTTCCACTTATGTACAATAAAAAAAGCAATCACATTTCTCAGCTATGTATATAAGCAGGTAAATGCATAGAAATAACAGCAGTAAATTACCTCCGGTGGGGAGAGGCACTGGGGAAAGAACTGGTAACGAGTTTTCTGGCTTTGTCCGTATTTTTTTATAAGAATATTTATACATTACTTAGGTGACTGAAAAGTGATTTATAAAAAATGTTTAAAGGTCAGCGGCAGAATGTGATTCTTATAGTTAGCAGTTTCCTCTCCTCCTTGAAAATAAATATTCCTTGTGGTTTGACATCTTCTAATTTGTAGTAGGTCCCTCAGTGTCTTACTTGACTAAGAAATGAAATTGTCTTGACAGTTCTTCCAATGACAATTCAATTCCAAGTTCATCCTGACCTAGAAAGAACTGTGTATTGAGTGCTGCTGGTTAGTGTATTTCTTAATGACACCAGAGAAAATATTCATATCAGCTACTATTTTGATATGTTTAGATACCACTGTGACTTTGCAGTCTTGAGGTCAAAATCCACTTTTAGAATGAATGTTCTAAGGCATTTTCTCAGACAACTCAAGCTGTGGATTTGCCGTATCATCAGGCTGGTGGGTGATGTACTTTTTTAAAGAAGGCGGCAAAACTTGGCTTGCCTTCTTTTGAAAGGCGTGATTTTATTTTCTCAATCTGTGCATCTTGTGATCAATGTTGAGAAAATTGCTAGGATCAATGATAAAAAATTATTTTAATTTTAAGCTAAAATAAAATCACGTTTCTGTAGGCTTTTAAAGAACATAATCTGGAAATTTTCATCCTCTAGGAAAGATTATAGTATGAACAGTAATATTTTTCCTGAAAGAAATCTGTAGAAGATCTATAAAGACAAAGGGGGAGAGAAACTCTCCCTTTCAACATGTGGATCATAGAGATGAGTGTCAGATGGAAGAGCATTTTGCAGTGGTTTTGAGGAAGACATTCATGGAAAGATGTGGATGTAGTTGGCCCCAAATACAATTAAGTCCCTTTGTTGTGTTTCACTCTTAATGTACACATCACTGCCACTGACAGTTATTTAAATAAAACATAGGCACACGAAATACATACAAAATAGGAATGATCTTCAGCGTTATATTTGGGAGAACTTGTGATCTGGGAAAACCCCTGATTTTCTACCTTCTTCAAGCACTTCATAAAATAAAGGGACTTAATCAAAGAAAATAGAGGAAAATAATTATTATATTAGTAAATATTAGTAAGATGGCCACCACAATCTATCTCCCCTACTTTCCATACTATATGACTGCCTCGACCACGAGCGTGTGGCAGAGGTGACCAAGACAAGGTTACAGAAATGCCAGGCGTTTCCATCCTGTTCTCTTAGAAGCCACCCACATGTTCTGAGAAAGCCCCGGCCACACAAAGAGCTCTGCGTAGGTGGTCCAGATGACAGCCCCAGCCAAGGGCCAGGCCAACAGCCAGCCTCAGCCATTACACGTGTGCGTGAGGAAGCCTTCAAGATGACAAAGCCAGTATCTAAGTGCCACCCCACTAAGAAGTGCCTCACTGAGCCCAGTCAATCCCCAGTTCTGAGAGATACTGAAATGGTCGCTCTTGTTTTGAACCACTGGGTCTTTTGAATAATAGTAATAATGAGTCTTCTTAAGCAATTATTATGTCATACACAGTTAAGCATTTTATCACTAATTTCACAACCATCCTGTTCCAGACAAGGTGAGTGAAGCAGGGTGGTGAAGTAAAGCTCTCAAGGCCACTCAGCCGGGAACTGAGTCTTGCCTCTCCGCCTCAGTGGCCTGTCCCTTGGAAGGGCACAAGGTAAGCCCTAGAGGGTCCTGGGAGGCCATCCAGTCCACTCCTCTGGTTCCAGAGTGGGGGAGGTGGCTTCCCGCCATGCACAGCCAGCCTAGGACAGACTCCCCCCCCTTCACACCAGGAGAAAGCAGCGCTGGGATCAGAAGCCACAGCTCTCAGCTCCTGCTCTTCACTCGGGACTCACGCAGACCCCAACAGCACTTCACTGCTGGGTCCTGACCCTGTGAGAACAGCGGTCCGTTCTAATTCTTTTCTATGTGGGGTGGTAAAGCAGACATAACATCTCTAGATTCCAAAAGGTCTAGATTCCCTGACCTTTCCAAACTAATCGATTTTCTGTTCCAGCCCCACTAATCATTGAAGGTTAAATTCATGTTCTCAAACACTGCTGGTGTTTTAACCACTTTTAAGGATAGTTCAGTAACCACTGAGTACATCACATTGTTGTGTAGCCATCACCACCACCCCTCTCCAGCACTTTTTCATCTTCCCCAACTGAAACTGCATCCCCTTTCCTCCCTCCCCCAGTTCCTACAACCACCACTCTACTTTCTGTGATGAATTTTACTACAGGTACCTCACGTAAGTGGAATCATACAGTATTTGTCCTTTTGTGACTGACTTATTTCACTTAGCATCATGTTTTCAAGTTTCATCCATGTTGCAGCATATGTCAGGATTCCAATCCTTTTAAGGCTGTATGTATATACCACATTTTGTTTATCCATTCATTTATCAATGAACATTTAGGTTGTTTCAACCTTTTGGCTATTATGAATAATGCTGCTATAAAAATTGGTGTACAAAATATCTGTTCAAGTCGTTACTTTAATTGTTTTAGATATATATTCAGAAGTAGGATTGCTGAATTATATGCTAATGCTACATTTAACTTTTTGAGTAATTGCCTTACTGTTTTCCTCAGTGGCTGCACCATTTTACATTCCCACCAACAGAGCATAAGGTTCCAACTTCTCCACATCCTCACCAACACTTGTTATTTTCTTTCTTTTTTAGCGATAACCATTCTAATGGATGTAAAGTGGTACCTCATTGTGATTTTGATTTGCATTTCCCTAATGAGAGCAACTAAGTTTTGGGATGATTAGTTACACAGAAATGGATAACCAGAACATTAATTAATCACATTTCCCTTGAGCAGTGTCTAGGGTAGACAGCCCTGTCCGTACAGAAATGGCTTCTTATTCTAGTCATTCATTCTAGAACAGTCTCTCACCTTTCACATCCCATACCTGATGCTAAATGCTCTCGCCTCTACCTCCACGAGAGTGCTCAAATCCAGCCCCCATCTCCATCCCATGCTGCTGCTCTGGTTCAGTTCTTTGTGACTTTTTACATGGATTTAGTGTTCCCGTGCAGGACTTCCTTCTCGGTATTGATTGCAAATTGCAAAATTTATTTGTTTTTGCAAATGCTGAGAAAAATCAGTAACTGGAAAAAGTAGTCTAATTCTGCGATGATTGAATCTTTACAGTCAATACAGATATGTTACTGTTTCAAGGGAATCCACTGACATCAAGGGCAGGAAACCCCAGTGTGGGAATCAAAGGTTAAAGTGAGCATTTTCAGAAACCAGGACAGAAGCATGGAGGAGAGAAGTTGTCACCATCTCATCACACCATCTGGCTTGTAGCTGTTGCCATGTTATAAGTGTTTGTGATCCTGTTTGCTGTTAACAATGAGTCATTCTTGCAAACAACATAAATAGCAATAAATTTATACACATGGTATACTTCATATAAACTCTGTGTGTGGGATTCCAAGAATTAAGTTTTAGAAGCAAAATAAATCCTTAAATTGGCAATTTCTACACATGGTTCTATAGGGTATTAACCTTGCTCAAATGTTATGCTATTTGAAACCTATCCAGTCATGGTCACTGTTTTCCAGTGTTTGAATATTTGCCATAGGCTACAGTTCTTTGTAAATACTTTGACAGAAAAAATGCAAAGAAAAGATAGGAATGTTCTTGTGGAATACTCTAATGGAAAATTGATGGAATATCTGAATTAGCAAAGCAGCACAGATATACATTTTGACCACAAAACCAAATTCAGGGCAAGTAAACAAAATATTTTCATTGGTAAAAAGTTGCTTATGTGAAGCAGCAACTACCCTAATGCCCAACATGAAGATGCTTTGGAATGCACTCAACAATTCGACCAATGTCAGTGTGAACTGAAATTTTTTTCTATGTCTGGGATATTTATCATGAAACAAAGGTCAAGGCTATGGGACAAGGCAGTTGTATGTTTAAACAGTTCATTTTCAGAATGGATAATTTTTAAATATTAAATATGGTATTTTAAGCTTTAAATGATTTTCAGCCAGCATTTATTTTGTATTAATATTCCTGTTTTAGAGTGTTTTTATTATCAGATGTTTATATAAGGTAGAGATCATTTTTACATATTGTTGAAACATATCTTGTCACAATATATTGGTTGATACAGAAAAATTGAATTTTAACCCCTTCAAAGAAAAACGACTCACCATTGTTATGATTATTCATTATTATTTAAAAACAAATTTTAAAAATTTAAATACAAAATTTATGATTTGGGCACTTCATGAAAATTTCTGGGAATTTCACTTTGTTCACTATCCCAAAGATTAATCTTTTGGGAATTTGTAAACACTTCTTGGCCGATGGCAACTGCTCTCAACTCCCTCGCCTTCATTTGTGCCCATTCTGTCTGTGCCCCTTCCATTTTCAGAAAGGTCCACCAGAAGTCCAAATTGTGCACATCACATTTTCCTGCTTAGAACCTCAGTAGCATCTCACAACATGTTTGTTTGCATACCCCTATCTGCACAAAATTTTTCAGAATCCACTAAATTATGCTATTTATTTATAAATTACACAATTTTACTACTATACAAAACCAGTACGTTTATCTTAAAACATGCAAAATGTAAAAATCAGAATGGATGAAGTTTTTAAAATACTGACAGAAATTCTAATTTTATCTTCCAGCAAACCACTGAATTATTTGTGGTAACTTCCAAGAGGTCAAAGACCTTAATTTGGAGTGCACTAACCTCAAGAATAAAAATCCAAATTCCTCAGCGATTTCTTCGTGATTCGGCCATCCTCCTATTTCTCTGCAGCCCCCAGTGCTCCACGTACATTCCATGTATGTGGAATATTCTTCCTCATTTTGTACCTCTGTAAATTCTGTCCTTGCTGCATAGAATGACCTAGCCTCCTATTTTGCTTGGTGAAATTCCTTCCATTGTCAAAGTCAACCTAAACGTCACCTTTTCCATGAAAGTTACTTACTGTCTCTAAGAAAAGTTGATGAATGATACTATTAGGTTGGTGCAAAAGTAATTGCGGTTTTGCCATTTTTAACCTTTTAAACCACAATTACTTTTGCACCAACTTAACCATTATTTTTATCATCATCATAAAGCAGCAGCTGCCACTCATGAATGGCCAGTGCCTGGGAAGTCTGTGAGCACCAACTCACGTGATCACTGGAACATCCTAATGAGACCCTTTGTGTTCTCCTTCTCCTGGATGAAGCAATGAAAGCTCAACTGCCTGGCTCTGGAACCCAAGCACAGGACTGATTGTCTTTAGCAACTCCTTTCATTGTCTTTTGCCCATTGCTCTAAGCATTTCCACAGCTGTAACCCTCATGAAGCAGTGTGCCCCTGGAAACCTGGGGCTGTCTTTCACCCGTCTTTGCATTCCTGCTATCCAGCGTCGTACTTGACATAATAATTTTTAAAAAGACTCAAAAAATGGTTACTGAATACATTTGTAGACAATTTTTAAGATAATCATGTGACCCTTTGTAGTTGGCATATTAATGGAGTTCTGGCAATAAATCCTTATAAGCAATTATATTCTAAAATGCTATTTCTTATCAACTCTGTCAATATACAAAAACTGATAGTACACAAATGAAAGAAAAACTGTCCTGACCTCATATCATCGCTCTGCTTTATGTTGAGAAGTTATGATACAGGACACGGTTAAACAATCAGATTTTAGAATGCCGTGACATGGGTCCCATTATTTGCTTACCTGCATCGTTTCCAGGTAACAACCTCTATGAGCCATAGTTCCCCCCTCTGTAAAGGGGGGCTGTTGATAATATCTGGCTCATGGAGTAGTCAGGAGGATTATGAAGCATTTAGAGCAATGACTGGCACATAATTATTGTTAAATATATGTTAGTTAGTATGATTTTAGAGATTTAAAAGACTCCTTGTGGCATGAGTGGCTCCCAAGCTTCAACAGAGTTTTGGCACCTGAGGGTTCCCCTATCTTGGACCTCTTGTCTCTCTAAACCTCATCTCTAGGCAGTCACCTCCACTCTTGTGTCTTCCAGGATCATCTTTTGTGTGGCAGTTTTCTGAATCCCATGCCTTAATTTATTCCTTAGCCCAGACAGTTCTTGAAACCTCAGACTCACATATCCAAAATGCCCACTAGATACATCCACCTTGCCCCTCCCCAGTCACTTCAAACTCACCATTTCTAAAACAAAGAATAGGAAAGAACAGAGACAGGTGGTAACTAGAAGAGGACATGGGCTTGAAAGAGGGCTTGTTTCAGATGGGGAGGGCTACAGAATCTTTAATACTTGCAGAAAAGAGCCGGATAGAGGGACTGGCTGGAGACACACGAGACAGAGATAGATGCACTGAGGGTGTAAGGAAGCTTGCATATGATCTGGAGGGCAGGCAGCAGCAGTGGCTGTGGTAGGGATGGAGGATAGAGAACAACCGATAGAGGGAGCTGCACGAGCTGAGTTCTGTCCAGTGATTGCTAGTTTCTCTGGGAAAGAGAAGAGGATATTGTTTAGTATAAACAGAGTAGGGGAATTGTAACACCTGGAATCCATGTAACTTTACTAACAATCGTCACCCTGATAAACTTTAATTTAAAAAAAAGAAAAACAGAGTAGGGGAAAGCAGAGCTAGGGGCCTGTGGGGACAGAGCCCCAGCGAGTAGTTTACAGGCTTTCGGCCTCACGTGGAAGGGTGCTGGCTCGGGTGGTGGATGGCCATCGGCTGTGGGTGATTGGCCGTCTGCTGTGGCCGGTTAGCCGATTGGCCGCTGGTATAACTGCTGTGGCTACGGAGGAGGGCCGAGGATTGCCGAGGAGCCGAGGAGAGCAGAAGAGGAGAGCCAAGGAGAGCGGAAGGGAAGAGAGGAACAGGGTACAGAGAGTGGAGGAGAGTCGTCAGTCGGTTGGTTGGCGGAAAGGCGGACGGCAGATCGCACGTCCGGTGGGCCCAGCCTCCAGTGAGACCATAGTGGTATGACTCCCCTACCTATGGCTCCGTGGGTGTTCCTTTTTGGCCTCACCATATCCTGCGTTCTTGTGTGGGGAGCAGGAGCAGAGACCCCGCAGGCCTCCCCGCCTGAAAAATGGCGCGGCGCGCAGGCCTCCGCACATGACAAATGGCGCAGCGAGCAGGGCCCCCGCACGACAGGGCCATATTCAGGTTTGGAGGATTTCCAGCAATGACCGTGGAATGGAAGATGAGTCCCACAAGGCCTTGCAAGGGTCCTGCTGAGGTCTGAGTGCGCTCGTCTGTACCCATCGCTCTGTGAGACTGTGACTTTCTCCGTAGTCTGGCTGGAGATGGGGAACAGTGTAATAGAGAGATGGGCCATTAATAGAAAGGTGTTAATTATTGGAGCCAGTGTAAGAAAGGAGATGGTTTTGACTAGAGCACAGGTGATGGATGGGAAGACCAACCATGGATGCTGTGATGAAGCCAACGAGAAGAGAAAGGAGTGCTGGGCTGGTAGAATAAGAGAATGGGTGCTTGTGTTTCAGTTTTCTGAGATGAGTAATTCCAGGTAACTGCAAGGCTTACGGTGTGGCCTTGTCGATGGGTAGCTGAAGGCAAGTTATTGAAGATGGGCATGTGTGTCATTTTAGTCATTCCCCTGGACATCACAGGAGGGTGAGGAGGAAGCCTATGGCAGGACAGGGCTTCAGACTGTACCGTGAGAAGATGCCAAAAAGAACAGGCTCAGTGGTCAGAGTAGCATGAGCTTTTGCCCCAGATGGAGGAATGACGGTCTGAGGCAGGCAGCACAGGGGTGGGGCTGTGGAATCTTCCTCCGGGCATGCAAGGCTAGCTGAGAGGAGCCACTGGATTGGGGAGGACTCCTGAGAACATGGACCAGGGAGGATGGCCCAGCACGTGGATGGAACATGGAAGGACTCATCATAGGGTGTAGAGGGGTATATTTGTCATGGAACGAGGATTCAAGGTGGCCCAAGTAAGATTCTGGAGGAGAGACCAGGGGAGGGTTAGGAGAAGGAAGAACAAGGCAGGTTTGTGTTTCCCTGAGAAGCAAGTTTGGCTGCAAGAAGCAGGTTTGAGGGCTCCACCAACCTTGCTGTGGAACACCTGAATAGGTATGCTTGGGTGTACAAGCTCTAGGTAACAGGGGAGTCACAGAGAGATGGTTCTATTGGTGAAAGTCAGTGTGGAGAATGCGTTTCATTTCCTAAGGCTCCAGGCACAAAAGTGTCTTCCTGTCCATTTGGAGGAAGCAGTCCAAAAAATAAGGACATTTTTGACTAAAAAGAAAAAAAAATTCCTTGTTTGTCCAAGTGATGAGAGGCCAGAAAAGGAAACAGTGTGGCTGATGAGTGGGCATGTGGGAGACAACTCCCCCACTTGATATGGTTTCAGCTACCAACTGAAGTAAAACCACACAGAACTAAAACTGAAAAGAAGTAATAAAAAATTGTCTACCTTTTAACTGAATGTCTGTTTATAAGCACAAGTGTCCCTTTAGGGGACACACCAGCTGTGGAGAAAGCCTTTAGTATGTTTCCATCATGGCAGCCTGCTTTTGGAAATTGCCGTAGGTAAACTGACAGGGTTTCAGGTGAGAGCACCTAACCTTTCGTCTCCCTGATCTTTTCTCACTGCTGAGAACAAAATACCAAATCGTTTGCCTGTCTCCTAACGTCACTTGTCCTGAAAACTTCATTTGGCTGAAATGGATGTTACTTAGAACAGTGTCCTGGCTGTAATTAAAATGTATATAGATAGATATTTTATTTTCCTTAATACAAAAGCTATGCATGTTCACTAAAAAAATTTAAAAAAAAGAAAGAAAATTAATAAAATCGCAAAAATGCCATTATCACAACACTTAGTAGTAACCACTGTTAACACCTTGGAATAGATTTTTCCAGTTTCCCCTGACCTGTGCATAGTGATTCGGCCATTCTGTCTTCTTGTGCTGGTGTGACAATATTGCCACACCACTCTGTCCTGCTTAACCCAGTGCACATCCTTCAAACCAGGCAATGGACCCATCGTCTCAGATACTGGGCACTCACGACTCCTTGGAAATCGCAGATAGCCGACTACTCCAGCAGACCCCCAGTTGCGTGTCTCACTTCTCTATAATCCAGTGCCAAGGGCAGACTTAATACCTGGCCCTTCGCAGGCACTCTTGGTTTGCTGAATGAGTGAAAGTTTTCCTTTGCTTCCTAGTCTGCTCATCTTACCCAAAATGACAGTATGTTATAGTACAGGATGAATGTTTCTGAACACAAAGTGAGAGACATTATGTGATTACCTTCAGGACAAACCTAGAACATTAGAGTAAGTCATCAGAACTCTCTCCAGCCCACTGTTTCCCAACAGTGTTCCATGGGAGGTCAATTTCTCATGAAGCTCAAAAAACAAGGGCTTTTGTCATGAGATAAGTTTGGAGAATATTATAAATTATCTCCCTTCCTTGGAGATTAAAAAAACACATTAGTATAGTCAAAGTCCTGATGCTCCAGCAAAAAAGGCATTTGTGTCAATCAATTTATATTTTACAGATGAGGAAAATTGAGGCCAGAAAAGTGATGAGACTTGCTCAGGCCACGCAGCTAATGAACATCAGATCTGTGCTGGACTGAGCACCTCCCCACTCATGGGTCGGGGCTCTTTCCACCTCTGCAGTCCCCTTCCTCACAAGCTTCTGTCACTTCATACAGGCTCAGAGGGGAAGTCCTAAAGTTGGATCCATGGGGCATTCTAGCTCCTAATGGGCGGACTTCCCAGAGAGCATGAGAAAGTTCATGTGCCATCTGAACATCTGGGCTTGTTGCCAGCCAGCGGGTTCTTATGCTGGTTGTTACTTAAATACAATCCATGTAAAATAAAATTTTGTATAGGGGACAGCATGTGAGGTCAAAAATAAAAGTCTTTCTACTTTCCATGGACACTAGTAAATGGCTACTTCTCCTCCCATATTTGTGAGTCATGGCTGCAATATAATTTATATAAAACTCCACAACTGATGTGCATTCATATAACAATTGTGAGCATCCTTTCATTTGTCATAAAAATTAAGTTATCCACATTTGTGATTGTTTTATATAATTTAGTTTTCCTGGGAAGCACAATTTAAAAAAATAATAATAATGTTCAGTGGAAATCTTTCTATTTATGGTATATCCACTTGCCTTTTTTTGTCAGTACGCTAAACATCATTTAACTTTGTCATGGTTACAAACATGAGCATTGCAAGTGAAACTCTCCAGCCACTGAGGTCTACACCTCAAAGGAGAGACAGTATGGTGTGGCCATGAGGTGCTCAATTTAGGAAGGGGACACATACGTCACCCTGGTCCTGCCACATACAGCCTGTGGGACCTAGGATGGTTTACTTCATCTCTTGATGTCTCAGCTTGTTCCTCTGTCAAATGGGGATAGTAATATCTGCCCCCAATGGTGGTGGGAAGGGTTTAAAGGGCTTGGCATAGAGTAACCCTTCTACGAGTAACAAATACTGTTGCCTCTGTGTTTCTGGATGTTTTTAAAATTGAATTTCTTTGCCTTCCTCTTTCTTTTAAGATGAAGAGTGATCACTGTTTGCTGTTTTCTGTCCCAGAGGTCTCCGTCTGTAAAGAAATCTGTCATTCACAAGTGCTCTAAATCTCCCGAATACCCGTTCCACGTTTGGATAATTCCCAATGTGGAGAGGGAAAGCCTGCCTACCCAAGATAGACTTTGAAAACAACTATAGCCTGTCAACCTGATGCACTCATGAGATAGTTTGATTCAGAACCCAGGGTGGTCCTATCCGAAGCCCCATGGTCGCTAAAGCCAGTGAGGTACATACGGAACAGGGAAGGCAGACACAGCCCTTGACTTAGAATGCAGCTGGCGTATATAGCACATGCAGAGTTTGCAGTGCTGAAGAGACGTGGACTCACTTCTCTACTCCAATTGGTCTCCCCAGGTACTACAATTAGTTCATAATAAATTTCCAGCAAATTTGCTACAGCTAATCCCTTTCGGTTTCCACGTGGCCACCTCTCACTCTCAGCAGGGAAACCTCTCCAGCCTCTGTTTGGAGATGCAGCCCCACAGGAGCTCATTCTAACCCCCTTCCCACCAACCTCACTCTGGGCGCTTGAGCATAGCCTCTGATGGAGGTTGTCTGCCACTCAGCTCCACTTGGTTCAGCCAGAATGGAGCAAGATCCTTTCAGACCAGACTGGAGGAGAGCTGTTACCTAATTGATAGATAATTAAGTCTGATCACTGCCGTGATCATCCCTCAGGCATCAATTCTGTGCATTATTATGTGAAAAAGACTGTTTCTTTCTTCTTCTTGAGTTTCAGATCAAAGGCCCCTTTCAGTTATCTGAGATTTAGTACATGGAAAAAAGTGCATTTTTTCAAGGGAAAAGAGGGTAGAGACCTATTCTACAATGCTAAATTTTCAATTAAGAAACATTCTCCAAAATCCTAAATTCTTAAAACAGATGTCTGCCTGGTCATATAATCTGGGTGTCATGTTTTAGGACAATTTCCTTAACTTCGGTTTCTTACTTGGTGAACATGTGATTGTAACTGTGACCCCCAAGTGAAAGGATACGTTATAGTTTAACTATTAAAAGGTGATTGGAGGCAGTGTGCTTGGCTGTGACGGAGTGGTTCGTGCCTGACTTACCCTACAATAAAAGCTAGAAAGGAGAAACAACACCCACCCCCCTAGACCCCTATCAAAACAAAACAAAACTTTTTGAAGGTATCAGAGGGCAACCAAGGTAATCAGGACTTAGAGAGAAGGGAAACTCAAGGAGGTGAGTGGGCCTATTCTGGAGCTTTCTATCTGCACAGACTTTGCTAACTCACAGAGCAGGACTAGAGGCCCAACAGAGGATTAGGAGTTCAGAGGTACCAAGGCAGCTAGGCTGTGAGGAGCCAAGATCCCAAAGAGAAGGGAACTGCAGAGAAAGGAGTTCCACACTCCTCGGTGAATTCGCCATTGAGGCATTTGACAGTGAGACGCGAAGCAGACCAAGACAGAGGCAGCCATGGGAGAGCCTGCCTGGTCTGATTAAATGTATGCACACCAGTGACACAGCAACTAACGAGTAATGAATAAACAAGCTAACAGACAACAAAAATGAGCAGGAGCCTTGTGCAGATCGGTGGACTAAGGAGCGTGATGAAATCAAACCTCTGTAACTAAGCTGCAAGGAAGAAAAGACTATAATAGAAACCTACATTATAAGGTACTTAGAAGCAAGTGTAAAAAGAAATATAAAAGACCAGTGGGAAGAAAACGACTAAACTTATGGAGACATGGATAATTGAATAAATGGAGAGACATCTCTGGTTTCTGGAGGGGAAGACTCAAAATTATAAAGACATCAATTCTTCCCACATTAATCTGTATGTTAGACACAATTCCAGTCAAATCCAAAAAAGACTTACTTGTAAAACTTGATAAAAATTAAATACAGCAGAATAAACCTATGAGAATACTCAGAAAATGTTTGAGAAAGAAATTAATGAAGATGAACTGTCCCTAGCAGATATTAAAATTATGAAGCTATAATAACAGAAATAGTTATGTCACTGGAATAGACCAGATCCTAAGTAAAGAGGTAAATGTAAACAAACCATAAAAGCAATGCAACAGAACATAGGTCAATATGTATATATTATGATTTCATTTTTGATTATACAAACTTTAATGCATTTTACATTTTTGTTTCCTTTAGAAGGTAGGAATTAAGCTTAATTTTTCCTCAAGTAGTTAGCCATTGACTGAATAGCCACACCAATTGCGAAGCGTCCTATTCACATTCCTGTGATTCATTCATTGTCTAGTCGTTTAGCTGTACTATTTTAATTACTATAGTTTCATGTGTTTTCATGGGAAAAGGGCAAGCCGACTTCATTATTTTCTATTTTTAGAGTTTCTTCCATCTATTCTGGAATATATTCTTTCATATGACCTTTTAAATTATTTGATCAAACTACAAAAATAAGGACTTTTTGTTTGTTTGTTTGCAGCTGCATTTAAGTTTGTTGATAGATTTGGGAAGATATGACATCTCTACAATGTTGAATCTTTGGACCCAATCAGAAAATATATTGATAGTTTTCTTAAAGGAGGTATATTTTCAAAATAAAGGAATATACATATTTATTAATTATACTATTTAGCTATAATATAATCTTGTCTACATAATCTGTCAGTGACTGAAAGAGATTTAAGCCTTTCTCTATGATTATGTTTCTTTAACATGCTCTTTATATTTTCAGCAATTTTTGTCTTAAAGATAATCCTTGACTTTACGTTTGGTTTTCATAACAGTTAAACTTTTATACATTTGTAAGTGACAGTTGATTCCTCTACATCGACTCGATGTGCAGATTTTTTTGATGGCAATGATGCCCATCAGCCAGCCAACAGTCCACTTCTGCAACTGTTATTATTTTGTCTTAAGAAATTATCTGAATATTAATTGCATTTTTGTCACTATTTTATAAAAATGATTGAAACAGAAACATAAATGGGTTAGTACTAGTGATAAGAATTGTAGATTTACAAGCTTAAACTATCACAATACAGATGGAATTCATCAAAACAGCACATCAAGTTCAATCAGCCATTTATTATGAAAATAAAGCAAAATTAAAGAAACTAGTTTTTTTCAATCAAAACTGTATTAATAAAGATGATTACATAGAAGAGCAATGCCCAATGGAATATAATACAAGCTACATATGGAATTTTAAATTTTCTAGTAGCTGCATTAAAAAGGTAAAAAGACAAAGGTAATTATTCTTGGGTGACTTTCAAGAAAATTAAAAATACTGCTCACTACAATAAAACTAAAATGAAAATCAAAAAAAGGTAAAAAGGTACAAATGAAATTAATTTAATAATATACATTATTTAACCCATTGTATCCAAAATATTATCATTTAAGTATATAGTACTAAATCTTAACAATGATTACTGGGTGATTTTTTTATGCTAAGATTTGGAAAGCTAGTACTTATTTTTATACCTACAGAGTCTCACCTCTGTTCAGCCATGTTTCCAAGTCCTCCAAAGTACTCATGGTGATTGTTGGCTATTGTATAATGGATGGTGCACATCTAGAAGGTAAGTTATACTTAGGAATCTTAACATATTTTCGGTCTTTTGGAATGGAATTCCGTTTGTAAACTAAAGAGTTGTCCAGTTTTGGCATGTTACATTTTCACAAATTTTTCATGAATGTATTTTTTAAAAAGAATTGTTTATATGATATTTTGATGCAATGGGTTCATGGCAATTAGGAACTTGTGAATTTCTTTCCTTGTCATCCATATAAAGTGACACTCTTAAGCATGTTCAATGTTCTTTGCTTCACTTTAATTTGATAGTAATCTTGTGAGTCATGTTTATTTTATTGGCATTTCCCTAACATATTCTGCCCATCTTTTTATTTAAAGTTTTGATTGCTCGTTTTAGAATTGTAAACATCAATAATTACAGAACTCCTGTTTTAATTGTATCTTTTATAGATATTAATTCACCAGTTTAATTTTATGATCCAATGCATGAGTAAATACCACTTACCTGTGCTATTACTACAGACAGTTTCACTGTCACTTTTGTGTGCGTGCCTTCTTATTTCTTATCTTTGATACATGGCCTGTATTTCCTTTGAGTTCATCTCACTCTTCTGCCTGTGATAATTTGAAAGTTATTAAGAATGACCTTATTTCAACTTTACAAACTTAAATGTGGATATTTCAATTCAACTTCATTCAACTTCATAAGCAAAACAAAATCTATTTACTTCTCCCTATGGAAGATGAGGGAATTTTACAACTTAGACTTTCTTCTGATATCAGCTCCAACTTTTTGTTGGAGTATATTAGGATTTTTATCTGTCTATTGTTGTTAAGGTATTATTTTTAACATCATGGGGCTTTCTGTAAATAGGTGTAACTCCTACACTCTGTATTATGAACATGATTATTCTATGTTTAAATAATTTAATGTTTACTGTTACTCAGGGCTGCCTACATAATTTGTAGGGCCCAGTGCCAAATGGAAATATAGGGCTCTTTGTTCAAACTTTAAGAATTTTAAGATGGCAACAGCAGAGTGTTAAACCATACGGGGCTCTTTTAAGCACAAGACCCTATGCGACTGCACAGACCTTAAAGTCCACAAGGACTGCCCTGCTGCAGTCTTTTCATACCACTTACCTGTTTGTTAGCTTTTCTGATTTATCGTTTGAGAGATTGGATTAAGACTTGGCACCAGTCCTGGGCGGGCTGGCCCTCGGATTCCTTCCTCACGCTTCTCCCGTTTGCCCTGAACCACGGAGGGGCTTTCCTTGGCAAGGTACTTTCCCAGGTTCTTGAGTCAGCTGGTTTTCAGTGAGGTTTGGCCAGTGGGAGAGTGTGACAAGACACAGAAGGATGAAGAAGGGTGACGCAGAGTATCTATCCCTGTCCCTCGCCATCTCTGACAGCCTGTCAGGTACCAACTCCTCGTGTGTCTCAAACAACATCTCCATTCCTCCTGGGCACGTCAGCTTCCTTCAGGTCACTCTGGACCCTGCACTCCTTTGTTGTGACAGCCAAGAGACTTGCTGTTGCTTCTTGCTCTTGCTAATCCTGAAGGATCTCACTCTCCGTTATTATCTTAGCTCTTACAGCAACTGTGAAGCTGATTGTCTTCATTCAATTCCCCGTTTCAAATGTTCATGAGAAGTAGATTTCCTGAGTCCATACATAGCCGAGATGGTTGTCTGTTACCTTCTCATGTTTAAATGACAATGAAGCGTGGTATAGAATTCATGAGTTGGACTGTGTTTATTTAAAAAAGAAAAACAAAAGCAAACTCTGAAGCACTGTTTCTCAAACGTTAACATGCATCAGAATCACCCGGAGGACTTATTAACACAGGTTTCTTGGCCCGCCTCCAGAGAATTGAAGTCAGTATGTCCAGAACTGGACTCTAGGTTTGATGTTCTAAGAAGATACCCAGTGATGCTGACACTGCCAGGTTACAGACCACTTTTGAGTAGCACTGCTCTGGAATCTATTAACATTCAATGCTCCTCAGATGTCAGAGGAAACTCATCCTCAGTTTTACACTTAATAGGGTGACATGAGTATTTATAAGACTGTCTTTATCCTTGTAGTTCAGCAAATTCACCAGAATATGTCATCGCATTGGCCACCCATTATGGATTTTCTTTTTGATCTGAAGATCACTGCTTTCCTTCATTTTAGAGAGATTTTCTTCCTGGAAACATTTTAAAGCATGTATTTATTTCTGTTTCATTTGCTCTGTCTTCCACTGCAGGCAGTAACACCAAAAGATCCACATATTGGATCTCCATTGGTGAGACCTGTTAGGTTTCCTGCACCTTAGTAAGGAGCTAAGCTAGGTCCAGTTCTTCAGATGATTGATGGGTTGGGAATGAAATGAGGCAGTCTGGTGACTTTGTCCTCACATTTTCTTCTCACAGAGCTGAGCTCTCATGAACTTAGTGGAAAACAGTTCATCCACGCACGCATCAGGCCCCTTACAGAACGTGGGTCATATAATGGAAAGTGGCTCACACACACTTCTTACTTCTCCATCCTGGCACCAATGTCATTCAGTGGGGAGGGACTGTGCCCCACTTTTTCTCTTGGCTTCCCAGATATTTAACCTCTATCATCCAAACTGGGGGTTCTTCGCAAGCCCTTCAGAAATCCCCGTGCTTCCTTTCCCCTCACTGCCTGCTACAGGCTCTTAAATAGTAGAACTGTGTTGACTCCTGCTTCAACTTGGTCAAAAATAAATGATTAGTTAGATATTTTTTTATAATCTGTCAGGAATTGTTAGGGAAAATACTTGGTTTCTAAATATACGAAGTTTTCTAAACTATTAGCTAAAAATTTTGTTCATGTAGGTGGGTTATAAGGAAGGTTTTGCTTTCCTTATTTCCCAGTAAGTTCTATTTCCTAGTTTAAAAATAACTCATGCATAATGGAGAAAACTAGGAAAGCATGGAAAATATAGAGAAATAGAAAATAAAACTTTCCCATCATCCCACCATCTGGAAGTAACCAATGCTAATATGTTTGCATAATTCCTTCCTACAGAAGAATAAAGCGTTATGAGGAGGTTAAAAAAAGTCAAGATAAAGTTAGTTGAACCAAAAAAGTAAAGCTTTGTGTATATTAGTTAAGGTTTAAAGATACCAAAAGAAAAGGTAAACATAACTTAGCCATAAAATTTTGGAAGAAGAGGAAAGAAAACTGTTAAAATGAGTTAAATCCTTGTGTTGGATGTAACTGTACCAGGAACAATGGCACCAAAAAGTAATGCCCAACTCTTCTATAGCACTGCTCTTATGGGAACTCCATTGTCACCACACCCTGTCACTTGGTACCTTTGAGGCTAAGGGTTAGAGTCGAAGGTCTGCCTCGACCAGAGAACCTCTGCCATGGCTAGTGCAGGACACCCGCGTCTCCGATCACCACACCCACAGATTTGCCAGAAGATCCCATCACTCTACCTGTAGATGTCCTTCTTCTAGCTTACATACAACCGGCAGGTCGGCTTGGTGAAAGCTAGGTCGCATACTGGTCTGCAGCTTCAAGAGCATCGGGGAGTAGGTTTGCTTTTTTTTTTTTCTTTTTTTCTTTTTTAAGATTTCCAGCTTCTGCAGTACAGGAAGTTAACAGAGGGCATTAGAATTAGTGTTGAGTGAGCCAGTTTTCAGAATTGCCATAATCTACCTGCCTAAAGAACACCTTTTGACAGTATTTAAAGAGTACAAATAATACATATACACAGACCGAAAATTCATACAGTATAAAAGGCTGTTCAGAATATTTCCCAGGGCCAAGAAACCAAAGAAAGAGACTGACAAGTTCAGAATTACATCCAGAGATTATTAAGGGAACTTATGGGTAGAATCAGAATCTTGGATGGCAACAAGACAGTTCATCTCTGCAGCCCAAAAGGCTCGGACTTGTTATATGCAGCCAAGTATCACGTGCTAATCTGTGGCTTATAGCCCTGGCCTAACTAACATAGGTGGTTTATAGCCACATGGCATGTGCTTATTAAGAGCTATATGATCCAAACCAGTAAACAACTCAATGGGCCCACTTACGTGTGCCAGGATATTCCCATCAGGCGATACCCCTCTTGGGGTACACTGAAAGATGATGTATGTTGTATTAACGTACCAAGAATCATTTTGCCTAACAAAGGCATAAAATAAAAGGTAAAAGGTGCTTCTTGCAGTCTTTCCGGTAAAAGGTGCTTCTTGCAGGAAGAGAGAATGGCAAAGACTGCAATTAGTTGTATTAGTTGTCAATTGCTGCATAACAAATTACATCAAAATGTAGCAGCTTTCGAAACAAAACATTCACCCGCTCAGTTTATTCGGATCAGAAATCTTGGCATCTAGGCACTGTTTGCCTGTCTCTTGCTCCAGATGTCTCACGAGGCACAGCCACACGGTTGAGGGGAACTCCAGTCTCAGGAGGTGCTCCCCTGGGGAGGACCTCCTTCCAAGCTCGCCCACTCGGCTTTGGCAGGGTTTCATCCCTCCCAGGCAGAGGATGGAGGACCTTGGTTCCCAGGTTGTTGGGTGCGGCCCCCTCAGTTCCTTGCCACGTGAACCTGTGCACAGGGCAGCTCACAGCACAGCAATCAGCTTCCTTCCAAGTGAGCAGATAAAAAAGACAAACACCCAAGGTGGAAACCACAGTCTTTCTATAAGCCAATCTTGGATGTGACATCCATCACTTCTGCTGAATTCTATTTATCAGCTGTAAGTCAGTAAGCGCGCGGACACTCAGGAGGAGAGCATTATACAAGGGCCTGAGCACCGGGAGGTGGGGCCATCTTAGGGGCTGCCTGCCACAGCTCCACTCCGCCATGTCCCCATCACCCAAAAGTAACCACTATTAGCACTTTCTTGTGATTTCTTTCAGGAAAAAAATAAAAAGGATTTATATCAATTTTCCAGAATTAACCTGGAAGTGTTCCAGCAGTTACTGCTAAGCCTTAAATGTCAACCATTCCTAATTAGCACACAAGGCATCTTCTTAGCCAAGTAGACCAGATGAGAACTGAAACTCACAGCTTGTGTTCAAGCAAAAGAGGTAATTAGCACAGCGATGGTAATGTGGTAAAAGTGCCCAAACGTGTGTTTACATTTTCACAAATGACAAAAATAAATAAATAAAATAAAGTCAACCACAGAACATAGGGCCATGCCTCAGAACAGTTTTTTAAGTAATGAACTTGCTCAGAAAATGTGTCCACCCCTGTGTCCACAGACCTGACAGAGAAGGCAGATGATGCCCGTGACACAGATGTGTGGTTAGAGTAACATACAAATGAGAGTGACTGGGGTCCATTCACCCCAGCTACTAGCCTGGCCTCCCTCAGTACTCATGGCTGGCTCTGCAGAAGCGATATTGTTAAACCCCCTCAGAGATGAAGAAACTTTGGCTCTAGAACCCTAAGTGGCTTGCCCAAGTTTCAATGCAAGGGCCTTTGGTTTCAACGCCTTTACTCTTTCTACTTCACTCTCCAATGCCTCAGGTCAGTTTTAGCCTCTCCTCACCTTTACTGGTGTCCTAACTATTCCACAGCTTGGCTAGATGCATGTAGTTATGGTCTGCCTTGGGGACAGTTTTCCTCTACTCAGAAGGATATCTTTCAGCCATCATCTATCAACCCCTCTCCTATGTGAAGAATGATTCTGGAAATAAAGATCATGTGCTTCTTATCTGGTTCCAATCAATCTAGATATGGGGTGCCTCACAAAGTTGTTTTTTCTTACAGAAGGCAGGCAATATTTAGGAATCGTTATTTTTTAATTAAAGTTCATTGGGGTGACAATTGTTAGTAAAGTTACATAGATTTCAAGTGTACAATTCTATAATACATCATCTATATATCGCATTATGTGTTCACCATCCAGAGTCAGTTCTCCTTCCATTACCATATATTTGATCCCTTTTACCCTCGTCTACCACCCTCCTCCCCCCTTACCCTCTGGTAACCACTAAACTATTGTCTATGTCTATGAGTTTTTGTTTCTTCATTTGTTTGTCTTGTTCTATTTTTGTTTTCAGTTTTATATATCACATATCAGTGAAATCATATGGTTCTCGACTTTTTCTGTCTGATTTATTTCGCTTAGCATAATAATCTCAAGATCCACCCATGTTGTCACAAATGGCACTATTTCATCTTTTCTTATGGCAGAATAGTATTCCATTGTGTATATATACCACATGTTCTTTATCCAATCATCTATTGAAGGACACTTTGGTTGTTTCCATGTCTTGGCCACCATAAATAAAGTTGCAATGAATATTGGAGCACATATATCTTTATAGATAAATGTTTTCAGATTTTTGGGGTAGATACCCAGGAGAGGGATTGCTGGGTCACAGGGTAAGTCTATTGTTAATTTTGGGGGGGAACCTCCACACTGCCTTCCATAGCTAGGAATCAATCTTAAGCTGTGTGCACTGCAGCGGGTCATGGATACTGGCTTTTGTCCTATTTAAATTTAAATTAAGAAAGCAACTAAAATAGATGGAAGACTCAGCTATTTGGGAAGAAAATTCTACAACAAATAATACTTGTAGATAATGTCCAAATATAACCAACAAAACATGTAATTATGTTAGAGAGACTGCTGAGAATTAGAAACTACTAGAAGCTATTTGACTTAGAAATTTGAGGTATAACTGTCTTTAAAATCTAAAGTATTAAATACCACTTCAGAATTAAGCATTTATTTAACAAACATTTATTGAACTTAGTACCAGATACCGGAAATGAAAAAAGAAGCAAAACCATCTCTGGGATTCTAAGAGTCTAGGGAGGCAGAATGAAAGATGGTCATGTAGAAATAATTACAGTACTGTTAAGGAGGCATTTGTTCCCAAGTTCTTATGTTTTCATGAGGAACTTACATCAGACAATAGTAGGCTTTCCTCCACCCCTCCCCTCTCCTTTCTTTTTCTCTGGTAACAGGCTAAGGGTGGGCTATGGATGGAGAGTTTGGAAGAGGAAAATGGATTTGTTTCTTTGTTTCTCTCTCCTTCCCCCTCACTCCACTCCTAGTCTTAAGCTCTCTGCTACTCTATTTACAGGAAGCGTGATAGGGAAGGTTCTGTTCCTACTGAGATAGTTTCATTCTGACAGGACAGTGTAGTCGTAAGCCCAAATGATCATACACTTAAGTTTCATCTTCCAGAACAGTCTATTAGTAAGGGAGCTGATATTTTGATTTTCATCTGATGTCTCTCTCTTAGAACTAGGCAAGGAGGAGAGATGTTACTTTATTGTGCTCCTTAAAACTCCAAGAAAAATAAGACATGTGTCTAATAAGTATATAAGTGCTATAGGACACACCTCTTCCCATTGTATATATAAGGACTTCACAGCACAGATGTTATAGGGGCTAAGATGTTGATGTATCTGGAATGATTAAGGCAAGGAAGGTAGGCAAGAACACACTAGAAAAGATAACATAGAAAGTTACTGTGCACGAAACTGCAAGTCATGATAGGAAAATGGATAATAGTCTACGTGGCCTCAGGGTGTGGTGGGTGTGCGCCATGGAAAGTGGGGCTGAGGTCACGTTGTGGGGGGCGTTGGGTAGAGACAACACAGATTCCTGTGTCCCACCCCCGGGATTCAGGCATTTGAGATGGAGCTTGGGTGCACAGTCAGCTTTAGGAACCACTATCTTCCGTGCTAAGGAGTTTGAACTTCACCCCACTAGTAGTGAGAGGCCATTAGAGTGAGCCGACTTCAAACACCTGTAGAAAGATTACTCGGGTGCTCAGTGTGGAGCAAAAACAAATGAGGAAGGCCTAAAGCACAGTGGTTGGAAAGAGATCAAAAGAAGGGGGTAGATTCCAGTATACTTTGGAGGAAGGGAGGCAGGACTCAGTGACTGGGTAAGGATGTGGGTGCTCAAGAAGGAAGAGGCAGAAATGACTGGAGAGCCTAACCTGGCTCAGCAGAGGTGGAGAGGTGCCTGCAGGGAGCATTTGTCCCATTATCCTCGTGTCTTTCTCCATCCTTCTACTCACGCTTCCCTATGAAACGAAGAGTAGCAGATCTCATTGGTCAGAGTCTGACACTCGTACTTCTCTGCTGGGTGAGGTCACTCCATGGAGCAGAGCTATAAATCGCCATATTTTCTGTGTTTTATTGTGTCTGGGTGAGTAATGCAGACTAGTGTGTGCACGCTGTTTGGCGAAACGAGCCTCTTAGGTTCACGGGTGAAAAGATGGAAGAGGTCTAGCTTGATTTTGTTGGTCTAAGTCACAGTCTCCAATACAACTTTTAAGGGTTTGAAGTGGGGAATCAGTAGAGTTAACTATTCATCCCAGTTTGTTCTGGAAAGACCTGACTAACACATGTTGTGTCCTGTCCAGTTTATGCTTTGTCCTAAACATTTCTTTGTTACAGTGCTACTGTTAGTAGTTACATTGAAAGAAGCTGAGGTGAGCCTGGTAGACGCACACTTTGTCTTTCTGTCTGCTTCCATGGTCTCACCTAGGTGTGAGTGATCCGCCTGTGCGGTGGGCATAGTCTTCCTATCAATACCTGAAAATAACTAGTGACAGCCTCTCTTTCTTTCCCCGTAAGTATACAGACACACGTAACTTCCCCCGCATCCTAACGACAGCATAAAACAAAGTGTTCCGGCTCTAAGCAGCTAGGGGGAGCCCCTCCTCCGCTCACTCAGGTGGGGTGTACGAGCTGCTGCTGCCCCCGCTGGTCCCGGGGTGCCTTTGCCCATGTTGGGGTGCACATGGCACGAACACGCCCAGGTGACCAGTCGTCTAAGTCAGTGGGAACTGTGGGAATATGTGTGGGGAGAGACCCTGAGCAGTTCTGCAGCAGCGCATTTAGAAACAAGTCTGAGTGGTCTTGCTGCAGTGATTTTATTTACTTTATTATTTAGTAATACTTTTTAATTAAAAAATGATTGGCATCAACCTAAAAAAGGAAGGTAGAAATTTAATAAAAAAATTAAGCGCCCAATTTCCATTGTCGAGCCTGCTGGTGTGAACATGCAGTTTACACAAAGTCTCTGCTGCCAGGGGGTGGGGGTGGGGGGTGGGGGGGGTGGGGAGGGGCGTGCCATCACTGACAGCAGGGAACCAACCAGAAGGTACAGCTGCAGAAGCATCCGCCTGTGCCGGTTCTCCGTGTGTTGCTCTCAGCTCTGCGGTCGCCCTTTTTGCCTGCTCTGTGATAAAGCGTATGGGCCTTGCACGCTTTTTTCTTTTCTCAACTGACATGATGTTCAGCTTTACAAGCAAGGCCCTGAAAAGGTTTTCCTTCCGGGCTCAGCGTGACTCACTAACTGCTTTAGAGGACATTTTTTTCTCGCGCATTCTTTGCATAGGTAGGTGCCTGCCTACAGGTTGCAGCTTTCTCCAGCATTTGTTTGTGACACTGCTTTCTGCTATCTCTCTACTCAGGCCATGACAGTGTGCCCAGGAGTCCCAGACAGCGTGGGCCTGTGTCCCAGCCCAGGTGACTGTCCCCTGCATCCTCTCCTCAGCCTGACTGCATGTACACATGTGGTCCCAAGGGGCTGGTGAGCTGGCTGTCCTGATATCTGTCCCACCCATGCAGCCATGAAGCTCAGCCCGAACCTGACACATAGGTGCACAGGACTCCTGCAGAGGGCAGCTGCTTCAGCTGGCAGCTACAGCAGTGCCTGCCTCAGTGCCGCCCTGGGTGCCCGAGTCCTTCTGAGTGCCCCCACCAGCCTGGGCTTCGCTTCACCCTGGACAGTTGTTTCTGTGGCTTTCCAGATGTAAACACCACGTGCTCTAGGGCTCCTTTCTGCAGTGTCACTGAGACTCTCTGCCCACCCGTCCACCCACAGTGACTCACGTGTGCTCCGAGGGTTGTTCCTGCGTGCCCGGCAGCAGTGGACCAGCTATGTCCTGGGCAACCCAGCAGCTCCTCCACCACCCACACCCTCTTCAGTGAGCTCTGAGAAGAGCCTTGGCAATGGGGCCCTTCCAAGTTTGTTTTCCTGGTGTGTTTCCCCCGTCCTTTTGATTTCTCTTTATGTCTTCCAAGTTACACTCTTATCATAGCTTAATAATTCTTTACATTGTATCATGGGTGGGCAAGCTTTTTCTGTAAAGAGACAACAAATAAATACTCTGACAACTCCTCACTCTCGCTGTTGTAACACAAAAGCCACCATAAACAACATGCAAATGAATTGGTGTGGCTGTGTTACAAGAACACTTTATTTACAAAGCTAGTCTTATTGTAGTAGTCATTTCACATTATATACATATATCAAAACATCACGTTGTACACCTTAAACTTAAACAGTGTTATGTGTCAATTGTATCTCAGTAATTGGCCCATGGAGCACAGTTCGCTTACCCCTGTATTACACTTCTGTTTAAATTACTTTGTAGTTTCTGCCTCCTGATTGGTCCAAGTGCAACTTTGAAAATTGAGGGAGAAGCTGTCAGTGCTCTGCTCACATCTTTTCAGTTAAGGTGCTTGCCAGTACCTGCATGTTTACACACACACACACACACACACACACACACACACACACACACAGAGGATGAAAGTGAATGGGGCACTACCCTGAGTGGCATAGCTGAACCAGTAATTAAAGGGAATAGGGGTATAAACACCCCAGCTCCCTTGCCCCTTGGCTGGGATAATTCTGAGGCATGTGTTTTACAGTGAAATTTAGAGCTCCCCACAAGACTAAGCCACAAGTTAGCTGAACTAGGGAAAAACCTATTGTTGCATTTCCTCCTTTTTCTATGCTAATGGTTTCCTGAACCTCCAAATACATGCACTCAATGCTAGCCTCAGTGTCTGCTTCTGGGGGAAATCCAACTAAGAAAGAGATAAGATTATTATTATTATCAGTAGTAGTAGTAGTAGTAGTAGTAGTATTTGCTGAACTAATATAAATACAAATTTTGATGCAGCACAGAGTCATGGTAAAAACAAAAAACAATGTTCTTACTAAATTAAGAAACCTGTCAAGCATATAATTCACATGTTGAATTGCATTCAAACACCCTTCAATCAAAATAACAGCTGTGCTTGTCAAATTTTTCAAATTTTTCTATTTTTATTTTTTTTAATTAAATTAATCGGGGTGACAATGGTTAGTAAAATTACATAGGTTTCAGGTGTACAATTCTGTAATACATCATCTATATATCACACTGTGTGCTCACCACCCAGAGTCAGTTCTCCTTCCATCACCATATATTTGACCCTCTTTACCCTCTTCTACCACCCCCCTCCCTTCTTACACTCTGGTAACCACTAAACTGTTGTCTGTGTCTGTGATTTTTGTTTGTTTGTTTTTCTTGTTTATTTGTTGCTTTCAGTTTTATATCCCACATACAAATTAAACAGATCAATGTCTCTCATAAATACAGATGCAAAAATCCTAAACAAAACACTAATAAATCAAATACAACAATATATTAAAAAGATTATACGTCATGATCAAGTGGGGCTCATTCCAGGGGCACAAGGATGGTTCAACATATGCAAATTGATCAATGTGATACACCCATAAACAAAATAAAGGATAAAAATCATATGATCATATCAAATGCAGGAAAAGTATTTGATGCAACATCCATTTATGATTAAATCACTTAATAAAAATGAGTATAGAAGGAAAGTACCTCAACCTAATAAAGACCATATATGACAAGCCCTCAGCTAATATCATAGTTAATGGTGAAAACTGAAAGTATTTTATTTTTAAAAATAGCTTTTAGGGCAGGCCCGGTGTCTCAGGCAGTTGGAGCTCCGTGCTCCTAACTCCAAAGGCTGCTGGTTCGATTCCCACATGGGCCAGTGGGGTCTCAACCACAAGGTTGCCGGTTCAATTCCTTGACTCCTGCAAAGGATGGTGGGCTCTGTCCCCTGAAACTAAGATTGAACACGGCACCTTGAGCTGAGCTGCCTGTCCAATGGCTCAGTTGGTTGGAGCGTGGGCTCTCAACCACAAGGTTGCCAGTTCGATTCCTCGACTCCCGCAAGGGATGGTGGGCTGCGTCCCCCTGCAACTAGCAATGGCAACTGGACCTGGAGCTGAGCTGCACCCTCCACAACTAAGACTGAAAGGACAACAACTTGAAGCTGAAC
Source organism: Rhinolophus sinicus (assembly GCF_057876585.1). Classification (NCBI taxonomy): domain Eukaryota; kingdom Metazoa; phylum Chordata; class Mammalia; order Chiroptera; family Rhinolophidae; genus Rhinolophus; species Rhinolophus sinicus. The sequence goes on along the minus strand of NC_142504.1, from coordinate 52,533,449 downwards.
GGCACCCTCCACAACTAAGATTGAAAGGACAACGACTTGACTTGGAAAAAAGGCCTGGAAGTACACACTGTTCCCCAATAAAGTCCTGTACCCCTTCCCCAATAAAAAAAAAGTCTTTAAAAAATAGCTTTTATAGAATGATTTTATACATTCTGTATTCCTAAGAATATCAACATTATAAAACCAGTTTTATGAAGGTCAATAAATAAATATTTCAAACTATCTGACTCATTCCTACCAAATGTTTTCAGTCTCAAAAATATTCATGTTTAGATGATAAATTGTATGCTCAGCTGTTTATAAAGTTGGTATGTCACCTGTTTGGTTGCTGTCCCTTAGAGTGGGGTACACAGGAGGAAATAGATGAGTAGTGGGGCATGAACCATATGCACTGGTGCCCAGCCCAGGGACGGCACCCTCAACAGCGGGCAGTCAAAGACAGTGTCCTTCAGAGGAAGCCACGTCTCATGGTGCAGCTGTGGGAGTTGATGGGGTGGCTGAGGCTGGTATCAGATTATTGGTAAATGAGATTCTTCTAATTCCACTTAAAGCTGACTTCAGAACAGGCAGAACTTCAGACAGGCTTTTAAGCAGCTGGGGAGAGAATGTTGTTTTGCTGTCACAGCTTATTTTCCCCTTTAATCTGTTCCTCAGCCAGGACGGCACACAGGACAGGTAAAAATCATCTACGTACATCCCTCATATGTGTCAGGGCTCTCGTGTGATGTTCAGGGCCTTTGGTTCATTAGCTGCAGGCACAGGCAGGTGACCCTGGACCAGTATTCCCAGACTGTGTACCCAGACCTAAGCAGGAAACCATGGTACGACTCACCTCTTAGGTTCACACAGCTTGTACAGTCTCTTGGATTCTCCTCCTCCTCCTCACCAGGTAACCACCTAACTTAAGGTTGCTGATTATATGCCCTTTAGTTGAATTCAGAATTTCATGACCCAAACTGTGGTCTCAATCTCAGGGGGTGACGGAATTTATTTTTCACTAAATAGAAGAAGATGCCTGAGGGTGTTATTATCCAAGGCAACGTCATCTTGAGTTGAGGTGGATTCTGATAGGTTGCATTATTGTTGGCCAAATATTTTAGCTTTCCTTTCTTAGTCTGCAGGAGCATTATACATTCTTGCACAACTGAATTCAGGAGTGGCCAACTAACTCGCATCGACCAATGAAATAAGGGCAGAAGTGATGTGTTACTGCTACGCAGCGGCTTTAAGAGCCAGTATGGGATTCTCTATGTCTCTTTTCTCTCTGCTACCCCAACTGGCGATGTTTCAGGTAGAGAATGCTCCACTCGTCTGGTCCCAGCATGAAGGTGGCCTGGAGCAAAACCATAGCAACCGTCATAATAGACAGGCCATGCGAGTAAAAAATAAACCTTTATCATTGTAAGCCACTAAGATGGGGGTTGTCACTGCAGCATTACTTACCTGTGCTGCCTAATGCTTAATTATTATAAGCTCAAAGCCCAGAAATAAAATCTAGGTGTGTTTGGACACTTTGCTTGCAGAAATCAGGGTTGTTCAGAGATTCTGGGAAGAGCAGGTTGAAAGCCGGGTAGAGGCAAGCCAGGCAGGACACAGGTAGTGCCAGCCAGGACTAGATGTTGGGGTGATGGAGGAAGTTTCCTGGGTCATACTCCCTCTAGATAGGTGGAGGGGTAGAGGAGGGCACAGTTTGAGAAATAGACGGTCTCATAGACTCAGGACTTGGTCCTTTCGTATTTCTTACTGTGGAGGACGCTGGAAGGCAGTTGATGGATGATTATGCCAAGAAACCAAATGCTCAAACCCAAAAGCAAAATGAGAAGGAGTAGGAAGCCCTCGGCCAGCACAGTGTCAGCCCTACGTGCTAGAGGAAGCAGGACCCTGTGCTGTGCAAGCTAGTGACATTTTTAACTCAGCTGGGCCTGCTCAGGAGAGCAGAGAACAATAGAGAAGTCTAGGCTCTAGAGGTTTATCCCAAAGGTGTAAGAAAACAGGCATCAGAAAGACAATTTTCTCCTGCTACAGAAGGCACACACACTACCCCAGGGCTGGAAGTTAAGAATTTGAGGCCTTGCTTTGTTGTTTCTGCCATGATGGGTCCCCCTAGAGCAATGGAGGCCCTGTCTGCTGGCTTGATAAAGATCAGGGATGGGAGTCCTGGGAGGCCTGGGAAACACATCGGCTAAGGCTTTAAAGTATACGATGTCAGAGGGGTAGTAGATTGGGTAAAGGGGGTTATCACTTTGTGAGGGGTGTAAATGTCTAACTATTACATTGTTTTGTACACCTGAAACTAATTAAAAAAATTAAAAATCGAAATAAAATAAAATACTGTCCCTCCCACATCTATCAGCACAGCAGCATTTCCATTGTCCTTCTGCGACCCCACCCTGTGTGGAGGGCTTGGGCACCTGGTGCTGGTCATGAGGAAGGGGTGCAACTAGTAGGGCTGATTTGGAAAATGCTGCGCCTGGTCGTTTAACTCAGAACATGCCGATAATGAATATACTTCAGTTATAGGGGTGCTTAGAGGGGTGGTTAGAGGGGTGACCAGGATGACTCATGTGTCAACAAGCAGTTTTCTAAGAAACAAGCACAGAAGTAGAGACCCCATGTGTAGCCGGAACACGAGGGAGCTGGGGGCAGTGTGTGGCGGCCAGAGTGGGCTGCATGGCCCGCAGCAGGAAAGGTCCAGCGGCCTAAGGGGATGACGCCAGCTCTGTCTGAGCCCTGCCCCGCAATCTGGAGTAAAGTTGATGCCAGATGAAGAAAGAAGAGTGCTAGATGAGCTTCAGAGAAGGCAACACCACTGCTTTATGTAAGATGTGAAGGATTGAGAATTTGCGACACAAATGGTGAGCCTGCTTCCTTTTCCCCCAGGACTGATGCTTTCAGACATGTATGTGTGTTCACACAGATATATGTGGGCACACAGAGACACACCAAACCAAGGACTGACACGGCAAAGATGGCAGGGATGACAATGCCCAACGGGCCACCTCTGAGATGAAAGGATCCAGGGTGGGTATATTGACTGGAAGCACTGCTTATTTAGCTCTGCTGGAGTTAAGACACATCACACGCTGCCCCGTGCCTTCTGCAGAGAATCTGGAAGGAATCTGGATTCAGACTCCCCTGAAGTCTGAAAATGATTGTAAACATAGATGCAGCAGGCACTGTCTGTGCTCTGCCCAGCCGGTCCTGTCTTCTCTGCATCCTTCTCCCCTGCTTCCATTTGCTTTTGCCCCCATAGCTCTACCTGTGATTGTCCCAGAAGACTTCCTCAGCCTCCTGGAGCAACTTGTATCGGCAGGAACTTAGCGCCCCAGGTACCTGGGATGGCCTTAATCCATGACAGATGGGTGAGTGTGGGTTGGGGGAGGTAACACACTGCCTGGCCCCTTTGCTCAGATTTGGATCTCTCGGACTCATTTACACTGCAGAGTTCCTCTGAGGGATCAGGCTGCCACCCTCCTCCCCGAAAACTGGCCTCAAATCCCCCACTTCTTGCCTTCTTCCCCTTCACCACCTGTCTACTCCTCTACCCCCTTACTTTTTTTTTTCTGAAAGAATTCCCTTAATAAGTCACTCAAGCCCAAATCCTTATGTGAGTCTTTATCTGGGGAACTTGAAAGATAGGAGAGGACTGGTGTTGGCTTCTCATTGGGTTTGCTGAGATCTGGAACCTACAGTCAGCCCATGCCGCTGGGGCAGTGACCTCAAAGCTGTAAGGTGCACCAGGCACCAGAGTGCGGGAGGAAGGGGTCGTGTTGCCACAGAACCACCCAGTGACAAAGCTGTAGAAGGGCCCACCTAGATACTTGAAGGTCATGTTACTGCCACAAAAAAAGGCAACACTGAGTACATCCAGGATGATGGCCTGAGAGCAGCCATCGGGTGCACTTGTGCACCAGGGCCAAGCAAATGTGGTGAAAATGAAGACGTACGTGGCTTCCTCACATTTCCACCCATGTGCTACCCATGGGGACAGACCCTCTCTCTGATGCTGCCCGGAGATGAGAATACCAAAGCCTGTTGGAATAGAAGTGGGCTCAGTAGGAAGTGAGGAAGACCTGAGGGTGGGAAAGAGTTTGGCAGAGGGCGCTATGAGCTATGATTAAAGTAATACTTCACTTCACTTGAATGTTTACCTGAATGAGATGAAATCTTAAAACAGGATTGACTAGAATAGCTGGAAGAGACAAGACCAATACCCAGTTATGTCCTGCTGAGAAGGAGTGGGAGATGAGCTATATTAGAAAAATCATTTCATTTCATTTCATACATCTGCTTTGTCACACACCTGGCACCATTCTCACTCCCTGTTTAAAGGGTAGAAGATACTAAACTTGCAATTGGCCTGCCTTCCCCAGTCATCTTTGTAACTTGGGGTAGAACCTGTTATGGTAGAAAGTCTGTCCTGGGCAACCTAGCCTTACGTAGGACCCAACAAAAGCAACTGTTATGATAGATAATAGTCTTCTTAGGTGTCTTTCAATTTCTGAAAGATGAAGCCATCTGGAGATGTTCCCAGATCGCTGGTGTGCGTGGGTACATAGTGACAGTGGCTGCAGTGGGCTCTCAGCCACAGCGCTCACCACCCTGGGCTGTTGGAACACCTCCCCAGGTCACAGACCTCTGGGGCCAGCTCTGACTGAATGAGGACTATGAACTTGGGTTGGTCACCACCCCAGTCCATATGATCAGGGAGTGTACTTGCTGGGAATAGACCTTTCATCTTATTCTAGACAGAGGGAGCTACACTCACGGCTACTCTAAGAAACTGCTTAGTCTAAATCAACCCTGAATGGAATCACTGATTTTGTCCTTCAGGGCCAAAATGTTAGCTCTCCTGGATGTTAATCTTTCCCTGTGCCATCATTTCTATAATGCCCCGATTGACTTTGCTCTTGATGCATTTATAGGCCATCAAGCTGGTTTCCTCTGTGCTCCCATTGCCAGTTCAACACATTAGACACCACCATCTCGCAAAGGAAACAAAACAAAACTGTCGGCTGCTTGGAGGCTCGCACCATTGGATTTCTCACTCTTGACCTGCTAGCCACTTGTCTAGCTCAAACTCAGTCCTCCCCATGTAGTAAGGATTTTGAAACCTGGTTTCTAATCTTCTGTTCCATTCCAAATTCTGCATCCTGGCGACTGCAACATCCATTGGGACAACCCATCACTCTCCCAGTTCTTTGGCATCACGTCACTTCATCTGGAATCACCTTCTCTTCCTCTCAAGCAACTGACTCCCGAAGTCATGGTATTGGATTGAAGTGGGCAATAAATAGTCCCACACTCTCCTTTAATTAAGTTCTATACTAATTATCATATAGAGAGGAATAAGATGGAAGTGAATGTCTTGTCTTTATTACAGGTGATAGCTAGATTAGAGGCAGTGATGTAGCCGAGCAGCCAAGAGTAAGCTTCCTGACAGCAGCTCCAGAATGAAGTGCCCCTACCCCGCTGAGTAAGTACAGTTTCCTCATGCGGAAGTTAAGGGAGCAGATCAGAGTGTGCACTTCCTGGTGTGGTGCAGGAAAGCGAGCGAGAAGGAGCTGGCTACTCGTGTTTAACTTCTACTTCCCAACTCAGTCAGAGGAGAAGTGAACGAAAGATGCTGGGTTGTTTTGCCCCTACACTTAAATGGCCAAATAGTCCTGGAGACAAACACCATTTAAATATGCTCAAGTCTCTTCTCTCTTAAAAATAACCTCCCTTTAGTAGGATGTGAGTGGGAAGGGACTTCTAAAATTCTGGTAATGTTCGTTTCCTGAAGTTGGTTGTGTGTCCAAGGGTATTTGTTTACTCTACTCTTTAAACTGGGTATGTATGTTATATTCCTTTGCATATATGAATTTTGCACCATTAAAAAGGCCAAACAAAATGAAACCTTCTCCCAATCTCAAATCATTTTTTTTTTTATCCCACATCTCTCACAACCACACTTCCTGAAAGAGGTCTGTATGTTCTGCCTCCACTCTCCTAATTCCCAGTCTCTCCTCCCCCTATTCCAGGCTGGATGTCCTGGACCCACACTCCACATTGCCCCAGTCACTCCTGCGAGCCAGCTCTGACAAGGTCAACAATGACCACCCTGTCTTCAAACAGTGGATGTTGTTCAGACCTTATCTTATGCATAATTCAGCATGTTCTTAAATGCTATTAGCCACTTCCAGCTTTCTTGCATCTCTTCCTCCCTGTGCCTCCAAAGCTGCCACACTCTCCTGGTTTCCCTTCTACCTCTCTGTCTGCCCCTTCTCAGCCTACTTTGTGGACTCATCTTCTACTTACTAGATGCAAAGCTTGTCAAGGCCTAGCTCTTTTCCTCAAAATGCTTTCTTTCTCAGGAACCCCATCCAAGATCATTAGTTTTGTAACTGCTATCTCTAATCTATTTATATCCAGTTATATCTTAGGCTCAGATGTTTCCTTTGAGTTCCAGATGCACATATCCAATCACCTATTTAATATCATCCCTTAGAATTTCATAAAGGCACTTCAGACACCTCATGTCCAAGACCAAACCCCCATAAATCTGGTCTTCTGCCTGAGGCATCTTTTACTGGCCATCTTATATCCCACTGTAAAATCTTTGCACATTTCAATCTAGCTGCATCGAGTGTTCTTCTGTTTTCTCTTTCCTTAGGTAGCTCCTGACATTCTTTATATGTGAACTATCTCTTCCTTGGAGAAATCTTCCATGTCCCAGAAGCCTAGGTCAGCTTTTTATATTGCATTCCTTTTCCTTGGAGTTCTTGTCAAAATTTGATGTTTGCATTTATTAATTAGCTGTATTATTTGGTAAGTCTCTGGGGATCCCACAGTTCCTCCCCCACAGAACCACCCTTGTTATTGCTCCAGTTTGTCACTGGTGTCTACTGTAGAGCCTGACACTCATGGAGCAGGCCCGCAATATTTGTTTCAAGTATGTGTGTATAATCATAAATAAATTAATGATTAGCATATAGTGGGATATAATTTACTCTCTATGTAAGAGTTAAGTAATTTGGGTGCTTGTTTTATTTTGAGGCATAGGTTATTGTATTTTGTACTTCTTTTATTTTGCTGGGTGGCTAATGTCTTGAGAGTCGTGGATTTCAGTGGCATACTGGACACTGATGCACTGGAAATTGTTAGAACACTGTAGGTGTTGTGGGTAAGGTAAGATGCCAGGAGCCCACAGGAAGAACATTACAAAAACTATTATTAAAGAGGAATGTCAAAAGCCACCCATTGCCTTCCTCTCCTGCTTAAAAGCCTCTCTTGCTAAAAGCTAAAACAATATTGTGGAATATGGGTATTGTGGTAACATGGAGGCAGGCAGAAGAAGACATTACGAAGGTAGGACAATTAAGTTTGCGAACTCATCCTAGAAAAAGTGCTACATACCTCACTGCTGAATATCACTATGGTCATCTTTGAAGTACTCCCCTTGGGAAGCTATGCACTGAGACCAGTGTTTAGTCCACCCTTCAAAGCAATTTTGGAACTCTTTTTTGGAATGACCATCAGAGCTGTCATCACATTACCACATGATGTCCTGAATGTCATCAAAATGTCTTCCTTTCAATGTTTCCTTTATCTTCGGGTAAAGAAAGAAGTCATTGGAGGCCAGATCAGGTGAGTAGGGAGGATGTTCCAATACAGTTATTTGTTTACTGGCTAAAATCTCCCTCACAGACAGTGCCATGTGAGCTGGTGCATTGTTGCAATGCAAGAGCCATGAATTGTTGGTGAAAAGTTCAGGTCGTGTAACTTTTTCACACAGCCTTTTCAGCACTTCCAAATAGTAAACTTGGTTAACTGTGTGTCCAGTTGGTACAAATTCATAATGAATAATCCCTCTGTTACCAAAAAAAAGGTTAGCAACATCATTGCAACAAGTTTGTGACCATAATTGTCAGACCTCATATAACGTGGATAGGGGCTTAGTCTATATATATAAACTTTGGGTGAAAGTCTTTCTTCTGAGATAGATTTTAAATGTTGCGATGCCGATTCTTCAGAATATGAGGAACAGGAAAATATTCTAAGGTTCTACAAGTAGACTGATCTTTCTTTTCTATCTATTCCCATAGGTTCCTAGAAAGACCACAAAGGACGCATTCTGGCAATAGTAACAGGGGGGGGATTGAAAGAAGAGTTAGAAGTCTGAGAGTATTCTACATTGAGAACAGAGAGTAGGGGATAAAACTCAGTGACAAACAGGAGTCACTGAGGAGAACAACAATTTTTATAGCATTGACCATGATCCTGGCACTATTCCAAAGGTTTAATATATATTAACAATTTAATCCTCAACACAATTTCATAAAAGAGCTACCATTTTCCTCCTAATTTTAGATATTAGAAAACTGGGGCAGAAATGAGCGAAGTAACTTGCCCAAGATTATTAATGTTTGTGCCATCATTATGAACTTTTTCAACAGAAAATGAATTTAAACATGAAAAAAGCATACTGTACTCCATAAAGTGAATAAATAATAGCTCATGGGAGGAAATCTGCCAATAGTTCCAGAATTAATATCGGCTTTTAATGGGATGATTGTTGAATTAGAGCCGGGTGGCCAAGTTGTTTGCAAATCTGCCTCCTCTGAAGGTTGCTTACTTCTTGGGTTAGTATATGAGGTCTGACAATTAAGTTCGTGAACTTGCCACCGTATGCTTACATTGGCAGCACTGTACAAACAGCTCAGTAAGGTTTCATAACCTTGATATATCAGTGTCTCACAGCTGTGTTCATGTCGACATGTGGCGGTGTCTTGCTGAGTAGCATTCATTATTGTTGTTATGTGTTTTTGTATGCTGTCGCAAGAATGTCTGAGGTTGAATTAGAGCAACAAATAAGCATTAAATTTCTTGTGAAACTTGGCAAGAGTGGAAATGAAATTAGGGACTTGTTAGTCCAAGTTTATGGTGACAATGCCATGAAAAAAACGGCAGTGTACAAATGGATTAAACGTTTTTCTGAGGAGAGAGAATGCGTCACTAATGAAGATAGGTCAAGGCGGCCAAAACTGACAAAAACATTGCAAAAATTCGTCGAATTCTGCATCAAAATTGTTGGCTGACTGTGAGAAACATTGCATATCAAGTGAACATCAATAGAGAAACAGGAAAATCTTAACTGAAAATCTTGCATGAAAAGGTGTATGCAAAAATGGTCCCAAAGGATCTCACCGATGATCAAAAGCAAAGGAGAGTCAAAGATTGCCAAGATATTTTGGAGAGGCAAGATGATGTTTTGGGTCATGTTATCACTGGTGATGAAACATGGGTGTACCAATAGGACCCTGAAATAAAGATTCGAAGTGCGCAATGGAAGTCAACCATTTCTCCACATCCAAAAATGTTCTGTCAGTCCAAATCAAGAGTCAAAATGATGTTGCTAACCTTTTTTGACGTCAGAGGGATTATTCGTTATGAATTTGTACCAACTGGACAAACAGTTAATCAAGCTTACTATTTGGAAGTGCTGAAAAGGCTGTGTGAAAAAGCTAGATGACCTGAACTTTTCACCAATAATCATGGCTCTTGCATGACGACAATACACCAGCTCACACGGCACTGTCTGTGAAGGAGTTTTTAGCCAGTACACAAATAACTGTATTGGAACACCCCCCCTACTCACCTGATCTGGCCTCCAATGTCTTCTTTCTTTGCCCAAAGATAAAGGAAATATTGAAAGGAAGACATTTTGATGACATTCAGAACATCAAGGATAATACAACAACAGCTCTGATGGCCATTCCAGAAAAAGAGTTCCAAAATTGCTTTGAAGGGTGGACTAGGCACTGTCGTCAGTGCATAGCTTCCCAAGGGGAGTACTTTAAACGTGAACGTAGTGATATTCAGCAATGAGATATGTAGCACTTTTTCTGGGATGAGTTCGCAAACTTATTTACCTATCTATGTCTTAACATTCTGCAGATTCTTCTAAACACATTGAAGATATAAACCAAATCCTTGTTGGCCTTGAGAATGGGACTGGATTTATTTTCAAAAATTAGGGTGGTGGGGTGGTAACTGGGGACATGAAGCAATTGTGACCCTAGGACCTTGATCCATTTGCACATGGATCCATCCTTACCATGTTGCTTGGATTCAAGAACATCTGGGTCATCAGTTATGCTCAGAAAACATGATACTATAGAAAATTATGCTCTTCTTTGTAAAGAGAGAGTGCACAGATAAAAAGTAAGAATATTCTTAGTTTGGTTTGCCTCATTTCTCAAATGACATCGAGATCCAAAATTGAAGCATCCTGACAAGAAGCAAAAGTTCTATACATTAGTGAAAATAGAAGTATACGCAGAAAAGGCATTAGTGTCAGAAGAGTTGAGGGACAAATATTTAAGGCCCTGCAATCAGTGAGTGGCAGCTCTTAGGGTCCCGTGGCAGTTCAGTAAACAGAGACAGATAAGAACTTCTGATGCGAACATTGGGGGACAGTAGCAGGTCTAATACACAGCTGAGGCAGTCTCTCTGGAGGTCTGCAGTGTCAGAGCCATTCCATTGCCCAAGCCTCTTGTGGACCTGGGTCAGGAACCATTGGAAGTAGCTCACAAGGACCATGCTGGGGCAGCTGATTCACTCCCCAGAGGGTGTTGGATGTCTGAGCAGCTCTTGAGGCACACATTAAAGGGACTGTGAAACAATGAGGGTGCTGACTGCATGACAAGGACCAGGAGATATCTGAATGGGTTCTAAGGATTAGGAGACATTGCCAGAAAGGGAGACATACCCAAAGAAACAGTGAAAAGTAAGAACAGATAAAAGCGTCTTAGATGAGGCAAGAGAGTATGAGATGAGATCAGCTAAAGTCACCATTAGGGACATCAGATGGCAGATGCAAAATGTACGTGGAGAATTCCTCCTATTGCAGAACTAACTCAGGTGAAAGAGCTCTGACAAGCCTACCCTTCATGGTTTCATATGAGGGCATATGGAGGATACTTTCATCTGAGGACATCAAACAAGAATAAGCAGAAAGTTGTGCTGCATTCCTGAATGAGAAAATTTGATATCATGAAAATATGAATTCTCCCATTAACACAGAAATTGAGTACAATTCAAATTAGATCCCTGTGTGGTTTTTGTGGGTTTTTTGTTTTTGTTTTAGTGGGGAGGGCTGTTTTTGATTTAAAAAACTTAAAGTTCACATGGAAGAATAAATGTTCAAGAGTAGTAAAAAACTTTTTGAAAAAGAGGACCTTATATTAAAACAGGTGAAGCCTCTATAATAAAAGCAGCATGATGAAATAGCAAAAAGAGAAGTGGAACTGTGTAGAATATGGTATCCTAAAATAGATTCCATTGCCTGTGAGAATTTAATATAGGAAAAATATTTTTTAATTCAGCAGGGAAGAGTGGTTTATTTAATAAATAATACTGGCAAAATTGATTATGCATTCATGGTTTATTTAACAAATAATACTGGCAAAATTGACTATGCATTCATGGTTTATTTAATAAATAATACTGGCAAAATTGACTATGCATTGAGAAAGAATAGATTTGATACCTGTCTCGAATACAAAAATAAATTCCAAATGGAGTAAAAATCTTAAATGTAAAGAATAAAACAATAAAATCATAAAATATAGAAGAAAATGTGAGACCATAAATGCAAACTACAGGCTGGTGAGGCAAGAAACTAGTAAGTTATTTAAAAATTAGTCATATTTTATTTTATAAACATTAAGACTTTTTATTTTTCTATGTATGTGTTCAGTTTATTTATTTATTATTTATTTAAAATTTTTTATTAATATATAGTTAACACATACTATTATATTAGTTTCAGGGGTACACCATAGTTATTCAACATTTATATACCTAAAGAAGTGATCGCCATGATGAGTCCAGCCACCATCTGACACCTCACCGTGCTATTGCAGTATTACTGACTATATTCCCTGTGCTGTACATTACATCCCCATGACTTGTTTCATACCTGGAAATTTGGACTCTTATTCCCCTTTACCTTCCCTCCATTTTTTAAAAAATTATCAATTACGGTTGACGTTCAATATTATTTTATATTAATTTCAGGTGTACGGCATAGTGGTTAAACAATGATGTAATTTTACAAATGATCCTCCTGAACAATCTAGTACCCACCTGACACTTTCCGTAGTTATTACCACATTATTGACTATATTCCCTATGCTTTCCTTTACATCCCCATGACTATTTTGTAACTACCAGTTTGTACTTATTAATCTTTTCACCTTTTTCACCCTGCTCCCATTCTCCTCCCATCTATCACCCCGATAGAGCTGGTACTAATCTGACACCATACACAGTTATTACAATATCATTGACTATATTCCTTATGATACACCTTACATCCACATGACTACTGTGTAACAACCACTTTCTACTTGTTAATCTTTTCTTCTGTAGCACCCACTCCTAATCCCCAAGCCATCTGGCAACCATCAGAATGTTCTCTGTATCTATGAGTTTCTGTTTTGTTCATTTGTTTAGTTCTTTAGATTCCACATATAAGCAAAATCACATTGCATCTGTCTTTGCCTGACATACTCCACTCAGCATAATATCCTCCAGGTCCACTCATGCTGCCACAGATGGCAAGAACCCATTCTCTTCCATGGCTGAGCAATATTTCACTGTATATATGTACCATCTCCTCTTTATCCATTTTTCCATTGACAGACACCCAGGCTACCTCCACATCTTGGCCATTGTAAACAATGCTGAAATGAACATATGGATGCCCAGGTTCCCTCAAAGTAGCATTTTGGGTTTCTTTGGATAAATACCCAGAAGTGCGATTACTGGGACCTTCTTTGTCTCTTGTTATAGCCTTTGTTTTAAAGTCCATTTTGTTTTGTATAGACATCGCTATTCCAGGTTTTGTTTGTTTCCATTTTCATGAAATATCTTTTTCCATCCCTTCACTTTCAGTCTGTGTGTGCCTTTCAGTCTGAAGTAAGTCTCTTGTAGGCAGCATATGTAAGGGTTTTGTTTTCTTATCCATTCAGCCACCTTATTTTTTTTATTGGAGCACTTAATACATTTACATTTAAAGTAATTATTGATAGATATGTAGTTATTGCCATTTTATTATTCATATTTTTGATGTTTGTTTGTTTGTTTTTTGTCTTGAAGAAGTCCATTTAAGATTCCTTGTAATACTGGTTTGGTGTTGATGAAATCCTTTAACTTTCTCTTGTCTGGGAAGCTCTTTAACAGTCCTTCAATTCTAAATGATAGCTTTGCTCAGTAGAGTAGCTTTGGTTGTAGGCCCTTGGTTTTCATCACTTTCAAAATTTTCTGCTAATCCCTCCTGGCCTTCAAAGGTTCTGTTGAGAAATCAGCTGACAGTCTTATGGTGGCTCCCTTATAAGTTTCTAATTGCCTTTCTCTTGCTGCTTTTAAGATTTTTTCTTTGTCTTTAATCTTTGATATTTTAATTATGATTGTCTTGATGTGGGCCTCTTTAGGTTCATCTTGTTTGGGACTCTCTACACTTCCTGGGCTTGTGTCATGCAAGGGCTCAGCTCCGAGCAAATTAATGCAGGATATGGTGAAGCCGAAAAGGAACCATAATGGAGCCATGGAGAGGGTGTTCATACTTCTATATTCTCAATGGCACCTGGTTGAGACACAAGAAGCAAACATCCGCCAATACCCCAACCAGGGGTCTTCCTGCACCAGTCTAAATGGAGGCCTGGTGAGACACAGGAAGTAGTCTCCGCAAGATCCAAAACATCCACGCTTGCTAATGTAGCCACAGCAGTTATATAGCATACAGAACAATAGTGGCTGACATTCAACTGGTTACAGCTAATGGCCAATTAGTACATGGGTGCTTATATAGGGATATGTCCTGTGCATGCACGGGCTACACAACCAAGCCAGCACCTTTCCACGTGAGGCCGAGAGCCTGGAAACTGCTTCCTAGGACTTCTTCCCAATAGTTTGTATATTTATGTTCTTCACCAGGTTAGCAAGGTTTTTCATCATTATTTCTTCAAATAGGTTTTCAATTCCTTGCTCTCTCTTTTCCTTCTTGTATGCCTATGATGTGAATATTGTTATGCTTGATGTTGTCCCAGAGGCCCCTTAAATTATCCCCTTTTTTTTGGGGGGAGGAATTCTTTGGATTCTGCTGTTCTATTTGGGTGTTTTCTGTTACTTTATCTTCTAAATCACTGATTTAATCCTCAGCTTTATTGAATCTACTGTTGATTTCCTCTAACGTATTCTTCATTTCAGTTATTGTATTCTTCATTTCTGACTGGGTCTATTTTAGGTTTTCTATCTCCATTTTTATGTTTCCTATCTCTTTGTTGAAGTTCTTTTCCCTGAGTTCATTGAGCATCCTTATAACCAGCTTTGTAAACTCTGCATCTGGTAGATTGCTTGTCTCCATTTTATTTACTTCTTTTTGGGATCTTTATTCTGTTATTTTATTTGGGACATGTTTCTTTGTCTCCCTGTTTTGACTGCCTCCCTGTGTTTGTTTCTGTGTAATATGTAGGATTGTTATGCCTCCGAAGCTTAATAGAGTGGCCTTATGTAGCAAATGTCTTGTGGGATCCAGTGGTGCAGTCTCTTTTCTCACCAGAGCCAGGTGTTCCAGGTGTGTCCCTTGTGTGGGTTGTGTGTGCTCTTCTGTTGTACTTGAGCCTTGGTTGCTGTGTGCACAGCAATGGGAGGGATTGACCCTCAGGCTGATTGGCTGTGATGACTGGCTGTGAGTATAGTGGAGGAGTTGTGGTACAGGGGCTGACCCTACAGGACAGGATTAGTTTTAGCAGGGCCCTGGTGCCTGTCCAGTCTGCCCTTTAGGTTTGTCATCCTTGGAGGCAGCCGGGTGATGCTCCAACTCAGTCTGATGCTGGCCATTGTCTGTGCCAGCCCTGGGGCCTCCTGGTAGGGGCCCCACTACAGATGAAGTTCAGCCACAGCCTATGTCCTGCCTGGGCTCACCTGGCATGAACCACAAAGCAATCTGCAGATGGCCATCACCCATGCTGGGCTTGCAGGTGCCTCAAGAGACCAAGCTGTGAACTGAGACTGGCCATTGCTGAGGGCTTAGGGCTCCTCAGCAAGAGGTATGGGACATGCTGAAGCCAGATGCTGCTTGCTGTTTTGTGAACCTTTGAGAGATATTAGAAAAGCTGGCAGCATGAGCTAAGACAGGCCATTTGGATGGAAAAACCGCTGGAAGTGGCTTGGGAACAGTGGCTTGGGCATGCCTGAAAGTTAGGTGGAGCAGGGTCTCAGGGAATGGCCAGAGTAGGGTGAACATATGGTGCCAGCCAGGTTGATGGAGACTGACATATGGTGGCCACCTGCTTCTACACGCCTAGACAGGGTAGGGCTCAACAAAGAAACAATGGTTTCCACTAGCACCTCCATCCGGGAGAAAACTGTCACTCTAGCCCTCCTCCTGGAGCCAGGCAACTCAGTTCTTCCTCATATGTCCCTGGCACCTTTTGAGCTGCTGCTCTGGTACTGGAGCTCAGAGCCAGTGAGTCCATTAGTGAGTAAAGTCTTGTGTGAGCCCTTTAAGAGGGTTACCTGGGAATGCAGCCACCGTCTGTCTCACCCAGCCACAATCTATGCTGGTTTTCACCATCAGAAGTTATTGTCTCCCCAGGACTTGTCTCCCCAGTACTGGAACCCTGAACTGGGGAGCCAAGTGTGGGGCTGGGATCCCTCGCTCCTACAGGGTGGAACCTCCACAGCCAAGATATCCCTCCTGATTTTTAATGGTGTGAGATCAGTTGTTCTCCATCTCTGCCCCTTCTACCAGTCTCCAGGTTGCTTCTTCTCTTTGTCCTTAGTTGTAGGGCTTTGATTCAGCTTGATGTCAGGCAATTCCCAATGATGACTGTTCTATAGTTTAGTTGTAATTTTAATGTGGTTGTGACAGGAGTTAAGCACAGCATTTACCTCCTCTGCCATCATGACTGGAATCTGTGTCAATATTAAGACATTTTAAAAGGTAAAACATAACAAGTATAAAAATAGCATATAACCAATGGATTGAGAAAAACGTTTGCAATGGATGTAACAGCTAAAGAGTATATTATATACAAACAGCCATAACAAATTATAACTACAAAAAAGAGACAACTCAATAGAAAGATGGACAGATCTTATAAATCACAAGTCACAGAAGAGCAATTCCAAATGGCTTGAGAAACCACCAACAAAAAGTCTCTAAACGTCCTAGTGGTCAGAGGAAAACAAATTAAAGTAACTGCAAAGTATCACTGTATACCAACAACATTGGCAAAAATTATAAACATATTTCACCTTGTTGGTGCTTTACTGTCAGGAAAAGGGGATGCTCATTCACTGCTGATTAAATTGTGAATTGATCAGCTTTTTGTGAAAACAATCTAGCAAAATCTGTTTTTCTTAAAAAAAGCAAATTGATACCTGGAAATCTAATCTGTACCAATGCAAAAAGAAATATGTTCTCAGATGTTTGTTTCAGTATACTTAGTGAAAACCTAGAAACAAAGTGAATAAATATCAATAGGGGAATAGTTAAATAAATGAGGTAGATTTGACTGAGGCATAGCCTGCAGCTATTAAAGAAATAGCTACAGCTGCATTGGTTAACTTGGAGAACTTCATGAACCTGTTAAACTAGGAATGCAAGATGCAGTGTGTATATATGCAATCCCATTTTGTGAGAGTTAATGACCAAAAAAAAACCCCCTTGATTTTATATATAGATATAAAATCATACATATATACATATATATATATAGGTTTATATATAAAATCATATCTACCCACATATATACATTTATATATAAAATCATATATACATATACATACATATATGTATTCTGTATTTGTATGGTTTATGTATATGAAAATATGCTATGTTCATAAACATATGCACAAAATGATTATGAAAGGATGGTACCAAAAAGGTCACTCGTGGTGACTGGAAGACATGAGGTTTTTAAGTGACTCTAGTGTTGTCTGAGTCTGGGGACAGTTCACAGAGCACGGTGGCTAAGGGGACGGACTCTGGAACAAGATGGGCTGGACTTGAAGTCCACCTCAGCTGCCTTGTAACTGAGTAATTTACTTAATATCCTTCTGCTTCAATTTCTTCCATGGTAAGGTTGATTTATAATACCTAACTCACAGACTTGTTCTGAGAAATTAATTAAATGAGTCAATATTTAAAGCACCTAGAACAGAGCTTGGCACACAGTAAGCAGTGTATAAGTTTTTATTAGTCAGTCGGACATACGTTATTTTATTGCAATGAGAAGGTATTATTTATGTGAACAGAAAAAAATTTGAATGGCATTAAAGGAATGACATTTGTGACCCAGTGGAGCACAAAATCAGAGGATAGAAACATAAAAAAGGGTAGGAAGCATTTTACCTGCGTCATTCCATAGTCCAGATTAGCAAAGCTCAGCAGCAAGAAGAAACTCCTGGGATATGAGTTCCTTCCATGGGAGAAAAGGAGAGTAGGAGGGCCCCAATAGCCTTCATTATCAAGGACCCCCAAAGCCTCACTGCTGGTGTGGACTATAGCCTTCACCACTGAGAATCCCTGCAGTCTCCACGGATGTGGACCGCAGCTGCCAGAGCTTCCCAGAGCCCAGGCCACTGTGCCCTTCTGGAACCAGTGCCATCACGCCCTCTCCCCAGCACTGGCATCATTGCGCTCATTTCTATTTGGCACCAAATCATATTCCTCTGTCTGGATGTACCACATTTTATTTATCCATTGATCTACTGAAGACATCTTGCTTGTCTCCAAGTTTTGGCAATTATGAATAGACCTACTATAAACATCTGTGTGCAGATTTTTGTGTAGACATAAGTTTTCAGTTGTTTTGGGTAAATACCAGGGAGCGTGATTGCTAGATCATATGGCAAGAGTAGGTTTAATTTTGTAATAAACCACCAGAGTGTCTTCCAAAGTGGTTCTACCATTTTGCGTTCCCACTCGCAATGGATGAGTTCCTGTTGCTCCACAGCCTCACCAGCATTTGGTGTTGTCAGTGTTCTGGATTTTGCCCATGCGAATAGACATGTAGTGGTTTGTTGTTTTAATTTGCTTTTCTCAGTTGACATTTGAGATGGAACATCTTTTCATATATTTACTTGCAAGCTATGTGTCTTCTTTGGCGAAGTGTCTGTTAAGGTCTTTGGCTCATTTTTTAATAAGGTTGTTTTCCTTATTGTTGAATTTTAAGATTTTTTTTGTGTGTGGGGGGGTATTTTGGATAATTGTTTTTTTTATCAGATGTGTCTATTATAAATATTTTCTCCCAATCTGTGGCCTGTCTTATGTTTTTGACATTTTCTTTCACGGAACAAAAGTTTTTAATGTTAATGAAGTTCATATTATCAATTATCTCTTTCATGGATCACGTCTGTGGTATGGTATCTAAAAAGTTATCACCATGCCCAAGGTCATTTAGGTTTTATCCTGTTAGGTTTTATAGCTTGCATTTTACATTTAGATCTATGATCCATTTTGAGTTATTTTTGTGGTTAACCTCCAAAATATATAAGAAACTCCTATAATTCTATAGCTATAAAACTAATAACCTGATTAAAAATGAGCTACAGATTTGAATAGACGTTTCTCCAAAGAAGGTATAAAAATGGCCAATATGTATATGAAAAAAATGTATGTCAGTAACCATCAGGGAAATGCAAATCAAAACCAGATTACCACCTCACACAATTCAGAAGGCTATTATTTAAAAAAAAAAAAAAGTCAACAACTGTTGGTGTGGATGTGGGGAACAGGGAACTCTTGCACACTGTTGGTGGACTGTAAAATGGTGCAGCCACTGCGGAAAACAATATGGAGGTTCCTCAAAAAATTAAAAAAGAGCTATCATATGATCAAAGAATACCACTTCTATGTATTTATCCAAAAGAATTGATGTCGGTATCTTGAAGAGATACAAGAACTCCACGTTCACTGCAGCATTACTCATAATACCCAAATGTGGAAACAACTTAAATGTCCATTGACAGAGGAATGGAGAAATAAATTGTGGTATATACAGACAATGGAATCTTAGTCAGCCTTTAAAAAATAAGGAAATTCTGCAATATGCACAACACGGATGAACCTTGAGGACATTTAGCTAAGGGAAATAAGCCAGTCACAGAAAGACAAATACCACATGATTCTGCTTGTATGAGGTATCTAAAAATATTCAGATTTATAGAGTCAAAGAGTGGAATGGTGGTTGCTAGGGGTGGAAGGGATGGGGAAATAGGGAGTTACTAATCAGTAGGTATAACATTTCTGTTAAGCAAGATGAGTGAGTTCTACAGATCTGTACAACACTGTACAGTCAACAGTACTGTATGCACAGCTAAAAATGTAAAGTGGGAGAGCTCCTGTTTTCTTATCCCAGTAAATTAAATAAAGAAAGAAAAATATGGGGAAACAGGAACTGAAAAGATTATAGTTAGACGCCTGTTCTCAAATTCGCTGACACTCTAGAAAAAGGTAAAGAAAGACTAAAAGCAATTAACCAGCATTTTGAAGACCAGTGTGAAAGTCCGAGGACCGTCTTGCGAGAATGTGAAGAGGCTCTAAAAAGAATCTTGCGGTGAGCAGGCACAGAAATATGAGCAGGAGGTCTAGGACTTAGTCACCAGGGTGGCAAAGCACCAAAGGTTAAACTCTCAGCCTTCAGTGCCAAGGTTAGAGCCTCGTTTGCTAAAGAATAGGACACTGGCACATGGGATGGGACTATCTGGGTTGAAAACTCTGAAAATCTTAAATCCCCAAATTTCCCTAAAACTTCTGAGCCTTGAGAAACAGCCCATCCCTCCCTATCAAGAGCTAGCACTTCATTCCCTTGAAGACAATTCAAAGGCCCCTTCCCTGCAAGGTGAGGTTGTACCTCAGGATGAACCCCTCCCTTCTCTTCTGGCTACTAGGTCTATAATTCAGGCGAAGTCACTGGATGTCCCAACCAGAGACCTGCGGGGCATGATAGGGAGGAAAAGGCCCGTACCACAAAGGAGCTGCTGGTCCCAGAGTGTCCTGCTAGGAGCTGGGGAGGATGTGTGTGACTGGATTCTAAGCATGATTGATAAAGGGGGCCTGGAATTTAAGATTGGATAAGGAATGTTTACAAATTAGTTGCATCACACCTCCCAGATACAGAGTGTAACACCTGGCAAAGACTCAAAAGCTGACTAGTAGGATGGCTCCTAGAAGCATGGAGCAAAGTAATGGCCTATGCTCGGTGAGGATAAATATCAGAACTACTGTGGTTGACAGCGGGCGAAGGGATTAAAAGACTCAGGGAAGGGGCACCCTGGAATGATATACTATGTAAAGGCCAGAAAACTCAACAGATGATCATGTGTGATGGCAACACAGGCCCCAAATGTAAAGCTAGTTCTCATGACCTGGTAATTCTCTCCCACCTTTTTCTGAATTAGTGGTGGCTGGTGATGGGCCTGTGTCGGGTGGGGGACCCTGCTCGCTGCGCCATTTGTCGTGCGCGGAGGTCTTCTTGCCGCACCATCTTTCAGGCGGGGCGGCCTGCGGGGTCTCTGCTCCCACTCCCCACACAAGAACGCAGGATATGGTGAGACCAAAAAGGAACACCCACGGAGCCATAGGTAGGGGAGTCATACCACTATGGTCTCACTGGAGGCTGGGCCCACCGGACGCCGACCTGCCGTCCGCCTTTCCGCCAACCGACCGACCGACGACTCTTCTCCACTCTCTCCTCTGTTCCTCTTTCCCGGCTCTCCTCTTCCGCTCTCTTCGGCTCTGCTCGGCTCCTCGGCAATCCTTCGTAGCCGCAGCAGTTATACCAGCGGCCAATCGGCTAACCGGCCACAGCCGACGGCCAATCAGCCACAGCCGAAGGCCATTCACCACCTGAGCCAGCACCCTTCCACGTGAGGCTGAGAGCCTGTAAACTACTTTCTGGGGCTCTGTCCCCACAGCCTGGAAGACAGAAATATCTCTTAGTCTCACTGTGCCTCTGTCACAGGCTGGAGGGGCCTGACACCACCTCAGAAACACTTGAAATTAGAAGATAATTTAAATTAACTAAATCTGAACCCCTGCTGCCACCAGCTCAACTCCTGATAAGGTCAAAGAAGTCAGCCTCTCAGTAGTGTAAGAAGCTGGAAAGCCGAGGGAGACCTCAAGGTGTTGTAGCATATAGGTGAATCGCTTGCAAAGTCCTACTGGAAGGAGGGGGCTGACTTCATTTTTAAGAGGACCAGAGGTAAACTGAAACTAATGGAAGTTTAACTCCTAGTAAGATCAAAGACATCATGCCTTCATTTTAGCTGCCTGTTAGAGGGTTATACGATGTCTGTTATAAAACTTAAAAAGTGTAAGACACATGAAGAAGTAAAAAAATGTGACTTATAATCTAGATTAAAAAAAAAACATCGATAGAAGCAGACCTACAGATGGCAGATGACCAGATATTGGAATTAGAGACATGAATTTCATAATCTCTTTTCTTAACCTCAGAGGTATATTTAGCAAATCATGTCTCATTTATTTCAAGTTTACAATTCCTTCAAATTTTTTCTTACCTACCAGACTGACAAAAATCCAAAGGCTTGACAAAACTGTGGGGAAACACACTTTCATACATTGCTGATTGGAATGAAAAATAGTGTATACTATCCCATGGAGGAGAATTTGACAATACTGAACATTACTCTTATGCACGTATTCTTTGACCTATAGATTTGACTTCTAGGAATTTACCCTGAACATACACTTTTAACAACATGAAAATACATATGTAAAAAGTTATTCATTGCAGCATTATTTGTAATTGTAAAATACTGTAAACTACTTAAATGCTCAAAAAAAAAAAGAGAGAGATTGCTTACATTGGCTAAGTCTAGAATAAGCTGAGAATTAAAACAAATAAGAGCAATAACTGTTGGTTGAATAAACTGGTTTGGAGTACTGTAAACTGGTAAAAAAAACTGAAAGGAAGAAATTTATAATCTATATTTCAAGTGAAAAATGCAAAGGAATATATGTAGTATTCTATCTTTTGTAAGAAAGTACAGAAAAGTAATAAAACACACACGTATCTTAATACTTTTGCAAAAAGAAATACAAGAACGATAATCAAACTAATGAAATTGGTTACCCACAATGATGGAGGTGAGGGGATAGGGTTAAAGGGATAGTAAGAGTGACACTTCCCTGAATACATCTTTCTACACAATTTTGACTTGTGGATTTGTAAAAATGAATAAAGGGAAATCTCACTAAAATGGAGTCAGGAGGCCAGAATGGAGAGCTTTCATAGAAAATCACTTGGTGTCAATTACAGGAAGAATTATCAATTACAGACGAAGACTCGTCAACAGGAAAAAAATAAATTACAGACCTCAATAGGAAAAGATGTGCATTGCATCTCCTACAAGAAATAGACTCAGCCAGTGAGAAACTGTCACCTCCCTGAACTCTGACTTTTCTCTAATGCTCTTTTGTTCAAAACAACACTTCCCAACTTCCTCTTTTTTCCCCATAAAGTAACATTCTTCTCCTTTGTTTATTCGACTTGCCTATGGCGCTTGCTAGAGCTTGCTTGTCCCAAATTGCAATTCTTTGCTGTTCCTGAATAACTCCCCCCCCTTTTTTTTTTTGCTGATAAAATAACTGATCGTTTTATTTTTAAGGTGAATAGATTCATATTAATGTTCTACATATCCAATAAAATAAAATAAACAAAGATGGGGGGGGGAATCTCAACTAAATGAAAACAGTAACAAATGAACCTGTTTCCAATGAGTACAGTGATTTGCCTGAGGAAGGTTTTCATTGTTTCTTGTGGTAAAATATACAAAACATAACATTTACCATTTTAAACATTTTTAAGTGTATACTTTTGTGGCCTTAAGTACATTCACACTGTTGTACAGTCATCACCACCATCTAGCTCAGAACTCTCTCCATCTTGCAAAACTGAAACTCTATACCTGTTAATGCTGTTTAATGACAGAAATTTCCACTCCTAATGACATTGTCACCCAGTCCTAGACCACGCCACTCTACTTTCTGCCGCTATGATTTTGACTACTCTAGGTACCTCATCTAAGTGGAATCATACAGTCTCTGTCCTTTTGTGATTGGCTTGTTTCTTAGCATCATGTCATCAAGGTCCATCCATGATGTGTCAGAATTTCCTTCCTTTTTAAAGCTGAATAATATTCCATTGTGTGTATGTACTACATTTGTTTATCTATTAATCAGTCAGTGGACACTGGAGTTGCTTCCACCTTTTGACTATTACAAATAATGCTGCTATAAACATGGGTATACAAATATCTCTTTGAGACCTTGCTTTAATTTTATTTTTTTGGTATATATACAGAAGTGGAGTTGCTATATGTATGGTAATTCCATCTTTAATATTTTGAAGAACAGCCACATTGTTGTCCATAGCAACTGTATCATTTTACATTCCCACCAACAATGCACAAGGGTTCCAATTTCTCTACTTCCTCGCCAATGCCTGTCATTTTCTGATTTTGATAATAGCTTTCCTAATGGGTATATGGTGTTATCTCCTTGTGGTCTTGATTTGCATTTCCCTGATGATGAGTGATCTTGACCATCTTTTCATGTACCTGTTGGCCATTTGTATATCTTCTTTAGAGAAATGTCTATTCAAGTCCTTTGTCCATTTTTTAGTTGGGTTGATTTTTTATGGTTGAGTTTTAAAAGTTCTTTATATATTATGGATATTTATCCATTGTCAGATATATGCGAAACAAATATTTTCTCTGAGTCCATCGTTTGCCTTTTCGCTCCGTTGCTTATTTTCTTGGATGCACGAAAGCATTTAATTTTGATGTAGTTCAATTTATCTATTTTTTTCCCATACTTTTGGTGAGATAGCCAAGAAACCACTGCCAAAGGCAATATCATGAACCTTTCCCTCTATGTTTTCTTATAAGAGTTGTAGTTTTAGGTCTTTGATCCATTTTGGGTTAATTTTTGTATATGGTATAAAGTAAAAAAATCTAACTTCATTTCTTTGCATATAAATACCCAGTTTCTCCAGAACCATTTGTTGAAAAGACTGTCCTTTCCTCATTGAATGGCCTTGGCACTCTTGTTGAAAATCATGTTACCATTTATTTCTGGGCTGTTTTATTTCATTGGTCTATATGTCTTGTCTATCTGCCAGTATCCCAAATAAATTTTGAACACAATACTTTGACTTCAGTTTAAAGGAAAAAATATGGTAAACAAATCTTGAATTCTTCTCAATAGGTTTGTTTGTTGTAGTTGTATAAATATCATAAAACTATTGTGTGAATATGGCAGAATTGAGCAAATATATATATATATATATATATATATATATATATATATATATATATGTATCTATATCTGTCTATCATCTATCTATCTATCTATCTATCTATCTATCATCTATCTATCTATGAAGGGGCGTTCACTGAACAAATCTGGGATAATTTGAGAATCAACATAAATAAAAACAATAATAGAGTGAATAAAGCAAGAGCCCATGAATCCATATTGACAGCAAATAATAAATTAAATATATGGGAAGAAGTCCCATACAGTAAAATACTGTATTTAGCAAATACAGTTGCACTGATGGAATCAGAAAACCACTGTTTAAAAACCATCTTAGTGAAAATAGACTTAGGCAAGAATCATTATGTTGGCCAAATTGGGGGAGGAAAAACAAGGTATAGTCTCAGAGTATCTGCATACAAGATTTCTTATTTTTACAAATGGAAAAATAGTGGTTTACAGTGAGGAAACCTTACTACACAGATGACTACCATTAACTTCATTAGCCAGTGGACCATGTAAAGTTGGGGCTTTGAGGAGAATGACAAGTTAGTATTAAGATACCTTCTGAAACATCTGTGTAGGTGGGAGGCATGAAAACAAAGGAGGGTGAGGAAACGAAAGATGGTATTTTGGAGAGGACTGAAGAACACATGCTCACCATGTGCTAAGAGTTCTACATCTGAAGCACAAGGAATAGGAGACTGCCCACTGCCCAGATCGCCTTGGAGAAGAGCTTACTGCCCACACTTGGGCAGATTCTTGCCCACACTGCAGGGTGGGCTCAGCAGCTGAGGTCTGCCTGGCCCCACTTCACAGCCCTCCTAGGACACCGGCTCCGGGACTGCTGGGCAGGAGAGCAATGGTCCGGTCCCCGTCAGCTGGATGGGGACAATCTAAGGGCTGTGCTCACAGCAGAGCCCCCACCAGATTGGTGAAGGCTTTGTCAGGCCTGCCTGGCAGGTGGACTTCTTGCTCTGCCAGCCCTGCTTTCTTCCTCTGCCTTTCACAGGTTCATTGATCTCTATTCAACCTGTACACCAAACTCAGCCTTTGCTTCTAGAGAACCCAACCTACAACAGGCTGGCTCAAAAGCTACTGCTTCTTTCCACTGAATTAAAAAGGAAAAGAAAGAAAATCATACACTTACAAAAATACATTGTTTCAAAAGAAAGTAACAGATGAACACAGGCTGTTCCAACTAATGAAAATCTTGTTTTTGGAAATCTGTATGTCAGTTATTGAAGGGGGGGGGGAGAGGGGGATAAATTTGTCCGAGATGCACATTGTTGCAGGAGGTTGGATTCTGTTATTATTAATAGTTTCCTTGGCCTGCTGTAACAAAGTAACACAAACTAGGCGGCTCAAAACCACAGAAACTTAGTTCTGGAGGCTAGAAGTCTGACATTAAGGTGTTGGCAGGGCCATACTCACTCTCTGGCTTCTGTGGGTGCTGGTGTGCAGCGCCACGACTTCAATGCCTAACCCATCTTTGGCCATCTTCTGTCTTCCCTCTGTCTGTCTTCACACTACATCTCCTCTCTGTGTCTCTCTCCTAGTCTCCTCTTTCTTTCATAAAGACACCAGTTGCATCCGACTAAGGGCCATCATTCCTCCAGTATGACCTCATCTTAATTTATATCTTAATCTGTAAAGACCCTATTTCCAAACAAGGTCATATTCACAGGTACGAGGGGTTAAGACTTGAATGATCTCTTGTGAGGATTGTAAAGAAAAAAAACTGCTGTGAGTTTCTTCTCTATTTTCAATATTTCTAGCACAAAATGTGGGAAAAGGGAGAGGATTTCCCCAAACCAAGCAATTCTGCAAGAACAACTGGGTGTTCTATGGTTCAATTCAGTCCGGACACTATCTGGAGTTAGAATTAGATCCCACAGATTAAGGGCTCAGTTCCACAAGATGGCCTAATTCCCCCACCCCACCGCCCCACACTTCAGATCCAAAATCCAGGTTGTCACCTGTAGTTCTGACCAACTGGCTGTAAATTAAAGTTCCTATGACTCCCCCTCCCCCTTCCTGGATTCAGTTAATTTGCTAGAATTGCTCACAGAACTCAGAAACATTTTACTTAGTAGATCACTTATTTATTATAAAATGATATAACTCAGGAACAGGCAGATGGAAGAGATGCATAGGGCAAGGTGTGTGGGAAGGGGTGTGTGGCTCCCGTGCCACCTTCAGACCTGCCACTCACTCTCCCCATATCTCAACATGTTCACCAACCTGGAAGCTCTCTGAATTTTGTCCTTTTGTGTTTTTATGGAGGCCTTTTTTATATAGGTATGACTGATTAAATCATTGATCCTAGGTGATGGAACTCAACCTCCAGCTTCTCCCCATTTCCTCAGAGGTCTGGGGATGGGGTGGGGAGCTGAAAGTTCTAACTCTCTAATCACAAAGTTGGTTCTCCTGGCAACCAGCCCCCATCCTTAGGGGCTTTCCAAAAGTCACTTCATTAAGATAAACTCAGGTGTGGTTGAGAGTGGCTTTCTTAAGAATAGCAAAAGATACCTTTATTGCTCTAATCCCTTAGGAAATCACAAAGGTTTTAGAAGCTCTGTGCAGGAACAAGGACAAAGATGAAACATAATATTTCTTACTGCAAGTCAGACTATCACAGGAGCACAACTCGATTCACGACAGATTCTGTCCTAGACCAGTTTACTGCAGCCTGTTAATCCCGGTGCTGCTGATGTGTAGTAACCACAGTGACACAAGGAATACCGTTCCCATCGTCACCACACAGCTGTCTTGATTCCTGGCAAATGGCTCTAAGCAGCAGCATGGTGGGGTCTTCAGAGAAGAGTGGTGAAGGGAATGAGGAATTTTAGATGTGTAATAGGTCGTGTGGCCTCTGAGAGGAAGGAAGCTCTATTGCAGGGGAATAGGCAGGGGTTTGGGAGGACATGGTGCTTCGTCCAGGCATCCTGCACATGAAGTCCTGCCATGACCCTGTGTTGGCCTCCTTCGCTGGGGCTTTGGCTCAAGTGCAGGCTCTGCATGGATGGACATTGTGGTCCAAAGTAATCCTTGTTGTGCTGAGGCCTGCAGCTCTGGGAGCAGCTTTGGGGAAAGCAGTGCTGGGGATGGCAGAAGACGGGGTGAGGACAGGGGGGCAGTCAAAGGTGGCACATTTGGATAGCTATATTCATATATAAATACGGACAAACTTAACCAAAAATAAGTTCCTTGAACCAAAAAGATCTCTGCCAACATGTTATATAATTAGGCATTTGTTAAGAGATTTTGAAGCAGATCACTCTTACAAAGTTGGGGGTTGTCCAAGCTAGGAAATTTCCTGATAAAATTGTCCAGCCACATAAGCAATTAGGAGGGTACACTCGGTAGGTAGCCCAGACAAATGTGCTGATTCCCACATTGTATGTGGAATTTTTTATAGCTTATTTGTGGATAGAAAATAGCTTAAAATATTTTCAGGAACTTGTCCCTTTCTCCAGAAAGAGTGGTGGTTATTGAGAAACTCCGTTTTGCTTTGCTGCCTGGCCTCCCAGAGGCGGGTAAGCTGTTCGTGATGTTCAAGCTGTTAGTGATGTTTAAGCAGTGTGTTTGGGATACAGGAGTCATTTTGCATCTGTTTTGCATAAAGGCATCAAACGTGGTGCTGAAATATGTTAAAGTTATTAGATAATTTAATACAATGTCATTGTTTTCCTTAGGGGCCAGTGGCTCTGCTTATTTAAAACAAAACTCTTGCCTCCTATTTAGTATTTCGGGATACATCAGTGATGTATTATTAATGTAGTTAGGATGTTACTATTTTTAGACACATTAAATTAAGAAAGGAAGAAGGTAGTTATGTAGGCCAAATTTAGTAAAAACATATGTAGAACTAAAATGTAAATACTTAGCAGAATTTGAAGAGTTGACTGTGACTCTACACTTGAATGTTTTCACTTTAAGTGTATGACAATCAGTGGAAAAAAATACGTGCTTTACAGAGCACCCTCCTTTCACTGAAATTTTAATATTTGTGAGACAAAAAAATCGATCTGAGTTTTTAAACAAGCAGGTAAATATAAGGACTAGTTATAATTTGGTTGGGCTGAAAATTCTAATTAGGTTCAACAGAACGAATGTTGAAATGAAATGGCTCCTGAATTTTCTATATAGCGGGTCTTGGAATAACGTTGTTTTATTCACTGTTACTTCATTGTAACATTGATAAGGAAAAAAGAAACCGATTCCCTACCAGGGCTACTACTGTGTGTGTGGAATTTGCACATTCTTCCCATGTCTCCCTGGGTTTTCCTGAGGCACTCCTGTTTCCTCCCACATCCCACAGGTGTCCACGTGAGGTGAACTGCAGTGTCTCAGTTGCCCCAGTCTGAATGAGTGTGGGTGTGGGAGTGAGTGCGTCGTGGATGGGTGTCTTGCCCAGGGTGGGTGCCTGCTTGCACCCTGAGCAGCCCCAAGAGGCTCTGGCCACCCAGAACTGGAAAAATCATTGTCTTACTTGTTTTTATTAATCTTTCTTAAATATATGTATAGTTCATATTTATTTTAGTGTTTAATACCAGAGGTACTTTGGGTCTTTATTTAGAGGTTTGCTGATGATTTGGTGACCAGACATATGCCATAGGAACTTAACCCTTATGTATATCAATTAGCCTGTGGTGAAACTGCTTTTGTTACGGAACCTATGGACGATGACGTTAAGTGAGGACTTACTGTGCAGTGACACAAAGAAGTTGTGGCTGATTAGAATATACAGCATATATGTATTAATAACTCTGGAGCTAGGTACATGTAAAAGTGGATCTAGAAATCTCCTTCCCTAAGGGCCTAAACTAGATTTAACAAGATTTCAAGATAGGCAAGGATCAACTTTTGTGCCATTAAGACATGGAAAATGAGTCTTGTGATAACATAATAGCAATTCTGGGCCTATTCCAAATTATCAAAACATCACAATTTACATTTTTGACTTAACCAATTTGAAGTGGAATTAAGAAGGAAGGAAGGTGATTTGGAAGTTAAAATTAATTAATTCAGGAATTCTGCCTTGCTCGGATGAAGATCCAGGGTTGCAGTTGTGATGCTTTTCGCAAACCTTACCCGAACAATGTAATATATAATTTGACATCTAAGCTTCTCTCCATCATTGGAAAGATTTGGAGTTACTTTTTATTAATAGTTTAATCTCCATGGAAATGCATTTTGGGTCACCTGGGCCACATTTTTCCTTGACTGACTGAGGAGAGAAATGGATGGCAACTCTGAGGAAGAGACTCAAGGACTGAAGGCAATTTAGTGGGTGGCCCAGTGGTGTTGGAAAGAAGGAACCACCCACAGAAGCAGGGGTCCTACAACTTTGGACATGGAGGGTACCACTAAGGTCACTTGGCTTGTGGACTCCTACTGTGTGTAGGGAATTCTGCAGCTCTGAGGATCTTTAGAGATAGGGGCAGGGGGCAACGGGACAGCCCAATGGGTGGGGCTCTGGGCACCCAATACTCTGTGCAACCAGGGAGGGCCCATCTGATTAATATATTTGGGTCCTGCATAAGGTTTTGTATGAAAAAAGACTCCACTGTATGGCATACCAATATTTAAAAATCAATGTAGTTGGAGTCCCCTGCCGCCCACCACTCTTCCAGTAGCATTATTGCAGAATTATGAGAAGAAATAGCTAAGGATGGATGCACATGAACTAGTCTCATGCGTGCATGCATTTTTTCAACAAATGTTCACAGAGCACCTATGAAGTACCAGCTAAAGTGCTTCATCGAGATCCCAGAGTGGCTAGAATGAGCCACATGGTTTACCCATCAGTTGGAGTGAAATGATTTGATAACAATTTGCACATAATAACTTTTTAATATGCTCAGCATGTATTATTACAAATAGAATTATCAAGAAATGACAAGCTTCCCTTTTCCACCCACATTACAGAACTAGATTTGGGCATCTGAATGATAAGAAAAGTTAACCATTTGCAATTTTACTTCCAAAGATATTCACTGTGTTCCAAAAATTGGTGGGGGAATAACTGCAAAGAGAGACAAAGGCTGGTATAGTGGGAACTGATGGCTCAGGCTTGATGGAAGCAGAGCAAAAGTAAACCCACTGTGTTTGTTAGAGAGAGGGCAGTGCTGCTGAATGGGAGCTGTAGCTGGGCCCAGCACGGGAGCAGAGTGGGCTCTGGGGGCCATAGTATAAGAGCGACTGATGGTGCACGGATGTGCTCTCTCTTGTATTCCGGTATCCTGAAGCTTGTATCCTCGTGGCCAAGATCCTGAGGCAGAGTTCAGGTTCTGAAGCCCCTGTTTTGGAGAGCAGACTCAAATTCCTGGCATCTGAGCAGTCTTTCCTACTGAAAGTTGGCCAGGAGAGGAATCAGGTGTTCCTTGGCTTCCCTCTGATCTCCTTGTTCACGGGGGATGTTGGAAATAGGGTGACCAAACTCATCCAGGTCTACCCAGGACTTTCCTGGTTCTAGCACTGCAAGTCCCATGTCCTAGAAATTTCTTCATTCCCAGGTTAAGTAGGATGAATAGTCATCCTAAGGAAGAAAGAGCCAAGTGAATACACTAGGTACTGCAGTTAAAAAAACACACCAAAAACATCACAACAGTTAGTGGCTTACAACAACTATCATTTGGTTTGATCACCATCTGCTCTTGACTGGGATCCGCTGGGTGGTTCTTCTCTGGTCTCGCTGATGATTATTTGTGTAGCTGTCGTGTAGCTGTCTTCAGCCATGGGTCAGCTGGCGGCCGGGCTCAGCTGGGCGCATCTGGTCCTTGCTCCCTGTCCAAGTCATCTCAGGGCCTCTCCCTTTCCACATGGTCTGTCCAAGGGGCTTTTTCAAGCAGGGAAGCTGACCTACATGGAGGCACATGACTCCTCAGAGTACAAAAGCTGCCTGCGTTCTCAAGGCTCAGGCCTGGACCTGCAGCGGACTCCACCAGATCTTACTGTAAAAGCCAGACAACAGCACTCTAGAATCAAGGTGAGGGGACTGCACAAGGGGTGAATACCGAGGGGGAGGGGCAGGTCATAGGGGCTGCCAGAGCACCAGTCTGCTCCAGGGGGCCAGTGAGATGCTCACAGAGACCAGCAGGGGTTTGACACACTCTGACCTGTTGGCTGGGCCACCTTCCTTGCTCTCCTCACACTCAGCGAGAAATGAATGTGACTAGTGTGACCACTGCTCAGAGACTTCAAGAGCTCCCGGTAGCTGTAGGACACGTTTATCCCTATTCTTACTTGTGCTAAGAGTACTGAAGATGCTGCATCCCTATTTAGGTTGCCAGTAAGTTTGCAAGAAGTAACAGATTAAGAGGCCCCGGTCACATACTGATGTGAAGCAACAAAGGACCTGACTTCCCTTCCATGCAACGCTTCTTGGGGAATGAGCACGTACCTATTCCAGGGCCTCTGCTCAGGGCAGGAATTACAGCAACGACCAAAGCTCAGCACCTGGCTTAAAGGAGTCGACCCTTCTCCACATGGAACCTTTCCACCCAAGCGCCAAGCCTTGTCTTAAAGTTTAAACAAATGCCAGGATTGGTCCTTCCCTCCTCTCTCTACTGCCACTCTGACTCCTGCACAGTCTTGATTTTCCAGTCAGTTTCTCTCCTGGGCTGTGAGCCTCCCGAGGGCAGAGAGAGGCCCAGCAGTTCTCGACCACACGGCTGGCGAAGGGTACACTCTCTGGCCAGGGTGGTCCAGCTGGCACTCATGCAAGACCAGCCCTGCCCCTTCACTTGAGAGCAGCTCCAATCTCGCTGGTTTCCACATCCCTCGGGCATTCCTTTCCCTCTTCTCTCCTCCCCCCACTTTTTTTTGGCGAAAAAAATCTGGCCCTTTCTCAACCTCCCCCTACACACACTCCACCTTAAAAGAACCCCGGCTGCCTCCAGGTTCTGGATCTGCTGCTTCCCTTTCTCCTCCTGGCCTTCTGCTCCATCACTGTGGGCACTACCTGGGCATTCTGACTTCTAGCTCCTTCCCTCTCTTTTCCTCCCCACCCCGCTCCGCGTCGCCGCCAGCCCCGGCGCGTCCCGCCTCCGCTCTGTCGCTTTAAGCAGGTTCCGGGCCGCGCCCCTCCCTCCCGGCTCCCGGCGCTGGCGGCTGCTCGCCGCCTCCCCGCGCCTCCTCTCCTCTCCCGCCGCTCCTCTCCCGCTCCTCCCGCTCCTCCTCTCCAGGTCCTCCTCCTCCCAGCCGCCGCCGGCCCCACGCGCGCTCTGCTGCTCGCAGCCTCCGCGGACCCGCAGCCATGGCCGACATCAAGACGGGCATCTTCGCCAAGAACGTCCAGAAACGACTCAACCGAGCGCAGGAAAAGGTCAGGAGCGGGCGATGGGGCAGGCGGCGAGGGCAGCGGGCCAGGGGAGCGAAGGAGGCCGGGTGGCAGCGGTGCGGGGCCGGGGTCGCGGGGACTCCGTGCCCTCGGCCGCGGCGACTGCAGCGAGGCGGCACCGGGCCGGGAGGCGGGATGCCAGGGCCGCGCGGACCCGGTCCCGGAGGCGCACGGTCTGCTGAGCCTCCCGCTCCCTCGCCCCCAGCGCGGCTGGCAGCTCTGCCGACTCTTCGGGCCGGCGCGCGGCACGAGCGGCCGCAGGTGCGGCGGGAGGGCTGCCTGCTGCCCCCGAGCCGAGCGCATCTCCCTCCGGGCGCCCGCTCCCCACTTGCCGGCAGGCAGCTGGTGGGGACGCGCCCGCAGGTCGGGGCGGGAGATTGCGGCAGTGTCTCTCCTCCGGGGGCGGGTGTTTGGGGCTACGGAGTGCGGCAGAAACGAACAGGTTAGCGCAGAAGATACCCCCAGCGTCTGTGTTGTGATCGAGAAAAATACAATCGTTTTAATACGGCGCTGGGGAATCCTGGAGTTCAAAAGAGAGATCTAAATACACACTTTTTTTTGGTCTCCCTCTCTGTGTGACCCTTTTGACGCCAGTGTCCTTCTCTGGAAGGTCAAAAATGTCCTGACCCTAAAATCTTCTCTGGACATTTGTGCATAAAGGAGAGCGTTTTATTCCATTAAAAAATTCATATTGCACGGGCGGGTTCCCTGTTGTTTTACAAGCCAACTGGCCGCAGTAATTTATTTGTCTCACCCAGAGCTATGCACCAGCGGACCCCAGGTCCATACCCGAGAGGTGGGAGAGGTATTGTACCGGGCCCTGGGCTGGGCTGGCTGCCCTGTGACTGCTTGTCATCAAGCCCTTGCCCGCACCGACGTCCTCATTTGTGTTCTGAGCAAAGGGCATTCATACGGCAGCTTGAACTTGAAAATTAATACCAGCTAATGAGCTTGATGGTGTATATCAGTCGAACTGTGTTCTCTCACGTGGAAGGATTTCCATCCCCGGGTTACTGGGTGTTTAGCGTTATCCTGTTTTAGTGGAAGTCAGATTTGCCGCGTTGCTCACTGTGGCAGTGAATTTTCCTCTTCAGATCCAGGCCGAGGCTGCCATCCACTTCCCGCTGGTCCTAGGAACTGAGCAGAATGGGGCACTGGTCCCTTTTCCTGTCACGGCCCGGAGGCCCTCCACTCATGCACATTCTCAAAGCAGTAAGAGGATTGTATTTCTTTTAATATCTCCTCAGGCTCATCCTGAACTAACCTGACCCTCTCCTGCCGCTCCTTCAGCAAGCTCAATTAGCAAGGCTTCCTGCCCCTTGCCAGCCCCTGGTTACTTGTCCATAAAGTAGCCAGGATCTAGTGGGATCTGAGTTAGGTGTTGTCAAAATTTTTTTCATACATACCTCATTTTACCCACTTGTAGGTACTCCCGTCTCTGCCAAGTAATTGCTGGAATCTTTGGTCTGAAGCTTTTCATTGAATCCACTTTCCATCTGTGAAGGAATTTAGTGATATATTGTGCCTTTTCACATATTATTTCTTAATCTAGGTCACCAGCTGTTACTATGCCAAAAATAAATGAAAAGACAATGTAATCTGTGTTACATAGTATTTAAGCCCTCACAAAATGGTGAAAACTCACTTTCTCATTATTAAGGTCAAGTGTGTGTTATGATTGCAGTTGTGGATGGTGATCACTCTTCTATGGGAATGGGGGTCGACCACGAGCCTTGGGCAGGGCTTCAAGTGTCCTGTTTTCTTCCCTGGGGAAAGTTGCTGATGAAAAGTGCCTGTTGCACCTGGTTGAGGAGGTTAAGACACCAAGAGGCTGAGAGTATGGGTTTTGCCTCTGGGTAAGTTCTGTGGCCTTCCCCAGCCTGTGCAGCACAGGGAGGGGGGAAATCCAGGTAAGGTAGCCCAGCCAAGCCCACTGGAAGCTCCTAGAGAATGGAAAGCAGGCTTCAGGTGCTGCAGGCTTCATTACACATCTCCCCCCATGACGCCTTCATTTTGCATCTTTGGTCTCTTCCTCTTTCCCAATGCACATGCTCCATTGCAATAACTATATACTGCATATGTTCTCAAGACCCTTTGCTTGTTTTTACAACCAAATCTTTCCAAAAGAGAGTCCACTCTCTTTAATTGGATTGTCTGCACTCCCTTTCTCATCTGTGCTCCACTTAACAGCTTGCATGCATTTTGGCTCCACATGCGTGACTGAAACTACTCTGAGAGGTAATCTACAGTTTTTTATAAAGTTAAAATACATTTTTCGTTCTTACTGCAAGTCAATAAGGGTTCATTGGAGACAGAATGAAATATACATGTAAGCTAAAAACAACTCCAACAAATTAGGTCACTCATAATTTCACCACCCAGAGATTTCACTATTATTTGATGTGTACCTTATAGATCTTTTCCTGTATGTGTATATTTACATGAGTACAACTGAAATATAGGCTCATACGACAGTAGTCCCCCCTTATCCTCGGTTTGGCTTTCCATGATTTCAGTTACCCACAGTCAACTGCATGCTGATAGTATCAAATGGAAAATTCCAGAAATAAACAATTTGTAAGTTTTATATTGCATGCCACTCTGGGTATAGTGTGACATCTCACCGTCCCACTCTGTCCCATCCTTGATGTGAATCATCCCTTTGTCCAGCACCTCCATGTGTGTCCACTTCCCCACCCGTTATTCACTTAGTAACCCTCTCAGCTGTTATGGGAGTGCAGGCCTTGTGTTCAAATAACCGTTGTCGTCAGAAGGTCAGGAGAAGCCAAGCCTTAACACTGTGTCACAACATCTATGTCATTCACCTCACTTCATCTCATCATATAAGCATTGCATCATCTCACATCATAAGAAGAGAAGGGGTGAGTACAGTATAAGAAGAGATTTTGAGAGATACCACATTCACATAACTTTTATTATGATGTATTGTTATAATTCTAGTTTCTTATTAGTTATTATTAATCTCTTACTGTGCCTAACGTATTAAATATTATCATAGGTATGTATGTATAGAAAAAAGCATGGTACATGCAGGGTTTGGTACTATCCGTGGTTTCAGGCATCCACTGGGGGCCCTGGAAAGTATCTCCCATGTTGATTAGAGGGGAATACTATATAGATATAGATATGGTTTTGTAATCTGTTTATTTCATTTAATAATTATGAACATTCTTCAATACATGTATGTTGTCTACCAACATTTTAAATGAATAGTATTGGAATGTATGGATTTTAACGAATCCCCTATATTTTGGATAGTTTTCAACGTTCCTGGTTATAATTACAAATCAGTGAGAAACTTTGAAGGAAAAATATTGGCAAATACCCTTAAGTATCTCCTTAGATAAATGCCTGGAAGAAGAATTATTGTTTCAAAGGTATGCTTATCTTTATTATAGATAGATTGCCTTTCAGAAGGGTGGTATTAATTTACATTCTCATCCACAGTCACTGAGCCACTTGCCAACACCTGATAATAAAAGTTAAAACAATCTTCAGCTATGTCATTAGAAAAATTAGTTTCTGTTTATTTCATTTGTTTTGAATTTTAAAACTGAACATTATTTCTTGTATTCCATTTGACATTTGTCTTTCATTTTCCTATTGTATGTTTATGTGTTTGCACATTTTGTGTAGCATCCATCTTGTTATTTGTAAGGGTAGAACCATATCCTAAAGGTTGCAAACAGTCTTTCTTCCTTTCCTTTTTACTTTTTAATGTTTTTGATGATATTTTTTGGGTATAGAGAATGTTTATGTTTTATGTATATTTGCTTAAATCTATGAAATGGTTTTGTATGGTTTCTCTTCTGTGTGTTGAATTAGAATCCTGCCACTTGTAAGTATCAGAAAATTCAATTCAAACTCGCATAAGGAAAACAATTTAAAATAAATAAAAATATGGTTTTGTACATATAACTTTGAATGAGGTTTTATATAAATATACATTTGCATTCTATATACATATATTCTTGTACAAATGCATCTATGAAATAGATGCATATGTATGCATGTATATTATATATGTATATTAACTCATTTGATCCTATGACGTAGGTACTATTACCATCCCATTTTATAGATGAGGAAGAGATTAAGTAATTAATATGCCCAAGGTCACTCAGTAAGTAGTAAAGCCAGAGTATGAACCCGAGCATTCCAGTGCTTGGATTCCATTACACAATATGGCCTCTTATAATTATGAAAAGGCAAGGGTCAACACACTTCAGGCCTGCATGGAACCAGGGGCTCAGTCACAGATGTCAGTGCTCAGGTGCCTTCTCCCATCTCTCATCTCCGCTCTCCATCCTGTCAGCCTCATTGTTGGGCTAGTTCTTCTCTCTTGATGGCAAGATGGCTGCCAGCAGTTCTAAGTACCAGAATGTCTATACAGAGTACTCCTCAGTATAGCCCTCATTGGCCCAAATTGGGCCTTGTGCCTCCTGGAAGAAAAAAAAAAATCTCTCTGGACAAGGGCCAGGACCACAGGTTGGATATGGTCTTAAATCACAAGCAACTATTGAAGCTGGGATGGAGAAATTCCTTCTATACCATATGGACTGATAATGGTAAGGGGAAGGAAAATTAGAATACAGAAGGAGGAATGGATGGTGAACTGGGAGAATGAAAGGTGTCACTGAGGCATATTTAGAGACACCTTGTGATATGTGATAAGTATGTGATAAATAATCACATATTTAATAATTTAGGATTTAAAATTTCTTTAAACATTAAATTATTTTATTTCCCATCAAATTAATATATGCATAGTTTAAAAAATCAAATATTATTAAGAGGCTGGTTATGAAAAATAGCAGCCCCCTATCCTCCCTCTCCTCAACCTCCAGTATTGTTTCCCAGGGGCAGTGCTTACTAACCATAAGATTTCTCAAAAATATGCTTATGTAACTACTTCTGGGTCTATCCTTTCATGTTTGGTAAAGATTAGGTAATTTAGCTCTCTTATATTCATCCCTCTAATTCCACATCCTTTAATCATATAGCAAAAAAATATTTATTGCTGAGGATTATGTTTTTAAAAATGAAAGTATAATTTTTATTGAATAAAGTATATAATTCTTAAGTATTCAGCTTGGTGAATTTTTATGTATGTAGTTATCTGTATAGCTACCACCCAGGTCAAAGTATAGAACATTTCTATCATACCAGATACCCAATTTTACTGTCATTTCCCTGATAAGCATCCTTTCATGTATTGGTAGTTAGTATTTTGTGAAGTGTCTGTTAAGTCTTTTGCCTGTTTTTTATTTGGGTTGTTTGTTATTTCTTTATTAGAAGTTCTTTATATATTTCAGATATGAGTCCTTTATCACATAGATATTTTGTAAACATTTTTTCTCAGAAAGAGGCTTGCTTTTTCACTCTCTTAATGGTATCCTTTGATGAGCTGAAGTTTTAAATTTTTATGAAGTCTTATCTGAGATTGTTTTACATAAAGTTTTTTGTTTTCCCTGGAGTTTTTAATTGCCTTTTTTTCATTGCTATTTTAATGTGAACTATTTAGAATTGTTTGTGCTTCCTCAGATCTGTCAAGTGCCTCTCAATATTATTATGAAAGGTTCAATGCATCAGATAATGTGATTGTTCTGTTTTTTTCAACTAATGAACTCCCTACCACCCCTGCCCCCACTTTTTGAATTCTCTGACTTTTGGCTATAATCTGGGCTGATTCTTTCCTAGGTTTGCTATATAGCTGTTTTTTAAGGTCTTCCCTTGCCAATGTTGGCATCGAGGAAGGGACTTGAAGGCCCTTCAATTTTATATCCCCAGGTTTTCAGCTAGTACCCTATTGTCAGTGTTGTAATTTATCCTCACATTCTGGAGTACTTGGTGGAACCAGCTCCTCAACCTGAGTGTGTTTGTGTGTGTGACTGTTGTGAGAGTTGACGGCTGCTTCATTTATTGCCCTGTACAGGCGCTTTTGTTTTGATGCGTTCTCTGTTCTGCTGAGTTGTTTTCATTCTTTGTGCTCTTTTATGTTTCTGTAAAATGTATTAAACTCTCTCATCTACTAATGATGCCTCTCCTCTTTTTGTCCTTCTGTTTATGCCTTTTTTATTTCTTTACTGTCATTGAAGTTGAATTTTGAGAAGAGATGGAAATAAACACATGCAATCAGTCTGCTTATCCAGAGCCTTTTTACTTAAATGTTTAATCCCTCTGGGATTTATTATTATTTTTTTGTCCATCTTCTATTTGTGAAATCCAGTGGTGTTTATTTGATCTTAACCCTCCTTGACCTCTATGCAATATTTAAATCGATGGAGCACTTTAAACATTTTTTGACATTTAAACATTTCTTAATATGACTAGTGAACAGGGAAACCTTTGGTATGTTAATAGTTCTAACATCTTTAAGCATCAGTTTTTTGGCTTTTGTTTTTATAAAGGAGTTAAACTATTTAAATTCTAAGGACATGTCCGTTTGATATTCTTTGTGCCAGTATATCTGCCCCAAGTGATTATTAAATAGTAGGCTTAGGTACAATTTTCTTCATTATATCTTCCCAACTAAATTGTAGGTGCTTCAGAACAAGGATGAAATATCTTCTGAATTGTATGTATTCAGTGATAATATATTGATTTGACTTCCTACTCTTGCTTGTTTATATCCCACCCCTGCAAGCACATTGTCTTAAGGCATCCTTCCTCATTATTCTTTCTATAACTTTTGTGAAATTATCATAAGACTCACTGTAGCATTGTTATTTTCACTATCATTTTGTAAAGGTAGTACATTAAATATAATTATCCTTGGTACATGGTCCAGATTCCATCAATATTAGGTTGAACTTTGCTGAACTGTCATTTCTGTAAGTCAAACAGTCAAATGTTAGTAGAGTCATGTGGTTCAACCCAATATTGATTGTGTAATATGGCAAGAAAAACAATGTAGTCTCCTTCCTTACACTTAATTATAAGACTTTTTGTTGTTGTTGTTGTTGCCTGGCTGATGTTTATATTTATGTTTGTTCTCAAAAAGAAACGTGGCTGGTACTTATGTGTACGTGTGTGTGTGTGCGCGTATGTGTTTGTGTATTTATGTAAATATCATGGGAGGAGGAAGACCCTGCTGTGTCCAGGAGATTCTTTACATGGGGCCCAAGGCCTTGTCAGTACAAGAGTACTTTATATAACTGCATTTACATCAAAGGACAGTTTGGAGACAGAGTCTCTGAGGCATATCCAGGGTTTCCTCTTTTGAGAGCATCTGAAGACTTCCCTTGTTGCCTGCTTCTAAATTGTAAAAGCTTATACTTTCTCTTCCACTAAGATCATTTTCTTCAGCTATATTAGAAACTGCCAAAATAAAACCTAACACTTATGAGGACATTCTTGACAGACTAAGGTTCCTTCTTCAAAATTTTTATTACACTCAAACACACACATGCCCATACATCCTTTTTTTTTCTCCAGCAGTGAATACAATATGGAATCCGAACTGTGGGAACTCAGATGTTAACATTCATAAAAGTTATTTTTCTTCTTTATAGTATAGCACAATGTGTGTGATTCGTAAGTCGTACTTTAAAAGTCGTATTGTCTGGGGACAGTACAACTTAAAATCTGAAATACTTGTATGAGCAATATGGCCAATTTTCATACCCACTTTGGGGTACAAAATTATGTCCCATTTATTTGAATATTCAATTAAATGATTTTGACACCCCATCCAATGTATCATGAGCATCTCTTACTCCTCCTTCGAGTCCCTGTCTTATGATATATTCAGAAACCCCATGGGCGAGTTTCCCTTGAGTCAGTGGTTTTCACTGTGGCTCATGGAAAAGGGTCCCAAAAGAGAGTCCAGCATTCAGATGGCACTCTGTCGTGAACACCAAACACAGTGCCCTCACTGATGGTTCTCATGGTTAAGGCAGAAGCAAGAAGCCTCTCGCTCCAGGACTATTTTCAGCTGTGGTTACTCCATGCCACAGCATGCCAAAACTCCAAATGTGTGAGCTATTTATTAATGGTGTTATTGTTTCCATACTTGTACATATACACAGATAGCTTCCCCCTCTCCAAAATTTCCTATGGTGCCAGGATTCCTATGTTAGAAAAGATTTTACCAAACACTATACCTAGAATTATGCATTCCATTCCACTCTATTCCACTTTCGGAAAGCTCATGTATACATACTAAATAGATTTCAATCCTGTAATTTTAAAAACACTACCATAAAGGACCTCTGGTATCCTTTCCTTGTAAGTTGACTTTCTTTTGGGCCATTCAGTCCATCTAAGGATGTGTGTGTGTGTGTGTGTGAGAGAGAGAGAGAGAGAGAGAGAGAGAGAGAGAGAGAGAGAGAGAGAGAGAGAGAGAGAGAGAGAGAGAGAGAAAGAGGAGGGTTAAGGCTAGCACCAACTTAATTACGATGTAGTCATGTACTTGCTTATTTTGTAGGCAGCGGTTTTTAATTTAGAAATAACCTGCTTAAAGTGATTTGCAACTTGGAAATAATCTTCAGTTTGGCAGAGAATCTTTTGTAGCGGACAGTCTCTTCTTCTGCTTAGTATTAGTTACTAACAGTTGAATAGCATAGATGGGCCTTAGAAGGATCTCCCATTTTTGGTAGCACAACCCAGAAATGTGATATCTTTTACACACTCTGTAATTCCTCAATACTTGAGACAGCTGTGCAAGAAATCCTGCCTCTTTAACCCACATTATTTCTATAGTAAAATATTCCTGCTTGCTGTTTAGTAGGTTCTTCCCTGAGTCTCTAGGAACACGATGTCGAGACTTTCCTTCCCACCTCTCTAGGAAATGCTTGTGATCAAGAGGCCCACTAGCATTCTGAAACAATGGGTTGGGACATCAGACACGAGAGGGTTCTCCTGGGGACCTATATTGGCCCATACCGGTTCCTGTTAAGCATAGAAGATGAATCTAGAAATTAAGTACCTTCAAGACTGTGTTTTCTTAAAGTGTAGTTAGGAATATTTGGGGAGCAGGTGAGTCAAAATGCAGATTCCTGGGCCCAGTTACAAACATACCAGAATAAGTTAAGGAAGACTTGGGAATATGCATTTTAATAAGTTCCTCTGGTAATTCAAAGGCTTAATGAGGTCTGTAAACCACACTGCTTCAGAGAAGGGGGTTTCATTGAGATTTGTGGTGGTTCTGAGTTGCTAAGTCCTCAGGGCTATAATATCAAAAGGGCTATAATATCAAAAGTAAGACTTTCTACCACTCAAAACTATAAATTTATCTACAGTGTGGTAAAGGGAGGAAGGTGAGAGCAGTGCCCTTATGGAATGCTTAAAAAATACTCTTATGCTTAGAATAGCCTACTGAAATTTCAAAGAAATCAGCTGGTTTTTTGGCAGCCAAATGGAGATATTTCATTAAGAGCCAAATGGCTTCTTTATTAGGAATATTGTATAGCATGGAAAGTTGTATTTTATGTAATCTGATTTCTCTAAAAAACCTGATTTTAGAGTAATGCTGGTTAACACATCAATCACAAAGGTAGAAAGACTCGCCTTAAAAATCTGCTACACAGTTTTGGTAGGTGGCAGGAGACGGGGTGAGTTTGCTAGATTTATTTATAATTACATTGATTTCGCCTGCTTTATTATGGGGTGAATAGTAATGAGATTGCTTAAGTGCCTAGTAGGGAATGTGGTCAAAACTTAAAGGATGATTTTGGTCTCCTGTGGAAGCAGCCCCATTTTCTAGGAACTAGACCTTTAGATTCTAAGTTTAATTTTTTTTTTTAAAGTATTTTGTTGAAGGTTTATGTGTCTTTATTCTTAATGAATATTGTTTTGTAGTTTTCTTGGGATGTCTTTGTCTGGTTTTTGTATCTGAGTAATAATGGCCTCAAAATATGAATTGGGAAGTCATGCTCTTTTTCTTTATTTTGGAAGAGTTTGTGAAGGGTTGGTGTTCATTCTTTTAATATTGGTAGAATTCACCAGTGAAGCCATCTAGGCTTGGGTTTTTATTTGGGTTTTTGTTTGCTAATAAAATCTCTTGTTTTAGATCTATGCAGATTTTCTGTGTCATTTTGAGTCAGTTTTGGTAGTTTGTGTCTTTCTAGGAATTTTCCATTTTATCTACTTTATCCAATTTGCTGGCATACAATTGTTCATAGTATGCCTTTGTATAGGAGTATTCGTTTGTATTGCTGTAAGGTTGGTGGTAATGTCACCTGTTTCATTCCTGATTTTACTAATTTCAGTCTTCGCTTTATTTCTCGGTCAGTCTAGCTAAAGGCTTGTCAATTTTGTTAATCTCTTGAAAGAACCAACTTTTGGTTTCACTTATTTTCTCTAATGTTTTCTATTCCATTTATTTCCACTCTAATCTTTATTTTTAGTTCTTTCTGTTTGCTTTGGTTTTAGTTTGTACTTAGTGTTAGCATGGAAGGTTAGATTATTGATTTGACATCTTTTTTAATATAGGTGATTACAGCTCCAAATTTCTCATTTCTCATTGCTGTAGTTGAATCTCATAAATATTTTCTTTATCTCAAAGTATATTCCAGTTTTCCTTACGATTTCTTTGATCCCTTGGAGTATGTTGTTTTATTTCCATATATTTATTAACTTCCCCTGTTTGTGACTTCTAATTCCATTAAATCATAGTTAGATAATATAGTTTATGTGACTTCAATCTTTTTAATTTATTGAGGTTTTATAGTCTACCATATGGTGTACTTTGGAGGATGTTCCATGTACACTTGAGAAGAACTGTATTCTGCTGTTGTTGAGTGGAGTGTTCTATAGATGTGTGTTAGGACTACCTGGTTTATAGTGCTCAAGTATTCTATTTTCTTATTGATCTTCTGTCTAACTAGAGTATCAGTCTATTCATTATTGTCTATTCATTATCGAAAGTAAGGTTTTAGAGTCTTCAGTTATTGTTGAATTGTCTATTCTTCAATTCTGTCAGTTTTTGCTTCATGTTTTTGATGTACCTTTATTAGGTGTATAAATGCTTCTGTCTGTTATATCTTCTTTGTGAATTGACTTTTTTGTCATTTAAAAATGTTCTTTATGTCTAATAGCAATTTTTGTCTTAAAGTCTGTTTTGTCTGATATTTGTATAGCCACTCCAGCTATCTTTTGCTTACTGTTTTCATGGTATATATTTTTCATTCTCTGTGAATCTAAATTCTGTAGACAGTAGATAGTTTGATCTTTTAAAAAAAACTATTCTGCCAATTTCTTTCTTTTAATTGGAGTGTTTAATCTATTTAAGTTTAATGTAGTTACTGATAAAGTATGATTTATGTCTACCAGTTTTGTTCCTCTATTCCTCATTATTACTGTCTTTGTGTTAAGTAGATATTTTATAGTATGCCATTTTAATTCCCTTGTTATTTATTTTACTATATTATTTAATTACTTTCTTATTGGTTTCCCTG
Source organism: Rhinolophus sinicus (assembly GCF_057876585.1). Lineage (NCBI taxonomy): Eukaryota > Metazoa > Chordata > Mammalia > Chiroptera > Rhinolophidae > Rhinolophus > Rhinolophus sinicus. The sequence goes on along the minus strand of NC_142504.1, from coordinate 52,489,342 downwards.
GGACTACAATTAACATCTTAATTTTTCACAATCTGTTTTATATTTTAATGGTAACTTGATTTCAATAGTAAACAAACCTTTGTTTCTATAGAGTTCCATTTCCTCTCCCCATCTTTGTGCTGTGATTGTCACACAAATTATATCTTTATATATTGTATGTCTATCATCCAGACTTGTAATTATTGCTTTATGCACTTGTCTTTTAAATCAGATAGGATTAAAAATGAGTTAGAAATGAAAAATACATTTATATTGTATTTTAAATTCATCTATGTAATTACTGCAGATTTCAAAATATATTTTTTAATGAAATGGACTCATTTATTAAGTAATAATTAGTTAATTCCACCATTCTTAAGAATACAGCAAAATCATAGTAGGAGATACATAGTATTAGCATTTATTACAAATAACTCTAGCTAAAAACAAAGTAATATGTTAGTCTTTATGTTGTATTAGTCTTTAGCTTTATTGTAAATAAACATACACCTGCATTCTGTTAGACTGGATTCTTGAGAAAATATTTCAGATTCCTTGTAATAGTTGTACATTTCTGTTGTTAGGAGCTATTAGGTATTACTTAAGACAATCAAAATATATACAAAATTTTATGCTTTTTTTTTCTGGGTCCCCTAGCTTTTATCAGATTCTTAAAGAGATCTGTGATCTTAAAAAGCTTAAACACTGAATCTAAAGTTAAGGGACTCTTGGTTTAAATGTTTCCACAAAACTCCTTGAAGAGCAGGAATGAGAATGTAGTTATCGTGGACACCAGAACTGCTGGCAGCCAGGCACCAGTGTGGTTTGTTCAGGTTTTGGTCATGGGATAGGAAGACTATTTGCATGTATCTATGTATGTATGCATGTATCTATGTGTGTGTAGGTGTGTGTGTGAGACTACCACTCAGATGAAGTCACAGAGCATTTCCAGAATCCAGTAGGCTTCCTCATGCCTGTTCCAAGTGGATATTGCCTTTCTTCTGCTCATTTCCTCCTCCCATGTAGACATTATTCTGATCTTATTCCCATAGTTAGTTTTACCTGTTCTGTAACCTTGTATAAATGGAATTACACAGTGCTTACTCTTTTGAATCTTCTTTCCCTCATCATACTATAGATGAGATTCATCTATGTTGCTGAGTGTATGAGTTCATTCTTTTTTATTCATGAATAATGTTACATTGGGCAATATCCCATAATTTATCCATTCTCCGGCTGATAGACATTTGGTTTGTTTCTAGTATTTGGCAATTAAGAAAAAAAACTGCTATACACATTATTATACCTGTCTTTTGGTGGATAAAAATACTAGTTTCTTTTGGGTTAGTACCTAGTAGGAGTAGAACTACTGATTTGTTGGGGGTAGGCATTGTTTAGCTTTAGGAGATAGTGCAAATAGTTTTCCAAAGCGGTGTGCCAAATTTACTCCCCATCATCAATTATGATAGTTTAGAGAGCCTGTATCTTCAAAAAGCCTGTATCTTCATAAGTTTGATGTTGCAAACTAAGTTGTATTTATTCACTGCTGCATCTCCACAGGACTCATATTGTTTGATGAATGAATGATTTTATCTTTATGCTTTTTACATAATTATAGGAACATTCTTTTCTCAAGAACCTGTCAATCTTTTGTGTTTCAATTATATGGTGGGGAATGGTCACCGTTTTTAACTCATGTGCAGAGGAAATGTATAGTTGGTGTCTGTGTACATGGGGCATGAGGGAGAGCAGAATTGTGGTGCAAATAGTCTCATGGTGGCAAGGGTTCTTGGGTGTGCTATGTTCTGCCTTCTTTCAGGTGGGAACAGTGTCCCTGGCCCACAAGAGTGGCTTTTTCTGCAGGTACACATAGTTCTGCATCCCTGGGCTCAAGCAAGGCCCAGTGGCATGGCATGCTCCAACTGGCTCATCCTCCCCTTGGTTTCTCCTGCACTGTACATTCCTGGATGAACTGGCACTGGGCTCTGAGCCCCAGGCCTTGCTACAGAGTCACACGGTCACTGCCACAGCCACCAATCCCCTCCTTTAATCTGGCAATTTTTCTGGCTGGACTTCCAAGTAACTCTGTCTTCACCACATGAGTCTCAAGGGCAGCTTGGGAATCTCAACTTCAGGGTCACTTTTATGTGGTTGCATTGTGCAGCCACCGTGATAACAGCTGTGCCCTAGGTTGGTCAGCAGGGCAGCCTGAAAAGTGATCTTTCTAGAATGCTCTGTGGTGTAAGGGCTGAAGCTCTCCTTTGACCTTGACATTATCCTCAATCCAAAGAGAGGGAAAGGGAAAATTGGAACACACTTCTATTCTACCTCTTTTTCTCTTCCCCATGGAGATAAAGGCTGTCTTTTTCATTCTGTTAGATCTTCCCACCACAGAGCCTGCCTGCCTGGCTGTAATGGATGAAGGGGTCATGTTTATCCAACTGTGGAAGCCAGGACTATGATCTGGAGCTTTCATGCTTTATTTCCCTTTTTAATATTTGATATACTAAAAAGAGAAATGAAAGATTATGGGAAATTTGCACTTGAAGCCTGTTAATTCTCGTGCCCAGTCTAGTTTGCATTAAGAATTGTGTGCTGGCTATCTGTTAGGCACTATTATGAGCAATTTACAAATATTAACTCATTTAACCCTCATAGTAAACCTATGAAGTAGGTGTTCTTATTGTCCCTAGTTTGTGGCTGAGGAGACTGAAGTGCAGAAAGGACAAGGATAGGCAATTTTCTTGAGATTAGCCAGTTAAGTATGGAATTGGGATTTGATTGGAAATCTGATTCCAGAGAGTGCACGTTTTCTGAAATCGCTGAAAACTCTGCAGTGCAGTGTTCTTTTCATCAGTTCTGGTAATGTTTTTCTGAAGTGTTGAGTTGAGAAAATGTCAGGTCACATACAGTAGCTGAGGCTCCTCCATGTGGTCTGGTACCTGAAAATGTGTCATTCATAGCTTTATGTGTCATCATATTAACTGAGACCCTCAGTTACCTTCTTAACTTTTGGAGAGGGTATATCTTATATACTGATTTTTCTTAAAGTGGGGCAAACCAATGTGACAATCACCTGGTTTTGGTTACATGGTAGTTTTATACCAGCAGCTCAAACGACTTTAATAAATATGGTATTCAAAGTCTTGTGGGATCTCGGAAGGAAGCACTGGTAACTTGGTGCCTCAAAAATGGATTTGAAAAAATCATAAAGAATGCTTAAGTATGCTAAGTTATTTCATTTCGTACAAGATACACATCCTACAAAGTCTTTCCAGCTCATCTTAAAGTAAGAGAAAGATGCACCACTCGATATGATCTCCCAAACTGGGGAAGAGAGAGCAGAACCTGCATGTGGGCTGTACCAGACTGACAATGGGCAGCTTTCTCCAAAGGGCAGGGTTTTCTTAAGCCACCAGTGAACTTGTGCATGTTCTGTATCTGCTTCTTAGAAATGTGCTGTGCTAAGAATGCTGATTTAAACTTCCTTGAATAACTCCATTATCATCTTTCCAAATGCTTTTCCGGTGCCTTTCAAGTCAGTAAGCTTTATGTGATCTGCCATGGAAATTCTGTAGCATTGTGTAACAGTTCTCTTGGTATGTGGCAGAGGTTGCAGGTACCCCTAAGATCAGTTCTTCCCTAAATTGTGCTGGGCATATGGCTATCCAGCTGCAGTAGAATTTCCTAATGTCATTTGCAGCTAGATGTGGCCGTGTGAGGAAGCCGTGACCAGGGTGATGATCAGGAGACCTCGGGCAGCATGTCTAGGTCTTGACTTTAGGGGTAGGGGCTTGCGTTCCACTGCCCCTCCTCCATCCGCGCTGGCTGGAATGTGGATACAATGGTGGGAGGTGGAGCTGAGACCTTAGACTATGTGATGGCCATCATGGCATGTCATGTGTCGCGTGTGGCAGGAAAATGAGATGGAAGGAGCCTGGGTCCTTTGCACTGTGGAACCGCCGTAACATCCTGGGCTACTTACACCAGGACAGTTGCATGACAGGAAAAGAAAATTTAATCTCTACAGAAGCTTCTGTGTTTTTGGCTTTTATTTTGAACCATTTGAAAGTACCATTTTTTTGTGTGAATCAAAAATTGTCAAATGTCAACAAATTCACATAGTTCAACTTAAGAATACACATTCATTTAATCATTATTTTTCATTGGGTTTTGCACCTACTGTCTGAGGATGCATACTGTGAAAGTAGAGAGTGCCTAATGGAAGGTACAAAGGTGACTCAGTAACAGTAGAAGAATGCTCTCAATACAGAACGGGGGATAATGAGCAGGTGCTTGAGAACTTAGAAATTATCCAGATTCTAGTGGCAGAAAAGATTGATCTCTTTAGTTAAGACATCCCGGGAAGCATGTAAGGTGCTTTATTCTAATTAGTGGAAGGCAGCCACCTCAGCAGCCAAGTATATCAACGGATGACCTTGAGGTGGTATTTTCACTTACTTGTGATGCGAATGGTGCACCTGTATTACATCCTGTGCCAGTGGTCGGTGCTGATGGTGCTTTCAGGGGACTAGGAGCTGGCCGTGGTACTTTAGAAAGGGTGTCTTGGTGAAAGACGAGCTGTGCTGTTGGAGATACAGGAATATTTTGCTAGTACGAAAGCAGTTCAGGATGGTGGGAAGAGGTGTTAGAATTAATCACATGTGAATTTGAATCCTGACCTTTTCACTGCCCAACTGTGTAGTCTTGGGGCACGTCTCTCTGAATCCGCTTCCGCTTTGGTAAAATGCAGATAATGATGCTGACTTTTCAGACTGCAGTTAAAGTCTGAGCCAATAAGTTCAATATTGGCACAGTACATAGTATTTCCATAGGATATAAGTGGGATCTATTTTTATTTTCTTCGGATTTTCATGTCTTTTTCAGGGTGGCAAATTATTGCTATATTTGCATGTTTTTAATCTTCCTTTAGAATAGATAGCAAAAAGAGAATCTAAGTAAGTACTCTACACATCTATTTGGGCCAAATGGGGACGTGCGTTGTTTAGGCTGAGAAAACCTGGTATGTACCACATATTTCCTTTGGCCTCAGGCAAGCATGCTAAGGAGGTGCCCAGACCACAGGTGGAAACAGACCATTTGACAGCATTTGCCCTCAGGTACCTCACAGGCAGAGCTGTGGCCTAGTCTTCAGCCATGGGGAGATGGATCCGTTGATTCTTTTGAAAATCCTGATTTCTGTTCGTGCAGAGAACCAGCTTTAAGTAAGACCAAGATAGAAAGACATTCTCTCTTGTCTTAAAGCTCTCTGCATATCAATGCTTGTGAGGCTTTTTGAGAAAACTGTTCAGAAGAACTTAGTCCCGTTGGGTAAAGTAAGATTTAAAAGAAATTAACCTTGCCTTCTGTTCAAACCCTCTTTGAAACTCTGGTGACATTTTCACAGTGACAATGGTGAAAAACAAAAAAACAGCCTTTCTAGTGCCTTGTTTGAACTTTGATTCAGAATTTTAGAGCTAGAAGAGAAGTGAGAAATCAGAGTATGTTCTCAGGCCTGGGTCACTTGCTAAGCCCACTGTTTGAGTTGTGTAGACAGACTCCATTTGGGATCTGTTACATTTACAGTACTGAGGCTCATCTTTTCCACTGATTTGACTGTCTCATGAGTATGATCAAGGTTTTAATAGTTAACTCCTATTACTGACATCTGTGAAATAAGAAGTTGATTAAACTCTTTGTTCCAGTCCAGTGCATGGGAAATATATTTGAGATATCTGTAGACAAGATGATCTATTCTAGGTGAGAAAACCTGTGGCCAGTGGGTAGAATTCAGCTGCTGGTTTCATTTCTTTGGGGACACTGCAAATAGTAATTGCGGAGCTATTGCACCAGGCAGGGTACAGAAGTTGAAAGATACTTTTCTATTCTGGCTGTGCCTTCCACAGTCGAGACTGGAGATTTAGAAATCAGAGCTGTGCCCAGGGGTTGTCAGATAATCATAGTTCCGTAGCACAGTATGATCCTGAGGCCCAGATAAGAGAAGTTTACATTCTTTCATTTCTTTTTCTCTTATTGTGGTAAGAACACAACATGAGACCTATCCTCTTCATAAATTTGTAGGTGTGTAATGCAATATAGTTCACTACAGGCGCAGTGGTGTTTGGCGGATCTCTAGAATGTGCTCATCTTGCTTCACTGAAACTTTATACCCATTGATCAGCAACTCCCCATTTTCCGTTTCCCCCAGCCCTTGGCATCTACCATTCCACTCCTTGATTCTATGAATTTCACTAGTTTAGATACTTCACAGGAGTAAAACATGAAGTATTTGTTCTTCTGTGACTGGCTTATTTCAGTTAGCATAATGTGCTCAAGTTTCTTCCATGTTGTTACATATTGTAGAAGTCCCTTATTTCCTTGTTTTTAAAGGCTGACTAATACACCATTGTATATATATACTACATTTTCTTTATTAATTTATCCATTGATGGATATTTAGGTTGTTTCCACATCTGACTGTTGTGAATAGTGCTGCAATGAACATGGGAATATAGACATTTTTTTCAAGATCTTGATTGCAATTCTATTTGGTAAGTACCCGGAAGTGGGATTGCTGGGTCATTAACCCTAATATTTGACCTAATGTCTAGGTATTACTCACCTCAATTCTGTTTTTTTATGCTTTCTGCTCTCCCGTTCTGCTGCTCTATCATTATATTCCTGACTGCTTCCTATATGTGCTCATAAGATGAAATTACATTATATTTTTGTTTACTATATTATTGAATGTTTTCTGTACCCTTTTAAAAAATTTATAAAGCTGGTAAAGATGGACAGACTCATGTTTAAAATGTGGCTCTTCCAATTACTTGTTGTTTGGCAAGGGAGAAGTCATTCAGCCTTTGTAAATTTCACTTTCCTCATTTGTAAAATTTATAAAACACTTAAAGGATTATCAGAAATATTAGTAGATAATGGAAGCCAAATGTTTAGCATAGAGCCTGAGAAAAGTTCTCCATACATGATAGGTACTATGTTTAAAATCATGGAAGCTGAGCACTTTACATTTTTCTTAGAATATAATCTCAACTAAGTTAGTTGGCTTTTTACTTGCATGTGGCCTTATATGGATTTTTCTTTTCTGTAAGCCACTGGATCTCTTTTATATTATACTTCCCCACCCCCCGCCTTTCGATGATTTTTGAACAGAGTAAGTTTTTAGAAAATGGTTATGGAATGAATGTTTTCAGTCTGATCTATAAGTTTTCTTTTAAAAATTAGTTACTTTACAATTATGAATGTAATACCTATTCATTTCTGAAAGTACCTACAGTCCATTAACTTGGGATAACCACACTTTTTTTTTTTTTTTTTTTACGTTTATTGGGTGACAATTGTTAGTAACGTTACATAGATTTCAGGTGTACAATTCTGTATTACATCATCTATAAATCCCATTGTGTGTTCACCACCCAGAGTCAGTTCTCTTTCCATCACCATATATTTGTTCCCCTTTACCCTTATATACCACCACCTTCTCCCCTTACCCTCTGGTAACCACTAAACTATTGTCTGTGTCTATGAGTTTTGTTTCTTCGTTTGTCTTGTTCTTTTGTTGTTTTCAGTTTTATATACCACATATCAGTGAAATCATATGGCTCTTGACTTTTTCTGGACTTATTTTGCTCAGCATAATAATCTCAAGTTCCATCCATGTTGCTGCAAATGACATTATTTCATCTTTTCTTATGGCAGAGTAGTATTCCATTGTGTGTACATACCATATCTTCTTTATCCAATCATCTATCGAAGGACATTTTGGTTGTTTCCACGTCTTGGCCACCATAACTAAAGCTGCAGTGAACATCGGAGCACATGTTTCTTTACGGATAAATGTCTTCAGCTTTTTTTTGGGTAGATACCCAGGAGTGGGATTGCTGGGTCATATGGTAATTCTATTCTTAATTTTTTGAGGAACCTCCATACTGTTTTCCAAAGTGGCTGTACTACATTCCCACCAACAGTGTATGAGGATTCCTTTTTCTCCACAGCCTCTCCAACACTTGTTATTATTTGTCTTGTTGATGATAGCCATTGTAACATGTGTGAGGTGATATTCATTGCGGAATAAGCACACTTTAAATGCATGTGTACTCTATACCACATGACACCAATGTTGTGAAAAAAGAGAGAAATTTTAAAAATTGAGATTGTACAGACCATAGCTTTACACCCAGCTTTTTGTTGCTTCATTTTTTTGGTTATGTACACTTGTAGAATGTGGTTTTTATGGCTGTGGTAAGGATGGACTGTTGCTTGAACCAAATTCTTCACTGACTGTGCTCATGGAATTCTAGGGTCAGCCTCTGTGTGCCAGACATTTCTGACAAAACGTCCAGAAGTGTTCTGCGCCTGTGGCTGCTGCTGCTGAGTTTGGCGACAAGGATTTCTGGGTCTCATCAGGCATCAGGAGGGAGTCTGGCAGATGTCTCTCAAGTTGGTTTCAAGGGGGCTTTATTGGCACTGGGTGAAACAGAAATAAAAGAAAACCTTCATAGAAGAAGAGAGCCCTTGTTCATCCAGAGATGGCTGTGCCCTTGTCCTCCTGTGCTGCCCACATGCTCCTGCTTCCTGTTAACTCGCACTGGAAATAGTCCTGTTGGAGTCCAGCCTGACAGCGGAGAGATGATTGCAGCAGCCTGCCTCTCCTTTAGCCTTGTAACTTGATGACTAGCCTCTTCTCACCAGTCATCTTAGCTTTCAAGTGGATGGGCTTGGTGCCAAGAGCCCATGGGTCTTACCAAGCTCTGCTTTTGCTTGAAATAATGCTCATTGCTTCATGATGATTTATTATTGACTACGTAAAGCACAGGTGATATAGTAACAAAAAGAGAATCGTTCATTAAAGCTGCCCCGTTACGTTGCTCAGAAAACACGTATCTGTTTCATCATCTTCTGGAGAAACATTCATAATGTAGGCTTACCAAGGGGAAATGGACAGATCAATGGTCTTTGCATGATGTTGGCTACTGATGCAGGCTGGACATGTGCGTTCAAATGAATGAGCTGCTGAAGCATTTTTATCATGCATTAAGAGAGGCAAGAAGATTGTAGTCTGCTGATGACAGCATAGGGTGATCTGGCCTTCCCCCCGATTTATCTCTGTATGCGCCCTCCGCTCTGTTTCTCCAGTTTGATATCAGTATTGATTGGTGTTGGTAGTGACAGGTGGTAGCATCAATATATTGCGGGATAGGGGAGATACGTGACAAAGGCAAAACTGTCAGCCTTTCTTCTTTTAAGTCTGGGGTCCTTGGGGGTGCTGACCAGGATAATAGTTATTGCTACAGAACCGCAAAAGCCTCGGCAGAGCTCAAAGTGATATCTTAGGAAGCTACTCAGTGAAGAAAACGTGGAAGAAGGGGGCAAGTGAGGACATTTATAATTTAATTTTCACAATGGTACTGGGAGTTAGAGAGCTTTACCCTTAATTTTGCGGAAGAGAATGCCACAGTGCAGCGAGGTCAAGTGGCGGATACTCAGAACATCTGGCAGTGACCGTGGGGCAGCGTGTGGGAAGGCTACCCAGGAATTCATGCTCAGGTGCTCACGGTCCTGCACACCATCACTGCTCATGTTTTGTGCAAGCGAATGTCCCCAGAAGCTCACAACAGGGATTTTATGAATAGCCACAAAAAATTGCTAATTGATATCAGTCTTTTCACCAGAGGGGAAAATAACCGAAAGTTCCATCTTTTAAGTAATTTTCAGGATGCTTTATGAATGGAGCTCTTAATAGATTGAATGTTTGTAACATCAGGAATTAGTCCTATAAAAGCCTAGATATTGGAAGTCTTAGATCCTGTTTTCAGGACCTTCAGTGGTATATGCAGGTTAAAATCAAATCCATCACCAGGAAAAGGGGGCAATTCCTGCTATTCCTCCTTGTAGCATCTCGACCCCCTGCACTTTCATGTTTTCATGTGCGGTCATGGAAACAGATGAGGTAACAGACATTAGACCATCCTCCAAAGACAAAAACAAATCCTCGGGGTTTCTCTCAGTCACTTCCTTTCTTCCATCCAGCTATAGTTCTTGATTCACTGGAGGCCCTGATGTCCTCCGGAGGGACCTTCTCACACTCCAGCTTTTGACCACTATAGCCTCTTTGATGTTAGCTGGAAACATCGCATGAAAACACTCTGTTTTCAAAAATAGGACATGTCATCCCAATGTACATGTAACTATTTTAGCATTTTGGATATTCCGCTTTGGAAATTTTGTTACAGGGGAGTTTGTAATTAAGAAAATGAGGTGACTTTAAGCAGTGGCTAGATTGGTGTTGGGTAGAGCTTCTGTAATTAATTGGGAACTTCAGAAATTAGTAGTGAAAGTGAGAAAGTTTCAGTTGGTAGAATTCAGAACATTTTTTTGAATGTGTCATCTTTAAGTTACTGTCCCATCAACACATACTTTCTGAGCCTCTTTGGACATTTTACAGCATTGTCATAGTAATCGGTCCCATTTTGGAGAGTTGGGGCAGTGCAGTGATTTAAAGTAGGGGGTTTCCCAAAGGGATTGAAAACAAGTGATCAACAAAAAGTTGTATGTGAATATTCAAAGCAGTGTTATTCATAATAGCCAAAGGTGGAAACAACTCAAATGTTCATCCAATGAGGAATGGATAAGCAAAATGTAGTATGTACATACAGTGAAATATTACTCGTGTTAAAAAGGAGTGTTGTTCTGACACATGCCCCAACATGAATGAACCTATAAAGCATTATGCTAAGAGAAAGAAGCCAGACACAAAAGGTCATTTATTGAATGATTCCATTTACATGAAATACCGAGTATAGGCAAATCCATAGATAGGAAACAGATTAGTGGTTGCCAGGGTTGGAGGGAGGAAGGAATGAGGTCTATATTGTTTAATGGGTACAAGATTTCCTTTTGGGGTAGTGAAAATATTCTGGAACTAGATCGTGGCATTGTTTGCACACTGTGTGAATGTACAAAATGCCACCAAATTGTCCATTTCAAAATGATTAAAATGGTGAATTCCACCATCATTTTTAAAAAGGCAACAAAACAGAAACCAAAAGCGTGGGGGTTGGAGTTGGACTGACCTGGGTTTGAGTCTTGGCTCTACCATTTACTTAATATGTGAGCTTACACATGTTATATGATCTCTGAGCTTGTTTCTTCACTTGTAGTAACACTGTTTCTGCACTACACACTTGTAAGGATCACATGAGATAGTGCATCTAAGGGAGAGTGATAGGCCCATGGTGATGGGGTTCTTTTCCTAGTGAGTTTAGGTTGCAGGCACTCAAAATAGCACTGTAAGTCCTAAAGGAATATTGGTTAAAATTGTAAAGTTAAAAGAAATATTTAATACGTTTTTCCTTTAAGTGTTCACGGACAACTAGTGTGACTTCCAAAGACCCTTAGAAAGTATTAGAAGTCTTTGCTAGCATCTCTCTGAAAGATGCCAAAGTGTGAGAGGAGTACATTGAATATTACACAGCAGAATGTTCTGGAGATACTTTTCACCTTACCTGTTTTTCACCATCCCATTGCCCACGGCCCCTTATCACTCTTGCCTTATTGCTCTACATCCAAACTCAGTCCATGCTCCTCTCCTCACCTTCGCTCTGTTGCTCCCTTCTCTCACCCTTTCTTCACTGCATAGCTCTGACCTCTGTCTGGGCCTTTTCAGTTCTGCAGCACTAGCTGTTAAGTTAATCAGCAGCCCCCAAGCTCTCAGATTTCAAAGAAAAAAGTAATCGTTGTATCCCTGTTGCAGGGAACTTGTATTTATGTGGTAAGTTGCTTTTGTTAATCTCCACTAGTCTTAAAATGAATCATCTGTGGATCCTTCGTCATTTTTATGAAGGATGGAGAAGTATTACTAAATAAAAATGATCATCTATTCTGACTAATCACCTTGTACCTCCAAACAGACGAAATCCATTAGAAAAAAAAGAAAGGAAATTCTTAGAGACACAATGAGAAGAAAAGAGAAAGGAGGAAAACTGAGGGCTCCCATTTGCTTTAGGTGACCAAGTCAGTCCTCACGAGGCCAGGGGAAGGGTGAAGGGTGAATGTAGTTCCTGTGGGACAGGGTTTTTATTACAGAATTCCTGATAATGAAGATAAGAGCTAGGTCTTTGGATAATGATCTCATTCAGACCTCAGGAACCGTAGGGGCAGTTACTGAGGAAATGGATTCTGGGATGTGAGGTAGCTTTTTCAACTTAGAAGCAAAATATGGCTGAGGCGGGATTCCAACCCAGGCTGTAGGGCTCACATCGCCTGTTCTCACCTGCTCTGTTCAGGCCTTGGGCAAAGTGTGCTTATCCTTACACTGTGTGTCTCCTTCGTTCCTCCACCCCGTGTCCTGAACACTTCCTAGCACACAGACACAGTGGACGTGCAGAAGGAGCAGAGGCTTTGGGTCTGGGGGTTGGGGGATTCATTACCCCATCCTCCCATCTAGGGATGGGACACCTGCTACAGACCACCTTGGGGGGGGGTGTCCAGCATTGATCTGATGAGCTCATTTCCCAAGGACTTCTTGGGGTGCATGCGCCCTTCTGGTTCTGTGTGTGGTCTTTCCACTTGTTCCCACCCTTGTAGTTCAAATTCAGCTGCCTGTATGATGTGTGATTATTAGTTTCCTAGATGGGTTTACTACAGGCTTTTTTTCTGTGTGTGCTTTGTTGGGGACAGTGCAGACATCTCCTCTTTTATTTAGAAAGAGTTTAGTACACAGTGACTGAGGACCAACCCTTGGGGTTCATCTCCCAGCTGTGGTCTTTACAGATGACCCCACTGGCCCATTCCAGGTAGGTGCAGTTGCACTTACTTGCCTTGTTTTGAAGCTTTCTAGAAATTCACTTAACATGTTAATTGGCACAGAATATGATTCTGCTGAGCCAGTTCTTCCTGCCATATAACCTAAGTCCTTTATGCTTTGTGCTTTGTCCACTGAAGACATTGCCTGTCCCACACGCATGCTCACATGTTTTGTGAGATTTTCAAAACCTGTATCTCTTTCTTATTTTTGTTTCCAGAATGAGAGCAGGACCTGAATACAACTCAGCTGGATTTGCTAGCAATGTTCACTTCAGAACCTATGAATAGGCTTGGGCCTCGGGGTGGTGTCACGAAAATGATTGGGCCATATGAGCAGGGAAAGCTGGAGCTGGGTGAGGTGTGGTACTGGCTGTGATCTGTCACACGGGGTTTGATGCGCCTCTTGGCATGTCAGGTTTCAGAGCCCGCATGGTGGACAGATGTGGAGGGCTGACTGTAATTATCCATGGTGCACAATCAAGGGCTCTGGAAACCAACAACTAGACTCACTTTAGGCCACCGTGGAAGTGTGTACATTCATAGCTGTAACTTATGCCTAGCTTATTACCAAACTGGCTTAGGCACTACAAAGAATCTGGTTTCCATGGAGTCCAAAGGAAGTTGAGAGAATAGAAAAGAATTTCAGAACTGGTTCGAGTAACCTTCTGTTTTGCTTTGGAATTCTGAGACATGAGAATTGTGTTTTTAAATGTGATTTTTTTAATGTGATATTTTCGACCTTTTTAATTTATCTTTTTATTTTGACATAATTTCACATTTGTAGAAAAGTTGTAAAGTAGCACAACATTCAATATCAGGAAATTGATGAAGTACTATTTTCCAACCTGTAGGACCGATTCAGGTCTCGCCAGTCGTGTCCTGTACAGCACCACATATTTTTACTCTCCTTTGATCTCAGGCATCCTCTGCCTTTCTTTGTATCAGGATATTGACAGTTTTGTAGCCTCTGGCTCAGGTACTTTGTAGACTGCCCCTCAGTTTTGGATCCCTGTTCCCTTGTCATTCAGGAGTACCGTAGAAGTGATGCAGTGTTCTCAGTGTGTCATTTCAGTACACTGTCAAGGCCTTAGAGATTGTAGTGAATGGAATAATGCACCCTTAAGATACCCACATCCGAATTTCTGGAACCTGTGAATATGTGACCTTACCTGGCAAAAGGAATTTGACAGGTTTGATAAAGTAAAGGATCTTGAGGTGGGGAGATTACTTTGGAATATCTGGGTGGGCCTGATAATTACAGGCTCCCTTCTACAGGAAAGGGAGGCAGGGGAGTCAGAGAAGATGTGCCAAAGGAAGCAGAGGTGGGAGTGATGCGGGGCATTGAGCCAAGCAAGCGGGTCGCCTCTAGAAGCTGGAGACAGTGGGAGACATGCTCCCTTAGAGATCCTGGAAGGAATGGAGCCCCTGACACCTTCATGTTAGACTGAAGCAAAACCCACTTCAGACTTCTGACCTCCAGAGCAATAATTAATTTGTGTTGTAAGCCACTCAGTGTGTAGTGATTTGTTACAGCAGCTGCTGGAAACAGATACAGAGATCTGCCTAGATAGCTGGTCCACTGAGGCGATATGGAGAAGGGATCTGCCTGGTGATCAGTATGGGTCTGTGTGGCCCTTGGAACTGGGTGTCCCATCCTCCTCTATGGGCTCTGCTGCACAGGACACTGTTGGCCGTCCAGTGGTCCTGGTCACCCTCAGGTGATTGTTCTTAATCTTTCAATTAGGAAGAGTGTGGGCATGGGTATGACAGCCAGTGGGCTACAGGGCTTCTGTTTGCTGCCTTCAGTAGGGCTTTCCTTTGTACCCACATAGGAGATTTGCTGGTGGGTTTGCATTGGTACTTGCAGGTGATTACAGTTTTGCTTTTGGGATCTAAGCAGTACACAGGGTCCTAGGGTTCTTTGTAGGAAGTTAGGATGAGATAGGGTGTTGTAGGTAAGGTGAATGCTTGTTCTCTGTGAGGCACTGTACTTTGTCTGCTTCTTGAGGGTTGTCAGCAGTGTGAAGAGGCCGCTAGGATCAGCCCATATCACAAACATGGAAGCAGAGACTCAGTGGCTGGAGTCCCTTGTACAAAGTCACACAGTGGAACTAGGGTTTCAAAGCAGGTGCATGGGACTCTGAGGTCCTGCTCTCTCCATTCCACTACCCGACCTCTGAGAAAAGGGACTATGTTTTTAATATTTAATATTTAAGGTACAGTACTGTGCTCAAGACATGGTGAAGGCTTGAAAGAATAAAAGAATGATTTAGAAACAGTTGGACTTTCAAACATCTTATAAATTTGATTATTAGAACATACCTTTGAGTACTGTAGGTCATGAAAAGAATAACTGCTTGAATTTAAATCACAAAATGGAATTTAAGTTGAATTAAGCAAAGGAAAAAAATGAATTCAAGTATGAAGTAAGACAGAGGTCTCTGGCCTCATCTCCCAAGGGAGGCTGCTTTTAATGGGATATTGTTTAGCAGGTGTAGACAAGGGACTGCGGTCACACACCTGTTTCTTGACAACGAGTGCTTCCAGTTAGTGTCAGAATGAGTTGTGGGGACAGTCCGTGCCATAGTGACAGAGAGGGGGGCCAGCGATGGTGGCTGTGAACTATTCCTTGGTGTTTGGCTGCCTTGGAAAGGGTGCGTTGGAGCTACGGAGGAGAGCCTCTGGGTGAAAGGAGCCTCAAGAGAGATCAGGGTCTCAGTGCTAATGAGCTTCAAGGAAAAGATCGAAATCAACATAATGAGTAATCATTTATAATGGCCTTTTGAATACCTTCCCGTTTGGCAGAACATGCTGTCCCTTTGGCTTAGTGCCAGCATGGGGAGTGTTTGTCTGTGGTAGTACCTGTGCCTTTGTAATATCTTCAAAATTTTTTTTTCAATTACAGTTTGCATTAAAAATTTTCTAGTTTCAGGTGTACAGCGACACAGTTAGACATTGGTGTAACTTCCAAAGTGACCCCCCCACCCCCGATAAGTCCCATCTGGCACCATTCATTGTTATTACAATATTATTGACTATATTCCCTGTGCTGTGCTTTACATCCCATGACTATTTTGTAACTGCCAATTTGTACTTAATCCCTTCACCGTTTTCACCCAATCCCCTAATGCCCTCCCATCTGGCACCCATCAATTTGTTCTCTGTATGTATGAGTCTGTTTCTGTTTTTGTTTGTTTATTTTGTGTTTTAGATACTACATGTAAGTGAAATCATATGGTATTTCACTTAGCAGAATACCCTCTAGGTCTCATGTTGTCACAAATGGTAAGATTTAATTCTATTTTGTGGTTTGAGTATTAAATTGTATGTACTTCATCTTGTTTATCATTCGTCTATCAGTGGACACTTAGGTTGCTTCCATATCTTGGCTATTGTATGTGAGACACTCTTCTTTGTCTTTTGTTATAGCCTTTGTTTTAAGGTTTATTTTTTTCTGATACAAAAATTGCTACCCCAGCTTTTTTGTCATTTCCATTCGCATGAAATATTTTCCCATCCCTTTATTTTAAGTCTGTGTGTGTCTCCTGATCTGAAGTGAGTCTCTTGTAGGCAGCATACGTAAGGGTCTTGTTTTCTTATCCATTCATCCACCCTATGTCTTTTGATTGGAGCACTTAATCCATTTACATTTAAAGTAATTGTTGATAGATATGTAGTTATTGCCATTTTATTATTCACATTTTTTATCTTTTTTTTCATTCTTGTTCTTAAAGAAGTCCCTTTAACATTCATTGCAATACTGGTTTGGTGATGATGAACTCCTTTAGCTTTTTCTTGTTTGGGAAGCTCTTTATCTCCCCTTTGAGTCTAAATGATAGCTTTGCTGGGTAATCTTGGTTGTAGGTTCTTGTTTGTCATCACTTCGAATATTTTGTGCCACTCAACTCTGGTCTGCAAAGTTTCTGTTGAGAAATCAGTTGACAAACTTATGGCAGCTCCCTTTTAAGTAGCTGCCTTTCTCTTGCTACTTTTAAGATTCTCTCTTTGTCTTTAACCTTTGCATTTTAATTGTAATGTGTCTTGGTGTGGGCCTGTTTGGGTTCATCTTGTTTGGGACTCTGTACGCCCTGGACTTACTTGTATGTCTATTTCCTTTGTCAGGCTAGAGAAGTTTTCAGTCATTTCTTCAGTTAGGTTTCTAATCCCTTGCTCTGTCTTCTTCTGGTACCCTTTTTATGCAAATAATGTTATGCTGATGTTGTCCCAGAAATCCCTTAAATTACCTTATTTTTTTAATTCTTTTTTTTTTCTTTTTGATGTTCCCATTGAGACGTTTTCCACCACCTTGTCTTCCAAATAATTGATTCGATCCTTTGCTTCATCTAATCTGCTGTTGATTCCATCTAATGTATTCTTCATTTCAGTTGTATTCTTCATTTATGACTGGTTCTTTTTTATAATTTCTATCTCTCTTTGTGTAAGTTCTCACTGAGTTCATCTAGTCTTCCTCTAAGTTCATTGAACATTCTTATAATCAGTATTTTGAACTTTTTATCCAGTGGATTGCTTGTCGCCATTTTGTTTGGTTCTTTTTCTGGAGTTTTGTCCTGTTCTTTCATTTGGGACATGTTTATCTTCTCCCTTTTGCTGCCTCCCTGTGTGTTTCTATGTAGTAGGTAGGTCTGCTACATCTCCCAGTCCTTGGCAGGGTGGCCTTATGTAACAGGTGTTCTTTGGGGCCCAGTGGTGCAGACTCCTTTGTCACCTGAGCTGGGTGTTCCAGGGGTGTTCCTTGTGTGGGTTGTGTGTGCCCTCCTATTGTGGTTGAACTTTGATTGCTGTTTTTATGTCAGTGGGTGGCATTGACCCTCAGGCTGACTGGCTGTAAGGACTTGCTGTTTCTTCAGTGGATGAGCTGTTGTGCAGGGTCTGTCCCTATGGGGCAGGATTCACTTCAGTGGCGCTCTACTGCCTGCCAAGTTTGACCTTTGAGTGTGTCATTTGTGGAGCTAATTGGGTAGTGCTCTGTTATGTCTGAAGTCATCCACCAGTTGCGTTGGTTCTAGTACCTCTTGAGGGGCTCTGGTATAGGCCTAGGTCAGCTGATGCCTATGCCTTACCTGGGGCCACCTGGTAGGAGCTACATTGTTGGTAGCTGCTTGTGCTGGGCTTGGAAGCACCTGGGAGACGCAATGCTGTGAACTGAGGCCGGCTGCCATGAGTACCTGGCTTGGGACCACTTAGCAAGAGCTACAGGGTATGCTGAGGCCAGCTGCTGCATGTTTGGGGTTTGTGGACCTTTGAGAGATTTTAGGAAAGTCCTTAGCATGGGCCCAGACCAGCCACTTATGTAGATTATCCGCTGAAAAAGTTTCCAGCTGGTTTATGAGTTGTGTGGGGTGGAGTCTCAGGAAATCACCAGAGTGGGGTGAGCATTGTTTGCCAGGTTGATGGGTACTCAGGTTTGATGCCTCTTTGTGTCTGCAGCCTGGTGGGGGACAGGTTCAACAAAGGAACAGTGGCACCTGCCATCATCTCTGTCCCAAAGAGAGCTGCCCCTCCAGCCCTTGTTCTGAAGCTAGACAATTCAGTTCCTCCTCACATGTTCCTGGCACTTTTCAAGCTGCTATTCCTTTGCTGGCTGGAGCTTAGGGTGAATATTTGTGAACAAGTGAATCTGTGTGTGAGCCCTTTTAAGAGGACATCTGGATCTACCACAGCTCTCTGTCTCACACAGACAGAATCCCCATTGATTTTCATAGTCAGATGTTGTGGGGACTTCTCTTCCTGGCACTGGTGCTCTAGGCTAGGGAGTCTAGTGTGGGGCTGGGACCCTTTGCACCTCAGGAGGGACGTCCACAGCTGAGATATCCCTCCATATTTCTAACCACCGCATGTGGGTGTAGGATCAACCTGTTTTGTGTCTTTGCCTCTCCTACCAGTCTCATAGTAGATTCTTCTTTATATCCTTAATTATAGATAGGAGTTTTGTTCAGCTAGGTTTCAGGTGGCTTTGAAGGGTGGTTGTTCTATAATTTAGTTGTAATTTTGATGTGGTAGTGGGAGATGGTGAGCACCGCATTTACCTACTACGCCATGTTGACTGGAAGTGATAAGTGTCTTAATGTTTTGTTTGAATTTTCTTTTAATAAGATTGAATAAAGAATGCTTAGCCCAACCTCATTGATGAATACAGATACGAAAGCCCCACATAAAAATGTTGACAAACTGAATTTAGAAGAGCATTAAGGAATTATCCTCTGACCAGGCAGGATTTGTCTCTTAAGTGCAGGGATGGTTTAATATTTAGCATGTCTTTTATATGTTACATTGAGCAATGGGAAATTACCATGTTTTCTAAGTAAAAAATGGTTGAAGATTGGCATTTTCCTATGGTTCAATGTAAAAACATACATAGTCAATCAATAGGTAATAATTTCAATACGTGTATAAATGTGTATGATAGAATTCACCACCCATTCTTAATTAAAACCTTCTTCCTTCCAATGATGAAAAACATTAGTATTAATTTTGTGGTGAACATCATAGCCATTCTATTTAAAATCAGGAACATGAAGAGGATCCCCTAATTGACAATATTATTTAATGTTGATATGGTATTTCTGGCTAATTCAAAGAGAAATATAGTAGAACTAATATTATAATGTGAATGTAATGTAATTAACAGATATGAAGAAAATTTTAATTACTCAACTAAACTCATGTAACTATTTAAATCATTTAGTAAGTACATTAGTACATATGAGGCAAAACCAAAAATTACTATTTCCTTATATATCATCAATATTTAGAAGATATGGTAAGAAAAAAAATGATTCTATCTAGCAACAACAACAAAATACAAATAGCAACAACAAAATGCAAATTCTGGACATCCCTATTAAGCTATGTGTGGGAATTATATAAAGAAAATTACATACTGAGAGTCATAGCTATAAGCTCAGTGATGGATAGAGAATGCACAGAAAGATGTATTACATTCTTTAAGAAAGACAATGTTTTAAAGATAGCAGCACTTCCCAACTTAATCTCAATTTTAAAAAATCCTAGCAGAATATACTCTCAGATGAGAGTATATATTAATATTTTGGATTCTTTTGTACTATCAGAGGACTCATGCTCTTCATATTTAATATAAAGGTAAAGTAATTAAAACAATGGAACATTTGTTAAAAAACCTATACACAAATTAAATCAGAACAGAAATCCCAGAAAAAGACAGATCCTTCATGGGAGCATCACTATGATAAAGGGAAACACTCCAAGAATATGTGAAAGACGTATTCATCAATAGTCATAGAAAAAGCAGCCAGTTGGGGAAATCATGAATATGTAAGTAATCATCTTATACCATAAACAAATATTTTTTAGATGGATTAAATGCAAAAATGATATCAGGTATGATTATAAAAGCTAAAGATCAGTATATAACTGAATCTGTGAAAATAATAAATTTTCTAAGTATAAAAGCAACAAAATAGTCATGTAGTTTTGATCATAAAATTTTTAAATGTAAATTTGTTTGAAACATATTAAGTAATATTAAAAATGAAATAACTAAAATATGTTATTTACAACATATGTGAGTTATTTTACGACTACAGTTCACCTTTGAATAACATGGCTTTAAACTGAGTGGGTCTACTTATATATAGATATTTTTTGATTGACTTGTGCAGTTCAATTGACTGACTCAGTTCAAACCTGTGTTGTTCAAAGGTCAACTCCGTGGTTGGAAATTTGAGTATGCTGAGGGCCAACTGTGGTTATATGCAGATTTTTTATTGCTTGGGAGGTTGATGCCACTAATTTCCAAGTTGTTCAAGGGTCAGTTGTACATCAAAAGGTCTTAGAAGTCAATGAAAGTGACTTCTTTAAATTATTTGAATTAAAGTGAAATATTTAAAATAAGTGTATCAGGGAGATGGACCAATGACTGGCTTAGATGGTTCTTAAATAAAAGCAATAAATATGATTTAGAAAGATATGAAAAATATCAGATCAATCGGTAATAAAAGAAATGCATTTAATTGGGATTTTTATCTCTTCTTTTATTAGACTCTCAAAGGAAATAGAAACAACTCATTACCCTGTGTAAAGGCCCTATCAAAACCTCATTCTCCCAATTGGCAGGTTGTGAGTGTGGTCCTTAAAAATGTTTTCAACCTTTGATTCAGTAATTCCACTTCCAGGAATATATTACAGTAGTTCTCTCTTACCTGAGGCATAAGGTCCAAGACCAAGTGGATGCCTGACCCCTCAGATGATATCGAACCCTACATAAACTATGTTTTTAGTATACATACTTACCTATGATAAAGTTTAATTTATATACTAGGCACAGTGAAAGAGTAAAAATAATAATAATAAAATAGAGCAATTATAACACCCTGTAATAAAATTTATTTGATGTGATCTCCCAAATATTTTATTGTACTTAACTCTTCTTGTGATGATATGAGATAATAAAAGGCCTATGTGATGAGATGAAGTGAGGTGAATGAGACTTATTAAGTAAAATAAGGTTACTTGAACACAGGCGCTGTGATGATACCTTGAGAAATGGTTACTAAGTGACTAAGGGTTGGGGAGAATCTACGAGGTCTGACAATTAAGTTTGCGAACTCATCCTAGAAAAAGTGCTACATACCTCATTGCTGAATATCACTATGGTCACCTTTGAAGTACTCCCCTTGGGAAGCTGTGCACCAACGCCAGCATCTAGTCCACTCTTCAAAGAGATTTTGGAACTCTTTTTGGAATGGCCATCAGAGCTGTTGTCATATTACCCTTGATGTCCCGAATGTCATCAAAATGTCTTCCTTTCAATATTTCCTTCATCTTTGGGTAAAAAAAAAGAAGCAAATGGGGCCAGATCAAGTGAGTAGAGAGGGTCTTCCAATACAGTTATTTGTTTACTGGCTAAAAACTCCCTCACAGACAGTGCTGTGTGAGCTGATGCATTGTCATGATGCAAGAGCTATGAATTGTTGGCAAAAAGTTCAGGTCGTCTAACTTTTTCATGCAGCCTTTTCAGCACTTCCAAATAGTAAACCTGGTTAACTGTTTGTCCAGTTGGTACAAATTCATAATGAGTAATCCCTTTGATAACCAAAATAGGTTAGCAACATTGTTGCAATGAGTTGTCGAACTTAATTGTCAGGGCTTGTACAGCGTGGAGATGCTGGACAAAGGGAGGATTACTGTCCCGGGCAGGGTGGAGTGGGATGTTGAGATTTCATCACGCTATTCAGAACAGTGTGCAGTGTAAAATTTACAAATTCTTTATTTCTTGAATTTTCCATTTAATATTTTCAGACTGTGGTTGACAAAGAGTAACTGAAACCACAGAAAGCAAAATAGTGGATAAGAGGGGACTATTGTATAAAAAAGTTAAAAGCTACAAAGATGTTTTCTTTTTTATTTTTTTTAAATTAAATTTATTGGGGTGACAATTGTTAGTAAAATTACATAGATTTCAGGTGTACAATTCTGTATTACATCATCTATAAATCCCATTGTGTGTTCATCACCCAGAGTCAGTTCTCCTTCCATCACCATATATTCGATCCCCCTTACCCTCATCTCCCACCCCCCACCCCCCACCCCCCTTACCCTCTGGCAACCACTAAACTATTGTCTGTGTCTATGAGTTTCTGTTTCTCATTTGTTTGTCTTGTTCTTTTGTTGTTTTTGGTTTATATACCACATATCAGTGAAATCACATGGTTCTCTGCTTTTTCTGTCTGACTTGTTTCACTCAGCATTACTCTCTCAAGATCCATCCATGTTGTCACAAATGTTCCTATATCATCTTTTCTTACCACCGAATAGTATTCCATTGTGTATATATACCACAACTTCTTTATCCATTCATCTATCGAAGGACATTTTGGTTGTTTCCATGTCTTGGCCACCGTAAACAAAGCTGCAATGAACATTGGAGCACACATGTCTTTATCTCTAAATGTTTTCAGATTTTTTGGGTAGATACCCAGGAGAGGGATTACTGGGTCATATGGCAATTCTATTCGTAATTTTTTGAGGAACCTCCACACTGCCTTCCATAACGGCTGCACCAGTCTGCATTCCCACCAACAGTGTATGAGGGTTCCTTTTTCTCCACAGCCTCTCCAACATATAATAATGCTTTGGTGGGGAAATTTATAATAGTGAATGTTGGAATAAATAGTGTTAGAAAGTCAGACCTTTGTTATGTTAGATCCATTATTAAGTTACTAAATTTTATATATAAAGCGTATTTAAAGAACTATTTAAAATATTACAAATTTTCTTAATGACAAAATATTAGACTATATATAATTTTATACGTATGAACATAGCAGTTTATATAGACATGAGTTCATTTATAAATGGGAAGACCTGGATCATTTATTGTGTCCTATGATCCTTTCACACTGATTCAAGTGTATTTGCACAGTTAATACTGTAATAAGTTATAAAGATCGTCTCTCTACATTGCAAAAGTAGAAATCACGCAGACTTCATTCTCTCCACAGGACAAAGAATTAGAAAATAACTCAAAAGATAATCACAATCCAACCACTTGAAAAATTACAACGAATTCTGTTAGGTAACTTAAGTCAAATAGGGATATGAAAACGACCTTTAAGACACGATGTAGAAGTTAATGGCAGTGAACACATTACATAGATATATATTATGAGACAGATATATGAAACTATATTAAGAGAAAAATCAATTTGCCTTATATGCTTTGTATTATGCAGGAAAGGATACAATTAAATAAAATGAGCTTCTACTCAAGAAGCTAGGAAAATATAATTTAAGGACAGGAGGAAAAGGAGCAGGATTAACATAAGGAATAAGACAATAAAATAAAACAAGAAAATTGATATATTAAAGTGAAACTTAGTTCTTTGAAGACACTAACAACATCAGTGTAACTCTGGGATGACCAACTAAGAACAAGAGCTAGCATACACATCAAGCAAATAAGGAGAAAGGGGATGGAACCAAGGAAATAGACCTTATCTTATTAGATATTAAAACATGGCAAATGTAAATAATGACTTAAAATACTGATAAAATTTTAGTGCAAGTAAGTAAACTTTGTCTTATCAGATATTAAAATATTATAAATATAAATAGATAAATCAGTGGAAAATTATAGAAAATTGAGATATAAAGCCATAGATACGTATGTTAAGAATCATTGAACCAATCTGTTTGGGCCAACAACTCATCATTCTAGTGAAAGAAAGAAGATTGTCTTTATTCTATACACTAATACAAAAATAAGTTCACAGATCAAACAGGATTAATGTGCAAAAGACAAGGTGTTCAAAGAGACTGAAGGTGAATACATACTGAGACCGTGGCAAGAGAAGTCTTTTTGAACCAGGTAGCAAGGCGTATATCATACCAGAAAAAACTGACAAATTTCAGTCTTTTAAAAACAAAACAAGGAGAACATTTACCACAAACAAGATTAAGAGATAAATAAACATATTTTCAAATTATAAGAGAGCTTGCAACATGTAGTATCTTTATGTACTCTTGAGTTTTTGTGTGTGGGTATTAAGTAAAGCTAGTTTAGCCCATCAGACATTCATATTGCCTCTGTGCAAATTCTCAGTGTTTAGTTGGAGTAATTTCTGCCTCTGCTTGTGAGAGATTATGAAAATCTATTTTAGTTGTAGAGAAATTTAAAAAAGATGATTCACCTCAGCACGGGAAATATATATTCTATTTATGAAATCCCAGACAATGTATTACCTTGAAGTATATCTCTTCAATTAAAATATTCATAATTGACTGTATAAAAAAAGTGTTTTTTTTTATCTTGAACTCCTAGTTACAGTGCTGATTCAGACTCATCTAAGTAAAATGCATGATCTGCTGAACTTAGTGATTCATTATAGCTCTTCTCGTGTTCTTCTTACATGACAAATAGTCAATAGAGGGCAATAATTTAACATGATATAGCATTCATGATGATGAATTATTAAACAGAAGTACAATAATGTGCATAAATCTATGAATT
Source organism: Rhinolophus sinicus (assembly GCF_057876585.1). Classification (NCBI taxonomy): domain Eukaryota; kingdom Metazoa; phylum Chordata; class Mammalia; order Chiroptera; family Rhinolophidae; genus Rhinolophus; species Rhinolophus sinicus. Next base: position 52,464,531 of record NC_142504.1, on the reverse strand, counting down.
CCTATGATTGTATGTGTCATACAGTTTCAAAAAGAAACAAAAGGGATGACTATGAATCTGAAACTTTTACTATTTATTGTATCAAAACCATAAGAAGAAATGGGTATTGTTTTTCCTGCCTATTCAGTTTACTGTAAGAACTATGTATGTCTTTTAATTCAGCTCAGATATTTATCCTAGGACTAGAAGTGGAGTAACATAGAGAAATTATCTAAACAGATTTTTTTCACTTATTCTGTGACTACTTGCTGCATTCTTTCTATGGGCTAGGTGGTCTTGGGCTTGATCGTGAAGTCAGTGGGAAGCTGTTGAAGCAGGAGAGATGATTAGACTTGAGTGTTTTAGGGCCATTTGGACTGTGGTGTAGATTGGATTGGAGAAGTAGGACTTGAAGCAGAGATGAATGCATGGGTGAAGGGACAGATGATGGCGACCATCGCCTGGAGGTAATGGAGAGAAGTGGATGGGATGGAGGGCTCTTTGGGAGGTAGAACTGACAGGATTTAGTATGTGGGAGTGGGCAAGAGGAAAGATGGAGGATAATTTCAGATTTGAGAAAGTAAATACAGAAGGAAGAAGATTGGTCTCCCATCCTTTCTCGTCTTTCTCCTCCCATCAGCAATCTCATTTTCATTTGACCATGCTCAGCTGCATCATACAGACTGAAGTTCTAAAGCTACAACATGAGAGCACACCTCTAAGCCTGTTTACCACAGGGTCACAGTTTTGATTTGGTGTGAATCACACACTCTTCCGTTTTGCTGTTGTGTCCCCCACCTCTCAGTAGTGTCCCACCCCCTGTTGCCCACACTTTTCTGACAGGTCTGAGAATTCCCTGAGCTCTTCACTTCCATCCAAAGGGGCAGTCCCATATGCTCCCACTTGGACTGGAACTGAGAAGAGGCTGGTGGAGGCCCCCACTGACCTCTCCAGGAAGGCACTTGCTGTGAACAAGCTCTGCCTTTCCAAAGAGAAGCTCTGCAGACCCTTCTCTTCCCTTCTTTCTCATAAGGCGAGTATTACCTCCTTCTTGCCAGCAGTGTTCAAACCTTACACATCAGTGTTCAAACCTTACACATCAGTAGCTTCTCTCTCCTGCTTACTCATGTCCAAGTTAAAGTTGGGCTTTTCTGAGCACCTTCATTTATATTTGCTCTAAATTCCTTTAGGAGGGTTCTTGTTCTTCTTTGTTGCCTCCACTCTGTATTTGGGCTTCACTGGCCGTGTGATGTCCTTTCTGTCCACAGGAGAACTGTGTCAGGGACTGTCCTTCTGGCTGCTAAGCTCCCCAGCCCAGACTCTGGACATTTTTCATTCAGCCTTTTTTAACATGCTCTTCGTCTTCTCTAGCGCCTCCTACTGTGTACACCCACACAGACCATGCGCCTGTACCCACCACTCTGCCTGCTGCTGAGGGGAAAGCAGGAAGCAGTGATGCAGGAGGAGAGGGGAGGGAGACACATATTCGTAGGTGTAGAGCTCTGGGGAACAGTCAGCTTCTTTTGGAAAACTAGGGTCAAAGTTAATGTGTGAAATGTGTAGTGCAGAGCTGCTCCCATCTGTCCCTTCATAGTTTCTCTGCAAATTTCTCTCCTGGAGGGCAAAAACCATGTAATGACGAGCGGGGGGATAAAAAAGGGAGGGAACACAGGCTAGAATGGAGCTAATGAACTTATTTACCAATATCTAATCAACTTATTTAGCAATATGCAATAGCAAAAGACAAAGACAATTAATAGAATGTGCTAATGACAGAAAGTAAAGGTGGTTAAGACTAAACTACATACTTTGATAACAATGTCATGTCAAAGGAGTACACATGCATATAAGTTTAGGAGATCCCAACACATATTTACTATTGATCAAAAATCACTTAGCTAAATACACAAATGACATCAGTCAGGAGTATCCAAAAGCAGTAATAAGCTTTATAGGTTAGTAACCATTATAGTAGATGCCAAAAGCTCATCAAATCAGGGTGAGGAATGGTACTGGAAAAGTCATAAATCAAAACCTTGCCAGATGTGTAGCTGAGAGAAACTCAGGCATCTCCCACACCGCTGCTTGCTAGTTCCCAAGAATGCTGCTGCTGCTGTTGTTGTTGTAAGTTAGGAAGTCTTCTGATACTGCAAGCTGCAAGATGCATACAAGTTCCCAAAGATGCTAGAATGACGACAATTCAACAAAAGAAGTCTCTACTGTCCATTGAGACATGTTCCGATTTCTTACTCTGCAACAATCCAATCCTGAAAAGCAATCCTGAAACAGCAAATCTTCTGGATAGCATTATCTTGAAACAGCAATCAATCAATATCAATCCACCTGAGGTCTGACTTATATATCTCTTTAGATGCACCCCAGAGCCAAGTTTTTGTGTTCCTGCCTCCCCTCTCAAGGAATAGCCAGTTCCGGGAGGGTCTGGCAGTCAACGATAAAAAAAGAAAATATATTACTTATCCGGCTGAAGGGGTAGTTCATCCGGATAAGCAATATCTACTGTTCTTGCTTGGGACCATCAGCCCAAGGTCTTCCAAAGCCTGGCAATGTGCCTGTCACATCGTCCTGATATATATTAGCTACTTCTTTAATTCATCTGCTGATATGGGTGAAACAGACAGAACAAAGAGGGAATTCTCTCAAACCCTGATCATAGAATTTTTTCTAACCCTAAGCTAACCATCACCTCGCAGCACAGACAGAATAGCAGCAGCATCTCCTATCTTCCCTACTTGAGAGAATGAGACCAAATAGAAAAACAACCTCATCTCATGTCTCTTCTGCTTGGGAGAATGAGACCAAAGGGGAAATTTACTCAACCCCTGATCCCAATACAGAAATCACCTCACATGCAAGAACACATAAAAGCTAATAGACAAAAGCTCACATCAACCAATGAAGGCAAATTTTCCTCAACATCTGCCCTACCGGCCATTTGTGTCCTTTTCCTTGTGTACATTTGGTATGTAACACATACCACTGCAGTGGCCCCGAAATCAGTCTTAAAATTCTTACTTTTATTTTTATTCCTGTTTCTGTGAAGGGTTTCTTAGATTCTTTGGCTGTGTATATCAGCTAGGGTGATCATTTGAAAAAAGTGTTGCTAATAAAAATACCTAGAATTAACATCATTGACTGCTCCACCTTGCTCCTGTGGATGACCCTTGGGTGAAACTCGGCATGCAGGTATGTGTGTTTAGCCCATTAGTGTTAGTTTTTGAAAACTACACATTTAAATATCAGAAGATTGCACATAATAATCTGGATTTCAGATTTCTCTAGACAAATTTGAAGATGTGGCGATACTGGCCTGGCTTTCCCTTCTGGCAGTGAACTACCAGAGCGGAACCGTCCCCACGGGATGCCTGTCCTCCGTGTCCTGCTGTAGGCTGGTCACTGACCTACGCTGAGCCTCGACTCACTACCTCACACGTTTTCATGCACACAAAGGACCTAGCACAATGTCTGATATGAGGGAGACAAGCAATAAATATGGGGTAGTGGCCCCCAAAGAGCAAGTTTACAGAATGAAGGGGAGATGGTGTGTTTGGGGGACACCAGAGGAGATGCTTGGAAGGAGCCTGGAATTCACTGGGGTCATACATGTATTTTGTATCCAGACTTGGCAGAGACCTGTCATCCTAGACGCCGCTCTCTTGCCCCACATCCAGTCCATCAATAAGTCATGTCAGCTCTACTTTCAGAACATCCCTGGAATTTGACCACTCTTCACCACCCTCGCTGATCTAGGCCACCTTTGTCCTTACCTGCTTATGGTACTAGACTCCTAGCGTGGCATCCTGCTTCTGCTCCTGACGCCCGCAGCCGGCTCCCCACACTACCACCAGCGCTAGTGCAGTGTGTCAGGCCTCTGGTCAGAGCCCCCCAATGGCTCTACATGCCATTTGGGTAAGAGCCACTCTTCTCAGCATGTCCACAGCCCCCTGAGCCAGCTCCTCCTCACTCTTTGACTTCAGTTCCTACCACTCTAAACTCTCTCCACTCCATTTGTCTCCTCTCTCGGTCCCTTATTGCATCTTGAGCATGTCTACCATCTAACATACTATATGTTTTCTTTTTTGTCTTGTTATTATTGCTGTCCCCAGTTGCATGTCAGCTTTGGGTAAGAATTTTTGACAGTGCTTTCACTACTGTATCCCCCATATCAAGAACAGTCCCTGGCCCCTAGTAGATATTCCACAAATGTTTGTTGATGAAGGAATAAAAGTAAATGAAAACATGTTACCAAGTAGGATCTAATGTGACACTCTTCTTTCCAAAGCGAAGCTGAGGTAACGCAGCAAATTAACACTTGCTTTTTTTACAGAGGCATTTAGCTCCTGTGACAGAACTGAAATCCATAAAGGGAAAACTACAGGTCCTTTAACGTTTTTGCTTAATTAAATGTAAGAGCCATCCAGGAGCACTGCCGTTATCCCTTGGTGCTTTGGATGACCTTGGCTAATTCGGCAGTGCTTGCTCCCGTAGCACGCATGTTCATTAGAGTGCCCCGGGAGCTCTGCAGTTTCTTTTCTTGAAGAACTTCAAAGCAATTTAGTGGCTATGTTCCTATACTGAAAGAATAGATTCTGTTTCACTGGAGTGGAAATAAAAAACAATGAAATGTTTACCCATTGTTAAGATGCTTTATTCTTTCCTCCAGAAAGCCTTTCATTTAGACATTTAACCAACATATTTATTATGTCCCTACTATGTGCCAAATGTTTTGTAAGATATAAAGAGAAGTATTAAAATGATATCTGTACTTCAGTAACTTGCAATTCAGTCAGAGATAATGTAGGTTCATTAGCAAGTGTAAAGAAGGTGTAAGTACAGTAACCAGCTTTAATAGTCGTTGTGGACATAGAATATTCCAGACACTGTCTTCAGCGTAGGAGAAAGCATATGTCCTTCCTTAATCAGCTGTGAGGTGAGTGTCCTGGCTTCATCGGTTAGTGAAGTGAGATGCAGAGAATTTAACTAACTGGCTCAGGATCACACAGGTAAGACCCTGCAGTAGAAGAAGCTGAACTTGAACCAAGGTCATTAGACCGCAAGATCATTTCTCTTGCCACTCAAACATGGTTGTGAAGGTACTGTGGTTCATGAGGAGGGAAATATGTGCAGGGAGAGATCACAGAGAAAGCTGAATGGCGGGATGTCCAGTGTCAGGGCAGTGACAGAGGGACGGGGTGGTAAAAGCATGCTGAATACAAATGTGGGGCTGCCTGCAGTTTGGTTATGGGTTTCTTGTCAGCAGGGGAGGAGAAGGATGATAAGGACTCAGGGAACTTTGCAGTATTTCCCCATTTTGGGGCCCCTTTCAAACTTAGAGCAGAGTTGATGAAAGGAGGTATTGGGTTTCCAAGATTTGTACATTACTGTTTCTCTTGGTTGGGATAATTATTACCTGGAAATGGCCTTGGCTTTTGGCCACTAGAGAGCTTGGAGTAGGAGTCAGAGGAGACCTGGTCACTTAGCTCTAGGCTCAACTAATGGAAAAAAAATAATGTGACTTCATTTCAGAAGAGTTCTTGTGGTTAGTGGAAAGTCCACCCTGGGCTTTGGACACAGATTAACCTCTGTGTATTGATTCCCCTGCCATCAGTAAGTATCGTAAGTTTTACCCTTTCTAAAATGATGATAATGATATTTATCTTGTTTGTCTGGCTCTAAGGCAACCGGTGAGAAGATTCACTGTCGTTTTTTTGCCCCATGTATATATATGATCCTTATAAGGTTGTTGTTGAAATAATTCAATGTCAACTTTTTAATATTAATGTATTAATTCAATAACATATAATTAAAATCTTTTATATAGAATCATATTTTACCTTAGCGATACAGCTTTTTCTACACTTACATTTTATGACACTTTTTTTTTTAACCTTGTCCCATGCATCTCTGACCTCTGTATCTTTGTTGCCAAAGGGGCCACCTTTTGAATTTCTCTCAAAATCATTTGAGATAAAGTACCCTTTGGAACCCTGTATGTATGATGCTCTCCTAGGAAATTTTATCCCAATTGTTAAGAACACATTAGGACAGCTTTTATTTTTCACTCATTCTGCTCGTGAGTGTGATTTCCACCCACTGAATTGTGTTTGCACAATCTCTAAAATCTTGCTATAACAAAATCCAATCATATGTTCACAGGTGCCCTCTCCAGGAATACAAAAGTGACATTGAGTAATGTTGGGTCAGGTTAGTGTGTCTACTCCCAACTGTAATTTCTTATTCTCATTTAAGGACTGAGAGCTACACAGTATGAAATACTTTGTAACCAACCGATACAAGGATTTTATTCTTTTTTTTAAATTAAAGTTTATTGGGGTGACAGCTATTCAATTGTTAAGGATTTTATTCTTAGAGGAATTATTTTATTTAGTAAAATCTCATCTTTATGTCAGGCAGAAACAGTATTTTACAAGATTGTTGTGATGAAATAACTCAGACAATGATGAGGATACATGACATTTTGACATGACCACATTGGTTTAGATGCAGCTGTTTTAATGTCAGGCATAGGTTGACATAGTTTAGAAATCAAGCCATTAAACATTCTGTTACTTTAAAAAAAATAGCAAGTAATTTATAAGACAGTCATCTGTACCTTACATATAAGCTTTATAACCACACCAATCCTGAGATGAGGACAGAAATACAGGTGTGGATGAGAGAGAGTGAGGGATTGGTGAGATTCAGAGGACGGGGTAAGTGTTAGTGTAAGAGTAAGGTTAGACATGATCTGGCAGCAAAACCACACCTAACCATGAGTTATACGTTTACTGCACTTATTTATTCCAGAAAGGGACATCAATCATTTTTTACGAAGCATCTGCTCACACTGTATCTTACGTGGTCTGAATCTCAGATTATCTGATTTCTATCTTAGTATTTAATAGTAATACTTTGGTAGTAATTAAGAAACTTAATGGAAATTGCAATTTGATTAATAACCAAAATTATGATGCTTTCCATTCTAAAACATAGAGAATGGCCACACATACTTTTTGTAGGTTTTCTGTTATGCTAATCTTATTTGATTGAATATCTATTAGGCAGTGGTTTTTGGGGGGCCAGGAGCGGGTGTGGAGGAGGAGGTTATTTGGATTCCAGGTGCCCATGAAGTCTTCTATTAAATTTTAACAATTACAGCCACAATCTCAGTAAAATATATATTAACGTTAGCATCACAACAGTTTTATAGACTGATGGTTTGGCAGTAAAGAAGGAATAGCAGTTAGAATCGAAGCTAGTTCTAATAGGTTTTCTGAAAATAACTTCTTTGTTTCTGATTATAAATGTCCAAATACTCATAACAATTAATGCAATGTAGCCCCCTTATTGGATGGTTGATTATTAGGCACTGAATAAAGTCAGGAATGTAAATAGGGCATATTAATTGGGGAAAAATGAGTTTTACATTTTGACAGGTCCGTTTTGATCTGGTAGCATTAACATGTCTAGCACATACAGTAGACATTTAGAAAATCATAAATCGTAGTGCTCTTTGCTTACCCAGATCAGTTCACCAAGAGAGGAAAAGTAGAATAATGATTATACATATACCTAGAATTCCCTTTTTCCCCCCCTTTTATATGTAGGGAACCCAAATTCAGTGGAAAAGATTCAAGATATAAGGAACTCCCTCATGTGTAGGTGACTGAGAGAATGACACAGACCTAAAGTTGGGAAGAAAAGACTATTTGAGATAACATGGAAGATGTTATAGAAAATGATAGTTGATGGTAATTAATAAGCTTTTTTAAAGTTCAGAACTTTGAAGCTGAGAAACCTAGCTGAGTATTCAAGACTATTTAGGGGCTTACTATTACAGTGAATATTACCATTTAGGGTTTACAGAATGAGAATAGTTGGCAGTCAATAATTATGAAGGTTTTTCTTTGGAATGAGCCAAAGATACACTCATATAAATCTGATGTTTTAGTATATCAAAGAAGGGTCATCATTGTGCTACTTTTAGGTTTCTTTCATTGTTTGAGAAATATGTTAATTAAATATTTTGTTCAAAGGATTAAGCTCAGAGGACTTTGCTTTGCATTTCCCAGCTCCCAGTGAATAGCTCGGGGAATAACATAGTGCTTTCTCTTTTGCAGACTTTCATTAGTTAACTGTCACAGTTTCTCCAAATACCATTTCAGTTGATGTCAGTACAGAATGTTAGTTAAATGTCAGAGGGTCTTTTATTACATGGATTTACACACCACTAATAATTCAGGAAGTTTAAACTGGTAATTTCCCCGGCAACATCTCCCCTGAAGCACTTCCAGGTTGATGTCAACATTATTTCTGATGGCACTAAACAGTCATAACTTCCTAAGTTCGTGTCCTACTTGCTCTGGGAAACATTGGCACTCAGAGCTGTTTCCTAATATGTAAAGTGGTCTGAAGTGCAGTAAAGGGTGTGGAGCCTAGTGTACAGACTGGCATGGTTTCAGCTCCTTGATTTATTTATCCTCTTAAGGAGTCATAAAAAAGTTGTAAAGTTGTTAAAGGCCCACACAGTCTCAGATTTTAACCAGATATTACACAGGTATCAACATGCCATTCATGAACACCCATGAGTTTCAGAATAGGAGTGGATTTTATATTTGTATTGGTGTGTATTTATATAATTAATATTTGGGTCATTATATTTGTTTCTTGGGACTCAAGAGTGTTACAGAGAAAATAATGCAGATTTTGAGGTCAGAGGGTCTTGGTTTATAATTTAGATTCTAATAAACAAGTAATGTAATCTCCCTAAGTCTCCATTTCTCCACCTGCAAATTACTGATAAAAGTGCCAATTTTGTTGGTGACTAAAGAGACATGTAGAGGATCTTGTCAAGATGGTGGAGTAGGTAAACTCTGTGCTTACCTCATGTCACAGCCACATCAAAATTATGACTAAACTATAGAACAAACATCATTGAGAATTGTCTGAAATTTAGCTGAACCGAAGCCGTAGGGCCATACAGAAAAAGCCACCTTAAGACTGGTGGGAGGGACAGAGATGCAGAACAGGCTGGTCACACCCCTGCATTTGACATTAAAAATAAGGAGGGATACCTCAGCTGTGTTGGTACCCCCTGGAGTAGGGTGGGGATCCAGCCCCACACCAGGATCTCCAGCTCAGGATTCTAGTGCTGGGGGTTGAAGTCCCCATAACTTTTGGCTGTGAAAACCAGCAGAGATTGTGACTGGGTGAGACAGAGGGCAGCTGCAGTTCCAGGCACTCCTTTTAAAGGACCCATGCATGGACTTACCCACTGATGGATTCACTTGCTCTGAACTCTAGCGCTGGGTAAACATCTCAAAAGGCACCAGGGACATGCAGGGGTGAACTGAACTGTCTGGCTTCAGAATGCAGGTTGGAGGGGCAGCTTTCTCCCAGACAGAGGAGCTGGTGGAACCCATTGTTTCGTTGTTGAGCTCTTCCCACTCCCAGTGTGCAGATGCACATGGACATCACATTTGGGTCTCCATCAATCTGGCTACCACTGTTCTTTTGCACTGATTCCCTGAGATCCCTCCCCACCAAACTTTCAGACCCACCCAAGCCTCTTCCAGTGGCTTTTCTGTACAAATGGCCTGTCTTGGCTCATGCTGAAGACTTTCCTAAAATCGCTCAAAGGTTCACAAACCCCAAACAAGCAGCATCTGGTTTCAGTATGTCCTGTACACAAACAAGCAGCATCTGGTTTCAGTATGTCCTGTACCTCTGGCTGAGCAGCTCCAAGCCCGGTACAAGTGGCATCTAGCCTCGGTTTGTGGCTTGGCCTCTTGAAGTACTTCCAAGCCCAGCACAGGCAGTGGTCATTGGCGGATTGCTTTGTGGTTCATGCCAGGTGGCCTTGGACGGGGCACATCCTGTGGCTAAACTTGGCCTGCAGTGGGGTCCCTCCCATGGGACCCTGGGGCTGACATGCCTGGTGGCCAGCTTTGGACCCAGCCAGAACATCACCTGGCCGCCTCCGGGCACGACACGCAAAGGGCACATGGGCCAGGAACCACAGCCCCACTAAAGCGAATCCTGCTCTGTTGGGTCAGCCCCTGCACAACAGCTCCTACACTGTAGTCACGGCCAGTCCTCACAACAAATCGGCCCAAGGATCAGTCCCTTCCATTAATGTGCAGACAGCAACCAAGGTTCAACTACAACAAGAGGTCACACACAACCCACACAAGGGACATACCTGAAGAACTCAGCTAAGGTGACCAGGGAGACTGCACCACTGAGCTCCACAGGACACCAACTACATAAGGCCACTCTACTAAGTTTAAGAGACATGGAAGTCCTACCTAATACATAGAAGCAAACACAGGAATGCGGCCACAATGGGGAAACAAAAATGTCCCAAATAAAAGAACAAAGCTTCACAAAAACAACTAAACAAAATGGAGACAAGCAATCTACCAGACACAGGGTTCCAAACACTGGTTATAAGGATGCTCAATAATCTCAGGGAAAATAGAGATAGGACACATAAAAATGGAGATAGAAAACATGAAAAAGAACCAGTCAGAAATAAAGACTATAATAGCGGAAATAAGAATACAGGGAATCAACAGTAGAGTAGATGAAGCAGAAGATCAAATTAATGATTTAGAAGACAAGCTAGAAGAAAACACCCATCAGAACAACAAAGAGAAAAAAGAATCCAAAAAAATGAGGATAGTTTAAGGGGCCTCTGGGACAACATCAAGCATTCCAACATTTGCATCATAGGGGTACCAGAAGGAGAAGAGAGAGAGAGCAAGGAATTGAAAACCTATTTGAAGAAATAATGATGGAAAACTTCCCTGACCTGGCTAAGGAAATAGACATACAAGCCCAGGAAGTGCAGAGTCCCAAACAAGATGAGCCCAAAGAGGCCCACACCAAGACACATCATAATTAAAATGCCAAAGGTTAAAGACAAAGAGACTCTTAAGAGTGGCAAGAGAAAAGCAGTTATCTACAAGAGAGCTCCTATAAGACAATCAACTGATTTCTCAACAGAAACGTTGCAGGCCAAAAGGGATTGGTAGGAAATATTCAAAGTGATGAAAAGTAAAGACCTATAATGAAAATTATTCTACCCAGCAAAGCTATCATGTAGAATTGAAGACAGATAAAGAGCTTTTTAGACAAGTAAAAGCTAAAGTTGTTCACTAACATTAAACCAGAATTACAAGGAATCTTAGAGGAACTTATTTCACATGAAAAATAAAAATAAAAAATATGAATAATAAAATGGCAATAACTACTTATCAACAGTTACTTTCAGTGTAAATGGATTAAATGCTCCAATCAAAAGACAGGATGGCTGAATGGATAAGAAAACAAGACCCTTGCATATGGTGCCCACAAGAGACTCACTCCACATTGAAAGACACACACAGACTACAAGTAAAGGGATGGTAAAAGATATTTTATGAAAATAGAAACGGAAAGAAAAACAAATTGGGGTAGCAATACTTATACCAGACAAAGTAGATTTTAAAACAAAGGCTATATAATAGACAAAGAAGGACCCAGTAATGCCAATTCTGGGTATTTATCCGAGAAAACCAAAATGCTACTTTGAGGGGACATGTGCACCCATGTGTTCATTGCAGCATTGTTTACAATGGCCAAGATGTGGAAGAAGCCTGGATGTCTGTCAATGGACAAATGGATAAAGAGTAGGTGGTACATACATACAGTGGAATATTGCTCAGCCAAGGAAGGGAGTGGGTTCTTGCCATCTGTGGCGGCATGGATGGACCTGGAGGGTATGGTGCTGAGTGGAGTACGTCAGATAGAAAATGACAGATGTAATGTGATTTCACTTATATATGGAATCTAAAGAACAAAATAAACAAATATTTTGTAAAACCCATAGATACAGAAAACATTTTGATGGTTACCGAATGGGAGGAGGGTTGAGGTGGTAGATGAAAAAGGGGAAGGGATTAAGAAATACAAATAAGTTGTTACAAAATAGTCATGGGAATGTAGGGTATAGTGTAAAGAATATAGTTAATAATATGATAATAACTATGTATAGTGCCAGGTGGGTACTAGACTAGTCAGGGGGATCACTTCTTAAATTATACAAATGTCTAACCACTATGCTGTAAACCTGAAATTAATATATAATAATAGTGAATGTCAACTGTAATTGAAAAATTAGAAAGGGGGAAAAGGTAAAGGAATAGGAGGTTCAAATTTCCAGGTATAAAATAAGTCATGGGGATGTAATGTACAGTATGGGGAATATAGTCAATAATATTGTGATAGCATAGGATAGTGTCAGATGGTCGCTGCATTTATCATGGTGATCACTTCTTTAGGTATATAAATGTTGAATAACAATGGGGTCCAGCTGAGACTAATGTGTACATTATTGTATGCTAGCTGTATTTTAATAAAAATCTTTTTAAAATTGCTGAGCATAGGATGCAGGATAGAGTAGGTCAGCAGTCAGCAGTATTGATGGGGGTAATGATGATGAGTAAAATTTGTACCTGTAATCTCTACTCTGGCTTGGTAGAATGTAGACTGTTTGTTTGTTTTCCTGGTTTGAGGCACATGCTTTGACCTTGTACACTGTGTTAGCTTTAGACCGCTTCTTCCATTCTGGACCTTGTATTTTCTCATGAATTTGGTAAATGTAGGAGGAAAGATCAGTTCATGTTGCTTAGAGCTGACTCACTAGCAATTAGCACTTTCATATCTTGATTTGGTGCAAGTGTGAGTTACTATCTAGAGTGGTTTTGAAATTGAGCAGATGCACTTGATTTGTGATACTTCGTGATTGGTACCATAAGAAAGAAGACTGAAGGAATTATTGTCACTCACATCATGCTACTATAAAATACCAAATTTCAGACACCAGTGGTATTCTAATATAAGGTTTATTTTGCTTAATGAATTCCCTTTTAAAAATTCTCGTGAGAATGGGATGGAGAGGTGACACAAAAATGGCTGAAGGTGGGTAATGGGTATATTAGGGTTCATTACATTGTTATCTGTACTTATGTGCATGTTGGAGAATTTCTATAATAAAAAATTTCCACATTTAATACATTCTGGAATGGTTGCCTTCTTGTTGTAACATTTGGAATAGGCATGTTTTAGTCCTATGTCTGGACACTGTGCAGCCATATTTTAGGTATTGTTTAATGTACTGTGTCATTATTTGTAGGATGAGATATTTTAAAAGGGTAAAAAAGATGAAAGCTAATTTCAAAAGAAATGTGAAAACATTATCTCAGTGCAAAGAGATGAAGCTAGAAAAAAATCTCTCAGGATAGATGCAATCTGACGGTCTTCTGGTTTAAGGATTATGTAAATGAAATCCTCTATGTATCCAAAATCTATAGTTAAGCATACAGTTATATTTAATTTTCCCATCAGGAGAAGTAATCGGTGCTGAAGCATTAGTGAGATTTTAAAATTCTACCATATATGGCACTTAAATGATGAAGGAGTTTCAAAAATAGCCCTCACTGCATTTAAATAGCCCATTAGAATAGATAGGAAAATTCCACTGGCACAGAGCACCATGAGGCTCTTCAATAGATCCATGTATTAAAAGCTTAGGCTAAATTTGGGTCTGTGGAGTATAAAATAACACCAAGACCCAGTGTAAAGTACTTTTGTTACATTGTTTCCTCAAGGATGTTTATGTGTAAAGAGAATGCATTTTCCTTAAGCGAGGTGCCAGTCTGTAGGACCTGGTTTACCGCAGATGACCTATGGGCCTGCTGTCACCATCAAGCTGCTTCCTTTTACTTTGCAAGAACCCCCTACCGTAGTTACAGGGTGTGTGCATCTGTTGTGCCTTCCAGCTGAACACTAGTGGCAAGCTTACATTTCCTGCCCTCTGTCATGCCAACTGGGAAAAATATATTCGTTTTCTTTTTTCCCAAGGAGTAATGGTTTAGAGCTGGGACCTTGGAGTCAGACCTGGGTTTAAGGTCCTGGCACTGCTTCTTAATAACTATGATAGGTGGCTTCACAAATTCTCAGATTCCTCATCATAAATTGGGAATAATAGTGTTACCGCCCTATAACTCTTGTGAAAGGAAATAAAATAGTGCTCCTCACTTAACTGGCACCCAGTAAATAACTGTGTAAATCACTGATGTTATTATGATTATGAATAATTGACTTAGAAGTCTTGAGTGTTTGAACATGTATCTTACTGCTTCCCGAAGTTGGAATTGCCATCTTTTTTGCTTGTCATAGAGAATGCAAAGATGAATATTTTGTAATTCTTACTGGGAAGGGAGAGGAAATTTCAGTCTAAAACCTGAAGCACGTGGGGGAAATGTACCCAGAGGCTATTTGGCCAAATTACACATATGCCCTTGCCCCCTGGATTCCAGCCCAGATCTTTGCCTAATGGCCATTCTATTTAGGTAGACGTCGTCAGGATGTGGCTCCATCTGCTGAGGTCTCTGCTGAGGCAGCAATGGGATCGGGCAGTACAGCCAAAGGAATACAGAGGGAGATTCCAGGAAGCCTGCTGCCCATGAACGTTGATTTCCCAGGTCTCTCATCACAAGCCCAGACTTCCGATTCCCTAGGAGGTCCTTTCCCGTTGCTACCATGTGACGATATTCGTGGTTAAGTGCCAAGAGATACCTTCCAGAGAGAAACAGCATATCCCTAAGAGGACCCTAATTTTGGGTAGAATAACTGCCTCAGACAAGGGGTGGTGTTATCCGAAAAGGAAGGTTCCAGGTGCCAGTAAATGGTTAACCCACCTGCAGAGACACCTCATGAGTATGATCACATCTAAGGAGATAAACATCTGCTTAATGAAGAGGCTTAGAAGCAGTGACACCCGTGCAGCTCTGTTTCCTACTAAAAGGAACCATTCCCTATTAAAATCTCCTTTTGCCAGGGCTCCTTGGAGAAATCGTTATTTAATGTGTGGGTAGCAAATGTACAAGATAAGTCTGGGATATCTTGTGATCCCCTAAAGGAAGGAAGCTATCCAAGATGAACTGGGGTCACTTTTATAGGACACAGATGCCAACTCGAAAGTGCTCCCAGTGGCCTGAGATGTCACCATAAGAGCATTGAAAGGATAATGGTTACAGGGATTGAAACACAGCAAATAGTTATGCATGCATACGGACATTCTGGTCAGTGGTGGACTGTATATATGATGATGGGCCCATAAGATTATAATTCCTATTGCCTATGATATCATAGCTTTTGTAACATTGTAGTGCAAAGGCTGCTGCAAAAATCCACAAGGCTGTGGTTGAGGTGATCACCCACTTGAACCTGGGTATGTATATAGATGAGCTCCTAGAGGTGGTTACTGAGGAATTGACTAATGAGGAATTGTTGGAAATTGAACAGGAACACATAGCTGATGGAGGCAAGAGAAAAGGAAACTGCAGGAGAAAAACAGAAGAACCCACAAGAAAATTCATAGTGAAAGTTTAGCAGAAACTTTTGCAGACCTCCACAAATTCTTTAAAAATTTCGATAGATGATTGGATAAAGAAGATGTGGTATTTATACACAAATAGTGCCACTTCAGACAACATGAATGGGTCTTGAGATCATTATGCTAAGTGAAATATATCAGACAGAAAAAGTAAAAAACCATATAACTTCACTCATATGTGGGATATAAAACTGAAAGCAACAAAGGAACAAGACAAAGAAACAAAAACTCATAGACACAGACAACAATTTAGTGGTTACCAGAGGGTGATGGGGGGAGAAGAGGTGGAAGATGAGGGTAAATGGGATCAAATATATGGTGATGGAAGGAGAACTGACTCTGGGTGGTGAGCACACAATGTGATGTATAGATGATATATTATAGAAATCTACACTTGAAACCTATGTAATTTTCTAACCATTGTCACCCAATAAATTTAATTAAAAAATAAAAAATAAAAGTGGGAAATACTGCAAAAAAAAAAAAAAAGTTGAAAACATGGACTCCAACACTGAAAGGTTGAAAACATGGACTCCAACACTGAAAGTAGTAGAGAAAAATGTTCATAGTGCATTATCTGCTTACAAGCAGATCTATGTTGAAAAAAAGAAACTGAAAAAACCATCATGGGCATATCTCTGAAAAGAGTGACACCTCCTCCTGAAGAGCCTTCAGGAGGTGTTCCAGAAGGTGTCACTGTTATCAGAGGAGATGACAGCTCCACGTGTGTTATTGTGGGACAGGATGTTGAGGTGGAGACAGTGATATTGATGTCCTGACCCTGTGGAGGCCTATGCTAGTGTGTGTGTTTGTGTCTTAGTTTTTAACAAAAATCTTTTGAAAGTAAAACATACAAAATTTTAAAAAGAGAAAAAAGCTTATGGAATAAGGATATAAAGAAAGAAAATATTTTTGTATAGCTGTACAGTGTGCTTGTTTTAAGCTAAGTGATTACAAAAGAGTTGAAGTTAAAAAAATTAAAACATTTATACAGTAAAAAAAGTTACAGTAAGCTAAGCTTAATTCAGTAAGCTAAGGTTAATTTACTATTGATGGAAAAAATACATATTTTTAATAAATTTAATGTAGCCTAAATCTGCAGTGTTAAAAAGTCTACAGTAAGGTACAGTGATGTCCTAGCCTCACTGCTCGCTCACTCACTGACTCACCCAGAGCAACTTCCAGTCCTGCAAAGCCCATTCATGGTAAGTTCCCTATATAGGTGGACCACTTTTTCTCTTTTATATTGTATTTTACTGTACCTTTTCTATGTTTAGATAAGTTTAGATACACAGTACTCACCACTGTGTTACAGTTGCCTGCAGTATGCAGTCCCCACCATGCTGTACAGCCTTGCAGCCCAGGAGCAACAGGCTGCACATGCAGCCCGGGTGTGTCGCAGGCTGTACTGTGTAGGCTTATGAAAGTGCACTCTATCATGTTCACACAACAATGGGACCACCTAGTGACACATGTCTCAGAACCTATCCCCATTGTTAAGCGACACGTGACTGTGTATAAAAACTAATAGGCTCTTCATGATTCTTAAAAATGTTTAAAAGATACACACCTATAAAAATAAACTACTTATAACCAAGTCATTTTTCATGGATTCAGGCAGATAATCAAATTCTACATCCTCGACACACAATGACAGTCTTATCTGTCTGTGACTGTCATTATAGAGTAGAACTCATGTGAGCAAGGAGTGTGACAGTGGTGATGGTGGGAGGGGGGTTCTTTAGGGATAACTTTCCAGGTTTGTTACTCGTTCACAGAAGACCCATAGGACTTGGTGTGCAGCAAGCAGTGCAGTGGCTCTGGGTCCCTCGTCACTCTGCCTCATGGTGCCCGATGCAGGGCCCTCAAAGCACTGCCCTTTGAACTGCAGTTTTGGTCGGTATGTTTCTCTATTAGACCATGAGCTTCCCAGGGGGCAGGGGCTCTGACTTATTCTCTTCAGTGTTCCCATTGTCTTTCACAGTGCCGGGAATGTCACAGAACTTGGTAAATGTCTATTGAATAAGTATCTGATAAAATATGTCTATCCTGTAAAGAGGGGCCATCCTCAGTCTGAATGCAGAAGCTTCACTATAAATACATACATATTTTCCCCATAAATCCTGTACTGTGTCTTTGGCTTATTACGCATATGTCCGGATATTATTTACTATTTAAAGGTGTGTAGCTAATGATCTATTACTGAAATACTTTTTTAAAACTCCACCATTTATTTTATATAGATTATTTGCTAGGCTTTTTAGGCACTTGGTAAAGCTTCCTTTATTTGACCCTCACAAACCTCTAAAATCCCTATTTTGTAGCTTGGGAGATTAAATCTCAGAGTTAAGTGACTTCCCAAAGTTGCTCAGCTGGGAAGTGGTGGAGCCCAGGCCTGTGGAGCTCCAAAGTCTGTATTCTTTTTACCACACTGAGATACAGAAATGTAATCTTGGGCTCAAAATGTAATTTTAGGTGAAAGAGAGCTCTAATGAATACAGTCTTTGAGAATACATAAACAGGACAGTGCTGCTTCTCTTAACTTTGACATTAGAAAGAATTCCCGATTCCCATTAGTGACAAACCATGAGATTGCCAATGTATTGTCTACTATTACATGTGGAGAACCATTGTAGACTAAATTTCCCCTTAGACAAAATTATAATGAAGATAAAGAGAATCTGAATCCATGGGCCTTATTGTGCTTGAGTGTGGGATGGTCACATGTGTTTTAAATTCAATTCCTGAGTAAATAAGATTGTTTCAAGACAGAGCCTTTCAGTCAGTCACTGCACTGAGCCTGCTTTTCACTATGGCCCCGTGTGTCCTCCACACTGCCTCCTCTGGGCTACAGTTTTGCCACGTGCCAACTCTTGGGGTTACTATGTCCTCTCAAGTTGATGGTTGATTATAGTTTAAGAAATGTATGTAAGTGACTTAGAACCTCAGTGGAACTGGGAGAAGATGCAGCATGGGAAACTATATGAAGGAGCCTGACATTCATTCACATTTTAAAAATATGTGCATCTATCTATCTATCATCTATCTATCTATCTATTTGTCTATCTGTCTATCTTCTGTCTGTATCAGTGGTTCTCAAAGTTTTTGGTCTCAGGACCATTTTACACTCTTAAAAACAATTGATAACCCTAAAGAGTTGCAGTTTATTTGGGTTATATTCATTGATATTTCCCATATTAGAAAATAGAAAAATTTAAAACATAAGAATACAGAGGCACACATTCTATTAGTGATCAGAGTAAAGATGTTGTTACACATCACATATCGCTGGAAGACTTCACTACACCCTCTTGGTAGAAGAAGGGTGAGAATATTTTTGACCCCGTGGATCCATTGGAAGGTCTTGGAAATCCCTCACTGGTGGCTGGACAACACTTTGATAATTGCTGATCTATGTGTTTTTCATTTCTTCTGTCTTGAGCCCACTCCAGTTAGGCTTTCTACCTGACCATGCCACTTATGTTGCTCTTGTCAAGTTTATCGGTTACCTATACATTGTTTAATTCAATGGTTGGTTCTCAGTCATCTTCTTACTCTACCTCTCAGAACCAATTGACCCAGTTTATCATTCACTCACCCTTGAAGTATTGTCTTCATTTGGCTTACAGGGTACCAGCTTACTTCCTCTTTTGCTGATTCTTCCTTAGCTCTTTGACTTCTTGAGTTCTCCGTGGCTCAGTCCTTAAACTTCTTTTATTTATTTATATTACTCACTTGGTGAATAATCCAGTCTCATGTTTTTAAATATGACTTATGTGTAGATATCCCCATTCATTTACTTCCAACCTTGACTTTTTTCCTGTATATCCAACTCCCTTTTGACATCTCATCTTGGGTGTCTGATAGCATCTCATGCTTAATGTGTACAGAACTGAGCTCCCGGAATCCCTCTTCTGCAAACCTTCCTTTCCCATAGCCTTCCTCATCTCAGCAAATGGCCATCTTTTAAGTTGCTCAGTCCAAAAACTTTGAGTTATTCTTGACTCCTCTCTTTCACACTCCGCATTCAGTCCATCAGACAGTCTTATGTGGCTCAAACTCGAAAGTCGATCTAGATTCCTGCTACTTTTCACCACCTCACCTGCTGTCACCACTATCATCTTGCCAAATTACTGCCGAGTCTCTGAACTGTCCTCTGGTCCCTCCCTTGCTCTGCTGTAACCTCACACAGCAGTCAGGTTGTTCCTGTTAAAAGGTGAGTCAAATCACGTCTCTCCTATATTCCAAATGCTCCAGTGACTTTTCATCTCAGTCAGAAAGAGAGCCAACATCCTTAAAAGAGGCCCCAGAAGTCCCATATGACCTGTCCCCTAGCTTCATTATCTCTTTTGAATCTTCCCCTGGCTCACCCTCATCCATCCACACTGACATCCTGTGGTACCTCTGGGGTTTGCTGTTATGGCATCATCTTCCTATAGTGCCCCTCCCCATTTATCTGCAGAGTTTACTCTGTTACCAAAAGAAAAAAAAAATGGGACACAAGGAAACTTGGAGAGGTGTTGGGAATGTTCACTAGCTTGATCATGGTAATGGTGTCAACTTTGTTTGCATATGTCCAAACTCATGAAATTGTGCACATCAAATATGTGCAGTTCTTTGTATGTCAATTATACCTCAATAAAGTTGTTAGAAAAATAACTTTAAACTGTTATTCAAATATCTCTTTCTCAAGTGAGGCCGTCCTTCAACATGTCGTCCTGCTTTATTTTTTTCTATAGCACTTTTCAGCATTTAATATAATACATATTTTAAAAAATGACCTGTCTTCTCTTCAGCCACCACTGAAAAGTCTACCGTATGTCCCTGAAAATAAGACCTAGCTGGACAATCAGCTCTACTGCATCTTTTGGAGCAAAAATTGATGTAAGACCCTATCTTATTTTACTATAATATAAGACTGGGTTGTCCAGCTAGGTCTTATTTTTGGGGAAACACGGTATTAAGGCAGAAGTTTATTTTGTCTTTTTCTTCTATTGTTGTTCAGTGTGCCTGGCATATCCTAGATGTTCGGTTAAGTGAATGAATGAGTGGGAAGTAAACTATTTAATCCCTTCAGGTTGAGAAAATAAAATACAGAAAATATCAAGGAAATATAAAAGGATTAGCCAATTCTAAACTCCAAATTTTCAGAGTATTGAAAATAATGTGTAATTAAAAAAATGTCTTTTAGAATAAGACGTGACTTGGATCATAGGAACGACCAAATTTTGCGTTGAGTTTGAGGTATAGACTCACTAACCATGTAGGTGCCATGGCTTCAAATTGATTTTGTAGAGGAGGAACTTCAGTGTGGGATTCTACTTTGAGAAGAGGTACAGCTATTCCAGGGCTCTGAGCCGTATTACATCACCACCACCATCATTTCCATTTATCTTGCAATTTCTCATTGTCAGATAATAGCACTGATAAGGAGGGTGACTATGTCTATAGCACTTTTTTATTCTTAGGAGCCTGACTGGTTGAGGGAAAGCCTAGCTACAGGTCAGGTCTGTCCATCCAGGACATCATGCCCACCACCCCTGGGATTTTGTGACCACTGGTTTCATATTGGAGGATATACAGTTCAGGTAGCTATAAGGGCTTGGCAATAGATGTTATGCAAAGAGGGGAGAGGTTCAAGATAAAATAATTTGGTAAATAGTCAAAGTTCCTGGTTTCCCAGGACCTTTATTTTGCTGTTGTTCATTGTAAACCTGTAAGAAGGAGATATAGGTTACATTGTTTCACACACTTATTGGAATACAGAACCTTTTGTTCTTGGAACATCTCGCTGTGGGAATTCGTGAGTATAGTAATGAGCCTTTACTATTTATATAATTTTTTCATCTTTTTTCTGGTCTTCAACACTAGGAAATTACATAGAAAGGTCTTGTAATTAAATGTTTCTTCCAAGAAAGTCTAGGAGGGTATTTTATGTACATAGAATTGGAGCAGTGCTGTGATGAGAATCTGGAACAGTGTATGAACATCAAAAGTCAGCTGGACATTTTGGAGATTCACATTAGCCTTTTACATAAATGTTTATTTGTAACTCAGGTTGATCTTACGTTTTGTGCATTCTCTTTCCCTCTGCATAATTTACTTAAAAGGTTTGGTGAGAGAGGAGCTCAAAGGTATATACAGCTGTAAGGATTAACATCATTACTTCAGATTTGGCTATAAATATAAAAATATCTCCCTATTTATTAATTTTGATTATCCTCTTTATCCGCTAAAGAATTATTCTGGAAGTGAAACCACTGATGTGTTTTTGCACACATAATGCAATTCTTGCTTCTTTTGTAAGAAGAGTTCTGGACCAGGGGTGTCTTAAATCTTAGGCTATTAAGTTATCTCTTAAGATCTCAGTACGTACCAACTGATCACTGAACGTAAGTCAAGACAATACACCCTAAGAATTGTAGCCACCACACAGGAGAAAACATCCTATGCTTGATTTATATTATAGTAAGAAACAACTTAGGAATTGTTAATTTGGAAGTGAAGTTGTCACCCATATCTACTTTGAGGCTTAAGAACACCATTTGCTGGTGGGGGGGGGGGGAGGGAGCAAAACCAGTGGGTGGTGAAGATTGTCTGGCCATGTTTCTGTTGGAACCAGTGTTCCATGGGAGAGTGACCAGTGGAGACAACCCTGGACTGGGGCCAAGAATAGGCATTTCTGTCTCTTACTGTCACACAGTTACTCATGAATCACTGCACACCGTAGACTAGCTGGAAGCAAACAGTGGACACCCCCATCTCTTGCTGGGTGTTTTGTAGTCTTTCCTGTTGTCCCTGGTTGCTTAGAGTTGTGGTTCTCAGTGTGTGTTTCAGGGATTCTAGTAGAGCTCAAGACCCTTTTGGGGGCTTTGTGAGGCCAACATTGTTTTCCTAATAATGCTAAGATATTATTTGCTGTTATCACTCTCACTCTTTGACAAGTATATAGTGGAGTTTTCCAGAGGCTGGGATCTCAACAGCAAGAATCCAACTGTCTTCTACTAAGCCAGACATTAAAGACATTTGCAAAAATGTTAAAAGCCATAAAAACCCCATAAAATGTTATTTATATTAACATATACTGGGATTATTGTTATTTTAAGCAGCTTCATAAATATTTAAAATATTTTTCAGTTAAAATTCTAATGTGGTAAATGTTGATAAGATATAATTTTCATAAACTAAAGATCTTCGGGAAATTTTTTAGTCTAAGTGTATCCAAAATATTGCATGTATTTTTATTTGTTGAATCTGGCAACGCTCATTGCTCATGCCTTGTTCTGCACTGAGGACTTGTTTTGGCACCAATTCTTTGTCTGAGGAGAGGGTGGAGAGACACAGTCTCCTCTTGCGTACTTATTGACTGCCAGCTCAGCAGGCAGTGAAACCAGCTTTAGTGAGTGAGGAGGGCATACTGGGTTATTCTTGATGTCTTTCTGACTTTGCAGTGGTGGGTGTGATTTTCTCCTGGAAAGACTTGAGGGTTACTTCAAGGGCATCACCTCTATGGAGGCAGGGCTTCCCTGGTTCCGTGGGGCAGTGTCCGCAAGTGATCTCAGCCCAATCTCTCATTTATTACT
The DNA here is from genome assembly GCF_057876585.1 of Rhinolophus sinicus. NCBI lineage: Eukaryota > Metazoa > Chordata > Mammalia > Chiroptera > Rhinolophidae > Rhinolophus > Rhinolophus sinicus. Next base: position 52,441,509 of record NC_142504.1, on the reverse strand, counting down.
AGGTACAGTCTGTTTGTGTCTGTTGTCACTCATGGCGGAACCTGCATAGCTGGTGCAGAGATTATGCTTGTTTCCAAGAGTTTCTAGGGCTAGATCTCAAGCGGTGTGTCACTGGCATTACTTGACTAACTGACTCATTCATTCATTATTTCTTCTTTCTCCCTTCTTCTCACTCTTCCTCCCTCCATTTCTCCTTTACCGATTTGTCTCTCATCTCTCATTTTCACTGTCTCCTTGTTTCTCCCTGTCTCTGCCTCTCTGTCTCTTCTCTCACTTGTTCAACAACAGTTTACTGCGTTCTTCAGTGTATGAGGCACTGTGCTAGGTGCTGGTTTTCATAGGAAAACTATGAAGTGATGTTGCTGTCCACAGGGAACTGGTCAGTATTCAGAATTCTTTGCAGTTGACTTGTGCTAATTAAGCTCACAAGGGAATGAAGTATATAAACCAGAACATAAGTGTATTAATTTTCAGTGAAGGGCTGTTCTTTCCAGGGGATTCCATTTCTTAGCATCTGCCTACAGAGAAGGGAACACTGGTATGGACACGTGTAAGTGGCAGGGCTGGGACCGGAGCTGTGGTCCCGGGAGGAAGAGGGTCACCCCAGGAGTGTGGTGATTTACCTCTGCTGCATGGAGTTTGAAAACCTGGTGTGCCATGAGGGTGCATTCATTCATCCACAGTGTGGTTTGTTCCTCTTGTGCCTTTTATTTTTATTTTTTTAGATGAGTTTTTGGATGTCGTTTGTTTAATAGCCTTTTTTAAAACTGTAATAAAGTTTTACGTTGGAAGCATTATATCTTCTGCTTGTTCCTGCTACATAAAAATCTATTTCCAAGGGTTTCACACTCTAGTAAAGCTGATTTGCATGTAGACTGGACGACAGTAAGATGGCAGGCCCAAGCCCCACACAGATCTTCTGTAAGAAATAATCATGATAACTCCTAGTTATTGAGAGCATATTGTGAGCCTTATATGTATTACTTCATTTGGTTTCTCAAAGCAACCCCGTCAGGTAGATTTTATTTAGGTGAGGAAACGATTTCCAGAAAGGTTAAGTGACTTGCCCCAGGTCACACACATTACATGGCAGAGTCCGGGCTCTGTTTCTAAGGCCATGTTAATAACCATATGCTGTGCTGTGCCCCCACTTTCCCTGCACTAGATACAGGAAAGACTGAAGTAGAGATTGCTCAGGTACGAGAGTGTGTGGGGTGTCACCCTTATCTTTAATCTGTTCTTTAGAAATACAAGTGGAAAAGAGCAATGAGTGAACCTCCATGCCCCATTCTTTTGTCTTTTACCTTAAAGACTCTGAATCGATAAATAAGACAAAATCAGGATTGACTGGGCATCTAATTCTCACTCCAGATGATTTCCTGGAAGACCCCAGGTGGCTCATTCTAGGTATTCTCAGGCAAATAAGTATGAAAACAAGAAAACATAATGAAGACAGAACTGCAACACATAAGGAAAATTACTATAATTTAATATCTGAGGGCATGAAATCAAACATTTGAAGGGCTGTCGTGTAAAGCAGGAATTGGTTCTGCTTAAAAGAGCTGAACTAGGAGAACCAACAAAGAGAAATTACACGTGTAAATTATGGAGCTCAATATGAGGAAGGTGTTTTTGTTTTGTTTTGTTTTGCCTGTCTTCTCTCCTTCCTTCCCTCCACTCTTTCCCTCCTTCCCTTTGTTTAGACTTTGCCAAAATGGTATGGGCTTCTTTGGAAGGTTTTGTATTCTCCAGCATTGGGTAGTCACCTCAAAGACTTGTTGTGAAGGTGTTCTCCTTATCAGTTGTGTGCTTTAGAACTGTGCCACGTCTCAAGGTATTAAGAAGTGGTAGTGGCAGCCTAGCCCAGAGGCTTATAAAATGTCAATTTAGAAGGTTCTCGTATAGATATTTTGTGAATAAAAGCTACAACAGTGGGTGGAGGAGGTTCCAGGGGTTGCCTTTGCTACCGTATTCCTATCAGGTTTGGAGAGGACAGGTAGGCAGCCACCTCCTCCGGTGGCTCTGATCCCAGGTGAATGCCTCATCAGAACGGAGAAGGTGGGGAGCAGAGGTGGGAGAAGTGGGGGGCAGGCAAGGTGGAAAGAGCATCAAGCTTCCCTTTGATGGTTTCTGTTAGAATCCTGGCTCTAACACAGAATGTTCACTCTCCAGTTTGTTTTATCAATATTGAAACAATTTACATTTAATGACCACATATTCAGGACTATATTTTCCAGGCTGAAAATCAAATTATTATAGATAAGACTAAACATTTTTTGTTCTCTATCCCCAGTGCCCGTCAGCGGGTCTACACAGAGTAGGGCTGAAAGCACATTTGTTCACAGATGAAGGATGCAGCAGGAAACCTGGCATCCGACTTACACTATTCAGTCATTGTGAAATGTTTGAATAATGATTTTTACTTAGGTAATAGTAATGAATGCTAATTATAGAATTTTGGAAAACCTAGAAAAAATAGAATAAAAAACTCACCCGTACTCCTGCCATGTGAAGTTGGTAACCCGTATCATTCTTTTTATTCTATGTATTTATTTCTGTAATAAGTGGCTTTTAAAATTTGTCACATTTTTCAGGCCAGCTATTTCTCTCTCACAAGTGGCAAGGGTTGTGTGAACACCAGCTGCTGATTGAGAATATCATTTCAGCTTCCTAAAGCTTGTAATTACAGGAAGTCCTAACGAGAGAGTGATAGTTGGCTGGAATTCTAATCTCCAGTGTTGTTGTGAGTGTTTGTGTGTGTTTTGAGGACCCTCCTGTTTGAGCAGAACCTCACCAGAGGCTTATGCGTCCAGATGCCCTGTGGAAGCAGAAGTCTCTCCAGCTGTGGCATTTTGATAAATAACCTTCCTGACAGAATCTGTAAGTGGGCGATGGAGTACCAAAGCCCTCCTCGTCTCTGTCATCTCACTTATTTGTGAGGTCAAGGAAAATACGAATATATGTGATAAAGTTGATGTCACCAACTGTGGGAAATAAACATGACTCAGTAATGGTGCTAAGATTGTTAGCTGACTACTCAGGAAAGGAAAAAACACACCCTTTAGATCTTTACCTTATACTTTACATCAAAATCCATTCCAGAGAGCATGGCTTATATTTGGGCACTGAGAGTCTGGAGCCTGCCTGCATGGATTCAAATTCTGGTTCTGTCACTTACTAGCTATGTGACTTTGGTCAAAATGACTCATTTTACATCCCCATGTAAAATGGGGATGATAATAGTGGCTTTCTTAGGGTACTTGTGAGAATTAAATGAGTCATTATATTAGTTACTACTTAAAACTATAGTTTAGAACAGTATCTGGCTCAAATCAGGTTTCATACAATTATTACTATTATTTTTATGATTTAAAGCATTAAATATTTTTATATAAAGAAACCATAAAACGAGGAGGAAATATAAGTTAATATTTATTTGATCTTAAGATTGGGAAAGACTCCCAGAACACATAATCAATGAAAGAAACCACAAAAGACTGATAGATTAACTACATAAACATTAGTCTATATTGTATAGGTTAACAAAGCAAAACTATTTACCATATTAAAAAGTAAATTAAAAAAATAGGATAAATAGTTGCAACATGTCTGACAAATGAAGAGGTAATAGTTAGGCTTCAAACTCAATTTAGTATAATACAAAAGCTCATGCCTTGGATTTATGTTATATTATGGTTGCTATTAGCCTGTATTCAAAATTATTCATGAACACACTTACATGAGTGTATGTATGTGTGTATACGTGTGTATATTTCTTTCCTGCTAGTTCCATAAATGATTTGTCTTCTTACAGTAACAAAAAGTAAAGAACAGCCAATATTAAAAATAGGAGAAAAGAAGAAAAAGTATAAACAATGTAGGCAGGACTGAGGCTGAGTCACAGTGCAGCTGTGATTGACAGGGCCACATAGGAAGCCGGAGCAGTTTCACCATCCAGTGTCCAGAGCCCAAATTGACCTAATTACTTAAGGGATGTAGAAATAGTTTTGGTACTCAGAATAGCAGAAAAGTTTTTCCTCAGAGTCTTCAAAAGAAGGTATGTACTGGTAATGAAATGGACAGCAATCTTGATGCCATTTTGTCAACAGCACTACGTACTACTAATGATGGTGGTGCGTTTCAGTCTCTTGGTGTAGACTGCTGGTGCCACACCAAAGCAGATTATAGTGATTTATCAGGGTTGAGGGGGTGAGATTGTGATGTAGTTCAGGTACCACAGGGTCCTTGCCCTGCTTGCCCTCAGATGCCTTCTTTTGAGACAGTGACCCTCTTCCTCTGCTGTCTGTGTTGGAGGCAGTGGGACCCTACAGGCAACATTTCCCAGGCTCTCAATTGGCTTCCAGCTGGGAATGGCCAATGGGCAGCACTATTGGGAGGTTAGAGGGTGGGCGGAAGGGAGAAACCAGGATATTTCTCCCCTTCCCACTTCACCTGTGGTGACTCCTTTAGCAGCAGCTGTGTGTCCTTCCTGGGTCCCCTGGACTAGCCTACAGTGGTGCCAGCTTCTGTCAGGTAACCTCGGCTCCTGGGCTCATCAATGACAGTACATCCTCCCCATGTCTCTGCAGCTCAGGTGTGCAAGCAGCTCCCCAGGTGCCAGTCTTTAGAGTACCTCACTATGTCCCTTTGGCTTCAGCGCCTTTGTCCCCTATATTGTAAATACACGAAGTGGTTTCTGTTTTTCTGACTTATACAGACACTAGATCTCAGGTGATCTTGCTGGATTCTGGATGATAATATATCATCTCACTAATCAGCAAAATAAAGCAAATGAGAAGCTTGACGCCTGGCCTCATCAACTTATCTCCATAGCTAATGTGGAATCCATTACCTACTGTAAAAGTCATCTTTGCGTTACTTCTTTGAGATTGCTTTCTTCACAAAGGGCTGCTTTGGGTTGATACTGAACCTTGTCAACTAGCTCCGGGTCCAGGGCCTCCAATTTCCAGGACTCATTAGGGCAATTTCCAGTCAGGCTGCAGTGTTAAGAGTCTGCTTGAACATTCATTTGCATTGCACACAGTGATATGTAAAATTCATGCTGTCATGGAGAATTACCATTTAGATTGAAGAAATGTAATTCATTTGTTTCAGTAATTTATTTTTAAGAAACCTATGACCTTACAAATGTAATATAATTGGAACATTTTGGTTTTCTGTTTTATGGAAATTGCTTCCAACTTTATATGAATAGTAATAAAAAAGAACGTCTAAAGAATACCTCAAATGACATATACCTAGAACTTTTCAGTCACCTTTGGTGCTGTGGTCCCGCTCAGAGTGGCACTCCGAACCACCCTCTCACTGATTACTGCTTGGACCCCACCTGTCAGACCCTTGAGACAGATTCACTTTTTATCCCAACCCTTTTCAATTCAGACATCCCTGCAACTTTATTTTTAAAAAAGCACTTTTTCATATTTTTATATGTAAGCTGTACCAATTTATTAGAAAATGGAAGAAGCCTTATCCCGACCATTATCATTCTTTATGTTACTTGGCTTTTTTCCTCCCTTGTTTCAGTTTGAACATGCTTTACGCTAATGGCAGGTAACTTCTTTCAGGCAGTTTTTTATATGCTGTGAGCTGGTATTTATTTTCTTTAGGTAAAAATGTATAAGCACAGTAGTATAGTATTTGTAATACAAATAGATACACATATAAACTTAAACCTCAGATATTAAAATGTTAGCACTAGACATTGTTTTAAGTGTATGATGATTTAAAAAATTATGTTTTATGATTATAAAATGCGTGATGTTGCATTATACTTTATTTGGTTCACTGATTTTGCGGCATTTCTTTCTCTTTTTACAAATTACAGTATGATGAAAGTATTTGTGCATTAAGTCATATCTGGGCTTTAGATATTGCGTCAGGTAGCATAAATTATTTCTCTGTGTTCATGTTATGGAAATTATATGTATCAACCAAAAAAGATGATGATTGGATTTAAGTTATATTACCCTGTTAAGTGTAATGTTAAAACACTTATCTCTGAGTGGCCGTATAGTGACTGGTTAACAGCATAGACTCTGTTGTTCGGCAGACTGGGTTTTGAGTCTCGACCCCACCCAGGTGTGTGACCTTGAGCCTTTCTCCTCATCAGTTTCTGTATAACTTAATAATAATGGCATTTATATCACCCAGTGTTTAGAGCTGTGCTGCCCAACACGGTTGCCACTAGCCACATGTGGCTACTGAGAACTTAAAATATAGCTCATTGAACTGAGAGGTGCTATAAGGGTAAAATCTGCATTCGACTTGGAGAATTGAGTACAAAAGAATGCAAGTATCTCATTAATAATTTTATATTGATTAGATATTAAAATAATATTTCAGAAATATTGGGTTAAATAAATTACATTATTAAACTTAATTTGAACTTTCTCCTTTGATTTTTTAATGTGGCTAGTAGAAAATTTAAAAGTACCTATGTAGTTCACATTATATTTCCACTGGACAGTACTTGTATAGGCGATTGATTACAGGATATAATACATGTAAATCACTTAGCACAGTACCTGGCATGTGATAAGAGTTTAATTAATACTCTTGTTTGTGTTATTATAGTAGTAGCAAGAGTGAGAGTCATTGTCATCATGAGTGTCTCACATGCAGAGGTGGAACACTAATGACTCCCATACAAGGGGAGGAGAGAGAGAATGCATCCTAACAGACGTGCGAGAGCAGACAGAAACACGAAGGCAAAAGGTTTCCAACAAAAGACAGATGTAGGACTGTGTGTTGGATAATAGTGAGTGCAGCCAACCTCCGGCTCTGTTCCATGGATCTGCGCTTGTTTCAGATACAGAAACAACCAATATTAGTTTATCTTTCCCAGTGAGCTGAAAGGGAGCTGCAGTACAGCATCTCCAACTCCCTAAGGAAAGAAAAAAAATTTTTTGACATTTTAGTGGCAGTTGACTCTACTTGAAAGAGAGAGAGAACCCATAGCTCAGGGGTCTTCTAAAGCAGCCTCCTGAGAAGTTAGCCCCCTCCACCTCCTGCTGGGATAAAGGGTCTGCACCCCTGAAGAAGTGCCCTGTAAGAGTCGGCTTGCAATTCCTGCCATGCCCTCCCGGAGGCTTCTTGTTGCTGCCCCACTGCAGAAGAGGCTCTCCCCTTCCTTTTTCGCATGAAGTACGGTTACAAAATCACCAGGTTTCCTCAGGCAGTAAGTATCTACATGTTGACGGCCCCTGCAGTGCCCTGGCTGCACTCTCATTAACTTCATTCTCTTACTTCGGCACCCACCACACACATGTCTAATGCAGAACAGATGCCTGCACTTGATACGACTGCACACTAAGTGTGATTGGATAGTTATGGGCCTGGAGTAGGGGTGGAAATAGGCTCGTCTGCAACTGTGTCTGTTCCATGCCTGTGGCAGACATCAGTAATCAAATGCAGCACCTTTATCCTATTAAGTCAAGATGCAGCCCCAGAATAATAATAATGATGATTAATAAAACTTTTCAACCAATTTTTCAGGCAGCCGTGTGTGATAAAACTTATTTGCTCCAGAGTTTGGGTGCATGCTATCTCAAATCCGTTGTGAAGTCGTCACAACTTTAAAAGGAAGGGTTATTTACCTATTAGCAGTTACAAATTATATAAATAGCCTACCTAAATTGACTTAATTTGCATTTGCACATAATACCCTGACAAAGACAAATAATAACTGGCTTTGTTTTAAAATTGGTGTTTCTTAAAATCTTGAGAAGGGTGAAGATACTTGAGAGAGTTAATTTGGAACTATGCTTAATATATCTGTAAAATTTTAGAGGCAGTTCCAATGAAACCTAGATTTAAATACATATATATATATAATGAGAAGCTATAAATAACAGCATATCAGTATTCCCATTTATACCTGTTATATTGTTAGTTTCCTCATCAATTTTAAATGCTATCACAATTAAAATACAGAGTTAAACATTAATTGTTCCTCAAAGAGTGATAGAAAAATTTTATATAAATATTTTCAGCATTGATTCAAAAGGAGACTCATAATAATCCCATAGTTTGATGATGGTGGTGGTGGTGGGGTGATTTGGGTGGGGTTGGGGGCATAGCATACACACAAAACTCCACTCCTGGTTTACAAATGATGCTAAATATTTTTAACTTGAGAGTTTCTTATATATTGGTGCAAAGCAGCCAATATATAAAGTTTTCCTACCATTGAATGGTCAGGTTAGTACCATCCTTTTGATGACAGCATGATTTGCATGGGCAGAAACCTTTGTAGAATATGATCTGAAAGATTTATACACAGCGATGCATTGTCGTAATAACTCTGTCCCTTGTGTCTCTTAATGAGAGAGTTTGAACTCTTCTATAGCTTGACAATATTAGGACGAGATTCTTTTATCTCAAGGTGCTTTCCCCACATCATTAATTTGAAAAAAAGTTTTACCTCTAATGGGAAAGGAACTACTGCAAAAACAGAGAAACAAGTCCTGTAAAAAAAATAGAAACAAGGATGAAAATCAGAGGGAATCAGGAAAAGGAGTAGGCGGTGGGAGGTGTAGTAAGAAAGTTTTGAGAAATGGCCTTTCTTGCAAAGGTGGCCCCTGTTCACATTGATATTTTCAAATGAAGTCTGTGACTCAAATATCTTCTTTTTCATATTTTTGAATGGAAAGTGATTATTTCATAAATGTTGCTTTGGATTTTGTGTTTTTATACGTATTAGTATTTTATCTTTTAAATAAAACTGTTTTACAAAAACCTGGTAAAGATACAGGAAAAGATAAAAATGGATAATGACTTGTTGAAAGGGAAGAATGGTTTGAAGGAGCTGAAGGTCCCAGAACTCTTGGAGTTCAGCCTTTCCTTGGTTCCATTTTTCCTCCCATTCCTCACTAATAAGGGCTAACTTGTGTCTCCTCAAAGTTCAGATGACAAAGCACTAACTCCCAGTACCTCAGAATTGACTGTATTTGACAATAGAGCCTTTAAAGAGGAAATAAAGTTAAAATGAGGCTGTTAGGGTGGGGTCTCATCCAATATAACGGATGTCCTTATATGAGAAGGAGATTAGGACACAGAGAGACGCGAGGGACAGAGATGCACATGCACAGAGAAAAAGACCATGTGAAGAGGCAACAAGAGGGAGACCACCTGCAAGCTGAAGAGAGGCCTCAGTGGACACAACCCTGCTGGCCCCTTGATCTTGCACTTCTGCCTCCAGAACTGTTAGAAAATAAATTTCTGTTGCTTAAGCCACTCAGTCTGTGGAATTTTGTATGGCAGCTCCAGAAAATTAATATCCCTGCCTCCTAGCTTCAGAAGTACAGCCCAGGAACACAGGGGCTTGGGTAATACAATTTGAAACCCTAAGTAGAATTATAGAAAATAAAATTAAACTATTTTAAAAGGACCATTCACTAGAACAAAGGATTCATCCTAGAGGTAAGACGTTTTTTCCCTCAGTATGCCATTTATAGATGAAGCTTGTGATTTGTATGGTAGGGTTTCTTTAGCACCTCAACCTCCAAATAGCCATTCTTTATTCAAAAGGGGTGCCTTAGAACAGAGGCAATGTAGTAGAGTGTTGGAAAGAATACATTATTATTTCTTGTAGACAGCAGTTCAGTTTCAGGTCTAGTAGGTAATTAGAGTGAGCTCAGCATCTGCAAAGGGCTCCTGGTTTTGTGCAGTTTGGGTTTTGGTGGTGACACTGTAGTATAGCTTGTCTCATCATCTTGGGCATCAGCTCTCTCGTCCCGAGGTCCACATATTCCTTGTTCTTCTATCCTCACCTGGGTTCTGTTCCAGACGGCAGCTCTTTTATCAAGTCCACATGACCACTACTTAGGATACTCCAGGACTTTCTTCTGTCAGGCTGTTCATAGGCCTTGCATTTCCCACACTCCCCTCAGGAAATGGGCCACAGTTCATATGTCGCTGATCTCCCCATGACATAAGTAGGGTTCTGTCTTCTCACCCCCACCTGAAGCCCCAAGTGATGGAAGGGGTGGGCCCTAGACCAATGGTTTGGAACTAGACAGCTTCTAAACTCTAGTTATGTCCCTGATTGCACACATGGCAAATAATTTGGGGAGATATTTTACCTCAGTTACATATTTCAATTAAAGTGCTAGGGATTTATGTCAATGAAATAGAGAAACTACAAAAGACATACTGAGAAGGATATTCTTAAAGCACTATTTATTATTGTGAAAAATTGGTGACAGCCTAAGTATTTATCAATTGAGTGATCATACCAGGGAGGGTCCACTCATGTGATAAATATTATGGAATGAAAAAAATGTAGATGCTTGAAAAGTATGTGATGAGATGATAAAGTTGTCATGATATAATTTCAAGAAAAATATGATTCCAGTGATGTAAAAAATAAACAAGTAATTTCAGTAGGGAAAAAGAAGGAACTATGCCAAATACTAACAGTGCTTTTTGCTGGTAGTTGACATTAAAAGATTTTTGTTTTCTTCAGACTTTACCTGTTTTTTGTAACAGAGCACTTACAGCTAATCAGAATTGTTTCTATTTATTTTGGTATTATTTGTTATTGTTTTCAAACAATGGTTCATTAAAATATGCATGTATTGTTGCCATCCTCAAGGCATTTTAAAGTCATGCATCATGTAGTCATGTAAATCTTTCATTCAACAAATATTTACTGAGCCCCTCTAAGAGTCACTGGGAAGCTCACTGCTTAAGAATTTCAGACCCTGAGAGTAGATTCCTGGATTCAAATTTCAAATGTTATTACTTTTTGGTTGTGTGAATTTGGGGAGGTTACTTATCTCAGGCCTTTTTCCCTTGGGGACCTCATAGCCCTCTAGGAAATGTGCTATGTAGATATTTACCAAATGCCATGAAATAAAGTAGTTTGCGCATAATGTGTTTATTATTGGTGTCTGGCCTAGTGAGTTGTAAATCGTATTTGCGAATAAATGATTGAAATAAATGAATGAAAAAGGGTTGCTTTAGAAAGTTTTTCCCCTAGAGTACAGATCTGTTGGTTCTTATGGGGCATTTGTGTGTACAATTATGAAGGTACCCCAGGTGAATAATGGAACCCATTCATCTATTAACTTCATTCATTCATTCATCAGTCAGTACTTAATGAGATAAGCATCTTATATAGTGATAAGCCTGAGAAAAAGTTCTAATGTCTTCTCCTCAGAAAATACATTTTAACTCAAATAGGAAGACTTAAAATGCTTAACAGTTGGTTTCCCACCTGGGTGTAAATGTAGTTGACCTCATGCTTTTGAACTCAGATATCGGTGGCTATGCTTAGCAAGGAGAATGTTGAAAGAAGCTGCATCTGAAACTAATGATGGCTGTACATTCTGTTTCAAGTGAAACTTTCTCCCATAAAAGAAGGGGCAAGTAGGTGTGAAGGCACACACTTTGAATTGTTTTTTGTTTATTCTTTCTGTTGCTATATTCTTATGATAGCAAACCACAAATAAAAGATGCTTTTGTTCTTCCTTCCCCTTTCTCTTACCCTTCTTCTCTTCTTTATCTCCATATCTCCTCTCCTTCTTTTCTCTTCTTTTTGTAACTAAATCATGATTCCTTTTAGTATTTTGTTACAAGTCCAATGTTGCCTCAGAATTTGAGGCTGTGAGCCTTAACATCCCTTCGTGAACTTAAGAATCTACATCTTTTGCCTTGCTTCTCTCACTTTGTTGGTGTAGGAGGCCTTTAAGGGTTTCTTCAGTTTTCCCCTTCTCCTCTCATGCTTTGCCAGTAGGTGATAATAAATATTTATGAAGTAGGGATCTTGATGCTGCTACAGTAGTATAAATAACATTACCCCAATTTAAGATGTTTTAAAATTAATTGATTTAATTAGAAAAAGACAGGAGCAGTTAGCACGCTCTCACCCTGTTAGACAATTGCCTGGTGATGCCAGGTACTGATAGCTTTCTCTTTTGAATGTCAGGATTTGTTGGAAAGAATTGAAAGTATCAGTGTGTTTTGCTTAGGATTAAACAGGATGGTTTTTTCCTTCTGTATTGCGAAGTTGCTCCTTGTATGCCTTCCTGACGTTTTCCATTTCCTTGTCCATTTTTTCTCTTCATGGAGTGACTTCCCTTTTTTCTCCCCACCTCAATTTCCATTCATCTAACCTCCCCGTATTATTTTCTACTTGGCCCCTCAGCTGAGGTCCCGTATCTTCTGGAAAGCCTGCTGTCTTAGCCAGCTTGAGCTGCTGTAACAAAGTACCACAGACTTGGCTTCAACAACAGATGTTTATTTCTCTCTGTTTTGGAGTCTGTAAAGTGCCAGATAAAGGTGCCAGCAGATTTGCAGTTAGGTGAGGGCTCGCTTCCTAGCTTGTAGACAGCTGCCTTCTTAGTGTTTGCTCACATGGCCTTTCCCAGAGCATGTACAGGGAGGGGTGTGGGTTATATCTCTTCCTCTTCTTATGAGGACACTAATCTCATAATGGTTTAGACCTCATCTAAGCCTAATTACCTCCCAAAGGCCCCACCCCCCAAATACCATCACGTTGGGGGCTAGGGCTTTGGCAGATGAGTATTGGGGGTCACAGACATTCAGTCTATAGCATCTTCCTTCATCTGAGCCCAAGCAATTCTGCCGTTTTCCTTCCTTTAGGGGTCACTCATGGGCTAGTCATGTGACTCTGTAGAGTTGCATCCTCTACTTCTCGGTAAACATTATTAACTTAGCACCCCCTACTTTTCTCTGTAGTGCATGCTGAGCACAATATTTGGCACATGGTTGGCATTCAGTATTTCCTGACTGAATCAATGATTGATCATGACCCATGTGCTTGCCCCTCCCTGGGCTGTAAACATGACACTTTCAAGAGGATAAGACAGGCCCTGCTGTCTAATCTCAGGAGAGGAACCACGTGTTGATTATTTAGCCTGGAATATTGGTAACTACTGCACAATCATACTTGCAGAGCTGGAAGGGAACTTAGTGAGTCATTATTCAACACCTGTTTTCATATGGGAAAGATGACTACAGGGGAGGTTAAATGACTTGCCTGAGATCTCACACAGAAACAGCCATACTCCTGGCCTGTAAACTTAACCATATGTCTGTAGATAGTCTTGGTTACTGGGCCTTTCAATACTGAGAATCAAAGCATACTTCAAAAAAGTCAGGGAATCTGATGCTTCATTGAAGATCAATTTTCATAGTGAAAGGACTCACTTTCTTTAATAAATGCATGGGGTTTTAAAGTTTCTTTGTAGCCCACGTTTGAGAGAACAAGTGGTAAAAAAAAATATCAGCCAGCCAATGGCAGAGCTGGAAGTCAAACTCCCACAGTGTTCTAGAGAATAAAATAGCTATGTTTCTGCCTCACCCCAGACCAGTCAAATTAGAATCTCTGAGGATGGGTCTAATACATCAATATTTTTTAGAAGTACCCTGGTGATTCTATTATACAGTCAGGCTTGGGAACCACTAGTGGAACGAGGTAGGCTACAGCAAAACACAACACAAGAGAACACAACACAACACAACAACAGGTTCTCCTCTTGAATAGGCATGACCGGTGGAGCAGTGGTTTGGATGAGGGGACTGCAGCTGCAGGGTCACAGCGCACTACTGATAACACTGCAAAGACATCAGAACTTTTCTTTCTAAATACTCGTGCCAGTTACTTTGTGCTATATAACAAATCACACCCAAACTTAATGGCTTAAAGCAGCAAACATTTCAGATGGGGAGTTCTTTTTGTCTGGACTGTTTCAGCTGATGTCATCTGAGGTTTCTGGCATCTGGGCTGGGGCAAAAATGGTCTAGGCTGATGGTTGATTTGTTACTGGCTGGGGCAGTTGGAATGGCTTGGCTGTATCTGCCTCATCATCCAACAAAGTCTCCTGTGTTTGTCCACAGAAGGGTGGGCCCAGGGTTCCCAAGCCAAAGAAGGCACACACCCTTCAAGGGACTTTTCAAGCTTCAACTTGTGTAAAGCTTATGGAATTCTCTTTAGCCAAAACAGATCACAGGGCTAAATTTAAATTCAAGAGATGGAGAAATAGTTTCCACCTCTCGGTGGGAATAGCTGCAAAGTAATGTTCCAGTGGAGCATGCATATAGGAAAGGAATGATCTTTGTGGGCATTTTTGTCACAGTATTCCAATTAGCAGAATTCCATATGAAATAGAAGAACCGTCTGTGGACATACACTTGATCATATTATTTTTGTATTTCAAGTGGACTTTTAGTAATGTAAGGCCATGTTGAGAGAGCCTGGCCAGCAGTCCAGATGCGCGAGGCCGTAGATGTTAGCTGTACAAGAAACATATTGTCGTCAATTTTTTGTTTTGTTTTGTTTGTTTGTTTACTTAGGAATCACTGTTTATTCATAGAGGCCTTTCTCATTTTCGTTTTTTTATATCTGCATAGTATTCTCTTGACTTGAGACAATCCATAAGTTCCGCATCATGAAACAATACGTAATTAAGAGCACAGACCTGGGTTTCTAGCACTATCTCTGTAGTACTAGCTGTGTGACACTGGGCCAGCTATTCACTCCCTGTAGGCCTCAGTTTTCTCGTCTGTAAAACTGGGCTAATGATGGCACCTCCCTTACAGCGTCCTTATGAAAGTTAAAGGAGTAAAGCACGCAGCACCACATAGTGTAAGCATTCAGTACACGCCATTGTTATAATTAGACATCCTTAATTGTCAGGAGATGGGATGGCACTCCCATTAGTTCCTATTTAATGTGACTCCGGTCCAGCTGGGCATCCCAGACTGTGGTCAGTGATGGCCGACTGAGCATATTGTCAGGATCTTTTGCTCTCCATTCCACTGGGAAACCCAGTGCAGCTGATACCACAGGTCTGGCTCGCTTCCAAGATGTTCTGTAGAAGCGACTGTCTCTTGCCGACCAGCCTAAAAATTAGATTTGTGCTCTTTGTCTTTCATGTATACCCACCTTGCTTGGGTGAGCAGTGAATTCAGCAGGCCTTTGGCTGCTCTGTCATTTGCTGTTGTCATAATCAGATGAGCTGAGGAACTACGGCTGGGTACCTGGTCGTGATTTCCTAATGCCTGCTGGCACTGCCCATGGGCTGATCACACAGAATACGGGCAGCTGGCAACCTCCATATATTGTGCCTGCTAGGAACCTGAGGAGCCTGGAAAACATACGAATTATGCATTTTGACAACGGGAACATGCATGTCTTCTGTGACTTCAGTTTTTCATGAAACAAACTGTTCTTGGATTCAGAAACTACATACTTTCCTTACATCTCACTGTTTCCTGGGAGCTAAATGTTGCTGCTAGGATAAATGAAGGGGAGTGACAGAATGCAAAATAAGCTGCTTCATGCAGAAGGT
Source organism: Rhinolophus sinicus (assembly GCF_057876585.1). Classification (NCBI taxonomy): domain Eukaryota; kingdom Metazoa; phylum Chordata; class Mammalia; order Chiroptera; family Rhinolophidae; genus Rhinolophus; species Rhinolophus sinicus. The sequence goes on along the minus strand of NC_142504.1, from coordinate 52,426,171 downwards.
TTGTTTGTCACATAGGTGACTAATGCAAAAACAATGCGCATTGTTGTTGTCTTTCCTCTTTTCTTCCCAGGTTGAGCTCCCAGGTCACTGTAGCCCAGAGTGGCTGTAGAGTGTCACAGGACTAACACCCAACTCTCACCATCATCTTTTAAAGGAACTTTCTTGGAGATGTGAAAATTGTTCTGTAACATGTTGTTTCTCCTCTCTTAACCTACAAACATTCCTTTAAAAGAAAATGCTTCATGTCTTCTCAACCAGATGCTTAGAAACTAGCCTCCTCCCTGCTTCACAGCATTGTTCCTTTCCACCACCCAAGGACAAAAAATAGCATTAATCAAAGTGTTTAAAATGGTTCCTCAGATTTAATCTGAGGAAAGTTTGGTGATGGAGACCACATTTTAGGTCCAGAAAAGTTTCAATTCTGAGTAAGCCAAGATGCAAATTTAAAACTAGGACTTCCTAAAAAAAACAAAAAAAACAAAAACAACAAATAAAATAAAACTAGGCTCCTAATTGCAGGACTAAATTGTCAAATGCTGAAGTGTGTCTTTTGAGTCCCAGTTAACGGTTTTGGCCCAGGTGTACCCCACCAGCCTGTATCAGGTTCGAGTGGTGCAAAGCTTATGGTATCATATGGTAGCCCCAAACCAGCACTGCGCACACCTGGCTGCTCACCTCCCTTGATCTGTGTGCTGCGGAATCCTTTCCGTGAGCCATTTGTCATGTGTTCTTGCTCGGATGGATTTTCTTTAGGATCTATGTTTAGAAAGGTTTCAACAGCTACATTATTTGCTCCAGCAGTTAAATCAATAATGAGCATTCTGTATGTTCCTATGGTCACCTTGTCTTGCAGTTTTTAACTCTTAAGTATTTCGTGTATCTTTCTCTTCTCCTTTCCTTTATTTTTCTTCATATCATTGAATGCTTCCTGAAATTATTTTTGTTTATTATTTTATTTTTTTCTGTCTCTCACAATAGAATGTAAATTCCACGAAGGAAGGGCCTGTGTCTACCTTGTTCATGGCTGTATCCCCAGAGATAGAACAGTGCCTAGAATAGAATCTACTACACTTAAAGCTACAAGAATAGGTATTATAACTGTGTCTACTACATGCAATAATGTGGACGTTGAGTAATTGTGGAAGGAATGAATGCATATGCCTGTTACTGCATCTCGGTTCAGGTCTTTCTGTTCCTTGCTTGCCTATTACCACAGCCCTCATTATCCCACACTTCTCTTATTTCCTTGATCTGTCCTTCTCTCCACCTCTGTCCTAGACCATATGATTCCTTTGTTCTACCCCATTGCTCTGGGAATAAGGGTGCATGGACCTTCCATCATCTGACACTCATCTCCTTCCAGCCTTATCTGTGTTCTGGTCTGCCCCACACTCCAACAACAGTGAACTGTGAAATGATATTCTTCTGCACTCATGCTTCTGTTTCTTGCCTCAGTGTCTTTCATTTGTTTAATCCACAAATGTTGGAGCACTTATTCTGTGCTAGATCTGTTCTAGATGCTGAGGACACAGCACTACACATGACAAAGCCTTTTCCTTCATGGACCTTGTAGTGGAAAGGGGGGAGCAGATAAACCAGGAAGACTACATGTGATATTTGCTGTGAAGACTAACTGAGGAGGGATGGAGAGGGAGAGCAGAGAGGGAGGTGAGCAGGACAGGCGTTCTCCTTTGTCCAAGTACCCTTTCCTCTGCATCTGAGCGTAGCTCCTATTTAGCCTTTAAGATGAAGCCCTAGGCTCATTCCCTCCAGAAAGGCTTCCTACATTGCTGGCCCAGGGTGAGGGAGGTGTCCTACCAACCATTCCCCAGCCCCTGACCTATGAACTTGTCACATACAGCTGGGTTTTACACTTGTTACGTTGCGGAATCCCCATCTAAGCTGTAAGCTTCTGAAGGCCAGGACTGGGTCTCACTCATGTTTGTTTTTCTTACACCTAGGGGTCTGGAATCCGCAGGTGTCCAATAACAGTAAAAGTGAAGTTATGCAGCACTCACATCAGTGCTTCTGCTAGTATTTGCTTGTTTACCACAGGGTAACCAAAAGATAGCAGGAATTAGACAAATGTTTTGTTAAAGGTTGGGATCCTCTTGTCTAGGATGTTTTGCTCAGTAATGTTTTTTTTTCCCCCTCTAATTTCTGAAGTGTATATACATTGTACAAAATGTGGAAAACAATAAAAATTTTGAACGTGAAAGTGAAAAAAGTCATAATTTTATCTCTGCTAACCTTTAATCACTGGTAACGTATTTTCTGCGTAGCCTTCGTACACACACACACACACACACACACACACACATATAAAATGGTACAATACGATGCATATTGGACCACAATTTTCTTATTGTCCTATAACATTTTCTTTTACACAATAAAATACTGTGAATATTTCTCCTGTATTTGAAGATTCCAGACGTGTTTATTTATTATTTGGTATATGTGAGATTGTGATTTATAATAAGAAATACATATTTGGTCTTCATCCCAGTTCCTGGCACAGAGTTCCTAAAATCCTTGGAATTTCTAAGTGATTAGAGCAACAAAGGTATCTTTTGTTTTATTAATGAGGTGACTTTTGTACTACAACTAAGGATGGGGCTGGTTGGCAAGAGAACCAGGTGATTAGAGGATTGGAGCTTTCAGTCCCTGACACCCAATTGAATCAGTGGCCATTGGCCAATTATTTAATCAATCATGCCTGTGCAGTGAAACCTCCATAAATCCCAAAAGGATAGGGTTTGGAGAGCTTCCGGGTTGATGAACACATGGAGGTGCTGGGAGAGTGGCCTCCTGGAGAGAACGTGGAAGCTCAATGCTACTTTCCACATACCTTGCCCTGTGCATCTCTTCCAGCTGGCTGTTCCTGAGTTATGTCCTTTTAAATGAACCGGTATAATACAGTAAGTAAAATGTTTCTCTAAGTTTTGATCCCTCTAGCAAATTAATCGAACCCAAGGAGGGGGTTATTGGAACTTCAGATCTATCGCCAGTTGGTCAGAAACACAGATAATAACCTAGACTTGCGATTGGTGTCTGAAGTAAGTGGGAGAAAGGCTGAGCTCTTAAAACCTGTGGGATCTGAATGGCATATTTTAAAGAAATAGAAGAAAAAATCATCAGATTTGTTTGGAACCACAAAAGACCCCGAATAGCCAAAGCAATCTTAAGAAAAAAGAACAATACTGGAGGTATCACACTCCCTGACTTTAGCTTGTACTACAGGGCTACGATAATCAAAACAGCATGATATTGGCAGAAAAACAGACACATAGACCAATGAAATAGAATTGAGAACCCAGAAATAAAACCACATAAATATGGACAGATAGTTTTTGACAAAGAAGCTAAAAACATACAATGGAGGAAAGACAGCTTCTTCAATAAATGGTGCTGGGAGAATTGGATAGCCACGTGCAAAAGAATGAAACTGGACTGCTATTTGTCACCATGTACCAAAGTTAATTCAAAATGGATCAAAGACTTAAGCATAAGACCTGACACAATAAACTGCATAGAAGAAAACATAGGTACTATATAGACCTTGGGTTCAAAGAGCATTTTATGAATTTGACTCCAAAGGCAACGGAAGTAAAAGCTAAAATAAACGAATGGGACTATATGAAACTTAAAAGCTTCTGCACAGCAAAAGAAACCATCGACAAAATAAAGAGGCCACCAACTGAATGGGAGAAGATTTTTGCAAACAGTGCCTCCAATAAGGGGCTAATATCCAGAATATACAAGGAACTCATGCAACTCAACAACAAAAAAACAAACAACCCAATTGAAAAATGGGCAGAGGACTTGAAGAGACATTTCTCCAAAGAGGACATACAAATGGCAAATAGACATGAAAAAATGCTCAACATCACGAATCATCAGAGAAATGCAAATCAAAACCACAATGAGATATCACCTCACCCCAGTCAGAATGGCTATCATCAACAAGACAAATAGTAACAAGTGTTGGAGAGGCTGTGGAGAAAAAGGAACCCTCATACACTGTTGGTGGGAATGCAGACTGGTGCAGCCGTTATGGAAGGCAGTGTGGAGGTTCCTCAAAAAATTACGAATAGAATTGCCATATGACCCAGCAATCCTTCACCTGGGTATCTACCCCAAAAATCTGAAAACATTTATACATAAAGACACCTGTGCTCCAATGTTCATTGCAGCTCTGTTTACGGTGGCCAAGACATGGAAACAACCAAAATGTCCTTCGATAGATGAATGGATAAAGAAGTTGTGGTATATATACACAATGGAATACTATTTGGCGGTAAGAAAAGATGATACTGGAACATTTGTGACAACATGGATGGATCTTGAGAGTGTAATGCTGAGTGAAATAAGTCAGACAGAAAAAGCAGAGAACCATGTGATTTCACTGATATGTGATATATAAACCAAAAACAACAAAAGAACAAGACAAACAAATGAGAAATAGAAACTCATAGACACAGACAATAGTTTAGTGATTACCAGAGGGTAAGGGGGGTGGGGGGTGGGAGATGAGGGTAAGGGGGATGAAATATATGGTGATGGAAGGAGAACTGATTCTGGGTGGTGAACACACAATGGGATTTATAGATGATGTAATACAGAATTGTACACCTGAAATCTATGTAATTTTACTAACAATTGTCACCCCAATAAATTTAAAAAATAAATTAAAAAAACAAAAAACAAACCTGTGGGATCTGACACTATCTCCAGATTGATAGTGTTAGAATTGAGTTAACTTGTTAGGACAACCAGCTGGTGTCGGAGACTGTTTGGTGATGTGGGGAAAATGACCCCCTCAACACATATTGGACTTAGTACTAGAATCACTAATATTCTGTATTGTAAGAGTCTTTAGAACTTAACCTGTAGGAATTCTTTGAGGAGAAGACTGAAGTTAATTCTTCCAGAGGGGATTTATGTGTTTCAAAGCCAGTCCTCTGGATGTACCATCTACCATGGAAACCATGGTTCCATCAATTCAGAATTGCTTTAAATTAAATTCTGAGCTTGAGGTTTTGTCCATAGATCCAACAGATAGGATGGGGTGTGGGCTTCAAGTGCGATGAGGCCAAACTAGGCTCACCACTTCAAGGAATGGGTTTCTGTCCACTCCCCCTCTTGCCCTGTAACAAGGTCAAGTAGGCAATTTTTCTTATGCGAGTCCTTCTGGGGACAGGTACATTCTAATTTATCATGTCACTGCAGATATGGCCCTTGGTGTCCCAGCCTTATGCGGGAATTGGGGGAGAAGGTTGTGGTTCTCTTGGTAAGCTCCCCCACCCTGGGACAGTTATATCTAAGCTTTATTTTTCATTAGTCCTACCAGTGCAGCTGTCAGGACAGTGGAAGATGCACTCAGGGCTGTAGTGTCCCAGACCATTTTCCTGGGCCTCTTAGAATTCCTTACTTCTTGCCAGCTTAACAATACATTGGAAACACTATTTATTATCTTGTGTCTGGAAATTTGGGGTTGGAAGGGTTGTTCTAGATTTCTAGCTCACCATAATGTGGGAAATAGAATTGCCAGTAATATAGTTAACTAATATCTTATTTCTGGATATAATTAAGTTTGTCTCTACCATTTTGCTATGGTAAATAAAGTTATAATGGGCATTCTTGTAGAGACATCTGTGTAAATACCTCTGATTAATTCCTTAGTATAGTCATACAAGTAGAATTGCTAGGTCAATGAGTATAGACATTGTTAAGGATTTTGATAAATGGTGCTAAACTGTACTCCAGAAAGACTGAGCTTGTACCCTCACAACAATGTTCATTTGTTTTAGACCTCTAGAGAACATGACTGTGAATTCTTCTGAGGCTTGTATATGGGTCAGGCCATAGGCCCAGGGTTCCCTAGGCGGTGATCGAGTCTCGGATTTACTGTTTTCTACTGAACACTGGAGACCACCAGAAATCATCATTGACACAAATTGAAGTTCCCTCTACTTCTACAAAGGGAAAAGGCTTGGGTGGGCTTGATAATAATGCCTGGAATGCGAGTCTGTGCATCTTCTTGGTGTCAGGAAGCCAGGCCCAGCCAGGTGGGCGAAGTGGCATGGTGTAGCTCAGTCTACAGGCCTCCACTGCTTCCAGTGTGCTATGAGAATGGCTTCTCCTGGAGGCAGAAACTCAGAACCAGAGCTCTTTGGTTGTAACTTCACTAAGCTCAATGCTCTTAACAACTGGTGAAACCTGTGAATGACTTGTTGCCTCTTCTGTAGCAAAAGCAAAACCCCTTTCCAGCCTGAGAGTTGGAGAATGAGACTCCAAGCAGTGGCTCGGGCCCCCTGGAGGGCCTTGCCTTTGAAAATCACCAGGCTCCATTTTATATCAATTTGAGTTTTGGAATTTTATTTTGCAGAAGTCAAATTCTGACAGAACGCAAGTTTCCCTCAACTCTAGCAAAAACTCATGACAACAGTTTTTAAGGTCCTTAATCTGAGTAAATATCTGTTACCCTTTCCTCGGGCACAGGCTTGTTTTACAACTGGGGCTTTAGAACTTTGACTCAATGTAACATATATTTAAATGAACAGTAGCTGGTATGAATTAAAATGGTGTATTCCCTCAGCTAACTATTCTGAGAGACCAGTTTTGTTCTGTGTCTATGTATATGTGCGTGTGTGCTTTAAAACTGCAAACATCCTCCCCATGGCTTTAGGATAGTCACATCAGAACAGTGATTACCTTGGCCAGAGATGGCCTTGTGCCATCAGCCAGGGCCAGGCAGGAGGCGGACTTCAGCTTAGATGGTTCAAGAGTCTTTAGTGAATGGACTGTTTGCACAAGTGTGGGTAGTGTTAAGGGAATCAACCAGAGACTAGTAAGAACAGCAAGAAGCTGAAGGGGCAAGGGGAGAGAAAGATGAGAGATGGAGTCATAAAGGAGGGTCTCTGGAGAGAAGCTATAGAGGTGAAGGGGTGTAAGCACTGCTAGAAACACAGCTCAAAGCTGGGACAAAGCAGGGCTTGGCCTTTCTTTCCTACCTGTCTTGTCTCCTGCTGGTGCCGCCCATTGGCCTTGGCAGTTAGAAGCAAGGTAGCTTGGGTGATCCAGTCCATTGGGTCAGTCCTGCAAGGTGCAAGGATCTGTAAAGAATGGATATGGGGATGGCATATGGTGAGGTCTCTGGAAGGTCTCGATGTGTGTTACAGACATAGTTTTATTTAATTAGTTGTCACCTGCATGGTGAAAGAACAATGGAGAAGAAGAGGAAAAGATGAGAAAGCTTTAGCTGAACCAAAGCTGCCCCCCCCACCCCCGCCATTACTTGAACCTGGTTTACACTGAATTATTCATACAGGTCAATTACTGATAATGATGTATGTTTCCTGGTAACCTGAGCTCAGCCTGGCAGGGGTTAGAGTGTAGGGATTCTGTTTGGGAACAAGTGATCTCTAGGCCCCTCTGTGGGGCTTCTGGTCGTAGACAAATGAGGAAGGGAGACTCATGGACCCTCAGTGACTCATCCAGATGACACAGCTTGTGCTGGGCTGAATGAACCAGGACATCTAATTATTTATGTTCCTGAGAGATGGTTCACTGCCAGGTGCTATGTAAATTGGGTATTAAATTAAAATAATTACTCCTTAGAAATAGGCTTAGGGCTTTCCCCAAATCTGACAAATCAGAGCAATTCTGTGCTCATCAGAATGACCTGTGCAGACCTGCTATGGCAGAAGCCTGCCAGGCTGAGAAGCTCTGTTTTGGAGGTGCCAGGTCAGATCTCTGTGGTGCGGCTCAGGGTTCCCCCTAGTGTGTGTGTGATAGAGCATCAGTCTTGCGAGATACTCCTTTGACAAAAGGGTTCTCTGGTCAAAATATTTTGGAGAACAACTACTTCATGCATTTCTCTGTTGGAGATTCAGAACGTACTTGATATATTAAGGTCATATGAAGTCATATAGTTTCCTGGATTATTTTGTTAAAGAGTGAGTTATTATTTACCTTTGCATTTATTCACATTTATCTTTTGTCTTCCCATCTCATTATGTAACCCTTTTGTTTGGCCCTCTACACCCAGGAGAGTGCATCTGTGCAGTCCATATTCAGAAAGAAAGCTCATTTTAGTTGCTCATGTGTTTACTTTGAGACCTAAATACGGTAGAGACATTTCTTTGCTTTTCCCATTTCCTAAATTTATAGCTTAATATTTCATAAGCAGTCTACCTGGGATGTACAGCTATGTATCTTTCCCTCTCTTTCTCCTTCTTCTTCTTCCTCTCCTTCCTTCCTTCCCTTTCTCCTTCCCTCTCCTTCAATCACGATTCCTTTGGCTCTTCCCCAAGCTCCTAGATCATTGGTGAGAGGGGAAATTAGAGTTTCTGAGATGCTGTGCATCCCTAGAAGAGAATTAGATCCTTCATATTCTTTAGAGAGACGCTTCCTCCAAATGAAATGACCTCTTGCTAATTAATACTGGCTGCTCTTCACAGCACAATTTAAATATATTTTGTTGACAAAAGTCTGTCACGAGACTCCCAATAAGAGGTGAGGAGGGAAAAGGAAAAGAAAAGAAGGCAGCAATGGGGAGAGGAAACCCCACTTACCACAATTTTGTTCAAAGGAGGCAGTGACTGTTGTTGGTATTTGCAGATACTGAGTACAGGGCTAAACATGCTGTCCAGGTGCTGAGTGGGCACTGGGTTACTATTGTCCTCTAGGTTTTGGAGGAAAAAGCAAGAATTGGTTCAGTTCTAATATGCTGTGGCATGCAAACTAATGGGTTAAAGCCTATTTCTTATTTTAGGTAAAACACCATCATAGGACATTTCTCATAGGGCTAGATTTGCTTTTACTTACTGCTGTGATTGTCCAATGTTAAAATCCCCTGCTTGCAATCTGAGTTGCTTGAAACATTGGTTCTGAAATCCAAAACCAGATATTGTTCATCTGGTTTCAGTTGTTGTTTGCACATGAAAGAGCAGGAGCATCCATCAGGGGATTTGAGCAAGGCAGCGATTGCTTATCATTTTGGGGGATGGCCAGGAAAAGCTTCATGGACGTCCTCGTTTCATCCACGTAAAGTTGTTGAATGTTACTGAACTAGAAACTCGTTTAATTCATGTACGAGGTGTGATAAAAAAAATACATTGAATGATTCAATAAAAAATTTATTACAGTAAAAGACATATTGCCATTAACCCCCCTCATAACACTCCCCTTTGCTTCGAACACAGTTATTTCAGCGTTCTTGCCACTTTCTGAAGCAGTTCTGGAAGTCCTCTTTCATGAGTGTCTTTAGTTGTGCTGTTGTGGCTGCCTCTAATCATTTTGACTTTGGGGAAGAGCCAGAAGTTGCAATGCCAGATCCGGTGAATAAGGTGGATGAGGACACACTGTAATGTTTTTATTTGACAGAAATTGCCGCACCGGAAGCAATGTGTGACACAGAGCATTGTCATGGTGGACGATGATTTATGGCACACTTTGAAACATACCTTCTCTCAACCATAGCTCACCTGAATGACTACACCAAACAAGTTGAAACTTGTCTAAGGTTTGACGTGCCACTTCAAATCTTCAGCAAAGATCCCTGCCTTTCCGTTGCATGGCACTCAGCAGCAGCATTTGCCGTATGTTTTGATGATACTATGTATTGTGGGCAAAAATGTGACTAATCAGAATAATTCTGCTTTCTATGCAGTAGTTTGAAGAATCACCTTTTTATAAAAATATAATTAAAATACAAATCATTAAAATACAAATTAAACTGCAAACAACCAGAACCCAGTCAACTGTCCAGAACATTTAACCATTGGGAAGTTTTTAAATCATCTGCCTTAGGAAAATTGGGGAAACACTGGTCAGAGATCTTGCATTCATTTTATTGACCAGCATCCAAGGTGTATCCCATGATCATTACAGCTTCAATCTGATAATCTTGATTTTTTTTTTTTTACATCTACAACAAATACCCACAATAATGATTTTGGTTCTTTCATTTACCTGTAGGATATGACATAGCTCTGTAATTTTTAGAGCAGGCTTCCCAAACTTGCATGTGCAGATGAATTGTCTGGGGATGTTGTTAAATCACAGAGTCCAATTCAGTGGGTCTGGGATAGGCCTGAGATTCTGCATTTCTAGCAAGCTGCCAGGAGAGGCTGATGATGCAGGTGTGAGGACCCACTTTGGGTGGCAAGGAATTAGAGAAGGTAACACAAACAGGAGGAGAAGACTCCATCAAATTGAGAGTTAGTTTTACTTATTGCTTAATAAATTCTTCAAGAAGGCTAATTCTTGGAAGCTATGCAATAATGAGATTTGAAGGTTACATTACTTCTTTCAAATAAACAAATGACCTGGACATTATGTTGACTACAGTAGTCTTTCAATTTTCTGACTAATCAAATATTAGATGTTATAAATTATGGCTTTAATAAATATATAGGAGCAGAAGGAGAAGAACTAACATGTTATAAAAAGCAAACTCATATCTGGATCTTTTCAAACAGAGGGCAAAGACATACGTCTATAGCATTGTATATACTAAGGTGCAGAACCAGTGTATCCAGTGAATTTAAAGTAATTACCTCACGAGAATGCAGGCTGTGGAGAGAACTTTTATCCTAGGAATGTGGCCAGTTATTTTTCCGAAAGCGTACTCCCAGCTTTTTTCTGTGTTGAGTTTTGTATTACACCAGGGCCACATGTGGGATTTGATTTCCCCAGGGATATGGAATAAGACTTACCGGAAGCTAGTTTTTGTAGGTGTTCTTATATTTTACTGCACTCAGATTTACTAGGTGCTAAGGTCAACGATTTTGAATGAGACTACCATTTTAGTGAGATAGAAGAAAGTCATCCCATTTTGAGTTTCCTATTCAAAAAGTTTAACTGAATGTCTCTAAAGAGCTGTGGAGTGGGAAGTAGCATCTTTTTTCTTTTTTTTAATTCTCCCTTTTTCAAAATTGTTTTGGCTGTTCTGTGTGTTTTATATTTCCATATAAATTTTAGAATTAGCTTGTCAGTTTCTTCAAAAAAGCCTGCTAAAATTTTGGTTGTGATTACCTTGAATTCTCAGTCATCTAAGAAACGGTCATCTTGACATTTATGAAAGAATGTTGTGCAAACTCATGTGATAAAAGTCCTACAACCTTTTAAAAGGAAAAAAAACAACAACTTCTGCCCTTTGAGATGCCTTCAACTAGATGCTGAAAACATCCGACTCAACACTTTTTAGTGATGGTTATCCTTTGGGATATCCTATCGGGTTTACATTCCTGAAAAGCATCCTGGTCGGCAAAACCCCATTGTTGTGGGATTAGTATACTTAGACTTGCTTATTGTGCAAATTGTCTCTGGTAGGATGAATTGGACTGGTTTGTTTTTAGACCATCCCTACAGGGTTACACAACTGTGGTACTTTTCTAGAAGGGTGTCAGATTGTTTCCATTCATTATTTGTCACAGTAAGACGTAACAAGGTGGTGGGAAATTTTGAGCTAGGAATTTTGAAACCCCAGTTCTATTCCAGGATGCCCTGTGGGGAGGGTCAAGGGAAACCCACAAGAGATTTGATGGAGGTCCCTGGGCTGGCAGCAGTGGAGGCTGCTGGGGACCTTTACCTCCCCAGAAGAACGGGGAGGGAGCTGCTATCAAAACTCAGAGAGAGGAGATGTAATTGTTTGAGAGACCACCTGAAAGGGAGAAGATTGAAACTACTGTGATGGTGGCTGGCAGGGAGGGAGCCAGCCAAACCAGTGCCCCACCCTCTCCCTTTTCCCGCCCTTCCATGCCCTGCTGGTGTTTCCACTGGTCGACTCCAGACAGAAGCCAGAGGGCCAGGGCGGGATGCAGCCTCTAGAGGTCCACTTCCTGTAGCGCTGAGCAGGTGAGAAGGGTAGAGTGTGGATCTGAAGGGGTAAATGCAGAGTGTGCACCGTGGAAGTGTCCGCAGATGGTATAAACAGCTAGTAAAAGGCTGTTCCAGAAGCACCTTTTACTTACACAAGTATTGCGTGAATATCACTGAGGGTCTCCAGAAAACAATTGTTGTTTTTTCTACCCATTCTGTCATGCAGTGATTCTCACACACCAAACTATGCTTTTTAAAATATCTCCCTAAAGTATTCCCAAATGGCAGACAAGAGTCTTGTAATATAGCCCAAAGCAGCATACTCTTTGAATAATATTTTTTTAAGGTCTCAATTTTATTTTAAAAATTCATGCAAGTGTTTAACTTTATAAAATATCCATGTTAACCATAGGAACATGGTAATTCCAGCTCGAGAAGCCCAAATGAAATGTGAACAGTGGGCTTCCTAGAAAAGTGTATAATTTCTTTAGTAATGAACTGCATGCAGATCAGACTTTTAAAATAGCTGCAGAAAACTGAAAAACAAGGCATAAATCAAAATACAGATATGTACAACAGTTAGTGCTGCATGGTTTGCTTATTTCTTCATTTGTTTATTTGTTTGTTTATTTTTTAGCAGTCGCTTGTTCTGTGGGTGACCAGTATTTTCAGCCCCGAGTGCCCAGGAGCAGGAGGCTGCGTGACACACCTGGCCAGAAGGAGTAAACTCTTTTTTGCCCAACCAAGTCTCTCCAGCACCTTTTGTTGCCTCTCTGTTTCAGTGCTCTTTAAAGAAAAGTTATGAAGGCACTCAGAGTTCCTTCTTGAGCACAGATCTTTAGAAATAAACCACAGGAACAAACTGAACTGAAAATACTGTGTCCAGCTCTATATCAGGACTCATTTCCAGAAAAAGTAGTTTCATTTTCAGTCTGTTAGCAATCTCCTTTTTTTTTCCTACTTTTTTTGACTTCCATTCAAAACCTCAAATGGTATAATTTTTTTTTATCAGATTGTTGTTACTTTGGGATCAATAAATGTTAAAAATAGAAACCACCAGTGAAATTGCCTCTGGGCCACACTTTCTGTTGGATCCATCTGAAATCCTTAGTGATCATGAGCCCGGCATCTGGGGTATATTGCATCGCTTTTGGGCGACCATTTATGAACTTGTGGAATTTTGGTGGTAGTCCAGCCTGAGATTATGCAGAATATTTTCTCAAAAATTCTCTGAGTACCCTGAGTTTCTCTTTTTCTTCATTTACAATGTGTTCTTGAAGCAGGAAGTGTCAAATTACCAAAAGGCATTAACGTATTTTTGCCATGTATAATGCGCTCCCGTGCATAATGTATACCCATATTTTTGGCCCAAACTTTCAGGGAAATAAATCTTTTGTTTTAATTTTTTAATTCAAATTTTTATTTGTTTACATTTAGGTACTTGTTTTTTGGATTATAAAGGAATTTTAGCATTTGTTTTTTTAACATATTATAGTGCAAGAAACTTTATGTAACAGATTATTACAAAACACAAGAACAGATACAAGGTACAAGAAATTTTATGTACCGTAACAAATTTGCGATGTTTATGCATCATAGAAGGCCAAGAACTCTTCGTTGTCGCAAGTTCATTGTAAGTTCAACAAAACCGATGATCATATTCCAGGGTATTATTTTGCATACGGATATCGTTATTGATTTCTAGAGTTACACTTTTAACTCATAAGCATAAATAAAGGAAATCAAAAATGTTTACATAGATATGGAATTAGTGCTACCCATGTATAATGTGCATCCTTATTTTCACTCACAAATTTGGGCAAAAAAGTATGCATTATACACGGCAAAATACGGTACTTAGTTTAACAAAGAAGGAGGAAAGTTGGCTTTGACAAGGGCTGGTGGCCTTCCTGAGGTCACTCAGTGGCCTTAGGCGGGGACTTGATGTGAGGATTCTGGTCACACTATTCTTTCCACCAGAAAGTGCTGCCCTTTTAAATGACTTTTAGTCTTGAAAATAAAACTTAATAGGGAAAAAGTAAACTGTCCCTGGTATTAGGCCAGACGCCCCCCTCGGTCCCCAGGCCCAGATTTTCCTGATTCAGGAGGAGAGGTGTTAGCAGACCTGATGGTGACATTTGGATTCCTGGTTTGAATGAGATTCATATGGAAGGATTTTATTCCTGCTGTTTTAAAACTTGATTCAGATGCTTTGGTAATAGGAAGGATTCACCAATAAAGACAATTTCTGCGAACCTGGACGGCTACTCCAGGCTTTCCTGGTTATGCTTGGTAGTGTTGTTGACACATGTGTGTTTCTCTAATTGCTCAAGGGACATTTATCAAGTGGCAGAAAGAATTGCCAGCAAGCCATCCTCTAAATAAAGATGGTTCCATAGTCTTTATAGTCTAATTAAAGATGGTCCCATTAGCCCTAAAAGATCCCTCTGTATTATAAAAGGTTCAAGATGTGACCTTGGCAACATGCTTAACTTTTTTCAGAGTCATATCTGTTGGGTGAGCAAATTTGATTGCATAAAATCTAAGCTCCCTGTCAACTCCTTCATACTGCAGGTTAAGGTGAAGATATTAAGGAAAGGGAAAGAATTAAGCCTTACTAAGCACTTTTCAGAGCCAGGCATCAAACTAGGCACTTTTGCTTCTGTTCTTACTTATCTTTCCAGAACTGGGATCTCCCCCGTTTCTAAAGATGAGAAAACAGGCTCAGTGAAGTTGAAAATTTTGCAAAGGTTATCGATATCTCATAGATAATCAAGTAGGGTCCGGTGTTTTTTGATTGTCACACTTGTTTTCTTTCCACTGTGCCCATGCTGTCTCTCAGAATTCAGAGCAGTGGTTCTCCTGGTGGACACCATGAACTCCTCCTAATAGAAGGCCTATCCACATTATATTAGGTGCCTAATGTCAGGGCACCTTGTCATTCACGGACACCTTGGAATCTATCTGTGGACCCCAGGGATAGAGTCCCTTGCCTAGAGAGAAGCCATGGTCATATTTATTTTCCTGAAGGGAGACCCCCAACCCATCCTCGTGTTATTCACCCTGCAGGTCTCAGTTGGAGATGCTGTGTTGCTGTGATTGTTCCTATAGGTGCACTTTCATCAAAGAAAGGGAAAGTTAGCTCTGGGGTGCAGTCGTAGAATCCTAGGATCTCAAGATAGACGTGTGGGAACCATCCACAGCCGTCAGGTAAAGATCGTTCCACACTGCGTGTTAGAATGTCGGTAATTCTAAGAGCTGACATTCTTGTGCAATGAAATAAAAGTTTTACATGTAGTTTATCATTTAATTTTCACATCCACACTATGAGTAATATACTGGCATTATCTTTAATTTACAGGTGAGAAAACTGCCTAGAAAGGTGAAGAGCCTTGTCCAGGGCAGATACCCAGGGACAGGGCTGGGGTGTGAACCGGCATTGTTCTAACCTAGCACCCTCTTTGTCACTTTGATGTTGCTTCATGTCCCTTTGTTCCTACCCACAGGGAACATTCACTATTTTAGCTCTCTATTTGTTTGTTTCTTTTTAATTAAATTTGTATTTTGAGAAAATTGCAGACTCACATTGCAGTTGTAAGGAAGAAGAGAGAGAGATCCTGTGTACCCTTTACACAGGTTCCCCCAGTGGTAACATCTTGCCAATGCTGCAGGTAGGATATTGACTTTGATACAGTCAAGATACAGAACATTTATACCACCACAAGCATCTCTCATGTTGCTCTTTTATATCTACACTACTACTTAACTCCTGGCAAACACTAATCTGTGTTATATAAATGTAATTATGCAGTATGTAAACTTTTGGAATTAGGATTTTTTTTATTTAGCATGATTTTCTGGAGACTTATCTAGGTTGTCACAGCATTAGGAATAGAGACAGTGGAAATGTAATGGTGATGACAAAGGGATAGTGGATGGTAGTAGTTAACACTGTGTGAGGGATATAAATGATAAATGTCTATTACATTGTTTTGTACACCTGAAACTAATAAAAAATGAAATAAAAATAATAAATAAATAAATACATAAATAAAAAATAGTATAAAAATGCAAGCCATAGAATAGGAGAAACTATTTACAAACTACATGTTTGACAAAGGACTAGTATTTAGAATATAACTCTTAAAACTCAACAGTAAAAAACACAATCAATTATAAAATGTTTCTTTCTTTTTTTTTTAAACCTCTCCCAAACCAGAAAATTCACATGTTCAATGGGGCTTATACCTGAGCTAATCAATCAGGAATTACTTTGCTCCCACAATCTGAATTCCTTGCTCTCTGTTAAATTTGATTATTTTCTCTTGAGAAGTCTGTATGAACAAGGAGACTCTCCTTAAAAATGACCTGAGGATTTTGGGTTCCTGTGTAGTTCTGCACCTGTTTTTGTAGGGACGATTGGAGAAGTCCATAAGATGTGTGGAGAGATGAATCTCTTCCCCCTTAAATAGTAACCTTATAAGATACAAGTATGTCATGTGAGCAAATGTGTATAGCAAAATCAGGGTTAAATAATGTTACACAAGTTTCTTTATTGCAGGACTTCTTGGAACTTTTAATATGTTCATAGAGATAGGCAAATTTATGAAAAGCTTATGAATTAAGCAATTGACTATTGTCAATTTTCTATCAGTGTAAGTTCATTTCGGCTTTCTTTAATTCCTATTATGTGGGTTCTTTGAATTCTTGGAACTGGTTGTAATATTTTACTAGTTCATGCATTAATTAATGAGTTAAAAAATAATCTTTGACACATGCTCATTTTATATTTTTATGGACATTGTGATTTTCCCTTTTTTATCCTTTAATAGTATTCTTTAAGAATCTACCGAGGGATATATAGTATTTCATATTTTTCAAACAGATTTGACCCTGAATTTTTTTCTTTTTCTTTTTCTTTGTGTGTGTGTGTGTGTGTGTGTGTGTAGATTTCTGAGATTATATCCCACAGAACACACTTTGGGAAACATTGCTTCAGAAAGAACATGGTAAATGAGAAGTGCAGCTGAAAACTAAATCCCAGTCATACATAAACTTCAAACATCCCTGCAAAGTAGAAAGGGGGAAGGGATTTTAATTCTGATTTTGCTCTTGATTCACCTGGGGTACAAAGCAGATAAGCCTAAATTCCTATAGAGACAGGGCTCAATCCTACCCATTACAGAAGTTTTTAATCCAGGTCCTAAACACACTGCCTTACTGACTGTCTTTCAGCCGTACCTGAATTTGCCCACCTCAACCTTTCAATTCACCCCTTGAAATACAGGAGACTGGTGATACAGAACAAAATGTCCAAAAACCTTTCCTGTGACTTCTAATTAGCAAATACTCCTGGGCGTGTAAACTAGGTTGCCAGACTGAGAGGGAAGTTGGCCGCATTTGTTGCAAATGTGTTTTGGGATGCCAAGGTTATAGGTTAAGGGGTCCTGAAGGTGAGTGGTGGCAGGAGCGGGACCTTTAGTGCTGTTGGGTCTGAACAGGTGTAATGAGATTGGACCTGGCCCTGGACACTCAGGGCGGCCAGATGGGGGGAGCTGTGGTGAGTCCAGCTCTGCATTATGCTCCCTGGGAGTTGATCACCTGCCCTAATGGAATGATCTTGTCTTGACATCTGTGGAATCAAGTGAGGTTTTGTTTTGTTTTGTTTTCCTAGCACCACTCCTTGCTGCTCCTGTGACTTACTCTTTGTGGCCTAATCTAGAGTGACCTTATAAGGAGGTGATGTCTTCCTAGGCCTTCTATGAGCCAAAGGCCAATCGGAAGGTTTCTTTCCAAAGGAGGGTAGAGTTTCGAAAACACATATTTTGTATAACCTGAATTCAGGGTGTTTGAATTAATACAATAACCTACTGTGGATGGAGATGGTGTCACATGGCTTTCACTTAAAAGTATGGCTCGAGGGGTTATTAGCATTCCTGACAATGTGGTACAGTATAGGGTGGGTAATGTAGAATGGAGGAAAATGACTGAGTTATTGAGGGAAGCAATTGATCCCCAGGCTGTATCTCTTTCCCTGTTGTTTCCTTTAGGGCATATCGCCCAGTGGTTAGAAGCTGACTCTGGAATCAAACTGCTTGAATCTCAGGCAGTCACACACCAGCTCTATGACTGCAGTCAATTACTTGACCTCCCCAATTTTCAGTGTTCTTATCCGTAAAATGAGGATAATCATTGTAACTTAACTAATAAGATTGATGGGAGATTTAAATTCATTATTAGATATAATGCATTTAGAACTGTGCTTGATGTATTTTACACTTGATCTTAGCCAAAAGGCCGAGAAGCGATGCTTGATGTATTTTAAATTTCCATAGATGATAGCTAAAACATTAGAGAATTATAAAGTTATTAAGTGGGGCATTTTTACAAGAGGAAGAAAAGCAAGAACATCTTTCTTTGTTTTCTTTTTTATCATTTTCACATATTTCATACCCATCAACACTAACAACTCCCTCCTGCCTCAGGCAGTTTACATTCCCCATGCAAATCCTGGGCAGGGATTTGTGGATGTTTGGTTTTACCTGAGATGTATTTGTGCACCTATTCCTTCATATTTGTACTGCAGGTCAGTGTTTTCACACTGCTGACCCATCTGCAGGTAGAGTGAGTAGCTGAGGTCCTGGGGATGCCCCGCAGAGTCTGTGTAGGGGAACCAGACAGAACGCTCCCAGGCGAGTTCCCTGAGATAAGGCCATCCCTGGCTTCACGGCCACTGCCTTTGCAGCAGCTCCTCCCCAGAAAGATGGTCACCAGTTCAGCAGACACGTTTGTTCTCAAATATCTGGCCAGTGATAAATGGGGGAGTATCTTCTCCTAGCTAAGGAGCATGAGGATTAATAAAAAATGATTTGATGAGGTTGGAGGACCACCGTATTAGCCTGTACAATACTGGCGTGAGACAGCACTGTGTCCTGGATGGGGACCCTGGAGAAGGACAGTCTGGTCCTTCCCAGAGCCTCAGGATGACTCAGGCTCGAGCAGACTTCCAAGGCACCGAAATTTGGTGTAAAAAAAAAAAATGTTGTATTCTGCATTGGATGCTGGAGGTCTCGGGTTTCATAGAAAACTAGTTCAACGACAAGGTGACCGAACCCGGAGGGAGAGAATGGGCACCTGACTCCCCGGAGAAGAGGAGGGCTTTGGATGCCAGGGCTCACCATCTATTCATCTTTGCCAGATCAGTAGTCCTCAAGCTGTCTTTTTCCACATGATTTTTTTTTCCTTTTCTTTTACTTATGTATTTTTTTGTGTGTGAGTCAGAGGACTAAGATGTCCTCACCTTTAAAGACTGGGGAGGATAGAAGAGAGGATAGCGGATTTTGGAGTGAAATCCTGAAGTCTGAAAATAGTGCAGTATATGCCCATCGGCCGCTTCAGGACAAGCAGCCACTGCGCTGGCATACCCTTGGTGGCCTCCCTCCAGTCCTAGGCTATGGGACATTGCACAGTGTCAGAGGGCAGTTGATAAATGTTCTCTTGTTTGCAGATCAATAAGTGGGTGTATGGACAGACGAACAAATGAATCACCTGGGTGTGGGCAGGGGTGAGAGAGCGACTTTCCATGTCCTGCCCAGAAAGGCCATGGTCATCCCACGTAGTTATCTCCTGGTTTCAATGGATAACGTATACATAATTGTATGTGCTTTTTAAAAATAAAGACCAAGTGTGATGAGAAGGGTGTCTCTTTGTTCAGAGAAGACTATATTGTGTGATTCTCTTCTTGACTTTTAGAGTCTGGCTTAAGGTAGCATGAATCACCCACAGTGGAAGTTTGTCTAGTCTGAGCCTTCATCCAAGCATAAATCTCTCTAAGGCATCCCAGTGGCCAGTGCTGCTGAATTCCTTTAACTATTACTCACGTCCCACTATGCAGCCATACATAAACACGTCTTAGATACCCCCGTGGCCTTCCTCTAATTACTTCATGGTCTGCATCCTTCTGTCCGGTTTCCCCACTTATGATCGAAGGATTCATTTTGTTGTTTGGGCTCACACCTCACTGTGAGTTGATCTTGCTTAGATTTTTGACTAATTAACTGACATCATTTCCATGTGGAATGGAAGATTGTGAATTTTTTCTTTGACTTAAAATGCCAACTACTTTTTTGAAAGCTGCCAACATAGTATTCCATTCTTTATTTTAAAATATTAAGAAGGGATGATTATTCTCTTACTACTACAATAGTCAGTATTTAATTTGCACTGGGCTATGGGAATTTGAAACTTGATCAGAATTTTGGCTTTACAGTATGGGGAAACTGCCTAAATAGAAGAGTTCTAAATTTTTAGTGACCTTACTTGGGAACCTTATATATGAGCAATTTTTCTAGAAAAGAATGTGAGACTCACGTCATTGGAGCAGCCCTTGCAACCCAAGCTGAGGAGCTAACTGCTGTAGGAGACACAAAGAGGATTTATTAGAAGAAAAAGTTACCATATTCCTGATATTTTTTCCTGTTTAATTTTTTGATTTGCCTGTGTCATGATGTCTTTTAAGATCAGATCAGAACTTCGGCTGAGAGGATGAGCACACAGCCAGCTCTAGAGGAATATTTCAGAATCTCATTGAGGGGAAAGACAGTTTGAAAAAGATTATTCAATTTAGAATATTATTTTGCATTTGAAAAAAAGCAGCAACCAAAGTAGCAACAGAAATCTTATTGTTTTAAAACAGTAAAGTGTCAATGTAGGTGAAATTATCTTTGAAGGAAAATACCAAGTCCTAAACTAAAATACACAGGGCGCAGGATTTTCTTCCTTTTGCCTGTAGGTGGAAGATGTGTCATGTTGTCAAAATCTGATTATCAGATTCATGAATATATAGTGATCCTCCTGTGATGATAATGCTGACAGACTGTTCAGGCTTAATTGGTATTTTGAACATAGCCAGCGGAGAGGTGAATGAGCAGCCACCTAAATTATAAACTCATTGTCACATATTGTGACATAATACAAGGTAAAAGACGGTTTTTTTGTTTTGTTTTGTTTTGTTTTGTTTTGTTTTGTTTTGTTTTGTCTGTCATCTCATGCTAGGTTCCAGCATCTTTGGTGCTTTAAGATATTTTCCATGCAGCAGATCAGTCTCATCACCTGTATCAAAAGTGCTGAAGAAAAATCACAAAGCTGCAACTGCACAGCCATGCTTCCTTCCTCAGCTGGGTCTTCAGTTCCATCCAGAATCTCGTGGCTTGATTCTGGGTCTCACCTTTTCCAATCCCATATCTAAACCAGTTTCTTCTCCCTGGAGCCTTCACCACAACCTAGCCCCCGAGTCTCAGCAGGTCGTCCACTCAGCCTCCACAGCACAAACTTGAGGTCACCCTTGTCTCTCTTCTTCCCTCACCATTTTCATCTCATAAGCCATTAAATACTGTACATTTGTTCCTTAAGGATTGGTTTTATCTGTTCCTTAGCTCAGGCTCTGTCATTTATTGCCTGGGCTGTTTAAATAGCCTCTTAACTGGTCTTGTTTTTCCAGCCTTTCTCACACAAATCTAATCATGTGTCTGCCTCTGGGAGAATACTTCATTGGCTCCCCATGGTCTATGCAAGGAAATTAAAGTCTTTAGTCTTGCAGACTGTGCTTTCCACAACATGCCCTCTGCTTACCATGCTAGCTTCATCTTCCCCAGTTCCACATCTTGCATCTGGTGCTTCAGCTCTGTCACACAGTCTGTCCCTAGACTGCAGCTTGCTTTTCTGCAGCTCCTCACACAGTGCTCAGCAGGTAGTCTTCAGCACGTCGATCTAAATTGGAGACAAAATGAACAGACTTTCTTCCCTTCCTACTATGCATTGTGCTTTGCATTCTTCTATAGGGGAAATATCTAACGTGATAAATTTATTGTAGATTCAAGAATTAGACGATATTTGAAATACGACTCATTCCATTCACCTGTTGGATGAATAAATCTCTTTGCTCACCTCCAGTTATTGGTTAAGCTCAAATAACTCCTAGGACATTGAGCTCATTACCTCTATCAACAAGCTAATTCCCAGAAAACCATGATAAAAAATTTTATGCAAATTTTTCTTTATGTAGCTTGTATCTGCCTGTGCTAGTTCTTGATTTTGGTTTCTGATGGGACAAGTCTGATCCTTCTTTATTATGATGGTCTTTCAGATATTTGAAGACAGCTGTAGTCTTTTCCCCATGGTCTCCTATCCTCCCTGGTAATACACCAGTTGTGTCAAATATTCCTCTTACCTCATTGGTTTCAACTCTCTTTGCCTTTTGGGCTCCTTTAGCTGACTCAGGGTGTCTGCGTATTGATGTGTTTACCAGCCAGGCCACCGCAGGGATGCATTCAGAACCCTCCCCTGGTGGCTCTCATGCTGGTAGTGCAGCCTGAGATGACAGCAGCTGCTTTGGCAGCCACATCACTTTAGTGACTCATGTTGACTAAAGTCATTATTTCTATTTAAAGGCAGAAACCATGTAGTCCTAGCATCCATCCTGTTGCATTTTGGTTGAAAGTTGAATACATAAATCTGGTACTTGAACGATTATATTTTTGACCTGAATTTTATCCCTGTAGAATTTTCTCGTTAGAGAAACATATCCAATATTCTCCCCAGCTTTTTGACAATGTTTTTACCACTGATGGAATTACTCAGTAGGGTTAGATAATACCATCTGTAATACATATTTATTGAACATGAAATCCATGCCAGGCATCATAGCTCAGCATTTCTGTGTGTCTCCTTAGTACTTCCACACAGTGCTGTGAAGTATGTACCCTCAGTACCTTCACCTTACACATGATCCACTGTATCGGGTGTAGGTCCCTGAGGGCCACCTCTGAAAAATCTTTCTTCAGGTTGTTGTTAAGTCACTCATCAATAACTTTTGAGAGTCTTCCAACCAGTTACCAACAAGTAAACTTACTTGTACTAGAATCTATTATATAAATCTTTTACATACAGGATATCAGTATGTTAAACCCCTGTTTATTTGTCTTTACAATTTTTCCTGATTACTTTAATTGAGGAATTATGGAAAACACAGAAAATTATAAAGAAACAAATGTTTTATTTTTTTAAATAAAAATTATAAAAGAAATAAAAAGATTCACCCTTGTTTTAATATTTATGTTACTGGATTCCTCCAGCTTTTTTTTGAAATAAGAAATTTGCAGTGAAGAATACTATATCTTTCATATTATTCATATGTAATATTGGCTATGAAATGAAATTGAGTGATACTGAATAATTGGTAACGTGTGTGAATCTGCATACAATTTTATTTTAAAATGCTCTCTTTGCTTGTTAACCACCATATGCCTTTCTCTCTCTAAATGACTTGCTAAGGCCCAGGACCTTAGTGTCTCACCACCCTTCCAACCACTGCTCTTTCTATTACATGCTGCCTCCCTTGATATGTAAAAATGCCAGGAGGGCAATGGGACTTTGTGATTCTCCTTGAGAAATTAGGATTTGATTTAAGAAACTTTAGCGGGACTTAAAGGAGGGAAATAACATGTCCAAAGAGGCATGTTAGAAAAGAGAGTTTGGCAACACTGGGAAAATGAGAAGAGAGATGATGATGGTAGAATCTGGTGGTTCAGCAAGGTAGTGCTTTACTCTCAGGTAAGAGATGAAAAATGCATGGAAAAAAAGAAGTCATATAACTTATTGTAAGGAGAATGATTATGATTTTTGATGGATTGATTGGACATGTGGAAATAATTCAGCACCTGTTTTGGATACCACTTCTTATGACCACATTCAAATTTTGATATCTAGAGAAGTTTGACATTTGTATTTCAGGACCATATTATAGGCATCCATTTTTTGGGTGGCTCAGCCCTTTGGTACCATCTCTGTGAGGAAGGCACGGTGAGGACTGGGGTGGGAGTCCTGGGTTTGAATCTGGGTCCTGCCAAGTTACCTGACCTCTCTCAGTCGCAGCTCATTCTTCTGTAAAATAGGGATGAACGAGCTACTGTGACATCGGCTGAAAGAACAGGCACAAGTCCTAGTGTAGCGCGTGGCGTGGAGAAGGTTCTCAGCACAGGCTGGCTCCCTTTCTGCCTCTGTCCCAGGCCGTCCCGTCTCTCCTCTGTGGCTGTGCCATTAGGCAGTTGGCAGCAAGATGTGGATGTGCTATAACTTTGGGAGTTTGGGTCCTTTATTAATTTTCTTAGAAGAGAAAGTGTGGGCTTATGGTGTCATCCAATTGTAATTCTTTTATCTCGCTTTACACCAAGATCAGTTTTCATTGTTGTTGCTATTTTAGTTATACTATACAGTTGCTAGAAATACCAAAAGAAAGGAATCATGATTTGAAATTTAAATAACAGACTTTCAGCAAGAGGTCTGCAAAAGACTTCCACTGTTGTAGATGTGCTGCCTATGAGCTATGCCTTTCTTAGGGTGTGGTAGCCTGGAGGAATATTGAATGAGAATATGACAGTAATAGTTTGATGTATAAATCCTATTTGCTTCCCATGAGACGGAAAAGACGATAAAGGGATGGTGACAGAGGTATCAGATCTCAGAGTGGGGATTTTCCTGAGGGTCTCCAATAAGCCACTTACCAACTGTGATCCAAAATAAGTATCAGATAGGAGTGTTGGGTAAAATGAAGAGGTAACTTGGAGATCACTTTCTGCAGTTTCAGGCACATGCTGGTTCCTCATTACATGTTTGTCTCTGTTTCTTCCCCCCACTCTCTGAGACAAGTGTTCCTTTTCAGTAGCATACAGAGATGTAGAACTGAGCATTAGACTTGCAGCTGCTCATGAGAGTTCGAGAGCCTTCCCTGACCCTTGTGAACTGCTCTCATCAGAAGGGGTGCTGCTGGTTCAGTGACTTACCTGATCTAGAGGAACTAAACATTTATGAATTAGTAGACTTTAAGAATTTTTTAAAAATCCATGTGGTAAATACTAGATGTCTTTCCCCTGATACTTTAGTTTTTATTTGTTTGTTTGTTTGTTTATTTGTTTTTGTTGTGGGAGGTCATTTGAGAGACCTAGCTTTAAAAAAAATAAAGAAAAAAAAAGAAAGAAAGAAATGAAACAAAATTCTTGTTTCTTAAAGTTATTATACTTAGAATAAAAATATGGGAGTAGATGGGGGAAGACCTTGTAATAAGGCCAAGAATCCCTATGTCATTGAATTTTACTTCTCTTGTAAGTGGACTGTGTAATTTTGCTTTGCCCTATCTTTCTTACAATAGTAATAAAAACAATAGTCATGATATCGTGCATTTGCACAACCCTTCTCAGTAGACCTTGTTGTTAAAGTATCATTCTTCAAAAGGTAAAGACAAGATTTTCATATAAACATGAAATAAACATGTGTCATAGATTTTATTCAACTCATTAATGAGGCATCCACTGAGGTGTTAAAACTGATGCAAAGTGTATTTGAGGAGCTGGGTATATATGGACTATGTAACAAAGGGATTTTACAATAAGATTGGTGAGTTAGATCCAAACTGATTAATGTCCTACATGTCATAAACAATAATCTTTGGGGTTAACTTGACTATTGGACAGAAATGATTTGCATTTCTTCCAGACAAAATCTTCTCATTAACCTCTGCCCCTATAGGGCTGTAAGTAACCCAGACAACAGGAAGCCACTCAGAAGTGTAAGTCCAGCACTGCAGTAAAGGGCACACAGGGATCTTTTGTCTCTTCCCAAGTTTTAGGTGATTTTTCTCACTCTGTCTTCGCATTGAAAGCATCATTGAAACTTATTAATTTGTACAAGGTTCTATTTTTGATTTTAGGAAACAAATTAGCATAACCTGATATAAAACCTAGCCATAAAAAGTGCTTTGTTTGTTTGTTTTTGCAGTGGGAGGTCATTAATGCCCGAATGTTTATGTTTCATAAAAACATATTTGGCAGTGCTATGGGGTGTGTGTATTCTGAGCTGGCAATGCTTGTGAAGTTTTGACATTTTTGAATGAGTTATTATTTTAGATATTAGGTGTGGGAATATGAATAAGGAACCCAGTTGTGGCTCTCAGCACCCTTCTGTTCCGTCCTGGGGTAACCTTCTGCTGTATCTCTGAGAACTACTTCTCCTGTACATCCCTGTGCTCTGGGCAAACAATGCGTAATGATTTCTCCGGGGGTCTCTGCTGAGGCTACTTCTGTGGCTGGCATGTAGTCCGACACATTCCTGTCTGCTGGAGCTTCCAGCACAATATGAGTGAGCTCCGCAGAGCATTCCCTGAACTTAGCTCTAATACATATTACGATTTACAACACTTTGCAATCCCCTCATGTTGCTTATTACACACTGTCTTTGGTTTGTTATTTTTGAGCCTGCCTTGTCTACTCCGCTAGAGTATAAATTTCTGAAGATTAAGTGCTAGGGCTTTGTTTTATTCGTCTTTGTGTGTTTGGATGACCAGTGCTTAGGTCGGGGCCTTGTGTAGCCCAGTGCCCCAAAGAGTGTTTATTCCATTGACAGGAATATTGGAAGATGGTGGGGAATAACTTTCCATATGCCTGACTCCAGTAATTCTAATACTATCTCTATGAAATGATTTCTCCAGGGGTCAAATAACCTTGGTTCACTGTTTAACATACTTTAGTCAAATAACCTTGGTTCACTGTTTAACAAAAAATTGAGTACCTATTAAGCATCATGCACTGTGCCAGATGCATGGGACAAAAAGACAAGGCATAGCTTTTGTCTTTAAGTCATGAGTGGCCTACTAGAGAAAACAGATATGTCAATAAATAAATGCAAGCTACCATGACACTTGCTCAAAGTCACACAAGCTGTGAGTGGTGGAACTGTAATTATCATTTGAAACCATTATGAAATCAAACCATTTTGTTTTCTTTGCAAATTAGGTCCTTCAGAAGCTTGGGAAAGCTGATGAGACAAAAGACGAACAGTTTGAAGAATATGTCCAGAACTTCAAACGGCAGGAGGTAAAGTGCATTTACGTCGTTTCTAGAGTGGGAAGTGGGTTGGCTCTGTTCTAGCATATAACTAAAATGCTATAAGACTGGGGTTGGCGTTAACCTGAGGGAATGTAACACTTGCTAGTTTCGTGGACTTTCCCGTGGAGGGCCAAGGAAGCGAGGCAGTGGCACTGCAGGAAGAAGGCTTCAGTTCTAGAATCTCAGGAGATCAAGACTTCGCTCTCTGGAGCTTTTTGATGCAGATTACTGATTACAGGAAAGATGATGTTTTTGGTGATTCATATCCCACTGAGTATTAGTAGTAGTTTGATACTTTTGGCAAAATTACTTTGATTGCTGCCTGCTTCAAAATCGTGCATTCTCAGTGGGGGTTATATCTCCCCCAGGAAGGTGAGAATTGGTTCTTGGTGAGTGAAAAAATCTGTACTCTTTATCATGTAAACAGATATATGGTAAATCTATGGTATTAAAATTTCATGGCGGGGGCGATAATTAGAAAAAATATATCTAAAAAGGCTCCTCAAGGGAGGCAATAATGAAAAAAAAGGTTGAGAAACATGATTTGTGATATTTGTTCCTTTAGTGGTCTGCTACGTGTTTAACAGACAATTGAATAAAGAAAACAATTTTTAAAATTATTTGTTTATATCTAAGGCTTGGATAATTGGCTATCATATCACTGTTTAGAGAGCATGCATGAGTGTCAGGGAGAGAGAAGGTACAAGCACGGCTCTCTGAGGTTAGAAGCTTCAAATCTGGAGGTCATTCTGGAAGTGGGGTGGGAAGAAGCCTGGGCCAGCAGACTCTGGAACATAGGGTTTGGACACGGGGACAATGTAAGGACATGGATTTATTTTCCCTGCTTTCATTGGAGCTACCAGAGGATATTGTGTCTCCAGGGATGTGTATGTAAGAAAAGAGACAGGGGTCTTGGAGAAGAAAACAGTGATAGAAATAAAAATAGATCTTGTCCAAATAACTGAGTATTACAGAGAGCTTTGGGTTTATGAAGGTAGAAAAGGGAATTCCTAGAGAAATGTTGGATGTAGACCCACAAACTCAGGGGTCTCCTAGTCTCCCCCAGGATAACAGATTTTCCGCGTCTCCCTATGTTCTCACTCGGTGAGTTCTCGTACGTTCTTGTGCATTAGGATAACACTCATACAGGTCACTGTCTTGGATTGCAGCAACTTCCCCCCGAAAAAACTTGTGAAGCTGTGCCTTGGTCATTTGCAGGGCATTTCCAACTGTTTGCTTTAAGGGGTTGGATTTAGACAGAAGTGACTCATGTTTACAGTTTTCACTACTTGAAGATTTACACTCTGTCCTTTGAAAACTAGTCTTCCTGCCTGGTGTGTCCCTGTGGAGCTAATTAGTTCTTTGCTCTTGGATTTTTTCTCTATCACTTTTATGGCATTATGATGTTAGCACCCTGGAAGGCTAACCTTGGGAAACACTGAGTTCAGGAATGCATTCATAACTAGGAGTACTTTGCATTTTGCAATTGCAGTGAATTTTTATTGCTCTTGTTTGGACTTTGTTGACTGAACCAGGTGAAGTTTGTTTTTTTGTCTCAGGTAGTAGAAAAAAAGTGCAGTTGATTAAATCACCAATTTCATTGGTTAAATGATCTGTGCCACTAGGACCTGCAGCATGAGGTGACTTTATAATGCTGCATATATTTCTGTCACTACATTGTAAATGTATAAAATGTATAAAATGAAAATATATATGATTTATACATTTTCAAATAGTATGTTATCATTTTTGAAGACCGACATCTTAGTTCTCTCAAGAATATTAGCAGATTTCAAGATGTTGGTGAAACTTCAAAATTTGAGGAAATAAAGTGAAACAAATGGAATGGAAATGTAGAAATAGAATTTCTCAGCGAGTCTTCTGACCCCTTTGGTTTTCTTTGAAAATATTTTTGCATGTTGCATTTGCACATACTCATTTTGATATATTTTTGTTTGTTTTCATCAGAAAGAGTAAATTTTATAGTCATTTTAGTGCACTGAGGAGGGATGGTAACTTAACTCTGTATATTGGAGGGAGAGAAGGAGAAAAGGAAGGTGGTGGGAGGAGATAAGGAGAAAGTTCTTAATTTTCTATAGAAACATATTAAAGGTTGGAAAGAAGAGCTGAACTGAATTTGTTAATAGTCTGTAAAGGGAAAAATACGTCCCTGGAACCCTCAGTATGTATTGGTGACCAATTCACATGTGTTGTATATGCTGAAAAAGGTGTGGTGCTTGTGTGGAAATATGAACCTAGGAAGGATGACCTACCAAGATGGAGTGACCTTTACAAGGCCTATGATTTAAGCATTAATGTAATTATCAATCATTTCTCTAAAGGCAGAGGCATTGTCCAAAGACAACACATATTAAAGACATTATCTAACCTAGGAAATCTAGATTCCATGTTTTTTCTATGAGTATATGTTTTTCACATCCCCAAAGATACTATTTACAGTATAAAATGAACTACATTTGGATTTGTGCATTATATTATAGTCATCTGATCACACTCAATTTTACTTAATAAAAAATAGAGCATTCTAGAGTGTTCTAGAAAGTATTCAAGCATTTTGGGCCCTGATGATCTTGCTTTTAAATTCCTTTTAATAAAATCATAAAGGTCCTCATAATTATTGATATATTCCCTACTTGTTCATGGCATCAAAGGTGGCAGAGGGCCTGTTTGAACTGTAGCTTGAGGCTTAGCTTATGTTTTATTCCAAACCCCATTTTTTTTTTTTTTTTATCCCAAACCTCTTTTCCTGAAAGGTGGCCTGTGTTAGACTGAAAGCGTGGTTGAAAGGGCTGTACATACTCTCTCTGTTGTCCATTGGGCTCCCCATTGCTGTAGTTTTTGTGGTCCAGCTTTCACAAACTTCTCAGTTAGGACAAGAAGAGTGAACTCCTCTTTCCGAAACTCAGAATTTCCATGATGAATAGTGCCAAGGAGAGCAAAGATTCTAGAAATCCAAAGGAATAACAAAACCCGACTGCAGCATTTCCTCCCCAGAGAGTTTTCTTCTTTCTTTCTATTTTTTCCTGTCTCAGCAGAGCTGCTAACAAGTAGCGGAGTGTGTGAACACTGGCCTCTTTCAGTTCACCTGGTTGCCTGCTGACAGATCCATTAATGAGCAGAGAGAAGGTCCCAAAGTGGGTCCCAACGGATGGGCTCAGGCTTCCCACCCTCTTTCCTGCTAATAAACTTCCCCACTAAGATGTCATGTCTGTGGTAACAAGTGTGCTGATTAAAACAACAAAATAGCTCGGGCTGGTTGTGGCCAGATAACTATTTGATCATTTCCAGTGAGTACAGATGTGTGCACCTTACTGGCGGTATGATCTGAGGACGATGCTTCAAATAAAGGAAAAGGGTGTCTCATTTCTGATGTCTGCGAGCTTCTCATTCTCTCTTTTGAAGGGTAGTTCTGCTGCTTTTCTCCGTGCCTTTCGCAGAGCTATGGGCTAACTTTGGTTCTGTACAAATGAAGAAGAAAAGAAATATTGGGACCGTGAAACTCTCCAGTGGTGAGAATTCAGGGCCAGTGGTTCCAATTATTAGGATAACCCGGTGACTGGGGGCTGGAGTCATGTCTTCTCCTTACCGATCTCTCCTTGGCACAGAGATCCTGTCGGGTCGCATTCATCTTTTAGTCTCCACAGGATCCAAGGCTTTGCACATAAGCGTAAAAATATGTTAAACTTGAAGCTGAACTCATGGCAGAAATGATCATGTTGAACACATTCCTAGAACGTGTTTTTTTTCTGGTTTGTTTCTGGGATGTTGAATATTGTATGACATCTTGTAAGCAGTTTGAGGACTTTTTGGTACATATGTATGTAAATAGTTAAAAATAAAATTTATAGATGTTTTAAAAAAGAATGTAAATATAAAATATAGCCCCACATTGTGTTGTGTGGATAAAATTTTCACTTAGGCAAATCACATTTACATTCTGAAAAATTTTACAATTTGCTTGAGCAGCTAGGCCTAGCAGGTACCCTAGAGCTTGTCTGTAAATCACAGATAACCCTGATGTGAATATGATAGTATATCCACCTTTCATTGTATGAACAGTGACCTTCCTCTGAAATAGCCACTGCCTTGATTAAATGTGAGCCCATGGGTCTGTCTGGGGTAATGATCCAATTCTAAATGCCAGCGTCCTAGCCCAGAGTGTGGAGAGCCTGTCAACCCACAGAGCCTCCTGTCAGGTCATCACACCTTCTGGATTCTGAGTAAGAACCTCAGGTGGTGAGTTTGGGATTATGTGTGATGTGCATACCTCACATCTATCTTATCTTTAGCAGGCATGATTTTAGAGGCAGTGGCAGAGTTCCCTTCTTCCCACAGTTGTTGACCCTGGAAACTGATGCCCTGGGAAAATACACATGTCCCTGGAAGAGATAATATATGTGCTGCTCACACCTTAATGAGTTAAGGCTCTTCCTAGATTAGAAATCTAGACATAGGGTCCTGAGAAAAGATGAGGAGTACTTACGTACCTAGGGGTCAGATAAGTATAGTAAAGAGAAGCCCTTAAAAATCAAAAGATCTTTCAAAGCAGCTGAATTAGCTGAGCCTTTCCTCTTTCCATATTTATACTTTCTTTGAGAGTGAGAAGTTTGACTTTCATCATTTTCAATAATGTATTTATTTGTGCAGTCCCCTTTATGCAACCTGTCTTCTGACCACATGGGCCATCTCCTCATCTCCTATGTTGCACTGGTCAGGAGTGGTCTCTGCCCTCTGGCTGTGGGCTGATTCCCATCAGCCTGTGCTTCCCCCCACTCCAGGTCCACTGGCCAAGACTCACTACCCACTCGGAGTACCAGCTGGGGGTTCCCCCTTGCCTAATTATTGCCTGCTAAGAGTTGCCCCTGCCCTGGCTTCTGGCACCATGACTTCTGAGAGTTTCCCCCGCCTTCCCTCACTAACTCTGGCTGTGCATATGTGGGAATAACTGAATTATTGAATGTTGGTACTTAATGCAATTTTATAATAAGGGTCTATTGTTATAAAAAATCCATGTGTATGGGACAAAGTTGACCCATTGCTATATATATAAGTATACAAATGATAAGCATTATCAGTGTCCTAAGAGAGTTAGCATTTATATAGTCTGGTAACTTATTGGGCACTCTGCTTTTTGGAATGTAATAGGATGGCAGTTATAAATTTAACTGCATGGTTTATTTGCATTTACCCTTCAATAATTAAAATGTGGTCCCCCCATCTTATCAGGAATTTCATACGAGAGGTGTTGTAGAACTGGCTCTAATTACCTGTGTTCCGTTGTGGCCACAGAAGAATTCTCAATAGTAGGATGAGGGCTCACTCATGCCAGGGTAGCTCTGGTATACATTATAGGTTTATTATTTATGGAGCATATTCCTATGTGATCTGTTTTTAATACTTTTATCTAAAATAGACATTATTCCAGGTCACACATTTGAGAAGAGAAATCATTTGCAAAGGGAAGGTAGCAAAATAAAATATCTAAATTGTGATAAGACAGGTATAGCAGGTCTTTTTAAAATCACCGTGGTGATTGAAATTCAGTGTCATGACATTCATGCCATTCATTAACAGTATGTTATTAAGTGTGGGACTAGTGTCTGATTGCCTTCACATTCAGTTTATTTATTGCCCATTGGTAGATCTGTTAGCAAGATTCATGCTTTAAATTAGATCAGGCTTATCTTTGCGTTCTTTATATAATGGAGAAGGCTGTTAAATGGAGGGTGTTAACCTAAAAAAAGGCCTTTCAAAGTGAGAGGCACCAAGCATTTATTGAGATCAATAAGAATAGCTATTTTAGAAGTGTTGATTCAGACAGAAACCCAAATGGTGTCCCCGTTAGGAGACAAAGACAATGGGCATTTATGACAAAGGGAAGGGGAACAATTACATCAATGGAAGGCATTTCTAAGGGTGCAGATAACATAACACAGTGGTGTTAATTCTAAGCAGTGTTTTTAATTTTCAGTCCAGTGTCATAATAACTGCTTTCCTATTGTTTTGCAAACAGCTCTTTTCCAAGACACAAGGTTGCCTAGGCCCAGCCAAAGGTTATTTTGCCCTGTTTTAGCATTGCAAAGGTTTGAGACATAAGATATGCACAGCAGTTCCTCTGGCATGGCAGCCCCGGCTCTATTTTAAAATGGCTCCATTAATATTATTGTCTACAAGGGAGAGGAAAGTGTTTTGATGATGGATGAAGACCCACCAAGGTCTTAAGTGGACATGGCAGATGAGGAGGACATAATTCTGGTGACATTTCAATGAAGAGTGTGAAAGGGAAACTCCTACTGAAAGTCATGCCTCAAATGAAACCTCACCAATAAGAACTAATAGTCTATAGATTAAGAAAGGAACATAGAAATGAGGCAGGCGGTAACTCTTCCTTTAATGAAGCATAACAAGTAAGACATGATGCGTGGAGGGGTGTGATACACTCAATCTGCACTTAGCCAAAAACCTCTCTACCCATAACCTTTGTCATCTTAAAAAAATAGATCTGACTCCACACATACATTTTAACACAGAAATACCTCTGACCTTTTGTCTGGAGTAGTTTCCCTAAATTACCTTCTTAACAATATGTATTTGATGACTTGGAAAGTTTTTGGCTGGTTTTTGTCTCTTTTCAGTCCCTTGCTCTTTAGGACAGAAATTATTTGTAGCTCCAAATTGTTTTTGGTTCACATTCAGAGCATTAAACCTTTCTTCAGCTGTCCCCTGATGTGATCACACTGGCCCTTATGGTATTTGGCCTGTAGTTGTGAAGTGGCTTTTTACTTTAGGTATCGCATTAAGGAGGCTGATCCGCATCAGGGTGCTCTGGTGTAATTAGGCAGAAAGGCACTTGGTGGGTGACTAGTTGGTGATCTCTGTGTGATGGTGTCGTTAAGGAATCACTTGCTCCAAGCCTTTCTTCTACTTCCGCCATCACAAATGCTTCCTTATGATTGGGCTGCCTGGCCTGACTGACATCATTTGTTCAAGCCCTTGAATGTCTTTCCTTAATGCCAACCTACAAGGTATTTCCTACTGTTGTCTGTGCAGTACCCTCAGCCAGGATCTCTTTCTCTGTATACCCTAGTAGTACATTATTCGTGTTTATTCACTAGTTCTTGTCTCAGTTTTCTGATATGACAGTTATTTAGATGTGTATAAATGTCCTCATTAGACTGTAGAATGTTTAAAGAAGACATCCTGTCTTAGTAAGTTAATAAAAACCTTCCATGCCTTCTGGCACCTTCTGATGCTTACGTTGTAAGTATATTCCTCCTTGTCACACACACTCAGTATTCACCCTTTGTCTTGGATATTACGTCCTCATTCATTCACCATCAAAGCCCCTCTTCATTGTCATTTATTTATCTCTTTCCTCAGAAATTTTGGCAGCAAAATAGTCCTTGGAGAATGGGATATGGCCTGCACTTGATTCTACCATGGGTTATAGAGACTAGAGCAAGGCTCAGGCCCCTGCCTGGATTACAACCTCTCCTAGCTCCCTGCTACTTCATATCTGTCTGCTGGCACTTACAGCATTTACAATCTTCTAAGAGCTTTACATATTCTTACTGACTTCATATAATAACTAATTTTAATTGTTCAGAAGAATGTTGTTCAGTCATTGAATCCTAATTATATTCACCAATTTGCAGATTTTTAAAAAAGGATTGTGTTTTGAAGCAAGTTCACTGATCTCTGATAGGATAATATTTTTACCACAGAGCATTAATATACATAATTGATAACAGCAATAGCTAATTGCTTCTGAGAAACTTCTGAGAGAATGGTGAATCTTGCTGTCTGAATTTATGCTGGATTTCCATTAAAGTTTAAACTTAATCATACAATATTCTATGGGAGAATGTGTATATGTCTGCATCTCTGGCAATAAAGTTTACCTAGAGCAGGGGTGTCCAAACTGCGGCCCACGGGCCAACTGTGGCCCGCAATCCATTTTTTATTGGCCCGCAGCAAATTCCAAAAATATACTTAGTTTACTTAAATAAACCAGGTGAGGCAATACGTACTTCACCTCGAGTGAGTGGCCCGGCTGTTTGTGTATTTTACCACATATGGCCCTTGGTGAAAAATGTTGAAAAAAGTTTGGATACTCCTGACCTAGAAGATACTCCTTGTTCTAGCTAGCTATAAATTTCTGTGAAGATTCTGTAATATTGAAAACCATCTTAGTGTGCAGATATTTTCCAACATTTGAAATGTTTTATTACCAACTTTCAAGGACATTTTTTAGGTTATTTGATAGATGATACTACGTTTAGAGCAATGATATATAACTATTTAGATATCCATTTGCTTTGCATTTATTGAGTGTCTTCTGCATGACAGGAATGGAACTAGGTTTTTTTAAACTTCAGTGGAGCAGACAGACAAAGGTTACTGCCACTGTGGATCATGCATTCCAAAACAGGGGACAGACAGTAAAGAAAACACAGTAAATAAGCAGGTTATATTGTATGCCAGAAAATAATGAGAGCTGTGGGGGGGGGGGGGAAATCAAATAAGTAGAGAATAAATAGAGCAAGGTGAAGAGTATCAGGAGGCTTGGAAACAGCAAGTTTCAAGTTTTGCTTCAAAAGGGATCAAATAAATAAGACTTGTAGCTGGGGGAGGGAGTGGTGTCTTAAGATTGCAAAAATATATGTATACTAATGGAACTCATTTAGTAGGAAGGAAAATGCTATGGATCACCAGAGAAAGGAGAGAACAGCTGACTTGAGTCCTTGAGTAGGCAGGAGAAGATGGGCTCCAGCACACAGCGGGGGCGCTGGCTTGAGCTGGGAGCAAGACACTTTCCTGAAGGTAACAGTTTAAAGGCCAAGTGTAACTTTCCTGGGGCTAAGTCATTTCTTGGATGACTCAGCACATAACTAACGAGTGTCTACCAAGCATAAGGCATTGGAAACAAAATGATGAATAATTCATAGTTCCTGTCCTTTTCAAGCTTGTGGTCTTGTGTGCAAAACTTTTGTCATTTTGAAGCAATAAA
This sequence comes from Rhinolophus sinicus, assembly GCF_057876585.1. Taxonomy (NCBI): domain Eukaryota; kingdom Metazoa; phylum Chordata; class Mammalia; order Chiroptera; family Rhinolophidae; genus Rhinolophus; species Rhinolophus sinicus. The sequence goes on along the minus strand of NC_142504.1, from coordinate 52,390,375 downwards.
AATAGTAAAACAAAAAAGATACAGAATCTTGAGATGATGTTACTGTACTTCCATCACTATGATGCATTTTGATATCCTAGTTTCACCACGGAGCATTAGCGCATGTGTATATTCTCACCCCAAATGGTGTTCTTAGAAAAAATGATTTCAACACCTTCCCACAATCCCATTTCCAGCTAGACTCCTCAGGCTCAATGGGTGTCTACTTGTTGTTACTGCAAAGGCACTCGCTCTGTAGAGCTGCTCAAATAGCTTACTAAATGCTCATGAAATGGTTATATGATTGACTTTTAGATTGTTAGTTTTACTGATTTATATTTAGTTATGTTCACTGTATGGCAAAAAAAACAAGGGATTATAATTTGGCCACTAAGCCCCTAGTTAAAACTGTCAATCTCCTTTGTAATATTATTCTTATGGAAAATGTGTGTTTTATGTGCAGAGTCTTGATTTAGAGTTTGTTTTTGGTAAGTTGAACCCATCATGATTGTCAATGCAATTGACTTTTATGGGAGAGGGATAGTGGAAATCAGTAGCTGTTAAAAAAATGTATTGGCCCTTGTGCTTCAAATTTCTCTGCATTTCTTTATAGTTCTATTTAAATATTTCATTTATGACACACATCCGTTTGCTCACTGGCAAAAGAGGGGTTTTGCTGTCCATGGTGCCAGATGGGGGAAAGACACCAAAAATTTCATTGGAGAACCTGTCCATCTTTTATCCTCTTTACTCTTACTTGTTTCATTCTATCTACAAGAATATTTCTTTAGTTATGGCCTATGTAAATAAAAAGCTTTAGTTGAAACCTAAATAAAATTTGACACAAATTACAGATGTTCCAGGTATCACTATGCCACTTCTTATGGAGCCATTTAAAAAATCACTTCAAGTGAAAGCTCTTTATGTTACTGCTCTGAAGGTTTCCTTTCATCTATCCTATTCAGTTACCTATCTTTAATTTATTTTACTTTATTTCATTAACTAACCATGCCAACTGGGAAAGATTTAGCATCTCATCCCTCAGCATTCATTTAGAGACCTATTCCATCTATCTTCCACTTCCCCTTGTGAAGTGCATTGATTATCTAGTTTGGATGCTCGTCTTTAAATGATATCCAGATTGTCCTGTTCTGGTACTGAGATGCAGAGAGTTAGGCATGTCTCTCATCCAAGCCCAGGGACACTGTTGGAAATGGTGTGGACATCTGCATAGATGAGCTGCGGTTGGTTCTCAGGTTTGCGTCTGTATGTTGGCTCCCTTTGCACGTGATTCTCTCTCACAAGTCACCCTGTAGGCCCCAGAGCTGATTCTGCATTGGGGTAGCGATCGAAGTGATGAAGTGTTATTAGGAATGTCTTATGGTAACTGGCTGAAACCTGGAGCCAGACATATTTTTAAGGGTCTTTTTGCCCATCTCATACTAGAGCTACATACTGGAGTGTCTGTCAATACAATACGTGTCCACTAAACGATCGACACAGTTAAAAATTAGAGTAGGTGTTCCCAAATAACCATTAGAACCACCTGAAGGCCTTTAAAAAATACTGATTGCTGGATCCCACTGCAAACTTCTGAATCAGGACACACATTTGATTTGTGTCTCTAAAGAGTCAAGTGAATGCAAGCCTGAGATTACACTGATATACTAAATATGATGGTTTCCTTAATGGCACATCTATTTGAATATGTTTTTAAACCTGGATAATAAGAATCTTCTAAGGAGCTTTAATAATTTACAAATTTCTACATAGGTACTAAACTTATGGACCTTGGGTTCAAAGAGCATTTTATGAATTTGACTCCAAAGGCAACGGAAGTAAAAGCTAAAATAAACGAATGGGACTATATGAAACTTAAAAGCTTCTGCACAGCAAAAGAAACCATCGACAAAATAAAGAGGCCACCAACTGAATGGGAGAAGATTTTTGCAAACAGTGCCTCCGATAAGGGGCTAATATCCAGAATATACAAGGAACTCATGCAACTCAACAACAAAAAAACAAACAACCCAATTGAAAAATGGGCAGAGGACTTGAAGAGACATTTCTCCAAAGAAGGCATACAAATGACAAATAGACATATGAAAAAATGCTCAACATCACGAATCATCAGAGAAATGCAAATCAAAACCGCAATGAGATATCACCTCACCCCAGCCAGAATGGCTATCATCAACAAGACAAATAGTAACAAGTGTTGGAGAGGCTGTGGAGAAGAAGGAACCCTCATACACTGTTGGTGGGAATGCAGACTGGTGCAGCCGTTATGGAAGGCAGTGTGGAGGTTCCTCAAAAAATTATGAATAGAATTGCCATATGACCCAGCAATCCCTCTCCTGGATATCTACCCCAAAAATCTGAAAACATTTATACATAAAGACACCTGTGCTCCAATGTTCATTGCAGCTCTGTTTACGGTGGCCAAGACATGGAAACAACCAAAATGTCCTTCGATAGATGAATGGATAAAGAAGTTGTGGTATATATACACAATGGAATACTATTTGGCGGTAAGAAAAGATGATATAGGAACGTTTGTGACAACATGGATGGATCTTGAGAGTGTAATGCTGAGCAAAATAAGTCAGACAGAAAAAGCAGAGAACCATGTGATTTCACTGATATGTGGTATATAAACCAAAAACAACAAAAGAACAAGACAAACAAATGAGAAATAGAAACTCATAGACACAGACAATAGTTTAGTGGTTGCCAGAGGGTAAGGGGGGCGGGGGGTGGGGGATGGTAGATGAGGATAAGGGGGATCGAATATATGGTGATGGAAGGAGAACTGACTCTGGGTGATGAACACACAATGGGATTTATAGATGATGTAATACAGAATTGTACACCTGAAATCTATGTAATTTTACTAACGATTGTCACCCCAATAAATTTAATTAAAAAAAAATTTACAAATTTCTAAGCCACACCTGACTGGCTTAAGTAAAATTAGCAATAAAGCATTTTTATTATTAAAACTTCCCACAAGTAACCTTTGGCATATTTAAAGTGTTTCATACACTGTCTCACCTCGTTCTCATAGCAGTCATAATTATAATTCTGCTGTATGTCTGAGAAAACCAAGGACATGTCACAAAAGGTTTTATTTTGGAAACGATCTTGGTTATTCTTTCAGCCATTGGTATTCATTGCATTCTTGTTTCCCCATAGTAACTTACTATTTTGGCTTGGTTTTCCTCATGTCCATTGTTAGGCAGTTCTTATATATCTGCTTAAATTATTCCTGTCTACTCTAGGATATGTTATTTCTGCAACATTTAAAGATACAAAAAAAAGAAACTTCTGAAAACATAACTGTTTTTGACACTTAGAAGTATATAAATAAAAAGCAAGGAAGCATTCAAAATTCCTAAGTGCTTGTATTGGGGAGGTTTTGTGTATTCCTCATGAAGATAGTCCTTTGTAATATGACATGTAGCAGACTTAGTTCAGTCAAGCATTTATTAAACACCCACTCTTTGTACAGTTTATCATTTTAAAAGTACCAGATAGAATAATAATAGTGGCATCCAACATTTATCAAATGCATACTTGGTGCCTGGTCCTCTGCTGATAATTTACATGGACCCTCTGCCCAGCCTTCATGAAAGTCCTAGGAAGTGAGTGCTGTTATCTCCATTTTGCAGGTGAGGAACCAGAGGTTAAGTGACTTACTCAAGTTGCACAGTTAGAAGGAGCAGAGCTCAGATTTTAAAGCCTGGCAGTGCAATCCCAGAAACTACCAACTTAACCACTCTGCTCTGAGTCACATGGAATAAATTCTGTGGAAGCGTGAGCTTTTGAGAAAAACAAGTGAACTGTTCCCCTTTTTATTTGCAGGTTAGCACTGCATCTTGTGAGTACAGATAACGCTGCCTTTAGTTAAATCATTCTCCTTGTTCATCAGTTGATTCTTCTCGGGCAGCCTCATGCCTCATCAGCTGGCATCCATGTCTTTGCAGCCTGGGACATAGAGGACAATGGTCAAACGTGTGCGCTCTTGGGGCAGATCATGAGGTTTAAATGACCTGGACTGCCTGGGCTCCAGTCCTGGCTCGCCGTCTACTAGATGTGTGACCTGTGGGCCAGTTTCTCAGCCTCTGTGCCTCAGTTTTCTCATTTGTAAGAATGTGCCAACCTCATAGAGTTATTGTGAGGATTGTGGGTTAATAGAGCTGTGACACTTAGGACAGTATCTGCAGCAAAAGGGCCACTCAATAAATGTTAGAGTGTTATTATCTTGCTATATGAAAGGCTTACTTTGAGGACATTGCCATGACGGAATTGTGTCCCTCCTAAATTTATATGCTGAAGTCCTATCCCCCAGTCCACCTCAGAATGTGACTGTATTTGGAAACAGGGCCATTAAAGAGGTGATTAACATCAAATGAGGTCAGATGGGTGGGTTCTAATCCAACATGACTGATGTCCTTATTAGAAGCAGAAGGGACACCAGGGATGAAGGTGTACAGAATAAGGCCATGTGAGGACACAGTGAGAAAGAGACTGTCGCAAGCCGAGGAGAGAGGCCTCAGGAGAAACCAAACTTTGCCAATACCTTGTCTTGGATTTCTAGCCTCTGGAAGGAACTATGGGGAAATAAATTTTTGTTGTTTCAGCCACAAAATCTCTGGTATTTTGTTATGTCAGCCTTAGAAAACTAATACAGACATCATAAATGGCAGCTTCAGAAACATTCTGGATGTTATATGATGACTGGAGAAATGAGACACAAGGTACTTCCTTCTTGCTCAGTAATATATATATATATCTCCGTAACTTGACATGGCAGTTCTTTTCAGAAGAACACTATTACATCCTCTCCAATTTGGCTATGATAAGACATAGTGGGTAGAGCTGGCATCCATACACACAGAAAGGGACACTGAACAACAAGCCTCAGGGAGAGTCCTTATTGGGTGGGGCTCCTATGGCATGTCCCCTAATTTCTGGATCAGGACCCCCACACACTATACTGTGCTCTAGGTATTAGGGCAGAGGTTGAAAAGATATTTATGTAATGCCCCCAATGCACCTTATAAATCATGTCTCTCTACACACAAACAGACACACACACACACACACACACACACACACACAGAAATAAATTGGAATGGCTTTTTAAGGGTCACAAACTCAACTGCCTAACACATTAGAGCCTATCTTGAAGTTGTATGCAGCCTGCATGGTGTGGTGAATTTAATAATTCTACCTAGGCAGTTCCAGCCCTTGCACACACAATGGGTTAGCTTTTCCAAAAGACCAGAGTTGAGCTCTGTATAAACTCAAGTTAGTTGGCTTAAGGGAAATATATGGGAAAATTGCACATACAGTTACTAACCAGCTTTCTAAGTTTGTTTTGTTGAAGGATACAAAGTATATTTGATTTGGTTTTCACGTCATAAGTACTCTTGAAATTGATAGGCATAACTGGGAATTGGGTAAAATTGTGGAAACCGAGATGTTCTCTTTGATATCCACTTTCTTCCCATGCACCACCCCCTGCTGCTGTCAGCCCAGGAATTTGATTTCAAAAGCCAGTCCGATTTCCTGTCTATATTAAATCTTTTGCCTTAATATCTGCCAAAAGAAAACTTTTAAAACAGAGAAATTGTTCTGTGAAATCAGTGCTAGGTTCTTAATGATAGCTCCTGTTACTATAAAGAGCTGAAAGCAAGGAAACAAAAATGTAAATTTGAGAGACTCTGCTGCTTTTCCTTTGAAAATCTGTCTTCCAATTTAATGGCACCTGAACTTGTTATAGGGAGAGCTCTGTTTCTTGGTAAACCAAGCGTGCCTGTAGTGTTCAGCAGCCTAAGGTTGTCTTTGATCATAAGTGGATTTCGGTGTTATGCCATGTGAGTCATCTGTTAATCAAGGTGCTGATTCTAGCCTCATTAAACCTCATCTCCTTGATAATTTAATTTTCTTCTAAGCTTCAAAAATAAGAAAACATTAACATTGCTTTCGATATTGAGTTAACCTGTCTGAACTCTGAGAAATTGAGCTAGTTTTAAGGGGATACGATACTTAGCCTTTTCAAGAGAAAAATATCAGTAAAGGCCAAAAATAATAATGTAACTAGGGGAACTTCTGTACGCTCACGATCACAGATGTGATGACAGGACTTTGTGAAATCACAACTTTGTGAGGTTGTATCTCCTCAGATCCAAGGTGCATGTATCTGTGAATACTGTTGCCTTTCCACCTGGACCCCTTTCTAAAACTCAACTCAGTTTCTAAGGTAGAGAGGCAGTTTAATAAAAAATTTTTCTGAATTGTGTATCTTTCTCCTGTCTATCTTTTTCTTTTCATAACAAAAGTTACTTATAAAAATAAATCAGTACTTCATTTGGCATATTTTAACAAGTCAATTCAACAAGTTCAACAACCCATTTCTTATTTAATAGGTATTAAATACTTAATGGCATAAGGTGTCTTTTTGCTAGCCCTGCACAACCTTGCGAATAAAGTCCACTGTTTTTGGTTTTGCAAGTCCAGGCAGGGCTGCAGTGACATAAGCCACTGCCCAGGAGTGTCACGCCCATGGTAGTATGAGCCTGGAGTCCATGAATTTGCAGTGGTTGCTGCTCGGAAGGTAGTTTTTTTAGAAATTACTAGTTCATTTTATGCATGGTGTCTACAATTCAGTCAAATTGATGCCTCAACTATGGCTTCTTTCTTCTGGGCAGAAGTACACATAAGCGAGTTAAAGGTGAGCTCACAGGACTGGACCTCCTTTATGGGCTCCTGAAGTCCTGGGCATAAAATCTTTACTATATCAGCATATTTTTAATACTTCAGAGTTTAGTGTTCCTAAACAATAAACAACTTGGCTCATTAATCTTCAAATATCATTCACTACAGTTTAAGGCAGCCCTATTTTTAAGCCCAATGCTAGAGACTGTTTGCCATAGCTTTAGGACTTGGAGACACTTGTCTGTGTGTCAGTCTGTGGTAACTCTTTTCACCAGGATAGTGATTGGCTCACCTTGGAGGAAATCTGTAACTCTTCTGCTCTTCTATGCTCTTACCGGTGTACAGTAGGAACTTTTGATGAGGTAGCATTTATAGCTGGTCCTTTGATACCACATAAATTCAGTCTTTAGAAGTTTGAGAACCAAAGGTGTGTCTGTGAGCTGTCCAAGTTCCTGAAGAAGGACACATGTGAGAGGTGTCCAAGAGCCTAGCATGTATGGGAACCGACCCCCTTCTTTTCCCACCTCCACCACCCCAAGATTCTCTAATAATAATAATAATGATAATAACAACAATAATAATAATTAAGAAATTGGTGTTTCTGAGGACCAATCTGGTGTAAAACGATTTGGAAACACATTTAATTAGATTTTGGATATGATTTGTTTGTACTGATTAACAAAAATATCTGAAACTTTCGATGATGCTGTACCTGCTGCGTACTTTTTCCAGCTATTAGATTTTAAATTTTAGTCAAATCCTTCTGTGTGGGGATATCATGAGCAGTCCTCGCAGGAGTAAGGGAAGAAAGTAATAGCTTTAAGATACTACTCAGCAAGGGAATAAAGGGATTTTTTGACTAGAGGTAGTGATTCTCAGACCTTTGTAAGGTTTTAAAACCATGTATACTTTTTTGCATTCCTGTTAATTTTTGATATCTCCATGATGAAAGCCAAAATGACCTTGGCTTGTTTTCCAGGACAGCCAGGACACAGGGAACTGGGGAGGTGTGACACCCAAGGGAGGGAATGGGTGGGAGTAGTTTTAATGAGGAAGCAAAACCAGCCCTACGCCCTGGGCTCTGTGGGAAGCAAATCAGGCCTGGGTCACTGTCTGGGCTGAAGATGCAGCAGTTCCTAACACTAATGATTCAGTTGAAAAAGTAAATGAGAAACCTTTGACTATCACGAGAGCCACGTTATTATACTATATACCAGGGCAAGGAATTTTGTAGGTAGCAAATCCTTCTTGGACCTTGTCCAAAGAGGAGTATGAGTTGGGATTCAGACAACTTAATTATAATAGAGTCACTCTTGAATGGCTCTAAGCCCTGAGAAGAGTGTTACCAGGAGTCAGAATAATAATTTTACAGAGAATGACATAATGAAATAGAAGGGAAAATACATGCATGTAGTCTTAAGGTTGTAAAATTTTGAGTCTCTGTTCTGCACACACACACATACATAATTCAAGGCTGCATTACTGACATAGTAATTTTCAGGGGAATTTGGAATAAATGTCAGATTCACGTGAAATTGGAGGAGTGCTATACAAATTTACTTCAAACTTAAAACATCTTTCTGATTCGTGTAAAACAATGATGTTATGAAAACTTTATTATGCAATAGGTTTTGTGCAGAAGAATTACTCTGTGGCATACTCTAGGTAAAAATTTCTCTCAAGAGTCTTTTACATTTTTGATTCAGGCAGATTTTAGATAAAATTTAACATGGTTGTTACCATGATTTATGAACCTTAATGCTCATGGGGAAAATTAAGAATTTTAATTATTGGAAAAGAAGAAAGTTATTTAAATTGACTGTTTATCTGCTTAAAATGAACTCATCTACTTGAGCTATTATTGTATAATTTGAACTTTCTTCCACTCTTATAATATCTTCAAAATATCTTCTGGGATTCTTATTTCATTTTTATAAAATGTTTATTGTTCCCTGGGGCTAGATGAATGCTGTGTATGGACTGGAGCCTGAATTATTTCATTCTCTTCCTTGTTCTGAAAGAAAAAGCAATGGTTAATTGTGGGCTTAATATGACATGCTTTATTCCTTAAATATTTGGGACAAGAATACACTACCTCCACTGTTGTTGTTTTTTTCCTGTTTCCAGATACTCTGGACAATTGTGGTGACTTATAACCATACTATGGTTGGCTTTGTGTTACTTTCTGAGGGGAAAGCATCCTTCTGGGTGAGAAGTGAGCCCTGCCTTAACTCAGTGCCTTTCACGCTTTTTCAGGGAAGGACCAGTAACAGTGGTAGAGTAGTGCCCTAAAGCAGCCATCTGAAAGCAGGAGACAGCTATGAAGTTCTGTGTTTCATCTCTATGCAGTATTTGTTTCCACATCATATGTGACACGTGGCTTAGTGGTTAGAAAATAATGGTTTCTCCCCTGTTTGCTCACCTCCAACCTCAGTAAGTTGATATACCAGAGAGATGCTTTAAGTTTATTTTGTGGTTGTATGTGCCCTAGACAAACCATTAAGTTACCCCCAAGTCCTGCACTTAACCATTTTGAGAATTGTGGTCTTAGGGGATTCCAATCCAATATAAATCCTAATTGCCCCTTTTAGGGCTGTAGGTTTTACATTGGTCTGGATCTAAATTATCCAGGTAAATCACATACCTGATTACAGACATTACTCTCTCCAAATTACTCACCATCTGTTGGGACACGTGATCCTGGGCCTTGCTGTCCTCTCTCAGTACCATGCTACCTCTTCCATCACTTGACCATCACGCGGGCTTCAATTTGATAAACCATCCACTTTGTCCTTAATCTTTCCAATTTGATTTCCCTTCTGAATGTTTTTGTAAATGCCTTTAGTGCTCTTCTGCTCACTAATTCCATTGGTTTTTTTTCTGTTAGATGTCAGCTTTCTCCATCTTTCAGCATTTCTACTATTGATGGTGAGCCATTGTATCAGGATGTTTGTGTAGGTTATGCTGCAGTAGCAATACCTCAGCGGCTTTCCACAACAGATCTTTATTTCTCACTTATGAAAATGTGAATGGTAGATGGACTTCATGTTTCCTTTACCCTGTGATCCAGGCTGGAGAAGCAACCCTGTCTGAAATGTTGCAGGGCTCATGGGAGAGGGAGAAGACATGGTGGGACTATGTGATGGCTCTGACATCTTCTGCTCAGAAGCAGCACGTGTCACTTCCACTCACATTTCACTGGCCAAGTCAGATCCCACAGCAAAGCTTGATGTTGATGGGGCAGGATGTATAATCTTTCCCCAAAACAGATCTGATAGGGAGATGCAGTGTGGATGCGACAAGAATAAAATATCCCAAAGCTATAGCTGTTAGCTTTTTATGGACTCAGAATCTAGCACAGAATCTGTCACATAAAAAATATTCAGTAGGAGAAAGATCTACTTTCTTCCTCAAATTAATACTTTTTGTGGTGGGATTGAGGACCTCAGACTCTCTTCCTGTTTCTTGTCCTCTACCTTTACCCAGCATTTTCTCTCCATTCTCCTTATCCTAGACTGTTTCTACTACCCTTTGATGTTTTGGAAATCGCCATTTTAAAAAATCTAGCTCATGACAGTTTACCTTCGCACTGTATTTCTGAATGGCTCAGTAAGACAAGGGAAAGCTAGAGTTTTATTTTAAACCATGTTGAGGCATGAGATAGGGAGTTAGTTGTTTAGAACTTTGATGATTTCTGTTCAGATTTACCGTTCTGAACAGAACTGTTATGGTTGAAGTTCATTATGTGCCAGCAAATGAATTAACCCTCAGCTTTTATCTTGTCATATCTGGGTTTACAGAGCTGACAAAAATAGCTTGAGTTTAGTACAGATAAAGAAACCCTCACTTGAGCTTTACATAGACTTAATAGCAATAATGTCACTATGCCTGCACTGTCTCATGCAGAAAAATATTCTCATACAGGCTCCCTTTTTAGGGTCCGATATAGTCTTAAACACTTCTTTTCAGAGTTGTTGTTTATTTTAATATTAATTACTATCTGTCTTTAAATGTGATGGGTATTTTATCTTCACTTTGTACTCCAAACACTTTGAATAGCTGTTGCAGAGCTAAATGTAATATTTTTGCAATTTCCTATTTAGATATTTATTTATTTATTTATTTATTTATTTCCAGTTGACATTCAATACTATTTTATATTAATTTCAGGAGTACAAGTGTACAGCATGTGGTTAGACATTTATATAATTTATACCGTGATACCCCGATTAGTCTAGTACCCACATAGCACTGTACTTTGTTGTTGCAACGTTATTGACTATCACCTATGCTGTACTTTACATCCCTGTGACTATTTTATAACTTCCAATTTCTATTTCTTAATCCCTTCACTTTTTCACCCATTTCCCCAACCCCTCACCCCTCTGGAAACCATCAGTTTGTTCTTTGTATCTATGAGTCTGCTTCTGTTTTGTTTGTTCATTTACTTTGTTCTTTAGATTCCACATATATGTGAGATCATATGGTATTTATCTTTCTCAGTCTGACTTATTTCGCTTATCCTAATACCCTCTAAGTCCATCCATGTTGTGGTAAATGGTAAGATTTCATTCTTTTTGTGGCTGAATAATATTCCATTATATATATGTACCACATCCTCACATCCTCTTTATCCAGTCATCCATTGTTGGGCACCGGGTTGCTTCCATATCTTGGCCATTGTAAATAGTGCGGCAGTGAACATAAAGGTGTAAGTATCTTTTGAAATTAGTGTTATGGATTTCTTTGGACAAATACCCAGGAGTAGAATTGCTGTGTCATAAGGTAGTTCTGTTTTTAATTTTTTGAGGAACGTCCATACTATTTTCCGTAGTGGCTGCACCAATTTGCAATCCCACCAATAGTGCAGAAGGGCTCCCTTTTTGCCACATCCTCAACAGCACTTTTTTATTGATTTATTGATGATGGCCATTCTGAAAGGTTTGAAGTAATATCTCATTGTGGTTTTAATTTGCATTTGTCTGATGATTAGTGACATTGAGTATCTTTTCATATGTCTGTTGGCCTGTATGTCCTCTTTGAAGAAATGTCAATTCAGGTCCTCTGCCCACTTTGTAATTAGATTGTTTTTGTTTTTTTTTGTGTGTGTTAAGTTGTATGAGTTCTTTATAAATTTTGGATATTAACCTCTTATCAAATGTATCATTGGTTAATATCTTCTCCCATTCAGTAGGATTTATTTATTTATTTATTTATTTTATTTATTTTGTTGATGGTTTCCTTTGCTGTTCAAATTGTTTTAGTTTGATGTCGTCTCATTTGTTTATTTTTTTGTTTTGTTTTCCTTACCCGAGGAGATAGATCAGAAAAAATGTTATTGAGAGGAATGTCAGAGAGTTTATTGCCTATATTTTCTTCTAGGAGTTTTACGATTTCAGATCTTACATTTATGTCCTTAATCCATTTCGAGATTATTCTTGGATATAGTGTAAGAAGTTGATCTAGTTTTGGTTTTTTTGCATGTGTCTGTCCAGTTTTCCCAACACCATTTATTGATTACCTCATTGTATATTTTTGCCTCCTTTGTCATAGACTAACTGACCATGTAGGGATGAGTTTATTTCTGGGCTCCCTATTCTGGTCCATTGATCTATGTCTGTTTTTATGCCAGCACCATGTTGTTTTTGATTACTATAGCTTTGTAATATAGTTTGATATCAGGTAGTTTAGTACATCCAATTTTGTTCTTCTTTCTCAAGATTGCTGTAGTATTTGGGGTCTTTTGTCATTCCGTATAAATTTTAAGATTATTTGTTCAAGTTCTGTGGTAACTGCCATTGCTATTTGGATATATGTTGCATTGAATCTATAGATTGCTTCAGGTCGTATGGACATTTTGATGATGTTAAGTCTTCCTACCTGTAAGCATGGGATGTGCTCTTATTTATTTGTACTTTTTTCTATTTCTTTCTTTAGTGTTTTATAGTTTTTTTGAGTACAGATGTTTTACTTCCATGGTTAAATTTATTCCTAGGTATTTTTTTTAATGCAGTTGTAAAAGGGATTGTTTTCTTAATTTCTCTTTCTGACAGTTTGTTATTGGTGTCTAAAAATGATTTTTGAATATTAATTTTTGTACCTGCTACTTTCCTGATTTCACTTATCAGTTCTAATAGTTTTTTTGGTGGACTCTTTAGGATTTTCTCTATATAGTATCATGTCATCTGCAAATAATGACAGTTTTACTTCTTCCTTTCCAATTTGGACACCTTTTATTTTTCTTGTCTGATTGCTGTGGCTAGGACATCCAATACTATGTTGAATAAAAGTGATGAAAGCAAACATTCTTGTCTTGTTCCTGATCTTAAGGAAAATGCTTTTATCTTTTCCACATTGAGTATGATGATAGCTGTGTGTTTGTCATATATGGCCTTTATTATGTTGAAGTATGTTCCCTCTATTCTCACTTTGCTGAGTGTTTTTATCATAAATGGGTGCTGGATTTGTCAGACACTTTTTCTGCACTATTGGTATGATCCTATGGTTTTTATCTTTCATTTTATTTATGTAGTGTATCATGTTAATTTATTTGTGAATACTGAACCAACCCTGCATCCCAGGAATAAATCCCACTTGATCATGGAGTATCATCTTTTAAACGTATTGCTGAATTCGGTTTGCTAATATTTTTTGAGGGTTTTTACAGCTATGTTCATCAGGGATATCAGCCTATAATTTTATTTTTTTTGTAATGTCTTTGTCTGGTTTTGGAATCAGGGTAATGGTGGCCTTGTAAATGAGTTTGGGAGCTCTTGAATTTTTTGGAACATTTGAGAAGGATAGGTATTAATTCTTCTTTGAGTGTTTGGTAAATTCACCTATGAAATCATCTGGTCCAGAGCTTTCGCTTATTGGGAGTTTTTTGATTACTGATTCGATTTTGTTAGTAGTAATTGGTTGGTTCAGATTTTCAGTTCCTTCTTGATTCAGTCTTGGAAGATTGTATGTTTCTAGGAATTTATTCATTTCTTCCAGATTTGTCCAATTTGTTGGCATATAATCATTTGTAATATTTTCTTACAATCCTTTGTATTACTGTGATGTCTGTTGCCACTTTTCTTTCATTTCTGATTTTATTTATTTGGATCCTCTCTCTTTTCTCCTGATGAGTCTAGTTAAAGGTTTATCAATTTTATCTTTTCAGAGAACCAGCTCTTGGTTTCATTGATCTTTTGTATTGTTCTTTTTAGCTTCTATTTCATTTATTCCCTCTCTGATCTTTATTATTTCCTTTCTTCTACTCACTTTGGGCTTTGTTTACTGTGTTTCTACTAGTCCCTGTAAGTATAAGGTTAGATTGTTTATTTGAGATTTGTCTTATTTTTTGAGGTAGACCTGTATTGCTATGAATTTCCCTCTTAGAACTGCTTTTACTGTGTCCCACAGATTTTGAGTCATTGTGTTTTCATTTTAATTTGTCTCAGCGTGTCTTGATTTCTTCCTTGATCTCATTGTTGACCCATTTATTATTTAATAACATGTTATTTCATCTCCAAGAGTTGGGGTGTTTTTTCAGGTTTTTTTCTTGTAATTGATTTCTAGTTACATACCATTGTGATCAGTGAAGTAGTTTCAATCTTAAATTTATTGACACTTTCTTTGTGGCCTAAAATGTGGTCTGTCTTGGAAAATGTTACATGTGTGCTTGAAAAGGATGTATATTCTTCTGCTTTTGGATGAAATGCTCTAAAAATATCAATTTAATCCATCTGGTTTAGTGTGTCATTTAAGGCTGTTGTTTCCTTGTTGATTTTCTGTGTGGAAGATCTACCCAATGGTGTCAATGGGATGTTAAGTTCCCCTATTCTGATTGTATTACTATCAATCTCTCCTTTTATGTTGGTCAGTTTTGCTTTTTATATTTAGGTGATCAATATTTGCTTTATATATTTATGTTGGGTGCCTAAATGTTTACAAGGGTTATGTCGTCTTATTAGATTGATCTCTTTATCATTATGTAATGTCCCTCTTTGTCTCTTATTATAGGCTTTGTTTTAAAATTTATTTTGTGTAATATAAGTATTGCTACTTCAGATTTTTGTTTGTTTGTTTCCTTTTGCATGAAATATCTTTTCCATCCCTTTACTTTTAGTCTATGTGTGTCTTTCAATCTGAAGTGGGTCTCTTGTACATAGCATATATATGGGTCTTGTTTTCTTATCCAGTTAGGTACCCTGTGTCTTTTAATTGGAACATTTAATACATTTACATTTAAAGTGATTATTGATAGATACATAGTTATTGCCTTTTATTATTTGTATTTATGTTCTCCCTTGGCCCCCTTCTTCTTAAAGAAGTACCTTAAATATTTCTTATAATAGTGGTTTGGTGGTGATGAACTCTTTTAGCCATTTCTTGTCTGGGAAGCTCTTTATCTCTCTTTCAATTTTAAATGATAGCCTTCCTGGGTAGAGTAGTCTTGGTTGTAGGTCCTGGCTTTTCATCACTTTGAATATTTCATTCCAACTCCTTTTGGCCTGCATCGTTTCTGTTGAGAAATCAGCTGACAATCTTATGGGAGCTCCCTAGTAGGTAACTAGTTGCTTTTCTCTTGCTGCTTTAGGATTCTCTCTTTGTCTTTAAACTTTGCTATTTTAATTATAATGTGGCTTGGTGTGGGCCTGTTTGGGTTCATCTTGTTTGGAACTCTCTGCGCTTTCTGGACTTGTATGTCTATTTCCTTCATCAGGTTAGGGAAGTTTTCACTCATTATGTCTCCAAGTAGATCCTCAATCCTTTGCTGCCTCTCTTCTCCTTTTGGTATCCCTATGATACGAATGTTGTTACATTTGATGTTGTCCAAGAGGTCTCTTAAATTATCCTCTTTTTTTTTTTTTTTTTTTTTTTTTTTTTTTTTTTTTTGAGGAGGGGTTTGGGATTGGGAGTTTTCTGCTAATTTGTCTTTCAAATTGCTTATTTGATCATTTGCTTCATCTAATCTGCTGGTGATTCTTTCTAGTGTATTCTTCATTTCAGTTATTATATTCTTTATTTCTGATTGGTTCTTTTTTATGGTTTCTATGTCCTTTTTTATGCTTGCTATCTCTTTGTTGAAGTTCTCTCTCTAAGTTCCTTGAGCATCCTTGTTTTGATCTCTGTTTCTGGTAGTTTGCTTGCCTCCATTTTGTTTTGTTCTTTTTCTGGAGTTTTCTTCTGTGCTTTCATTTAGGACATATTTTTTTATATCCTCAGTTTGGCTGCTTCTCTGTGTTTGTTTCTATGTATTAGGTAGATCTGCTACATTTCCCAGTCTTGGCTGGGTGACCTTATGTAGTAAGTGCTCTGTGGGGCCAAGTGGTGCAGTCTTCCTGGTCACCTGAACCACATGCTCCAGGAGTGTCCCTTGTGAGGGTTGTGTGTATCCTCCTGTTATTGTTGAGCCTTAATTGCTATTGGAATGTCTGTGGGTGAACTGACTCTCAGGGTGATTGCCTGTGGCATTTGGCTATGTCTACAGCTTACAAGCTCCTTATGGGGGGCTTAACCCATGGAGTGGGATTTGCCCCATCAGGCTCTGTTGTCTCCTGTGACTGCCCTTTGGGTGTGCCGCTTGTAGGGTTAATTGGCTTCAGAGCCCACTTCTGAGTACGTTGGTTCTGAGGTCTCCAAGGGGCTCTGGTGCAATTTTAGGTCAGCCAATGCCTGTGACTGGCTGGGGACTACCTGGGGACTACCTGGTAGGAGCTACAAAGTGATCAATGGCTGGTCATTTCCTGTGCTGGACCTGGAGACATGTGTGGGAAGCCATGCTGTGAAGCAAAGATGGCTGCCACCAGTACCAGGCCAGAGCTAGCTCTTCAAAAAGCTCAGGGCATGCTGAAGCCTGCTGCTGCTTACCAGCTCCCATAAGGCTCAGCTGCTGATAGAGCCTCTTGCAGTATGTGAGCTGGGTAAGTTGGGGTCTCAGGGAGTCATCAGGGTATGATGAGTGGTGTTCACCAGGTTACTGTTGAGTCTGGTTTGGTGTCAGTGCTGAGCCTGGAGCTGCTCAGCAAAAGGTGTAGAGTACACATACCAAGGCCAGCCACAGCCCACCTGGGATCCAAGGACTCCTGAGAGTTGTCCAGTAAAGAGTGCATTGTGAGCAGGGCTGGCTGCTGGCAGCCAAAGTGCCTCTAGCATTGTGCAGGCTGGATGGGGTGATGTCCCAGGGAGTCACCAGGGTGAAGCCAGCAGAGGTCACCAGGTTAACGCAGATCAAATTTTGCCATGTGAGGGAGGGTTCAACACAGCAAAGATGGCACCCACCTGCTGGCTGTGCAGGAGGATTCTGCACAGGAAAAATGGTGACTGTACCTCTAGTTCTTGCCCTGAAACCACACAACTCAGTCTTTTCTTGTATGTCTCTGATGCCTCCTGAGTCACCATCCCTCTGCCGGAGCCCAGGGTAAGTGCCTGTGAACAAGGGAATCTGTGTGGGCCCTTTAAGAGGATGTCTGGGTTTTCTGCAGCCTTCCATCTCATCTTGGCAGTCGGGATTTTCACTGTCTTTCACAGCCACATGTTGTGGGGGATCCTCTTCCTGGCACTGATACTCTGGGCTAGGGAGCCTGGTGTGGGGTTGGGGACCCTTGCTCCTCTGGGAGTGACCTTTGTGGCCAAGATATCCCTCCCTGTTGTTAACCATGACACACAGGTGTGGGGCTGGCCATTTTGTATCTCCACCCCTTCTACCAGTCTTGTTGTGTCTTCTTCTTTATATCCTTAGTTATAGGACTTTTGTCCAGCTAGTCTTCAGATGGTTTTCCAGGTTGATTATTGTATGATTTAGTTGTAATTTTATTGTGGTGACTGGAGGAGGCAAGCACAGTGTGTAGCTATTCTGCCATCTTGGATCCCCTTCTCTATTTAGATAATTTAGTTCTCCTACTAGATTGTAATTTACTGAAGGAAGTAGTTTTCTTTTGTTCCCTTAACGCTGCCACCCCTTTTTGGTATATACTGACAAATGGTTATTGACTTAAATATGACTATCATAGTTGCTATATTGTTAACTGTATTATTAGCGATCAAGTTAGAGTCATAATATAAATGCGGTATTATTAATTATCAAGGTGGAGTCATATGCTAGCTTTCTGAAGTTTTGCTAAATAATTATGCAATTAAAGTGCATATATTTTTATATTTTCACTTGGAGTGTTACAGCACACACTATGTGTGCCCAGCTATATGCCCTGAGCACCTACCTGTTTTGAGCCCACTAGACTTAGTTTCAGCTGCCAGCAAAGGTAACTCTTTGCTTGAGTAGTATTTTTTTCTGGTTATTGGAAACCACTCTGCCCCTGTGTGAACATACTGGGAATTAAGGTCCTCCAGGAGCAGCCCTCAAACAATGACTAACTGCAGTTAATGGATAAATGCCCAGCTCCCTTGCCTTTCCATTGGGACATCTGTAGAGTGTTTGACACTGTCTCCCAGTTTCCCAGTGGGGCTAAGGCTGGTTGCCCACACTGGTAACTTGCTTGATAATGCATCCTGTGATTGCTCTCTTCTCTCCCCTGCATCACTTCTCCATGCCCCTGTTGACATTTCCTAGGTTAACTCCAGATTAAACTACTTATATTTTAATCCTAGTCTCAGAGTCTCAGAGTTTCTAAGGGCAAGCCAAACCAAAATTAGGATTCATATGTCAAAATTTATATTTTAACAATTTCTCTATTTCATTAATGTCCAATAAAAACACAATGCAAACAACATACATAATTTAAATTTTTCTAGTGTTCACATTTAAAAAGTGAAAAGGAACAGGTTAAATTAATTTTAGTAATAACAGTTGTTTAGCTCAATGTATACAAAATAGTATCATTTTTAACCTACAATTGATATAAAACATGTTAATAAACAGTTTTTGGTGCTAGGTTTCTGAAATTTTGAGTGCATTTTCCATCTCCATTCAGACTATTTATGTTGCAAGCACTAAAAAGCCACTTGTGGCTAGTGACTACCATACTGGACAGTGGAAATCAGTTCCCTACCATTGTAACCCAGGTGTCAAAATTTAGAGACTTGCTAACTCTTGAATATATTGGAAGCTGTATGACGGGCCATAGTTAACAAATCTTAACAAAATTATACTTGCCTTGTCCTTTCAAGCGGAATAAAATCTGTAAATATCGAGGCTCATGGGTATCTTGTTTAGTCTGTGTCCACATATTTATGTTCTTTCAAGAATGAGCCTCTGGCAGTAATAACTCTGAGACTTACTGCTTCATACATGTTTACAGGCAACATATAGAAAGATGCTTATCATCTTTGCTTTTGTGTGTTTTTCAGGCAGAGGGTACCAGACTTCAGCGAGAACTCCGAGGATATTTAGCAGCTATCAAAGGTAATGTGTGTGAATTGTTTACTGCATGTTACCAAGCACGAGTTGTTCTTGGAGTTCATGAGTGACAGGACTGAGTGTTGCTTACAAAGCCATTTGGCTTTTTGGCAGATGGTACTTGAGCACAGGTGATTTCATTCCACCCACTCCCAAATTCCCATTGAAGTGATAATCAGAATATGCAAGGAAAAAGGATGTCTGCCCTCTTGCTGGAAATTAGAAATAAGTGCCGCCCACATGCCAGAGATTTCCAGGAAGAGTTGTTAGATAGAGTGAGCTCAAGACCTGTTTAATAAAAGCTGCAGCTGGTTTACATCCCAAGGGGGAGCGTATCCCAAGGGGAGAACATTCAGATTCACACTTAAGTCCTTTAGCTGGAAGGGGCAAGGAATGGGGCAGAGGCAAGTGTAGAAAGTTATCAGAAATTGCAGCCCCGGACTACCTGTGACTTGTGGGGACCAGCTGCACCTGCAGCCCCGCCACTGTGTGGGAACATAGATGCCCTGGCATTGGTTTCTGGCCTCAAACTAGGCAAATAAATGAGGCCAGTGGTGGAGGAAGGAGAGAGCAGTAGGGAGGTGGGCTGCATCTCTGTCTACTGTACGTAATTCATCTCCCCAGGTGGACTCAGATCCAAGTGTACTCGTGGGTGTGATGAGTCACAAGGCA
Organism: Rhinolophus sinicus; assembly: GCF_057876585.1. Lineage (NCBI taxonomy): Eukaryota > Metazoa > Chordata > Mammalia > Chiroptera > Rhinolophidae > Rhinolophus > Rhinolophus sinicus. The sequence goes on along the minus strand of NC_142504.1, from coordinate 52,370,658 downwards.
AATTTTGAGAAGGGTGGGGAGAGAATGGATTGTGTGCCAAAGGATCTTGGATAAACTGGCCAAACACTCAGAAAAAAGTGAGATTCCCAACCTCACCCTCTATTCCCTCTTTCTCAGTTCCAGATATAGTAAAAATGTAAATATGTGTACAAAAAAATGTTTTAGAATACTAGGATAAAATACCATAGACTTAGTCTTTAGTCTTGGGTGACAAGTTCTTTACCAGAGTAACTCAAAAGACAGAAAGCATAAAGGGAAAGATAAAGAGATTTGACTTATTATATAAATATATAAATTATGTATACATGTGTTTTAAAAACATGTTTTTGACAGCACACTTAATGAAAATGAAACAAGATATAAAGGGCTCAGTAAGTAAACTAAATGAAGATCAGTTGATTCAAAGAAAGAATGGGTAGACATATGAAGAGAAAAATTAGCCAATGAAAATCTATAGATGGGTAACAAATGTGAAAAATGCTTATCCTCACAAATAGTCAAAGAATATTAAATAAAATTAACAGGGAGATGCTGTCATTTTTCTTCCAAATGCTCAAAGACATTACAGTTAAAAAGAAAAAAAGTCATACCTAGCATTTGCAAAGGTTTGGGGACCAGGCCCCTTTCGTACACTGCTTGTAGCATAGCTTTCCTGGAAGACAATTTGGCAAAAGCCTTTGAATGCGTTGTTTGTTTGGCATGCTTTTTGACATAGCAGTTTAATTTCTAAGAATTTATTCTAAGAGTTTCAGTGTGCATGTGTGAAATTGATTACAAAGAGAGTGATAAATAATAAAATAACGAAAATATTATTTAAAATTATTCATAATAATAAAAAGTTAGTAGTTAGTAAAATTGATTTTCAAACTAAAATGCATTTAAGTTTTATATGCAGCTCATATAATTTTAATCCTCATGACAATTCCATGAGGCAGGTACTTTTATTATCTTTATTTTATAGATAAGAAAAGCAAGATATAGGTTAGATAGGTTGTCCAAAGTCTCGTGCCTAATAAACAACAGCACCAGGATACATACTCTGATCTATGTGTCTCCTAAGGCCGTGCTTTCATCCACTCTCTTACACTGTCCTTGAACTATGTGAACACTGGCAGGGCTGTGGCTTCACAACTTAGAGTTCATTTATACAATGGAATAATGACAACTTACTACTATAATTTTTTAATGAGCACTTATTATGTGCTGAGTTGTGTACTTAGGTACATTACTTCTTTGTACCACCCAACACAGCTAGATGGTAAATGACAGTAGCCTCATTTTATATTTGCAAAGAAGTAGGGGTCAGAGAATTTAACTTTGACAGATTCAGAGAGTTCATAATGAACTGTGCTAAAAAATTAATTAATTTTATTATTTATTATTTTTATTTATTATTTATAATAGTTCAGTCAGAATATAGAAGGTGCTCGAGGTATTTCTTCAATTATTGATTTAGGATTTGAACACAAGGAGTCATATTATTTTAAGCATAGAATTTTTTCTGTGGAAGCTGATTTTTAAAAAAGAGGATACGTTTGTTGAATGAATGAGTAAATTAGGTCTCTTTCCCAAGTCTGTATATTTTGGTCTATGTTACTGCCTTAGGCTGGAGAACGCTGTTTAGAAAAGACTGACATAATTCTCTTCCTTAATGTGATTAGAATGAGGATTCACTGAGTGAAGAATTAGTTCCAGAGACACATTGGGTGGACCATCCAAGCAGCCTTTCGTTGTGCTTCTAATGGCCGCAACTCCACATGAAGGAGAAAAGGACTTTATATCAGCTTTTCTCCCAATCATATTTTGCTGATTGAATGATGTTAACAACTGATACTCCATAAGAGTTTACATTTAAATGCCTTTGGCCAAGGCTGATTGGAATGAATTTTTAAATAGGTTGCTACAGAATTTATCAGAGCCCTTTATGTGTTAATGTAATTACCAGATGGCCTAATGGCTATAAGAGGCAGCATTTCCCAGTTATTCAACTGTGGAATACTTTTCTCAAAGTCTTACAAAAAGTTAGACTTCCTTGGAGCGCACTTTAGGTTTTCGGAACACACTTAAAGACAAGGGTTATGCGGTAAGTAGATCATAATTTGCATTTTCAAAGGACTCTCATGGCCAATTTTTCCGTTTTTCACACAAAAATACTCTAGCTGACTAATTGTATAAAGGAATGAGATCTGGCCATTGAGAGTCCTGGCCCTGGCTCTGGTCCTGGGAACAATCGGGAAAATCACAGAGCCTCTCAGCTGCCGTGGTTTCCTCATCCATAAGGTGCTCCAGGTGCTCTTAGAAGCCCCTCCCCCCCCAATCTCTACCCCTGGGATTCTGTGAAATTGGTTTAACTGAGCTCTACTCATCATCGCTAATCTCTGGGTGGCATTCACCTCTTTATTTCTGCTGATTCTTGGGCTATGCAAGGTAGATCTGATGCTCTCATTCGTTTTAACAGCAAACATCCCAGTGGCCTCATTCATGGGTGTGACACTGTTCTAGAAGATGGCTATGCAGAGATGAACAGGACACAGTGCCTGCCGTCGTGGAGCTGGCAGTAGAGAAGGGGAGAAGGTTGAATAAACAAAAGAGCCAGCTATGCATACTAATATGTGTTTTAACAGAACTGTACATTGTGTGCTGTTCCATGAAAAGGCTGTGTATGCAAAGCGGCCGCCAAATGCCAATGGAGCCCAGAGACCAAAAAACAAGGCAGACAAGTCCAGCTTATTGGTTTAGAGACATTAAGAGGGAACTTACATATAGAAACGGGTGTTGGACAGCTGCAGGATGTTCAGATCTTGACATCTTTCACCTTCTAGACCACCTTCTTTTTCCCGCCTTACAGATGGGCCTGTGTGGGTGGTGGGGGGAGACCAAAAGTCCTGATACCGGCCGGCCCTGGCGCCAGCGTTAGCTAATGGGTAGATAACACCTAGGGCTTCTTGCTCCAGAGGAGGGAGTAATAGGAATTCTGTTACTAGCCCAAAACCTCTGTACACGTTCCAGAGTCCATCCAGGGGTCAAAGGGCTGGACTCATTCACTTAGAAGTTAAGCTGGCGGATTAGCTTCAAGATGGAGTCAATTTTTCAAAATGGAGTCAGCTCTGTCCACACATGTGCTGTCACAACAGAGGACAGACCCCCACTCTACCTACAAGATAGGATACCAGGTCAGTAACGGTCTTTCTTGTGAACCTATACTTCAGTGGACCCAGGAAGGGAGCATACCTGATCATCAGGTTATAAGATATGCCAGAGAAAGAGGCTGATGTTGGAAGGACTTGCCAGGTAGAAGAAACAACATGTACAAAGGCCCAGGAAGCAGGAGGGAGCGTGGGCTCTTTAGGGAACAAGTAGATCAAGCAGGAGACTGAGGTGGCTAAGACGTGGAAAGGTAGGCAGTGTCTGTATAAAGATGTGCTTATTTGCCATGTCATATTGGGAGTTTATTCTATCAGTGGGGAAGAGTGTCCTTACATTATTGAAGGAAAGAGAATGAGTCACATGATCAGATTAGCATTTTAGAAAACTTACTGTGGTTGTGTGGAATTCAGGCTAGAGGAAATGAAACTGCAAGGAACTTCTTAGAAGTCTAGCCCAATACTACTACTACTACTAATTACCAACACTGATTGAGTGCTTGTCTGCCAGGCACTTACATAAGCTTTTACTATTTCATTTCATATACGCAAATAGAGATTGTTACAAAATACCTAGGAGAAGGTCCACAATTTTGAAGAGAGGGCAGTGGTTCCTATCCAATAGTGAAATGGTAATTCTTCTATGCAAATCAGTAATCTTTTAAGAAAAGTATTGGATAGTAGATATTATTAAAGACTATTTAGCATCTATTCTACTTTAATGTTGCCAAATTGCATTGAAGGGAACTTGGATTTTAGCTGCCCCCTCCCCCCACCCGCCCCCCACCCCCCGTATTCTGTCACAGAGTACAAATCTCTGCCAGTCTCTACGCCCCTTCAGAGCAAGGCTTGTGTCTTGTTCACTGTGTGCTCTAGAAACAATTTCTATGTCAAAATGGATTCTTTCCAAATTATCCATCACTACTTAGCCACACAGCAATTAGTTATTTTTGGCTGCTAGGAGGCATATTTGGCTGCTAGGAGGCATATTTAACATTGTGCTTTTAACCTCAATGAGTAAGGTCTTATATAATTTTATTTACTTTCAGTTTTAGTTTCACCACAAAGGTTATTTGTCCTATAATGCCATTATTTCTTTTTCTTTCTCTTAAGACATTAAAAACCTATCTATACAGCTATTTATAATTTCCATTAGACTTAAGATTAGGATTTAAAAGAAAACTCTAGAAGCCTTTTGGTATTTGAATTATGGAAGGGGGTCAACCAGTGACTAACTTTTGGTATGAACTTGAGGGGTAAATTCTTGGTGTAGATTTGCTTGTGCTCAGGGAGTGGTGAAAGTGGACACTGGAGGTCATGCTGCTGCCACCTCAGCCGTGACCACATGTACAAGAGAGAACATCCTTGCTTGTTTGGATTCAAAGTGCTAGGAGATGGTACAGATTTCAGCATTATTTTTTTGCTTACACCTACAAGACTTATTTTATCAGAGACTCAGTGACCTGAATCATCACATTTTTTTCCCTACCCTAGCCTGCTGGGGCTTCATCTGTAGTTGCCAAGGTGTTCCAGCCGATGTGGCCGTACACCCTGTTGTGTAGGGGCTCCTTTGACATGCTCAGCGATGCACTTCATGGGGTAGGGGTACAGGTTCTCACACTTCACATGGCCCTGGAATGTGTTCAAACCTCTACTGCATGAAGGCCAAATACAGAGTGAAGAAGTACTGTGAAATACCAAATTCCATGTTGACTTTCATAACTACTTTTATCATTTCAGACACCTTTATTTTGTTCTTTTGTCTCACGATCAAATCCAGAATTGACTCCCTTAAATCCAACAAGCATGTGGTTGAATCTAGAGTATTGTAAGGAAGTTTAACAAAAACTTCCCATCTCTGATTCACTGTTGTGAAGTTTATGAAATGTGTTTTTTATTTCTAATGACAGCACTCAAATTTGTCTCTCTCTTCCCTGTATTTAGCCCCTTTTCATATTTCCTAGTGACAAAGGCCAAGAAACAAATTGGCCAGGTCTCACCTTCCAGCTGGTATGGAGTCTCGTGCCAGAGAGGCACTTCTCCAAGTCACCAGCCAAAGGATGTCCTTGGTGTTGTTCTGAGGTTGAGCCGTCTCCATGGCAACCCATGCTTCATCTTCCATGTTTTGAAGGAGGGGTGGAGGGGAGACTAGGAAAGACTTGGTTATACTTTGTATCACCATGTTGCGCTCAGAAACTTTGTATCTTTCCTATTAATAACCAAATGTTTTACAACATACCAAATGTACTTTGAATGAAAATTCTGACCCATAGATTTAAGAATGCTTTTTGAGAGTTCTGATTTAAAACTGTATATATAGATATATAGTTTTTAAGACTATCAGAAAAAGAAAAACTTTTTGTCTTTTGAAAAATTTTTAGGTCACTTAAACCACTTTCAATTGTTCTGTCCTAAAATCCTGTTGATTTTGCTTCCACTTGCTTCTAAAAAAATGCTTTATTGCTTATATTTAAAGTCACTTAGGATTAATTTTATTTTTAGAACTCTAGTTTTATGGACAAGTATTTTAGGTGTCCTATACATTTATGGTTCCATGCCATTTAACAAGTGACAACACACGTAATAGGACACATTGTTGTTTTCAGAATAGGACGCCTTGTTGATTTTGTCAAGACCCAGTATCTATCATTATCATTGAAATAATAGAAAACGCACAATGTAATCACACAGATCTTAGATACCTTCAAGCGAAGATGTCATTATAGATACAATTAGCAGTCCTGCCTTCACAATTTGCCTTAAATAATTAGCGAGTACTCAAGATTTTTCTCTCACTTGGAAAAGTAGGAGAAAGAGGAAGAGAGTCCTCACAAATTTCTATCTAACAGGAGTTGTTTTCTCCAACGCCAGGCATGCAGGAAGCTTCAATGAAGCTCACCGAGTCACTGCATGAAGTCTATGAGCCCGACTGGTATGGGCGTGAAGACGTGAAGATGGTTGGCGAGGTAAGACCAGGATGGCAGCACACAGGAGGCCTGGGGGCGGGGGGGGGGGGCGCCTGCGAGGCTCCCACCAAGGCCACTCACTCAGCCTGTCCCTGACCTCCGCGCCTCCCAACTTCTCAGCCCAAACCATGATAGGACGCCCTATACCCAGAAGGCACCATACAATTCTGCTACCCAGATCATCTCAAATGTGGTTATTAGTGAACTGATTACAAGGCCACGTGGATGGAAATCTGTGGGTTAAAGATTATTTTTCCTCAAAATAAGAATAGCATGTTTCTGTTCCTTACTGCGCGTCAGAACAGCCCATTTCATCAGAAGAATGGGCATGCAGTACGATGATTCTGTGTACTGACGTCACCTCTGCACCCTGCTCCCACGCCCTCCTGGAAAGCATGAACAGGAGTTGGGACGAGCATGTATTCCACTTAAACCCCAGCTAGTCCTTTCCTGGCAGACGCAGCTGGCCTGCTAATAGGGGCCTAAAGGCTCCTGCAAGGCTTTGTCCCTAGAAAGTCTTAACACCTGAAATTCAACTTGTAGCCTAGGGCCAGCTGGAAGTGATCACCTGGGTGTGGCTTCTTTGAGGACAGTGCAATGGGGCTGGCAGGGACCAGCGGCTCTGCGGGATGTCGGACGAGTCCTTTAACCTCCTCGGGCCTTAGTTTTCTTCTCTGTAAAATGGGAATAGTCATCATACCTACTAATAATACATTCAGAGCCTTTGTACTCGTGTCACTGACAGAGTGCACAGAGCATGTGATTATTACAGATATTAGAAAGCCCCCTGGCAGGGGTTCTCTCCCTCCAAGTTCTTCTTAAAACAAAGAGCAGTTGTTTGTCACCCTGGACTTCACAAGAGCTCATTGCTGCCCAGTTAGGCACAGAAGGCCTAGGAGATACAGACACCACAGCTCCGGAGAAGGTCTGATATGTGATGAGTTGACTGTCTATGAGCCTGTGGGAAGGCGGGGTCACACTGCGGCCCCAGGCTGCTTCCCGAGAATTCTGATACCCCCACTTTGATCTTTATAATCTCGTTATGACTGAGAAGAAGAAAAAAAAACAGATTTATTTATGAGGAAAGCTCTTGTTGGCTCTCTTACCTGTTGAAAATGTTCAGGACATGAATTGGGCAAAACCAGCCTCCACACACCATTTTCCAAGGCAGTTATTAAGTAATTGCATCTTCTCACATTTCTTCAATAACAAAAACACTGTGTTCTAACATCATATTAAAAGCTTGACTCATATTGTAAATTTCTGACTAATCACGTATAATTGAAAAATTGTCATGAAATGAGTTTTTAAGGGAATAATAGACACGTGTGTTACTGGCTTTTCAGAACACTGTACTACTTTCTTTGTGGGCAGCTGCCACTGTTGACATTTATTCTGAAGGAACCAGCTGCCATCCTACCTTGGTCCCTGCGGCTGCCAGATTTTTGGAATCTTCAGTTCCAGAGTCAAATATGGGTTCTTCTGATGGTGAAGGAACTGAACATTGCATGTTCAGAGAGTCTACTCACATTAGAAGAGAAGCCTTTTTATATAGAGGACTTGATTTTTTTTTCTTTGAATAACATTATTGATTTTGTAATAAGTAGATTTGTAATAAGTAGAATTAGTTTTTGAAGTGTGAAAAAGAAATGAAAGGAAATAAACCTCCCCCAAAGTGATTTTCTACAGGATAGATACTTATATCCCTCCCATAAAGGGCTTTGGAGGTGGGGGCCCTGGATGGTGTGGTGAGTCTACAGACGCCCGGGGCCCAGCGGTGCCGTCCTTGCTGCCTCCTCCAGGTTTGAGATGACTCTGAGCCCTGGCCATGAGCTCTCATTTCTGCATTCTCGTCGGCAAGAAGGAGGATGCAGGGAAGATAAACCTCCTTTTAGGGACACTCTCCGACCCATTGGCCACAACTTAGTCTGGGGGCTGCACTTAGCTGCAATAGAGACTAGGAAGTATAGTCTGTCCCAGGCAGCCAGGTGCCGGCTGAAACTGGAGCTTGCATTACTAAGAGAAAGAAAGGGTACCCCTGTTGCCCCCAAAATAATACCTAGCCAGACCATCAGCTCTAATGCATCTTTTGAAACAAAAATTAATATAAGACCAGGTCTTATTTCACTATAATATAAGAGCCGGTCTTATTCTTATATAAGACCGGGTTTTATATTAATTTTTGCACCAGAAGAAGTGTTAGAGCTGATGGTCCGGCTAGGTCTTATTTTTGGGGAAACAGGGTAGATACTGCAGAACAAGCAGCAGATCCTGTCGGGAGACCCTAAACGTTTTAATACAGGGAGAAATGTGGAGATTATGTTCTTGCACACCTTCTATGTGAGTGAGATTCTGTGAAGCACTTTACATGGGGAAATTGAAACTCAGAGAGGTTCTAGTTTCCTAAGTCACACAGCTATGGTAGGATATGAGCCCTGTTCTGGTAAGGCAGCCTGTGTAATAGACAGATCGTGAGCTTTGAATTCAGGGACACACACCTGGGTTGAAACCAAAGTGTGTCATTTATCAACTGCATGACCTTGGCCAAGTTATGTAACAACTCGGGCTTCAGTGTTCTCTTCTGTGTAGTGGCAACAATAGGGCTTTCCTCATAAAGCTGTTGTGAGAGAATTAAATGACCATGCACGCACATACATGGAAAGTATTCAACCCAATGCCTAGACATAGTTAGAAGTAGCAGCAATAATAATAATGCCTAATATTCATTGTATTTATCATAATTGATATTCCATAAATGGCAGAGCCTTTCCAACAGGACTAAATTTTCGGCTTTCTCTGTGGAAGCTGCAGCAAAGGTTTATTGTTTATTTGAAGTGGTTTCTAGTTTCATGGGTGGCTTCAGAAGTAATCCATGTGGAATTCTTCAGTCTCTTAGCCCCCAAAGGCCATCTATAGGGATCTGGAGACCTTTCGAAGCTTGTATGTGCTTTATTAATGCAGAATCAGAAATACATTTTTTAATGGGCTGAGCCTTTAGATAGCCTGTACTGTAAATTACAGCTAGTAGTTAAATGGCCTAGAAATTTTATTGTATTATTTAAAAATCCACAATTAAAAAATTCTAACATCTACTGTCTGGCTGGAGAAATATTACTTACCTAATTTTTTTAGTTTTAGATTTTTTTAGAAGTTTGTTGAAAGGTATCCAGTTAAATTGATTCAGCAGTTATGTCTTCATTTCTCTTTTTCTCTTAGAAATGTGATGTGCTGTGGGAAGACTTCCATCAAAAACTAGTGGATGGGTCCTTGCTGACACTGGATACCTATCTGGGCCAATTTCCTGACATAAAGGTATTTTACTCTGCGTCTATAAAGGGAAGAATTGAATGATCCCAGGTGCTTACTGAAACACGGGCAAGAGGAATCAAAAGTCAAAGACAGTTGGTAACTTTTAATTTATTTAAGTATGACATTTTTATCCTGTTCCTAACAGTTTGAAATGAAATGTCGTTATAGAAATCACTTTTTCCCCTTTAGTGAATTGCTTCAGCTTTTATTTCTCTACAGAAGTCTTTTTAATCCAGTAGATGTAAAGTTGGAAATCAGAGATACAAAAAAATTCTAATCTTCTTTATGTTTAAACCTCTTTGTTATGTATCATTTGACAAGAATTTCCATTAGAATAAACAGTGGTGATAAGGAAAGGAGAAACTTTAGTGTAAATATCAGAGCAAAATCTGATCTTTTGTTGTGTACTGTTTATTTGCATATGTTCAAAGCACACCTACATATTTTTCTCTCCTTGAAATTTTCAGGTTCAAACTGAACTGCAGTTGACCCTTAGGGGTGCCGACCTCTGTGCAGTCAAAAGTCCGTGTAGGACTTTTGACATCCTATAAACTTAGCTGCAGTTGTCCCTCAGTGTCCACAGGGGACGGGTTCCAGGACCCCCACAAATACCAAACTCCGTGGGTGCTCACGTCCCCGGTATAAAATGACGCGGAACGACGCACACATTCGGTCCTCAGCATCGCGGATTCCCAACCGCAGATCGAAAATACTGTTTTCCATCCGCGGTTGGCTTAATCTGCAAATGCGAAACTGGAGGGTATGGAGAGCCAACTGTATATTTATTGAAAAAAATTCGCCGGTAAGTAGATCTGCGCAATTCAAACCTGTATTGTTAAAGGGTCAACTGTATTAAGGTATAAGCATTTCAAATACATTTGCATCTGGATCTCAACATGTCTTGTCTAAAACATTTGTTCTATGTGATACTTGGATACATTAAAAGGAAAATACACAAGTGAAAGTTTGAATATCATAGATTTGGAATTGACTCTGGAGGTAAGGTGGTTTTTAAACCACCTGGGCTATATAGCAAATGGTAGCATTAATAGAGCTGCCCCGCAACCCCCATTGTTTTCCCTGCACAAGGAAGGATGCCAGGTATGATATCCGTGGACTGTCCTTTCTATAGGCTAAGAAGGCCATGAACTGGCATCTCTGGGCATCTGCAGCATCTTATCAGGTGATTTGTGATGTGAAGATCTACTCTTCCCTGGCCTTTTGTAGCCACTGCCGAATACCAGGGAACTAGCTGCAGTAATGTGCAACGGCCTTGGCCAGGAAACATCGTGAAGTCTTGGCCACAAACACCACTCGTGTCAATAAACTGGTTTCTGTAGGCGCACACTGAATGCCTAATGCCAGCTGATCAACATCAAAAGTGTGTTTTGGGCCACGAGGGCCACCAGACAAATACCTAAGTGGATCAGACTAGATACATTAGCCTTGTTGGCAAAATGGCACAGAGAACACATCCAAATGGTCGATTCTCCATGATGTTGTCATTATAGGCAGCAGAAGACTTTACTGAGCCATTCCATAAATACATCATAATTAAAAGGTATAAGCCAATTTTTTAAAAATTTTCTAAGAAATAGAAAAATTGCAAAAAATTTTAAATACTGTAAGATTGTGTGTACTAGCCTACAGGGAATGTGTTTTGGGTTATCTTCAAATTATTTTATAGAGATTCAGATTTTATCTTAGAATCTGTGGCATTTGTGGAGCAGTCTCAGAATCATTATCACATTTCAGAATATCGTTTACTACATGACAATTTAATCTTTATAAAAATGAATTTCCAATAAATCACAATAAGGGAAAATTTTGTCCTCCTACTTGAAAATTTCAAAGCAGCTTATAACTTGTCTAAATTATTCATATAATGTATATTCATAGTATGACTTAGCTAAGCCAATGAAGGCAGTGATTGACAAGAGAAGAACACATTTGAAAAGTCACTGAGTTTCAGGAATAAAAAGTTAGTATCATCCAAAAAATGTGAAGTCTCTTAGTTGTGGTATTGCCTAGCAGCAGTTATTTGGAAATTGGCCATACTCTCGGAGCATATAATTCCAGAAGACAACTACACACACAAGCACCTGCATTGAAACATAAGGAGATTAAAATAAAACCATGATGGATTATATCGGCTAGTCTTTTCAGTTTGTTCCATATCAGAAACAGGAAGAACTCAGCAGAACTTTTACTTAAGCAGTTCTTTTCTTGAGGTCCACGGTCGAAATCATGCACAGAAATGATCCTCCAGTTACTGAACCATATTTACACTAGAGATTTGGGAATGATATCTAGCTGGATGCCCTGAAGATAAATGAAAACATGTCATGGTTTTGCCTGCATCATGTAAAGAGGCAGAAGAGATTTCTCTTTCTCTGAAGTCACATTTAGAATGTCATAGTATACACATAGGGTTTCATCCAAGATAGAGAATTGTGAAGCTGTTTCATATGACGAACAGTTGAGGAAATAGCAGTGTTTAACTTGGAAAGGCAACAATTTGGAATTGGGCAGTTGGGGGTATAGCTGTTTCTAATATTTGAAAGACTTTTCTTCTGTGAAAATGCACTGAAACTATTCTTTGTGCCTTTACTTGGTGGATGGAAGTTAGCAGTGGATATAAACTCAATTACTACATAAAGTTAGTGCTGAGAGATTATGTAATGAATGGATTATTGGTGGAAAGGAGGATTATGATTAAAAATGTTAAGTGGAGAATTTTCAAAGCATAGCACACAATTGACTTCCTTTGCTCCCATTAAAATCAGCAGCTATGTGTAGTTAAAACCTCAGGCAAATTTCCAAATATTTATGGCAGCCCATCAGAGAGGGCTATGGAATACCATTCATGAGCGGTGATGTTTGACTGTTCCAGCTGTGACTGGCAGGGCATATAGTGTTATGGTTGTTATTATACAGCACTGATGTCTGAAATCAATGTTGTAATAAGAGCCAGTTTGTCACTAACACAGGCAGGCTTGCAGCTGTGAGCAGTTATTGTAAAATGTAGTTTAGATTCTATCTTGGCGGCCACTCATAAGCAATTAAACATATATTTACAGCAAAGTGCCAAAATGAATCCCAAATTGAGGTTATTATAGAAATTTAAAAAAATACAATAAATTATTTTCTTTACTGCACAGGGTCAGTGCACAGTGGAAATCTGAAGAAATTTTAATTAAAAACTTAAACAATTTATTATTAAACTAGTAAATTTATTTAATTAAATTTACTTGATTGGATGGTGAAATACAAATTATATCATTTTCTATATAAAAGCTATCATATATTAACTCCACCCTTACTTAGGAGATTTTGCTTTTTTTTTCAAGTCTCCCAAATATCAGACAGATAAGGAAAAAAGATTGATTTGTTTTTCCAGTGCAAAAATATCTGCATCAAAATGAGTGATGGCCTTCAAAATAGTCACTTCTACATGGTAAACTGTACTCTGTAATTGACTTGTCAATTACACAAGAAAGTCAGTCACATTATTTACTGAACTACTTGTTTTTAAACCAAAAATTAAGATGACCCAGTAATTGAGTTTTATCTGTTTTCAAAAATCATAGCCATCTTCAAAGAATCAAGATTTCCTTCTTGGAACGTGTAAGGGCAGAGTCACCCCCACCTACACCCCCACAAGTCCACAAAGCAGAGCTTCATAAGAGTTTGTATGTAGTCCCACAAAACCACTTCTTATGGGACAGGGTTCCTTTGGAAGTAACAGTTATATATTTGCTAAAATAATTAGCTTTGTCAGCTCATAGGCACATTGTATCCACCATACTTTATTAAAGGGCTTCTCTCTCCCCTATCTGGGCTAATCCACATATCTTTAAGTGAATGTGGTGCGTCAGCCATACTTTCCACTACTAACACCAGTTGGAAGTGGTAGGTGCAGAGGGTAAAGTGAATAAGATTGAAAGTAGGTAAATGAGAAAAAGGAACTGTCCCAGCCCACCTCTCACCAGTCCTGACGGGGGTGTAGAGGAATATCATAGAGTGACAGGTGGTGGTTGAATGATAGTCTGTCAGTGAAACATGGGACTTGTTAGAAGAAGTGCTAACCAACAGTCAGAAGCAGGGCTGGGACTGAGTGAGGCAAGTGAAGCCATTAGGATTCAAAATATACCAGGAAGCACCTACTCTTCGTGGCCTATCCTGCTCTTACATGACCCTCAGAGGGAGGGCCTTCTTAAAATTTGTGCCCTAGGTGTCTCACTTGCCTCGCCCTACTGTAGACACTGGTCAGGGGCTGATACTAATTCATCTTTTACCACAGACTTCTAAGCAATTCTGGACAAACTAGTGGTTAATCTCATGCTACTTCAAATTCCCTACATGTAAAATGGCAATGATCATACTGTATCCATACCGTACGTTGCTGTGAGGACCAATGGGATGTGACCATGTTTTGTGAGCCATACACATTTATGTTGTCATTGTTTTTCTTCTTCCTACCATATCCAATTACAAACAAGTTAAGGGTCTTCTTCTGCAGTGGTTCTCATTATTAGAGTAGCTGGGCATAACTGGACTACTGGGCATCTTTTTAAAAAGGACAGATGCCTGGGCCTTGCTTCAGACTAATTAAATCAGAATCTCTTAATCCAGGGCTCAGGAATCAGTATAGTTTTTACTGTTTGCTTATTAGTTGTGCCTCTTTATTTAACTTGAATTTTCAGTGGTTGCATTACAATTTATAAGGTGCATCTTTAACCTACCATGTGTAACTTCAAAAAAATATTAAAGCACTTTATGAATAGTCTTAAGAACCTTACAGCAGTATATGTTCAGTTCTGTCCTCTCTTCGTTGTGCTATTGTCACGCATTTTTCCTTTACATATGTTATAAACCCCACAATACATTGTTTCTGTTGTTTGCTGTAGATTGCCAACTAAGCTTTTCAAACAATTAAAAGAAAATATAATCTTTGTATATTTACCTTGATTTTCACAATTTCTGCTACTCATTTATTTTTATGGCTCTACTTAGTGTTAAAATTCTCATGCTATCTATCAGCGAATTTGCTCAACTTTTGTTTGTCTGAGAAAAAAATACAACTTTATTTCACCTTCACTCTTGTAAGGTATTTTCACTGGGGATAGAATTCTGAGTTGGTAGGTTTCTTTTTATGTTTTATTTTTCAGTGCTTTAAAGATGCCACTTAATTGTATTCTAGCTTGCATAGTTTCTGAAGCTTAGTCTTCTGTAATGCTTACCTTTGTGCTTCATGTTTTTCTTTATTTTTGATTTTCAGCAGTTTGACTATAATGTATTTGGATGTGTATTGTTTGGTATTCATCAGTGTCTTGGATCTGTACTTTGATGTCTTCATTATTGTATAAATTTCTCAGCCTTTATTTCTTCAAATATTCTGACTACCTCTCATCTATTTTTGAGACCCCATTACATACCTACAATATGGTAGACCATTTGATATTGTATTACTTAATTCTTAATTTTTTTCAACTTTTTTTTCTCTTTGGATTTTAATGGGAATAATTTACCTTGATCTACTTCAAGTGCTCTCTTTCTTGTCTCAGCTGTTTTAAGTCTAGTGATTGGCCCATCAAAGAATTGTTTCCTCTCTATTTTTTTATTTCTAGAATTTCCCTTTGACTATTAAAGTTTCCATATCTCTGCTGAAATTCCTGTTATGTTTATGTGTGTTCTCTACCTTTTTCAACTGAATAATATATTAGTCATAGTTATTTTAAAATTCTTCTTCAATACTTCCAACATCTGAGTCATGTCTAAGTCTGAT
This sequence comes from Rhinolophus sinicus, assembly GCF_057876585.1. Taxonomy (NCBI): domain Eukaryota; kingdom Metazoa; phylum Chordata; class Mammalia; order Chiroptera; family Rhinolophidae; genus Rhinolophus; species Rhinolophus sinicus. Next base: position 52,355,452 of record NC_142504.1, on the reverse strand, counting down.
TTTCTTGATTACTTTATCTTCTCTCATGGGTTGTTATTAATTTCTCCTGGGTCGTATTTCATAACTTTTGACTGAACACTTCACAATCATGTATAGAAATTGAAGACTGAAGTAATATTTATGCCTGTGAATAGGCATGCCTTTTTGTCAGACCATTGGTATGGGAGTTCAAATCAATCTAACTGCAACTTGAGCTAGATTTGGGTTTTGCTGTTGCTATTGTTACTTTCAGTACACTGTGGCTTTGAAATTCCTTTAGAACTGGGCTGCTAATGCCTCGTGCCTATAGTCTATCATCTATAGTGTTTTCAGACTCTTAGGTTGAAGTCTGGTTTTTGCTTCTTTGACCCACGTAGGGTGGGCCTTTGGATGCCAGAGATTTTTTCTCAGTGTTCCTGTTCCCCATCATATTTCACTTGTTTTTGTATGCCTGTGTTGCAGAGGGGGTTCTGTCTCTAGGAACTTGTCCATCTTCCAGTGGTAGGCTTGTTATTCAGTGCTAGACTTGTAGTGGGGGCGGGGCTGGTTTCTGTTATACTTTCCTGGTTTTGTGTTAGGTAAAGTTTACCTCATATCTGGGATTGGTCTTGAACAGGAGTTTTCTGTCCCTGCCCTAGTGGGAACCTACCTCTGCTTGCTATAGGAATCATATTTTGGACCCCAAATGGTGTTATGTCACTCACCAGTGAGTCGCAGTCTACCCTTCTATGTAACAATGATCTCTGCATATATCCTAGGAGCCAGAGGGTTTCCTGTCACTCCTCCAGAGCTAGATTGGATTTGGTCTACTCCTCCTCCAGAAGCAGTGGATCTTTTCCTGGCCTCTGTGAGTGGCAGGATTTGGTGCTCTCTCCTCAAGCAGCTTAAAGCATTTGCTTTGTGAGAGGAAAAGGTCCATGGAGTTGAATAGGGCTTTGTTTCCACTCCCTTCCAGTCATAGATCACCTCATTCTCACCGGCACTGCAAGGGGGAGTGTCCTGTCTTCAGACTTTCTGAAAGCATCCAATGGAGGTCCAAGGAAAGAGTTTGCCTGAAAGTGCAATTTCTCTTGTGCCTTGGGCACCCAGCTTTTCCAAACTACACGTTAGCCCCCACTAGGCCTTTAGCAGTTTGTTAAAATTTTAGCTGACTTTTTCTTACCCATTTGTATGCAGGCCACAACTTTTACCTGTACCTTGCCAAAGGTAAATGGTTTGCATGTCTCTTATCTAGTTGGAAACACTTGTCCCTCTTTAGAATTCAGATTATTGCTTTGTGACCTCAGATCTGATACAATCAATAAGAATTATGTTTTTTTTTATATTTATCTACTTTTTTCTTATTAGTGTGGGAATGAAATTCTTTGCAGCTTTCTGTATTCTAAGTGAAAGTGGAAATTTGTATGAATCAATATATTTTTAAGGCCCTTCAATGGTTCTAATGAAACAAAAGGATTGAGGAACATTTCTAGGGAAAAGGATTTTTATTCCTAAGAATCTACTTTGTAGACCTGCTTTGTAAGTATAGAACTATTTTATACATCTGCTTTGTAGGACTGCTATTAGTGTGTGCTATTAGAATTATAAAGCCAATCGTAATATAGTCTTTCACTATCTTGAAAACAGAACATTTAAACTTTAAGAATGCAGGCTAGTAGAGGGTATAGGTTTATCTGCTTCCCTCAACCAGTTCTGGAATTTTTCTGGTCTTTGAGTTCAAATTCTTTCTGTTCCTCATGATTGGTCTAATTATTATCAGAAGGGCAGCTGTTTACCTAATGGTTTTCACACAAAAGATTGGAGACTGTAGGCTGATTTCCAGGGATCATTTATCTACTGAAGTTCACCTTGGTCTCCAGTCAAGGTCCTTGGGTCCTCTGGACAAGGACTCTGCACAAAAACAATCTATGCCCATGACTCTTTCTCAATGCTCGTATTTTCTATGGGCAGAATCGCATCGCAAAGCGCAGTAGGAAGCTGGTTGACTACGACAGTGCCCGCCACCACCTGGAGGCTTTACAGAGCTCCAAGAGGAAGGACGAGAGTCGGATCTCTAAGGTAGGGATTGAGTCCACTCTTGTCACCACTCCATATTCTAGACCTTGCAACGTTGCTTTTAAAATGAAATGTTTACTTTGTAAAGGAGATTGGAATCAGGACAGAATTTAAACTGAAACATTGTGCTTGTGGGCTGCTTTCCATACTTTTTCATTAAAATAATGAAAATAATGTTTTCCAAATTATTGTAGAGTTCTCATGGGTGACTCATAACATTTTGATCAAAATAAACTTTGACTCCCAACAATACTGTAGAATCACAGAAAGTAATGAGTGTTTCTGTACTTCTTTTTGTGGGTACGGTCCATACTGGATGCTAAAAATTTAGATTCAGATAGGGAACCAAGTTTGAAATCTCAGACATAACTTCTGAGAGTATGGACAAGTGCTAGATTTGTGTAACATTCATTTTCTTTTAGAAAACTATTTCAGTAGCTTTTACCATGTAAGTCAGTCATTTACCGATGCCAATTAATTGATTACAGCTGCACACTACTCCCTTTGCTTGCAGTCTTGCTTCCCCCTATCTGCCTACACACAGCTACACAGCTACCCAAATGGTCTTTCTGCAACATATATCTAGATATGTTTCTTCACTGCTTGAGTCTTTTAATGGCTCCCACTGCCTGTAGAAAAAGTCTAAATTCCTTATCACAGCATATGCGATCTTTTTGACTCACTTATCCATCCTTATCAACATTCTATCTTCTTTCTGCTCCTCTCTTTCTTCCGTACACACATCCTAAGCTCGAGCCCCCATGACCTACACATCAGTTCCCAGCAGCCACAGTAACAGCTGTTCTTCAGGATGTGAGGCCTCATAGATGCCAGACACTATGCTCAATACTTCACCCACATCACCTTTCCTTAGTACTCATGGCACCTGTCAGGTGCGCATTACTGTTTCCGTGTTATGGATGAGGTATCTGAGGGAACAAGCAATCTGACAAGTTCACAAGGTTGGTAAACTAAAATTCTAACCCAGGGAACTCCACCTTTATGTATTACAATGCTTTACCCACCCCGTTCTTTAGCAAACATTTGCCAATTCTTCAAGAGTCACTTAAAATATCACCTTCTCTGTGGAACCTTTTCTGTTCTCTGCACCAGCTTCCCCAACAGATGCTCCATAACAGATTATAGGCCCTATCTGGCAATGTAATTATTTAGACTTCCTACTACACTGGAAATTTCTTGGGGAAGCTCCACATTCAGTATCCAGAACACAGCTGTGTATGACAGGCAATTAACACATTTTTGTATCGTGTTTCCCCGAAAACAAGACCTAGCCAGACCATCAGCTCTAATGAGTCTTTTGGAGCAAAAATTAATATAAAACCTGGTCTTATTTTACTATAATATAAGACCGGGTATTTGTGATATGATATGGTATGATATTATATGATACTGGGTCTTATATTAATTTTTGCTCCAAACGACGCATTAGAGCTGATCGTCTGGCTAGGTCTTGTTTTTGGGGAAACACGGTAGAATGAATGAATCTGCCAGAGACTGTAAGAGCAACTGTTGTAATGAATTCAGTTTTCTTGTTTTAATAAGACTTAATATTTCAATTGTGTTGAAAAAAATCATGTAGATGTTAAGCAGACTAATTTTTCTTCTTCCCACAATGTTTCTAGGATGCCATAAAGCTATTCCTATTTTATATTAAATGATTTTGTTGTGTATAGAAATAGTTTGTGTTTATGTCGTATTTTTTAGTGTAAACATTATATTTCATTTCTAGGCAGAAGAGGAGTTTCAGAAAGCACAGAAAGTGTTTGAAGAATTTAATGTTGACTTACAAGAAGAGTTACCATCGTTATGGTCAAGGTATGGATGTTTTTGTACAGGTTATACACGTCCCTTTTAGAAGTTCAAGTACAATGAATATCCCTTATCTTGTCTTTGTTGCCTGTGATGGTTCAGCGCTGTCCAGTGTGAGTGCTCTATAATCTTCCTTTCCAGTATGGTAGCTACTTGCCACATGTGGCTGGCTTTTGAGCACTTGGAGTATAGCTGAATTATAAATTTATTTTGTTTTAATCCATTTAAATTTAAATAACCTCATGTAGCTAACAGCTACCATATTGGATGGCACAGTTATAGACTTTGATATAGTTATCAAGTGTTGACCCAACTCTCAGTTAGAGGCATTAGGAGAATGACCCTTAACCTTGAAATTTACAAGGAGACTCTTTCAGTTCTTGGCAGAACTTCCTTTATTTCAAGAGTTTATCTAGCCTTCTGACTTTGATGCCAAGCCACTACTTTCAGTCCTGACCTATTAACCTGAAATTCATTCCTATTTTCAGACACTAAATATTCCTATTTACAGGTACTCTGCATTTCTCAAGGCAATAATGTGCATTTTTCCATTTCTCATGTCACCGAGTGCTTCTTATTTATAGGTATTCTGCATTCCTCATGGTACTAAGTGCAGTTTTCCTACCCAATGGTAGAACCAAAAAGCTGTTGGGTGAAGTAGGGCATTACGTCTCTCATGTTCCATCAACACCCCATGCTAACCACCTAAATGCACAGAATTGTGCTTGCTGTGCGACATTGCTCTAACTCAAATCCTCTGGTCTAATTTCCAGCCAGATTGTTGCCCCTAAAACCTTCCTATATGGAAATTCTAGAGCTTGTACTTACCCTCCAAATTCTAAGCATTTTGAGGATCTAGACTAGAGTTTATCCATTTCTGTGTTTATCCCTAGTGCTGTTGATTTGTTGTCAACAGTAAGCACTCAGAGTTTACTTCTGAACTATGGAAATATCTACAGGAAATTTTGGCTAGTTCATTATGAAACTAGCTTCTAGGACATGCCCAATTAAATGTCCAGCCATAGCCCAACGTGTGTGAAATTAACTCGTTGCTCATATGAATTTACTCATTCTTTCAACATCTGGATTTCTGTTTGAGCACTATCACTCCTGGGCTCCCAGCCTCAAAACTCTGGAGTCATTAACTACAGGAAACCAAAGAACCATCAAAGGAAACAATCCATTCTTTTTCAGTGTGGTTTTCCGGATTGATCTGCCCCTCTGTATTCTCACTGCCACTACTCTAACTCCCCTCATCTTTTTGTGGATTATGATGGGAGTCTTGCCCTCACATTTCTGTCCTTGAGCTCTTCTTGTTCAGCTCTTCATTCCGAAGCTGCACTATGGCGTCTCTGTGACCTGTGTAGAAACCTGATGTATGCACCCAAAGGGGACCTCAGCTCTCCCCAAATGAGGTTTTGAACAGCTTGAATATATAAACTTATAGGGATATAGATGAGACAAACACCTATTTATCATTTTAAGTTAGACCTTTATTTAGACCTATTTAATTAAAATAAAAAATTACATGAAATTGTGTGTTTTTAAAGAAACATTATTTTTTTGCACACTTATATTTTCAGAAATACTTGTATCCAAAATCTTTATATACATCTTTGGCATCCATGTCTTTCTCCTCGTTAAAGACACTCATCCAGTCAGCCAGTAGTTCTTCAGAGCTTGTCGTTTTGCTCAACAGGCATTCTATCTCAAACGCAAGTTGTCAATTGCATACAATTAAGACAGTTACTTTACACTTCTCCTGTAAAGGAATTTTAGTGGTCTCAGACATAATTACTCCATTGCTTTTTAAACTGGTCTTTTGGAAGGCTTGGGTATCACAGTGTTCAGTATTTCTAATTATGAACCAATACTCCTGGGAAAAGTGCCAAAAGGCAAATATTATTTGCCTTATATGTGTTGGGTATGTAACATTTTTTTTTTCTTAGTTCTATAAGTATGTAAAACTAGCATTGACTGATTGACTGATGTAATTTCTGGCTTACGTTCCCTCCCCAAATAGTATTTGATTATTCAAAATAAAATAATTGTCAAAGTATCCTGAATTTGAAAGACTTTGTAGGGACTTAAACACAATGGGAATATTTAAGGGACAAATTTTGGAGAGAAACCTTTGCCCTTATCTGATCATACACAGAATAAATGCTTTGATGCTTTTTAATTCAGTCTAATTTCTCATTATGGCACTCAAGGTTCATTCCCTTCATAGTAATCAGATCCTGCCCTTTGATCAAAGTCAAGCTTAGGCCTTTCTTTATGTATAGTGTGTTCCTTGACTAAACCCAGATTACACAACCACAATAATGGTGTGAATTGTGTGTGGATGTGTGTTGTGTGTGAAGGAGCAAGAGATAATTTATTGAATATTTGCCAGGTATCATTTTGTGTACTTTACACACATAATCTCTAATCATCACAATTACAGGTATTTTCATTTTACAAATGAGGAAGCTAAGGATCATATCACTGAAACACTTGGCCTAAGATTGTAAACTTTATAAATCCTAAAGCTGGCCTGAGGCCTGAAGTTTGTAAATCCTGACTTAAAAGCACTTCTGTGGTTTTTCCTATACATTTTGCTGTCTTGTAGTTAGGGCCTCTCTTTACCTAAAATGAGATTGCATCCAGTCTTTCATAAATAAAATTTATTTCATCAAGTTATTTCATAAATACATATGTTTTCCTCCCAGCTATATTGCTCCACCTTGAAATTAAAGGTAGTACTTTGTATCTTCTGTGATGCCTGTGGTGAAATTTATGATATTGGACATGTATTCATAAGTATTTATTAACGGATTTATGCATGAAATCCTGCATCAAACTTTTCATAATCATTCAGAATGTTGGGTGAAGTGTTCCTTATATGTCATGTCCAGTTGGTCTACCGTGATCTCCACGAGTTTCCTTAGTCACTTTCTGCCTAGTTGTTCTATTCACTATTGAAAGTGAGATACTAAAGTCATCAGCTTTTATTGGTGAATTGTCTATATTTCTTCGATTCTGTCAGCTTTTGCTTCATATATTTTGGGACTCTTGTTATGTGTATATATGTTTATATTTGGTGTATCTCCTTGATAGATTCACCATTTTATCTTTATAAAATATCCTTCTTTGTCACCAGTAACAAATTTTGCTTATTTTGTCTGGTATTACTATAGCCACTCCAGCTCTCTTTTGGTTATCACTTGTATGAATGAATTTCTTTTACTTTCAACTTATTTGTGTGTTTGAATTTAAAGTGTGTCTCTTATAGACAGCATATAGCTGGATTGTGTGTGTGGGTGTGTGTGTTTTATCTATTCTGTCAACCTTTGCCTTTTGATTTGTGTGCTTAGCTCATTAGTTTAATTACTAAAAAACCATTTCACTAATTGTTTCTGGTATGTCTTATATCTTTTTTGTTCCTCTATTCTTCCATTATTGTCATGTGTGGAAAATTGTTTCAAAATTTTGGATGCATAAGGGGAGAAGAGAAATGAAGCACTACCTAAAGGGGGATGTAAGTTCAAAAGAGGAAATACGAGGGTATGTTTTTTATAATGGAGCTTACGATTCATAAGAGATGATAGATATCAAAGAAGGAAGGGTTCCAAAGAGAATGTTTGGGTTAAATCTTTTAAAATGATTACTGTCACAATTTAGGGAAAAGGATTACCTAGGCGGAGGTAAAGCATGAATAAAGGCATGAAGATTGAAGCAGATATGTGGGCTCATGGAAATGTATTTAGTTTATTGTAGCTGGATGTCAGAGTGGAAATGTCCAAAAGGAGAGTTGTGGTGATAAAACAGGAGAGAGGCAGTTGTCAGATCCATTTATAATTCATTCAGGAAATATCAATTGACTACCCACTACTTACCAGGTACTTTTTTAGGTACTGAAGATCCTGTACCAAAGGTGTTTGTTTTCTTGGAGCTTATATTGAAGTATAGGGAAAGGCAATTACCAAGAAAATAATTAGGAATAAAATGTTACACAAAAGGTTCAGTGCAGAAAACAAAACAAGATCATTTAATAGAGAGTGACAGGGGATAGGATAACTATTATAGACTGGCCAGTGACGGAAAGGTTCTCTCGGGGTGATAGGCAATATATAAAGAAAAGGAAGTGTGTGTGGGGGAAAACTGAGTGCCATTTTGTGTATGTTGTATTTGAAGAATCACTGGAAGTCCCAAAGGATCAATCTATTGAGCTAACTAGGTCTAGAGCTCAGAAAGAGTTTGGGAGTCATTATTATATGGGTAGTGGTTGACACCATGAGCGTTGATGAGGTGTAGGTAGTGAGAGATGAGATGGCTAAATGAGGGCCAAAGACAAAACCTGTGGGAGCACCAATAGTTAAGGACTGTGCAGAAGAAGAGGAGCCTGCAGAAACGCCTGAGAAGAAATAATCAGAGATGAAGAAGGAGACGTGGAAGGGACCCAGAAGAGCAGTATCTCAAAAAGCCAAGAATGGAGAGAGTTTTCAAGTGTAGTGCCAGGAGTGTTATTTACAATAGAGAAATCAAGTAGACAAGGGCTAAAGATGTATTGCCTTTGTTGAACTTCCAGAGGAGTTCCAGTCGGTGGTGAGGTCAGAGTCTGATTACTCGTGTTGGAGACTCAATGGGAGGTGAGGGAGCAAAAACAGTGGGTGTCGTGTGTTATTTTGAGGCTCTACTATGATGGGCATGAGGAATCGTAGCAGATATAGGAGGATGATGAGACAAGGGAAGCCTTTTAAAATAACTTTTGTCATTTTGAGAAGATGGCAGTCGCGAAGGTGGGATGATTTAGGACTGAGTATATGTGGAGTAAGTAAGGGGTGAAGGTGTCGACAGAGGTGTTGAGGGCTGTGTCACAGAGCTTGGTAGATGGAGCAAGATGTTCAGCCAGAGGGGACAATAGCCTGGGAGAAAAGAGGCAGTTATCTCAGAGAGATTTTTAAAAAGTTGGGATTCTCTACAATTTAAAAAAGTGCTCAGAGTGGGGGACTGAGGGAGGGATAGTGGGGGGATTAGATGTGAACTCCCCCACAAATGAAAATGAAATAATTTTTAAAAAGCAAACAAGTGGTATGATTTCCACTCTTCTTTCCAGAAAAGCTAGGGTCCTTCTTGAAAGCCAGTGTCAACCTATATATTAATATTAGTAAAACAAAATTACTTTCTCATTCCTGCCCCCCCCAAATATATTCTTCATTAAAAAGTAAATAAAACTAGTCTTAAGCGACCAGCATTACAGAAAGTCTGATGAGAAGGTTCACTTGCTTAATGTTAGGTTTTAATGCAATAGAATCAGTCACAGTGCTGGGCATGTTCCAATGCAAATGTGTCACCCCCACCATCACCCCCCAAAATGTCAGCAGCTGGAATCAAAGTGAATGAAGCATGAGTGAAGGATCTCCAGGCCTAGGAAATTCGGTTCGTGGGTGGGCCAGTAAGTTTTCTCTTTTCAAAGGTGCGGCAGTTGTGATTGATGGCAAGATCCAGGAGATGCATGAGTAAATCCTTGCAGGATGAGTATAAATAGGGATACTGGGGTCAGGGAGGTCAGGGAGTAGGAGTTTGTTATTTGGTTGCATAGTCATATGAATCTCTGTGTTAGTGTTAAGGTTTGGTGAAGGAGAGAGAGGGAAACCATTAGGCATATGCCATTGTGGATAGTGAATGGGGTTGAGTAAGGAGGAGGGGTGGGGGGTGGCAGGGAGGTTGATAAATGAGCTGTGAAGAGGTTGAATATGGATGCATTAATCTCAGAGGCATGTAAATGAGCTCAGAGGATCAGGCTAAAGCTGGAAGAAAACTCTTCTTTCTCCTACTCCATCCCATGGTGAGTGAGGGATGGCAGGGGACTATACTTCCTCCCCTGTAGGGGGAGGAAGCAGTGAGCACCCCAAGGAGAGGCAGGTTTCCTTATAGCAGTGCAGAGGGAGGGTGTCCTGGCCTGGGAGCTGTGATTGTGTTAAGCTCAGCTGTTAATCTTTTCTACTGTTTCCAAGAACAAAGAAACCTCTTAATAAATAAATTTAGTTGGTCTTGACAACCAACCAGAAGGGGCCTGAAGATGCCTCAAAAAAGTCCTTCAGGGAGATGCTGAAGTCTCAGAGTCCCTTGTTTATGAAGAACTTGTGAAGTGAAACCTCCCAAGCAGATAATATAAGAATTCAGAGTCTGGGATTCTGTGGATGGGTATTTCGCTGCTGGTGACACTAGTTTTTCACAAGCTAAGTTTACAGTCAGAACATGCCCTTTTAGTGCAGTGAGTGCCACACTTGTTCATTCATTGGCATGGTCATTTGTTCGTTTGTTCATTCATTCATTTGTTCATTCGTTTGTTCGTTCATTCATGGAATATTTACTGCATGCCTGCTCTGTACCAGCTGCTGTAGTAGGTGCTGGGCCTATTATAGTGAGGCAATCCCTTCTTGGAAGGAGTCTCTCATTTCATAAATTGGAAAATATCACTGAATGATAAGTTGCATCAAAAATGTTGAACACTTTTTTCTAAATTAAATACTCCTAGTTTATTTAATTTATAAATTATATAAAGAAACTATCAAAGTATTTAAACATTATAAATGTTTGTTTAGTCATTCTAAACAAGGTATTTCTTTCTAGAACTGCCCCAGTTATTTTTCTAAATAATAATTGATATAAATAAGTTGATATATATGCTGTAGATCACAAAATAAAATTTAAAGATAGAAGAATGGAAATTCGTTTTTTAAAAAATATTTTATTGGGGAAGGGGAACAGGACTTTATTGGGGAACAGTGTGCACTTCCAGGACTTTTCTCCAAGTCAAGTTGTTGTCCTTTCAATCTTAGTTGTGGAGGGTTCTGTTCAGCTTCAAGTTGTTGTTCTTTCAGTCTTAGTTGTGGAGGGCGCAGCTCAGCTCCAGGTCCAGTTGCCGTTGCTAGTTGCAGGGGGCACAGCCCACCATCCCTTGCGGGAGCCGAACCTGCAACCTTGTGGTTGAGAGGACATGCTCCAACCAACTGAGCCATCCGGGAGCTCAGCAGCAGCTCAGCTCAAGGTGCCGTGTTCAATTTTAGTTGCAGGGGGCGCTGCCCACCATCCCTTGCAGGAGTCGACGAATTGAACTGGCAACCTTGTGGTTGAGAGCCCGTGCTCCAACCAACAACTGAGCCATCCCGGAGGCAGCTCAGCTCAAGGTGCCGGGTTCAATCTTAGTTGCAGGGGGCAGAGCCCACCATCCCTTGCGGGACTTGAGGAATTGAACTGGCAACCTTGTGGTTGAGAGCCCACTGGCCCATGTGGGAATCGAACTGGCAGCCTTCGGAGTTAGGAGCACGGATCTCTAACCGCCTGAGCCACCGGGCTGGCCCAAGAATGGAAATTCTTGTTTTTGCTAAATGTATCCAAGGTTCAATATGTTTAATATAAAATCCCTTAGAAATAAATAAGAATGAAACAAGCACTAAGAAATAAGCAAAAAAAAAAAAAAAATGATTACTCACAAAAGGAAAAATGCAAATGGGCAATACATAAATGAACAAACAAGTGTTAACTTTCATTAAAGCAATATAAATTTAAAAGTTGGTGAGATGCTGATTCTTGCCCATCAAATTTATGATGGTTTTGTATACAGTCATATTCAAAGTGGAGGCACTATGGAGGCTCAGCCCTGGAGGGACCAGTGTGGCCGTGAATGTCAAAGTCTTCTGTTGTGTGTGCCTTTCACACAGCATTTACATTCGAGAAAGTTATTTTAAAAATAAAGCTGTGCACAGTTTTCATTCATAGATCTTCTTTAGGGTTTGGTTATCATAGTGAAAAATGAATGAAAATAAAACAGTACTCACTAATCAATTACAACTACTCTTCCCCCATCTGCACTCCCCTTCTGTTTAAATCTGACCTGTTCTTCAGGGCAGCCTAAGTTTGTCCTCTCAAACAGATGTTTGCAGCTGGCACAGGGCTCGTTACTCCCTTCAGCTCTCAGCCCCTTTGGCTTTCTCCATCAGATTTATTCATTTTGGGTATTTAGTCATGTATGGACTTTGTGATAACTTTAACATTTATATGCTATCTTGAAATCTGCTTCTCTATCTTAACCAATGTGAATGGGACTAATCAGCCTCCACTAATGGGATTGTTGGTTCCTGGAGCCACCTGAGCCCACCACTTGGCATGCACCCAGAGTTGGATAGGCCCTTTGTTGAGTAATTGAATAAGGAAAGTTCTAAGAAATTACTGTCTGGGGTCCTAGAAAAGGGGTCCTGGGCTGCCACTTTAAGTGCCCATGAAACTTCTCTGCAAACAATGTAATGAGTTGGGTCCCTCTGCACAGGGTTGTCCAGGCATCTGCAGTCTGTCTGTCCCATCCAACTGCTGCCTTCATTTTCTCAAATGCAGGTCCAGGCCCTCTCTTTTCCCTTATTTCAAACATGGCGGGGGCTACAAATAAACACTGTACTTCGTGGTCTGTTCCAGAGCACAGGTCTTTATTACCAGGCTCTCATCTTCCAGGCTTCTGGTCTGACCGGGAATAGTACTTATATTTCCCAAACACACTATGCCAGGATTTTCTTTATGAATATATGTTTATGTATATGTATATTTATGTGTATGTTTGTGTGGGTGTGTGTATATATATATTCACAAAAATACACAAACATCTGGATGGTTATGTATAGAATCTAAATCAATTAAAGAAAAAAAATATGTGGAATGAGGGATACGTGATCGCTGTAGATATAGAACAGTGAAACATTTGTCTTTCTCTGGCTTATCTCACTTAGCATAATGTCCTCAAGCTCCATCCATCTTGTTGCAAATGGCAGGATTTCCTTTTTTCTCACGGATGAATAATCTGTACACACACACACACACACACACACACACACACACACACACTATTCTAGCTACCTGTCTGTCTATCACATCTTCTTTATCCATTCATCCATTGATGGAGATGAATACTTGGGTTCTTGCCATAACTTGACTATTGTGAATGATGCTGCAATGAACGTAGGGGTGTATATATCTCTTTGAGATCCTGGGTTGCTGGGTCATAAGATAGTTCTATCTTTAATTTTTTGAGGAATCTCCTACTGTTTTCCACAGTGGCTGCACCAATTTACAATCTCACCAAAAGTGCATGAGGGTTCCCTTTTCTCCCCATCCTCAACAACACATATTATTTCTTGTCTTTTTGATAATGGCCATTCTGACAGGTGTGAGGTGATATTGTGTGGTATCACTTATATATGAAATCTCAAAAAAATAAAAGGCAAACTCATGGAAACAGAAAGTAGAAAAGTGATTGCCAGGGCTGGAGGTGAGAGAAATAGGGAGAGGTGGGTAAAAGTGTACCAACTTTCAGCTATAAGATGAATAAAGTTTAAGGATCTAATGTGAAAGGGGTGACTATAGTTGATTACACTGTGTTAAATAATTGCAATTTTCTAAAAATCTAAAACTTAAAAGTTTTCACCAAAATAATAATAATAATAACAATAATAATAATAAATGTGAGGTGATGGAGGTGTTAATTAACCAGATGAGGGAATCCTTTCACAATGTATATGTATATCAAGTCACCATGATGTACACTTTAAATATGTGAGTGATTTTATTTGTCAAATATACCTCAGTAAAGCTGAAAAAAAAAAAAAAAAAAAAGATGAAGGAAATCCAAATAAACTAGTCTTACAAAGTAAAAAAAAAACATTGAGTGGAACATGGTAGAAATTTAAGGTACAGATTAAGTGTAGAAAAAGGAAGCCTTATTGGTGTATGGATTTATCACTCAACTATTCTTTCATTTCTGGATCTATTTAACCTAATGTTACTCAAAATTACATAAATGAAACCTGTTTTTAAAATATTTAATTGCCGTTAAAAATACAGTTTTGCTAACTGAACTTCTATTCTTTCCTCTTTGTATCTCCACATGATAGACGAGTTGGATTTTATGTCAATACTTTCAAAAATGTCTCTAGCCTTGAGGCCAAATTTCATAAGGAAATTGCGGTGGTGAGTAATGATGATTATTTTTACTTAAGGAATATAAAGTGAATAAACATCTGTTCTGGAAGCAAATGAAATGGCATAGCCTTATGCAAAGAATTTGCTCACTTACATGCTTTTTATAATATTGTATACTTACTCTCAGTAATATTTCTACAATTTTTTGTGACCACATAGTTCTCTATATCTTGCAAAGATTTTAGTTTTTAGGTTTACAAAAATGCTGTCATGAATCATTGGCTGCATTAATTTTTCTTCTGAAATCATTTTTTTCACTGTCACAGTCTCACAGTTTTTTTCTTTTTTCTTTTTAGTCAGTTTTTAAAGTTGGAATTTCAAGTGGCACTTTAGGTTGAGGAAAAATTGGTCTCCAAATATTCAGATAATCAACAGCTGTGTTGTCAATAAACAGCTGTGTGGTATTTTCTTAGTGTAGCAGGGTGGTTGGATAACTTTATCTCTAGTAGAATCAAGGTAAGCAATAGTTTTTTGTTTTCTGCTCTCTACTCTGGTTAATAAATGTATTGTACATTTTTTTACTTTATTTGTGTTTGTGGCTTTTCAGTTTTGACATGAATTTTAAATTGGACCATATGCAGAGACCATCCATACTATTATAAGATTCTTAGCTTTTCAATAAACAGTTCCCTGGGGGTGGGGGACAATAGCCTGCATAAGCACCAGAATGACTTGCAGCTAATAGACAAGTTGCCTCTGTCCCATTAGCTTTGCCACAAATTGTATGAAGTGATGACGAAACTGGGCGACCAGCACGCTGACAAGGCTTTCACCATTCAAGGAGCTCCCAGGTAGGGCCATGTTCATCAGAGCCAAGTTCATGTCTGTTCACCTTTGATGCAGTGCTTGTGGCAATTTGTGAAGTCTGTACCAGTCTGTAGTATTTTACTCTTCCTATAAAAATCTGAAACGAAGGAGCATTTCCATGTAGAATCTGACACCAGCCTTAGTTCTGTGTGTTTACATTTATCTTTCTATGGATTTACCCACCATGGGCTTTGGTCATTGTCACAATAGAATTAACTATCTGCCTATCTGCTTTCCATGGGACCTAAGAGCAATGGTATAAATTTTTAACATGTAATTTAGTTGTGCACTTGTTATTTTCTTTGGAAAAGAAAGGAATTCCTCAAACTCACAACAGTTAGTCCTGATACTGATCATGGGTGATGACGTTTTTAATGAATCCATTTTGGGGAAAGGAAAGAGGAAGTAGACATTGCTATCATCTTACCTCCTAACTCCACCTCACAAACACTGTATAGTTTTGCTTTTATTGCATGTGGGTATTTTGAGTTTGCCAGCCAGTTACACTGAAGGCCCAGTGATCTGTAGAGGAATCGTCTGCGTTACCATGATTTGGTGTCACACCTGCTTTCTCCTGTGATTTTGGAATCCCTATTCTTCCAGCCTTCTCAGGCATTATGTATGTAAGCTAGGGAGCCTTGGGCTGGAAATCCAAAGACCTAGCTTTCAGTTTTGTGACTCTGCAGTTAACATGCTTTGCCTTTCTTGAGTAAGTCCAGTAGCCTCTCTGGTTAAAGATCTCATTTTCCTTAATCAATAAAAAAAAAAAGAAAAAAAAAGATGCTGTTGAACTAAATGACTTTAAAGTAATATGCAGTCGTGACAGTCTGTATTTGCAATTTTAACATTAGTGAATACACTCATACACACACATTTATAAAAGCACGTGCACTCCTACACATGCGCCAGCATCTCCATACATCAGTGTGTGGGTCTCCGTGGAGGTAGCTAAGATTGTTATCCTTTGCTCTTTGTATTAACTGTATTCATAGTCTTCTATGTCTGCGGTACTAAGTGAGCATTGAGTGCATCTTTTCATTCTAAGGGAAAGAACATTGCCTAAAAGAATACATGAAAAGGGTAGAGCTACTCTTTCCAATACAGCTAGGAATGAGGAAAGAATTATAATATCATAATAATGTTTGGGTGTTTTAGAAATGAAATACATAAAAAAAATTAAGGCTTGCTCTCTTACAGAGGGGTGAAAGGGACAAATGAATCCGTGTAGAATCAGGTACAATGAAGAGGGTGGGGCCACGGTCACTTAACAAATGTTCCTTTCATTTTTTCCCCCAATGTTCCTCCTCATAACGAGGTGGTGAGTGAGCTTTGTAGGATATGTCTCTATAAGTGTACATGGGGCTGTGCTTCTGGCAGAGGCCATGGTCGTTGGCGCAGAGCCCAGTCACAGGGTGTGTCTGTGTTTTCTCTACAGCACCCATTCCTTTGCAGACCATGCTGTTGTGTACATGCTCATTTATTTGGGGTGCAGATCCTGTTCCCTCAATCTGTAGACCTTTGAAACTCTTAGAGAGCAGGATGTGTCCCAAGTGCCTTCTTAATTATCGCGTTTGGACTGGTCACAAGCATTTGGCCCTGTGTCAGGGATGTGGTGGGTTCTCAGTAAATATTTCTGACTCTCATCCCTCACGTAATTTGTTTGCACATTTCAAGGTACATGAGCTGAATCATTGTTCTATGTGGTATAGAAAGAGAAACAGTTAATGAATTAATTTTCAAATGTTATCTGAAAGGATTCCTACAAAATCTTAATTAACATTATCCTAACGGATGCCTTTTGACACGAAATTTATAGTTTTCTGGGTAGGTTTTTCTATAGATTGTGACAGAATAAGATTTCCCTGTAAATCAAAACTGAAATTAGTTCATTTAATTCAGTTTGTGTTTGAAAGAGTCTCGCAGAGCCTGTTTGGCATAGTGGAAAGAAGAGAGGGTTGCTTTACTAAGGCCTGAATTCAGACCCAGCAAATCATGAAGTCAGTTTAGGGATTTCTAACCCCTCTGCAATCATATTGTGACAATTACAGATAATATATGAACAGGGTCTGGCACACAGTGGTCAGTCAATAAATGGTACTAATTACCACATCACTGTTAATAACCAGAATTCACGTGGAAGGGGGTGTAGCTAACAGACAGTATCTGTTAGGCCTCAGGATTTCTCTGGGATGGAGGACTCCTGATAATTAAGTACTGCCCCTTAGAAGGCCCCTTTCTTAAATCTCATGTGTTCATCTAGTGATTCGGGTCCTCTCCGCATCGCCAAGACACCGTCACCGCCAGAGGAGGCATCCCCCATCCCAAGCCCCACAGCCAGTCCCAATCATACGCTGGCGCCTGCCTCTCCCACACCAGTGCGGCCGCGGTCACCTTCGCAGGTAGGAAGAGATCACCTACATTGGGGCGACTGGAAGAACAGGTGGTGAGATGACCCCACCATGAGAGTCCCACAGTGCTGAGAATTGAGGGGAGTTCCGGTTGGGGAGACTTTGAGGTGTGAAGCTTTAGGCCTTGTGATTGTCACTAAGGAGTTAAGTCATTGTGTTACTTGGATTTTTATTTCCTCGCACACCCTATGCTTGAGTGAGACTTTGTTCCACAACCTCAGCTTCCTCAGGCTCGCCCACTCTCCTCCCCTCCTTTCCTTCAAGGCTCCATTTAATCCTACCTTCTCCACGAAACCTCCCTCTTGTAGCACTTTAAATAACACTTGAGGCAAGTATGGCCAAGAAAAGCCGTCACATGTTACTCCATTTTACGTGTTTTTTGTTATCACCTGTCCTATATCGCACATAAATAGACAGACGCTCAACAAAAGTGTAGGAAACAAATGATTGAAAGAAACAGTAAGGGCCAGGGAAAGGTAAATATAGAGAGGAATTGCCACCCTAATCTTCCCAACTTTGGGTGAAAATGAAGTTCCTGTAAGAAACCTGGAGGTCCAGTGCAGTCCAAGCCTCCATGCGTGTGGCTGAAACTAACGGCAGTCAGAGGAAGATACGTGTAACAGACAGACCCTTAAAGTTCTTTCTTTTGAAAATACTGGGGTGGAAAATGAAATGCATGCTGCCTATAGGTGGTCTCACTGATTCCAGTGGAAAGCTTGCTTGATGTTATTTTTATTATTATTCTTATTTTTTTGGCAGAGCCTGCCCTCTTTTTTTAAAAAAAAAAAATTTCTTTAATTAAATTTATTGGAGTGACAATGGTTAGTAAAATTACATAGGGGTTCCAGTGGACATTTCTATAATACATCATCTGTATATTGTATTGTGTGCTCACTACCCACGGCCATACCACCGTGAACGTGCCCGATCTTATCTGATGTTAATTTTAAAATTCTGATTTATTGCTGAAGTGAGAAATTGTTTTCAGTTTGCTTCAGAGAAGGTATTGCCTCAGTTTAACTTTTGAGGCACAGGCACCTGGCCCCACGACCTTGTGTGTAGCCCTTCTGTTGAGATGAATAGATGCTCAGAGTCTGAATTTTTCTCATTGGACCAGTGCCTGTCAGTGCTCAGAGCCACCCAGCAGACGGCATTCTTGACCTGAATCACTGGGCTTATTTCTATATACACATAGGAATTTTGGTCAGTATTCAGTGTGTCATCCCAGCTTTGTTCATGTGACATTTCTCTCATGTCATCTTTTGTTGAATTAACTACTGTTTGTTTGTGTTTAATGCTTTGTAGACAAGGAAAGGACCCCCTGTCCCACCTCTGCCTAAAGTCACCCCAACAAAGGAACTGCACCAGGAGAACATCATCAGTTTCTTTGAGGACAACTTTGTTCCAGAAATCAGCGTGACGACTCCTTCCCAGGTGAGTGCCTCATACAGAGGTGGGGTGTCCATGAAATACCATGGCCGAGGGGCTCTCAGGGGTCAGCTCAAAAGAAAGGCAAATGGTGGAGCCAGCGGTATAATTTTAGTTGTCATTCAGGTTTGCTTGGTATGTCGAAAGCAGTCTTAAATGAAAGTACTCATGTTATTTTTGACTATTAAGACTAACATACTTATTGTAGAAAATTGGGGAAATACCAAAAAGTATAAAATAAAGAATTTTAATAATTTAAATCATATCGTTCTGATTTAGCCATAAGTGTACTTTGGTTTATTTCTTTCAGTCTTTTTTTCCCCTTAGGTACATATCAATTTTGCACCATGAAATTCAGATTGTGTTGTTAAGTATTCCTTGGACTTTTCTACTTAATCTCACTGAACATTTTTTCATGTCATAATATTATCTTGTCAAAAAAAATGTTTATCCATAGTATTTTATCAGATGGATATAGCAACCCCTGATTGTGACCACAGGTTGCTTCAAATTTTTCCATTATTTCACCAGCACTTGGGTGAACATCAATATTTATGAATTCATCATTGCATCTTCTATTATTGCTTTCATATTGCATCCTAGTAGAGCATAGGAAAATGAAATTAAAAGAGGTGAATATTTTTAAGTCTTTGGCCCTTCAGCAGGAGTAAATGTGTTCATTTATATGATTTGGCAAAAGGAAACGTCAGCATTCTCCCTGCTTTCAAAGACACCTGGGTGCAGTTACCCTTGGTGGGATGCAGACATGTACCTGCGAGCAGCTGGGTTGTCCCACTTCCTAGCGAGTAGTTTTGCCTTCCAGAGCTGATCCTCATGCCATCAAAGCCAGCTCTATTTAAAGAGTGAAAGTCCCCAGAGAAGTCATGCCAATATCATTTCCTCGCAGTGTTCTCAGGGTCAGAAATAATATTTACAATTTGCAAGGGGTGTGAATGCAATACTGTAATTACTGAGGACATCAATAATCACACTGTGTACAACATCCCAATTACTGCCAAAAATAATGGACTGATACCAGAAGACTCATAGAATAAAAATGCAGAAACAGTGTGTGGCAGATCATGATTTGTCATCCCATTCGAGGCCATTTATCAGTAGAGCCAATGCTTTTGGCTAATTGTTTTCCTTCTTCTGTCGTTCATATGGATGCTGGATTTGATAAGCTATCTAGGGCTTGAAATGTGATTTAGCAGCTCCTTTGAGGAGGGGGAATTGCATGTTTATCAGTGCGCAGACAAATGATGCCTGTGGATATGCAGATGCCACCAGGAACAACTGTCTGGAGCCAAATGATTATGTAGCATCCACCACTGCCCTGGCTGCAAACTTGAGCAGCTTTCATTTTCAAGTTGTGCTTTCCCTTTGTGTTTGTTAACAGCTCAGCTTCCTTCTCCCTTTCGCTCTATCAGTTTTCAATCATGAGTGTTTTAGGGGGATAATACCTTATTCTCAAGTTGCTTTCTCTTGGACTCTTCAAGATCCTTCTTCCAATTTTATTGCAAATAGAGAGAATATGGTCACCTAGACACCAAGTGTGCTTAGCTGAGGACGTCTCCATTTAGCAGTTGAGGCAATTGAAGTAGAGAAAACATGACTTATAGACTAGTTGTGAAATAACGATGGCATTCAAGAATGTTCTTTCTTTAAGATGTGTTTTTATTTGCAATTTGCTGGCACATAGATAAGGGTCCTTCATGGTGAAGCGAAAAAAGTGTCAGAGCACTTTTTGAAATTACAAATGCTGGAAGAGGCTCCCAAGTACTTCGAAGAGGATTAACTTTTGCTGGTCTTATTGAGTGAGTGTGATGGGGAAAAGCAAGAGTTGGGGGTGAGGGAGAGGAAGCACCTTTCAGAGCCGAACCTTCTCTAGCTGCTGCCTCTGCAGTGGCACAGTTAGAGCCACTCACCCCAACTTAGCCGGTCTTTGCGCACGACTGCAAGGCTGTTGGGAGTGAGGGAAAAGCACCTTTTATAACCTACTGGCTGTGTGTCACGTCCATCAGCCTGCCTGGCAATTTTGCAAGAACCACCCACCATAGATATTATGGGGGTGCATTTTGGGGGTTCAGCCTTATTTATATAGTTTTCTCTGAATCTGGGGAGGAGGCAGAAAAGAGTTTCTGTCATAACATGGCTCTAGCAGGTGGACGAATGGACGACTTGAAGTGTTTCCATTGACTCAGTGGCTGTTAGTCTCAGCTCACAAAGTCAAGAGAGGGAGTGAAGCAAGGATTTATATCTCAGTCTACTTTTTAGCTTATCAAATGATATAATCTAGCTTTATTTTTAAAATTCACAGATGCTGCCCTTTCCTGAAGCATCTTAATTCGCTGTTACATGTTCCTCTGTAGATATAGCCATTTTGTTTTACTGCATCCCTTTTGGGTCCCATCCAACAGTTTGTGACTTAGCAGCTCTGGGCTGGGGGCCAAGAATCTGCTTTTCTAACAAGGTTCCAGGTGATGCTGGTGCTGCTGGTCTGGAGACCACACGTGAGAACCACTGTTAGGCCATCAGGATTCTAATTTGTGGCCACTAACAAAGTACCGCAGCAAATCAACAGGTTTCTTCCAGGGAAGTATCCAGCTGAGTCAAGTATATGTCATGATCGACCCTTTATAATTTCTCCATTTAAAAAGAAAATGTGACTTAAAATGTTCCATATTCAGGGCTTTTAGACTTATTTACCTGTCCATGTGTGCTTGTGACATTAGCTGTGTTGATCAGATTATATGTCAAGCTACATATTATAAGTGGATGGATTGGCTCATCTGGATGATAATATTTTTGGACATGCACAGAGAAATTATATATATACATATAAAAGAAATTCTAGGAGAAAATGAGATACCAGCTACCAGGAAGCAGAGTATTGAAAAGTAGAAAATAAAATGTACTGAGACAGTTTTTCCCCCCAGATACATATTTTATAATAATATAGAGTAGTCCATTTGAATTTATTTAATATTTTAAAAATGTTTAATC
The DNA here is from genome assembly GCF_057876585.1 of Rhinolophus sinicus. Classification (NCBI taxonomy): domain Eukaryota; kingdom Metazoa; phylum Chordata; class Mammalia; order Chiroptera; family Rhinolophidae; genus Rhinolophus; species Rhinolophus sinicus. Next base: position 52,333,925 of record NC_142504.1, on the reverse strand, counting down.
ATTCTACATTTAACAGGTTTCTGTCCCCAATTTGCTATTTTTATCATATGCTTTATGAGGAAGAAAAGCATTTGTATTAATCCCACGTAGAAGCTCAAAATGTAGTGATCAAAGTATTCCTCATCTCTGGTGGATTTGCTGGTCTTGTACACCAAGGGTATCACAGGGGTAATTCTCTCTTGAGTGTATCCTGGGATTGGAAACAGAGACCTGTCAGACATGCGAAACCCTCTGAAGGAACCAAACCTTAAATATGTCATAGAATCTTCCCTGGAAATAGCCTCACCTGCTTACAGAGAGATGCCCGGGTGTCAAGACTGAAGGAACTGAACTTGCTTTTCTGGTTCTGTGTTCACAAAAATAGGACTACCAAGGGACAAATCCATCACTCACTATTTTTCCCTCCCAAGAACTTAAATGGAAAGAAATCCTGTGTGTGTGTGTGTGTGTGTGTGTGTGTGTGTGTGTGTGTTCCTGCATTTATTCTTTTAAAGCAGCATTTTCCCATCTAGTCCCATAAGGGGCTGCGAAAAGGGGTCCGTGGTTTATGATGCTGAGAGTGGGTACATCCCCTTTTCCTTTTTCATGCTTCTTGTCAGTATGTTCAAAGTTCTGAGTTCTGCAACAGAAGTCCTGTTTGTTTAAACCACTGTTTCTCAAACAGTCTCCCCTTTGCCCCAAAATACCCTGTTTTTGGGAAACAGGTGTTTTGGTGAAAATTTTTAAAAGGAAGATTTAAAAGATATCATGACCCTGGAAATCAAATTTATGGCATATAAATAAGATTTTAACAGGAGATCAAGACCAAAAAAGAAGCTATCATGTATGTATACATATAGATATGTATACTAGCAAGGTAGTTTCTTCTGTTTTTTCAAAAAATGTTCTTGACTGCTTTCTATTTGGATGTGCTGACTTAACTTTAATCCCGATGTTCACCCTCCCCTACCACCAGGGCTTTCCCTAGGGATTGTGGTCCTGAGCAAATATTTTTGGAAAGGGGCCTCTGTCCATAAAAACAATTTGAGTCACTTGAAATGAGCATTTGAGCAATATTCTGGTAACTAGTGTCATGGGACTCCATACACAAAACACCATGCTGGCCAATGGGTGCCATCTGCTCACCACTGCATCCTTAGAAGCAAGCCTGGCCACCATCTTCCAGGACGGCTGGGTGCATATGAGTACCAGAGCTCCTGGGGTATAGGATGGACCCACAACTGGTCCCCACACCAGAGAGGAACTTAGAAAATTCCAAGAAAAGTGCTCAAATGCGGGGCATGTGCGGAGGAGGACTGAGGTGTAGGGCTAAAGGCATGGTCCCTGCTTGCCCATCTTTCTGTCAAGTGGCAAAGAAGAAAAGATTGCCTGTATTAGGATTTTTTTTTTCATAAGAGACACCCCCAATGAGTTTGCCTAAATCTTTTCCCAACAATGATGTTTCATATTTTTACATCTGATATGACTTTCCCATTTACAAATGTCTTTTGAACATCCCAACTTATTCCTCCAGGCCCTTCTCATCGCTCCTGTTGGGAGTGCCCGCTGTGCTCGGAGGCAAAGCATCAGCACTGACTAAGTTGTGACTGTCAGGATCACGTTAGCACCTTCACTTTGCTGTTCTATATCTGTCTCCCAGCCTAATGCTGCATCTGCCATGTTAAGTTCATGAAATCACCCTATTTTTCCTAGCCAGTTAAACTGAAATAGATTTTGAACTTGCAAAATAAGTTCACGAAATGACTCTTTTTATCTGTGCTGTCTCAGTGAGGCCAGCCTGTAATTACGCGCACACACACCGCCCACTTCCTGGGTATCTGTCACCTGGTTTTAAATACCACCTTGGCTTTTCTTTTCTATGTAGCCTATATCTGGATGAGCTAGCTCTTCTTTAAGTTGATATATATATATACACACACACATATATATATACACACACATATATATATACGTGTGTGTATATATATATATATATATATATATATTTTTTTTTTTTTTTCAAAGTAGACATGTTAACACTCTTTTAAGACAGAATGATTTAACTAGGTAAGATGAAAATCGAAAGGAAGAAAAACATACAGTGTATTTCAAGCCAAAATGTAGTCACTTTATTGCCCTGGTGGATTACCCACTGCTTTGCTCCATTCCTGGAGCAGCAGTAAACACCCAGTACAGTTCATTTATCATCTGGAGTTCTGAAAACATTCTTAAATCATGGTGTTATGTAGCCTCACAACCTTCCAAGGTTCTCCAACTCCAGAGACTCTAACAACCCTAGACTTTTTGCATTTTATAATCCATCTCATGATGTGAACCTGTTTTGAGTTTTTGTATTTTTTAATGTGGTTTGAGGTATGGGTTAGAGAATGGTAGTTAGCTGGCACTGAGAGGTAACCCAAAGAAGGGAAAGAGGGAAGCAGAAGGATGATTCTGGAGGAGAGAAGGAGCCCAATATGGGGAAGCATGAGAGTGAATGATAGTGAGAGAAGGATGAGCCACACAACGGAACGGGAACTGCTACTGAATAACCACGCACCTTAGTATGCCATATGCATTCAACTTCATTTTGACATTTCTGTGATTTGGGGGTCATTTCTGTGATTTGGGGGTCATTGGGGGTACTTCAGAGATGTGCACAACTTCTGTCTGTCTGCCATACTGCATTGCTCCTCGGGCAGACATGGAAAGCAGGGTGCTGTTGACCGTGTCCCGATATGTTAAGCACCTGAGGACAGCAGCAACTAGACCGCCAGGAAATTAACAGATCTGTTTTCACTATTTTTATCCTTAATATTCAGGACCTATATTCTCTACATGTTCTCTAGAAATTCTTCAGGTTGTTACACATCGCTGATATTATAGGTAAATACCAGGATGTAGTGGTAGGAGGGTCTTTACTTAACCATTTGGCCATCTGTCTATCCACTAGTCCGAACAGAACCTCCTTATAATCATAGGCCCCATCCACCTTCCCTGCTGTCTCTATTCTCATTACTGTCAGGTTTTCCATTCTTAGTCACAGCATATGTAAGGGCAGTGAGCAAAACCCATGGCATGTAACACTAAGAATAAATTTGCAATCTAAAAACTTTCTCCAGTGGAAAACAAACAAACAAAAGACCTAGGGAAACAGTTCCCTAGAAAGTTTAGTGTATTGTTAGCTCATTAGGGCATTGCAGGATTGTTTAAATGTAAGCAGGCACATAAAGCAAATATGGCAACAGGACAACAATTGATGAGTCTAGGTCATGGGTAAATGGATCTTCACTGTACTATTCTTTTAGCTTTGCAAATAATAAAAGTTGTGAAACAAACACTTGACAAACAGCATCATTTTAAATGACTGAAAGATGTTCCATTCTGGGATTGCAATGAAAAGCTCTTGAGCCCTGTTGATACTCTACCATTATTCACATTAACTGCAATGTACCATCTGTAGTGGTCTTATCATAAGCTTCCAGTCATGAAGTTAAGATTCCTTAGGCCACTGCCTCCTCATAATTGATGCAATGCTGAAACTTTACTCACTATTAAAAATTGTAAATTATTTTGTGATCCTTCAATAGAAGGTGTTTCAGTTACATGGGAAGTAACTCCTGATTGGCCTTTTCCCTAAAAACTGTATTTAACCTTTCTGTCATAAACTCCTTTTGCCTTGTTGAAAAGTTAGGAGCTAAAAGTCTAGCACAATACCTGGGGTATAGTAAATGTTCTGAAAATATGTTTAATGAAAGAATAAAAGTAAAACTCTTTGGAATAAGTAGTGTCAATGCCCTCTGTGTATTCTGGCTCAATGTAATACCATATTATGATTAAGAAATCATTGTGAGGTGTGTGTGTGTGTGTGTGTCTGTCTTTATGCAGCCCTGGGGGATGATTTGGAGACTATATGTTTTACTTTCAAATGTTTTGTAGTTAATCTATAAGTTTAAATCACTGTTACCTGATATGCTTATAAAAATAATATCCCAAATAATGCATGGTTAATATTTTAAAATAGTAAATTACAGAGAAACAAAAAGTAAAAAGTATAATTCTATTTCTCAGTAAAAAAAGACTCTTATGAATTTAGTTTGTATAATGCCACATTATTTTTCTTTTTAAATAGACACTGAAATCTATATTTTTGGAAATTTGATCTTTTTTTGTCAGTTTTGTAACTACAATTTTTTTTACTACAAACATAACATATATATTTTCATGTCAATTTAATATATAGCTCATCATTTTAAATAGCAGCAGCGCACTGAATTATGAGGATGTACCATAGGAGGTTTAACCAATCTCCTATTGTTAGGATATTTTCTTGTATTAATTAGATTTATTGAGCTATAATTGATATAGAACCAACTGTAAATATTTAAAGTATACATTTTGATAAGTTTTGAAATATGTATACCCTCATGAAACCTTTACCAGAATCAAGATCATTAATATATTTGTCCTCCTGAAAAGTTCCTTTGTGTCTTTTTGTAATCCCTCCTTCTCTTCTCCACATACTGTACCATCTCTAGGCAAACCTTAATCTTCTTTCTAGGAAATGGAGAGAAAATATTTGCAGACTATATATCTGATAAAAGGTTAATACCCAAAATATGTAAGAAACTCATAACAACTCAACAGCAAAAAAACAAATAACTGGATTAAAAAAATGGGCAAAGGACCTGAAAGGGCATTTCACCAAAGAACACATACACATTGCCAACAGGCACATGAAAAGTTGCTCAATACCAGTAACCATCAGGGAAATGCAAATCAAAACCATCATGAGCTATCACCTGGTAGCATGGCTATTATCAAAAAGACAAAAGGTCTTCCGGAAAAATGGCGGCGTGAGGTGAGCCTCTGTAAAGCTCCCCTGGAATTTACAACGAATCGAACAACAAAAACTCCACAAAGGACTCCCTGCACAGCAGACAGGCAAGACGAAGAGGCCCACTACCGACTGAAATCACCTACAGGTGGGAGATTCTCGCGAGTGGAGGGAGGAGGAAAGGGAGAAGCTGCGGGAGAGGGAAGAACTCGGACTGCTAGGGCTCCGCTTGTGGCCCACAGGGCTGAGGGGACAGCATATACCACGGCTGAACCCAACGCTCACGGCAGAGACCTCAGAGAAAAGACTGAGGGAAAAAGGCTGAAAACGGTGGTTTAAGCCCTCACTGCCGAGCAGAGAATGGAGCCTTAGGCACTGAGACTAGCCGCCCCCTCCCACCCCTCCCAGAGCTCGCCCCGCCCCCACCTGCCCGGTGCTAGAAGCAAAACAGTAGCAGTGTCAGATCAAAACAACAGAAAATTTGCTGTTTTGAGAACTGTGGGCCGCAGTCACAAATTCACAGCCCAACTAGTTCCGGCAAAGGGGAGGGAGCCGTGGAAGCAGGACCGGCTGTGGTGGTGGTCGCCGCCATTGCTCTGGGCCACCTCTCACAACTTACCCTGCCCCTGACCCCACCTATCTGGGCGGATCCCTGCAGGAGTAAACAGAACTGCTGAAACATACGGGCTCTGAATCAGGAGCTGGAAGAGCTTTGGAACATCAAAAGCTCTCCGCATACCCACCTGGACACTGTGCCCTGTGACCTAGACGAACTATTAACAGAGGAGAAGCCCGTCTCCCAGGGAATCTCCCCATTGTGTGAGAAGCAGGAATAGTGCAGAGAAAACAGCACTACCGTGTGGGAGAAGAAAAATAAATTGCAGTTGGAGAAATAATAAGACATTCTACCAACAAATACTGGAAAACAAAAGAAAGACCTCTTCCTATCAACCTGTTGCAGAAGTCACTCCTGTAGATGTCTAGGAAGAGAAATAGTAAACCAGTAATCGCCATGAATAACCAAGGCAACAAGATAGCTCAGAAAGAAAGTGAAAAATCTCCAGAGAAGGCACTTAAAGATACAGAAATATGTGACTTAAGTGACAGAAAATTCAAGATTGCAGTTCTGAAAAAACTCAACGAGATACAAGAAAACACAGATAGGCAGTTAAATGAACTCAGAAACTCAATCAAAGAACAGCATGAGCATTTTACGAAAGAGATTGAAATTTTAAAAAAGAACCAAAGAGAATTTCTGGAGATTAAGAACTCAATAGAAGAAATTAAGAATGAAATCACCAGCTTAGGTAGTAGAGTTGACCAGATGGAGGAAAGAATCAGTGACATCGAACATAGAAACCTGGAAATGACACAGATAGAAGAAGAAAGAGACTTGAGACTTAAAAGAAATGAAAGAACTCTACAAGAACTTTCTGACTCCATCAGAAAGAGCAATATAAGAATAATGGGCATACCAGAGGGAGAAGAAAGAGAGAAGGGAACAGAGAATATATTCAAACAAATTGTCGATGAGAACTTCCCAAATTTGTGGACAGAACTGGACCCTCGAATCCAAGAAGCAAATAGAACACCTAGTTACCTCAATCCCAACAGGCCTTCTCCAAGGCACATTGTATTGAAGCTGTCTAAAATCAACGACAAAGAAAGAATCCTCAAGGCAGCCAGGGAAAAGAAGACGGTAACTTACAAAGGAAAGCCCATTAGATTATCATCAGATTTTTCAGCAGAAACTCTAAAAGCCAGGAGGGAGTGGAACCAAATATTCAAACTATTGAAAGAGAGAAATCATGAGCCAAGAATAATATATCCAGCAAAGATATCCTATAAATATGAAGGAGGAATAAAGACCTTTCCAGACATGCAGAAGCTGAGGGAATTTTCTAATACACGACCTGCACTACAAGAAATACTAAAGGAGGCTATTCGACCACCATCAACAGGGAGAATTTGTGGCAACCACAACTCAAAGAGGGGGAGAGTAAAGGCCTGAACCGGAATATGGGAATGGAGAAAGTAAGCGTGCTGAACAAAATGGAATACTCTAAATATCAAACTTTCTTTTACATAAACTTAAGGGTAACCACTCAAAATAAATCCAGAATTGAAATATATACTGAAATAAAAGAAGAAACAGAGGGAAACATCATAGAATACCACCACACAGAAATAATAGACAACAACAAAAAGGCAAAGAAACAATGGAGACACAGCCTCACCAGAAAACTAAAGATAGAATGACAGGAAATCCTCACATATCAATAATCACCCTAAATGTAAATGGACTGAACTCACCAATAAAAAGGCACAGAGTAGCAGATTGGATCAAAAAACTAAACCCAACCATATGCTGTCTCCAAGAGACACATCTCAGCTACAAGGACAAGCATAGACTCAAAGTGAAAGGGTGGAAATTGGCACTCCAAGCAAATGGAACCCAGAGAAAATCAGGTGTAGCCATAATGATATCAGATGAAACAGACTTCAAGGTGAAAAAGATAACAAGAGATAAAGATGGACATTTCATAATGGTGAAGGGGACTGTACAACAAGAAGACATAACAGTCATCAATATTTATGCCCCCAATCAGGGAGCACCGAAATACACCAAGCAACTACTAACAGAACTAAAGGGAGAAATTGACCAAAACACAATTATACTAGGGGACTTAAATACATCATTGACAGCTATGGATAGATCATCCAAACAGAAAATAAATAACGAAATAGTAGCCCTAAATGACACATTAGATGAAATGGACATAATTGACATTTATAGAGCACTTCATCCTAAAACATCAGACTTTGCATTCTTTTCTAGTGTACACGGAACATTCTCAAGGATAGACCATATATTGGGGCATAAAATCAGTCTCAACAAATTTAAGAAGATTGAAATCATACCATGCATATTCTCTGATCACAAGGCTTTGAAATTGGATATCAACTGTAAAAAGAAAGCGGGAAAAAACACAAATACATGGAGATTAAACAACATACTTTTAAAGAAGGACTGGGTCAAAGAAGAAATTAGAGGAGAGATCAAAAGATACATAGAAACAAATGACAATGAAAATACATCCTACCAAAATTTTTGGGATGCAGCGAAAGCAGTTTTAAGAGGGAAATTTATCTCATTACAGGCCTATCTCAAGAAACAAGAAAACTCCCAAATAAATAACCTCATGTTACACCTTAAAGAACTAGAAAAAGAAGAACAAGTAAAACCCAAGGTCAGCAGAAGAAAGGAAATAACAAAAATTAGAGCAGAACTAAATGAAATAGAGAACAAAAAGACAATAGAAAAAATTAATGTGACAAAGAGCTGGTTCTTTGAAAAGATTAACAAAATTGACAAACCCTTGGCTAGACTTACTAAGATAAAAAGAGAGAAGACACTGATTAACAAAATCAGAAACGTAAAAGGGGAAGTTATCACGGACACCACAGAAATACAAAGGATCATCCAAGAATACTATGAAGGACTATATGCCACCAAATTCAACAACCTAGAAGAAATGGACAAGTTCTTAGAAACATATAGCCTTCCAAGGCTGAACCATGAAGAACTGGAAAATCCAAACACACCGATCACCAGTAACGAAATTGAATCAGTCATCCAAAACCTTCCCAAAAGCAAAAGTCCGGGACCAGACGGCTTCACTAGTGAATTCTACCAAACCTTCAAAGAGGATCTAATACCAATCCTGCACAAACTCTTCCAAAAAATTGAAGAAGAGACAGTACTCCCTAACTCATTCTATGAGGCCAACATCACCCTGATACCAAAACCTGGTAAGGACAGCACAAAAAAAGAAAACTACAGACCAATATCTCTGATGAATACCGATGCAAAAATCCTAAATAAAATTCTAGCAAACCGAATACAACAATGCATTAAAAAGATTATTCATCACGACCAAGTGGGGTTCATCCCCGGGGCACAAGGATGGTTCAACATATGCAAATCCATCAATGTGATCCATCACATAAACAAAATAAAGGACAAAAATCATATGATTATATCAATTGATGCAGAAAAAGCATTTGACGAGATACAACATCCATTTATGATTAAAACACTTAATAAAATGGGTATAGAAGGAAAATACCTTAACATAATAAAGGCCATATATGACAAGCCCTCTGCAAATCTCATAATTAATGGAGAAAAACTGAAGCCCTTTGCTCTACGTTCAGGAACACGACAGGGATGTCCCCTATCACCTCTGCTTTTCAACATAGTGTTGGAAGTCCTGGCCAGAGCAATCAGGCAAGAGAAAGAAATAAAAGGCATCCAAATTGGGAATGAAGAAGTTAAATTATCACTCTTTGCAGATGACATGATGCTATATATAGAAAACCCTAAAGACTCCACCAAAAAGCTATTAGAAACAATCAACGAATACAGTAAAGTTGCCGGCTACAAAATCAACGCACAAAAGTCCATTGCCTTCCTATATACTAACAATGAAATCTCAGAAAAAGAAATACAAAAAACAATTCCTTTTGCAATTGCAGCAAAAAGAATAAAATACCTAGGAATAAACTTAACCAAGGATGTGAAAGACCTATATGCTGAAAACTATAAGACATTTTTGAAAGAAATTGAAGAAGACACAAAGAAATGGAAAGACATTCCGTGCTCATGAATTGGAAGAATCAACATAGTTAAAATGGCCATATTACCCAAAGCAATATACAGATTCAATGCAATCCCCATCAAAATCCCAAGGGCATACTTTAAAGAAATAGAACAAAAAATCATCAGATTTGTTTGGAACCACAAAAGACCCCGAATAGCCAAAGCAATCTTAAGAAAAAAGAACAATAATGGAGATATCACACTTCCTGACTTTGGCTTGTACTACAGGGCTACAATAATCAAAACAGCATGGTATTGGCAGAAAAACAGACACATAGACCAATGGAATAGAATTGAGAACCCAGAAATAAAACCACATAAATATGGACAGATAATTTTTGACAAAGAAGCTAAAAACATACGATGGAGCAAAGACAGCCTCTTCAATAAATGGTGCTGGGAGAATTGGATAGCCACGTGCAAAAGAATGAAACTGGACTGCTATTTGTCACCATGTACCAAAGTTAATTCAAAATGGATCAAAGACTTAAGCATAAGACCTGATACAATAAACTGCATAGAAGAAAACATAGGTACTAAACTTATGGACCTTGGGGTCAAAGAGCATTTTATGAACTTGACTCCAAAGGCAATGGAAGTAAAAGCTAAAATAAACGAATGGGACTATATGAAACTTAAAGGCTTCTGCACAGCAAAAGAAACCATTGACAAAATAAAGAGGCCACCAACTGAATGGGAGAAGATTTTTGCAAACAGTACCTCTGATAAGGGGCTAGTATCCAGAATATACAAGGAACTCATGCAACTCAACAACAAAAAAACAAACAACCCAATTGAAAAATGGGCAGAGGACCTGAAGAGACATTTCTCCAAAGAGGACATACAAATGGCAAATAGACATATGAAAAAATGCTCAACATCACTAATCATCAGAGAAATGCAAATCAAAACCACAATGAGATATCACCTCACCCCAGTCAGAATGGCTATCATCAACAAGACAAATAGTAACAAATGTTGGAGAGGCTGTGGAGAAAAAGGAACCCTCATACACTGTTGGTGGGAATGCAGACTGGTGCAGCCGTTATGGAAGGCAGTGTGGAGGTTCCTCAAAGAATTACGAATAGAATTGCCATATGACCCAGCAATCCCTCTCCTGGGTATCTACCCAAAAAATCTGAAAACATTTAGAGATAAAGACACATGTGCTCCAATGTTCATTGAAGCTTTGTTTACTGTGGCCAAGACATGGAAACAACCAAAATGTCCTTCGATAGATGAATGGATAAAGAAGTTGTGGTATATATACACAATGGAATACTATTCGGCAGTAAGAAACGATGATATAGGAACATTTGTGACAACATGGATGGATCTTGAGAGAGTAATGCTGAGCGAAATAAGTCAGACAGAAAAAGCAGAGAACCATGTGATTTCACTGATATGTGGTATATAAACCAAAAACAACAAAAGAACAAGACAAACAAATGAGAAACAGAAACTCATAGACACAGACAATAGTTGAGTGGTTACCAGAGGGTAAGGGGGGTGGGGGTTGGGGGGTGGGAGATGAGGGTAAGGGGGATCGAATATATGGTGATGGAAGGAGAACTGACTCTGGATGCTGAACACACAATGGGATTTATAGATGATGTAATACAGAATTGTACACCTGAAATCTATGTAATTTTACTAACAATTGTCACCCCAATAAATTTAATAAAATTAAAAATAAATAAATAAATAAATAAAAATAGAAGAAAAAAAAAAGACAAAAGGTAAGTATATTGGTGAGAATGTGGAGAAAAGGGAATCCTTGTACACTGTTGGTGGGAATGTAATTTGATACAACTATTATGCAAACAGCACGTAGGTTTCTCAAAAGGTTAAAAATAGAATTACCATATCATCTAGCAATCCCATTTCTGGGTTAGTATCCACAGGAAATGAAATCGGTATCTCGAAGAGATACATGCACTCCCATGTTCATTGCAGCATTATTCACAATAGCCAAATTATGGAAACAACCTAAGTGTCTGTCACATAAATAGATAAAGAAAATGTGATATATATTCACAATGGAAATTATTCAGCCTTAAAAAATGAAGTAAATTCTGCCATCTGCAACAACATGTATCGGTCTGGAGGACATTGGTGTCTGTTAAAAATCTTTCTTCATTTATTTGATTGTTTATTTATTTGATTGAGTTTTGAGAGTTCTTTATATATTCTGGATACAAGTCTTTTACCATATATATGTATATGATTTGCAATGTTTACTCTCAGTGTGTGCCTTGACTTGCCATTTTCTTAGTACTTTTTGAAGAGTAGAAGTTTTTTATTTTAATACAAAGTCCAAGTCTTTCCTTCTGGTTTTTATGTTATTTTTGTAAAGGATTTTACTTTAATGTATAGCATAAACTTCACATTACTTTATCTTTTTTGTTTAAGCAGTCAATTATCTTTTAAGGAGATTTAAATAATAAGAAAAGTCATGTATACTTACTTATGACATTACCATTTTGGGTGCTTTTCATTCCTTTGTGTAGATCCATATTTCCATCTGGTATCGTTTCTTCTACCTGAAAAAAAAAGTCTATGCATAATAGTTGCAGTGCTAATCTGATGGTAATGACTTATTTCTGCTTTTGTAGGTCTGAAAAAAAATCTTTATCCCATTTTAAAAAATATTTTCAAGAGGCACAAAATTCTAGGTTGACAGTTTCTTCAAAGATATTGCTCCACCATCTTTTTGCTTGCATTATTTATGATAATAAATCTGCTGTTATTCTTATGTTGCTCCTCTGTAAGTGACGTCTTTTTGTCTCTCACCACTTTTAAGAATTTCTCTTTAACACTGGTTTTCAGAAATTTAGTTACAGTGAGTCCAGGCATGCTCTATGTGCCTCCCATCCTCCTTGCCCAGTAGCTACCCAAAGCTTGTGCTTTTCATGATGAATGGCCGGAATATAGAAAAAGCAAATCAATCATGCAAGCACATTTCAAGCCTTTGCCTGTATTATGTCTGCTACCATTCATTGGCCGAAGCATGACATATGGTGACCCCCAAGTCAAAGGTTAAGGAAGTAAACTCCATCTGTCATGAGGCCATGGCAAGGCGTGAGGATTATGCTAGAGTTGTACACCTATACTGGAAGAAGTCCAGTACCTTAATTATAAACTTAGATGTCCCTAGTAGAAGACACTTGACACCTAGTAGAAGACACATGAAATAATAGCAAGAAGACTGTTATAATTGGCAGTATTTGTCCATTGGACATTTTCCCCCACTGTGGTTTCCATATCTACTCTCTTTTTTAGGAGTACATTCCAGGTCACCTCTTTCAGACTTTTGATGGTAAAACAAAAGCTTAAGAATATTAAGACCACAGAATTGTACACCTGAAATCTATGTAATTTTACTAACAATTGTCACCTCAATAAATTAAAAAAAAAAAAAAAAAGAATATTAAGACCACATCTTATCTACCCTGCTGGTGATGTAGGTGTAAGGAATGAGAAAAGATTTGTTTTCTTTTGTTTTGTAAAGGTAATTACATGTCACTGTGCTTCGTCATGTAATGAGAGATTTATGAGTGCTTCTCTGCCCTTTTATAGAACACTCCATAAACAGACAACCCCTTTGTGCTCTTTGTGTACGTCTATCAAATTACTCTTTGATATGAGTGCCTTAAGGGATAACTCTCAAGATTAAGGGAACAAAACCAAATAGACATTGAGCCTGAAGGAGCCAGCTACACATTTTGAAGACAGTGAAACTGGTATTATGGATATTTGATGATGGTAATTTTATGCAGATACACATAATTACTACTAATAATTAACAACATTAGCTTCCATTTCCATTTTGAGTATCTCCTATATATTATGTACAATGCATTTATTATCTTTATTACTCATGCAAATCTTACTGGGTATTATTATTCTCATTGTATGCATGAAGTAATGGAGGCTCAATGAAGATGAATTAATTGCCCAGAGAGAGACAACTAGCATTTGGCAAAATTGGGGTGCACTCTCAAATTTATCTCAAAGTCTCAGTAAGCCCATTATAGTCTAATGCCGCTTTTCCTCCATGATCTCTAACTTTCCATTTGTTTCCTTCAGGGATCCATTAGGCTCATAAGGGACTAATGGACATATTTGTACAGCCTACATTTTTACAGAGGACTTGCAGAGCATGGAGAATTCCTCGGCAGGTCCTCAGGGCCCATGTTTGAGAGATGTGGGACCGGGTCTTGGCAGCAGCTTGGGAGAGCGCTGGAGTCAGAGTTATTTGACTGCAGCCCTGCCTACCTGCAGTGGAGCAGAGAGACCCAGGGAAGGAGAGAGCGTCTTTTAGCCCAGCCTCCTCATCCCCACATGGAGCAATGATGCTATCTGCCCCTCATTTTTTGGAAAGATTAGACAAGGCAGATAAAATGCAGTTAGGAAAATATTAAAGTCATTCTTTAAAGGCAGTGATAGTGTTGTCATCGTTAGTTTGCAACTAAGTGCATTCACATGGGTTAATGTTCAGTGTACAAAGTGCTTAGCGTGTTCTAAGTGTAATACAAGTCTTTTCACAATATTATAAATATGATTTGTACTAACATAAAAATGAGTGAAAAACAAACTTTGAATAGACGCCAAGGGAATCAGTTAACAGTTTTGTGATTGTAGTTATTAAAGAAAGAGGGATCTCAGAAAAGCGTTATCCTTGTGAGATTTAAAAAGTATATATGAGGAGTAATCATGCTGCAAAACAGATAACTCCACCTGTTCTCCTCACTGGGGTATAGTTTTGGGGGACTTTATTTCAGCTTTGGCCCTTACTGCGTGACTTGAGCTTGGGTTAGGCCCAAATTGTTTTTCCTATATCATGGTACCATATTAAATGAACAAATGTTAATGTTTAGATGATAATTTTTTGCTATTATCATAGCAGGACTTTCATTCTATGTCTTATTTGACTAACTTTCTTTCTAATCCAAGAATGTTATGGGGGTAGGAGCTCATTTTGTAGTGAATGTTGGGGGACATCGTTCTCTTTCTCTCCCTCCCTCATGCACACAGTTGAGACAAACAGTTATGGATGAAGAATGGATTATATAATAACGAAATCCAGGGACAGGGTACCTCTGAGAGGATGAGGCAGGTGGGATGTGGTCACAGTAGACAGTGATCCCTTTATTTTTAGATTTAGCATCACAGCAGTGGGCCGCTATAATGGGTCAAAGCCTTGGCCCATTGTATCCATCTGGTCATCTGTAATTCTTGATCTGAGATTTCTGAAATAGCAGAGAAGGAAATTCCTTAGGTCTTAATGGCATCAGGATACATCTCTCAGACATTGTTGGCTGGACTTGAAGCTGGACAAAGGACAGGAACTGAAATCTGGGCCACATTCCTGGGGGTCTTGGGTTATACTTGGCCGGAATTAGTGTTTCCCCTCTCATCACATTTAGTTAGCAACTCTGGGAACACATGATGAGCCACCTAAATCATAAGCTATCAAAGCCTGCTTTGTGGATATCGACTGATATTAGAAAATTATGCATGGATTATATCACGAAGTCTTATCAGATTCAAGATCATACATGTTTTGTTTTAACAGAACGAAGTCCCTGAGGTGAAGAAAGAAGAGACTTTGTTGGATCTGGACTTTGACCCTTTCAAGCCTGAGGTAGCCTCTGCAGGTTCTGCTGGAGTGACCCACTCACCCATGTCTCAGGTATCAGGTGGTTTTTATGTTTGAAGGTGATATTCATACATGTTAGTAAGCTCAGTAAGGCAACAGATGCGTTTTCAGTGACCCCTCTCCTTTTCAAATGACTATCTACTTTTTGTTTTGGTTGACAGATATTTCTTAATGGGAGGGAAGAGTAGAAAGAGGATCTTATCATTATCAATTATTCTAAAGCTCCCCCTCCCATTAGCATTCTCTGTCCGTAGAGCTGGAATAACCATACATTCCAGTTTGCCCAGGAATCATGCATCTAATAGTACTTATTAATAGTACCCCCATCTTGCACTCAAAAGTATCCAGGTTTAGATATTACATTTTATGGGTTCTCTCAATAAAGCCTTTTCTTTTGGCGTTGGGTTTAATCTTACTGTTTTCTCTACTTTCCTTCCTCATACTTTGCAAATTACCGCATGTTTGAAATAACCATGAGAGTATACCCCAAAAGAAATGTTTTTCAGTATGGATAGTTTTGAACTTGATGTTCTCCTCCACATTGCCGAAACGTCCTCATTTGATCTTGATGATATCTCGATGCAGACTTAGCCTTAGCCTTACTTATCCAAACGCATCCTTGCTCATAACTCCCTCACTCCCAACATTTTTCCAATTTCAGTAGTTACTGTGATAGCATTCTCCATCAGAGGGATGCTGATGGAGATGCTGTGAGGACCTGTGGTTGAGTCCTCTGCAATATAGTTAATTTACAATTGTCTGTGTTTGCGGAAAGAAGTTAACTCAAAATTTGGCTAAACAGAAATAATTTATGTGTCAGTATTTTTTATGTGGTTGGGGCCTCATCATTTAAATTTGGGCAAATCCAAAGATGCTAGAATATACTTCAAATTAATTAATGAAGGTTTATTGTAAAACTCATCTTAGGAATTGAGACCCAGCTCAAATTTCTGGTCTTTAAGCCTTCTTGATACCTTACAGTAAGCCACTGGGGAACAAACAGATCAATATGAACCTCAATAAATAAAGCTTCTCCTTCATTCATGCTTTGTTCCAGATGATTGGTGTTCTGAGGGCCTCCCTGTTGTAATATAGGAACAATAAAAGTCTGAGATGTCAATAAAGCAGAAAATTAAGTAGATCAAACACTAACGTTAAAGGTGTTTTGAAAAAATTGGGGCTCTTAGATGAATGTTTCAGAAACTTCTATTAATTCCCTTTTAGGAGATTCATCATGTGCATTAGAATATTAAAAGCTCCAATAAGTCCTGTGTTTAATTTGTTTAATTTAGAGTTTCTCAAATTTGTTTGACTACACAAACTGCTTTTAATGAAACTTTCTTAACATTCATTAGAATATTCTCTAAAACATACTTTGGGAAGTGTTAATGTAGTAATTGTCAGCAGGTTTGAGGGTTCTGCCTTGGTAGCCAAGAAAAGCAGAAAATGGGTGTACAAACCTTTCTGGATACTTCCTTCTCAGCACTGTCACGTAGACAGCCCGCAGAAGCCCAGACTTCCTCCGCCTTACTCATTCGTTACTGTAGGGGCAGAAGCCAGTTGCTCAGTGGCTGCTGTGGCGACCAGTGGGTGGTACTCCACAGCATTTCTGTCTGCATGTTTGAATGGCGAGAAACCTCTTTTGTATCAATCTGTGATTAAATTAATCCATACATCACGGAACTTTGTGTGGATTTAGGACTGGGTCTTTCAGAATTAAAAAGAAAAAGTAACTTTGGTTAAATCTTCAGAAGCCTTAGTTCTGAAGAAAAACATTACTGCAGTTAGGACAATCTGCTTGTGCCCCCATGTTCTTCCTCGGGCCAGGTAACAAACTGCTCTGGCTTCCCAGTGGCCATAATTGTGTCACAGCACTGCAGAGTTGTCCTGCTATCCAGCTCTAATCACATTCTCCTCTTTTGCCAAGACATCTTAGGCTGAGATAACCAAGAGAACAGAACCATTTGCTTCTGCTGGCCCTCTTGCTCCTTCACTCAGAGCAATCTACCTTACCCATCACCTGATCCTGTGTTTTAAATTGATGTTCTTGCTGCTAGCAGAACACCTCACCTTGTGATCTCTGCAGCGTGCACACGAGCTAACACATCCTTTCACGAGCCTGAGGATCGATAAACACGACGTTTTCCATTGCTGCCTTCCTTTGGAGAAAATACTGCTGCTGTCTGCATTATGTGGGGGTGTGTAGTAGCTTTTAGGAGCTGTGATTCTTATGGGGCTGTGAAGCAAGAAAGCATAAACTACCTGGAGAATCAGAAAATACAGCTTAGATGCGAAGGAGTCCAAGTACAAATAACTGACTTTCAGTGGAGGTGTTCTGCTCGCCTTTCTTAGTCATTCTTCGCGTACCTACTAACCCGAGACCAGCCAGGCTGCACAGAGATGTGGGCGGGCGGGGCAGTGCAGTTGGAACAGGTCCAGACCAGCAGCTGGCTTCAGTCAGAACCACAGGGCCCACATTTTGTAGTACAGAATACAAATGAGACATCTCTGGGCCCATCTGGAAGCTGTCATATTCTTCAGATGGTGCCAGGCTGTCTAATTTGCTGTTCACATGTACTGATTCTAAACAAGTGCATAATCATGGATCAGTTCTAGGCACAAAGACATGGGCAGAAAAGAATGTGGCTTAGCAGTGATTCTCAGTCATGGACAAAGAAGAAAGAGAGGTCTCCACACACAGGAAAAGTCATTTTTGAACCATCTGGATTCATTCCCCAGGATCAATAGTCTTTATAATTAAAATGCCAGTAGTAAGAGTAAGTTATCCATATATCTTAGAGGACACCCTACTAATTTCCGTGATTGCCAGTTAATTGAGCTGCATGTTATCTAATTCAACATACCGAAGAACTACTTTTCTGGGGTTCATTTACCATCAAACTTGTCATTACGTATCCTTCTTCAATTTGGTGTGGGGAAGAAATAGCATTAGCAATGCTTAGACTCTACATTTCCTCAAAGATTGATAAACTCTAATATCTGGACACCTCGTGTACTTTATTTAAGTGTGTGTGTGTGTGTGTGTGTGTGTAAAGTAAACTCATACATCAGGATTCAGATATACTTTTACACTTTTATAGCAAAAGGCACATTGGTTAAACCTGTGCTATCCAATATGGTAGCCACTAACCACACTTAGCTATTTAAATTTAAATGACATAAAGTTATGTAAAACGAAAAATTTGATTCTCTTATACCAGCACATTTCAAATTCTCAATGTGACTAGTGGCTACCATATTAGACAGCACAGCTACAGAACATTTTTATCACCAAAGAAAGTTCTATCGATCAGTGCTGTAGTAAATGTTTCAAAAATGTTTATGATTTTATTTCAAGAACTTTTATCATCTCAGTATTTTTATGTGCTTGGGATTTATATACTAACAGTATTTTTGTTTGCCTGTTTGTTTTCAGACATTGCCCTGGGACCTATGGACGGTAAGAGTACTAAGAACTCCGTGTTTTGATGTATCTGCAGCCCTAGAAATTTGTAAGCTTGTTATATTTTATTTCATCTGTGATAGCAAGAAGACCCAAACGTTTTTGATAATAATATAGTCCTGTAGAATAACCATCAGCTCCCTGATGGTCCCAGGTATTACCAGCACCTGGAAGCAGAGAGTGTCGGTGCTTCAGACTCCTGGATGAGCAAGAGTTTGGTGCTGTGCCCCTTTATGCTTCTCCTGTGATCATTGGTGGTTAGAGAAAATGTGGTAGTGAACGACATGCATGTGTGTTATTGCTCTCTAATAGAATACAAGAAAAGCATGGATGAAAAAATATACGGGATGGTCCCTCTGCACGGGGAACCTTTTTTTAATTATTATTATTTTCAATGAAGCTTACGAATTTGAGCTTTAGAGCCAGACAGCCCTGGATTTGAGTCCAGACTCTGCTTCTTATAACAATATGACTTTGATCAATTTTAAAACCCTTTAAGCCTTAGTTTTTCTCATCTATAAAATAAGGGTAGTGACACCTATTGCAGAGGGTTGTGTGATGATTCAGTGAGATAATATTTGTAGAGTATTTAGCTCAATGCCTGGTATGTATCAATAAAAGGTAGATATTACTGTAATGTGATTTATTCAGCTAATCAGACAAGCAAGTATGAGTACTTCCAGAATTTAGAGTTAGGAAAAAGACACAACAGAGCTTTGTGGTGAGAGCGTGTGTGCTGTGAAATTAGGAAACTGACTGCACCCACGTAGAGGCTCCCCTCCTCTTGGGTAGGTGCTTTGTGTCCCTCGTCTTAGCATAGCCTTGGTCACATGGTCTTAAGCCAACTTGAATTGCATGCTTTTTAGTGAGACAGCAACAGGAAAGTTTGGTAGATCTAGGAGCCTGTAGTCTTCTGAAGTCATATCGCTACTTTCTTTCCTTTAAGGAAAATGATGACTGTCCCCTTCCCTGCCATAGAAGCAGTTTTATACTGCACAGCACAGGGTCCTTGAAGCATCGTGGAACACTCTCAAGAGAAGAGCTAAAAAATGTTCATTGAAAACATCTTTTATAGTGAGCTGGTTTGACTTGTATATTCGCAAAAGGGGATGCATGGATTAACGTTCAAGCCATTTGATTTCTAGCCTCAATTTTGAGTTAATTTCTTTTGAGATTAAGAGGACAGTGCTAATTTTTTGTTATTCCAGTATTTCATATCTTTAGTTGGAGCTCTACCACGTTTTTCCTTCCCTCGCTGGGAAGGATATGGTGAGGGAGGAGGTACCATCTGGAAGGAACAATGACTATTTTAGAGGACAAATCTGCTAGGAGTGGTAACAGTGATAAGATTACAAAACAATAGCTCCCTGGACACAATAACAGCTACCCAGTGTTGTTTCTTTATATCCAGGCCAAGCTTCTAGGCTGAGAGGGTGTTGGGGGGAGGCTGAGGAAACTTCTCCAGGTAGTCAGAGTGATTGGTATAAGACCAGCCTCCATCCAAAATCCACGTCAGAGGCAGAACCAAGTTCAGGCCGAGTTTAGAGACGACTTGACCGATGCTGTCAGAGCAGATGATACTGTGTGAGTTTGTGGCTTCCGGTGCTTAATGTTCTCATGTTAGCAGGCGCGCTTATTTATTTGAAACTTTTCATTTCAGAGTCTGCTGCAGCAGAATGTTTCAGTAGCCATAAAACATTCTTGTCGATACTAGAAAATGACAGGCTCTTTATGTTTCAATTGTGTAGTCTTAAACAGTGTTGGAACAAAACTCATTCCTATCACAAAAAGTGGTAAAATTTAATCTCAGACCAGTGAAAGCTACAACCTTTAGAAGAAAGTTGACTCTGGACAGCATGGGGTTTTAATATGCTAGTGAATTTTCTTCTCTTGCCTTGTGATTTTTATTATTTATTCTTTTTACTCATACAGACAAGCACTGATTTGGTACAGCCGGTAAGTAAATATCCAGAAAATTCTGGATTGTTTTTTCTTTTGTATTTAATATGTATTACATACATGGTATATTATCTAAAATGAGCTTTTTCTTTTCTCTCATGGCATTGCTTATCACAGATTTAACCTTAAGCCATTCCATTGAAATGCTCTCTAGTTTGTTTAACTGGTGCTACCCAACTGAAGAGCTTTGTGTTTCTCATCGACTCTCACCGTGATCTATTTTATCTTATGTTGTTGTTTTTTGTGTTTTTTTTTCTTTTGCTGTTCTGCATACTCTAAAGACTGACTCTTCAAAAAGTCTTTCCCTGTGTAACCTGATCATGGAGGAAACTCCAGACAGTGGGTTGGCCGAAGAAATTCAAAGATCTCAGATTGATCTAGGTGTACTTATTTGGGGCCCTGATGCTAGCACAGACAGTGTCAGCCAGGAAATTATCCACGGTGGGTCTCAGGAAGACTCTGCGTGTCTCTCTGAAGCAGAGCAAGACGTGGGACTACCCACCGGGATGCTTCCTTCTGCTGATGGGCACACTGTAGCCAAACAGGGTGAGCGTGTCCCGGGGCCTGCCCCTCCATGTGGAAATGCACTCCTGTCCCCAAAGCCTGTGCCTCAGGCTGAACTTGCCACTGCGGCTTGTATGGAAATGGAACTGCCTTATGATTTACCTGATTCAGAAATGCCAGCCATGGAAACTGGTGGCCTGGTCAAAGAAAGTCAAGAAGATGTTAAAAAGTCAGAAGAAGAGGAAACAAAACAGAAGGTAGAAGATTCTATGTGGGCAGGTGTGGAGACATGTGAAAAGGTAGACACTGGAGCTATTGATATCAAGACACTAGAAGGTACAGAGGAATGACAAGAGACAGTGTGTGAAAGTACAGGAAACAGGATAGTTGATCTTAAGACAATAGGAAAGCAAGACCAGGAGACCTTAAAAATGAATGAAGTGGAAACTAGGAAAGATCTAAGAGTTAGGTGTAAGGAAATTGTGAAGACTGATGAAAAGTATTTCAAGATAATGGGCCTATTAGAAAAAGACAGGGAAAGAGTAGATATGGCAGGTGAATTTAGTGACAAAGACAAAGGGCTAGATGAGGGGATTCAAGTAGTAATAAATACTTGTGAAATTGTAGAGGGCTTTGGAGCTAACCTTGGCAATCACGCAGATATTTTGAATCGGCCTTTCCAGGCTAACTCTGTATCTAATATTGAAGATGCCAGCCCTGAGGGGTGGGATTTAACTAGAAAAGACATTAAAAAATTTTTAATCAACCCTCCAAACTGTGATATAATATATCACGAAGCACACGGCAGTGTCATGATGAAGAGATTCAGAGTAAGTCAATGTTACATGCTCCTGGAGATGACAAGGATGAAAATTAGGCTGTTGTTTTATCAATAAAACATGAAGTGATAGCTCAGTCTAGGACAGATCTTAATTATTCTTTGGAAAGAAACACAAGAGACTGGGGTTTGTGTAAGGCATAAGATTCATTAATAGAGGTGTCTGAGAGTACAGTGACTGGGAACTGTAATCATACCATTAACTTGCCAGGAATTGTAAAAACAGACTCTTGGGGAACAGATCCAGGTCAAATCTTCTAGCCAAGCTTGGATTCAGCAATGAGTGATAGGGATATATTGGAATTCTCTGGTATACCAGATGGCCAAGCAAGTGGATTTGCCAGTTGGCTTGATTCTATTAACCATTGGCCTATCAGAGATATGGGATGCTTAGATAATTGCTGGGAACATTTAGATATAGTTGCAAGCAAGAAAGGGCTGGAGGTAGACTTACTGGCAGGTGTATGTGAGGAACAAGCCATTGATAACTGCTGGGAAGAAAGCCAAGAGAGAGTTAGAACATTGGTTCTGGGAACCTCCCAGAATGCTAGCACCGGGAGCTCTGCTAGTCCCCAAGACAATGGCATCAACAACTCAGATTTATCTGAAGATGAACTTGCTAACCAGAGATATGGATTGTTGTACCAAGAAATAGAGGCTGGTAAAGAAGAGGTACATACCCCATATGTAGTATAGACTAGTCAACAATTTCTGTAGGTTCTGTTTTTCCTCATGTTTCCTGCCCACTTCATTATCCATCACTATCTTTTCTGAGGCCTGCCTCATCTGCTTGACAGATTGTTGTTCCTATACTTCTTACCTCTTGAAATCTGTGCAAACCAAACACAAATAGGTTGACCAAAAAAAACCAAAACAAACAAACAAACACAACACAACACACACAAACACACACACGAGGATGATTATGTTGGGAACTAGTGAGAGTCTATTTTACCATCCATTTACTGTGTTTATTTTTCCTACTTTCATTTTTACTGTTCAAGTACTAAATATATATAGAACAGACTGGGTAGAAACATGTCATGTGCTTTTATTTGGGTAACTACTTTACTGTTCTTAAGTAGTTACCCCAATAAAAGCACATGACATGTTTCTACCCAGGTCCACTAAAACTGTAGAATCTCATAATAGGTGTTCATCAAAAAATCTAACAAAATAATGTGTTAGAGAAATACTGGAAATGCTTCTTCTAGATTCTATCAATGTCTGCAGAAAAGAGCTATTTCTCTGGAATCATCTCATTATCGAAAAAGTGGGTTTGGTTAGCACTGAGGCACTCACCAGCAGTAATTGTAAAATATAGTCCATGTTGTTTTTTTGTCAGCCTATTTAAAATAATACAGTATGGCCTTTTGCATTTCCTAAGCACTTTCATGCACAGCACCCTTTCGTATTATTTTAAAATTTGTGGTAGTCTTTACTTTCCAACCTATATAATAGACATTCACTGATCCTACAAAAATTGGTAAAAAATAATAGTAATGTACTCTGATTTCTATTTCTATTTAGGCTTCTGGTGGTTCATTTAATGGATTCACCCAGGTAAGAAATCGATTTGCTGGCAAAATTCATCTGTTGAAAATGATGCAAATTTTTAAAATAAGGATGTCTGTGTCACTGGTATGGCATAATGATTAAGTGTGTCAACACAGAACTACTTACAAATTCAGTAGTGGAGACAGTGATATTAACAGTATTGACATTGTAGGATTGTTGTGAATATTAAATGAGGTATGCCCAGCAGCATGTACTAAGCCCTCCATGACTGTAGTTAGTTATTGTTAATATTATTGGCTATTCCATAGGCTTCTGCCTTCTGCTGCTTCCTCAACTGTCCTGATCTGAGAGATCCACTAGATTCAGCTGTTGGAAAAGAGGAGAGAGGTTTGTTTTGAATTAATGAAACTGGTCTTTAGAAAATATGAGACGTTTTAGGAGCATTTTTCTAAAGATTCAGACAAGACTTGTACTACACAAAACTGTCCCTCTTCAGTGGTTCTCCAGAAAGGAGCCATTGGAAGATCAGAAATCAGTTTGGCTCTGGCCAATAAGGCAGTATTTTCCTTGTAAGTCTGTGGAGGAGGAGCAACAAGATGGACTGTCCCATTCATTGTATGTGTCCCAACAGATGGACAGTTGTAACCCAGGTAAAAGGCAGACCACATGGCTACAAATTCAGGGAGTAAGTTCTAAAAAACCTCTTGAACGGAGACTTTCAGCAAAAGCTTTTCTGTGATGAATGCTTTTTCTTAGAATATTAGACATGAACAATTTCAAATTTTAATGTTTAGAATTTCTCAATTGGAAAGTTTGATTACTTTCCCTCATGTTACCTATAAAAAGATAGAAACCACTCACGCACCCACACCCAAATACAGATACACACAAACACAGAGATGGTAAAGCGTCTTTTCCATCTGCTTAAAACTTAGGGTCATGAGAAAATTTGGGTCATAAGAATTGTTATTCACTTCTCATTTCTAAAATATGTATTTTTATCAGTTATAAATGCACAAAATTAAAGAGTATAAAATTTTGTAAGGGTGTTTTATTTAAAATCTTCAGACCATCACATACCCCTCCATTTCCTGTTTTTGAGAGGTAAATGCTTTCACTTCTTTTAACAGATTCTCTGGTTTCACCCCGACATGTGTGCATGACTTTCTTTTAATGCTCCTTTTTGATTTCTAAAGCATCATCTGTTGACTCATCTCTTGGGAAGGTGAGGACTTAAAGCACTTACCACCTCCTACCTTCACCATTCACCCCGTCTTCTGCTCCCTGCCTTTCTGACATAGTTCCGTCATAGCCATCAGTACCCAAATCATGACGTTTATATTTATTTCCTTTTATGCCAATGTTTTGTTTTCCTTTGAGGAAATAATGGTAGAGTCTTGTTTGTTGGTTGGTTTGCATAGTTTTCCAGGTACTTATCACTAATTCAATCCCGTACTCTGTAGTATATAAATCTTTCCTCATTTTGTTGGAAAACAAATATTCAATCAGTTTCATCTTGAAGAACTAGAACTTGACTGTCTGTCCTTTTGGACTGCTCCAGCCTAAACTGGGGACTCTAGCTATGGCACAGCTGCTACCACAGGCTCTCCCATGAAGTCTGTCCCAGGATATGCCATCACCGCGCTCTCATGTCAATCGCTCTTTTCTGGACATAAATTTTCCTTATTTATGGTCTGATTCCACAAATTAAAACACATCCTCACCCACAAATTAAAGCACATTCTTTAGGAGCTTACCAAAAAAGTGTGTTATATATCTGAAAATGCCTTATCTATACACATAATGGACTGTTAGTTTCAATATCATATTGTAAGTTGTAAATTGTTTCCCTTAGAATTTTGAAGAAATTATTCTACTTAATTCAACCTCCTAATGTTGCTACTGAGAAAGTATCTTTTTGATTCTTCATATTTTGTGAGAAACTTTTTTTTCTCTTTTTTTCTGCCCCTTGTATACCACTCTCTTTTTTTTCTCTTTCTCTCCGGAAGTTTGTAAAATTTTATTTTCCACCAGTGTTTGTGAAATTTTACAGCAGTGCAGTCTCTAGGCTCTTTTAATCTAAAAATTTGTTTTTCAGTTGGGGAATTTTTTTTTTATTTTGATGGTTTCTCTTTTATTTTCTTTGTTCTCTCATCTTGTAACACTTTCTTTTTCGTAGGTTGGCTTCCTGAGCCTCTAATGATTTGTTTTCTTTGCTATTTCCTTTTCTCTGTCATCTTTCTCTAGTTTCCAACGCTTCTAAAATATTTTCACTTCTATATATATGTATTTAATTTCCAAGAGCTTTTTTTGTTTACCAAATACTTGTTTTTAATAGAATCTTTTCTTACATCAGGGATACATCTTCCATTGTATCTCTGAGGGTATTAATAATAATTTTTGAAGATTTTTTTCCCTTGAAAAGTCTTCGTTTTTTGTCTGTTTTGTTTTTTACTGTTCAGTTTCTTTTTTTGATATTTGAGACTTTTCTTAAATGGCTGGTGGTCTTGGCTGTCCACTCATACTCAAGAATACTTAAAAGCTGTCAGGAAACTTGTGGAAGCAGGTTGAGCTTATTGACTATGGGCATTGTTCTAGGATTTTCTGGCTCATTTTTCATATTCAGGAGGCCCTGATGTCAGATTCTTTAGGCATTTGTCTTTTCCTAAGCTGGTGAGATTTCTCTGGGAAGACTCTTCTGGTCAGCTGTCTGAGGTGTGCAAGCCTGGCTGCCAGTGTAATGGGAGGTGAATGGGGAAGAAGTTAGAGGTTGGAGGGAGAGGGAACAATGTTCTCCACTTTATTTTGTAAATGCTCCCTTAAGCCTGCTGCATCCCTGATATGCCTGTGTGTCCCCAGTCCAGAGACCCTCTGTTTCAGTCTCTATGGAAATAATCTCAAGTCTTGTACTAGGGTGGGAAGGGATATTGCTTGTTTTTCAGATAGATGAGAGTACCTCAAGTTCTAATTACTTTTTAATGGACTTTCAACCAGTTTCCTGTCTTTAGCACAATCCTAACTTCCATTTCCCGTGGTTCCCATGTTTCTAATTGTTGATCCATTAGGAATTCTGAGTAATAAAATCATGTTGCTTTTTAGCGTTTCTCATATACTCTTAGAATTAAGATATTTTTGGATCCAGCAAGTTACTCATTGCTCATTTGTCTGCTTTTCAATTTCAAAATTTCGTTGCTCTTATTTTTTTTCCTTTTTATGTTTTTTTTTTTTTTTTTTTTCACTTATGGGTCTATGTCGTTAAAATTTTGCTTTGTAAAACTCCCCTTATTGTTGTTTAGTTTGAATTCTGAATTCTGGAGATTACAGAGGTGATTTCAATCTACCATCTTTAACCAAACATCACTAGTTTATCTTTTCTGTTGGAGAGACCTTGATGTCAAATTTTGTAGGTACTTTTTTTCTTGATCTGGTTAGATTTCCTAAGAAAGACTCTTCTGATCTCCTGCCTCCTGGGTGTAAGACTGGCTACCAATATAATGAGAGATGAATAGTCCCTAAAGATCATTGTTCCCTTAGATTCCTCCAGCTTGATTTTAGGTTATTAGGTCAGTGAATATATTGCATAAAATTTTTAAGTTACGGCTCGTAATTAAGCTGTATTAAGTCACACATAGGTGAGATAGTAAGATTGAGTTTCCAACATTTAAAAAGCTTAAATTTGTAGCTTAGAGCCACTAAATTCTAATTCATTGTAGATTTCCAGAAGAGAATCTGCAGACCAAAAATACCCTCTGAAGGCACTGTTTACTTAATGTCTCTTATCGTATCCTCCTATTCTGCTAGCTCAGATTTATATTTAAAATAACTACTGTTAAAAATAACTTTTGCATTCTTTTTTTGCTTTTCTGATTAGAATATAAGGAGACTTCTAAAAACTTTATAATATATTTATTGACACAGTTGATGGGACTTAATTTAAATGGTATTTTTGTTGTTACTTTTTTAGCAAATTAGCAAGAAACTTGTATTTTTTAATCTTCTATTTTCTCCCTGATTTTCAGCCCCAGGACACTTCATTATTCACGATGCAGACAGACCAGAATATGATCGGTAACTTGGTAAGTCAATTTTTATTTGTGTTTTTGAGAAGTTAATAGTTACTGCAGAATGTCCTAAGGTTGATGATTTTAGGTTATCCAGAGCTTGAATGTCCAGCATGTGGTTTCTGCAACCCCCTCTTTTCTAGAAAATAGGAAGGAAAGCTTTTGACAAATCTCAATGTGACTTTGAATGTGCTTGTTTCTATTTATAAAGGCACAGTGATAACAGCCAAAACCAAAGTCTCCTAATTGTGGGCTTTGGTAGAACACAGTAAATCCATCAAGGATGTAGATGTTTCCATGTGACTATAACTTAAGCTACAGGATTGAAAATCAAATTGCAGCAATAATTCATGCTTCAAAATAGATCCTTGCTTTTTCTTGAACTATTACAGAAGCTACACCATTTCTCATCTTCTCCTATCTTTTTTGTGAGTTGCAGAAAGAAATAACACATAGTAGAGATGTGATTCCTACTTTGATGAGAGATGAGATGAGAGAAGAGCTTAGCTAGAGAGTCAGGAGAAAGCAGTTACCCTTGATGTTAGAAGAGATTCCTATAAGGTAGATGTTGCATTTATCGTGGGAAACCTTTCTAGCAGCAGCTTACTAGCAAAGTTGTATGACGAGACCTTGTGTGATGTCACTTGTGAGCTTGTCAGTGATACACTACAGAGGATTTGGCTCTTTGAGGATTAGTGCACAAGGGTTATTCATAGCTCACTGGTTTTCCCATGGGAATGGTGTATAATTATCCGAGCTCCTGGCTTTTACATTGGAAGTGTAGAATTGCTTTTAAGTAGAACGATTTTTTTCTTTTTGGATGATTACATTTTTAAGTAAGGAATTCTGGGAAATTTGTCTTAAAGGTTAATTTGATATTTTTCAAAGGTAAGTGTGTTTCTAATACCTTGTCATAGATTGTCATACTTT
Source organism: Rhinolophus sinicus (assembly GCF_057876585.1). Classification (NCBI taxonomy): domain Eukaryota; kingdom Metazoa; phylum Chordata; class Mammalia; order Chiroptera; family Rhinolophidae; genus Rhinolophus; species Rhinolophus sinicus. The sequence goes on along the minus strand of NC_142504.1, from coordinate 52,305,514 downwards.
TGCCTTTTGGGTAACCAAGTGAAAGGTGGAGTCTGTGCGGCCTTCAAATAAAGATATAAATGTTTTAAGTAAAAATTAATGTTGGTGTTAATAATGGAGCTAGAGAGACACGTATTTCATGTTCATTGATGAGTCTCAGCCTGGGTAATGATGGAATAAGGGTTATACTGATGCTGGATGCTGAGATTTTAAATTGTCAATTGTGAATGGGTGAAGATAAATGGAGAAATACAGGTATAAAGGAAAGACAATGGGTCATAATTAAACTCACACCTATTACTTTGATGCAAAATCCAGGCATAGAATCCAGTGTTTTAAAGTTCCTCTGAACTTCTCTCCAGGCCCCATAACTGGTTCTAGGCACTTCCATTTTCTGTCCTTCCCTTCTCTTGGTATTTAGTCTCTGAAGCAGACGTCTTGCACCTCTTTTCATTGGGGAACTTAGCTTCATTATGCCCAGCACTGCATCTGCTCTGGCACTGGCTTTTCCTGTGGGGATCGAGGAAATCATAGTGAACATCTGTCTCCTGGTGAGTTGTGATTATATGGGATGATCCCAGGAGCAGGACAGTTTGCCAACCTTTGGTCGTTGACTGTTCTCAGTGAGGTAGAGGTTGAAGTTGTTAGTCAGCTTCCCAGACTACATTTCATAGCCTCACAGCACATTCCTTGAGTGCAGATTTAAACCTTTTGAATCTGCCAGCCTTGCTCAGAGCTTGGAGTTGCCTCCATGACCCTTTGCATTTCTCACCAAATTAGCTCTCCCAAGACTGGAGAAGCAGGACTATAAGTCAAATGTCACATTGGAATATGGCTAGACTCTTAGGCCCACTCTCTTGATCCATCTCCTCTGATTGACTTGCTTTTCATCTAATCATAGAGGATACTGGAAAGTGTAGGCCAAGTTTATACTACTTGTTTTGTTCTAAATGAATATTTCCATTTCTGAGTCTCTGAGTTAAACCATTGTGGCATCCTGCTGCCACCAATAAATGTTGACTACCCCTCTCCTCTAATATATAATTATCGCTACTCCAGAAAACAATAGGAAATCATTACCAGTGCTCATAAATGGGTATGGCAAGGTACCAACCCATTTGCAATGTCTGTCAGAGGAAGCATCTTATAGAAAAAGAGTGGTTGAAGCAGGGCACAATTCTGACAGGACTATTTTAGATCTTTCCATGAGATGTTCACAATTTACCTTTGTTTTTCTTTCTATCTTGACAAAATAATTACAATTTTATACTATCTTAGAAAGAATGGAAGGGCGACTTCTACTTCAAAATTTAAGGAGCTGATTGTATGTACAGTCGTGCTGTCGTGTTTCCTCCTTACTCATCATTCAGTGAGTTATATTTATCCCCCTGGAATTTAAGTGGCAATGATATATTGTAACATTTGGTGTGATGTTATAATATAGGGGAAAATGGAGTGACTTATGGGGACATAACTTGTCCTACCTCCTCTTCATACTGTGTCTCTATTGCAATATCTGATTTCGGCAAGCAAATGGAATTCGACTCATTTATGACATCACCCCACTTAATTCTTTCCTTATATAAAACCTCAAAATTTCTTAGCACTTCCAAGAAACCCAGATTCTCATAAAAATAGTTTCTTTCATTTTAAGCTATCTTTACTTTTGTTAATGTACAATGATGTATGCCTTGACTTACCTTTTGAAACTTCTCGGCTCCTCAGCTAGCTTTAGACTTCCTCCATCTCATAGCAACAGCTCACAGGGTCAGTCACCAGCATATGGATTTCTTGGTGCTTGGTCAGATTACCCTTGCAGTCCTCCTTTGTGTAGGTCATTTGATACTAGGCTCTCATAGAAAATTACCCTGACTTCCAAAATGGTAAGCTCATACCCTGCGAGCTTACAGTATCTGTTTGCTGCCATGAAAACTTGTTCTGATTATGAAGATAATTCTCTTGAACAATAAACGTAAAATCTTTTCCCATAACAAACTCCTGAGAATATATTAGAGTGAATTTTGTCTCATTTTTTTCTTAAAAATTGTATCACAGCACCTCTTAAAGGTTATAAAAGCCCATAAAAATATCAAATTTTTGCACGCGTGTCTACCAACGTGTCCTTCCTTTTCATTCTGCCCTTTAAAGAGAAGGATGTGCGTCACAATGGAGGATTTGGTAGGGGGTACAAGACAAATATTTTGTATATATGTCCAACATTAGGGTATTCATTATTCACTTTATAATGTCAGCATAACTTCTCTATCCTTTCCCTATGGCCCTTGTCATGTACAGCAGCTTAGGTGGACACACAGAACTAGAGGTGGCTTTTGATTGCTTATGGTAAGAGTCTGACAGAAGTTACTGATTTCTCCCAAGTATTTATTGAAGACTTCTTTCTCCTCTACGAAAACACTTTTAAACTCTTTTACCATTTAAAATTTCTGATGGAAAAGGATCTTAACGTGCCCTCTACTGGTCATCCATTTAGTGAAATAGTCATGCTAAATAAATATGTTTATTTGTATTAATCAAAATAGAAAAAGAGGTAACTTTTTTTTTCAGTAGCCATGGTAACATGCATTGATTGGCTTTGGTGTTTTAAATGGCCTGTTGTTATTTAATATTGCTAATATTAAAACTGAAAAAAGTCTGGAGCTAAGACATGCCAGGGGCTTGACTCAGCATGTAATTAGAATCAGAATGATCTATGCTTAGGGGTCACAGTGGGATGAAAAGACCTCAGTATTGTCCAAGCAAGTAAAAGAGTCTTAATTCATAGCATGGAGAGTTCTGCCCTGTGCAGATGAATGCATTTTGACCTGAATATTGGAATGACCCTCAATTTTTTGGTGTAATGTATATCAGAAGAGTTGGGAGTTCTCAGAACTGTCCTTCCAGTGAGCTCTTCCTCACTCCTTCCAGCTGGAAATGGTGGGAGCTCCTAGGATCTTCCCTCTTCCTTTCTTTCTTTCCTTCCTTCCTTCTCCTTTCCCTCCCCTACCTTCCCCTCCCCTCTCGTGCCTTCTGCTCCTTTCCCCTTTTGTTCTCTCCCCTCCCCTAGCCAAAATAGTAATAAGTCTTGGCCTAATTTAAGGGAAATGATAGTGCTTGATGATGGTAGTAAAAGAGAAGCTTATACTTCATTTCTAGACTTTCCAGCTCTGTAAAAGCCCATGACGACAAATGTGGAGCTTTTTTCCTACACAGATTTAATGAAGCTAGTTGCCTGTAGGATGATGAAGAAAATCTTAATTGTCCGATATTCTGTAATGCTCTATTCATATGTCGAATCTTTTTCTTCTAACTCTTGAAACAAATAATCAAAGGCTGAATCTGAACAGGCTCCACTCACAGAGCCGAAAGTGGAGGAGCCACCTGCCGCTGTAACACCTGCTGTTGGGCTGGACCCTGGACTGGACACAGGGGCTGAGGAACCAGTGGAGGGAGCAGTGGTGAGTGCCACCTCCCTCTCAGCCACCACCTGCCCCACCGCCACAGCCATGCTCATCTCATGGTCCCATTTCTCCCTTCTCATCCATGCTTCACTTGGGCCAAATCACCCTGCACCTGTCATGGCTCCCCAGGTTCAAATAGCCTTTGTTCCTTTGACAATACAATTCCATTCTCTCTAGTTTTCTTTTTCTTTTAAAAATGTATTTATTTTTTAAATGTATTTTTCAATCACTTTTGAAAATATTATATTAGTTTCAGGTGTATGATATAGTGATTAGACATTTATATACCTTGTGAATTGATCATCCTGATAAGTCTAGTACCCAGCTAACGTCATACATAATTATTACAATATTATTGAATATATTCTCTATGCTATACTTTACATCCCTGTGACTATTTTTAATTAAAAATCATATTTGTTGAGGTATAATTTGCATATAATAAATCCTCCTTTTTAGGTGTGCAGTTTGTTGAGTAAGGAAGATACCCAGAGACCTGATTTTATGATACAGAGAAAACTATCATGTAGCCACAGACTTGCTTCTCCACAAAGGGTGCCTTGACTCTTCCTAATACTCTCCCATTCATGGTAGATAGGTTGTAGAATTCACAAATAATCAAAACTATTCATATGATGCTCTACCTGTGGTTACTAGGGGTGTGCCTTCCATTAGAGACCAACCTGTAGATGATAAATAGAAGGATGCTAATTTTGTTGGTTGTGTCTACATATTTCTTACAATATTAGTTTTGTAGGTTGGTTATGGCCTGATGAGGGATTGAAATCCCATTTTACAAATCCATGAATATATAAAGATTCCTACGTGTACAACCATTGGCTCACAATCAGGTCTGGTGCTGGCTCTTTTAATAAGAGGGACATTGAGGATGTATTTTGTACAAGGGTGGAGCCCCTTCTGTCTGCCTGGGAACCTGCTCCTACCCTGCTCTGTGACACCATATACATGCCACATCACAAACAGGAATGAGTGCGCTGTGCACCATGGTGAATTGGATAGTGTAACACTCCTGAGAGCATAGTGTTATGCCAAGGAAAACATAATTCAGAATACCCGTGGAGAGTGAAAAGTTTATTTATGAAATGCAATTAAAATGCCTCCAAAGAATTTCAGTCAGGGTACTATTTACTACAGCCTTCAAAGAATCTGTACAAAGAAGAAAACCAGTTTCCCTATTCCCCAAAATTACACTGCCTAGGTAAGATAACTAGAGAAATAAAAATTATATTTCTCTTTGTGTGCTAGGTCATTTTACTGGCAAAAGAGTAGGTCATCTATCAAATGTATGGTTTATTAATAGAGTAGAAAAATAAATAATAGGGCAGGATAGTGATGGAAAATACAAATTAAGAATGACTCAAGAAAAATGATCTATGTACCATTTAAAGATATAGAGTTGGCCCAAGTCCTGTCGGGTAAACAAGAAATAGGTCCTGCTAGACTGAGTACCCCCTGGATTATTGCTTGTCCGGACTTTACACTGGGAAGTGCTGAGGCTCTGCTCCAGTGAGGGCTTTTCTTCCAAACTGTCACTTCTAGATGCTCTGGGGATCTCAGTAACTCAGTGCACATGGGGCATTTTCCTCTGGTGTCGTCAGACTGTGGTCTGTTCACCCAACTTAATTTAAAGATTATTTCAATAACACAGGAAGGGAAAGATACAATTGAATTTTTGACTATTGTTAATAATTAAGAGGAGAATTGATTTTAAAAAGCACATGGATGATGCCAGGGAGTTAAAGAGATATTGATTAGGTTTAGCTATTGATTTAGAAATTGCTTCAGTTCTGAAAAGTTCTTGTCATATTTCTATTTTGTCAGACTTCATCTTCACCAGTGCTTTTAAATGTCATTGAGTCCATGCCCCAGACTATTCAGTGTAAGACTTAATGCCCTATGCTCATGGTTTTGAGCAAGGGTATTTGATGCTGTGCAGTAGACTGGAGATGTGAATTAAACAAGCTAACATGTTAAATACAGGCTCAAATGTTAATTCTCCACGATCCCCTCTCAGAATGCTGTAGCTACATACCTCTCACACCTATCCTTATTTTAAGAAACTTAGAGAAGTAGGTTTTTGTTTTTTCAGAATCCAAGTTCGTTGGTTTTCCAATAAACATTAATAGCTACAAATTATCAAGTACCTACTATATCATACCTACTATTATATGAAAATTTATGAAAGATTTATAATCTTTTTAACCAAGGGTAATATTAAAAATATTTGATAAACTCTATGCTACAAGCATCAACCATCACTAAAACCAGCTTCCGTAACGTTGAGTAGGGAGGTATTTGGAAGAATTCTTCATTTTTAAAAGTTTTTCTCCTAAAGCTTATAAGTGAATTTTAGAGATTAAAAAATTTACATTCCTTGTGAAATACAAGGCAACTTGGAGAGTCGCCTGAAGGATTCAGGCACCTGCTGAGATCCAGAGGTGATGTAAGAAGAGTAGGTACAGAGCTCACCACGTGAGCCACCTTCTCCGAGAAGAAAAAGTTCAAGCAGCTTATTTCTCCATCCTCATGTCTACTGAAATTAATAGTAGGAGAGGGCCGCTTAACAGCAGTTCACTTTGCCTAATGCGCATTAAAAGTGACTACCTTCCATGTTTTTAAAATTGACACCTTTGGATGAAGTCAGTTCTTCCTCACACTGTCCCTTCTACTTAAGAAAGTAACATCACATAGAAAGTATTGTTGTCCTCTAATGTAGACTTATAGTTTCTTTCGTCTGGTCATAATAATCTAAGGTAATAATAGGGCTAGTTTTTCTAAAGAAAAGTCTCTCCTGTTGCTAGATATGTGGTATTTAGTTGTAAAGAAAAGAAAAAAAATCAACATTGTGTCCCAAGCATTAATTAGCAGCCTGGCTGTGGCTGTCATCAGTCAGGATTGGATTGATCTGACCTTTTGAGGTCATCCTTTTTGCTGCTGAAATGTCACCACACAGTTATAACTTTGAGTATTGACAGAGCATTTTATATGAGGTGAAGTTTATGGTGGTTTTGTTTAAAAAAGAGAGCGCGCGAGACACATGTAATTTCAAATATTTAGATAGGTCATTTTCTTTCTCTTTGTTTCCATTTGGATAATTTGTTTTTCATATATTTAGGAAGAGCAAGCTGCTTATTGTGATCAAAAGCAGTGCCAATTTTCTCATTATGCTGCACAGTAGCGCTGTGACCTCTGAGCCCCAGTTGCCTCAAATGTAAAATAGGGTTAATACTAATTTCCTTCAAAGTTTCCTATGAGGGCTTGGAAATAAACATGTCACTAGTGTAGCACCTGGCACACAGAGATTCCTCAGTAAAATGATAGTTTGATGGTGTCATTATTGTTATCATCATCATGAAAAATAGTTTCCCTCATGATAAACAAAAGTCGGTGAAATCTGTATTCTGAAAAGGAGAAGGCAACAGATGTGGAAGATAACCTCATTTTTCAGTTTTGCCTCCTGTCCGAAATGGTAAGGGAATCCATCCCATTTAGGTCCCCATCAGCACAAATTTCCTATTGTTCCTAAATAAGCTGTGTCCCATCAGAATTCTTTGTCCTTTCTAAGACTTCCTCTCTTCTAGAGACTTTCATACTGGGTCCATTGATACAGAAGTTTCCTACCTTCGTTTCCCTTTCTCTTCCAGTTTTCTTATCTGCCCTTTAAGAGGGTCATGCCTGATACACCCTATGTTCTCTTCCTTCTCTCAAAAATCTATAGCTTATTACCTGAAAAAAATTAAGGATTTCCAAATTATTTGTGGCAATGAGAGTGCCCTTGGTTTATGGCTTCTTTTCCAGCTTCTGTTTGCTGGGCAATTGGGGTGATGGATCGTCATGGAGTTGATTTTACTTCTCAATGCCATGGACTACTCAGGGCTGTAAAATCAGAGAGGTGGCAGTTGGACCTTCCAAGTGGGACTATCAGCTGCCTACCCTTCTTCAAGAGTCAGGCTCCATGCTGCTGTCTGGCCGGATCCCAGCCTGGTCCTTGGCAGGGTCAGGGTTAGAAGTTTTGCCAACAGAACACAATGACATTTAAGTGACTTAGAGATCACCATTTTTTTGGTATAATCTCTGGGTATGTCTGGCAGCCCCACCTCTGCCCTCTGCCTAATTGAACCTGGGTCCATACATAAGACGGCAATTTGACCAGTGGCAGCAAATGCTTTAGGTATCATTCAAATCAGAATGTAGCCAGGCAAAGTAAATGTTTATTGAGCGTTAAAGGTATTTTCCTTAAACAACTTCTTTAACAAACTATTTGTGACCCCCATTGAGGCTGTCCTTTATGGCTACTTCAGAAACTAGTACTTGCTCATGTCCCCGTCTCTTGAGAGTGTGCAGTACATAATATTTACCTTTGCTTCAAAATATAAATCCACTTTTTCTTGTCTACTTCTCCCATATGCTTTACAAATAAATCTCTAATGAAAACTTTAATGTTTTAATATGTATCATTATTAGATATTCTGCCATGACGTTAAAGGCCAAATGAACCAAAAATTCATTAACTTTGGCATTTCTGCAGAAGATCTTAGTTTTTGAAGTATGTATGGAGCTAATTTTGACAGACGTTTCCATGGCAACACACTGCCAGCAGCTGAGTTGCACTGGGATCTGGCTGCTGAGTGTTTACGACAGGGCTGCAGGCAATACGAGGAAAGGAGATTGAAAAATATGATTGAGATGAAGGTCAGAGGAAAAAAACCACTGAATTCCTTAAAAAACAAGAGCATAGATGTGTCAAATGTAGTTTTTAGTACCAGATACCACCTTTGAAAGGAACACCAGTGAGGCCCAGTGTTCCTGGGAGAGCTCATCCCTACACTCGTGTTGAAGGAAAATCATGACCTGCAGGGTTTTAAATATGGTTTGTGTGACCAGGAGTACTAGCCACCAGCCTGTTTTTTAGTACAGGAATCTTTTCTTGGGGTCATAATGACCCTACGTGCCTCCTGGGCTTTTCTTTAAAATAGAATCTGAAGAAAATTCTGTAATTTTAATACAAATGCTAAGACCTTCAGATGAGTCAAGACTTCAAGTTGGATCCAGAATACAGGATGGGCATGAAAAGTCCAGGGTGGCCTATAGCCAGGATTCCCACTGTGATATTTATCTCCCTTTGTTATTTCCCAGGGGATTCAGGGTGTCTCTCCAACTCCAGCACTGATTAATAGAAGAGCCAGAACTAAAACCTGGACCTCCAGCTCTGTCTCCAATGCTGCTGCTACTCCGCCGTATTCCTGCACATGTAAAGTGCGATCATTGGGTTATATGAGCCCTGTGGTCCTTCCAGCTTTGGGATCCTTAACTTGTAAACCTAGCTGTCCATGTCCAACTGCCAAATTTCTGAATGTTCTCAGATGTAACTCTGTAGTGCAATGGATGAAGCCAGGAGAAAGTCAGGTGTTCGTCTTCTCCACTTTCCCGTTCTGTACATATCTTTCTAAACAGTGAAATCTACAGGTCTAATAGCAAAAATAATGTAGTGAAATTTTATCTCACCAATCTTTTCCGAATATCTTTTTATCATATAATTTGCTATTAAGAGGGAATTATGATATGTTTGCTTAGGTGCCCAGATACTACATGTATATGAATAAAAAATATTTTATTTATAATCTATGAGACCCAGTTTTAAAGAGCAGCATTCCAAAAGCATACATGAATCCACTGGCTGTTTATACACATGTGCATTCTTTACTAAACTTCCCCTGTTGGGAACTGTCAGTAGGAAGTAGTGGGTCTGTGGGAGGCTCCAGGTCACAGGACCACTGTGGAACTTTCAGATTTCAGAAGGTGCGTTGTCTTCCTGGAAGCAGGTTGGTGTGAAAAAACACAGAATTTAGAGTGAGACAGACTGTTCCAATTCTGGTGTACTGACTGCCTGAGTTACCTCAACTCTAAGTACTAGTTGACTAGTCTAGCAAGTGGGAATAATACCTAGTAAGATTGTTGGACAAATAACGTGCCATAATGTCAAATGCTTGGGATCGTGCCCGGAAAGTTGTAGATTCACAGTAAATGTCAGTTTCCCTCACAGGCTACAGAATGTGCATATATTGAAGCTGTTAAGCAGAAGTCTGCCCGTCGATCAGCATTATTCCTGTCCAAGTTTGGGGTAAATTGGTAAGCCTAGAATTTAGTGATCTTTAGTCCCTCTGCTCAAGAGTAAATATCAGGAAGATGGATACTCTCTGACTCTATGTCCGTTAGTCATAGAAGAGGAACGTTTGGCTAAAAATTGAAAATATGCGTATCTTACAATCTTTACTTATCATTTATATCATTTACCCCAAGAGTATTTTAATGAAAATGAAATGCATCCCAAGAGCACATAACTGAAGATTGTACTAGGTTGGTGCAAAAGTAATTGTGGTTTAAAATGTTAAAAATAACTGTAAAAACTGCAATTACTTTTGTACCAACCTAAAATGAGAAAACTAAAGCATTAAAGAATAAGTCACACAAAAAAATATCATTCACTATTACCAGTTTCTTTTTTCATTTTAATGCTCTTTACACTTAAATATACAAAGACGGTCAAAGCTTTAATAGTGCTGTATTCTAGATATATTAGACAAACCCAGGAGAATTATCCACAAACCAAGGCATGAAAAGGTCCTTAAAACATAATAACTGAGCCTGGTATGGAAAAGTATGTGAGATTTTTCACCCATCTCCACCCTAGATAGAAGACAACTGGTATCTAGCCCCTATGAGTGTGGGAGCACCTACCTGAAGCCTCCAGGTCATCTTGGGCCTGCTGCCACTCTCACACCAGTACGTCCTTTGCTACGTGTATTTCAAGACGGATAGTGTGTGTAGACACTTGAACCCTCCCCAGCTCCTATTCTGAAAAGGCCATCTAAAAGTCCACAAATGGCAAGTAAACGGGAACAAAGAAAATGTTTCCATATCTACTAGAAATATCAGGTCTAGAAATAGTTCATGTAACATTAGATAACTAAATAAATAAAACACATGTTTTAAAAAGCATAAGGCCTATATAGAAAGCAATACAATAGAAGGAAAGGATTGAATAATAGATGGAGTTAAATTTTTCTTTAGAGAACAACAAAACAACAGAAGTACAAAGGAAAAATTTGGTAACTCTTCCTTTTGTTGTCAGCAAAATTCAAGATGGCCTTGATTATGTGCAACAAGAAATGAAAATTGAGATACGGCAACCACATTGAGATAAAAAGAGAGTTACTTATGAAGCACATGAAAAGGGAGCTCAATGATGTAAAAAAAAAAAAAAAGATTTTAAGGGGAAGAAATGTCATATTAGAATTAAAATTTGCTTTAGAGTGGTAAAGACCAGAAGTAACAGTATAGAGAATTGATTTCATGATTTGAGGACAAATTGGAGTAGTTCTTCCAATGCGGAAGAAATGCACAAGCAAAACTGTAGACGTGGGGGCTGTGACTGAGAACAGAGCTCCTGGATAATTGCTACTCCTAAGAAAGAGGCTGTAAAGAATGGAGTGGAAATGTCGCCGGGAGTTCACGGCAATGTCCAAGAGAGGGCTCAACTCGGAGCAGCAGTGACCAGGTTCTTGTGTCCACGCAAGAAAGAATTCAAGAGCGAGACAGATGCAGGAACGCACAGGGGGTTTTTTGAAACGAAAGTACACACTTGAGAGGGAAGCGTGGGTGAACTCAGAGAGCGAGTCTGGATCAGGGGTATTTATACCTCCCAGCGTGGGGCATGGGGTGGCGGGAATTGGTGATCTCCCATTGATAGTGGTTCATCCATTTCCCCTGGATGGGACCCTCCATTTCCCACTCTTCCTTCCTTGTTTAGCTCCTCTGGAACTGTCATGGCATCAGATGCGTGATGGGAGTCATAGTAACCACAATGCAAATGAGATTATAGTAGTAAAATCAGCTAAGGGTCAGGTCCCAGCCATAGGGGTTAGACAACCTGCATGAGACTTTTTCTTGTTCTTCTCCAGCTGCAGGTGCGGGATACCGTCACTTGTTACTTGTATAACCAGTGAGGCGCCTCTCCTTGTATCCTGGAGGGTTTGTCAATTTTCTAGGCTACCTATGCTGCCTCAGAAGCAGTAGCAACCAGTGTAACAGAAGAAAACGTGCTCCTGCTGAATTTTTCCTAGTTGAAGGGATTCCTACATGCAGATCATAAGAAATCACTAACAAAAGGCAAAATTCATGAGAGACTAGCATCTAAATTTATTCTTTTAAATGTTTTAATTCAAAGCTTACAAAAAAATTCTCTGTAAGCTTCTCAATTGGGGAGGGGAAATGCACAACAAAAGAACAATAATTAGGCCTCAGACTTGTCCTTCCAATACTGTAAGTCAGAGCTGTTAGAAAGAACATACAGATATTGAAGCGCAAAAAGAAGCACATTGTAGCATTTCTCCTGGGCAGCAGTCCCTCAGGTATGAAAGCAGCAGAAAGACATCACCAAACATATAGATAAGTTCTACAGCATCCCCACAGAATTCCTGAAGAACATTTTTTGTAGATACATTGTGATTGACTGAAAGATGAATCAAAATCAGTGTGGACATAGGAAGACGTGATAAAGCCAATGTTAGAGCGTCATGTCAATTGGAGCTCCTAGGTAGTGGGTACTTGGATATGCACTGTACAGTTTGTTTTATTTTTCTCTGTGTTGACTTTTTTCCCATAAGAAAATGTTGGACAAAACCCCCAAAATGCCCTTAATAGGATATCATAAATAAATAAAGGAAGCAGTGTTTAGTATTTAAATTATTTAAATGTGTAACAAATTGTTATAAATACGGTTACAAACCAAGATCTTTCTCACATGTTTATAACATTTAAGAAGTGAAAACCAAGCAGTGTTCAATGATAGGAGAACTGTTAAATAAATTGTTAAATAGAAAAAGAAATAATGTATTATGTAGCCATTGATAGAATTTTTCTGAGAAACATGATCCATGTGTTGTAAAATAAATAGACAAAGCCCCTTTATGCATAAAAAATGAATAAGAATAAATACCTCAAAAGGTTACCATAAGTTATTTCTTTTGTTATTTTTATGCCCATGGTATCCACTATTTTTCAATCAGAAAAAGAAGACCTATTTTCAGTTAAAATAACCTGCCCTATAGATAAGTATGGAATTTCATACTAGAGACTCTTGACAGTTGTCCATACCAGTTACACAAGTGGCAAGTTGCTTTCCAGGTATTGTACAAAGCTAATATTGCCAAGAAAGCAAACAAATCAATACATTACACATAGCCCAGAGATTACCAATTCTCCTGCAGCCAATCACTACTCTTACTTGTCTGGGGTCTCAGTCCTTGTTGACCTGCTTTCACGGCACCATCCTCTGGAGGGACTGACTAGTTTCTTTCACCCAGTTGTGTTTCCTTGCTTTGCAGGATACTGAGGCCATTGTTGAATTGCATTACTTTTTTTCCACTTCCAGAAAATTTTGCTCACCGGTTAGGTGTTTGAAAGGATTCTGGCGTGAATGCCATAACCCTATTGCTTTCCACCAAGGAGACTGTTGAAATAGAAGATATGAAAGCAGTAAGATCTGTAGGATAAAATTCTAGCTGAGCCCCTTGTAATTTTATTACCCTAGTATTTTGACAGCTAGAATTAAATAATTTAGTTTAATTTAGTTCTTTGTTCACGTTAACTACTGTTCTTCCTCAACTCCTTCTGTTCTCACAGTATAATTTTGTATTGTTGATGTGCTGTTTCTTTGTCAAGCAGGAGATAAATTCAGGGTCTTGAGAATTTATGAGTTGTTTTGCAGAAGAAAGGAAGGTCTCCAAGATCTGATGTAAAAAAATGTCTCTGTGCCTTAAAGAAACAGGCTTCTCAGTTCCCTGGAGCTTCCCCTCCCCTTCCTCCCTTTGAAACTTCTGCTTGATGCAGGACTTCAGAGATGGTCTTTGCACATTAGCAGCCTTAGTAGGCTGCTGGATTCCTGAATAAAGCAACCTTTCCTTTCACCCAACACTTGTCTCTTGACTATTGGCTTTCGAGTGGCAATCAGGCAATCAGCCGAACTTGTTTTTTTTGTGTGTTTTTTTTTTTCTCAGTAACAAACTGATAAAGGGAGAGCCGCTCACCATCTCAAACAGGCTCCCATGTGATTTCTTTGTGCAAACTGGCAATAGTAGGGTGCTGTGCCTCGTGGGCCTTATGCACCCAAGTCAACACCATGTGCCCAAAGGCAGCGAGAATTTTTTTCAGTTTTTGTTGCATTAAATGTTTTCCACCATGAATGTATTTGTCCAGTACAGTTTTGGCAGAAGGTAAGATAATGGTGCATCTCTCAAGATTTGAAGTGAAGAGAAAAATTTAATAACATTGAATATCAAAGGCTTGAAATGCTTTCAGTAGTTTCAGTTTTCTGGTGTCCCTGGATAACATTTAAAAAAAGAAAAGAAAAACAAATAGCAGTGATTAATCATTGTCTTTTTCCTAGCAGGTGTAACATCTAGGGTAGCAAGAAGAGTCTTGAAAATGTTTTCCTGTTCAAATTTACAAATAGCAACAAATTGGAATGCATAAAAATAGTAAGATCATTGGTAATCTTTTCAGTCTTTCCTCGATTTTTATCTAGAGCTAACACCTAATCTGAGCAAATGGATCCCTGTTTTTCATTGTATTTTCATATTGTCCTATTATTGCAATCAGTAAATATGCAGTGGAAATACTTTGCTAAGAACAGAAAATGGTAGAACAGATTCCAGACATAAAGGGAGAATCTGGGCATCCCTGATTATCAGAGCAATGCCAGAGGCAGAAAACAATATGAGGAAATCTAGGCAGTGGACAGTCTTCTCTTTCTGTAATGTTCTTAAGCTCTGTAAAATCAAAGTGTTGATTTTGGCTACAGAAATAAGAATTCATTCCTAATGGACTCAGAGAAGGATAGAGGACTGTTGATTTCTTCACTTCTCCAAGTAGGTCAGATTGTTTGCCTTTCCCTCTCTGTAGTCAGTGGAGGTTTCTTTGGCACCCTGACTATCAGCATTGTTAATTTCAATATTTTGGTGATTTTTATGTGCCACCATTCTTATCAATTTTCCACATGCTCTATAGTGTGTGTGTGTGTGTGTGTGTGTGTGTGTGTGTGTGTAACTTGCTGATCTGCGTGTGTATGTATGTGTGTGCTGGTGGTGGTGCTGGTGGTGCTGGTGGTGCTGGTGGTGCTGGTGTGTGTGTGTGTAAATTGCTGACCTGCTATTTGCTCCTGCGAGGTCGGAGCTCAGACAGACAGAGCACTTGGGCGCCACCTGCTGGTACAGGCATCACAGCAGCCATGCTGTCTGGTCTAAATCAGATCCAGCCAATGATGCCTGTTTAACTCATTTAGCAGAGGAGTGGTGATAACATGTATATCTTGCAATAGTAAAATCTGATAACAATAAAATTGATGGGTATATAGTGCAGTAGAGATATATCAGGAACTCATTATTGAAATTGTATTTGTATGGAGAGAGTTTAAAAAATTACTTTTGAGAAGACCATCAGCGCTTCACAGAAATGTATTATCTTCTGGAGCTATATCAGTTCAGTGGAGAGTAAAGTCCAATTACTAGTGATATGTACTTGGAAGGATTTATGTATAATCACTTGGAGGAGTAGCCTCTCAGATCACATAATGGCTGCTTTTTTATCTGTGTGTGTATGTGTGTGTGTACACACATGCAGTGGTATTCACTGCTCTGTTTACTCATACTGTCTGCGTGTATATAGATGCAGTTTGATTTGAGGCCATTGAAACCAGTTCACTCCATGGATGTAATTTTCCAGAGAGATGGAAATCATAAATAACTTAGAAATCAACACAACTTGCTTTGTACATTTTAGTCCACTACTCCAGTGTATGCACATTGTCTTTATGTGTAGTTTCTGATGTGGGAGAAATTTTCCTGTGTTCTTAGGGTCCTGGAGAAAGCTGCTTTATTTCTCTAACAATAAAGCTACAAGCGCTTGTTCACTGTTCTGGGATTTAAGATGCCCTCCTAGTTTATGTCCTTACTAACACTCTCTTGACAGCAGCAACAGTAACATCCATAAATAGCTCAGTGGTTCTTGAAAACGAGATGCCATTCTATTAAATTTTTAAGTAAACTTTCCTATTGAAATTTCCAGTCATTCACCAAAATGTAAGCCCCCATGTATCTGTTTCCCTACCTCAATAATTACCAACATTTATAATTTACATTGAATAAGTATGTTCCAATTGAGGTAAAAGGATAGCTATTCTGAATCCAAGTACTTTAATGAGAGGGTAGAAAAAAAGAAAGAGATGCTACATTATGGTTAGTGACTATATTTTGAATCATTGCACCCTTTGGAGAGCCAGATTCTCATAATAAGAGATTCTCATAAAAAAGGAAAGTGAATTTCTAAGAATATGAATAATTCTTGGCCATATAATAAACAGTACGGCTGCTAACATTGTTTTTCATCCCCAAAATAAAATATTATGATGTAGAAAAATGTATTCTGCAACAGGTTATTTTCAGCTAAACTATGACCTGTAGATTTGAGTAAGAGGAAAGGTTTTTATAAATACCTTGCTACGTGCTCTAGGTGTGCGATTTATATTTTCCAGCTCCCTATCTGATGCCCACTCTGCAGGCACTCTCCCTTTTCCCTGTTCTAGGTTCGACAGTCAATATCTACAACATTAGGACTTTCTAACTTAGTAGGGTAAACTGGGTAAAATTTACTTGATAAAGGAAAGAAATCTCTGATGCTAATCACATCAGATAGCAAGACCAATTTCTGAAATATGTGTCCTGCTATATGAGATCAATCCAGTACTCTCCTCCTTCCAGTCTTTCTGATTTGAACCTCTCAAAGCAGGTCTGCCAAGCTTAGAGTCTTGTTAAAGACTTGGACTCCATAACCAATTCATTCAAAACTAATACTCTGATTGGACTTTCTTCATTGTAGTATTGCAAGTTTTAAACACTACTTGAGGCTCTTCTTTTGACTATGTCCTACTTTAAAAACAAAATTTTCCTTTTTTCTTCTATTTCACTGCTCCCAGTAAAGGACCCAAAATCTGATTTTATTATAATGTATATTTGATAATAAAATGATTTCCTCTTTGTTCTCAAGAAGGCTTATGAGAAAGCTCCTCATTTTATTTTCCATGAATGTGATTTAGCTTCTGGGACCTTCCCCATGAAGATTTTAAAGTTTATACTGAAATGAAATTTTTCTGAATTCTGACTTTGCATGCATAGTGATGAGGCTCTTCTTATGTAGCTTTCTTCCATGACCCAGGTATTGGGACCCAGCCCCTTCTATTTTGTGCACAGATGTCCTCTAGGACCTGGCTATCATCTGCTTTCAGGCAACAAATATAGAAATAGCTTGTGGAGGGGACCACTCACACCTTGAAAGCAATGTCTTAGGAATGGCAGATGTCACTTCCATTCAAATTCCATGTGCTACACCTAACTACAAGGAAAGGTGAGAAATGTAGCAATGTTGGGAGCCCAGGAAGAAGAAAAGACAGAGTTTTGGTGAACAGATGACAGACTGCTGTACCTGAATCCTGGGCCTCAGTACATTACAAAGAAAGCTTTCCACCTGATGCACCTCAGTAGAGGCAAGAGAAGTGAAAGGGCTGAGTCTGACTCTGATTGAGGCCTGAGGAGATACGACTGTTTGGTCTCTGGTTTCCAGGTCATACCCGACACGGATGATGATGTGACTATGGGGACCTTGGGGTCTGCAGTGGAGGGAGCCCCGGAGGAGGGGGCCCCAGTGGAGGAAGCAGAGACCGAGAAGGCAGCTCTTCCTACTGGAGAAGGAGCAAGTTTAGAGGAGGCCAACATTGATACTGTAGCCACAGAGATCGTAGATGGTGACAGATCTCAACTGGAAGAAACAGAAGTAGCAGCATGTCAGGTGAGTATCTTGATGAAGTGGAGGTTCTGGGGAGAAGGTGCCGTTGGGATGCCCTATTGTTCAATGGCGGTAACTCTTGTGGACTCAGACGAGCTTTGTAGCCGTCTTGTGTCATCCTGCTCCACCAAAAAAAAAAAAAAAAAGATTCTCAGAAAGAGTGGTGGCAGCATTCTTTCAATGACAGCGTCGTGGGGTCCCACACAAGTCCCCAGTGCTATGGCAGACTGGGCTTAAGCACAAGTGGAGGGAAAAAAACTATGCATAAAATGATGGAGCAAAGGAATGAAGCACAGATGGTGTAAAGGATAAGAACAGAGGGAGGAGAAAGGGAATGGGACAGAACGATAGGGTGCTGTGTGGATTAAGTGAGGAAATGGCCATACACTGCTTAACCCAGTGCTAGACACATGCTGGAAACCCGATATTAGTAGTTAAATCATATCACCATGCTTACGCTTTCGTGGTTATTGTTATTAGATTGCCCCCTTTCACCCCAAATTAGTCTCCTTTCACCAAAAGCCCATCCCTGTTTTTCTTCAGAGGGAAAATGGGTCATTAAATGCACACATGAAGTTGGACTTTGCCCTGTCTTCACATCTTCACGAAGCATTCATTCCAGGGCAACACATCCATCCATTCTGTGACCATGGGAGCCTCAAACTCAGCTGCCAGAGGAAGGACAGCTCTTCTAAACCCCACGTTTGGTTCTCTGTGTCCTAGATGAGAAGAGAACAATGAAGACGGGGTGTCATGTTGTGCTTTCCATTGTTCTGATTGTTTTACTCAGGATAAATTTCCAAAAATTTCTCCAGGGTTACTCAAAGTTTGAAAATGAATTATCCCTTTCATCCCACTAGAAAAACAAGCAGGTTGTATTGGTATGTGGAGAAAAAGTGCATTCTGTTTTTAGTGGCATTTTCTTGTCACAATGCCAGGAGTGTTTTTGTATAGATTGTTATACTTACTGAAAGCGTGTATTATTTTCTCCAAATTGAAGAATGGAAGTGCTTATGTCCACTGCTATCTGAGGGAATATAGAACTTGATCTGAAAAGCAATAAACATCTCCGGACTCCCATTATAGGAGTGAAACTCCCCTCCTTGCTTATCTTTGTTAAAACATGAAAGGCAGGTTTGATCCTTCGGTTCTGCTCTGTCAGACAAGGGAGTACTTGGAGTGCTTGGTGGAATTCTGGTCCCTTAAACTGTGACTGCAGTGTGGCTGTAATAATAATGATCAATAATAGGTAGACTATCTCAAAACACAGGCCACATCTTTACCAACAGTGTAATTTCAGGTTCTTCCCGTGGACTCTGACAGAAAAACAGTCACAGGAGGTTAAATGTCAGCTGCAAGTGAGTGTTCACATTCAGTGGGACAAAATGGAGCACTGCAAAGAGGAGAGCGTCCTTGGAACACTAAAGCATTCCCTTTCAAGACCCTCTCCTTCACCCGCCGTGCCCCACCCTGCCTCCCTGCAGTTTCCTGTCCCTCTCCCCACTTTACATAGAAGCTTCTCTCTTATCAAACTGGATGATTGTTCAAGGATCCAGAAATTAATCCCACTAAGGTTGTCTGTCTCAGGAGAGATAGAAAGGAGGCCATGTCAGGAGAAAGGTCCTACAAGGCAGAAAGCCCAAGGGCCAGAGAGCCTTAGCCAGGCTTGGGGAATGGCAGGCATTTAGTTGAATGAGGGATGGGGGAAAGTGGGAGCCAAGGAGGGTGTGATAGGGAGGGTACAGATGTCTTGTCTCCCACACGCGTCCAGCTTCCACCACACTTTTCTTCCTCCAGGAGAAGGTCATCCCTTCTGTTGTCATAGAACCCGCTTCCAACAATGAAGGTGAGGGAGAACACGAAATAACCACAGGTGCAGAGTCCAAGGAGGCGACCAAAGACACAGCTCTTCCAAGCCCCACCAGTGAGATGGCAGACCTGGCCACTGAGCAGAAGATCACGGAGGACTCCCCACCGGCGCCCTCTGCTCCGTCTGCAAGCGAGGCCTCTCAGGAAGTGCCTCCTGGCTTTCTCTATAAGGTCTAAACATTTTTAATTTTTAAAATCTGGTGGCCATTTGTCCTTCCTTTGCTTTGAGGCTCTTTTGTTCGAACCTTTGGTTTTCTGATTTTCACTTTTACTGTTTGCATCACATCCTCTTTCTATGTACTGCTTTACCTTCCATCCCAGCATCTCGTTGTAACACGGCAGGATTTCCAGACTACCAGACAAGGGAGAAGTACAGTGATGTCGTTCCATATTTTAGCAAAAGATAATTAAACGATGCGCCCCTTGGTAGTGAGTAGGTTAATGGCTTCCACCCGGATGCTCTTCCACGCTTTCCATAGAGCCCTGAGGGTGCCTCCAGCCTCATCTGCTTTCTGCTGGATTATACATCTCCGAAGGGCAGGAAATACAAATCATCACTCAACTCTGGCACATTGTTACAATGTGTGACAGAGTAGGGAGCCAATACATATTTTAAAGTAAGTGAATAAATATGTTAATGGGCTTGTATGAAAAGGAAGGCAAATAAAGGCCCAAATTCATGTGCAGAAGGTTTTGCTGAGAGAGTCCATCAAGTGGCTACTTAGAATCTTCATAAACCAAAGAGTCCTTACAAAACAACCAGTAAATACTTAAAAACACAGGTTTACACTGAGTGTTGAAGGCAGCCAATCTTCCCTAACAGAATATTGTTAGGAATTTTAAGTTCCATAATTTGATTTTACATTTCAAAATTCAGCTCTTTTTCTTTTAAAAAGTGTAAAGTGTGTGTGTGTGTGTGTGTGTGTGTGTGTGTGTAGGGATGGGATGGAATAGTGATAGTCATTAGCTTTTTCTTCTCTCTACTCTTTGAAAAGTAACTGCTACCTCACTACCTCAAATGGGGACAGTGTGGGTATAATGGATTTGAGAATGAATTATGTGGAGAAAAAGATTAAACATGCAGCTAGTGAGGGCATGTGTCCTGCTCTGTTTTGTTGTAATTAGAGTACAAGCAATGGAGGATGCTGTGTGCCACTCAGGCCAGGCATGGCCGGGCCCCCGGCTCTCCTCACTGGCTGCAGGCACCCCACTCTCTGGGCTTCAGTTTTCTCATCAGAAAAATGAAATTGGGGATAAGATAGTCATTTCACACTCTGACATTTTATGATTCTACATGCAAAAACACATTTTAAAAGCTTATTGTTTAATCTCATAGATGGGGTTGGGGTTGAGGGGAGAGACATGGGGGAAATAAACCCGGGTGTGACTATAGATAGTTATTCAAGCTGCAGGATCTGGGTTCATTTTACTATGCTTTCTACTTTTTAAAATTTCTTTATAATTAAATTTTAATATCTTTCTAAGGAAATAAAAGAAACATAACCCTGTTTAAAGGTAGGATAGGGAAAGAAGAAAGTTTATTTACAAAGATACTGAACACAGGATTTAATTAAATCGTGATTCCATGATAACATGCAAGTGATGGTTTTCCCAATTATTATTTCACAGAAGATCTGGTTAGAGGAACATCCGCTAGGCATTTTTAGTTCAGGTTAAGAAACAATAAGAAAGCATCAGTGATAATAAAATGCAAATCTCTGACAAAAATATGATGAATTAAAATTTAATTAATGTACAATATCTCAGCTCAGCAGAAGGTATTGCCTTCCTAAATATACATCTGAATGGCCTCAGGATCACTCTGCAAGAATCAGCTGTTTTTAAGTAAACAGAATAGCATTTCCTTATAGTTTTCATAGCCCTCTTCTCCCTTGGGAGGGTGATGACTATCTTCATCTTTTTTATCCAGCTGGAAATGCACCTAAGAGCGCCTGCTGATCCGTCTGCTGGGAGACTTTAGTATTACCTGTGTTTTGTTTTGTTTTGTTTTTCTCACATTAATCAGTTATTTTACAATCTTTTGCAGGTGGAAGCACTTCACGATTTTGAGGCAGCAAATGCTGATGAACTTACCTTACAAAGAGGTGATGTGGTGCTGGTGGTTCCCTCAGATTCGGAAGCGGACCAGGTAAAGGCTGAGGATGCAATGCACTGCAGACTGCATTTTCTTTGTGCTGAGGATCAGTTGGATGCAGTGATATTTTGAAGACATTTTCGTTTTCTGAGATGCTGCAGGGCAGCTCTGAAAAGTGCTTAAGGCTTAGGACCACAGCACATCACCAACTGTTGGTTTTTAGGATACCTCTTTTGGGATGCAATTATATACTTTTTAAAAAAAGACAAATAGATGACCATTTCTTATTATGTATCCGCTCTCTAGGGATATTATCTCTGAAACACCAGTCTTTAGGAAATGCAGACACTATCCATGTGCACTACAAATTCCCCTCAAAAATGGTTGCCTCTGGGAGTTTGGAGACTGACCAGGAAAGAACATGAGGGGACATCAGGGAGTTAGAAATGTTTTATATCTTGATAGGGGTGTGGGTTACACATGTATGCCTTTGTCAAAACTCACTGAAATCTACACTTAACAGTCTTTGTATTGGACAGTGTTTAAATTATACGTCAAGTTTTAAAGATTCTTAAAAAAAAATCACCTCTGGAAAATAAAATCACCTTTGAGCATAGTGATCTGATGTTAAGGCCCTGAGAACTATATTTTGCTCTTCTTCATAGGATTTGTGACCCCCTGAAATGGCATGCAAAATGTATAAGTGTACTTATTAACATGTTTTGTGGAGAGAAGAGCCATAACTTCCAAAACACTCTCAAAGAGATTTATGAGCCCTTCCCCCAAATAGTAAAGTCACTACTTCTAAGTTAAGGCTTACATATCCCATGTTTTATTCTTTCTCTTACCAAGATAGATCAGGTGCTGGGTCAAACAAACAAAAGAGTGTCTACCACAATAAAATTAAATTAGAAATTAATAATAATAATATATCTGTAAAAGCTCCAAATGTTTAAAAATTTTAAAAATACACTTCTAAATAATCCATGGATCAAAGAAAGCACAATGTGAGTTGAAAAATACTTCATAGTGATCATTAATTTCTAAGTATTCAGCCTAAGAAGATAAAAAGAGATCAAATTAAATCCGAAGTACATGGAAGGAAGTAATAAAAATGAATTTAAAAATGCATGCAATAAAAAGACACACAGTGGAAAATAATAATAAAGTCAATTGTTAGTTCTTTGAAGAGATGAATAAAATTGTTTTAAAAAAACCTTGAAATACTCTTCAAGAAAAAAGTTAGAAAGCATAAATTACCAATGTCAGGCAAAAGTGTCTGGTTATCTCAAAAAACCCTTTCTAAACTTATAAAAATATATGTGAAATATATTATAAACCTACAAAACATACTATAAAATATAAACATATTTTTTTGCATGAACCATAAATTATCTTTTAAAGAAATTTAGAAGAAAAATGCCTTACCAATTCCTGTAGTGCTGATCTGCTGGCAATAATTCCTCTCAACTTCGGTTTGTCTGAAAATTTTATTCATTTTTAAATATATTTTCCCTCGAGAAACAGTTCTGACCTGACTCGTTCCTTCTACCGCTTTTAAAATATTGTTCCATTGTTTCCAGTCTCCACTGTTTATATGACACCTAATTTCTGATAAAACACACTGTATACTGTGACTTTCTCCTTGACTGATTTTAAGAACTTCTCTGTTGGTTTTCATCATTTCAACTATAATGTGCTTAGGTCTTGTTTTTTCACAGTTTTCATGCTTGAGGTTCACCGAGCTCCTTAGACTCATATTCTGGTGGTTTTTGTTACTGCATTTGACAGCCATAACGGTTATTATTTCGTAATTATTTTTCTCTTTCTCCTTTTTCCTCTGTCTCCAATTATAGATTCATTGGACTGCTTGATGTCTAAGACTATTCTTTTTTGTTCAGTGTTTATTTCTCTCTGGTACTCAGGTTGAATATTTTTCTATTGATCTGTCTTTAAGTATAGTGATCCTCTCTTCTGCTACTTTGAATTTGTTGTTAAGCATAACCTGTGACTTTTCAGTTAGGATATTTATACAGTTGAGTAATTTCTGTGTTGTTCTTTTATATAGTTTCCATTTCTTTGCTGAGATTTCCAAACTATTCTCATTATTACCATTGTTTAATGTAAGTACATGAACATATTTATAATAACTGCTTTAAATTTCTTACTGCTAATTCTGAAAGCTAGGCCAACTCATGAAACATTTCTATTGATAGCTTTTTATCATTGGGTCATATTTTCTTTTTCCTCACCATTAGAAAAATTTTTAATTGCTAAATTTTTAAAAATAATTACAGTGGGTAATGCAGATCTGACAATTAAGTTAGAGAACTTGCCACCGTGTGCTTACGTTGGCAACACTGTACACACAGCTCGGTAAGGTTTCATAACCTTGGTATATCAGTGTCTCAGCTGTGTTCATGTCGACGTGTGGCAGTGTCTTGCTGAGTTGAGTTCATTATTGTTGCGTGTTTTTGAGTGCCATCGCGACAATGTCTATGCTTGAATTATAGCAATGAACAAACATTACATTTCTTGTTAAACTTGGGAAGAATGGAAATGAAATCAGGGACATGTTAGTCTAAATATATGGGGATAATGTCATGAAGAAAACGGCAGTGTACAAATGGATTAAACATTTTTCTGAGGGGAGAGAACGTACCACTGATGAAAGAGGTGATGGCGGCCAGTAATGAGCAGAACTGATGAAAACATTGCAAAAATTCATTGAATTGTTTGTCAAAATCATAGTCTGACTGTGATAAGCATAGCAGACCTAGTAAACATCCATAGAGAAACAATTAGGAAAATCTTATCTAAAAATCTTTGCATGAGAAAGGTGTGCTCAAAAATGGTCCCAAAGGAGCTCTTGCATCACGACAATGCACCAGCTCACAAAGCACTGTCTGTGAAGGAGCTTGTAGCCACTAAACAAATAACTGTATTGGAACACCCTCCCTACTCACCTGATCTGGCCCCCAATGACTTCTTTCTTTACCCGAAGATACAGCAAATAATGAAAGGAAGACATTTTGATGACATTCAGGACATCAAGGATAATACGACGATAGCTCTGATGGCCATTCCAGAAAAAGAGTTCCAAAATTTCTTTGAAGGGTGGAGCAGGCACTGGCATTAGTGCATAGCTTCCCAAGGGGAGTATTTTGAAGGTGACCAGAGTGATATTCAGCAATGAGGTATGTAGCACTTTTTCTAGAGTTAGTTCACAAACTTAATTGTCAGACCTCATACAACGTAGATTCTGGATTCAGTTTTCTATCTCTGAAGACTATTCCTTCTAGTAAGCATTCAAACTGCTGGATAATCACCTTGGATTAACAGAAATTTGTTTTATACTTTGTGAGAGTGGGCCTGTTTCAACTTTGCCTTATTCTTGGGATAAATTCTTAGCCCTGGGACGTTGTCTCTACATCGAAGGCATGGCTTATTTGGGATTTCAATAGAAATCCTGAAGGGTTTATCAACTTTCCTAACTTGGTGGGACTTGAACTCTAAACTGCCTCCTATCCACTGGCAGTGCTTGAATCTCTACTTATCTTTCCCCGCCTTCCTGCTATTGCTTTCCTCAGGCTCCTTGGGGTCCTTCTTCTGCATCACAGCTTGAGGGCAGCTCAGGATTTCGGGGAAACTCTTCTGCATGTTTGGGGACCTTCTCTGTAGCACTCTCCTTTTCAAGACATCCCCCATAAAAATACAGCCCCAGGCTCTGTCCTCTGAATGTCCCGTGTTACACAGACTGAGAAGACTCCACAGGGGGAAGGCTATACCACCAGCAGAGCCTCTCCCAGTGCAGCAACCTACTTTCTGGAGTTAAATATTCTCCAGTTTCTGCCTGCTTTTGGTCATTCTCAGTGCCTTCAAATAGTTGTTATATACAGAGGGGCCAAAAAAATGTATACACATTTAAGAAAGGAAAAAGCTATTAAAATTGTAATACTCAATATATACTGATCACAAAAGATGAATACAAGTCATGTTTGACTGCTGCAATTACAAGAGATGCTCAAAGTGGTTACCATCAGCATCCAGACACTTCTGATTACAGCCAACTACTGTTAGGGCAACATTGACCAATGTCCACTTGTATTCATTTTTTTGGCACCCCCTGTATGTGCAGCCCCATTATTTGTTTCTCACAACCCTATTTTCTGTAACAACTTGTCATTTCTATAGTCATTTTTCTTTATAAATAATTTATATACATATTTCTACATATAATATACATATCTATACATATATATTATATATATAAATATGTGGTCATTCTAGTGTTTATAGTTCTTCTGTGCAGAAGCATTTATCTGATACAAGTGATTTTGCTACTACCAAAACTGGAAATCCTTATTCTACCACATATTTTAAACAGTTAAAATTTAATTTTCTCTATTTGCCTCAGCTAAAGATTGATATTGGCTAATATTCTTCACTTTACTATGTAAATTGTATTTCAGAATAATTGTTGTAATGTATCTTGATTATG
Source organism: Rhinolophus sinicus (assembly GCF_057876585.1). Lineage (NCBI taxonomy): Eukaryota > Metazoa > Chordata > Mammalia > Chiroptera > Rhinolophidae > Rhinolophus > Rhinolophus sinicus. The sequence goes on along the minus strand of NC_142504.1, from coordinate 52,279,695 downwards.
GGTTTATGCTAGTCCTTTACTTTTTTCTTCATTTAAGTAGTTTTAAAATGCATGATCTACTTGGTGCCATAAGATTTTTTTACTCATTGTAAATAGAGTCAAATATAAACTATAGACACTTGTGGGGGAAATGTGGCCTTTTATATGCTTACTAGAGGTTTAGAAAATATTTAGTTATCACCTTTTACTTTCAGTATAACTTTGTCCTTCAGATATATAACATAATATTGAAAAGGACGCTTTTCCCCACCAACTAGGATATTATCAGTTATTTTATTATCTTCTTCTCAGTGTTTTTTCCTGCCTTCAAAAATTGGCCTGTCTCAATGCTTATATTTCTTGTCTATATAGCTGCATCAATTTATAGCTCAGATTGTATCAAAAGGGAATATATTCAGCTTCTTTATTTAATTTTTGAAACCTCATTTTATCTGATGTGCTTGATCTTATTGGGAATTGGTTCAGATTAAACCTGTCCATCCTTCATCTTAAGTGGGATCTGTTTCGCGTATTGGTTAACATAGTAGAGATAGTCATTTCCCCCTAGTGTTGCTTCATAGGGTCTGTATGTTTCATATTGTTCCTTTAACTCAGCTTTTCCCATCTAAACCTTGTCTGTCTTTGTAGGCCAACGTCAGAGGGCAGCCTCCATTTCTCAGTTTGCATATCATCCCCCGGGCTATACGACCATGCATGGACGGGCTTTTAACCTTTCTTTGACTAAATATCTGCATTTCTTTGATGGCACTTCTACAAGATAGACAAGTGTTTATGAGGAATAATTTGCAAAGAATATATGAAAGTTTCCAACAGGAATATTATAACAATAAACTGCTTTATATTTTATAGGAACTTAAAAAATTAGATATTACAAGAGCAACAACAAACACAACAGTAATATCAGGTGCTCCATATCTAGCTGTTATTATTTGATAAGCCGTGTATATAGTGGTTTGTTTGGGTTACATGATGTGAGCTTGGGGACAGAGTTCTTTCTCATAAGCAGGTGGTTCAGGACGAAATATGAGACCGCCCATGACCTTGTCAGCACTCTACTCTAATCCAGGGTCCCCTGGCCTTTTATTCACTGTGACCCAGGACAGAAAATGTCCCTGTACGTGACATGCTTTCACGTGGTGTTCCTCTCTTTGAACTGGCTGCAATTCTGATCCCTTTCTCTTTCTTAAGAACTCGTGTCATAATGTAGTTAGCATCAATTAGCACTATTTTATACAAAATTATAACATTAATATTAATCTTCAGTTGACCTTCCCATTGACCTCAGAACAGTGGTTTCCATGTAATGTAACAACATCCTGTTACAGAACCACAACACTAATTCAACAGATTATGCACTAACTGTCCGCAGTGCAGATTTTTCCAGTGGTTGGACCATGTAAACCTGTCTTTGTCTTGCAGGATGCAGGCTGGCTGGTAGGAGTGAAGGAATCAGACTGGCTCCAGTACAGAGACCTGGCCACCTACAAAGGCCTCTTTCCAGAGAACTTCACCCGGCGTCTGGACTAGGGCCAAAAGTGTTGTAGGAAGAGCCTACTTATTAGGTTTTTAAAACTTCATGAAAACCTGAAGAGTTCATTTTTGCTATTACACTCTTAATGATTTGCAGACTGATGCCAGAAAAAACTTGGAAAGATGTATCAATGCAGCATGTGTGCAAAAGAGTGTAAGAAAAAAACAAGTAAATTACGAAGAAAGTCCTCACCAGTTCCCATGTTATTGAGAACAGATTTGTTTGCGCTTTTTCCAAGCTGTGGAGACTCTTGTACTTGATCCCCCTCCCATCAGTTCTAAAGTAGCTTTCTCCAGCACAGAACGTTAATTTCTCTGTACCAAGTGTGTGATCTTGAGTGGCTGCCCTGCAGAAGACATGATGAATTATCCTGTAGAACGAGATTATCTTATTCCCCTGCGCCGGTGTGAGCACGTGCTCTCTCTCTCTTTCAAGTTTACCATGTTTAAAACTAAACTGCTGCAGAAGTTTTCAGTGTTCTTTTCCAACACACCTCTCTCTCTCTCTATATATATATATATGGACACACAGTCTCACGAGCTAGTGCCCATTATTCCTGGGTCTATGTGTATGCACAAAATGACATACACATAGTTGCTTCCTTTCCTTTCCATTGTAGCTCTTTGCCTCTCAAGTGTCATTGATACATGCATTGCTCTTATTCTGTCTGGCATTACAGTTGCAGTTTTGCCTCAGAGCAAAACCAGCCATCTCATTACCAAAACAGTTGACAGTATCTGTGTTCGTAATGTGCATTTTTCAGGGTGCAATGACAAGTAGCATGTCAGGGCTCCTGCCTCTTTGGAGAAAGTAGCCTGACTGTCTAGCTGTCCAGCTGTTGTGGCTGGAGGCAGGCTAGTCAGGATGAGCAGCTACCTTTGTGTCTTCTGCCTTTTGGAGACTGGCTAGATGATGGGGCACATAAACCCACCCCAAAAGAACACTTGAAAAAAGCTCCCCTATATTTCCACCTGGTTATATTTATGCAAGTCATCTTCACAGATTGTTCTACAATAAGACCCGTGATATATGCTGTATCCACAGATCATCTGTAATGATGTTTTCAGTGCTGTGTCATTCCTAATAAACCTTTCTTCAGCTCTGCCAGCAATGACCCCAGTTCCTTTTGATGAGTCATTTGTTTGGGAAAGCTGGCCTCAGTTACATGCGCTACTTGTAGCAGTTTACGTGGCATTGTTATTTGTGCAGAAATCTGCTTGTTGGTCTGGGCTGTGCTGCACAGCCCCTCCCTTCCCGCTGCCTCGTGCATTCCAGTCATTGCTGGTCACTCGGTCATGGTCATCCCCGCTGCCCGGCAATCACTACAGCACAAATAACAGCTGCCACGATGGCCCCGCAGAAGTGCCAGCTGTGGCCCCCAGTCTGTGTATCACAGAAAATGTGAAAACCTTCATAATCAGCAATTTCTTCTCACAGCAGCCTCATTTTTTCGTCACTTTTGTTTCTGGCATGTTTATGTTGGTAGGCACATAAAAGGGAAAAACAGATCAGATGGAATAGAAAAGTCAATTCATTGGATCACTGTTTATGGATCATTGTTTATTATTAAAACAAAACCCTTCCATTTGATTTAGACTTTTCTGCCAATATAATTCTGTACTCAATGGAAGCTGGTCAAAATGTGCATTATTAGACTTTAGTTCTGGTATGTATTTCTCATTCATGGTTTGAATTCTCCTGGTGGATAACTGACTTCCAAGTAGCTACAATCGACCCAAGATTTTCCCAGGAGCTAATTGACAGGGAAGCTGGATCATCATGAATGCTGACCAGTGCCTGAAAATAAGACTCACTGCCCAGCGGCATAACTGTTATTCAGCAAGCAACGTGCAGCATTGGAAGGTTCATAGCAGAAACCCTTTCCTGATGTGGAGAGTACGCATGAGAGGTTGAAAGCTAAGGCTGAAAAAAAGTAGTTCTTACAATAAAATGCCCCTGACGTTTCCCAAAGATAACGGCCGCATCTCCTAGAGTCCTGCCTCTGACGTTCCTCTCACGTCCTCCCCACAGCAGCTCAGACGGGACCGCTGGGCAGGACACAGCTTGTTAGTAAGCTCAGCCCAATCCCTAGTTGAATTAACAAGTTCTTCCAAAATGACATGTTTTTAATTAGCTATTTTGTCCTGGCATATAGACTTTGAAACAAATTTTAACACCAAATAAAAGCAATTAGAATATTTGTTTCAGGAACTTTCAAGATCCTTAGATTTTCCAAAGCAGTGAAAGTTAAGAGGATGAGAGGTAGAGGAAGGGATAGTGGTAGTCTCCAAAAATGTCCATAGATATGGAGAAAATTCATTTCAGTGGACTTTCTAAGGGACGTGTGAGTAGTTGCAAGGACTTCCTATGGTTACTAGTGTGGAAGTTCCTTCCACTTCCCTTTCTCAATTAGTCTAATTCAAGTTCTCAGGCCACCAACCACCATAGACACATCACCTGGTGATATATCAGCGAGTTTGTAACTGCGCTGTGTTCCAAAGGACCTTAATCCAGGAGACATACACATGTCTCCTCTTCATATTTTAAGATTTCTCTTACAAACCCAGTGGCACTCGGACTTTCAAATAATTTAAAAGATCTGCAGAGAATCGGGTAAAAGAGCCTGTGGATTTTATTAAGCACACACGGTTGTGGCATTCCTATGAATACCACATATAGACATGCATTGAAACCTGTGTGATGTATATCCTTACAAAGCAGAGGCCTCTGGCAGTTTGAATATTGAACACGCTCTCCGCATAGCTAGGGCCCTGGCATGGGAAACTCCCAGGGCACCACGCAGCCACACCACTTCCACCGAGGTCTGCTCTTCCTGACGAAGGTGGGACAGCTTTCGAGTGACCCAGACACCACACCCATCTGTCTTGGTTTCCAGGGAGAGTGCAGGTTCAGAAATCAAGTGCTACACTCATAAATCAGGCTATCAGAAAAATTCTGCATGACCCCTCAGCCTGCTCTGATGGCCCATTGGAGAAAGGGCTTTAGGAACTGCAAAAGTTACGATAAATCAATGAATTTAAAGAGACTGGAGGTCAGTACTTGATTGCACACAAATCGCATGGCCGAACACCTCGAAGCCTTAGAAATGGACTAATTTGTCTTGCTAGGACTCCACTACTCATTTCAAAGGAACCCAAGCCTTCTGGTTTTACTTGAAGCCCAATCAAAAACCTTACAAACATTCTGTGCCACACCTAGGAGATGAGCAGAGCACACAGTTTCCCTACGTGGTAGTGTAGCTCCTGTGTTCCCAGCCTGAGGCGGCCTCCTAGGACTCAGACCAATTGAATCGGACAATTGGTAGCTGCATGGAAAGAGGATGACCAGGATTCTCTCAGCCGACTTGAGAATTGAGACCATGTGGTCACGCCGTCCTGACCCTGCCTGTCACACACCTGCTGACCCTCCCATCACACAGCCCCAGGCTGAGCGAACCCTGGCTGTTCACCGCCCACGCTCCCAGGGCACACACCAACAGTGCAGTACGTTGCTCATAAATGCCAAATACAATAATGCTGAGTAAGCTGAATAGTCCATCCGAATAGCTTGCGACTCATTAGCTCTCCTTTTTAAAAATGGCAGTATGTGTTGACGTTTTCAGTTTCAAAGGTAAGCAAGACACAGCCCTTAAATCTCTGCAAATTGAGAGGAAGGCCAGGTACCTTGAAGTTCTTTCAAAGGATATCTAAACTTTCACCTTGGTGCCCAAAAGCCCAGTAATTCCCGGTCTTCTACGACCTCAGGTCCGACACTCCAGCTGTCTCACTCTTCTCGGCTGGGCCAGTCTTGTGCTCATTCCCTCCCCTAAGCCCAGCACAGGGGTCGGCAGTTGGCTCTGGACAGACACTTCCTGGTGGATTTGAACGCACAGGAAACCCCGTCGGTGCATGAGCGCTTTGTCCAGACCACAGGCCACGTGGCTGACGCCCTGATATCCATCATTAAGATCATTAAACGCTGTCTTTGTCCTGCTGTCCAAACACCTACCAGTGACCAGCAAAGAATTTATGAGGCATTTGGTGATGCTATCAAACTTCTCCAAACTCTAATAAGATTCCAAGATATTCGCTTTCCTTGTTTTCCTACCTGTGATTGTTCCTTCAATGTCACCTTTACTGATTTTTCTCGCTTCTTCTAGTGGGTGCCGGATTGGGTCATGAAACGGGACAGTCTCCATCCCTGGGTTTGTATTGTAGTGTCCAGAGAACGTTTCCTAGGAGTGTGCGATTACTGCGCCACGTCCGCGAGCTCATTTACTCATTAAACATCTGTCAAGCTCTCGCTAAGCGCCCGTTACTGTGCACTGGAACTACACTGGCTAAGACGTCGCATTCATGGGACTTTTCTCAAACCTCGCTGTCGCGCATGAGAGGGTTCCCCCTTCTTCACAACCCTGGGCCTGAGACATGGGAGCCGGCTCTGCTTCTTTCTCCAGATTACAAACACCAGCTTTGGTTTCTTCCCTCACAAAGTCATGAGACCTTGCACTTTAATCCCTGCTACCTGATCTACCGTGTTTCCCTGAAAATAAGACTGGGTCTTACATTAATTTTTGCTCCAAAAGATGTATTAGGGCAGAAGTTCAGGGATGTCTTATTTTTTTTCATGTACAACAATCTACATTTATTCAAATACCATCACGTCATCTTCTTCTGGAACTTTGTCATAATGTACTAAATGTGTCAGTCTGGCTGACGGTCTTAACTGGGGCTTATTTTCCGGGTAGGTCTTACTTTTGGGGAAACTCGGTAGGAGTGGTCCTCATCCTGCCAAGGAAAACGTTTTGATTCTTCTTGTCTCTGATCTACCTACTTCCCTTTATCCCAGCTTGCCTGCACTCCTGAAGCATTTGACCTCCACTGACCTCACAATGTTACCACCCCTGTTTGTCTCCGCCACCCAAGTCTCTCTCTCTCTCTCTCTCTCTCTCTCTCTCTCTCTCTCTCTCTCTCTCACACACACACACACACACACACACACACACGAATAATGAATATCTGTTGTACGTAATATCACATCCCCATGCCGCTGCTTGGCTTTCAAAACCCTTCATGTCTTTACAAATACTTGTTATCTTCTGCTTCCTTCAGACTTGTCTCCTCACTGTCCCATCCCTCACTTGTCTCCTCACCCTCCCACCACACCGCTTACTCTGCTCACCCCTTACAACCTCCCTCTCCTGGAACGCTCTCCTATCACTGTTTGCCCTCAGCTCCCGCTTCCCTCAAGGCATAGCTCAGGTCCCACCGCTCCAACAAAGACCTGTCCACCAGTTCACTCCTCTGCACTCACCTATTCAGCTCACCTAATTCATTTAGTGTAAAAATGATGTCATTTAGCCCTCAGTTTCCCCCACCAACCAGAAAATTCTCTGTCAACCTTCTCAGTATTTGGGATGCACACAAGGGCCTTAGACATAAGTCACCGAGCAAATGAACGAGAGCCTGTGAGATCATTTAGTTCAGAGAAGTCCAGAAATTCTAACCTGAGCATCAGCATGGACTGAAATCTGAAATTAAAAATATGAAGAAAATGCAGAATGCTCTTGTGACGTTAAAGAAGGAAAAGTTTACTTAAACAGGACTCCAAAGTATATGGCCAAAACTTTTGACTACAAAACTTTTTACTTTACACAAAGTTAGGCACATGATAGAATTGCTGAGGATAACGGCTGAAACTCACAAAGGATAATTATCTAGAAGATGTAAGACACACATTCAAGTCAACAAGAAACTAATAATTACTAAAACCGTAATATAATTTTAATAATTTAATTGTTTATAATTTTCATATTTATAACTAATAAATTACTGTTAATAGTAAATATAATGTTAACTAATCTTTGTTGCATGTCCTTTATTTGTCAGACACTCTCTTAAATGTTCTACATGAATTAATTCATTTAATCTTTATGAACCTATGAGATAGTTTCGGTTTTCACTTTTTGCAGATGCAGGAGCGAAGGCACAGTGATATGAGGAAACTTACTCCCATTCACACAGCCAAAATTGGCAGGCCAGGCAGTAGCCCAGGCAGCCTGACTCACGTGTACGTTAATGCTCTGCTTTCCGACCCCCTTTTTGCTTTTACCTAAAGGACATGAATATGCAAGTCTCTGGAGATACTTCAGTGGATACCAGGGATAAAAAGAGACCTTCAGTGTCCCAATAATCAGATCAGTGCCAATAATCACATAACCCAATGAGGTTCTGCTTGGTAGCCACCAGGTTGCTAAAAATTAAAATGTGGGACAGCCCAGCCCTGGAAGTATTCAGTGAAAACATATGTGTATTCCCTGTGTCCGGAAAGCCGGGAATTGCATTCCCAGGGAAATGCTTACTCTGGGCATGAAGAGAGCCTCTGAGGTGTCTGTCACAGCCCTGCCGGTGACAGCCAGGAGTGGGCAGCAGCTGGGGACGGATGACTACAACACAGAGGCTGCAGGCTGTGGAGCGGTGAGTAGCAGAGAGGAGTGAACTCCCTGTACAGACATGTGCAGGGAGCACAGACAGGACGGCAAGCCATCTGTATAGGTGTAAAAACACCTTAGCCACAGACAGCACCCTATAGCTTTCTCAGATACACAGGCTGGAAGAACATACATCACACACCTTAGACTGAGCGTCCATGGGGGAACTGGAATGGAGAATGAAGGGGAAAAAGGATAAAATAAATAACAAATATATAAAACTAACATGACTGGCACAGATTCATGATGATAGTGTGACCTGCACTGAGACATCTCACAGAAAAATACGAGAACTAAGGTTAAAAAACACAGGCAAAAAAGAGAAAAGAAAAATCAGAAACTACATACCATGGAGATGCTCAGAGAGCACTAATTTCAGGACAGCCCATGGAAAGCTGTGAGGTGTAATTTTTGACAACCCATAACCCTTCAATCTCACAGAGTGGTTTCAACTAGTCAATTTAGATCGGGATAACCTAGAGAAATTTACTCATTTTCTTCAGTGGTTGTGGAAAATGCGACATTCTCCTTCCTCAGGGAGAACGCATGCACACTGGCTGCCAGCAGACACCTAGCTGGCCCTGGCCATTGTGCACTGGTCTTGGGGTGACCCTCCCCCTCGAGGCAGTGTTCTTCTCCAAGATGATTGAAGCAAACCTGGAATGAGGATGCCGCTGCATTTAAGAGCGCTGGGTCCAGGCACTGATACAAGCCCTCGGGGAACTCAGTGATATGAAAATGAAAGCAGACAGGAGAATTTAGTTTCTAGCCAAGACATTTTCCAAACCATAAGCTACCACATCCTTCAGACAGACATGTTAGCACGTTGTTCATAATCATTTTGATTGTTTAAAACCATGAAACATGAAAATATTTAAAAATTATTTAAAAGAAAGGTGAAGCATAGTGGGGTGGTGCAGACATAGGGCAAGTTCCAAGTATCCCCCAAAGAATTTTACTTTGGATGCATCCTTAGATTTACTAAGGGTCGTGTCCTTCATTTCTAGACAGAACCAGAACCAATTACGTGTAAGAATCAGCACAATTCAGCCTTTGCGATTTACTGTAGTTGTGAGCACGTACTTGGCACGTGTGTGTGTGCAGACATGTGTGTGCACATGGGCTCTCTCGAAAGCGATGTTCACATCCTTCTTAGGGGGGATTTTTGAGAATTGCCTTTACACTGGCATGAAATAAGTTTGCTGGACTAAGGACCTTGTGTCGTGTTCAGGCTGGTTAACAAAGTCAGGGGTTAGGCGTGCCTTCATAATACTCTTAGGAATTAATGTTTTTGTCCAGGAACCAACCCGAAATAGAATATTCATAGAGCAATATCACGTCAGGAGGAAGGAAGCAACATGTATTACTGTAGAATCAAAATAAAAATGGTTAAGTTCCATTTTTCATTCTGCTACACCTGTTATTTCAATATCTCTAGTACTGGTTTAATTCAAATCACAAATTACTGGTATAGAATTGGAAGAGACCAAAAATACCACCCAGTCCTTTCATTTCAGACTGTGGAAATGGGGACCCTGCAAAGAGCTGTCGCTTACCTAAAGCTAGAAAACACGTTAAAAATACAGTTGGAAAAACAGGTTTCCTGCCTTGCGTTTCAGGGCCCTTTCATTCATTATGCTTAGTCCGCTGTTAATAGACATCACTTACAGAGAGAGGCTCCATACAAAGGAAAAGGACATGTGTGACGTACCTCCAATGGCCAGGAGGGGGCGCTAGAATTTAGGGTAGGAAGCTAAATACTGTACTTTTTAAACAGGAAGCATGGAATTGAAAACAAGTAGGGAGTATTACAACATTACATTTGACATTCAAATGCAACAGCCCAATGAGGACAGAAATTAATCCCTGAGTCACAACAGCCAAACAGGTCACTTAGCGCACAGGGTCTGGAGACTGGCTGACTGGGGGCAAATCCTTGGTGTGTTCTTTATTAGTTCAGCCACCTCAGCAGCACACGTAGCCTCCCTTAGCCTCTGTGTTATTTGCAACATGAGGGTGAGTAATGCCTACTTTATGCTTGCAAGGAAGGGATAAATATGTACAGTGTTGGACATTCAATAAAGGGTATTTGTTATAATTTAATGGATCAGTGATTTCTGTTATGAACTTAAAAAACTGGTCTTTTATAGACAGCAATCAGCTATTAACTCAAAAGTGCTAGAGGAAATTTCTACTACTTTCTGAGGGCCACCACTATTGAGTGAATGAATGCTTTTCAGGAGTATCTTGTGCTCTTTGCTTCCCGGAACATGATAGTTATTGTTTAATTTCTTCAATCGTTCTGAGATTTTCTTCATGACCCTTTACACTTTATATTTTAAAAAGAAATTGTATATATATATATATACAATTGTATATATAAAGAAATTGTATATATATAATATATAATATATATATATATATATATATATATATATATATATATATATATATAATGGGTTTTTTTTAATTTTTTTAGATCTGGGTTTGAATCCAGGCTTTATTACCTAATTCTCAAGCGATCCTGAACTGGCGAAACTGTTTAAGATTCCAATTATCTCCTCTGTCAGATGTGATTGATTATAACTACTTTGAGTATCATAGAAGTATAAAATTGTTCTTAGAGTTATGGTACTTAGTTAAGAAATTATTCGGTTATCAAAATGGTGGCATGAGGTGAACCTCTGGAAATCTCCCTTGGAATTTACAACAAATTGAACAACTATAACTCCACAATGGACTCCCTGCACAGCAGACAGTAAAGGTGAAGAGGCCCACTACTGAATTCACCTAAAGATGGGCGAATCGCACGAGTGGGGGAGGAGGGAAGGGAGAAGTCCGGAGATGGAGCTGCACGGGCGCAGGACACAGACCTAGCTCAGTGCTCCAAGTTTGCTGCATCCTGGAACTACCGCGGCTGTGGAAGAGGGAAGAACTCGGACTGCTAGGGCTCTGTTTATGGACCACAGTGCTGAGGGGACAGCTTATAACACGGCTGAACCCAACGTTCACGGCAGAGACCTTGGAGCAAAGACTCAGGGAAGAAGGCTGAAAATGGTGGTTTAAGCCCTCACTGCCGAGCAGAGAACAGAAGCCTTAGGCACTGAGCCAAGCTGCCCACTCCCTACCCTCCCAGAGCTCGCCCCGCCCCTACCTGCCCTGTCCTAGAAGTGGAACAGTAGCAGTGACAGATCAAAAGAACAGAATATTTGCAGTTCTGAGAACTGTGGTCCACAGACACAGATTCGCAGCCCAACTAATTCCAGCAAAGGGGAGGGGGCTGTGGAAGCAGGAACGGCTGTGGTGGTGGTCGCCACCATTGCTCTGGGCCACCTCTCACAACCCACCCCGCCCCTGTCCCCATCTATCTGGGCGTATCCCTGAAGGAGTAAACAGAACTGCTGAAACACATGGGCTCTGAATCTGGTGCAGGCAGGAAGAGCTTTACAACTTTAAAAGCTCTCCACATCCACACACGGATGCGGGACCCTATGACATAGTTGAACTGTTAACAGATGACAAGCCTGCCTTCCAGGGAGTCCCCCCACTGTGTGAGAAGCTGGAATGGCGCAGAGAACACACAACACTACAGTGTGAGAGAGAAAAAAAGGCTGCAGTTGGAGAGAAAATAAAACATTCTACCAACAAGTACTGGAAAACAAAAGAAAGATCTCTTCCTATCAATCTGTTACAGAAGCCATTCCTGTAGATATCTAGGAAGAGAAATAATAAATTAGTTACTGCCATGAATAACCAAGGCAACAAGACAGCTCAGAAAGAAAATGAAAAGTCTCCAGAAAATGAACTTAAAGATGTGAAAATATATGACTTAAATGACAGAGAATTCAAGATTGCAGTACTGAAAAACTCAATGAGATGCAAGAAAACACAGAAAAGCAGTTTAATGAACTCAGAAACACAATCAAAGAACTACATGAACATTTTACCAAAGAGATTTAAATTTTAAAAAAGAACCAAATGGAATTTCTGGAGATTAAGAACTCAATAGAAGAAATGAAGAATGAAATAGCCAGCTTAGGTAGTAGAGTTGACCAGATGGAGGAAAGAATCAGTGACATCGAAGATAGAAACCTAGAAATTACACTGATGGAAGAAGAAAGAGACTTGAGACTTATAAGAAATGAAAGAACTCTACAAGAACTTTCGGACTCCATCAGAAAGAGCAATATAAGAATAATAGGCATACCAGAAGGGGAAGAAAGAGAGAAGGGAACAGAGAATATATTCAAACAAATAGTCAATGAGAACTTCCCAAACTTGTGGAAAGAACTGGATCCTCGAATCCAAGAAGCAAATAGAACATCTAATTACCTCAACCCCAATAGGCCTTCTCCAAGGCACATTGTATTGAAGGTGTCAAAAATCAATGACAAAGAAAGAATCTTCAAGGTAGTCAGGAAAAAGAAAACGGTAACCTACAAAGGAAAGCCCATTAGATTATCATCAGATTTTTCAGCAGAAACTCTACAAGCCAGGAGGGAGTGTAACCAAATATTCAAACTATTGTAAGAGAGAAATTATGAGCCAAGAATAATATACCCAGCAAAGGTATCCTTTAGATATGAAGGAGGAATAAAGACCTTTCCAGACATACAGAAGCTGAGGATATTTTCTAATACACTACCTGCACTACAAGAAATACTAAAGGACACTATTTGAGCACCATCAACAGGGACAATTTGTGGCAACCAAACAATAAAAAGGGGGAGAATAAAGGCTTGAACCAGAACAGGGAATGGAGAAAGCAAGCATGCAGAAGAAAATGGAATATTCTAAATACCAAACTTCCTTTTACATAAACTTAATGTTAACAGCTCAAAAAAATTCCAGAACTGAAATATATACTGTAATTAAAGAAGAAACAGAGGGAAAAATCATAGAATACCACCACACAGAAAAAACAGACAATGACAAAAAGGCAAAGAAACAATGGAGACACAGTCTTACAAGAAAACTAAAGACAGAATGATAGGAAATCCTCACATATCAATAATCACTCTAAATGTAAATGGACTGACCAATAAACTGACCAAATGTAAACTCACCAATAAAAAGGCACAGAGTAGCAGATTGGATCAAAAACTAAACCCAACCATATGCTGTCTCCAAGAGACACATCTCAGCTACAAAGACAAGCATAGACTCAGAGTGAAAGGGTGAAAATTGATACTCGAAGCAAATGGTATCCAGAGAAAATCAGGGGTAGCCATAATGATATCAGATGAAACAAACTTCAGGGTGAAAAAGGTAACAAGAGACAAAGATGGACATTTCATAATGGTAAGGGGACTATACAACAAGAAGACATAACAGTCATCAATATTTATGCCCCCAGTCAGGGAGCACCTAAATATACCAAGCAACTACTAACAGAACTAAAGGGAGAAATTGACCAAAACACAATTATACTAGGGGACCTAAATACATCACTGACAGCTATGGATAGATATTCCAAACAGAAAATAAATAAGGAAATAGCAGCCCTAAATGACACATTAGATGAAATGGACATAATTGACATTTGTAGAGCACTTCATCCTAAAACATCAGACTATACATTTTTTTCTAGTGTACATGGAACATTCTCAAGGATAGACCATATATTGGGACATAAAACTAGCCTCAGTAAATTTAAGAACACTGAAATCATACCAAGCATATTTTCTGATCACAAGGCGTTGAAATTGGATATCAACTACAAAAGGAAAGCAGGAAAAACCACAAATACTTGGAGATTAAACGACATACTCTTAAAGAACGACCAGGTCAAAGAAGAAATTAGAGGAAGACCAAAAGATACATAAAAACAAATAAGAATGAAAATACATCCCACCAAAATTTTTTGTATGCAGCAAAAGCAGTTTTAAGAGGGAAATTTATATCATTACAAGCCTATCTCAAGAAACAAGAAAAATCCCACATAAATAACTTCACATTAAACCTTAAAGAACTAGAAAAAGAAGAAGAAATGAAACCCAAGGTCAGCAGAAGAAAGGAAATAATAAAAATCAGAGCAGAACTAAATGAAATAGAGAACAAAAAGACAATAGAAAAAATTAATGCGACAAAGAGCTGGTTCTTTGAAAACATTAACAAAATTGACAAACTCTTGGCTAGACTCACTAAGATAAAAAGAGAGAAGACATTAATAAACAAAATCAGAAATGAAAAAAGGGAAGTTATAACATGTCACAGAAATACAAAGCATCATCCAAGAATACTATGAGGGACTATATGCCACCAAATTCAATAACCTAGAAGAATTGGACAAGTTCTTAGAAACATATAGCCTTCCTAGGCTGAAACATGAAGAACTGGAAAATCTAAACAGACCAGTCACCAGTAATGAAATTGAATCAGTCATCCAAAACCTTCCCAAAAGCAAAAGTCCGGGACCAGATGGCTTCACTAGTGAATTCTATCAAACCTTCAAGGAGGATCTAAAACCAATCCTGCTCAAACTCTTCCAAAATATTGAAGAAGAGACAGTACTCCCTAACTCATTTTATGAGGCCAACATTACCTGATACCAAAACCTGGTAAGGACAGCACAAAAAAATAAAACTACAGACCAATATCTCTGATGAATACAGAGGCAAAAATCCTAAACAAAACTCTAGCAAATCGAATGCAGCAATGCATTAAAAAGATTATTCATTACAACCAAATGGGGTTCATCCCAGGGGCACAAGGATGGTTCAACATATGCAAATCCATCAATGTGATACATCACATAAACAAAATAAAGGACAAAAATCATATGATTATATCAATTGATGCAGAAAAAGCATTTGACAAGATACAACATCCATTTATGATTAAAACACTTAATAAAATAGGTATAGAAGGAAAATACCTTAACATAATAAAGGCCATATATGACAAACCCTCAGCTAATCTCATAATTAATGGTGAAAAACTGAAGCCCTTTGCTCTACATTCAGGAACACAACAAAGCTGTTCCCATCACCTCTGCTTTTCAAAATAGTGTTGGAAGTCCTTGCCAGAGCAATCAGGCAAGAAAAGGAAATAAAAGGCATCCAAATTGGGAATGAAGAAGCTAAATTATCACTCTTCGCAGATGACGTGATCCTATATATAGAAAACCCTAAAGACTCCACCAAAAAACTATTAGAAACAATCAACGAATACAGTAAAGTTGCTGGTTACAAAATCAATGTACAAAAGTCCATTGCATTCCTATGTACTAACAATGAAATCTCATAAAAAGAAATAAAAAAAGAATTCCTTTGCAATTGCAGCCAAAAAATAAAATACCTAGGAATAAACTTAACCAAGGATGTGAAACACCTATATGCTGAAAACTATAAGATATTTTTTAAAAGAAATTGAAGAAGACACAAAGAAATGAAAAGACATGCCGTGCTCACGGATTGGAAGAGTCAACATCATTAAAATGGCCATATTACCCAAAGAAATATACAGATTTAATGCAATCCCCATCAAAATCCCAATAACATTTTTTAGAGAAATAGAACAAAAAATCATCAGATTTGTTTGGAACCACAAAAGAACCCAAATAGCCAAAGCAATCTTAAGAAAAAAGAAAAATGCTGGAGGTATCACATTCCCTGACTTTAGTTTGTACTTCAGGGCTACAATAATCAAAATCACGGTACTGGCAGAAAAACAGACACATAGACCAATGGAATAGAATTGAGAACCCAGAAATAAAACCACATAAACATGGACAGATAATTTTTGACAAAGAAGCAGAAAACATACAATGGAGAAAAGACAGCCTCTTCAATAAATGGTGCTGGGAGATTTGGAAAGCCACATGCAAAAGAATGAAACTGGACTGCTATCTGTCACCATGTACCAACATTAATTCAAAATGGATCAAAGACTTAAGCATAAGACCTGTAACAATAAATAGCATAGACGAAAACATAGATACTAAACTTATGGACCTTGGGTTCAAAGAGCATTTTATGAATTTGACTCCAAAGACAAGGGAAGTAAAAGCTAGAATAAATGAATGGGACTATATGAAACTTAAAAGCTTCTGCACAGCAAAAGAAACCATCGACAAAATAAAGAGGCCACCAACTGAATGGGAGAAGATTTTTGCAAACAACACCTCTGATTAGGGGCTAATATCCAAAATATACAAGGAACTCATGCAACTCAACAACAAAAAAACAAACAACCCAATTGAAAAATGGGCAGATGACCTGAAGAGACATTTCTCCAAAGAGGACATAGAAATGGCAAATAGACATGAAAAAGTGCTCAACATCACAAATCATCAGAGAAATGCAAATCAAAACCACAATGAGATATCACCTCACTCCAGTTAAAATGGTTATCATCAACAAGACAAATAATAACAAGTGTTGGAGAGGCTGTGGAGAAAAAGGAACCCTCATACACTGTTGGTGGGAAAGCAGACTGGTGCAGCCGTTATGGAAGGCAGTGTGGAGTTTCCTCAAAAATTTACGAATAGAATTACCATATAACCCAGCAATCCCTCTCCTGGGTATCTACCCAAAAAATCTGAAAACATTTATACATAAAGACACGTGTGCTCCAATGTTCATTGTAGCTTTATTTACGATGGGCAAGACATGGAAACAACCAAAATGTCCTTCGATAGATGAATGGATAAAGAAGTTGTGGTATATATACACAATGGAATACTATTCGGCAGTAAGAAAAGATGAAATAGGACTATCTGTGACAACATGGATGGATCCTGAGAATATAATGCTAAGCGAAATAAGTCAGACAGAAAAAGCAGAGAATCGTATGATTTCAGTGATATGTGGTATAGGAACCAAAAACAACAAAAGGACAAAACAAACGAATGAGAAATAAAAACTCATAGACACCGACAATGGTTTAGTGGTTACCAGAGGGTAAGGGGGCAGGAGGGTGGTAGATGAGGGTAAGGGGGATCAAATATATGGTGATGGAAGGAGAACTGACTCTGGGTGGTGAATACACAATGGGATTTATAGATGATGTAATACGGAATTGTACACCTGAAATCTATGCAACTTTACTAACAGTTGTCACCCCAATAAACTTTAGTTAAAAAAAAGAGAATTACGGTACTTAAGACTGACTGAGATAGTATTTATTTAAAAAAACCAGTTGACATAATCCCTGGTGTAATGCTGCAGCTCAGCTCTTGGCAGGTGAATGCAGGAGACATTGAGGCCGAAAAGGAACAAGGGAGCCATGGATAGGGGTTCATACCACTATATTCTCAATGGCGACCAGTCGGGACACAAGAAGCAAACATCTGCCAATATCCCAACCAGGGGTCTTCCTGCACCACAGTCTCGCAGAAGCCAGTCGAGACACAGGAAGCAGGATCCACGGGATCTGCACCATCCACTCCACCCATGCTTGCTAATGTAGCCAGGGAAGTTATATACAAAACAATAGTCGCAAATGGCCAACTGGTTACAGCTGATGGCCACTTAATAACTGAGCGTGAGGCTGAGAGCCTGGAAACTGCTCTTCTAGCCCCTTCCCAACACCTGGCATGACTCATCCAGAGGAAACATTATTATTCCCATTTACAGCAGTTTTCCCAATGACACACATCCTACAAGTGGCAGTGCTTGGACTTGAGCTGTCATTCTGGCCTTACCAAGTGATAATATCCCTCAGAGTTACAAGGTCTCACGTCAAACTCTCCCAAGTGCCTCTTTTCGGCAGCTTTGCCCTGAGAAAGACCATGTGCCCTCAGAGCACTGTTTTTCAGGTTACGTTGTTGGCTGCCCAGAAAGCTGGGTTCTCAGGCTGAGCCCCATGACTGGACCATTCACCAGGAAAGAAAATCTGGAAGGTCTGGCAGCCACATGGAGTGGGTCTGAACTGACAGTTCCTGAAAGACCGCATGTACCTGGCAGCCACAGAGCCTGTGGGAAAACAGGCAAGAGGTGAAGCTTTGGTGGAGGTCTCTGGGCTGCGCTCACTTCCCGGGACATTGTGCCTGGCCCAGTCCGGCCACTGGACTCGCAGGAGATGCTGCTGCTTTCTGGGAAGGTGTGGGGAGGTATAGGGTAGCGCAGGGCTCAGGAACAGGGACTGGGCCCCTTTGTCCACCTAGCCGGCCTTCCTGTCTTCCACTGTCAATTCCTGTTTCAGTGCAGTTTGATGAGTCATGATTTGCATAAGAGTCACTGATTCCCATTTGTGCCAGGCCAGACTGACTGCACAAAAATTCTGTTCACCGACAGCTTCTTTTAATCTTCTACAGAAAGAATACGCACTATATAATTCAGTTTTGCTGACATCCTTATGAGAATATTCCAAAGCACACACGTGGGATGTTGTCCCCTGATTATATATGAAATTCCAACCATTCCAGGCCTTTCTCCAAGTGCTCTTCATGCAGAGGTTTGTCCCTCATGAAGTTTGTTGCAAACACTATTGACCTGCTTCACTGTGGTCACAAAACAATGTAGAGAGACAGACACCACTCAGAGGTCATGAAATCATAGGAAATTGTAATAATTCATGGTAAATAGACGATTCCTCTATTGTTGCTTGGCAACATCTCATAGCTGAAATATAAATATAAACAATAGTTTCTATGCTATAAACTTCTCCTCAAGGCAGCAACGTTTTTGACAGTTCCTCATCGTCACCGTAACAATTCTTGATATACGTAAATAATAAGACTAGATATACGTATATACTATTTTATTATATATTACATATTACTATGTATTTTATATATCATTGTAAATGTTACATAATTATTTGTATGTTTATATTTTATGTTTTATATAATGTATTACAGTATATATATTTCTAACTTTTTTTCTTTTTATATATTATCCATCATCTATCTATACTATTGCACAATAATACTGTATAACAAACACCTTCAAACACAATGGCTTAAAACAGCAACCACTGTAATTCTCACAAGTCCATGGGTCAGCTTGGCAGTTCTGTTGATCCCGCCAGGCTCAGCTGATCTTGGCTGGGCTTGGTCACATGTGGTCAAGTGATGGGTGGCTGAGGCTGGCTGGTCAAGCAGGTCTCGGCTCAAATGAATCGCTTCTGTTCCATGTGGTATCTCAGGCTCCAGCAGGCTAGCCTGGACTTGTTCTCTGGACAACGGTGAGGATCCGAGAGAGCTAGGCCTCTTGAGGTGTAGACTCAGAACTGCAACCCCAAAATTCCTTCCATATTCCAAAATGAGGACATAAACTATACCTCTTGACTGAGCAGGTGCGAATTCACATTGCAAGGAGTGACTTCTAGTTCTGCAAATTTTTCAGTGAGAACATTTGGCCATGTGTCTCTTATTGAATGTGTTAAACTAAAAATTTTTAACTTCCTTGCTGAAAGCAAGGTTTTAGTGAACCTAAAATACTGGTCAAAAGACTACTCTTGGGACATGGAGTCTAAACCACCACCAGCTAGGTAGAAAAGACAACACGTCCATCATCCAGAGTTTTGCAAGCATTTTTATATATCAAGTAGGAGGAAAGGGGGGAAAGGAGGTGGTGTGAAAGAATTTACATGAACTATAAGCAAAGGGGTGGAGAGCTGGAGCAGGCCAGCTCTGGGATAGCAGGGTCCACATAAAGAAGTGTCCACTGCTGTGAATTAGCTGGGGTAGCAGTCCGGAGAGCCCACCTATGAACAAGCTGGCTCTCCTGGAGTTGGATGGTGCCTGGCGGAGATAATGTGTAGAAATAGCCGCCTGGAAATTTATCTGAAATTCCAGTAGGCAAAACAGGGATGTGAGAAATTTTTGTTAACTGCGTAGCAGCCATTAACAGACCAATAGTTCTTTTCTTTCTTTCATTCTCTGGCCTCTGGAATTTAATTTAGAATATCTCAGAAGTTTCTCTTTGTCAAATGCAACTATAACCCCTGAATCTGGACTCTGAGCATGGAGAGAATCCTGGTGGCTTTTATTTCCCCTTTATCCTCTCGCTGCTTGGCCCCAAAGGCGGACCCAGTTGCAGGAAATACACAGCACAGCAAGAATACTAAAGTCACACTTAGCTGGCAGGAGGGGGGACCCCTGTGAGTTGGAAAGTGTTGTAGAGCTTGCGGAGAGGAGAGAGAGTAAGAAAACATCTCATACAAGGGTGTTTGCACTGGGGTTACCCCAAGCTGCCCATAGATAAACACGACCCTAAAGAGCCTGTCAAAGGCTATGCAAACTGAGCTATGAACAGACCACAGCCCTGGTCCTAGACCAGCCACTGGGTGGCGCCCACACAGGACAGATCTGAGCAGCACTGCAAAGACTGAAAACTTCATTGGTTGGGATTGCCCACCAAAGGCAGGCACGAACTTGAGACCCTAACTGGGTAAATTGCCTGCTAACAATAAAAAGAAAAAAAGAAAGAAAAAAATCAACTTTCCCCATAATATTTAAACAATGCCTCGAGCCTCATGACACAGAGGGATGGATAGCAACAGGAAGCAGAGAAAATCAGAGTTGTGCACATAAAGATGGAGAGATAGAGGGATAAAAAGAGTGGAGAAAGTGATGGGGGAGATAAAGGAATAGAATCGCAGAGAGAGAAAAAGAGCCCGTGCAAGTGATAGAGCTATAGCTCAATTATGATAGTTTTCTAAATCCCATATGTCAGTAGAGGTTGCACAATCGTCATTTTCTAATTTTAAAATTTCTCCTGTATTTATTTGTTGGCTATATAAATTCCATTAAGAAGGACTTTTGTTCATCAGCTGTGGTACAGAAACGGCAAGGTAAATGTTTGGCTCTTTTATTATTTCTGTTTCAGAAGAATGAGATAGTACCTTAGCAACCTACACTTCCTTTTTATTAAACTTGTTATTTAATATATTATGTTTGAAAATTTTTGTGTAGGAATTATTCTTTTGGTACGCACATTGGACTCTATGGCCGGTGACAGCCACTGCAAGTTGGCTTCTGTGTCTTTTGACATGACCGCGGACACTCTGACAGCTTCTTTGTGAGACAAACGTCACAAGTTTATCTTGTACATCTCCTGCCCAGTCCTGGATTCAGCCATTTCCAAACTATTTTACTTTTATTAAAATAGTATTTGGTACCACAATACAGATGCTAAGAGTACTCATTACTTCTGGATTGTTATTGCTTTCTAGTTTTTTCAGTGGAGATAGATGTACATATATATCATATCTCATTGCTGAATATCACTATGGTCTTCTTCAAAGTACTCCCCTTGGGAAGCTATGCACCAACGCCAGTGCCTAGTCTACCCTTCAAAGCAGTTTTGGAACTCTTTTTCTGGAGTGGCCATCGAGCTGTCTTGATATTACCTTTGATGTCCTGAATAGCATAAAAATGTCTTCCTTTCAATATTTCCTTTATCTTTGGGTAAAGAAAGAGTCATTGGGGGCCAGATCAGGTGAGTAGGGTGGTCCAATACAATTATTTGTTTACTGGCTAAAAGCTCTCTCACAGACCGTGCTGTGTGAGCTGGTGCATTGTCGTGATGAATTGTCGGGCGACCGGATGGCTCGGTTGGTTAGAGCGTGAGCTCTAACTAAAGATTGAAAATGGTGACTGGACTTGGAGCTGAGCTGCACTCTCCACAACTAGTTTGAAGGACAACGACTTGGAGCTGATGGGCCCTGGAGAAACACACTGTTCCCCAATAAAAATAAATAAATAAATAAATAAATAAATAAATAAATAAATAAATAAGAAAAAAAGAGCTGTGAATTGTTGGTGAAAAGTCAGGTCGTCTAACTTTTTCACACAGCCTTTTCAGCACTTCCAAATTGTAAACTTGGTTAACTGTTTGTCCAGTTGTACAAATTCATAATGAATAATCCCTCTGATATCAAAAAAGTTTAGCAAATCGTTGCAACAAGTTCACACACTTAATTGTCGGACCTCCTGTGTGTGTGTGTGTGTGTGTGTGTGTGTGTATTTTAGAAAAAATGAATTCAAATTGTACATTGTACATCATAGAGTTTTAACTAAACTCTCAAAAATTTGTATTTGCATTTGTCCCTTATAGAAAAATGTTGATTCTTAACAGTATCAACATAAATTTGTATAATTTTAACTATAAACAACATTATAATTACTACTAACAATGCTAGGCCCAGAAGATGGGATGTAATTTAAGATTCTTATTTTTTCTCTCTTTTTTTTTTCTTTCTTTCTCCCTTTCCCTCTTTCCTCTCCCCTTCCCACCCCCTAGGGTACATTCAGTTCCAGGAATATACATTCATGCCAATATTGCACTCTTTTCATTACTGTAGATTTATACCGTGTTTCCCCAAAAATAAGATCAGGTCTTATATTAATTTCTGCTCCAAAAGATGCATTAGGACTTATGTTCAGGGAATGTCTTCCTGAAAAATTATGCTAGGGCTTATTTTTTGGTTAGTTCTTATTTTGGGGAAAACACGGTAGTTCTTTTAACATTCTGGTGAAGTGGTTTTCTCTGATTAGTTTTTTTGTTTTAAGAATTTTCTTTCCACTCTAGTGTGATGGCCATTTTCTCTTTTCTTATTTTTAAACTGTGAGACTTCTGCTCCAGCAAGGATTTTCTGGGATTCCCAGGCACTTGAGCTTTTCCGTGCATAACAGCCTGGAATTCTCTGCTTTCAGAGCTGCTCCTGTGGCAGCAGCACATCCCCTGCACATGTGGCTCCTAAGGCAAAGACAGAGCAGCTGGTATCCATCCCCTCCCTGACTACTGAGCTGTCTGTTATGACAGCAGAAAGTGAGTCACCTGAGAGAGAGGAGCCAAAACAGTGACCCAGAGGGGCATTTTTCTACATCCACAGAACCTGAATATATTCACAAAAGTGCTGGGTGACAATCTGTATATGCACGGCTGAAATCTACCGTGACTTTACTATACTTGTTTGATCACCTATCCATCCGTCTATGAATCCGAGTAAAGAGCAAATATGAGTCCACTTCCTGAGGGTGAGGCTGCCAAATAAAAAACAGGCTGCCCAAGTTAATCTGAATTTCATTTCTTCATATGAACAGAATCACACTGTGTGTATTCTCTGTTAACTTTTTCAGTAGTTTGTCAGATTTAATTATACTGTTTGTAGCTTATTAACTCACATTGCTGTACAGTGTTACACTACATACACGCACCACCCTTTCCTTTCAAGTATTAAATGACATGGATCTTTCCAATTTGGGGGAGATTCTGAATAATGCTACCATGAACTGACTGGAAATTCTTGTCCTTGTGTCCTGGTGACACTTGCACACATTTCTGTTGGATTTATGCCTCGTAGTGGAAATGCTTAGTCACAGTGTGCTTGAACACCTTTCAGTATGTTTATTGTTCCTTTTTTTTGTTCAGCAACTATTCATGTCTTTTACTCCTTATTCCGTTTTGTCTATTTTTTAAAAATGTCTAGGGTGTATTCCTTTTAAAAATTCAATCTATTTGAACAAACAAAAAAACAAAACAAAACAAAAACAGTTCAACTCCCACCCCCACCCCCACTTCTGGTAACCAACAATCTGTTCTCTGTATCTAGGGGCTTGTTTTTAATTTTTTTTTTTTTTAGATTCCACATTTACATATAAGATAGATTATATGGTATTTGTCTTTCTGTCTGACATCTTTCAGTCAGCATAGTGTCCTCAAAGTCTATCCATGTTGTTGCAAATGGCAAGATTTCCTTCATTTTTATGGCTGAATATTATTCCATTGTATGTATGTATCACTTCTTTATCTGTTTGCCTATGAAGAGACACTCAGGTAGCTTCCATATCTTGGCTATTTTAAATAATGCTGCAATGAACTTGGAGGTGCATATATCTTTTCAAGTTAGTGTTTTCATTTTCTTTGGATAAACACCCAGAAGTGGAATTGCTGGATCATAAAGTAGTTCTATTTTTTATTTTTCGAGGAACCTCCATACTGTTATACACAGTGGAAATTCCCACCAACAGCAACAAGAGTTCCCTTTCCTCCACATCCTCACCTACATTTGTTATTTCTAGACTTTTTGATAATAACCGTTCTAACAGGTGATATTTCATTGTGGGGCCAGAGCCAGGAGTGCAGTTTCCAGGCTCTTGCCCTCATGTGGAAAGGTGCTGGCTCATGTAGTAAATGGCCATCAATTGTGATTGGATGGCCATCAGCTGTGGCTAGTTGGCCGTCAGTTGTAACCAGTGAGCCATTGGCCACTAATATAACTGCTGTGGCTACATTAACAGAAATGGGGGCTAGCAAGAAGATGGTGGCTGAGCTAGCAAGAGCGGATTGCAGTTAGGACGGCGGGTTGCGGACAGTGAGGCTCCTGCTTCCTGTGTCTCCAACCCAGCCGCCAGGGAGATTATAGTGATATGACTCCCCTATCTATGGCTCCGTGACTGTTTCTTTTTGGCCTCACCATGTCCTGCGTTCTTATGTGGGGAGCGGGAGCAGAGGCCCCGCAAGCCGCCCCACGTGACAAATGGCACAGCAAGCAGGGTCCCCCGAGATGACACTCATTGTGGTTTGATTTACATTTCCCTGAATTTCAGATAAACAACAAATAATTTTTAGTTTAAGGGTGTCCCAAATATTGCATAACACCCTGCACTTTTTTTTGTTTGTTTTTATCGTGTTTTCCTGAAAATAAGACTTAGCTGGACAATCAGCTCTGATGCATCTTTTGGAGCAAAAATTAATATAAGACCTGGTCTTATGTAAGCCCAAGTCTTATATTAGACCGGGTATAATATAAGACTGGGTATAATATAATATAGTATTGTATAGTATAATATAATATGATATAATAATATAATATCGGGTCTTCTATTAAGTTTTGCTCCAAAAGACGCATTAGAGCTGATTGTCTGACTAAGTCTTATTTTGAGGGAAACACAGTAGTAAATGTGGCAATCTTGTGTGAGGCTTCCTTTTTTCCTTAATGATGAACAGAAATCCTCAAACAAATTGATCTGCTACACACACACACACACAGCCATTTACCTTTGACAAGAGTCAAATGTAGACCAATATATATGATCCTAATTTCTTTCAATAAAGCGGGTTCAGTGCTTATCATATTTGCTGTTGGCTGCCTCAAAGATTACTTACAGATGTAAAAATGAGGGGGTTCAGGGTAAGAATAAAGACGTTGCATTGCCAGACAAGACCAAGGCAGAAGCATTAACATTCACACTCAGAATTTCAGGGAAATCAGCCTGACTCAGGACTGCTCACTCCATGGGAAAGGCAAGTCTCTCCTTCCCACTCCGTGAGCTCCGTGTTGGTAGTGAGTCTGCTGGTGGTTCTGTGCTCTCAGGGCTCCTGGTTTCTCTTCTGGAGAGCGCCTACTCTCAGCCTGCCACTGGAGGACACTCAAGAAGTGGGTTGGAACAGAGGCAGGGCCCCTCCCCTGGACTCCCCTATCACCACCCACTCTGCATAATTAGGTTGGTTGTCTTCTTAGAGGGATCCTCAGGTGCTTCCATGCCTGTAACATCTGTCCGAAAGCCCAGCTCTAAGTCACGGCCTCCTGTCCTAGGGATCACTTTCTTTTTGAGTAGGATTTCAGTTTTGAGAGGGTATTCTGCTCCTCTTATCATCTGGTCCTTGTCCTTCTAAGGCCCAGAAGAGGAAGACATGCTGTGGATTTCAGCCCTCTTTCTAGCTTTCCTGGCTCCTGGTAAGTATGTTGCATGATGCTCATGGGATTTTTCCTTCTTTTGGCAGTGGGAGGCCATACTAAGGAATTAATATTACCTCTTCCTCATTATATTTTGTTGTTCCCGTAGCAGCCACTCAGATATCTTCCAACTTGGAAGGGAGGCAGATATCAATCACCAGGCAGACTGGGTCATCTGTTGTAATCCCTTGTGATATTGTTAATCAAAACACCAACTACGTCCACTGGTACCGATACCAGGAGGGGATGGCCCCACGCCGGCTTCTCTACTACGAGTTCTCCAGCTCACAGTTTGTGGTGGATCAGGGAATCAGTTCAGAGAAGTACCGTGCTTATGAAGCCACAGGAAGGACCTGTAAGTTCGTCCTCCGAAATCTGGAACATAGGGATTCTGGTGTGTATTACTGTGCTGTCTGGACGAGGCACAGTGATTGAGACCTCTCTAAGCTGACTGAAAATTTTGCCTGTGACTGCCAAGAGCAGCCGGGCACACAGGTTAGGCCAGCCTTGCCTCACTTCCTGCCCAGCTTCACTGTACTCTGAACAAAGGAATCCTGCGCTCAAGCCCAACCCCCACCTTAAATCCCACAGGCCTCCGCCTTCCCCCACCAGCCATAGGGCTTTCCTAACAAGGGAGCTCCCATCTCCTGGCCTTAGACAGGCCATCTGGCTGACAGCATATCATTTCAGCTCTGCTAAGAGCTGGTGGAGTCTATTCAATCTGTCTCCTAGGACACACAACTTCACCTAGAGTTGATCTGCTTGGGAGACATTAAGGAGAGCAAAATGGGAAGGCTAGTAGTACTGAATCATTTATCCAATCATTATCCAGAGAAAATGGCTGGGGATGGAGCTTTTTTTTCATTACTCAGGAGTATGAGAAATGATGGAATGAAAACACTGGGCTTCATGAAGCTCTCTAGATGTCATCTGATCTATCTTTTGGACAAACTGGTGTTTTCCTCACCATAAGCAACCATGGTACAGTCCATACAGTAAAAGTGTAGGAAAAGGTGATTGTTGTATATGCCAACCACTGTATTCCATATGTACACCTTCTTTCCACCCCTGCCCCCAACACGGATGCAGCCAAGTCCTAAACTCAAATGAGTCTTATGAGATTATATTTTCTCAATAATTAAAATTAAGGGAAACTTTGTGTGAACAATCAGATAATAGTATATATTTAAATTGAAGTGTTACATAGAAATAGGTAGTGGCTCCCATATTGGGCTGTGTTTAAAGGTATAAAATTAATCCAGATAAAGATAATCCAGATAAACTGAACAGGGGTTTGGGGGCTGGGGCTGGGTGGGACTGGCCATGTAGGGGGACCGGCATGATTATCAAGGGAAATAAGTTTATAACAATTTTAAATTTTGTATTTTGAAATCTTATTTGTTAGTAGTGTAAACAAATGCAATTGATTCTGTGACGGTATATGTGTACTGCATCCAGCAGTCTTGCACAACTCTGTTAAATTCTAACTTAATCCATTGATTGCTTTCAAATTTCTCTATATACAATCATAGATTCTACAAATAAAGGCAGTTTTCTTTCTTTCTTTTTAATCCTTCTGTCTTTTATTTATTTTCCTACCCTTAATATATAGGCTAAGTCATCCAGTACAATGTTTAATAAAAGTGAAGATAACTGGTATCCTCTTAACCTCAGTCTCAAACAGACAGCTTGAAGTGTTTCACCCTGAATAGCTTTACCATTTCAAACCTGTCTCTCCATGTGTGTGGTGCACATTCTTGTTTGATCTGATTTTATTTCATGTTTCTTAGTAGACTTGTATAATTTCCCCTTAAAATATCGTATATCTATATCTATTTGTTGTTGTTGTTAGAACCAGCCCTAGTGCTCTAATACACTTCTAGGGCCAAGAAGGAGCCACTCCTGCACAGGTGCCAGGTCAGCAAACTGAAATTCTGTGTTCCTATACGTGCTCAGCGTCACCAGAAACGCAGGATATTCTGTCGGCCAATCCCCAAAGGCCTCGCCAACTCTGGGCTCTATCCTTATTTCCTTGTTCCTTGATCTTTCTAACAAAGGTCAGATCTGCAACCTCACCCACTCCTGCCCTGTTCTCACATTGCCTCTTCTAATGCCCTATAAAACTCAGTCTTGCCCCAAACCCCTGGGAAGACTGTTCCACTGCTGTGAGGCATGTACGCCCCCAATCCCTGGAGTGTCTGCCTTTGAATAAAGGATTTCAAACTCATACTAAAGTGTTTTAGTTTTGTCACTTGACACTAAGTATCTTATGCATTTTGTTGTTATTGTACATGATGGCGAGAGAAGAGGAAAGACAGGCTTGGGAAGGTAAACACAGGAGCTTCATCTGTATCTTTAATAGTTTCTTCTATAAAATGTAACACATCTGAAGGAAATGCGGCAACATGTTAAAATAGGAAGGACCCCCAAACCCGATAAATCTTGGGCTTCCTTCTCTTTTTAAAGGAGTCCTCTGTGAGGAATGTCCAAGAAGCTTGACTTCCAGCATCTGTTAACTGAGAATACCAATGTGTGGCTCATAGAGTTTTATCATTTTCAAGAGTTATAAAAATGAGGCTAATGTTTGTGAAAGGGCCCAGCCCAGTGCCTGACGTGTAGTGGGTCCCCTGGTTGTAGTTGTCGAATTTGAAATAACAGGGCCACTCAATGTAAGGTGCGCACACTAGAGAGGAGGGAGTGGGTGTTCTACTCCTGACTCAGCTGCTCATGGTCCTGGAATATTTAATGTCATCTGCATTTTGGGGGCTGTTTTCTCATCTTTAACATGAAAAACAATAAGGGCTTCCAGAAAAAAGGGTTCCCCTTTCATCTCTAAGTTTTTAAGTTTCTATAAATCTTTATCAAAGTGTCAATACGTGGTAAATTAATATCACTTGGGTTTTAAAATGGGGTTACTAATTCTAATACAGGGAAGTGATATTTTAGAAAAAAATACTTATTCTACACATAGTGTTATAAAGATGTAAATTGGAGACAAAAAAAGGAAAGTTTTATCCACAGTACTCTCATCAAGTATATATTAATAGCTTTCCTCTTTTTGATTTTCCAGCCTTGCCCATTTCACTAATAACTGTCATCATGTGTACCTCCAGTTTATTCCATATGACTAAAATGTAGAAGTCAGATTCCATTAGTTCTCAGATTCTATGATGGCCAGAACAGTGCTGTTCCAGGTTAGATAAAGTATGCAGAGTCCCAGAATTTAGAAAGGTCCCAACTTCAGAACTTGGATCTTTACACACCCATATGCCTGAGTCTGATCCGCCCTCACCCACCCACACCTCCCAGTCTAGCTGAGTCTGCTTCCATTAGAGTGGTTTCATTCGTGGCAGCAGCATAATGACAGGGGATGAGAGGGAAAGCTGCTTCCTCAGTGACACCTGGATTAGAACGCAACAAACTCCACATGAGGGCTGAGAGGAAAAGCCCTGGCTACTCTTCAACTCTGCCCTGCACAAGAGATTGATTTCCTTATCGTTATTATTATTTTTGAGTGTGTGTCTCTTTTAGACGAACATAACCATTTAGTGTTACTTAGAGAAGAGCACAGACACACCACATTAGGAAGAGAAGTAGAGGAAAGGAAAACAAATGCCACGTATTGAGATAAATTTAGGCCCAAGATGGAGCTGCTCCCTCCTGGGGTGCCAGGTCAGCAAAGGGAAACTTAGATAACTGTTGTGTCCCTGTAAATGCTGCGTTGGACCAGAAATGCAGTATATCTAGCCAGCATTCCCCGCTGCCAACTACCAAGAATCTGTAATAATTTCCGTGTTCTAAATAAGGCAAGATATGCAGCCAGCCAATCGTCTTAAGTCAAATACTCTTCTCTAATTCCCTGTTTGATCAGCTAGCATTATAAGGAAATTCCCCAACCCTCCCAGCCAATCCTGTCATTTCCACAGCTGTCTCTCCTAAGTCTCTATAAACCTCACTCTTACTGAAACCTTCCGGGGAACAGGGCTCCGCTGCTCCTGAGCACTGTACACCCCCAATTCATGGGTTGTCTTCCCTTAAATAAAGGACATCAAACTCATTACTAAATTATTTTAGTTTTGTCATTTGACGTACTGAAAAAAGTATCTGGTTGAAGGTTTGGGGCAGTCTTTATTAAAATCTATGTTTAATTATTGCCAACAGTTGTCTGAGCCTTTAATTTGAGCAATAATTGAATAAAAATGGTTATATAGTTGATCCTTGACTAATGCGAGGGTGAGTGGCGCTGACCCCGCGTGCAGCCAAAAATCCACAGAAAGCTATTGACTCCCCCAAAATATTACTAATAGCCCACTGTTGACTGGAAGCCTTATCAAAACATAAACCATTGATTAACAGGTACTTTGTATGTTATATGTACCATATACTGTATTATTACAGTAAAGTAGGGTAGAGAAAAGAAAATGTTATTAAGAGAATCACAAGGAAAAGAAAATACATTTACAGTATTTATTGAAAAAAACTCACATGTAAGTAGACCGGTGCTATTTAAACCCATGTTTAAGGGTCCACTGTAATCACAATTGAGAGAAACATAGTTTTTAATGCTGACCAGATGAAATAAAATTTATTTTCATAAATCAATAGATGGTTGTGGACTTTGTCCCCAAAGTAATATTTTCTTATTGGTGAAAACCTACACAATAAATAGAAAGAAACAATTCACCCATTTCTCACCATTCAAATTGCTCACTGTCTGAATTGAGGCTTTTCCCACCTGTTTGGCTAGGAAAATGTCACCACAGTTGTCACTCTCTTTTCCACATAACATTTACCACAGCTGGGCTAGACATCTGCAGAGGGTATAAATGGCAGCCCCAGAATACCCTTTTAGTAAAGTATTCGATTAGCTTCTTATTTGGCCAACACCTCCCGAACTTGGCACAACCCAAAAGCCTGCATTTTGGGATGCTTGAGATTTGAATCTTGGTTATAGCTGAGCATGTCAAATTTTCAGTTTTTTTCTACAGAAAAAGACCTACAGAACAGGGTCTGGTCATCCTTGCCTCCTTGCAGAAGGACCCACAACTTCCCTCCTTAAGCCAAACCCCCTTTCCTGGCCATTCCCACTGCCTTCTCCTCAAGGCAATCTGAGTATAATTAGCATAACTAATTAGCATAACAATCCCCGCAGACCCTGGGTATAAATAGCATAACTGAAAAGAAGCTTTCAGTTCAGTTGAAAGTCAAGGCTGTGTCTCTTTCTCAAAGCTTCACTTCAGATGCATTTCTCAGGTGATCCATTACAATGCCCTTTCTTTACCATTTCTGAGGAGATGCTGCTAGAACAGGATGACCTGGTGTTACCACATTTCTACCTCTGTCCAACATAAGCTTCTTCATTTGGACACACACACGCACACACCTGATTCTCCAAAACTGTATTATTCCCTATAATTTATACTTTATGTGGACCCCAAGAGTCAACTACTGCAGCCTGTTCAGGTTCCTGAGCATTTTCTATGCATCTGGGACTGGGATACATGCTTTGCTCACCGTATCCTCTTACTGTCCATGCAATCCCATAACGTCCCTTTTTACAGACGAGGAAAAGGAGGTGAAATAACTTGCCCAAGACTACATAGCTATCGTGTTAATTTAGAGTATTTGAAGTCTCATTCTACTAGGACCTCTGGGCCAAATGACCCACTGCTGACTCAGATGGTGGGCATGTGTTTCGGGCGGCGATTGTGTTTCCATAACTGTCTCTCCCTCCCAGCAGCTCACTCACTGTATTAGCATCAACGTGGCTACATGAAGCACGAGATTTGTTTCCAGTCAGACCTGACTTCATCCACCCACCAGGGTCCCCTTAGGAGTGCAGTCTTGAAAAGTGACTTAAAACATCAGCCCTGCTATCCCCATTTCTAAACTGAGGATAAGTGTATCCCAGGGTTATTTTCAGGATGTAATAAAACATGAGCGTAAACCAATTAGTGCTGTGCTCAAGTGTGGTCAATGTCCCATCAAGGATGGCTGCTCTTACTGTTACTCTACCAACATTCTCCAAGCATTTCTCAGAACTCTCACCATCGATCATTACTCCCTTCACCTGTGGTCAGACTCCTGCCTCCTCTTTCTCGGGACCATCTCTCCCTCTCTCCCCAGTTACCTCCTTGTGCCATCCCACAAGCAGTGGCTCTCACCCTAACCTGGCCTCCACCACCCATCAAGGTGAGTCTCTTTCCAAAAGCTGGAGTCGCAGGTCCCCTGGGCTTCTCTGCACCTGGAGGATGCAGAGCCAGGCTGGGACGCCTAACCCTGCTGTTTCCAGGTAAGTAAGTCCCCTTTCCCCAGTGTAGGCTGCAAGGGGAGGCTGTGAGCCTTCTGGCTGCCCCGGCTGCTCCACAGTCCCCACACGGGCTGCCCCGTGGTAGTCAGGTTGTAGCCGGCTGTCGGTGGTGGTGCGTGCGGGCAGCTCGACCGTCCTGTAGTGTGTGGCCCGTCCCAGAGTCAGCTACATCCACTGACACCGCCACCAGGAAAGCAAGGTCCCCAGAGCCTCTTCCATCTGGCCAAGTTCAAGTCAGATGTGTGGTAGGAATTGTTCTAAAATTAGCTTTACCTGTTACATTTTTATACAGCAGCTAGAAAAAATTTAATTTGTAGCAGGATTTGGTGACCCACATGTACTTCTATTGGACAGCGCTGTTATAGACTGGCAGTCTCACCATTTCTCTGAAGAATGCACAAAGAAAACTGTGTGAATAATTTCGAGGGTGAAGGACTCTGGAGATTCACACAAAATGGTTGAAAGCTGAGACTGGAAGTCAACTCCTGGTTCCAGTTTCTAAGTTGTTCCCAGGCCATTGTCATGTTATCACTTTGCAACACAAGAGCCAGCCATTAGAAACCCAGTACACAATACTGCCAGCTTCTCTGTGCCCTCATCCGTTGACATGCCTGGCACTGAAATTCAAGTGGGTAGAGAATAATCCTCGCAGCAAGGGTGCTGCTGTCCACCTTGGACGAGATGCCCGGCCCTGTGCCTCCACTTCTCTTTGAATGCCACACCATCATGGCATTGGGTGGACCTCTGGCTTTCTTGGACCTTTGTTCTCACATCTGTAAAGTGAGGTAATTTAACTGTTAAAATACACGTATGTGACTACGATTTCTGTATTCAAGCAAATCATACAAACCAGATATCACTACATTCTCTACTTTCTTATGAAGCCTGTCAATTTCATGAAAAGAAAAGAAAACCTGCGTTATTGATCCTCCAGCCCCGAACAGGAAACCCCTCTGCTCTTGCACTTCTAAGCTGAATTTAAATGCCTTTTTACGTGAAAAGTCAAAAGTTATGTACAGCTTACAAGCTTCAATAAAATGATTAATGAAAGTAAAATCTAAATGATTCTGAAGGAAATCAGTCCCTCAGTTTCCTTGACTTATCTACCTCCCTGAGCTTCTGATTTTGCAGTTAGGGATTTATGATTGACACATGCCTTGCTTCTGAAACAGCCCAACACCCCCCACCACCACCACTCACACACTTACTGAAGGCCTAGGTCAAGGCCGAGACCTCCCAGTATGTGTGAGAAGGGGTCGGGTAGAAGGAGTTGAAACTTACTTGCTCTGTTTTCGGGTTGCTCTATTTGCTCTTCATTTCGTCTTCTCCATTGTCCAATACTGTCTTCTTCTTGCACACATCCCAGTGCCTGACTCCACAGGTGAGTGAATTCTGTGAACTGGTGACAAAGAGCGGTGAGGCCACCAGGAGGAAGAAGACTCTCACTCACTTCCTTACAGATCGTCATTCACATTCCCCAAGGGCAGCCCAGACCAGGCTTCTGCTATGAGCCTTCACCCTAAACCCCATCTCCCCCCTCACTGACTCCTGCTTTGCCCTTTGTGAGCCCTTTGACCTTGAGCAAGGTCTTAACTCCTCTAGGTGTCAGTTTTCTCCTCTCCAAAACAGAAAGCAACACTGCCAAAATATTATCTCTCTCTGAATTGTACTTGACTTCAGTATCAACCTCTGGGTTACAGACTAGCTCTTTTCTGCATGAAAAATCCCACAGAGAAATATCTAGAGACCGAGTATATCTTTCTCGAGAGATCTCATCTTCATGGTAGATTCTTAACTTTTCAATTCTAAGAAATGATCCCGAGCTGTTCCACTCTCGCTGTCACTTGCTTTTGGAAGGATTCCATCCAGTCTGTTTCTCTAAAGGACGGATTCAGCCTCTAAGGGCATGTTAACTGAGGGCAGTATGACAATGTATAAGAGTAATTGCTTTCATTTTTTGTCGGCTTGCTGTGTGCCAGGCATGTTCTAAACACTCTACCTGGGCTCACTTATTTATTCTTCACAACAACCCAATACAGTAGGTTCTGATTTTATGCTCAATAGATATGAGAAAACTGAAGGAGATACAAAGAGCACAGGCATTGCATCTGCTTCTACAAGGGTCCCTGAGGACTATTTATGGAGGTAAATAAACTGAACTTATGGCGCTAAATATGACAAGGACTACAAAGTGCTTAACGTATTTAAGACATTCAGTAAGTGTCCATTACCTGACAACTCTTTAAACATTATATTTGAAAGGATGATGTTTCATTCCCATCACAAAAAAGAAATACTTCAATGTCCATTCATCCACTCATTCCTTTACTGTGACATCCATTCAGCAAGCATCTGGGAGCACAAAGATAAGTAAGACATGGTCTCACTACACTATGAACTCTTACCAGTGTCTGGTAAGGGAACAATGAGTAAATAGGCCATAGCTTGGGAAATGCTATGAGAGACAGAAGCACAGGTAGCATTACGAGAAAGTAACTAAGGGCACATCCATCCCTGATTTCCTGGGTAAGGGAAGCTCTCTGGGGGAGACAGTGTCTGAGATGAGCTTAAAATGATGAACAGGAGTTGGCCAGAAAAAGTGAAATTCATAGCAGTCCAGAGAAAAACTACATGTTAGGTGGCAGGACTGGATCATGGAATTCTAGGTAGAAAGTGGCTGGAGATGGGAAAGGCAGGGAAGCAGCAGCCACATCACAGGGAGCCTCACAGCCTAGGAGCTCAAGACTACTCTCAGACAAAAGGTGGGACAAGGTGAAGAATTTTAAGCAGGAACCTGTCTCGATCAGATCAGCCCTGTTACCTTGGGGAGGCTGGGTAAGAGTGGCCAAGATTAGAGGCATGCAGATGAGTGGCATTGAGGCGGGGGTAGAGCCAAGACATATTCAGGAGGCAGAAGCCACAGGAATTGGAATGTGATGAATTAGTTAGAAGGGAGAGTTGAGGATGACACTCAGGTTCCTGGCTTGGACAGAGTAGACAGCAATGTCCTTCACTGAGACAAGACGAGGACATGGGTTGGGGGTGAGGAATGGTTTCACTCTGGGCTATGTATGAGGTCAATTTGAGCTCCCATGTCAGACATACTTGAAGATGTCCATTAGTCAGCTGGATATGTGCATACATCTCAGGAGAAAGGTGTGGAATGGAGATGAATCTGTAGTTTCCTATTATCCCTTTCTTTCCTCCTGACCTGTGGGATAATTGAAGCCAAGAATGGGGAAGAGATCACTCAGGCAGAGTAGGTAAAGTGAGAAGAGAAACTTGGCAAACAGCTGCTTTTGATGATTTGGAGAAGGGTAATCTCCAAAGAACAGATTATATGTCTTGGGTTAGAGAAAGAGAAATAGATGTAAAAGAAACTCAGAAATCCAGAAAGAGGAAACCGTGTTTCACAGAGGAGAAGCTGGGGATCAGTGGAGATATAGACTTCAGGTATCTGAGGGAGGGGACATGAACCTGACCCTTAAACAGAAACAAATCAATGGAAATGAGTATTCAGAAACCTGAAGGTGGCCAGCACCACTCTGTGCTGTATGGGGTGTATGCTTGGGGCGCTCAGAGTAGGTCAATGGGCCTGTGTATCTTGTTTTCCCCTAAGCACTGCAGATACGAAGTATTACAGAGAGTGACAAAAACACTCAGTCTTCTCCTTCACTCTGTACCATGACTTTCCTGCTCTCCTTGTTTCTCTTTCGTCCAGATGCAGTAATGAGACTGTCACAAGCAGAACGGCACTCACTGCTGCACATGCTCAAGGTTTCCTTCAGCAAGTTGTCTGGCACTGGGAACACGATCCTGTACCTTTCTGGGAGGGCTGCGAAAAGTCAGACTCATGCGATCTTCCCCTGGAGCAGGGAAGAAGACAGACTTTCAGCTAGGACTTCATGTGTCCCCTTCTTTAGGGACACGGACTTCTCACTCAGTCATAGGACAAGGGTGGATGCTGACGAGCAAACAGTGTGGAGTCTGCTGAATGTCTCCTGTTTTCCCCTCAAGACCAGATCCGTTCTCCACATTTCTCCACCGTGCTCTGTGCCCCAGGAGGCCAAGCCCTGTAGCTTACACTAATGGGAACCCTGGCTCTCTGATTTGTCTAATTTTGGCCAATGGAAGTTGAATTTCAAAAGAACCATGACTGTATCACCAGACAAAAGCACTCCTTCCTCGGGCATGAGAATGTCCAAGCCTGTGAGCTCGTATTCAGGCCCTGGGAAAAAGGAAATAAATTCCTCCAGTGGGTTAATTTGTATAAAAGAGAATGTCCGCTAAGCCAAGTGAGTCAGACAGAAAATGTCGAGAATCATATGATTTCACTCACATGTGGGATATAAAACTGAACGCATACAAAGGAACGAGACAAACAAACAAAGAAACAAAAACTGATAGACACAGACAATAGTTTAGTGGTTACCAGAGGGTAAGCTGAGAGAGGGTTGGTAAATGAGGGTAAATGGGATCAAATATATGGTGATGGAAGGAGAACGACTCTGAATGGTGAGCCCACAATGTGATATGTAGACGATGCATTACAGAACTCTACACCTGAAACCTAGGTAACTTTCCCAACCACTGTCATCCAAATAAATTTTAATTTAAAAAAAAAGAAAGAATGGCCAACTCCACTTACACCTCTTGGTTCTTGGACATAAGCCTACTGGTTATGGGGTAGACAGCCCTATATTGGGCAGTGGGGGAGATTCAGCAACCCAAGGCCACCTGTCAGGAAGGAAACCCTGACCTCAGCCTCCTCCCACTTCCCAGTCTCCAGGTGATGCTTGGTTAACTGCTCTCAGACAGCAGATAAGGAAGATTATTAACACGATCCATGAGGGTGAGATTTGTAAGGCACCTGGGAAGGTAAAAAGCAGTGGAGAGTCCATCTGGAGTTGCAAAGGGAAGAAATCAAGCAGATGGTCAAATAAGTGGGTTACGTTTGCCCCCAAATGAGTATAACAAGTTGGGGTGTAGGAAGAAGATTTTATCTAGTTTGTTTCATTTCACTTTCCACAAGGCCACCAAGATCCCATCTCTAACAGAACAGGATGTACTGCTGTTCCTTCAGTAACAAAAGAGGAAACTAGACAGTGTTGAGAGATTATCATTAAATTCTGTACTTTCTTGTTGATGAACTTAACAGAGAAGAGCATATAGATTATTTGTAATGCTTTTTTTCTTGGGTTAAATAATGATTCTCAGGTATCTGCTGACTTTTAGAGTAACTAACAACACAAAAATATAATAAAGTCAATAACAAAAGAAACCTATGAATATATTGCTTTATATATAAATGATTATATTGCCTTATGAATCAATATTATGATTAATCTAATTCTGTGTTCTTGATGTTCTTTAAAACAATAAATACGTGTAAAGTAGTGAAAC
This sequence comes from Rhinolophus sinicus, assembly GCF_057876585.1. Lineage (NCBI taxonomy): Eukaryota > Metazoa > Chordata > Mammalia > Chiroptera > Rhinolophidae > Rhinolophus > Rhinolophus sinicus. The sequence goes on along the minus strand of NC_142504.1, from coordinate 52,242,330 downwards.
AATCCCAGCTTTCACTAAATGATTGAGACTAGAGAAATGCCAGCCACTTTCATAATGTCAACGAAAATCCACACCTCTACAGTTACGACTGATCTGTCTCTTTCTGGAGTTCCTTCATTCACTTTCTGGCTACCTTTGTGTCAACAGTTAACTGTTTCAATCACATGCTGAGCATTACTATTCTAATGTAGTTCTGCTGTATTTGTTTCTTAATTTATAAATTAAAGTTACAGAGTAATCACCAAAAATATGAGTTGTTTTCTGAAAGTGGTAGAATTCGACTTAGCGGTGTATGGGTAAGCAGATTCTTTGACTCTACTTTTATTTGCTGAAGCCATGGGAAACAAAGAATTAGTTTACATGTACAGCATTGAATATCCATCCATTCTCTCAAGGAGCTCAGTTCTATATGAAAATAAATAAACATAATTTAATATTCTGATAAGAATATAATATATTGTTTATTGAGAATTCCTCATGTGTTAGGTAGACATTATATTACAAGGTGTGATCAATAGATAAGGTGAATATTTAAATAAAAAAATTGCTACAGTAAAATACACATTGCCATTAATCCCCCTCACTACCAACATACTTATCCCATTTTCTTGCCACTTTTTGAAGCAGTTCTAGAAGTCCTCTTTCGTGAGTGTCTTTACTTCCTCCTCCATCGTGACAATGCTCTGTGTCACACATCCCTTCTGATACAGCAATTTCTGTCCAATAAAAACATTACAATATGTCCTCTTCCACGTTATTCACCAGATCTGGCAATGTGCATCTTCTTTCTCTTCTCCAAAGTAAAATGATTCAGGAAATCGAGGCAGCAACCACAACAGTGCAACTAAAGACACTCACGAAAGAGGACTTCCAGAACTGGTTCAGAAAGTGGCAAGAATGATGGGGTAAGTGTGTTCAAAGTGAGAGGGAGTATTTTGGTAATAATTTTTTTTTTAAATTTAAACACTCACCATACTTTTGATCACACCTTATAAGCATTTCATATAATTTTGGTTATTTAATCCTGATAACAGTACTGAAGGATTGCCATTAATGTTATGCTCTCAATTTTACAGACATTGTATAGATTCAATGCAAGTTGAATTTAAAAGGAACCATGACTGTGTCACCTGACAAAAGCACTCCTTCCTTGTGCATTAGAATTTCTAAGCCTGTGGTTCCGGGGCCCTGGGGAAAAAGAAACAAATTCCTCCAGTGGGTTAATTGGCATAAAAGACAATGGCCATGTCCAGCTCCATCTCTTGGTTCCCGGACATAAACCTTCTGTCTATGGGGTATATGGCAAATGTAAGACTTCAATAAATGAAGTGAACTGATAATAAGAAGCAAGGTTGGGATCTGAGTCCAGATCTGTCTGATTACAAAACCTATGTTCTTGATCCTAGAAGAATGAGCAACACAAAATAAAACCTTTTTAAGGAGATATTATGGGGAAAATAGAGAATCAAACCATCCATTATATGCTTAATTTTTCTTTTTAACCTGCAGCATTAAGTTGTATTCCCCAGAGCCACATGAAGTTATTTAAATTGATGTCTGCAGTGTTTGCTTAAAGACAATCTTCAAAGACTTCTCTGCAGACAATTATATTATGTAATCAATTTATTCTGACTTTTGAGTTCCAGGAATTCTTTATTTCCCCCCCCCCCCAAAAAAAAAAGGGCATCACAAGAACTTTATTGAACAAAAGAAAAACACCAGGTTGGAACACAAAGACATGATCCTTGATTATTGCCGTTGGTGCTGCACTCCCCCACCCTCAACCTCCTGAAGAAGACAGAAGTATTATCCAAAGGTGAATGGAAAAGAGGGTGAAAACTTCAAGGTCAATCATGGTGACCGAATTAAACACTCCTGTGAGAAATGGGATTTACTCTGTTTGCTGAATTTGAAATGCTCCTGGGCACACTCTGACCTCACTGGTAATAGCCTGACAGTTGCTCAGAAATGGAATAACCTTAGTGATGAGAATGTGGGCGTTAGGGCCTGTGGTTGATAGGAGGGGATTGTGCCCAAACTTGGAGAGGACAGGCTCATAGAGGAGGCAACAGCCATATTGCAGAAATTCAAAAGGGAATCAAGGATTTTGGAGGCATTTTGGAGGCCTCTATATAGAGCATTAACTGACTTACTGTGTACAGTTCATTAATTTGTGAGGGAGTGTGTCCCTTTTCACCTCTGATTGCCCCTTTCTGTAATTTATACAGGGGCCCACATGACATACAGCGACCCATTCCACATTATGAGATTCAGTCTCTCAGCATCAGTTTGAGGATAGGATAGCACAACACCTGGCATAATGCAGAAGCTCAGTGGAGTCCATGACCTTCAGTTCCTTTCTCTCCATTCTGCCTCTTTGTAAAGCATGCTGACAAGAGAGCTCCTGCTGGGAGCCCTGGTTTTGGATTTGCAGTGTGCTCTCTGTGTGATCTTAGTTCCTTGACTTGAATAATAACAATGGTATCTCCAGACAGAAGAGCTCTTCATCATGAGTTATCTACTGATAACTCCAACATTTGGTCCTAAACTACATCAGCCTGGATTCAAAGAAACCTAGAGTATCTGTGGGGACACTGATTCTGTGGAGACTTTCTCTAAATAACACTGTTGGGAGAGGCATGGTAACCTCCCTCCTCTTCCAATGAGGAGATCAGGACTGTCTCTCCCACCTCCACACCAAGCATGGGGACTCCCCAGGCCTTGAGGCCCCCATGGGTCCAGAGCAAAGGTCTGTGTGTGGGGTCATGGAATTGCTTGACCTGTGTGCTGAGGGTTTTGTGGGCAATAGACCAGCAATGACTCACCCAGAAAAGTCAAAAGATGAATTCAGGTCATAGCTAATTTGGTGACTTGGACCAACTCTCCTACTGAAATCAACTAAATTAATCTTGGTGAAATAAAAATAAAAAAGAATCTTCCTAAATGTTTCCACTAGTTAAAAAGATAACAAGGTACGAATAACATTTTTGTTAGTAAATGGATTGCTTATTTTGGTGTCATAGAGATATGGGTTAATCTCCCATATGTTGCTGACCAATTAGCAACCTCAGGAATGGCTGATCTAGGCACCAGGCTTTGAGCTGCCCAGTTCCCTTGCTCACATTCTGGGAGGTTCCATCCGCCTCCTATTTCAGGTTCCCTATATCCTCCTCAGCCTTCTTTTGAGGTACACAGCCAGGGAAGACAGGATGTATGGCTACAAATATTCATCTGCTCTTCACTGTGGGAATGTGAATTTGTTCACCGAGCTCAGATTGCTTAAGATATTTTTTTTTTTAAATTAACGTTTTATTTCTTGATAATTTTGTTTTTTGGAACTGTTATTCTTTTTTTATAGTTGAAATTGGATAGATGAAATTGAAGCAATAAAAAATATTTACTTCAATAGCAGAAAGGAAGCTTACATTTTCACTGTAGCGTATCCAGATATCACTTTTTATATACACACAGGTACTTATTGACACCAGATCAGGTTTTTGAAAATCATATTTCCATAAAGGAAAAAAAAAAGTTTGCTCAAGGTCAGTTACAGGCAAAGAACTGCAACCACAAAGCACATAAAATTCTCTCTGATCTCCTTTGGTCTCTAATATAAATTTCACAGAAGAAGACATAATGACATTATATAATGACACCTAGAAGCCTACAATATAATTGGAGCCAAAATAATAAGGACACAAATGCCTAATCATGATTGTCCCACATCCTTCCCAACATGAAGCAGCCTCGATCCTAAGTCCAGACTTCAGTCCTGCTAGGCCTCAGCCTCAGCCTGCAGCATTTCCTGTGTTTCTCAGGTTGATGCCTCAGTATCAGAGGAAAAAGGAAAGGGAATCTGATGGCTATCAAATGTATCCTCACAGATGCCACAAACTGTGCCCTAAATGTCTGGTTTGACATTATTTCCCATTGACTTGGGTTCTGATTTCGAGACTACGTATGTTGAAGTCCTTGATCATCTCACAGAGAAGGCAAGGTCCATTCTTTCATTTTCCAGGAATTTTCAGTAATTGTGAAAATCTCGGACTGAAGGTGCTGGCAATGACGAAAATGGAATTCATATCCATTCCACTTCTCCAGCTGACATGGATAATGTGCTAGATGTCCTATGTGTCCTCATAAAAACCCTGTGCTAAAACTGTCTCATGGAAGAAAGAATTGATGCTTAAAGGGGAACAGTCACTTTTCTAAACAAATAGTTTCTGCCGTTTCAATTGCAGTATTGGGCCATTGTGAATATTCTTAGTGTTTATTAACTTTATATGAATATACTAAGGCATTTGTGGGCAAATATGGGTTGTCCCAAACTTGCTTCCCAATTCAGAAGAGGCTAGTCAGGACAGAAAGAGCAATCACTCACGAAGACATGGATAAAGGCTGCCTTGGGAACATATCTGGAAGAGTTCCCTTTCTGGACAGTCTGCCCTAGAACCCTTCCCCCTAATGGAGGGGAAAAGGCTAAGAAAATCACATATCTTCTCTGTTTTGTGAACTTGCTTTAGTAGTAAATGTCATGGGTGAGGTACATGGAGAGGACGGAAAACTCCGTATCTTGGACTTAAGTACACAATGAAAATGTGCAATGAGGATACTGTCTTGGAAATTTGCAGCCAGAATATTTTTATTCCTCCACATAATTCAGGTCACCTATAGCCCTTTCTCTATTAAGAATAAACCAAGAGCTTTGCCACCCATGGAAGGAGATTGTGGCTGTACTCAAAACAAGTTCACTTTTGCTTATTTACTTTTATTTATTTTATCATATTTATTAAGATATAATTGATATATACCATTGTATCACTTTCAGTGTTACAATATAACAATGGAAGCAAAAATAAACTAGTAGTATGACATTCTGCACAGCAAAGGAAACCATCAACATAATGAACAGGCAACCTATTTAATGGGAGAAAACACTGGAAAATTGTATGTCAGATAAGGGATTAATGTCTAAAATATATAAAGAATTCATACAACTTGGTAGCAAAAGGACAAACAATCCAATTAAAAATGGACAGCAGAAGTGAATAGACACTTTTTCAAAAGAAGACATACACATGACCAAGTGGTCCATGAAAAGGTGCTCACCATCACTATCGTCAGGGAAATCCACATCAAAACCACAATTATCTAATACTTCACACCTGTTAGAATGACCATCGCAAAGATAAGAAATAACAAGTGTTGGTGAGGGTGTGGAGAAAAGGGAATCCTGTGCACTGGGAGTGAGAATGCAAATTGGGGCAGCCGTAATGGAAAACATTGTGGAGGTTCCTCAAAAAATGAAAAATAGAACTACCTTATGAGCTAGCAACCCTACTTCCGGGTATTTATTCAAAAGAAGTGACATTAGTATCTCTATGAGATATCTGCACTCCCACGTTCATTGCGGCATTATTCACAGTAGCCGAGATAGGGAAACAACCCAAGTGTCTGTCAGCAGATCAGGAAAACAGGGAATGTACACAATGGACTATTATTCAGCAATGAGAAGGAAGCATATCTTACCTTTTGTCACAACTTGGATGAACATTGAGGGCATTATGTTAAGCGAAGTAAGTCATACAGAGAAAGACAAATACTGTATGATTTCACTTACATATGGAATGTAATAAAGCTAAACTCATAGGGAGTAAAATGGCAGTTCCCAGGGGCTGAGGAATGAGGAGATAGCGAGTATTGGTGAATGGGTACAAACTTCCAGTTATCAGGTTAACAAGTTTTGAAAATCTAATGCACAGCGTGGTAATTATAGCTAATGATACTCTATCATATACTTGAAAGTTGGCAAGTTCACTTTATGAGTTTCTCATGAGATAGTTGGCTTGAAAGTCAGGTTCAGTTAAAAAAAGAAAGGGTTTTCTAAATTTCCAGTTTTCTTATTTACAGGTCAAAAGGCAAGCCTGGCAACTAACGAGGAACAGAGAAATTGACTAGAGGGCTGGATACAGATAACTGGGGATGTGATGTCAGGGCAGTGTTGTGAGATGAGGGCAAACTGTAAGTGAAGGTGACATTCTGGTTCCCTTTCTCCAAGGGTGTTATCCAGAGAGCATAGAAACTTCAGACAAACCCAAAATAGACAGAGGGAGAATCTGAGACCATCTGGCTGATGTCAAGCTTCCCCAACAACCATGGCAGGTAGAATAATGAACAGTGGAATGCTTTTGCAAAGACACTCCAAAGCAGCACGGCTTTTCTCCACAGGCTGAACATAAGAGACCCAAATGTCTGTCAGCGTCTCTTAGAGTGTGACGGGTGCTGAGGGGACCAGGGCACACAGGGCACGGGATTTGAAGGAGAAGCTACAGGTGGGAACTTTGAACACAAAGGCATGGGGTGGAGTCAGTAGTGGTGGGTGCAGGTCTGGTTATTGCACCAGCCAATTCAGAGGAAGAGGCCAAATCCCAAGACAAGCAGGGCAAAGAGCTGGGAGTCGGGGAGGACGAGAGGGTGGCAGGAGGACGATGCTAAGCACGCACACTCCTCCTGTATGCAGTGATGCCATCCTGGGGACTAGCCAAGGAAGAGAGAGAGAGACACAGAAAGCACAGAGAACGTACCAAAACAGACAGAGCTGACCTAAAAGTGGCTGTTCTGAACTGGAGGGAACTATTTCACATGCAGATGAAATGTAGTATCTCGTTTAAGAACATGGGTTCTAGAGTCAGACCCTCTGGCACAAATTACTGTTCTGCCTCTTACTCCTGTCAGGCCTTGGACAACATGGCTGCTCTGCCAAAGCCTCCATCTTCTCATCTAAAAAATGGGAACAAGAATTACAGCACCGATTTAATAGGTTTGGTGAAGATTAAAGGAGATAATGGGACCAAAACATGTGCAGCACAGTGTCTGCCACACAGAATGTCTTCAATTATTATGAGCTATTAATATTGTAAGTAAATAAAATAAAAATGCCTCTTTTATGAAAGTGTTTAAAATAATAAGTAGAAGATAAATTCGACCTTAGTTTACTTCTTTTTTGAAGCAATTAATAATAAAAAAACTTTTTTTAACCAGAAACATTTCTAAAGTGGCCATTTATCTTCCTTTTTGTTTCATAGCATCTAAAACTCTGTCCTATTGTTTAGGGATATTCCCACCTTATGAGTCTTGGTGAAAGAATGAATTCATCTACCACGATAGAGAAGAAAATGCTAGATACTTTTTCTCAGTCCTCCTTGCAGCTAAAGTTAGGTAGAGACTGTGGGCTTTACTGATCAGACGCACTCCCCACAACTGCAACTCCCCACCCCCAACCACACACACAAATGCTGCAGTTGTGGGATCAGGAAGGAAAAGCCTGGCAGTTATGCAGGTGCAAGGAACCTAGTTCTGACGTGACCGTGGCTGCCCAAGCAGTGGCAGCACCCAGGCCCCAGAGCCAAGCGCCCGCAGCTGCACTGGCACAGCCTGCAGCACCAGTGTCCCTCTGCTCCTCTGCCTTCTCATCCCAGGGTGCACCCTGCGCAGGGGAAGAGTGAGTCCCTTCCAGTTGTGGGCCACAGGCCTTCTGGTATACCTCCCCCTACCTCCTCCACATTCACCTTCCCGTTGTTGATCATCTCAGAAATGGTATTTATTGGAAAAGAGGACAAATAGGGCAGCTCCCTCCGGAGAGCCAGCTTCTTCCTCTCTTTTCTCCTTGTAAGGACCCAGCTTGTCTCAGTTCACATTTGCTCTACACAGCATGTCACAGGGCTGCACATAGTTTCAGGGACAACCTCTGTCCAGGGTTAATGGAGCTCTGATACATACGAAGATTTCAGAGACAACCATATGGGAATCTCAAAACACAAGTTTAGCTAAAAAAGGACGAGGAAACAAATTTCTCTAAATAAGGAAAAATTAAATGCTAATACCATGTGCCTGATTTCCCAGACTACTACTTTGAAATGGTCACCAAGGCATTCTAGCAATGAAAGTTTGGGGGAAATAAAATGTTTGACAGTATAGAGGAGTTAATGTTTTTAAAACTGATAGCTGTATTAATACTATCTAATAATTACTGAAAAGTTACCATATGCCAGAAACTGTACTAGGTACTATTCGTTATTTAACCTACATAACCTTTTAAGATAGGTGCAATTATTGCATCCATTTTCAGGTGGGGAATAGGAGGCACAAAGAGATTAAGAAATTTACACAGGCTGCTTCTAAGTGATAGAGAGGAACAGTGAATAGCTGCAGACATTGAAAATACTTCAATGACATGGGAAGTTGCTCAGGATATAAGGTGAACAGAAAAAAGAAGAATGTAAAACCCTATCCATATTCCACATGTAACTTAAAATATGCTTATGGTCCTCAAAATCATATTGATTATCATATACATGCAAAGAGGAAACGTAGAAGTTAACACACCATATTAATAGTAGTTGTTGGTCTTGATGATATGATTATGGGCATCTTTCTTTTCATCTTTACCTTGTTTCTCTGAGTTTCTTCAATGAGCATCTTTACCAGCATGTCCCAAGCTACCTCAATGGCCACCTCACATTCACGTCAAAGAAATCCACAGGGTTCACTAGCCTTATCTTGAGAACCACACGGCAAGCATGAGGCCCACAGAAAAGAGTAAGCTCAGGCCCTCAGCCAGCACTAAATGCCTACGATTCTTCCTGACCTACCACTTCCTTCCATTGCCCCAGTTTAGGCCATGCCCACTTGCTACTGAAGTGAGGTGTCTGACCACCAAGTCTCTACTTTCCTGCCTTGTCTCTGAGGACACAGCCTGTCCATGGGATGTCACTGCTGGAAACATTCACCTTCTTGACCTTCTGGGCTCGTGAGTCACACCCCCTGACCAATTCAGTCTAGCTGAGTGAACAAAGAAATTCCTCAATGTTTCTTTTATTATCAGAAGTTCATTGGGAAATCTCTTTTTTTACATACAGTTGGAGATAGATTATCAAAATTGGAGCAGTCTCGGATATTCATTTCCACAGAAGTAAAGAAAAGTACTGACATATATTGCAATATAACAAGCACAGATTTTGTAAATGACATCATTCACTGGTACCGGCAGAAACCGAATCAGGCTTTGGAACATCTCATTTATGTGAGCTCCACCACAACCCGAGCTCTAACTCACAAACATGGAAACAAGAAATTTGAAGCAAGAAAGAATTCTCGAATTCTCACTTCAAACCTTACCGTAAATTTCATAGAAAAATAAGATGTGGCCATTTACTACTGTGCTGGCTGGTTCATCCCACAGTACTAGAACCGTCAAGACAACCTGTACGAGATCCCCTCCTTGGATTTGTGCCCACCTACATCCTTCCCAACAGTGGCAACGACAATGAGTCCCCAGCTGGGCTCCCTACCTCAGCCTCACCTTGTCTGCAGCATTTCCTGAGCTTTCCAGGAAGCCATATTGGATTATGCTTGCACTTTAGCTTCCAGCTGATCCCAGGAATTGTGCTTCCAAAGCTTTACTTGACACTAGATCCCAATGAGTTAGTCCTGTCTGGGGACTGAGAGCACACAAGTTGTAGCCTATCCATCATCTCACAATCCAGAGACTTGCAGTAAGTGGTCAAAGTTTCAGACTGAGAGAGGAAACTGCCGGAGCCATTATTATCATAAATACTCAAGACAACCCCTCAGCAATATGACTAGTATTGGTCCATTTTACAACTAAAGAAATTAAGCTTAGAGAATTTAGGCTTCATGATGTGCCAAAGACAAGAAGTCCATGCTTTTTGAACGGGACTGTGAAATCACAATGAAAAGTTTAAGGATTGCAATGATTTGAGTAAACACTAGGGTATCTGGGGTAAATTAGGAATGAAGCAATGTTGTTTTTTCTGTGAGGTGTGGGGAAAATGTTTCTGCCAGCACGATGGCATCAGAACAGAGCTCTGAATTCATTGGAGCTATTAGATGAGCTCACTGTGTGAAACTATGTGAAAGAAGAGAGACAACCTGACAAGACCAGAAAATCTAACAGTGTGTGTATGTGTGTGTGTTTATGTGTGTATATGTTTGCTTGTGTGTGTGCAAGTTCTCTGTTATTGTTGTCAATTCTTTGAATATATTAGCTCCTTTAACTCACACTACCTATAAAGTCTGTTCTGTTATCATCAAGCATATTTGAATCATGGGGTAAGTGAACTACTAAGTGGTTCAGTCACTTTTCCAAGTCACACAGCTGGAATGTGGCTAGTTGGCAGAGCAGGGTAGGGACCCAGATAATCTGGCTCTTCTAGACTGTTACACTAAACCACTTGTTAATTGCAGGACAATAAAAAAGAATTCATTGTTTGCATCCCCATAGAGGAAGCAGAATTAATCATTAATAATTTTTGTTTGCAGTTGGACATGACAGTTAAAGTTGGGGCAACCTAAGATGTCAATTTCCAGAGCAACAGAAAGAGTGTTTATATCTTATATGGTGTCCACTGAAGACTTTGAAAATACAGTTATGGACTGGTATCAGTAAACACCAAGCCAAATATGGCACAACTGGTCTATCATCTCAACAAAAATCCCAGCTGCAGTTCACTTAGGTGAGAAAAGCAACACATTTCAGGTAAGAAAATGTTTTCAAATGTCTACTTCAGTCCCCATCATAAACTTCATTGAAATAATTGTGGCCATTGACTGCTGTGCTGGTGAGACCCACAGCACTAGAGGCACCAAGAAACCCAACCAAAGCCTATATAGGGCTTTACTGGTTACCTAAACTTTTACTAGAAGCAAGGGTAGAGAGCAAGACATGAAAGAAATACAAAGAATCTAAGGACATAAGTCCTTTTCAGACAGGAATGCACAGACAAGCTTGTAAACATATCACTGCTACTTTCTTTATATGGTTGTCTCATCTAGTACTCAAAAGAGCCTCACAGAGCAGAAATGAGGTCTCAACAGGATGACATGCTCCAGTGTTCAGTTCTTAGAGAAAGAATCTCCAGCAGCTTTTTATATGTCAGACTAAATGGTGAATAACAAGAAAGAGACACATAATTTACAATGCATTCGAAGGATAGAATACTATACAGCCACTGAGAACAATGCTTTATGGATTTGTTAATAAAATCTAAAATGATTCACAATGTAACATAAGGAAAAATTCATGAGTATATAATAACCTCTTAAAAATACAAATGTTTTTATTGATAGTAGAATAATAAAAGGGGAAGGGAATTCTCCAAATTTTTAAGAATAATTGTTCCTGAGGAAATAGATGGTTTTATTTCTTCTATGTACTTTGATTAACTTTATATATTTTCCTAAATGAGTTACTATGGTTTTTTTGTAAAAAAAAATTTATCAAAGTAATTTCTCTTGTTTGATAATAATATTAATAATGAGACTTCATAATATCACTAAAGACTCATAATGTGCCAGGTATTAATATTTGAGTATTTTATGCATTACCATCCTGTAATGTAATAATACCTCTAGAAGATATATACGTATGCAAGGTATATATGTGGAAAATGAGGCACAAGAAGCTTAAATAACTCAGCCAAAGTCAGATAAGGGTTAAGTGGTATAGGAAGGTGTTTAACTATCTATGATCTTTAAATAATATTCACATAGGTTATTTAAAGACCTGCAACATTGCTCACAATAAGTTAACCTAAAGAAGAGAATATAAAGCCCAATAGGCAAATACCACTTAAAACTATACACACACACACACACACACACACACACACACACACACACACATCTCCAAGGAATCCTATTTCTATCTATAAATATGTAGAGGAAATTTCAAAGTAAAAGATGGCTGCCTTTCACTGTCACTTTTTACACCTCATTTTACTCAGATTTTCTTGAATGTACACTTACTTATCTGAGTTTTCGTATTTCCCAACTCTGTGTCTTTGAATGAGTCACTCACTTTTCTTTTCCACTGTCCTCCTTGCCAAATGGAGGTTGTCATAACACCCCCCTCACAAGACTGCTGAGAAGATAAGTAAACATTCAGAACAGTGTCTGACAAATCCAGGATATTAGATGCTGTGTTAATTTTAAAGCTTATTATTATATATCAAACATAGCATTGCTTTGAAAATACTCCTGCATGTGACATAATGTTCAGGAGACACTTGCAAGGTCCAGAGTGAGAAGAAGCTGATTTCCAGATTGCTCTGTCTCCTATATCTGCCAGCTACTGCAGTGTAGTCCTTTCTTGGAGGCATCCAGATAATAAGTGAAATTTGATTGCTCTCAGTCATAATCCACATGGTGACATCTCAATTAATTTAAAAAAGCACAAAAATACTCCAGTGCTTGTGCATATGGCATATTAAATAATGTCAATGAGGTATTTCAGTGTCTGATATTTTTGGAGTTGTGTTACAGAAAAATGAAGGTCAGGTTTCATACCCAAGTCCTGAATCAACAGCAAATCACAGAATGATAGACATGGGGGCTGAACACAGCAGGTACGTCTTCATATTTCTGAAGCAATGTTTGTATGGACTGGAATTGAAGGGGGAACAGTGAGAGGGTATGAGGACCGTCCCTCTCTGTCACACACTCAGATAAACACATCCATCTCCAGAGTTTCCTTCCAGATCATGAATCCTCTTACCTGATCTTCCCAGCACGCATGGGATGCAGGAAACCCCCAAACTGCTCAGATCTGCAGCAGAGCATGAAGAACCCAGGGACATATCGGAGCCACCGCTTCTTCTGAGAAACCAGAACCAGCCCCGCCCTCCTACAACTGGGCTGAGACCTTTTGCTAACAGGGACCTCTCTTTCTTACCTTCTCCCTGGGGAGCAAGCCCAGCATACAGGATGCAGCTACTGAACGCTCTCATCTTCTCCTCCTTCTTGGCTTGTGAGTTGCCTCCAATCACTTCAGTCTACATAGAGACTGAAGAAATTATTTATTGTTACCTCTTTATATTTCACTTGTTCATGGGAATTTATTTATTTATGTTTGTATATATTTATGTATTTATGTATTTTGCTTACAGTTGGCTTTGGGCAATTAAAGTTGGAGCAACCAGTAGTATCAATTTGCAGAACAAGAGATAAGAGTGCCTACATATCTTGTAAGATGTCCACCGAAAACATTAACACAGACTACATACACTGGTACCGGCAGAAACCAGATCTGGCGATAGAACACTTACTGTATGTTGACTCGAGAACCACTGTTTCAAATAACTTCGGTGGGAAGAAAAACAAACTTCAGGCAAGTAAAAGCCCTCCCACTTCTACCTTGACAAGAAACTTCTTAGAGCAAGAAGATGAGGCCATTTACTACTGTTCCTGCTGGATTGATACCCACAACGTTAGAGCTGCCAAGACAACCTCCACAACAACCATCTTCAGGTCTGTGCCCACCCACATCCTTCTCAGTCTGGGCAACCACAGAGGTGGCACAGCGGGCCACCCAGCCTGAGCCTCCCTCCCTGCAGATTTGAATCCTGCATGTACTATCTTTCTGTTTTTGTTGCTGTTTTTCCTGTACAGAGATTACCTATAAGTTACATGGCTCAGACTCACAGAGGAAATCATCAAGGGCCAGAAACCATGGTGGAATTTCACCTTATGTCATCATCACAACACTCTTGCAATCTAGTGATCATGTTTCCCACTTCACTTTTAATAATTTGAGGTGTAGGGACATAAAATTACTTTTTAAAACCCAAACCCCATGCTTCTCCAACTTTGCCAGGCCATCCTGAAGAAGTTCAGTGTTGATTGCCACCAGGCATTTTGGGGTGGATGTGAGATGAAGCCTCTCCTCCAGGAGGAAGAGGATTACTCCATCAATCCTGAGGGACTGTGTCACAGCACGACCGCACACTTCCTTCTGCACAGGCCTCACATCCCGCTGGGAGTGTGAGGTACTCACCCACGATGGACAGTCCCGTCAGGATCATTTGCCCGGGATTCTGCTGGGAGCCTTGGAGGGTCACGGTGGTTGTTCACTCAGAACTGCTGCTCTTTCTCAGGCCCTGTTCTAATTCATATCATTTTGTGACAATCCGTTGACCTGCTATTATGATTTGTGTTTTGTAGATGAGGAAACACAGGCATAGAGACGTTATTTAATTTGTCAGTGGTCTCCGAGTTATAGAGTGGCGGGCTGAGTTTCTAGCTTCAGTGTCTGTCCTTGTAACCACCATGCCACCTGCCCCTGAAACACTGGCAGTAGAAATGGCATCTAATTGGTAGTTTCTACAGCTAAAGAGAAAACAAATTCTTATTCACAAAATAATTACTGAAACAAATAGGTTAGTATTCTCAGCTGAGTCTTAATTAGTGTTGTCTTTCTAGAAAAAGTGTAAATTCTATGGCTGTTTGACTTTCAAAATATAAAACACTAACAAAATATAAAAATAATAGCAATAGCATTTTATTTTCTTATTTTTTTGAAATAATAGAAGTAAATAAAAAAGAAATATTTTCCTTTAGGACATTTTCTAACAGGACATATGCCCCTGATGTTCCTGGAACACAGCCATGCCTATTCATTTATGAACTGTCTATGACTGCTTTTGAGCAGAGGAGAGTAACCATAATGGAGATCATTTGACCCCCAAAGCTGGAAATATTGCTTATCTGACCATCTACAGAAAAATTTTCCAGCCTCTGATGTGCAATATAGTTAGTGTAACTATAATTGAAATTAAAGATGCAATAAGAGAAAACATTGATCAATTTTACTACACGAAAATAAAAAGGTTTACGTGGTAAAAAGCAACATAAGTTTAGTGGTTGCCAGAGGGTAAGGGGGGCGGGGGGTGGTGGGTGGGAGATTAGGGTAAGGGGGATCGAATATATGGTGATGGAAGAACTGACTCTGGGTGATGAACACACAATGGGATTTATAGATGATGTAATACAGAATTGTACACCTGAAATCTATGTAATTTTACTAACAATTGTCACCCCAATAAATTTAATAAAGAAAAAAAAAGCAACATAAGTAAACTCAAAGGACGAATCAGAAACTATTAGAAAATATTTGCTACCTCTTAAGCAGATAAAGGCCCACTATCCCTGATATAAAACTATGTTTTAAAAATGGAGAAAAAAATATTTAAAATATCCTATAGGAAAACAGCAAGAGATATAAAAAGCCAATTCGCAAAGAGAGATACAAAAAGAGACTGACATTTACTTATAAGAAGATAAATGCAAATTAATACTAGTGGTGATACTATTTCTCATCCATGAGATTGGCAAGAATTTAAAAGTTTGACAATACACTGAGTTGCTGAAATTATGGGGGGAAACAGGCATTCATACGTTGCTGGTAAGAATGCAAAATACAACCTTTTTGTAGGGGAATTTGGAACTATCTAACAAAACTTCATATGCATTTACTTTTCACCTAGAAAAAAAACTTTGGAAATTTACCCTGAAGGCACAACTTTCAACAATATGAAAGTACATATGCATAAAATTAATGATTGTGTAACCACAAAATATTGTATATTACTTAACTATCCAAACATAAGAGGTTGATTGAACACATTATGGCACATGTACAATGGAGTGCTGTAAAATAAAACGAAAGGTGCAAATTTATCATAAATCTATGTACAGTTGACTCTTGAACAACATGGGAGTTGAGGGATGCCAACCCCCTATGCAGTTAAAAACCCATGAATAACTTTTGATTCTCCAAAATCTTAACTACGGTCAGCCTTTGGTATCCATGGGGGATTGGTTCCAGGATCCTCCTACAAATATCAAAATCTGCAGATGCTCAATCACTGATATAAAATGGTGTAAAACAATGCATAGACTTGGCTGTCTGCTTCTGCAGATTCCCAAATGTAGGCTGAAAATGATCAGTCGTTGGTTGAATTCACAGATGCAATATCCATGGGCCAAGTGTATTTATTGAAAAAAATCCACATGTCTGAGGACCTGTGCAGTTCAAACCTCTGTTGTTCAAGGCAATTAACATTTGGAAATTAAAAAATTTTAAATAGTACTGTTTACAATGGCAACAACAACAGTATCAAAAAACCTATATAATATTTAGAGATAAATTTAACCAAAAATGTGAAGGATTTATTTGTTGAAAACTACAAACATTTGGTGAAAAATTTTGAAGAAGAATTAAATAAATGGAGAGACATGCCATGATTGTGGATTAGAAAACGCAATATGTTGAAGTTGTCAAACTATTCTCAAATTGATAAATAGATTTAACGTAATCCCAATTAAAATACCAGGAGGATTTTTTTTTTTAGACATCAATAAGCCGGTTGTAAAATTTATATGAAAAGGCAAAGGACATAGAATAACAAAACACTTGTGAAAAAATTAAAATCTTAAGCATACTATTAAGCTATAATGATCAACAGAGGGGGGTACTGATGAAAGGATAAATACGTAGACAAGAGGAACAGAATAGAGAATCCAGAAATAAGCCCACACATAAGTGGTTAACTGATTTTTGGCAAAGATGCCAGGGAAGAAAATACAGCAATGGACAAAGGACAAAATTTTCAACAAATATTTTTGGAACAATTGTTTGTCTATGTGAAAACAAAACAAACAAAAGCAAAACCTCATTCCACAGCAAACATATACAAAAATTAACTCAAAATGGGTTACAGGCCTAAATGTAAAACCGAAACCATTACATTTCTAGATAACAATACAGGAGAAAATCTTTGTGCAATTGGGTTAGGCGAAGATTTCTTAGGACACAAAAAGAAGAATCATACAAGAAATATCTGATATGTTGCACTTTCATCAAAATTAGCATTTCTGCTCTTTTCAAGATGATAAGAAAATGAAGATAAGCCACAGATTAGGAGAAAATATTTTCAAAACACATAACAGAAAAGAGAATGGTGTGGGCGGACCGGTGGCTCAGTTTGTTAGAGTGCGACTCTGGACAGCGGGGCTGCCGGTTCAATTCCCACATGCCCCAGCGAGCTGCGCCCTCTGCAACTAGAATGAAGTCAATGAGCTGCTGCTCAGCTCCTGGGTGGCCAGATTGCTCAGTTGGTTGGATTGCGGGCTCTCAACCACAAGGTTGCCGGTTGGACGCATGCAAGGGATGGTGGGCTGCGCCCCCTGCAACTAACAAGGGCAACTGGACCTGGAGCTGAGCTGTGCCCTCCACAACTAAGATTGAAAGTACAACAACTTGACTTGGAAAAGTCCTGGAAGTACACACTGTTCCCCAATAAAGTCCTGTTCCCCTTCCCCAATAAAATCTTAAAAAATAGAAAAAAAAAAGATTGAAAATGGCAGAAAAAGAAAAAAGAAAGAATGGTGTCTAGAACATATAAAGAACTCTCACAACTTAATAAGATAAGCAACC
Organism: Rhinolophus sinicus; assembly: GCF_057876585.1. NCBI lineage: Eukaryota > Metazoa > Chordata > Mammalia > Chiroptera > Rhinolophidae > Rhinolophus > Rhinolophus sinicus. Next base: position 52,225,037 of record NC_142504.1, on the reverse strand, counting down.
CCATCAAAAATGAGAAAAAGGGTCAGCATGTGCTCAGAGATATAGAGAACTGGCAATGACATTGCACCCCTCTTACAACAACATTACAAAAAAAAAGGATAACCTGAAAATAGTGACTTTATTTGAGCCCTTCAGAGAACTGTGGTTGCAGGGCAAAAGAGTTACTCAATTTGGAAACAGACAGTCATTTGCAGGAAGAAACAGGAGTGAGCATTTACTTACCTTGGACAGATGCTGTCAAACACCAGTTCGGCTGGTCAGAAGGTTAAACTAGAAATTTGTAATAAAATAATAAGTGTGAGTATGGACTAGTGGAAGTGTGTAAACACTTAGGGCCACACATACAAGGTATTTCCCACTACCTTTTAAGGTTTTTCTCCAGGAGGCCCCTAAGATTCTTTAAGGGAAGATCAGGGAGAATGCACAAGAAAGCTTCCCCTTTGGTGCTAGCTGCAGGAGGAACAGCAGCTACTGCTAAAACCCACCCAGACCTAATGCACCCATCTCCACTGTGGGGGGAAAAAACCCCAAAAACACAACTTAATTTTCAAGAAAAGCACAGGTGGAATTCCATTGCAGTTGAAGGAAGGGAAAGGAGGCCACAGCCAAATCTTTGTCCAGAACCATCCCCTATCTCCACAAAGTTCATTTGTAGAAGGATGAGCATCAAAACCATGGCCTGCGTATTACCCAATGGATTATAAAGATTTAATGCAATCCCCATCAAAATCCCAATTGCATATTTTAAAGATATAGGACAAAAAATCATCAGATCTGTTTGGAACCACAAAAGACCCTGAATCACCATAGTAATCCTAAGAAAAAAAGAATAATGCTGGCGATATCACACTTCCTGACTTTAGCTTTTACTACAGGGCAAAAATAATCAAAACAGTTTGGTATTGGCAGAAAAACAGACACACAGAACAATGTAATAGAATTGAGAACCCAGAAATAAAACCACATAAATATGGACAGATAATTTTTGATGAAGAAGCCAAAAACATACAATGGAGAAAAGACAGCCTCTTCAATCAATGGTGCTGGGAGAATTGGAAAGCCACATGCAAAAGAATGAAACTGGACTGCTATCTGTCACCATGTACCAAAATTAATTCAAAATGGATCAAAGACTTAAGCATAAGACCTGAAACAATAAACTGCATAGAAGAAAACATAGGTACTAAACTTATGGACCTTGGATAAAAGCTAAAATAAATTAATGGGACTATATCAAACTTAAAAGCTTCTGCACAGCAAAAGAAACCATCGACAAAATAAAGAGGCAACCAACTGAATGGGAGAAGATTTTTGCAAACAGTGCCTCCGATAAAGGGCTAATATCCAAAATATACAAGGAACTCGTCCAACACAACAACAACAAAAACAACAAAAAACAACCCAATTGAAAAATGGGCAGAGGACCTGAAGAGACAGTTCTCCAAAGAGGACATACAAATGGCAAATAGACATGAAAAAATGCTCAACATCACGAATCATCAGAGAAATGCAAATAAAAACCACAATGAGATATCACCTCACCCCTGTCAGAATGGTTATCATCAACAACACAAATAGTAACAAGTATTGGAGAGGCTGTGGAGAAAAAGAAACCCTCACACACTGTTGGTGGGAATGCAGACTGGTGCAGCTGTTATGGAAGGCAGTGTGGAGGTTCCTCAAAAAATTACGAACAGAATTACCAAATGACCCAGAAATACCTCTCCTGGGTATCTACCCCAAAAATCTGAAAACATTTATACATAAAGACACGTGTGCTCCAATGTTCATTGCAGCTTTATTTACGGTGGCCAAGACATGGAAACAACCAAAATGTCCTTTGATAGGTGAATGGATAAAAAAGTTGTGGTATATATACACAATGGAATACTATTCGGCAGGAAGAAAAGATGAAATAGTACCATTTGTGACAACATGGATGGATCTTGAAATTGTAATGCTAAGCGAAATAAATCAGACAGAAAAAGTAGAGAACCATATGATTTTACTGATATGTGGTATATAAAACTGAAAACAACAAAAGAACAAGACAAACAAATGAAGGAACAAAAACTCATAGACACAGACAAAGGTGGAGGGGTTACCAGAGGGTAAGGGGGGAGGGGGGCGCTAGAAGACGGTAAACGGGGTCTAATATATGGTGATGGACAGAGAACTGACTCTGGGTGGTGAACACACAATGTGAGATATAGATAATGTATTACAGAATTGTACACCTGAAATCTATGTAACTTTACTAACAATTGTCACCCCAATAAATTTTAATTTAAAAAACAACAACAATGGCCTGAAGGAAGTGGATACCTACTGCAGGTGGGGGAGAGAAAGAGGATAAAAAATGTTCTACCTCTAAAAGAGGGCAAGAACATTTGTGAAAGCCACATTCTCAAGACCCAGTTTTACTGTACCTGTTTATGATTGAGTCCTAACCCATATGTCAGAGAATGTCCCCCTTCCTCATCTCTCACCAGCATGCTAACAAACCTTGAATAAAAATAACAGTGAAACAGAGCTAAGGGCACTTCAAGAGACAGACTGTCTCTGGGGAGCAGAACAAAGGGAAGACTCAAACCCAAGTGAGAGTGCGGCAGGATGAGTAGCCTAGGAAATTGACAACGCCCTCCAGGATAAAACACGAGGCACCTCACTAGTTACACAAGTAACAAGTGATGGTATCCAGCACCTGCAGCTGGAGAAAAACTAGACCCAGTTTCATCCAGCAAGGCTAACGCCCTTGACTTGGACCTAACTGTTAGGTAATTACAATGTCGTTATAATCTCATTCACATTGCAGTTATTACAATGGGACATTACCAAAATCTGCCCCCTAAACATATAAAGATCCATGATCAGGACTTGCTCAGTGCGACTCAATCTCTGAGTTCCCCAGCACTTCCCTCTCAAGTGTGTGCTTTCAATTCAATAAACTTCCTGTGTTTTCCTGTATCTGTCTCACTCTTAAATTCTTCCTGATGCATAGACAAGAGCCTGGTCACTGCTGTTCTGGGTTGAGTCCTTTCTTGGACATCCCTGTGAGCCTTCGATGACAAGAAATCAAACACAAAGTATGACCAGACACATTTTAAGTCTCTGAACACCACCACCAACAAACTCCAACCCTGCTGACTAAACAACAAACTTCAAACCAAGTCTAACTCCCGACTAGATTAAAACAACCCCCCACATTAAAGGCCTAGCAGAAGGAAAGGCGCATTCATTTTCAAACATAAAATATATTTACCTCAGTATCTATTGTACCATACAGCATGTCCAGCTGCAACCAAACATTTCAGAAGAAGCACAGTCTGAATATGCAGAGCAATCATCAGTACCAGGCTGAGACATGACACAGTTGCTGACACTAACAGAAGGGAATTTAAAAAAGTTATGATTAACATGCTAAAGTCTTTAATGGAAAAGGCAAACAACGTGCAAGATCAGACAGGTAATTTCAGCAGAGAGATGAAAATTATAAAAAAAGAACCAAAGGAAATGCAATAATTAAAAGCACAGTAACAGAAATGAAGAAGGCCTTGGAAGCCCTCACCAGTAGACTCAATAGAGAGAGAAGAAAATAGTATAGCAACATGAAGATGGCCCACTGGAAATTACCCAAACTGCAATGCAAGGTGAATAGATAGAGGTATAGTGAGCAGATAATCTTAAATCATAAAAAGTACAGACCTGTGGACACCATCCAATTTGTCAACACATTTATAACTAGAATCCCAGAAGCAGAAGGAAGATACAATGGGGGCAAAAAAGAAATATTTGAAGAAATAATGTCAGAAAATCTTCCAGAATTGGTGATAGATACCAAAGCAAAGACAAAGAAAATATCATGAAGGCAGCCAGAAGGGTTCTGGGTGGTAAGATGGCTCAGTTGGTTAGAGTGCAAGCTCTGACCAACAAGGTTGCTGGTTAGAGTCCCACATGGGCCAGTGAGCTGCACCCTCCACAACTAGATTGAAGGGCAACGACTTGGAGCTGATGTGCCCTGGAGAAACACACTGTTCCCCAATATACCCCTATAAAATTAAAAAAAAAACAAAAACACACACACAAAAAAAGCAGAAGACTCTGTCAGAAACTATGCAAGCAAAAAGAGGTCAAGTATTGAAAGAAAAACTGACAGCCCAGCAAAAATATATTTCTCTCTGTATCTCCCTCTCTGTCTTCTTCCCTTCCTCCCTCTCTCTCTCCCTTTCAATTTTAGATCATAAAGGACTTTATAGTCCTTTAACAAGAAAATGGTGTCTTTAAACTAATGTAATCATCAGATGGTAATAATCACACAGTAATGACAGAAATCTGCCAATAAATTCTGTTAGCAGACCTATTTCCACAGGTCGTTTTGGGGAAATACCATGAGCCCCACATGCTGCGGGCTATGGGTCTTAGCTGTGTGTGCAGAGCACCACTTCCTCTTACTAAATCAGCCCTTGGATTTGCTCTGTCAACATCCCATTATTCAATCACCTCAACTGACAAGTGCTGGCAGCATGCTGCTCCTGCCGCAGGTCATGGTGGTGGCATCCCTTTGGACTTGTGAGTGGATTTACCCAGGGGACATCTCATTCATTCAAAGGGAAATGAGAGAAAGCAGGACAGCCAAATTAGCCCACTCAGGTGGAAGAAAGCCACAGGGCCATTCAAACTAAGCTGACAAATTCCATCCGTTACCTTGAATTCTTCAGGAAGAAAATGGAAACTTCAGACCCCAAGATTTTCATTAATAGAGAACAAATGTGTACCATTTTAATCAATGTCAACGTTTTACTAACTTTGCTTTTGTTTTTGTTTTAGATACAAGTGGAGACATTCGAATAACACAAGTCATAACATCCATTACCAAGAAAATAGGAAACACAGCGTTTCTTGAATGCCAAATAAAAAGAGATATTTTAACAAAGAGTAGATATATACACTGGTACCGACAGAAGCCAGACCAACCACTAAAATGAATTCTGTATATTTCCTAAAATGAAAATGTTGCCTATGAGCGAGGCGTTAGTGAGGCAAGATACGAAGCAAGGAAACACAGGAGTGATTTGTTGGCGAGCTTCAGGATACACCGTGTTAACGAAGCAGATGCTGGGCTGTATTACTGCGCCTGCTGGGATACACTGCATGGAAACACTCACTGTCACTGAGCAAAAACCCTCCCATGCGTCGCACCTGTGCAAACACACACACCTCCTCCTACTTTCTGCCTCTCAGAGGGACGTGACTGCTGTCTATAGAGACGTTTTTCCTGCACATGTGTACTGAGCAAGATCTGAGCTAGAGCCCAAGGACCCAATTTGTGATGCTTCTTTCAGTTCGGTCACTTTATCATCTATACTCACCTCTCCGGGGCCTATGCTGGCTTTTCTAAGTGTCCCCAGTTGTCTCTGCCTCACCATCTATAGGAAGCCACCTGGGAAGGAAGCCATAATCCAGTGTTCAACATGGTTGTTGACTTGGAAAATGAATGAATGAGTAAGTGAATGAATGAATGAATGAACGAACGAATGATGGAAGATACAAGGGCTTTTGAGTGATATAGACCTGGGTTTCAAATTCCTGGTCATTCTCTTACTTACAGCATGATCTAGGAAAGTCACTAAATCGGTTATATTCAGTTTTGTCCATGTTAAGTGGACACGGTAGTAAGAACCATACAGGGTTGCTAAGGATTAAACGAGGTTTTACATATGAAAATTTTAACATCGTGTTCAACACATCACAGTATCCTTTCCTGTTATCTCTAAATCAGTTCACTAAGCCATCTCAGGAACTCTAGAAATCAGATTTTACATTGTCCTCCAAACAACAGTAAAGAGTAGCTTCAACTCTGAAAAGCTAAGAATTGTGAATAGGAAAAGAGTGGAGGGAAACAAACTAAGGAGATTTTTTTCTCTCCAACATCTTTCTTTATTCACAACACAGTATAGTAACATCATAGCATCTAATGTAATACCTACAGTAATTGGTAATACTTGCAAACTTTGTGAACTTTATGCAAACTATTGACCTATAAAATGTACATATTTCTACTTAAAGTGGAAATATTTTCTCATTAGTTATTATAAAGTAATGATACTTTCCTTTAAATATCATGATAATCATACATAGCTACCTGCATTCTCACAAAATAAAGTGAAAAATTTATAACTGAGGGAGTGAAAAGAGCTCAAGGATAGGCATATTTGAAGCAACATTTTAAGGAAAAATGGGAGGAAATAGCTACCAAGGCAAAGTTATCATTGAATTATTATAACATAGGTTTTTGTATGTGGTCTTCTGGGATCCATAGTTCCTTTATACCAGGAACATGATAAAATAACACCATGACAGAGCTTACTGAGAAGGATTTCCATTGGTTCTAAAGCAAACCTTCCTCTCCCATCACTGCCTCTCAGAACAAGGGCTGTCCCTGCATCTCACATCCTTATTCACACCCCGAGGAGTGTCCTTTCTGACTAGTCACTGGCAATGCCAACCCTGTGTATTTTCCTTTCGTCTTTGCTTGGGTTTGTAGGTTGACTTTTCTCCTTTCTTGTCGTGTCATTATTTTCGTGTCCAGAGTCAACCTTGCCAGTGCATCTGAGTTCTCTCACTTGCTCTTCAGGTGGAGACAGCAAAATGAGAATATCTCAGTATCAACTCTCCTTTACCCGGACACCAGACAAAACAGTGCACATAAGCTGCAAGCTGTCTGGGGTTCCCCTTGAGAATGCCATTGTGCACTGGTATCAACAAAGAGAAGGGGAGCCTCTGAGACAAATCCTTTATAGTTCAACCAAGAGTTACAAGCAATACACACCCAATCAGGCTTGGAGACAGATATGAAAGAGAAGGGAGTCTTTTACCTGATAATCAATAAGGACATCAAGTCCGATGAAGGCACCTACTACTGTGCCTGCTGGGATCTCACAATGTCACAGAGTCAAGGGACCTGTAAGAAAACCTTCCGTACTGCCAACCCTCCACTCCTGTCACTGAGGAGGAACCACAAACAGCTCTTCAATGCTCTTGATCATAAGTTCATAGACTGTGTGGACAGGAAGGGCCCTTAGGACACAGCCCAATGCCCACACTTCAAATGAGGAAGCTGGGGCCAGAGATGGCAAGTGACTTGTTCAAAGCTAGTTAACCTCAGAGGTGGGGCTGCACCTACATTCAGGTTTTCAGTCCAGTGTCTTTTCCTGCCTCTCTTATGGTCAGTGTTGAACTTTTTTTTAGTAAAATTGTATTTGTTTCAAAAGGAAGCTTTAACAACTATGCCCTGTCTTCGTAAGTGATGTCCCTAGAACCCAACAGAGTTTGATTTGTAGGCAAAGTATGTGACTCTACACTGTTGATAAGGGATAAAATTCACCAAGGAATGGACTCCGACTCCGTGTATTTCCATGTTGTTTTCCCAGGGCTACTTACTTCCCTTCGTTTCTGTAGTCTCCTATCTGTTCTGAAATGCTCAACTGTTAGAATATTCTCCATGGCATACACACCAAAATACAGGATATCTGGGAGGTAGAAATTGGTTTTTCATGAATGTATTGTCATGCAGAGACTCATGTGGAGTATCTGGTCCTGCTTCCCACATAAGAACGCAGGATACGGTGAGGTCAAAAAGGAACGCCCACGGAGCTATAGATAGGGGAGTGATACCACTATGGTCTCATTGGAGGCTGGGTTGGAGACACAGGAAGTAGGATCCATATGATCTGCAATCTTCCATCTGCTTCTCTGTCAACCAACCAACCCCACTTGATAGCTGTAATCCACTCTTGCTAACTTAGCCACCATCTTCTTGCTAGCCCCTATTTTCTTCTAGTGGACACACAGCAATTATATTAGTGGCCAATGACTCACTGGTTACAACTGACAGCCAACTAGCCACAACTGATGGCTGTCCAATCACAGTTGATGGCTATTTACTACCTGAGCCAGCATCTTTCCACGTGAGGCCAAGAGCCTGGAAACTGCACTCCTGGCTTTGTCCCCACACTTGCCCACCATGACCACCTCATACCTTCATTCTCAGGGGCAGAGACAGTGTTTGCTCACTGGACTTTGGCCCAGACAGGGTGGATCTGAAGAGGAGATGGGAATCGTCAGGCTTCACCTTTCTGGGTCCTGGCAGATGGACAACTCACCTGTACTCAGTAGCACCGAGTTGCTTCCCACAATTTCTTTGTCTCCTGATCCGTAATGAGTGGCATAAGATTATAGAACAGCTTCCAAGAGGCTTCTTCTTTCAGCATAACAGAGAACTGGATTTTGTTTTTAAATTTTAGATTAAATAAGAAATCTAATATTTCATAGGAGAGAGAATTCTACAAATGTCTTCTTTTATTCCAGGAAGAATAATGTCATCACAGAAATTATTTTCTCATTTGGCATTGCCTGGTAAAGGATCACGTGGCCAAATGATAAAAGTGGATTTCTTAAAAAATGAAGGACTTTGTTCACCTTTCTAAAGTATTTTTGTGTTGGCAGATTCAAATTTTCATTTTCAGTTACTGAAGAGTTTCCTCCTTTGAGAAATACATTCCCAACTTGCTAACAGAGCAACCCTGGTATTTCTGAGAACAAAAGGACCTTTCCTTTGATGCAATCTCTGAGCACTTTCACAGATTGAACACCTGGAGATAAAAAAAGCTTAATTCTCTGAATACCTTTCCTGGTGATTTAGAAAAGTAACTGGTTGATCAGTTGGTCCTGATCTTATCCTGCTCTTATTCTTTCCATTTTGCATTAGTCCTTTTTGATGATTACTGCCTTGGTGAAAAATAGACAATTAGGCCAACTTATCTGAGGAAACTTAAGAAATATCAGATGCCAGGAAACCTATATTCAAGAACTTTCAGAGGAACCCAAAAGATCAAATGGCCAGCACAGTTTTTTCACTTGGTCTTGTCAGGAAGCTTAGGAGAAGGTGAGATTTTTGTAGGAGCTGTAATCAGTGTGATAGTTCCGGCTGGATCAAGATCTTTGCAGAAGGAACTAAACTCATAGTAACTCCCCCTGGTGAGTAACCATTTCCTAATTTTACTCTAGTGGATGAAAATCCTGTAGACGCTCTTTAGATAAAACAATTTAGGATGACCCCTCTCTGCCTGCCACATTCGTGGTCTCAGCACATGATCAGCAATTTTGCAGCTTCTGGTCAATGTATATGGAAACAACACTTCTTTGTAAGTGGTTTATTTACTTCCCCGCTTGTAAACAGATTGAAATTCTACTTTTAGAACACACACACACACACACACACACACACACACACACACACACACATACACACACACACAAAGAAAGGGTAGACTCAGGTAGAAATTACCATGTTTTGAGGACCATGTCTGTAAACTATTGTATAAGTTATTGGTAAGATACTTTTCTTGTAAATGTTCTTTTAATTGAGAGGCACTTTTATTATCTCTTCTCTATATTTGAGGTAAAACATAGTGCTCCTTTCTCTTAATAATCTGCAAAACCTGTATTATCAGATTTCATCTCATCGCTAACACCAGCGCAAAAACTTCATTCTTATAGTGAATGAGTAGAGAACATCAATAAATCTGCCTTCTTATTACTCTAGCTACTTAGATGGTAGGCTGAGATCAGTCAAAATTTATGCTATCACAAATATTATCATATTGCCTGGAGATGGCACAGTTCAGTGGTATTTTCAGCTCAATATCCATTTCAGCTCCAAAATCCATAAAAAGAGTTTGCATGGTTTACATCCTTGTTTGTTCATTCATTCTCTCTGCGCTGAATGCTGGAGATCAAAGGGTGAACAAGACATAGTCCCAACACTCAAAAAGTTTCTAATCTAGTGAATAAGTATTCTAGATTCTGGCTTGATTGGGCCCTATGTTCTTTGGCCGGTGGCTGCCAGAAAGGCAGGAGGTCTTGGGTTCATGAGCTCATTTTCTTTCTTAATTTATGAATAGTTATTGCTTATAAAATCCATATATTTTGTTTGGTGGAAGAATTTGATACGATGGCCCAAAACCGTCCCATTAAAGAAATACTAATATTAGGTGATACTTATGAAGGGCCAGACACCATGTTAAATAGTTTCAATGCCTTATCTCATTCTGCAACAGCCCTGTGTAGGAGAGGCCCTTATTCCCATTCCATAGATGAGGAAATGGAGGCTTGGACTCTTTTGGTTATTTAACTAAAGATCACATGAGTAATTGCTGTGGACCATTATGTGATATTAGAAACAATAAGTCATGTTTTTATGTTATGAATATTTACTCTTCTATAGCCTGACCTTCTAAATGGACTCTTTACTTGACTACTTAATTAGTAATAGCTCATAATTTGTATTACTATTCATGCATGAAAACAATGCTTCTGCTTCTAATCATGGCACAGAAATTAGTTCTCTCTCCCCCAAAAAAAGAGATCAAGTAGTAGTGTCGAATATGCATTCATTAAATACTGAAAATATGATTCTTAGGGTATTTCTATAAAATGACAAGTCATTTTGACATTGTTCCACTCAATTTTCTTTGTGTAGTGCCATCATATTTGCTAGAAATGTTGTAACTGGAAAAAGAACTATAGCAGTTGTACTAAAATGCATAGCTAACTAATTGCATAACTGAGGCTTGCGTTCTACTTACCATGGAACAGCTGTAGGAATTCCAAACCGAATAGGACCCTCTGATGAGCAGGACAGGATTTATAGTCAAAGCCCTGGAAACTGGAAGGGTATTTTCAAGTCCAAAGGAGCAGTCTTTCAGCAATAAATAGCTAAAGAGACCATTGTTAAGAATTCACACTCTATAACAGCTTATCTGGTCTACTATCAATGGGAATTATATTCTGGAAATAAGTTATTTTAGAATCAGTCCAGATACCCACCCCTCAATACATATAAATAAAAAATACCTGGAAACATATTGAAATACATTTATTAAATACTCAGATATATTATTCCTATTATTGTTCCTCTTTGAAAATTAAAAATAATACATTAACTCTCAATTACACTGTAGGGAAAGATCAGATTTCATACATGAAAACCCTTACAGAGAGGAGATTTAGAAAATTCAGACAAAATGGTGACAAGATAAAATCATACTCTCCAACGTATGTGAGTTGATATGGAAATGACATAACCCAAGTTGCCCAAGCAGAGAAGATTAAACTAACCAAGCTGCCCAGGCAGAGAAGACTAAGTTCTTCAGTCTGGACTACCTGTATATATAATGTGCTTTCGCTTCAATTGCATCTTGGTTTAATGCTGGCAGGGTCAATTTTTATATATTTATGAAAATATTTAAGTAAATATGGGCACATATTTAAAACAGGCACAAAGAGATATTTCTATAGAGGCTTTTCAGTTGGTGAGCAGACAGATGCCAGAAGAATCAACGTGTTGGTCCTGGTACACAGCTCATCGTTACAGGTAAGTTTTCTTTAAATTATTCAGTTAAAGTAGGGAAGCAGAGGCAGGTGACACAGGTGGGGCAGCCTAGGTGCTGGGGTTGGCTCAGAATTCTTGGATTCGTGTGACGGGCCAGCCGCCACGAGTCGATCAGTACCTGAATGGGGGAGTGGGAATGAAATAAAAGACACACACAAATGCTAATGCGGCCGGTCTTCAGTCATGCTGAAGCCCTGAGTTTATTATCTCTAACCAATATATACAATTTGAGTACGTGCAGTTAAACGAAGAAGATATGCATTATCTCAGTGAAAGTAAATCTTTCCAGCTTCAACCTTACTTTGACATAGAAGATACAAGGTCACTGAAACTCACAAAAGTAAATATCTCAAGGAGACAGAACCTACCAATTGTCCAGAAAGCCCTTAGTTTTCTGTGTCTGGGAACTGGCCGTTTTCACCACATTCCTCAGCAGCCGTTAGGTGCTTCTCAGATAAGGCAGAGACAATGTTATGGGGGCAGAAACCGAGCCAGTCTGCAAGGTTCAGGGCTGCAAGAAACCATGGCTCCCCACATCTCCCCCTTTTTTATTTTATAAAAGCAAAGTCCATCCAGCCAGGATGGCGAGGTGACGGCGCCTGTCTTAGGCATCCCAGGACGCCTGCCTCAACTTACCCGTCATTGGTACTCATATTTTATTAATACAAGCCCTGTCTTAGGTGTTGAAGCGGCTCCCAAGTATTTGCCCGTCGTTGACTAACCCGCCCCTCTAAATGCATGGGGGAGAAAGACTTAAGGCTTCGCCTTGAGCTCAAGCTGATGGATGTCAGCTCGTAAGTCTAACATTTTGTTGATGAAACATCTGATGAGGATGGGGAGTAGGCACAGAAACCAAGCAGACACAGATGCCCAATGTAAGAAATATTATAACAGAATGGGTAATATAAGGCATAGAGGGCAAAACATTCCTAAGAACATCAACAAACTCAGAGGCAGCCTGAGCTGCATCAAATTTTAAGGGTTTAGCTTCTCTCATACTTTGAATTTCATCATGAAGCCAGCTTTCTTTTATACACACAGAAACAAGATTACATAGAGCAGCTGAGGCAGCAAGTACAGATTAGTTATGTTTTCTCAAAGTTTGGCCCTGACTGTCTTTATCTCTTTGGTAATTTCTCATCCCTAGAACAGCAGGTGTCTGTTTGTTCTTTATGCTTATCGGAGTTTCCCTTAGCGATCCTCCCAAACTCTGCTTGAAGTTACATTTTCTTAACCCTTAATGCTCCAGCTCCCTACATATCCCCCTTTTTTATTTTTTATTTTTGAGATCGTGTCTGGCTTAGGTGGTCAGTACAGACATTTTTACTTACCCGTCATTGGATATCAATCATCAAAGCGATCGACTCCTGTCTTAGGTTGTAAAAACGCTTACTGATCATTACCCGTCATTGGCTACCGATCTCCTGTGAGGAAAGCCAGAGACAGCAGTGGCTTTTCCCAGGCAGGGGGAAGGGGAGGCAAGGCTCCTTTTTGGATCTTTTAAGGCAGCTCATTGGGGGTCCCCACTCGGTTTTGCCTGGCTTAGGTTGTATCTCCCGTGAGATATCTTACCCGTCTTTGGCTGCAAACCATCTTTTGGGGACCAGACAGAGAGACATAAGGTGTAAAATATAGAGATAAGCAAAGTTCCTAAAAAGGCACAGTCTTACAGGCTCTTCTTTCCTTAAGGAAAGACATGGGGGGACAGTCGGCTAGGCTGTTGTGTGACTACATCTCCCCCTTTTTTGTTTTTGAAGTATGAGAAACACAGAACGTGTAGTTATTTCATTTACAGCCTGTCGGAGGGCTATTTGTCCACATCTGAGGACTATGTAAAATAAACAGAACAATAAACAGAATAGCAATATCCCCAGCAAAACCTCTACCCAAAGTCTTTATCTATTTAACAGGGTCTGAAGTGGAAAGTCCTTCTGCAGCTGCAGAAAGTGAGAGCTTTTTCACACCCTAGGGGCGTGGATTGGTATCTATAGATGTCTTTTCTTCTGTGGGCTGTTGTTCATGGTATGGTTTAACACCGACCAGGAATTCACAAAGGTTTTTCTTCCGGACCTGGAGAAATACAAGCAAAGCCTCTTCCCCGTGTTATCTCGCGGGGAGAAGTAGGATCAGCTTTCCCAAGTAATATTTTAAACAAAGGTTGTAATTCACCGGTTGTCAACCGCAACTGAGGTCTAATCCAGTTAATGTCTCCCAGTAGCTTTTGGAAATCATTTAATGTTTTTAAACAATCTCGCCGGATTTGTATTTTTTGAGGCACAATGGCCTGAGGCATTAAACAATATCCCAGATAAGAGTAAGGAAGCACTTGCAGAATTTTTTTTGGGGCTATAACCAGCCCATAATTGAGGAGTTTTTTTTTGTAAATGAGCAAAAGCAGCAAGCAACTTTGGTTCACAAGAGTGGGCAAGAATTATGTCATCCATGTAGTGGATGATGTAAATATCTGAAAATGTCCTTTAGGTAGGTTTTATAGCAGCTGATACAAATTTTTGACATAATGTAGGGCTACTAGCCATTTTTTGAGGTAGCACTAGCCAATGATATCTCTTAAAAGGTTTTTGTAAATTAACAGAAGGAACACTGAAAGCAAACCTAGGGCAGTCATCAGGATTTAAAGGTGTAGTATAAAAACAATCTTTTAAGTCCAAAACAATTTTATATGTGTTTTTTTGGTATGGCTGCAGGACAGGGCAAGCCTGTCTGTAAGGCTCCCATTAATTTTATGGTTTTATTAACTTTTTTTAAATCTTGTAATAATCTCTATCTACCAGATTTTTTTTTTTTCATAATATCAAAAATGGGATAATTCCAGGGAGAATTGGAGGAAGCAATGTGTCCCTTTTAAAGTTGGTCCTGTACTAGCAGCTTGTAAACTCTTTTGTAGGGGGGAACCTTTGATCTTTTACGCCTGGTAGTTGTCTCATTGTCACAGGGGCTACAACAGGGGCCTCGGGCAGTGGATCTAGCCCTGCAACTACACTTGGAGGAGAGCTTAATTGTAACCTAGGCTTTTATTTTGATTGAGATTTTAATAAAGGCCCAGTCTGTTGAGCCTGGACTAATTGCATTTGAACAGAGAGGGAAGTGAGTGCAGCTTGTAATCTTTGCACCTCTGCTTCCAAGGGGGATCTTTACCCCGAGGATTCCATTGATTTCTAAAAGGAATCTGGGGACTCCGAGGACAATTTCCTCCATCCACAGCAACTTTAAGTTCAATCAGCTGTCCCTGAATCTTTTTTAGCTGATCTGCAAAAGAAAGTGTAGTGCCTGCAGGTTGTCTGCCTTCTTGAGCCATAGCCACCAAAGGAGGGTATTTGTTCCTATTATATTTGGCTGCTTCATCCTCTAAGTCTTCCTGATCCTGAGAGTCTAAATCTTCCCAGTCCTCGACCGGAGGTTCATAATAAATAGGCTCTGTATCTTTAAAAAGTTCTTCTGTGGGTTTGGCTTCCTCCCCCTTTTCTCTCTCTGCCAGAGAAGCGGCAGATGAAAGAATTTCTTCATTGCCAGCTTGTTTTACTTTCTCTAGCTTACAGCTCTTACGCCTGAGATCTAAACAATCTCTAATCAAGGTCCACAACCCGAATGTTTCTACAGGGATCTGCTGAGGTCCGTGGGCAGCATAATAATCTTGTAACTGCTCTCCCATTTTCTCCCAAGTTTCCAGACTGACAGTGCCTTTTTCTGGAAACCATGGACAAACTTCTTTTACAAATTCTAAAAACTTATCTAACTGTTCTCTGCTCACCCGACTGCCACGGGCGGCAAGCAATTTCTTAAGTCCTCTAACATACAGGTCCTTGCTGCTAGCGTGACCCATCCTTCACCCTAACTCGGCCCTTCTTTCAAACAAAGAAAACACTCTGATGCCCGTCTGGCCGTGCCCCTCGCGGAGCCAAATCTGTCTTGGCTAAGGCGCTCCGGTATAAACCCCCGGACAGGTGGACTGTAAAGCCCAGTCGCCGTTATGCCGTATGACAGAACCGGAACCGCAGATTAGGGCCCAATCAAGCTCCGTGACAAGAAGTCGTGGAACTATCACTCACTCACACATTCATTCGACCGAGGGGTATTGTGCCTTACTCACCACGCATCCACTGATAAGCTCTCTACGAGCTGGGCCCTCGCCACGTGGTGTTCCTCACTGTTACCCCCGTATTCAGGTCCCTGTTCGGGCGCCAAGTGTGACGGGCCAGCCGCCACGAGTCGATCAGTACCTGAATGGGGGAGTGGGAATGAAATAAAAGACACACACAAATGCTAATGCGGCCGGTCTTCAGTCATGCTGAAGCCCTGAGTTTATTATCTCTAACCAATATATACAATTTGAGTACGTGCAGTTAAACGAAGAAGATATGCATTATCTCAGTGAAAGTAAATCTTTCCAGCTTCAACCTTACTTTGACATAGAAGATACAAGGTCACTGAAACTCACAAAAGTAAATATCTCAAGGAGACAGAACCTACCAATTGTCCAGAAAGCCCTTAGTTTTCTGTGTCTGGGAACTGGCCGTTTTCACCACATTCCTCAGCAGCCGTTAGGTGCTTCTCAGATAAGGCAGAGACAATGTTATGGGGGCAGAAACCGAGCCAGTCTGCAAGGTTCAGGGCTGCAAGAAACCATGGCTCCCCACAGATTCGATCCCAGTCTGGTGGGAATTCTGGAGAGAATGGGGACACCGTCTGGGTCCTTGGAGGCAGGTGTCTGCCTGATGTCCCACGGAGGTCACTAACACTAACGAGGAGTTAACTGGTTAGAGAACCTGTGAGGCCAGAAGGGGCGGAAATGTTCAGGCCATTTGGTATTTTCTGTTGAAAGATTGGTAAAGAAGTTTATGTATTTTATTTATTTGATTCCAGAAATAACCAATGGGAAAAAATGAACCAAAACTTGCTAAATTTGGTCAGCAGATGATTAATATCAAATATCAAAATATTTAGGTTCATGACCATATTCAAGAATGTCCTAGGCTGGAGTTATCTTTTTCTAAATTCAGTCCAGTAAATTTTCATTCTCATCATTCTTAGAGATGAAATTTTGTCTGGATGAGATACATCTCACGAGGATGTTCTAGCCTACCAGATCCATTCAAATGACTTTTCACAGAGTTTGATAAAGCACTGAAAAACATGAAACAAATGATAGATTTCGGTTTCTTTGTGGTTCTGAGCATATGACAAGTGAATTCATAAACTGAAAAGCAACTTTGTTGTCCTCTTTCTTCCAACTGACTATGTACTCAATGTAAGTTGTAGCCATCAAATTAAAAAATGATGACACAGATATAATTCATGAGGGTCCTGAAAAATGTTTTTGAGGAGAGTGTGGTGCAGGGAAAATGAGACTCTGATTCTTGGACTATCACTTTTTGCATAACCATCTTTTAGCAAATAAATTTTGATTCACTGGTCATTGCTTTATTAAAATTATAAAAATGCTGCATGCCCATTAAAGAGAAAATTGGAAATACAAAAATAAAATAAAATTAAATTTAATATTGGCACATTGCTTTTAACATTTTGATATATTTCCATCCATTTTTTCTACCTATGTAACAACCATCTCAAGTGGATGTTGTGAGGATCAAATGAAATTAAATATAGAAATTGCCTGCCACAAAGGCTAGGACATGATCAGTGATATAAATGTGAACGCTCCAGAATTCAAATTACTACCATTGGAGTTTTTATGAAATCAGGAATACAGATAAATATATTAATTCCCACCTTGTCACTGAACAAGTGGTCAGTATTTGCAAAATACTTTCAATTTCTAAGACTAATTGGCATCTCCTTCTAAAAATGATTGGAGTATTAGCTCAGATATCATTAGCCTAAATATAAGGTGATCTCTCATTTTGCAGTAGAAATATCTAGAAGTGAAAAAAAGGAAAGGGTGTTGCAACTTGCGTATATACATTTATATTGATGTAGATAAAAGTCAAACATCCACTTATAATATTTAATTTCTTAATTGGATTGTAGCTACAAAGTTAAAAATTATATCAATACAATATCAGGTGAGAAATATTTTTTTTTTCCTCACATTTCATTCAATATTTAATTCGGACTCTTCACATGCATCTAAAACAACTACTTTAAAGCAACTTTCGAAGTCATTTCAGTGTCTGCTTTGAGATCCCCATATGATGACATCACTGGAAATTTAATCTGAAGAGACTATTACCCACTGACAAAATTTAAAAAAGCACTTTTTTGTTTCATGTTTTTCATTTATCCTGTTATTCTATACATGTATAATGTAATCCTAAATTGTAGAGACATTAGTTCCAAGTAATATTTACCAAATCCATGTTAAATTTCTTCATTGTGTTCTGACTCTTAAACTAGTATTGTTTAAAATAAATTTTAAAAATTAACTGTTTCAGGTTGATATCTTGTCCAAAGAGTATTATTTGATCAAAGCAGCATATCGGAAGAGCTCTCTTAATATGAGAGCTTACACAAGGACTGAAATATCAGGAAACCTCTGTTTGTGAGGGGTAATTTGGGAACAAAAGCCTCACCTGTGTTCTGGCACTTTCAGTCTATTGGAATTCTGCATGTTTTGCATCCACATCACAGAGCTAGGGTTCGCATCTCTCGTGTCATCTTCAAGTTCGGCCTTATTAAACTATCAACTTCTGAAGAAGAAATAAGAAAAAGAAACAAGGTATAATGTACAAACTATTTGTCATTTCTATAAACAACCTATTTTCAAAATCTATTTGAGAAGGCCTAACATCAAATACATAAGTTACAGTCAGACCATGGAATAAAAACAGGAGATCAAAAGCACTACAAAAACCAGAAGAAAAAAGGCCTATAATTATCTAGCAAGAAGCACAGGGTAAAATTTTATGCTCAAAGGTAGAAGAGTTAAGTCAATCACATCTCAATGAAAACAGGATTTCAATGCATGAGAGTCCTTTAGGAGGAAACTGAAGTAAAAGAGTGACTGTTGCCTTCGACATCCATTTTAGAAAATGGAAGAAATGGCCCTTAAAGAAACCCAGTCTGCACTACCACTGCATCAGTGCCATGGGCACTATAACATTTAATGACCTTCCCAGATGGTGACCCTCAGAAGATATGGTGAGCCAGGTACGTTTCAGTGATCTATGATGACAGTAAGAGGATTTGAGGCCAGGCATCCTGCCATTTCTCTAGTCATTCTGGCTTGAAGGCCCAATGCCAGGAGCTTCAAGCTGAACTTTCGGCATGAGCTGGAAAGATGTCCGTTTGAGGCTGAAATTTCTGGTGAAAGCTTGGAAAGTCAATAGATTGTGTTGTTGATGGGGAAAGAGCTATTTGTTTTGGATAACAAGAGATAAGCAGTTCCATATAGTGACCGCATATTATTTGGCTTTAGCCAAAGTTCCCTTTGATTTTCTTAAGACTGGAAATGCAGATAAGACAAGACAAATGGTTGCTTATTAATTAGGCACATTTGCTGTGGTGATGGCTTTCAAAATTCCAGATGCATTACAGCAAAGTGGAATGCATTGCCACCCATTTTACTGCAACCCCCAAATGATGAATTCCTTCATGAGGTCCAGATTTGGTGCCAAGTGATTACAATGTCATATTGGAACACAGAGTTATCAAAATCCAATTGTTAATAATTATTATAATCTTTTATTTCCATTGTGTTTTAATCAAATTGCTTTTCAACTCTTGTTTCACTTTGGTCTCTCTTTGGCACTGGTAGTGATGTTGAATTGATAGTAACATCATTGTTTTCAGACAAATAAAACACGAAAAACTTTAATTTACTTGATTTGCTAGGCCACACAACTTGTTATGAGCAAAATGAACCAGGACTAGAACCTGATGTCTTGAATTGCAGCCCACAATGGTTCCACTAGCATTTCAAAAACTCAGAGAAGTTACATTAGTCTATAGTTTTTGATATGGGTTAAATCACTGTGGAATTATGATAGAAAAATCTTCAGTGATGGAACAAAACTTGTCATCACAGGTAGGTACCAGAAGAAGGCAGTTTTTTCAAGGTAATAGAGGGAAGACAAGGAACAATCAAATTGGAATAATAGTAAGAACATTTAGGAAAAACAGGAATGTGATAGGGATTAGATGTAGAAATCTTAGGAGAGATTGCAAAAACAAATCGTTTTAATAAAGACATGTATAGTTAACACTGTGCAAATAATGTAATAGTGTTTGGCTATTGTGTATGTTTGGATTTGTAGAAAATGCTCATGTACAATGCATGTAACTATCATGGAAGTGTTTGGCCCAAGAACAAAGTTGATTATCATAGGTTAGTTTTGTGAATTGACTCATTTTCTTTTCTGATGGTGAAAGAGCCAGGGCTGTGGAATCAGGATGGTCTGGAGCTCCAGTTCCACCAATTACTGCTAATGCAAACTTGGGCGATTATTCCCTGGCCTCAATTTCTTAATCCATAAAATGGGATAAGCATGCATCCAGAGGGGTTGCATGGGAATTGATTGACATGGCATGAATCAAGTACTTGTGCACTGTAACATATCGTAGGGGCTGGATGGGTGTTCTCCAAAACCAAATGTAAAGAGAGAATCGTATCCAGTATGAAGAGTTTTTTTGCAGCTTATAATACAGACAGAGCAGAAATTCCCCAGAGAATTCAGCTCTACTTCTAAATGTTCAAAAAAAAAAAAAAAAGAATTTGATTTGGAGGTATTTGTTTCTCTTCATCACCACTTTTTCCTATTTGGCATGAAAAATGAGATTAACATGTGCTTGCTTTTAATTTTCTTATTGTTTTATGTGCTTTAAATCTTATTCCTTTATATTAACTGATATCATCTCTAACACCAACATTTATTGGCCCTACAATTTATAGCCAGTAAATTTGCGCTTAATGCTCATAGTTATCAGAAAAAATTTTTAAATTCATACAGAAAATGGTCAATATGTAAAGTCAATTAAATACAGTTAGAAATATCATAAGTTTGAAATTCATATGTAAACATAAAATAGCTATAACTACTTATTTGAGAAAAGAAAAATGAGAAGAAAAAATAGAGAACACAATATCAATACGTAAGTTTCAATATATTTTCAACTGAAAATTTTGTTGACATTTGGTAAATTTATGTAGAATTCATACTGCTGCATCTTAATAAATTTAAACAACTCAGACAATTTAACTCAAATGTATTATTTGATTATGCAAATGAATGTATATAAATGTATTGGACAGGCTTATTTTTTTTTTAACCCGGTTTCCATTCTTTGCATTATAAAACTGTTTGACCATAAAAAACCATTGTCAAAGTTTAAAAAAGGAATGTAAGAAAAAACATGTGATACAATTATCCAAACATAGGAACTAACCATAGATGATCAAGTAAACTATTTAACATTCAGTTAACTATTACATTGAGAAAGTTATGGAAGTTCAAGATTAATTTTATCTTGAGAAAAATGACAAAGAATCTAGCTAAGGAAAAGGGATGGATGATAAGAATAATGTTTTATCACACAGAAATTTTCCAAGTTTATCATTTAATTTTCAAAATCTTTAGTATAATGAATCAGAAGTATTAGTATGAAGAAAAAATTCCTAAAATGAAAATCAGATTATTTAATATATTGACAAAAGACTAACATTATGTAATTATAATGTACAATTGAACACTTTCTTATTTTATATACCATGTTTTTTAAAAACAAAGTATATGGTTGGAGAAATATACAGTGTCTAACGATTATAATCAATAAAATACCACTGCACTAATAGCAAGATATATGAAAATAAAATAAGCACATTATCACATAATTATATTTACAGCATGATTGAAAATCTCAACATTGTTTCTCATTGCTGTAGTATAAAAATCACAAGATTTGCTACAGAGGCAGAAATTTTCAAGATTTTTCTTTCCTTTTCTTCTCAAACGAGAAATCCAATTCTTTTTTCTTAAAAAATTGCTCTTGGAATTATTAAACTAACTCCAAGCTAGCACAAAGAGAATATTAGTAAAGCACTTGTCTTTCAGTTTGATATCAAATAGGAAAGGGGTCTAACATTTATAATTTCAATCGTTAGATTAACAATAAATGTATCATGAAGTAAAATTCAGCATTCAGGTGAAAGCTTTGGAAACATACGATGTTTTGTTACATATTTTCACATTATGTCTGCAGGAAACTCTAGAACCATAGCTTTTAACCTTACACCAATTATATATACATTTTATTCAGCAGAAGAAAACAACAAAAATGGTGGAGCTCTAGAACGGCTCAACAACCTGATAGTGTAAATACAAATTTTGGGGGAGACACTGAGAGTCAAAATATGGTATACTCAAACTAGGGTATATCAGTCATGCTTAAACTTCACATGAAATTCCAAACTGAAATGTGCTTTTGGTAAGCATTTTCTAAAGTGAACTAAAATTCTGTTCAGGACATTTACTTAATAAGACTAATATGAGCATTTCTGAAAATAATCCATAATTTTTAATAGAAGTTTTGGAAATAATGCTATTTTGCTTTGAAATTCAAGGCATCATAAATAGTTTGGAGGTGCAACTTTAAATAATGCCCTACTCAAAAATCTGGAGTGGTTCAGATGTGAAATTCATATATCATATAAAATTAGAGATCAATTTGGAGAACTCCATTACTTCAGAAGTGGGCATGGGGTCCACATTTGAAGCTGAAAGCTCAACTTGATAGGCTGTTAAGTGCATGTGGAAGTAGATTCCCATTGAAACAAGTCACCGGGTATTGCTTAGAAAAAATGAGAAACTTCCTTCTGGCATTTATTTATACAGGAAAAAGATAATATGGAGCATTCCAGAATCAATTAAATGAAGAGTGAGTTTCCACAGAGTTGCAGGACATGAGAATGTGTGACTTGACCAAAGCGAGCTTGAGTTACAAAATTCATGGCAAGAGACAGGGAAGTACTTTAGAAATGACCAAAGATTCTCATCTGTAGAGATCATCTAAGTTACCGGGTCTCCTCCCCTCCATCCACACTCCACCTTGAAAACAGGCTCCACTTTGATAGTACAAAAGAGATTTAAAAATATATATACGTTCACAAAAGTTGGAAGCCTTGATATGGAGAAGTTAAAAGTCATACCCCATCTTAGCATGTGGAGAGAAGCAAAGGCTACATTTTAATCCAAGCTGTGGCATTTAATAGCTATGTCTCTGGGCAAGTTACTGGACCTCTTGAATGTCTTTTTCCATCAGAAAGTAAGAACAATAAGCACTTCACAGTCTATTGTGGATGAAAGGTCATGATAAGCACTAATTCAAAGGCAATTTTTCTTACTTTTATTTTGCTCTAGGGTGCTCTAAACCACACAATGTTTGTGTTTTTCTAATGATTCTTCTTAATTGCTATCCCATTTCCTCCCACAGATAGAAAGTTTGGTTCTGAATTCTCCCCCAAGCCCACTATTTTTCTTCCTTCAACGGCTGAAATAAACCGCCAAAAGGCTGGAACATATCTTTGTCTTCTTGAGAATTTTTTCCCTGATGTTATTAAGGTACATTGGAAGGAAAAGAACAGCAATACCATTCTGGAATCCCAGCAGGGAACTACCATGAAGACTAACGACACATACATGAAATTCAGCTGGCTGACCCTGACTGCGAACTCAATGAATAAAGAGCACAAATGTATAGTCAGACACGAGAATAATGTAAATGGAGTTGATCAAGAGATTCTTTTTCCTTCAATGAAGAAAGGTATGTGTACATAAATATAAATACAATCTCGCAGAATACTTTTTCAAAGGGCATGCCCCTCCTTTTCTGTCAAGTATTAGTTTACATATATAAAGAGGATGCCCCAAAAAATGTATACATATTCTAAGAGAGGAAAAAGCTATTAAAATTGAAATACTCAATATATACTCATAAGAAAAGATGAATACAAGTCACATTCAACTTCTGCAATTACAAGAGGTACTCAAAGTGGTTACCATCGGCGTCCAGATACTTATGATTACAGCGAACTCCTGCTTGAGCAACGTTGACCAAAGTTTCCACTTGTATACATTTTTTGGCAGCGCATGTATCTTAAGTGTTGCTACATTTAATACTGGCATAAATGTCCAATTTCCCCATAGAATGTAAAAAAGAAAAAGAAACAGAAAAATTTACTTCACTTTTCTCAGCCTCACTTTTATCATCCAAAATATAAAGGTCACAGTGATGTTTTTAAGTTGCATAGGTTAACTGAAATAACATATTTGAAAGCACCTAGCTATTTAGCACACAGTAAATGCTTTAAAAACATCCACTTTTGATGATTTTACTTGACCAGGAAATAAGAATAATGATACATCTTTCAGGAATGTTCTACTAAGCAAGAAAAGTCACTGTCGCTTCAGTTTTGCTATACTGACAGTATAACCCATTAACAGGGAGTTATTAGGTGACAAAAGGGTGTTCATCTGAGGGAGCAAGATCGAAGCTCCATGAAACAATAGAATAATTTAATGGCTGCAGTTTCATCATGGTCTTAGGTTTTTTAGATTTGTGTTTTATATACTACCAAAGGGTAAAATGTCATAGTTAAAGGTAGGGTGAGGTTACCATGTAGAAACATATTTCCATTCCCCCTGATGAAAATATCTCTTGCCAGTGGAAATGCTGCTCGACACACATGCTCAGCAGCTGAGCGTGTGCCAGGCCAGGAAGGGAGGTGTGGATGAATGAACCAGGACGCACTGCTGTCCCAAGGAGGACGCACTCAGTAAAGAGAACATACTCTTCTAATCATTCAGCGTCCCCCGTGATGTCCCAAAGGAGTGCCCATGATTCAGACGCTGTACATATTTGGATAGTGTGGGCAGAGGGCTGAATGGCCCTGCCCTGGCAGGGGTCCAGGAACCCACTAGACTCAGAACCTAAAGTCTGGAGCATTAACATGAGGTACCAGAGACCCCAGAGCTCCCCGCAAGACGGAACCCGCTGGTACTGTCCCCAGTGGTAAACCAGCCCTTGTTAGCAAGGGAACAAGCACATAGCAAGGTGAGCTAGGACCCTCCCTGGGCACAGCTCTGAATTCCTGAAGTGAGTCTTTATCTTCTGGGACCTGAGTTTCCCAAATGATCAAATTTGGTTCGAACACTTACCCTGGCTTTCTCCTGGGGCTGGGATAAGAAAGAGGAAATGAAACAATGTAGGTGAAAACACTTCCTTTCAAAAATATAACATGGATGTATTTATTCATATGTTCATTTATATCCTTTCCTAAATCTAAAGTAGATTCAAACATAACACTAATAATTTCTACAGCTGAAAACAGAAGGAGAGCAAGTATGCAAAAGCCCAAGTTTAGTATAACCACTGGGCTTAAGTGTCCTATTAGGTTTTGATTTTCTAGTTATCAGGAGTAGAGTAAGGAGTAGAGTAAGTTCCATGGTGATGATCATAAAGGAGAGAAGTATCGCTTTATAATGTGCGTTACTTGGCACTTACTGTCTGAAACAAATGTCTCCCGTGGGCTTCTCATGGCTGCAAAGCTAACGCAGGCATTTCTGTTAAAGTCATTCCACAGCAGATTTCTAAGCTGTGAATTGGAAGGTTTTCGCTTGTTGTTTTTTGTTTTTGATAAAAGCTGGAATCATGACATGGAGGCACAAATACATGAAGTGATTCTGAAGAGAGATAAAACTAATCTGGTCCAAGTTTCCCACCAACCTCGACTGAGAAAGAGAACTTAGGATATGAGTTCACATACAGATTTTATTATGGAAAATTGTTACTTTATTGTTCCTACCTCAATCAGTGCATGGTAGTAAGAGATTTTTATTTATCTTTTAATAAATAAAGTCACTGTCAGGAAAAGAGAGACTTTAAAGACATATTAAAGTCAGTCCTTGAGGATATTTTAACATCTAAACAGGACTATACTAAAATTTTCAATCATGGGATTTACCCCAAAGCCTGTACCTCAAACCCACATGTTTTAGAGCACACACACCACAAAAAGATCTCGTTGACTGCATAAAATTGCAGACGAGAGCATGTCCATATGGACAAGAACACACCTAGAAGAAAAAGGATAAACCGAAAGCACCAGACTGTTTTCCTCCGTCCGAGGATCGATGATCTTTTTAAGACACTGTGTCTTTTATGCATATTTGCTTTTTTTAACGTTGTAGATAAATACCACTCTCACCTCAGGCTTTATACATATAGTCAGAGAACTATGAATGTGACTTGGTCTATCTTTCTATTCTTTGAAAGAATTGCACTGAATGCCGAGCTTCTGTAATAAAAAGCTCATTTGCTAAGCATAGTTAAGATATGTGGAAGAGAAGATGCTTTTAGTGCTCACGACGGTGGATTGTGTTGACTCTCTATAGATTATTTTCCATTTCTGTGGATTATTTTTACAGAGTGCTTTCTACATGCTCATTCTCATTAATAGCCCTCAACGATCCCTGCAATGCTGGCTCTGCCCCCAAGTTACTAATACGCTCTAAACCTCACTTCCTGGTCTGTAACATGGAGTCCTCACTTCAGTGTCACTGGAGGATTAAATGAGATAACACATGTGAAACATTTAACATAATACCTGGCACAATAATAATCACTCCGTAGACATTAGATTTGGTTAATATTGTTGTGATGTCCACAAACACCACAGCTCTAGAAAATTATGGGGAAACTGGCGCTATACATGACTTGGAAAGGTATGGCTTCTCTCCTTTTTTAGATGGGAAATCTGCCTAAACCAGACTCCTTCAAACGTGTAAGGTTCTGTTCTGGATTCCAGAATTAAACAAATTTATTTTGGTACCAAGACTTCATGCTAGCAGTGTGTGCCAAAGACTGTAGAGCATCCCCTTTTCCTGTTTATTTTTTCCATTCAACAAGTATTTTTTGAACAGCTACTTTGCGGCAAGAACTCTGCTAGGAGCTATGAATGCAGGAGGAAAACAAGGTGGTCTTGGGTAGCAGCCTCCAGTTGTGATTAAAAGGAAAAGAATGTATCCTTCATTAACTTCAACTTCTTCAGGTGCAGAGACACAACATGTGAACTAGGTCTACTGAATTACATAGAATCTGAGCAACTATTCCTAGAACTGTGGGGCTCATATTTTTAATGGCTCTCTGCTCTCTCTCTACTAGCAGATTCTTTCTTTCTTTCTTTCTTTCTTTCTTTCTTTCTTTCTTTCTTTCTTTCTTTCTTTCTTTCTTTCTTTCTTTTTCTTTCTTTCTTTCTTTATCTGGCATCTATCTATCTATCATCATCTATCATCTGTCTATCATCATCTGTTATCTATCTGTCTATCTATCATCTATCTATCTATCTATCTATCTATCTATCTATCTATCTATCTATGTGTCACACAGACACACAGTGTCAAATCATGGATACAAACAGTAAATTAATAGTTGCTCTCATTTCTTGTAGAGGTAGCTGCTAATCATGCTACAGAAAAACCTTTGAAAGATCAAAGTGGTAAGTTTTTGTATATGTTTGCGTTTATGTCATGAATGCTATAACATTTTCCCCTCCTGACCAGCTTACTTTGGAACTTTCTATCTATCTGTCTATCGATCTATCTAGCTATCATCTATCTGTCACACAGACACACACTGTCGAATAATGCATACAAACAATGGATTAATAGTTGCTCTCTTTTCTTGTAGAGGTCGATGCTAACAATGCTACGGAAAAAGCTTGTTTGAAAGATCAAAGTGGTAAGTTTTTGTTCAAGTTTGCCTTTATGTCATGCTGTAGCATTTTTTCCCTCCTAATCAGCTTACTTTTGAACTTCTCTTGCTTACGGTAGAAAAATCAGAATGGCTGGATTTTTAGAACAGACTGAGTGATACTTTAAGTTAATCCATCATTTCTTAGTAATCATCTTGAAACAGTAAATGCTGGATTTTGGTATGAGAGCACTGCAAAGTAGAGGACACAGTGGTATCTTGGAATTATTTCAACAATGAACTTCATGTATTCGTTTGGCTTTTGTTTCTAATGATTAGGAAATACATGATGTCAAACTGCTTCTAGATTTTTTAAAAATCTTATTTTTTTGCTAATAGTTAATAACACAAATTGACATTTGTTGAGAGCTTTTTATGTAAAAGGCTTTGTGCTGTGTTTTGAAAGCATGTTCTTCTCAAATTCTTAAAATACTCCTGTAAAGTGATACAAAATATTTTTTCACATTATTCAGAGGAGGGCGATGAGATAAAATTAAGTCTCTTGCACCATGCCACACAGCTAGATCTGGGGTTTCAACCCAGCCCATCTAACAAAAGAGTTCCTACACTTACTCAGTTATTGATTCTTCCCCTAAGATAAAGTCATAGAGCAAGAGAACCCAAAGGCCTTGAGATGCAATGGACATGTGGCTGGGGTCGGGGGAGTGCATGGGCTTCTGAGTACTGCAGACCAGACTTTAACCCCATTCTCTTAATTATTACTTGCATGAATATAGGTACTTACATTTTTTGAGCAACACTTATCCTTATCTGCCAACCAAGAATAATACACCTAACTCATTTATTGAAGAGATAAGGTCACGTATGTGCACTGTCTAGCATAAGGTGTCTCATTTAGGTGGCACACACAAAGTACTAGTTTCTGGCCCTTTCTCCCTATGTAGAAGGAAAGCCGTTAGAAGCACTGGCTCTGTCCCTGTTAATTTCTCCTCCATTTCCAATATCAAGGAGGTTCTGGACCTCAGCTAACACCTTACCTGACCAAAGGCAAGGAGTTCTGAGCACATCACCTCTTGAGGTCCCTTTCCACGTCACATGCTAATAATTCTGGATTCTCACTCAATGAAGATAAAGTATGTCAAAGGAAAATTCCCACAGGAAAGGACTTGGCCTTGTGTTTCATTGAGCAGCCAGTCTGGACTGCCATCACTGTCATCAATTATTTCTTGATATCATACATGTCTTGCAAAATTTCAAAGGATATTAAGTGCAATTACCCATAGAGCCATAGCCCAATGAGAGTCACTCAGGAAAGATTGGTGAGAGAGCCATTGCCTCCGAAAGTTTCAGAGAATTTGGGTTGACTACTTAGTGATGTAATGCACTCTACTAAAACCTCCCACCCACCCACTGTGAACACCACGGTATTTTCATGGACTGTACTCTTCGTACAAGTCATACTGTTTACACAACATGTAATGTCCCAGATGCTTCGATATCAGCAATTCATCTTTATATTTGTGTTTATCCCTTATTGCACTTGGAGATGCAGAGTCCGAGTAGCTAAGAATGTGTTCTGTAAGTCATGTTTTTGGTTTCAGGTACTTAGCAAATGCATGACCCAAACAAATTACTTTCTTTGCCCTCAGTTTCTTTGTAAAATGGGAAAAAATAATAATCTCACAGGTTATTGTAAAAATTATGTAAGACTAAAGCTATGCATACAAAGCTTTCAGAATAAGTGGCGTTTGGTTAATGGTTAATGAATAATAGCTATTATTACTACTTAGAGACATGGTGGGGAGAAGAAATGCTAAACGCTATTTATCACAAATTTTTTTTCTCATTGGACTTACTCATTGAAAATGCAGCCTTACTTTTTAATATTTTGGAGTGTTCCACAGAATTGAGCAGAGGGTGTTTATTGACTTGGTCTGGCAGCTGGACGCTGAGTTGTCTTGTTTGTTGGTGGTGCTAGTGGTGAGAAGATGTTTACTTTTGGGTTTTGGTGGGGCAGCAGTGCCACTTCATTTAGATCACAAGAGATAAATAATTGTAACCCCTCCCATTAATAGTCCCTCTCCTTTCCAGCGGGCAGGTGGAACTGACCAAATGACTTTCCGTAGGTACACTGCAGCTGCAGCTCATCAACACCTCTGCCTACTACACCTACCTCCTCCTCCTGCTCAAGAGCGTCATCTACTTTGCCATCGTCGCCTTCTGTCTGTTTAAGAGAATAGCAGTCTGCGGCGAGGGAAAGAGTCAGTAACAGATGGTAGCACAAAGAGGTCAATTCTTCTTCGTTTATTGTCCCTGACAGAGTTTGCTGAGGATCTAGCTGGGAATCCTTTCTGGGCTTGGTGTATTTCAGTTCACATGTGCATTTTTCTGTGATGCTATTATTGCATAACAGTTTTGCAAACTACTCACACAGATTATTCCAATCTGTAACAATAACTAATCCCGCCATTACTCAGGGGGAGGGCCAAGGGGGTAGCCTTTAGCACCACTGTCTCCAGAGTCTCTGTCAGCAGCTACAGCCACCCACATTATCATGCCTTTGAGTGTAGACCACATGCAGCTTCCAGGCATGGTCTTCGTGCCCTTTAACCAAATACCTGCCTTGCAGCTTTTCATTTACATACCCTGAAGCCACCATAGTTGCTGCTTGAATTAAGTACTTTGTTTTTTACAATAGGCACAATAAATTTAAAAAATTGAAACACTGCTTTTGTCTGTGTACTTTAATTTGATAAATCTAATTGAAAGCCCAAGGTAAGAAAGAGCCTGACAACCGAACTATGAAATTCGGCATTGTTTGTAGCAATGGACAATTCTTAATTTCTGTATCTGTCCCTGAGATAGTGGTCATGATGCTTTCTTTGGGGCACTGGCTCCAAGGGGACTCAGAACCAAACGAAGGTGCCAGGTTACTTCTTTTTCAAAGGTCACCAGATTCAGTCTCGTTGGGTTTGGGACATTCTAATGCGACAGTATAACATCGCCCACGATCTGCACTGCGTGCTCAGACCTGTACTCCTGTTTCACAAGCAGCGAGTTTCCTGATCCTCATGGCAGCCCATGAGAACCACACTGGTCCTGGAGAGACAGTGTGGTGGACGGGTACACACCTCTAAGCGTCTGGATTTCAGTCCTGTGTCTACTATTGGTGTCTGTGTGACCTCATGCAAGCTATTTGAACTCTCTGTGCCATAATATTCTCATTTGTAAAATGAAGTTACAGTGCCCGTTCTCCTGAAATTGTGTGGATTAGATCCATTAATAATGTTTGGTACATGCAAGTCTTCAACATAGCAGCTACGTTAGCAGCTCTACTTTAGACATACTAGATACCCTGGTCCCCCACATACACACAAGCCCTGTTCTCTAATCTTCTTTGCCTGCATAGGTTAGAAGTGGATGGAATAGAGACTCAGTGAGTTTCTACTATGTACCAGGCAATCCCTTAAATCCTCTCAGAGCCGTTGGAGGTAGGTACACTTACAGTCCACCGTTCATAGATTGGAGCGATTGTATGATCGGTTCATGGTCACCATTTTGTGCATAATAGTCATTGGAAACCAGGTCTCTCTGAATTCAGAGACTGTGTTCTGTTACCTAGTATCATGTGGCTTCCCCTTCACCTACTTTTAACTGGGAAAAACAAAACATAATGGGCATGGCTTCTTTCTGAAGGCTCCTGTTGTTACCCACTACATGGAATTTCTTCCTTATTTGTAAGTGTGTGTCCTAAGTGTGCAACCGTTCTTTGGGGGCTAAGGAAATGGACCTTTGATGGTCCTCCCAGGTACAGTGTTCTGACTCTCCAGCTTCTCCCCTGGACTGAATGGCGATTCCTCAGCATCACTTGCGGAAGCCTCTGGTGTGTCCGGGTGCATTTCTGAGGTAGGAGGCGGGTATACTTCCTTTTTTGTCCAGTGCTCTTCCATCACAGCAAGACCATCACACGGTGTGAGGGGTGGAACACTGAACCAGAACATCTGCCTCATACCGAATAGTTAGAGCCTCGGCTGCTTGCTTTGGCTGTGACTAGCTGTGTCATTTGTTCTTGACAGTGTCACATTGCCTACGCTTACCTGTCTTTTTTTTTTTAAATTTATAAAATGATTGCTATTCCTTTTTTATTATTATTATTAGTTTCAGGGGCACAAGACAAAGTAATACTTAGACATTTATCATTTATATCCCTCACACTGTGGGAACCCCCGTCCCCCCATCCACTATCCCTCTGACATCGCACAGAGCCTTTACATTTCCACTGTCTCTATTCCTAATGCTGTACTCCGCTTCTTGTAAGTACACACACACACACACACACACACACACACACACACACACACACACATATAAAATTATAGTTGGCATTCATTATTGTTCAGCTTCAGCTTCAGGTGTACAGTGCAGTGATCAGGTATCTACATCACCCCTAAGGTGGTCTCCCAAATGGGACAAGTGTACATCGGATACCCTACAAAATCTTTACAACATTATTGATTCATTCTCCAAATTAATTTTCAAAATCCTGTGGCCATTTTGTGGTTACTGACTGTTTTCTAATCCTCTCACCTTCCCCTTTATCCCCACCACCCCTCCCATCTAGCAACCCTCAGATTTTCCTCTGTCTCCAAAACTGTTTTTGATTAGTTCATTCACTTAACCTTTGTCTTTAGATTCCACATATAAGTGAGATTATATGGTATTTGTCTTTCTCTGTCTGACTTATTTCACTTAACATAATGTTCTCTAGGTCCAACCATGTTGTTGCAAATGGTAAGATTTCTTTCTTCTTTATGGCTGCGTAATACTCCATTGTATAAATGTACCACTGTTTCTTAATCCAGTCATCTACTGATGGGCATTTCGGTTGTTTCCTTGTCTTGGCTACTGTGTATAGTGCTGCAATCAACATAGGAGTGCATAAAGTTTTTTGAATTAGAGTTTTGGATTTCTCTGGATAGACACCAAGGAGTGGAATTGCTGGATCATAAGGTAGTTCCATTTTCAGATTTTTGAGATACCTCCATACTGTTTTCCATAGTGGCTGCACCAATCTGCAATCCCACCAACAGGGAACACACAAGCGTTCCCTTTTCTCCACATCTGAGCCAGCACTTGTTGTTTGTTGATTTATTGATGGTAGCCATTTTGACTGGGGTGAGGTGGTATCTCATTGTGGTTTTTATTTGCATTTCATTTATTTGATGGTTAGTGAGATTGAGCATTTCTTCATATGTCTGTTTGCCATCTGTATGTCCTTTTTAGAAAAATGTCTCTTCATGTCCTCTGCCCATTTTTTAATTGGATTTTTTGGTTTTTTTTGGAGTTGAGTTGAGTGAGGTTTTAGTAAATTTGTGATATTAACCCCTTATCAGCTATATCATTGGCAAATATCATTTCCCATTCAGTAGGATCCCTTTTTGTTTTATTGATGGTTTCCTTTGCTGTGAAAAAACTTTTTAGTTTGATGTAATTCCACATGTTTATTTTTTCTCTTATTTCCCACGCGCGAGGGGATATATCAGTAAAAATCTTACTCCGGGTAATGTCTGTGAAGTTTCTTCCTATACTTTCTTTTTTTTTTTTTTAATTTATTTTTTAAATTTATTGGGGTGACAATTGTTAGTAAAATTACATAGATTTCAGGTGTACAATTCTATATTACATCATCTATATTTTCTTCTAGGAATTTTATGTTTTCAGATCTTACATTTAATTCTTTAAGCCATTTTGAATTTATTTTTATATATGGTGTAAGGAGGTGGTTCAGCTTCATTTTTTTTGCATGTGTCTGTCCAGGTTTACCAGTACCACTTATTGAATAGAATGTCTTTACCCCACCGTACATTCTTGCTTCAATTGTCGAAGATTAAATGGCCATATAGGCATGGATTTATTTCTGGACTCTCTATTCTGTTCCATTGATCTATGTGTCTGTTTTTATGCCAGTACAATGCTGTTTTGATTACTGTAGCCTTGTAGTATAATTTGATGTCAGGTATAGTTATACCTCCTACTTTGTTCTTATTTCTCCAGATTGCTGAGGCTATCCAAGTTCTTTTATGGACCCATATAAATTTTAGGATTATATGTTCTATTTCTGTGAAAAACGTCATCAGTAGTTTGATAGGAATTGCGTTGAATATGTATATTGCCTTAGGCAGTATGGACATTTTAACTATATTAATTCTTCCTATCCATGAACATGGTATGTGTTTCCATCTATTTGTATCTTCTTTCATTTCTTTCTTCAGTGTCTTATAATTTTCTGAGTACAGATCTTTCACTTCTTTTGTTAAATTTATTCCCAGGTATTTTATAGTCTTTGAAACAATTACAAATGGGATTGTTTTTTTAATTTCTCCTTCTGATGTTTTATTATTGGTATATACAAATGCAACTGATTTCTGAATATTAATTTTGTATCCTGCTACTTTACTAAATTCATCTATCAGCTCTAATAGTTTCTTGGTGGAGTCTTTAGGGTTCTCTATATATAGTATCATATCATCTGCATATAATGACAATTTTACTTCCTCCTTACCGATTTGGATGCCTTTTACTTCTTTTTCTTGTCTGATTGCTGTGGTTAGAACTTCCAGCACTATGTTGAATAGAAGTGGAGAAAGTGGGCAACCTTGCCTTGTTCCTGATCTTAAGGGGCATGGTTTTAGCTTTTCCCCATTGAGTATGATGTTAGCTGTGGGTTTATCATATATGGCCTTTATTATGTTGAGATATGATCCCTCTATTCCCACTTTCTTAAGGGTTTTTATCATAAATGGCTGCTGGATTTTATCAAATGCTTTTTCTGCATCTATTGATATGATCATGTGATTTTTATTTTTCATTTTGTTAATGTGGTGTATCACATTATTTGATTTGCGGATGTTGAACCACCCTTGCATACCAGGGATGACTCCCACTTGATCATGGTGTATGATCTTTTTAATGTATTGCTGAATTCTGTTTGTTAATATTTTGTTGAGGATTTTTGCATCTATGTTCATTAGAGATATTGGCCTGTAGTTTTCTTTTTTTGTGGTGTCTTTGTCTGATTTTGGGATCAGGGTGATAGTGGCTTCGTTAATAGTGTTTGGGAGCCCTCCCTCCTTCTGGATTTTTGGAAGAGCTTGAGGAGAATAGGTGATAATTCTTTTTTGAACGTTTTGTAAAATTCACCTGTAAAGCTATCTGGTCCAGGGCTTTTGTTTGTTGGGAGATTGTTGATTACTGATTCAATTTCCCTGGTGGTAATCAGTCTATTCAGGTTTTATGTTTCTTCTTGAGTTAGCCTTGGAAGGTTGTACGCCTCTAGAAAATTGTCTATTTCTTCCAGATTGTCAAATTTGTTGGCATATAGTTACTAATAGTAATTTCTTAATATTTTTGGTATTTCTGCAGTGTCTGTTGTCAACTTCTCCTCTTTCATTTCTGATTTTATTAATTTGGGTCCTCTCTCTCTTTTTTTTTAATGAGTCTGGCTAAAGGTTTGTCGATTTTGTTTATCTTCTCTACGAACCAACTCTTGGATTCATTGATCTTTTGTATTGTTTTTCTGGTTTCTATTTCATTTATTTCTGCTCTGATCTTTATTATCTCCTTCCTTGTACTCCCTTTGGGCTTATTTTGCTGTTCTTTTTCCAGATCCCTTAAGTGTGAAGATAAACTGTTGATTAGTGATTTTTCTGGTTTCTTTATGTAAGCCTGCAATGCTATGAATTTCCCTCTTAGGACTGCTTTCGTGGCATCCCATAGATTTTGGGTCGTCGTGTTTTCATTTTCATTTGTCTTGAGATATCTTTTGATTTCTTCCTTGATCTCCTGGTTGACCCATTCATTATTTAGTATCATGTTATTCAGCCTCCATGAATTGGTGTGTCTTCCAGTTTTTTTCCTGTAGTTCATTTCTAGTTTCATAGCACTGTGGTCAGAGAAGACAATTGGTATGATTTCAATTTTCTTAAATGTATCAAGACTTGTTTTGTGGCCTAACATATGGTCTATCTTGGAAAATGTTCCATGTGCGCTTGAGAAGAATGTGTATTCTGCAGCTTTGGGGTGAAATGCTCTGAAAATATCGACTAAATCCAAGTGGTCCAATGTGTCATATAAGGCTGTTGTTTCCATATTGATTTTCTGTCTGGAAGACCTGTCCCTTGTTGTCAGAGGTGTGTTGAAGTCCCCTACTATGATAGTGTTACTGTTGATCTCTGTCTTTATGTCAGTCAATATCTGTTTTATATATTTAGGTGCTCCTATGTTGGGTGCATAGATGTTTACTAGGGTTATGTCCTCTTGTCGGATTGATCCCTTTATTATTATATAGTGCCCATCTTTGTGTTTTTAAAATGTTCTTCATTTTAAAGTCTATTTTGTCAGATATAAGTATTGCAACTCCAGATTTTTTCTCATTTCTATTTGCATGAAATATCTTACTTCAACCCTTCACTTTCAGTCTGTGTGTGCCTTTTGATCTGAGGTGCGTCTCTTGTATGCAGCATATACAAGGGTCTTGCTTTCTTATCCACTCAGGCACCCTATGTCTCTTGATTGGAGCATTTAAGCCATTTACATTTAAAGTGATTATTGATAGGGCCATAGTTATTGCCATTTTTTAAATTTGTACTTAGATTGTTTTCATCTTTCTTCTATTTACAGAAGTTCTTTTAGTATTTCTTGCAATGCTGGCTTGGTGGTAATAAATTCCTTTAGCTTATTCTTTTCTGGGAAGCTCTTTATCTCTCCATCAACTTTAAATGATAGCCTTGCTGGATAAAGCAATCTAGGTTGTAGGCCTTTGCTTTCCATCACTTTGAGTATCTCCTGCCATTCCCTCCTGGCCTTCAATGTTTCTGCAGAAAAGTCATTTGATAGTCTCATGGGAGTTCCCTTGTATGTAACCCTCTGTGTTTCTCTTGCTGCTTTTAGGATTCTCTCTTTGTCTTTAACCTTTGCCATTTTAACTATAATGTGTCTTGGTGTGGACCTGTTTGGGTTTATCCTGGTTGGAACTCTCTGCACTTCCTGGGCTTGAATGTTGGTTTCCGTCATCAGGTTAGGGAAGTTTTCCGACATTATTACTTCAAATATATTCTCAATCGTTTGCTTCCTCTCTTCACCTTCTGGTATTCCTATGATGCGCATGTTGCGCTTGATGTTATCCCAGAGGTCTCTTAAACCATCTACATTGTTTTTTATTCTCTTTTCTTTCTGTTGTTCTGTTTGGGTGATCTCTGCTAAGTTGTCTTCTAAGTCGCTGATTCGATCCTCTGCTTCATCTAACCTGCTGGTAATTCCTTCAAGTGTGTTCTTTATTTCAGTTATCGTATTCTTTAGTTCTAACTGTTTGTTCATTATGATTTCTCTATCCTTTTTTATGTCATCTCTAAGCTCCTTAAACATTCTTATCATCAGTGTTCTGATCTCTGTCTCTGATAGATTGGTTACCTCTGTTTCATTTGGTTCCATTTCTGGGGGTTTCTTCTGTTCTTTTATTTGGGACATGTTTCTTTGTTTCCCCATTCTGGCTGACTCTCTGTGTTTGCTTCAATGTATTAGGTAGATCCCTTAGAATTCTTAGTTCTTGCTGGGTTATCTTATGTAGCATGTGTCCTTTATATTTGACTTGTACTACTTCGTTCTTCTCCTCTGCGTGTGCTCCAAAGGTGACTCTTGTGTTGTGTATATTGTCCTGTTAAAGAAGATCTTTAATTGCTTTTTGCTTGTGAGTAGGTGGGGTTAACTCCTAGGCTGACTAGTTGTGAGACTTGGCTCTGCCCACCGCAGTGTTCTGCTGCATGAGGGTTGACCACTTATATGTGGTTTGGCCTCTATGGGCTCTTGTGTCTGTAGGGAAATCCCTCTGGGTGTGTCACTTGTAGGTCAAACCCGGTAGTACTCTGGTTTGGTCTGGAGTTGGCCTCTGGGTATGTTGAATCTTGTGCCTCTTAAGCTGGGCCCTGGTAGGGCAATTTCAGAACAAAGCAAATCACCAAGCACAACAACAACAATAACAACAAAGAAGAAACCAAATACATTCACATGTAAAAACAACCGACAACACACACTCAACACAGGCAAAGATATCAAAGATATAAAGACAAAACAAAACAAAACAAAACAAAAAAGCAGCACCAGTCTTGGCTTAAGCCCACCAAGTAATCCCAGGTTGTCCTCTGCTGTACCAAAGAGCCCTCTGCGTATTGTACAGGCAGAGCTGGTCACCTGGTGCCCAGAGTGACGTTGGGACTGCAGATTTAGATGTGTGGGGCTGAGGGGTCTGGATGGTAGTTTCTACAAAGTCAGTGCAGTTTCTTCCTTGCCTGCACATATGCGCACTGAGAGTAGCACCATCAGCCCTGTGTCCAGTTCTCCTGAGTCTTGTGGCACTTCTTCCGTGTGTGTGTGTGTGTGTGTGTGTGTGTGTGTGGTGGGTGGGAGATTTCTGAGCTGCCCAGAGCTGCGTCTGCCACCTACTGCTGATCCCTGGAAGGGCCTCCACAGTTTTAATTACCCTGCCCTAGGCAGGCCAGAAAGGGTGGGGGCTGGGGGTGTCCCAGCAAAAATCACACTCTTCCCAGCCTCTTCCCTGGGTCAGAGGTGCACGCCAGTCTTCCCAGAGCTTGAGCACTAAGGCTCCTCTGTAATCTGACACTACTCCTCAGTTCAGGGTCCAGTTTAAGTCTCTAGAAGGGCAGGGGTAGGATTGGAAGAGTGGGGGAGGGGCCCAGGTATGGAGTTTGTGTCCTTTGTCCGGCCTAGGGCCCAACTGGAGGTCTCAGCTGAGGTTATTGCCTCAAATACTGGATATGCTGCCCCCTCGGCGGGAGAGATCAGCTGTGGGATGCAGGGAAAGAGCCCACCTCCTGGCTTTTGTGTTCTCTGTTCCGTCCTGGGATCCCCTGCGTCTCTGCAGCTGCTGATGCCGGCAGCGTTTCCACCACCGCAGATGCAGACCGCATTTCTACAGCCGCAGATGTAGGCCGAGTCCCCACAGCAGCATATGAAGGCTGCGTCTCCACTCCACTCCCTTCCCTCTTTCCCTGCTCGCCCAATTTGCCCACCTTCAAGTAATCCTTGCACGAGTCGCTTAGCTGTTCTGCGTGATGAGCAGAGAGTCCTTTGATGGGTTATAGATGTCCCATTTGTGATAAGATCCAGAGGAGAACTCAAAAAGTGTACCCCGCTGCCGCCATTCCAGGTGAGAATTTTCCTTACCTGTCTTTAGGAGAAAGTGTTCAATTTAAATAACTTCAGACTTCTAGAAAAATTTACAAATTAAATGATTAACATCCTAATGATGTAATAATAGCAAACTTTGCATGGTGCCTACTGGTACTGGTAAATACGTGTTAACTAATTCTCAGGAAATCCTAAGAAATGTACATATAATTATCTCTGTCTATAGATGGGAAAACTGAGGCAGAAAGGCAATAAAGAATATCCTCGTAGTTAGACAGCAAATAACAAACAGAGCTGGGATTTCAACCCAAGCAGCCCAGCTACCGAGCTCCACTCTTGACTTCTACATTAATTGCTACTAGAGTAGAAACAGATCACTTTTAGTTTAACTAAGACAGGAAAATTTCCTTCCTTATTATGCTCCAAGCTGATGAAGAGAACTGCCTTGTTACCCTCCACATTTCCTCGTCTTGCTCCTATGCTGTTCGTACAATTAGAGGGCTATAGGCCAACCTGCCAAACAATTTGTCATGTTGGGAAAATTTTTATATGCTGACATCCCACCCACCAGTCGGACTTCTGCAATGAAAGTCCAAGGCACTTGGTGGGATGAAATAAATAACAGAACAATAGGGTGCATCCACAAGTGTGCAATGGAAAAATTAGGCAAAGATTTATCCAAGTCCACATAAAAGCACTCAAGTCTCAAGTCTTTACAGGGCTAGAGAACTCCACACTCTTCTCAATATTAGATAAGGGAAACTTCAAGGCAATGATTCTCAAAGGTTTTCCCATTATGAATTATCTGTACTGTTTTGGAAGTCTTTTCCTCATAGACTTCATTTTTTGAATGCTTTCTGCCAATCAAGCAGGGTGCAATTAATTAATACTTGATTTTACCTTTACATTCATCAAAGTCCTATATCACTACCAATTAGAAATCCTGAGTAATATGAGGTAACCAGATACTATACCAACATGATGCAATTCAGCCAAAAAGCTAGAACTCGACATTTAGCCAGGGATGGAAACTTATCTGGGTAAATGCATGGTCTCGGTCATGTTCTGTTAGGCTACTTTTTCGTTTGTTTCTTTTCTTTTGTTTGGTTTGAGTAACACAAATACCTCCGACTTAGTGAGCACCAGGAATCCTGCCAGGCAGTTTGCATGCTCTGTGTCTAACGCTCTCATTGTACCACAGTGTATGTATGACGCTCATTTCACTGATGAGGACTAGGTCCCAGGGAGATGAAGAAATGTGCCCAAGGTGAAACACGAGTAGTGCCAGAGTCCATGATTCCAGGTCTGTCTGAGTTAAAATCTGCTGATTTATCCACATACCAGTGGCTCTTCTCTTGGAGTCTTTAAAAGTCACGGAGGCCCAGACTTCATCACAGGCTTTAAAGATCCCCTTCTGTAATGTGCAGCCAGGGTTGAGGCCAGCAAGTGACTGAAAGAGCTCCTGAGCTGCGCTGCTGCTGCTGCAGCTCTCAGGCAGCCAGGAGACATCACAGAGCACCTTCTGCTGCGATGCAACCTGGAAACTGCTCTTACCAGCCACCCTCAAGTTCCTAAGCAAATGGGTTGTGATACTAAGATGTAGGCTCAAGGATGTTCATTCACTGAGGCCCCAAATGAAGCCAAATGTCCAATAAGAAACGAAAAACAAAGGATATCATATGACAGATTACTATGCATCTTCAAAAAATGGAGATTATTTAAAGAAACGGAAAATCAATCAGGAAGTACTATTGAAAAAATAACATGTGTAGCAGAATCCTACTAAAACAGATAATACCTTCACAGGGTTCAAAAATCAGAACACTCTAAAAATGCATGAAGAAATCCTGCTTCAACCGCTGTCTCTACCTGTCCCATCTCTCACAGGTCACACGTCTGTTTTTCTGTGCATCCTTCTGGTTTTATCATGCAGACATGAATGCACATATAGAAACAGATATGCATGTAAATGTGCATAGACATTCTGATTGCCTCCCTGGGTACACACAGGTAGTATGCAATCAACATCATTCTGCACTTCTCACTTAGCCATCCGACACCCCGTGTGTCAGTACATAGGGACACGAAGCTGCGTATCTCACTGGTGGATGTACAACACTTTATAATCAGTTCTCTGTGATACACTGCTGGCTCATTTCCAACCTTGAGCTATCATGGCAAATGCTGAGGTAAATACTAGTGCTTTATTTCATACTGAGTGAGTGTGGGGTCATTTTGATAGGCATTTCCAACTTGCCCGTGACGGAGATGGCACCCTTCCGCCCGTCTCCCACAATGCACGTGAATCCCAAGAGTGCTGGCGAATGCCTGGGCTTTTACTAACCTGAGAAGTAAAAATGGTCTCATCATGGTTTTGATTTGCTTTTCTCTCGTGAGTGAAAATAGGCATCTTTTCCCATATTTCAAGTCTGTTTATATTTGTTCATGTCCTTTGACCAGTTTCTGCATTGAGTCTTAATACTAGCAAGTAGGACACTGACTTATACGTGTGTTTCCACAGGCGTGGGCATAAAACAAAATGTTCAATGTATGCAAGGTGGTGAAAAATAAGTTGTATATGTTTCTGTTTTCTGTGATGAGTCTTTTAAAAGTAAAAGCTTTTATATATTAGAATTAAAATGATATGTCTTTTAAAATTAGGATTTTTTTGGTTTCTTTATAGTCAGCTTCGGTTTCTGAGAAACAACTTCTTTTGGAAAGCAATTGGAGGTTCCCATTTGGAAACAGAATAAGACTAACCAGATACAAGAAAGATTACATTTAATTGGATCTACTCCTTGATTCTCACAAATTTGGTCAGACCTCCTTAGGCCAAATACCTGGTCCTCTACTGAGAGAGCGGGACCCATGTCTGCATTGGGAAGTCGTAGCAGAGAGGAAACTCAGAAATCACTGAGCGCTTCCTGTGGCCATTCACTATGGGGCACTGCTGGGTGTCCTCTGGAGCTTCAGACTTCTTAGCAACTTCCTTCCCCAGTGGACCTGGGCTGCCCAAACTGGGTGGGTGGTGCAGAGGGAGAGCAAGGTGGTGGTGGCGGAGACAGGGGTGGGGGAGGGTGCTGGTGTGGCTGATGGTGTTTTATTTTCTCAGGCTTCTTTTGTTTATGTGCTCAGTCAAATGTGGTTGATTCGTGGAAAATGCTCAAAGTCACACCGGCTCCTACAGGTTGGGGCTGGCAAGTGGTGGCTAGGGTGTTATAAGATAAAATAAGAACAGTTAAACCACAACCAGCATTGCTCACTTTTAAAAGGCCACAGCTAATGGAAAGAAAATACCCATCTACAGACACATGCAGCTGGTTGCTCTATGGGACATATCATAGGCCGTGCTAGGTGGTTCCCTGCTTTTTAATCACAGAGTTTACTCCAGTTAGCTAATGTGTGGTTGGGCATCTCCTGCCGACCTTCTGACCAGGACAAATTCTGAAGCAAAGAGCAGCCTGCACTTCTTGTAGCACTGATATAATCCCTAACGTCACTCCAATATTGGGGTATTCCAGGGTATTTGATTCACTGAGGTGATAACTTGGGTTTCATTTCCTCAGTGCAGACAGGGTGACACAGACCAGTGCCGAGAACCTAGCAGCATGGACTGACCATAGATATGGGCAACAGTGACGTGCTTTCTTCATCAGAAGAACAGAGATAGCGAGAGCCTGAGTTCAAGTGTGTAATTGAATGTCATATACTGAATCACGTTAAGTCCCTCTGAGGGGACAAAGACTTCAGAGCCAACCTGCACGAGGCTGAACAGAGGACACTGACATCAGGAGCATGGGATTGGGGTCCAGTAGAAGAGGGCCCTTCGGAGCAGGTGCCCAGGCCCACGGACGCAGCCTGTGCTGTCCTGGGGAGCGGAGCTCCAGCTCTGAGATCACGCTTCAGGCTTCCACGGTCTGACTCACGACACATGCAAATCACGTACTTCTATCTTCGTGGTCTGTGCTGAGAGCCAGCTTCTCGCGATCCGTGGCGCATGCGCCGGGCCAGTCCAGCACGTGCGGGGAAGCTCTTTCTCAGGTTACAGTCACATCGAGTCGCTCAGGCATCTTCTGGGGACTGGCGTGTATGTGAGCCCAGGTGCGACAGCCTTCCCACTGTGACACCACCACTGAGCTCCTGAGGTTCTGGTCCCCAGGCCATAGCCCGCAGCTTCTTCTCCACCATCACACGCTCCTGCTGGTCAGGCCCCAGCGTCCCAGGTGCATTTATGCCCTTTGGCCCCTCTTAGAACAGGCACACGTGGGGGGCTGATCTGAGCTGCATCAATGGCGGTGTCCACCCAAACCAGCACCGTTACCATTACACACAACTGAGTTTCCCTTGAATGTCACGTGAACAAAAGAAAATTAATAGACACTCTGCCTTCCTATGAAGCATTGAGGTGAATATTCTTGTTTCAAAAGAATAGCTCACAATATAATTTAGTTCACTTTAATTCAATCAGCTAAAAACAAAATGAAAGCAATGATTTTATAGTGTGCGTTCAAAATAAAAGTAGTGAGACTATTTTAGGGCCATACTTCTAAGAGAAAGATGCTATTTCACGATAAAAATAATAAAAATGTCTGGTGACTGTTTATATGTATTCACAATCCCTCTTTCCCCCTTTGTAATTCCAACACTTTATAGGCCAAATACGCAATGAAAAACAAGAAAAATAAAACTAATCATTTTGCTATGCTGGATTTTATTACTTTTTTAAAACTGTACAAAGAGCGCATGTGTATGAGTTTAAATAAAAAACACTAGGGAGATGAAAGACGTTAAAAAAGAAAAACAAAATAAATCTGAGACATGAAACAAAACAATTCCATTCTGTGAATGCAAAAAAAAGATATTTTACTTACTAAAAAAGTACTATTCCCATCTATTAAGAAGTCTTTGATTAGGAATACAGCACAAGACATTTCTGCAACTATTCACTCACTGATCAGGCTGAGTCTCACTGAACAAAGGATGGATCGTTACATGATCTTACCAGTCACAGGCAGCTACCAAATGTATGTGGATGTGGTATATGTCTGTGTATACAATCGAATCAGTAGTGGATGTCACCATTTCAACTTTCCATAGGGAGACCCCATCTCCAGTCCTTTTTTGCCCCGGTGATTTTCAATGAGGGTTTTTTACACTTAGAAAAAGAGAGGAAAAAAACCCAAAATATTTGAGATGCAGTGTTAAAAGGCAAAATGCTACACTTTGCCTTACGTTTTTATAACAGAGTCCGTGGACTAACGATGGGCTGTGTTATAGACACTTAAAGGACAGTGGGTGTGGTCACACCAGAATTTATTTTAGAAAAGAATCAAGTCTACACATGCCCACACTTTCACTTGGTCGTAAGCACTGTTGTGGGAAGAAGGGCCGAAATTTCCTAGGCGCAGGGCCTGTGTTCCCAGGACGCTGGCTGCTGCTGCCGGCCAGCCTGACCTGTGCGGCTTCCCAGCCACGCTGAATCTGTCTACTATTTTCCTATCTTTTAAAAAAATGTTATTATTATGTTTATTGAGATATAATTGACATACAACATTGTATTAGTTTCAGTTTGACAGCATAATGATTTGATATTTACATATATTATGAAATGATCAAGTCCAGTTAACATTCATCACCATACCTAGTTACAAAATTGTTTTTTTGATGAAAACATCTACTCTATTTTCCCTTCTACATTTAAATAATCAAGCAGTTGTTGCTATTGTAACTTATTTTGTGTTCATCTTCTTCTATTTCTGAGGTTGAAATGTTTTCCTTTGATAATATGCCCCACCTGGAGGCATATCAAGGCCATTGCTTTGATATGCATTTAACAACATGCCCCACCTGGAGGCATATCAAGGCCACTGCTTTGTCTGGATGACATCTTTTGTCTCAGAAGCTCCAAAAACCTGAGCCCTCCCAGTGCAGGGCTGAATACTGGTGCCAGCGGGGAGGGCCTGAGTCCTGGCTCTGCCACTTGCTAGCTGTGTGACCATGAACAAGTTACTCACCCACCCTGGTCTCACTTTCCTCAAGTGTAAATGAGACAGTAACAGCACCACACCTCATAGGACTGCTACC
Source organism: Rhinolophus sinicus (assembly GCF_057876585.1). Taxonomy (NCBI): domain Eukaryota; kingdom Metazoa; phylum Chordata; class Mammalia; order Chiroptera; family Rhinolophidae; genus Rhinolophus; species Rhinolophus sinicus. Next base: position 52,180,618 of record NC_142504.1, on the reverse strand, counting down.
CTCACCGCACACATAAGTTAGCGTTTGTAGTTAAACTACGTCTGACACAGAAACATTCTGGCTAAGTGAACAAAAATGAACTCATTCTTATTTAGAACACTGGGGCTCTGAGGTATTTTTCACACTTCATAAGTTTATACCCAAACAGAAAATATTCAGAAACTTTGTAATACTAAAATGTGACGGGCAAATTCATGTAAATAGGACAAATCTGGCTACATACTAACACTCGTATTCTCGGAATTTTACTTTGAGTTGACTCAAAGAAATGCTCTATTATTTCCTTTCACTATTTTGTTGTTTCAGTTGTATATTCAAAGACTTACTTTAACAAAAGCAGTACTCATAGTTCTAAAAGTGCTTTTTCACTGTCCTGCTTTTCTTCAGCTGCTTCAAATCCTAGGTGGTAAGGAAAGGGAAGGAGAAAAAGCATTGCATTCCGTTAAAGCAACAATTTCTTTAAAGTTTGTGTGTGTGTGTGTGTGTGTGTGTGTGTGTGTGACATTTTAAATGAGAGTTACATATGTTTCATCCTCAAGAGATTCAGGTTAACAAAATTGTAAATATAAAATAAAATTTTACTTTATTTCTCGTAGGAGGAAAACCTTTTTTTTTTTAACATCACTTGCACTAATCAGTCAGAAAAGAACTCACTCATGTGCTATTAAAAATATTCATACAGACCAAGAATTATTCTCCAGGCGATTCCTCCTCCACCACTTTGCTGACAAGTTTGTATATGTTTTGCAAGAGCAAATAACCTTGAGCTTTAGTGCAAATAATTTAATGTACATATTTTTTTAATTGCTGTAGCCAGTGAGTGAGAGAGCAGTGAGGGCTTCCTAAAGCCCAAGGCGATGACACATCGTCACTAGGGGGCTGTGCCAGCAACCACTGCTGTCACCATTCTGAGTCATTGTCTCGGGAGCTTCACATTATTCTTGCGTTGGGCCCAGTCATTTCACTCTGCAACTAGGATACAGTTCCGAGGAAATAGGGCTTGTTCTCACTATGTAGACTTATTCCCTCTAAAAAATAGGAAAAAAAAAAAAAAAAAACACATCTAAATGTCTGAGAATAGAACAAATGTTAAAAATTATTACTTTTCCAAGAAATATCTTGAATCCACTTAAGCTTATGTTTATATAGTTTATAACAACATGGAAAATGCATATGCATTAAAATAAAAGCAAATATGTAATGAAAAAACTGTATGTATTGTAAGATAATATTTGACAAAAATAAAAAACTAAATATATGTGTGCAATTCAGAAAGACTAGAAGAAAACAAACAGCTGAATTACATGCATGTCTGGATTTCCAAAATTTCTACAATACACTTAAACTAACTTTACAACTTTGAAGACAGGATATAAATAATATAGGCAGTAGGGCCACAATTATGTAAATTGCAAACACGGAACTAGAAGGAAACAAATTAATCTATCAACACTGACGTTGTTGAAGAGTTTAAAGAACAAGTAATGTTTTACTTTTGTTCCTGCCACATTTTTTAAAGAGTCTGCCTTACTCTCATCAGCAGGGACAAGAAAAAATGAGTGGTGAGAAGACCAAGGCAGCAGGTTTGGATGGAACCTATTCACACATAAAAGCACCTTGCCTCACAGCTGCCTGACTTTTGCCAGATAATGCACTTCAAAAACGGCATTTTTTCTCATGAGAATGTCTACCTGGATTATAGCGAAAAGCAAATCTTGTACAGGAGAATAAAAGACCAAGAATCTTTCAGAAAAGATTGTGTTCTACATCTTAACCTCATAAGTGTCACATAGTTAAGATTGTGGTCAAATAAATACATAAAGGCTTCACTTTCCAGCCTATTAAACTGCTGTAAATTACAGACATGGGTGAGGTTTAACTGCCTCCCACTTTGAAAGGAGGGTGAGGAAAACACTCAGACCAAGACTCCTGTTTCTCAGCTTACTTTCCACCTGTCAGGCTAACAGCATTTGAGCCGCAACAAGCTAACATGTCTTGGAATATTTGGGATTCCTAAATAAAGACAAACTTTTAATTAAAATAACATGTATGCTAAATAATTGAAAAGTGAATGCTAGAAAGGCCTTCCGGCTACGGTCAAGTCAGGAGGTCAATAAATCTTCTCCTTGAAAAGGAGCTGTAAAACTGGACTAGATGGACAAACTGACCATTTCAGCACTCGGAAATGACCAAAAGCATACAACAATCTGAGAACTGTTTATGCTTCAAAAACTGCAGAATTCAGAGAACAACAGTTCTTGCCTGGAGCTTCTCCAATTCCTCCACCATCCAACATCCAGGTTGATTGGAGTGAAGGCTCTTCCAGGGTAGGACAGGCCGTGGGGCTGGCAGCAAAATTACATAGCTGAAAGGAGCTCACTAAATATGGGATGGGGAGTGACGTGATGGGGAATTGACGTACTCAGTGCTGTGTGACAGGAAGGGCCAGTGTCTCTGCTGGTTTGAGGTTGTGGTCATAACTGCAGCAAGCCTGCTTGGCTAAAGCTGTGTGTGTGTCTGGCAGAGACCCAAAAGAGCCCAAGCTAGCCAAACATTCCTGGTCAACCCTGAGGTTATAAGCCTATGCACAAGAGATGTGAAAAGACTCAGCAGAAAGTACAAGCTGGAGAAGACTCCAAAAGACCTGAGATTTTAATGTTCTGCCTAATATGAGATGTGATAAAAAAAATATGGTGAATGTTTAAATTTTTTTAAAAAATTATTGTAGTTAAAGACACATTGTCATTAATCCCCCTCAAAATATTCCCCTCACTTGGAAAACACTTATCTCATCATTCTTGCCACTTTCTGAAGCAGCTCTGGAAGTCCTCTTTCATGAGTGTCTTTAGTTGCACTGTCATGGCTGCCTTGATGTCCTGCGTCAATTTAAAATGTTTACCTTTCATGGTCATTTTGACTTTGGGAAAGAGCTAGAAGTCACACAGTGCCAGATCTGGTGAATAAGATGGATGAGGACAAACCATAATGTTTTTATTTGACAGAAATTGCCGTACCAGAAGTGATGTGTGACATAGAGCATTGTCATGATGGATAATGAAATAAACACTCCACGAAAGAGGACTTCCAGAATTGCTTCAGAAAGTGACAAGAACAATAGGATAAGTGTATTCAAAGGGAGGGGGAGTATTTTGAGGGGGACTAATGGCAATGTGTTTGTTACTGTAATAAATTTTTTAAAAATTTAATCATGCACTGTATTTTTCGGTCACACCTCATATATACACATATGCATTTGGCAGAAGAGGGAAGTCTTAAACAAGGCGTTTGAGTGTAACCTCTGTCCAATCATTGGTTACCACTAAGCTATGTAGATGCAGGGATGACCCCCATGATGATAGGCTTAAAAATAAAAGAGTTGAACAGAAAAAAAAACAAAAAACTGTGAAGCGACATCAGGAGTTACATATCAGAGAGAACACAATTTCACAGATTTAGCCCAGACAATTTTTTAAAGCAAATAAACAGCAATAACAGCAACCACTTGGGGAAAATATCAGAATCTAGACTTGCTACAGTGTATTTTCAATAAAATATTTTTCAATAAAAAATTACAAGACAGGCAAAGAATCAGAAAAGTGTAACTATTCTCAGGGGAAAAAAAACAAAAAAACAAAAACCATAGGTCAATACAAACTATCTTTGAGCATGTCCAGATATTTTATTCAGCAGACCATGATTTCAAAACAGCTACTGTAAATACTATATGTATATATACAAATGTATAAATATATATTCAAATAACTATAGAAAACCATGTTTAAATATTTAATGTATGAAAACAATAAATCAACAAATAGAAATCCTCTAGGAGACAGAAATTACAAAATGATGAGTTTAAAAAAAATCTGGTGTGGAATAGTATAATAACTGAAGTGAAATATTCCCTAGAGAGAGTTTAGAGAATATGCCCGTTGGCAGAAGACAGAATATGTAACCTTGAAGACACAGCGATACAAGTTATCCGATCTGTATAACAGAGAGGAAAAGGAGGAGAAAAAATTGAACAGAGCTGAGACCTATGAGAGAACATCAAGCATACAAACATACATGTAATGGGACTCGCTGAAAATGAGAAGAGAAAAAATAAAAAAGAATCAGGAAAAACGTTTGAAGAAATTATGGCCACACTTGTTGAGAAATCCCCAAATTTGTTGAGAAATATTAATCTACACATCTAGAAAGCTAAACAAATACTGATTAAAATATAGACAGAGATCCACAGATAGACACATCATAGGCAACCTGCTGAAAACCAAGAATGCATGAAAACACAATACATCAAAATTTATAAGGTGCTGCTAAAGCAATTCTAAAGGGAAATTTTATGGCCTTAAATGCTTATAACAGAAAAGAAGAAATCACTCCTGAAAAAGAAGCACAAGCTGAACACAACCCAAGAAGAATAAATGAAATAATAAAAATCAGAATGGAAATAATTAAAATGGAAAACAGAAAAAAGTCAGTTTTTTGAAAGAAAGCAAATTACCAAACTCAAAAGAAAAAGAACATTAGTACCAATCCCACAGAAATTCAAAAGGATTACAGGGAACATTATAAATAATTTATGTCAATAAACTAGATAATTTAAAAGAAATGGATGAATTCTTAGAGAGAGAAAAATCACTAAAATGTACTCAAGAATCAATAAATCTGAATAGACCTATATATAACAAGTAATTGAATTAGCAATTAAAAATCTTCCCACAGAGAAAATTCCTGACCCAGATGGTTTCATCAGAGAATCTATCAAAATTTAAAGAAGAAATATTGTTCCATCACAAGAATTCTTTCAGAAAATAGAAGAGTTAAGTATACTCCCCAATGCATTCTATGAGGTCAGCATTACCCTGATATCAAAACGAAAGATAAAATAAGAAAACTACAGGCCAGTCGGACAAAAATGATGAGCATAGGTACAAAAATCCTCAAGAAAATATTAGCAAATTAAATCCAGAAACACGTATAGTGGATTATACAATGTGACCAAGTGGGATTTATCCCAGATGTAAACAGTTGATTTAACATCCAAAAATCAATTAATGTAACACAGCATATTAACTGACTACAGGACAAAAACCACATAATCATCTGAACAGATGCATGTGTATTGATAAGTACTATCGATTGCTATGCACAGACTTAATTTCAAGGCTCGATATGCAAGACACACCACCACAAGCCGGGATGAAGGAATTAAAGAGTTTTATTACAAAGCAAAAGTAAAGAAGACAAGACATAGCACTAACAAGCATTGAGGCAATTCATCATACTACCAGGGCCCAGTCAATTAGAGTCGCAGAAGCAGCACCCGCCTTTCATCAGCACGGGCGAAACATCATGTGCAGAAACAGCACGGGCCTTTTATTAGCACCGGCAAAATATCTTGCAGCAGCAGAGGCGGCCCTGGGAACAACCGTGCCTACCTCGGTTTTTCTGGGGTTTTGAGGACTTCACTAACAACAGTGGCAAAGAGCCAATAAGCATACGTGTTAGCAATACAAGGAACTGGTCTCGGATCTGGCTAGGAGCCGGGGCCAGTCCTTGGTACGAGATTAGATGTATCAGAGCTCAGCCCACCTGCGCTAAGGCGAAGGCCAGGCTCCATGTCCTGTTGTTTTCTTGGTCCTTGGGAGGGTAGCCAGTCCTTCCAAGGCCAAGCACGTATCCAAGTCACTGTGAAAGTTTACATCCCCAAATGTCCCCAGGCAGAACTTCATATATTCTATCCCTTATAGCATGAAAAAGCATTTGAAAAATCCAGTGTGCATTCATGATAAAAACTTCCAACACACTAGGAATAAAATGAAACTTCCTCAACCTGAAAAGGGCATCTGTGAAAACTCAGATCTCATCATACTTAATGTTGAAAGACTGAATGTTTCCCCCAAAGACCAGGAACAAGACAAGGATGTCTGCTCTTGACACTTCTATTCAAAATTGTATTGGAGGTTCTAGACAGTCAACAAGAAAAAAGTCTAAATTAAATCTATCCAGATGATTGAAAAGGAAAAAGTAAAACAATTTTAATCCACAGATGACATGATCCTGTATGTAGAAAATCCCATGAAATCCATACACACACAAAGCCAAAACTATAACTAATAAATAGGTTTAGCAGGGGACAAGATATAAGTTCAACATACAAAATACCAACTGTATTTCTAGATACTAGCAATGAATATTTGAAAATGAAAGAAAGTAATTACATTCAAAATAAGACCAAAAAGGATAAAAATACTTACCGTAGGAATTAGTTTAACAGAACAAAACTTGCATGCTGAAAACTACAAAACAGTGCAAAGAAAAATTGGAAAACATCTACATAAATGTAGAGAGAGTCCATGTTCATGTATTAGAAGAGTCACTATTGTCACGATGGCAATTCTTCCCAACTCGATCTATACTTTCAATGCAGCAGGCTTTCGGGACAAAATTAACAATCCTAAAATTTACATGAAAACACAGAAAACCTACAATAGCCAAAACAATTTTGAAAAAGGACAACGTTGGAAGACTACCATGGTTGCCCTGCAAAAGCAGTGTGTATCGGGGTACACTTAAAATTGGATTTGGATGTTCAGACTGATAATGTCACACCCAGAGAGGGTATGAAAAGGTTTATTACTTACAAAACTAGGTTTCTGGGGACCGTTGGGCAGGCCTCTCAAGCAAGGCCTTGTAGTACCTGATTTCAAAGCTACGTAAACATAAAATCACAGTTATCAAGCCACTGTGGTACTGCTGCAAAGTGAGCCTACAGGTGAACGGGAGAGAATTGATTCCAAATAGCAACTGGGGAGAACAGTTTGGCAATTACTCAAAAAGTTAGATAGAATCTTGCCACGTGATCCAGCAAATCCTCCTAGGAATCTATCTAAACAAGCCAACCAACCAACCAACCAACAAACAAACAATGTTCCCTCAAAGACATATACATGAAGGTTCACAGGAAGGTGACTCATAGTAAAATACTGAAAATAATCCAAATGTCTATCAACTGATGAAAACAAAATGCTGTATGTCCACATAATGGAATAGTATTCAGCCATATAAAGGAACAAACCACTGATACAAGCTACATCATTGACCCTCAAAAACATTATGTTAAATAAAAAAACATTAAGTTAAATAAAAGAAGCCAGATGTAAAAAAACTGCATACTGTATGATTACATCTGTGTTTACTGTCCAAAAAGGGCAAATTTTCAAGATAGAACGCAGATCCATGGTTTACCTAGGACTGGAATTAGTGGTGGGGATTAACTGCAAGTAAAGGAAGTTTTTTGGATGGTATAATTGCTCTAAGATTGTGTTGTGATGTTGGTTGAAAAACTATATTTATTAAACATCATGCAATTGCACATTTACAATGGGTGGATTTTATGGTGTACAAATTATCTCTCATGAAAGATGCTGTCTTTAAATATGGATATTACCTAATATCTTCAGCTGTGACTTTTCAATACTTTTCAAAATTTTCATGAAAAAGTGGGAAAACTGTGTTTCAAATCTATTGATATAAACAAATCTATTGATATAAATCTATTGATATAAAATCTATTGATATATATATCTGATCATCTAAACAAAAACACTTCTGAGAGATAAAAGGAGTTCTAATAATAATATTATGGGGCCACAAGAGAAAGCCGAGACTGCACCAGGCAAAACAAAAGTCTTGGTTACTTTTAGTAAAAGTAAGTTTAATGCCGTCATCTAGATTTGTTTAGCACAGATTATATTGCACAATTGAGCTATTATTCTTCATTTTAAGTCAGTCTTTCAATGATTTAGGAACTAATGACCTTTCCCAGCATCACAACTGGTTCATTTAAGCTGTCTAACCACATAGAACAACTTCACCCCAATTATCTGAGAGAGGACGGTGCTTCCCAGTTCTTCCCATTTAACACACAGGTAAGCAGGATGTGGCTAGACCAATAAGCAAACCCCCAAACAAACCACCATTTTAAAAATATATTTACTAAAATGTACTAATTTTCCAAATCTCTGTGATAGAAAAATTCATGCTATTCCTTTACAAGGAAAAATGCTAACATTTCAAATTTCAGCGCCTCCAATTTCTTTGTCTTCTTTTCATTCATTCCTTTAATAGTTATAAGTTAACTATGTGCCAGGCACTGCCCTATGTGCTGAAGAAAGAAAGATAAGAAAAGACAAGTTCTCTCTTATCTGCCAGGGTCCCATCAGCACTGGATCAGGGCAACAAAATCTTATAACTTCTGCTGCTGAAAGACTATTTAATAGTTAGCCACTGGCCTAATGAGAAAACTTTGATTTAGAATCTTGTTTTCTAGGCACATTAATTCCAATAGTTTTTATTTATTTATTATTATACATATTTTTTAAATTTATCGGGGTGATAATTGTTAGCAAAATTACATAGATTTCAGGTGTACAATTCTGTATTACATCATCTATAAATCCCGTTGTGTGTTCACCACCCAGAGTCAGTTCTCCTTCCATCACCATATATTTGATCCTCCTTACCCTCATCTCCCACCCCCATCAAGTCTTTCTTACACTGAGCATTCAGATAATGGAAATAATACCATACAATATGACAAAGTAAGCCATCTTGACCCCTCCTTCCCTAGCCACTATTAATCTCTTTATCTTAACAAAGCATTTCCCCAGGGGAACACTGAAAGTAGCTTTTCTTGTTTAGCATAACCAATGAAATGGTAATACTTCCCAGCACCAGGAGATGGCAGTAAATGTCACAGGCAGGAAGAGAAAGACTGCATGTGGAAGACTTCCTGAGTGGTTCTCCTCAGCTTATCATTATCCTGCTGTTCTGAATTTCTAACTAAGATCAGTGTTGGGAAATTTTATTAGTGTTAGAAAAATAAAAGCTATGCAAAAGCATGAACTATAGTGCAAACTTCCTCTTTTTAAAAAGTAGTTCTATGATATAAAAATCTCAATGAAATAATCCTTATAAGGAGGTAATGAAAATTTAATACTTATTCTAATAGTTTCTGCAGCCCGAGAAATAGCTTTTCTGCTAATTCATATCTTTATTTCACATGACTATGCTTTGTGTGTTATACTGCTTTTAGATCCAATACCAAGTCCAGAATATCAAGTAAGTTACTTCAGAATGCCAAGTTCCTTCACGTTCCCCAATATCATGTCTCACTGCTGTGCCTTTGATCTTCACATGGCTCTTCCTGCCTGGAATCTGTTTTACTATAGTGTGTGTGTGTGTGTGTGTGTGTGTGTGTGTGTGTGTGTGTTTCAAATATTTGCTAAGCATGATGCTGGTAACAAAATAATGCCGTCTCTAACTCCAGTTTACATCTCAGTGATAAAAGCAGGCCACGTCACTGCTAAAGACAGGACAGCCAACACAGGATGACAGGGTTGCGGGAGAGGCTCCAAAGAACAGGTAAAGGACACCCCACCTATGACAGCCGGGAACCAGGGGGTGGGGAGAAGCCTTCTGAGCCTGTGAGTGGAGACGAGTATTAACCAGGGGCAGTTTTAAGGATAGAAGAAAACAAGATGCATGGGGCTTGAGGGTTTGGGCGCATAGCATGTTCAGAGAAGCTAAGAACAGGGCACAAGGAGCGTAACAAGTAAAGAGACTGGACAACGGGGTAAGGTGGTCACAGAGGTGCTTTGTGCCAGGCTAAGGATCCATGAGTTTCTTAATCTTTTACGCCTTTGAGGCTTTGAGGCAGGGGGTAACGTGATCAATTTCTCATTTTCATTAATATGAAAAGGCTGTATGTTTATTAGCTATGAGTATGGACACTGGCACTAGAGCCAGAGTTAAACTCCTAGCTTCACCTCGTATACTCTGTGTGACGCGGGACAAGTTACCGCAGCCCTCGTGCCTCAATTTGCTCATCTCTAAAACAGGAATAATGAGCCGTTTATATCAGAGACTGGTTCTGAGGAACCCTGACAACAACGCGATTGCTATTGTTAACATGGCACCTTGGGGCCTGGCTGGGAGAAGGCTACTGGCAGGGAGACAGGAGGCTGCTGCAGAAACTGAAGCAGGAAACGCTGACTTGAATTTGGAGACGACATTAAGTGGTACAACCTGAATGAGATAGAGGAGGCAGAAATACAGGGGATCCAAAAGGCTTGGTGAATGATGGGATGGGATCCATTAGAAAGGGGCTCTGGTTTCTGACTTGGGCGCTGGGTAGACAGGGCTGCCCTTCTCAGAAATGGGGGCTCCTGAAGGAATGTCAGTTTCAGGGATGCCAGGGAATAAGACAGCATCAAGACCCTGGCCCTTGCTGGCCTGTCCTCTGAGATGCAGACGACAAACCAGAGTGTCTGTGGTCTTCTATTACATTTATTCTTACATCTCTGAGCCTCACCACTGATCGCACACCAAGACTACTTCTTAATTGTTCTCATGTCCAAAATGCCTGGTATGTTAAGTGTTTGCTAAGTGCTTGGAGAAGTAGAGGAAGGGAAGAAAAGAGGGAGAGGGCAAGCCTAACTTTTGAATAATGGGCAAAATACGAGTAATAATCAAGTTTTTACCTGCTTCAGACTCAGGAGGAGAATAAAACTGACCATCAGAAAAACCAGCAGGTATAAGTGCCGCCCTCTCTGAAGCATTCTGAACTATCCAGAGTCCTGGAAGACAAGAAATCAGATGCTGAGAATGGTGCCAGTATTCTGGTAGCTTCTTGGCCAGAGTAACACAATAAAATGGTGTTAATGTTATGTTTTAGAAACTTTAGCAAAAAGAAGTACTTTGGAAATCTTTCAACCAAAAAATGAATGTATTAATAAACTAGGAACCTGTACTGCAAAGACAGATCCCAACTAGTTTTAAAAACTGCCTCATGCTACTCATGAGATCCCTTGACTCAGTATTTAGCACATCTTTCCCTGGAGAACACCTGCCTCCTTACAGCAATCAGCAACTTCAAAACCAAAGCAAAAGTAAAGCGAATAACCTCCTCAGCTCGTACAAAGGGTCTATAGTCGGCTTCTGACTGAGGAAATGCCAACGTAAAACATAATAAATGGATAGACTTTTATAAATATAGAGAGTGATTAGATGGTGAAGAAATATCTATTCAGTGAAAAGGTTCTCAGAAAAGAAGGGTATTAACAAAAAGAGAGAAGAGGAGGAAGCATGATGCGGACAGCTCAAGAACACTATCTGATGAGAGGCCATCAACAATGAGTTCTTCAGACTGAACCTGACTTATCAATAAATAAAAGTGGGAGGAAGCGCCAGGCCTGGTATAGCAGGTGCCTCGTATGTGGGTAAAAAATGCCACAGGCAGTGAAAAAAACGCTGTTTTAAAGTTTTTCATTAATTGTGTGTTCTGCTTTATTAGTTACTTTGAATTTGGTTTAATCACAGAAGCATTCAAGCCTCAGTCACATTAACAGTTGTCTGCTTTCAATAAAGTTCAATTTGATGTTCATATACAATTAAATAAATGACTTTCATTAACATTATTTGTCCTTTCACCATATATTTTCATTAATGAAAAGAAGGTACACGATAGAAGATACATCTTGGTTTGACTGTGTTTAAAACCTACTCTTGAATAATTGTTTTCTTATAGATGTCTTCTCTATAAATCAGATTTTCCAAAAGAAAACTACTTCCCAGGTTTTTCCCTTCTTCTATTCCTCGACATTATAATCATGTTTAACTTTCTATAAGACACAAGATTTTTTTTTTCCTATTAGGCAGGGAACATTGAGCCAGATGATTGACAGAGCATAAAAACAGGGTCTTGAAACTGCCTGGGTGTCTGTGTTGAGCTTTGATGTCACCGCCAAGAGGGCAGCGGGATGGGCAGAGGTGGTACATGGGCTTCCCCTAAGGCCATCATGTGAAGAAGAATTCCAGCCAATAATTAATCATAACGCTCAGTGAATCACTTGGCCTTCCGAGTCAGCATCCAGGGATAGTCAAAGCCACACCTGGGCATTATAACAGCTTTGGCAGTTCTCATGGTTACACAGAGCTAGCTGTCAGTCAGCTGCTCCCAGGTGGATGGGGAAAGCCTCAGAGGGCTGAGCACTTCCGGGCTTGCTGCCTCCCTCCTCCTTACCTCCTTCTTCATTAACCCCCAGCACTACTCTAGGCACCCCACTGTTCTAACCCAGCCCATTCAAAGCCACCCCTTGCTGCCTGGAGAGCCACGTGACACTTTGAAGAACTGCTGACTCAGTTCACCTAAAACTGTTTTACATTTGTCTGTCCCTGAACAACAGAGTTCCTTTTAGATGCACAAAACGCTTAGTGTCCTGTGACTATTACTAATAGGGAGAAAAGGTCAACGTGTCTGAGGAGGAAGAGGTGTTGGCTACTTTCCTTGTCTGACTGCCTTTCTCATCAGTGTCCACGCTTCTTCTAGGGAAGCCTGGTCTAACACCTGGAGAGCGCAGCCACATGCTGTCACTCTGCTTTCATCCCACCCTTCTTGGCTATTCTCACGACAGAATGGAGACAGCTGCTCTGCCTGGCTCCACAGGCGCAGGGCAACATCCAATCACATCTACAGCTCTTCCTTCCAGCTCGGTACCTAGCCAGCCTCTAACTCTGACAGCGACTTACTGTTTTCTTCCTCTGCCTCTTGAGGTAACACTTTGAAATCCAGGAACCACGTCTCAATCCAGGCGAGGATGAATGAAATGATGGGCAGCACGTAGCCAAAAGCCCCTTGAGAGAAAAGCTGGAAGAACAGATGTGACCAGGAGAGGGAAATACAGTTACCATGGCTCCCACTGGAAAGCGAGGTTTCCTCCTTGTGGACAGTATTGTTCAGAAAAAGTGGTAGGCCATACCTTTGAGAGGATCACTTTCGCTAGTAAAAAGGCACTGGTCACTGATGTCGTCAACTGAAAGACAGTAATTCAGCACCACTCTAATTAGACATTTTCAGTGTGAAGGCACCTTCCTCCCACAAGAGACCCATCGGGGCTGGAAGCACATAATGCCTGGAAAGCACTGCCCAGCCTGACACTTCCCACATCACGCCATCTGTACCCCCTCACCCCAGACTGGGGAGCAGTGGGCTTCTATGTGGCACACAATCCCTGACTGGCTGCTCGTGGTGTCTTTTCATCAGCGTTTTAGCACACTGGTATGCCGGGAAACTAAGTTTTGTCCACCTGATGGTACAACATCCAAAGACACTATCACCACAGAAAGGACAGTGAAATACAGAGGCAGGGCTCCCCCTAGGGGTTGGGAAGCCCAGAGATAATCCCGCAGGACCTGGTCCTTGTCCCTCCCTCCTCCACCTAAGATGTGTAGTAATATGAAACCCAACCCAAGTGAACTCCAACAGTAGCCTTGACTGACAGAATGGAGGTCAGGGTACATCAGGTGTCATGCTCAGTAAGTATTAATAAAGTGGCAGAGTCAGGTTTGTTAGCAAAACACAACCAACACAACCAACACACACACACACACACACACACACACACACCCCAGCCAGGGTGAGCCACCTGGGAGAGGAGGCATTTTGTATTCTGATGCTCATTAACGTTACAGGCTGACACTAAGTGTATTTTGGGTACCAGCTGACTTCTCCCTCTAGCTGTTTGGCTTCTCTCTACAAATGTTTTGAAAAGTAAAAATGAGAAACAATGAAATGAATGTGCTAAATCTGACCTATCCTTTTGATAATTTATGATTAGATATCAGAGACACTTCTTTAAGACTATCGCTGAGTGTCAACCACTTTTCTGAAACAAACATTGAGACAGACGGTCTGATAAATACAATGTACATTATGGAGACTGGAATAGAAGGTCCCAAATAGGGACTGTTGTAAAAAATTGGGAAGGGACAATCATCACAGCTATTTACGATTGGCAAAAGCGTATTCAGGAAAGCGAGTCAAGCCTGACTAAATCGGTCAGCCTACATCCATGAAACGTGAGCTTGGGGCTCAACAGACGTCTGACACCAGCCCTGTGATTCCGTGGATGCTCAGAAGAGATGGCCCAGGCAGAGCGCAGCACAGCTACATCCCTAGCTGGACAAGCCCGCACAGGCCCACACGCAGACCCGGGACTCATTCCAAAAGCAGGCCCGCAGGTTACCCCTGAGCAGTTGTCTCCAGCCTGAGCAAGGAGCTCAGTGCCCCACGTACCTGCCTTACTAGAGCTCTCGAATGTGAGTGTTCAGACCTTGTGGAAATGGCAAAAACAATTCAGGCACCACTGCTTATAATTCTTCTTTCAGCCAATTAATAATTGTTGTGGGTGAATGGCATGTGCCAAACAAAGCTCTATGCTAGAGGAAAGGAAACAGATGAGAGCACAGGCCACTGCCTAAAGCCTAAAGACAACAAGGGAAGAAGGAACAGGAGAGCTTGTCCCTTTAAGACTGGAGGGAGGGGATTAACACAGGGAGGGTGACAATTATCAGAGTAAGCAGAGCCAGTCAGGAAAAATCAGTAAGGAGTTTCAACCTACAGGAACTTCTCCAAATATCTTTGTGACAGAGGCACTAAGCTCATCTCTCAAAGCAAAAGGAGGCAGAGGGCGGGCAGCTGCTTGGCCAGTGAGCCTGTGGGGCCTCTAGATTTCTCAGCTGGTCACTGTCCACACAGACAAAGCTAGTTACTCATCACCACTGGGAAGAAGCACTGGAATCCTAAACCCGCTGGAGCGTGGAGGAAGGGGGCTCAGGAAAAGCTGGGATTCGGCCCGGATGAAAACTGCCTCTTCCCCAGCTCAGCCCTGTCGTGAGCAGGCCCTGCTGACCAGCACTGGAGGAGATGGACCTTTCATCCAGGTATACTCACCGCTATTGCCCACCAGTGGCGCAGTCTGCATACAGCATACGCAAGTATTAACACTTTGAATCGGAAAACTGCCAAAAGCTATATAAAAAAAAGACAAATTCTTAAAAATATATACAAAAGTAAAGCAATGTGGTTTTATAAAGAACCCACCAAAGTGTGTTCATGATTCTGATTTAGCTAGACTGCCACAGTCAGCATTGGTCTACAGATAGCATTTGAGATCCCTGCTCTGGAATTGATGTAATGCCATCCAAATAAAGATTCAAATTAACTTTCCATTCTCAATGAAAGAACATGTAATTAAGTGTTTGTTTTTCCTTTCCATTTGAGTCCAGTTCACTCCATAGATGTAATTTTCCAGACAGATGGTGTGGGGACAGAGCCAGGAGTGCAGTTTCCAGGCTCTCAGCCTCATGTGGAAAGGTGCTGGCTCTGGTAGTAGATGGCCATCGGCTGTGGCTAGTTGGCCATCAGCTGTAGCCGGTTAGCCATTGGCCACTAATATAACTGCTGTGGCTACGCTAGCAGAAAAAGTAGGGGGTTAGCAAGAAGATGGTCGCTGAGCTAACAAGAGCAGATTGCAGAGAGGTGGATGCCACCAGAGAGAATATAGTGATATGACTCCCCGACTTATGGCTCCGTGGGTGTTCCTTTTTGGCCTCACCATATCCTGTGTTCTCTTGTGGGGAGCGGGAGCAGAGACCCCGCAGGACGCCGCGCACGACAAATGGAAATCATAAATAACGTAGGATGATAACACAACTTGCTTTGTACATTTTAGTCCACTAGTCCAGTGTATGCACATTGTCTTTATGTATAGTTTCTGATGTGGGAGAAACTTTCCTATGTTCTTAGGGTCCTGGAGAAAGCTGCTTTATTTCTCCAACAATAAAGCTACAAGCGCTTGTTCACTGTTCTGGGGATTAGGATACCCTCCTAGTTTATGTCCTTGCTAATACTCTCTTGACAACAGCAACAGTCATATGCATGAAAAGCTCAGTGGTTATTTAAAACAAGAGATGCAGTTCTGTTAAATATGTAAATAAACTTTCTTATTGAAATTTCCACTCATTCACCAAAATGTAAGCCCCCATGTATCTGTTTCCCTACCTCAATAATTTCCAACATTTATAATTTACTTTAAATAAGTATGTTCCAATTCAAGTAAAAGAATAACTTTTCTGAATCCAGGTACTTTAATGAGAGGGTAGAAAAAAAGAAAGAGATGCTACATCATGGCTAGTGACTATATTTTGAATCATTGAACCCTTTGGAGAGCCAGATTGTCATAATAAGAGATTCTCTCATAAGAAACAGAAGTAAATCTCTAAAAATATGACTAATTCTTGGCCATATAACAAATAGTGTGGCTGTTAACATTATTTTTCATCCCCAAAGTAAAATATTATGATGTAGAAAAATGTATTCTGCAACAGGTTATGTTTAGTTAACCTATGACCCACTCAGGAGCTGTAACCCTTTGCTTTTAATAAACTATCTGGTTTTACAACTCCTCCCCTCTCCTTGGTCTGTGCTTCCATTGTTGGGTTTCAGGAGACACAATGGATTGTGGCACTTGCAGAAATCTCCCACAACATTTGGGGGCTTGTCTGGGATTGAAGGAGAGGTAAACATTATCTGTGCCTTTCTACTTGCCCTCTTACGGACCTTCATCATTTTTTGTCTTTTTCTCTTGTCACACAAATAGTGGGACTCCAACGGCCACTTAAATGCAAATACCGCAGCTGCCACTCTTAAGCCCTGAGGAAAAGGCTTTGCGGGAGGGTGTGGTCAATCCCCTCCAGCTCGACCCCGGGGAATTTTGGCTTCAGTCCAACTGCTATCTCTTGAGAGGAGGGGAGCGGAGAATGGCACGAGGTTGGCTCCAACGATCCTCTGTAGCGACTGAGATGCTCTGGCCATAGCTACTCTATGGTGCGTTTCCAGAGGCTCCCTGGGTCTTCCTCTGATCCGACATCCCAGTAGGGTGCCGTTTCAACGCTCCCCCCGCCCCCTGCTATTTTCTCCTATCCCTCCACTGCTTATTTGTCCTTTCCGCAAGGAGACTGAATACTGGCTAGAGACTGGGGTTGCGGGCCTTGACAGACAACTGAGGAGCTCTGGCCATGGCTGCGCTACGGTGAGTTCCAAAGGTCTCACAGGTCCCTCCCCAGCCCGACTGCCCATAAGGGGGCTGGTTGGATGTCTCTTCCAACCATGCTGCTCTCTTCATCCTGTCACTATCTCTCCCCAGCTCTTGAGACGTTGGTCCGGGCCCCTTCCCTGTGAGTCCTCCTTAACACTCTCCCATGACATATTTTGGTGAGCCAGCCAAGAGAGAAACAAGGCTCTTTTAGGGGATCCTAAAATCTCTCACTCACTTTCCTGTACCTCTTTTGTTTGCCCTCCTCTGGGGGCACAGGTCGGACATTTAAATACCTCTAGGACATTTAAATTCCACCGCTTGAAAGACTCCCATGATAGGATAACCTGGTTTTGGGACGAGCCTTTTAGGACCTGCCCGGCTCAAGACATGTCCAAGCACCAGTGAGGTTTGCGGTTGTATGGCATAATGTCTCTCTGCAGACTTGAGTTTTCATCCGTCTGTTCTTCCATGATCTCACTGTACTCCTCTGTGGCTATCTCATCCCAGGGCTTCTCTGCCGCCTGGCTCCGCCCCCAGCTCTGCGCATCTGCAGCGGCAGCCAGGATGGAGGGGCCACGAAAGCACAGCCCCTTCAGAGCACTGCTGCCACCACCAGGCCTCCGGGACCGGCGCCCAAGCTCCTGTCTCCACCTCTAAACCCACTTTTCTAGCCTGCACTTCTAAGTCGTCTTTTCTTTTGCCTAACCCGGTGGTCCTGCAGTCAATGTAAAAAAAGATTTGCACTGACCTTACACATCTTTGCCTTGTCGCCTCCCGCAGGCGGGCTTCCTGCCTCTGGATAGGGGCCATTTGCTCCCTTATCTCCACTCCTTTCAAATGGAGTCGCTTTGACACAGCCGGTGCCATCAATTTTCCAGATGCCCAGAGTTAAGCCATTCACCCTTTTACTTTGAAACACCACATTATCGGTCGGCCTGTAGGCCAGCACCAGACATTCAGTCGGGGACACACACAGATTTGGGCCGGCGCTCACTGGGGACACAGGTCAGTCAGGTGAACGCGACTAACCCTGGAGCGTGTGTCTCCCCACCACCTCGGTACCAGTCAGGTCGTTTCCTGGCTCACACACTAAAAGCACGCTCTAGTCACGGTTGTTGGGAGAAAAGAGCAATAAAGGGACATTTTTTTCTCTTCTCCTTCAGAAAATGGACAATCAGCCCTCTTACACCTTCACTGGCCTGAATTATAATCTTGAAACATCAGGACAAATTTGACCCTCAGACTCTAAAAAAGCAGCACCTGGTCTTTTGTTCCAAGGCTTGACCTAAATACAAATTAAAAGATAGGGAGACTTGGCCTTCAGAGGAAAGTATTAACTATAATACTATCCTACAGTTAGATTTATTTTGTACTAAAAGGTATGGCCCGACATGCCAGGTTTCTAAAAACCCTCATTGGGGACATAAAAAAGCGAACTTAATTGATAGTTCAGAAAAAAGGGAGCTCCATCCATCTCCTAATCCACCTATAACCACAAATGCCTGAGGCTAACTGAAGGTAACTGAAGGGAAAAAAGTGACACCTTTAAAACCAAGCAGCTAATTTTCAAGCCAGACCCCTCCCCCTTACTCCACTGCTCTGATTCTAAGTCCTGCAGGGTCCACCCACAGAGGGATTTTTTGTAAGGAAAATGGCCTACTAACATTCTAAATAAGCCTACTTTTAAAGTCATGTTATCTCTGTTACAGAATTTGTCAAAAAAATATCTTGCATTATTCACTTTGGGATCTCATAGAGTTAAAAACTAATACAATATTAACAGATAAAACGTTTCAGTAATACTGTAGTGTGGATGTTTGGGCAAGGTTTCTCACCATATGTTGTTAAGATTTCAGTTTTACTAAGCTATGTTAAATGATAAAAATTATTAAATATCTAGGTATTTGAAAATAACAAAAGCTGCAGTGTTAATTATCAACTAGGTCTAAGTTCATCTATTTTTGGCTTCTTGTCACAAAAATGTTAAGAGATAAATTAAGATCTGTTAGTAAATGTATCTTATATTTTATTACAAAAGCCTATGCTTTTAGAGTTTGCCAAATATGTTCCTGGATTTACCAGTGGAAGTGCTAATTGCTTGCTTTTGGTTGTATAGTAATGCTGACCCACTGTTACATCTTAATAAAGCGACACAGATCCTAGAAAAGGCCAGGGAATTTGGAACATCTTTTACAACCAAGACAGGAAAGACCAGTGATAAGGGAACAGTGAGACTGGAGGATGAGACCAAAGACAGGCCAGACTTTTGGCCACAGTTATAAATAACCCTGGGCTAAAGCCACCTCAAGACACTCCAAAAGCCCCCCGCCCCCCCCCCCAAATAAAAGCCAGATAAAGGAGCCTGCTTTGGATGTGAAAGCCCAGACCACTAGAATAAAGTATCCTAGTCCTCCAAAACAGCTGTACCCCCAGTACAAAACAAAGGGACACTGGGGGAAGGATTGCCCCCCTGTTCTGAAGGGAGTGGGGATCAACTCCTTCCCCACAAATGGCTGATATGTACTAACAGCCCTGAAGTTCCCAGCGGCTCCCAAGGTATTCTCTTAACAGGGGTAAAACTGCAGGTGACCCTGATGTGACAGTTAAGCCTGCTAATTTCCTGATTAATATAAAAGCCATTTAGTCTCTCTCAAATGCTCACTCTAGACCTTTTTCCTCTAAAAAACTGCATGGTTGTAAAGATAAAATAGAGACCCTAAAAAAAAGACTCTGGGAAACCTCTAAAGCCCTAATTACTGCCCATTGCTTGTATATTGTAACCTCAATTCTGTTATTTCCTATATTAACTTAAGAGGTTCAACAGTCACTTCAAAAATATAAGAGACCTTCACTACAACCAGTGGGCTATCTGAGAAACTAGATCTTATAACACGTGGCTGGCCAGCTTGCCTCCGGGTCATAACAATATCTACTGTCCTAGTTCCCAAAGCCACCAAGCTCACAATGGAACAAGACTTAACTGTTTTCACCCCACACCACATTCAAGGGCTTTTTAAATGGTCATAATAGTCACTGACTCACTGATAGCCACCTGCTGTGGTATCAGGCCCTCTTAGGTATCAGAAGGTCCTATAATCCAAATATTGACCTGCTCCACCCTTAATCCTGCCACATTCCTCCCAGAGATGGAGGAAGAATTAATTCATAACTGCCAACAAGTTTTACTACAAACCTATGCTACTAGAACAGATTTACAAGAAACACTTCTAGACAACTCAGATTGGACGCTCTTCACTGATGGGAGCTCCTTTATAGAAAATGACATGCAATCAGCTGGATATACTGTAGTTACTTTACATAATATCTGAAAAAACACAAGCCTTCCCTCTGGGCCAGCACACAACTGGCTGAGCTAATAGCTCTCACCCGAACACTAGAGCTGAATAAAGGAAAAAGAGCTGTAATTCCGGCTAAGCAATGTGTTGATTTCACTGGCTGCTCCAACCAGTGCTTTAATCTTTCAGGTGGTAACAGTTTAAACTGCAGCTCGACCACCTCTATGAGTTATGCTAACACACATGTCAAATTGCCCGCTGGATGGTTTCTCACTTGTGGAAAGATTGCCTACTCTTATGTCCCAGCTTACAGCACCAGGGGACCCTGCTCTCTTGGGAGATTAACTGTCTTTTTACTCCAAAATCTTCATCAGGTTAAACATCACAATAAGTTTACTTTGGACTCCAGCTGTAACAGCGATATACATTTATTCAGCCCCGCTGAGTACCTATCCTTATCTCTTTTTGTAGTACCTGCTATGACCATTGCTTTAAATGTAGAGATTAGTCACATAGCTCGCTCAATGAGAAAGGCCTTCAACGCTACCTGGCAGGCTATCCATGCCTTGGGACAAGAGTTAGGACAAGGCAGAGACGCAGTTCTGGAAAACAGAGCTGCCATAGATTATCTACTTCTCCAACACAATCAATGTAAAAAGTTTAAAGGATTATCCTGTTTCAATCTCTCTGATAATTCACAGTTAATTAAAGATAAATTTCAACAAATTCATAACATAGTTTCCAATATTACACAAACAAACAAAAAAACCCAGTATTATTCGACCTAGATTTGTCCTTCCTTACTTCCTGGCTTCCCAGTTTAGCAAGACTTAAGGAAATTTTTCTCATTTTTCTTTTATTTATTATTATAGTTATTATCTCCCGCTGTTGCCTACAATATGTCTCAGCTTACAGACTACCCACTGGCGGGCTGCGATGGCCTACAAGACAACATCTTCACCTGATTAGTTCATCTACCGGGGACCCTCAGATAGACCTCTGGACAAGCCCTAGCTGCTGGTCTCTCTCTATGCCCCTCCTCAGCCTGACGTAGCCAGAGCGGTCATCGGCCCTATTCCCTAACTGCAGTTAGGGTTATGTCTTCAGATGGGGGGATTGAGACAGGTTAGTTGTCATGTTGTTAGGTAGACAGGGAGGTCCCTGGTAAAATAAACAAAAGACAGCCATATCCTAAAACTCTAGGTTCTGAAGTAACTCATTTACTCCAGGACAAAATGTAATGGCGCCTAATTAATTCCTTTTGGCCTGACAAATGGAGCTGATCTGATAGACAGGAATGGGTTATTTCGTTAATCCCTTCAGGATGGGCAAACAGGACAAACCTGATAGATTAATTCCATTAGAAGACTCCAGACCCCTTCCCCAAGCAGGCAAGGGAAGGTATAAAAGTAAGAACTTTAGCCTCAGTCATTGGGCACCCCATTCAGGACCCCCTCTCCCTTGGGAGCTGTAACCCTTTGCTTTTAATAAACTATTTTCTTTTACAATTCCTCGCCAGTCCTTGGTCCGTGCTTCCATTCTTCGGTTTCAAGTGACACGATCCCGGAACTCAGAAATCTCACATTATTTGGGATATATAATAATATTGTGTTTTTTTCAAAAATATACAAATAGATGACCATTTCTTATTATGTATCCGCTCTCTAGGGATGTTGTCTCTGAAACACCAGTCTTTAGGAAATGTAGACACTATCCATGTGCACTACAAATTCCCCTCAAAAATGGTTGCCTCTGGGAGTTTGGAGACTGACCAGGAAAGAACATGAGGGAACGTCTGGGGGTTGGAAATGTTTTATATCTTCACAGGGGTGTGGGTTACACATATGTATGCCTTTGTCAAAACTCACTGAAACCTACACTTAACAATCTTTGTATTGTACAGTATTTAAATTATACCTCAAGTTTTAAAGATTCTTAAAAAAAAGTCACCCCTGGAAATCAAAATCATCTCTGCATGGTGATCTGATGTTAGGAGCTGAGAACTGCATTTTGCTCCTGTTGATAAGATTTGTGACCCCCCTGGAAGGCATGCAAATTGTGTAAATGTACCTAATAACATGTTTTTCTGGAGAAAAGAGCTATAACTTCAAAAACACTTTCAAAGAGATTTATGAGCCCTTCCCCCAAATAGTGAAGTCACTAATTCTGAGGTTAAGGCTTACATATCCCATGTTTTATTCATTCTCTTAACCAAGATAGATCAAGTGTTGGGTCAAACAAACAAAAGAGTCTCTACCACTATAAAATTAAATTAGAAATTAATAATAATAACATATCTGTAAAAGCTCCAAATATTTAAAATTTTTAAAAATACACTTCTAAATAATCCATGGATCAAAGAAAGTGCAATGTGAGTTAAGAAATATTTCATAGTGATCATTAATTTCTAAATATTCAGCCTAAGAAGATAAAAAGAGATCTAATTAAATCCGAAGTACATGGAAGGAAGTAATAAAAATGAATTAAAAAATGGATGTAATAAAAAGACACACAATAGAAACAATTAATAACGCCAAATGTTCTTTGAAGAGATGAATAAAATTGTTAAAACAATCCTTGAAATACTCTTCAAGAAAAAATTTATAAAGCGTAAATTACCAATGTCAGGCGAAAGTGTCTGGTTATCTCAAAAAGCCCTTCTAAACTTATAAAATATATGTGAAATATATTATAAACCTACAAAACATATTATAAAATATAAGCTTATACTTTTTTGCATAAACCATCAGTAATCTTTTAAAGAAATTAAGAGGAAAAATACCTTTACTATTTCCTGTAGTGCTGATCTACTGGCAATAATTCCTCTCAGCTTTTCTTCATCTGAAAATTTTATTCATCTTCATTTTAAAATATTATTTCCCTAGAGAGGGAATTCTGAGCTGAGTTTTTCCTACCACCTCTTTAAAAATATTGTTCCATTGTTTTCTAGTTTCCACTGTTTATATGACAGCTAATTTCTGATAAAACACACTGTATACTGTGACTTTCTCCTTGACTGATTTTAAGAACTTCTCTGTATCTTTGGTTTTCATCATTTCAGCTATAATGTGCTTAGGTCTTGTTTTTTCACAGTTTTCATGCTTGAGGTTCACTGAGTTCCTAAGACTCATATTCTGATGTGTGTGTTTTTTGTGTGTTTTTTTTTGTTTTTTTACTGCATTTGAAAGACTTCTGGCTATTATTTCTTATTTTTTTTTTATCTTTCTCCTTTTTCCCCTGTCTCCAATTATATATTCATTGGATTACTTGATGCTAAGACTGTTCTTTTTTGTTCAGTATTTATGTCTCTCTGGTACTCAGGTTGAATATTTTTCTATTGATCTGTCTTTAAGTATAGTGACCCTCTCTTCTGCTACTTTAAATTT
Organism: Rhinolophus sinicus; assembly: GCF_057876585.1. NCBI lineage: Eukaryota > Metazoa > Chordata > Mammalia > Chiroptera > Rhinolophidae > Rhinolophus > Rhinolophus sinicus. The sequence goes on along the minus strand of NC_142504.1, from coordinate 52,156,990 downwards.
GTTGTTAAGCTTAACCTGTGACTTTTCAGTTAGGATATTTATACAGTTGTGTAATTTCTGTTTTGTTCTTTTATATAGTTTCCATTTCTTTGCTGAGATTTCCAAACTATTCTCATTATTACCATGTTTAATTTAAGTACATGAACATATTTATAATAACTATTTTAAATTTCTTACTGCTAATTCCAAAAGCTAGGCAAACTCACGAAACATTTCCATTGATAGCTTTTTATCATTGGGTCATATTTTCCTGTTTGTTTTTTTTCTCACCATTAGACATTTTTTTAATTGGTAAATTTGTTTTTAATAATTACAGTGGGTAATACAGGCGTGACAATTAAGTCCGCAAATTTGCTACCGTGTGCTTATATTGGCAACACTGTACAAAAAGCTCAGTAAGGTTTCATAACCTTGGTATATCAGTGTCTCACAGCTGTGTTTGTGTCAACATGTGGCAGTGTCTTGCTGAGTGGTGTTCATTATTGTAGCATGATTTTGTGCGCCACGGCGAGAATATCTGACTTTGAATTAGAGCAATGAACAAACATTACATTTCTTGTTAAAGTTCGCAAGAGTGGAAGTGAAATCAGGGACATGTTAATCCAAGTTTATGGGGATAATGCCACGAGGAAAACGGCACTGTACAAATGGATTAAATATTTTTCTGAGGGGAGAGAATGCGTCACTGATAAAGAGAGATCAGGGCGGCCAGTAACGAGCAGAACTGATGAAACATTGCAAAAATTAATCGAATTGTGCATAAAAATCATTACCTGACTGTGAGAAGTATAACAGACTAAGTAACCATCAATAGAGAAACAATTAGGGAAATCTTAACTGAAAATCTTGGCATGAGAAAGATGTGTGCAAAAGAGGTCCCGAAGGAGCTCATGCATCAGGACAATGCACCAGCTCACACAGCACTGTCTGTGGGGGAGTTTGTAGCCAGTAACCAAATAACTATATTGGAACACCCTCCCTACTCACCTATTCTGGCCCCCAATGACTTCTTTCTTTACCAAAGATAAAGAAAATATTGAAAGGAAGACATTTTGATGGCATTCAGGACATCAAAGGTAATACGATGACAGCTCTGATGGCCATTGCAGAAAAAGAGTTCCAAAATTGCTTTGAAGGGTGGACTAGGCACTGGCATCAGTGCATAGCTTCCCAAGGGAGTACTTTGAATATGACCAGAGTGATATTCAGCAATGAGGTGTGTAGCACTTTTTCTAGGATGAGTTCACGAACTTAATTGTCAGACCTTGTACAATGTAAATTCTGGATTCAGTTTTCTATCGTGGAAGACTATTCCTCCTAGTAAGCATTCAAACTATTGGATAATCTCCTTGGATTCACAGAAATTTGTTTTATATTTTGTGAGAGTGGGTCTGTTTCAACCTTGTCTTACTCTTAGGATAAATTCTTAGCCCTGGGACATTGTCTCTACATTGAAGACATGGCTTATCTGGGATTTCAATAGAAATCCTGAAGGGTTTATCAACTTTCCTAACTTGGTGGGACTTGAACTCTAAACTGCCTCCCATCCACTGGCAGTGCATGAATCTCTACTCCTCTTTTCTGGCTGGGCTTCCTGCTGTTGCTTTCCTGAGGCTTCTTGGGGTCCCTCTTCTGCATCACAGCTTGAGGGCAGCTCAGGATTTCGGGGAAGCTTCTCTGCATGTTTGGGGACCTTCTCTGTAGCACTCCCCTTTTCAAGATATCCCCCATAAAAATACAGCCCCAGGCTCTGTTCTCTGAATGTCCTGTGTCACACAGACTGAGAAGACTCCACAGGGGGAAGGTTATACCACCAGCAGAGTCTCTCCCAGTGCAGTGACCTACTTTCTGGAGTTAAATATTCTCCAGTTTCTGCCTGCTTTTGGTCATTCTCAGTGCCTTCAAGTAGTTATATACAGAGGGGCTAAAAAAATGTATATGCATTTTTAGAAAAGAAACCTCTATTAAAATTGTAATAATATGTACTGATCACAAAAGATGAATTTAAGTCACGTTTGACTTCTGCAATTACAAGAGGTGCTCAAAGTGGTTACCATCAGCATCCAGACACTGCTGATTACAGCCAACTACTGTTAGGGCAACATTGACCAATGTCCACTTGTATTCATTTTTTTGGCACACGCCGTATGTGCAACACCATTATTTGTTTCTTACAACCTTATTATTCTGCAACAACTAGTCATTTCTATATATAGTCATTTTTCTATATAAAAATCTCTCTCTCTCTCTCTCTCTCTCTCTCTCTCTCTCTCTCTATATATATATATATATATATATATATTTCTATATATAATATACATATCTATACATGTATATTATATATATAAATATATGGTCATTCTAGTGTTTATAATTCTGTGCAGAAGCATTTATCTGATACAAGCGATTTTGCTACTACCAAAACTGGACATCCTTATTCTACCATATATTTTAAACAGTTAAAATTTAATTTTCTGTATTTGCCTAAAGATTGATATTGGTTAATATTCTTCACTTTACTATATAAATTGTATTTCAGAATAATTATGTTGTAATATATCTTCATTATGGGTTTATGCTAGTCCTTTACTTTTTTCTTCATTTAAACAGTTTTAAAATGCATGATCTACTTGGCACCATAAGATTTTTCACTCATTATAAATATAGTCAAATATAAACTATAGACACTTGTGGGGGAAATGTAGCCTTTTAGATGCTTACTAGAGGTTTAGAAAATATTTAGTTATCACCTTTTACTTTCAGTATAACTTTGTCCTTCAGATATATAACATCATAATTTTAAGGAGGACACTTTTCCCCATCAACTAGGATATTATCAGTTATTTTATTGAGTTATCTTCTTCTTAGTGTTTTTTCCTGCCTTCAAAAATTGGCCTGTCTCAATGCTTATATTTCTTGTCTATATAGCTGCATCAATTTATAGCTCAGATTGTATCAAAAGGGAATATATTCAGCTTCTTTATTTAATTTTTGATACCCCATTTTATCTGATGTACTTGATCTTATTGGTAATTGGTTCAGATTAAACCTGTCCATCCTTCATCTTAAGTGGAATTTCTTTCGCATATTGGTTAACATAATAGAGATAGTCATTTCCCCCTAGTGTTGCTTCATAGGGTCTGTATGTTTCATATTGTGCCTTTAACTCAGCTTTTCCCATCTAGACCCTGTTTATCTTCCTAGGCCAAGGTCAGAGAGCAGCCTCCATTTCTCAGTTTGTGTATCATCCCCTGGGGCCGTATGACCACGCATGGATGGGCTTTTAACCTTTCTTTGACTAAACATCTGCATTTCTACGATGGCACGTCTACAAGATAGATAAGTGTTTATGAGGAATAATTTACAAAGAATATGGGAAAGTTTCCAACACGAATGTCATGACAGCAAAATGCTTTATATTTATAGGAAGTTAAAAAATTAGATATTATAAGAGCAACAACAAACACAATAGTAATATCAGGTGCTCCATATCTAGCTGTTATTATTTGATAAGCCGTGTATATGGTGGTTTGTTTGGGTTACATGATGTGAGCTTGGGGACAGGGTTCTTTCTCATAAGCAGGTGGTTCAGGATGAAGTATGAGACCGCCCATGAACTTGTCAGCACTCTACTCTAACCCAGGGTCCCCTGGCCTTTTATTCACTGTGACCCAGGACAGGAAATATCTGTGTGTGTGACATGCTTTCATGTGGTGTTCCTCTCTTTGAACTGGCTGCAATTCTAATCCCTTTCTCTTTCTTAAGAACTCGTGTCATAATGTAGTTAGCATCAATTAGCACTATTTTATACAAAATTATAATATTAATATTAACCTTCATTTCACCTTCCCATTGACCTCAGCACAGCAGTTTCCATGTGTTATGCAGGGTGACAGGCGGGGTCTCTTCTTGGGTCTGTAGTCCCACTCCCCGCATAAGAACGCAGGATATAGCGAGGCCAAAAGGGAACACCCACGAGCTAAAGGTAGGGGAGTCATACCACTATAGTCTCACTGGCGGCTGGGTTAGAGACACAGGAAACAGGAGCCACACGATCCACAACCCGCCATACCCTTGTCTCTGCCAACCAACCTCACTTGCTAGCTGCAATCTGCCTCTCTGCAATCTGTAATCCACACTCCAGCATGCCACGCCATGCCAGGATGCCACACTACCACGCCACACCTAGCTAGCTTAGCCACAGCAGTTATATCAGTGGCTAATGGCTAACCGGTAACAGCCGAAGACCAACTAGTCACAGCTGATGACCATCTACTACCTGAGCCAACACCTTTCCATGTGAGGCCGAGAGCCTGGAAACTGCTCTCTGGGGCTCTGTCCCCACATCATGTTATGTAACAGCATCCTGTTACAGAACCACAACACTAATTCAACAGATTATGCACAAATTGTCCGCAGTACAGATTTTTCCAGTGGTTGGACCTTGAAAACCTGTCTTCGTCTTGCAGGATGCAGGCTGGCTGGTAGGAGTGAAGGAATCAGACTGGCTCCAGTACAGAGACCTGGCCACCTACAAAGGCCTCTGTCGTGCAGGGAGGCCTGCGGGGTCTCTGGTCCCGCTCCCCACATAAGAACGCAGGATATGGTGAGGCCAAAAAGGAACACCCATGGAGCCATAGGTAGGGGAGTCATATCACTGTATTCTCTCTGGCGGCATCCACCTCTCTGCAATCTGCTCTTGCTAGCTCAGCCACTATCTTCTTGCTAGCCCCCATTTTCTGCTAGCATAGCCACAGCAGTTATATTAGTGGCAGTGGCTCACTGGTTACAGCTGACGGCCAACTAGCCACAGCTGATGGCCATCCAATCACAGTTGATGGCCGTTTACTACCTGAGCCAACACCTGTCTATGTGAGGCTGAGAGCCTGAAAACTACTTTCTGGGGCTCTGTCCCCACACTCCACCCCTACAGGCTCTCGCCTCACAATCTACGCGACAAGCGTCTTCCGCGAGAGGCCCTGTGCGAGGAGCCTGGAGGTGAATGGAATATCCTGGGCACAGCTAGGCTCTCTGGGCACAGCCAGGGTTTCTCAGGGCACCACCAGTACTTCTGGGCACAGCCAGACTTCCTGGGTTTCTTAGGATACCACCAGTCTCCCCGGGCACAGTCATGCTTCCTGGACTCAGCCAGGGTTTGTCAGGGCACTGCCACTCTCTCTGGGCCTCTCAGGGTACCATGCTGGAACAACAGCGGCTCACAGTCAAGGTACTTACATGTTCTCGATGGTGGCCGGTCAAAACAGAAAGGCAAACATCTGCCAGTTCTATTACATGGAGGTATGTTCCCAAACAGTGAAGGGGTCCATTAAATTAGGGATGGAAAACAATTCCCCATAGTCCATAGTCATTCGCCAGGCTGTCCTGGGGGTGAGGGATGACCTTGACCTCACCGTCATCTCCCACAGAGGACTAAGCAAGCGTTTCCTCCTGGGACTACAAGTCCTGCATCCGGGCTGCTTCAGCAAGCACTTCCCAGCCCACAGGGCCACAACGACCTTAGCTTTCTCCGGCCTATGATGGTTGGGGAACCGTCCACATCTTCCCACCCCTCCACGGGGTCCAGCTCTCCAGCAGCTGCTCCTCCCGGTCTTCCTCAGACTGAGTGTTTGTGGGGACAGAGCCCCAGAGAGTAGTTTACAGGCTCTCGGCCTCACGTGAAGGGGTGCTGGCTCGGGTGGTGAATGGCCATCGGCTGTGGCTGATTGGCCGTCGGCTGTGGCCGGTTAACCAATTGGCCGCTGGTATAACTGCTGCGACTACGGAGGACTGCCGAGGATTGCCGAGGAGCCGAGCAGAGCCGAGCAGAGCCGAAGAGAGCGGAAGAGGAGAGCCAAGAGAGAGGAACAGAGGAGAGAGTGGAGAAGAGTCGGTCGGTTGGTGGAAAAGCGGACGACAGGTCGGCGTCCGGTGGGCCCAGCCTCCAGTGAGACCGTGGTGGTATGGCTCCCCTACCTATGGCTCTGTGGGTGTTCCTTGTTGGCCTCACCGTATACTGCGTTCTTACGTGGGGAGCGGGACCAGGGACCCCGCAGGCTGCCCCGCACGACACATGGCGCAGCGAGCAGGGTCTCCCGCTCGACAGTGTTCATATGTACAAACTGCTCCACCGCCCTTCTGAGAACTTTGGCCGGCACCGTACCCTGCTCGCTGCACCATGTGTCGTGCAGGGCGTCTGGCGGGGTCTCTGCTCCCGCTCCCCACATAAGAACGCAGGACACGGTGAGGCCAAAAAGGAAGACCCACGGAGCCATAGATGGGGGAGTCATATCACTATAGTCTCGCTGGTGGCTGGGTTGGAGAAACAGGAAACAGGAGCCACACAATTCTCAACCCTCGCTGTGCTGCTTGCAGGTTCAGCCACCATCTTCTTGCTAGCCCCCATTTTCTGCTAGCATAGCCACAGCAGTTATATTAGTGGCCAATGGCTCACTGGTTACAGCTGACGGCCAACTAGCCACAGCTGATGGCCATCCAATCACAGTTGATGGCCATTTACTACCTGAGCCAGCACATGTCTATGTGAGGCTGAGAGCCTGGAAACTACTTTCTGGGGCTCTGTCCCCACAGCCTCTTTCCAGAGAACTTCACCCGGTGTCTGGACTAGGTCCAAAAGTATTGTAGGAAGAGCCTGCTTATTGGGTTTTTAAAACTTCATGAAAACCTGAAGAGTTCATTTTTGCTATTACACTCTTAATGATTTGCAGACTGATGCCAGACAAAACTTGGAAAGATGTATCAATGGAGCATGTGTGCAAAAGAGTGTAAGAAAAAACAAGTCAATTAAGAAGAAAGTCCTCACCAGTTCCCATGTTATTGAGAACAGATTTGTTTGCGCTTTTTCCAAGCTGTAGAGACTCTTGTACTTGATCGCCCTCCCATCAGTTCTAAAGCAGCTTTCTCCAGAACAGAAAGTTAATTTCTCTGCACCAAGTGTGTGACCTTGAGTGGCTGCCCTGCAGAAGACATAATGAATTATCCTGTAGAACGAGATTATCTTATTCCCCTGCGCCGGTGTGAGCACGTGCTCTCTCTCTCTTTCAAGTTTACCATGTTTAAAACTAAACTGCTGCAGAAGTTTTCAGTGTTCTTTTCCAACACACCTCTCTCTCTCTCTCTCTCTATATATATATATATATGGACACATAGTCTCACGAGCTAGTGCCCATTATTCCTGGGTCTATGTATATGCACAAAATGACATATACATAGTTGCTTCCTTTCGTTTCCATTGTAGCTCTTTGCCTCTCAAGTGTCATTGATACATGCATTGCTCTTATTCTGTCTGGCATTACAGTTGCAGTTTTGCCTCAGAGCAAAACCAGCCATCTCATTACCAAAACAGTTGACAGTATCTGTGTTCGTAATGTGCATTTTTCAGGGTGCAATGACAAGTAGCATGTCAGGGCTCCTGCCCCTTTGGAGAAAGTAGCCTGACTGTCTAGCTGTCCAGCTGTTGTGGCTGGAGGCAGGCTAGTCAGGATGAGCAGCTACCTTTGTGTCTTCTGCCTTTTGGAGACTGGCTAGATGATGGGGCACATAAACCCACCCCAAAAGAACACTTGAAAAAAGCTCCCCTATATTTCCACCTGGTTATATTTATGCAAGTCATCTTCACAGATTGTTCTACAATAAGACCCGTGATATATGCTGTATCCACAGATTATCTGTAATGATATTTTCAGTGCTGTGTCATTCCTAATAAACCTTTCTTCAGCTCTGCCAGCAATGACCCCAGTTCCTTTTGATGAGTCATTTGTTTGGGAAAGCTGGCCTCAGTTACATGCGCTACTTGTAGCAGTTTACGTGGCATTGTTATTTGTGCAGAAATCTGCTTGTTGGTCTGGGCTGTGCTGCACAGCCCCTCCCTTCCCGCTGCCTCGTGCATTCCAGTCATTGCTGGTCACTCGGTCATGGTCATCCCCGCTGCCCGGCAATCACTACAGCACAAATAACAGCTGCCACGATGGCCCCGCAGAAGTGCCAGCTGTGGCCCCCAGTCTGTGTATCACAGAAAATGTGAAAACTTTCATAATCAGCAATTTCTTCTCACACCAGCCTCATTTTTTCGTCACTTTTGTTTCTGGCATGTTTATGTTGGTAGGCACATAAAAGGGAAAAACAGATCAGATGGAATAGAAAAGTCAATTCATTGGATCACTGTTTATGGATCATTGTTTATTATTAAAACAAAACCCTTCCATTTGATTTAGACTTTTCTGCCAATATAATTCTGTACTCAATGGAAGCTGGTCAAAATGTGCATTATTAGATTTTAGTTCTGGTATGTATTTCTCATTCATGGTTTGAATTCTCCTGGTGGATAACTGACTTCCAAGAAGCTACAATCGACCCAAGATTTTCCCAGGAGCTAATTGACAGGGAAGCTGGATCATCATGAATGCTGACCAGTGCCTGAAAATAAGACTCACCGCCCAGCGGCATAACTGTTATTCAGCAAGCAACGTGCAGCATTGGAAGGTTCATAGCAGAAACCCATTCCTGATGTGGAGAGTACGCATGAGAGGTTGAAAGCTAAGGCTGAAAAAAAGTAGTTCTTACAATAAAATGCCCCTGACATTTCCCAAAAATAACGGCCACATCTCCTAGAGTCCTGCCTCTGACGTTCCTCTCACGTCCTCCCCACAGCAGCTCAGACGGGACCGCTGGGCAGGACACAGCTTGTTAGTAAGCTCAGCCCAATCCCTAGTTGAATTAACAAGTTCTTCCAAAATGACATGTTTTTAATTAGCTATTTTGTCCTGGCATATAGACTTTGAAACAAATTTTAACACCAAATAAAAGCAATTAGAATATTTGTTTCAGGAACTTACAAGATCCTTAGATTTTCCAAAGCAGTGAAAGTTAAGAGGATGAGAGGTAGAGGAAGGGATAGTGGTAGTCTCCAAAAATGTCCATAGATATGGAGAAAATCCATTTCAGTGGACTTTCTAAGGGACGTGTGAGTAGTTGCAAGGACTTCCTATGGTTACTAGTGTGGAAGTTCCTTCCACTTCCCTTTCTCAATTAGTCTAATTCAAGTTCTCAGGCCACCAACCACCGTAGATACATCACCTGGTGATATATCAGCGAGTTTGTAACTGCGCTGTGTTCCAAAAGACCTTAATCCAGGAGACATACACATGTCTCCTCTTCATATTTTAAGATTTCTCTTACAAACCCAGTGGCACTCGGACTTTCAAATAATTTAAAAGACCTGCAGAGAATCGGGTAAAAGAGCCTGTGGATTTTATTAAGCACACACGGTTGTGGCATTCCTACGAATACCACATATAGACATGCATTGAAACCTGTGTGATGTATATCCTTACAAAGCAGAGGCCTCTGGCAGTTTGAATGTTGAACACGCTCTCCGCATAGCTAGGGCCCTGGCATGGGAAACTCCCCGGGCACCAGGCAGCCACACCACTTCCACTGAGGTCTGCTCTTCCTGACGAAGGTGGGACAGCTTTCCAGTGACCCAGACACCACACCCATCTGTCTTGGTTTCCAGGGAGAGTGCAGGTTCAGAAATCGAGTGCTACACTCATAAATCAGGCTATCAGAAAAATTCTGCATGACCCCTCAGCCTGCTCTGATAGCCCATTGGAGAAAGGGCTTTAGGAACTGCAAAAGTTACGATAAATCAATGAATTTAAAGAGACTGGAGGTCAGTACTTGATTGCACACAAATCGCATGGCCGAACACCTCGAAGCCTTAGAAATGGACTAATTTGTCTTGCTAGGACTCCACTACTCATTTCAAAGGAACCCAAGCCTTCTGGTTTTACTTGAAGCCCAATCAAAAACCTTACAAACATTCTGTGCCACACCTAGGAGATGAGCAGAGCACACAGTTTCCCTACGTGGTAGTGTAGCTCCTGTGTTCCCAGCCTGAGGCGGCCTCCTAGGACTCAGACCAATTGAATCGGACAATTGGTAGCTGCATGGAAAGAGGATGACCAGGATTCTCTCAGCCGACTTGAGAATTGAGACCATGTGGTCACGCCGTCCTGACCCTGCCTGTCACACACCTGCTGACCCTCCCATCACACAGCCCCAGGCTGAGCGAACCCTGGCTGTTCACCGCCCACGCTCCCAGGGCACACACCAACAGTGCAGTACGTTGCTCATAAATGCCAAATACAATAATGCTGAGTAAGCTGAATAGTCCATCCGAATAGCTTGCGACTCATTAGCTCTCCTTTTTAAAAATGGCAGTATGTGTTGACGTTTTCAGTTTCAAAGGTAAGCAAGACACAGCCCTTAAGTCTCTGCAAATTGAGAGGAAGGCCAGGTACCTTGAAGTTCTTTCAAAGAATATCTAAATTTTCACCTTGGTGCCCAAAAGCCCAGTAATTCCCGGTCTTCTACGACCTCAGGTCCGACACTCCAGCTGTCTCACTCTTCTCGGCTGGGCCAGTCTTGTGCTCATTCCCTCCCCTAAGCCCAGCACAGGGGTCGGCAGTTGGCTCTGGACAGACACTTCCTGGTGGATTTGAACGCACAGGAAACCCCGTCGGTGCATGAGCGCTTTGTCCAGACCACAGGCCACGTGGCTGACGCCCTGATATCCATCATTAAGATCATTAAACGCTGTCTTTGTCCTGCTGTCCAAACACCTACCAGTGACCAGCAAAGAATTTATGAGGCATTTGGTGATGCTATCAAACTTCTCCAAACTCTAATAAGATTCCAAGATATTCGCTTTCCTTGTTTTCCTACCTGTGATTGTTCCTTCAATGTCACCTTTACTGATTTTTCTCGCTTCTTCTAGTGGGTGCCGGATTGGGTCATGAAACGGGACAGTCTCCATCCCTGGGTATGTATTGTAGTGTCCAGAGAACGTTTCCTAGGAGTGTGCGATTACTGCGCCACGTCCGCGAGCTCATTTACTCATTAAACATCTGTCAAGCTCTCGCTAAGCGCCCGTTACTGTGCACTGGAACTACACTGGCTAAGACGTCGCATTCATGGGACTTTTCTCAAACCTCGCTGTCGCGCATGAGAGGGTTCCCCCTTCTTCACAACCCTGGGCCTGAGACATGGGAGCCGGCTCTGCTTCTTTCTCCAGATTACAAACACCAGCTTTGGTTTCCTCCCTCACAAAGTCATGAGACCTTGCACTTTAATCCCTGCTACCTGATCTACCCTGTTTCCCTGAAAATAAGACTGGGTCTTACATTAATTTTTGCTCCAAAAGACGTTTTAGGGCATAAGATGTCTTTTTTTTTTTTCCATGTACAACAATCTACATGTATTCAAATACCATCACGTCATCTTCTTCTGGAACTTTGTCATAATGTACTAAATGTGTCAGTCTGGCTGACGGTCTTAACTGGGGCTTATTTTCCGGGTAGGTCTTACTTTTGGGGAAACTCGGTAGGAATGGTCCTCATCCTGCCAAGGAAAACGTTTTGATTCTTCTTGTCTCTGATCTACCTACTTCCCTTTATCCCAGCTTGCCTGCACTCCTGAAGCATTTGACCTCCACTGACCTCACAATGTTACCACCCCTGTTTGTCTCCGCCACCCAAGTCTCTCTCTCTCTCTCTCTCTCTCTCTCTCTCTCTCTCTCTCATACACACACACACACACACACACACACACACACACACACACGAATAATGAATATCTGTTGTACGTAATATCACATCCCCATGCCGCTGCTTGGCTTTCAAAACCCTTCATGTCTTTACAAATACTTGTTATCTTCTGCTTCCTTCAGACTTGTCTCCTCACTGTCCCATCCCTCACTTGTCTCCTCACCCTCCCATCACACCTCTCACTCTGCTCACCCCTTACAACCTCCTTCTCCTGGAACACCCTCCCATCACTGTTTGCCCTCAGCTCCCGCTTCCCTCAAGGCACAGCTCAGGTCCCACCGCTCCAACAAAGACCTGTCCACCAGTTCACTCCTCTGCACTCACCTATTCAGCTCACCTAATTCATTTAGTGTAAAAATGATGTCATTTAGCCCTCAGTTTCCCCCACTAACAGGTAAATTCTCTGTCAACCTTCTCAGTATTTGGGATGCACACAAGGGCCTTAGACATAAGTCACCGAGCAAATGAGCGAGAGCCTGTGTCATCAGTTAGCTCAGAGAAGTCCAGAAATTGTAACCTGAGCATCAGCATGGACTGAAATCTGAAATTAAATATACGAAGAAAATGCAGAATGCTCTTGTGACGTTAAAGAAGGAAAAGGTTTCTTAAACAGGACTCCAAAGTATATGGCCAAAACTTTTGACTACAAAACTTTTTACTTTACACAAAGTTAGGCACATGATAGAATTGCTGAGGATAACGGCTGAAACTCACAAAGGATAATTATCTAGAAGATGTAAGACACACATTCAAGTCAACAAGAAACTAATAATTACTAAAACCGTAATATAATTTTAATAATTTAATTGTTTATAATTTTCATATTTATAACATTAATAAATTACTGTTAATAGTAAATATAATGTTAACTAATCTTCGTTGCATGTCTGTTATTTGCCAGACACTCTCCTAAATGTTCTACATTAATTAATTCATTTAATCTTTATAAACCTATGAGGTAGTTCCTGTTTTCACTTTTTGAAGATACAGGAGAGAAGGCACAGTGATATGAGGAAACTTACTCCCATTCACACAGCCAAAATTGGCAGGCCAGGCAGTAGCCCAGGCAGCCTGACTCACGTTTGCGTTAATGCTCTGCTTTCCGACCCCCTTTTTGCTTTTACCTAAAGGACATGAATAGGCAAGTCTCTGGAGATACTTCAGTGGATACCAGCGATAAAAAGAGACCTTCAGTGTCCCAATAATCAGATCAGCGCCAATAATCACATAACACAATGAGGTACTGCTGGTAGCCACCAGGTTGCTAAAAATTAAAATGTGGGACAGCCCAGCCCTGGAAGTATTCAGTGAAAACATATGTGTATTCCCTGTGTCCGGAAAGCCAGGGATTGCATTCCCAGGGAAATGCTTACTCTGGGCATGAAGGGAGCCTCTGAGGTGTCTGTCACAGCCCTGCTGGTGACAGCAGGAGGGGGCAGCAGCTGGGGATGGATGAGTACAACACAGAGGCTGCAGGCTGTGGAGCTGTGAGCAGCAGAGAGGAGTGAACTCGCTGTACAGACATGTGCAGGGAGCACAGACAGGACGGCAAGCCATCTGTATAGGTGTAAAAACACCTTAGCCACAGACAGCACCCTATAGCTTTCTCAGATACACAGGCTGGAAGAACATACATCACACACCTTAGACTGAGCGTCCATGGGGGAACTGGATGGAGAATGAAGGGGAAAAAGGATAAAATAAATAACAAATATATAAAACTAACATGACTGGCACAGATTCATGATGATAGTGTGACCTGCACTGAGACATCTTACAGAAAAATACGAGAACTAAGGTTAAAAAACACAGGCAAAAAAGAGAAAAGAAAAATCAGAAACTACATACCACGGAGATGCTCAGAGAGCACTAATTTCAGGACAGCCCATGGAAAGCTGTGAGGTGTAATTTTTGACAACCCATAACCCTTCAATCTCACAGAGTGGTTTCAACTAGTCAATTTAGATCGGGATAACCCAGAGAAATTTACTCATTTTCTTCAGTGGTTGTGGAAAATGTGACATTCTCCTTCCTCAGGGAGAACCCATGCACACTGGTTGCCAGCTGACACCTAGCTGGCCCTGGCCATTTTGCACTGGTCTTGGGGTGACCCTCCCCCTTGAGGCAGTGTTCTTCTCCAAGATGATTGAAGCAAACCTGGAATGAGGATGCCGCTGTATTTTAGAGCGCTGGGTCCAGGCACTGATACAAGCCCTCGGGGAACTCAGTGATATGAAAATGAAAGCAGACAGGAGAATTTAGTTTCTAGCCAAGACATTTTCCAAACCATAAGCTACCACATCCTTCAGACAGACATGTTAGCACGTTGTTCATAATCATTTTGATTGTTTAAAACCATGAAACATGAAAATATTTAAAAATTATTTAAAAGAAAGGTGAAGCATAGTGGGGTGGTGCAGACATAGGGCAAGTTCCAAGTATCCCCCAAAGAATTTTACTTTGGATGCATCCTTAGATTTACTAAGGGTCGTGTCCTTCATTTCTAGACAGAACAAGAACCAATTACGTGTAAGAATCAGCACAATTCAGCCTTCGAGATCTACTGTAGTTGTGAGCACGTACTTGGCACGTGTGTGTGTGCGGACATGTGTGTGCACATGGGCTCTCTCCAAATCTGTGTTCACATTTTTCTTAGGGGGGATTTTTGAGCATTGCCTTTACACTGGCCTGAAATAAGTTCGCTGGACTAAGGACCTCGTGTCGTGTTCAGGCTGGTTAACAAAGCAAGGGGTTAGGCGTGCCTTCATAACACTCTTAGGAATTAATGTTTTGTCCAGGAACCAACCCCAAATAGAATTTTCCTAGAGCAGTATCACGTCAGGAGGAAGCAAGCAACATGTATTACTGTAGAATCAAAATAAAAATGGTTAAGTTCCATTTTTCATTCTGCTACACCTGTTATTTCAATATCTCTAGTACTGGTTTAATTCAAATCACAAATTACTGGTATAGAATTGGAAGAGACCAAAAATACCACCCAGTCCTTTCATTTCAGACTGTGGAAATGGGGACCCTGCAAAGAGCTGTCACTTACCTAAAGCTAGAAAACACGTTAAAAATACAGTTGGAAAAACAGGTTTCCTGCCTTGCGTTTCAGGGCCCTTTCATTCATTATGCTTAGTCCGCTGTTAATAGACATCACTTACAGAGAGAGGCTCCATACAAAGGAAAAGGACATGTGTAACATACCTCCAATGGCCAGGAGGGGGCGCTAGAATTTAGGGTAGGAAGCTAAATACTGTACTTTTTAAACAGGAAGCACAGAATTGAAAACAAATAGGGAGTATTACAACATTACATTTTGCATTCAAATGCAAACCAAATGAGGACAGAAATTAGTCCCTGAATCACAACAGCCAAACAGGTCACTTAGGGCACAGGGTCTGGAGACTGGCTGACTGGGGGCAAACCCTTGGTGTGTTCTTTATTAGTTCAGCCACCTCAGCAGCACACGTAGCCTCCCTTAGCCTCTGTGTTATTTGCAACATGAGGGTGAGTAATGCCTACTTTATGCTTGCAACGAAGGGATAAATATGTACAGTGTTGGAATTCAATAAAGGGTATTTGTTATCATTTAATGCATCAGTGATTTCTGTTAGGAACTTAAAAAAATGATCTTTTATAGACAGCAATCAGCTATTAACTCAAAAGTGCTAGAGGAAATTTCTACTACTTTCTGAGGGCCACCACTATTGAGTGAATGAATGCTTTTCAGGAGTATCTTGCGCTCTTTGCTTCCCAGAACATGGTAGTTATTCTTTAATTTCTTTCAATCGTTCTGAAATTTTCTTCATGGCCCCTTACACTTTATATTTTAAAAAGAAATTGTATATATATTGAATGGCTTTTAAAAAATTTTTTAGACCTGGGTTTGAGTCCAGGCTTTATTACCTACTTCTCAAGCGATCCTGAACAGGCGAAACTGTATACGATTCCAATTATCTCCTCTGTCAGATGTGATTGATGATAACTACTGTGAGTATCATAGAAGTGTAAAATTTTCTTAGAATTGTGGTACTTAAGACTGACTGAGATAGAATTTATTTTAAAAACAAGTTGGCATAATCCCTGGTGTAATGCCGTCGGTGTGTGAACAAAGGCGACATTGAGGCCGAAAAGGAACAACGGAGCCATGGATAGGGGTTCATACCACTATATTGTCAATGGCGACCAGTCGGGACACAAGAAGCAAATATCTGCCAATATCCCAACCAGGGTCTTCCTGCACCACAGTCTCGCAGAAGCCAGTCGAGACACAGGAAGCAGGATCCACGGGATCCGAACCATCACCCATTCTTGCTAATGTAGCCAGGGAAGTTATATACAAAACAATAGTCGCTAATGGCCAACTGGTTACAGCTGATGGCCACTTAATAACTGAGCGTGAGGCTGAGAGCCTGGAAACTGCTCTTCTAGCCCCTTCCCAATACCTGGCATGACTCATCCAGAGGAAACATTATTATTCCCATTTACAGCAGTTTTCCCAATGACACACATCCTACAAGTGGCAGTGCTTGGACTTGAGCTGTCATTCTGGCCTTACCAAGTGATAATATCCCTCAGAGTTACAAGGTCTCACGTCAAACTCTCCCAAGTGCTCCTTTTCGGCAGCTCCGCCCTGAGAAAGACCATCTGCCCTCAGAGCACTGTTTATCGGGGTACATTGTTGGCTGCCCAGAAAGCTGGGCTCTCAGGCTGAGCCCCATGACTGGACCATTCACCAGGAAAGAAAATCTGGAAGGTCTGGCAGCCACATGGAGTGGGTCTGAACTGACAGTTCCTGAAAGACCGCATGTACCTGGCAGCCACAGAGCCTGTGGGAAAACAGGCAAGAGGTGAAGCTTTGGTGGAGGTCTCTGGGCTGCGCTCACTTCCCGGGACATTGTGCCTGGCCCAGTCCGGCCACTGGACTCGCAGGAGATGCTGCTGCTTTCTGGGAAGGTGTGGGGAGGTATAGGGTAGCGCAGGGCTCAGGAACAGGGACTGGGCCCCTTTGTCCACCTATCCGGCCTTCCTGTCTTCCACTGTCAATTCCTGTTTCAGTGCAGTTTGATGAGTCATGATTTGCATAAGAGTCACTTGTTCCCATTTGTGCCAGGCCAGACTGACTGCACGAAAATTCTGTTCACCGACAGCTTCTTTTAATCTTCTACAGAAAGAATATGCACTGTATAATTCAGTTTTGCTGAGATCCTTATGAGAATCTTCCAAAGCACACACGTGGGATGTTGTCCCCTGATTATATATGAAATGCCGACCGTTCCAGGCCTTTCTCCAAGTGCTTTTCATGCAGAGGTTTGTCCCTCATGAAGTTTGTTACAAACACTATTGACCTTCTTCACTGTGGTCACAAAACAATGTAGAGAGACAGACACTACTCAGAGGTCATGAAATCATAGGAAATTCTAATAATTCATGATTAGTAGATGAGTCCCGCATTGTTGCTAGGCTACATCTCACAGACAGCTGAAATAGAAATATAAACAATAGTTTCTACGCTATAAACTTCTATCCAAGGCAGCAACTTTTTTTGGGAGATCTTCAATCATCCTAATAATAATTCTGATCTTTTGATATGTGAAACAAATAATCAGGAGAAGCCCATGAAGTAAATTTATATTTGTGAGCTTGGACTCATTCTCCCACCTTAGTAAGCTGACCAGAACAACAGGTCTACATTCCACAGGTCCCAGGAAGACTAGATGTACATATACATATAAATATTACTACAGTCTGTATTATACATTATTATGTATTCTGTATATATTATTATAAATGGTATATTTATATGTTGTTAAATAATTATATGTTTATATTTTATGTTTTATGTAATGTATTACAGTATATATATTTCTAACTACCTTTTCCTGTTTATATATTATCTATCATCTATCTATACTATTGCACAATAATACTATATAACAAACATCTCAAATCACAGTCGCTTAAAACAGCAACCACTGTAATTCTCACAAGTCCATGGGTCAGCTTGGCAGTTCTGTTGATCCCGCCAGGCTCAGCTGACCTTGGCTGGGCTTGGTCACATGTGCCTCGGCTCAAATGAATCGCC
Source organism: Rhinolophus sinicus (assembly GCF_057876585.1). Classification (NCBI taxonomy): domain Eukaryota; kingdom Metazoa; phylum Chordata; class Mammalia; order Chiroptera; family Rhinolophidae; genus Rhinolophus; species Rhinolophus sinicus. The sequence continues at coordinate 52,139,275 of NC_142504.1, read as the reverse complement.
TCTGTTCCATGTGGTATCTTAGGCTCCAGCAGGCTAGCCTGGACTTGTTCTCTGGACAATGGTGAGGATCCGAGAGAGCTAGGCCTCTTGAGGTGTAGACTCAGAACTGCAACCCCAAAATTCCTTCCATATTCCAAAATGAGGACATAAACAGTACCTCTTAACTGAGGAAGTGTGAATTCACATTGCAAGGAGTGAGTTCAAGTTCTGGAAAAAATTTCAGTGAGCACTTTGGCCATGTGTTTCTTATAGAATGTGTTGAACTAAAAAAGTTTTAAGTTCCATGGCTGAAAGTCTTTTTGTAAGTAAGGTTTTATTCAGCCTAAAATACTGGCCAAAAGACCAGCCTTGGGGCATGGAGTTAAATCAGCACCAGCTAGGTAGAAAAGACAACATGTCCATCATCCAGAGTTTTGCAAGCATTTTTATATATTAAGTAGGAGGAAGCGGGGAAAAGGAGGTGGTGTGAAAGAATTTACATGAACTATAAGCAAAGGGGTGGAAAGCTGGAGCAGGCCAGCTCTGGGATAGCAGGGTCCACATAAAGAAGTGTCCACTGCTGTGAATTAGCTGGGGTAGCAGTCCGGAGAGCCCACCTATGAACAAGCAGAGGCTCCTGGAGTTGGATGGTGCTTGGTGGAGATAAGATGTGGAAACAGCCACCTGGAAATTTATCTGAAATTCCAGCAGGCAAAACAGGGATGTGAGAAATTTTTGTTAACTGCTCAGCAGCCATTAACAGACTAGCAGTTCCTTTCTTTCTTTCATTCTCTGGCTTCTGTAATTTAATTTAGAACATCTCAGAAGTTTCTCCTTGTCAAATGCAACTATAACCCCTGAATCTGGACTCTGAGCACAGAGAGAATCCTGGTGGCTTTTATTTTCCCTTTATCCTCTCACTGCTTGGCCCAAAAGGCGGACCCAGTTGCAGGAAATACACAGCACAGCAAGAATACTAAAGTCCCACTTAGCTGGTAGGAGGGGGGACCCCTGAGAGCTGGAAAGTGTTGTAGAGCTTGAGGAGAGTAGGGAGATTAAGAAAACATGTCATACAAGGGTGTTTGCACTGGGGTCACCCCCAGCTGCCCATGGATAAACATGACCCTAAACAGCCTGTCAAAGGTTTTGCAAACTGAGCTATGGGCAGACCACGGCTGTGGTCGTAGCTTGGCCACTGGTGGCGCCCGCACAGGACAGATCTGAACAGCACTGCAAAGACTGAAAACTTCATTGGTTCGGATTGCCCACCAAAGGCAGGCACGAACTTGAGACCCTAACTGGGTAAATTGCCTGCTAACAATAAAAAGAAAAAAAGAAAGAAAAAAATCAACTTTCCCCATAATATTTAAACAATGCCTGGAGCCTCATTATATAATACTCAAAATGTGCAGACTACAATCCAAAATAACTCAAAATATGGAGAATCAGGAAAATCTCAACATCTCAATATGTAAAAGCCAATGAACAGATGTCAATCCTGAAATGACACAGATGTTGAAATAACAAAGAATTTAATGTAGTCTTGATGACAATGGGAATCAATGGAAAGAGAGGTAGAAAGATGGAGGCAGACTGTAAAATAGATGAGAGATATAAATAGATAATTAGAGAAAGAAAGGTAGTAGAGAGAGGCAGGTAGCCATAGAGAGACAGAAACATAGAGGCAGGTATTGAGGGACAGATAAGAGAGACGGAGAGACAGGAATAGAGATAAGGAGACAATAGACAGAGGAGAGATAAAGAAAAACAGAGGAGAAGGAGAAAGGGCTGGACAGGGAGACAGAGAGAAAAACACAGAGGGATGGATAGCAACAGGAAGCAGACAAAATCAGAATTGTGGACATAGAGATGGAAAAACAGAGGGATAGAAAGAGTGGAGAAAGCGATGGGGGAGATAAAGGAATAGAATCACAGAGAGAGAAAAAGAGCCCGTGCAAGTGATAGAGCTATAGCTCAATTATGATAGTTTTCTAAATCCCATATGTCAGTAGAGGTTGCACAATGGTCATTTTTCTAATTTTAAAATTTCTCCTGTATTTGTTGGCTATATAAATTCCATTAAGAAGGACTTTTGTTCATCAGCTGTGGTACAGAAATGGCAAGGTAAATGTTTGGCTCTTTTATTATTTCTTTTCAGAAGAATGAGATAGTACCTTAGCACCTGCTCTTTTTTTTTTAGTGAAGTTGTGTTTTCATACATTATGTTTTGAAAATTTTTGTGTAGGAATTATTCTTTTGGTACGCACATTGGACTCTATGGCTGGTGACAGCCACTGCAAGTTGGCTTCTGTGTCTTTTGGCATAACCGCCGGACTCTGTGACAGCTTCTTTGTGAGACAAACGTCACAGGTTTATCTTGTACATCTCCTGCCCAGTCCTGGACTCAGACATTCCCAAACTAAGCTCTGGTAGTTTTAGTAAAAATAGTATTTGATACCACAATACAGATACTAAGAGTACTCACTACTTCTGGATTGTTATTATTTTCTAGTTTTTTTCAGTGGAAAACTATATGTCTATATCTATACTTATATCTATATCTATATTACATACCTCATTGCTGAATATCACTATGGTCACCTTCGAAGTATACCCTTGGGAAGCTATGCTGTGACAACAGTACCTAGTCCACCCTTCAAAGCAGTTTTGGAATTCTTTTGAATGGCATTCAGAGCTGTCTTGGTATTACCTTTGATGTCTTGAATGGCACAAAAATGTCTTCCTTTCAATATTTCCTATATCTTCGGGTAATGAAAGAGTCATTGGGGGCCAGATCAGGTGAGTGGGGAGGGTGTTCCAATACAGTTATTTGTTTACTGGCTAAAAACTGCCCACAGACAGTGCCATATGAGCTGGTGCATTGTCGTGACACAAGAGCCATGAATTGTTGGTGAAAAGTTCAGGTCGTCTTTTTTTTTCAGGCAGAGTTTTCAGAACTTCCAAATAGTAAACTTGGTTAACTGTTTGTCCAGTTTTACAAATTCATAATGAATAATCCCTCTGATATCAAAAAAGGTAGTAAATTGATGCAACAAGTTCAAGAACTTAATTTTCAGACCCCGTGTGTGTGTGTTTTAGTATATGTACTGCTGAAGTGAGCAGGAATGTGTGTATTTTAGAAAAAATGAATTCAAATTATAGATCATAGAGTTTTTAACTAAACTCTTAAAAATGTATATTTGCGTTTGTCCCTTATAATAAAATGTTGATTCTGAACAGTGTCAACATAAATTTATAATAATGTACATATAAACAACATTATAATTACAACTAACAACACTAGGCCCAAAGGATGAAATGCAATTTAAGATTTTTTTTTTTTTCTCTTTTTTTCCTCTTTCTCTCTTTCATTCTTTCCCACCCTCCCACCCCCTATAGTACATTCTGTTCCATGAATATACTTTCGTGCCAATATTCCACTCTTTTCATTACTGTAGCTTTATACCGTGTTTCCCCGAAAATAAGATCAGGTCTTATTATTAATTTTTGCTCCAAAAGGTGCATTAGGGCTTATGTTCAGGAGATGTCATCCTGAAAAATCATGCTAGGGCTTATTTTCCGGTTAGGTCTTATTTTTGGGAAAACACAGTAGTTCTTTTAACATTCTGGTGAAGTGTTTTTCTCTGATTAGTTTTTTTGTTTTAAGAATTTTCTTTCCACTCTAGTGTGATGGCCATTTTCTCTTTTCTTATTTTTAAACTGTGAGACTTCTGCTCCAGCAAGGATTTTCTGGGATTCCCAGGCACGTGAGCTTTTCCGTGCGTAACAGCCTGGAATTCTCTGCTTTCAGAGCTGCTCCTGTGGCAGCAGCACGTCCCCTGCACATGTGGCTCCTAAGGCAAAAGGCAGAGCAGCTGGTATCCCTCCCCTCCCTGACTACTGAGCTGTCTGTTATGACAGCAGAAAGTGAGTCACCTGAGAGAGAGGAGCCAAAACAGTGACCCAGAGGGGCATTTTTCTACATCCACAGAACCTGAATATATTCACAAAAGTGCTGGGTGACAATCTGTATATGCACGGCTGAAATCTACCGTGACTTTACTATACTTGTTTGATCACCTATCCATCCGTCTATGAATCCGAGTAGAGAGCAAATATGAGTCCACTTCCTGAGGGTGAGGCTGCCAAATAAAAGACAGGCTGCCCAAGTTAATCTGAATTTCATTTCTTCATATGAACAGAATCACACTGTGTGTATTCTCTGTTAACTTTTTCTTTTTTCAACAGTTTGTCAGATTTAGTTATACTGTTTGTAGCTTATTAACTCACATTGTTGTACAGTATTAAACTACATGCACACACCACACTTTCCTTTCAAGTATTAAATGACATGGATCTTTCCACTTTGGGGGAAATTCTGAATAATGCTACCATGAACTGATTGGAAATTCTTGTCCTTGTGTCCTGGTGACACTTGCACACATTTCTGTTGGATTTATGCCTCGTAGTGGAAATGCTTAGTCACAGTGTGCTTGAACACCTTTCAGTATGTTTATTGCTCCTTTTTGTCAGTAACTGTTCATATCTTTAACTCTTTATTCCATTTTGTCTATTTTTTTTAAATTTCTAGGGTGTATTTCTTTTAAAAATTCAATCTATTTGAACAAACAAAAAAACAAAACAAAAACAGTTCAACTCCCACCCCCACCCCCACTTCTGGTAACCAACAATCTGTTCTCTGTATCTAGGGGCTTGTTTTTAATTTTTTTTTTAGATTCCACATTTACATATAAGATAGATCATATGGTATTTGTCTTTCTGTCCGACTTATTTCAGTCAGCATAGTGTCCTCAAGTCTATCCATGTTGTTGCAAATGGCAAGATTTCCTTCTCTTTTATGGCTGAATATTATTCCATTGTATGTATGTATCACTTCTTTATCCATTTGCCTATGAAGAGACACTCAGGTAGCTTCCATATCTTGGCTATTGTAAATAATGCTGCAATGAACTTGGGGGTGCATATATCTTTTCAAGTTAGTGTTTTCATTTTCTTTGGATAAACACCCAGAAGTGGAATTGCTGAATCATAGAGTAGTTCTATTTTTTATTTTTGGAGGAACCTTGTGGGGATACAGCCAGGAGTGCAGTTTCCAGGCTCTTGGCCTCACATGGAAAGGTGCTGGCTCAGGTAGTAAATGGCCATCACCTGTGATTGGATGGCCATCAGCTGTGGTTAGTAGGCCGTCAGCTGTAACCAGTGAGCCATCGCCACTAATATAACTGCCGTGGCTATGCTAGCAGCAAACGGGGACTAGCAAGATGATTCCCCTATCTATGGCTCCGTGGGTGTTCTTTTTTGGCCTCACCACGTCCAACATTCTTATATGGGGAGTGGTAGCTGAAACCCCACGTGACACATGGCGCTGTGAGCAGGATAAGGTGCCGGCCAAAGCTCTCCGAAAGGCGGTGGAGCAGTTTGTGTGTATGAACACAGTCTCAGAAGACCAGGAGGAGCAGCTGTCGGAGAGCGGGACCCCCGTGGAGGGGTGGGAAGACGTGGCCGGTTCCCCAACCAGCAGAGGCTGGAGAAAACGAAGGTCGTTGCGGCCCTTTGGGCTAGGAAGTGCTTGCTGAGGCAGCCCGGATGCAGGACTTGTACTCCCAGGAGGAAATGCTTGCTGAGTCCTCCGTGGGAGATGAAGGTGAGGTCAAGGTTGTCCCTCACCCCCAGGACAGCTCTGGCGAATGACTATGGACTATTGGGAATTGCCGTCTATCCCTGATTTGATGGACAGCTTGACTGTTTGCTTGGGAACATGCCACCATGTAGTGGAACCGGTGGAGGTTTGCTTCCTGTGTCTTGATCAGCCGCCATCGAGAATATGTAAGCACCTTGACTGTGAGTCGCTCTTGTTCTAGCACGGTACCCTGAGAGGCCCAGAGAGAGTGGTAGTGCTCTCAGAGCCCTGGCTGAGTCCAGGAAGTCTGGCTGTGCCCAGAGAGAGTGGCAGTGCCCTGAGAGGCTATGTGACAGAGTCCCAGAGATGAGTTTCCAGGCTCTCGTCCTCACATGGAAAGGTGCTGGCTTGGGTAGTAGATGGCTGTCAGCTGTAGCTAATTGACCATCAGTTGTAAACAGTTAGCCAATTAGCCCCTGATATAACTTCTGTGGCTGCACTGGCTGGGGAGTCAAGAGTCGAGTCGGTTGGTTGGCAGGCAGGAAAGCAGACAGCAGGTTGCAGGTCGTGTGACTCCAGCCTCATGTGAGACCATAGTGCCTCCAGTGAGACTATAGTGGTATGACTCCTCTATCTATGGCTCTGTGGGTGTTCCTTTTTGGCCTCATGTCATGCATGGTGGCATGCGGCATCTCTGGTCCTGCTCCCCACATAAAAATGCAGGACATAGAGAGGCCAAAAAGGAACACCCACGGAGCCATAGGTAGGGGAGTCAAACCACTATAGTCTCACTGGCAGCTGGGTTGGAGACACAGGAAGCAGGAGCCACACGATTCGCAACCTGCCATCTGCATCTCTGCCAACCAACCAACCCCACTTGCTAGCTGCAATCCGCCTCTCTGCAATCCACAATCCACACTCTGCTGCTTTCTAGTTCAGCCATCATCTTCTTGCTAGCCCCCATTCTTGCTGCTAGCGTAGCCACAGCAGTTATATTAGTGGCCAATGGCTCACTGGATACAGCTGACGGCCAACTAGCCACAGCTGATGGCCATCCAATCACAGTTGATGGCCATTTACTACCTGAGCCAGCACCTTTCCATGTGAGGCCGAGAGCCTGGAAACTGCACTCCTGGATCTGTCCCCACACCTCACCAGTCCTGTGTTCTTATGTGGGGAGCGGGACCAGAGACCCCGCCTGACACCCTGCATGACAAACCTCTACACTGTTATACATAGTGGAAACTCCTGCCAACAGGGCTCAAGGGTTCCCTTTCTTCCACATCCTCACCAACACTTGTTGTTTCTAGTCTTTTTGGCAATAACCATTCTAACAGGTGATATCCCATTGTGGTTTGATTTACATTTCCCTGAATTTCTGATAAACAACAAATAATTTTTAGGTTAAGTATGTCCTAAATATTGCATAGCACACAGCACTTTTTTCTTGTTTGTTTTTAGTAAACGTGGCAATGCAGCGTGACGCGTCCTTTTTTCCTTAATGACGAACAGAAATCCTCAAACAAATTGATCTGCCAAAAGTGCACACACACACACACACACACACAGCCATTTACCTTTGACAAGAGTCAAATGTAGACCAATATATATGATCCTAATTTCTTTCAATAAAGCGGGTTCAGTGCTTATCATATTTGCTGTTGGCTGCCTCAAAGATTACTTACATATGTAAAAATAAGGGGGTTCAGGGCAAGAATAAAGACATTGCATTGCCAGACAAGACCAAGGCAGAAGCATTAACATTCACACTCAGAATTTCAGGGAAATCAGCCTGACTCAGGACTGCTCACTCCATGGGAAAGGCAAGACTTTCCTTCCCACTCCGTGAGCTCCGTGTTGGTACTGTGTCTGCTGGTGGTTCTGTGCTCTCAGGGCTCCTGGTTTCTCTTCTGGAGAGCGCCTACTCTCAGCCTGCCACTGGAGGACACTCAAGAAGTGGGTTGGAACAGAGGCAGGGCCCCTCCCCTGGACTCCCCTATCACCACCCACTCTGCATAATTAGGTTGGTTGTCTTCTAAGAGGGATCCTCAGGTGCTTCCATGCCTGTAACATCTGTCCGAAAGCCCAGCTCTAAGTCATGGCCTCCTGTCCTAGGGATCACTTTCTTTTTGAGTAGGATTTGAGTTTTGAGAGGGTATTCTGCTCCTCTTATCATCTGGTCCCTGTCCTTCTAAGGCCCAGAAGAGGAAGACATGCTGTGGATTTCAGCCCTCTTTCTAGCTTTCCTGGCTCCTGGTAAGTATGTTGCATGATGCTCATGGGATTTTTCCTTCTTTTGGCAGTGGGAGGCCATACTAAGGAATTAATATTACCTCTTCCTCATTATATTTTGTTGTTCCCGTAGCAGCCTCTCAGATATCTTCAACTTGGAAGGAAGACAGATATCAATCACCAGGCAGACTGGGTCATCTGTTGTAATCACTTGTGATATTGTTAATCAAAACACCAACTACGTCCACTGGTACCGATACCAGGAGGGGATGGCCCCACGCCGGCTTCTCTACTACAAGTTCTCCAGCTCACAGTTTGTGGTGGATCAGGGAATCAGTTCAGAGAAGTACCGTGCTTATGAAGCCACAGGAAGGACCTGTAAGTTCGTCCTCCGAAATCTGGAACATAGGGATTCTGGTGTGTATTACTCTGCTGTCTGGACGAGGCACAGTGATTGAGACCTCCCTAAGCTGACTGAAAATTTTGCCTGTGACTGCCAAGAGCAGCCGGGCACACAGGTTAGGCCAGCCTTGCCTCACTTCCTGCCCTGCTTCACTGTACTCTGAACAAAGGAATCCTGCGCTCAAACCCAACCCCCACCTTAAATCCCACAGGCCTCCGCCTTCCCCCACCAGCCATAGGGCTTTCCTAACAAGGAAGCTCCCATCTCCTGGCCTTAGGCAGGCCATCTGGCTGACAGCATATCATTTCAGCTCTGCTAAGAGCTGGTGGAGTCTATTCAATCTTTCTCCTAGGACACACAACTTCACCTAGAGTTGATCTGCTTGGGGAGACATTTAAGAGAGCAAAATGGGAAGGCTAGTAGTACTGAATCATCTATCCAATCATTATCCAGAGAAAATGGCTGGGGATGGAGCTTTTTCATTACTCAGGAGTATGAGAAATGATGGAATGAAAACACTGGGCTTCATGAAGCTCTCTAGATGTCATCTGATCTATCTTTTGGACAAACTGGTATTTTCCTCACCATAAGCAACCATGGTACAGTCCATACAGTAAAAGTGTAGGAAAAGGTGATTGTTGTATATGCCAACCACTGTATTCCATATGTACACCTTCTTTCCACCCCTGCCTCCAACACGGACGCAGCCAAGTCCTAAACTCAAATGAGTCTTATGAGATTATATTTTCTCAATAATTAAAATTAAGGGAAACTTTGTGTGAACAATCAGATAATAGTATATATTTAAATTGAAGTGTTACATAGAAATAGGTCGTGGCTCCCATATTGGGCTGTGTTTCAGGATATAAAATTAATCCAGGTAAAGATAATCCAGATAAACTGAACAGGGGTTTGGGGGCTGGGGCTGGGTGGGACTGGCCATGTTGGGGGGACCGGCATGAGTATCAAGGGAAATAAATTTGTAACAATTTTAAATTTTGTATTTTGAAATCTTATTTGTTACTAGTGTAGACAAATGCAATTGATTCTGTGACGGTATATGTGTACTGCATCCAGCAGTCTTGTACAACTCTGCTTAATTGTAACTCAATCCAAGGATTCTTTTCTAATTTCTATGTCTATAATCACATAATCTGTAAATAAAGGCAGTTTTTTTTCTTTCTTTATAATCCTTCTAACTTTTATTTATTTTCCTACCCTTAATAGATAGGCTAAGTCATCCAGTACAATGTTTAATAAAAGTGAAGATAACTGGTATCCTTCTCTTAACCTCAGTCTCAAACAGACAGCTTGAAGTGTTTCACCCTGAATAGCTTTACCATTTCAAACCTGTCTCTCCATGTGTATGGTGCACATTCTTATTTGTTCTGATTTTATTTCATGTTTCTTAGTAGACTTGTATAATTTCCCCTTAAAATATCGTATATCTATATCTATTTGTTGTTGTTGTTAGAACCAGCCCTAGTGCTCTAATACACTTCTAGGGCCAAGAAGGAGCCACTCCTGCACAGGTGCCAGGTCAGCAAACTGAAATTCTGTGTTCCTGTATGTGCTCAGCGTCACCAGAAACGCAGGATATTCTGTCGGCCAATCCCCAAAGGCCTCGCCAACTCTGGGCTCTATCCTTATTTCCTTGTTCCTTGATCTTTCTAACAAAGGTCAGATCTGCAACCTCACCCACTCCTGCCCTGTTCTCACATTGCCTCTTCTAATGCCCTATAAAACTCAGTCTTGCCCCAAACCCCTGGGAAGACTGTTCCACTGCTGTGAGGCATGTACGCCCCCAATCCCTGGAGTGTCTGCCTTTGAATAAAGGATGTCAAACTCATACTAAAGTGTTTTAGTTTTGTCACTTGACACTAAGTATCTTATGCATTTAATTGTTATTGTACATGATGGCGAGAGAAGAGGAAAGACAGGCTTGGGAAGGTAAACACAGGAGCTTCATCTATATCTTTAATAGTTTCTTCTATAAAATGTAACACATCTGAAGGAAATGCGGCAACATGTTAAAATAGGAAGGACCCCCAAACCCGATAAATCTTGGGCTTCCTTCTCTTTTTAAAGGAGTCCTCTGTGAGGAATGTCCAAGAAGCTTGACTTCCAGCATCTGTTAACTGAGAATACCAATGTGTGGCTCATAAAGTTTTATCATTTTCAAGAGTTATAAAAATGAGGCTAATGTTTGTGAAAGGACCCAGCCCAGTGCCTGACGTGTAGTGGGTCTGTGGGGGCGGAGCCCCAGAAAGTAGTTTCCAGGCTCTCGGCCTCACATAGAAGGTGCTGGCTCAGGTAGTAAATGGCCAACTGTGATTGCATGGCCATCAGCTGTGGCTAGTTGGCCGTCAGCTGTAACCAGTGAGCCATTGGCCACAATATAACTGCTGTGGCTACGCTAGAGGAGAAGGAGAGAGAAGGAGAAAAAAGAATGGGGCTAGCAAGAAGATGGCGGCTGGGCTGGCAAGTGTGGATGGCGGTTTGCGGACAGTGTGTATCCAGCCTCCAGTGAGAGTATAGTGCCGCCAGAGAGAATAAAGTGGTATGACTCCCCTACCTATGGCTCCGTGGGTGTTCCTTTTTGGCCTCACCATGTCCTGCGTTCTTGTATGGGGAGCGGGAGAAGAGACCCTGCAGGCCGCCCCGCACGACAAATGGCGCAGCGAGCAGGGTCTCCCGCACGACACATGGTGTAGTCGGCAGGATATGGCGCCGGCCAAAGCTCTCCAAAGGACGGTGGAGCAGTTTGTGTGTATGAACACCCAGTCTGAGGAAGACCAGGAGGAGCAGCTGCCGGAGAGCTGGACCCTCGTGGAGGGGTGGGAGGACGTGGACGGTTCTCCCACCAGCACAGGAAAAGCCATGCAGCTGCTGGAGAGATGGAGCCCCGTGGAGAGGTGGAAAGATGTGGACGGTTCTCCCACCAGCACAGGAAAAGCCATGCAGCTGCTGCAGAGATGGAGCCCCGTGGAGAGGTGGAAAGATGTGGACGGTTCCCCAACCAGCACAGGCCGGAGAAAGCGAAGGTCGTTGCAGCCCGGTGGGCCGGGGAAGTTCCTGCTCAGGCAGCCCGGATGCAGGACTTATAGTCCCAGGAGGTAACGCTTGCTGAGTCCTCCGTGGGAGATGAGGGTGAGGTCAAGGTCATCCCTCACCCCCAGGACAGCCCTGGTGAATGACTATGGACTATGGGGAATTGCCTTCCATCCCTAATTTAATGGACCGCTTGACTGTTTGTTTGGGAATTGTTGTTAGTGGAACTGGGGGATATTTGCTTTTGTTTCTTGACTGGCCGCCATTGAGAATATGTAAGCACCTTGATTGTGAGTCGCTGTTGTTCCAGCAGGGTACCCTGAGAGGCACAGAGAGAGTGGCAGTGCCCTGAGAGCCCTGGCTGAGTCCAGGAAGTCTGGCTGAGCCCTGAAGATACCCTGGCTGTGCCCAGGAAGTCGGGCTGTTCCCAGAGAGAGTAGTAGAGCCCTGAAGGTACCCTGGCTGTGCCCAGGAAGTCGGGCTGTTCCCAGAGAGAGTAGTAGAGCCCTGAAGGTACCCTGGCTGTGCCCAGGAAGTCGGGCTGTTCCCAGAGAGAGTGGCGGTGCCCTGAGAGCCCTGGCTGTGTCCAGGAAGTGTGGCTGTGCCCACAGAGAGTGGCGGTGCCCTGAGAAGCCCTGGCTGTGTCCAGGAAGTGTGGCTGTGCCCACAGAGAGTGGTGGTGCCCTGAGAAGCCCTGGCTGTGTCCAGGAAGTGTGGCTGTTCCCAGAGAAAGTGGCAGTGCCCTGAGAAATCCTAGCTGTGCCCGGGGAAACTAGTGGTACCCTAAGAAGTCCAGGAAGTCTGGCTGTGCCCAGGAGTACTGGTGGTGCCCTGAGAAACCCTAGCTGTGCCCGGGGAAACTAGTGGTACCCTAAGAAGTCCAGGAAGTCTGGCAGTGCCCAGGAGTACTGGTGGTGCCCTGAGAAACCCTGGCTGTGCCCGGGGAAACTAGTGGTACCCTAAGAAGTCCAGGAAGTCTGGCTGTGCCCAGAAGCACTGGTGGTGCCCTGAGAAACCCTGGCTGTGCCCAGAGAGCCTGGCTGTGTCCAGGATATTGCATTCACCCCCAGGCTCCTCGCACAGGTCCCCTCGCGGAAGACGCTTGTCGCGTAGATTGTGAGGCGAGAGCCTGTAGGGGTGGAGTGTGGGGGCGGAGCCCCAGAAAGTAGTTTCCAGGCTCTCGGCCTCACATAGAAGGTGCTGGCTCAGGTAGTAAATGGCCAACTGTGATTGCATGGCCATCAGCTGTGGCTAGTTGGCCGTCAGCTGTAACCAGTGAGCCATTGGCCACAATATAACTGCTGTGGCTACGCTAGAGGAGAAGGAGAGAGAAGGAGAAAAAAGAATGGGGCTAGCAAGAAGATGGCGGCTGGGCTGGCAAGTGTGGATGGCGGTTTGCGGACAGTGTGTATCCAGCCTCCAGTGAGAGTATAGTGCCGCCAGAGAGAATAAAGTGGTATGACTCCCCTACCTATGGCTCCGTGGGTGTTCCTTTTTGGCCTCACCATGTCCTGCGTTCTTGTATGGGGAGCGGGAGAAGAGACCCTGCAGGCCTCCCAGCACGACAAATGGCGCAGCGAGCAGGGTCTCCCGCCTGACAGGGTCCCCTGGTTGTAGTTGTCGAATTTGAAATAACAGGGCCACTCAATGTAAGGTGCGCACACTAGAGAGGAGGGAGTGGGTGTTCTACTCCTGACTCAGCTGCTCATGGTCCTGGAATATTTAATGTCATCTGCATTTTGGGGGCTGTTTTCTCATCTTTAACATGAAAAACAATAAGGGCTTCCAGAACAAAGGGTTCCCCTTTCATCTCTAAGTTTTTAAGTTTCTATAAATCTTTATCAAAGTGTCAATACGTGGTAAATTAATATCACTTGGGTTTTAAAATGGGGTTACTAATTCTAATACAGGGAAGTGATATTTTAGAAAAAAATACTTATTCAACACATAGTGTTATAAAGATGTAAATTGGAGACAAAAAAAGGAAAGTTTTATCCACAGTACTCTCATCAAGTATATATTAATAGCTTTCCTCTTTTTGATTTTCCAGCCTTGCCCATTTCACTAATAACTGTCATCATGTGTACCTCCAGTTTATTCCATATGACTAAAATGTAGAAGTCAGATTCGATAAGTTCTCAAGTACAATGATGGCCAGAACAGTGCTGTTCCAGGTTAGATAAAGTATGCAGAGTCCCAGAATTTAGAAAGGTCCCAACTTCAGAACTTGGATCTTTACACACCCATATGCCTGAGTCTGATCCGCCCTCACCCACCCACACCTCCCAGTCTAGCTGAGTCTGCTTCCATTAGAGTGGTTTCATTCGTGGCAGCAGCATAATGACAGGGGATGAGAGGGAAAGCTGCTTCCTCAGTAACACCTGGATTAGAACGCAACAAACTCCACGTGAGGACTGAGAGGAAAAGCCCTGGCTACTCTTCAACTCTGCCCTGCACAAGAGATTGATTTCCTTATCGTTATTATTATTTTTGAATGTGTGTCTCTTTTAGACGGACATAACCATTTAGTGTTACTTAGAGAAGAGCACAGACACACCACATTAGGAAGAGAAGTAGAGGAAAGGAAAACAAATGCCACGTATTGAGATAAATTTAGGCCCAAGATGGAGCTGCTCCCTCCTGGGGTGCCAGGTCAGCAAAGGGAAACTTAGATAACTGTTGTGTCCCTGTAAATGCTGCGTTGGACCAGAAATGCACTATATCTAGCCAGCATTCCCCGCTGCCAACTACCAAGAATCTGTAATAATTTCCGTGTTCTAAATAAGGCAAGATATGCAGCCAGCCAATCGTCTTAAGTCAAATACTCTTCTCAAATTCCCTGTTTGATCAGCTAGCATTATAAGGAAATTCCCCAACCCTCCCAGCCAATCCTGTCATTTCCACAGCTGTCTCTCCTAAGTCTCTATAAACCTCACTCTTACTGAAACCTTCCGGGGAACAGGGCTCCGCTGCTCCTGAGCACTGTACACCCCCAATTCATGGGTTGTCTTCCCTTAAATAAAGGACATCAAACTCATTACTAAATTATTTTAGTTTTGTCATTTGACGTACTGAAAAAAGTATCTGGTTGAAGGTTTGGGGCAGTCTTTATTAAAATCTATGTTTAATTATTGCCAACAGTTGTCTGAGCCTTTAATTTGAGCAATAATTGAACAAAAACGGTTATATAGTTGATCCTTGACTAATGTGAGACTTAGTGGTGCTGACCCCGCGGGCAGCCAAAAATCCACAGAAAGCTATTGACTCCCCCAAAATATTACTAATAGCCCACTGTTGACTGGAAGCCTTATCAAAACATAAACAGTCGATTAACACATACTTTGTATGTTATATGTACCATATACTGTATTATTACTGTAAAGTAGGGTAGAGAAAAGAAAATGTTATTAAGAGAATCATAAGGAAAAGAAAATACACTTACAGTGTTTATTGAAATAAAATCCATATATAGGTAGACCTGTGCAATTTAAACCTATGTTGAAGGGTCAACTGTAATCACAATTGAGAGAAACATAGTTTTTAATGCTGACAAGATGAAATAATGTTTATTTTCATGAATCGATAGATGGTTGTGGATTTTATTCCCAAAGTAATACTTTCTTATTGGTGAAAATCTACACAATAAATAGAATGAAAACAATTCACCCAATTTATCACCACTCAAATTGCTCACTGTCTGAATTGAGGGTTTTTCCATCTGTTTTCCAAGCAGATGTCACCACAATTGTCACTGTCATTTCCATTTAACATTTACCACAGCTGGGCTAGACATCTGCAGAGGGTATAAATGGCAGCCCCAGAATACCCTTTTGGTAAAGTCTTCTATAACCTTCTTATTTGGCCAACACCTCATCAAATTGGCACAACCCAAAAACCTGCATTTTGGGATGCTTGAGACTTGCTTATAGCTGAGCATGTCAAATTTTCATTTTCTTTCTACAGAAATGGAGCTCAAGAACAGAGTCTGGTCATCATTGCAGAAGGACCCACAACTTCCCTCCCTAAGCCAAACCCCCTTTCCTGGCCATTCCCACTGCCTTCTCCTCAAGGCCTGAGTATAATTAGCATAATTAATTAGCATAACAATCCCCGCAGACCCTGGGTATAAATAACACAACTGAAAAGGAACTTTCAGTTCAGTTGAAAGTCAAGGCTGTGTCTCTTTCTCAAAGCTTCATTTCAGATGCATTTCTCAGGTGATCCTTTACAATGCCCTTTCTTTAGGAATCCTGAGGAGATTCTGCTAGAACAGGATGACCTGGTCTTACTACCTTGCTACCGTGGTCCAACTTAAGCTTCTTCAGTTGCACATACACACACACACACACACACACACACACACACACACTTGATGCTCCAAAACAGTAGTTGACTCCAGGAGTCAACTACTGCAGCCTGTCCAGGTTTCCTCTCCATTTCCTGAGCACTTTCTATGCATCTGGGACTGGGCTACATGCTTTGCTCACCGTATCCTCTTACTGTCTATACAATCTCATGACGTCCATTTTTACAGACGAAGAAAAGGAGGTAAAACAACTTGCCCCAGACTACATAGATATCATGTTAATTTAGAGCATTACAAGTCTCATTCTACTAGGACCTCTGGTGACGCAGATGGTGGGCATGTGCTTCGGGCAGCGATTGTGTTTCCATGACTGTCCCTCCCTCCCAGCAGCTCGCTCACTGTATTAGCATCACATGGCTACATGAAGCACGAGATTTGTGTCCAGCCAGACCTTGCTTCCTAAGCACACCTAGGTCCCCTTAGGTGTGCAGTCTTGAAAAGTGACTTAAAACATCAGCCCTGCTATCCCCATTTCTAAACTGAGGATAAGTGTATCCCAGGGTTATTTTCAGGATGTAATAAAACATGAGCGTAAACCAATTAGTGCTGTGCTCAAGTGTGGTCAACGTCCCGTCAAGGATGGCTGCTCTTACTGTTACTCCACCGACATTCTCCAAGCATTTCTCAGAACTCTCACCATCGATCATCACTCCCTTCACCTGTGGTCAGACTCCTGCCTCCTCTTTCTCGGGACCATCTCTCCCTCTCTCCCCAGTTACCTCCTTGTGCCACCCCACAAGCAGTGGCTCTCACCCTAACCTGGCCTCCACCACCCACCAAGGTGAGTCTCTTCCCAAAAGCTGGAGCCGCAGGTTCCCTGGGCTTCTCTGCACCTGAAGGACGCAGAGCCAGGCTGGGACGCCTAACCCTGCTGTTTCCAGGTAAGTAAGTCCCCTTTCCCCAGTGTAGGCTGCAAGGGGAGGCTGTGAGCCTTCTGGCCGCCCCGGCTGCTCTACTGTCCCCACACGGGCTGCCCCGTGGCGGTCAGGCTGCAGCAGCCGGCCGGTGGTGGTACGTGCGGGCAGCTCGATCGTCCTGCTGTGTGTGGCCCGTCCCAGGGTCAGCTACATCCACTGCCACTGCCACCAGGATGGCAAGACCCCTAGAGGCTCCTCAATCTGGCCAAGTTCAAGTCCGATGTGCGGTAGGAATAGTTCTAAAATTAGCTTTACCTGTTTCTTTTTTATACACCAACTAGAAAAATTTTAATCTGTGGCAGGATTTGGTGACCCACATGTACTTCTGTTGGACAGCGCTGTTATAGACTGGCAGTCTCACCATTTCTCTGAAGAATGCACAAAGAAAACTGTGTGAATAATTTCGAGGGTGAAGGACTCTGGAGATTCACACAAAATGGTTGAAAGCTGAGACTGGAAGTCAACTCCTGGTTCCAGTTTCTAAGTTGTTCCCAGGCCATTGTCATGTTATCACTTTGCAACACAAGAGCCAGCCATTAGAAACCCAGTACACAATACTGCCAGCTTCTCTGTGCCCTCATCCGTTGACATGCCTGGCACTGAAATTCAAGTGGGTAGAGAATAATCCTTGCAGCAAGGGTGCTGCTGTCCGCCTTGGACGAGATGCCCGGCCCTGTGCCTCCACTTCTCTTTGAATGCCACACCATCATGGCATTGGGTGGACCTCTGGCTTTCTTGGACCTTTGTTCTCACATCTGTAAAGTGAGGTAATTTAACTGTTAAAATACACGTATGTGACTACGATGTCTGTATTCAAGCAAAATCATACAAACCAGATATCACTACATTCTCTACTTTCTTATGAAGCCTGTCAATTTCATGAAAAGAAAAGAAAACCTGCGTTATTGATCCTCCAGCCCCGAACAGGAAACCCCTCTGCTCTTGCACTTCTAAGCTGAATTTAAATGCCTTTTTACTTGAAAATTCAAAGATTATGTATAGCTTACAAGCTTCAATAAAATGATTAATGAAAGTAAAATCTAAATGATTCTGAAGGAAATCAGTCTCTCAGTTTCCTTGACTTATCTACCTCCCTGAGCTTCTGATTTTGCAGTTAGGGATTTATGATTGACACATGCCTTGCTTCTGAAAGAGCCCAACACCCCCCACCACCACCACTCACACACTTACTGAAGGCCTAGGTCAAGGCCGAGACCTCCCAGTATGTGTGAGAAGGGGTCGGGTAGAAGGAGTTGAAACTTACTTGCTCTGTTTTCGGGTTGCTCTATTTGCTCTTCATTTCGTCTTCTCCATTGTCCAATACTGTCTTCTTCTTGCACACATCCCAGTGCCTGACTCCACAGGTGAGCGAATTCTGTGAACTGGTGACAAAGAGCGGTGAGGCCACCAGGAGGAAGAAGACTCTCACTCACTTCCTTACAGATCGTCATTCACATTCCCCAAGGGCAGCCCAGACCAGGCTTCTGCTATGAGCCTTCACCCTAAACCCCATCTCCCCCCTCACTGACTCCTGCTTTGCCCTTTGTGAGCCCTTTGACATTGAGCAAGGTCTTAACTCCTCTAGGTGTCAGTTTTCTCCTCTCCAAAACAGAAAGCAACACTGCCAAAACATTATCTCTCTCTGAATTGTACTTGACTTCAGTATCAACCTCTGGGTTACAGACTAGCTCTTTTCTGCATGAAAAATCCCACAGAGAAATATCTAGAGACCGAGTGTATCTTTCTCGAGAGATCTCATCTTCATGGTAGATTCTTAACCTTTCAATTCTAAGAAATGATCCCGAGCTGTTCCACTCTCGCTGTCACTTGCTTTTGGAAGGATTCCATCCAGTCTGTTTCTCTAAAGGACGGATTCAGCCTCTAAGGGCATGTTAACTGAGGGCAGTATGACAATGTATAAGAGTAATTGCTTTCATTTTTTGTCGGCTTGCTGTGTGCCAGGCATGTTCTAAACACTCTACCTGGGCTCACTTATTTATTCTTCACAACAACCCAATACAGTAGGTTCTGATTTTATGCTCAATAGATATGAGAAAACTGAAGGAGATACACAGAGCACAGGCATTACATCTGCTTCTACAAGGGTCCCTGAGGACTATTTATGGAGGTAAATAAACTGAACTTATGGCGCTAAATATGACAAGGACTACAAAGTGCTTAACGTATTTAAGACATTCAGTAAGTGTCCATTACCTGACAACTCTTTAAACATTATATTTGAAAGGATGATGTTTCATTTCCATCACAAAAAAGAAGTACTTCAATGTCCATTCATCCACTCATTCCTTTACTGTGACATCCATTCAGCAAGCATCTGGGAGCACAAAGATAAGTAAGACATGGTCTCACTACACTATGAACTCTTACCAGTGTCTGGTAAGGGAACAATGAGTAAATAGGCCATAGCTTGGGAAATGCTATGAGAGACAGAAGCACAGGTAGCATTACGAGAAAGTAACTAAGGGCACATCCATCCCTGATTTCCTGGGTAAGGGAAGCTCTCTGGGGGAGACAGTGTCTGAGATGAGCTTAAAATGATGAACAGGAGTTGGCCAGAAAAAGTGAAATTCATAGCAGTCCAGAGAAAAACTACATGTTAGGTGGCAGGACTGGATCATGGAATTCTAGATAGAAAGTGGCTGGAGATGGGAAAGGCAGGGAAGCAGCAGCCACATCGCAGGGAGCCTCACAGCCTAGGAGCTCAAGACTACTCTCAGACAAAAGGTGGGACAAGGTGAAGAATTTTAAGCAGGCACCTGTCTCGATCAGATCAGCCCTGTTACCTTGGGGAGGCTGGGTAAGAGTGGCCAAGATTAGAGGCATGCAGATGAGTGGCATTGAGGCGGGGGTAGAGCCAAGACATATTCAGGAGGCAGAAGCCACAGGAATTGGAATGTGATGAATTAGTTAGAAGGGAGAGTTGAGGATGACACTCAGGTTCCTGGCTTGGACAGAGTAGACAGCAATGTCCTTCACTGAGACAAGACGAGGACATGGGTTGGGGGTGAGGAATGGTTTCACTCTGGGCTATGTATGAGGTCAATTTGAGCTCCCATGTCAGACATACTTGAAGATGTCCATTAGTCAGCTGGATATGTGCATACATCTCAGGAGAAAGGTGTGGAATGGAGATGAATCTGTAGTTTCCTATTATCCCTTTCCTTCCCCCTGACCTGTGGGATAATTGAAGCCAAGAATGGGGAAGAGATCACTCAGGCAGAGTAGGTAAAGTGAGAAGAGAAACTTGGCAAACAGCTGCTTTTGATGATTTGGAGAAGAGTAATCTCCATAGAACAGATTATATGTCTTGGGTTAGAGAAAGAGAAATAGATGTAAAAGAAACTCAGAAATCCAGAAAGAGGAAACCGTGTTTCACAGAGGAGAAGCTGGGGGTTCAGTGGAGATATAGACTCCAGGTATCTGAAGGACGAGAATTGAACCTGACCCTTAAACAGAAGCAAATCAATGGAAATGAGTATTCAGAAACCTGAAGGTGGCCAGCACCACTCTGTGCTGTCGAGTATGTGGGTAGCTCAGCAAATGTAAGCAGACTGTTGAACCAAAGTCTCTTCAGCTGGTTGCAGAAGTCCTCTGTGGGACCAACGATGTCTAACACAGCCCAGACCACCCTCCATTCTTCCCCCCAGCGCTGTCCTGACAACTCACTGGGGTTATTAAGGATTTCCTTTGTGAAAGGCAGTAGGAGAAAAGAGAGAAGACAAATGTCCTAGCATCTCTTCATGTGACAGCTCCCCACGGTTAGGTGCCTTATCATTGCATCTTTGTAACGCCCAAAGTTCTTAGAATAATGCCTTGCACCTAATGGGAGTTTAATGAATACTATTTGGGAAAATGAGTCATCTCAGAGTTCTAAGGTGGCCCTGCGTACCATGTGGTCTGGTCTAAGGTGGAGGACCTTGCACTGTTGTTGTTACGTAGGGTGGCTGTGCTAATAGGTGGTGAGGACAATCCTCTACAATGAGGTATGAGAGCCCTGTTCACCAGCCCCAATGGGGAGTTTGACGTGGTTGACTCAGCCGAGCCACAGTGGTCTAGAGCTTCTCAGTGGAGGTTCCAGACCGCCTTGGAGGAGAGTGCCGTTCGTTCGTGCAGACATGCTGTCACTGTTCCAAAACTTACCTCTGGCATTCCTTGGGCCTTGCAAGTTCCTTTCCTCCCCCATTCCCTGTGACAGATATTCTCTAATTTTGCAATTTAAAAAGAAATTCCAGGTTTTTGGCTCATTTCCTCTCCCCTTTCCCCCTTTTTTCCCTGGTGTGTGTTTGTGGTGCAGGTCACCTAGAGCAACCCCAGCCTTCCAGTACTAAAAAGCTGTCAAAAACAGCGCCTGGAATGTGTGGTATCTGGTGGAACAATCCCTGCAATGTCTGTGTATTGGTATCAGGAAAGACCTGGTCAAGCCACGTAGTACCTTCTCCACATTTCATCTGACAACACTGTCCAAATGGAACCAGGCATTACGTCGGGCCAATGTGAGGGAGACGAAATACCCGGAACTTCTGCGTCTACCCTCAGCATTCACAGTGTAGGCAAAGAAGACTCGGCCACCTACTATTGTGCCTTCTGGGACGTGCACAGTAGCAGACATTAAACCCATCTCACTGAGTAAATAAATGTTCATTGACTCTTCATTCACTATTATGAACTGGGAAACCACAGTTAGCACCTGTATTCTTTTGTACAGTTCCATGTGGGTGACTTTATGTGGAGTTTCCAAAGTCCATACTTTTCTCTATGACGAAGCTTTGAATAAATATGTAACGATCAGCTGCATCTTTTCCGTGATCTCCTTTAGTCCCAGCAGGCTCTCCCCTGGCACCCATGTTTACTCATCTGGGACAAACCCCACTTACTCTATTTTGTTTTCTGCCAAGCTATGTACACAGCAGTGTTTCTGTGACTTGTTTTGTACTAGGCAATTTGCATTACCGTTTTTTTCTGATCCATGTATCTCCTTTGGAAAAAAAATGATTATTAGAGTAAATGCTATTCATTTTCCTAGAGTTTAAATTGAACAAACACAACATGATTTAAGGGCAGAGTGAAATAATAATGTAGCTAATGCATGCCCTTTAGCAGGAATATTTGATTTTGCATCAAAATTTAAACACTGCTACTTACTGAGTCCAAATCAAAGTCTCCTTTAATTGGAGCTTGAGGAGTAGGTCATTCTCTGGCTTAAGATTCCATTCACTTAACAATAAATACTTGATCGACTACTCTGAGCCAGGTATTGTGCACAGCACAAATTACAAATCCCAACTACTCTGTCAAGGCCAGAGGTTGCTTCTATAGGCCCTTTCCTGCTACTGGGCTGGCGTTAACCAGTGAAATGACAGTCCCCAACTTACATACTTCTCATGGCCATACATTTCTCACGAATTCTCGTTACATATAGCTCAACTCATGGTTCAAAATTTGTTATCTTTGTTTGTCACAACCAACAAATGTGATCTTTGTTTTCATCAAACGCAGTCTTATGCAAAACATGAAAGTAGATTTGCTGTAGTACGAAGAGTAGGTGATGAATGATTCTTAGATTTGTCTTCTCAAACAGCTCTTATACTTTCTGATTCTGTAGTTCAACAACTATCTGGCTACATGTTTGGTGTAGCAAAGTGCTTAAGACCTAGGCCTCTGGTATGAGAGAGACACAGGTCCCACCTGGATTCTGACATTAACTGTGTGACAAGCCCAATAACTTTTCTAGCCTACTGCCTCCCTGAAAAATAAAGGTCTTCTTGGTTGTCCCATGGGCTGTTGCAAAGGTTCTTGGGATAGTACATGATAAGGGTTTGGCCCAGTGCTTGGCACATTGCGAGAGCTGAGTATATGTTAGCTGATAAAAAATACAAAAGAACAACTAGTACACATATATGTACAGGAACACACACACATCACACCTTTGAATGTCCAGGACTTAGCACCACACCTGTCATAGTTGTCACATCCTGTACGACAAGAGCTTGTGGGGAGCGTGAAGGGTGGTGCAGGGTTAAGAAAAACAGCAGCCAAGAATAGAGTGAAAGTGAGGCTAAGGGTCTCACAGCCTCAAAGGACTGAGAGCCCCGAATTGGGCCAACGCATAGCTTTTATTAGTTAAGTGAGGATGTTTGTTCATCTCAAGATCTGTGAATCTTATGCAGCATATTGGGAAACTGATTTAAGCCAATCACCCTTGCCCAAAGGCAGCCTGAGCCCGAGGTCCCAAGGATGTCTTTGTAATGGTAATATGTGCCTCCCAAGGGACTAAATCTTTATGCAGGAATAGCTGGAGAGCACACCATTCAGTCACTCCCCCTGCAGGTTGTGGGAAGGAATGCAGCCACAAAGGCAGAAGCTCTCCTTTGACGGGGGAAGGTGGGGTGCTGTGCCCACCTCTATCGACCCGGACAGTTCTGCAGTTGGTCCCCACGTGACGGCACCTGTCTTAGGTTGTTCCCTGCGTGGTGAATCTTACCCGTCTTTGACTGTCCAGTCATCTTTGGTGCCAAACAGAGAGATGGCACAAAGATGAAGCAATGTCCCTGAAAGGATTAGTCTCATAGACTCTCCTTTCCTTTTAAGGGTAGGCATGAGGGGAAAGACAGGTAAGCTGCTGCGTGGCAACAATAGTATGACTGCCTCAAACAGTTTAGTTAGAGAGATTAGCTGAACATGAGGAAACTCTCATGAGCAGTCATTCCATACCATTTAAATCTAAGTTTTCAGCCGTGATTCCATAGTGACTTACCCACACACAGCCGGGGAGGACCGTGGCCTTGGGCATGGAGCAAACCACCCCTTTGTGGGAAACAAGTCCATGGTTGGAGTCGGTCACTCCTCCTGCCCTTCTCCTTTGGGCTAAGGTGAGCTTCACAAAGGGCACTTGGCTACACACACCAAAGGCAAGTCGGCCACAGGACAACCAGCCTGTCATAGGAAACATTTGACAGTTAAATGGTTGCTCCTATTGCTGATTCACAGAAACACTAGCATCTCGTTAGAATGTATAGGACTAAATGAGGTAGGCGCTCAATCAATGCCCAGTGAAGTGAGATGAATATTTTGATTAGTATGAGGTGCTCCCATTACCTAGCGGGTGGCGGTTTTCTATAGATGAATGCCCAAACTATCCTGATAATTTTGGCTCACCTTATTTTCTTTCATACCTGAAAGGGGTGAGATACCATCACTCTGAGTAATGGAAGCAGCATTATATTATCTAACTAATACTGAATGAAATCCAAAAAAATCTTCAAAAGCATTATTTTCATAGTGAAAGAACTAGTGTATGGGAAAAGTGATGTCTGCTACCTCGGAGTCATCTTGTAATGATTATAGCTCAAAAAACTGATAGGCCCACCCGGAAATCATGTTGTCTGTTTGTCTTAGATTCTCTTTATTTTGAGCCCTGAGGCTGGGTTCAGAGAGGCAACCTGAGGTAGATGAAAGGACATCACTTTGGAGTAGTCACCTCTGAATGGTAGAATCGTAGATGTTTTTTCTCGGTCACTTTTTTAGTCCCTAAATTGTATAATTGAAAGCTTTTATTGCTTTTGATTTTATTTTAAAGTTTACTTTTAAAAAGAATTCGCATGTTTCATAATATTAAAAATACCTCTGCATATTATTGAGCACTTACAGACAACGTGTGACATTTGATGTTTACAAAGGCCAGTAATGGGCTCTGTCATGACCACTTTTTCTCCCCTCTTTCTAAAAAACTTTTGTTTCTTTTACAAAACACAATCTTATTTTCTCTCCTGACTCTCACTGATCCCATCTGCAAAGTTAGAGACCATGCTGATGCTTGGGGCGCTCAGAGTAGTTTATTGGGCCTGCGTATCTTGTTTTCCCCTAAGCACTGCAGATACGAAGTATTACAGAGAGTGACAAAAACACTCAGTCTTCTCCTTCACTCTGTACCATGACTTTCCTGCTCTCCTTGCTTCTCTTTCGTCCAGATGCAGTAATGAGACTGTCACAAGCAGAACGGCACTCACTGCTGCACATGCTCAAGGTTTCCTTCAGCAAGTTGTCTGGCACTGGGAACACGATCCTCTACCTTTCTGGGAGGGCTGCGAAAAGTCAGACTCATGCGATCTTCCCCTGGAGCAGGGAAGAAGACAGACTTTCAGCTAGGACTTCATGTGTCCCCTTCTTTAGGGACACGGACTTCTCACTCAGTCACAGGACAAGGGTGGATGCTGACGAGCAAACAGTGTGGAGTCTGCTGAATGTCTCCTGTTTTCCCCTCAAGATCAGATCCGTTCTCCACATTTCTCCACCGTGCTCTGTGCCCCAGGAGGCCAAGCCCTGTAGCTTACACTAATGGGAACCCTGGCTCTCTGATTTGTCTAATTTTGGCCAATGGAAGTTGAATTTCAAAAGAACCATGACTGTATCACCAGACAAAAGCACTCCTTCCTCGGGCATGAGAATGTCCAAGCCTGTGAGCTCGTATTCAGGCCCTGGGAAAAAGGAAACAAGTTCCTCCAGTGGGTTAATTTGTATAAAGAGAATGTCCGGTAAGCCATGTGAGTCAGACAGAAAATGTCGAGAACCATATGACTTCACTCATATGTGGGATATAAAACTGAAAGCAACAAAGGAACAAGACAAACAAAGAAAGAAACAAAAACTGATAGATACAGACAATAGTTTAGTGGTTACCTAGAGGGTAAGGGGGGGGCAGGTGGTAGATGAGGGTAAATGGGATCAAATATATGGTGATGGAAAGAGAACTGACTCTGGGTGGTGAACACTCAATGTGATATGTAGACGATGCATTACAGAACTGTACACCTGAAACCTAGGTAACTTTCCCAACCATTGTCACCCAAATAAATTTTAATTAAAAAAAAAAAAGAAAGAATGACCAACTCCACTTCCACCTCTTGGTTCTTGGACATAAACCTACTGGTTATGGGATAGACGGCCTTATATTGGGCAGTGGGGGAGATTCAGCAACCCAAGGCCACCTGTCAGGAAGGAAACCCTGACCTCAGCCTCCTCCCACTTCCCAGTCTCCAGGTGATGCTTGGTTAACTGCTCTCAGACAGCAGATAAGGAAGATTATTAACACGATCCATGAGGGTGAGATTTGTAAAGCACATGTGAAGGTAAAAAGCAGTGGAGAGTCCATCTGGAGTTGCAAAGGGAAGAAATCAAGCAGATGGTCAAATAAGTGGGTTACGTTTGCCCCCAAATGAGTATAACAAGTTGGGGTGTAGGAAGAAGATTTTATCTAGTTTGTTTCATTTCACTATCCACAAGGCCACCAAGATCCCATCTCTAATAGAACAGGATGTACTGCTGTTCCTTCAGTAACAAAATAGGAAACTGGACAGTGTTGAGAGATTATCATTAAATTCTGTACATTCTGGTTGATGAACTTAATAGAGAAGAGCATATAGATTATTTGTAATGCTTTTTTTCGTGGGTTAAATAATGATTCTCAGGTATTTGCTGACTTTTAGGGAAATTATCAACACAAAAATATAATAAAGTCAATAACAAAAGAAATCTATGATTATATTGCTTTATATATAAATGATTATATTGCCGTATGAATCAATATTATGATTAATTTAATTCTGTGTTCTTGATGTTCTTTAAAACAATAAATACGTGTAAAGTAGTGAAACAATCCCAGCTTTCACTAAATGATTGAGACTAGAGAAATGCCAGCCACTTTCATAATGTCAACGAAAATCCACACCTCTCCAGTTACGACTGATCTGTCTCTTTTGGAGTTCCTTCATTCACTTTCTGGCTACCTTTGAGTCAACAGTTAACTGTTCCAATCACATGCTGAGCATTACTATTCTAATGTAGTTCTGCTGTATTTGTTTCTTAATTTATAAATTAAAGTTACAGAGTAATCACCAAAAATATGAGTTATTTTCTGAAAGTGGTAGAATTCGACTTAGCAGTGTGGGTAAGCAGATTCTTTGACTCTACTTTTATTTGCTGAAGCCATGGGAAACAAAGAATTAGTTTATATGTACAGCATTGAATATCCATCCATTCTCTCAAGGAGCTCAGTTTTATATGAAAATAAATAAACATAATTTAACATTCTGATAAGAATACAATATCTATTGTTTATTGAAAATTCTTCATGTGTTAGGTAGACATTATATTACAATATATGATCAAAACATAAGGTGAATGTTTAAATAAAAAGATAAAACTAGTACAGTAAAGAACACATTGCCATTAATCCTCTTCACTACCAACATACTTATCCCATGTTCTTGCCACTTTTTGAAGCAGTTCTGGAAGTCCTCTTTCGTGAGTGTCTTTACTTCCTCCTCCATCGTGACAATGCTCTGTGTCACATATCCCTTCTGGTACAGCAATTTCTGTACAATAAAAATATTATGGTGTGTCCTCTTCCCCGTTATTCACTGGATCTGGCACTGTGCATCTTCTTTCTCTTCTCCAAAGTAAAATGATTCAGGAAATCGAGGCAGCCACAACAGTGCAACTAAAGACTAATGAAAGAGGACTTCCAGAACTGGTTCAGAAAGTGCAAGAACAACGGGGTAAGTGTGTTCAAAGTGAGAGGGAGTATTTTGAGGGGGATTGATGGCAATGTGTCTTTTACAGTAATATTTTTTTGATTTAAACATTCACCGAGGGTGAGACAAAATGGCTGAGTGAGGTGAGCCTCTGTAAAGCTCCCCTGGAATTTACAAAGAATTGAACAACAAAAACTCCACAAAGGACTCCCTGCACAGCAGACAGGCAAGACGAAGAGGCCCACTACCGACTGAAATCACCTACAGGTGGGAGATTCGCGCGAGTGGGGGGAGGAGGAAAGGGAGAAGTGCAGAGACGGAGCTGTGCGGGCGCAAGACGCAGACCTAGCTCAGTGCGCCGAGCTCGCTGCTTCCCGGAGCTACCGCAGCTGCGGGAGATCGGACTACTAGGGCTCCGCCAGGGCTCCACAGGGCTGAGGGGACAGCATATAACACGGTTGAACCCAACGCTCACGGCAGAGACCTCGGAGAAAAGACTGAGGGAAAAAGGCTGAAAACGGTGGTTTAAGCCCGCACTGCCGAGCAGAGAACGGAGCCTTAGGCACTGACACTAGCAGCCCCCGCCCCCCTTCCCAGAGGTCGCCCCGCCCCCACCTGCCCGGTGCTAGAAGCGAAACAGTAGCAGTGTCAGATCAAAACAACAGAAAATTTGCTACTTTGAGAACTGTGGACCGCAGACACAAATTCACAGCCCAACTAGTTCCGGCAAAGGGGAGAGAGTTGTGGAAGCAGGACCGGCTGTGGTGGTGGTCACTGCCATTGCTCTGGGCCACCTCTCACAACTCACCCCGCCTCTGACCCCACCTATCTGGGAGGATCCCTGCAGGAGTAAACAGAACTGCTGAAACATACGGGCTCTGAATCAGGAGCTGGAAGAGCTTTGGAACATCAAAAGCTCTCTGCATACCCACCAGGACACTGCGCCCTGTGACCTAGACGAACTATTAACAGAGGAGAAGCCCGTCTCCCAGGGAATCCCCCCATTGTGTGAGAAGTTGGAATAGTGCAGAGAAAACATAGCACTACCGTGTGGGAGAAGAAAACTAAGTTGCAGTTGGAGAAATAATAAAACATTCTACCAACAAGTACTGGCAAACAAAAGAAAGACCGCTTTCTATCAACCTGTTGCAGAAGTCACTCCTGTAGATGTCTAGGAAGAGAAATAGTAAACCAATAATCGCCATGAATAACCAAGGCAACAAGATTGCTCAGAAAGAAAGTGAAAAATCTCCAGACAAGGCACTTAAAGATGCAGAGATATGTGACTTAAATGACAGAGAATTCAAGATTGCAGTTCTGAAAAAACTCAACGAGATACAAGAAAACACAGATAGGCAGTTAAATGAACTCAGAAACTCAATCAAAGAACAGCATGAGCATTTTACGAAAGAGATTGAAATTTTAAAAAAGAACCAAAGAGAATTTCTGGAGATTAAGAACTCAATAGAAGAAATTAAGAATGAAATAACCAGCTTAGGTAGTAGAGTTGACCAGATGGAGGAAAGAATCAGTGACATCGAAGATAGAAACCTGGAAATTACACAGATGGAAGAAGAAAGAGACTTCAGACTTAAAAGAAATGAAAGAACTCTACAAGAACTTTCTGACTCCATCAGAAACAGCAATATAAGAATAATGGGCATACCAGAAGGAGAAGAAAGAGAGAAGGAAACAGAGAATATATTCAAACAAATTGTCAATGAGAACTTCTCAAACTTGTGGACAGAACTGGACCCTCGAATCCAAGAAGCAAATAGAACACCTAGTTACCTCAATCCCAACAGGCCTTCTCCAAGGCACATTGTATTGAAGCTGTCTAAAATCAACGACAAAGAAAGAATCCTCAAGGCAGCCAGGGAAAAGAAGACGGTAACTTACAAAGGAAAGCCCATTAGATTATCATCAGATTTTTCAGCAGAAACTCTACAAGCCAGGAGGGAGTGGAACCAAATATTCAAACTATTGAAAGAGAGAAATCATGAGCCAAGAATAATATATCCAGCAAAGATATCCTTTAGATATGAAGGAGGAATAAAGACCTTTCCAGACATGCAGAAGCTGAGGGAATTTTCTAATACACGACCTGCACTACAAGAAATACTAAAGGAGGCTATTCGACCACCATCAACAGGGACAATTTGTGGCAACCAAAACTCAAAAAGGGGGAGAGTAAAGGCCTGAACCGGAATATGGGAATGGAGAAAGTAAGCGTGCTGAAGAAAATGGAATACTCTAATTATCAAACTTTCTTTTACATAAACTTAAGGGTAACCACTCAAAAAAAATCCAGAACTGAAATATATACTGAAATAAAAGAAGAAACAGAGGGAAACATCATAGAATACCACCACGCAGAAATAATAGACAACAACAAAAAGGCAAAGAAACAATGGAGACACAGCCTTACCAGAAAACTAAAGATAGAATGACAGGAAATCCTCACATATCAATAATCACCCTAAATGTAAATGGACTGAACTCACCAATAAAAAGTCACAGAGTAGCAGATTGGATCAAAAAACTAAACCCAACCATATGCTGTCTCCAGGAGACACATCTCAGCTACAAGGACAAGCATAGACTCAAAGTGAAAGGGTGGAAATTGACACTCCAAACAAATGGTACCCAGAGAAAATCAGGTGTAACCATAATGATATCAGGTGAAACAGACTTCAAGGTGAAAAAGATAACAAGAGATAAAGATGGACATTTCATAATGGTGAAGGGGACTGTACAACAAGAAGACATAACAGTCATCAATATTTATGCCCCCAATCAGGGAGCACCGAAATACACCAAGCAACTACTAACAGAACTAAAGGGAGAAATTGACCAAAACACAATTATACTAGGGGACTTAAATACATCATTGACAGCTATGGATAGAACATCCAAACAGAAAATAAATAACGAAATAGTAGCCCTAAATGACACATTAGATGAAATGGACATAATTGACATTTATAGAGCACTTCATCCTAAAACATCAGACTACAAATTCTTTTCTAGTGTACATGGAACATTCTCAAGGATAGACCATATATTGGGACATAAAATCAGTCTCAACAAATTTAAGAAGATTGAAATCATACCATGCATATTCTCTGATCACAAGGCTTTGAAATTGGATATCAACTGTAAAAAGAAAGTGGGAAAAAACACAAATACATGGAGATTAAACAACATACTTTTAAAGAAGGACTGGGTCAAAGAAGAAGTTAGAGGAGAGATCAAAAGATACATAGAAACAAATGACAATGAAAATACATCCTACCAAAATTATTGGGATGCAGCGAAAGCAGTTTTAAGAGGGAAATTTATCTCATTACAGGCCTATCTCAAGAAACAAGAAAACTCCCAAATAAGTAACCTCATGTTACACCTTAAAGAACTAGAAAAAGAAGAACAAGTAAAACCCAAGGTCAGCAGAAGAAAGGAAATTAGAAAAATTAAAGCAGAACTAAATGAAATAGAGAACAAAAAGACAATAGAAAAAATTAATGTGACAAAGAGCTGGTTCTTTGAAAAGATTAACAAAATCGACAAACCCTTGGCTAGACTTACTAAGATAAAAAGAGAGAAGACACTGATTAACAAAATCAGAAACGTAAAAGGGGAAGTTATCACGGACACCACAGAAATACAAAGGATCATCCAAGAATACTATGAAGGACTATATGCCACCAAATTCAACAACCTAGAAGAAATGGACAAGTTCTTAGAAACATATAGCCTTCCAAGGCTGAACCATGAAGAACTGGAAAATCCAAACACACCGATCACCAGTAACGAAATTGAATCAGTCATCCAAAACCTTCCCAAAAGCAAAAGTCCGGGACCAGATGGCTTCACTAGTGAATTCTACCAAACCTTCAAAGAGGATCTAATACCAATCCTGCACAAACTCTTCCAAAAAATTGAAGAAGAGACAGTACTCCCTAACTCATTCTATGAGGCCAACATTACCCTGATACCAAAACCTGGTAAGGACAGCACAAAAAAAGAAAACTACAGACCAATATCTCTGATGAATACCGATGCAAAAATCCTAAATAAAATTCTAGCAAATCGAATACAACAATGCATTAAAAAGATTATTCATCACGACCAAGTGGGGTTCATCCCCGCGGCACAAGGATGGTTCAACATACGCAAATCCATCAATGTGATCCATCACATAAACAAAATAAAGGACAAAAATCATATGATTATATCAATTGATGCAGAAAAAGCATTTGATGAGATACAACATCCATTTATGATTAAAACACTTAATAAAATGGGTATAGAAGGAAAATACCTTAACATAATAAAGGCCATATATGACAAGCCCTCTGCTAATCTCATAATTAATGGAGAAAAACTGAAGCCCTTTGCTCTACGTTCAGGAACACGACAGGGATGTCCCCTATCACCTCTGCTTTTCAACATAGTGTTGGAAGTCCTTGCCAGAGCAATCAGGCAAGAGAAAGAAATAAAAGGCATCCAAATTGGGAATGAAGAAGTTAAATTATCACTCTTTGCAGATGACATGATGCTATATATAGAAAACCCTAAAGACTCCACCAAAAAGCTATTAGAAACAATCAACGAATACAGTAAAGTTGCCGGCTACAAAATCAACGCACAAAAGTCCATTGCCTTCCTATATACTAACAATGAAATCTCAGAAAAAGAAATACAAAAAACAATTCCTTTTGCAATTGCAGCAAAAAGAATAAAATACCTAGGAATAAACTTAACCAAGGATGTGAAAGACCTATATGCTGAAAACTATAAGACATTTTTGAAAGAAATTGAAGAAGACACAAAGAAATGGAAAGACATTCCATGCTCATGGATTGGAAGAATCAACATAGTTAAAATGGCCATATTACCCAAAGCAATATACAGATTCAATGCAATCCCCATCAAAATCCCAATGGCATATTTTAAAGAAATAGAACAAAAGTCATCAGATTTGTTTGGAACCACAAAAGACCCCGAATAGCCAAAGCAATCTTAATAAAAAAGAACAATAATGGAGGTATCACACTTCCTGACTTTGGCTTGTACTACAGGGCTACAATAATCAAAACAGCATGGTATTGGCAGAAAAACAGACACATAGACCAATGGAATAGAATTGAGAACCCAGAAATAAAACCACATAAATATGGACAGATAATTTTTGACAAAGAAGCTAAAAACATACAATGGAGCAAAGACAGCCTCTTCAATAAATGGTGCTGGGAGAATTGGATAGCCACATGCAAAAGAATGAAACTGGACTGCTATTTGTCACCATGTACCGAAGTTAATTCAAAATGGATCAAAGACTTAAGCATAAGACCTGACACAATAAACTGCATAGAAGAAAACATAGGTACTAAACTTATGGACCTTGGGTTCAAAGAGTATTTTATGAACTTGACTCCAAAGGCAGTGGAAGTAAAAGCTAAAATAAACGAATGGGACTATATGAAACTTAAAAGCTTCTGCACAGCAAAAGAAACCATTGACAAAATAAAGAGGCCACCAACTGAATGGGAGAAGATTTTTGCAAACAGTGCCTCCGATAAGGGGCTAGTATCCAGAATATACAAGGAACTCATGCAACTCAACAACAAAAAAACAAACAACCCAATTGAAAAATGGGCAGAGGACTTGAAGAGACATTTCTCCAAAGAGGACATACAAATGGCTAATAGACATATGAAAAAATGCTCAACATCACTAATCATCAGAGAAATGCAAATCAAAACCACAATGGGATATCACCTCACTCCAGTCAGAATGGCTATCATCAACAAGACAAATAGTAACAAGTGTTGGAGAGGCTGTGGAGAAAAAGGAACCCTCATACACTGTTGGTGGGAATGCAGACTGGTGCAGCCGTTATGGAAGGCAGTGTGGAGGTTCCTCAAAGAATTACGAATAGAATTGCCATATGACCCAGCAATCCCTCTCCTGGGTATCTACCCAAAAAATCTGAAAACATTTAGATATAAAGACATGTGTGCTCCAATGTTCATTGCAGCTTTGTTTACGGTGGCCAAGACATGGAAACAACCAAAATGTCCTTCGATAGATGAATGGATAAAGAAGTTGTGGTATATATACACAATGGAATACTATTCGGCAGTAAGAAAAGATGATATAGGAACATTTGTGACAACATGGATGGATCTTGAGAGAGTAACGCTGAGCGAAACAAGTCAGACAGAAAAAGCAGAGAACCATGTGATTTCACTGATATGTGGTATATAAACCAAAAACAACAAAAGAACAAGAGAAACAAATGAGAAACAGAAACTCATAGACACAGACAATAGTTTAGTGGTTGCCAGAGGGTAAGGGGGGCGGGGGATGGGGGGTGGGAGATGAGGGTAAGGGGGATCAAATATATGGTGATGGAAGAACTGACTCTGGGTGATGAACACACAATGGGATTTATAGATGATGTAATACAGAATTGTACACCTGAAATCTATGTAATTTTACTAACAATTGTCACCCCAATAAATTTAATAAAAACAAAAACAAAAACAAAACAAAACATTCACTGTACTTTTGATCACGTCTTGTAAGCACATCAGATAATTGTGGTTGATAGAAGGGGATTGTGCCCAAGCTTGGAGAGGACAGGCTCATAGAGGAGGCAACAGCCATATTGTAGAAATTCAAAAGGGAATCAGGGACTTTTGGAGGCATTTTGGAGCCCTCTATACAGAGCATTAATTGATTTACTGTATACAGTTCATTAATTTGTGATGGAGTGTGTCCTTTTTGACCTCTGATTGCCCCTGTCTCTAATATATACAGGAGTCGACATGACATACAGCTACCCATTCCACATTCTGAGATTCAGTCTCTCAGCATCAGTTTGAAGATACGATAGCACAACACCTGGCATGACGCAGAACCTCAGTGGAGTCCATGACCTTCAGCTGCTTCTTGTCCTTTCTGCCTCTTTGTAAAGCAGGCTGAGAAGAGAGCTGCTGTTGGGTGGCCTCATTTTGGATTTGAGGTGTGCTCTCTGTGTGATCTTAGTTCCTTGACTTGAATAGTAATAATGGCATCTCCAGATAGAGGAGCTCTTCATCATGAGTTGTCAATAGACAACTCCAACATTTGTTCCTAAAGTACATCAGCCTGGCTATCAGAGAAACCTAGAGAATCTGTGGGGACACTGATTCTGTGGAGACTTTCTCTAAAGAGCACTGTTGGGAGAGGCATGGTAACCTCTCTCCTCTTCCAATGAGGAGGTCAGGACTGTCTCTCCCACCTCCACACCAAGCATGGGGACTCCCCAGGCCTTGAGGCCACCATGGATCCAGAGCAAAGGTCTGTGTGTGGGGAAATGGAATTGCTTGACCTGTGTGCTGAGGGTTTTGTGGGCAATAGACCAGCAATGACTTTCACCCGGAAAAGTCAAAAAATGAATTCAGGTCATAGCAGATTTGGTGACTTGGACCAACTCTCCTACTGAAATCCACTAAATTAATCTTGGTGAAATAATAAAAATAAAAAAGAATCTTCCTAAATGTTTATACTAGTTAACAAAATAACAAGATATGAATAACGTTTTTGTTAGTAAATGGACTGCTTATTTTGGTGTCATAGAGATATGGGTTAATCTCCCATATGTTGCTGACCAATTAGCAACCTCAGGAATGGCTGATCTAGGCACCAGGCTTTGAGCTGCCCAGTTCCCTTGCTCACATTCTGGGAGGTTCCATCCGCCTCCTATTTCAGGTTCCCTATATCCTCCTCAGCCTTCTTTTGAGGTACACAGCCAGGGAAGACAGGACGTATGGCTACAAATATTCATCTGCTCTTCGCTGTGGAAAGGTGAATTTGTTCACCGAGCTCAGATATCACTTTTTATATACACACAGGTACTTATTGACACCAGATCAGGCTTTTGAAAATCACATTTACCTTAAAAAGAAAAAGCCTTTTTCAAGGTCAGTTATAGGGAAAGAATGGCAACCACAAAGAACATAAAATTCTCTCAGCTCCCCTTTGGTCTCTAATATAAATTTCACAGAAGAAGACATGATGAGACAATATAATGACCCCTAGAAGCCTACAATATCGTTGGATCAAAAATAATGAGCACACACACCCCTTATCAGGACTGTGACCACATCCTTCCCATATGAAGCAACCTCGATCTTGAGTACTGACCTCAGCTTGGCTAGGCCTCAGCCTCAGCCTGCAGCATTTCCTGTGTTTCTCAGGTTGATGCCTCAGTATCAGAGGAAAAAGGAAAGGCATGCTGATGGCTATCAAATATATCCCCACAGATGCCACAAACTGTGCCCTAAATGTCTGGTCTGACATTATTTCCTATTGACTTGGGTTCTGATTTAGAGACTACGTATTTTGAAGTCCTTGATCATCTCACAGAGAAGGCAAGGTCCATTCTTTCATTTTCCAGGAATTTTCAGTAATTGTGAAAATCTCGGACTGAAGGTGCTGGCAATGACGAAAATGGAATTCATATCCATTCCACTTCTCCAGCTGCCATGGATAATGTGCTAGATGTCCTATGTGTCCTCATAAAAACCCTGTACTAAAAGTGTCTCATGGAAGAAAGAATTGATGCATAAAGGGGAACAGTCACCTATCTAAACAAATAATTTCAATTGCAGTACTGGGCCATTGTGAATATTCTTAGAATTTA
Organism: Rhinolophus sinicus; assembly: GCF_057876585.1. NCBI lineage: Eukaryota > Metazoa > Chordata > Mammalia > Chiroptera > Rhinolophidae > Rhinolophus > Rhinolophus sinicus. The sequence goes on along the minus strand of NC_142504.1, from coordinate 52,103,444 downwards.
TTAACTTTATAAGGCATTTATGGGCAAATATGGGTTGTCCCAAACTTGCTTCCCAATTCAGGAGAGGCTGGTCAGGACAGAAAGAGCAATCACTCAGTAAGACATGGCTAAGGACTGCCTTGGGAACATATCTGGAAGAGTTCCCTTTCTGGACAGTCTGCCCTAGAACCCTTCCCCCTAATGGAGGGGAAAAGTCTAAGAAAATCACATATCTTCTCTGTTTTGGGAACTTGCTTTAGTAGTAAATGTCATAGGTGAGGTATATGGAGAGGACTCAAAACTCCATATCTTGGACTTAAGTACACAATGAAAATGTGCAATGAGGATACTATTTTGGAAATTTGCACCCAGAATATTTTTTATTCTTGCACTTAAGTTAGGTCACCTTTAGCCCTTCCTCTGTTAAGAATAAACCAAGGGCTTTACCGCCCTTGGAAGCAAACTGTGGCTGTGCTCAAAACAAGTTCACTTTTTGCTCCTTTTCTTTTATTTATTTTACTCATGTTTATTAAGATATAATTGAGATATAGCATTTGATAAGTTTAAGTGTTACAACATGTCCATAAACAACAAAGAAAAGATAAACTAGTACTAAGACATCAAACAGAAAAATCTTCTGTACAACAAAGGAAACCATCAACAAAATGAACAGGGAACCTACGGAATGGGAGAAAAATATTTGCAAATTATATATCAGATAAGGGTTTAATGTCCAAAATATATAAAGAATTCATACAACTTAATAGCAAAAGGAGAAACATTCCAATTAAAAATGGACAGCAGAAGTGAATAGACACTTTTTAGAAAAAGAAGACATACACATAACCAACAGCTCCATGAAAAGGTGCTCACCATCAATAATCGTCAGGGAAATGTACATCAAAACCACAATGATCTATCTCTTCACACCTGTTAGAATGACCATTATAAAAAGACAAAAAATAACTAGTGTTGGTGAGGATAGGAGAAAAAGGAATCCTGTGCACTGGTGGTGAGAATGCAAATTGGGGCAGCCGTAATGGATAACATTGTGGAGGTTCCTCAAAAAATTAAAAATAGTACTACCTTATGAACTAGCAAACCCACTTTTGGGTATTTATTCAAAAGAAGTGAAATTAGGATCTCGACGCGATATCTGCACTCCCATGTTCATTGCAACATTATTCACAGTAGCTGAGATAGGGAAACAACCCAAGTGTCTGTCAGCAGATCAGGAAAACAGGGAATGTACACAATGGAATATTATTCAGCAATGAGAAGGAAGCATATCTTGCCTTTGTCACAACTTGGATGAACCTTGAGGGCATTATGTTCAGTGAAGTAAGTCATACAGAGAAAGACAAATACTGTATGATTTCACTTACATATGGAATGTTATAAAGCTAAATTCATAGAAACTGAGAGTAAAGTGGCGGTTCCCAGGGCCTGAGGATTGAGGAGATAGCGAGTATTGGTGAATGGGTACAAACTTCCAGTTATCAGGTTAACAAGTTGTGGAAATCTAATGCACAGCGTGGTAATTATAGCTAATGATACTCTATCATATACCTGAAAGTTGGCAGGTTCACTTTATGAGTTTCTCATGAGATAGTTGGCTTGAAAGTCAGGTTTAGTTAAAAAAAAGAAAGGGTTTTCTAAGTTTCCAAATTTCCTATTTACAGGTCAAAAGGCAAGCCTGGCAACTAACGAGGAACAGAGAAATTGACTAGAGGGCTGGATACAGATAACTGGGGATGTAATGTCAGGGCAGTGTTGTGAGATGAGGGCAAACCGTAAGTGAAGGTGACATTCTGGTTCCCTTTCTCCAAGGGTGTTATCCAGAGAGCATAGAAACTTCAGAGAAACCCAAAATAGACGGAGGGAGAATCTGAGACCATCTGGCTGATGTCAACCTTCTCCAACAACCATGGCAGGTAGAACAATGAACAGTGGAATGCTTTTGCAAAGACACTCCAAAGCAGCACTGCTTTTCCCACCATGCTGCACATAAGAGACCCAAAGGCCTGTCAGCGTCTCTTAGAGGGTGACGGGTGCTGAGGGGACCAGGGCACACAGGGCACGGGATTTGAAGGAGAAGCTACAGGGTGGGAACTTTGAACACAAAGGCATTGGGTGGAGTCAGTAGTGGTGGGTACTGGTCTGGTTATTGCACCAGCCAATTCAGAGGAAGAGGCCAAATCCCAGGACAAGCAGGGCAAAGAGCTGGGAGTCGGGGAGGACGAGAGGGTGGCAGGAGGACGATGCTAAGCACGCACACTCCTCCTGTATGAAGTGATGCCATCCTGGGGACTAGCCAAGGAAGAGAGAGAGACACAGAAAGCACAGAGAACGTACCAAAACAGACCGAGCTGACCTAAAAGTGGCTGTTCTGAACTGGAGGGGACTATTTCACATGCAGATGAAATGTAGTATCTTGTTTAAGAACATGGGTTCTAGAGTCAGACCCTCTGGCACAAATTACTGTTCTGCCTCTTACTCCTGTCAGGCCTTGGACAACATGCCTGCTCTGCCAAAGCCTCCATTTTCTCATCTGAAAAATGGGAACAAGTGTTACAGCACCAATGTAATAGGTTTGGTGAAGATTAAATGAGATAATAGGACCAAAATATTTGCAGCACAGTGTCTGACACACAGAATATCTTCAATTATTATGAGCTATTAATATTGTAAGTAAATAAAATAAAATAGCCTCTTTCATGAGTGTTTAAAATAATAAGTAAAAGATAAATTCTACCTTAGTTTACTTCTTTTTTGAAACAATTAATGATCAGAAAACTTTTTCCCCAGAAACATTTCTAAAGTGGCCATTTATCTTCCTTTTTGTTTCATAGCATCTAAAACTCTGTCCTATTGTTTAGGGATATTCCCACCTTATGAGTCTTGGTGAAAGAATGAATTCATCTCCCACGATAGAGATGGAAATGCCAGATACTTTTTCTCAGTCCTTCTTGCAGCTAAAGTTAGGTGGGCTCTACTGATTAGACGCACTCCCCACAACTGCCACCCCCCACCCCCAACCACACACACAAATGCTGCAGTTGTGGGATCAGGAAGGAAAAACCTGGCAGTTATGCAGGTGCAAGGAAACTAGTTCTGACGTGACCGTGGCTGCCCAAGCAGTGGCAGCACCCAGGTCCCAGAGCCAAGCACCCGCAGCTGCACTGGCACAGCCTGCAGCACCAGTGTCCCTCTGCTCCTCTGCCTTCTCATCCCAGGGTGCACCCTGCGCAGGGGAAGAGTGAGTCCCTTCCAGTTGTGGGCCACAGGCCTTCTGGTATACCTCCCCCTACCTCCTCCACATTCACCTTCCCGTTGTTGATCATCTCAGAAATGGTATTTATTGGAAAAGAGGACAAATAGGGCAGCTCCCTCAGGAGAGCCAGCTTCTTCCTCTCTTTTCTCCTTGTAAGGACCCAGCTTGTCTCAGTTCACATTTGCTCTACACAGCATGTCACAGGGCTGCACATAGTTTCAGGGACAACCTCTGTCCAGGGTTAATGGAGCTCTGATACATACGAAGATTTCAGAGACAACCATATGGGAATCTCAAAACACAAGTTTAGCTAAAAAAGGACGAGGAAACAAATTTCTCTAAATAAGGAAAAATTAAATGCTAATACCATGTGCCTGATTTCCCAGACTACTACTTTGAAATGGTCACCAAGGCATTCTAGCAATGAAAGTTTGGGGGAAATAAAATGTTTGACAGTATAGAGGAGTTAATGTTTTTAAAACTGATAGCTGTATTAATACTATCTAATAATTACTGAAAAGTTACCATATGCCAGAAACCGTACTAGGTACTATTCGTTATTTAACCTACATAACCTTTTAAGATAGGTGCAATTATTGCATCCATTTTCAGGTGGGGAATAGGAGGCACAAAGAGATTAAGAAATTTACACAGGCTGCTTCTAAGTGATAGAGAGGAACAGTGAATAGCTGCAGACATTGAAAATACTTCAATGACATGGGAAGTTGCTCAGGATATAAGGTGAACAGAAAAAAGAAGAATGTAAAACCCTATCCATATTCCACATGTAACTTAAAATATGCTTATGGTCCTCAGAATCATATTGATTATCATATACATGCAAAGAGGAAACGTAGAAGTTAACACACCATATTAATAATAGTTGTTGGTCTTGATGATATGATTATGGGCATCTTTCTTTTCATCTTTACCTTGTTTCTCTGAGTTTCTTCAATGAGCATCTTTACCAGCATGTCCCAAGCTACCTCAATGGCCACCTCACATTCATGTCAAAGAGATCCACAGGGTCCACCAGCCTTATCTTGAGAACCACACGGCAAGCATGAGGCCCACAGAAAAGAGTAAGCTCAGGCCCTCAGCCAGCACTAAAAGCCTACGATTCTTCCTGACCTACCACTTCCTTCCATTGCCCCAGTTTAGGCCATGCTCACTTGCTACTGAAGTGAGGTGTCTGGCCACCAAGTCTCTACTTTCCTGCCTTGTCTCTGAGGACACAGCCTGTCCACGGGATGTCACTGCTGGAAACATTCACCTTCTTGACCTTCTGGGCTCGTGAGTCACACCCCCTTACCAATTCAGTCTAGATGAGTGAACAAATAAATTCTTTAATGTTTCTTGTATTATCAGAAGTTCACTGGAAAATCTCTTTTTTTACATACAGTTGGATGTGGATTATCAAAATTGGAGCAGTCTCAGATATCCATTTCCACAGAAGTAAAGAAAAGTACTGACATATATTGCAATATAACAAGCACAGATTTTGTAAATGACATCATTCACTGGTACCGGCAGAAACCAAATCAGGCTTTGGAACATCTCATTTATGTGAGCTCCACCACAACCCCAGCTCGCCGTCAGAAACATGGAAATAAGAAATTTGAAGCAAGAAAGAATCCTCGAATTCTCACTTCAATCCTTACCATACATTTCATAGAAAAAGAAGATGTGGCCATTTACTACTGTGCTGGCTGGTTCATCCCACAGTACTAGAACCGTCAAGACAACCCGTACGAGATCCCCTCCTTGGATTTGTGCCCAGCCACATCCTTCCCAACAGTGGCAACCACAACAAGTCCCCAGCTGGGCTCCCTACCTCAGCCTCACCTTGTCTGCAGCATTTCCTGAGCTTTCCAGGAAGCCATATTGGATTATGCTTGCACTTTAGCTTCCAGCTGATCCCAGGAATTGTGCTTCCAAAGATTTACTTGACACTAGATCACAATGAGTTAGTCCTGTCTGGGGACTGAGAGCACACAAGTTGTAGCACTATCCATCATCTCACAATCCAGAGACTTGCAGTAAGTGGTCAAAGTTTCAGACTGAGAGAGGAAACTGCCGGAGACATTATTATCATAAATACTCAAGACAACCCCTCAGCAATATGACTAGTATTGGTCCATTTTACAACTAAAGAAATTAAGCTTAGAGAATTTAGGCTTCATGATGTGCCAAAGACAAGAAGTCCATGGTTTTTGAACGGGACTGTGAGATCACAATGAAAAGTTTAAGGATTGCAATGATTTGAGTAAACACTAGGGTATCTGGGGTAAATTAGGAATGAAGCAATGTTGTTTTTTCTGTGAGGTGTGGGGAAAATGTTTCTGCCAGCACGATGGCATCAGAACAGAGCTCTGAATTCATTGGAGCTATTAGATGAGCTCACTGTGTGAAACTATGTGAAAGAAGAGATAGAACATGAGAAGACCAGAAAATCTAACATTGTGTGTGTGTGTGTGTGTGTGTGTGTGTGTGTGTGTGTGTGTGTAAGTTCTCTGTTAGTGTTCTCAATTCTTTGAATATATTAGCTTCTTTAACACACACTACCTATAAAGTCTGTTCTGTTATCATCAAGCATATTTGAATCATGGGGTAAGTGAACTACTAAGTGGTTCAGTCACTTTTCCAAGTCACACAGCTGGAATGTGGCTAGTTGGCAGAGCAGGGTAAGGACCCAGATAATCTGGCTCTTCTAGACTGTTACACTAAACCACTTGTTAATTGCAGGACAATAAATAAAGAATTCATTGTTACCATCGACATACAGAAAACAGAATCAATCATTAATAATTTTTTCTTATTTTTGAATAATAAAAATACAGATTGAAAACACTGTAAAGGAGTTAGTATGTGCCAGGCACTATTATTTATACTTACGTTCATTATAATTTTTAGTGTGATTATATAGCTTTCTGAAGCCTCTGAAAGACATTTATTTAGGCAATTATAGATGTAGGAACTGAGACACAGAGCAACTAAATAATTCAGCTAATGTTAAGGCGGTAAATAAGTAGTATAAGAAGATGCTTATTTCATAGGTCATTAATAATGATATTCATATAAACTATTTAAGGACCTCATATATTTTCAAAATATAAAGTTCAATAAAAAATAGAATGTGAATCTATGAGTAAAATGTAAAATGAAATAAAAATATATTTTTTAAATTTTTAAATATTTATGAAAAAAATTTAAAATGTATAATAATCCAAGCAAACAAACTTATTAATATTTATAACAGTGTGGAGAAAAGAATTTAAAGTAAATGATAAGGCTTTTATTTTTATCATTTTGTAATATATCTACTCAGATTTTCTTCAATGAGTACCTATTACTTATCAAAGCTTCTACATTTACCAGCTTTGTGACGTGGGATGAGTCACCTTTGCTATAGTGTTCTTATCTCTCGAAGAAAGATAATAATACCACTAACTGTCAAAATTGAGAAGGAAACATGAAATAATAGGAGAAGACATTTAGAACAGTGTGAGCAAATCCTCAATTAATACTGGGAATATTAATTTTAAAGGCTTATTATTACATATAAAATGGACATCAATTAAAAATACCCCACAAAGTGTTCATCAGATGGTTCCAAGGTCCAGAGTGAGTAGGAGCCAAACCCATTCCCACAGGTTGCTCTGTCTGATATTCCTTCTAGGAATTTCAGCCCCGTCTTTTCTAAGGGGTACCCAGATTATAAAAGAAATTTGATTTCTCGGAGTTGTAGTCTATATGGTGACATCCCAATTAATTATAAAACAAAATGCTCCATTATATTTCATATCAGAATGACTATGACTTTGAAAATGAGGTATGAATAATGTCAATTTGACACTACGTTTTGCTTTTTTTAAAAAAATTGTAACATACTGTCCATGTTTCATGCTCTGAGTCCTGAATCCAAACAAATTAACAGAGGGACTAATTCTAATTTTATGATAGAAAAATATTCATTCACATCCCTGGAGCAATATTTCTATATTGTAGAAATTAAGGAGGAAATAGGTAAGTTTGAAACAGAATTAAGTCAACTCCAGAACTACCCCACCCCACAGACACATTCCTGTCAGATCATGAACTCATTCCTCCATCACATCAGCACTACTGGTCGTCAGAACTGACTAAACTGCCCAGCTCGGCAGGGGTCATGAAGACCTCCACAGGACCACCTGACCCACAGCTTCCTTCTCTCATATCCTACGCCCACTGACCTGGACACTCCAGGGTCCTCTTCCCTGCCTTCTGCTTGGTCACACAGTAAGGTAGACAGGAAGATGTCACTGCTGGGAACATTCATATTTTTCTTCCTCTGGGCTTGTGAGTTGCTCTTCAAATAGTTCAACATAGATGAGAACTGAAAGAAATTCTTTCTTGGTTCCTTTTCCTATGTCAGATGTTCATGGAAATTTCCACTTTTTGTTTGCAGTTGGACATGACAGTTAAAGTTGGGGCTACCTAAGATATCAATTTCCAGAGCAACAGAAAGAGTGTTCATATCTTATGAAACTCTATATCTTTGAAACTACAGTTATGGACTGGTATCGGTAAACACCAAACCAAATATGGCACAATTGGTCTATCATCTCAACAAAAATCCCAGTTTCAGTTCATGTAGGAGAGAAAAACAACACGTTTCAGGTAAGAAAATGTTTTCAAATGTCTACTTCAGTCCCCATCACAAACATCATAGAAGTAGATGTGGCCATTGACTGCTGTGCTGGTGAGACCCACAGCACGAGCGGTGCCAAGATGACCCAACCACAGCGTCTCCTGTGTCTCTGCCCCACCACAGCCTTCCCACAGGAGCAAACTCAACTAACTGCTGTCTTTGTTTTCTTCCTCCACCTCGTCCTTCTGCTGTACTTCTGAGTTTTCCAGGAAGCCAGCTTGGTTATGCTCACACATTAGTCTCCACTTTAAGCAGGAAGCATTTCTGACCATTATGTTCTCAAATTTTCATTTGCCAAGACTTCCCAATGAATGAAGGTCTTGTCTGGGAATGAATGGACACAGACCCCTTTTATTATATCACCATCCAGATACTTCCACTAACTTGAATGGCTCAGACTGAGGGAGGGAACCATTGTGCATCAGGACTCCTATTACAGACACATTACCACATATAATTATCACAACACCTCTGCCATTTATTAGTGTTTGCCCATTTTACAGATCAAGAACTTAAAGCTTAGAGAGGTAAAGTAATTGGTCAAAAACAAAAAGTCCATGCGTTTTAACTGGAACATGAGGCTACCCTGAAAATTTAAAGATCACAGTTCTATTACATAGTTACACAAGTAATTGTGGGTTTTGCAATTATTTTCAACCATTTAAACTGCAATTACCTTTGCACCAAGCTAATATAACAAACAGAATATTTGAGGTAAATTTGGGATGGAGCAAATGTCTTTTTTTGGGGTGGTGGGGAGAGGAGGAACATGGTTCTTCACTTCACATTCAGAGCTGTGTCAACATAATGTCATCAGAATACAGGTGTGAGCCACGGGGGCCATTAGAGGAGCCCACCATATTGTGAGTAACCCTTAGTTCTGCCTATGAAAGAAGAGAATGGGCCACGAGAAGAACGGCCAATCATTTTGTGTTTAAGTGAGTTCTCTATTAGTGTTCTCAATTCTTGTCACATGTGAACTCCTTTAATATTCACAGTAAACTGTGAGGTCTCCTGTGTTATTATGGTGAACCCCATTTGATTCATGAGGTAATGAGACATTATGTGTCTCAGGAGCTTGTCCAAATCACACGGCTGACATGTAGCAGAGTAGGGTGGGACCCAGATAATCTAACTCCAGAGTCTGACCTCTTGATCATTAGAGGAGAAAAAGAAGTGCTATGTATTGTTCCTACCCCCACAGAGAAAACAAAAATAACCTTTGTGGAACATTTGCTGACACACTTATTATTTTGTAGTGAATCCTGTGACTGGGATTTGAATTATTAAGAGTCTTCAGAAATATGTGAAATGCCAATAAGTTAATTTGTGTTCCAAAATACGAAATAATAATTTTATTGTTTCATGATGCCACCTCTGAAATAAGCATGAAACAAATGAAGACTACCCTTTAGTGAATGTATTCTTACATAGTACATCTGGGGCACCCCTTGTGGGTATATGGACATCACCTTGAATCTGTGCCATATAAATTCCACTACGAATTTGATAATTTCCAGGGTCATGGCAGCATATTCATCCCCATCATCCCCTCTTCTTAGGACCCAGGTCCTATTAATCAATTCAGGGTGACCATTGAGGGGAACAAAGGAATGTCACAGGGAAGGCTGACATAGAATCAGCTTATCAGCCTCTCTACTCCTACCTCTGAGGCATGCAACCTTTTGTGATTATGTCCTATCTGTGTAATTCCTGACCATCATATTATCTCATGTGGACCACAGTTGATTTTTGAGCCTATATAGGGCTTTACTGGTTACCTAAACTTTTAATAAAAGCAAGGGTATAGAGCAAGACCTGAAAGAAACACAAAGAATCTGAGGACATAGGCCCTTTTCAGACAGGAATGCACAGGCAAGCTTGTCAACATATCACTGCTACCTTCTCTATATGCTTGTCTCATCTAGTACTCAAAAGAGCCTCGCAGAGCAGAAATGAGGTCTCAACAGGGAGACACGCTCCTGTGTTCAGTTGTTAGAGAAAGAATCTCGAGCAGCTTTTTATATGTCAGACTAAATGACTAACAAGAGACACCTGATTTACAATGCGTTTGAAGGATAGAATACTATACAGCCACTGAGAACAATGTTTTATGGATTTGTTAATAAAATCTAAAATGATTCACAATGTAACATAAGGAAAAATTCATGAGTATATAATAACCTCTTAAAAATACAAATGTTTTTATTGATAGTAGAATAATAAAAGGGGAAGGGAATTCTCCAAATTTTTAAGAATAATTGTTCCTGAGGAAATAGATGATTTTATTTCTTCTATGTATTTTGATTAACTTAATATGTTTTCCTAAATGAGTTACTATAGTTTTCTTGTAAAAAAAACACATTTATCAAAGTAATTTTCTCTTGTTTGATAATAATACTAATAATGAGATTTCATAATATCACTGAAGACTCATAATGTTCCAGGTACTAATATTTGAGCGTTTTATGCATTAGGATCCCATAATCTAATAACACCTCTAGAAGATATATACGTACGCAAGGTATATATGTGGAAAATGAGGCACAAGAAGCTTAAATAACTCAGCCAATGTCAGATAAGGGTTAAGTGGTATAGGAAGGTATTTAACTATCTGTGATCTTTAAATAATATTCACATAGATTATTTAAAGACCTGCAACATTGCTCAGAATAAGTTAACCAAAGGAAGAGAAAATAAAGCCCAATAGACAAATACCACTTTATATATATACATATATATATGTGTGATCTTATTTCTATCCATAAATATGTAGAGGAAAATTCGAAGTAAAAGATGGCTGCCTTTTACTGTCACTTTTTACACCTCATTTTACTCAGATTTTCTTGAATGTACACTTACTTATCTGAGTTTTCGTATTTCCCAACTCTGTGTCTTTGAATGAGTCACTCACTTTTCTTTTCCACTGTCCTCCTTGCCAAATGGAGGTTGTCATAACACCCTCCTCAAAAGATTGCTGAGAAGATAAGTAAACATTCAGAACAGTGTCTGACAAATCCAGGATATTAGATGCAGTGTTAATTTTATAGCTTATTATTACATATCAAACATAACATTGCTTTGAAAATACTCCTGCATGTGACATAATGTTCAGGAGACACTTGCAAGGTCCAGAGTGAGAAGAAGCTGATTTCCAGATTGCTCTGTCTCCTATATCTGCCAGCTACTGCAGTGTAGTCCCTTCTTGGAGGCATCCAGATAACAAGCGAAATTTGATTGCTCGCAGTCATAATCCACATGGTGACATCTCAATTAATTAAAAAAAGCATAAAAATACTCCAGTACTTGTGCATATGGCATATTAAATAATGTCAATGAGGTATTTCAGTGTCTGATTTTTGTGGTGTCATGTTACAGAAAAATGAAGGTCAGGTTTCATACCCAAGTCCTAAATCAACAGCAAATCACAGAATGATAGACATGGGGGCTGAACACGGCAGGTACGTCTTCATATTTCTGAAGCAATGTTTGTATGGACTGGAATTGAAGGGGGAACAGTGAGAGGGTATGAGGACCGTCCCTCTGTCACACACTCAGATAAACACATCCATCTCCAGAGTTTCCTTCCAGATCATGAATCCTCTTACCTGATCTTCCCAGCACGCATGGGATGCAGGAAACCCCAAAACTGCTCAGATCTGCAGCAGAGCATGAAGAACCCAGGGACATATCGGAGCCACCGCTTCTTCTGAGAAACCAGAACCAGCCCCGCCCTCCTACAACTGGGCTGAGACCTTTTGCTAACAGGGACCTCTCTTTCTTACCTTCTCCCTGGGGAGCAAGCCCAGCGTACAGGATGCAGCTACTGAATGCTCTCATCTTCTCCTCCCTCTTGGCTTGTGAGTTGCCCCCAATCACTTCAGTCTACATAGAGACTGAAGAAATTATTTATTGTTACCTCTTTATATTTCACTTGTTCATGGGAATTTATTTATTTATGTTTGTATATATTTATGTATTTATGTATTTTGCTTACAGTTGGCTTTGGGCAATTAAAGTTGGAGCAACCAGTAGTATCAATTTGCAGAACAAGAGATAAGAGTGCCTACATATCTTGTAAGATGTCCACTGAAAACATTAACACAGACTACATACACTGGTATCGGCAGAAACCAGATCTGGCGATAGAACACTTACTGTATGTTGACTCGAGAACCACTGTTTCAAATAACTTCGGTGGGAAGAAAAACAAACTTCAGGCAAGTAAAAGCTCTCTCACTTCTATCTTGACCATAAACTTCTTAGAGCAAGAAGATGAGGCCATTTACTACTGTTCCTGCTGGATTGATACCCACAACGTTAGAGCTGCCAAGACAACCTCCACAACAACCATCTTCAGGTCTGTGCCCACCCACATCCTTCTCAGTCTGGGCAACCACAGAGGTGGCACAGCGGGCCACCCAGCCTGAGCCTCCCTCCCTGCAGATTTGAATCCTGCATGTACTATCTTTCTGTTTTTGTTGCTGTTTTTCCTGTACAGAGATTACCTATAAGTTACACGGCTCAGACTCACAGAGGAAATCATCAAGGGCCAGAAACCATGGTGGAATTTCACCTTATGTCATCATCACAACACTCTTGCAATCTAGTGATCATGTTTCCCACTTCACTTTTAATAATTTGAGGCGTAAGGAGATAAAATTACTTTTTAAAACCCAAACCCCATGCTTCTCCAACTTTGCCAGGCCATCCTGAAGAAGTTCAGTGTTGATTGCCACCAGGCATTTTGGGGTGGATGTGAGATGAAGCCTCTCCTCCAGGAGGAAGAGGATTACTCAATCGATCCTGAGGGACTGTGTCACAGCACGACCGCACACTTCCTTCTGCACAGGCCTCACATGCCGCTGGGAGTGTGAGGTACTCACCCACGATGGACAGTCCCGTCAGGATCATTTGCCCGGGATTCTGCTGGGAGCCTTGGAGGGTCACGGTGGTCATTCACTCAGAACTGCTGCTCTTTCTCAGGCCCTGTTCTAATTCATATCATGTTTGTGACAATCTGTTGATCTGCTATTATAATTCGTGTTTTGTAGATGAGGAAACACAGGCATAGAGACGTTATTTAATTTGTCGGTGGTCTCTGAGGTATCGAGTGGCGGGCTGAGTTTCTAGCTTCAGTGTCTGTCCTTGTAACCACCATGCCACCTGCCCCTGAAACACTGGCAGTAGAAATGGCATCTAATTGGTAGTTTCTACAGCTAAAGAGAAAACAAATTCTTATTCACAAAATAATTACTGAAACAAATAGGTTAGTATTCTCAGCTGAGTCTTAATTAGTGTTGTCTTTTTAGAAAAAGTATAAATTCTATGGCTGTTTGACTTTAGAAATATAAAACACTAACAAAATATAAAAATAACAACAATAACATATTATTTCTTATTTTTTTGAAATAATAGAAGTAAATAAAAAAGAAATATTTTCCTTTAAGACATTTTCTAACAGGACATCTGCCCCTGACATTCCTGAAACACAACCATGCCTATTCATTTATGAACTGTCTATGACTGCTTTTGAGCAGAGGAGAGTAACCATAATGGAGATCATTTGACCCCCAAAGCTGGAAATATTGGTTATCTGACCATCTACAGAAAAATTTTCCAGCCTCTGATGTGCAATATAGTTAGTGTAACTATAACTAAAATTCAAGATGCAATAAGAGAAAACATTGATCAATTTTACTACATGAAAATAAAAAGGTTTATGTGGTAAAAAGCAACATAAGTAAAATCAAAGGACCAATCAGAAACTATTAGGAAATATTTGCAACCTGTTCAGCAGATAAAGGCCCACTATCCCTAATGTAAAACTACATTATAAAAATGAAGAACGAAACATTTAAAATATCCTATAGGAAAACAGCAAAAGACATAAGAAGCCAATTCATGAAGAGAAATATAAAAAGAGGTTCAACTTTACTTATAAGAAGATAAATGCAAATTAATACTATGTGGTGATACTATTCCTCACCCATGAAATTGGCAAGAATTTAAAAGTTTGACAATACACTAAGTTGCTGAAGCTATGGGGGGAAATAGGCACTCATACGTTGCTGGTAAGAATGCAAAATACAACCTTTTGTAAGGGAATTTGGAACTATCTAACAAAATTTCATATGCATTTACCTTTCACCTAGAAAAAAAAAAAACTTTAAAAATTTACCCTAAGGTCCAACTTTCGACAATATGAAAATACATATGCATAAAGTTAGTGATTGTGTAACCACAAAACATTGGAAATTACTTAATTATCCAAAATAAGAGGTTGATTGATTATTTTATGAGACATGTACAATGGAGTGCTATACAGCTGTAAAATGAAATGAAAGGTGCAAAATTATCATAATTCTATACACAGTTGACCCCTGAACAACTTGGGAGTTTCAAAAACCCGTGAATAACTGTTTTTTTTGTTTGTTTGTTTTGTTTTAGCACTGATAATCTTTTTTTTTAAATTTTATTAGTTTCAGGTGCACAAGACAAAGCAAAACTTAGACTTTTATCATTTATATCCCTCACACTGTATGAACCCCCTCCCCCCCATCCACTATCCCTCTGCAGTGAATAACTTTCGATTCTCCAAAATCTTAACTACAATAAGCCCTTGGTATCCATGGGAGATTGGTTCCAGGATCCTCCTACACATATCAAAATCTGCAGAAGGTCAAGTCATGGATACAAAATGGTGCAAAACAATGCATACACTTGTCAGTCTGCATCTGCAGATTCCCAACTGTGGGTTGAAAATAATATTTTTGGTTAGCTGTTGGTTGAATTCACAGATGCAATACCCAAAAGCCAACTGTATTTATTGAAAAACATCCACGTGTCTGTGGACCTGTGCAGTTCAAACCTTTGTTGATGAAGGGTAACTCTATAGGAAATTAACAATAGGAAATTAAAAATTTTTTAATAATACTGTTTATGATGGCAACAACAACAGTATCAAAAAAACCTATATAATATTTAGAGATAAATTTAACCAAAAATGTGAAGGATTTATTTGCTGAAAACTACAAACATTTGGTGAAAAATTATGAAGAAGAATTAAATAAATGGAGAGACATACCATGATCGTGGATTAGAAAACTCAATATGTTGAAGTTGTCAAACTATTTTCAAATTGATAAATAGACTTAATGTAATCCCAATTAAAATACCAGGAGGATTTTTTTTTTTTTTTTTTTTTTTGTAGAAATCAATAAGCCGGTTGTAAAATTTATATGAAAAGTCAAAGGACACAGAATAACAAAACACTTGTGAAAAAATTAAAATCTTAGGCATACTATTAAGCTACAATGATCAACACGGGGGGTACTGATGAAAGGATAAATACGTAGACAAGAGGAACAGAATAGAGAATCCAGAAATAGGCCCACACATAAGTGGTTAACTGATTTTTAGCAAAGATGCCAGGGAAATACGTCAATGGACAAAGGACAACATTTTCACAAATAGTTTTGGAACAATTGTTTGTCTATGTGAAAACCAAACAAACAAAAACAAAACCTCAATCCACATCAAACATCATATATAAAAATTGGCTCAAAATGGATTACAGGGCTAAATGTAAAACCGAAACCATTACACTTCTAGATGAAAATACAAGGTGGCAAGAGAAAATCTTTGCCACCTTGGGTTAGGCAAATATTTCTTAGGACGCAAAAAGAAGAATCATACAAGAAATATTTGATGTGTTGCACTTTCATCAAGATTAACATTTCTGCTCTTTTCAAGATGATAAGAAAATGAAATAGAAGCCACAGCTTAGGAGAAATTATTTTTAAGACACATAACAGAAAAAAGAAAGTTGTCTAGAACATACAAAGCTCTCTCACAACTCAATAATAAGATAAGCAACCTCAATCAAAAACTGAGAAAGAGGGTCAGCATGTTTTCAGATATATAGAGAACTAGCAATGACATTGCACCCCTCTTACAACAACATTACAAAAAAAAAGGATAACCTGAAAATAGTGACTTTATTTGAGCCCTTCAGAGAACTGTGGTTGCAGGGCAAAAGAGTTACTCAATTTGGAAACAGACAGTCATTTGCAGGAAGAAACAGGAGTGAGCATTTACTTACCTTGGACAGATGCTGTCAAACACCAGTTCGGCTGGTCAGAAGGTTAAACTAGAAATTTGTAATAAAATAATAAGTGTGAGTATGGACTAGTGGAAGTGTGTAAACACTTAGGGCCACACATACAAGGTATTTCCCACTACCTTTTAAGGTTTTCTCCAGGAAACCCCTAAGATTCTTGAAGGGAAGATCAGGGAGAATGCACAAGAAAGCTTCCCCTTTGGTGCTAGCTGCAGGAGGAACAGCAGCTACTGCTAAAACCCACCCAGACCTAATGCACCCAATTCCACTGTAGGGGAAAAAAAAAACCACACAACTTAATTTTCAAGAAAAGGTACAGATGGAATTCCATTGCAGTTGAAGGAGGGAAAAGGAGGCCCCGACCAAATCTTTGTCCAGAACCATCCGCTATTTACACAAAGTGACAAGATTTCATCTGCAGAAGGATGGGCATCAAAACCATGGCCTGAAGGAAGTGGATACCTACTGCAGGTGGGGGAGAGAAAGAGGATAAAAAATGTTCTACCTCAAAAAGAGGGCAAGAACATTTGTGAAAAACACATTCTCAAGACCCAGTTTTACTGTACCTGTTTATGATTGAGTCCTAACCCATATATCAGTGAACATCCCTCTTCTTCTCCTCTCACCAGCATGCTAACAAATCTTGAGTAAAAATAACAGTGAAACAGAGCTAAGGGCACTTCAAGAGACAGGCTGTCTCTGGGGAGCAGAACAAAGGGAAGACTCAAACCCAAGTGAGAGTGCGGCAGGATGAGTAGCCTAGGAAATTCACAACGCCCTCCAGGATAAAACATGAGGCACCTCACTGGTTACACAAGTAACAAGTGATGGTATCCAGCACCTGCAGCTGGAGAAAAACTATACCCAGTTTCATCCAGCAAGGCTAACGCCCTTGACTTGGACCTAACTGTTAGGTAATTACAATGTCATTATAATCTCATTCACATTGCAGTTATTACAATGGGACATTACCAAAATCTGCCCCCTGAAAGTATGAAGACCTATGGTCAGGATTTCCTCAGTGCAATTCAGTCTCTGAGTTCCCCAGCACTTCCCTCTCAAGTGTGTATTTTCAATTCAATAAACTGCCTGTGTTTTCCTGTATCTGTCCCACTCTTGAATTCTTCCTGATGCATAGACAAGAACCTGGTCACTGCTGTTCTGGGTTGAGTCCTTTCTTGGACATCCCTGTGAGCCTCCAATAACAAGAAGTCAAACACAAAGTATGACCAGACACATTTTAAGTCTCTGAACACCACCAACAACAAACTCCAACCTTGCTGACTAAACAACAAACTTCAAACCAAGTCTGACTCCCGACTAGATTAAAACAAACACCCACATTAAAGGCCGAGAACACAGAATGGTGCACTCATTTTCAAACATAAAATATATTTACCTCAGTATCTATTGTACCATACAGCATGTCCAGCTGCAACCAAACATTTCAGAAGAAGCACAGTCTGAATATGCAGAGCAATCATCAGTACCAGGTTGAGACATGACACAGTTGCTGACACTAACAGAAGGGAATTTAAAATAAGTATGATTAACATGTTAAAGTCTTTAATGGAAAAGGTAAACAACATGCAAGATCAGATGGGTAATTTCAGCAGAGAAATGAAAATTATAAAAAAAGAATGAAAGGAAATGCAATAAATTAAAAGCACAGTAAAAGAAATGAAGGAGGCCTTGGAAGCCCTCACCAGTAGACTCAATAGAGAGAGAGGAAAATAATATAGCAACATGAAGATAGCCCACTGGAAATTACCCAGACTGCAATGCAAGGTGAATAGATAGAGGTATAGTGAGCAGATAATCTTAAATTAAATCATAAAAAGTACAGACCTGTGGACACCATCCAATTTGTCAACACATTTATAACTAGAATCCCAGAAGCAAAAGGAAGACACAATGGTAAAAAAGAAATAGTCGAAGAAATAATGGCTAAAAATCTTCCAGAATCAGAGAGATACCAAAGAAAAGACAAAGAAAATATCTTGATGGCAGTCAGAGGGGATAAAAAATGGAAGAGTTCACAGTGGTAAGATGGTTCAGTTGGTTAGAACACAAGCTCTGAAAAAGAATGATGCTGGTTAGATTCCCACGTGGGCCAATGAGCTGTGCCCTCCACAACTAGATTGAAGAACAACAACTTGGAGTTGATGGGTCCTGGAGAAACACACTGCCCCCAAAGTTCCCCCCACAAAAAAAAATAGAAGACTTTTGTCAGAAACTATGCAAGCAAAAGACATTGGAGTGAAATCTCTAAAGTATTGGAAGAAAAACTGACAGCCCAGCAAAAATATATTTCTCTCTGCATCTGCCTCTCCTTCTTCTTCCCTTCCTCCCTCTCTGTCTCCCTTTCAATTTTAGACCATAAAGGACTTTATAGTCCTTTAACAAAAAAATGGTGTCTTTACACTAATGTAATCATCAGATGGTAATAATCACACAGTAATGACAGAAATCTGCCAATAAATTCTGTTAGCAGACCTATTTCCACAGGACGTTTTGGGGAAAAACCATGAGCCCCACTTGCTGCGGGCTATGGGTCTTAGCTGTGTGTGCAGAGCACCACTTCCTCTTACTAAATCAGCCCTTGGATTTGCTCTGTCAACATCCCATTATTCAATCACCTCAACTGACAAGTGCTGGCAGCATGCTGCTCCTGCCGCAGGTCATGGTGGTGGCATCCCTTTGGACTTGTGAGTGGATTTACCCAGGGGACATCTCATTCATTCAAAGGGAAATGAGAGAAAGCAGGACAGCCAAATTAGCCCACTCAGGTGGAAGAAAGCCACAGGGCCATTCAAACTAAGCTGACAAATTCCATCCGTTACCTTGAATTCTTCAGGAAGAAAATGGAAACTTCAGACCCCAAGATTTTCATTAATAGAGAACAAATGTGTACCATTTTAATCAATGTCAACGTTTTACTAACTTTGCTTTTGTTTTTGTTTTAGATACAGGTGGAGACATTCGAATAACACAAGTCATAACATCCATTACCAAGAAAATAGGAAACACAGCGTTTCTTGAATGCCAAATAAAAAGAGATATTTTAACAAAGAGTAGATATATACACTGGTACCGACAGAAGCCAGACCAACCACTAAAACGAATTCTGTATATTTCCTCAAATGAAAATGTTGTCCATGAGCGAGACGTTAGTGAGGAAAGATACGAAGCAAGGAAACAGAAGAGTGATTTGTTGGTGAGCCTCAGGATACACCGTGTTAACGAAGCAGATGCTGGGCTGTATTACTGCGCCTGCTGGGATACACTGCATGGAAACACTCACTGTCACTGAGCAAAAACCCTCCCATGCGTCGCACCTGTGCAAACACACACACCTCCTCCTACTTTCTACCTCTCAGAGGGACGTGACTGCTGTCTATAGAGACGTTTTTCCTGCACATGTGTACTGAGCAAGATATGAGCTCGAGCCAAAGGACCCAATTTGTGATGCTTCTTTCAGTTCGGTCACTTTATCATCTATACTCACCTCTCTGGAGCCCATGCTGGCTTTTCTAAGTGTCCCCAATTGTCTCCGCCTCACCATCTATAGGAAGCCACCTGGGAAGGATGCCATAATCCAGTGTTCAACATGGTTGTTGTCTTGAAAAATGAATGAATGAATGAGTGAATGAGTTGTGGAAGATACAAGGGCTTTTGAGTGACATATACATGGGTTTCATTTTCCTGCTTCAGCCTCTTATTTACAGCATGACCTAGGAAAGTCACTAAATTGGTTATAGTGTGTTTTGTCCATGTTAAGTGGACGTAGTAGTAACAACCATACAGAGTTGCTGAGGATTAAACGAGGTTTCATATATAAAAATTTTAACATCGTGTTCAACAAATCACAGTGTCCTTTCCCGTTATCACTAAATCACTTCGCTGAACCATCTCAGGAACTCTAGAAATGCTATCTTACATTGTCCTCCAAACAACAGTAAAGTGTAGCTTTAATTCTGAAAAGCTAAGAATTGTGAATAGGAAAAGAGTGGAGGGAAACAAACTAAGGAGATTTTTTTTCACTCCAACATCTTTCTTCATTCATAACACAGTATAGTAACATCATGGCATCTAAAGTAATACCTACAGTAATTGGTGATATTTGCTAAACTTTGTGAACTTTATGCAAACTATTGATTTATAAAATGTACGTATTTCTACTTACAGTGGGAATATTATCTCATATGTTATTATAAAGTAATACTTTCCTTTAAATATCATGATAGTCATACATAGCTACCCGCATTCTCACAAAATATGGTGAAAAATTTATAACTGAGGAAGTTAAAAGAGCTCAAGGATAGGCATATTTGAAGCAACATTTTAAGGAAAAATGGGAGGAAATTGCTACCAAGGCAAAGTTATCACTGAACTATTATAACATAGGTTTTTGTATGTGGTCTTCTGGGATCCATAGTTCCTTTATACCAGGAACATGATAAAATAACACCACGACAGAGCTTACTGAGAAGGATTTCCATTGGTTCTAAAGCAAACCTTCCTCTTCTATCACTGCCTCTTAGAACAAGGGCTGTCCCTGCATCTCACATCCTTATTCACACCCCGAGGAGTGTCCATTCTGACTAGTCACTGGCAATGCCAACCCTGTGTATTTTCCTTTTGTCTTTGGCTTGGGTTTGTAGGTTGACTTTTCTCCTTTCTTGTCGTGTCATTATTTTCGTGTCCAGAGTCAACCTTGCCAGTGCATCTGAGTTCTCTCACTTGCTTTTCAGATGGAGACAGCAAAATGAGAATATCTCAGTATCAACTCTCCCTTACCCGGACACCAGACAAAACAGTGCACATAAGCTGCAAGCTATCTGGGGTTCCCCTTGAGAATGCCATTGTGCACTGGTATCAACAAAAAGAAGGGGATCTTCTGAGACGAATCCTTTATGGTTCAACCAAGAGTTACAAGCAAGACACACCCAATCCCCGCTTGGAGGCAGACACGAAAGAGAATGGAGTCTTTTACCTGATAATCAATAAGGTCATCAAATCCGATGAAGGCACCTACTACTGTGCCTGCTGGGATCTCACAATGTCACAGAGTCACAAGGGACCTGTAAGAAAACCTTCCGTACTGCCAACCCTCCACTCTTGTCACCGAGGAAGAACCACAAACGGCTCTTCAATGATCTTGATCATAAGTTCATAGACTGTGTGGACAGGAAGGGCCCTTAGGACACAGCTCAATGCCCACACTTGAAATGAGGAAACTAGGGGCCAGAGATGGCAAGTGACTTGTTCAAAGTTAGTTAACCACAAAGGTGGGGATGCACCTGCATTTCAGGTTTTCAGTCCAGTGTCTTTTCCTGCCTCTCTCTCATGGTCAGTGTTGAACTTCTTTAGCAAAATCGTACTCCTTTTGAAAGGAACCCCTAACAACTATGCCCTGTCTTCATAAGTGATGACCCTAGAACCCGACATAGTCTGATTTGCAGGCAAGTATGTGACTCTACACTGTTGATAAGGGATAAAACTCACCAGGTGACGGACTCCGACTCCGTGTAGCTCCATGTTGTTTTCCCAGGGCTACTTACTTCCCTTCGTTTCTGTAGTCTCCCATCTGTTCTGAAATGCTCAACCGTTAGAATATTCTCCATGGCATACACACCAAAATACAGGTATCTGGGAGGTGGAGATTGACGTTTCATGAATGTATCTATAAATCTTTCCCAGTTACAGGAGGATCTGCCAAACTAAGGCCTAAGTTCCCTGTTCTTCACGCTGATACCTGCACCAGTCCTGCCTGGAGGGTCATGTACTGGGTTCTTAATTTGTATGAGACCTGAGACAATAGACAGGAAACCCTGGGAATTGAACTGTCATTGACCAGGAAGTAAACCACAAACCAGGCCAAACCACATGGGGCACCACCTGAGACTATAACTGGGGGTCCAGAGAGCCCCTACCCAACCTCTTAGATCCATGCAGAGAACTCCCACTTCTCTCTCTCTCTCTAACTTAATGAAGTTTAGAAACTCTTTTTCCCCCAGCTACACATGCAAGGTAATCAGAAAGCCCATGACAGAAATAACTACTTAATCCAAATAATGTTTATAATTTGAACTGTATGACCTGAATGTTCCCATGGAATCTCCTAGTGTAACCTAAGGACATGGGAAAAGAATCTAAATTGTGGGATTTATTTGGATATTTGAACTAAATTAGATGCAGTCCTCACAGATTTTTTTACTAGGTGCTTGCATTGACTGCCCATTGCTTTTAGGGTATGCAAATCAACCATTTCACTTACTTTTTACTTAGCTTGCTATTTTCTATGATTCTCAGAAAGCAACAGCCAATATCCTGTGCTTGACCATTTGAGATACAGATTTTCTAATTTATCTAGACCTGGAATAGACCTGGAAACTGTCCCTGCCACACACATCTTTCCAACTTCACCCAAGATATGTGAAGTATTTGAAAGAACAGAATTTGGGATCTGGTGAATTTGAACTCAAATCCCTGCTCAGTCTGAATTCCTTAGCTCCCAGTTTCCCCTCCATCTTATAATAGTAATAACCATTGTAGAGTTAAAGCTGAAGAGGGATACATGTATGGATGGTACCTAATTCATAGCAGACTGGAAATTTATGAATTTTCATTCCTTTTACTAGCAAAGAACACAGAGCCATGGCTTGTTACTTTGGAGTGGGGGCGGGGGCGGGGGAGGAAAGGAAAAGAGATTTTGAGCTAAGGTAGAATGTTTCTTCCTCATGAGAGATTCTTCCACATGCAAGTGCCTTTCATGCATACTGTTCAAAACCAGCAAACAAACATTTCTTGTTTACAAAAAGAAAAAACAAGTGCTTCATCCAACACGTTTGACTGTGGGTGCTGTGTAAATTAAGAAGCATCTGAATTGTACATAGTGGCATGTAAAGTACCCAAAGTTTAAAAGATTCCTAAGACTCTAGGAGAAAACGAAGTTCAAATGAAGACAGATGGTAAATTGCTAAAGGGAAGAACCTGCTTGAAAGTGAAATGATTGGGCCTCTGCCAATCTCTGCGTTGAGTTTTAATAAACAAGTAAACTCAGTACTTTCCAATGATCTATTGTACTATTTAGAAACATACCTGATTTCATCTAAGTGATAGGTGAAATCAACATTATATCAGACTGTGAAAGCTAGTGGCTCACAGATAGTATGAGATTTTATGTCTTGTACATGTCTGATAATATGTTCATGTTTCTTTAGGATGGCCTTTGGCCATCTTTCTTATAGAAATTTCTGGAACTTATTCACGTACCAGAATTTAATTAAAAGCCATAAAATTTTCTAGAAGATAAACCAAGATGAAAAGGATGTATAAATTAATATTTTTGTTTCAAAATGGCAACCACAGCCTTAAACAAAACATAAGATGTATCTGCATAGATTTTGATGGTCTACCAAATTTGGTTGAAGTTGGTCAAGTATGAAATCATCATCAAACCTGAAAAAGTGATGCAAAACTTCAAGCAATTCAGCTGAAACTTGTGTTTGACTTCACTTGACTTGCTTATTTATTTATTCATCCCTCATCCTATTTGAAGTAGAATTTTAATTGACTCAGGTATTCACCTCAGAATATGGTGAGTGAGTTGTGTATGTGTTACATAAAGCAAGATTAAAAGCAAAATTACCAATTTCTGTACACAAAGCTGATTCCATTATTTCTTAGAAAGTGAATTCCCTGTAGCTGAACTTTCCCATAATCTGTTCTAAATACACGATCTCATTTGAACTCTGTAAAAATCTGAGACACAGTTATTATCATCTCCATTTCAAAGATTAGGAAACTGAGGCTCTGAGAAGGACACGTTCCCCAGGAATGGAAGAGCAGGAATTTGAACCTGATCCTTCTGATTTTAGAACATCTATTTTCTTTACTTTCAATCTCCTTTATGGTAATTTGATTCATTTCACGTGAATCCTTTTAAACCCCTAATAAAACTGCTCATATTTATTGCATCAGCACTTCTGTCCATCCCCACTGTCACTGCAATAACGTGGGTCCCTGGACTCCTCTTAGTGGCTTATGGTCATCATCCTTGAAACATCCTTACACCAACCTACCTTCCAGCTCATACATTTATCTTCCTAAAGCACAGATTTGATTGTGTCACTTTGGTTAAGCCCTCGCCATTTATTCCTTTTTAGAAATGTTTATTTGAAAATACTGTAAAGAGTAAAAACTCTTCAAATTCCTCTTTCTTAAAAATTATGTAAAAGTGTCTCTTACCCCCTTTCCATTCCAAGCTCCTTTATTGATGGCACACTCGGTCTCCTGCTTGTTTTTCCTAACTCACATCTCTAGGTGCTTTTTTTTTTCCGTTTTATAAATGTCTAGAAAAACCTGGCCCATTGTAACCATTCAATACACATTAGCTAAAATGATAAACATTATATTATAATATTATAATAATATTTCTTGATATGTGAATGTGTCCTAACTGCTGATAATATTTATAGCTCTTGTTTTCTCCTTTGCTGGCTGCTAAATAAATTGTATGGTTTGTGCTGTTAGCTCATAGAAGTAAAAGTGCCTCAATTAAATGTTGGGGTCATTTGTATTATGAGAGCTTGTGGAATTGTAAAATCTTTGTCCAGACAATCTGGCCTTTAGACAGTTGTGGGTAACAATTTTAGAAACCTAAATCAGTCTTTAAAAAAATCAGGAAAACCAACTTGAAAATGTGCCTGAGATAACCTGTGGCCCTTCTCTTATTTCAGTGTGGTCTGGGTCTCTTTGAGAATGCAGACTGAGAACAAACTCTGCATTTTAGACTGATATGCCTACCTGTTAGTCTCACACACAATGCCTTACTACGCAGGATCTCCTGTTGGGGAATACTAACACACGTTTGCCAATACAGTTTAAAATCCATACTGCCTTCTTAACAGGTGAATTTAACTCACTTACATTTAGCTGGTTATTGATAAAGGCTTACTTTGGCCATTTTGCTGTTTTCTATATTGCTTATATTTTTAAAACATATTTTAAAATTACATTTATTGGGGTGAAAGTGGTTAGTAAAATTACATAAGTTTCAATTGTACAAGTCTATAATACATCATCTGTATGTCACATTGTGTGCTCACCACCCAGAGTCAGTTCTCCTTCTGTCACCATATATTTTCCATCATCATATATTTGACGCCGTTTACCCTCTTCTACCACCCGCTCTCACCTTACCCTCTTGTAACCACTAAACAATTTTCCGTATCTGTGAGTTTTTGTTTCTTTGTTGTGTTGTTTCTTTGTTGCTTTCAGTTTTTTACACCACATGAGTGAAGTCATGTGGTTCTTGACTATTTCTGTATGACTTATTTTGCTTAGAATAATAATCTAGATACTTTTTAATTTAAGTTTTCATCTACTTGGAACTTATTTTATGTGGTATTAGGGATATATTTATTTTTGTTTTTGCAACAGATAATCAATATTCCAAAGCCAGTTTTTAAATAATCTATCATTTCCTTACATTTCAAAAACTCAATATCATATTTTAATATGCTTAGAACATTATTCTGGTGGATTTCGTTTTGTTTTGTTTCATTATTCTTTCACCACTATCACATTATATCAGTAGCTTTGTAAATAAGTGTTAAGATCTACTATGCTGAATGTCTATTCACTACTGGAAATTATTTTTCAACTATCTCATATTTATTCTCCCTATTAGCTTTTAAAATCAACTTATCTTGCCCACCCCAACCCTTAAAACATAGAACAGAAAATAAAATGCTGTCATAATTCTGATTGGGATTGCAGTCAATTTATATGTATGAATTTAGGGAGGATTAGCTTATTTATGATACTGAGTTTTCCCTTCATGGATATGGTATGTCTATCCATTTATTGAGGGTTTATTTTATGCTCTTCAGTAAAATCTTGTACTGTTTTCTTCTTATAGTTCTAATATTCTCTTCTAAATTAATAAAATATTTTATAACTCTTTAATTACTCTTTTGCTTTTTATTACTTAAATTCTTCATGGACCTTGAAATATAGACAACTCCTAAAGCTCCTAATAAGTTTGCTCATGGTCTTGGAATAAGGAAAAACAGAGCACAAGCTATCAGAAAGGGATTGATTAGCCATCATTCACACCTACAATGGTGCAAAAAGGCATTTGACAGCTCCAAGTAATAAGCTGCAATTTGCAGTTAAAAAAAAAACAAAAACAAAACAAAGCATTTCAAACATAATTTTCAGCAGCCCTTTCAACCTCTCCCACTGCGTTGGGGGCTGTGATCTGCTGTGAGTGGACAGGTGCCCACTGTGACCACCTCATCCCTTCATTCTCAGGGGCAGAGGCAGTGTTTGCTCACTGGACTTAGGCCAGGACAGGGTGAATCTGAAAAGGAGATGGGAATCGTCAGGGCTTGTCCTCCCTGGGTCCTGGCAGATGGACAACTCACCTGTGCTCAGTAGCACCGAGTTGCTTCCCACAATTTCTTTGTCTCCTGATCCATAATGAGTGGCATAAGATTATCGAACAGCTTCAAGAAGCTTCTTCTTTCAGCATAACAGAGAACTGGATTTTTGTTTTTAAATTTTAGTTCAAATAAGAAATCTAACATTTCATTGGAGATAGAATTCTACAAATTTCTTCTTTTATTCCAAGAAGAATTGTGTCATCACAGAAATTATTTTCTCATTTGGGATTGCCTGGTGAAGGATCACGTTGCCAAATGATAAAAGTAGGTTTATTAAAACCGAAGGCCTTAGTTCACATTTCTCAAGTAATTTTGTGTTGGCAGATTTGCATTTTCAGTTACTGAAGAGATATATATTCCCAAATTGCTAAGAGAGAAGCCCTGGTGTTTCTGACAAAAGAAGAACCTCTCCTTTGATGTTATCTCTGAGCAGTTTCACAGATTGAACACCTGGAGATAAAAAAAGCTTAATTCTCTGAATATCTTTCCTGGTGATTTAGAAAAGTAGCTGGTTGACCAGTTGGTCCTGATCTTATCCTGCTCTTATTCTTTCCATTTTGCATTAGTCCTTTTTGATGATTACTGCCTTGGTGAAAAATAGACAATTGGGCCAACTTATCTGAGGAAACTTAAGAACTATCAGATGCCAGGAAACCTATATTCAAGAACTTCCAGAGGAACCCAGAAGATCAAATGGCCAACACAGTTTTTTCCCTTGGTCTTGTCAGGAAGCTTAGGAGAAGGTGAGATTTTTGTAGGAGCTGAAACCAGTGTGATAGTTCCGGCTGGATCAAGATCTTTGCAGAAGGAACAAAACTCATAATAACTCCCCCTGGTGAGTAACCTTTTTCTAATTTTACTCTAGTGGATGAAAATCCTGTAGACTCTCTTGAGACAAAATAATTTAGGATGACCCCTCTCTGCCTGCCACATTCGTGGCCTCAGCACATGATCAGCACTTTTGCAGCTTCTGGTCAATGTATATGGAAACAACACTTCTTTGTAAGTGGTTTATTTACTTCCCCGCTTGTAAACAGATTGAAATTCTACTTTTAGAACACACACACACACACACACACACACACACAAAGGGTAGACTCAGGTAGAAATTACCATGTTTTGAGGACCATGTCTGTAGACTATTGTATAAGTTATTGGTAAGATACTTTTCTTGTAAATGTTCTTTTAATTGAGAGGCACTTCTATTATCTCTTCTCTATATTTGAGGTAAAACATAGTGCTCCTTTCTCTCAATAATCTGCAAAACCTGTATTATCGGATTTCATCTCATCCCTAACACCAGCACAAAAACTTAATTCTTATAGTAAATGAGTAGAGAACACAATAAATCTGCCTTCTTATTACTCTAGCTACTTAGAGGGTAGGCTGAGATCAGTCAAAATTTATGCTATCACAAATATTATCATATTGCCTGGAGATGGCACAGTTCAGTGGTATTTTCAGCTCAATAATCCATTTCAGCTCCAAAGTCCATAAAAAGAGTTTGCATGGTTTGCATCTTTGTTTGTTCATTCATTCTCTCTGCGCTGAATGCTGGAGATCAAAGGGTGAACAAGACATAGTCCCAACACTCAAAAAGTTTCTAATCTAGTGAATAAGTATTCTAGATTCTGGCTTGATTGGGCCCTATGTTCTTTGGCCAGTGGCTGCCAGAAAGGCAGGAGGTCTTGGGTTCATGAGCTCATTTTCTTTCTTAATTTATGAATAGTTATTGCTTATAAAATCCATATATTTTGTTTGGTGGAAGAATTTGATACGATGGCCCAAAACCGTCCCATTAAAGAAATACTAATATTAGGTGATACTTATGAAGGGCCAGACACCATGTTAAATAGTTTCAATGCCTTATCTCATTCTGCAACAGCCCTGTGTAGGAGAGGCCCTTATTCCCATTCCATAGATGAGGAAATGGAGGCTTGGACTCTTTTGGTTATTTACCTAAAGATCACATGAGTAATTGCTGTGGACCATTATGTGATATTAGAAACAATAAGTCACGTTTTTATATTATGAATATTTACTCTTCTATAGCCTGACCTTCTAAGTTAAGTCTTTAATTGACTACTTAATTAGTAATAGCTCATAATTTGTATTACTATTCATGCATGAAAACAATGCTTCTGCTTCTAATCATGGCACAGAAATTAGTTCTCTCTCCCCCCAAAAAAGAGATCAAATAGTAGTGTCGAATATGCATTCATTAAATACTGAAAATATGATTCTTAGGGTATTTCTATAAAATGACAAGTCATTTTGACATTGTTCCACTCAATTTTCTTTGTGTAGTGCCATCATATTTGCTAGAAATGTTGTAGCTGGAAAAAGAACTATAGCAGTTGTACTAAAATGCATAGCTAACTAATTGCATAACTGAGGCTTGCATTCTACTTACCATGGAACAGCTGTAGGAATTCCAAACCGAATAAGATCCTCTGATGAGCAGGACAGGATTTATAGTCAAAGCCCTGGAAACTGGAAGGGTATTTTCAAGTCCAAAGGAGCAGTCTTTCAGCAATAAATAGCTAAAGAGACCATTATTAAGAATTCGCACTCTATAACAGCTTATCTGGTCTACTATCAATGGGAATTATATTCTGGAAATAAGTTATTTTAGAATCAGTCCAGATACCCACCCCTCAATACATATAAATAAAAAATACCTGGAAACATATTGAAATACATTTATTAAATACTCAGATATATTATTCCTATTATTGTTCCTCTTTGAAAATTAAAAATAATACATTAACTCTCAATTACACTGTAGGGAAAGATCAGATTTCATACATGAAAACCCTTACAGAGAGGAGATTTAGAAAATTCAGACAAAATGGTGACAAGATAAAATCATACTCTCCAACGTATGTGAGTTGATATGGAAATGACATAACCCAAGTTGCCCAAGCAGAGAAGATTAAACTAACCAAGCTGCCCAGGCAGAGAAGACTAAGTTCTTCAGTCTGGACTACCTGTATATATAATGTGTTTTCGCTTCAATTGCATCTTGGTTTAATGCTGGCAGGGTCAATTTTTATATATTTATGTAAATATTTAAGAAAATATGGGAACAAATTTAAAACAGGCACAAAGAGATATTTCTATAGAGGCTTTTCAGTTGGTGGGCGGACAGATGCCAGGAGAATCAACGTGTTGGTCCTGGTACATAGCTCATCGTTACAGGTAAGTTTTCTTTAAATTCTTCAGTTAAAGTAGGGAGCAGAGGCAGGTGACACAGGTGCTGCAGCCTAGGTGCTGGGGCTGGCTCAGAATTCTTGGATTCGGTCCCAGTCTGGTGGGAATTCTGGAGAGAATGGGGACACCGTCTGGGTCCTTGGAGGCAGGTGTCTGCCTGATGTCCCAAGGAGGTCACTAACACTAACGAGGAGTTAACTCGTTAGAGAACCTGTGAGGCCAGAAGGGGAGGAAATGTTCAGGCCATTTGGTATTTCCTCTTGAAAGATTTGTAAAGAAGTTTACATATTTTATTTATTTTATTCCAGAAATAACCAATGGAAAAACTGAACAAAAACTTGCTAAATTTGTCATTTGGTCAGCAGATGATTAATATCAAATATCAAAATATTTAAGTTCATGACCATATTCAAGAATGTCATAAGCTGTATTTGTTTTCTTCTAAATTCAGTCCAGTAAATTTTCATTCTCATTAGCCTTAGAGATGAAATTTGGATGAGATACATCTCACGAGGATGTTCTAGCCTACCAGATCCATTAAACGAGTTTTCACAAACTTTGATAAAGCACTGAAAAAAAAACGAAACAAATGATAGATTTTGGTTTCTTCGTGGTTGTGAGCATATGACAAATGAATTCATAAACTAAAAAGCAATTTTATGGTCCTTTTTCTTCACACTGATTATATTTTCGATGTAAGTTGTAGCCGTCAAATTGAAAAATAATGACACAGGTATAATTCATGAGGGCCCTGAAAAATGTTGTTTAGGAGAGTGTGGTGCAGGGAAAATTATAGACTTCGATTCTTTAACTATCACTTTCTGCATAACGATCCTTTAGCAAATAAATTTTGATTCACTGGTCATTGCTTTATTAACATTATAAAAATGCTGCATGCCCATTATAGAAAAAATTGGAAATACAAAAATAAAATAAAATAAAATTTAATATTGGCACATCACTTTTAACATTTTCATATATTTCCATCCATTTCTTCTACCTATGTAACAACCATCTCAAGTGGATGTTGTGAGGATCAAATGAAATTAAATTTAGAAATTGCCTGCCACAAAGGCTGGGACATGATTGGTGATATAAATGTGAACTCTCCAGAATTCAAATTACTACCATTGGAGGAAACTGAAGTAAAAGAGTGACTGTTGCCTTCAACATCCATTTTATAAAATGGAAGAAATGGCCCTTAAAGAAACCCAGTCTACACTACCACTGCATCAGTGCCATGGGCACTATAACATTTAATGACCTTCCCAGATGGTGACCCTCAGCAGATATGGTGAGCCAGGTACGTTTCAGTGATCTATGGTGACAGTAAGAGGATTTGAGGCCAGGCATCCTGCCATTTCTCTAGTCATTCTGGCTTGAAGGCCCAATGCCAGGAGCTTCAAGCTGAACTTTCGGCATGAGCTGGAAAGATGTCCGTTTGAGGCTGAAATTTCTGGTGAAAGCTTGGAAAGTCAATAGATTGTGTTGTTGATGGGGAAAGAGCTATTTGTTTTGGATAACATGAGATAAGCAGTTCCATATAGTGACCGCATATTATTTGGCTTTAGCCAAAGTTCCCTTTGATTTTCTTAACACTGGAAATGCAGATAAGACAAGACAAATGGTTGCTTATTAATTAGGCACATTTGCTGTGGTGATGGCTTTCAAAATTCCAGATGCATTACAGCAAAGTGGAATGCATTGCCACCCATTTTACTGCAACCCCCAAATGCTGAATTCCTTCATGAGGTCCAGATTTGGTGCCAAGTGATTACAATGTCATATTGGAACACAGAGTTATCAAAATCCAATTGTTAATAATTATTATAATCTTTTATTTCCATTGTATTTTAATCAAATTGCTTTCAAATCTTGTTTCACTTTGGTCTCTCTTTGGCACTGGTAGTGATGTTGAATTGATAGTAACATCATTGTTTTCAGACAGATAAAACACGAAAAACTTTAATTTACTTGATTTGCTAGGCCACACAACTTGTTATGAGCAAAATGAACCAGGACTAGAACCTGATGTCTTGAATTGCAGCCCACCATAGGTCCACTAGCATTTCAAAAACTCAGAGAAGTTACATTAGTCTACAGTTTTTGATATGGGTTAAATCACTGTGGAATTATGATAGAAAAATCTTCGGTGATGGAACAAAACTTGTCATCACAGGTAGGTACCAGAAGAAGGCAGTTTTTTCAAGGTAATAGAGGGAAGACATGGAATAATCAAATTGGAATAATGGTAAGAATATTTAGGTAAAACAGGAATGTGATAGGGATTAGGTGTAGAAATCTTAGGAGAGATTGTAAAAACAAATCATTTTAATAAAGACATGTATAGTCAACACTGTGCAAATATTGTAACAGTGTTTGGCTATTGTGTATGTTTGGATTTGTAGAAAATGCTCATGTACAATGCATGTAACTATCATGGAAGTGTTTGGCCCAAGAACAAAGTTGATTATCATAGGTTAGTTTTGTGAATTGACTCATTTTCTTTTCTGATGGTGAAAGAGCCAGGGCTGTGGAATCAGGATGACCTGGAACTCCAGTTCCACCAGTTACTGCTAATGTGAAATTGGGTGATTATTCCCTGGCCTCAGTTTCTTAACCAATAAAATGGGATAAGCATGCCTCCAGAGGGGTTGCATGGGAATTGATTGAGATGGTATGAATCAAGGACTTGTGCACTGTAACATATCTTAAGCGCTGGATGGATGTTTTCCAAATCCAAATGTAAAGGGAGAATTGTATCCAGTATGAAGAGTTGTTTGCAGCCTATAATACAGACAGAGCAGAAATTCCCCAGTCAATTCAGCTGAACTTCTAAATGCTCAAAAAAAAAGAAGATTTGGAGGTATTTGTTTCTCATTTCTCTTTATCACCACTTTCCCCTTATTTGGCATGAAAAATGAGATTAACATGTGCTTGCTTTTAACTTTCCTATTGTTTCATGTGCTTTAAATCTTAATCCTTTCTATTAACTGATTTCATCTCTAACACCAACAATTATTGGTCTTAAAATTTATAGCCAGTAAGTTTGCATGTAATGCTCATATTTATCAGAAAAAATTTTTAAATTCATACGGAAAATGGTTAATATGTATAGTCAATTAAATATAGTTAGAAATATCATAACTTTGAAATTCAAATGTAAACATAAAATAGCTATAACTACTTATTTGATAAAAGAAAAATGAGAAGAAAAACCTAGAGAATAAAATATCAATGTGTAGATTTGAAATATGCTTTCAATTGAAAATTTACTTAACATTTGGTAAATTTCTATAGAATTCATACTGCTGCATCTTAATAAATTTAAACAACTTAAACAATTTAACTCAAACATATTATTTGATTATGCAAATGAATGTATATAAATATATTGGAAAGGTTTATTTATTTTTTAAACTGGTTTCCATCATATGCATCATAAAAATGATTTTGACCGTAAAATAACACTGTTACTAAGTTTAAAAAAGGAATGTAAGTAAAAACATGATACAGTTATCCAAAATATAGGCACTAACCATATATATTCAAGTAAACTATTTAACATTCAGTTAACTACTGACATTGAGAAAGTTATGGAAGTTCAAGATTAATTTTATCTTGAGAAAATGACAAAGAATCTAGCTAAGGAAAAAAGACGGATGATAAGAATAATGTTTTACAACACAGAAATTTCAAGTTTATCATAAAATGCTATTTAAATCAAAACAAAGTATGTGGTTGGAGAAATATACAGTGTCTTACTGTTATAATCAATAAAATACCGCTGCACTAATAGCAAGATATATAAAATTAAAGTTATATTTACAGCATGATTGAAAATCTCAACATTGTTTGCTCACTGATTTAGTATAAAAATCACAGCTCTGCTACACAGGCCGAAATTCTCTAGATATTTTTTTTTCTTTTCTTCTCAAATGAGAAATCCAATTCTTTTTTTCTTAAAAAAATGTCCTTGGAATTGTTAAACTAGCTCCACACTAGTCCAAAGAGAATATTAGTAAAGCGCTTGTTTTTCAGTTAGAAATTAAATTGGAAAGGGTTCTAACATTTATAATTTCAATCATTAGATTAATAATAAATGTATCTATCATCAAGTAAAATTCAGCATTCAGGTGAAAGCTTTGGAAACATACGATGTTTTGTTACATATTTTCACATTATGTCTGCAAGAAACTCTAGAACCATAGTTTTTAACGTTACACCACTTATATATACATTTTATTCAGCAAAAGAAAACAACAAAAATGGTGTAGCTCTAGAACGGCTCAGCAGGCTGATAGTGTAAATACAAATTTTAGGGGAGACACTGAGAGTCAAAATATGGTATACTCAAACTAGGGTATATCAGTCATGCTTAAACTTCACATGAAATTCCAAACTAAAATGTGCTTTGGGTAAGCATTTTCTAAAGTGACCAAAATTCTGTTCAGGAAATTTACTTAATAAGATTAATATGAGCATTTCTGAAAATAATACAATTTCTAATAGAAGTTTTGGAAATATTGCTATTTTGCTTCGAAATTCAAGGCATCATAAATAATTTGGAGGTGCAACTTTAAATAATGCCCTACTCAAAAATCTGGAGTGGTTCAGATGTGAAATTCAGATGTCATATAAAATTAGAGATCAATTTGGAGAACTCCATTACTTCAGAAGTGGGCATGGGGTCCACATTTGAAGCTGAAAGCTCAACTTGATAGGCTGTTAAGTGCATGTGGAAGTAGATTCCCATTGAAACAAGTCACCGGGTATTGCTTAGAAAAAATGAGAAACTTCCTTCTGGCATTTATTTATACAGGAAAAAGATAATATGGCGCATTCCAGAATCAGTTAAATGAAGAGTGAGTTTCCACAGAGTTGCAGAACATGAGAATGTGTGACTTGACCAAAGCGAGCTTGAGTTACAATATTCAGGGCATGGGAAAGGGAAATACTTTTGAAATGACCAAAGATTCTCATCTGTAGAGATCATCTAAGTTATCGGGTCTCCTCCCCGCCATCCACACTCCACCTTGAAAACAGGCTCCACTTTGATGATACAAAAGAGATTTAAAAATATATATACATTTACAGAAGTTGGAAGCCTTGATATGGAGAAGTTGAAAGTCATATCCCATCTCAGCATGTGGAGAGGAGCACAGGCTACATTTTAATCCAAGCTGTGGCATTTAATAGCTGTGACCCTGGGCAAGTTACTGGACCTCTTGCATGTCTTTTTCCATCGAAAGTAAGAACAATAATAAGTACCTCACAACCTATTGTGGATGAAAGGCCACAAGAAACACTAATTCAAAGGCAAATTTTCTTTCTTTTATTGTGCCTTAGGGTGCTCCAAACCAAACAATGTTTGTGTTTTTCTAACGATCCTTCTTAATTGCTATCTCATTTCCTCCCACAGATAGAAACTTTGGTCCAGAATTCTCCCCCAAGCCCACTATTTTTCTTCCTTCAATGGCTGAAATAAACCACCAAGAGGCTGGAACATATCTTTGTCTTCTTGAGAATTTTTTCCCTGATGTTATTAAGGTACATTGGAAGGAAAAGAACAGCAATACCATTCTGGAATCCCAGCAGGGAACTACCATGAAGACTAACGACACATACATGAAATTCAGCTGGCTGACCCTGACTGCGAACTCAATGAATAAAGAGCACAAATGTATAGTCAGACACGAGAATAATGTAAATGGAGTTGATCAAGAGATTCTTTTTCCTTCAATGAAGAAAGGTATGTGTACATAAATATAAATACAATCTCGCAGAATACTTTTTCAAAGGGAATGCCCCTCCTTTTCTGTCAAGTATTAGTTTACATATATAAAGAGGATGCCCCAAAAAATGTATACATATTCTAAGAGAGGAAAAAGCTATTAAAATTGAAATACTCAATATATACTGGTAAGAAAAGATGAATACAGGTCACGCTCAACTTCTGCAATTACAAGAGGTACTCAAAGTGGTTACCATCGGCATCCAGACAGTTCTGATTACGGCGAATTACTGCTTGAGCAACTTTGAGCAAAGTGTCCACTTGTATACATTTTTTGGCACACCATATATCTTAAATGTTTCTACATTTAACAGTGGCATAAACGTCCTATTTCCCCATAGGACACGAAAAAGAAAAAGAAACAGAAAAATTTACTTCACTTTTCTCAGCCTCACTTTTATCATCCAAAATGTTAAGGTCACAGTGATGTTTTTAAAGTTGCATGGGTTAAATGAAATAACATATTTGAAAGCACCTAGCTATTTAGCACAGAGTAAATGCTTTAAAAACATCCACTCTTGATGATTTTACTTGATCAGGAAATAAGAATAATGATACATCTTTCAGGAATGTTCTACTACGCAAGAAAAGTCACTGTCGCTTCAGTTTTGCTATACTGACAGTATAACCCATTAACAGGGAGTTATTAGGTGACAAAAGGGTGTTCATCTGAGGGAGCAAGACCAAAGCTCCATGAAAAACTAGAATAATTTAACGGCTGCAGTTTTATTATGGTGTTAGGTTTTTTAGATTTGTGTTTTATATACTACCAAAGGGTAAAATGTCATAGTTAAAGGTAGGGTGAGGTTACCATGTAGAAACATATTTCCATTCCCCCTGATGAAAATATCTCTTGCCAGTGGAAATGCTGCTCGACACACATGTTCTGCAGCCGAGCGTGTGCCAGGCCAGGAAGGGAGGTGTGGATGAATGAACCAGGACGCACTGCTGTCCCAAGGAGGACGCACTCAGTAAAGAGAACATACTCTTCTAATCATTCAGCGTCCCCCGTGATGTCCCAAAGGAGTGCCCATGATTCAGATGCTGTACATATTTGGATAGTGTGGGCAGAGGACTGAATGGCCCTGCCCTGGCAGGGGTCCAGGAACCCACTAGACTCAGAACCTAAAGTCTGGAGCATTAACATGAGGTACCAGAGACCCCAGAGCTCCCCACAAGACGGAACCCGCTGGTACTGTCCCCAGTGGTAAACCAGCCCTTGTTAGCAAGGGAACAAGCACATAGCAAGGTGAGCTAGGACCCTCCCTGGGCACCGCTCTGAATTCCTGAAGTGAGTCTTTACCTTCTGGGACCTGAGTTTCCCCAATGATCAAATTCGGTTCGAACATTTACATTGGCTTTCTCCTGGGGCTGGGATAAGAAAGAGGAAATGAAACGATGTAGGTGAAAACGCTTCCTTTCAAAAATATAACATGGATGTATTTATTCATATGTTCATTTATATCCTTTCCTAAATAAAGTAGATTCCAAAATAACACTGATAATTTCTACAGCTAAAAACAGATGGAGAGCAAGTATGCAAATTGAAAGTTTAGTATAACCACTGGGTAGAAGTGTCCTATCAGGTTTTGATTTTCTAGTTATCAGGAGTAGAGTAAGGAGTAGAGTAAGTTCCATGGTGATGATCATAAAGGAGAGAAGTATCGCTTTATAATGTGCGTTACTTGGCACTTACTGTCTGAAACAAATGTCTCCCATGGGCTTCTCATGGCTGCAAAGCTAACGCAGGCATTTCTGTTAAAGTCATTCCACAGCAGATTTCTAAGCTGTGAATTGGAAGGTTTTCGCTTGTTGTTTTTTGTTTTTGATAAAAGCTGGAATCATGACATGGAGGCACAAATACATGAAGTGATTCTGAAGAGAGATAAAACTAATCTGGTCCAAGTTTCCCACCAACCTCGCCTGAGAAAGAGAACTTAGGATATGAGTTCACATACAGATTTTATTATGGAAAATTGTTACTTTATTGTTCCTACCTCAATCAGTGCATGGTAGTAAGAGATTTTAATTTATCTTTTAGTAAATAAAGTCACTGTCAGGAAAAGAGAGACTTTAAAGACATATTAAAGTCAGTCCTTGAGGATATTTTAACATCTAAACAGGATTATACTAAAATTTTCAATCATGGGATTTACCCCAAAGCCTGTACCTCAAACCCACATGTTTTAGAGCACACACACCACAAATAGATCTCGTTGACTGCATAAAATTGCAGGCGAGAGCATGTCCATATGGACAAGAACACACCTAGAAGAAAAAGGATAAACCGAAAGCACCAGACTGTTTTCCTCCGTCCGAGGATCGATGATCGTTTTAAGACACTGTGTCTTTTATGCATATTTGCTTTTTTTAACGTTGTAGATAAATACCACTCTCACCTCAGACTTTATACATATAGTCAGAGAACTATGAATGTGACTTGGTCTATCTTTCTATTCTTTGAAAGAATTGCACTGAATGCCGAGCTTCTGTAATAAAAAGCTCATTTGCTAAGCATAGTTAAGATATGTGGAAGAGAAGATGCTTTTAGTGCTCACGACGGTGGATTGTGTTGACTCTCTATAGATTATTTTCCATTTCTGTGGATTATTTTTACAGAGTGCTTTCTACATGCTCATTCTCATTAATAGCCCTCAACGATCCCTGCAATGCTGGCTCTGCCCCCAAGTTACTAATACGCTCTAAACCTCACTTCCTGGTCTGTAACATGGAGTCCTCACTTCAGTGTCACTGGAGGATTAAATGAGATAACACATGTGAAACATTTAACATAATACCTGGCACAATAATAATCACTCCGTAGACATTAGATTTGGTTAATATTGTTGTGATGTCCACAAACACCACAGCTCTAGAAAATTATGGGGAAACTGGCGCTATACATGACTTGGAAAGGTATGGCTTCTCTCCTTTTTTAGATGGGAAATCTGCCTAAACCAGACTCCTTCAAACATGTAAGATTCTCCTCTCTCTCTCTCTCTCTCTCTCTCTCTCTCCCCCCCCCACTTCCTTCCTTCCTTCCTGCCTTCTTTCCTTCCTTCTTTCTATCTTCCTACCTGTCTGTCAAACAGATATACATTGTCGAATAATGGATACAAACAATTGATTAATAGTTGCTCTCTTTTCTTGTAGAGATCGATGGTAACAATCCTACAGAAAAAGCATGTTTGAAAGATCAAAGTGGTAAGTTTTTGTACATGTTTGCCTTTATGTCATGCTATAGCAGTTTTTTCCCTACTGATCAGCTTACTTTTGAACTTCTCTGGCTGAAGGTAGAAAAATCAGAATGGCTGGGTTTTGCAGAATAGACTGAGTGATACTTTAAGTCAATCCATCATTTCCTAGTAATCATCTTTACACAGTAAATGCTGGATTTTGGTATGAGATCACTGCAAAGTAGAGGACAGCGATATGCTTGGAATTATTTCAACAATGAACTTCATGTATCTGTTTGGCTTTTGTTTCTAATGACTAGGAAATACATGATATCAAGCTGCTTCTAGATTTTTTTTTAAGTCTTTGGTCTTTGCTGGAAGGTAGCAACATAAACTGACACTTACTGAGAGCTTCTCATATAGAAGGTGTTGTGCTGTGTTTTGAAAGCATTTTCTTATAATAATCCTGTGAAGTGACACAAAATATTGTTTCCCATTTTTCAGATGAGGGCAATGAGATAAAATTAAGTCTCTTGCACCATGCCACACAGCTAGATCTGGGGTTTCAACCCAGGCCACCTGACAAGAGTTCCTACACTTACTCAGTTATCTACTCTTCCCCTAAGATAAAGACAGAGCAAGAGAACCCAAAGGCCCTGAGATGCAATGGACACGTGGCTGGGGTCGGGGGAGTGCATGGGTTTCTGAGTACTGCAGACCAGACTTTAACCCCAATTCTTTTAGTTATTACTTGCATGATTATGGGTAATTACATTTTCTGAGTAACATTTATCCTCGTCTGCAACCAGGAATAATTACACCTAACTCAGTTATTGAAGAGATAAGGTCATGTTTGTGAACTGTCAAGCATAGAGTGTCTCTTTCAGCTGGTACAGAGTAGGTACCGCATTTCCCAAAAATAACCCAGCAGCACAATCAGCTCTAATGCGTCTTTTGGAGCAAAAATTAGTAAAAGACTCGGTATTATATTATTATTATATTTTATATTATATTATATTATATTATATTATATTATATTATATTATATTATATTATATTATATTATATTATATTAATGACCCAGTATATTATAGTAAAATAAGACCAGGTCTTACATTAATTTTTGCTCCAAAAGACGCATTAGAGCTGATTGTCCCGCTTGGTCTTATTTTCGGGGAAACACGGTAGTAGTTTCTGGCCCTTTCTCCCTACGTAGAAGGAAAGCCATTAGAAGCACTGGCTCTGTCCCTGTTAATCTCTCCTCCACTTCCAATATCAAGGGGTTCTGGACCTCAGCTAACACCTTACCTGACCAAAGGCAGGGAGTTCTGAGCACAACACTTCTTGAGGTCCTTTTCCACGTCACATGCTAATAATTCTGGATTCTCACTCAATGAAGATAAAGTATGTCAAAGGAAAATTCCCACAGGAAAGGACTTGGCCTTGTGTTTCACTGAGCAGCCAGTCTGGACTGCCATCACTGTCATCAATTATTTCTTGATATCATACATGTCTTGCAAAATTTCAAAGGATATTAAGTGCAATTACCCATAGAGCCATAGCCCAACGAGAGTCACTCAGGAAAGATTGGTGAGAGAGCCATTGCCTCCTAAAGTTTCAGAGAATTTGGGTTGACTACTTAGTGATGTAATGCACTCTACTAAAACCTCCCACCCACCCACTGTGAACACCACGGTATTTTCATGGACTGTACTCTTCGTACAAGTCATACTGTTTGCACAACATGTAATGTCCCAGATGCTTCGATATCAGCAATTCATCTTTATATTTGTGTTTATCCCTTATTGCACTTGGAGATGCAGAGTCCGAGTAGCTAAGAATGTGTTCTGTAAGTCATGTTTTTGGTTTCAGGTACTTAGCAAATGCATGACCCAAACAAATTACTTTCTTTGCCCTCAGTTTCTTTGTAAAATGGGAAAAAATAATAATCTCACAGGTTATTGTAAAAATTATGTAAGACTAAAGCTATGCATACAAAGCTTTCAGAATAAGTGGCGTTTGGTTAATGGTTAATGAATAATAGCTATTATTACTACTTAGAGACATGGTGGGGAGAAGAAATGCTAAACGCTATTTATCACAAATTTTTTTTCTCATTGGACTTACTCATTGAAAATGCAGCCTTACTTTTTAATATTTTGGAGTGTTCCACGTGAATTGAGCAGAGGGTGTTTATTGACTTGGTCTGGCAGCTGGACGCTGAGTTGTCTTGTTTGTTGGTGGTGCTAGTGGTGAGAAGATGTTTACTTTTGGGTTTTGGTGAGGCAGCAGTGCCACTTCATTTAGATCACAAGAGATAAATAGTTGTAACCCCTCCCATTAATAGTCCCTCTCCTTTCCAGCGGGCAGGTGGAACTGACCAAATGACTTTCCGTAGGTACACTGCAGCTGCAGCTCATCAACACCTCTGCCTACTACACCTACCTCCTCCTCCTGCTCAAGAGCGTCATCTACTTTGCCATCGTCGCCTTCTGTCTGTTTAAGAGAATAGCAGTCTGCGGCGAGGGAAAGAGTCAGTAACAGATGGTAGCACAAAGAGGTCAATTCTTCTTCGTTTATTGTCCCTGACAGAGTTTGCTGAGGATCTAGCTGGGAATCCTTTCTGGGCTTGGTGTATTTCAGTTCACATGTGCATTTTTCTGTGATGCTATTATTGCATAACAGTTTTGCAAACTACTCACACAGATTATTCCAATCTGTAACAATAACTAATCCCGCCATTACTCAGGGGGAGGGCCAAGGGGGTAGCCTTTAGCACCACTGTCTCCAGAGTCTCTGTCAGCAGCTACAGCCACCCACATTATCATGCCTTTGAGTGTAGACCACATGCAGCTTCCAGGCATGGTCTTCGTGCCCTTTAACCAAATACCTGCCTTGCAGCTTTTCATTTACATACCCTGAAGCCACCATAGTTGCTGCTTGAATTAAGTACTTTGTTTTTTACAATAGGCACAATAAATTTAAAAAATTGAAACACTGCTTTTGTCTGTGTACTTTAATTTGATAAATCTAATTGAAAGCCCAAGGTAAGAAAGAGCCTGACAACCGAACTATGAAATTCGGCATTGTTTGTAGCAATGGACAATTCTTAATTTCTGTATCTGTCCCTGAGATAGTGGTCATGATGCTTTCTTTGGGGCACTGGCTCCAAGGGGACTCAGAACCAAACGAAGGTGCCAGGTTACTTCTTTTTCAAAGGTCACCAGATTCAGTCTCGTTGGGTTTGGGACATTCTAATGCGACAGTATAACATCGCCCACGATCTGCACTGCGTGCTCAGACCTGTACTCCTGTTTCACAAGCAGCGAGTTTCCTGATCCTCATGGCAGCCCATGAGAACCACACTGGTCCTGGAGAGACAGTGTGGTGGACGGGTACACACCTCTAAGCGTCTGGATTTCAGTCCTGTGTCTACTATTGGTGTCTGTGTGACCTCATGCAAGCTATTTGAACTCTCTGTGCCATAATATTCTCATTTGTAAAATGAAGTTACAGTGCCCGTTCTCCTGAAATTGTGTGGATTAGATCCATTAATAATGTTTGGTACATGCAAGTCTTCAACATAGCAGCTACGTTAGCAGCTCTACTTTAGACATACTAGATACCCTGGTCCCCCACATACACACAAGCCCTGTTCTCTAATCTTCTTTGCCTGCATAGGTTAGAAGTGGATGGAATAGAGCCTCAGTGAGTTTCTACTATGTACCAGGCAATCCCTTAAATCCTCTCAGAGCCGTTGGAGGTAGGTACACTTACAGTCCACCGTTCATAGATTGGAGCGATTGTATGATCGGTTCATGGTCACCATTTTGTGCATAATAGTCATTGGAAACCAGGTCTCTCTGAATTCAGAGCCTGTGTTCTGTTACCTAGTATCATGTGGCTTCCCCTTCACCTACTTTTAACTGGGAAAAACAAAACATAATGGGCATGGCTTCTTTCTGAAGGCTCCTGTTGTTACCCACTGCATGGAATTTCTTCCTTATTTGTAAGTGTGTGTCCTAAGTGTGCAACCGTTCTTTGGGGGCTAAGGAAATGGACCTTTGATGGTCCTCCCAGGTACAGTGTTCTGACTCTCCAGCTTCTCCCCTGGACTGAATGGCGATTCCTCAGCATCACTTGCGGAAGCCTCTGGTGTGTCCGGGTGCATTTCTGAGGTAGGAGGTGGGTATACTTCCTTTTTTGTCCAGTGCTCTTCCATCACAGCAAGACCATCACACGGTGTGAGGGGTGGAACACTGAACCAGAACATCTGCCTCATACCGCATAGTTAGAGCCTCGGCTGCTTGCTTTGGCTATAACTAGCTGTGTCATTTGTTCTTGACAGTGTCACATTGCCTAAGTTTACCTGTCTTTTGGAGAAAGTACTCAATTTAAATATTTCAGATTTCTAGCACAATTTACAAATTCCATGATTAACATCCTAATGAAGTAATAATAGCAAAGCTTGCATGGTGCCTACTGGTACTCCTCTAAATACATATTATTTAATACTCACGGGAACCTTAAGAAATTATATATATATATATATATATATATATATATATATATATATACATATATATATATATAATTATCCCTGTCTGTAGAGGGGGAAACTGAGGCAGAGAGGGGATAAAGAACATCCTCGTAGTTAGACAGCAAATAACAAACAGAGCTGGGATTTCAACCCAAGCAGCCCAGCTACCGAGCTCCACTCTTGACTTCTACATTAATTGCTACTAGAGTAGAAACAGATCACTTTTAGTTCAACTAAGACAGGAAAAATTCCTTCCTTTTATGCTCCGAGCTGATGAAGGGAAATGCGTCGTTACTCTCCACATTTTCTCGTCTTGCTCCTATGCTCTTCATACAATTAGAGGGTTATATATACACTTGCCACACAATATTTCACGTTGGGAAGATTTTTATATGCTGACATCCCACCCACCAGTCGGACTTCTGCAATTAAAGTCCAAGACACTTGGTGGGATGAAATAAATAACAGAACAACAGGGTACATCCACAAGTGTGCAATGGAAAAATTAGGTAAAGATTTATCCGAGTCCACATAAAAGCACTCAACTCTCAAGTCTTTACACTTCTCAGCCATAGAAAAGGGAAACTTCAAGGCAAGGATTCTGGAAGGTTTTCCCATTATGAATTCTCTGTACTGTTTTGGAAGTCTTTTCCTCATAGAGTTCGTTTTTTGAAAGCTTTCTGCCAATCAAGCAGGCTTCAATTAAGTAATACTTGATTTACCTTTACATTCATCAAAGTCCTATGTAACTGCCGATTACGAATCCTGAGTAATATGAGGTAACCAGATACTATACCAACATGATGCAATTCAGCCAAAAAGCTAGAATTTGACATTTCGCCAGGGATGGAAACTTATCTGGGTAAATGCATGGTCTCGGTCATGTTCTGTTAGGCTACTTTT
Organism: Rhinolophus sinicus; assembly: GCF_057876585.1. Lineage (NCBI taxonomy): Eukaryota > Metazoa > Chordata > Mammalia > Chiroptera > Rhinolophidae > Rhinolophus > Rhinolophus sinicus. The sequence goes on along the minus strand of NC_142504.1, from coordinate 52,059,299 downwards.
TCGTTTGTTTCTTTTCTTTTGTTTTGTTTGAGTAACGCAAATACCTCCGACTTAGTGAGCACCAGGAATCCTGCCAGGCAGTTTGCATGCTCTGTGTCTAATGCTCTCATTGTACCACAGTGTATGTATGACACCAATTTCACTGATGAGGACTAGGTCCCAAGGAGATGAAGAAATGTGCCCAAGGTGAAACACGAGTAGTGCCGGAGTCCACGATTCCAGGTCTGTCTGAGTTAAAATCTGCTGATTTTTCCACATACCAGTGGCTCCCTCTTGGAGCCTTTAAGTCACAGAGGCCCAGACTTCATGACAGGCTTTAAAATCCCCTTCTTTAATGTGCAGCCAGGGTTGAGGCCAACAAGTCACTGAAAGAGCTCCTGAGCTCCGCTGCTGCTGCTGCAGCTCTCAGGCAGCCAGGAGACATCACAGAGCCCATTCCGCTGCGATGCAACCTGGAAACTGCTCTTACCAGCCACCCTCAAGTTCCTAAGGAAATGGGAGGTCGTACTAAGATGTAGGCGCAAGGATAACCATTCATTGAGGCCCCAAAAGAACCAAAATGTCCAATAAGAAGCAAAAAAAAAAAAAAAAACATAAAGGATATCATATGACAGATTACTATGCATCTTCAAAAAATGGAGATTATTTAAAGAAATGGAAAATCAACTAGAAAGTAGTGTTGAAAAATAATTAGATAATACCTTCACAGGGTTCAAAAATCAGAACACTAAAAAAGCATGAAGAAATCCTGCTTCAACCACTGTCTCTACCTGTCCCATCTCTTACAGGTCACACGTCTGTTTTTCTGTGCATCCTTCTGGTTTTATCATGCAGATATGAATGCACATATAGAAACAGATATGCATGTAAATGTGCATAGACATTCTGATTTCCTCCCTGGGTACACACAGGTAGTATGCAATCAGCATCATTCTGCACTTCTCACTTAGCCATCCGACACCCCGTGTGTCAGTACATAGGGACACGAAGCTGCGTATCTCACTGGTGGATGTACAACACTTTATAATCAGTTCTCTGTGATACACTGCTGGCTCATTTCCAACCTAGAGCTATCATGGCAAATGCTGAGGTAAATACTAGTGCTTTATTTCATACTGAGCGAGTGTGGGGGTCATTTTGATAGGCATTGCCAACCTGCCCATGACGGAGATGGCACCTTTCCACCCGTCTCCCACGATGCACATGAATCCCAAGAGTGCTGGCGAATGCCTGGGCTTTACTAACCTGAGAAGTAAAAATGGTCTCATCATGGTTTTGATTTTTCTCTTGTGAGTGAGAATAGGCACCTATTCCCATATTTCAAGTCTGTTTATATTTGTTCATGTCCTTTGACCTCTTTCTGCATTGAGTCTTAATACTAGCAAGTAGGACACTGACTTATACGTGTGTTTCCACAGGCTTGGGGATAAAACAAAATGTTCAATGTATGCAAGGTGGTGAAAAATAAGTTGTATATGTTTCTGTTTTCTGTGATGAGTCTTTTAAAAGTAAAAGCTTTTATATATTAGAATTAAAATGATATGTCTTTTAAAATTAGGATTTTTTTGGTTTCTTTACAATCAGCTTCGGTTTCTGAGAAACAACTTCTTTTGGAAAGCAATTGGAGGTTCCCATTTGGAAACAGAATAAGACTAACCAGATACAAGAAAGATTACATTTAATTGGATCTACTCCTTGATTCTCACAAATTTGGTCAGACCTCCTTAGGCCAAATACCTGGTCCTCTACTGAGAGAGCGGGACCCATGTCTGCATTGGGAAGTCGTAGCAGAGAGGAAACTCAGAAATCACTGAGCGCTTCCTGTGGCCATTCACTATGGGGCACTGCTGGGTGTCCTCTGGAGCTTCAGACTTCTTAGCAACTTCCTTCCCCAGTGGACCTGGGCTGCCCGAACTGGGTGGGTGGTGCAGAGGGAGAGCAAGGTGGTGGTGGCGGAGACAGGGGTGGGGGAGGGTGCTGGTGTGGCTGATGGTGTTTTATTTTCTCAGGCTTCTTTTGTTTATGTGCTCAGTCAAATGCGGTTGATTCGTGGAAAATGCTCAAAGTCACACCAGCTCCTACTGGTTGGGGCTGGCAAGTGGTGGCTAGGGTGTTATAAGATAAAATAAGAACAGTTAAACCACAACCAGCATTGCTCACTTTTAAAAGGCCACAGCTAATGGAAAGAAAATACCCATCTACAGACACATGCAGCTGGTTGCTCTATGGGACATATCATAGGCCGTGCTAGGTGGTTCCCTGCTTTTTAATCACAGAGTTTACTCCAGTTAGCTAATGTGTGGTTGGGCATCTCCTGCCGACCTTCTGACCAGGACAAATTCTGAAGCAAAGAGCAGCCTGCACTTCTTGTAGCACTGATATAATCCCTAACGTCACTCCAATATTGGGGTATTCCAGGGTATTTGATTCACTGAGGTGATAACTTGGGTTTCATTTCCTCAGTGCAGACAGGGTGACACAGACCAGTGCCGAGAACCTAGCAGCATGGACTGACCGTAGATATGGGCAACAGTGACGTGCTTTCTTCATCAGAAGAACAGAGATAGCGAGAGCCTGAGTTCAAGTGTGTAATTGAATGTCATATACTGAATCACGTTAAGTCCCTCTGAGGGGACAAAGACTTCAGAGCCAACCTGCACGAGGCTGAACAGAGGACACTGACATCAGGAGCATGGGATTGGGGTCCAGTAGAAGAGGGCCCTTCGGAGCAGGTGCCCAGGCCCACGGACGCAGCCTGTGCTGTCCTGGGGAGCGGAGCTCCAGCTCTGAGATCACGCTTCAGGCTTCCACGGTCTGACTCACGACACATGCAAATCACGTACTTCCATCTCCGTGGTCTGTGCTGAGAGCCAGCTTCTCGCGATCCGTGGCGCATGCGCCGGGCCAGTCCAGCACGTGCGGGGAAGCTCTTTCTCAGGTTACAGTCACATCGAGTCGCTCAGGCATCTTCTGGGGACTGGCGTGTATGTGAGCCCAGGTGCGACAGCCTTCCCACTGTGACACCACCGCTGAGCTACAATGAAGATGGTTTAAGAGACCTCTGGGATAACATCAAGCGCAACAACATGCGCATCATAGGAATACCAGAAGGTGAAGAGAAGAAGCAAGGGATTGAGAACATACTTGAAGTAATAATGTCCAAAAAGTTTCCTAACTTGATTAAGGAAACCAACATACAAGCCCAGGAAGTGAAGAGGGTTCCAAACAGGATAAACCCAAACAGGTCCACACCAAGACACATTATAGTTAAAATGGCAAAGGTTAAAGACAAAGAGAGAATCCTAAAAGCAGCAAGAGAAAGACAGAGAGTTACATACAAGGGAACTCCCATAAGACTATCAAATAACTTTTCTGCAGAAACATTGAAGGCCAGGAGGGAGTGGCAGGAGATACTCAAAGTGATGGAAAACAAAGGCCTACAACCTAGATTGCTTTATCCAGCAAGGCTATCATTTAAAGTTGACGGAGAGATAAAGAGCTTCCCACAAAAGAATAAGCTAAAGGAATTCATTACCACCACGCCAGCATTGCAAGAAATACTAAAAGGGCTTCTGTAAATAGAAGAACGATGAAAACAATCTAACTACAAATTTAAAAATGGCAATAACTATGTACCTATCAATAATCACGTTAAATGTAAATGGATTAAATACTCCAATCAAGAGTCATAGGGTTGCTGAGTGGATAAGAAAGCAAGACCCTGTATATGCTGTATACAAGAGACTCACCTCAGATCAAAAGACACACACAGGCTGAAAGTGAAGGGTTGGAGTAAGATATTTCAGGCAAATGGAAATGAGAAAAAAGGTGGAGTTGCAATACTTATACTGACAAAATAGACTTTAAAATGAAGAATATATTAAAAGACAAAGATGGGCACTATATAATAATAAAGGGATTGATCCGACAAGAGGACATAACCCTAGTAAACATCTATGCACCCAACATAGGAGCACCTAAATATATAAAACAGATATTGACTGACATAAAGACAGAGATCAACAGTAACACTATTATAGTAGGTGAGTTCAACACACCTCTGACAACAAAGGACAGGTCTTCCAGAAAGAAAATCAATATGTAAACAACAGCCTTAAATGATACATTGGACCACTTGGATTTAATCAATATTTTAAGAGCATTTCACCCCAATGCTGCAAAATACACGTTCTTCTCAAGTGCACATGGAACATTTTCCAAGACAGACCGTATGTTAGGCCACAAAACAAGTCTTGATACATTTAAGAAAATTGAAATCATACCAATTGTCTTCTCTGACCACAGTGCTATGAAATTAGAAATGAACTACAGGAAAAAAAACTGGAAGGCACACAAATTCATGGAGGCTGAATAACATGTTACTAAATAATGAATGGGTCAAGCAGGAGATCAAGGAAGAAATCAAAAGATATCTCGAGACAAACGAAAATGAAAACACGATGACCCAAAATCTATGGGATGCAGCGAAAGCAGTCCTAAGAGGGAAGTTCATAGCATTGCAGGCCTACCTAAAGAAACAAGAAACATCATTAATCAACAGTTTATCTTCACACTTAAGTGATCTGGAAAAAGAAAAGCAAAATTAGCCCAAAGGGAGTACAAGGAAGGAGATAATAAAGATCAGAGCGGAAATAAATGAAATAGAAACCAGAAAAACAATACAAAAGATCAATGAATCCAAGAGTTGGTTCTTAGAGAAGATAAAAAAAATCCAACAAACCTTTAGCCAGACTCATTAAAAAAAAAGAGAGAGAGGACCCAAATTAATAAAATCAGAAATGAAAGAGGAGAAGTGACAACAGACAACACAGATATACAAAAAATGTTAAGAAATTACTATGAGCAACTATATGCCAACAAATTTGACAATCTGGAAGAAATAGACAATTTTCTAGAGGTGTACAACCTTCCAAGGCTAACTCAAGAAGAAACAGAAAACCTGAGTAGCCTGATTACCACCACGGAAATTGAATCAGTAATCAACAAACAAAAGCCCTGGCCCAGATGGCTTTACAGGTGAATTTTACAAAACGTTCAAAAAAAAATTATCACCTATTCTCCTCAAGCTCTTCCAAAAAATCCAGAAGGAGGGAAGACTCCCAAACACTTTTTATGAAGCCACTATCACCCTGATCCCAAAATCAGACAAAGACACCACAAAAAAAGAAAACTACAGGCCGATATCTCTAATGAAGATAGATGCAAAAACCCTCAACAAAATATTAGCGAACAGAATTCAGCAATGCATTAAAAAGATCATACACCATTATCAAGTGGGATTCGTCCCTGGTATGCAAGGGTGGTTCAACATCTGCAAATCAATTAATGTGATACACCACATTAATAAAAATAAAAATAAAAATCACATGATCATATCAATAGATGCAGAAAAAGCATTTGATAAAATCCAGCAGCCATTTATGATAAAAACACTTAAGAAAGTGGGAATAAAGGGATCATATCTCAACATAATAAAGGCCATATATGATAAACCCACAGCTAACATCATAGTCTATGGGGAGAAGCTAAAACCATTCCTCTTAAGATCAGGAACAAGGCAAGGTTGCCCACTTTCTCCACTTCTATTCAACATAGTGCTGGAAGTTCTAGTCAGAGCAATCAGACAAGAAAAAGAAATAAAAAGCATCCAAATCGGTAAGGAGGAAGTAAAATTGTCATTATATGCAGATGATATGATACTATATATAAAGAACTCTAAAGACTCCACCAAGAAACTATTAGAGCTGATAGATGAATTTAGTAAAGTAGCAGGATACAAAATTAATATTCAGAAATCAGTTGCATTTGTATATACCAATAATAAAACATCAGATGGAGAAATTAAAAAAGCAATCCCATTTACAATTGCTCCAAAGACTATAAAATACCTGGGAATAAATTTAACCAAAGAAGTAAAAGATCTGAATTCAGAAAATTATAAGACACTGAAGAAAGAAATGAAAGAAGATACAAATAGATGGAAACACATACCATGTTCATGGTTAGGAAGAATTAATATAGTTAAAATGTCCATACTGCCTAAGGCAATATACATATTCAACGCAATTCCTATCAAACTACCAATGACGTTTTTCACAGAAATAGAACATATAATCCTAAAATTTATATGGGACCATAAAAGACCCTGGATAGCCTCAGCAATCTTCAGAAATAAGAACAATCTGGGAGGTATTACAATACCTGACATCAAATTATACTACAAGGCTACAGTAATCAAAACAGCATGGTACTGGCATAAAAACATACACATAGATCAATGGAACAGAATAGAGAATCCAGAAATAAATCCATGCCTATATGCCCATTTAATCTACACAATGGAAGCAAGAATGTACGGTGGGGTAAAGACAGTCTTTTCGATAAATGGTGCTGGGAAACCTGGACAGACACGTGCAAAAAAATGAAGCTGGACCACCTCCTTACACCATATACAAAAATAAATTCAAAATGGCTTAAAGACTTAAATGTAAGATCTGAAACCATAATATTCCTAGAAGAAAATATAGGAAGAAACTTCACAGACATTACCTGGAGTAAGATTTTTACTGATATATCCCTTCGTGCGAGGGAAGTAAGAGAAAAAATAAACATGTGGGATTACACCAAACTAAAAAGTTTTTTCACAGCAAAGGAAACCATCAATAAAACAAAAAGGGATCCTACTGAATGGGAAAAGGTATTTGCCAATGACATATCTGATAAGGGGTTAATATCACAAATTTATAAAAAACTCACTCAACTCATCTCCAAAAAAACAAACAATCCAATTAAAAAATGGGCAGAGGACCTGAAGAGACATTTTTCTGAAAAAGGTATACAGATGGCAAACAGACATATGAAGAAATGCTCAACTTCACTAACCATCAGAGAAATGCAAATAAAAACCACAATGAGATACCACCTCACCCCAGTCAAAATGGCTATCATCAATAAATCAACAAACAACAAGTGCTGGCGAGGATGTGGAGAAAAGGGAACGCTTGTGCACTGTTGGTGGGAATGCAGATTGGTGCAGCCACTATGGAAAACAGTATGGAGGTATCTCAAAAATCTGAGAATGGAACTACCTTATGATCCAGCAATCCCACTCCTAGGTATCTATCTGGAGAAATCCAAAACTCCAATTCAAAAATCTTTATGCACTCCTATATTTATTGCAGCACTATACACAATAGCCAAGACATAGAAACAACCTAAATGCCCATCGGTAGACGACTAGATTAAGAAACAGTGGTACATTTATACAATGGAGTACTACGCAGCCATAAAGAAGAAAGAAATCTTACCATTTGCAACAACATGGATGGACCTAGAGAACATCATGTTAAGTGAAATAAGTCAGACAGAGAAAGACAAATACCGTATGATCTCACTTATATGTGGAATCTAAAGAAAAGAATAAGTGAATGAACTAATCAGAAACAGTTTTGGAGACATAGAGGAAAAACTGAGGGTTGCTAGATGGGCGGGGGTTGGGGATAAGGGGGAAGGTGAGGGGTTTAGAAAACAGTCGGTAACCACAAGATTGCCACGGGGTTTTGAAAATTAATTTGGGGAACGTAATCAATAATGTAAAGATTTTGTAGGGTATCCGATGGACACTTGTACCGTTTGGGAGACCACCTCAGGGATGATGCAGATGCCTGATCACTGCACTGTACACCTGAAGCTGAACAACAATGAATGCCAACTATAATTTTATATATATATAAAATTATAGTTGGCATTCATTGTATATATATATATATATATATATATATATATATATATATATACTATATACATATATATATATATACTATAACATATATATATGTATGCATATACATATATACGTATATATGTGTATATATATGTGTGTGTATATATGTATATACATGTATGTATATACTTACAAGAAGCGGAGTACAGCATTAGGAATAGAGACAGTGGAAATATAATGGCTCTGTGCGATGTCAGAGGGATACTGGATGGGGGGAGGGGGGTTCACACAGTGTGAGGGATATAAATGATAAACGTCTAAGTATTGCTTTGTCTTGTGCACCTGAAACGTCTAAGTATTGCTTTGTCTTGTGCACCGGAAATTAATAAAATTAAATTAAAAAAGTAAATAAAAGTCGTGAGACTATTTTAGAGCCATACTTCTAAGAGAAATATGCTATTTCACGATAAAAATAATAAAAATGCCCAGTGACCTTTTATATGTATTCACAATCCCTCCTTGTCCCCCTTTGTAATTCCAACACTTCAGGCCAAATACACAAGCAAAACAAGAAAACTAAAACTAAACATTTTGAAATGCTGGATTTTATTACAGTTTAAAATTGTACAAAGAGTGCACGTGTATGAGTTTAAAAAAAAACACCACAAGGGAAATGTAGGATGTTAAAAAAGAAACACAAAAGAAATCTAACATGAAACAAAACAATTCCATTCTGTGAATGCAAATAAAAAGATATTTTACTTACTAAAAAAGTACTATTCCAATATATTAAGAAGTCTTTGATTAGCAATACAGCACAAGACGTTTCTGCAACTATTCACTCACAGATCAGGCCGAGTCTCACTGAACGGAGGATGGATCGTTACATGATCTTAACAGCCACGGGCAGCTACTAAATGTTTGTGGATATGGAACAATGTCTGTGAGGTATTACAATAAATAAGTTCTTTATGAGCCGTACAATCGAGTCAGTAGTGGATGTTACCATTTCAACTTTCCATAGGGACATCCCATCTCCAGTCCTTTTTTGCCTCTGGTGATTTTCAATGAGGTTTTTTCACACTTAGAAAAAGAGAGAAAAAAAACAAAATATTTGAGATGCAGTGTTAAATGGCAAAATGCTACACTTTGCCTTACGTTTTTATAACAGAGACCGTGGACTAATGATGGGCTGTGTTATAGACACTTAAAGGACAGTGGGTGTGGTCACACCAGAATTTATTTTAGAAAACGATCAAGTCTACACATGCCCACACTTTTGCTTGCTCATAAGCACTGTTGTGGGAAGAAGGGGTTGGAATTTCCTGGGAGCAGGGCCTGTGTTCCCAGGACGCTGGCTGCTGCTTCCCTGTGTGCTTCCTAGCCATGCTGAATCTGTCTATTACTTCCCTATCTTTAAAAAATACATATTATTATGTTTATTGAGATATACTTGACATAGAACATTGTATTAGTTTCAGGTAGACAGCATAATGTTTTGATATTTGCATATATTATGAAATGATCAAGTCCAGTTAACATCCATTACCATACCTAGTTACAAAACGGTTTTTTGTGATGAAAACATCTACTCTCTTTTCCCTTCTACATTTAAATAATCAAGCAGTTGCTGCTACCATAATTTATTTTGTGTTTATCTTTTTCTATTTCTGAGACCGAAACGTTTTCCTTTAATAATATAAAGGTATTTAACAACATGCTCCACCTGGAGGCACAAAAAGGCCACTGCTTTGTCTGGATGACAACTTTTGTCTCAGAAGCTCCAAAAACCTGAGCCCTTCCAGTGCAGGGCCCGAATACCGGTACCAGAGGGGAGGGCATGAGTTCTGGCTCTGCCACTCGTTAGCTGTGTGACTCTGAAGGAGTTACTCACCCACCCTGGTCTCACTTTCCTCAAGTGTAAATGAGACAGTAACAGCACCACACCTCATAGGACTGCTACCCTCACCGCACACATAAGTTAGCGTTTGTAGTTAAACTACGTCTGACACAGAGACATTCTGGCTAAGTGAACAAAAATGAACTCATTCTTATTTAGAACACTGGGACTCTGAGGTATTTTTCACACTTCACAAATTTATACCCAAACAGAAAATATTCAGAAACTTTGTAATACTAAAATGTGACGGGCAAATTCATGTAAATAGGACAAATCTGGCTACATACTAACACTCGTATTCTCGGAATTTTACTTTGAATCGACTCAAAGAAATGCTCTATTATTTCCTTTCACTATTTTGTTGTTTCAGTTGTATATTCAAAGACTTACTTTAACAAAAGCAGTACTCATAGTTCTAAAAGTGCTTTTTCACTGTCCTGCTTTTCTTCAGCTTCTTCAGATCCTAGGTGGTAAGGAAAGGGAAGGAGAAAAAGCATCGCATTCCGTTAATGCAACGATTTCTTTAAAATTGGTGTGTGTGTGTGACATTTTAAATGACAGTTACATATGTTTCATCTTCAAGAGATTCAGGTTAACAAAACTGTAACTATAAAATAAAATTTTATTTCATTTCTCATAGGAGGGAAACCTTTTAAATAGCATCACTTGTACTAATCAGTCAGAAAAGAACTCACTCATGTGCGATTAAAATATTCATACAGACGAAGAATTATTCTCCAGGCGATTCCTCCTCCACCACTTTGCTGACAAGTTTGTATATGTTTTGAAGAACAAATAACCTTGAGCTTTAGTACAAATAATTTAATGTACATATTTTTTAATCGCTGTAGCCAGTGAGTGAGAGAGCAGTGAGGGCTTCCTAATTCCCAGGGTGACGACACATGGTCCCTGGGGGCTGTGCCAGCAACCACTGCTGTCACCATCCTGAGTCATTGTCTCGGGAGCCTCACATTATTCTTGCATTGGGCCCAGTCATTCCACTCTGCAACTATGTCCTTAGGATATAGTTCTGAGGAAACAGGGCTTGTTCTCACTATGTAGACTTTTTTCTCCTCTAAAAAGTAGGAAAAAAACATCTAAATGTCTGAGAGTAAAACTTAAAAATTATTACATTTCCAAGAAATATCTTGTATCCACTTAAAATTATGTTTATATAGTTTATTATAACAACATGGAAAATTCAAATGCATTAAAGTAAAAGCAAATACGTAATGAAAAAAACTGTATATATTGTAAGATCATATTTGATAAAAATAAAAAAATATATGTGTGCAAATCAGAAAGACTAGAAGAAAACAAACAGCTGAATTACATACATGTCTGGATTTCCAAAATTTCTACAATACATTTAAACTAACTTTACAACTTTGAAGACAGGATATAAATAATATAGGCAGTAGGGCCACAATTATGTAAATTGCAAACACGGAACTAGAAGGAAACAAATTAATCTATCAACACTGACGTTGTTGAAGAGTTTAAAGACAAAGTAATCTTTTACTTTTGTTCCTGCCACATTTTTTAAAGAGTTTGCCTTACTTTCACAATTAGGAACGAGAAAAAATGAGTGGTGAGAAGACCAAGGCAGCAGGTTTGGATGGAACATATTCACACATAAAAGCACCTTGCCTCACAGCTGCCTGACTTTTGCCAGATAATGCACTTCAAAAACGGCATTTTTTTCTCATGAGAATGTCTACCTGGATTATAGCAAAAACCAAATCTCATACAGGAGAATAAAAGACCAAGAATCTTTCAGAAAAGATTGTGTTCTACATCTTAACCTCATAAATGTCACATAGTTAAGCTTGTGGTCAAATAAATACATAAAGGCTTCACTTTCCAGCCTATTAAACTGAATAAATTACAGACATGGGCGTGGTTTAACTGCCTCCCACTTTGAAAGGAGGGTGAGGAAAACACTCAGACCAAGACTCCTGTTTCTCCGCTCACTTTCCACCTGTCAGGCTAACAGCATTTGAGCCGCAACGAGCTAACATGTCTTGGAATATTTGGGATTCCTAAATAAAGACAAACTTTTAATTAAAATAACATGTATGCTACATAATTGAAAAGTGAATGCTAGAAAGGCTTTCTGTCAGGAGATCGATAAAAGTAAGGAGGTCAATAAATCTTTCCTTGAAAACAACTGTAAAACTGGACTAGGTGGACAAAATAACCGTTTCAGCACTCGGAAATGACCAAAGTCATACAACAATCTGAAAAGTGTTTATGCTTCTAAAACTGCAGAATTCAGAGAACAACAGTGGTGTTCTTGCCTGGAGCTGATCCAGTTCCTCCAACTTCCAATACCCAGGTTGATTGGTGTGAAGGTTCTTCCAGGGTAGGACATGCCATGAGGATTGGCAACAAAATTATGCAGCTGAAAGGAACTCACTTAATATGGGGTGGTGAGTGATGCAAAGGGGATATGACAAACTCAGTGATGTTTGACAGGAAGCGCCAGAGGCTCTGCTGGTTTGAGGTTGTGGTCATGGCTGCACCAAGCCTGCTGGGCTGAAGCTGTGTGTGTGCCTGGCAGAGACCAAAAGAGCCAAAGATAATCAAACACTCCTGGTCAACCCTGAGGTTATAAGCCTATGCACAGGAGATGTGAAAAGACTCAGCAGAAAGTAGAAGCTGGAGAAGACTGCAAACGGCCTGAGATTTTAATGTGCTGCCTAATATGAGGTGTGATAAAAAATATGATGAATGGTAAAATTAAAAAATAAATTATTACACTAAAAGACACATGCCATTAATCCCCCTCCAAATACTCCATGCTTCCAACACACTTATCCCATAGTTCTTGCCACTTTCTGAAGCAGTTCTGGAAGTCCTCTTTTGTGAGTGTCTTTAGTTGCACTGTCATGGCTGCCTCGATGTGGTAAATCATTTTGACTTTGGAGAAGAGCCAGAAGTAGCATGGTGCCAGATCCAGTTAATAAGGTGGATGAGGACACACCGTAATGTTTTTATTTGACAGAAATTGCTGTACCAGAAGTGATTTACGACACAGCATTTGTCATGATGGAGGATGAAATAAAGACACTCAGGAAAGAGGACTTCCAGAACTGCTTCTGAAAGTGGCAAGAACCATGGGATGAGTGTGTTCAAAGGGAGGGGGAGGATTTTGAGAGGGATTAATAGTAACATGTCTTTTACTATATTTTTTAAAAATTTAAACATCCACTGTATTTTTGGATCACACCTTGTACATAAACATCCATTTGGCAGAAGATGGAAGTCTTAATCAAGGTGCTTGAATATAATCTCTGACCCATCACTGGCTACCACTAAGCTATGTAGACACAGGGGTGACCGCTATGAAACTAGACTTAAAAATAAAAGAATTTAAAAAAAAAAAGGAAAAAAGAAATCTGAGAAGAGACATCAGCAGTCACATACCACAAGGGATGTAATTTCACAGACTTTGTCCAGACAATTTTTTACAGCCATAATCAGCAATAACAGCAACCTCTTGGGGGAAAAATCAGAATCTAGAGTTGCTACTATATTTTCAATAAAATATCTTTCAAAAAAAAAATTACAAGACAGGCAATGAATCAGAAAACTGTGACTATTCTCAGGAGAGAAAAAAAAAACAAAATCAACAACTCAATACAAACTGACTTTGAGTGTGTCCGGATATTTTATTTAGCAGACCATGATTTCAAAACAGCTACTGCAAATACTGTATTTATATATCCAAATTTATAAATATATATTTAAAGAACTATAGAAAACCATGTTTAAAGAATTAAAGGAAAGTATGACAACAATAATCAACAAATAGAGATCCTCTAGGAGACAGAAATACAAAATGATCAGTTTTTTAAAAATCTGGAGTAGAAAAGTGTAGTAACTGAAGTGAAATATTAACTAAAGGGAGTTAAGAGAATATTCAAGTTGGCAGAAGAGAATCTGTAAACTTGAAGGAGGAGCAATACAAGTTATCCAATCTGAATAACAAAGAGGAAAAAGAGGAGAAAAAAATCGAACAGAGCTCAGAGACCTATGAGAGAACATCAAGCATACAAACATACATGTAGTGGGCCTCCCTGAAAAAGAGAAGAGAAAAATAAATCAGGAAAAATATTTGAAGAAATTATGGCCACAACTCCCCAAATTTGTTGAGAAATATTAATCTACACATCTAGTAAGCTAAACAAAGCTAAACAAATACTGACTAAAATATGTACAGAAATCCACATGTAGACACATCATAGGCAACCTGCTGAAAAGGAAGGAATGCATGAAAACATAATATATCATAATTTTTATAAGGTGCTGCTAAAGCAATGCTACAGGGAAATTTTATGGTTTTAAATGCTTATAACAGACAAGAAAAAATCAGTTCTGAAAAAGAAGAGCAAGTTAAACACAACTCAAGCAGAATAAATGAAATAATGAAAATTGGAATGGAAATAATTAAAATGGAAAACAGACAAACAAGAAGAAAAAAATCCAGGAAAACAAAAGCTTTTTTTTCAAGGAAACACAAGTTAACTAAGTCAAGGAAAAAAGAGTATTAGTTCCACTTATAGAAATTCAAAAGGATTAAGGGGAATATTGTAAATGATTTATGTCAACAAATTAGATAATTTAAAAGAAACAGATTAATTCTTAGAGACAAATCACTAAAAAGGACTCAAGAATAATAAAATAAATAAATAAACAAATAAATAAATAAATAAATCTGAGTAGACCTATATATAACAAGAAATTGATTTAGCAATTAAAAATCTTCCCACAGAGAAATTTCCTGACTCAGATGGTTTCATCAGAGAATCTATCAAAATTTAAAGAAGGAATATTGATCCATCCCAAGAATTCACTCAGAAAATGGAAGAGTTGGGTACGCTTCCCAATTCATTTTATGAGGCAAGCATTACCCTGCTATCAAAACCAAAGATATAATAAGAAAACTACAGAACAGTAGGTACAAAAATGAAGAGCATAGATACAAAAATCCTCAAGAAAATATTAGCAAATATAATCCAGAAACATGTACAGTGGATTATACAAAGTGACCAAGTGGGATTTATTCTAGATGTAAACAATTGATTTAATATCCAAAAATCAATTAATGTAACACAGCATATTAATTGACTATAGGACAAAAACCACATGATCATCTCAATAGATGCATAAAAATGCATTTGAAAAATCCAGTGTGCATTCATGAGAAAAACTTCCAACACACTAGGAATAAAATGGAACTTACTCAACCTGAAAAAAGGCATCCGTGAAAACTCACAAATCTCATCATACTTAATGTTGAAAGACTGAATGCTTTTCCCTAAAGACCAGGAACAAGACAAGGTCTACTCTTGACACTTCTATTCAAAATTGTATTGGAGGTTCTAGACAGTGCAACAAGAAAAAATAAAATAAACCTATCCAGAAGATTGAAAAGGAAAGAGTAAAATAGTTTTTATCCACAGATGACATGATCCTGTATGTAGAAAACTACATGAAATCCATATACACACAAAAAACAAAACTACAACTAATAAACAGGTTTAGCAAGGGCATAAGATATAAGTTTAATATACAAAATAGCAACTGGATTTCTATGAACAATTTGAAAATGAAAGAAAGTAAAATTACTTTCAAAATAGCACCAAAAAGAATAAAATATGTAGGAATTAGTTTAACAAAGGAAGAACAAAACTTGAATGCTGAAAACTACATAAGTGAAAAGAAAAATGGGAAAACATCTACATAAATGTAGAGAGAGTCCATGTTCATGTATGACAAGATTCACCATTGTCACGATGGCAATTCTTCCCAAATTGATTTATCCATTCAATGCAGCAGGCTTTTGGGACAAAAATTAACAATCCTAAAATTTACATGAAAACACAGAAGACCTACAATAGCCAAAACAATTTTGAAAAAGAACAAAGTTGGAAGACTACCATGGTCGCCCTGCAAAAGCAGTGTATGTTGGGGTCGCACCTAAAATTTGATTTGGATGTTCAGACTGATAATGTCACACACAGAGAGGGTATGAAAATGTTTATTACTTACAAAACTAGATTTCTGGGGACCGTTGGGCAGGCCTTTCAAGCAAGGCCTTATGGTACCTGATTTTAAAGCTACATAAACATAAAATCAGTCATCAAGCCAGTGTGGTACTGGTGCAAAGCAAGCATACAGGTCAATGGCATTCTAAATAGCAACTGGGGAGAACACTTTGGCAATTACTTAAAAAGTTAAGCAGAAATTCTCACAGTTGACCCAGTAAAACCTCCTAGGAATCTATCTAAAAAAAAACATATGTTCCCACAAAGACATATACATGAAGGTTCACAGGAAGGCGACTCATAGTAAAATACTGAAAACAATCCAAATGTCTATCAACGGATGAAAACAAAACGCTGTATGTCCACATAATGGAATAGTATTCAGTCATATAAAGGAACAAACCACTGATACAAGCTACATCATTGACCCTCAAAAACATTATGTTAAATAAAAAAGGATTATGCTAAATAAAACAAGCCAGATGTAAAAAAAATTGTATATTGTATGATTACATTTATGTTTATTGTCCAAAAAGGGCAAATTTTCAAGACAGAAAGCACATCAGTGGTTTATGTAGAATTAGTAGTGCAAATAAAGGAAGGTTTTTAGATGATAAAATTGCTCAAAGATTGTATTGTGATGTTGTTGAAAAACTATAAATTTACTAAACATCATGCAATTGCACATTTACAATGGATGGATTTTACGGTGTACAAATTATCCCTCATGAAACATGTTTTCTTAAAAAATGAATATTACTTAATATCTTCAGCTGTGAATTTTCAAAATGTTCATGAAAAAGTCGGACAACTGTTTCAAATCTAATAATATAAATAGGGTGACTATATATGTGATGATGAAAACAAAAACACTTCTGAGAGATAAAAGGAGTTCTAATAATAATATTATGGGGCCACAAGAGAAAGCCGAGACTGCCACAGGCAAAACAAAAGGCTTGGTTACTTTTAGTAAAAGTAAGTTTAATGCCGTCATCTAGATTTGTTTAGCACAGATTATATTGCACAATTGAGCTATTATTCTTCATTTTAAGTCAGTCTTTCAATGCTTTAGGAACTAATGACCTTTCCCAGCATCACAACTGGTTCATTTAAGCTGTCTAACCACATAGAACAACTTCACCCCAATCATCTGAGAGAGGACGGTGCTTCCCAGTTCTTCCCATTTAACACACAGGTAAGCAGGATGTGGCTAGACCAACAAGCAAACCCGCAAACAAACCACCTTTACGTCTTTTTAAACATACATTTACTAAAATGTGCTAATATTCCAAATCTCTGTGATAGAAAAATTCACGCTATTCCTTTACAAGGAAAAACGCTAACATTTCAAATTTCAGCGCCTCCAATTTCTTTGTCTTCTTTTCATTCATTCCTTTAATAGTTATAAGTTAACTATGTGCCAGGCACTGCCCTATGTGCTGAAGAAAGAAAGATAAGAAAAGAAAAGTCCTCTCTTATCTACCAGGGTCCCATCAGCACTGGATCAGGGCAACAGAATCTTATAACTTCTGCTGCTGAAAGACTATTTAATAGTTAGCCACTGGCCTAATGCGAAAACTTTGATTTAGAATCTTGTTTTCTAGGCACATTAATTCCAATAGTTTTTTTTTTTTTTTATTATACATATTTTTTTAATTTATCGGGGTGATAATTGTTAGCAAAATTACATAGATTTCAGGTGTACAATTCTGTATTACATCATCTATAAATCCCATTGTGTGTTCACCACCCAGAGTCAGTTCTCCTTCCATCACCATATATTTGATCCCCCTTACCCTCATCTCCCACCCCCACCAAGTCTTTCCTACACTGAGCATTCAGATAATGAAAATAATACAATACAATGACAAAGTAAGCCATCTTGACCCCTCCTTCCCTAGCCACTATTAATCTCTTTTTCTTAACAAAGCATTTCCCCAGGGGAACACTGAAAGTAGCTTTTCTTGTTTAGCATAACCAATGAAATGGTAATACTTCCCAGCACCAGGAGATGGCAGTAAATGTCACAGGCAAGAAGAGAAAGGACTGCATGTGGAAGACTTCCTGAGTGGTTCTCCTCAGCTTATCATTATCCTGCTGTTCTGAATTTCTAACTAAGATCAGTGTTGGGAAATTTTATTAGTGTTAGAAAAATAAAAGCTATGCAAAAGCATGAACTATAGTGCAAACTTCCTCTTTTTAAAAAGTAGTTCTATGATATAAAAATCTCAATGAAATAATCCTTATAAGGAGGTAATGAAAATTTAATACTTATTCTAATAGTTTCTGCAGCCCGAGAAATAGCTTTTCTGCTAATTCATATCTTTATTTCACATGACTATGCTTTGTGTGTTATACTGCTTTTAGATCCAATACCAAGTCCAGAATATCAAGTAAGTTACTTCAGAATGCCAAGTTCCTTCACGTTCCCCAATATCATGTCTCACTGCTGTGCCTTTGATCTTCACATGGCTCTTCCTGCCTGGAATCTGTTTTACTATAGTGTGTGTGTGTGTGTGTGTTTCAAATATTTGCTGAGCATGATGCTGGTAACAAAATAATGCCGTCTCTAACTCCAGTTTACATCTCAGTGATAAAAGCAGGTCACGTCACTGCTAAAGACAGTGCAGCCAACACAGGATGACAGGGTTGTGGGAGAGGCTCCAAAGAACAGGTAAAGGACACCCCACCTATGACAGCCGGGAGCCAGGGGGTGGGGAGAAGCCTTCTGAGCCTGTGAGTGGAGACGAGTATTAACCAGGGGCAGTTTTAAGGATAGAAGAAAACAAGATGCATGGGGCTTGAGGGTTTGGGCGCATAGCATGTTCAGAGAAGCTAAGAACAGGGCACAAGGAGCGTAACAAGTAAAGAGACTGGACAACGGGGTAAGGTGGTCACAGAGGTGCTTTGTGCCAGGCTAAGGATCCATGAGTTTCTTAATCTTTTACGCCTTTGAGGCTTTGAGGCAGGGGGTAACGTGATCAATTTCTCATTTTCATTAATATGAAAAGGCTGTATGTTTATTAGCTATGAGTATGGACACTGGCACTAGAGCCAGAGTTCAAATCCTAGCTTCACCTCGTATACTCTGTGTGACGCGGGACAAGTTACCGCAGCCCTCGTGCCTCAATTTGCTCATCTCTAAAACAGGAATAATGAGCCGTTTATATCAGAGACTGGTTCTGAGGAACCCTGACAACAACGCGATTGCTATTGTTAACGTGGCACCTTGGGGCCTGGCTGGGAGAAGGCTACTGGCAGGGAGACAGGAGGCTGCTGCAGAAACTGAAGCAGGAAACGCTGACTTGAAGTTGGAGATGACATTAAGTGGTACAACCTGCATGAGATAGAGGAGGCAGAAATACAGGGGATCCAAAAGGCTTGGTGAATGATGGGATGGGATCCATTAGAAAGGGGCTCTGGTTTCTGACTTGGGCGCTGGGTAGACAGGGCTGCCCTTCTCAGAAATGGGGGCTCCTGAAGGAATGTCAGTTTCAGGGATGCCAGGGAATAAGACAGCATCAAGACCCTGGCCCTTGCCGGCCTGTCCTCTGAGATGCAGACGACAAACCAGAGTGTCTGTGGTCTTCTATTACATTTATTCTTACATCTCTGAGCTTCACCACTGATTGCACACCAAGACTACTTCTTAATTGTTCTCATGTCCAAAATGCCTGGTATGTTAAGTGTTTGCTAAGTGCTTGGAGAAGTAGAGGAAGGGAAGAAAAGGGGGAGAGGGCAAGCCTAACTTTTGAATAATGGACAAAACACGAGTAATAATCAACTTTTTACCTGCTTCAGACTCAGGAGGAGAATAAAACTGACCATCAGAAAGACCAGCAGGTATAAGTGCCGCCCTCTCTGAAGCATTCTGAACTATCCGGAGTCCTGGAAGACAAGAAATCAGATGCTGAGAATGGTGCCAGTATTCTGGTAGCTTCTTGGCCAGAGTAACACAATAAAATGGTGTTAATGTTATGTTTAAGAAACTTTAGCAAAAAGAAGTACTTTGGAAATCTTTCAACCAAAAAATGAATGTATTAATAAACTAGGAACCTGTACTGTAAAGACAGATCCCAACTAGTTTGAAAAACTGCCTCATGTTACTCATGAGATCCCTTGACTCAGTATTTAGCACATCTTTCCCTGGAGAACACCTGCCTCCTTACAGCAATCAGCAACTTCAAAACCAAAGCAAAAGTAAAACGAATAACCTCCTCAGCTCGTACAAAGGGTCTATAGTCGGCTTCTGACTGAGGAAATGCCAACGTAAAACATAATAAATGGATAGACTTTTATAAATATAGAGAGTGATTAGATGGTGAAGAAATATCTATTCAGTGAAAAGGTTCTCAGAAAAGAAGGGTATTAACAAAAAGAGAGAAGAGGAGGAAGCATGATGCGGACAGCTCAAGAACACTATCTGATGAGAGGCCATCAACAATGAGTTCTTCAGACTGAACCTGACTTATCAATAAATAAAAGTGGGAGGAAGCGCCAGGCCTGGTATAGCAGGTGCCTCGTATGTGGGTAAAAAATGCCACAGGCAGTGAAAAAAACGCTGTTTTAAAGTTTTTCATTAATTGTGCGTTCTGCTTTATTAGTTACTTTGAATTTGGTTTAATCACAGAAGCATTCAAGCCTCAGTCACATTAACAGTTGTCTGCTTTCAATAAAGTTCAATTTGATGTTCATATACAATTAAATAAATGACTTTCATTAACATTATTTGTCCTTTCACCATATATTTTCATTAATGAAAAGAAGGTACACGATAGAAGATACATCTTGGTTTGACTGTGTTTAAAACCTACTCTTGAATAATTGTTTTCTTATAGATGTCTTCTCTATAAATCAGATTTTCCAAAAGAAAACTACTTCCCAGGTTTTTCCCTTCTTCTATTCCTCGACATTATAATCATGTTTAACTTTCTATAAGACACAAGATTTTTTTTTTCCTATTAGGCAGGGAACATTGAGCCAGATGATTGACAGAGCATAAAAACAGGGTCTTGAAACTGCCTGGGTGTCTGTGTTGAGCTTTGATGTCACCGCCAAGAGGGCAGCGGGATGGGCAGAGGTGGTACATGGGCTTCCCCTAAGGCCATCATGTGAAGAAGAATTCCAGCCAATAATTAATCATAACGCTCAGTGAATCACTTGGCCTTCCGAGTCAGCATCCAGGGATAGTCAAAGCCACACCTGGGCATTATAACAGCTTTGGCAGTTCTCATGGTTACACAGAGCTAGCTGTCAGTCAGCTGCTCCCAGGTGGATGGGGAAAGCCTCAGAGGGCTGAGCACTTCCGGGCTTGCTGCCTCCCTCCTCCTTACCTCCTTCTTCATTAACCCCCAGCACTACTCTAGGCACCCCACTGTTCTAACCCAGCCCATTCAAAGCCACCCCTTGCTGCCTGGAGAGCCACGTGACACTTTGAAGAACTGCTGACTCAGTTCACCTAAAACTGTTTTACATTTGTCTGTCCCTGAACAACAGAGTTCCTTTTAGATGCACAAAACGCTTAGTGTCCTGTGACTATTACTAATAGGGAGAAAAGGTCAACGTGTCTGAGGAGGAAGAGGTGTTGGCTACTTTCCTTGTCTGACTGCCTTTCTCATCAGTGTCCACGCTTCTTCTAGGGAAGCCTGGTCTAACACCTGGAGAGCGCAGCCACATGCTGTCACTCTGCTTTCATCCCACCCTTCTCGGCTATTCTCACGACAGAATGGAGACAGCTGCTCTGCCTGGCTCCACAGGCGCAGAGCAACATCCAATCACATCTACAGCTCTTCCTTCCAGCTCGGTACCTAGCCAGACTCTAACTCTGACAGCGACTTACTGTTTTCTTCCTCTGCCTCTTGAGGTAACACTTTGAAATCCAGGAACCACGTCTCAATCCAGGCGAGGATGAATGAAATGATGGGCAGCACGTAGCCAAAAGCCCCTTGAGAGAAAAGCTGGAAGAACAGATGTGACCAGGAGAGGGAAATACAGTTACCATGGCTCCCACTGGAAAGCGAGGTTTCCTCCTTGTGGACAGTATTGTTCAGAAAAAGTGGTAGGCCATACCTTTGAGAGGATCACTTTCGCTAGTAAAAAGGCACTGGTCACTGATGTCGTCAACTGAAAGACAGTAATTCAGCACCACTCTAATTAGACATTTTCAGTGTGAAGGCACCTTCCTCCCACAAGAGACCCATCGGGGCTGGAAGCACATAATGCCTGGAAAGCACTGCCCAGCCTGACACTTCCCACATCACGCCATCTGTACCCCCTCACCCCAGACTGGGGAGCAGTGGGCTTCTATGTGGCACACAATCCCTGACTGGCTGCTCGTGGTGTCTTTTCATCAGCGTTTTAGCACACTGGTATGCCGGGAAACTAAGTTTTGTCCACCTGATGGTACAACATCCAAAGACACTATCACCACAGAAAGGACAGTGAAATACAGAGGCAGGGCTCCCCCTAGGGGTTGGGAAGCCCAGAGATAATCCCGCAGGACCTGGTCCTTGTCCCTCCCTCCTCCACCTAAGATGTGTAGTAATATGAAACCCAACCCAAGTGAACTCCAACAGTAGCCTTGACTGACAGAATGGAGGTCAGGGTACATCAGGTGTCATGCTCAGTAAGTATTAATAAAGTGGCAGAGTCAGGTTTGTTAGCAAAACACAACCAACACAACCAACACACACACACACACACACACACACACACCCCAGCCAGGGTGAGCCACCTGGGAGAGGAGGCATTTTGTATTCTGATACTCATTAACGTTACAGGCTGACACTAAGTGTATTTTGGGTACCAGCTGACTTCTCCCTCTAGCTGTTTGGCTTCTCTCTACAAATGTTTTGAAAAGTAAAAATGAGAAACAATGAAATGAATGTGCTAAATCTGACCTATCCTTTTGATAATTTATGATTAGATATCAGAGACACTTCTTTAAGACTATCGCTGAGTGTCAACCACTTTTCTGAAACAAACATTGAGACAGACGGTCTGATAAATACCAATGTACATTATGGAGACTGGAATAGAAGGTCCCAAATAGGAACTGTTGTAAAAAATTGGGAAGGGACAATCATCACAGCTATTTACGATTGGCAAAAGCGTGTTCAGGAAAGCGAGTCAAGCCTGACTAAATCGGTCAGCCTACATCCATGAAACGTGAGCTTGGGGCTCAACAGACGTCTGACACCAGCCCTGTGATTCCGTGGATGCTCAGAAGAGATGGCCCAGGCAGAGCGCAGCACAGCTACATCCCCAGCTGGACAAGCCCGCACAGGCCCACACGCAGACCCGGGACTCATTCCAAAAGCAGGCCCGCAGGTTACCCCTGAGCAGTTGTCTCCAGCCTGAGCAAGGAGCTCAGTGCCCCACGTACCTGCCTTACTAGAGCTCTCGAATGTGAGTGTTCAGACCTTGTGGAAATGGCAAAAACAATTCAGGCACCACTACTTATAATTCTTCTTTCAGCCAATTAATAATTGTTGTGGGTGAATGGCATGTGCCAAACAAAGCTCTATGCTAGAGGAAAGGAAACAGATGAGAGCACAGGCCACTGCCTAAAGCCTAAAGACAACAAGGGAAGAAGGAACAGGAGAGCTTGTCCCTTTAAGACTGGAGGGAGGGGATTAACACAGGGAGGGTGACAATTATCAGAGTAAGCAGAGCCAGTCAGGAAAAATCAGTAAGGAGTTTCAACCTACAGGAACTTCTCCAAATATCTTTGTGACAGAGGCACTAAGCTCATCTCTCAAAGCAAAAGGAGGCAGAGGGCGGGCAGCTGCTTGGCCAGTGAGCCTGTGGAGCCTCTAGATTTCTCAGCTGGTCACTGTCCACACAGACAAAGCTAGTTACTCATCACCACTGGGAAGAAGCACTGGAATCCTAAACCCGCTGGAGCGTGGAGGAAGGGGGCTCAGGAAAAGCTGGGATTCGGCCCGGATGAAAACTGCCTCTTCCCCAGCTCAGCCCTGTCGTGAGCAGGCCCTGCTGACCAGCACTGGAGGAGATGGACCTTTCATCCAGGTATACTCACCGCTATTGCCCACCAGTGGCGCAGTCTGCATACAGCATACGCAAGTATTAACACTTTGAATCGGAAAACTGCCAAAAGCTATATAAAAAAAAGACAAATTCTTAAAAATATATACAAAAGTAAAGCAATGTGGTTTTATAAAGAACCCACCAAAGTGTGTTCATGATTCTGATTTAGCTAGACTGCCACAGTCAGCATTGGTCTACAGATGGCATTTGAGATCCCTGCTCTGGAATTGATGTAATACCATCCAAATAAAGATTCAAATTAACTTTCCATTCTCAACAAAAGAACATGTAATTAAATGTTCGTTTTTCCTTTCCATTTGAGTCCACATATTTCTGATATACTTTTAAGATGGAGAAAATGTTCTGAAAGTTGAGTTTTCTACTCCAGGTACAAATGCTGACTTTTGGAAGATACCAGGTTCTTAGTAAAGTCCCCATATCAATCTCTGGGTGCCTGGGGTATGGACAGAGTTCTGCCTATCCCAGTAGCTACCATCTGATTACTAAGTGTGATTCTGGGACTTCTGTGAAACCATTATACATAATCCCCACCCCAACAACCACGTGAGTCAACTACTATCATTAATCCCACTATACACATAAGTTGGATAGAAACATTGTCCAAGGCCTCCTAACTCCTTAGTTGAGGAAGCCAGCCAGGATGTGAGTTCAGGTAGCTGGACTCCAAAGACCAGGTTCTTAGCCACTATAACACAGCTGTCTTAGTAACTCTTATGGACTAAGGAATAAACAGAATAAAAATTTACTAATTTACTTTGGAAATACACTTATTCTGAGTTGGGAGAAGTCAGGTGACTCTTGAGGCTCAGGGTAGGAGTCTGCCCAAAGTTCCTCACTATTCAAAACTGCCGAAAAGCTGAAGGCTGACAACTTTTTTACTGTCATTGACTGGATAACCTCACTTAAGATCCTTTTGTGGGAATGAAGTTTGCAGGTTATATTTGTTTTTAATATGTTGCTTTCACTAAAAATGTGTTTTCTAACAATCTGCTAACCATTATTCCAACTGTCTCTCTGAGTTCTGGACTTGGCAAAAGCATAATTCTTTACCCCTGTATCTTGAAGTCTCCCAGACCCCAAGGGTTCCTAGAGGCTTTGTCCATTTCTTAGACCGTGACTGACAGACAGTCTTTCTAATCAGAGCTAATGGGCCCCGTCTATTTGCCCAGTACCATTAACACCCTAAGCATGGAGTACAGAAAACCCATGGAGATCTCACAAGTGGATTAATCTTGCTTTCTGGCAATCCTGGCTCCAGCTATTTTAAGATAAACACAGCAAGGGAAATAAGAGAAAAAAGGAGAAATCAATTTTGTTATTGATGTATCAATAGTTTCAGAAGAAAGAAATACCTAGAGATTTGGGGGGCAACAGGCTCTGCCCCCAACTTCAATGACCTAGGGGAGGCGTAAACATGGAACCATGGAACTCATTTGTTCATTTGGAAAAATAAGGGGAGTAAATTCTATTAGTGGTTTTCCCAATATACTATAGCAACGAAACACTTTTTCAACATACTGTATAGAACTCTAACATACTGTACAGATAAAAATGGAACTATTTAGGTTGCAAGGGGGTGATTTCAAAGAACCCTGATCTCTGCTTATTGGGAATTGCACGTCTTTCCCCTTACCGACTTCGGCAGGCCCCTTCAGAAACCAAACAAGATTTTTAAGAGTACTTTGAAAACCACTAGAAAATATAATCATTAAAAATGTCAACCAAAAATGATGATGGTGATGATAGTAATTGCAGGTGGTTTTCTGATCTTCTAGGATGTACCTATCATTGGGCTAAGTGTCTACCATGTATTATTATATCATTTACTTTCCAGAATGATGATGACTTCATTTTACATATGAGGAAACTGGAATTTAGACCTAATCTATTCAAATATATACAATTAGAAATAGTGCTGTGACTCAAATCACATTTTTCTGACTGTAAGGGCCTGCTTCTCACCATTGTGCACACCATCGCGAAAGCCAGTGAAAATGCAGTTAAAATGAATTTGAGGGCATTCACTGTGAATTTTGATTGCCTATGCTGTGTCTAACGCAATGTTAGAATCTGATTTACTTACACTATAAAATATAAAGAGATATCATGGAGATGTATCAAACCCAAAGTCAGAGCATCCTAGAAAGACACTACAAACATTCATTTGAATAAAGCGAATGCTTCATCTACAGATAATTGCATCGATGTAATTCTGTAACTGACTAAGTTTGCCCCAGATTACCAACATATAACTTTCCTCAAATTCTATTATGGAAAAATGAAACAGAATTATTAACAATAAATTTAATCTATCTCAAGGCAGAAAAGGAATGGCATTTTCGTCATATTATTATATAAATGGGTGAATTTTCCTTTCGGTGACTAGGCTTCTATCTCAGCCATTTGAAAAAAATAAACGCTCTTCTCCAAGAAAATCAGATTGTCACCTTCTGCTGCCCTCTTTTATCTCTCATTAATTCTCCTCCCCTCTCCCCCCCCCCCCATAACCAGGCAATTCTTCAGAAAGCAATAGAGATACCACAAAATGGGCCAGTAACTAAGGGAAAGAGGAAAGACTGTTCAAGCGACAAAACAAACACAACTGCATAGAATTTGAGGTCTATTGAGAGGAAATTTGCCATTTGGTTAGTTTCATTTTATCTAAAATGAAATATAAAACAGAAAATACTTACAAATATATCAAAATAAGAAGAGTAGAAGTCATACTGCACCACCTCCTTCTCTAATGTGTTCTCAATGCCTCCATTCACCTAAGAAGGAGAGTAAGAAACAAAAACGAGAAGAGATTTATGTGTGAAACAAATATGAGAACATACAAGTTTTCGTATACTTTACTGCCTATGTTCTTAGATCCTAGAAATGCTAAAATATAGACGAACCCTCATACTTCTAATAGAAAAATGCTAAATAGCATTTCCCACTTGGAATTCTAAGTTCATTCATTCAACAAATATAAATGTATCATGGAAAACAGTTTGTAGTTTTGGCAAACTAAAATGTTAAATAAGAAAACTGTTATTTTTCCTCTTCTAAGATAGTCTTCAAACGTTATCTTATAAGAGGAAAATACTTAGCCCAAGCTTAAAACCCTACAAATGTACTTTTAAAGAAGACAATTCATATTTATCCAGGGCTTCCCCGATTTTCTGATTACTCTCCACTGTTTTAGGTCTTAGAAGTAGATTTGGCAGAACCTACTTTAAGACTGGATATGGGGTGTGAGAAATACAAAATAAACAAGCAAATCAATCAAGGACAAGACTTCATTTGGGGCCTGAGTATCTGGGTATTGTTTACTGATACAGAAGAAAGGAGGAAGCAGGGGTGTATGTGTCGCGGAGAGAGCACGTTAGCTAGACATCTAACTGGACATGGCAGGTAGGTCATGATGTAGAATGCGAGAACTACCTTCTGGAAGATCTCAAAACCATGCTTTCCAATCTGCTCCAGAACCTGTAAGAGCTTACTTACCATTGCAGTAAGTCCAACACCTCTATATAGCTTTTAAGACTTTTAATCCTCTAGAATCAGCTTACCTATGCAATTTCATTTCCTATAGGCACCTTCTTTTTAGCCACACTAGTATTTTCTCTGCCTATGTCTCCGTCCCCTCCAAAAGTACAGGTAAGCACGCACTCCTCCTCAATGCGTCTGCTCATCTTCATCTCTAAACCCTTCCCCTATTGCTCCCCAGTCCAATCCCAGATCATCCTTCTATCCCAAATTCCACCTGTCCTTCTATACCCCATTCACAGTCCGTCTTCTCCACTTATTCCTGAGAATTCCAACCCACTGACCTCCTCCTAATCTGAATTTCTGTTATCATTGGTTATCACAGTTTAACTATAGAACATAGTGAGAGTGAGGCAATAAAATCAGAATCAGAAGGAAAATAACTACCTGAAACATAAATGTAACAATAGTGAGAGAACAATAAATAACATTTTCTCTCTCTTCCAAGGTAAAATTTATGTAAATTAATAAATTACATAACCTATCACTGTGAAGAGCTTTGTCATTGCCAAGAGGCTGCTGTATATATATATCGTTTCATTTGATCTTCACAAGCATTCAGAAGGAAAGCAGGACAGGTATTAGTTCTGCTAACTGACTAAGAAACCCAGGCCCAGAAAAATGTAAATGGCTTGCATAAGCTGCAGAGCTGGTCATGACAGCTCTAGGTCAGATGAGAAGTATTCTGACACTTTCTGGTAAACCAGTCAGAAAGTAATACACCAGGCAATAAGCATTGATAAAGTCCTTTTTTTAAAACCATAATCTCAAAGTGTCAAAAGCTAAAACAGAAAACAACTTCCTTTCTACTGTCTCCTTGATCCCTGTCCATTTTAGCCTAAAGAACCTGGGTAGAAAAGAGTTGGGGAGGAATAGAGTCTCAGGGATCTCTAGCCACGGGAAATTCCAGATCAATGCAGGAAATCAAGTCTACACAAGGGTGTACCAGGAAGCCCTAGACAGAATCAGAGCCATCCCTTCAGCAGGCCCCAAAGAAGTCAGCTACCCTAAGGTCTTCTAGAAGGAAAATGAACCATGGTGGCACTCGGCTTCTCTTGGCTCGCCAGTCCCTACACTCCAGGCTGGGCTGGTGCCAGTCAGCTCCCTGGAGCAAGGAGGAAAAGTGGCTAAGTCGGAATGTATCTCATATAGTTTTTTGTAGAGCTTGTGACACCTGAATCAGAAGCCTATACTTTGGCACTTAGTAAATGTATAGACATGTTAAAAAAAAAAAAAAGTAGATTTGAGTGATTAGAGATTTATAGAGACAGACAACAAAACAGTGTGTAGTGAAAAACCCAGGTCAGGATTGACAATTCGAAACCAATAGAACTAGAAACTGAGTATTTACAAAATACACCTTGCTAAAGAAGTCACGATGCACTATCTCAAAGATCATATGCTGTGTTTCATCTTTTAATTTTATAATTGGGGAAACTGTCAGTCAGTGGAAAATCAGGATAAAAACACATTTCTTAATTGCTAGGCCTGGTGATTTTTCATCTGTACCACGTCCCACAGGTGTAAGCAGGTCCTTTCTGATGAACGAGAACAGAGGATAGTGCACTTCACCTCCAGTTCAACTTTCTCGAAGTAATAAAAAAGGAGGGGAGTGAGAAGTGTGGTCTCGTGAACCCCACCATAGCTCCGCCCCATGGATTCCCTCACTTAAAAGCATGTAGTGATATAAGTGGCAAATCAAAAAATGTCTTGATTTTATCTGTCACTAAAGTAATTTTTAAATGTGCTCCCTTAAAACTGCTGCTCTGCTTTCCTGTTAAAAGATGGATTTCTTTTTCATCTGTCAATACACAGCTGTTAGTTCTGAAAATGTATTGGTCCTTTAAACTATACATTAATTTAAATATTTTCTTTAATGTGTCCATGTGGATAACAAATAGTAAAAAGAGACGCTCTAAATTATTGTGTCATATCACTGGCTTGTTCAGTTTTAAACAAAAATAAGTGCTACATTAACAGAAGCTGAAATCTGTAAACAGAAACCTAGCTGTAGAAGCATGTGGCAGATTACTGCAGTTCTGGGACACTCTTATTTTCTGATGTAAATACCTACTTTCATAAAGAGTTTCGTTCCTCTATTAGGATTCACGATGAAATTAAAGGAGTCCGATGACCCTAATTACTAAGAGTCTAAAATGAAAATTGCTGTTAGACTCAGAATATTAGAGTTTAGATTAAGATGTTGACTCTATAAAAAGGCAAAATTAAAAATCATTTCCAAACAGAAATCTCAGCATCTTTTCACATTTTTTCTATTTTAATAAATTTCTTATAAAGCACCTATCACTGCCTAGCAAAGAGCAACCTCTTAATAATAAACAACAGCTAATAACTATTACTACATAGGCCTTAGTAAATATTTCTTGGAAATAAATGAACTGTTGAAAATGAATGGAGCAGACAACTTTTGCCTGAGAGGAAAGCATTCTGGAAGGGTTTACCTATTTATTGGTAAGGGATGTAAACAGTCAGAACCAAGGTTTTGGGAGAAAACAGATATATTGGGTTAAATAAAATATATTATTAAAATACATTTTACCTGTTTACTTTTACTTTTATTAAAGAAATGTAGCAACTAGAAAACTTAAAATTACATATGAGGTTTGCATTATATTTTTATTGGACTGTACTGGTCTAGACAATTACTTGGCCATCATCACTGCATAACCCTGACAAAATATACAGACAAAGCTCCAAATGCCTCAGACATTTTTTGATAAAATATGAATAAACTCTTTGCAAAAAAAGTAAATAATGCAGAATCTTAAATATGGGAATCAGAAAAGTAGATAAGACATCTGAAACATATTCCAGGAGCATGCTCCATCTTTTAGAGCAAAGGTCAGCAATCATTTTCTGAAAAGGGCCAGGGAATAAATATTTCTGCCTTTGTGGGCCAGCGGACTCTGTCAGAACTACTCAACTCCTAGGCACAAAAGCCAGTCCCAGGTAATATCTAAACAGATGGGCAGGGCTGTATTCCAATAAAACTTTATTTATAAAAACAGGCCAGTTGAATTTGGCCCCAGGCTGTAGTTTGCCAACTCCTGTTATAGAGTAAAACACCATGAATTCACATTTCAAAATCCCAAAGTGAGTTTTAAATTAATCAGGTTTGTTTTAAAAAATAACAGTAAAGAACAAGAGATGTCCAAATTAACTGGAGACCAATGTTGCCTCATTTGGATAAAAAATAAAATTCACTAAATGAGTCAAAAATGATGAGAGAGAAAGGAGAGGGGAGGGGAGGGGAGGGGAGGGGAGGGGAGGGGAGGGGAGGGGAGGGGAGGGGAGGGGAGGGGAGGGGAGGGGAGGGGAGGGGAGGGGAGGGGAGGGGAGGGGAGGGGAGGGGAGGGGAGGGGAGGGGAGGGGAGGGGAGGGGAGGGGAAAGAAAGAAAGAAAGAAAGAAAGAAAGAAAGAAAGAAAGAAAGAAAGAAAGAAAGAAAGAAAGAAAGAAAGAAAGAAAGAAAGAAAGAAAGAAAGAAAGAAAGGGAAAATTATATTTTGTCTCTGGAAACAATTCTCACAAAGTCATGGGAAAAAACACTTACATTTAACTCTATTATCCACAGTAATGTTACAAATAAGAGGTCAAAGGTGACAAACAAACAGAAAGTCCTCCTGACATCAGATATGCCTTTCTTTTCCCTTCCTTCATAGGACTCAATCCTGGCCATGAGATGTGTAGGGTTGATGGAACGGACGTCACGCAAAGAAGCATGAGAGCTCTGGCTCCTGGTGAGAGCATTCTCCATGTCTTCTGGCAGGGGGTTCATCCTGGAGAGGGGTTAAAGGAACCTTTCTCCAACTTCACCATGCCTAGACAGAAGAGATCTTCGGGAAATAAAAGAGACACCATGTTAGAGCTCACCTAACACCACAGTGCTACCCCCACCACCGTGCAACTGTTTCTCTGAGCATCAGTATCTTAACTGAAATCATTTATGTCTTGATGGAGCCATAAGGAGAAAGTGAAATGAGAATAAATTCTTGATGTTATCAATCAATACTCCAAAATAGCTATTATGGAAAAGAATGGCAGTAAAGAAGAATGCAAAGTTGCAGTAGTAAAGGACAAAGACCGGATGTTTACCACAACAGAAAGGTGTGCCTGGAACCTGGAGCAAGCCTCTTGGTGAACCAGCCATGCCAGTTCTCTTGCTGTGCCAGGGGGAAAACCTCTAAATTCTGTAAGTGTCATTACATGGACTAGGAAAACATTTACTGAATACCTTCCCAGAGAGTGTGTAACCAGAACATGTAAACTAGCTATAAAAAATTTGTTTCCTAAAGAATTGCTTTCACCAAAGGAGTCTAATAAACCAAATTTCGCGTTTCTCCATCATCACTTAATGAATAAGCATGTTTCTGGGCCTCTTCTTAGAAAATAAGTATGCACACTGCAAAAAGTTTGGCAATCCCCAAATGCCCCACTATAATTACAGCAGTTACAGGCCTATGTGGAAATGCAGGACCTCCTCCCCCAAGGCCAGGATGTGCTTCTATAGAAAAAAAAGATTGAGTGATCTAAATGAACTGAAATCCTCATGGGTGAAGCAGTTATCAAATAGAATATGGTAGATGGTATTTTTGTTTGCCAAATATTCCAGTTTCCCTCCCTGTTGTGCCTCTCCCTTATATTACATTAATATATTCCCCTGACTCGACTGAACTCATGTGCCTTTCTTTGACCACCATAATGTGGGCAGAGTTTGCGTGTCACTTGCGTTCACATCTTAAGAACCAGAGTGCATGGTTCATGCTCTTTTCTTTCTACCATAATGACTGGCAATGTCCAGATAAAGATTTTCAAGGTGGGTAAAATAAAATTTCTAAATATTGCTGGAATTTCCCTAAAGTAATAGGATTCCACTTGGTCCTATTCACAATCCAGAACTCTTGTCTCTTTATATCTGGTCCTCGTTTCTCTCCCTTCCCACACTCAGGAACAGAAGTCCTTTCCACCTTTTCATACAATGTGGTGATAAAATGACATGACACTTTGAAAGCAATTTAGTTATATGAACTAAGATAATTTAAAATATTCATACTTCTTGATCTAGTAACCCTGCGTAGGGAAATCTAAAGGAAAGTAAATGCAGACCTTCAAGGCAAAATTTGATCTATGTCTTAGTGGCCAGGTTAGTGATGACCTTTGAGCAAGAGGAAGAATGACTACAGGAACAAGCTTGGTCAAGGTCTATTTCTTGGACTGATAAGTGATAACATGGCTGTGCTCACTTAGTAAAAATTTATTGACATAGGCAGTAGTTTCCGTGGTGTGTTGACTTGTGAAAAACTCAAATGCTGTACACTTATGTACATGTACACATACATGAATTGTATATGTGTTATCTTTCAATAAAAATCTCTACTTAAAAAGACTGTCATAATATATCTATAATAATCTCAATTAAAAAACAGCCTAAATATCTAACAATAGGATAATAATTAGATAAATCATGGTATAGTCATAGCACAATCATTAAAATACTTATAAAGCATTTATAATAACTTGGAAAATGCTTATTATAATGGTAACTAGATTACAATCTGGATACTAAATGGAATACACACACAGATGAGGTATGATCAAAACATAAGGTGAACGTTTAAATAAAAAAAAATGTATTACAGTAAAAGACACATCACCATTAATCCCCCTCAAAATACTCCCCCTCACTTCAAACACACTTATCCCATAGTTCTTGCCACTTTCTAAGGTGGTTCTGGAAGTCCTCTTTCGTGAGTGTCTTTAGTTGCACTGTTGTGGTTGCCTCGATGTCCTGAATCATTTTGACTTTGGGGAAAAGCCAGAAGTTGCCTGGTGCCAGATCCAGTGAATAAGATGGATGAGGACACACCATAATGTTTTTATTTGACACAAATTGCTGTTCCAGAAGTGATGTGTGACATGAAGCCTTTCCGTTGTGATCACAAAATATGGTGAATGCTGCTGCCAAGTGCCATCCAACAGAAAGGCAGGGAGACTCAATACAGGAAACGGCATGTCAAACCTTAGTAACAGTGTGTGTCAAGTTTCAATTTGTTCGGTGCAGTCAGTTGGGTGTGAGCTATGGCTGAAACAAGGTGTGTTTTAAAGTGTGCCATAAATCATCCTCCATCATGACAATGCTCCGTGTCACACATCGCTTCTGATATATGGCAATTTCTGCCAAATAAAAACATTACAGTGTGTCCTCATCCACCTTATTCCTGGATTTGGCACCAGGCTGCTTCTGGCTCTTCCCCAAAGTCAAAGTGATTCAGGACATCGAGGCAGCCATGACAGCGCAACTAAAGATACCCAAGAAAGAGGACTTCCAGAGCGCTTCAGAAAGTGGCAAGAATGATGGGATAAGTGTGTTCAAAGTGAGCGGGAGTATTGTGAGGGGTATTAATGGCAATGTGTCTTTTACTGTAATAAATATTTTTATTTAAACATTCACCATAATGTTTGATCATACCTCATAGACATAGTCTGTTCACAACTCTGTAAAATATCAAAAACCAAATTTTTAAAAGAATGTATCTATGAAATATATCAGATATTAACACTGATTATCGCTGACTGACGAGATTTATATTTTCTCCCCTTTTTACTTTTACCATATTTTTCTAATTTGTTATTTTGCACATATTACATTTACAACAGGAGGGACTAAAATTCAAATGCAATTTTATTAGCATCCTGGACAGATGTCCCACGATTTTATGATGCACTTTCCACCATTTTCAACCTGGGCAACATTTCAATCTGGGCAACAGTAGGTAACAGCATCTTGGTTACTCAATTTGCCTCCTCAGAGTTAGAAAGTCAGCAAAGTATTTTGAAAAGCTCAACAGTAGTCTATGTCAGTGTCTTGTAAAAGAAAATATAAAGTTCCAAAAATTGAAATTATTTTTACACAATTTCTTTCTCAAGATCAATGTGGGGGCAGAGCCCCAGAAAGTAGTTTACAGGCTCTCAGCCTCACATAGAAAGGTGCTGGCTCGGGTAGTGGATGGCCATCAGCTGTGGCTGGTTAGCCGACTGGCCACTAGTATAACTGCTGCGGCTACGGAGGAGAGCCAAGGAGAGCCGAGGATTGCCGAGGAGAGCCGAGGATTGCCGAGGAGAGCCGAGGATTGCCGAGGAGAGTCGAGGAGAGTCGTCGGTCGATTGGCGGAAAGGTGGACGGCAGGTCGCGCGTCCGGTGGGCCCAGCCTCCAGTGAGACCATAGTGGTATGACTCCCCTACCTATGGCTCCGTGGGTGTTCCTTTTTGGCCTCACCATATCCTGCGTTCTTATGTGGGAGGCGGGACCAGAGACCCCGCAGGCCGCCCCGCACGACAAATGGCGCAGCGAGCAGGGTCTTATGCACGACAATCAATACTGTCTGAATAGAAGGAATACTGTTGCGGAAAAAGCGGTGAGGACTGAGAGACGCAAGCAGCACGCAGAGATCAGGGAGAACACAGCTTTATTACACCAGCGGACTCAGTGGGATTGTTCCCAAAGAACTGAGCACTTCCCGGGGCCAGGCGCTTTGTTTCATAGGGTTAGGTCTCCGGGTTTGTGGGAGAAATCTGGCCGGGGTGCCAGGGAGATCCATCCCTAGCAGCTGTGATCCCTCAACTTTGACAGGGAGGCCTCTAACTATGGTGCTCGTGGGAGAACATCTCCGATAAGGTATGGGAGGAGGAGGTGGACGGAGCTCTGAGCCGGAGGGCCTGCAGGAGAGAGCTCTGATAAGGAGGGAGGAGGAGGAGGATGGAGCTCTGAGCCAGAGGGCCTGCAGGAGACAGCTCCAATAAGGAGGGAGGAGGAGGGGTATTGAGTTCTTAGCGGAGGCTTGCCGGAGAAAAAAACCGTCCCGACAATACTAATGGCATATTCCCCAGAACAGTTGCTCTAAAAACAAAGCCTGCAAAATACTAGGCTTGTCTGCCACTTTTAA
Organism: Rhinolophus sinicus; assembly: GCF_057876585.1. NCBI lineage: Eukaryota > Metazoa > Chordata > Mammalia > Chiroptera > Rhinolophidae > Rhinolophus > Rhinolophus sinicus. The sequence goes on along the minus strand of NC_142504.1, from coordinate 52,024,035 downwards.
GAGTTAATTCTGGAACAATAAGTAAAAATAAATGTAAACAATATATTTTCTGTGATGAAATACACATTTCAGAGTGAAAAAATATAGCTGAGACACTCTTGAAAACTGCATGTGGATGAATACAGACGTATTTCTGCAAAAACACATGCTACATTACGAAAAAAAAATTCAGATAATTTTTAAGTCAGTTTAATAATCTATTAGCAACTATATTTAAAAATTAACTGAAATACTTAAATCCACTAAACTGTACAGAAAATCACAATTCAAACTCAGGACTGTTTCAGGAAGAAAATCAATCCCAAGATAATTAGATCATTTTCTTAGTCTCACTCATTCCTCTTTCCCTAAGCCTACTTCTCATGAATAAAAAAGGACACGAAAACAAAACACCAATCATAGGAATCTGAGGCCATTTCAAACTAAAAATTGACATCACATGATGGTATATACCTGCCTTGCGAAATGAGAATCATTATATCATTTTTCACACGCTTACATATAACTGCTAATTAGCTAGAATTTATAGATACTTGCATAGCTCCAATGATAAAGTTACCCAAAGCACAGATTGCTCTGAGCAGCTCGACTCTTATCAGATTGATCTCTCTGGGACAGAGGGAAATCCTAAGAGGGACAGAAGCTTCCTTTTAATGTCTGATGAGAAGGATACTTCCTAAAACCCCTTTCTACTCTACAACTATAGGTCTTCATCCTGACCATGTCTTTCAGAAAGATTCAGTGCAAGGGTCAGTTTCTTCAGGAAGACTTCCCTGAACCGCTCCCCACATTCCAATCCACAGGCAGGATCAAGTGCACCTCCTCCAAGCTCCCCTAGGACTGGATATGCCACTTAGGGTACTGCTTTCCACCTGTGCCTTGATTATCCACTTGCCTGTCTCTCCTGCTAGCTAGTGTGCTCCTTGAAGGCCCTGAATTTTTATTTACACACCCTTATGCCCCCAGGAACTACCACTGTACGAGGCACACAGCAGGAACAAAACAAATGCTGGCTGAATAAATTCTATCTACCAGATATAATACAGAGACTAGCACAGAGCAGGATCTCAAAATTCTCTACTGAACTGAGGAGACCACAACTGTTTGTTTCTGAGGAAGAGCTTGGCTATCTTCCCAGATATAATTTCATAAGTATCAAATATTCAGTTCTTGGTACTGAGATCCTCTCTGGGGTTACTTTAAGGAAAGTTATGCCTATCTAAAGGTGTGAAGTATTGATGAGCTATACACAGAAGAACCTAAATCTATAATTCAAGATGTATCTCAACCATGGGGAAAGCATGGGGGATGAGAATTAGGGTTGAGAATTATAAAGAAAAACATCCCCTTATCTTTTTCTCGGGTTTGTGTGAGAAGAGAATCCTCTTTTGTTGTTTTGGTTTTTGAAAACAAGGTTTATATGGTTATTGCTTTATCTACATGGCTAATTATTCTCCATTGTATTATAATATTAACCAACTGTTTCTAAAATGATGCTGCACTAGCAAACTACCCCCAAACTCAATGGCTTAAAACAATCTCCATTCTCAAGTTCACAGGTCTGCAGGCTCCTGAAGTTCAGCTGATCTAGTCTGGGCTCAGCTGGGCAACTCTGCCTCAGGCTGTGGGCAGTAGAACTTGGCTTCAAACTGTCTTTGGTGGGCCTAGGTTTTCTCCCTAAGTCTGTCTTCCTCCTTGGCTCAGGACTACCTGGGGCAAGTTCTTTTCATGGTAATTGGCAAGAGCACGTTAGAATAGCTAGACCAGGTAAACACATTTAAAATCTCTGTGCACATCATATCTGTTCACATTCTATTGGCCAAAGTATGTCTCAAGGCCAAGCCCAAAGGCAGTAGAGCTGGGATGCATACTCCACCCAAAGAGGAAGAGTAGGTAATGAATATTTGCTGATTAACATTCCGATCTAGCCCAGCTATCAGTGTTCTAAACCAAGGGTTGACAACTATACCCTGCAGGTGAAACATGACCTGCTGCCTGTTTTGAATATTGAGTCTTATTAGAAAACCCCACACACACTGCTACTGTCTATGGATGCTTCCACATAGACGGCAGAGGTGGAGTGCTCTAATGGAGACCATAGAGTTCGCAAAGCCTACAATATTTATTTTACTATCTGCATCCTTCTAGAAAGAGGGACTACTGCTTTCATTAGCTTCTCAAAGGGGACCTGGGTGAGACGGAGAGTTATTCAGATCAGCAAAAACAGGATAATTGACAAATATCATTTTTTCCAATGTATGCTCTTAATCTGTGATTAGCAAAAACTTGTGATTCATTCTTATTTTTTCCACAGGTTGCTCTGGTAACAAGCCACAGCTTAGTCAGAGGTACTCTTACCTTATATTGGCTTACCTGAAGGCCACTTAAGCAGGACTTACAGTACGAACATGCTGCTCTTCACCTCATTCTCTTTCCTTAATTCCACACTACTACAACTGGAGAAAACTTCTACCCCATCTATACTGGTAACTTTCTAAATGATGATATCCTTCCCAAGTGGGGAAAAAAAAACAAAAAACAAACAAACAAACAAACAAACAAAAACCCTGAAATTCTTTCTGCTTCCCAGAGAATTGCTTACATCTTTGGGATTCTTCTACTATATTGTCCCCCATCCTGGGTGCAAAACTGGGCCAACACTTTAGCTCCATCTGCTTCAGCACAGAACTGCTCCTCCTACCCAGATGGGAAAGAGAGCTGCTTTGGAGCAGTAAACACCACTGCTAGTGTTGTACAGAAGCCCTCCAGTTTCTCGTAACTTCCTAGGAGGAGTAGAGCGTGCCTGTGGGCACCTCCTAGTGGCACCCAAGTCTCTCAGCCCAACCACCCAGTCTTCTTCTCTGTACCACGGCTGGCAACAGCCAGGACACTACGTTCTCCTCCAAGAGAGTGTCAGAATAACAGACCCTAAAAATACTTAATTCTGAAAGAGCTCAGTCATTTTAGCCAAAGGCCTAGGGAGCAGATTTGGCTTCCAGACATGTTTTGCTTGGTGTTATACAATGTTTCTAAAGATTCTGAAGTAATTGCTAACATTTCAAATAACTTTTCATATAAAAATCCAGATTTCTAGCTTCTCTTGGAAAGTGAACAGATACAGAATCACCAGGCCTTCATTCCCTTCCTGTGAAACAGAAGCCAAGCAGCTGCTGACCTCTGGAGTTGGGGTACGCACTGGCCTCAGTCTGTACCCAGCCTGCAGGCAGTGGGCTTTGCCGCTCTCATCTATTCCCACTTCCTTGTTTTATAGGCAAAGAGATGCAGCAACACCTGAAGACTGTGTCTTATCGCGTTATTTCAAAGCTTTCTTCATCGTTGTTATCAAATTTATTCTTACCTATAAAATAAATGTTTGGTTAAGGATAAAAAAAAGGAAGCTGAGGCCTATGTTGTTTATAGGGACACCCCCATCTAACAGATATTTCAAGATATACATATTAGGATTAAAATGTGGGTCTTCCACATCTTTCCTCTCCATCACCCTGCCTCACCCCAGACTCCTAGCAGGAAATCAGTTATTTCAAAGTAAAATTGTAGAAAGTAAGTGAAAAATTCTCTAAAGCATTTAATTAAAATCACTTAACCAATTGTTTTGTATTACTTAAAAAATTTTCCTGAGTCAAGGAGTGAAATTTTGCCAGCAGATCCCTATTAATTTGCCAACTGAAAATACGTGAAATATTTAATTTTTTTTAAAGAAAAAGAAAAAAAGATTTATGTACGTGTGTGAAACTCTGTAAGGCTTTTTATACATTTGTCATATCATCAGGGCTACAATGGAGGAAAGCAGGGGAAAACTTTGAAACAATTAAAATAATAATACTGCCCTCTGAGAGTTAAACTATAAATTCAACATGTAATGACTCAAGAGAAGATGTGCTGTGTCCTTAAAGAAGCAAACTGGCTCACAGGCCCAGATATGAGAACAAGCTGACAAGACAGCTTGTTCAGATCTACAGAAGGGAAGAGGGTATGTGTCCCCAAGAAAGGGGAGGGTCAGTTTGGAAAACACAAGGAGTGTCACAAGCAAATGTTGGCTGTGCCCAACCTGGCACTCTTCAGGTGGCGGCACTTTGCCTATTTGACTTTAAGTATCTCTGAGCCACTGGCCAGATTATTCCTATGATTAATATAATGGCGTAAGGGTATTATCAGTGCCTTTTGTCACTGAACAATTTAATAACTTCCTGTAGGCCTCCCACAACCTTTCTATATATATCTATAGCTAGGTAGAGAAAGAAAGAGAAAGAAAGAAACAGAGAGACAGAGACAGAGAGAGAGAGAGAGAGAGAGAGAGAGAGAGAGAGAGAGAGAGAGAGAGAGAGAGAGAGATTTTCCACAAATTAAACAGCCTCATTTTTTTATTCCATGCTTTGGGAAAGCAGCTGCGTTTCCCACCTCGATGGAAGATAAAACCTGGTATTGTAAATAAATAACATCCTAACTAACACTGCAAATCCACAGGATACCGAGTTTTCTCGGAGAGCAAAATATCCAGGGATCTGCTGTGGCTTCCGAAGGCCTCCGTGTAGCTGCCACTCCACAAGGCTGCGAGGCATGGGGTGAGGAGGCCACTGTCCCGAATGCGGCCTTTCTCCTGAGTTTCTGTCCCCTTCTGCCATTCACTGCTCTCCAAACAGGCCAAGAACAGTCTCCTTCTGCCCCCATCGCATATGCAGTACCGTTCCCAAGAAAAAAATCTCCAGCGTGAGCACTTTATACCCCAAGTGATGGAATGCCAAGATTTTGTACCACCTCAGCTCTCAGCCTTCAGGTCTCATCCAGCTGATTTACTGACTTAACACTGCATTTAGGATTTTCTCAGGAAGACCTGGATTCGAGTCCTTGAGCAGCTGTAAGAGGGGCTAGAGTAACCAGGGATGGAGCCACCGCGGTGGCTATGCCCACAATGAAACAGCGTTTGTACATGCGTCATGAGGCTGAAGCAGCCTGCAGTTTTAACTCAGAATTGGTGAAAACCAAGCCTCAAACCAACTTTGCTAGTTTCTCGCTGGTGGGAAACTCACACCAAGCTCAGCTCCTTGGGCGTCTGGCCTGATTCTTGTTTACAAAAAATTCTCCAATGAGGATGGGGATATGGGAAGCCCAAGTAAAAGGAAACGATTCAAGTTTTAGGAAATGTAGTCACCCTGTTTTAGGGACCAATACCATGGTCTTCCTCCCTCATCAAATTTTTCACACAATTAAGCTCGCTCCTGACAGCCTTGGCCTCCTCAGGCACAATAAAACCCTTGGTGTGTGAAATGATCTTATCAAGTCTTAAAGAAAATTCAAATTATTAAGAAAAAGAGGTGGTTATCACTTTGTGAGGGGTGAAATGTCTATCACATTGTTTTGTACACCTGAAACTAATAAAAACATAATAATTTTCTTTCACCCCAAAAGAAAAAAAATGTGGCAGGAAACCTCAGGACTCCTGTGCAATGCCTGTTCCATTCCCACCTACAAATAAACAGAACACCAAACCAGCAGAAGGCTCTGCAAATGGCAGGCTGTCCTGGGCAGACAGCCCTGCCCGCCTGGCCCTGACTGTGGCAAGGAGGGAAGGAGCAGGGTGCAACTTGCTGGAAAAAGTGACAAGTGGTGGTGTTTCTTGAGTCTCCAACTTTCCCCCTTGGGAGCCCCTAGTCCTAACACTGCATTCGGTGCGCGGCTGGGTTTATCCAGCCATATAAGGGGCGGAGGTTCGAGGACCTGATTCTCAGCTTCTTCCCGTTTCTAGTAATGGAGGAAGGCAATGGCTTCAATGCCTCTGCCTCTAGGTAAGAAGGCAAAATCTTCCAAGACCTAGGCAGATGAGATGTGCGGAAGGTCACGTGTCTTCTCCCAATTAAAGACGGGTGTGTGTGCTCCTGGAGAGAGGCAACGTCCGAGCACATGACCCTGAAGGCTTCTAGCACCAACAGCTCGCTAACTGCTTCCCCCACTCTGCAGTGCTGAAGGGCTGTGCAGGCAGGAGAGCCCTTCTGTTTCGTGCCACCGGAAGTGCTCACCGAGAGAGCAAGGACGGTGTGGGCTACACCTGTCCGGGTTTCCCCCTCTCAGAACGCTGTCAGTGCAGCTCCATGAAAGCCTCCAGCTCCTCTGGGATGAAGCCTTTGTAGGGGATCTTGTTCTGGTCCAAGGAGTGGACCGCAAGGCACTGCAAGGTGACGTAGCTGAAGGGCTAAATGGTGCTCTTGGCCAGCAGCTTCTCATGCAGCATCTCGTAAGCTGTTTTCTTGTGAGCCCACGGTCTGTCAGGACATTCATGATGCCTGGGCAATTGTTCTGGGCCGCTATGTGCAGCAGGGTGTTGCTGTCAAAGTCCCACTGTCTGGGTCGGTCCCGCAGTCCAGCAGTACCCTGACCACCTGTACGGAGGGGAATCTGCCCACCGGGTAGCGGCCCACGTTGGTACTCCAGCTATCCACGGCCATGTGCAGACAGGTGAAACCCTTCTTGCCCGGGGGGCACACTTCAGCAGCCGGTAGACGGTCTGGTGCTTCAGACGCTCCTGATTGGCCGTGCACTCCCCCTTTTCCAACAGATTGAGCAGGTGGGGGACGATGGCCAGGGCCTTGGTGAACTGTGCTAAGACCCCGGGGTCCTTGGGCAGCTGCAGGGCCCATTCTACTTCCCGGACCCCTTGGCAGAGCACCCCCATGAGGTCTGTGAGGCCTATTTGCGGCCCTTGGCCATCCAGTCCTGGAGCACATAAGAGAAGAATTCCGCAAAGGACAGGAAGCGGCTGGCGGTCATGGGGCTCAGCGGTTCTGTTGCATGTCCAGGGCATACTTCCACAGGCGGATGCAGCGCCTGACATTGCCTGAGTCGGCGTACACCGCACCTCTGTACGGATATAATAAGTGTCTGGGGAAGAGGGACCCAGGATGCGCTCCGCTCGTTCTTGGATCAACAGGGCCTGCATGCGCATCTCCTCTCTGTCAGTATAACAAGCGCTTCCAATGCCTCAGCAGTGTTCACCTGCCTGGAACAGTCATAGGCCAGGACCAGCTGAGGGGGTTCTGGTTTCGGCAGATACGCACCACCCTGGTGACGCAGCTCCATGGCCCGTCTCCAGTGTTTCAGGGCCCCGAAGAGATCCCGCTTCTCATCCTCGTACATGGCTCCCAACAATTCCAAGGCTTCCACTGCCACTTCCGGGCTGGTGGGGCAGCGGCTCTCGCAGGAGTTACCACTGAGTTGTCCCTCTGCCGAAGAGCTGCAGCAGCAAGCCCCCTGGGCTGCACGCATCCTGGGCTGGTGGAGAGGCCTCCTCGGGTCAGCCCTGGCTGCGCCTCCTCCTCAGCAGGCTGCTCCTGGATGAGGTGCTCCAGGATGTTGGTGCGGATCGTCATTTAGGCTGCCAGCGGCGGGGTCATGCCGTAGCCGTCGTGCTCCATGCAGGCATTGCACCCAAGCACCAGCTGCAGGATCTCCAGGCAGCCAGACTCAGCACGGCCTTGGCGCTGCGCGGGTTCACCTAGGTGCCCTGCTCCAGCAGGTGGCCGACGATCTCATGGTGGCCCTTGTAACATCACGAAGCCCATGTGCCCGTGCCGGTGGGCCACCTCAGGTCGGCTCGGTGCTCGCCCACCAATTACCGCACCACCTCCAGGTGCCCATCCAAGCAGGTGGCACGCGACAGCATGGAGTTGGTGCACGTGGTGCAGTTCACTGAGGCCCCATGGCGCAGCAGGCACCGCACCACCATCTAGGTGGCCGGCGGCCGAGGTGGCCCACAGACACTTTGTGCTCTCAGTGGTCTCACCATGGAAGTGCACTGAGCTGCCCGCCTCCAAGCTCGCGCCACACAGGTCCAGTTAGGTACTCGACCACGTCAAGGTGGCCATAGCAGGTGACAATGAGCTCCTGCGTCCCCCGCCAGCCACCTCACCTGTCAGCTCATTCAGCTCTTCTCAGCCCTGGCCGCTGAGCAGGTGCCATGGTGGGTGGTATTGTAGAGGACAGCTCGGAGGTCCAGGGTTCCAGCCTCCACCAGGACAAGGGCGGGCCACGGGAGGGAGGTGGATTAGAGCCAGGAAAGACAGGTGGCAACCTTCACCGTCTCCCCCCCACCACCATCTTAGGGGCTCTTTCCTCCCACAACCCTTTTAAATTCTGTTTCTTATTAAAATAGGACATTCTACCTAGGGAAACAATAAATAGGTCAGCTTTAAATAACCATTTAGTCTACATGGCAGCTAGTGATCACTGCAGATTCAGAGTCATGAGTCTACCCACGTGAGGCATGCCTCTCTCCACTGGGCTCTGTAAACAGAAGCTGACAAATCATGTTTCTCAGTCAACAAGAAAGAGGGCTGTAGTCAAACCCTAAGAAAGTCACGAATGTGATGCCACCGAGAAGCTTTTTGGGAGGTGGACATCTACGAGGTCTAATAATTAAGTTTGTGAACTTGTTGCAATGATGTTACTAACCTGTTTTTATATCACAGGTATTCTTCATTATGAATTTGTACCAACTGGACAGTTAACCAAGTTCACTATTTGGAAGTGCTGGAAAGGCTGCTTGAAAAAGACGAAAATGACCTGAACTTTTCACCAACAATTCATGGCTCTTGCATCACAACAATGCACCAGCTCACATGGCACTGTCTGTGAGGGAGTTTTTAGCCAGTAAACAAATAACTGTATTGGAACATCCTCCCTACTCACCTGATCTGGCCCCCAATGACTTCTTTCTTTACCGGAAGATAAAGGAAATATTGAAAGGAAGACATTTTGATGACATTCAGGACATCAAGGGTAATACGACGACAGCTCTGATGGCCATTCCAGAAAAAGAGTTCCAAAATTGCTTTGAAGGGTGGATTAGGTGCTGGCGTCAGTTCATAGCTTTCCAAGGGGAGTACTTAGAAGGTGACTGTAGTGATATTCAGCAATGAGGTATGTAGCACTTTTTCTAGGATGAGTTCACGACCTTAATTGTCCAACCTCGTAGATGACCCACAACAGCATCATCAGGAACAAAACTGCTGCTCGGGAGCTTGCATAGGTACCATTCAGATACCATCTTAGTGATGCTTAGCCACCATAAAATATTAGCATTTTCTGCATACAATATGCAAGTGGTAACATCCCAAAAGAGAATTATAGAAGTTATGTATCATCATTCCAGTATTCTCCCAAAATCTCTCTATAAACTTACATGCAATACCAATAATTTTCCTTAAGTAGAATTACTAAATTGGACCAGTTACCAGGCTCAAACCAAAGGTATAATAACTGAACTTGACTGTGCAATGCTGATACAACATTTGCTTATTTTAAATCTGACTTGCAGGTATGTCAGTCTGATTATTAATTCATAACCAATAAAAATCAGAAGTACATAGTTCAGCTAAAGGTGTTTAATAAGTATACAAAATCTTCAAAAACTCAAGATGCATAAGTAAACTCTAAAGAGTCTGACATATATCCCTTAACTCTGTAAGTATAGATGATATTTGGATTTCTAAAAGCTCAGGTTTAAGATTCACCACTCAGTATCAATGTATGCCTTACCTAAAAGAACAGAGATATAAAATGCATCTTTAAAGCTAAGAAAATGCACAAGCTAAGTAAATGATAGATTATATTATAATCAAAATGGGATGTTTTGACAGTTTACTTTTTTATCTGTTTGGTATTTTAAAGATATAAATATGGCTATAGTAGATTGTTTGAGTCTTATAATTAAGTTTTTTTGAAGATTGGTAATTATTTTCTTCACCCTACAATCACGGACTATATATTATTTTGAGGATATACTATGCCAGGTTTATAAAATTGATCATAAAACTAGACTGCTAAAATATATCTAATTCATTAAGTCTTGCAATTAGGAACTGCATACCGAACAAACAATGCACAAAATAGAAATTAAAAATATAGCACTATTTTAAAAATAACGACTGAGATAAATGTATTTAAAAAGTAAAATAAACCATTCAGGAAATAATAACAGTCAAAATAGTAGAAAGCTGTCAAACTTGAGCTTATTATCAAATTTACTTCCTTAAAGTGCTTTAATTACTTTGTGAAATTACTTTTTAAATAAAGAGTAAAATAAAAAAATACTCATTTAAATAATAAAGTTACAAAAACTACAACTATCCTCTGGGGAACAATATAAAAAAGAAAAAAACTGACTATAGTTAATAAATCAAAAGGAGAATGATAATTGTTCCTAGCTGGGTGATGGGTAAAATGTGATTCATTATACTAAACTCTCCACTTTTGTACATAGACGAACATTTCTACAAACAAATTTAAAATATATAAGTAAACCCAAAAATTAGTCTTTTAAAGGGGCAAATAGGCAAACCTAGATTGGGGAGGGAGAGATTAAGAAAGGAATACAAGTACCACTATAGGAGAGGTTATTTTTCAAAGTGTAAATGACACTTTACATTAATTACATTTGAAAATCATAAAGTCAATACCCTAGAAGAATAGAATGAACCATACCATAAAGAAAAGAGAAAAAGCTGACAAAGAATTACCTACCCAAAGAACTAGAGTCTAGCAGTTCAATAGGTATTTCAAAATTTGAAATAAAAGATAAAATCCTCTAAACTGTTCTAGAACATTAAAAAGGAAAGCTATTTTATCATTAAATAAAGCTAGTGTAATCCTGACATTATCTGACCAAGAACACACAGCACAAGAACAAAAGAACATAACACAAGTACACTAACCCCACCTATTATGACTATATATTATATAACACTGTATACTGTATATTAACATAATGACAAAATCAGTAATTTCCTTACACCAACACTGAGTCAGACACAGTGCTGAGTACTTAACATACATTATATATTTGAGCCTCACAAAGCTCCCACAAGTAGGACCCATGTGTTAGAATGTATTCCTGAAACATCACATAAATAAGTCAAACTCACGTAAATAAAACCTAAACCTAATAGGAAGGCAGGCATTTCTGTTTACCCATTAAAATGTTTCATTGTATTTCAAAAGCATGCATGAACACAACTTGTAATGCATTTGAGACAAAAACCTTTGAAATTATATACATTTTGACTGGTTTTTAATTCGAGGGGACTGGCATAATTTCAAACTTTGTAGGACTTTTCATTTCCACACAGACATGTACTGTCTTCTACTTTTCTTAAAATGTGGCTCTCTCAAGTTTCTTATTCTCCAAGTTTTGAAAGAGGCATAGGGAAATACATTAGTGATATGAGAAACACAGCAGTGTAAGCTAAAAGAAAACTGGCAACTGACAATTAGCTTTGGGAGATGAAGAACTGGAGGCATCCAGGAGAAGACTGTGCCTGGTCTGCAGGGCCACACGTGTGGACAGAGAGGCCACACTGCTGATTTATCAGTAGAAGCCAGAAAGCTCAACTGTAATAGGAAATTTACCAAATATCAACCATTAGTTCAATTAAAAAAAAAAAGTAAAAGCATTGAAGATCAAGGAAAACTCATTACCTATAAATCATCATCTGGCCTTTACTTTCCTAAGCTTTTCTGCAAAGAAAAACTTGTGTAAATCAAAAATCAAAAAATATCTACACATGATAAAGATGTAATCAAAATTCAGTTGCAAAAGAATAAAAATATTAAATAGTTATTCTAGTACACAGAGAAAGAAATCTACACATCAAAATATATGGAAGATTTTATTTAAAAGTTAATAAAACAAAACCATTCACATGGGTTATGTAGTAGAAGAAAGTCGTAGATAAATAATACATTATTTTAGGATGAGTAATTTCTTCCTAAGAAAATCTACAAATGGAAACATATCTGAATACATAAAAATCAAAAACTTCTCTATCTCAAAAACATTAAAAGTGAAACTTAAAAGTGATGAAAGACATAATGAAATCCTTAAAACTCAATTCAAAAAATGAGCAAAGAAAGACAAGGAACATAAGAAAAGTAAATGCACTGATAAACTGAAAAAAAATAATAATAATAATTCTCACCCAGCCCCTGTAAACTTTTTAGAGAAGTAGATTAAATCTATGAGATCATTCATTAAATGGTTTCCTGGGACAGTCAGGTAGACCGCAAACTCCTTAATTTTGCTCACCCTGGCACCTGGTCAACGTCTGTCTACTTATCCAGAACCACGCTAACAATCAGCGGCAGTTTGCTAAGGAATCACATTCTCTGGAATCTCTTTTTCTCTCTACTCTCCTTATCTCTATGGCTCTTATTCTTTCTATAAGCCTTAACTCAAAGGTCACATTCTCGGGGAGGCTTTTGCTTCCTCCCATTCTTCCACACCTATCAGGGAATAGTATGCACAGAGCTCTATAGTGATATCTGTTATGCTGCATCAAGATTATTTTTGCTCCAGTTTTTCTTTAAAAAATGTAACAGCTTCCTTAGAATGTTGTGATTCATCCGTTTACCAGTCCCTTCATTCTAGGTTTCAATCTGGGAATGGGAAGAAACTGGAGACCAACTAAATAAATAAATAAATAAATAAATAAATAAATAAGGCCATTTAAAATAGCATAAAAAACATACACACTAAGAAATAAATTTAACAAAAATATGCAAGTTCCCAACACTGAAAATTATAATGCACTGTTTAGAGAAATAAAAGATGAAAATAAATGGAGAGATATACCATGTTTATGGATATGAAGAATTCACACTGTTAATATTTCAATCCTCCCTAAATTGATCTACGGATTCAACTCAATCCCGGTCAGAATCCCATCAAGTTATTTTGTAAAAATTGACAGGGTAATTCTAAAAGTATATAGAAATGCAAAGAAGAGAATATACAAAGCAATCTTGAAAAATAACAAAATTTGAAGACTCACAGTGCCCAACTTAAATACTTTCTATAAAGCTTCAGTAATTAAAACAGTGTCGTATTAACATAAGGATCAGTAAATAAAACAATGGAACATAATAGAGAGCCTAGAAATAGACCAGAACTTATATGATCAATGGATGTTGGACAAAGATGTCAAAGCAATTAAATGGCAAGAAGAAAGTTTGTTTTCAACAAATGATGCTGGGTTAACCAGATATCAAAATGGGGAAAAAAGGAAAAAAGAAAAAAAAAAAAACACTTTGAACTCTAACTCACACCATGAAAAAAATAACAATGTGCGGACAATATTTTTGCAACCTTTTTGCAGGCAAAGATTTTTTAGAGAAGACACAAAAAGCCATAATAATTTAAAATATATATTGTATAGGCTGTCTTGAGTGGTTCCCATGGGTCAATGTGAGATAACTTGAATGTGAAAATTAGTAATGACAGTAATGTTTGGAATTTATGTTGGAAAAATTAAAAAGTTCTACAAGTCTGGGGCTGGCCCGGTGGCTCAGGTGGTTGGAGCTCCGTGTTCCTAGCTCCGAGGGCTGCCGGTTCGATTCCCACATGGGCCAGTGGGCTCTCAACCCCAAGGTTGCCAGCTCAATTCCTCGAGTCCCTCAAGGGATGGGGGGCTCTGCCCCCTGCAACTAAGATTGAACACAGCACCTTGAGCTGAGCTGCCTCCCAGATGGCTCAGTTGTTGGTTGAAGTGCGGGCTCTCAACCACAAGGTTGCCAGTTCAATTCCTCGACTCCCGCAAGGGATGGTGGGCAGCGCCCCCTGCAACTAAAAATTGAACACGGCACCTTGAGCTGAGCTGTTGCTGAGCTCCCGGATGGCTCAGTTGGTTGGAGAGTGTCCTCTCAACCACAAGGTTGCCGGTTCGACTCCGCAAGGGATGGTGGGCTGTGCCCCCTGCAACTAGCAACGGCAACTGGAGCTAAGCTGCGCCCTCCACAACTAAGACTGAAAGAACAACAACTTGAAGCTGAACAGAACCCTCCACAACTAAGATTGAAAGCACAACAACTTGACTTGGAAAATAAATAAATAAATTAAAAAAAAAAAAAAAAAGTTCTACAAGTCCACAGTAATACTGTAAATAAGAGAGATGGGATAGAAGTTCTTTACAGAAAAAGTAATGTCAGATGAAAAAGGCAGAAGAAATAATAAAATTAGAAAAATCAAGTTTGTAACCCCCAGTTGAAGCTAAGTGATTTAGCAAAGATTTTTAATGGGTGCTAAAAATGATTAAAAAGTTGTTAGAAAATAGGATCTTCATAGTTTCAAAGTATTATCCCTCAGATTATTTAACTCCATTAGGAATAATACACTTTTAAAATAGAGAGATCTGGCAGTCATCACCTATACACCAAGCAACCAAATAGTATCTCCAATACTGAAACAAGCTGACCTTATGTGCCTCCTGACGCCGGGCATTAAGAAGTATAGTACCAAGAAAAAAAGTACATAGTATCAATTATAACATACTCCTGCCAAAAATGTTTAACCTGAATTTACTCATAAGGAAACAATCAAACAATATGTGCCACATTCTACAACAGAGCTATCATGAACTCTTCAGAGAAGTCAATGTGGTGAAAAGCAAAACAAACAAAAAGAAGGAAACGTGGTATTGATACTCTTCAAACTTAAAAAAGCATAGAGACATGACCATCAAATACAATGCACAAGCCTACACTGAATCTTGAATTTAAAAACCTACAAAAGACAACTGAGGAATTGAGCATAGTTTAGAATCCTGGTTATATAGGAGAATGGCTTTATTCTTAGGAGATGAATGCTTAAGTACTGAGTGGTACGTGCCATGATGTACACAACTTAACTTATGAAAAGTTCAGAAAAATGTAAGGACATCAGGATGCTTTGGGATGGAGCTGCTCTCTCCATCCATCCAGCCAGCCATCCAGTATATATAAATATATACACAATATAAATGTATTTAAACATAATGTGTATATAGTAGATAATGGAGAAAATAAAACGGAAGAAACGCTGCTGAGAGTCACCCAAAATCCAGTCAGGAGGCTGCTGAGGAAGTGGGGCCTGTGCACACCTTGGGCCTCTGTTCTCAGAGCTGCTATGAAGTTGCCAAACCTGTGGATGAACTCAGCATAAGGATATTCTAGAGCCATAAGCACCCTGGGACAGGGCTCCATGGACTTGACATCCTTCTGTGTAGTTTTCACTTCCCTTGTTAGCATATTGGAACTAACCCATCCCTGTTAACCTAGCCAGAATCCTATATTTGCATGAAAGAATTATATTCTGTGGTTTCTGCCTTCATAAAACCTACCTTGCTTTGCTCTCTCCAGAGAGCATATGGGTTGCTACCCGAACCTGTGTCTCTGGGACTGCAATCCTTTTGCTCAAAAAAATGCCTTTTGTTCTTTATTACAGCCTGAACCTCTTCGTTGGTTAACAGTACACATATACATATGTAGCATATGCAGCTACAAAGAGAGTAAAGGCAAATTTTCACTGACCAAAAAAAAAAATCATTAAATTAACTTTGCTATGAGTATGGGCTACCTTATGAGCACAGAGTAAGGAACCAGAATTATCCTAGAAAACCTCTTAAATAATTCTATAAAATAGAATGAACATGGATTTTGTATTTTTGTATCACAATTCTTACGTACACAACAGTATGTGACACAGTGACAGATTAAAAGGAAAACCTATATAAGATTTCTGGGACCCAAATCATTCTGCCCTTTATATAACTATTAAGTTACCTGGCCACAAATGGAGATTTGAGTGTAGAAATCAAAGGCTTCTCAAGTACTTGTGATTGCAGACAGGAGTCACTCTGTCTGAATCTTAAGCCAATGTCAAAAACCTAATAATGGTCCTTTTGTTGTCATCCTAGGGCTTAAATGAAACAGTGGAGTGTACACTGTGCAACGGTTTGGGGTCTAAAGTTTCCTCAGATTTTTAGTGAAAATGTGCGCAAGATATCACGTTACTACAAGCTTTTAAAAGCCAAATGTGTCCTTCATTTGTTCCATATGTTAACACCCAAACAGTTCCCAGGCACTTGAAGAAAGAGCATCGCCTACCAGGCTCCAGCGCGCCACGTCGTGCTCACGCAGCTGACACTGGTCCCTGCAACTCACAGCATTTCCTCTGTTCTCTTGCTTTTAAGAATTTGTTAAGTCCAACTGCATAGTAATATGTCTAGCTATAATTTCATGGTTTCGTCCCAAACATCTGTTTTCTAGGTCTCATTCTCTAGTGTTGTTTACTTTTGTTTGGGATGTGATGAAAGCTTTTATTCCATCCTGATAAATTCGGTCAGTCTTCACTGCTATGCATTCTACCCTTTTCCTCCCACACAGTAAGGCTCTCCACGAAAGCTGGATGTCATTTCTTGCAGTCTTGTCTCATTCACTAATGTCTGTTAACATCAGCAGATGAGAGTAATTGTGTGCACATGAACAGAATTTTTAACCTTTTGACAATCTGCTTCAAGACTCAGATTTATTTAGAAATTATGATCACTGACTTGGAAAAATTAGAGCAGAAAACAAATATTAATGGTGTTTTTAAGTCACTCTTCTAAGAAACAGATTTATCTCCCAAACTTGTTCTTACAGCAAATTTAATTTCTAAAGGATCTATTTCTGTAGCAACGTTAAAAAATTAGTGAACTTTTATTTGACATATAACATAGACAGAAATATTAAGATTTAAAGATGGCTGCATAAATGCATACCAATGTTTTCAAAATTTATGAGGTAAACTAAAATATATATTGAGAAACTGAATCTGGATGTATACTACAAGATCTAAGAATTCCACTTGATAAGTTCTGAAAATTCAAAGTTTGCCAAGAATATACTACATCTACTTTATTTATTCCACAAACATGTTTTGAGCACCAAAATTGTGTCAGGTCTTCCCCTGAGCACTGGGGGATGTAGCAATGAACAAAACTGGAAAAATTTCCTACCCTCATAGAGCTTACCTTCTAGAGTAAGCGGACAGATGATAAACGAAAGAGCAGTGTAATTTTAAACTGAGTGGTCAGGAAGACCTCATTGAGAAGGTGGAGCAAAGACTGGCAGGAGGTATGGGAGAAATGCCATGTAGGGAGCAGGAGGAAAAGCACTGCAGGCAGAGGAGGGAGGAACTGGCCATGAAGGAGTTCAGCCCGTCATCAGCTTTCAGCTCTGCTAGAGCTAAGTGACAGAGTGGAAGAACAGCAGGAGTTGGCAACAGACAAAGTAACACGTGGCAAAGAACTTTACACTCCATGATAAAGACTCTAAATGATGGGAAGACATTGGGAGGTTTTCAGTAGAAGAGAAACATGATCCAGCTAAAGCTTTAAGAGGCTCTCCAGCTGAGAGAACCACAGATGCAGGGAGACCAGGTAGGGAGGGGAGTATGGTAACAATTCATGAGAGAGATGACATACTGACTTAGTAGTAGACTAGGGTGGTGATGGTGGAGTGGTGAGAACTGACTGGTTCTAGATACAGAACCAAAAGCATTTGGAGATGGAATGGGAACGGCGCATATGATAAAGAGAAGACAGAAGGAGAACTGCCAGATTTACAGCCTGAGGAAATGGAAGGATGGAGTTGCTATTTACTGTAATGGACAAGACAGAGGAGGGTCAATTTTGAAAAAGATATCAGTTCAGTTTGGACATGTGAAGTATGAGATGCTCATTGATATTCAAGTGGAGATAAAGTAAGTGGTTGGATATAAGTCACGAGTTCAGGGGAGAGGTCTGAGCTAGAGATCCCTTTGAATGTTGGAGTCAACAGCATATAGATGGAAGTTAAACCCTTGAGATATAAAAGAAATTTGTTCTCCTTTTTTTCCTCCATAAAAAAGGAGGAAAAAATACAAAGAAAATGCACTTATTTGTAGAACAAAAAATAATGATGATGTGGGCCCTCTTTAGGTCCACTAAGAGTTCCCATTTTATTAAATAATAAGCCTTGAACACCTACAAAATGTAAAACCCCAACCAGACATTCAAAGGGATTCAAAAGGTGATGCAAGAGTTCCCCAGCTTTCAGCAGAACTTCCATCTAGTTGAGGAGAGAGATATATAAACACTGCACGGGAATGACAAGAGAAGGGAAAGAAATCAAGTGTAACTCTTGACAATAACCACGCCCCTGGGAAGTTGCTTGGTCCAGGGGAAGATGAGCCAGCGGCAGAGAAGAACATCTGACTACGTATATTTGTTCTTCCACAGATTATAGGTTGGCAAAATGGCAGCATGCCATGGAGTGGGCAGTCACGTGGGGTGGTCCATGCTTTTAGCTCGCCGCCCTGAAGGCGTCAGTCATGTGGCAGCCAGCACTGTCACCGGCTGATGTTACGTCAACAGCACTGTCTGAGTCAGATGGCTGGCATGTCACAGCTACATGCAAACAAAATCGTAAGACGGGCACTGGAGAAGAAGAATATTCTTTTATTTGTTTTTCATCTTTTTCAGAAGCTGCCATTTGTGGCCCAGAAGAGCTGGGAACACAGTGTCACTATAGCTACCTTCCTCCAGCTTCTACTATCTCTTTCCAACCTCTGGTTCTCCTCCCAGTAGCTCTCTTCTGGTGTTCAAATTGATTTTGCAGCTTTTTTCCCTTTCTCAGCTTCAACTCTGACTTCTACACTCAAATATTTTCTCCATAGCTAACCTAGAAACAACTTTCTCTTAACCTTCCAGGTCACGGGTCACATGGGGTCACATAACCCCATTTCCTTCATGTGTCAAAGCCAGTTCCACAAGTATAAAAGGTAGCTGATTTTTTTGGCAGCTAACTGCCCATCATTTTCTAGAACTTCTTCCTTTTCCTACAGAACAAAATCTACTTTTAGTTTCCCTAAAAAAAATCACAATAGATCAGTTATAAAATACCTGGTGGCTATGGAGTTCCCACTGTTTTTCCCAGTTTTCACCTCATTAGCACTGTCAACCATCGGCAGATGGTAATTCCAAAGAATCATGTCACTCCTTAGGGTACATACTCTCATGAATATTTCAAGCTCCCTCTCAGAGACGTGTTGCCAGCTTTAGCAGTGCTGGAATCAACAGTCATATTACTATCTAGATAGATGGAGGTCCCTCAATTAAAGAACTTGAAATATTTTCTAATGCACATGAGGACATCTCTGCACCACGTAACCCCACTTCTTCAGTACTTACTACAAGCAATTTTCAAACAAATGCTCTCAGTTCTTAGGACAGAACTGCCGGTCTTATTGATCGAGATCTGAGAATCATTTATGTCTTAAGGTAGTGAGCTCACTGCTCTCCTAGGAATAGAAGGTGGCTAAAAGTGTATACTTACTTAATAACTACTTTCTTCATGTTAAAGACTAAGAACTAAAAATGTGTTCATCGCACATTCTTCATAGCCACCCCCAAACTGATCTTCAATGTACGAGAAAACAGAAACTAAATTCCAAGTAGCCAGCCGCTGAGTAGACAGCAAAGCCAAGGAGGCTATACAGTCAAGCTGGGTGTTCTTTTCCTTCAACAACACAAGACTTCTCCTCTGGAAGGGGGGAGATAAGGGTTCCTGCAAGTGTCACTCTAGTTGATAGAGCCATCGTCCACTCGCTGCTCCTATAGTGGCTACAGCTGGTAGAAGGGGCACACTAACGGCAATGTTAGGTTAGATGTAACACTGACTGCCCCTGGAGTTTTCCGAGGCGAACTTCCTATTTCACAAACTGCAGCAGGTCAACAAAAGAGAACACCATTCACATCTTTGCCCAGGAGTATCTACCAACAGGCAGAACTTACATGTTATCTCCTATCTATGATATGCAAGGATGGCACACAATTCCTAAAAAAATTACTAATCTCTACCATGAATGAAGTTTTGAGGTCCAAAGCTTGGTGCATGTGACAGATAAGAAAAGTTAATCTCAAAATCCTGATGCTTAGATTTAGAAAACATCAGTACCCTTTTCTTTTTTCATCAGACTTCTTAGGCAGTCATACAGGAAACCAGACACTCAGCAATCAGCATTGGAGGACTTTATCAACCTAGCTTGTGCTTCCGGAAACAGTCACATAGACAAACACTACTCATTATGAGACTTGATGCACCTACAGGCTAATGTACCCAGAAAACAGATTATGAATTACAGCCTAAAACTGAGAATAGGCGTGGAGCATGTTGCAGAGGCAGAGGATATCACAAAAGTAGTACGATTTCTTTAAACTCACAAAGTTCTTAATAAAGGTTTGAAACTAGCTCCATTCTCAAAAAATATCCTCTCAAATTATTTAACAAGAGATAAGCAATGACAAAATCAATAAAGAAATGGTAAGAGGGGCCAGCCCGGTGGCTCAGGTGGTTAGAGCTCTGTGCTCCTATCTCCGAAGGCTGCCGGTGCGATTCCCACATGGCCCAGTGGGCTCTCAACCACAAGGTTGCCAGTTTGATTCCTCGAGTCCCGCAAGGGATGGTGGGTTCCGCACCCTGCAACTAAGATTGAACACGGCACCTTGAGAGCTCCCGGATGGTTCAGTTGGTTGGAGCATGGGTTCTTACCCACAAGGTTGCCAGTTCGATTCCTTGACTTCCGCAAGGGATGGTGGGCTGTGCCCCCTGCAACTAAGATTGAACACGGCACCTTGAGAGCTCCCGGACGGTTCAGTTGGTTGGAGCGTGGGTTCTAACCCACAAGGTTGCCAGTTCGATTCCTTGACTTCCGCAAGGGATGGTGGGCTGCGCC
Source organism: Rhinolophus sinicus (assembly GCF_057876585.1). Classification (NCBI taxonomy): domain Eukaryota; kingdom Metazoa; phylum Chordata; class Mammalia; order Chiroptera; family Rhinolophidae; genus Rhinolophus; species Rhinolophus sinicus. The sequence goes on along the minus strand of NC_142504.1, from coordinate 52,003,457 downwards.
CCCTGCAACTAACAACGGCAACTGGACCTGGAGCTGAGCTGCGCCCTCCACAACTAAGACTGAAAGGACAACAACTTGACTTGGAAAAAGTCCTGGAAGTACACACTGTTCCCCAATAAAGTCCTGTTCCCCTTCCCCAATAAAAAAAAAAAAGGAAAAAGAAATGATAAGAATAACTTTAAATACAGATATTGATGTTTAATATACATACTACCTGTAAGTACTTCAAAAATGTTTAAGAAAAATTAACCAATAATAACCAATAAGATCTTATTTACAGTTTTTATCATTAAGACAATGTATTAAATTTAGTTCTGCTGCTCGTTCCATCTTCTGAACACTCCAAACCATTGACCGTGTCATTCCCCCTCATATCTCTAGTCTTTTCCACAGTTTCCTAATCATCATTCATGCACATTACTCCAATAATTCAGTCTCATTCATCTCCAAAACATTCTCCATACTGGTATCATGCTAGTTTTTCTAAACTGAGAAACTGAATAAATCATTTCATCCCTCTACTCAAAACTCCATTTCCTGCACACCCACTGCTCTAACTGTACAAACCTATCTCTAGTTCCCTTTTGCAGAAGGAAGTTTCACCATCTATGCCTTTGTCCTAATACACCCTCTGCCCACAGTGCCTTTTCTTCCAACTACCAAAAAATTAACAGCAATAATAAGCCTATTCGTTGTTCAAGGAAGCATAAGTATCACTCTTCAATGAAACCTTCTCTGATCCCATTGGTATAATTAATATATAAGCCATCCATCTTTCTTTAAAAGCACCTCTAATCTTTTATATATCTTTCACATATTGTTTACGTGTCTTTTCTCAGTAGTATACCAAAAGTTACTAGAAGACACTTCTATATCCAGAGCCCCTAGGGAAATGCCTGGGCATGTGTTTGTTAGGCATTCGATTTGTTTGTAAAATTCATGAATTACAAACACCATTGTATAAACCTATGTAGTCTGGGTACTCACTAAAGTGAGGCAAGTTTACACATATATCTGGAGTTTCAATGTATTACATTAAGTAAACCAAGAATATTTAATCTCTGATCACTATAATTGCCAATGGAATTAATAAAAATGGCTCAACCTCCCCAAATTAATAACATATTTTTTCTAATATATTTTGAACGCTATTTAGTGGAGTCACCCTAACATCACATTACATAATCTGATACAAATATGTGGGAAAAGAGAAAGCTCTTTATGAGCGGGAACCTTCCCAACCAAAATGAATGTGCAGATGTGTATTAAGTATCTATCACAAGTAAAACACTATGCTAGCAGCTGGCGGGAAAAGTAAGCTGGAAGATACCGTCCCTATGATTCAGTACAATACAGTTTTATAAAGGAGGTAAATGGTTATACAGGTAAGTAGAAATCAAAGCCCCAGATAATTTAATGCACAGAAGATTGAACTTTAGCATCTTGTGACTAGAAAAGGCTTCATGAAAAAGCTGGCCTAAGAGAAAAATGTATGACTTTGAAAGAAATGAAAAGGTAATATACTGCGAGGAAGAGGTAGACGAGAGTAAACCGGAAACAGAGGAGCAGGAGCTCATCCTGGAGCAGAGAGTGAGCCACCGGCAGTCTGGGAGAGGCTGTCAGGAGGGAGCCCCGGGATATTCAGCCAGACGGAAGTGTGTACACGGATTACAAGGGCCATGGAAAGTCTGCATAGGACCGTGAGCGCGCTTTTCACACCAAGAGCAGGGGCATGATGGTGCGCAGGCTCAACTAAAGAGATGAGGGTTCTGAGGACAGGAAAACAACCCAAAGGCCAGCAGGAGTCTATCTGCTACTGAAACGCAGGCAGAGGCATGAGCGTTCAAAGAAAGTTAAACCCACTCTCAACTGGTTACCAGCTGTCAACAAAGTAAGGTATGATTGTGGTTTGTTTCTCCAGGATAGAGCCATTGAATTCTAGAATTTATGTTTTCTCAATGTCCTATAAAATGTTGTTTTCACACCTGGACAAGGAGAGGTCATGAGAGAAATAACTACAAATGATGCTGCTGAAGGACATAAAAGTACAAAACTTTCAAACTGAGTCTGCACTGAGCAGCACAGCATTGAAAGTTCTAAGTGTGATGGATGACCATCTTTAATTCTCACACTATTACGGCTTAAACGAAAGCAAGACAACCACTTCTAGGGTAGAAGCTCCACCCCACCCATCCTCATTTCCAGAGCCTTCAAAGAGGGGGAACTCTGCCCTCCACCCAGAACCTACCTCATTTCCCCCATCAAATGGATGTACACTTCTCCGAAATGTCACACAGCTGCAAAGTCTACACGTGGGACCAAATGTTCCCCATATTTAGGTGACAGTGTTTGTCTGTGGCTTAAAATGTTTTTTAAACATCGAATTATTTACCAATATTAAAGGATGAGTTTTTCGCACAACTGAAATCCAGATTTCCTAGCCTCTTGAAAAACAGGCGATTCTGGCAATACTTCTCAGTGCATCAGTTTGCCACGTACTTACAGCCTGCCTGGCCCCTGTTGACTTTTCTGTCCCCTGGTTTATATGGGGTGTTGGATCCCTAATAGTCGGTGCCTGGCTGAGCTGGGTGCGTTAGGCCCGGATCACAAAGAGCACTGCCTGGTTTCACATTTATTAGGTTGGTGCAAAAGTAACTGCAGCTTAAAAGGTTAAAAACAATGACAAAAACGGCAATTACTTTTGCACCAGTCTAATAGTACTACTGCTGACTAGTTACTTAACCTCTCTATGCCTCAGCTTTCCCTTCTGCAAAATGAGGACAATAAAAATACAACTTACTTCAGAGGATTGTTGTGAGGAGCAGTTCATAGAAAGCAGTGGTTCTCAAGGTGTTGGGGGCAGAAGAGACATTTCTGGTTGTCACAATCGGGGAGGTGCCAGTGGTATCTAGTGGGTAGAGCCCAGGGATGCTGCTAAACACCCTAAAATGCACAAGGTGGCCCCAACAACAAAGAAGTATGCAGTGCTGAAGACGAGCAACCTGGACACAGAGTATTTAGAACAGCGCCTGGCACAGAGGAAGCCCTTCGCAAGTGTTAGTTATAATATCATTAGTAAGGCCTAAGGCAAGGCCTGGCTGGTGTTTCCACCTCAGCTAGAGAAACAGCTAATGGCCCAAGAGCTCCTTTTGCTATTGCCTTTCATGAATTTAACTACCATGCAAATAGGAAAATGTACTTAAAACTCCCTAATTCCACATCATTAATTTGACAAGCAATTGGTTAATTAAAAAAAAAAAAAAATGAGGATATATTCTCCTGAAACAAAAAGCAAACAAGAATATACTTTTGCAAGCAATAATGCGTGATATTTGAACAGTATACTGTTCTGGAAAATATAGGACATGGAAACCCATGATTACCACAACTTATCAGGTACTAAGCCAAATTCCTTCAAAGTCCAAGTTAAATACACTGGCGATGCCCACCCTCCCAAGATAGTTTTTGGAAAACGGTGACAAGAGGGCAAGCAGAAGAGAAGCGTTTTAAATCAAAGCGCTTACCAAAACCTCATCGTGCAGGTCCTAATAGCTCCGGCAGGAATCCCTGTTGAGAGGTCTTTGATCTTGAGTCACCACAAGAGGTTTCCTCCAGATCCAAGTCAACTCACAAGAAAAGTTAGCAAAACAGTCCGAACATTCTGAGCTGTGCTGATACACTTGTCACAGGCTGTTAGCATTTCTGATGTAGGACCTTGGGGCCAAGGATGGCCTGCATGAGCTTCTGCTGCCGTGAGCCAGGGTACTGAGCACGCTTCTTAGCCCAGCACTGCAGGGTCCCCTGGCTAGTCTCCCTGGGCCAAGGTTTTCTCATGTTTAATATTAAAAAAGTGGAATTGCTGTTACTTTTTTCTGACACCATAAACACAGAGAACACTGATTTTTATTTGCAACAATGTCCCTTCAACATTTACAGCACAAAGATTTGAGTTCCTCTCAAGGGACGCCTTGTAACTGTAAAGTCAGACTCTTAACTGAAACAGGAAAGAGTTCTCTTGAATCAAAGCCAAGAAAAGCATGCCAGTGCTTCTCTCAAAGATGAGGTAATAAAAGCGTAAATAAAACTAAAGGACTCTACAATCTACAAAAAAAGGTTGCATGTTCTTAAGTCTCTTTTAAGCTCAAGCCAAAATCGATTTGAACACTCATGTATAAAATAGCGAATTACCAAAGACAGCAACATTGGTAAACTGCATCCTAGAGAAGACTCCCACAGTGCTGTGAAAAGGAAGGCTTCCATTAAAGAGGCACAGGAATTATCTCGAGAAATTAGCATAGATAGATGCAAGAGGGACAGGCAGAACCTTGTCCGCATTTGTCCATCTAGAATTTCTACAGCATTTCAGGCTGTAGGATGTGCACAAGCAAAGGCACTGAAATTGGAAAGCCCAGGAGTCCAGTCTGGGGCACTGGGTTCATGGTGGAAGGAGGGCATGATAAACTGAGTCAAATCACGACAGCCTGGATCTTCAGAACCTGGATGTAGTCGCATGTCCAATCTTAAATGACAGAAATACTTGGTCAAAATGTCCAGTAGATGGCTAAAAAAGCAAAAGCTCTCTTTTGCTTAAAGTGAAACGTCTTAAGAAAGACAGTGCTAATTCCATTAACATTATTCTAATTTGACTAACGAAAAGGACAATTCCCATTAAGTTATAGGAGTCAAAAGCTACCAGAACGTAAATTAAGCTATTTGTTAGTTTACTATTATTCATCTACCATATCCCAATTATTATTAATAAAATAAACAAACCATAGAAATAAACAATGGGTATTTTTAAATTGTAGTAACATAGTAACACATTTTTCAACCATGTAATTTATGAACTGATTTTTACTTATTTTTTCAAATGGTAATGTATTGCTAAGAAAGAGAAGTTCTATCCCTGGTCTGACGCAGGTCTTCCTCAATCCTAACTGCACTTCTAACAGCAACTATTACGCAAACCGTAATATGCCCAGCAAACCGTATGCAATATGCCCACGCTTGGGAGTGTAAGGTTAAAGCTGGGAAAACAGTAACAACTTTAAACTCCCTTTCACAGATTTGTAAAACTAAAATTTAGATTTTAATGTTATTTGCAAACCACTTTCTACTAATAGAAACCAAAGATTCATCCAGAAGGTGTAGACCTGCTTACTGCTGAGAAAAGGGAAGGAAGCAAAAACAAAGGAATATTTTAGCCCCCAAAGCAGCACTATTTCATGTTTTTAAAATTACCCTGTATGAATTTGTGGACAGTAAATTCATGATGTTGAATACTATATTTTATATATGTAAAAACCCCGGTGATGAAACATTCATGAAGTATAGCAGAAAAAATACCAGGCTAAGAATCAGCAGGGGGAGAATTTGGTGTTTGTTATGTCTTGAAAATCACTGAACATCAATGGACCTCCATAGCCCCCGCTTTAAACTGAGAGGACAGAATCTTGATGTCTACAATTCCGTTTCATAAACATGATTTGAAATAATAGAGGTTTGTAGCTGCTGTTGCATACTCAAAGAAGCAGTGGAGTAGCATGGATTTAGCGTTTGAGGGCAGGCTAACTGGAGTTCAAACCTGGGCTCCCTCAGTACTATCCCATCAAGAAGGGATAATATTTACCTTTGCAACATGTTGGAAGGATTAGAACGTATGTAATGCACCTGGCACATTGTAGGCTCTAAGCAAAGGCAGAGATTAAGTCTCTGATCAGTAATCAAAGTCCCAGTGGAAAACGGTAATCCACTTGAGAATGCCGTTTCTTAGAACTCGGTTTGGAGAAGAGCAGGGATTGACTGCCAATCCTTCCCAAAGGATGAGCACATAAAGATAACACTGGAGAGGACTCATGGTTGGCAATAGGGATGATAAAAACAGAAAGCTGAAGGTAAGCAGAGTTTAGAGTCCTGCTCTAACAATGAACAGGAAAGAAACATCATGGGACACAGTGCTTAAGGGAAGAAGACCTTTTTTTCCATTAAGAAAGAGGACCTCTGGTGGAAAAAAAAAGAAATATTGCAATGATTTCAAAATTAAAATAAAGCAGAGAGCTGGTTAGAGTCTATGAGGGTCTCTAAAGAAAACACAGAGGACTTTGGCAATACACAAGTCCTACTTCCTTTGCCAGTCTGCAACTCTTACACGGGGTTCAGATGGTCCTTCTCCTGCCCACCTCTTGAGTGTCATCTCTTACCACTGTCCCCCCATCTCACACTACTCCAGCCACATGGCTTCTCTTCTATCCCTGAACACACCAAGCTCATTTCTCCTTTAGCTCTTTTGCACTATTCCATCTGTCTGGAAACTTCCAACAGATCTTCCCATGGCTGACTCATTCCAAACATTCAGGTCTCACCCAAACTGTCACTTCCTCAAGGAAGTCTTCCCTGACCGCCATATCTAAATTTCCCCGCACACCCCAGTCATACTCTAGCCCCTTGACCTATAATATTTTTCTAGCATTTATCATTATCTAAAATTGTCACTTTCTTTTCTATGTTTATTGTATCTCCATGAAAATGTAAGGTCTTCGAGGACAGAGACCTTAGCTAATTTTTTCAGCACTCAGTCCCTAACACCTAAAACAAAGTGTGACACAGATAAGGCACACATCAGATAACCTCATCCAAAGAATAAATTCAAATAATAATTAGCATCCTGCTGTGAACATAAGTTAGGAAAAGTCCCCGGAAGCAGCTTCAGTTTCATTTCTTTAATGCAGTTTTATGTAATAATACAGTCTTAAAAGGTCAATGTTTGAGACAGCAAGATTTAAAGAGAATGAGTTATTCATGATAATACAAAGTATATATGCACATATGTATCATACAGTACACATTTTAACTTTATGAGCATGAATTATGCGCTACCTTATTAGAATCCATAAATAAAGCAACAGTTCTGTAAGTTGTTTTGTTTTGTGAGATCCTGCTTCTAGAAGCAGAAGGGGTGTGTGGATAGAAGGTATACACCGTGTTTCCCTGAAAACAAGACCGGGTCTTGTATTAAATTGTGCTCCAAAAGACACATTAGGGCTTATGTTCAGGGGATGTCATCGTGAAAAATCATGCTAGGGCTTACTTTCAGGATGTCTTATTTTCGGGAAAACACGGTAGATGGGAATTATAATTCAGAACTCTTCTCAACAAGAATTCTGAGATAAACTGAACTAATTCCAGTATATTTGAGAGGTTAGACCTGTTACTTTGTTACCTTGCTAAACTTATCCAAACTATTACTGAGTCAAGTGATGAATTCAGTGATTTCATCTGTGAAACAGAAGACAAATGACATGGTGAACAACTGGCACAATAAGGGAATGGTAAGAAAAGTTCCACAATGTTAACCCATGTTTGAACTAAAAGAGAAGAAAAAAAAAATCCCTGTCTAATCCTAAACCAAAAGTAAGCATGCTGAGATTTCAAAATACAGCCTGACGCCCAGGAGTGGGCAAAGCAGTGAAGTGAAACCGTAGCCAGAATCTTCACGACTTGTGTTTTAATTTTTTAATTGTGTTTTGTTTTGAACACAGCTTTCCTTGATAAATAAAAGAGGCCTGTTATACTTGTCCGTATAATCCATGCATTACCCGAGTCACCATTCTTGGTCACACTGTACCGCCCAGGGCGTCAGAAGGAGGCTGGACTCCACCTGGACGACTTCAGGTTTGAAGAGTGAAGGAATACAGACTTCACTCCGGCAAACATCCCTTGAATACCAGCCCAAGCCCTGGATGAAAAGGGGCTAAGCATTCTGCAACTACACTTCTGTATCTTTTATAAACACATCCAGCCTAGCCCCTCCTTCTCCTCCTCTCCGCAGGATGGCGCAGGGCTCAGCAAATAGAACCAGATGCTCAGGCTCTGGGAAACGTTAGCCCCGTGCAAGTCATCTGACCGCAGGTGACTCAGTTTTCAAATCTGTCAAACAGGGTGATGAAAAACCCAGCCTACCTCATCGAGCGGTTCCGGGCCGACCGCCCCGGTCTAGCACGGTGACCGCAGTTCCGTGGTCGCGCCCACGGGCACCTTCGCAAGCAGAGGGGCGGGCTCGGCAGGGCGGGGCCTGGACTCGAGCCTGGCAGGCGACGCGTAGCCCACCGCCTGCTGCCAGCTGCCCCGACCCGCCTTGAGTACCAGGTCCGTGACGTCAGCACGCTGACGTAGACGCAGAGAGAGCGCTTCTCGTTTTAGGTACTAAAGACCCGGCTGGAACCCGCGTGCCCCTATAGCAGAGCCAGCGATTGGAGAGTGGATCTGTCAATCATCTACTGCCCAGTAAGCGAAGCGGGAAGGCGGGAGAGAGTGGGCAGGCCGGCCTGGAAGAGAGGGGCGGACGGACGCTGTAACCGGTTCTGAAAGGGCTGAGCTGGTGTGCGTCTTGATTGAATCTGTACCACACCGTTTTATTAAGGGACCGTTTCCCTCTCGTCGACGATTTTCCTTTTTCCGCCTTCCTCTAGTCTCTTGGTGGGGATTTAGGCTCCCGCTCGTGGAAAGTACTTATGGGACTGACTTTCAGGGCTTCTGGGGACCCCGCACACAGCTCTCCAGGAATGAAAAAGTAGGACATTCCACTTCTCTGTTCAAGTGTCACCTCCGCTGTGAATTCTACTCAACTTTCCCAGACCTTTTTAGGAGACCCTTTCTCTGGGCTACTGTAATAACTGGCACTTCGGTCTTCATAGTAGTCGCATTTAATTACATTTGGGTATGTTTTCCCATGAGATTGGGTATCTTAAAGAAGTAGAGGGTTATACAAGGAAAAGTCTCTGCTTCCAGTTTCTCAGGCACTCAGTTCGCCTTTTGGGGGCAGCCAGTGTTGCTGACTTCTTGGGTATTCTTCCAAAGACATTTTAAGTGCTGTTATTAATTTTAAATTACACATAACCGTAAATTTAAATATTACAAATTAGGGTAAAATCCTGTTCAGGCACCAACTGCACACCCAGTCCCTATGAGATGACTCCTAGTTCCTATGCATTTACATATGTTTAAGGTGTTACTTTTTTCCAATCAACATTATATAGTTGAGATCTTGCGTATCTGTATACAAATTTACATTATTTTTAAAAAAATACTGCATGGTAGTCTTCAGAACCAATAGATATACATTTTTTAAAAATATAATTTGATTTTTTAAGATTTTTATTATAATGTAGCTAACATACAATATTATATTAGTTTCATGTGTACACTATAGTGTACATTCAACATTTCTATACCTGAAGAAGTGATCATGATAAGTCCAATAACCATCTGACACCATACCACGCTATCACAATATTATTGACTATGTTCCCCATGCTGTACATTACATCCCCATGACTTATTTGTTTTATATTTGGAACGTTGGACCTCTTATTCCCTTTCACCATTTCCCCCCTTTTTTAAATTTTCAATTACAGTTGCCATCCAATATTATTTTATATTAATTTCAGGTGTACAGCATAGTGGTTAGACATTTATATAATTTAAGTGATCCCCCTGAATAGTACCTACCTGAAACTATACATAGTTATTGTCATATTATTAACTACATTCCCTATACTTTACATCCAAAGACTCTTTTGTAACTACTAATTTGTACTTCTTAATACCTTTGCCTTTTTCACCCTGCTCCCAACCTCCTCTTGTCTATCATCCCAATAAATCTAGTACCATCTGACATGATCCATAGTTATTACAATATTATTGACTATATTCCATATGCTATACTCTACATCCCCATGATTACTTTGTAACAGCCAATTTATACTTCTTAATCCCTTCCCTTTTCTCACCTACCCCATACCCCCTCCCATCTAGCAACCATCAAAATATTCTATCTATGAGTTTGTTTCTCTTTTGTTTGTTTGTTTTCTTCTTTAGATTCCACATATAAGTGAAATCACATTGCATCTCTCTTTCTCTGTCTGACATGCTCCACTCAGCACAATATCCTCCAGGTCCACTGATGCCACCATAAATAGAAAGACCCCATTCCTTTCCATAGCTGAGCAATATTCCATTGTTTATAGATACCACCTCCTCTTTATCCATTCATCCATCAATGGACACTCAGGCTGCCCCCACATCTTGGCCATTGTAAACAATGCAGCAATGAACATATGGATACCCATGTACCCTCCAAGCAGTGTATATAAGGGTCTTCTTTTCTTATGCACTCAGCCATCATGTCTTTTGATCGGACCATTTAATCCATTAACATTTAAAGTAATTGTTGATAGATGTGTAGTTATCGCCGATTTCTTATTCATATATTTTATCTTTTTTTTTTTTTTGTCTTAAAGGCGTCCCTCTAACATTCCTTGTACTATGGGTTTGATGGTGATGAATCTCTTAGCTTTTTCTTGTCTAGGAAGCTCTTTATCTTTCCTTTGATTCTAAATGATAGCTTTGCTGGGTAGAGTAATCTTGGTTGTAGGTCCTTGCTTTACAACACTTTGAGTATTTTGTGCTAATCCCTTCTGGCCTGCAAAGTTTTTTGAGAAATCAGCTGGCAGTCCTATGGGAACTCCCTTGTAGATAACTAACTGCTTTTCTCCTGCTGCTTTTAAGATTCTCTCTTTGTCTTTAACCTTTGGTATTTTAAGTACGATATGGCTCAGTGTAGGCCTCTTTAGGTTCATCCTGTTTGGGACTCTCCACACTCCCTGGGTTTGTATGTCTATTTGCTTCACCAAGTTAGGGAAGTTTTCCATCATTATTTTTTCAAATGGGTTTTCAATTCCTTGCTCTCTTTCTTCTCTTTCTGGTACCCCTAGATGCGAATGTTGTTACTCTTGATGTTGTCCCAGAGGCCCCTTAATCTATCCTCAGCTTTTTAAATTCTTTCTTCTTCTGTTCTGATTGGGTATTTTCTGCTACCTTAACTTATAAATCACTGATTCGATCCTCTGCTTCATCTAATCTACTGTTGATTCCCTCTAATGTATTCTTCGTCTCAGTTATTGCATTCTCTATTTCTGACTGGTTCTTTTTTATATTTTCTGTATCCATTTTTATGTTTCCTATTTCTTTTTTGAAGTTCTTTCCAAGATCATGAGCATCCTTTTAACCAGTGTTTTGTATTCTGTGTTTGGTAGATTGCTTGTCTCCATTTTGTTTAGTTCTTTTTCTGGATCTTTATTCTGTTCTTCTACTTGGGACATGTTTCTTTGTCTCCCCGTTTTGGCAGCCTCCCTGTGTTTGTTTCTACATATTAGGTAGGGCTGCTATGTCTCGCAGTCATAGTAGAGCAGCCTTATGTAGTAGGTGTCCTTTGGGGACCAGTGGTGCAGTCTCCCTGATCACCTTAGCCGATGCTTCAGGTGTGTCCCTTGTGTGGGTTGAATGTGACCTCCTGTTGTAGTTGAGTCTTCCATTGCTGATTGCACATCGATGTGAAGGATTGACCCTCAGGCTGATTGTTTGTGAGTACTGGCCATGACTACAGTTGAGGAGCTGTTCTGCAGGGGCTGACCCTAAGGAGAAGGATTCACTTTAGAGGGACTCTGGTGCCTTCCCATTCTGCCCTTTGGATGGGTTGTCCATGGAAGGGGCTGGGTGATGATCTGGCTCTCTCTGAATCTGGCCATTGGTATGCCAGCCCTGGAATCTCTTGGGAGAGGCCCTACCACAGGTGAAGTTCTGCCATAGCCTGTGCTTTGTTTGGGGCAACCTGTCATGAGACACAAAGTAATCCACAGATCTTCACCACCCATCTCGGCTTGGAGGTACTGTCAGCTTGCAACGTCAAGTTGCAAACTGAGATTTGCTGCTGTTAGTGCCAGGCTTGGGGCTGCTCAACAAGCGATATAGGACATGCCAAAACCAGATGCTGTTTGTTTGGGTTTTGTGTGCCTTTGAGAGATTTTAGGAAAGTCTGCAGCATGAGCCGACAGGCTATTTGTATGTAAAAGCCACTAGAAGAGGCTGGGGTGTGCCCACAAGCTGTTTGAAGCACTATCTCAAGGAATCACCAGTGCAGGGCAGACAAATGGTTGGCCAGGTTGATGGAGACTCAGATATGATGATCACCTGTGTCTGCATGCCAGGAGAGGGGAAGGCTCAACAAAGAAACAATGAATTCTTCCAGTACTTCTTTCTGGAAGAAAGCTGTACCTCTAGCCCTTGCTCTGAAGCCAGACAACTCATTTCCTCCATGTATGTCCCTGGCACTCTTGAGCTGCTGCTCCAGCACTGGAGCCCAGAGTGAGTGAGTCTGTCAGCAAATAAATCCATGTGCAGGCCTTTTAAGAGGAATGCCTGGGACTCTAGCCATACTCCGTCTCACCTAGTCACACTCTCCAGTGGTATTCACAGCCAGAAGTTATGGGGACTTCTCTCCCTGGCACTGGAACGCTGGGCTGGGGAGCCTGGTGTGGGGCTGGAACCACTCACTCCTCTGGAGGAAGGGGAGCTCCACAGCCCAGGTATCTCTCACTATTTTAAATGGTCACACTCAGGCATGGGATCAGCCTGTTCCACCTCTCTGCCTCCCTACCAGTCTCCAGGTGGCTTCTTCTTTATATCGTTAGTTGTAGGACTTTGGTTCAGCTAGACTTCAGGTGGTTTTCAATGATGGTTGTTCTATAGTTTAATTGCAATTTTGATATGGTCATCAGAGGAAGCAAGCACAGCATTTATCTAGTCCTCTATCTTGTCCCTAATTTTCACCAATAGATATAATTTATGATTCCCCTACTCTCAGACATTCAATTTCTTTTTATTAGAAGTGTTGCTACCTCCAACATAAGTATATGTGCCTTTTTATACCTATATCCAAGTGTTCTCAAAGGTGGAGATACTAATAAGTGCTAATGTGCTGGTAGAGTATGCACATTTTAAATCTTAGTAGTAGATTCCCTCCATTTGCTTCTCTAACATGTAGCAACTTACATTTCTACCCCCAGTATATGAGCAACCTTTTCCCTGCACCCTTGCCAAAATTGATAAAATACAATTTTAAACATTTTCTGAATTGATGGGTGTGAAAAACTTTAAGGGAGGGCACATGTACAAAAGAAGTGCAATAATCTTGAGTGTACATCTTGGTGAATGAACAAAGTGAATGACCCACCTCCTAGATCAAGATCTTAAGTGTTTACCAACAATATAGAAGCTCTCTTCTTGCTCCATCTTAGTCATTGCACCCCAACACAAAAATAGCCACTATTCTGAATTTTACCACCAAATTAGTTGTGCCTGTTTTTAAATGCTTATAAATGGCATTTAAACACATAGTATCTACTCTTGTGTGTCTCTTTTCAATCAATAATATATTTATAAGATTTATAAGATTGAGCTATGTTAAGGAATGTAGTAGAAGTTTATTCATTTTCATGTTTGTATGTAATCCCCAAATTTCTTTATCTATCCTAATATTTCTTGACATTAGGTTGTTTAAAGTTTGGGGCAACTACAAATAATACTGCCATTAATATTCCTGTACCTGTCTGTTGATGCACATAGTTACACATTTGATTTCACTGTGGCACAAGATATGCATATATTCAGTAAAGACTGAATATATTATATTCATATATAATATATGCACATATTAATAACCACTGCCCAAATAGGTTTTTAGTTTACCAATTTATAACCCATTAACAGTGAATGAAAAGTCCAGTTGTTCCACATCTTTGCCACCACTTGATATTCTCAGTTTTGTTTTATGTTTATCTTTTTTGTTTGTTCTTTTTCAACTTTATTGAGACAAAATGAATATACAAAAAGTTCCATATATTTAAGGTATACATTTCAATAAGTTTGGACATATGCATGTACCTGTGACACCATCACCACAAATAAGGCAATAAACATATCCATCATCACCAAAAGATTTCTTGTGTCTCCTTGCTTCCCCCACCCCCTGCCCCCAGTGGTAAGATCACACATTGTGAGATATACCTTCCTAACAAGTTTTTAGTGAACAACATATTAACTATGGGCAATATGTTGTACAGCAGATCTCTAGACCTTATTTATATTGTATGTAACTGTAACTTTATACCCATTGAAAACTTATCATGTTCTCCTCCCCCATCCTCCGGCAACCATCATTCTATTCTCTGTATCTATGCATTTGATTATTTTACTAGATACTTCATATAGTTGTAATCATGCCATATTTGTTCTGTAAGTGACTTATTTCCAGGCATAATGTTTTCCATAACTACACAGCGACTCCTGCTCTACCTCCCTCCAAACCTCAGGGGAGCCTCAAGTTAGGCTGGCTTTCCGTGTACACCCTTCATATGGTCAGCACCATGAGAGGACCACAGGTAGGTAAGAGGCCCCACTGGGAATGTGGGTTGACCTCTCTCCATCCAGGTATGCAGCGTGACCTAGCCCTCACTTGAACTCCCCTTGGCACAGCACCTGAACCCATAAACTTCTCTGCCTCTTCCCAGGCTCTGGGGCCTCACAGTTCAGGCTCTGGGGCCTCACTGCTGCCCAGGTGGTTGGTAAGAAGTTGTATTCCAGAAATCCCTAGGACTTATGTAGAAAAGACAGATGATGTAAAGAAAAAGCAGTTGTTGAACCAAGTGAAACATCAGAGTAAAAAGATGTGTCTAGTTCTGCAACTGATCTCGCACATGTCTCTTAACTAATTAGAACTGGATAATGCATTTATTTGTCACCCAATTAAATCTGAAAGGGCAGAAATGCATGGATTAGCACTTTAGCTTTTGCTTCAGTCAAAGCAATTGTTAGCTAGATAAAAGGACATTTAAAATGAGAAGTGAATTTTGATAAAAATGTAACAGTAGCAATATTATTCACTCCTAGTTCTTAAGTTCTTAAAAAATGCCTGTTTTTCAGGTCTATCCATGATGTCACAAATGGTAGGATTTCCTTCTTTTGTAAAACTGAATAACATTCTAGCATATATATATATATATATATATCACATTTTTAAAAATCCATGTCTGTTAATGGAAATTTGAGTTGGTTCCAAATTGACTATTGTGATTCATGCTATGCTGCAATAAACAGGGCAGTGAAGATATCTTTTTGAGATCCTCATTTCAGTTCTTTTGGATGGATATAAAGCTCAGAGTGGAACTACTGGTTCAAATGGTATAAGAAATAAAGAATATGAACAGACCAATAACAAGTAAGGAAATTGAAAGAGTAATGAAAAACCATGGCCTGAAGGTTTCACTGGTGTATTCTACTAAATATTTAAAGAATTTACACCAGTCCTTCCCAAACTTCCAAATAATTGAAGAGAAGGCCTTAAAGCCCTGTATTACCCTGATAGCAAAATCAGAAAAAGGCACTACCAGATTAGAAAATTGCAGGTCCATATTTTTGATGAATGTAGATGCAAAACACTGTAACAAAAATTATGGCTAGCATAATTCAACAGCACATTAAAGGGATCTTAAACCATGATCAAATGGAATTTATCCCTGGGATCTCTGAGATACACAAATCAATAACTGTGACACACCACATTAATAGAATGAAGGGTTAAAATTGTATTATCATCTCAATAGATGCAGAAAAAGCACTTGATGATATTCAACATCCCTTCATGAATACCCAACAAATTAGGGGTAGACAGGATGTACCTCAACATACTGATCATATGTAACAAGCCTGCAGCTAACATCATACTCAGTGGTGAAAAACTGGAAGATTTTCCTCTACAGTCAGGAACACCACTTCTATTCAACATGATATTATATTAGAAGTCCTAGTCAGAGCAATTAGGGAAGAAAAAGAAATAAAGGACATCCAAATTGGAAAGGAAGAAGTAAAATGGTCTCTGCAGATGACATGAATTTATATATGGGAAACCCTAAAATTTACACACACACACACACACACACACACACACCCCTGTTAGAATGAATAAACAAATCCAGAAAAGTTGCAGGATGCAATGTCAACATACAAAAATTCATTGCATTTCCATATAGTGACAATGAACTACCCAAAAAAGAAATTAGGAAAACAATCTTATTTACAATACCACCAAAAACAAGAAAATATTTAGGAATATGTTTAACCAAGGTGATCAAAGACTTGTAAACTGAAAACTACAATACATTGATGAAAGAAATTAAAGAAAACACAAGTAAATGGAAAGATACCTTGTGTTCATGGATTGGAGACTTAATATTGTTAAAATGTCCATACTACCCAAAGCAATCTACATATTCAATGCTATTTTGATAAAAATTCCAATGACATTTTTTTTCACAGAAATAGAAAAACATTCCTAAAATTCATATGGGACAGCAAAAGACCCAGAATAGCCTAAGAAACCTTGAGAAAGAACAAAGATGGAAGTATCACATTTCCTGATTTGAAAGTATATTACAAAGCTACCATAGTTAAAGTAGTATGTACTACATAAAGACAGACATATAGACCAATGAAACAGAATAAAGAGCCCAGAAATAAACCCACACATAAATCCACAACAACAGTGCCAAAAATATACAACGGGGAAAAGACAGTCTCTTCAACAAATGATGTTGGGAAAACTGGGTATCCACATGCAAAAGGGTGAAAAATAGACCCCTATCTAACAACATACACAAAATGCAACTCAAAATGGATTAAAGATTTAAACAAAAGACCTGAAACTATAAAATTCCTAGAAGACAATGAGAAAAGCTTCATGACATTAGTCTTGGCAACGATTTCATGGATATGACACCAAAAGTAAAAATAGACAAGTGGGACTACATTAAACTAAAAATTTTCTTCACAGTAAAGGAAAAAAATCAACAGTAAAAAGGCAACCTAAAAATGGAAGAAAATATTTGCAAACCACGTATCTAATAAGGCATTAATTTCCAAAAAATATAAGGAACTCCTACAACTCTTTAGCAAAACAAAACAAAACAAAATCAAATAACCAATTAAAAAATGGGCAAAGGACTTGAATAGACATTTATCCAAATAAGACATACAAGTGGCCAACAGATACATGAAAAGGTGCTTGACATCACTAATCATCAGATAAATGCAAATCAAAACCACCGTATAATACCACCTCACACAAGTTGGGAAGGATAGTAACAAAAATAATCCACAAAGGTTCTCAAGGATGTGGAGAAATTGGAATCTTTGTACTGTTGATTGGACTATGAAATGATACACAATTATGCAAAACAGCATGAAGGTTTTTTGTAATGTTATACATTTTGATGTATATATAGGGGCATCACATTATGGATTTAATTTGCCTTTCCTGGGTGACAAAGAGTTAGTACCTTTTCACATGCATATATGTGATTTGGATATTCTCTTTTGTGAAATGCCTTTTGTCCATTTTTAAATTAACTTATCTGTCTTTTTCTTATTGATTTCTGTGAGGTTTTTCTATATTCTAGATACGATTCCTTTATCAGATATATGTATTGTGGATATCTTTCTTACTGTGTGGCTTGCTTTCTCATTGCAAAATGAATTTTGACTTATTAGAATCTACTACAAATTAATACTTTTTCTAGTTTCTGGACAATGCAAAGACTTTAGAACACTTTAGTTTCATTTACGCAACTCCTGATTTTTGTGCAATTGTTGTCACATATCTTAATTCTATTCAGTTATTTTTAAAACCAACAAAATATTATTTTGATTTTATTTTATATAGACAATATTCATTTAGATGTATTCATATATTTATGCTTTGCTTTGCTTTTCATTACTTTTGGCATTTCTGGGATTATATTTGAAATCATTTCATTGCTTATTAAGTTTGAGAGCATATCCACTGGTGACAAAAATCTCTACCAGACTATCTAAGATGAGATACCTGAGCTCTCTCTCCTGCTTGCTTTGGATACTCTCAGATACAACTGTTCCTTTTTTATATTTAATCCAGCATTGTGGTTATTCATGGTGGGAAGTTGGTCTGATTTATAGCTCAAAATGTATTGAAAATGCTGACAGGTGTACCTTTAAATCCCTCAAATTCATATGGGATTTAAAGGTACTAGACTAATATTATTCTAGTGTCCCTTATCCCAGAATAGTGCACCACAATAAAAATGTCTGCAATGATATTGGTGAAAATGTCAGAGTGGGCAGTTCTAAAAACCTGTCCCTCCATAGAAACATTGAAAAATTAAGCAGAAACTGTCAGAATCAACTTTGTCAGAAGTCTGGAAAATAGACAAAGGTTTACTAAAACCAAGCAAGTGCTGAATCAATATAAAGGCAAAAATGGTAGACGGGTTTGGAGTGTTTTTACTTGCCCTTGACTCGTAAATCTATAGCAATCTATAGAGTGCAGCCTGTGTTCCCAGTATGGGAACATGGTCCCTGAGTAGGTAAGGAACAGAGCAAAAATAAAGGGTATACAAATTGGAAAGGAAGAAGTAAAATTATGGGTATACACAGATAGTATGATCTGATAATATATATAGAAAATTCCAAAGAATCTAAAAAAGAAAATAAAACCTACTAGAGCTAGTAAAATGATTTAACAAAATTGCAGGTACAGGATCAACGCCAAAAAAATTAGTTGTATTTCCATACATCAGCAATGAACAATATGGAAACAGGAGAACTGACTCTGGGTGGTGAACACACAATGTGATATATAGATGATGTATTACAGAATTGTACACTTGAAACCTATGTAATTTTACTAACCATTGTCACCCCAATATATTTAATTAAAAATTTAAAAAAGAAAAGAATTCTATTTACATGAGCATAAAAAAACCTAGGAATAAATTTAACCAATGATGTGAAAGACTTGTATACTGAAAACTGTAAGACAGTGCTGAAAGAAATTTAAGAAGACCTAAATAAGTGGAACGACATCCCATATTCATGCATTAAAAAACTTAGTGTTGTTTAGATGACAATGCCTCTCAAAGCCATCTACAGATTCAGTGCAATCTCTACCAAAATTTCAATACTCTTTTTTTAGAAAGGGAAAAGCTAATCCTCAAATTCATATGGAATTTAAAGGTACCCCAAATAGCCAAAAAGTCTTGAAAAAAGAACAAAGTTGGAGAATTCATACTTCCTGATTTTATAACTGACAACAAAGCTACAGCTATCAAGATAATGTGGTACTGGAATAAAGAGACATATGGATCAGTGGAATAGAGCTGAGAATATAGAAATAAACGCAAACATCTATGGCCAAATGATTTTCAAGAAAGATGCCAAGACCATTCAGTGGGGCAAAGAATAATCTCTTCAACAAATGGTGCTGGGACAACTGCATATATGTGTGTGTGTGTGTGTGTGTATATATATATATATATATATATATATATATATATATATATATATATACACACATATATATATATGCTAAAGAATGAAAATAGACCCCTTACCTCACTCCATATACAAACATTATCTAAAAATGGGCCAATAGCCTAAGTATAAGAGCTAAAACCATAAAACTCTTAGAAGAAAATACAAGGACCGACAATTTCGTGACCTTACCACTGTGCGCTTATATTGGCAGCACTGTACAAACAGCTCGGTAAGGTTTCATAACCTTGGTGTATCAGTGTCTCACAACTGTGAGATGTGTGAGATGTATTGTTGATGTGTGGTGGTGTCTTGCTGAGTGGCCTTCATTATTGTTGTTGGGTGTTTTTGTGTACCGTCATGAGAATGTCTGAGCTTGAATTTAAACAATGAACAAACATTAAATTTCTTGTTAAACTTGGCAAGAGTGGAAGTGAAATCAGGGACATGTTAGTCCAAGTTTATGGGGATAATGCCATGAGGAAAATGGCAGTGTACAAATGGATTAAACATTTTTCTGAGGTGAGAGACCATGTCAGTGATGAAGCATGGTCAGGGTGGCCAGCAATGAGAAGAACGAATGAAAACATTACAAAAATTCATCCAATTGTGCATCAAAATTATCGGCTGACTGTGAGAAGTATAGCAGACCAAATAAACACTGGTAGAGAAACAGTTAGGAAAATCTTAACTAAAAATCTTGGCATGAGAATAGTCTGTGCAAAAATGGTCCTGAAGGAGCTCACTGTTGAATAAAAGCAAAGGAGAGTCAAAGTTTGCCAAGACCTCTTGGAGAGACAAGATGACGTTTGAGCCATTTATCACAGGTGATGAAACATGGGTGTACCAGCATGACCCTGAAACAAAGTGTCAAATTGCACAATGGAAGTCAGCCAATTCTCCACAACCAAAGTTCCATCAGTCCAAATCAAGAGTCAAATGATGTTGCTAACCTTTTTTGATATCAGAGGGATTGTTCATTATGAATTTGTACCAACTGGACAAACAGTTAACCAACTTTACTATTTGGAAGTGCTGAAAAGGCTGCATGAAAAAGTTAGATGTGGGGGGTGGGAGATGAAGGTAAGGGGGATCAAATATGTGGTGACGGAAGGAGAACTGACTCTGGGTGATGAACACACAATGGGATTTATAAATGATGTAATACAGAATTGTACACCTGAAATCTATGTAATGTTACTAACAAGTGTCACCCCAATAAATTAAAAAAAAAAAAAACTGAAAAAAGTAAAAAAAAAAAGTTAGATGACCTGAACTTTCACACCAACAATTCATGGCTCTTGCATTATGACAATGCCCCAGCTCACATGGCATTGTCTGTGAGGCAGTTTTTAGCCAGTAAACAAATAACTGTATTGAAACACCCTCCCTACTCACCTGATCTGGCCCCCAATGTCTTTCTTTATCCAAAAATAAAGGAAATATTGAAAGGAAGACACTTTGATGACATTCAGGACATCAAGAGTAATATGATGACAGCTCTGATGGCCATTGCAGAAAAAGAGTTCCAAAATTGCTTCGAAGGGTGGGCTAGACGCTGACACTAGTGCATAGCTTGCCAAGAGAGTACGTTGAAGGTGACCATAGTGATATTCAGCAATGAGACGTGTAGCACTTTTCCTAGGATGAGTTTGCAGACTTACTTGTCAGTCCTCTATAGAGGTAAATCTATGTCTTTGAATTTGGTAGTGGATTCTCAGATATGACAACAAAGGCACAGACAACTATAAAAATAGATATGTTAGACTTCATCAAAATTAAAATGTTTTGTATATTAAAGAACAGTATAAAGAAAGTGAAAATACAACCTACAGAATGGGAGGAAATGTTTGTAAATTATATCTGATAATATATATCCAAGTTCTATAAAATACTCCCACAACTCAGCAACAAAAGACAAGCAAATCAAAAAAATGCAAAGGACTGGCACAGACATTCAAAGAAGATACACAAATGGAGAGTAAGATGAAAAGATGCTCAACATTGTTAGTTATTAGGGAAATGAAAATCAAAACCACAATGAAGTATCAATTCACACTCACTAGAATGACAAATGAGACAAAGCAAAAGCAACTGCCCTCCCCCCGCCCGAAAAAAGGAAAATAAAGTGTTAGCAATTATATGGAGCAATTGTAATCCTTGTCCTTTGTTGGTAGGAATGTAAAATGGTGCACCTGCTGTGGAAAACAGTTTGGCAGTTCCTCAAAAAGTTATACACAGTATGACCCCACAATTCCTTTTATAGGTGTATACACAAAATGATTAAAAACAGGTAGTCCAACAAATATATATAAATGCATGTTCATAGCAGCACTATTCACAATAGCCAAAAGATGGAAACAGCCATGGATGAATGGATAAACAAAATGTGATACATACATACAATAGAATATTATTCAGTCATAACAAGGAATGAAGTACTGAAACATTGTGCTAAGTGAAAGCAGTCAGACACAAAAGATCACGTATTGTATGATACTGTTTATATGAAATATCCAGAATGGGTAAATCCAGAGACAGATGCACATTCATGCTTATTAGAGGGAGAAGGAGGAAGATGGAGCAAGTGCGTAAGGGATAAGAGGTTTTCCATTGGGATGTTAAAATGTTTTAGAACTTTATAGAGATGGTACACATTTGGAATGCACTAAATAAAAGCCACTGAATTGTTCACTTTGAAATGGTTAATTTTATGCTATGTTAATTTCACTTCAAATTAAAAAAATAACAACTTAATGACCCGCCTGCGCCCAAAAGAAAAATGTTCAAATGAGATTTCTTCTCCTCCCCAAACTTCCATGAATTTGAGGTAGTGGGGAGACCTATACCTATTGTAAATAAAGAAGAATTATTTAAATTATATGAAACATATTTGCAATGTTCCACTTAAGCTATATAAATGTAAAATAAGAAATTAAAATGGAAAATTCTATCACTATATGTTCAAGTCATTTGCCACTTCTCCTACTTTGCATCTTGATTAGCTACACCTTTTTGCTGCCCCAGATCAGGTGCTTAGACTTATTTGTTAAATGATGCGCAATGTATGTCTCATTTTACAATGCTCAGCAAATACAATGCTTTTATCTAGACCATCCTCTGTACCGTCACTAGTTAGTCCATATGAGATGTGATGAAAGCCTAAAGTCTCACAATAGATATGTTTATAGTGGAAATCAGTAATATATGTTAGTGTGGGTTGGAAAAGAGTGAAGGATATGTAAGCTACTTAGATGTGGGATTGACAAGACTTTACAATTGACATTATTTGGTAAAATAAAGGAGTATGGAAAGGGTGATTTGTTGTAGAATTTTGCCATTAACTTAAGTCAGGAATTCCAGAGGAAAACTGTATTGGACAGGGACTGCATTTATAAACTCACTTTTGAACATTTTATGTTTGAAATGGTGTGGTTCGTTGGGAAGTGTGTGTCTAGTAGGCATCTAGAGTATCAACCTGGAGCTTTCAGGAGAGACAATTCAGGATAACATCACCCAGGGAAAGTGTAAACACTGAGATGGGAGAAGCCAGGGTGGACTCCTGGGAAATATAATCATTTAGGAGTAGGTGGAAGCAGAAGAGCCCAAAAGGAAACTTAAACACAATGAACTCAGATATCAGAGAAGAAACAAAGGGGAAGAGTGATGAGTGACTAAAGAAAGCAGTCTTTGAAAATGGTGAAATGACAAAGATTTAAGTCAGAATGAGCAAAAGTTAAGAAAACACAGAATATAAATCCTAACAGAGCAAGGCAAATATGCGACTACCGGTATTTACTTAAAGAGATTAATTATAACTTGGATCTTTAAGGATATTAGGGATACAAAGCAGGAAGAAAGCAAGTGGAAGATGGAGAAGGACAGGCATTATAGAAAAAGAAATGGAGGCAACAATGTGTGTAGCCTACAGGTAGCCTTGACAGTGATAAATCACTTTGGATTCTGAGAGGGCCAACATGTGGTCATATGATGAAAGAAGGGATTGATACATTTTGTTCTAACATTTTTCTTATATTCCCTTCATTATCAGTTTGCAACTAAAATAGTCTTAGGAGTTTATCTAAAAGGCACAACCCTTTAGTAATTTGATGAGACAAATCAGTAGAGCAGATAGTGCATATTATAATTTAGTTCCCATTAAATAATCCTACTATATAAATAAAAAGGTGAAAAACCTGGGATTGGTGGTTTCAATTTAAAAAAGAAAAAAGAAAACCACATCAATCCTGGATAATAATACAATAGTGGACAACTGTCGGCAATAGTCATAATAGCCAAAGAGATCTTCTGATGGCTAACATCAGATCCATAGATAAGGGGGGTGCAGTGGCTCATAACATCCACATGGGTTCTGAGACAGATTGGCACATTGGGTCTGATCCGAGATAGACTTTGAATGTGAATTCATTCTTAAACAGAATGTAAATTCCTATAGAATTTATTGAAAAGGCAACTTTAGCGGCAGAAATTTAACTATTAGAACAAAAAGACAAAGTGAAACACGCTTTATGAGGCCAGAGCTAATGTTAGAACTTTATAGAATTTTGCCAGCCCAAACCATCAGTGAATTTGGTCATTCTCATCCTGTTCTCTCCTAATTTGAGGGATTTGGTTGCATGTTGGTGAAACTGTTTAGCTCACCGCGGTCGCTCACATAGCACAGGACCACAACCCCAATGAGGCAGCATCCTCTTCTGCTCCCCAGTGAGTCAAGACAACCAGGAAGGAGACTGTCTTCCGCTGGTGACTCACGGTACATGAGACTGCGCTGGGGCCAGGGGTAAGGAGCCCCTGCACCACCCGCCCTTACTTGTGGACCTGACATTAGCCAAGGCCAGTGAAACCATCAAACCCACAGGTAAAATTAGGCCTCTGTCTTGCAAAGTGGCTAAGAAGTCATGCAGAGGTCACTGATCTGTTCTTCCCAGCTGTGTTGGTAAAGTTTTCACACAATGTTTATGTTGGCAAGAAGCAGCTCCTGTAAGATTCTAGTGGTAACATGTGAGGAAGGGCCAAAATAATGGCAGAATATCCAGGAAAACAATGTTTACCATTATCATTAATTATTTTCAAAGAAAGTTTTCCAATTTGCTTTTGTGACTGATTGGGGGTTTTCTTGGTCTTTTTGTAAGCATCTGTAACCTGATGTTCTTTCCATATTAGAAAAAGGAATTCAGTAAGAGCATTGTCAGTAATTCTTAACTTTCGGAATCACCATGTTGATGTACAGTTTCTCCATAAAATTATGCTATCCATAAAAGTGCTTTAAAAAAAGAAAAATAATACAAGCAGACAGCACTATAATGTTCAGTATTTGTTCTTGGTGAACTCATTTACTATTAACAGGAACTGACAGAGTTTGTGAAGTTTTTTTTGTTTGTTTTTTTAAAAAAATGTTTTTTTCAAAAATTGATGGGAAAAAGGAGATTGGACCCATCTTACTCCTCACTCTCCCTTCCTTCCTCTCTCCTTTCCTTCCTCTCTCCCTTCCTTCTTCCCTTCCTTCTTTCCTTCCTTCCTTCCTTCCTTCCTTCCTTCCTTCCTTCCTTCCTTCCTTCCTTCCTTCCTCCTCTGTTGCTACAGAAAAAAGGGAAATCTAGAAAACAGTCTTTATGCCTGGTACTATTATCAATGCCGGCTTCCAACAACTTGGCATAGTAAGTTTGTGTTTCCAAAGAGGTTTACTAATATCTAGTTATAACAAAGTAAACAGTATTTAGGCAGAACCATTACCTATATGAACTAAACTTGCATAATATGTTAATTCCAACTTTGACTTTAAAAATCCCGTGTGACTTACATAAGTGATATATGTATACATACTCCTTGCAAATAATTCAAATACCTTGTATAGTATATAGTGAGTGAAGTATAAACATCTCTTTTCTAACACCTCCGTTCTAATCCGTGCCCAAAGATGACTACTGTTAATCATTTAGTATAGAGCCTTCCCAAGTTTTTCTCTAGATTAACATTATATACATTAGCATTTGAAACCTGTACACTGGACAGGTAAAACATATTGGAAATACCATATTTTGCCATGTATAATGTGCACTTTTTTGCCCAAATTTGTGAGGGAAAAATAAGGATGCGCATTGTACATGGGTAGTACTAAATCTGTAGCTATGTAAATGTTTTTGATTATTTTATTTATGCTTATGAGTTAAGAGTGTAACTCTAGAAATCAGCAACGATATCTGTATGCAAAATAATACCCTGGAATATGATAATCGGCTTTGTTGAATTTACGACGAACTTGCAACGGTGAAGAGTTCTTGGCCTCCTATGATGCGTAAATATCGTAAATTTGTTACCGGTACATAAAATTTCTTGTACCTTTTATCTGTTCTTGTTTTTTGTAATTATTTGTTACATAAAATTTCTTGTACCATAATATGTTTAAAAATAAATGCTAAAGTTCCTTTATAATACAAAAAAAACCCAAGTACCTAAATGTAAACAAATAAAAATTTGAGTTAAAAAATTAAAATGAAGGATTTTTTCCCCTGAAAGTTTGGGCCAAAAACGTGGGTATGCATTATACATGGGAGTGCATTATACATAGTAAAATATGTAATTAGATGAGGGTAAACAGAATCAAATATATCGTGATAAAAGGAGAACTGTCACTGGGTGGTGAACATACAACGTGGTATATAGATGATGTATTACAGAATTGTACACCTGAAACCTATGCAACTTTACTAACGATTGTCACCCCAATAAACTTTAATTTAAAAAAAAGGTGAAAGCAGAACCAATGACAATAATAGTTAAAAAAATTATTTTGTTTCCCATTTTCTCTTTAAACAAGCTCTGTAGGAAGTTTCTCTGATAATGGATTGAAACTGGGCATGTCTATTCATTCTTCTGCATATTTCTAGTTAACTGTAAACTATTGTCCTATATTAGAAATTAGAATGCCAAGTGTTATATATTGATCAGCACTTCAAATCTCCTCTCAAGGGCAAGCCATGCCTCCTTACCCTGGTTGGGCTAACTTCATATGGACCATCTGCTGCCAGAGAAAAGGGGGCCCTTTTTCTCCCCTCTTCCTAACTTGCCTCCTATCCCACTCACTACCAGTGATTCTCACCCTGCTTGAGTTGGAGTGAAGGGGGTTGAGGATGGGAAAGCAGGTAGGTAAGGTGTTAACTTTAATGAATGTAACTTTGTAAGATGACTCCATGGTCTCTGGTCTTAGGTGTTTTGTATTATTTTAATTGTAATTTTAAAAAGCACATAACATAAAATTTACCACCTTAACCATTTTTAAGTATACCATCCAGTAATGTTAACTATATGCACATTGTTTTGCAATTGATCTCTAGAACTTTCTCATCTTGCAAAACTGAAACTCTGTACCCATTGAACAAGAGCTCCCCATTTCCCCATCCCCCCAACCCCTGGCAACCACCATTCTACTTTCTGTTTGTATGAATTTGACTACTTTCAATATCTCAATAAGTGGAATCATACACTATTTGTCTTCTTGTGACCGACTTATTTCACCCAGCATAATTCCTTCCATCTCTTGGCTATTTGTGAATAGTGCTACAATGAACATGGTTGTGCAAATGTCTTCCATCCTGCTTTCAATTCTTTTGGATAAATACCCACAAGTAAAATTGCTGAATCATATGGTAATTCTATTTTTCATTTATTGTGAAACTTCCATACCGTTTTCCATAGTGCTATACCATTTTATACTCAGAGCACAAAATTCCAATTTCTTCACATCCTCACCAACTCTTATTTTCTGTGTGTGTGTGTGTGTGTGTGTGTGTGTGTGTGTGTGTGTGTGTGATCTCATTGCATTTCTCTAATGATTTGTGATAATGAACATCTTTTCATATGCCTGTTGGCCATTTGTATTTTTTTTTTTTTTTTTTTTTTGAGAAATGCCTATTTAAGTCTTTTGCACATTTTGTTGTTGTTGAGTTATTGGAGTTCTTTGTAGATTTTGGACATTAACCCCTTATCGTATATATGATTTGCAAATATTTTCTCCCAGTCTGTAGGTTGCCTTTTCACTTTGTTGATTGTTTCCTTTAAGGCACAGAATTTTTAAGTTTGGTGTAGTCCCGTTTGTCCATTTTTGCTTGTGTTGCTGTGCCAAAGAGGGAGAGAATATGAAGGGTAAAGCAACAAACTTTCTTACTGGCTTGCATGAGGCTGTTCTTGGCTTTGTGCTCACCTGGGGATTCTTGCAGTTCTTACAAAGGCAATTTAGTCTGTATGTTGTTGTTGACGTGGTGCCTCTGGGGGTGTGGGGGTCAAGAGCCCGAGGCTTCCTCTTCTAAGATTATGCTGATGTCACTCCTGGGCCAGAGTTTATGTTACATGTTCTTCATTTGCTGCCCTTCTGAACCTCTCCACTGCAATTCCCGTAAGGCTAGTCATGCATTCTCACCTTTGGGTTGCTATACTCCTCAGTCTCTGACATTTTAGTGCTGCGCCCCATTCTGACTTTCGTCTGGAGTCCCATCTCAAGATAAACCTCATGAGTAGAATTTTTAAAGGCGCCAGGCTGGCTCTCTCTTGTGTGATTCTATCTGGTCTGGAGGAAGGACCCTGACATCCTTTGTTCCACAGGCAGTGGAAGTGTTGCTGGCTCCCAAAGTAGCACCGTTTCTGTCTGCTCTGCCATCCAGGATAATAGCCAGAGCCTGTTGCAGTCAGAGTCCTGACGCCTTTGTCAGACGTTAGTTTTCTGTGGCATCCTCCCCCACAAATTCAGAGGATTTACATCAAGCCCTCTGAGTGGTCCTACTGTGCTCCCTTTTGAGAAAGATTAGTATCCTCTCATACACCCAAACCCTCCCTGTTGTGTATGTACTCGTATGTGCGTGTAAGAGAAACTTACCTAGTTCTAAAGAAAACTTCCTCACACAATCCTCTCTCAGTTTCAACCAGTATTACTTACCCTAGTTCAAATTCTGTATGCATTTTAGTAAGTCTTTGGATTATACATCTATCATATCTTCAAATTTAACATCCCATTTACCTACATAGAATTATATTTATAGGCACATATAAATATTCAGTTATGTATGAAACAGGGTCATGCAGATGTAGTAGGCAGAATAATGGCCCTATAAATATGTCCACCTCCTAATGCTCACAGGCTGAGAATATGTGACCTTACCTGGCAAAACGGACTTTGCAGGTGTGATTAAGTAAAGGATCACAAGATGGGGAGGTTCTCTTAGATTATCTGGCTGTATTCAATATCATTATAAGGGTCTTTACAAGTGGGAAAGGAAGGCAGGAGAGTTTGAGAAGGAGATGTGATGATAGCAGCAGAGATGGAAATGATCTGATTGCTGGCTGGGGGCCGTGGGTCAAGGAATGTGGGGCAGCCTCTAGAAAGTGGAGAAGATAAGCCTCCAGATGGAATATGGCCCTGCCAATACCTTGATTTTAGCCCAATGGTGCAATGTAATCAATTTGGGTTCTTTTGAAGCATTAAATTATTTGTAATTTGTTACAGCAGCAATAGGAAATTAAAAAGCATATAAACAAATGATACATAGAAGTCATAGATCAATAACCTATGGAAGAGCTAGATATTAGTCATCAAACATTCCAAGTGTATTCCTGCATTTTCCAGGCTCCCTTGCAGTTAAGTTGGGAGTAATGGCTGATAAAGTGGAAGTGACATGTTACTTCCAAGCCAGTTACTTCCAAGCTGATGTACTTTCATTGTCTCTGTTCCCCTTTCTTGGCAACTTCAAAGGCTGTATGTTCAAGAGTGTCTCTATAAGATGGAGGAGCCATATGTCAATAGGTTGTCATTTTATTTTGAAGCCTTTGCTTTATTACAAGAGTTAACTTGTAATGTAATAAAATTTATCAATATCAATGTCATGAAGATATCTTATATTTTCTTCTAGAATACTAGAGCTTGCTTTTTGCAGTTATATACTTATTGAACTGGGGTTTATTTTATGTGTTGTGTTGGGTAATCTAAGATTTTTATTCTGTGCTCATAAACAATTGTCCCAACCCTCTTTTGAATGGTCTGTTCTTTTCCACACATTTGTCATATATGGTTTCCATACGTGTAGGGCTATTTTTGAGCCTATTCTCACTTCTATGTGCTTCATTTGTCTATTCCTGAGATAATTCTAGACAATCTTAAAAACTATTGCTTTATCATATGTTTCCCTTCTCGTTCTTTAAATTTGTCTCTTGTCAACTTCCATGGAAAAGCCTGGTGGGACTGTGGTTGTATTTATATTTGATTTGTAAATTGATTTGAAGAGAATGTACATCTTTAATATGAAGTTTTCCAATTTGGGGATTGTTATTTTTTCCTCTTAATTTAGGTCTTCCTTTCCATCCTTCAGTAATGTTTTGTGGTTTACTTTGTAAAAGATCATTAGATTTCATCCCAGACACCCATAAATTTTGGTAATTATTGTAAATGGAATATTTTCTCTACTATTCTAAAATTCTAATTTACTAGTCTAATTTAACAGGAGATATATGGGGTTACTATTGATTTTTTAATCTGTATCCAGTAACCTCGCTAACCACATTTATTGATTTATGTGTTTATTGGTTTATCTGTATATATTCTTGAATTTTCTATGTAGATCATAATAGAATCTGAAAGTACAAACAATTTTGGCTCTTCTTTCTCAATCTTTGGATCACATATTTATTTTTCTTATCTTATTGTTTTAACTGCAATACCAATGTTAAAAGTCAACTGTGAATTCCCTCTTGTTTCTTTTATTTTCAATTTTATTGATTTCTACTCTCATCTTTATTATTTTTTTTATTCAGTTTTCTTCTGATCATTACTGTTCCTTTTCTAAGGTCTTGATTTGAATGTTCAAACTAATTAATTTTAAATAATTTCATTTTCTAATATATGCATTTAATTCTGTAAATTTACCTCTAAACCCCACTTTAGCTGCATCTCATAAATGTTAATATGTAGCATTTTCATCACTGTTCATTTATGATTATTCTATCATGTTATCCTCTGTATATTTTAAAGGTTTCAAATATGGAGGGTTAAAATTTGTTTTCCTTTTAAACAATCTAAGTTTTTTTATTTCCAATTTTATTGTATTATAGTTGGAGAGTAGAATTTATATGCTATTGATTCTTTGACCAGATACTAGCCAAGTGTTGCATTGCATCTTTTCCACATACTCTACATGTACATTAAGAGAATGTATTTTATGTATGTCTTTGGAGCACTGTTTATATACACACTGGTGTACATACAACCAATCAAACTCTTTAGGTTTGTTATTTAAATGTACTATATCCTTTCTACATTTTTTGTCCACTAGATCTAATATTTTCTGATAGATGAATGTAAACATTCCCCACTATAATTGTGGATGTGTACTCTTTCCCTGTAGCTCTGTCAATTTTTTCCTTACATATATTTATTGTGATGATATATAACATAATATCACCATTTCTAAGTGTACAATTTAGTGCCATTAATTACATTCACAGTGTTGTGTGACTGTGGGGGCAGAGCCCCAGAGAGTAGTTTACAGGCTCCCGGCCTCACGTGAAGGGGTGCTGGCTCGGGTGGTGAATGGCCGTCGGCTGTGGCTGATTGGCCGTCGGCTGTGGCCGGTTAGCCAATTGGCCGCTGGTATAACAGCTGCGGCTACGAGGATTGCCGAGGAGCCGAGCAGAGCTGAGGAGAGCGGAAGAGGAGAGCCGAGAGAGAGAGGAACAGAGTCGAGAGAGTGGAGGAGAGTCGTCGGTCGGTCAGTTGGCGGAAAAGCGGATGGCAGGTCGGCATCCGGTGGGCCCAGCCTCCAGTGAGACCATAGTGGTATGACTCCCCTACCTATGGCTCCGTGGGTGTTCCTTTTCGGCCTCACCATATCCTGCGTTCTTGTGTGGGGAGCAGGAGCAGAGACCCCGCAGGCCGCCCCGCCTGAAAGATGGCGCGGCGAGAAGGCCTCCGCACACGACAAATGGCGCAGCGAGCAGGGTCTCCCGCACGACAGTGACCATCACCAGTTTCCAAAACTTTTTTATGAATCCAAACAGAAAAAAATTTTTTTTAAAGATTTTATTGGGGAAGGGGAACAGGACTTTATTGGGGAACAGTGTGTACTTCCAGGACTTCTTTCCAAGTCAAGTTGTTGTCCTTTCAATCTTAGTTGTGGAGGGTGCCATTCGGCTTCAAGTTGTTGTCCTTTCAGTCTTAGTTTGTGGAGGGCACAGCTCAGCTCCAGGTCCAGTTGCCATTGCTAGTTGCAGGGGGCACAGCCCACCATCCCTTGCGGGAGTCGAGGAATTGAACTGGCAACCTTGTGGTGGAGAGCTCACTGGCCCATGTGGGAATCGAACCAGCAGCCTTCTGAGTTAGGAGCATGGAGCTCTAACCGCCTGAGCCACTGGGCCGGCCCCCCAAACAGAAATTTTATAACTATTAAGCAATAACTCTCCATTCCTCCTCCTTCTGGTCCCTGGTACCCACTAATATATTGGTCTCTATTAATTTGTCTATTTCAGATACCTCATATAAGAGGAATCATGTAGTATTTATTTTTTTGTGTCTAGTTTATTTTACTTAGCATGATTTCTTCAAGTCTCATCCATTTTGGAGCATATATCAGAATTTTATTCCATTTTATGGCTAAGTAGTACACCATGATATATATATATATATATATATATATATATATATATATGTATGTATGCACACACACATATATGTATATATATACGTATATATGTATGTGTATAGATATATAGATATATATATGAGATATGACAGTTACGTTTGAGAACTTGCCACCACGTGCTTACATTGCCAGCACTGTATAAACAGCTCAGTAAGGTTTTGTAACCTTGGCTGTCTCCACGCAGCAGACTAACCGTTAGTTTCCTTGTACCTGCCCCCAAAGAAAGGAGAGTCTGTAAGACGGATCCTTTCAGGGACTTTGCTAAACCTTTCTGTTTGCACCTTATGCCTCCCTGTTTGGTCCCAGAAAGATGGCTGGTCAGCCAATGACGGGTACGACTTTCCACATGGAAAGCAACCTAAGACAGGCGGCGCCGAGTGGGGACCAACAGGAGAACCCACGGGGTTCGTATAGGTGGGCACAGCCCCCCACCTTCCTCAGGCTAAGGAAAGCCTCATTCCTTCCCAAAACCTGCAAGGTAAGTGATTCAATGATGTGCTCTCCATCTATTCATATGCATATAGGTTTTGTCCCTTGGGGAAGTTGAGACTTACGGTCCAGCTGCCTGCAGGCAAGGGTGATTGACTTAAACTGGTTTCCTATTATGATGTATAGAATTCACAGATCTTGAGATTGACAAGCTTTATCTCCTTTACTTCCTGACCTAACTGATAAAAGCTGATGCGAGGCCTGAGGCCCTATTCTGGGCGTCCAGTCCTTGAGACTGGGGGTCCCTTGATCTGCTTAAACTCTATTCATAGCTACTGTCTTTTCTTAACCCTGTGCCGCCCTCCTCGTTCCCCCCCACCCTCGTGGTGCTGGACACGACATTGGTATATCAGTGTCTTATAGCTGTGTTCATGTTGATGTGTGGCAGTGTCTTGCTGAGTGGCATTGGTTATTGTTGTTGTGTGTTTTTGTGTGCCATTGCAAGAATGTCTGAGCTTAAATTAGAGCAATGAACAAACATTAAATTTCTTCTTAAACTTGGCAAGAGTGGAAGTGAAATCAGGGACATGTTAGTCCAAGTTTATGGGGATAATTCCGTGAAGAAAATGGCAGTGTACAAATGGATTAAATGTTTTTCTGAAGGGAGAGAATGCATCACTGATGAAGAGAGGTCAGGGCGGCCAGTAATGAGCAGAACTGACAGAAACATTGCAACAATTCGTTGAATTATGCATCAAAATTATCAGCTGATGGTGGGAAGCATAGCAGATCAGGTAAACATTGACAGAGAAACAGGAAAATCTTAACTAAAAATGTTGGCATGAGAAAGCTGTGTGCAAAAATGGTGCCAAAGGAGCTCACCAATGAACAAAAGCAAAGGAGAGTCGAAGTTTGCCAAAACCTGGAGAGGCAAGACGATGTTTTAGGCCATGTTATCACTGGTGATGAAACATGTGTGTACCAATACAACCCTGAAACAAAGCATCAAAGTGCACAATGGAAGTCAGCCAATTCTCCATGACCAAAAAATTTCTGTCAGTCCAAATTAAGAGTCAAAACAATCTTGCAAACCTTTTTTGATATCAGAGGGATTATTCATTATAAATTTGTACCAACTAGACAAACAGTTAACCAAGTTTACTATTTGGAAGTGCTGAAAAGGCTGCATGAGAAATTAGACAAAAATGACCTGAACTTTTTGCCAAGTATTCATGGCTCTTTCATCATGACAATGCACCAGCTCACAGGGCACTGCCTGTGAGGGAGTTTTGAGCCAGTAAACAAATAACTGTATTGACACACCCTCCCTACTCACCTGATCTGGCCCCCAATGACTTCTTTCTTTACCCGAAGATAAAGGAAATACTGAAACGAAGACAGTTTGATGACATTCAGGATACCAAGGGTAATACAACGACAGCTCTGATGGCCATTGCAGAAAAAGAGTTCCAAAATTGTTTTGAAGGGTGGACTAAGTGCTGGCATTGGTGCATAGCTTCCCAAGGGGTGTACTTCAAAGGTGACCATAGTGATATTCAGCAATGAGGCATGTAGCACTTTTTCTAGAATGAGTTCGTGAACATAATTGTCAGACCGAGAGAGAGAGAGAGAGAGAGAGAGAGAGAGAGAGAGAGAGAGAGAGAGAGAGAGAGAATCACTTTGTTTATCCATTCATTCGTTGATAGATACTTGGATTGTTTCCATTTTTTGGCTATTGTAAATTACAGAGCTATGAACATTGATGTACAAGTGTCTCTGAGTTCCTGCCTTCAATTCCTTTGGGAATATAAGTTAAAGTGGACTGGAATTGCCGGGTCATCTAGTAATTCTATGTCTAGCTTTCTTAAAAAATTGTGATACAATCCAGTAACATGAATTTATGTTCTATGAATTTAACTACTCGGGTACTTCACGTAAGTGGAATGTCATGTTTGTCCTTTTGTGACCCGCTTATTTCATTGAGCATAATGAGGTTCATTCACACTACCATATTTCAATATTTTCTTCCTTTTCAAAACTGAATAATTTTCCATTGTATGTATATTTCACATTTTGTTTATTCATTCATTCTTCAATGGATACTTGGGTCATTTTCACCTTTTAACTATTGCAAATAATGCTGCCATAGACATAGGTGTGCAATCTATGTTTATCTTTCTAATGAATTGCCAGACCATTTTGCACAGCAGCTGCACCAGTTTTCATTTCCACCAACAATGCACAAGGATTTCAATTTCTTCACATCCTTACCAATATTTGTTATTTCTCATTTTTTAAAAAAATATAATAACCACCCTAATGGGTATGGAGTAGTATCTCATTGTGTTTTAGATTTCCATTTTGCTAATGACTAGTGATGTTCCCTAATAGCTACTGACATTTTTTCATGTGCTTGTTGTCTATTCGTGTATCTTCTTTGGAGACATGTTTGTTCAAGTCCTTTGCCCATTTTTAAATTGAGTTGTTTGGTTTTTGTTGTTGAGTTTTAGGAGTTCTTTCTTGATATTAATCCCTTATCAGATATATGATATGAAAATCATTCTCTGGGTTATCTTTTCATTCTCTTAATAGTGTCCTTTAATGCATAAAAATTGTTAATTTGGATGAAGTCCAATTTTCTATTTTTTATTGCATGCTTTATATATCTATTTTGTTGGCTTTTAGTTACATACAAGTTATAGTTTCTTAATGGATTATTTGCTTTATTATTCTATAACGTACCCATTTATCTGTATTGCACATATTTCAAAATCACCTTTTTCATCTCATAAGTGACTGTGTGTGTAGGATTATTTTTGTTTATTTCTGTAATGTTATTATGTTCAAATATATTCAAAACTCACTAATTTTAAAGCTTTTGCCAAACCATCCTGATTAGTGATTTTGTTGATGATCTTTAGTTATTTTATATTTTGGAATTTAGTTTGCAGGCTTACTTTGAGTGGAAAGTTTTTTCTCTCTCCCCGTCATTCTCTACTACAATATTTAAATTAATTCAAATGATCCTTTTATTCTTGCTGCATGCAGCGTGTGTGTGTCTGTGTGTCTGTGTGTGTGTGTGTGTGTGTGTGTGGTGGGTACACAGGTTAGTGTATGTGTGTGTTTACAATATATTTGAACACTTAAAAAAGATTTAGCTCACCATCATACACATATATAAACATGCAACCATGTATGTACACAGATACACACACATGTACACACACACACATACACACACACACGTATAGAATAGAGTGTGTTCCACATTAGCCTGGTCCTAAGGGCTGTGTAGTTACATGCAAGAATGAGGGGATGTCTTTGACCCAAGAGTTACAAAATCTATTTTATGTTCTTATATCCTGCAAACCATGAGAAAGCTAGCAGAATTTAGGCTCTGTGGCAAAGGGCAGCTGCAGGCTGGAGTAAACAAGTCTCCAGGTGTGCTGAGCCATCAGTCTATCAGCTTCACCAGGAACGTTCGATTTACTTTTAAAATAAGATGCATTGTGATTTTTCGTATCTACACAACAATTATTTCTCATTTCTTCTGCACATCCAGTAAAATAATACCTATTCTCCATAGAAAGTGATGCCTTATTTCTGTTTTTGAAATCACATTTATTCATGAAAATATTGGATATTGCTTTCTTGAAAAGAGAGGACAGAACTATTAATTGAATTACAAATAAATCCATCTTTGGGTAACTAAACTTCCTTTAATATAGGTGGTCCTATACATTTGTTGCTTTCTTTTTGGTGTGATTTTTTTCTGCTCCTCCTACATTCAGGCTATTAATAAAGATTAGCAAGGTAAAAGAAAAATATATTGATACAGGTGGAAACACTATTTTAATATTTTGTAAGCCTGGAGGACAAAATCATTGTGCAAGCTGAAGAAAAGATACTTTGACCAGCAGATCTCTAAGACGTAGACCTAAAATTATGAGCTTGTCATCCAGGTTTACATGAGTTATGGGTGTTCTGATGTGTGTATGTGGGATAGGCATATTGATTGCTGATACTCAGAAACTCTCTACAATATCTGGAAAGAAACTGGCAACAAGACTACATTAGTTTCTTAGGGTTCCCCTAACCAAGTATCACAAACAGAGTGTGGCTTAAAACAATGGATATATTGTCTCACAGTTCTGAAGGTTAGGAGTCTGAAATCAAAGTGTCAGGAGGGCCGTGCTCCTTCTGAAAGCTTTAGGGAACATTCTCCTTTGCCTTTTCATTGCTTCTGGTGGTGACCACAATCCTTGGCATTCCTTGGCTTGCAGCTGCATCACTCTTCTTTCTCTGCCTCTGTCATTACACGGTGTTCTCCTTGTGTGTCTGTCATCAGTCATCTTCCTTTTCTTCCAAGGGCATTAGTCAATTGGATTAAAGGCCCATCCTACTCCAGTGTGACCTCATCTTAACTAATTACCTCTGCAACAACCCTATTTCCAGATAAGCACATTTGGAGGTGACACATTTGAGATATTGCAGGTTATGACTTCAACATATCTTTATGGGGGACAAAATTCAACCCATAATACGTAAAGACTAAACTCAGTTTTAGAGGTACTAGAGTAGTAGTGGTCAGGTTATATAGAAATGTTCTAGAGAACAAAGAATCAGCAGAAGTTCAATTTCAAGAATTAGGACAAAAGGTCAGAACCAAAGTGAGATCAAGAATAACTTACAGCCAAGTCAGACTATTAGCAAAAGAGAAAAGGAGCTGTAGCTAAGGGCTGGACTTCTTCTAGGGCTATAACACTGGGGGCAGGTGGAGAGTGGGGATTGTGGAAATTGGAAGCCAGATAGGCACAGATAATCATTAACATCTTTATCTCATACTTAATGACATGAATCACTTTGGATGGCCCTTTAAAGTTTGCAGAACCATGAGACCATCTTTTATGGTCCAGGTTGTCTGCTGAGTATTTAGGTAGATATAGTGATGGAGAATATAGTGTCCTTTACAGCTTTCTAGCATTTTGGTAAGACACATGTATGGTGTTTATACACAAATGTTACTGATACAGGCAATCAGACTGATAATTGAAGCATAAAACATTATTGAATGGATGGAAGGGATAAATTGATTTTGACAAGGAGGATATATGTTCTGTGTCCCTCGGTGCACCACTCCTTTCCCCACTTTTGGTATCTATCCTCCTCACTCTTTCTTCTGTGTTGATCTGACTTAGCAAGCATGTCTTTCAACCTATTGTCTGACACTGAAGCCAAAGGTTTCTGCTATAGACTGAACATTTATTTCCCCTTCCCCCCAAAGTCATATGTTAAATCCTAATATGATGATATTAGGAGACGGGCCTTTGGGAGATGCTTATGTCGTGAGAGTAGGAGCCCTCATGAATGGGATTGGTATCCTTATAAAAGAGACCCTACAGATCTCCTTAGCCCCTTCCGCCATGGGAGGTTACAGTGAGAAGATGGTTGTTTGTGAGGAAGTGGACCCCGGCAGATGAGCCAGATGGTGCCTCCATCTTGGACTTCCAGCCTCCAGAATTGTTAGAGAGAAATTTCTGTTGTTTATAAGCCACTGGTCTATGGTATTTTGTTATAGCAATCCATACAGACTAAGACAGCTTCTTTCAGTCTTGATTTCTGCTTTTGGTGTTTGCCGGATAGAAGGAAGGAAAGTGGAAAATGAGAAGGAGGAAGAGTGGTCCTCAGTGTACAAGTGAGAAAGCAGCAAAGAGGGGTTTACTTGGAAACACATAGATTAACTGAAATATAATCCTGCCGCAGAAAGAGTATGTGGCAAAATCACCTTCTCAATCTTTGCTGTCATTAACTTTTCAGGCTGCTTACCCATTTTGAACTCTGAGGAAACAATTATTGAATTTGAGCATGCTATGACTTAGGGAAACTATAATTTTAGTGCTAGATTTGCATGTGTATACTTTCCCCCAATCAGCAAAACAGGCAGATTAGCTGCTGCATTCTTTCCTATACTTGCCTGAGCATAAGAACCACCTGGGGCTACAGTTATATGTAGAGATTTCTGCTCCAGCTCCAATGGATCAGCCACTCCAGGGGAAGGGTTCTGAACGTATATTGTTAACTTAAGAGAGCCTTGGGGGCAGGCAAGGTGGGAAACATTGGGCTCATATGGGAAATATTTCTGAGAGGAAAATAACAGAGCACTCAACTTACAAATATCATAACATGTATTCAGAAATAACTGTCACATTGACTAAACACATTTTTAAAAGTAAGGAATGTCCAGCTGATATATTAAATCTTTTCTGAGCTTAACGATGATGATTTTTCAGATTCTCACCCCTGAAATTTTCCCTCTGTCTTGTCTTCTGTAATAATAATCATCGTCATAATGTATTGCCCAATCAGCACCTTTTAATTAAATGAGAAGTCTAAGTAATTGCTTATGAAACACTATTATAATTTGTAACAACAACAAAAAAAAAGTTCTGTAGAAATAAAAGGAAAAATAACCTGCCTCTTACATGAAGGGAGGATGTGATCTTTTTTTGAGCATTTATCATGACTCTTATGACACTATGCCATATAACTCTCTTCAGGTAAGAGCAGGGGTTTCCATTTTATGAATGGAGAAGGACATGGAAAAGCAAAAGAGCTTTACCATGGTCACAGAGTACATGGGGGGCCAGGATCCAAACCCGATCATTTATTAGGACAGATGAATCAATCACTGAGTGGAGATGAAAAGTTTGAGAATTAATGTTGTGTTTTAAAAATAAGTCCGCCATAACCTCTGCATGAAAGAAAAAACTTACGATGCTTATTTTAACTCCTATAGAGCCTACACTGCTTTTGTATCAGCAGATGTGTTGATTATAACAACATCAGTGAGGTCACAGACGGTGAGTTAAATTCTAAAAGGTGATGAGTAAGTTTAACTGTAGTAAACAAATAATTAATCAACACAATTTCCCACAAAAATAAAATAAACATCATTGTCTCGTTTTTTTTTGTATGCAAAAGGAAACCATAGGAAAATTTCTGGGAAAAACAAACTCTCAATTTTTTTTTTATGTCAGAATACAGAATAATGGGACTTAAGTGTTCTCCAGCTTCTCTCAATAGCTAGCTCACTGCTTTGAATTCTACATAGCCTCATATCAACTATCTTCTTTCAGATTTTTCTTTTTAACTATTTTGAAATTTAATAACTTCTTATGTTATGTTGACTATAATTCTACCTAATGTTAAATCAAAATACTCATCTTTATAATTTTCTAAGACCACCAGAAGCAAGATCTTCTCATTGAAAACAGTTACTGACTTGTTTGTGATATTTGCCTTTCAAAGATAAAATATAAATAACTACCAGAATCTGTGTCAGAAAGTGTTTTATTACAGACAATTTATCAAGCATTAAAAGAGGAGATAGCAAACATGGTAGGACACTAAAGGACTTCCCAGAAAAGCATTACAATAGGAGAGAATAATGCCATGGTGTATCATATAGTGCTTTAGAATGTACACTTGGCTTTCGTAGATATTCCGACTCATACTTAGCTTCTCAGGTAAGTTTCTCATGTGTTAAGTTATACTAATAACTTATTCAGGTAAATTATACAGGTAAATTCTTGATGACATCTCACCCCAGGGATAGAACTATCCCTGGGAGGATTAGAGTGAGATAATTTATTTAAAGCACATAGTGGAATGTCTGCTCCATTTTAAGTCACCAATAAAATTTAGTCAATATTAAAAGTTGTTGTTATATCTGCCTCTACAGCATGTCTCTTTCAAAATAAAGAGTCCTGTGTAAAATAAGAAATGTTGAACAAGTTTGTGTGTCTGGTTTGTATAGCAAGAAACTTGAAAGCAGCATGCGATTTTAAAGAAAAACACTTCATATAATATTGCAGGAGGATGGAGAAGTGAAGAGTATACAATTTTTGTACTGTCTATAAAATTTCTGTCTATAAAAAATTTTTGCCCTCTGCCTCCTCATCACTTTCTTCTGTATTTTGTGCCTCCTAGTCCTGAGCCACTCCCAGCCCTGTCATGTGAAACTGTCAATCCCAGCCCTGTCATTTGAAACTCAGTCCCAGCCCTGTCATGTGAAACTGTCAATCTTCTTGTGTTGTCTGGCTTTGTGACTATAGCTTCCTCAGTCATGAAAAATCTATATAGGTTGTTTTCTAGAAATTGATTGAAATTCCTCCTTTGCTGCTGTCTCCCTTCCCACGTTATCTTTGTATTTATCAGTTTAGATCTTTTTTCTCTTTAATATTATTTTTAGGGGATTTTCAGCAGGGAGATTAGATGAATAGGTGTTTGACTCCATATATTTAATACTTAATTTGGTTTCATCTTGCATTCATTGATTTTTAACTTTATTGGAATACAGTTTTTAGCAATTCTTTCAAATGCAGTTTGAAGTTAGTACATTTTATGTTTTTAATTATTTCATTTGCCTTTATCTTTGAATAATAGTTTGTTTAGCTGGGAGAGTCATAAGATATTCTTCTCGGAACTTAGAAGATATTATTTCATTATCTTCTTGTATTTAATGTTACTAGTGAGAAGTCTAATTTCAATCTGATACCTGATAGTTTATAGATCATTTTTAGTTGTTAGTTGCCAGT
The DNA here is from genome assembly GCF_057876585.1 of Rhinolophus sinicus. Taxonomy (NCBI): domain Eukaryota; kingdom Metazoa; phylum Chordata; class Mammalia; order Chiroptera; family Rhinolophidae; genus Rhinolophus; species Rhinolophus sinicus. Next base: position 51,962,494 of record NC_142504.1, on the reverse strand, counting down.
GAACAAGACCCTGAGATGTTTTCCCTGACTTTATGGTAGGAAAGTGTTCAAACAAATAGAAAAGTTGAAAGAATGGGAGTACCCATAGATCTGCTACCTAGATTAGCATTTAGCCATATTTGCTTGACATCCCCTATGTTATATATGTGTACATTCTTTTGCTTAACCATTTGAAAATAAGTTGCAGCCATCATGTGATTTCACCCCCAATATTTCAGCATACTCCTGTAAAGAATAAGGACAGTCTTGTATTGGCCACAATCCTCCTACCACATCTAACAAAATCAATACTATTTTATAAGCAATATTTCATATTTTCTTCTCTTCTATGTTTTAGAATTTTTCCTTGATGCTTTGATATTTTACTTCCATGTGCACTAAAGTTGGAGCTTTGTATATGACTTCTTTTTAATCTACTCTGCTCAGCATGTAAGTAGGCTCTTTCTGTGTCACACCAAGGCCTTTTCAGTTCTAGGATATTTTCTTCCTTTATTTTCTTTTATTTACTTTATGTACCATCCCCTTTGTTCTCTGTCCTGTCCTCCTCTGGAACTGCCTCTGGAAGCTTTGGGTGTACCTGCTATGTCTCTTATTCTTTCTTCCACGTTTTCTGTCGGTTGGTTACTTTGGAATTCATTTCGGAAGAACTCCTTAGCTTGATCGTCCAGCTCACTAACTGGTCTTTCAGCTTCATTCATTTTACTGTTTATCCAATCGCTAGAGTATTTTTCTTAATCTAATGAATAATTTTTAAATGTTGAAGCTCTCTATTTGAGTTTTTGATGGGTACAAAATCTTTCTGAACTGTTCTGCGGCAGAGCTGTCTTTATTTATATATTTTCTAAAGTTTTATCTATTAGCTCTACTACTTTATGTTTTTTTTTCCTCAAATGTATTGTGAGTCCACATATACTCATCTTTATTTGTGTTTCCCTGCCAGCCCTCTATGGACATAGTATGTTTTTACTGTTATCTTCCTTTTTTGATTATGAAAAAGAGACAGAAAGTGCTGACAGATGGGGTGACTGGTAGCTAGTTTTCTTTATGTGGGATTTTCCCCATTATTCTTGGGGACCAAACTGATTCTCACTACTTTGTCTTGCTAGGCACAGATACTACCACTGCCAGCTCAAATAGCATAGGTCATCTCCATGGATTTATGGGGCTGGATCCCTGAGGAGTGTGTAGATCCTCCTGAGGGGCAACAGAGAGAAGAGATTATCCATCATTTCCTGTCCCCTGTTGGTTGAGTTCCCACATCTTTTTTAATGCTCCTTAACTTCTAGGCTGAAAATGCATGCACACAAGTGGTCTTCTGTGCCGTATGCTACAGCAACGAGAAGCCCTAGGCAAACAGCATGGGCAATTGAGGTGTTACTTATATTAGTATGATATGAGACAGTCCTCATGGAAGTGTTTGCTACAGCAGGGGCAGAGATCAGGGTGAGACTGAGAAGGCAGATACTAGTGGTGTGTGATAAAGGGAAAGAAATAGGAAGTTTCAGGCAAAACTGCTAGAGAGACTCCTTCCAGAGTCATGGCTCCTATGAGACATAAGAGAAGCTTAATAAAATCAAAGACAGGACCTGCTTGCAGTTATCTCTTACCTGGCTTTACAAGCAGAATGACCTGTCTAAATGAGCCTCAGATGACACCATCTCCACAAAATACTTCAAACCTGAATCAAAGTACATTTTTGACCAAGAAAAATACCCCACCCAAACCCTCTTCTCATTATCAATTTTTGGCATTGCCTCCTAATTTCAGAATCCACCCAACACTGTAATAAGTCACAAGATGGCGAAGAGAAAGTGGGCCATCATTAGTAGATATGGAAGTAACTAGGGGCACATGCTGTCTTTACCTACAAGGATGCTGGTCCTCGGAAGTCTCTTTTAGCACTTAACTCTTTGTGGTTTTTAGCATCTTCCCATAAGTCCCAAGGGATGTGGACTTTATTAAACATCTCAGAACAGGATTATAACTTTTCAATCATGTTAGATCTAGTGTATGCCAACATTATATACACTATATATATATCCACTAGGAGAAATTATTCTCAGGTAAAAGTAAGAGGTGAACTTTCACTGAGTAACTTAATTTTCTAGCAAAAGAATAACAGAGGGCTGGTATATAATTGAATCGTGGAGGACAAAAGGGGGAAAGTCTTGTTGAGAACAAATATGGAGGGACAAAACCAGCAGCAGAGAGAGTATTTAGGCATCTTTTATCTCTGAGAGGGTTATGATGGCAGTCTGATGCTTGCCAGTTGTAGTGTAGATGGAGAAGAGGCTTCCAGATGCCAGAATATTAGAGATCTAATCAATGGCTAAGTGAAGGGTGTGATGTAAACAGTGAGGGAGTAGGGAGCTGAAAGGTGCACCAGATTGCAAACCAGAGTTAAGGTGACTGTTGGTCTTGTCAGTGAATATTGGGTGTATAGAAGGGTTTAAGGAAGGGATGCAGAGTAGTGGAAAGAGATTAGTTTTAGAAATGTTGGATTTAGATTCCTCTCAAAAATTTAATAATCGGATCGAGCCAGCTGGTGAAAATGTTTGTTCAAATCTCAAGAAGGAGAGAGAGTTGAGTTCAAAATATCAATTTGGAAGTCAAAAGCATACTGATGGTAGTTAAAATTTACATAAGATGCATTAATTTTACATAATTTTTGTCTGTGATTAATGCAGATAACTGAGAAAAGAATCAAAAATTAAAGAATATGTGAAAGAGAGTCTACTTATAGAAATAGGAATAGAAATAAAAGAATAGTGTGTCTTGGAGAACAAGGGCATAACAAATTTTACAAAGAATGGGATGAACAATGTCATATAAAGTAGAGAGATCCAATAAGACAGAAATTGAAAATGACTATTAAATTTGGCAAAAATATTATTATGGACTCAGGTAAGAGTAACTTCAGTGGAGTGCTGAGAATGGGAGCCAGAATTTAGCAGATCAAGATGGCAAATACATGGCACACCTCACCCTTCAACCCAGTGCCTATGGATCATTAGCTAATCACGGCACTTTGGGAGGTGGGGAAAGGAGCAGCTGGGCAGAAGACGTTGAACATAGAGGAGAAACAGTGAATGACTGAAAGGAGTGCATGGGGTCAAGGTCTGGGTGGTTGGCTATCACTTGAGTAGGGAGAACTTAGACCAGAGGAAAGAAGATGAAAATGGATTGGTGGTAAATAAATTTGTAGATAGGGTGGAAAGTCCAGAATGAAAACAAACCAACAAATGACTGGAGCTTTAAGCATAATCTAAGTAGAACACATGAGAACAAGAGGTAGGAGACCGGAGGTTGAACTGTGAATTTAGTGTAAGAGACGTGATGGTTTAGATTTAGAAGAGTCATTGCATGAGGGAAGAAGAAACTTACATTAGCTCAAAAAAGTGCAAATAGAAGCCGCTGATGGTTCCATGAAGCCAGAGACTGAAAGTTAGGTTTCATCAATTTTCAGGATCATGTGACTTTCTCCAGTAGGGCTCAGTCCCCTGGATAGAGTAGGACAAAAGGTGGATTTTTCTTCGTCCTTTATCCGAAGGTCAGGGAATGTGCAGAGTGGGTGTAGCTAAAGGATAAGGTGGAGGTAAATGGAAGTGCTGGTGAGAAGGCAGAGAATCATGAGGTTCAGGGTAGGTAGTAAAGTGACTGGTGAGATAACACACACTTGGGTGAGGGAAGTTGAGGAACTAAGTAGAGGGAGGTTTCTGGGGTAAGGACAAATAGATCATCTGAGAAGTAGGTCAGGAGGTTGTGGTGAGAGTGTCAGATATTGGAATCTATGTTTTTTGAGGCCTAAACACATTTTTGAGGCCAAAATCGATCCAGACTGGTCTTTGGGCTTAAGGAAGAAGATGAAGACCCAAAGGATTATTTCTATCACATTTAACTATCTCTTTATCAATGCCTCAGATCAATACTACAGGAAAAGGCACAAGGGTGGTTATTGATTCACAATTTCTCTGATTTCCACCCCTGTTATCTTATCATTTAAGGGAAATCTGGTTAAAAGTTACAATGAATGGGAGCCTGGGAAGAGCTGACTATGCAGAAGAATAGAAAAGCTAATCTATTAAACATTCCCTCAATCACCACTTAGACATAACGTGAGTATGAGCAAACACTGGTGGGAATATTTGCAAGGTGGAAATATGTACCACAGGAAATATCCTGTTATATACTGCTTCAATATATTTTAACAAAATGCTATGTGATGGAATAATCTGATACTAGGTGTAATGTTTAAAGATACGTCAAAGAGAGGATGACTTAGCCTAGAGGTTTTGAAACACTATGGAAAAATGGAAATCTTGTGCTATTCTCATTAACTATTGTGGATAACCACTATATTTCCCAATCTGCAAAGTATGAAAATTGTGGAATATTCATAAAAAAGTTTTTGGCAAATGGCAATAAGAACACAGATAAATGATTTTTCTTCCAGAGCAGATCATTAGAGTTCACCTTGGTCTTCTATTGTACCCTTAAATATTATCACTTACGACTCACAGAAACTAGAGTACACTGTACTCCATTTCTATTTTGGTTACATGTCTGTTATCTTCGAAAGCTTCATGAACTTTGTTCAACCCAAAAAGCGTATGACATTAGGATCCTGAAAGAGTAGAAATTAGCTTTTTTTTTAATTTGTGGATCACTTTATAACATTATTTGGATTCTCTAGCCTCTTCCTTTAGGATTGGTATTCTGAGTTTAGGGGGGAAATGAGGCAAAGCTTAACTGAAAGAAGATCCATTGCCAATCTAAGCAACTTTTTAATATATCTTGGACTGGGTAGGGAAAGTTCAGTAATTAGCATCATAAACACATCATTTTCTTTGCTTTGCTGGTTTAGAGTGTTTATGTACTCTTTGGGCATAAGTTTTTGTGTTTTTGTTTTTTTTAAGTCTATCCTTGTACTTAAATTTTCTGTCCCATCAGCAAAGTTTAATTAAATTGGGCCTAAAGCAAGCCTTCTGACAGAATGAGGTATCCTCCAAATTACTGACACCCAACTCCGTAGCTCAATCAAGGGTGTATACATTTAGGAAAAAAAACAGTTTGGCCAGTTAAATGTAAATGTTTAATAATTCAGAAACAAAAGCGCACAGCTTGCTTCGATTTAGTCCTCAACTTTCCAGCTCCAACATGGCCTCAGGCAACTATGTAATAGAAGTTCCAGCCAACTTAAAAAAAATATTATTTTTTTAAGAACTAGGGGAATAAAAATAAAAAATAAAAAAGCAAATTGAAATCCTCCTTGGTACCTTAAGCATCTCAGGATCACACAAGGATAGGGATGTAAAGTTGGCTGTGTTGAACACAAACCAACAGGATGGTAACAGGAACTGATTTGGAAAGCTGGTGACAGACTTCTAGAATTCTTGTTCACACATGTTAATTAACTCTACATACAGTAAATTATTTTATTTTCACTTTTCTAATGCCAAAATTTTAGCCTTGCTGAATTTATTTTTCCAGTTGCCAAAGGGTATCTTCATTTACATATCCTATCCTGTGCCTCAAACTCATTGGGACTAAATCAGAATACATCTCTACCCACTTAATTTCCAAAGGTAACTTGATATTGTAGTTAGTTTCCATTCCAAAGAGGGGAGGGCATTGAATGAAAGAGGCTATAAAATGGGTATTTCTCTAGTTCCCAACTCAGATATTTTCTTTATAGAACCCCATGAGAAATTCATTCAGTGAGACAGTGCTATTGGGCATAGGGAGCACTGAGACAGACATGTTATTTCTGAAGGAAAATCCTCTCCTCAGACTAACTTGGAAAGGGAGGGAGAGCTCTAATGTTTCTCCTGTGGTCTGTTCCGTTTTACTGCACTTTGTAATAAACGCTCTGGTCAAAAGACCAAGTTCTGATGAAGTGGCACAAAACTGCATGTCATCCCACAGCCTCAGAAAGGAGGGCTCTCTGTTTTTATTTTAAGTGTACCATAGCATGGGATCCCATCACAGTCTTTGAGCATTGAAATATAACAACACAAAACTGATGTTTGGATTGCCTGTAAACCACAAAAGAATCGCCACAATTCCAACAACTTTCCTTCTTAGCTCCAGCCAAATGTTATGAAAGCTATCATCTGGAATTCTAATATAGAATATCATTGATTTCTGGTGGGGAAAGTGGTTTCAGAAGAGAATGACTGATTAGGTCTAATGCAGCATAGGATGATAAAAAGGACCTTAGATAGGAATTGGAATTTTTTTCCCACCCCAGTAACTAACTCTGCACTTGAGGTCAAATCATTTGGAGCCCTTATTTAAAAGATGAGAAGATTAATGTTGAATACGTCCTTATCTGTAAGTGAAAAAGTCAGAAGCTTGAATTTCATGATCCGTAGACTTTTCTATAAATCTAAACTTTTCTGTTTTGCTTTGGGAGTATTCTATCACTGATGAAAAATTATGACTTACTTAATACCTTCCATGTTAAAGATAAATAACTTCTCAGGAAATCATTTTTCTTAATTAATAGGGAAATTAATCAATATTGTACTATTTAAAAAAAGTGCTTTCCCTGGCTAATTACTTCTAGAATTAATTGATAAGAAAAGATGTGCAATTCTACTTCCTGTAAGATACCAGCACTTTTCAATTACCATGGGATAAAGTAAATTTGAATTCCTAATTAGCTATAGTAATAATACAGGACTCAGAAATTAGGCAATAGGTATTTATCACTTGTTACTATAGATGTTCACTAGAGCACTCGTCCCTCTCCCTCAGAGGGCTGGAGCCATTTGGTGGTGGTAGAAAAATTAGACCAAGCCTTGGGGAAAGGCTGCTTATAGGTTGGTGGAAAGGAGTTGGGAAGCAGTAGCAAATGATGGATAGTTTATTTGAGCTATGACTGAGTTATTTGTGAACTTATTTCTGTTCCAATTAGTTGAAAGTTGACTATATATCTATATTACTACGTGTTCAGAACAAAAGGGACAGTTTATCAAGGCAGTTTCTGGTCTGATCATTTCATGATCCTCAAATCCAGCATTTTCTTCATGTTTATTCTTTTTATGTCAAATCTCTAATTGAAGACACAGGAAATATTCCCATGAGAAAGAAAATTGGCATACAGTAGAATTAAAAGAGAAGCAACTTTTACTGAATTGGAAACTTCAATAAATATCATTTGTTGTTCAATTGCATACATCCCTAGCATAGTGATGACACCAATTATTTTTTTAAAAGGGCGGACTTGGGGATCATCCTCTTGACATTCAGCTGCCGAGGATGCTTCCTACGGTCGGTCCACGTCCAAATCTCTGAAACCAAAATATTGTCCATACAAGGTGATCTACTCCATACAGAGTAATTCTCTGAGCAGTAGAAAGATTTTTAGGGAATAAAATCCTAAGCTTCTTTGTTCTTTGGAACAGTTGCTGTTTTCCTGGCCTACCCACTCCCATTATTTTGGGAGTGTGTTCTTTTTCTTTATCTTAATAAATCCACTGCTTATTTGGCAAAAAGAAAGATTTGTAGGCATTAAGGTTAATAGCTACTTTTACAACAAGCTCAGGTGTTGCCATAAAAGAATATAACTCTTCCTTGGATAAAAAAGGGGATGGTCATTGGGACAGATATATGGAAAACGACTTCTTTCATTTTGGGGGTTGGTTAAAGAGTGTGGTCAGGAGGAGAGGTAATACTGGGCACTTCACAGAGACTGAAAATCCCTCCAAATGTAGCCATGCTGGGGATTAAGTGTATAGTGTGAATCTTGTAAAAATGGCTTTATATATATAAACTCAAATATTCTCTTAATAATAAGACTTGAGTCGGCTGGGGGGGTGGTGTGTGCCTCAGGCCTACATGGCATAGAATTTCAATAGTTAAAAGTGAAATTAAAGAGAGATTTCGTCTCTTTGTGAAGGAACTGCTGCCAGACAAATGAGGAGAGGCTGTGGTATTTGTAAGTCACCAAAGCTGTCCTCTGCCGTGCTCCCCAGCCCCAGCCCCCGCCTGGGAATCTGAAACATTGCGCAGCAGGGACCCTACCTGGGTACCTATGTTCCCTGCGTTTCAACAGCGACACCGTGTGGCCAAAACTATAAAAAAGACTACTCCATTACCCCCGCCCCTAGCAGTGACAAAGCAAGTTTTTAGGTTTTCTTTCAGAATGGGGAAAGTATCCCAGGGAGTTTTGGAATTATCACGGGAAGGAAGATCCCAGGGAGAGAAGAGTAAGAAAGACTGCAATCCAAATGAACCGTGCCACTATCTGAAAGTGAACCTTGTCTTCCCTCCTCTTCAAAATGGAGACGACGGAGAAGTGCATTATTTTCTGTCTTCCTTTAGGAATTATCCCGTCACTCAACAGGGAAAATGAATTAATCAATACGATTCAGTATCAAAGCAAACCAAAGTAAGTACATCTCAAACTGATAGCCAAATAATCTCTCTGCAGCAAGGGCCTTAGAGTAAAAGCTGAGAGCTTGGGCTTTGCCTCAGACCTGCCTGAGCTTAAACCCAGTTCTGCCACTTACTGTCTACGATTTTGGAAAAGCTATTCAACTCGGTGCCTCTCTTTTCTTATGTATAGTGGGAAGGAAACAACACGCCTCACAGTATGATTTTTGAGAATTTAATGCATGAATCTACATAAAGTGATCAGCCCAGCATTGGACCCAATCAACTGAATCCTACTTTCATTACTTCAAGATTCCTTCTATAATATAGTAACCATACCCTGATTCCTGTCTTATTTCTTCTCTTTTAACTTTACATCTATATTTCTAAAGTACATTTCATTATTAAATTACATTTTTCTTAGGTTTATTTTTTTTTAGAACCTCTGGTGAACTATACTGCAAGGGTCATAAAGTTAACTACCTAGGGGGCCAAATGGGACTATAAGTGATTAAAGCAGACAAAATGAGAAAAATAAACAATGCCTGATGTGAGAGTGCATGGTCTCTCTACAGAATTGGACTAGTAGAGTCAGCTGGCTACTGGTAGGTAGAGTAAAAGCCTGGTGTTTTCACATCTATTTTTCAAGAGAGTCAAAAAAATACAGTTGGTTTTATAATGTGGAATTCTCTAATCTTAAACATTGACCAATAATACAAATTTTGAAAGCATATTTGTAGGCCAGTCAGGCCATATCAGTTTGCAACCTCTATGGCACCTTCCTGTGTAAATACAATTTTGGATGAGTGCCACCTAGTGGTAGGAATTATAATTAAGAGACAATAATATACATGTTGGGTTTTTTTTACATTAAAAAATATTTATGTATTTCAGTTACAGTTGATATTCAATATTATGCTAAATATAAATGGAAGTTGGTGTCCTCTAATCTTCTTCTAAATAATTATCCATAGATACTAGTAGGGACGGTTAGCTTTGGAGACTTCTCTAATCACAAACAGTGGTCTGTACTCTATTTCATTCTTATAGCAAAAGTGGCTGCAGAAGAGCTGCCCAGTAATATAGCCATAAGATGGAATGTACATCATACAATTTCTGGGGATTCTATTCTCATAAACTCTGGATCACCTGCTACCTGCAGTTACTCTCTCAAGCCTATGTCTTAATTTTTAACTTGTCTAGAACTTGATGGGAGTGAGGAAAAAGAAGTGATGGGTTACCTACCATCTTTTTCAATCCAATTCCTCCTCTTCTATTTGTACTGAGTACCTATTTCAGCTTCTGAGGTTGATTTTTCTTTATTTCTTTGTATTTGAAAATATTATTTTGCCTGTATGAGGTGTGATAAAAAAAATATGGTGAATGCTGCTGCCGAGTACCATCCAACAGAAAGGCAGGGCTATTCAATTCAGGAAGTGGCACATCGAACTTTAGTAACAGTGTGTGACAAGTTTCAACTTGTTCGGTGCAGTCAGTCGGGTGTGATCTACGGTTGAGAAAAGGTGTGCTTTAAAGTGTCACATAAATAATGGATCACGAACAATGCATTAACATGAAATTTTGTTTCAAACTGCAAAAATGTGCTAAAGAAACACACAAAATGTTTAAATTAGTTTATGGTGATGCTGCAGGGACCATGAAGATGGTTTACAAGTGGTTTGAGCGATTTCATTATGGTTTTGAATTGATTGAAGACGAGGAGAGGTAGGGACGTCCTGCAAAATCAAAAACCCAAAGGAATGTTGGAAGAGTAAGTGAAATGATTCGATCAAACAAGTGATTGACTATTAGGGAAATTTCTGAGGATCTGAACATCTTTTATGGTTCCGTTCAACCATAAAAGATTTGAACATAAGGCAAGTGAGTATAACATTTGTTCCAGGCGAAGACATGTCATCACAGGAGATGAAACTTGGGTATATGGTTATGATCCTGAGACCAACGTTCAGCGTTCTCAATGGAAATCACCCAGCTTTCCTCTTGTGAATAAAGTACGTCAGTCAAGATCTACAAGTAACATCAAGGTGATGTTAGTTGTGTTTTTTGACCTTGATGGAAGGAATTGTGTGAGCTGAGCTTGTACCCAGGAACACTACAGTGAATTCTGAATATTATAAGGGCTTATTCTAATAATTAAGAAATGATGTGCATAGAAAATGGTCTGAGAAATGGGCAAATGGTTTCATCCTCCACCATGACAACGCTCCGTGTCACACATCGCTTCTGGTACGGCAATTCCTGTTAAATAAAAACATTACAGTGTGTCCTCATCCACCTTATTCACTGGATCTGGCACTATGTGACTTCTGGCTCTTTCCCAAAGTTAAAATGATTCAGGACATCGAGGCAGCCACAACAGCATAACTAAAGACACTCACGAAAGAATACTTCCAGAACTGCTTCAGGAAGTGGCAAGAATGATAAGATAAGAATCTTCAAAGCAAGGGGGAGTATTTTGAAGGGGATTAATGGCAATGTGTCTTTTACTGTAATAAATTTTTAAAAAATTTAAACATACACTGTATTTGATGATCACATCTCAGTATATTATGCCCATGATTATGACCTTTCAATGGACTACATGTCAGCAAACTATGGCCCTTGGGCCAAATATGGCCTGTCACCTGTTTTGTGGATAAAATTTTATAAGAACGTGTATATGCTCATTTGTTTACATATTGTCTATGGTTGTTTTCTTACTACAATGGCAGTGTTCAGTAGTTGTAACATATAGCCCCAAATATTTATTATCTGACCCTTTACAGAAAAGTGTTGCTGACCCCTGCGGTAAAACATTTTTTTGATACTAAATGCATGGTATATATTTTACCATCATTTGCCAGTTATCTTTCTGTGTGTTTTTAAGTGTGTCTCTTTTAGACAGAATATTGCTGCATTTTATTAAATCCAATCTCAATTTTATTTAACTGTCAAATTCAGTTGAATTGATGTATTCATCACTTATTTTACCATCTTATTTTGTGATTTTTGTTTATCCTGTTTTTCCCTGCTACATTTCCCCTTCCTTTCAAGTTTCTAGTAATTAAATTTAATTAAAAAATTCTATTGCTCCAACAATGTTTTGGAAGTTTTATATTCTATTTCTGTTCTTTAAATAAATTGTCTTAAAATTTAAACACACGCATGTGACTTTGAAAAGTTCAATGTTAATATTTTTATCCCTCACCTGAAAAGTACAAATCTTAGAATATTTAAATACCACTTTCCCTCAGATCTAACATCCCTATTTCAGTTCTGACTTATTTTATACTCTTGAAATAAGTTGTAAATAACTATTATAAAATTTTATGTAATAAATTCTTTTTTATATTTAGCTTGATGTTCGTCATTTCCCTTATTTACGTTTCTTGCTTCTCAGTACTTCTTTTAGGTGGCATTTTCTTCTCTGGAAGCACATCTTTTAGAAGCTGTTTCAGTGAAGATCTAACATATAAGAAATTGGAGTTACAGAAGGGAAGGAGATGGAAGATTGGGATGAAACAATATTTGAAAAGAACATCTTTCAATAATTTTCCAAATCTGACCAAAAATAATAAGTAGTAGATTTAAGAAGTGTATAAAGTCCAAGAGGGTAAATATGGTGAGAACCACACTTTGACACCAGATCAAACTGCCAAAAATGAAAGACAAAAAGAAAATATTAAAAGTACACAAAGAAAAAAAGACATATTACCTAAAACCAGTAACGATAAAATGGAAAGCTCATTCTGTAACAGAAATGATGGAAGCCACAGACAATGTAATGACATATTTAATGATGAAAGAAAGTATCTGCCAGTTTAAAATTTACTACCAATTGAAAACATACTTCATAAATGAAAGTGAAATAAAGTTTCCAGGTGAACAAAAACAGAGGATTCACCATTGGCAATATTACAGTAAATACACATGGGTTTCTTCAGGCAGAAGGAAAATGATCTCTGACAGAAAAACAAAAATGTGAGAAGAAAAAAAAAATCACTGGTATTGGGAAATACATGTATGAATATAAAGTAATATTTACAATAAAAATTAAAATAATATTTTGTGATGTTTACATATATGTAGAATTAAAATTCATGATAATAGTTACATAAAGTCAGAAGGGGTTAAAATAAATTTAAAAATTGTAACTTTTTCTCATTGGGTGTTAAGTAGAAACTATTAATACTATTATATGAGATGCTAATAAGTCATGGGTGTAAAGGGTGCATATTGTAATCCCTGGAGTAACTATATATATACATATATATGTGTATATATATATGTATATATATGTATATATGTATATATATATATATATATATATATATATTATGAATAGATAGGTAAATAGAAAGATTGAGATAAAATATAGAGAGAGCTGTATAACTATATCTCACTATATATGTATAACTATAAGTATTATCTATGTATAAACATATTTAGATGTATATATGTAATATATATATATATATATAATATATGAAATATATACCACAAGTTAATAGAGGGAAAGTTAGGATAATAAAATATTTGATCAATAAAACATAAAAAAAGTTGTACATATGGAAAACAAATATTAGGGTGATAGATATCAAAGCAATAATATCAATAATGGCATTATGAATGTACTAAATATTCAAGTTAAAAGACAAAGATTTTCAGACTAAATAAGAAAACAGCACAAAACTATATGCTCTTTACAAGACCCAAATTTCAAATGTAAGGGCATAAAAAGATTGCAACAGGATGGGGAAAGATATTCAATGAGTAGCTCTCCTAATATCAGATTAAGTGGATTTAGGGCAAGAAATATTACTAGAGTTAAAAGGAGACATTTGATTTTGCTCAACAGGTAAGTCTACCAGAAAGAAAATGATTCAGAATATGTATGTATTGATAACTAATAGCTTTAGAAACAAAAATTGAAACAATTTAAATGAGAAAAGACAAATTTATAGCTATAGTGGCGAACTTATACCCACCTCTCTCAATAGTGAGTAGATCAACCTTAAAAAAAATCAGTAAGCATATAAATACCTGAAAACGTGATTAACCATATGGACTAATTGACATGCAGAAAACTGCACCGAACAATGACAGTATGGACATTTTCAGGAACATATGGAACAATTACCAAAATTGGTCATGTGCGGAGCCATAAAACAATTCCCAACAAATTACAAGGAATCTAACTCATTCAGAGGATGTTCCCCTACCACATTGCAAGTAATCTAGAAATCAATAACAAAAGGTAACTATAGAATCCCCAAATACTTAGAAATTTAATAACATAATTTGAGTAAAAGAAGAAATAAATACGAAAATGAACAATATTTGGGGATAAATGTTGATGAAAATATCAAATTTTGTGGGATACAGATAAAGCTGAGTTTACAGAAAAATGTATAGCTTTAAGAGTATATGTTAGAAAAGAAGAAAAGCTGAAAACAAGCTATTTAAGTATCTGTCTCAAAAATGTAGAAAATGAACAACAGTTTGAATTTACTTGTAATTAATTAGAAAATAAATGTACAATAGAAAAAACAAACAAACCACAAGTTTGTTCTTTGAAAAGACTAATAAAGTTGTTAAACTTTAGCAAAACTGACCAAGAAAAAAGAAGACAAAGGCAGAGATTATCAATATCAGGAATGAGAAAGAATGAAAATGGTTCCACCACTGAACAATCTTTGTATAGCTCTCTGTCCTTTGCCTACTACTCCACTGTCTTGTTTTTAGAGTTTTATAAGTCTTGAATAAAAGTGGAACAATTCATCTCAACGTGTTCTTCAAGACTGCTTTGACTATTCTTGAATCTTTGCATTTTCATAAAATTTAGAAACAGCTTGTGAAAGTCTACAAAGTAACTTTGGGGTATTGAGTGGGACTATATGAATATATGGATTGATTTTGGGAGACATAAATTTGTAAAGTATTGAGCTTTCTAGTCCATAAATATTGTATAACATCAAATTATTTAGGTCTTATCTATTTTCTCTAAATAATGTTTTTCTCTATAGAGATACTGTGCATCATTCAGAATATCTTTTAGGTATTTGATATCTTTAGTTATACTTCACATTTCATGTTATCAAAAATTTTATCATCATTACTTATATATGGAAACAGGTGGTTCCTAGATAGGAATGTGACACAATCACATTCGATATTTAGCAAAAAAATAACTGGTGACAATGCAGAATGAGGAGCAAGCTTGGAGAGCAAGAAAATTTAGTAGGCTTCTGCATAACACACATAATGTAAACTATAAACTCAAATTGTGGGGATGGAAAAGAAGTAAATAAAAGAGATACTCATAGCTTGGTGTGACTTTGGGGTGTGTGCTGAGGGAAAGGAAAGAATTAATGATTAACATCTGGGTTATTCTAGATGTTAAAGTAATTATTCACAAAGGTGGAGGAAGAAAAATTGTGGCCTGATAGGGAGAACCAGGCCTAAAGCTGGACTCACTGAGTTTCAAATGCTTTTGGAACATCTAGATACAGCTATCCAATATATATTCGTATTTAATGCAAGTACGAAGTTTAGGAGAGAAATCTTGGCTTATATTTTTATGGAAGTGCTAGGTACAGACATACAGGTTCACGAGATTACTTAGGAAGTGTGTAGGAAGAGAAGGAAACTAAGATGTAGAACCATGGATAGGTATATCAATATGTAAGAAATGGGAAGCTAAGTCTGAGCAGAATACTAAGGGATAGGATAAAGAAGTAAGAAGAAATTAAGAAAGAGAAATAAAAGCCAAAGGAAGGGAAAGTTCAGTGTCAAACATTACAGAAATCTAGTTATGGAAGAGCTGAAAAGTTTAAAAAATATTTTGATTTTAACACAAAGAAGTCATGATGACCTGGCAGAAACATTTCTCCTGTTTTGGGAATGAAAGCCAGACAATGATTCTTAGTCTATTCTGCAGCCCACTATGAACAATGATTTTAAAGAGTTTCATTGAGAAGGGGCAAAAAAGATGGAATAAAAATCAGAGGGGGAAAGAGTCAAGTTATTTAATGAGTGATTAGTAGTAAGCATGCAAAAATAAAATAAAAGAAAAAAACGAAGAAGAAGAAGAAATATCACTCAGATAAAAGAAATTCCTGCATTCTGTCTTACAGAGCGGGTGATTTAGCACTAGAGTCTGTTTTTAACAAGTTCCCTGGGTGATTGTGAGGTAGGTATTGGAAACACCATAGTTTTAGAAATACTGCAGCAAAGGGAAACTAAAGAAGGATAAAAATGATAAAACCTGGTTCAGAGAGGTATGAGAGGGGATAAAGTCCAGAGAACAGGTGGTAGAATAAGCATTATAAAGGATACACTTACCTACTGCCCCACTGTGACAGGAGAAAAGGAGCAAGATTTGCTATAGATGTACATGTTTGTAGTAAGCACACAGAGATGAGTGAGTTTCATTCTGAAGCGTTCTTTAATTCTCTTTAAAATAAGCAATAAAATCATTTACCGGGGTAATGGACAAGGCTAAAGAGTAGACAGTGAAGAAATAATTTTAAAATGGATACTTTTAGGGAATGAGGGAGAGATGGTCATGAACATGACAGCATTGCTGGGCAGCTAAGGCCCAGGTGAAATAAGATACTATTGATTTGCAGTGACAATCATCTATAAAGCTGTGACTTGCCCCTCCCCTTGCTCCTCATCAATCTCTATGTACTGGGCGTTGGATGGCTCTGAAATTAGAGTGTTCCTTACAGGTGTAGGAGTACAAAGGGGGTAAGCGGTCAATTTATTGTCTCTCGGCTACAAACCCACCTCTTGCCCTGCTTTGTGATACTGGGGCTGGAGCTGTAAACATTCCTCCTAGCCAGCCCGTCCAATGTTAGGCCTTGAGAGGCAAGCGTGCCAGAGGCACACACTGTAAGAGGAAGGAGCTGCTCATGGAGGCACTTTCCTTCTTGAGCCTGTGATGCAGCTGCTGGAGCGGGGCTTTCTTGCCAGAAGGTCTTCCTGGACCTGGGCAGCTTCTCTCAGTGATATGCTGGAGGCCAGTGATACAAATCCAGAGCGTGGCTTCCTGGCAAGTTAGTCAGTGCTGGGGTGGAGTAGGCTGCTCTCCCCCATATGTTCCTTTCTCGAGTCTTCTCCCACAGCCTCAGAGCTGGTGGCTGCTCCTTACACATGCTTATTCTTTTCTTTGTAATAGTTGACAGACAATATTACTTTTAGGAGTACAATGTAATGATTCAACATTTGTATACCTTAACAAACAAACAAACAAACAAACAAACAAAACAGAAAGGGACTCATAGATCCAGAGAACAAACTGCTTCTCCTTTAGCATTCTCTTTACTTCTCTTTGCAGTTTGCCCCCTGTTACTAATAGTTCTTTATGTTAAAATGCCCTGTTTATGTTACTGGTGAGACTTTACCTTCTTACTTCACCCTGAATGATTACACTAATGAGAATGTTTTCTTTGAAAATAGCTACTTCAATAAGTAAAAACCTACATTCACAGAAGGATTAATGATGAGATGAATTATTTGAGGGTGGTATCGGGCAGGGAGTTTGGTTAACTTGATTAATTTCTCCCCACACTCAGACTGGTTTATTTGTGTGTAAACAAGACTGGTTCACTAAGAGTCAAAGTGAAGGACTTACTGAATATTCACATAAGAGATTTGGAGACCCAGCGTTGTGGCGAATCATTTTGTAAAAGTACATTGTTTACAGGAATTTTCTTCCTGTATTAATAGTGAGGAAACATCCATAGAAAATTTCCCCTTTCCAAGTTGCTTCAAAGTTCACAGGGTATATGAAATGTTTTGATCGATTATATTTAGGTAGATTTTTATGTGTTAATAAAATTAATTTTCTGCTATGCTATAGCCATAATTTTGAGGATAGTATTTGTGGCACATATAAATCTCTACTTGTAATTCATCAGTGTAATTGGGAAGAAATATTCTTTTTTTAAAATAATTTTATTAAAATATAGCTAACATACAATATTATATTAGTTTCAGGTGTACACCATAGTTATTCACCATTTATATACCTAAAGAAGTGATCAACATATTAAGTCCAGCAACCATCTGACACCAACCCATGTATCATAATATTATTGATTATATTCTCTATGCTGTATTTTACATGCCCATGGCATTTGTTTTATACCTGGAAATTTGGACCTCTTATTCCCCTTCACCTTCCCCCCTTTTTAATTTTTCAATTACACTTGGCATTCAATGTTATTTTATATTAATTTTGGGTGTATAGTATAGTGGTTAGACATTTATATAATTTAAGAATTGATCTACCTGACTAGTTTAGGACCCACCTGGCACTATACATAGTCATTAAGATATTATTGACTATATTCCCTGTGCTTTACATCCAAATGACTTTTTTTCAACTACCAATTTACACTTCTTAATGCCTTCACCTTTTTCATCCTGCCCCCCAACCCTTCCGATCTATCACCCCAATAAATCCAGCACCTATCTGACACCATACATAGTCATTACAATGTTAATGACTATATTGATTATGCTATGCCCTACATCCCCATGACTACTGTGTAACAACAAATTTATACTTCTTAATTCCTTCCCCTTTTTTTCACCCACCTCCAACCCCTACTATTTGGCAATGATCAAAATGTTCTCTGTATTTATGGATTTGTTTCTGTTTTGTTTGTTTGTTTGTTTTGTTCTTTAGATTCCACATTTAAGCAAAATCACATTACATCCATCTTTCTCTGTCTGACATAACGCCACTCAGCACAATACCCTCCAGATCCATCCATGCTGCTGCAGATGGCAAGAACCCATTCCCTTCACTGGCCGAGCAATATTCCACTGTACAAGGATATATATACAACCTACTCTTTATCCATTTTTCCATCAACGGACACACAGGCTGCCTGTACATCCTGGCCATTGTAAACAGTGCTGCAATGAACAAATGGATGCACATGTCCCCTCAAAGTAGCATTTTGAGTTTCTTTGGATAAAAAGAATTGGGATTACTGAGAGAAATATTTGTATTTAAGGAAAAATATTATTTAAGTACTTGTTATTTTCTATCATTAAGGAAGCAAAAATGAGAGTTCATGCTTTCCTGATTATCAGCATTTTGCTGGCCATGTGTGAGCCCTTTATTTATTCTACAAACATTCACTGATCTCTGAATAAATACACAGGTCACCATTAGGTGTCAGGAACACAGAGGCATATATCTGTCCTTGAATAAATCTAAGATAAAACAATTACCTTTCATGTATTCTAAAATTCACATTTTTCCCCACATTTTGACATTTAATATCTAAAATTGCCAGCCCTCGACCAGACCAGCTACCTCGCTGATGGCATCTTATACTTACTGAGAGCCAGGCTGCAGTTGGGAAGTGATTGCGTGACTGCACATGGGTGAGCTCGGACATAGCAATTCACATTCTCACTTCAATAGACTATCACTGGTCTAAAGTGCTGGCCTGGGTGGGGAGAAAATTTACAGACAGAGTAGAGTCCCTCAAAGGAACATGAAAGAAAAAAGGTATTTCTCTGGCCAGAAAGAGACTCCTCCAGGGTTCATGGCAGGGGAGAAAATAAAGTGGGACCCCTACCACATATGAAAGTGACAGGTAGGAGCCCTACATTACTGACCCACTATGCCATTTGTGTCGTTTTGTGGACAAGCACTGGAAGAGTTAAAAGAAAAGGTCAGCCACAAGCGTAGTGTCTTTGATGTTGTTTCTGATGGCATGACTGGGCATATGCACCTCTAAACATTTGAATCAACAAACATGTGAAGGCTCATTTAAAATGTAATGTGAGGCATAATTGTTTCAAAATCTTCCATCGACTTCTGGTAGCCTTTTTAATATCAGCACCAAAACTTGAAGAGCAAATGTCAGTAGCCTGGAAGAAAAGCCTGGAGACAATATTGGACACTTTTTAAATACGTGATGTGGCACCACATCTCCTGATGCCGTCAAGGTGATATTATAGGGAAAGCATGGACATCAACACCTCTGATTCAGAAGAGTTGAGCTCTGAATGGGAAGAAGTTTTAGGAATGGTAAGCAACTTACTTTGCTCACATTTTTATTTTAATGTAAACATGAGCATTATATATGATAAAAATCTAGGTCTAAAAATGTTTAAAGAGCTCTTTCAATAAATATAAAATAAAAACATAAGATATTATTTAATTGGTGACTTCTTTTTCTAATGGCACATAAAACAACAATGCATTTCACAATTGATAGCATCACAGAGTCAATAAAATGTGGTTCATAAAATTTGCCACAAAAAGTTATGACATAAAAATATGAAGTACTTCTTCTTTGCTATGGACTTGGGGCCTGTAACCACATTCTACTAAACACCAATTAACTTTTAACCTTTGGAAGGAAGTAAGTATTTTACCAAGTACTTAATGGTGAATTCCTCTATTTCCAACCTCTCTTTTATTCAGGTATATAATTTCTACATACATGTTCTGTTCTTAGAAGCAGAGCAGCCAGACTGGGAATCTAGTGTGGAGAGAGTAACAAAATTCTATAATTCACATCATTGATAGAATATTCTGGAACTTTTTTTGTAAATTTGTCACACTTTTATGCAACACTTTTAAGTCCAGCTTCTGTTAAATTCTGCCCTATGTCTCATTCATGGAGTAATGAGCATAGATTGAGAGGGAGATAGATGATAGACAGATGATAGATAGATAGATAGATAGATAGATAGATAGATAGATAGATAGATAGTCTATTTTGTCGACTATGCCCTGTAAATGGGTTTAGATCTCTTCCTAATTATGTAGCTTTCCCCATCCAAAGTGGCAAAAAGAAAGAGATGATGCTTACTAGATATCTATGACATAATGATACCTATATTTGTAGTGCAAGATAGGTTGTGTAGAAGACCAGTTCCTTTGGACATAATAGTATGGCTCTCATAGAAGAAAAGCTCAGGGCACAAACCTAGCAGTTTTGGTTTTCTATGGTTCCAATGTGATGTTTAATTCTTCTGTCCTTGCTTATTTTATCCTCATTAGGTTCACACAGAGTTTAAATTTATTCCCCACCCAAAAACCCACAGGAATCAAGCAAATGTGTTTTGATAGATTTCTGTAGTTTCCTTTCTGATCCAGATGTTGGACAGTGGCCATCTTAGTAAAAACACTTGCTAGATGATGCAGGTTCAAAAGGGAAGGCTATCTTAAAAGAAATCAATTGGAGGTAAATGTTCTGCATATCCACAAATGAGAAATTTTTACTTAGTTACTAGACATTACTACCTCATAGATTTGAAGTCTATAATCCCTGGAAATGACATAGACTTTCACTCACCAAGGCTGACCTGGCTGCAGCCACTACTGAATGCCCAATCAGTCAGCAGCAGAGACCAACACTCAATCTCTGATGTGGCACCATGCCTGAGGCTGACTGTGTGTTGGGAAAAGGAAATAATCACATCTTCTGAAGATTAGAAGACACTGCCTCTGATCTGACACTAATTCAAGGAAACCCAAAATGCCACTGTGGTCCATCAGTCAGAGCAGAGACTTATAGAGATTGAGTGACCAATGGAGTTTAGTTCAGGTCCATCTCACAGTGGGTGAGGTGGGTGCCTGAACTCATCCTGTGGGTATTTCCCCAGCTGCAGAAAGCATAATTGTAATAATAGACATATTTAGCAATTAGCCGAATCCCCGGCAATTCTCAAATGTTAGTGGCATCAAAGTTGCCTGGAGGGCTTGTTGAAACACAGATTGCTGTGTTTCTGATTCAGTAGGTCAGGAGTGGAATGTAAGAATTTGCATTTCGAACAAGTTCCCAAGTGATGCTGGTAGGGATGCCATCTTTGAGAATCATTGACTTAAGCTATAGTAATGATTGAGTGTTTTACTTTGGTGTTGATTTCTTGCCGTAAGTGTCGGAGGCCACAAAGATGCTATATGGCAGGGGCGGGGGGTGGGGGGAAGAAGTTGTAAGAGTATAGATGGAGCAGTATAAGTATCCAGCCAATATAAATGATGAGATGATTTGGACACTATGTCTGTAGATACAAAACCAATGAGGAAAATTTGCAGAATTCAGGAATTTAAGTTTGAAATAAATGCAACTGCTTTTAGCCCTTTCGTTCTCTTCTCAGATCTTTTGAAGTCATGAACTAGGAATGGAAGTTTTAAAAATAGTAAATTATAAAATATTTTCAGATAGAGTTTGGGAAAGATTTATGTATTAGTGTGCTAGGGCTGTCATAACAAATTACCACACACTGGGTGGTTTAAAACAACAGAAATTCATTCTTTCACGGTTACGAAGGCCAGAAATCTGAAATCAATGTGTCAGTGGGGCATGCTCCTTCTTAAGGCTCTAAGGGAGGTGCTTGCTTGCCTCTTTAGCTTCCCAAGGTTTCAGGCATTCCTTGGCTTCATTCTAGCTGAGATACCCTCCGTTGCATAACTGCAACCTCTGCTTCTGTCTTCACATAGCATTCTAATCTCTGTGTGTCTGAGTCTCCTCCTCTTCCTATAAGGGACTTTTCATTAGATTTACGGCCCACCCAATTAACCCAAGATGACCTCATCCTTTACTTAATTACATTTGCGAAGACTGTTTTTTCAAATAAGGTCACATTCATGGTTCTGGGGTTGGGGTTTGGACACATCACTTTAGGGGGCATTTATTCAACCCACTATAAACCATAACTCATGGAAGAATTCTTTCAACCTGATTCCATGTTCACTAAAATTTCACTTATTTGGAATTTGAGAAACAAAGAGTGGAATGTACTTTTACAATCAAACTGCTATGTAGCTGTAGAAAAATGAACAATGACAATAGTTTCACACCATACTTTTGTTGAAAACACTTTTGTTACATCTTACTGAGGTAAAATAAAAGTAAAAACTTGGGTGGTATATTGTCTGAAAAGTTGGCAATTAGTGATTACTCTCATCCCAGTGAAAAGGGAGTCTTTCTCCTCCCCTTGAATTTGACTTGCTTTGATCAGCAGAGTGTAGCAGAAATGATTTTGTCTAACTTACGGACTTAGGCCATAAGAAGCTTTGCAGCATCGATTTTTACCCTCTTGATTACCAACTATGATATTAAAAAGTCAAATACCCTACGAGAGAGAAGCCACGTGGACAGAGAGGCACTGAAGGAAGAGATTACAAACAGAAAAAGAGGCCCAGCCCCACGCCCTTCCAGCCACCCCAGCTGGAAGCCTATGTGTTAAATTCTAGCTGAGATGCCCTTCCTTGTCAAAATTAGCCAAGAAGAGCTATCACTGCCAAGCCCTACTCAAGTAGCAGAATTATGAACAAATAAATCATTGTTTTTAACCCACAGAGTTTTGTGCAGTTCTTTGTTAAGCAGCAGTAGATACTTTAAATAGTTTGTTTTGTACTTAATGAAACTGGTATTTGTTCATGAGGATATAGTGGAAAAGTGAAGTACCCTTATTATAAGAAAATTCATTCTGTATTTTATTGTTAATAACTTTTCAGTAAGTATCAAATGACTCTTCTGATTTTCTATTTATTTCTATCAAGGATATTTTTCTATGAGCTGAGGTGGTAAAACTTGAAAGGGACAGGAAATAACTTGGTGGGAAGGGGCAGTTGTCAGGGGACGATGTTATTTTTCTTTCTACCTTTTTGCTTTTGGTAGGTAGCTGTAAATATATTGGAGTTAGATAAGTACATGAAAACAAAGTTGTAAAGACACTGAGCCTATTTTAGAACAATTGAATTTCAATACAAGGAATTTTGACTGAGCAGTAAACAGCCATTTTATGTAATGGAGTTTCAAAATATCTTAAGAAAATTGAAGTCTTATACTTTTAGATTGGCAGTCTTTCCAATTAATCTGCGTATAATATTAGGCTGCTCTAAACATCAGTACCAGGGAATGGAGGTGAGGGTACCCAGTAGGAGGTTGTTGCAGTGATCAAATAGTAGGATGGGTGCTAGGATACAACTGTACATGAGATAGCCAGTCAAGAACCTATAGGCCATAACTTCCTGCACATTTTCCCATTAAGGTGGGCTTCCTGTTGCTTGCAGGTACAGTGAGCAGCAATCCTTGATGATAATGGAGACTAGCAATGGAAAAAGCCAGATGTAGAAAGCCAGTTAAGGAACAAGCTATAAAAGCTAGTTTTAATTATATTGAATATAAGGTGGCATCAAAATGTTAACAGGTAACAGATAATTGTGAAAGGAAGGGGGTAAAGGCTGTATGCATGGATTTAGGATCTGTTTTTGTTTAAGGCAAAGCAACATCACAGAGTGTCTAGAAAATGAAATCTGGAGGATAACCAGGTTCTAATTCTGGCTCTAATATTTAGAAAGTCAGACATTTTATAAAAATGACTATCTTGTCTTTGAATCAGATTTTTTATCTGTACAATGGAGATAATAAAAGCATTTATCCTCTAGGATTGTTGTGATGATTAAATGGGCTAATATATATGAGGCATTTAGAACAGTGTCTGGCACATAATACCTGCTGTATAAATGTTAACCACTAGTTATGTGCCCATTGCCTTGCCAATATTCATTCTCCCTTTTTCTTTTAGTAAGGGAAACCCTAAGTTGTTAGGCATGGCAATAGTCTCAGCTAAAAGAAAAACTACATTTCCAAATCCTTCTGGAAAATTATCTGTCAGTGGAAGTTGTTGTAATGTAACTTTTGTAACTTATGGGAAAGTTCTTTAAAAGGACTAATTTGGTTAGTTGGAATGCCTTTTCTTTTGCCTTTTTCTCCACCTCTTTTCACGTAATAAAGACATAATGACTGGATCTACAACACCCCTTTTGGACCATGAGGGAAAGATCAAAGGAAGAGCAGAGCCCTTGATTCTGACATCTTTGAGTCACTGAGTCATGTCAGAAAACATTTGCAAACTATGCTAGACTTCCCATTACAAGAAAAATATAAACCTGTGTATTTAAGCCATTGAAAACAGATGTCTGTTGTCTAATATAATTCCTAGTTGTTACTCATTTTATTATTATGAATAGACTGTCCAGTTAAGAAACAATTGCCTTAAGAGAAAGAAAATGAAAGGATCCAAAAATGTATCATGAGATCCAAAACCGAACAGTATTTCTAAAAGGAGGAACTTATGCTAAATATACTTTGTAGTGCCTTGCTTCTAGGATGTTAGCTGTAATCCCCAGGGTAACCATCAAGAAAATAACTAAATAATATACAAAAAAAGAAATGAGGAGAGAATCAAAAGGAAACAATAAGGAAAAACCTAACAAAATAAGGCAGTATTAGAGGATTTGAGTCATAACAAATATGATAAAGAACACAAATAGCAAAATGGCAGAAGTAAGTCCATCTTTATCTGTAATCACTTTAAATGTAAATAGATTAAACACACCAATTAAAAGACAAAGATTGGCAGAATGGATTTGTAAAAAATCACCAACTGTAGTTAGAGATCCAACTATGTGC
Source organism: Rhinolophus sinicus (assembly GCF_057876585.1). Classification (NCBI taxonomy): domain Eukaryota; kingdom Metazoa; phylum Chordata; class Mammalia; order Chiroptera; family Rhinolophidae; genus Rhinolophus; species Rhinolophus sinicus. The sequence goes on along the minus strand of NC_142504.1, from coordinate 51,937,652 downwards.
TGTCTATAAGAGACTCACTTTGGATTCACAGACACAAGTGAGTTGAAAATGAAAAAATGCAATAATATACTCCATACAAACTGTACACAAAAGAAAGCTGAGGTGGCTATGTTAATATCAGACAAAATAGACTTTAAATAAAAAATTGTTACAAGAGACAAATAAAAATATTATCTATTGATAAAGAGATCAACTTATCAGGAAGACATAATAATAACAAACATATATTCACCAAGCAACAGATCGTCAAATTATATAAAGCAAACTGACAGAATTGAAGGGAGAGATAGATGGTCCACCATATTACTTGGAGACTCCATATCTTATTTTCAATGATGTTCAGAAGTAATGGATAGGCATGGGCAAGCACCAAAACTGACTTAAAGAAAGAAATAAAAAATCTGAAGAGACCAATAACAAGTAAAGAGATTGAATCAAAGACTTTCCAACAAAGAAAAGCCAAGGATCAGATGTCTTCAATGGTGAATTCTACATTTAAAGAATTAACACCAATCTTTCTTAAACTCTTCCAAAAAATAGAAGAGAAAGGAACACTTCCTAACTTGTTCTATGGGGCCAATATTATCCTAAAAGCAAAGCCAGACAAATTTATCACAAAAGAACTACAGACCAATGATCCTATGAATGTAGATACCAAAATCAGATATAGTTTCCAAACTATACAAATAAACTGAACAACAGCATATTGAAAACATTATATACCATGACCAAGATAAATCCCAATTCCTGGGATTTATCCCAGTAATACAAAAATATTTCAATAAAAAAAAAAAATCAACGTAATATACATTACATTAATATAACAAAGGGGAAAAAACTACATCATCATCTCAATTGATGCAGAGAGAGTATTTAACCAATTCAACACCTTTTCATGATAAAAAGGAAAACACTCAGAAAACTAAATAGAAAGGAAATTCCTCACCATGACAAAGGAAATTTATGAAAAACTCACAGCTGACATCATAGTCAATGGTGAGAGACTGAAAATATTTCTTTAAGGTCAAGAATAAGACAAAGATATTCACTTTTACCACTGCTATTCAACATTTTACTGGAAGTCATAGCCAGAAAAATTGGGCAAGGAAAAGAAATGAAAGTCATCCAAATTGGAAAGGAAGAAGTAAAATCATATTTGCAGATGACATGATCCTCCAAAGAAAATTCCAAAGAATCCACCAAAAAAAAAAAAAAAAAAGACTAGACCTAATTAAAGAATTCAGTAAAATTGCAGGGTAAAAATCAATACCAGCAGTCTATCTAGAAGCCAACAATCTATAAACCAGCATTGAAGAATCTCAAAAGAAAGTTAACAAAAAAAAATTCCACTTATAGTAGCATCCAAAAGAATAAATTCCTAGGAATATATTTAACCAAGTTGGTGAGAGACTTGTACACTGAAAACTACAACGATATTGCTGAAAGCAATTAAAGATGGAAATAAATGAACACATCCCCTGTTCATGTATTGGAAGACTTAATATTGTTAAGATGGCAATAATACACAAACCCAGCTACAAATTCAATGAAAAATTCTAATGGTCTTTTTTTTCTTTCCAGAAATGGAAAAGTGATCCTCAAATTCATATGTAATATCAAGGGGCCCGCAATAACCAAGATAATATTGAGGGGAAAAAAAGAAAAAAAGAAAGAGGGATCATACTTCACAGTTTCAAAACTTACTACAAAGCGACAATAATAAAGACGTGGTACTGGCATAAACATGGACATACAGACCAATGAAATAGAATCGAGAGCCCAGAAAACAACCCAAATATAAGTGGTAAAAAACCTTATATACAAGTGGCAAATATAAGCGGATAAAACTGTAAAACTCTTAAAAGAAAACTTAGGGGTAAATTTTTATTCCAAAGCTTGGACTTAACAATGGATTCTATGAATGACACCAACAGCATAAGCAACAGAAGAAGAAAAAAAAAGATAAATTGGACTTTATCAAAAATAAAAACTTGTGTATCAAAGAACATAATTAAGAAAGTGAAATGACAACCTACAGAATGGGAGAAAATATCTACAAATCATATACCTTATAAGGGTCTAGTATTTGGAGTATTTTAAGAATTATTATATCTCAACAACAAAAAGTTAAGCAACCCAATTTTAAAAATATACAAATAGCCTGAAATGACATTTCTTCAAAAAAGATATACAAATGACCAACAAGCACATGAGAAGGTGTTCAACATTATTAGTCATTACAGACACGCAAATCAAAATCACAATGAAATACCTCTTCACACCCACTAGGATGGCAATAATTAAGAAACGGGAAGATAAGTGCTGGCAAGGAGGTGGAGAAAATGGAACCCTTATACGTTGTTGGTGAGAATGTAAAACTGTACAATCATTGTGGAGAACAGTTTGGTTCCTGAAAAAGTTAAACATAGAATTAGTATGATTACACAATTCCTCTCTTAAGTGTCTATGCCCAAAATGAAAACAGGAAATCAAATAAATACTTGCACATGAATGTTTATAGCAGCACTATTCACAATAGTCAAAAAGTGCAAACAACTTGAATATCCAGCAACGGATGAATGGGTAAACAAATATATATATATATATATATATATATATATATATATATATATATATATACATAATATTACCCAGACATAAAAAGGAATGAAGTACGGATATGTGCTACAATATGTATGAACCTTAAAAACATTATGTCAAGTAAAAGAAGCCAGACACAAAGGTTATACATTGCACGATTCCATTTATTCATTTAATTATTTATTGACTCTGAATATGTTATTTTATTTAAAAAATGTTTTTAATAAAGAATAGTTGGCATATATTAGTTTCAGGTGTACAACACAGTGATTGATATTTATATACCTTACCATATGAGGACCACACTACGTCTAGTATATGTTTGCATGATTCCATTTATATGAACTATCCAGAATAGGTAAATCCATAGAGACAGAAAGCAGATTAGCAGCTGCTAGAGGTTGGAGGAGGGGAAAAGGTTAACAATTGCTTAATGGGTATGGGATTTCCTTTTGGGGTGATGAGCACGCATTGGGACTAGATAGAAGTAGTGGTTGCACAACACGGTGGCTATACTAAATGCCATTGAATTGTGCATTTTAAACTGATAAATTTTTAAATCCAAATGTTACATCAATTTTTAAAAATCAAATTAATTATGTTATTCATTAGAAGAGTACAAAATAGGGGCTTGCAAATATAATGTATTCAAGTTAGATGGAATGACCTCATTTCAAAACTGTATAGTAATAAGTTTCATCTTTGTTGCCTATTCTAATATGCTAGTCAATTGCTATAATATGCTATTAGATACTTCTAAGCAATACTTGCCTTGAAATGAGGGGGAATGAGTGAATAGGAGTTAGAATCCAAGGATTTGGGTTACTATTCTTTTATGAAACCAGATGAGAACCCCAAACAATTGTCAAGCTTTTCTCAATATTCTACCAGCACAGATCAACAATGTGTACTAAAACAAGCACATCTGATCCCACCTTGTCAATCACATATATTGTCTTTTTTCAACATCCATCTTACGATGACTTGTGATTTTTGTTGCTTGTAGTTCATTTTCTAATCTACTAGGTAACTCCCTCTTCATAAATACATAAGAATATTAGGAAACTTAATTGTCAAGTGGGAAATTGCCTTGGGCCAATGGTACCCTCCAACTACACTTTACCATCAAGCTACCCCATAGAAGTTCATAGACTAAATTAAGATGCTTGAATCATTTAGTTTATTGAATCAATTTAAAACACACAAGATGAGGAAAAAGAATTGGTAAGTTACCACATTAAGTGTAAGTTGCAGGCAGGGTAGAAGGACCACACTACCTGGATCCTTGTTTAATCAGTGCTTATATGGCTTGTCCCTCCCTCTGCTGCCTTAGCATTCCTTGTTGATCTTGGAGCTATGAGGACCAGAGAGTTAAGATTGAACAAAGGGGATTAGCAGATAAAAGATCCTCAGAGTTAACATTACACACAAATGCTCTAACAAAGAGACAAAGGGGCAAGCATTGGCCACAACTGTATTCCACCAATTAGCGTGATGAGCAGCTACATATTTTATTTGTATTTCCTGCATTGACAAGTGGGACCAGAATGAGTCAACAATCAATATAAGGTCTCATGAATAATTGAATACTTACTATATCTCATATATTAGTGTGTCTCAAATATCAAGTGCCTCCTGGTTTTTTAATCCCTACTTACATTATCTATGGTCTAACATGTCTCACAGGTGGATAACTTGCTTATTTATGTTAACACACTTAAGGACTTCTGCCCTTGTCATAGAAGCCATTTGGTTACTTATTATTTATATTTAACACATTTTATAAGTCTCATTTATGTCTTAAAATACTAAAATATTTATTGTCTATGCTTCACAGCTTTTAAGTTTTATCCATCCCATTTAGTTTTCTTGTGTGTCATAGCAGAATTAAATATTCTCAGTTAATATGTGAAACACATATTATGTTAATTAATGGGAAATGACATTTTAAAACCCTGAGCTATGTTCAAGTTATTATATTACATGTAGTATATATAATAAAACTTATTCCAGGCTTTTAGCCAATAGGTGCAAAAGGTCAGATTAAACAGTGATAACCCACATTTTACTAATGGCCTTGCTTCTCTAACATAGGACCTAGTAATATCCAAATTCTCTGGAAGGTAATTTGGGGAGTCCTCAGAGTGCTCCAAATACACTCACAAATAGTCTGCATTATATTTTCACTGTATTTTTTTGGTAGATATAATGTACTCATATACTGGGGATGCCAATACAATGTACACATTTTAAGAGATGTTACCTATGTATTACTTTTCAAAGTTCAATTGAATTACAGGTGCAATGTATAGTATGATGTTCACTCAAAAGATGGTGTTAATCAAATGAATGCTAGCGTCATTCATTGTGTTACAATTTTAATACAGTTTTTTCCTTTCTTAAAATGTGAATACATTTTTTTGTACCCTATGTATTTCAGTAATATAATACACCTTCCTTCTAGAAGATATATGAGCCAACAGAGAAACTTACTGCCATTTAGAATTTTTTTAACAGTTTTTTTTTTTTCAGTTACAGTTGACATACAATATTATATTAGTTTCAGGTGTACAACATAGTGATTAGACATTTATATAACGTACACAGTGATCGCCCCGATAAATCTAGTACCCACATGACACCATACACAGTTATTACAATATTATTGACTATATTTCCTATGCTTTACTTTACAGCAGGGGTGTCTAAACTTTTTTCAACATTTTTCACCAAAGGCCATATACAGTAAAATACACAAACAGCTGGGCCACTCCTTGAGGTGAAGTACTTACTGCCTCACCTGGTTTATTTAAGTACACTAAATATATTTTTGGAATTTGCTGCGGTCCAATTAACAAAGGATCATGGGCCGCAGTTGGCCCGCGGGCTGCAGTTTGGACACCCCTGCTTTACAGCCTCATGACTATTTTGTAACTAACAATTTGTACTTCTTAATTCCTTCCCCCTATACCCCCATCTCCCCAACTACCACCCCATCAGGCAACCATCAAAATATTCTCTGTATCTATGAAGTTGTTTCTATGTGTTTTTATTCATTTATTTTGTTTTTTAGATTCTACATATAAGTTAAATCATATGGTATTTGTCTTTCTCTGTCTGACTTATTTCACTTAGCATAATACTCTCTAGGTCCACACATGTTGTTGCAGAAGGCAAAACTTCATTCTTTTTTATAGCTAAATAATATACTATTGTATGTATGTACCACCTCTTCTTTATCCATTCATCTATTGATGGACACTTAGCTTGCTTCCATATCTTGGCTGTTGTAAATAATGATGTAATGAACATATGCATGCAGATGTCTTTTCAAGTTAGTGTTCTGAGTTTCTTCGGATAAGTACCCAGAAGTGGAATTCTTGGGTCCTTCATTATCTCTTCTTATAGCCTTTGTTTTAAAGGCTATTTTATCTAGTATAAGTACTGCTACCCCAGCTTTCTTGTTTGTTTCCATTTTCATGAAACATTTTTTTTCCATTCCTTTACTCTCAGTCTGTGTGTGTCTTTCAATCTGAAGTGCGTATCCTGTCGGCAGCATATATAAGGGCATTTTCTAATTCATTTAGCTACCCTATGTCTTTTGACTGGAGCATTCAATCCATTTACATTTAATATAATTGTTGACAGATATGTAGTTATTACCATTTTATTATTCATATTTTTTATCTGTTTTACTTCTTAAAGAAGTCCCTCTAACATTTCTTGTAATACTGGTTTGGAATTGTTGATGAACTCCTTTAGCTTTTTCTTGTCTGGGGAGCTTTTTATCTGTCCTTTGGTTCTAAATGATAGCTTTGCTGGGTAGAGTAATCTTGGTTGTGGGTCCTTGCATATCATTACTTTAAATATTTTGCGCCAATCCCTTCTAGCCTGCAAAGTTTCTGTTGAGAAATCAGCTGGCATTCTTATGGGAGCTCCCTTATAAGTAACTAACTGCTTTTCTCTTGCTGCTTTTAAATGCTCTTTTTGTCTTTAACCTTTGCCATTTTAATTATAATGTGTCTTATTGTGGGCCTCTTTGGGTTCCTCTTGTTTGGGATTCTCTGTGCTTTCTGGGCTTTTATGTGTATTTCCATCGCCAGGTTAGGGAAATTTTCCATTATTATTTCTTCAAATAGGTTTTCACTTCCTTGCTCTCTTTCTTCTCCTTCTATGATGCGAATGTTAGTACACTTGATGATCCAAAAGCCCATTAAACTATCCTCATTTTTGGGGATTCTTGTTTCTTTTTGTTGTTCCAATTGGATATTTTCTACTACCTTTTCTTCCAAATAGCTGATTTGATCTGCTTCATCTAATCTAGTGTTGATTTCCTCTAATATGTTCTTCATGTCAGTTATTGTATTCTTTATTTCTGACTGGTTCTTTTTTATGTTTTCTATCTCCATTTTTATGTTTCCTATCTTTTGTTGAAGTTGTCTCTGAGATCATTGAGCATCCTTCTAACCAGTGTTTTGAACTCTGCATCTGACAGATTGCTGTCTCCATTTTGTTTATTTGTTTTTCTGAAGCTATGTTCTGATCTTTTGTTTGGGACATGTTTCTTTGTCTTCTCAAATTGGCTGCCTCCCTGTGTTTGTTTCTGTGTTAGGTAGATCTCCTATATCTCCCGTCTTGGCAGGGTGACCTTAGGTAGTAAGTGTCCTGTGAGGTCCAGTGGTGCAGTCTCCCTGGTTTCCTGAGCCAGGTGCTCCAGGTGTGTCTCTTGTGGGTTGTGTGTGCCCTCCTGTTGTAGTTGAGTCTTGGTTGCTGCGGATATGTCAATGGGAGAGATTGACACTCAGGCTATTTGCCAAGAGAACTGGCCATGACTACAATGGAGCAGCCATTGTGCAGGGGCTGACTCTATAGAGCAGGATTTGCTGTAGCAGGGCTCTGGTGCCTGCCAAGTGTGCCCTTTGGGTGTTTCATTTGTGCAGGTGACTGGGTGGTGCTCTGGTGTGGTCTGAAGCTGGCCACTGAATGTTGGTTTTTGGACCTCTTGGGAGAAGTTATGGTGTAGGCCAAGGTCAGCCACTGCCTGTGCCCTGCCTGGAGTCACTTGGAATGAGCTACAAAGTGATCTTCAGTTTGTTTCCCCTTGTTCTGAGCTTAGAGGTGCCTAGAAGAGACTATGCAGGGGAATGAGGCTGGCTGCAGCTAGTGCCAGGATTGGGGTTGCTTAGGAAGATGTACGGGCATGCCAAGGCCAGATGCTCTTTGGGGTTTATGAACTTTTGAGAGATTTTAGGAAAGCCCAGAGCAGGCCATTTGTACGGAAAAAGCCACTGGAAGTGACTTGGGTTGGCCCACAAGTTGGGTGGATTGGTGTCTCAGGGAATCACCAGGAAGAGGCGAACAGTGTTAGTGACATTGATGGATATTCAGATATGGCTTCCACCTGCACATTCAGGGTGGGTGAGAGGAGAGTTCAACAAAGAAACAATGCCTTCTGCCAGCACTTCTGTCTGAGAGAAAGTTCAGTACCTCTCAGTACGTTCCTGGTGACTTTTGAGCTGCTACCCTAGCACTGGAGCTCAGAGCGAGTGAGTCAGTGATTAAATCTGGGCACGGGCCCTTTAAGAGGAGTCTCTGGGATTCCATCTCACTCAGCCACAATCTCCACTGGTTTTCACAGCCAGAAGTTACAGGGACTTCTTTTCTTGGCACTGGGACACTGGGCTGGGGAGCCTGGTGTGGGGCTGGGACCCCTCACTCCTCAGGGGGTAGCTCTGCAGCCGGGTTAGCCCTCCCAATTCTTAACTGCCACATGTGGGTGTGGGACCAGACTCAGCGTAGCCACCCTTCCTGCCAGTCTCCACGTGGTGTTTTCTGTATGTCCTTAGTTATAGGACTTCTTCAGCTAGTCTTCAGGAGGTTCTCAGTGATGGTTGTTCTGTAGTTTAGCTGTAATTTTTAAGGTGCCCAGGAGAGGAAAAGCACAGCATTTACCTATCCCTCCTTCTTGACCAGAAGCCCATTTAGAATTTATTTTCAATTTTTTCCCTCCATCTCAGTGAGGTTCTTATGAGTACAAGTGTTGGAGCTGAGTAAAATCATATCATGTGGATTCTGAATAAATCTGAAAACAGTAGTGTCTGAAGCTTCTGAGGCTGCCTTACTGATTCAGTATTCTTGAAGCTTCCTTAAAGAATCATTTTTTTTTTTTTTTTTTTTTTTTAGCACTGTGGTCCTGGTCCAGTGGTTTTTTGTGGTCCTACCCCACTGATTCATCAAGAACACCACATATATGTGTCAGTCTCTGACTCAAGCTAAGATACCTCACAGTATTTATATTATTACATAAATAAATACAATTATCTTTGAACACTCTTGAATGATAAGTACCATCACCATTAAAGAACATGTGATTCCATGGAGATAAAGAAATTTGTCAGAGTATGAAAGTCTCTGCCTAGGCCTGTCATGCTCAAATCCCCTTAGGTTTTGTCATGCTGGAGGTGAATGCACATATGCTTATATTGTCTCAAGATGATGAAGGATAGGAAATACCTTGTCATTACTAACATAAAGCCTCCTAACAATGAATCTAGATGGCACTTGAAAGGAAAGAAATTTTTCTGGACCCCGACTGCTAATTCCAGGTAATGGGGTTTATAGCAAGGAATGATTGTGCTCTTCTCAGTCCATCATGCTGATGGTAGCAGTACAAGTGGTCATTAAATAGGTGAGTGAATATTGGACAAATGATCAATCCAATATTTGTCTTATGGATCCCCTTCATATCATCTATGAGCCTGGGCAACCTAGAAATGGAAATTATTACAAGGTGTATAAATATTACAATTTCTATCCTGTAGTCCCAGATTTCATTCTGTTGACTGTAAGAAATATTGTACACAAAGACTGTCTCTGACTAACAGAATCTTAGAATTACAGAAAGAACTCTAAATAGCAGCCCCTCCATAAAGACCTATTCACTTGAGTCTAGCAATTTGGAGGCTGAAAAATTATCTACTTCCTTTAAGGAAAACTTTGGACCAAGAGGCAGTATTTAAGCAGATCCCTGGAACTCAAAGTCAATGGCATATTTCAGAACAATCAAATTTAAAATGGTTTGAGGTTTTGCAATAAAATCTCATATGATCCTAAGCAAAGAGTGAAACTCTGCAGAGTCCAGGAAAGAACTTGAACTGACGATACTAAAAAATAGGTTAAACCAAACCAAAGGAAGCAGACAGTAGGATGGGAGGTTCTGCCAACACAGGGTGGATTGGAACACAGAGTCACATACATTATCATTTTCCAAAACATCCTCTCTCCTGGAAGCCAATGTTACCACTTGGCCTGCCAAAGGCCTTGTGACCAGCCATTAATAACAAACTCAGGTCAACCATATCCTATGAAGCTCTTAACCCTTTAATCTCACAACAGTACTTTTTTTGAAGATATTTCTGTGTTGAAGGAATTTGAAGATTAGAAGAAGATGTCTCAAGGGATATTTTCTTTCAGAAGTTATGTAGTCTTTGCCTCTGCTGAATGCTGCAGAAGATGACAGTTAACATTGTGCCTAACATTTTAAGCCATTTACAATATACGGAAAATAATTTTCTGTGTTTGGATATTCCTGAAGAAAAAAAAAACTTTAATAAGCATTCTATTTAAACACATGAAATAAAAATGTTATTAATTACTAAAATGCTATTTTACCCTCCTTAGGCACACACTGTATTTCAAATTCTTTTTATAGCTAACATAAAATATTATATTAGTTTCAGGGGTACACCATAGGTATTCACCATTTATATTATTAAAGAAGAGATCACCATGATAAGTTCAGCAACCATCTGACACCGTAACACATTATCACAATATTATTGCTTGTATTCCCTAACACTGTACATTACGTCCCCATGGCTTATTTGTTTTATGCCTGGAAGCTTGAGCCTCTTATTCTTCTTCACCTTTCCTCCCACCTTTTTTTTTAAATTTCTCAATTACAGTTGACATGCAATACTATTTTATATTAATTTTAGGTGTGCAGCACAGTGGTTAGACATTTACATAATTTAAGAATTGATCCCTCTTACTAGTCTAGTGCCCACCTGGCTCTATAAATAGTTATTACCATATTATTTATTTTACATATTATGCTTTACCTTACATCCCCATGAATATTTTGTAACTACCAATTTATAATTCTTAATTCCTTCACATTTTCATGTCGTACCCCAACCCCCTCCCATTAATCACGCCAACAAATCTAGTACTCACCTGATACCAAACATAGTTATTTCAATATTATTGACTATATTCCTCATGCTGTACCTACATTCCCATGACTACTGTGTAACAAGCAATTTGCACTTCTTAATCCGTTCACCTTTTTTCACCCGTACCTCCAACTTTCCTCCCTTCTGGCAATCATCAATGTTCTTTGTATCTGTAAGTTTGTTTCTGTTTTGTTTGTTTATTTTGTTCTTTAGATTCCACATATAAGTGAAATCACAGTACATCTGTCTTTCTCTGTCTGCCTTACACCACTCAGCACAATATACTCCAGGTTCATCCATGATGTTGCAGATGGCAAGAACCCATTCCCTTCCATGGCCAAGCAATATTCCATTGTATTTATGTACTACCTACTCTTTATCCACTCATTTATCGACAGACACCCAGGCTGCTTCCATATATTGACCATTGTAAACAATGCTGCAATGAACATATGGAGGCACACATTTCCTTGAAGTAGTGCTTTTGGATTTCTTCAGATAATTATCCAGAAGTGGAATTACTGAGTCCTTCTTTGTCTCTTGTAACCTTTGTTTTAAAGTCTATTTTACCTGGTATAAGTATTGTTACTCCAGCTTTTGTTTGTTTGTTTGCATTTTCATTTTCATGAATTATCTTTTTCCCATCCCTTTACTTTCCATCTCTATGTGTCTTTACATCAAATGTGAATCTTTTGTAGGCAGCACATGTAAGGGTTTTGTTTTATTTATCCATTCATCCCTCCTATGTCTTTTGATTGGAGCATTTAATTCATTCACATTGAAAATAATTGTTGATACATATGGAGCTATTGCCATTTTATTATTTATAATTTTGATTTTTTTCCATCTTAAAGAAGTACCTCTAACATTCCTTGTAATATGCCGTTTCCCCTAAAATAAGACCTAGCCAGATAATCAGCTCTAATGTGTCTTTTGGAGCAAAAATTAATATAAGACCTGGTATTATATTACATTACATTACAATATATTATACCTGGTTTTATATTATAGTAAAATAAGACCAGGTCTTATATTAATTTTGTTCCGAAAGACGCATTAGAGCTGATTGTCTGGCTTGGTCTTATTTTTGGGGAAACACGGTACTTGTTTGGTGGTGATGAACTCCTGTCACGTCCAGCGCAACACAGGCAGCGAGGGAACGAGAAGGGGTGGCGAAGGGTTAAGACAGTAAGAAACAGAAATCAAGAAAGTTATGAAACAGGGGCCAAGGGTCTCACAGCCTAAAAGGACTGAGAGCCCCGAATCGGGCCACCTTGTGGCTTTTATTGATGCACACACAAGAAAGCAACATTGTTTTTTCCAAAGTCCGTGAATTTCACACATTATACTAAGAAACTGATTTGAACTAATTGCCCTTGCCTGCAAATAGCTGAACCGTCAGTTTCAGGATGTACCTCCCCAAGAGACAAAACCTTTATGTTGAAACTTACTGAAATGGATAGATGGAGAACTGATGTAATTACACCATTGAATCTCTTCTCAAGCAGGTTGTGGGAAGGAATGCAGCCACAAAGGCAGAAGCTCTCCTTAACTGGGGGAAGATGGGGGTCTATACCCACCTCTATCAACCCTGTGGGTTCTCCTACTGGTCCCCACTCGACTGTGCCTGGCTTGAGTTGTCCCCCCCATGGGGAATCTTACTCGTCATTGGCTAACGTGCCATCCTCCAGGGCCAAACAGGGAGACATAATGTGTAAGCACAAAGGTGAAGCAAAGTCCCTGAAAGGATTAGTCTCACAGACTCTCCTTTCTTTAGGGACAGGTACGAGGGGAGAGATGGGTAGGCTGCTGCGTGACAACAAACTCCTTTATCTATTTCTTGTCTGGGAAGCTCTTTATCTGTCTTTTGATTCTAAATGATAGCTTTGCTGGGTAGAGTAATCTTGGTTGTAGGTCCTTACTTTTCATTATGTTGACTATTTCATACCAATTCCTTCTGACCTGCAAAGTTTCTGTTAAGAAATCAGATGACAGTCTTATGGGAGCTCCCTTATAAGTTATTAGTTGCCTTTCTCGTACTACTTTTAGGATTCTCTCATTGTCTTTAACCTTTGCCATTCTAATTATAATGTGTCTTGGTATAGGCCTGTTTGGGTTCATCTTGTTTGGGACTCTGCATTTCCTGGGCTTGTATGTCTATTTCCTTTACCAGGTTAAGAACATTTCCAGTCATTATTTCCTCAAATAGGTTCTCAACCCTTTGTTTTCTCTTTTATCTTTCTGGTACTCCCAGATGTGAATGTTGTTACACTTGATGTTGTCCCAGAGGTGTCTTAAACTCTCCTCAATTTTTGGATTTTTTTTTCTTTTTGCTATTTTTATTGGGTATTTTCTGCTACTTTGTCTTTCAAATTATTTGTTCAGTTTTCTACATTATCTAATCTGCTGGTGGTTCCTTCTTGTGCATTGTTTATTTTATTTATTGTATTCTTTCTTTCTGACTGGTTATTTTTTATGATTTCTATGTCCTTTTTTATGCTACCTATCTCTTTGTTGAAGTTCTCACAAAGTTCCTTGAGCATCCTTATAACTACTGTTTTGAACTTTGTGTCTGGTAGATTGCTTGCCTCCATTTCATTTAGTTCTTTTTCTGGAGTTTTCTCCTGTTCTTTCATTTGGGACACATTTCTTAGTTTCCTCATTTTGGCTGCCTCTCTGTGTTTGCTTCTATGTATTAGGTAGAACTGCTATGTTTCCCAATCTTAGCTGGGTGGCCTTATGTAGTAGGTGCCCTAGGGGGCCCTGGCACAGTCTCCCTGGTCGACTGCTCTGCATGCTTCAAGAGTGTTTCTTGTGTGGGTTTTGTGTGCCCACCTGTTATAGTTGAACCTTGATTGCAATTGGCAAATCAGTAGGTGGAATTGACCCTAAGGCTGACTGGCTGTAGGATCTGGACACATCCAGAGCTTATGGGCTGCTGTGCAGGATGCTTATACCACTGCACAGGATTTGCTCCAGGGGGCTCTGGTGCCTGTTGAGATTGTGCTTTTTCTATGACACTTGTGGGGCTAATTGGGCTGTGCTCTGCTCTCATCTGAAGCCAACCTCCAAGTATGTTTGTTCTGGGGCATTTTGGGAGGGGCTCCGGTGCAGGCCCTGGTCACCCACTGCCTGTGACAGGCCAGGGACTACCTGGTAGGAGCTACAAAGTGATCGATCCATATTTGTTTGCTCATGTGGTAAAGTTGGAGGCACATGGGAGAGTTCACACTGCAAACCAAGGATGGTTGCCACCAGTACCAAGCCTGAAGTAGTTCCATAAAAAGCCAGGACACCCTGAGGCCTGCTGCCACCTGCCAACTCCCTTAAGGTTTAGCCACTGAAACAGTCTCATGTGGTATGGGACTTGGTTGTGCTGGGCTCTCAGGGGGTCACTAGAGAGGGAAGAGTCATGGTTAATATAGATTCTGGTTTGATGCCAGTGCTGAGCCTGGAGCAACTCAGCAAATCTCAGAGCACACTGAGGCCAGGTGCTGCCTGCCTGTGGCCTGAGGACTCTGATAGTTTTCTGAGAAAGAAGGCAATTCAGGAAGGGCTGGGTGCTTGATGAGAAAGCGCCTCCAGCATTGGGTAGGGTGGAGTCCCAGCAGAGCTCACCAGACCAATTCAGATTCATATTTGGTTATGTTTATGGGGGGAGGGCTCAACACAGAAAGATGCTGTCTGCCTGCTGGCTGCATAGGAAGATGATCCCACAGGTAGAAAATGGTGACTGTCCTCCAGGTCTCATCCTGAAGCCACACACCTCAGTCTGTGCCCCTTATGTCTCCAATACTCCTGAGTCACCTTTTCTCTACTGGAGTCCAGGGCAAGTGCTTGTGAGTGAGTGCATCTGTGCACAGGCCTTTTAAGAGGACAGCTGGATTTCCTGCAACCTTTCATCCCACTAAGACTATCTGAATCCCCACTGTTTTTCACAGCCAGATATTGTGTGGGCTCCTCTTCATGGCACCAGTACTCCACGCTGGGGAGCCTGGTGTGTGGATGGGGTCCCTTGTTCCTCCAGGGGGAACCTCCACATTGGAGATATTCCTCCTGATTCTCACCCACCACACAGAGGTTTGGGGCCAGCCCATTTTGCATCTCTGCCCCTCCTACCAGTCTTGACATGGCTTTATCTTTATATCCTTATTTATAAAACTTATGTTTACCCAGACTTCAAATGGCTTGCTAGGTTGATTGTTCTATAATTTAGTTGTAATTTTAATGTGTTCATGGAAAGAAGCACACACAGTGTCTATCTACTCCACCATTTCGGGCTTCTTTTGTATTTGAAATTTTCGTTCACATTCTAATTTAATCTTCTAAATAATTCTGTTTTGCAGAGTTGAAAGTTAGAGAAACTAAGGCTTAGAGAAACTAAGTAATGATTGTGCTCAGTATATAGGACTAGCTTTATGGATTAAGGTCTCCTACCCTACTCCCCTGCTACACATATTATTCCTAGAGAAAGTAAAACCAAACTTTTCTTTGCAAACAAAATTTGTATTAAAACATTTTTCAATTTTTTTGTGTGTGGTAAAATACCCATAACATAAAATTTACCATCTTAACCATTCCAAAGTGTATAGTTCAGTGATAATATTGTTATCCATATTGTTGTGCAACCATCACCACCATCCATTTCCAGAACTCTTTTCATCTTGCAAAGTTGAAACTCTGTACCCATTAAATAAAGCTCAAACACCGTTGTAACTTACTGTGTCTCTATACAGTAAGTTTCACTACTCTAGGTCTCTCATATAAGTGGAATTCTACAGTGTTTGTCTTTTTGTGAATAGCTTATTCCACTTAGCATAATGTCCTCAAAGTTCATCCACATTGTAGCATATGTCAGAATTTTCTGCATTTTTAAAGCTGAGTAATAGTCCATTGTTCATATATGTGACGTTTTGCTTATCCATTTACCTGTTGATGATCCCTTGAGTTGCTTCCATATTTTAGATATTGCAAATAATGCTGCTATGAATATGGCTATACAAATGTCTGTCTGAGTCCCTGATTTCAGTTCTTTTGGGTATATATGTAGAAGTGGAATTGCTGGATCATATGAAAATTCTGGTTTTGTTTGTTTTTTGTTTTGTTTTAAATGCCATACTCTTTTCCACAGCAGCTGCACCATTTTACATTCCTACAAATAGTGCACAAGGGTTCCAGTTTCTCCACGTTCTTGGCAACACTGGTTATTTTCTGTTTTTTATTATTTTTTTTAATATTAGATATCCTAAAGGGTGTAAAATGGTATCTCATGGTTATGATTTGCATTTCTCTAATTATTAATGATGTGATTTTCATGTGTTTTAAAATATAAGATAGAATGAGTTAAGCAGTTCCCTCCTCTTCAATTTCTTGGAAAAGTTTCACTGATTTTTCTCTATTGTTTTTTTTAATTTTCTATTTCATTTATCTCTGCTCTAATCTTTATTGTTTCCTTCCTTCTGCTAGATTTGGGTTTAGTTTGTTCATATTTATCTGGTTCATTAAGTTGTAAATTTAGGTTGTTGATTTGAAATCATTCTTTTTTTTTAATGTAAGAATTTATAGCTTTAAATTTCCCCTTACCATTGCTTTCATTGTATTCCATAGAATTTGGTATGTTATGCTTTCATTTCTATTTGTATTTAAGTATTTTATAGCTTCCCTTGTGATTTGTTGTGTTATACATTGGTTGTTTAAGAGTGTACTGTTTAATATCCAGAAATTTGTGAAATTTCCAGTTTTTCTTCTGTTAATAGATTTCTAACTTCATCCCCTTGTGATTGAAGAAGATGTTTTGTATGACATCTATTTTTCTAAATATATAGAAATTTAGTTTGTGGCCTATTACATGTTCTATCCTGGAAAACATCCCATGTGCACTTGAGAAGAATGTGCATGCTCTTGTTGGATAGAGCGTTGTGTATGTTTGTGAAATATACTGGATTTATTGTGTTGTTCAAGTACTCTTTGTCCTTACTTATCTCTGTCTGGTTGTTCTGTCCATTATTGACAGTGGGTTATTGAAGTGTTCAATTATTATTGTGGAAGTACCTGTATCTTTCTTTAATTCTGTCAATTTTTGCTCTATACATTTTGATAGTCTGTTATTAGGGGCACCAATGTTTATAATTGCTATATCTTCTTGCTTTATTAATATGCAATATTAATAAAGCTTTTATTAATATATATTATCTTTCTTTGTCTCTCACAGTTTTTTTTATTTAAAGTTGATTTGTCTGATATTAGTATAGCTACTCCTGCTCTCTTTTGGTTAGTATTTGCATGGAATATCTTTTCCATCTTTTCACTTTCACTCTTTTTGTGTCTTTGGATAGAGTGTGTCTCTTGTAAATAGAATATAGGTGGAATTTTTTTTTAATTCAATCTGCCAAGTTCTATCTTTTGATGGGAGAGTTTAACCCATTTACTTTTAAAGTAATTACTGATAAAAAGGGACTTCTGTAATTTTTCTATTTGTTTTCTTTGTGCCTTATATCTTTTTTGTCCCTCATTTCCTGCATTATTGTTTCTTTTTTACTTGGTTAATGTTTTTGTAGTGAAATATTTTAAGTCACTTCTCAATTCCTTTTGTTTACATTCTATACCTACTTTCTTTGTGTTTACTATGGGCAAGCATTTAACATTCTGTTAAGTCATAACATTCTAATTTTAATTTGTACAAGTTTAACTTCAATAACTTACAAAAACTGCTCATTTACAGCATGGTCCCCTTCTCTTTTAGTTATTAATATCACAAAATTAGATCTTCATACACTGTGTCTGAAAACATAACCTAACAATTGTTTTCTTTATGTATTAATCTGCTAAATTTTGTAGAAATAACATGTAGGGTTACAAACCAAAGTTAAAATACTACTAGCTTTTAGACTAATAATTTAAAAATATATCTTAGTCTCATAAATCATGTACAAAACAAAAAGTAGAGTTACAAAATGCTGTTACAGTAATACCAATTTTTATAATTATTTACCATGCATTTACCTTTACTGATGTATTTATTTCTATATATGGCATTGAGATTTTGTCTTTTTATTTCAACCTGCAAACCTCCTTTTAGGATTTCTCACAGGATAAGAATAGTGGTAGCAAACTCATTCCCTTTTGTTTATCTAGTAATGTCTTA
Source organism: Rhinolophus sinicus (assembly GCF_057876585.1). NCBI lineage: Eukaryota > Metazoa > Chordata > Mammalia > Chiroptera > Rhinolophidae > Rhinolophus > Rhinolophus sinicus. The sequence goes on along the minus strand of NC_142504.1, from coordinate 51,919,673 downwards.
ATTTCTTCCTCTCTTTTGAAGAACAATTTTGCTGGATATCAGATTCTTCCTTACAGGTGGTTTTTTTATTTTCTTTCTTTGTTTTGTTTTGTTTTTCTTTTAGCATTTTGAATATATTGATCCACTGCTTTTTACCCTCCAAAGTTTGTAGTGAGAGATCTTCTGATCATTTTATTAAGTATCTCTTTCATGTGACAAGTCACTTGTCTCTTGCTACTTTCAAGATTCTCTTTTTTTCTTTGGCTTTCAACAACTTGATTATAATATGTGTTGGCATGGATCTCTTTGAGTTCATTATACTTTAAGTTCTTTGGACTTCTTGGATGTTTATATTCATGTACGTCATCAAATTTGGGAAATTTTTTTTCACTATTTCTTCAGATAATCTCTTTGCCCCCTTTTCTCTCTGTCTTCTCCTTCTGGGACTTCCACAATGAATATGTTAGTCCCCTTGATGAAGTCCCACAGGTTCCCTTAGACTCTGCTCACTTAATTTTTCTTTCTGTTCCTCAGACTCAGTAATTTCAATTGTCCTATCTTCACATTAGCTGATTCTTTCTATCCCTGCTGAAATCCCTTTAGTAAATTTTTCATTTCAGCTATTGTAAGTCTCATCTCCAGAATTTCTTTTTTTTGATTCTTTTCAGTTTTTTAAAAAAAATCTCTTTATTATATTTCTATTTTGCTTATGCATTGTTTTCTTGACTATCTCAACTTCTCCCTTTAGTTCTTTGAGCATCTTGTAAGACATTTATTTTTTGTTTAATTTCAATTGAGCAAATATTTATTGAACCTATATCACCACATATCCATTTATTAAATTATCTCTCTTGCAACACCAAAAGAGAATACTAGCAACATAGTTAGTCTAACTATTCATGTATTCTAAATGCATACATTTCAATATTTAAGGATAGGTTATCTTCACAAAGTATGCCTTTACTAAATTATAGACAAAACATATGAAAAAAATAAAAGGTTAATAATGAAAAGAAGCAACTAGTTTTCTAGAGAGACTTTTCTCCTAGGATATCTAGATTTTGTTTTCCAATATACTGAAACTTAAATTTTAAAAAGTTAATTCAACTACTAATAAAAAAAAACATTTAAAGTATGCTTTAGAACACAGTTTTTACACACTTATATGTTCATTTTGTTCTTTAAATTGTACATATAAGCATGTTCTTAAAAAATAAATATAAGAACTCAGATAAATCCATATAATATATTATTTTGTAAGACAGTTGCTTTAAAGTCAATATCTAGTAAGTCTGCCATCTGGTTTTTCTTAGGGACAGTTTCTGTTGATATACTTTTTCCTTTGAATGGTATATTTTCCCTTGTTTCTTTGTATGCTTTGTATTTTTTTGTTGTTGTTGTTTAAAACTGGACATGTGAATTTAATACTATGCACCTCTGAAAATCAGATTCTCCCCTTTCCTCAGGGTTTACTGCTTTTTGTTTCATTTCATTTTTGTTGTTAGAGGCTGTTGCTATGCCAAGTATCAGCCAGCCTGAAGTGTAAACTGAAGGTCTTCTCAGGTATCTTTTGAGCCTATGCCTTTCCCTGAACATATGCAGTGACTCTAATTTCCCCTGCACATGCAGTTGCTTTTGAATGCCTTTGTCTTTACTCTCTGGCTCCCAAAATAGGAAAAAAGAAAGAAAGAAAGAAAGAAAGAAAGGAAGGAAGGAAGGAAGGAAGGAAGGAAGGAAGGAAGGAAGGAAGAAAGAAAGAAAGAAAGAAAGAAAGAAAGAAAGAAAGAAAGAAAGAAAGAAAGAAAAAAAATAAGGTGGGGGAAAAGTTATACTGGCCCTGTAAATCCCCTAGAAGTCTTCAGCCAGAGGAGTAGTGACTCGCAACAATAAGGGGCAGGTTGCAACAATGGCTTCCATGTTTAGAAGGGCAATCAGTGATCAGAACACTTGATATTTGATAGTGTCCTCATTTCCCACTTTGGATCCCTCAAGCTTCATGCAAAGTGCTCCAGGAACATGTACACAGCTTTCTGCAATAGTTTTGGAGGGGTACAGATTGTTCCTTCTAAGAGCTGAAATTTACTGGAATTAACCACAATTTCTCATCTAAGCCTTCCTGTAGAAGTTTCAAGCCTTTAATAGATTCCAGAGTTCCAAAAGACTTACATTATACAGATTATTCTGGTGCAATTGTTGTCTATATGGGGAGAGAGATTCCTCATGCTTTCTACTCCACCATCTCTCCAACCTTGGTGAAATACTTTAAGAAGTGACTCTATTTGAATCATCTTTCATTTGTGCATTTTTAGACAATTTATACATATACTTTTAAATAACATTTGATCATAACTTATATACTTTATTTTTAGTTGAATATGTCTCTCTTTTTCCATTTTTCCTTGGCTCTCTTCTTTCTCTTCCCAATTTTTCTTTCTACCTACAGCAGCCTTTCCCTTTCCTTAGTAATAAGACAACAACTTAGTATGCATCCACTTTTCTCAGGCTCATATAATCATACACAGATATATAAATACATATATATAGGTTTTGTCATTTTTTTAAATAAAATTTGATCACATTGTACACAATTATTTGCATTTTGCTAATCTCACTCAATTCATGAAAGTTCTTCCTAATCTATTGGTATAGCTCTAATATATTAGCGTGCATTCTTCCAGTAAGAATTCTGTAGTAAACATCTCCATGTACAGGTGTTTCTTTCTATAAGGGATGGCTATTAAATCTTAATAATCACATTTTCGCCATCAATTATATTAATATAATTTTACCTTTTAATCTGTAAATGTAATAAAATATATTGATAAAAATCTAGCAATATATCAAAATAAGAGTAAACTTTAACCAAGTAGGATTTATTTTAGAATTCCAGTAGTGGTTCCATATTAAAAGGAAAAAACCTTTATTTTCTAATATTTCTTGCAATGTATATGTCTATGTCTATATTAATAAATTAGATCAGTTTATTTTATATTGTTTTCAATATTGTCTTTGTCAGGTTTTACTTTTAAAATTACCCTGGATTCATAAAATTATTTGGAGAGTTTTCCATTTTACATTGGCCAATAACACATATTTTAAAATTATATAATAAAATTTGAAAGCAAAAGAGGAAAAATCTTAGGTGCCTGAACCAAAAATGGAAACACAAAGTTATAGTGATGAATAGGAGTTTAAGCCAGAACTGAGATTCCTAAATAAAGTTGAAATTTATGGATGGGCCATCTGTTTCAAGTGCCAAAGCTTAGAAGAATTTTACCTTACTAACTTCAGAAACTGCAAGATTCTTATCATCTGCCTGAGGTATTACATAGAATAAAAAACTACCTTAAGACATTAAAACGGGTGTGGAGTAGAAAACATAGTACCCACATAAACTCAAACCAAAAAAATTAACAATAAAATACATTAAAACCATTTGACCCATAGTGGCTTCCAACCAAAGTGAAGGCTTTGGAGAATGTCTTCAAAACCCATAGAACAACTTCTATTGGAGAGGTACTCAGCCAAAAATGAGAAGCCACCAGACAAATCACCATGAGGGAGATTCAGGAGATGCAACAAATGGGAAAATTAATGATTCAAAACTAGATTTTAAAATATATAGTAATTAAAATTTTAAAACTGAATGGATTAATTAAATAGTAGATGAGATCAGCTAAAGATAAATGATATATTGGAAGCTTGATCAATAGAATATATGAAAAAAGGCATTAGTAAATACAGATAGTAGGATAGGAGGCACCAATTTAGGTCTAAAAGAAGTCTCATGAGGAAAGAATGGAAAAAAATGCTATACACTGTATACAAAGTGGTAATGAAGAGGCAATTTCCAGAATAAAGACAGATATGGATTTTCACAGTAAAAGATCATGCTGAGTCACAAATGCTATAAATTTTTAAAAAATCACAACTAGACATATCAAAACACAACTGAACTTCAGAGATTAAAAATAATTTTAAAACAGCTTTTGATACATAGTGTAACTTCTCCATATAGCATGTCCTCAAACTTTACATATACTTTTTTCATTAACTACTTTGTTCCTTCCTTGCCTTAACTAAAATCTTTCACCTCATAGTAAGCACAGTTTCATTTCACATCCAAAATGATATGGGTGACCTAGTTTCACAAGCACACTTAGAAAATATTGTTCTTCCAATTTTTGTTAAAAATCCATCCTCTGAGATGATGGCATGTTATGTATGGCACTCTTTCTACATCTCACCATTGATAGCATTGATTTTCCTGGTTGTTATTTATCATTAATTTATAAATATTTTGGACAGGAAGTTCAATGAAATAGAAAATTTCAGTAATTCTGAAAAATGGTCTCTTAAGCTGTTTATCTAATGTGATGATCAACTGACTTCAGTCTTTTTCAATCACCATTTGGTCCTCTATCACTGACTCAGTATTGCTCTATATTTTGAATCAGCATATAATTCAATAGTACCATACTTCATATTCTATTAGATAAACTATCATGCTAATATTTTCAACTACGTCACTTCACTAATTCTTCCTTTTTCTTCCAAAAATCCAATCCTGGATCAATCCAAATGGCTACAATTGGTAATTACATACCCAGACTATGAGCACTGCATGGTTAAAAATAATCCATATAGATTAGTGTCCAATTCAGGGTCTCCATGCTCATTTGGACTCTTGATGTTGTCTACCATTTCTTCCACATTTTTCCAGTTAACACTTGTGATACTCACAATCATTACTTTGTACCTAACCACTTTCATCAGATTTCTTACCCATCATGACCCTATCCTTTACTTCATAGAAAATAGATGCTCAGTTGACCATGTTTAATGTTCTTCACAAAGAACAACACATAGAAAATTAACCTGGGAAAAGATTTATTATTCATAATAGGCAATGATGGGTTATTTAGAATGTAAAAACCAGTTAAACATAAATAAGAAAAATATAAATATTTCCATTTAAAAATGGACAAAGAACATGACCACCCATATTACCAGTTAAGGGTTGGATAAGATATCATTTTTTCATCCATCAGTATACCCAACATTGGGCATGGGAAGAACTTGTCTGACTATGCAAGGAAATTGCTACTATCTGCAGGTGGTGGAAATAAACAAGTTATACCAATCTGATACATAGTTCCAGAATTTAAAAATTTTAATTCCACTTTTAGGAATCCTTCCAAAAAATTTGGAATTAATTTTTTTCTTCTAATTTTAAAGGAGAAAGTAGAGATAGACTATAAAGCTGAAGATTGAACTTTGACTAACAGTTATTTCTAGGTTCTGAGATAAATGAAATAAGCCAGTCAAGAAAGAAAGAAAAGATGGGAAACTAGAAAGTGCAATATCATGAAAATCAGACAGGAAATGGAATTCCAACAGGAAGTCAACAGTATCAACTTCTATAGAGAATCAATTCACATTATTTTCAAATGAACGAAATGGCCACCCATTTGAAAGCTGATATTGGAGTACTGTTGAGAACTTGTTTGACACAATATCATTTTTGGAAATTGTAAAATGCACCTGTTGCTCACCAACTGGTTAAACTTTCTTAAGGTCTAAATACACATGCATATTCACTATCATTGCCTTTTAAGTCTCTTGTACTCAAATTAAAACCAAATGAAAGCTAGATCTAACTAAAGTTTAAATCTCAGGCTTTTCACTAAGCAACATTGCATTGTTATTTTGCTCTAGGCCATCAAAATAAAAACTATTTGAAAAGTTGGCTGCTGCTATAAAGGTCATCTGGAAAGTCCAGGGAAGGGCCCTCAGCTGCTGCTGGGAAAGGGAAATTGTCTTCTGGCCCGTGAGCTGGTGTGTTTGTCTGCTGAGTGGCTTCAGTGGTTTCATCTGTTGCTGAAAGAGCCAAAAGAAGGGGATAAAACAGGACTGTAACCCACACCACAATGAGCGCGACGAGAACAGTAGCCAAGTGTTTTGTTTGTGCGCTGCCCCTCCTGGCACATCAAATTGCTGCACAGATTGTATGGACTTTTTCATTATTTCAATATGAGTGATCCAGCCTTGGCATTCGTTGGGTTTTTATACAGCTTGCTGATAATCTACAGGTGCTAGCACATGTCACTCCAAATTATGATTTCTCAATGCATGTGTGTCATGGCATGAAGGGTAAACACCTCCCATATACTTGCATTCTGTGCACATTCATTGGATGTTCACAGAGAGGAAAGACTAGATAGAACACCTAGAAACTCATTTTTGCTTTCAGTCAGACAATTTCTGGTTAAGCACTGACTCCATCTCAAATCACGAAAATAGCCTGGAGGCATATCATTGTCTGGATCTCTAAGATTCAAATCGTTAGTTCAACACTGGGCATTGAAAATTCTCTTTTAAAGCTTTTTCCCTAATCAGGAAGTCCTGAGGGAGAAAACCAAAAAATAAATTATAAGAACATTCCATTAAAGATATCAAACTGTTTGCAAAAATGATAAAGAACAAAACTCAATTTTTATGGAAATCGTATAAGGAAATATGAAAATGTGGGCTTATTCTCTTTAATAGGAGAAAAAATTGTCCAAGTTCTCTGGATGAAAATAGTAACCCAAATTTTAGTTCTTTACTTACTTAGCAATTATGCTTACAGGAATTTATCTTAAAGAACTAATAAGACAAGTTTCTAAATATCTATAAAGATAATTGTTGTAACATAGCTTATACTGTAAAAATTTAAACAACCTAAATATTTAACAGTGATCGAATTGTATTCCAGTCTGTGAATGTTATAGATTAAATCAGTCCTTTAAAATGTGTGTAAACATATTTGACTTTGGAATATGTAATATGTTATTTTCCTCACTAACATTTTAATATGAAAAATTCTGAAACCTACAGAAAAGTTGAACTCATTGTACAGACAGCATCTACATAACTACCACCTACATGCTACAATTAACGTTTTACTATACCTGCTTATATCTATCTGTTCAGCTCTGTCTCCATCTATGTTTTTGATGGAGACATCAGTTCAGTTCCCCCTAAATACTTTAGCATGCATATTACTAACTAGGGTTCCATTTTATTCTTTTCTTAGGTAAAATTACATATAATGAAATGTACCAATCTTAAGTTTTGACACATGCACACACCTGTGTAACCCAAACCGCTATCAAAAGATAGAACATTACAACGACCACAGAGAGTTTACTCTTGCCCCATTTTCACTCCCTACCCCATTCTACCAAGGCAACTTTTCTGATTTTTTTTCCTTCATAGATGAACGTCACCTGCTCTCGAGCTTCATATGAATGGACTCATACAATATGTACTCTTTTAGGTAAGGCTTCTTTCATTCAGCATTGTTATTTTAGGTTCATCCATATTGTTGTGTGTATAGGTGGTTCATTTCTTTTTATTAAGTACTACTCCATTGTAGAAATGCACCATAGTTTGTTTATCCATTTTCCTGTTTACAGACACCTGGGCTAGGAAACTTGCAACGTGTTCATAAGTAAAAAGAAAAGGACTGCAAAATAGGATAGGTCATATGGTTTCATATTTGTAAAATACACAGACACTCAAATATATGTATGAAGAATATATATTCTTCTCATATAGCTTTCTATGTAAATAGTACTCAAAATTTTTCTATGTAAATAGCACACAAATGTTATTATATAATATGTATATATAAAACAATTTTAAGTACTAAATAATTATATAGGTATTATATATTTAATAAATATGTATTATACGTGTACTATACATTGTTTATGTATTTAAATTAATGCATGTTTGTATATTTAGTATATATGCTAAATAAATGCATACATATAAATACATATGTATGAAAACGTGTTTGAGTACTATTTACATAGAAAGCTATCTGAGAGGATAGTCACCAACACTACAGCACTGTCACAGGCTATCCCCTCAATGGCAGAATTTGGATGATTAATATTTTTTGCTTAAATGAATTCTAGCTCTTCTACAATTAACATTTGATAACTAACAATTTACCCCTTTTTATGATCAGACCCATGTGATGGGACCGTTGGGACCTGAGATTGGAAAGAAAACACTGAGCTATAACACAAGTCTCCTTCCCTGAAATCAGCGGGAAGAACAGAATGTAACTTCTTGGCTGGAAGAGCCATGATCGTCTCCCCGCAGAGAGATCTTTGGTTACTGTAAAGTGACCAAAGTGCCGTTTGTGGAGAAACAGCTTGTAAAAAACTCCTCTCTAAACAAAGACTCAGACTAGAGTCCTGTGCCTGGATTAGAAAGCCACCTCGTAAAATCCCCCAAAGTTATTTTTTCTCTACTTTACAAAGATTGTGAATTAACCTTTTGTTGTTTCTTAGGGGTAAAGAAAAAAAATGAAACATTTTACTAAATGTTATTGAGAATAGAGTGCTAAGGAAGAGGGAAAATCCTAGTTTATGTGAAAGGATAAAAAGATAATGCTAACTAAATGCATTACATCACATCATCTTTAAAGCCACATGAGGTACACTGGGTAAGTTTTAGTTTACCCAAGTTTTAGTTTACTGGCAAAGTGGATATAGGTGATTGTCACTTTGCAAAAATCCTAGGAAGTGATAGCTTAGAACCCTGACATCTTTATTCATAAATCAAAACTCTCCCTGTTGTATCTGTTGAGGACTCTCAGTTATGTTATTTACTATTTACAACTTTTTTTTGAAGTTATATCTTAATTCTAGCCCTGGTGCTATTTGTCATTAAAGCCAAAAGGCAAAGGAGTCATTTGCAACCGGTACTTCCATGATTTTCAGGAGGTTCCCAAGAGGAGGAAGGCGCGTCTAACCTTTGTGCTGGAGCCTGCTCAGGAATCAGTGGCGTCAGGTTCCCGCTCTCGGAAACGGGTGGGAGGCTCAAGAGCCAGCCTTGATGTTTCTCTCCCTTGTCTTACACAGAAGGGAAGCCATTCAGAGCCCTGGATTATTGGTGAGGCAGGAACAGAACCCAGACTTTCCCACTTTTGATCAGAGAGTCAAGCTATTGAATGAGACTGAGGCAGGGCCCCTTGAGGACCAGGATACTCCTCAGTGTCCCTCTGCATTTATCCCTCATTATGCAAAAAGAGTCCCTGGAGGCCTTTAGCTGATGCACCATGTGAGAGCTGCAGAGAGCAGCCCGGTGGCCACAGGAGGACCATGGCAGCTTGGAGCTCCAGGGCCTGGGAGAAAGACCGCTTGGGAGAGGAGGCAGAGCTCTGGAATCAGAAAATGAATTTATGCTGGGCTGTACCCAAGGGGTCAGGCACTTGAACTCTCTAACTGTTAGTTTCCTAACATGGGGTTGGGGGGGGGGGGAGGGATGTATCAAATAAAATACTTATCATATTAAAGCATTTGCTATAGATCCCAGTTTTAATATCCCCAATTAGAATAATGAATTCAGATTTTTTTTATTAAGCACTCATTTGTTTAACACTTTGTGCTAGGCATTGATGACTATATAAAGACAATGATTCAATGATAGAAAATCTAGACTCCAGAATTAGAATATCTCAATTTGAATCCCAGCTTCATCACTGATTATCAGCAAAAGATTGGGAGGTTATCTAATCTCACTGCTCAGTTTTCTCCCCTGTAAAATGAGGATGATAAAAATACCTTACTCATAGGGTTGTCATAAGTATTAAATGAATTAATATGTGTAAAACAATTAGAACAGTTCCTGGCCCATAGTGAGTTCTACATATTTGGCTATTACAGTATTATTAGACATGATATACTAATAATTACAGAGATGAGAATAACCATGTGTCCAGGTGCTATTCTGATGGTGGTACGGGGACACAGGAAGTAGTAGCCAATTTGTATATGAGCTAGAAAGTTTATAAGAACTAATTTGCCATCAGAATTAATCAACCAGCCAAGAATAGCTACGTACACCACCCAAAGAAATGTAAAGAAGATGTTAATCTGCCCAGACTTTCTAGGTCTGGGCTAATGCACTGTCCTGTGATGGCATATGATTAATCAGGGCCATGAAGTTCCTAAATGGATCCCTTTGACTCTATCAGCTACCACAAGTAACAGCTTAAGGGGGGTTGACTGGGGAGGGCTCGCAAGAAGAGGGCTGTTGGCCATTCTTGGTTAACTCGGGGACCAATTTCTCTGGTCCAGTCCAGCTGTCTGTAGACTCCTCTCTCTTCTCAGAAGCACAGCAATCTGTGCTGATCTTCTCCATTGCACCTCCCTATTCTTTTTCCTAGATTTATTTCTCCTGGGGATGGGGAGATTAGGAAGAATAAAAGAATTGCACACCTTTTCCCCTTTCTGCCGTCACTAAAATGGTACTGATGCACTGGCCACAAATCACCAGCAACTCAAAAACGCGAGTCTACCTAGTTGCTGGGATAGAGAACACACACTAGGACCCAGTGGAGAGGGCAGGGCAAGATCAAGAAGGCAAGCCAGAGTCAGAGACCTGCTGTCAGTACAGACACTTTTAAGAGCTACCTGGCGATGAGACAGGGGATGGGGGGAATAGGAGATGTGGGAGTAGGGGGTGATTCTCCTCTAGAAATGCATACAGAGGGGGATGGGGGTGGAGAACCGCCAAAGCAAGGAGCAAAAGGTGGTAGGAAGAATTACTAAATTATTTCTAGGTAATATTTTAAGATATAGAATCATATTTTTAAAAAACAAAATAAAGCTGCATTCACATTTATGCTGTGGGAATTTTTTTTTAATTTAGTTTTTTCTGTTTTGTTTGTTCAATTATTTTGTTTTTAGATTCTACATATAAGTGAAATCATATGGTATTTGTCTTTCTCTGTCTGACCTACTCCACTTAAGTTAATACGTGTAGGACTTCTTAAGGATACCAATTAGCTGGGTTTGACAGAAATAATTTTGTTTTACACCACTTACTTTTGGGTAGAAAGTTGTAGATTCCCAAGAAAGAATTAAAAACATACCAGTATTCTGAAAGGAGAGAGAAATTCTTGTTTGTTTGTTTTAACCTAAATGCAATCAACCAATTAAGAAACACCTAGTCCATGTAGAAAATCGCAGAGAACTATGAGGATGTAGGAAGCATGATGAGAGGGGTGAGATTGGGGGGGGGGGGGGGCAGTGTGAAAGACTCTCCCTGACACTGAGAATCATCTCTCCCTTGGTTCAGGTAGCCACCCAGAGCTCTTTCTCTACAGCACCTCTCATGTACAGGTACAAAGGCTTTCCCCTTCCGAACTCCACTGCCCTTCTTGATGTCAAGGCTCTAACTTCTTTCTAAAGAAGCTGTATGGCTGCTTTGGGTCATTGGAAAGAAGGAAGTTTCTATTGGGGACAGTTCAGATAAGACCATGCAAAGCAGGTGGCCCTTCCTGGTGATCAACACGTGATAGGTGGGCATCTCTAGACAGGAACTTTCCCTGTGTGATAACCAGGAGAACAACCGAGATTCTCCTCTAGAAATGCATACAGAGCTGTGCTAAAGGTAGTGGATTCTGTGGTTATTGGCTCACAGTGATCTCTCTAGCAGAGGCTAGGCCAGCTCCCAACTCCTGTGCATCTGGTCACTTCAGGTGCAGTCACCTCCGTGGGGCTCCACTGACCTCCTCCCAGGTCATATTTTCTCTCTATTCCAGCCCCATCTCCCTTTATGGGGAGATGGTGGTCTGTTTTTTCATCAAACCCACTTGTAGGTTATGATTAATGTCATAAACTCTATCCTTGATCCCTTCAGGGCTTAGTTCTTTTTACTCCTAAAGTTTGTTAACAGTGTTTTCTAAAAAACATTAATTTCTTCATTATGTGCCATGCTGTCTGGCTGACAGTTGTGTTTGATATTCGTTTTGATTCTCCATGCCCACATTCCCCACAAAGAACTCCAGATATATCAGGACATGTGCTACCTTTGATCTTTTTCAGCTCACCTTGCACACAGACACTGAGATCTAGAGACACTCAAGCAGGAAGCTGATAAATATGCCCTCCCATTAGAAGTTTGGGCATAGCTTCTGTAGAAAATAGATCCTGGGGACAGACAACTGTATTAGGTTCAATGAAGTCCCATATGTTTAAAATTCAATTTCCCCCAAGTTGGTAGGTGATGCCTTGAAATATTGGATTTCTTTTTTATTACGTCAACATATTGATTTTAGTCCTTGGCCCCAGTACCCCATTATAACATACCCAAGCATTTCAACCTCTATCTCAAGTATCCCAAAAATCATGTCTTTTGCCCTGCCTTATTTCCAACCCCAATTCAAAGGAATTAATAAGTTTTTCCTACCCACAAAGCCCCAAACTTCCATGGTACTCCAAACTTTGATAGATTCAACCTTCGAGGATTTAGAGAATTTAAGAAGTGGGACATAAGAGGAAAGAGGAAACAAAAAAAGACTTCAAAAGGACTTGTTCCTGCTTAGGCAATGAGCAAACAGAATTAGAAGTCAACACATAAGCCACTTCAGATCCACAGTGAAATGAGTGTGAATGTGAGGAGTAGGGTAAAAAGCATCTAATCATTTATTCTAGGTCTCAAGCTATAGTCTCTTTCTTTTGTTTCATTCTTCCTTTTAGCCCAAGTGTCCTCAATGATTCCCTTCATGTAGGCAGATAGGGTCTTACAGTTCCTCCTTCATGTCCTTTTGGAAAGCAAGTTCCAACTAGCATGATTAGGAGGGCCTGACACTGTCTTATCCAGAGAAACAGAGCAGGGTCAAAAGTTTAGTTCCTCACATCTGGGGCCTATGACAGTGTTTCAGATCCTAGCTATATTAGGTAAAGTTTCACTTTCGGAGAATATTTTTAAAGGACTCCATTGCTGTAGATGATTCTGGTTTGGGTCAATGTGGGGGAGGAGAGTCCTGCCCCAGCTCGTGCTCTAACTGCTCTGGATTATGACTGACAGCCTAAGTCAGAAAGGGCCCAGAATCCCGTCTTTTCTTGTTTGTCCACTCCAAGGACCATTTAGAAATACAGCAGTCATGATTTGCTACGTCATTTTGGAAACATTTTCTAGAAATTTTAGCTTGGGGTTAAATGCACTACCTATGGGAAACCCTGATTTGTGAGCTGAATAGAAATATGCTTTTCGAAAAGAAGTGGGAAAAATTCTTTAGTACATACTTCCTTTTAATGTTGACTCAATCTTGGCATGGTATAACACATCCTATATTTAGACCAGTGATGTTCATTCAAGCTACTGACCATGAGTTAATTTACTCAGTTGAGTCCAAATTCAAATGAGGGCACTTGTTTCAACACAATAAACACAGCAGTAACAATGTGTTTCCATTCCCCTATTAAACTAAGTAATTTGAATATACCGCTTAAGGAAACATTTGCAGTTTCATATTTTATAAATTAGGATGTACCTAGGAGAGTAATGAAACATAATATCATAAAAGTATTCCCAGAATTTTGAAATGGAAAGGAATCTTATAAATAAAGAAATTGAAACCTAAAAAGAGACGGTTAAATAGGTAATAGATTTGCCAGTGTCATAGGTATAAAAACAATAGAACACATTCTGATTTCTATTTTTTCCTCTTCAAATTATGAAATATTTCAAACACATAGAAAAGAATGCAGAACATAATCCAACATTCTTGATAAAAAATTTTACTATATTTTAGTCAACAGTTGTTTAGCCTCAATTTTAAAACCCTATACACTCCTCATTGATCCTATTGCTCTCCCTCCTCAGAGTTAATCATTCTTCTCAATTTGCTGTTTACTATTTCCAGACATGTTTTAATGCATTTAAATGATATTTAATTATCCATAAATATACAGAGGTGTCAAAAAATGTATACACATTTTAAGAAAGGAAAAAAACCATTAAAACTGTACTACTCAATAAATACCAATAACAAAAGATGAATACAAGTCATGTCTGACTTCTGCAGTTACAAGAGGTGCTCAGAGTGGTTACCATCAGTGTCCAGACACTTCTGATTACTGCAAACTATTGCTTGAGCAATGTTGACCAAAGTGTCCACTTGTGTACATTTTTTTTGGCACCCCTGGTGTGTATAATATTATTTTTCATGTATGTAAACTTTTTCTGTTGGTAATGTTCTACAATTTGGAATTATATGTAATGAAGAATATAAAAGAAATGATGTTGAGGACCAGACACAGACTAGGAGAAAACATTTGCAAAGACACATCTAATAAAGGACAATTATACAAATTATGCAAAGAACTCTTAAAACTCAACAATAAACAAACAACCTCATGAAAAATGGGCCAAAGACATCTATAGACACCTCACTGAAGAATATATGCAGATGGCAAATAAGCACATAAAAAGATATGTTATCAGGGAAACGCAAATTAAAACAATAATGATACCAGTACACACCTATTAGAATGGCCAAAATCTGGAACACTGACAACACCAAATGCAGATGAGCATATGGAGCAACAGGAACACTCACTCACTGCTGGTGGGATTTCAAAATGGTGCAGTCACAGTGGAAGACAGTTTGGGGTTTTCTTATAAAACTAAATGTACTCTTACCATAGGATCCAGCAATTGAGCTCCTTGGTATTTACCCAAAGGACTTGAAGACTTATGTCCACACAAAAATCTGCACACAGATGTTTATAGCAGCTTTATTCGTAATTGTCAAAAATTGGAAACAATCAAGATACCCTTCAGGAGGTCAATGGATAAATAAATTGTGGTATATCCAGACAATGAAATATTATTCAGGGCTAAAAAGAAATGAGCTATAAAGCTCCCCTACCCCAACATGGAAGAAGCTTAAATGCATATTACTAAGTGAAAAAAGCCAGTCAGAAAAGGCTACATAATGTATGATTCCAACTATAAGATATGCTTGAAAAGGCAAAGCTGTGGATACAGTAAAAAGATCAGTGGTTTCCAGGGGTTGGGAGATGGGAGGATAAATAGGGGAAGCACAGAAGATTTTTAGGGCAGTGAAAATACACTCTGTATGGGACCATAATGATGTATACAAGTCATTTCACATTTGTTCAAATCTATAGAATGTAAAACACCAAGAGTGAACCACAATGTAAACTGTGGACTTTGTGTGATTATGATGTGTTATCATAGGTTCTTCAGTTGTAACAAATGTACCACTCTGGTGGGGGTGCTGATAATGGGAGAGGCTGTGCCTGTGTGGGGGCAGGGAGTACATGGGAGTCTCTATACCTTCACCTCAATTTTGCTGTGAATTTAAAACTGCTCCAAAACATGAAGTCTTAATTTTAAAAAGGTTTTAAAAAAGTTAAGCCTGGTTAGCAAAAAATATTAATATTATATGTAATATATGTAATTTACATATATTTATGTGGAAATACTAATGATGTATGAATAACTTCACTTTCATTTTCTGGCTTGGGCAACTAGGTAGATATGAGATCCCAAGATATGAGATTTCCCGGAAGTGAATGTGACTTCAACATTTGCAGGTTGGATGGAGCAGCCCACAGAAAAGGCAGAAAGAACAGAAGCACAGAAGAAAAACAGAAGATTGTGACGTTATCATAGAACATCAAAGTATTGGAGTAGCTGACAGGGTCAAACGTGACAGACACTCTTTTAGGGAATATTAGGACAACATTCAGTGTTTTAACATAGGAAGGAATGAAGGGATCGGAAGAATTTATTTAACTACAAGATATGCAAGCATTCCACCCTTTGCACACAATTAAGCTCTTTTACTGAGAGAAACTTATGTGGTGAGAGCATCCAGAATAAAAGAATTTCAGACTTTGTAATTCTTCACATGAGTATTCTCTATAAAATAGTGCAGAGTACAATATTTTTCTTATCTACTATTTTTATCTATAAGAATATCACTGAAAAACATTGTTTATCCAAACTCAACCCTGTACAAATCCTTACCCACTGCTAGGTTGCTTCCTCCAAAAGAAACTTAAGAGTTTGGATTTGGAGCCACTTGGAATTCCATCATCAGCACTTATTAGCTGTGTAACTTTGGGCAAGTTATTTAACCACTGTGAGCTTCAGTTTCCTTTGTCTTAAGTGGAAATTATAGCGTTATTTTGAGGAAAAGTCAGATAATGCATGTAGTAGGTACTTAATGAGTTATAATAATGCTAAGACTTTCATAACATATTTTAAAATGCCATTGTGTTTGCTTTTGTAATTCTTCCTCTCAACAGCCTGTATCCAGGTCTTTTGTGTTTGAAAAGTACCTTCTAATATATGATCTGGTTTATACACACTTACTTATCATTGCTGTTAGCATAAACAATGTTATATCGCCTTGACAGAATTCAGCCCCTGCATTTCTTCCTGTGTGAGAGGGGCTAAACACACAGGGGCTGACTGCAAGGCAAATGAAGTTTTCAGTGCCTATATCATTACTTTTAATTCAGAAAAACTATGTTTTTGCATGCTAGTTAACCTTTTTATTTTTCCAGATGGCTTTTCTGCCCACTGAAAAGAGGTAGACCAAGCTTTCATTTAACTAGTTTGTATAAAGTATTCTGAGCTGTGTGAGATTTTTTTAAAAATTGTACTGAGATAAGGTCTCAAATAATTTTCTACTAGAAAAATATACTCCTAAACTAGAGCATTAGGGGTACATAATGGAGACATGAATCATTTATTAGTGACATATTTAAAAAAACTTTTTGACATGATTTTTTTTAAAGGAAAACATTACCTTGCTGGATGAAAACTAAGGAAAAGCAATGGAGAGAAATACCTTGGGAAAAAATGGATTTTTAAAAAGTTTTCTGCTGGTGGAAAGTACTGAGATTGACTTCTGGTATAGCTGGGTCCAGATGCTTTCACAGTATTACCCAAAAACTATCTGTATTCATCTCTCATTTCTGGGTTTCTTTTCATTATCTTCATTCTCTGAAAGACTTTTCCCACCTGGTGGTAAAGATGGACGCGAGTAACTCAAGTCCTCATTCTACCACCTTCACAATTCCAGCACAACAAAAGTACCCTTATTCAGACAGCATCAGTAAAAGCCTTTGAATTGACTCTAGTTTTTAAGACCTATGATTGGGCCTGGAACCAGCCCTACCTGAATCACATAGGCAAAAAATGTGGATGGGAGCTTCCCCAAAGTGGTGCTTTGCTGATGAACACTTTTCCACTGCAAAGTAATCATTCACTTAATGGAGCTGGGATAAACATCTGTTGTTTAGAAAGTATTTGCCATGCTTCTAACATCACCAGTCTTACCAATATATGTGCCTTGATCTTAAAAGACACTAGGGTTGTCTTCACTACTGAAATTTGTCTCCTTCTTAGTTGTTCACATTTCCAGATGTGTACAGGCTACTGGAACCTATAGTACCATGTTTTTCCCTCTATTGAAATCTTGGTGACTTAAAACCAGTAGTATTTTTCAAGTTGCTGTTTCTGTATTTAATAAAGTACTTAATATATGTGAATTTTAAATATCAGGCCTATAATTATTTGGCTCACATTTTGGGCGACTTCTATCCTCCAAAGTACTCTTAATGAAATACCTTAATTCTAAGGGTGAACTTCATTCAACAGCCATTTACTAAGTGCCTGCCAGTTATGCTTTATATAAGCACAGGATATGAGGGTATGTCAATTAACAAGTAAATTAGGGTCACAATCCATGAGATTCCAGTGTAATGAGTCTAATTTCCCCAAGTTCAGATCCATCTCTTCTCTCCCTAATCGGAGCTTATATTTACCCCTCCGTAAGAAATTTAAATTTTATCACAAGGCAAGGACGCCCACTCTCACCATTTTCATTCAACATAGTATTAGAAGACCTAGCCACAGCAATCAGACAAGAAAAAGAAATAAAAGCCCTCTAAGTTGGAAAGGAAGAAGTAAAATTGTCTCTATCTGCTGATGACATTACACTATACAGAGAAAACCCCAAAGACTTCACCAAAAAACTATTAGAACCAATAAATGAATTCAGTAAATCTGCAGGATACAAAATAATATACAGAAATTTGTTGTGTTTCTATACACTAATAATGAATGAACAGAAGGAGAAATTAAGAAAACAATCTCACTTACATTTTAATCAAAAAGCATAAAATACCTAGAAATAAACTTAACCAAGGAGGTAAAAGACATTGAAAAATTTAAGACATTGATGAAATAAATTGAATAGGACACAAATAAATGGAAGGATATACCATACTCATGGATTAGAAGGATTAATTCTGTTAAAATTCCCTCACTACCCAAAACAATACACAAATTCAATGGAATCCCTATTAAAATACCAATGGTGTTGTTCTCAGAACTAAAACAACTAAGCCTAAAATTTATATGAAACCATAAAAGTCCCTAAATGGACAAAGCAAACTTGAGAAAGAAAAAACTAGGAGGTATTTCACGCCCTGATTTCAAACTATACTGCAAAGCTATAATAATCAAAATAGTATAATACTGGCGCAAAAACAGACACGTAGATAAATGGAACAGAATAGAGAGTTCAGAAATAAACCCATGCTTATATGGTCAATTAACATGACAAAGGAGGCAAGAATATACAGTGGGGGAAAAAGCAGTCTCTTCAATAAATGGAGTTGGGAAAACTGAATAGATACATGCAAAAAAAATGAAATGGACCACTTTCTTACATCACATACAAGTATAAACTCAAAATGGATTAAAGACCTAAATGTAAGACTCCAAACCATAAAACTCCTAGAAGAAAACATAGGCAGTAAACTCTTTGACATTGGTTGTAGCAATATCTTCTTGGAATATTATTCAGGGCAAAGGCAACAAAAGCAAAAATAAACAAATGGGACAATGTCAAACTAAAGTTTTTGCACAGCAAAGGGGAACCATCAACAAAATGAAAAGACGTCCTACTGAATGGGAGAATGTATTCATAAATAATATGTCGGATAAGGGACTAATATCCAAAATATATAAGAAACTCACACAACATAACATCAAATAAACAAACAGTCCAATTAAAAAATAAACAGGAGACCTGAGTAGACATTTCTCCAAAGAGTACATAAAGATGATCAACAGACATATAAAAAGATGCTCAACATCACCAATCACCAGGGAAATGCAAATCAAAAACACAATGAGATACCACCTCACACCTGCCAGCATGACTATCAGCAAAATATCAACAAATATCTAAGGGCAAGGATGTGGAAAAAAGGGAACCCTCCACAACAAGGAAATGTTAAATGGGATTGTAAATTGGTGCAGCCAATATGGAAAACAGTATGGACGTTCCTCAAAATTTAAAAAGAGAACTGCCATACAACCCAGCAGTACTATTTCTGGGTATTATATCCAAAGAAAACAAAAACATATATGCACTCCTATGTTCATTGCAGCACTACCAGGGGTGCCAAAAAATATATACACATGACTTGCATTCATCTTTTGTTATTGGTATATATTGAGTACTACAATCTTAACACAGTTTTTCCTCACTTAAAATGTGTATACATTTTTTGGCACCTTCTGTATTTGTAATAGCAAAGATATGAAGCGACCTAAGTGTCCATCAATAGATGAACGGATAAAGAAGATGTGATATATAGAAGTATAAATGGAACATTACTCAGTAATGAAAAATGAAGTCTTGGCCACCACAGCCAGAAGCTTTATGGATCACCAGTAAAAACTGCAAGGGACAGTATTGGGGATTCAGCGAGGAGAATTACTGGCTGGGACACTGCTAGCTCCTGGAATCTGCTACTATCTGAGAACTCAAGGACCTCTGCACGTAGAGAGCCAAAGACTCTTGACTTCACATTTCGTTAGGATGAGGACACCTGTGAGGCTCAAGAGGAGGCTGATGGTCAAGTTTTAAAAATCTACCCAAGAAGTGATGTCATAGAAATGGTGGCAGCGGGCACACTTTTTGAGTTCTCCTCCGGATCTTATCACAAACGGGACATCTATAACCCATCAAAGGACTCTCTGTTTATCACGCAGAACAGCTAAGAGACTCGTGTAAGGATTACTTGAAGGTGGGCAAATTGGGCGAGCAGGGGACGAGGGAAGGGAGTGGCATGGGGACACGGCCCGCATCTGTGGTGGTGGAAATGCAGCCAGCATCTGCAGCTGCAGAGACACAGGGGATCCCAGGATGGAACAGAGAACACAAAAGCCAGGAGGTGGGCTCTTTCCCTGCATCCCACATCTGATCTCTCCCACTGAGGGGGGCAGCAAGATGAGCCATACAGGTAGGACAAAGGACACAAACTCCATACCTGGGCCCCTCCCCCCAATCTCCCAATCCTACCCCCACCCTTCCAGAGATTTAAACTGGCCCCTGAACTGAGGAGTAGTGTCAGATTACAGAGGAGCCTTAGTGCTCAGGCTCTGGGAAGACAGCGTGCAGCTCTGACCCAGGGAAGAGGCTGGGAAGAGTGTGATTTTTGCTGGGCCACCCCCAGCCCCCACCCTTTCTGGCCTTCCTAGGGCGGGGCAATTACAACTGCAGAGACACTCCCAGGGATCAGCAGTAAGTGGCAGATGCAGCTCTGGGCTTTCAGCAGCTCAGAAATCTCCCGCCTGCTACACACACACACACACACACACGAAAGAAGTGCCCTAAGACTGAGGAGAACTGGACACAGGGCTGGTGGTGCTACTCTCAGTGCGCATATGTGCAGGCAAGGACAGAAAACTACACTGACTTTGTAGAAACTACCATCCAGACCCCTCAGCCCCACACATCTAAACCTGCAGTCCCAACGTCACTCTGGGCACCAGGTGACCGGCTCTGCCTGCACAATACACAAAGGACTCTTTGGTACAGCAGAGGACAACCTGGAGATTACTTGGTGGGCTTATTAAGCCAAGACTGGAGCTGCTTTTTTTTTGTTATTTTTGTTTTGTTTTGTTTTGTCTTTATATCTTTGATATCTTTGCCTGTGTTGAGTGTGGGTTGTCGATTGTTTTTACATGTGAATGTATTTGACTTTTTCTTTATTGTTGTTGTAGTTGTTGTGCTTGGTGATTTGCTTTGTTCTGAAATTGCCCTACCAGGGCCCAGCTTAAGAGGCACAAGATTCAACACACGCAGAGGCCAACTCCAGACCAAACCAGAGTACTACCAGTTTGACCTACAAGTGACACACCCAGAGGGAATTATCTACAGGCACAAGAGCCCATAGAGGCCAAACCACATTTAAATGGTCAACCCTCACGCAGCATAACACCCTGCGGTGGGCAGAGCCAAGCCTCACAGCTAGTCAGCCTAGAAGTTAACCTCACCTACACACAAGCGAAAAGCAATTAAAGATCTTCTTTAACAGGACAATATACATAATGCAAGAGTCACCTTTGAGGACATGCAGAGGAGAAGAACGAAGTAGTGCAAGTCAAATATAAAGGACACATACTACATAAGATAACCCAGCAAGAACTAAGAACTTTAGAGGATCTATCTAATACATCAAAGTAAACACAGAGAGTCAGCCAGAATGGGGAAACAAAGAAACACGTCCCAAACAAAAGAACAGAAGAAACCTCCAGAAATGGAACCGAATGAAACAGAGGTAACCGACCTATCAGAGAAAGAGTTCAGAACACTGATGATAAGAATGTTTAAGGAGCTTAGAGACGACATAAAGAAGGATAGAGAAATCATAATGAACAACCAGTTAGAACTAAAGAACACAATTACTGAAGTAAAGAACTCACTTGAAGGAATTAACAGCAGGTTAGATGAAGCAGAGGATCGAATCAGCGACTTAGAAGACAAGTTAGCAGAGATCACCCAAACAGAACAACAGAAAGAAAAAAGAATTAAAAAACAATGAAGGTGGTTTAAGAGATCTCTGGGATAACATCAAACGCAACAACATGCGCATCATAGGAATACCAGAAGGTGAAGAGAGGAAGCAAGGGATTGAGAACCTATTTGAAGTAATAATGTCCGAAAACTTCCCTAATCTGATGAAGGAAACCAACATACAACCCAGGAAGTGCAGAGAGTTCCAACCAGGATAAACCCAAACAGGTCCACACCAAGACACATTATAGTTAAAATGGCAAAGATTAAAGACAAAGAGAGAATCCTAAAAGCAGCAAGAGAAAGACAGAGAGTTACATACAAAGGAACTCCTATAAGACTATCAAATGACTTTTCTACAGAAACATTGAAGGCCAGGAGGGAGTGGCAGGAGATACTCAAAGTGATGGAAAACAAAGGCCTACAACCTAGATTGCTTTATCCAGCAAGGCTATCATTTAAAGTTGATGGAGAGATAAAGAGCTTCCCAGAAAAGAATAAGCTAAAGGAATTTATTACCACCAAGCCAGCATTGCAAGAAATACTAAAAGGACTTCTGTAAATAGAAGAATGATGAAAACAATCTAACCTCAAATTTAAAAATGGCAATAACTATGTACCTATCAACAATCACTTTAAATGTAAACGGATTAAATGCTTCAATCAAGAGACATAGGGTGGCTGAGTGGATAAGAAAGCAAGACCCTTGTATATGTTGTATACAAGAGACTCACCTCAGATCAAAAGACACACAGGCTGAAAGTGAAGGGTTGGAGTAAGATATTTCAGGCAAATGGAAATGAGAAAAAAGGTGGAGTTGCAATACTTATACTGACAAAATAGACTTTAAAATGAAGAATATATTAAAAGACAAAGATGGGCACTATATAATAATAAAGGGATTGATCCGACAAGAGGACATAACCCTGGTAAACATCTATGCACCCAACATAGGAGCACCTAAATATATAAAACAGATATTGACTGACATAAAGACAGAGATCAACAGTAACACTACCATAGTAGGGGACTTCAACACAACTCTGACTACAAGGGACAGGTCTTCCAGACAGAAAACCAATATGGAAATAACAGCCTTAAATGACGCATTGGACCACTTGGATTTAATTGATATTTTCAGAGCATTTCACCCCAAAGCTGCAGAATACACATTCTTCTCAAGCGCACATGGAACATTTTCCAAGATAGACCATATGTTAGGCCACAAAACAAGTCTTGATACATTTAAGAAAATTGATATCATACCAATTGTCTTCTCTGACCACAGTGCTACAATATTAGAAATGAACTACAGGGAAAAAACTGGAAGACACACCAATTCATGGAGGCTGAGTAACATGTTACTAAATAATGAATGGGTCAACCAGGAGGTCAAGGAAGAAATCAAAAGATATCTCGAGACAAACGAAAATGTAAACACGATGACCCAAAATCTATGGGATGCCGTGAAAGCAGTCCTAAGAGGGAAATTCATAGCATTGCAGACCTACTTAAAGAAACAAGAAAAATCACTAATCAACAGTTTATCTTCACGCTTAAGGGATCTGGAAAAAGAAAAGCAAAATTAGCCCAAAGGGAGTACAAGGAAGGAGATAATAAAGATCAGAGCGGAAATAAATGAAATAGAAACCAGAAAAACAATACAAAAGATCAATGAATCCAAGAGTTGGTTCTTAGAGAAGATAAACAAAATCGACAAACATTTAGCCGGACTCATTAAAAAAAAGAGAGAGAGGACCCAAATTAATAAAATCAGAAATGAAAGAGGAGAAGTGACAACAAACACTGCAGAAATACAAAAAATTTTAAGAAAGTACTATCAGCAAATATATGCCAACAAATTTGACAATCTGGAAGAAATGGACAACTTTCTAGAGGTGTACAACCTTCCAAGGCTAACTCAAGAAGAAACAGAAAACCTGAATAGACTGATTACCACCAGGGAAATTGAATCAGTAATCAACAAACAAAAGCCCTGGACCAGATGGCTTTATGGCTTTACAGGTGAATTTTACAAAACGTTCAAAAAAGAATTATCACCTATTCTCCTCAAGCTCTTCCAAAAAATCCAGAAGGAGGGAAAGCTCCCAAACACTTTTTATGAAGCCACTATCATCCTGATCCCAAAATCAGACAAAGACACCACAAAAAAAGAAAACTACAGGCCGATATCTCTAATGAACATAGATGCAAAAATCCTCAACAAAATATTAGCGAACAGAATTCAGCAATACATTAAAAAGATCATACACCACGATCAAGTGGGATTCATCCCTGGTATGCAAGGGTGGTTCAACACCCACAAATCAATTAATGTGATACACCACATTAACAAATTGAAAAATAAAAATCACATGATCATATCAATTGACGCAGAAAAAGCATTTGATAAAATCCAGCAGCCATTTACGATAAAAACCCTTAAGAAAGTGGGAATAGAGGGATCATATCTCAACATAATAAAGGCCATATATGATAAACCCACAGCTAACATCATACTCAATGGGGAGAAGCTAAAACCATTCCCCTTAAGATCAGGAACAAGGCAAGGTTGCCCACTTTCTCCACTTCTATTCAACATAGTGCTGGAAGTTCTAGCCACAGCCATCAGACAAGAAAAAGAAATAAAAGGCATCCAAATCAATAAGGAAGAAGAAAAATTGTCATTATATGCAGATGACATGATACTATATGTAGAGAAATGTAAAGACTCCACCAAGAAACTATTAGAGCTGATAAAGGAATTTAGTAAAGTAGCAGGATACAAAATTAATATTCAGAAATCAGTTGCATTTGTATACACCAATAATAAAACATCAGAAGGAGAAATTAAAAAAATAATCCCATTTACAACTGCTTCAAAGACTATAAAATACCTGGGAATAACTTTAACCAAAGAAGTAAAAGATCTGAATTCAGAAAATTATAAGACACTGAAGATAGAAATGAAAGAAGATATGATGGAAACACATACAATATTCATGGATAGGAAGGATTAATATAGTTAAAATGTCCATACTGCCTAAGGCAATATACATATTCAACGCAATTCCTATCAAACTACCAACGACGTTTTTCACAGAAATAGAACACATCATCCTAAAATTTATATGGGACCTAAAAGACCCCGGATAGCCTCAGCAATCTTGAGAAATAAGAACAAAGTGGGAGGTATAACAATACTTGTTATCAAATTATACTACAAGGCTACAGTAATCAAAACAGCATGGTGCTGGCATAAAAACAGACACATAGTTCAATGGAACAGAATAGAGAGTCCAGAAATAAATCCATGCCTATACGGCCATTTAATCTACGACAATGGAAACAAGAATGTACGGTGGGGTAAAGACATTCTATTCAATAAATGGTGCTGGGAAACCTGGACAGACACATGCAAAAAAATGAAGCTGGACCACCTCCGTACACCATATACAAAAATAAATTCAAAATGGCTTAAAGACTTAAATGTAAGATCTGAAACCATAAAATTTCTAGAAGAAAATATAGGAAGAAACTTCAGACATTACCTGGAGTAAGACTTTTACTGATATATCCCCACGTGCCAGGGAAGTAAGAGAAAAAATAAACATGTGGGATTACATCAAACTAAACAGTTTTTTCACAGCAAAAGAAACCATCAATAAAACAAAAAGGGACCCTACTGAATGGGAAAAGATATTTGCCAATGATATATCTGATAAGGGGTTAATATCACAAATTTATAAAAAACTCACTCAACTCAACTCTAAAAAAAACAAACAACCCAATTAAAAAATGGGCAGAGGACATGAAGAGACATTTTTCTAAAAGGGACATACAGATGGCAAACAGACATATGAAAAAATGCTCAAACTCACTAATCATTAAAGAAATGCAAATAAAAACCACAATGAGATAACACCTCACCCCAGTGAAAATGGCTATCATCAATAAATCAACAAACAACAAGTGTTGGCGCGGATGTGGAGAAGGGAATACTTGTACGTCCCCTGTTGGTTGTATTGCAGATTGGTGCAGCCACTATGGAAAACAGTATGGAGGTATCTCAAAAATCTGAAAATGGAACTACCTTATGATCCAGCAATTCCACTCCTAGGTATCTAGTCAGAAAATCCGAAACTCTAATTCAAAAAACTTGATGCACTCCTATGTTGATTGCAGCACTATACACAATAGCCAAGACATGGAAACAACCGAAATGCCCATCGGTAGATGACTGGATTAAGAAACAGTGGTACATTTATACAATGGAGTATTACGCAGCCATAAAGAAGAAAGCAATCTTACCATTTGCAACAACATGGATGGACCTAGAGAACATTATGTTAAGTGAAATAAGTCAGACAGAGAAAGACAAATACCATATGATCTCACTTATATGTGGAATCTAACGAAAAGAATAAGTGAAAGAACTAATCAGAAACAGTTTTGGATACATAGAGGAAAAACTGAGGGTTGCTAGATGGGAGGGGGTGTGGGGATAAGGGGGAAGGTGAGGGGATTAGAAAACAGTCAATAACCACAAGATAGCCATGGGGTTTTGAAAATTAATTTAGGGAACGTAATCAATAATGTTGTAAAGATTTTGTAGGGTATCCGATGGACACTTGTCTCATTAGGGAGACCACTTCAGGGATGATGTAGATGCCTGATAACTACATTGTACACCTAAAGCTGAAGCTGAACAATAATGAATGTCAACTACAATTATATATATATATATATATATATATATATATATATATATATATATATATATATATATATATATATGCTTACAAGAAGCGGAGTACAGCATTAGGAATAGAGACAGTGGAAATGTAATGGCTCTGTGCGATGTCAGAGGGATAGTGGATGGGGGAGGGGGGTTCACACAGTGTGAGGGATATGAAAGATAAATGTCTAAGTTTTACTTTGTCTTGTGCACCTGAAATTAATAAAAAAATTGGAAAAAAAAACTGCAAGGAAGTTGCAAAATGGATTTCAGCACCTGGATGCCTGAGGACTAAGGAATTACTTTTTTTTTTTTTTTTGGTTAGTGTTCTGCTAATTAACTGGATTAGCAAAGTTTGTGTAGTCTTGAGAAAGAGAACAAAGAGTCATTAAATCAAGCAGTGAAGGGGAGAAACAAAGAGTAAACTGTGAGGTGAGTCAAGCTATAGGCTAAGTTATTGATTTCTTAAGTGTCACACTTACAACACCATTCACAGCCAACAGCAACAAAGGGCTGCAGTTTGAGTTATGCATATGAATTCTGAAGCCCAGGCACAGTTTCTGCAACCCAATTTAAGTAATGAATGTGGTAAATTTTTAAAACTAGCTTATGTGTCACAAACTCTAATCAAAATAGTGCTGCCTGGCATTGTTCTTGAAACAACTGATAATAAAAGAAAAAAATATTTTTTTTCTTCTGTAGCTTTTTCAGGAAGAAACAAAAGCCAAGCTAATGAATTGGAGACAATTGGAAGTGGTTTGTAAGGAGAGTCCAAAGGTAAGTTTGAGTTTGTAGGAAATGGCATTTCATTCTCCCCTTTGTCCTTGTTTTCACCTGCGTAGGCTCTTAGTGGGGGCCAGTGCTCTCAGTTATCTGAAGGGCAAAAAGCCTGAAGACAACTTAAAGAATCCTAGTCATGTCATCTAAAACATAGAGTTGTGATTATAAATACAAACACAGTCAAGAACCACCAAACCTCAGTATTTCTGAAAATAGGCACGTCCAGGTGCCAGATCTGGCAGTGGTCGTGTGGGTGACAGCCCAGACTGAGCACTGCACGGGTGGTCATTTCTGTCAGGCTACACAGATGCAGCTCTTGCTTCTGGAACAAGGCTTCCTTTGTGGTCTTTGAGTGACCTCTTGCAGTTGCCTAACTGACTGATATGAGAAACCCACCCCAAGTGGCAAAGGCACAGAAGGGGATCAGGTTTAGACATTTGACCGTCTGCTACAATTTCCACTTTATTCAGGGAAGCAGGCAAAGAGCTCATCCACTTTGCAAAGCTGAGAAAAGGTTTTCCAGGGAAACACAAAAGCCAAGGTCAGTTTAAATTTAGAAATTGCTGCACTAAAGATTCCATGAACCTCTCTATGAAGAAATGAGAGAAGCAGTTCTGGGTCAAGCTGATTAACACGTGCAAAATGGACCATGCAAGAGGTGGCTTTTCCTGAGTGAAAGTGGCCTTCCTTCCTTTTGCCTTTCCCTGTTTGCAATTCTGGGACCAGGAGCATGCTGATGATATCAGTCTAGGGGCACAGAGGACCATTCTTATTCATTGCAGATATCTAAGGCAGCAGGTATCGGGAGGAATACTATTGAATTCAGACTTCACCACTGGCTATTACAAGCAAAGCACTTCCACTGGCAAAGCATAGGAAAGAATTTAACAAATGAAAACAGTCAACTCACTAATGCATTTTTATGTCTTTCTTTCACACTTCTACAACATGACAAATTCATACAAAGGTACCCTGGGCATTTCTTAGAATAATTCATAAACAAGTGGTTTTGCTGCTGTACCACCATTCCTGAAGGCCCACTGTGGGGGCAGAGCCCCAGAAAGTAGTTTACAGGCTCTCGGCCTCACGTGGAGGGGTGCTGGCTCGGGTAGTAGATGGCCATCAGCTGGGGCTGGTTGGCCGTCAGCTGTAGTCATTGAGCCATTAGCCACTAATATAACTGCTGCGGCTACGAAGGAGAGCCGAGGAGAGTGGAGGAGAGTGAAAGAGAGTCGTCGGTGGGTTGCAGACAAAATGGACAGCAGGTCGCATGTCCAGTGAACCCAGCCTCCAGTGAGACCGTAGTGGTATGACTCCCCTACCTATGGCTCCGTGGGTGTTCCTTTTTGGCCTCACCATATCCTGCGTTCTTGTATGGGGAGCGGGAGCAGAGACCCCGCAGGCCTCCCTGCAGGACACCCACCATCTAAGCCTCCCTTTCCATATCGTATCCCTAGTATTGTTTATTCTTTCTCTCTTATGTGACTTGCCTTTTCAGCTCTGTCCTCCAAATAACACCCAGTTTAGCTTAACGCTTTGACATGCATTAAAACACAAGGTCTGTCATGCGGGGAGGCCTGCGGGGTCTCTGCTCCCGCTCCCCTCATAACGCAGGATATGGTGAGGCCAAAAAGGAACACCCACGGAGCCATAGGTAGGGGAGTCATACCACTATATTCTCTCTGGTGGCACTATACTCTCACTGGAGGCTGGATTCACACTGTCCGCAAACCGCCATCCACACTTGCCAGCCCAGCCACCATCTTCTTGCTAGCCCCCATTCTTTCTCTCCTTCCTCCTTCTCTCTCCTTCTCTCTGCCAGTGTAGCCACAGCAGTTATATTAGTGGCCAATGGCTCACTGGTTACAGCTGACGGCCAACTAGCCACAGCTGATGGCCATGCAATCACAGTTGATGGCCATTTACTACCTGAGCCAGCACCTGTCTATGTGAGGCCGAGAGCCTGGAAACTACTTTCTGGGGCTCCGCCCCCACACTCCACCCCTACAGGCTCTCGCCTCACAATCTACGCGACAAGCGTCTTCCGCGAGGGGACCTGTGCAAGGAGCCTGGGGGTGAATGCAATATCCTGGACATAGCCAGGCTCTCTGGGCACAGCCAGGGTTTCTCAGGGCACCACCAGTGCTTCTGGGCACGGCCAGACTTCCTGGACTTCTTAGGGTACCACCTGTCTTCCCGGACACAGCCAGGGTTTCTCAGGGCACCACCAGTGCTTCTGGGCACAGCCAGACTTCCTGGACTTCTTAGGGTACCACCTTGTCTTCCCAGACACAGCCAGGGTTTCTCAGGGTACCACCAGTGCTTCTGGGCACGGCCAGACTTCCTGGACTTCTTAGGGTACCACCTGTCTTCCCGGACACAGCCAGGGTTTCTCAGGGCACCACCAGTACTTCTGGGCACAGCCAGACTTCCTGGACTTCTTAGGGTACCACTAGTTTCCCCGGGCACAGCTAGGATTTCTCAGGGCACTGCCACTCTCTCTGGGATACAGCCCGACTTCCTGGGCACAGCCAGGGCATCTTCAGGGCACAGCCAGACTTCCTGGACTCAGCCAGGGCCCTCAGGGCACTGCCACTCTCTCTGGGAACAGCCCGACTTCCTGGGTACAGCCAGGGTATCTTCAGGGCTCAGCCAGACTTCCTGGACTCAGCCAGGGCTCTCAGGGCACTGCCACTCTCTGTGGGCACAGCCACACTTCCTGGACACAGCCAGGGCTCTCAGGGCACTGCCACTCTCTCTGGGCCTCTCAGGGTACCCTGCTGGAACAACAGCGACTCACAATCAAGGTGCTTACATATTCTCAATGGCGGCCAGTCAAGAGACAAAAGCAAATATCCCCCAGTTCCACTAACAACAGTTCCCAAACAAACAGTCAAGCAGTCCATTAAATTAGGGATGGAAGGCAATTCCCCATAGTCCATAGTCATTCGCCAGGGCTGTCCTGGGGTGAGGGATGACCTTGACCTCACCCTCGTCTCCCAAGGAGGACTCAGCAAGTGTTACCTCCTGGGACTATAAGTCCTGCATCCGGGCTGCCCGAGCAGGAACCTCCCGGCCCACAGGGCCGCAACAACCTTTGCTTTCTCCGGCCTGTGCTGGTTGGGGAACCGTCCACATCTTTCCACCTCTCCACAGGGCTCCATCTCTCCAGCAGCTGCATGGCTTTTCCTGTGCTGGTGGGAGAAACGTCCACGTCCTTCCACCCCTCCACGGCGGTCCAGCTCTCCGGCAGCTGCTCCTCCTGGTCTTCCTGAGACTGAGTGTTCATACACACAAACTGCTCCACCGTCCTTCGGAGAGCTTTGGCCGGCACCATACCCTGCTCGCCGCGCCATTTGTCATGCGGGGAGGCCTGCGGGGTCTCTGCTCCCGCTCCCCTCATAACGCAGGATATGGTGAGGCCAAAAAGGAACACCCACGGAGCCATAGGTAGGGGAGTCATACCACTATATTCTCTCTGGCGGCACTATACTCTCACTGGAGGCTGGATTCACACTGTCCGCAAACCGCCATCCACACTTGCCAGCCCAGCCACCATCTTCTTGCTAGCCCCCATTCTTTCTCTCCTTCCTCCTTCTCTCTCCTTCTCTCTGCTAGAGTAGCCACAGCAGTTATATTAGTGGCCAATGGCTCACTGGTTACAGCTGATGGCCAACTAGCCACAGCTGATGGCCATGCAATCACAGTTGATGGCCATTTACTACCTGAGCCAGCACCTGTCTATGTGAGGCCGAGAGCCTGTAAACTACTTTCTGGGGCTCCGCCCCCACAAGGTCTCCTTCCAGTAGTAATAAACTTGATTATGTTTTCACTTAAGATGTGAAGTTCAGAATCCTATCAGCTGGGCCCAAAATACCCTCAACCAAGTTTACCAATTTGCAGACTGCAGACTAAATCTGGCCTGCAGATATTTTGTTTGGCCAGCCCAGTGATTTTTGTTTTGTCTTGTTTTTGTTTGGTTTTGTTCTGTAATTGAATTTGAATGATTTTTGGCAGAAGATTCTTTCTCAAATTCCATAGGCCCCACACCCCCTATTCCCATGAACCTTGTAGGCATTTGGTTTTGCGATGCCTGCCCTACATAGTAAGTGGTGACAGCAGGCATCCATGCCTCATTCCCAATCTCATGATAAAAGCTTTCAATATTTCACTTCTAAATTTGATGAGCATCTCTTTCTGTTTGTGTTTGCATTATTTGGATTTTTTTTCAGGTGCTCATTATCAGATAAAGAAGACTTTTGCATTCCTAGTGTACTGTAAGTCATTTTCATAAATGGCTATTGAATTTTACCAAATGCTTCTTCTGCCTCTATTAAGATGATCATATTTTCTCCCTTTTTTTCCTGTTAATTGCTAAATCACATTGCTTGATTATCAAATGTTAACCCAACATTATATTCTCAGAATAACTCCACCTTAGTTGTGATACATTACCCTTTTTATATAGTGCTTGATTATGTTTGCAATTATTTTGTTTCTAATTTTTACCTAACTTGGGGAGCTTAGTTTTTAATTTTCTTTTTAGAAAAAAAAAATGTCCTTGTTAGTTGTGGAGGTCAAGGAAATGGTGGGCTCATTCCAGAAGCTGGGATAGGTTTCCTCTCCTCTATGCTCTGGAAGACCTTAAGTAAAACGTAGGTTATTTCAAATTGTGGGAAGGGTTTTAATTTCAAATTCATTTTCTTTAATAGGTACAGAACTATTTATATATATTTTTCCTTCATGTGACACTTCATTAATTTGAATTTTTCTAGAAATTTGAGCTTTTCAAAAAGTGAAATTTCAAGTTAATTGGTGTAATGTTCTAAGTAATAGCCTCTTATTACTTTCTTAATGCCTACATGATTTCTAATGATGTCTCCTTTTCCATTTCTGATATTGGCAGTTTGAGTCTTTTCTCTATTTTTTATCAATCCTACTAGGAATTTATTGATTTATTAATCTTTTCTCAAAACTACCTTTTGGCTTTACTTTCTCTATTATTTGTTTGTTTTTTATTTAATTGTTTTTAATTCATAATGACTCAGATATGACTTCACCATGAGACATAATTAAGCACCCAGATGTTTGCAACGATGTGTAGAATCATCGTGAATGTAGTACCTATAGACTGTGACAATTCAGGTGTGTTTGTATGTAGCCTACATATCCTGAACAACACTGCTGTCAGTGATGTGCTTTTGTGGGATGGTGAACAACTGGTAGAATCATTCTAATCAGACTAAATGCAATCTTCTCTAGATTTACAGTTATTACTGGAAGACTCAATGTGTATTAAAACTGTACAGAAACATTTTGTGTTACTATAGAAGAAGTTGGACTCTAGATAGATCTTTTCATCCATGAAAATATCTAGGGGGACGACTTGGAAGTTGTGCAGGATGTGGGACAATTATTTGATTGAAGGACACCTTGTATCCCTGACCCTTCTCACTGAATGTCCATAGTGTTTTCTAGTCACTGTGACAAAAGGAAAAAAACCCTCCTAAATTTCCAAAATGCCCTTGGGTGACTCTACCATCCCCCTTGAGGTATAACCACTGTAATAGGGGAAAAGTCAAATTGCAGATTACCGTTCCTTTTCATTGTCAGAAATGGATCTTTCTTTAACCCCTCCATCTCTCCCCTACCACCGGGCTCCACTTTGCCTCCCCTACTCTGACATGTGGCTGTCATGCAGGGTGGCATGTGGGGTCTCTGGTCCCGCTCCCCACATAAGAATGCAGGACATGGTGAGGCCAAAAAGGAACACCCACGGAGCCATAGGTAGGGGAGTCATATCATATATCACTATATTCTCGCTGGCGGCTGGGTTGGAGACACAGGAAGCAGGAGCCACACGGTCCGCAACCCGCCGTCCACTTGTCTCTGCCAACCAACCTCACTTGCCAGCTGCAATCTGCCATGCTAACTGCAACCCGCTCTTAGTAGCTCAGCCACCATCTTCTTGCTAGCCCCCCTTTTGCTGCTAGTATAGCCACAGCAGTTATATTAACGGCCAATGGCTCACTGGTTACAGCTGATGGCCAACTAGCCACAGCTGATGGCCATCCAATCACAGTTGATGGGCATTTACTACCTGAGCCAGCACCTTTCCATGTGAGGCTGAGAGCCTGGAAACTGCTCTCCTGGCTCTGTCCCCACAGTGGTCACTGGGTCTTGCCCTCCCAGAAGCTTCCAAACTTCCTCCAATCTGTATTGAGTCCACTCCCACTGTGTAACAGCACTCATTTTTCACTGCTACAGCTATGCTAGTGTGATTTCTGCTCTCAACCTGTGTGGCAGCCTTGATTTCAGCCTCTCTAAAGCCCGTGTGGTATGCTTCCACCCCACTTCTTTATGTGGACCATTCTGGAATGACTTCCAGTATAGCCTGAGCCCTTCATTCTAGCATAAGGTTCTGTCACGTGGGGCGGCCTGCAGGGTCTCTGCTCCCGCTCCCCACATAAGAACGCAGGATATGGTGAGGCCAAAAAGGAACACCCACACAGTCATAGGTAGGGGAGTTATACCACCGCAGTTTCACTGGATGCTGGAGTCACATGACGTGCGACCTGTTGTCCGCTTTTCTGCCAACTGACAGATGACTCTCCTTGACTCCACTCCCCAGCGCAGCCGTGGCAGTTATATTAGGGGCTGTCATGCGGGAGACCCTGCTCGCTGCGCCATTTGTCGTGCGGGATATCAGGCAGGGTCTCTGCTCCCGCTCCCTGCACAAGAACACAGGTGTCGTGTGGGTTGGACTGCGGGGTCTCTGGTGCTGCTCCCCACATAAGAACACAGGACATGGTGAGGCCAAAAAGGAATACCCACGGAGCCATAGATGGGGGAGTCATATCACTATATTCTCGCTGGTGGCATCCACCTCTCTGCAATCCACGCTTGCTAGCTCAGCCACCATCTTCTTGCTAGCCCCCATTTTTTTGCTAGCGTAGCCACAGCAATTATATGAGTGGCCAATGGCTCACTGGCTACAGCTGACAGCCAACTAGCCACAGCTGATGGCCATCCAATCACATGTGATGGCCATTTACTACCTGAGCCAGCACCTTTCTATGTGAGGCCGAGAGCATGGAAACTGCTTTTTGGGGCTCTGTCCCCACACTCCACCCTTACAGGCTCTCACCTCACAATCTACGCAACAAGCATCTTCCGCGAGAGGCCCTGTGCAAGGAGCCTGGGGGTGAATGCAATATCCTGGACATAGCCAGGCTCTCTGGGCACAGCCAGGGTTTCTCAGGGCACCACCAGTGCTTCTGCGCACAGCCAGACTTCCTGGGTTTCTTAGGGTACCACCAGTTTTCCCAGACACAGCCAGGGTTTCTCAGGGCACTGGCACTCTCTCTGGGCACAGCCAGACTTTCTGGACTCAGCCAGGGTTCTCAGGGCACTGCCACTCTCTCTGGGCCTCTCAGGGTACCGTGCTGGAACAACAGCGACTCATAGTCAAGGTGCTTACATATTCTCGATGGCGGCTGGTCAAGACACAAAAGCAAACATCCGCCAGTTCCACTGCATGGTGGTATGTTTCCAAGGAAACAGTCAAGTGGTCCATTAAATTAGGGATGGATGGCAATTCCCCATAGTCCATAGGCATTCGCCAGGGCTGTCCTGGGGGTGAGGGATGACCTCGACCTCACCCGCATCTCCCACAGAGGACTCAGCAAGCGTTTCCTCCTGGGACAAGTCCTGCATCCCGGCTGCCTCAGCAAGTACTTCCCAGCCCACAGGGCCGCAACAACCTTCGCTTTCTCCGGCCTTTGCTGCTTGGGGAACCGTCCACGTCTTCCCACCCCTCCATGGGGGTCCAGCTCTCCAGCAGCTGCTTCTCCTGGTCTTCCTCAGACTGAGTGTTCACAAGCACAAACTGCTCCACCGCCCTTCGGAGAGCTTTGGCCGGCACCATACCCTGCTCGCTGCGCCATTTGTCGTGCGGGGTATCAGGCGGGGTCTCTGCTCCCGCTCCCCACATAAGAACGCAGGATATGGTGAGGCCAAAAAGGAACACCTACGGAGCCA
Organism: Rhinolophus sinicus; assembly: GCF_057876585.1. NCBI lineage: Eukaryota > Metazoa > Chordata > Mammalia > Chiroptera > Rhinolophidae > Rhinolophus > Rhinolophus sinicus. The sequence goes on along the minus strand of NC_142504.1, from coordinate 51,884,430 downwards.
TAGATGGGGGAGTCATATCACTATATTCTCGCTGGCGGCATCCGCCTCTCTGCAATCCGCTCTTGCTAGCTCAGCCACCATCTTCTTGCTAGCCCCCATTTTTTTGCTTGCATAACCACAGCAGTTATATTAGTGGCCAATGGCTCACTGGTTACAGCTGACAGCCAACTAGCCACAGCTGACGGCCATCTACTACCTGAGCCAGCACCCTTCCACGTGAGGCCGAGAGCCTGGAAACTGCTTTTTGGGGTTCTGTCCCCACAGGCTCCTTCTCTGGAGATCTCAGGAGATTTTCCAGATGCAAAATTTGCATCAGGGCTGAGTAGAGGGACAGTAAGTCTTGATTGGGTTTGGTACACTAGGTCATGATGTATTTCAGGAACACTGCCAGGGTTAATTGTCCGTTTCAAATTCCTTCACCTATGCTTTAACTTAGTAGCGACTTCTGCCTCTTTCAGCCCTTAACTACCTCCTTTCTGAGGCCAATGTGGTGTTGTGTACCAGTTACAAAACTGGCATTCTATATCCTAGTAGCAAATTCTAGGATGATGTTAACCCACCAAATTATGGGGCTGCAGCCTTCAATCTCATAATTAGCTGGGATTTCCCTCATGGGGGGGTCCCTGCCACTGATGGACTCAACGTGTGCTTAATACTAGGTCCCTCATTTCAGGGACCTGTGACACTATCTGCATTGAGACAGCTTCCTCCCTTCAAGCACATGTACCCATTAGACATCAAACATATTCTGGCCTTTTCTTTGACATAAGCTGCTGCTTATCTACCAAACAAGAGGTGAGGCCGTCATCATCAACAATGTAAACCAGTGGCTCTCTGCTGAAGGGCTGCTCAAGTACAGACCTGCCCTGATGAAGCTCCTCCTTGTGTTGAAACTCCTCCTCCTGATGAAACCCCTAACAGCTATACCCCTGTGGGCCCAGAGACTCCCACAGCTAAGCAAACCATGACCCCAGCTGTTCACCAGTGCACTGCCAAATCAGGACTGAAAAAGATCATGACCTTTGCAAGAGTACTGACTTTTTGTTCTGTTTTGTTTTTTGTTTTAGTTATGCTTTCCTCTTTCCTGCTGTGACCCAGCAGTAATTGTCAGACAGACATATGTAACCAATTTAAACATAACTAACAAGTAGTTGGTCAAACTTTCCCTGAGTGTGGGTGTGGCATAACAAGACAGGACAGACCTGGGGAAAGCATTTTTTCTATATAGGATACTATTTAGATCTTCCTGTATCCAAATATTTTTCTGTACTCTGGGATTCTTATTCTACCTCCCCACTTACCAGGTTTGGCACTACTCAACTATCAAGTGTAGACAAATCCAAGCTGTGAGTAAAGATGCACATGTGAGTGGTCTGTTCGGAAGGTTGGCCTCATTCTAATTTTGGTCACAAGCTGAGTCCTCTTGTGCATGGAATGCTCCTAAATTAGGTTCTTGAGGTAGGTAGTGCCAATATTGTATTATAAAATGAGAACACATATAGAATGGACTCTGGAGGATATCAGCATGTATAAGCAACATAGACTCTGACTAAAACTTTTCTTTGTAAATATTTTCTTTATAGTTAGTCACTAAAAATTACAGACCTTCAGTCACCAAAAATGTATTTCTTATGCATAATCACTCAAACCAGAAATGTAACTTGATTCTTAAATTGAAACAGTACATTATATTTGGGTTTTCTTCATGGGAAATGACTGACTTTGTTTGGTAGAGCAGAAATATAATAGAAATTTAGAGCTTATGAAGAAGAAACAAAGATGTATAATGCAACCATTACAATGTTTGAGAAATCAAATTTCATATATTAAATTAAAAGTGGCTAAAGAGTATTGTATACTGGCTTTGCAAAGAACTAAGCTATACCTGAGTTACACTTTTGGCTGCTCAAAACCTTTCTGAAATACCTGGTCAATGGATTCATTCTCAACACAGAAATACTTTCAGATGCACCTATGAGTATTTTTGGCCAAAAGCATCTGCTTTCAATGCTTTTGTATATTCCCTGGCTTAGTCACCAATACCATACCAGATATCTGAGAAATTTTTTGTCATTGACAGAAAACCTGTTCAAGAGGGATTATGAACAAAAAATAATTGTCATCCACCTCTATGGCCTTTCCCTATTAATATGCTGTATTACTAACATAAAAAAATCTGTTATGAAATAAGAAAGTCTGCCATGGAAAATGAATAAAATAGTCCTTTTAAGGAGCACAAATTGGGATCTAAAACTTCTGGTGAAGATGGTGGAATAGGTAAATGCCATGCTTGCCTCTTCCCATGACAACATCAAAATTACAACTAAACTACAAAACAACCATCATTGAGAACCACCTGAAGTATAGTTAAACAGAAGTCCTGTAACTGAGGACATACAGAAGAAGCCACATGGAGGAAGGGCAGAGATGCAGAACAAGCTGGTCCCACACCTACATGTGGCAATTAAGAATCAGGAGGGATATCTCGGCTGCGGGTGTTCTCCCTGAGGAGTTAGGGGTTCCAGCCCCACACTAGGCTCCTCAGTCTGGGGTTCCAATGAGAGGAAGAGATGTTCCCACAATTTATGGCTGTGAAAACCAGCAGAGATTGTTGCTGAGTGTGATGGAAGACTACTAAAAAGCCCATGCATGGACATACTGACAAATTCAATCACTCTCAGTTCCAGTGCTGGGGCAACAGCTCAATAAGCACCAGGGACACACCAGGAGGAACTCAATTGTCTGGCTTTAGGGCAAAGTCTGGAGGGGCAGCTTTCTCTCAGACAGAAGTGCTGTCAGAAGCCATTGTTCCTTTGTTAAGCTTTCCTCTCTCCCACCCTGAATGCACAGGTGGGAGCCATATGTGAGTCTCCCCATCAACGTGGCTAACACCCTTCACTCCACCCTGGTGATTCCCTGAAACCCCTGCCCACCAAACTTGTGGGCCCACCCAAGCCTCTTCCAGTGGCTTTTACCATACAGATGGCCTATTGTGGCTCATTCTGTGAACTTTCCTAAAATTTCTCAAAGGTTCACTACCCCCAAACAAGTAGCATCTGTCCTTGGTATGCCCTGTACTTCTTGCTAAGCAGCCCCAAACCCAGCACTAGTGGAAGTTGGCCTAAGTTCACAGCTTAACCTCTCCCAGGCACCTGCAAGCCCAGCAGAAGTAGCAACCATCTGCAGATCACTTTGTAGCTTACCAAGTGGCTCCAGGTGGGGCACAGGCAGTGGCTGACCTTGACCTACACCAGAGCCCCTCCCAAGAGTCCTGAGCACCAACACACTCAGTGGCAAGCTTCAGACCACGCCAGAGCACCACCCAATCACCTCCACAAATGTAACACCGACAGGGCAGACTAGGAATGCACCAGATCCCTGCTGCAGCAAATCCTGCTTGATAGGGTCAGCTCCAGCACAACAGCTGCTTCATTGTAGTCATGGACAGTCCTCATAACCAATCAGCTTGAGAGTCAATTTTCCCCCTCCCAATTGATGTGCCAACAGCAACCAAGACTCAACTACAACAGGAGGGCACACACAACCCACACAAAAGATACACCTGGAGTGCATGGCTCAGTTGACCAGGGAGACTGCACACTGGGTCCCACAGGACACACCTACTACATAAGGCTACTCTACTAAGATCGGGGCACACAGCAACTCTGCCTAATACATAAAAACACACACAGGGAGGCAGCCAAACTGAGGAGACAAACAAACATATCCCAAATGAAAGAACAGAACAAAGCTCCAGAAAACAAACTAAATAAAATGGAGACGAGAAATCTACCAGATGTAGAGTTCAAAACACTGGTTATAAGGATGCTCAATGATCTCAGGGAGAACTTCAACAAATAGATACTGTGTTTCCCTGAATATAAAACCTAGCTGGACCATCAGCTCTAATGCATCTTTTGGAGCAAAAATGAATATAAGACCCGGTCTTATATTACACTACATTATATAAGACCCAGTCTTATATTACAGTAAAATAAGACTGGGTCTTATATTCATTTTTGCTCCAAAAGACACATTAGAGCTGATTGTCCGGCTAGATTTTATTTTCAGGGAAACACAGTAGGAAACATAAAAATGGAGATAGAAACATAAAAAAGAACCAGTCATAAATGAAGAATGAAATAACTGAAATGAAGAATACATTAGAGGGAATCAACAGCAGATTCGATGAAGCAGAGTATTGAATCAGCAGTTTGGAAGATAAGTCAACTGCACATTCTTAGAGTCAAAACTCAACCATCTCCAGAGAGGCCAGCACCAAATCCCCATCAGCTACAACCAGAAAAGGCTATGTTTCACCTGAAGGCAAAATCATGTCAAACACTATTCCTGTTGGTGGAATTGATGTTAGGATGGACGAAACCAAAATTAGAAATTTCTTTGCTAGATATAGTTCAGTGAAAGTAGTGAAGATAATCACTGATTAAACTGATGTGTCCAAAGGCTATAGATTCATTTCCATTTATAACTGTGTTTTCTCATGGATGTGCAGAACATAGTAGAGTCCCAGGTAAATTTCCATGGTAAAAAGCTGAAACTTGGCCCTGCAAGCAGGAAACAAAATTTATGTGCTTATCACGTGCAGCCATGTCCTCTCATTTTTAATCCTCCTCACCCACCACAGTTTCAGAGTGTCTGAAGTAATCCAAACACTAAAACTTGGTAATAAGGATAACTAAAATTCTGGACTTAATTTTTTTAAAGAATCCAAAACAAACTAAACTTTACTAGGTAAATAAGATACTCAGTGAGTATTTGTCTTTAAATTTTTTTGTTGAAATGTTAAATTTAATAGCTGTATCTTAATTTGTGGAAAATATTGGTAATAAAGAATGTTGAAGCTTAAAAAAAAAGAAACATTTATGTTCAGGTTTACCACCATCACCATCATAACTCACTGTTTTACATAGTAAGCCCTATACACATGTTTTTGTTATTTGCTGGCGTAGTAGACAATGAAATCTTGAGTCCCATCTTTGTTATGTCTTCTGCTAGTTAATTATAATATCCAGGGCTCAGGTGAATGACATTTATTCTGAAGAAGAAGGGGAAGAGGAAAACGAAGAAAAAGAAGAGAAGGAGGAGGAGAAAGAAGAGGAGGAGGGGGAGAAGAAGGAAAAAGGTTAAAATTTGAATGTAAAATATTCCAGCATTCTAAAAATAGAGAAAATGGATACCTATGAACCTATGTTTGCCAGATTTATTTAGACTTATTTTTCAGAAATAAAATGCTATATATATATATATATATAAATATTGCAATAGCAAGTGTCATGAAAAATGTGAATCAAGGAAAAACTAAGAAGATGGGAAATGGTACCCATGTCATCAATTCCAAAAATGTAATTTGTTTTAAAAACCAGTCAAAACAAAACAAAACCTGCCAACATAATGCTTTTTATCACTTGTGAATTTTATGTTATGTTCATTTGTATGTATGAATGTTATGTATATGTTATACATATTAAAATGTTATACAGACTGAAAGGTCTAATTTCAGATTTATTAAAGGATTGTCAGCATATACTACTCTTCTCTTGTGTATACAAAAAATAATAATAAAACAAAATAAATTGGTTTTGGCATTTCTTTCAAAAAGCACAAATTGGGAGATTAGGGAGGGGAATTTAAAATATACTAAGATTCCAGTTCTTGGAATTTTCACACATCATATTTTCTTAGTATAAAAAATATATATTCAAGATACATATTTATACACAAAAAAATCCAACAAAAACAAATATGTAACAGAAAGTTGATTAAGTACATGAGTCCTCCATATAATAGAATATTGTATTCATAGTTCTTAATGTAGATCTATACCAAATGTCATTGAAAATATTCACAAAAGAATATCAAGTGAAAAAAAGAAACTTATGGAACATACATGGTTGGTTAAATTTTTACAAAAATACATTCACACAAAATCTGGATAGAGATACATCTGTATATAATAATAATAATTGTGATTATCTCTGACTGATGGAGTTTTATAAAATGTTTTTCTTTACTACTTCTAATTTTTCTGCAATAGACTTGGATTTATTATATAATAAATATGCTAAGTACAAAAAAGAGTATAATATTTCCCAGTGTCCCAACCTCTAGTAAGTGAAATGACTAGGAGGAGAGAAAGTTGGTTCACACCATTGTAGAGTGGCTTCATGGCCTTTGTTTCTTAAAGTATCAGCTCTCTTGCTTTGGAAACTTGTATCTACATTAAATGCCATATGTTTTGATGGAAAACCCTTGTTGGCCTTAGTTTTTCTATAAGTGAATTGAGCTCTTTTTACCATGTAGTTTGAATGAAATTTACAATCTAAATATGGCTGCTTATAAGCATGATTTGAGGCTATGTGCATTATGATTGCATCAATATGGTCTAAACATTTTATTTATTCACTGCTGTTTCTAACTGTAAAAGACAAGAGACCAGGAAGACAGTCCGTATCCTAGCTCAAATCATGAATGGCTGAAGTGTGGCATATTTAGTATTCTGTGTCCATTAGCACTAGAACTGTGTTTTCTCTAATAGCATAACCCATTACATTTAATTTTGCATCCCTCTTAGTTAAGTTATCAGGGTATTAGAAGATTAAAAACAGTACTTGAGTCTCTGACACATTGCTATACAAACTTTTAATAAAAATTATTTTAGCATAAGAGAAAAATTAATTCATAACTGTTGACTTGTTTCAGGTTTTTCTTCTCAAGAGACTGAGCTGGTAGGCTAGGAGAGCGCTACCAGTGGTGTTTACATAAAGGAGGAAGATGTCTAATACTCAAATGCAAGTGGCAGAAGTTGCTGATCATAAGAAAGCAAATGTGAAAATGATGATTCTTCCACATATTGAGTATATACTATAGGCTAAATGCTTTAGGTATTATCTTTAAATATGACTAAAATCTTGTTTTACAGATGTGGGAACCAAAGTATATACACAGCCCAACCCAACAAACCAAGAAATGGCAGAGTGTCAATTCAAACAATTTTTGTTTGATTTCGAAGTCCCGCTTTCCATGAAACTATAATACCCCTATAATTCTACCATGCCTTTATAGTAATTTTATGCTTTTCACAGTGTTGCCACATAACAAATACTCTATTTGTTGATTAATAATGACAATCAAAAGAAGTGTTTATCACAGAAGTGTTTATCATAGATACAGAGAATGTTTTAATGGTTGCCAAATGTGAGGGGGTGTGGAGGAGTGGATGACAAAGAGGAAGGGATTAAGAAGTATAAATTGCCAGTTATAAAAACAGTCACTGAGGTGTTAAGTACAGCATAGATAATATAGTCAATAATATTGTAATAACTATGTATGGTGTCAGATGGGTACTAGGCTTATTGGGGTCATCACTTTGTAAGTTATATAACTGTCTAATCACTATGTTGAATATCTGAATCTAATATAATATTGTATTTTGGTTGTAGTTGAAAAATAAAAAAAATATTTAAAAAGAAGTGTTTATCATTATATTCACATGTGTGGCTAATGGAAATTTTTGTAACATAGAAAAATACAAAAGACATTTAATTGATGTTACTATAAATGTAAATCCTGTTTATTCTTTCTTGAAAGGTGTTGTGACACAAAACATTTAAACTTGTGTATTGGAAATAAAGTAGTCTTCTACTCAGTTTTGATCCTATTCCAAACCAAGGAACTCTTGTGCTAGGGTTTGAAACAAAACAATGAAGTGATACATAGCACTTGCTAGCCTGTGAACCACAGTCCCTTCATTCAGATGGCCTGAAGGCTTGACAAGAGGTTACTCAGCTGTTTCTTCTGGTTATCTTTTCTTGTTGGCTTGTCCTTATTATAGCTAATGCTCCCCGGATGTATCAGCTGCTAGCTCTCTTTAACCCTAGCTGGTTTCACATGCAGACCTGACTATTTTTAACAGACACTAGGGGAAAAGAAATATCTCCCAGTAGAGAAAATTGCATATCTTTTAAGTGCCATCAGTGCATGGCAATGCCATATAGACAGAGCTACCAACTGTATGATTTATTTTAAATGTTTTATTTTTAAATTTCAAAAAATATGTAAAGAATAACTCCTGAAAGAGATCAAAGATGGTAAAGTAGAAACACTGTACTTGGGTCCTTTCCTAAACACATTAAAATTACAACTAAATTATCGAACAATCACCCTGAAGAACCATCTGAAATCTAGCTGAACAGAAGTCCTATAACTAAAAATATAAAGAAGAAGCCATGTCAAGCCATGTAGAAGGGGCAGAGATGCAGAATGGGCCCCAAACATCACTGTGGCAGTTGAGAATCAGGAGTGATATCTCGGCTGCGGAGGTTCACACCAGAGGAGCAAGGGAACCCACCCCTACACCAGGATCCCCAGCCCAGAGTACTGGTGCTGGGAAGAGGAACCCCCACAACATGTGGCTGTCAAAAAAACTGGGGATTCCAACCATTTGGGTGGGACGGAAGACTGCAGGAAACCCAGACTCACAACAGCCTGTGCACAGACTCACTTGCTCGAAGGCATTCACCTTTGGCTCCAGTGGAGGGATGGTGACGTATATACAGAAACATACAGGAGGCAGACAGGTGTGTGGCTGCAGTGGGAGAACTGGAGGACAGTTGGCATTTTCCCAGTGAAGAGTCATGCTCCCATGCAGCCAACTGGCAAGCACCATCTTTCTATGTTGAGCCTGCCCCCACAGGCCAAATTTAAATCTGATTTGCCTGGTGAGTTCCACTGATTTGCCTCAGCTGCTACCCTGCCTCCACCTGACTTCCCCAATGCTGGAGGCACTTTCTCCAAGAGGAGCCAGCTCCTCCCACATTGCACTCTTTCTTGGAAAACAATCAGAGTCCACAGGCACCAGTTAGGCAGTGACTGGCCTCAGTGTGCTGTGAGACTTCTGCTGAGTAGCGCCAGGCTCAGCACTGGCACCAAACCAGAATCTGCATTCATCTGGTGACCACAACTCTTCTCTCTCTAGTGACTCCCTGAGACCTTGTCTCACCCAACTCTCATACTGCATGAGACTTTATCAGTGGCTGAACTCTAAGGAAGTCAGCAAGTAGCAGCAGGCCTCAGGGTGTTTTGGCTTTTGTGGAGCTACCCTATGTCTGGTACTGGTGGCAACTGTCGTTAGTTCACAGCTTAGCCTCTCCCATGAACCTCCAGGTTCAGCACAGGCAGCAAAGAACTGAGAATCACTTTGTAAATCCTACCAAGTAGCCCTTGGCCAGTCACAGGCATGGCTGACCTGGGCCTGCACCAGAGCCCCTTTCAAGAGCCGCAGAATTAACATACATGGAAGTTGGCTTCAGACCACAGCAGAGCACCAGCCATTTAGTCCCACAAGTGGCACAAACAAAGGGTAGTCCCAACAGACACCAGAGCCTGCTGGGAAAAATCCCACTCAGTGGGGTAAGTCTCCAGCACAGCAGCCCATAAGTTGTGGATGTGGCCAAACCCCAAAACCAATCAGCCTGAGGGTCAATCCCACCTACTGATATGCCAATAGCAATCAAGGTTCAACTTTAATAGGTGGGCACACACAACCCACACAAGAGTCGTTCCTGCAGCACCTGGCTCAGGTGACCAGGGGAATGCATGACTGGTCCCCACCCAACACCTACTACATAAGACCACCCGGCCAAGACTTGGAGACATAGCAGTTCTACCTAATACATCAAAACAAACACAGAAAGGTAGCCAAAATGAGCAAACAAAGAATTACATCCCAAATGAAAAAACGGGAGAAAATTCCAGAAAAAAAAAAAACTAAATGAAATAGGAGCAAGCAACCTGCTGCGACAGAGTTCAAAACAATGGTTATTAGGATGCTCAAGGAACTTAGTGAAAACTTCAACAAAGAGAGCAAGCATAAAAAACGACTTAGAAACCATAAAAAAAAAACTAGTCAGAAAGAAAGAATGCAACAACTGAAATGAAGAATGCACTAGAAGGAACCACCAGCAGACTAGATGAAGCAGAGGATCAAATCAGCAGTTTGAAAGACAAGGTAGTAGAAAACACCCAATTGGAACAGCAAAAAGAAAAAAAAATCCGAAAAATGAGGAGAGTTTAAGACACCTCTGGGACAACATCAAGTGTAACAACATTCACATCTTAGGGGTACCAGAAGGAGAAGAGAGAAAGCAAGAGATTGAAAACCTATTTAAAGAAATAATGACTGAAAACTTTACTAACCTCATGAATGAAATAGACATACAAATCCAAAAAGCGCAGAAGGTCCAAAACAGGATTAACCCAAAAGGGCCCAAACCTAGACACATTATAATTAAACTGGCTAAAGTAAAACACAATGAGAGAATCCTAAAAACAGCAAGAGAAAGACAACTACTAACTTATCAGGGTGCTCCCATAAGACTGTCAGCTGATTTCTCAACCAAAGCTTTGCAGGCCAGAAGAGATTGGCACAAAATGTTCAATGTGATGAAAAGCAAAGACCTATAACCAAGGGTACTCTACCCAGCAAGGCTATCATTTACAATCAAATTAGTAGTCATAATATGGGGTCTGACAATTAAGTTCGCGAACTCATCCTAGGAAAAGTGCTACAAATCTCATTGCTGAATATCACTATAGTCACTTTCAAAGTACTCCCCTTGGGAAGCTATGCACTGACGCCAGTGCCTAGTCCACCCTTAAAGCAATTTTGGAACTCTTTCTGGAATGGCCATCAGAGCTGTCGTTGCATTACCCTTGATGTCCTGAACGTCATCAAAATATCTTCCTTTCAATATTTCCTTCATCTTCAGGTAAAGAAAGAAGTCATTGGGGACCAGATGAGGTGAGTAGGGCGGGTGTTCCAATACAGTTATTTGTTTAATTGCTAAAAACTTCCTCACAGACAGTGCTGAGTGAGCTGGTGCACTATTGTGATACAAGAGCCATGAATTGTTGGCAAAAAGTTCAGGTCGTCTTTTTCATGCAGCCTTTTCTGCACTTCCAAAGAGTAAACTTGGTTAATTGTTTGTCCAGTTGGTACAAATTCATAAATACCTCTGATATAAAAAAAAGGGGGCTAGCAACATTGTTGCAACAAGTTCGTGAACTTAATTGTCACACTTTGTATAATCACGGGGATATGAAATACAGTATGGGGAATATAATCAATAATGTTGTAAATATTATGTAGGGTACCAGATGGACACTGGACTTATCAGGGGGAATCACTTCATAGATGCCTCACAAATGCACTATACATCTGAAGCTGAAGTAGAATAATATTGAATGTCAACTATATTTATGTAGATATAGAGATAGATATAGATATAGAGATCCATGGGATGTGGAGTACAGCTTAGTGAACATCGTCAGTGATATTGTAACAGCTATATATGATGTTAGAGGGATAGTAGCTTGGGGGGGGTATCATTTTTTGATGGGTTTAAATGTCTAACTATAACGTTGCTTTGTACCCCTGAAAGTAATAAAAAATATAATTTAAAAAAAACTCAAAAAAATAAAGTCAAAGGGCAGATAAAGGGATTCCTAGACAAGGAAAAGCTAAAGGAGTTTATCACCACCAAACCAGTATTACAAGAAATGTTAGAGGGACTTCTTTAAGATGGAAAAAAAATCAAAATTATGAATAATAAAATGGCAGTTGTTGCAAATCTATCAACAATTACTTTCAATGTAAATAGATTAAATGCTCCACGCAAAAGACATAGGAGGGCTGAATGGATAAGAAAACAAAACCCTTACATATGCTGCCTACAGGAGAATCATTTCAGATTGAAAGACACATAGAAACAGAAAGTAAAGGGATGGAAAAAGATTATTTCATGAAAATGGAAATAAAAATTAAAAAAAGCTTGTGTAGCAATACTTATGCCAGAGAAAACAGACTTTAAAACAAAGGTTATAAGAAGAGATAATGAATGACCCAGTAATCCCACTTCTGGGTATTTATCCAAAGAAACTCAAAATGCTACTTCAAGGGGGTATGTGCACCCATATGTTCACTGCAGCATTGTTCACAACGACTAAGATTGGAGACAGCCTGGGTTCTCTTGATGAATGAATGGATGAAGAGCAAGGGCACATATATACAACGGAATATTGCTTGGCTATGGATGGGAATGGGTTTTTGCCATCTACAGGGGCATGAATGAACCTGGAAGGTAGTATGCTGAGTGAAGTATGTCAGACAGAGAAAGACAGATGCAGTGTGATTTTGCTTATATGTGGAATCTGAAGAACAAAATGAACAAACACACAAAACAGAAACAAACTCATAGGTACAGAGAACATTTTTATGGTTGTCAGATGGGAGGGAGTTTGGGCGGGGGCATGTGAAAAAAGGAGAAAGGATTAAGAAACACAAATTGGTTGTTACACAGTAGTAGGGTATAGCATGAGAAATATAGTCAATAATATGGTAATAACTGTGTGTGGTGTCAGATGGGTACCAGATTTGTTGGGGTGATAACGTGAGGGGGTTAGGGGCAGGGTGAAAAAGGTAAAGGGATTAAAAAGTATGAATTGGTGCAACAAGAAAAAATCATTACAAAAGAGTCATCGGGATGTAAAGAACAGGGAATATAGTGAATAATACGGTAATAACTGTGTATAGTGCCAAGTGGGTACTAGACTAATCAGGGGGATCACTGCTTAAATTATATAAATGTCTAACCACTATGCTGTACACATGAAAATTAATATAAAATAGTACTGAATGTCACCAGTAATTGAAAATTTTTAAAAATGGAGAAAAAAGATGAAGGGGAATAAGAGGCTGAAATTTCCAGGTATAAAACTAGTAAGTCATGGGGATGTAATGTACAGCATAGGGAATACAGTCAATAATATTGTGATAGCATGGTGAGGTGTCATGGTTGCTGGATTAATCACGGTGATCACTTCTTTAGGTATATAAATGTTAAATGTTAAATAACCAGGGTGTATACCTAAAAGTAATATAATATTGTATGTTAGCTATATTTTTAATAAAAATCTTTAAAAAAAACCAAACACCTCTCCATGTTCCATTATCCAGCTTCAACAAAATGATGTCATGTACAGCCTTACCTATATCCACCTTCCCAAATTATTTTGTAGCATATTCCAGACAGTATTTTATTTTATGAACAAATATTTCATTTTGTAACTCTAAAAGAAAAGGACTCTTTTGGTTTTACATAACCACAATACCATGATTTTATCTTTATAAATTAATAATTCTGAATGTCATAAAATATTCGTTCATTGTTCAAATTTCCAATTATATCATTAATGACACAAATTTTTCTAGTTTGAATCAGCATCCAAACAAGTCCTACATGTAATGATTGGTTGATATATTTCTTTTAAGTTTCCATTCACCTATTGGTTTCACTCTCCACCTTTTTTTCCCTCTTTACAATTTACTTGCAGAAGGAACTTGATTGTTTGTCCTGTACAATATTGCTGATTACATTCCCATAGTATAGTTTAACATATTCCCCTTTCCCCTGAATTTACCCTCAATTGTTATTGGATCTAGAGGACTGACCAGATTCAGGTTTGATTTTTCAGAAAAAAACTCCTTAGTAGGAGGTGCTTTGTTCCTCCATCAGGAAACATTTATTATCTAGTAATCTTTCTTGTTTTGATATTAGCTGATTGATGCTCAATGCCTAGATACATTTGTTCCAAAAGGATGATTCTCCAATTCTATCATTTCTTTTTGATTTATTTGCTGGAATACCACAATAAAGAAAATCTTGCTCTTATCTATTATCTGATGATCCAGTGGTTCTCTGTTTATGAGTTTTCAAAATAATGAGTTGATTCACTAGTGTCTTCCAATGACTGACTATTTTTTATGTATCATTATGACATTATGGATTTAAACCTGTTTGATATATTTTACTCATTTGAAGGTGTTTTTTCCCTCATTTATCTTCTGATCAGCTCACCTTTGACAGTTTTTGCAAGTTGTTTTCCAAGCCTTCGACACAAAGCTAGTAATCTTTGCTAGCTTCCTTGTTATCTGATGTTACAAGAGTTTCCAAGATGATCATGTATATTTCCCATCCTGGACCTGGAATTAGCCGTTTCTCCAAGAAGTTTTCAGAAGGAAATTGGATTTTAACACCATATTCTGGGTACCGGAGGTACTCATTGCTACTGGATTCATCAGAATATCTAGGAATTGTCAGTTGAAAAAAAATTAGAACATAGGTTTGTTTGTTTTTTCTAGCAGCACCAAATATTCTCAATTTACACTAACATTTCAAATTCAGGATTAAAAGAACTTTACTTAATCTCTTCTTTCTGACATCTGGTTTTCCTTTCTCCCTTAACAAGAATCTTGCTGGTGAAGGACACTGGGTAATAGGATTATAATATCACAGAATTATACTTGTTTAAAATTATTTCCAACATTTTTTGTCCTTAGGCGTATATTTTTAAGGATGTACAGTCAAAAACTATTTTTAGAGTTACTGGGATTAGTTTCTGTGTGGTTATGCCAGCAACCCATTTAGATTCATTTATCTCATTTTAATTTCAGTTTTTAAGGATTAAATTTTTTTATTACATAAAATACTTACATGGTTTCAAAGTTAATTCTATAAAACAAGATATATTCAAATAAGTCTACCTCCTATCTCTGCTCCTTCATCCTAGTCACTTTGTCCCTTTAGGGGAGATGTCAATATTAGGGTTGTTATATATAACTATTACATACTATATTTCTTCCTTTATTGTCATCCTGGTGCTACAATTAACTATAAGCTAATGTTCACCAACAGTCTTAAATTGATATATTTCCAGTCACTTTAACTATCTGGAGGTTATTTTGTGGTAGATAACTCAGGAATAACTCATGGAATATTGAAAATAGTTTGAGTTTAGACTTGAGAAATAGTTTATCTGAACCTAAAATACTTGGCTCAAATTTTACTTTTTGGTTTACCCCAGAAGCCATAAATTGTTGCTATTGAAAATTCTTGAAAATTTGTTTTTCTTTGTTATAAACGACTTAAAAATTTTGTCAAGATGTCAAAAGAATTTACTACTCACTTTCTTTAATTATCAATAATTTCATTAGACTTTTCTCAGTGTTCTCAATCTATTTTCCCAGACATATAGTGTACTTTTTCAACATGTGCTTTCATATATATATAAAATTATTATTAGTTTCAGGTTAGAAAACAATGTAATATGTAGTTAGACATTTCACCCCTCATGAAGTGATAACCCACCTCCTCAATCTATTGCCCCTCTGACACTGTATATATCTATTACAATTCCGTTGACTCTAGACCCTATGCTGTACTCCATATCCAATAATACTCCATATATGTACTCCATATATATATATATATATATATATATATATATATAGAGAGAGAGAGAGAGAGAGAGAGAGTGTGTGTGTATATATATATATATATATATATATATACACACACACTCTCTCTCTATATATATATACACTATATATAGTGTATATATATAGAGTATATATATATATATATATTATATACATATATATGTGTGTGTGTATATATATATATATATATATATATATATATATATATATATAGTGATTATAGTTGACATACAGTATTATTCAGTTTCAGCTTCAGGTGTACAGTGAAGTGGTCAAGCATCTACACTGTCCATGAAGTGGTCTCCCTAATAAGACATGTGCCCATCTGACACCCTACAAAATCTTTACAACATTATTGATTATATACCCCAAACTGCTTTTCATATCCCCATAGCAATATTGTAGTTACCAAATTATGCTGTCTAATCCCTTCCCTCTTCTCCCTCATCCCCACTCCCTCCCATCTAGAAGCCATCATGTTTTCCTTTATAGGTATACATATCCTTAATTTTAGGAAAGTTTGTTTTTAATTATAGATTTTTTTTATATCTCTCTTTTTTCTTTTTTTGGTTTTCCTCTTTGAGGACTCTTATTATACATATGTTGTTTCTTCTTTCTCTGTCATCCATGAGGCTGGATATATCAGAGATTTCCAGAGGGCTGATATCTGAATTGCACCCATCAAAAGCTCAACGTTGAGTGAAAAATAAAATTTTAGGAAACATAGTCCAAGGATAGAAGTGATTAACACCAAGTGAGTTGAATGCATATTCTCTATGATTCAGACAATGAACAGGCTCTCTGTTCCCTGGTAATCATGTGTCCTTTATATTTATAAGTGGCCAAAATGAGAAATTACATGAAATTTACTATTGCCTTTGAGATTAAGCAGAGTTTCCAAAGTTAAGTTTACAAAGCAGTCCGAGGAAAAATTATTTATAATTCATTGCTAGGCAAAGGTTTATTTTTCCTAAGAGCTATGTTTCCTTTTCATGATGAGAGTCATAGTAACTAGATTTCTATTTTTCCCTGGCTGCTATGAATCAGGCTAATTGTGGTTCAGTCTTACAAAAATAAACATAATTATGCAGAGATACTTATTGCATGCATGTATTCTTTAACGGTGTCCCAACTTTTACTTCAAAGGTATTTAAAGTTTGGTGTCAAAGGACAAGCTTGCAGAGAAAATGTATACAAAATTTAGTTTGAATATACATTATTTTTCGGGAAAAGTCTGGACATTGTATCAGATTCTGATTCTAAAGAGATCTGTGATACAAAAGAAAATGTTAAAACTACTGCTTTTATATTATTTCATTTTATTTATAAAGCAGAATCTTCTTTATAGTTTAAGATTTATCTCTCAGTAATGTACGAAGTCTGACAATTAAGTTCATGAACTTGTTGCAACGATGTTGCTAAACTTTTTGAATATAAGAGGGATTATTCGTTATAAATTTGTACCAACTGGACAGAGAGTTAACCAAGTTTAGTATTTAGAAGTGCTGAAAAGGCTGCATGAAAAAGTTAGACCATCTGAACTTTTCGATAACAATTCATGGCTCTTGCATCACAACAATGCACCAGTTTATGGGGCACTGTCCATGAGGAGTTTTTAGCCAGTGAACAACTAACTGTATTGGAACACCCACTAGCTTCCACTGACCTGATCTGGCCCCCAAGACTTCTCTCTTTACGTGAAGATAAAGGAAATATTGAAAAGAAGACATTCTGATAACATTCAGAGAAAGAGTTCCAAAATTGCTTTGAAGGGTGAACTAGGCGTTGGCATCAGTGCATAGCTTCCCAAGGGGAGTACTTGAAACATGAACGTAGTGGTATTCAGCAATGAGGTATGTAGCTCTTTCTCTAGGATGAGTTCATGAACTTAATTGTCAGACCTCGTATTTCAAAGTAAATTGTTTACTTTTGGAATCACACTAAGTTTTTATCTTGACAAAATGTAATTAATAATGAACTGATGAATATATAGTGCAGACCCAGATCATTGAATTCAAGTCATGCTACTTACAAGCCTAGATTATATAATACAGGGGAAAAGCTAAGATCTTTTTCTACAAATATTATTAAGAGCCTGACGAAAATCCATCACCTGGGTTCACTAACTTTGGAAAGAAGACTAGCATCATTTGCAATCATTCTAAATAGTATTCTCCTGAAAATAAGTTGTGATACAAACCACTTCAATAAAGTCACTTATTATTTCTCCATAAGCTAGTTTCATTTTGTTTCTTTCTAGCTTCTCTTCCATTTTTGACATTTTGTTTTCTTGGGCATGAGAAAATGTCTTGCAGTCTTTGGTGAACATTTATCATATGTCTTTGGAGAAATACTTCCATATACTTAATCAGGAATTAAAGTCTGCAAATAGTTCCCTGACTTGATGCATAAAGACAAAATATATTGTAAGGTAGAGAGTGTTATAGAATTAAAACAAATACTAAAACTACATCAATATGTTATCTATCCCAGAAGAGTGAAGAAGTAGAACAAGGCATGCAGTATTTCTTAAATCAAAGCTGAACTAACTTGGGAGGAAAAGATTAAGCTTATGTTTGGGAATCCAAAGTATCTCAATAAAATGTGTAATTGAATGAAATCACTTATCTAGAATGCATTCATTTTGTATTTTGCCAATGATTTATTTTTAACTATTTGTGTCAATTCTTTACATCTTTTTCTTGCATACAGTACATTTGTACTTCTGTGAACAATAGATTGGCATTTAAACAAAAATACTTTTGTTCACCTTGAGAAATAAAATTAACTTCTGATTTTGAACCTATTGGAAATATGGTTTCAATTTACTTTTTCCTTGCAATAGTCTAAGAAGTTAGCTCTGAACAATTTCTTCCTGTTTTGCTATTCTTTCTGCTATTAGATTAAGCACTTTAAAATTTAGATAATTTATAATCGACTTGACATTTTAAAGTATTTAGAAAGTGGCTGATGATTAAACATTGAATACTAATAATAATATACATGATTTTCCATGACATGAATAAAAACATTTAGTGAAATTTCTGAAACCATTTGCACTTTAAGCAAATGATTACACATTTTTGGTCTGTTGAGTTATTCAATCAAGTAGAAAAAATAGTTAACTTGCAATTTGATGAACCTGAAGTAGGAGAAAATATTTGAGGTTGGAATTTGTTTATATGAATGTTTTTATAAATTGTAGAGTCAGCGTAAGTGCCTAAAGTGAATTCTGACACTGACATTTTCTTTCTCCCTGCTGATTTGATTCTCAGCGCCAATGACACTTAAGTGACCACATCATTAGGTTACATGCCATTATTAAGGTAAGCAAAATCTCACCCATTGCTCATAGTCAGACATTTGTTCTTAATTACAGGAGAGGTAGATAAACATTGATGCCCTGGTTAAATAGAAGCTGGTATGCCTTTTCTAAGCTCATTAGAGCTTATAGCTTGCCAGTTTATACACACACACACACACACACAAGGAAGTCTGAAATAAAATCTAGTTTCTGTAGTCTTTGTTTCTGTATTCTACTGATAATCTTCTAGATGGATAAATACAGCTTTAAATGTAACCCTAGATTAAAAAAGCAAAAAATACAAAAAACAAAAATGGACCAGCTTTCAGTTCACATTCTTTCACACCCACCCTCCAACCCCAACCTCTAGGTCTCATTGGGGCCATATTACTCAGTTATTTATCCCTAAATCACACAATCCCATTTCTCTACCACTGCTTATTTTCCCTAAAGGCACTCTAACCCCTGCCAAAAACAAAGGACCAAAAACAACATCAAAGAAAACCCCACAAAAGTTTTATTTAACTTCCTTTCCACCCCACCTTTCATCAAATGAATTCCTTGGAAGTCACATGTGATTAATAATGGTGGTTTTCAGTAGACTCATTGTACTAATTTAATAAAAATCAGAATCATAAAGACGGAGGATTGAACATCAACACACATTTTGTTTCTTCCCATTTTATGTTACAGTCCTAAAAAACAAAAACTGATTTTTACTAATGTGTCGTTACTACATATGAATCACTCAGAGAAAATTTACTTTAATAAACTTAACTCATTTTACAGTAGCCTCACTCAGCATTCTATTGATGTTATTTTTCAATAATATTTTGTCCTCAAATTCCATCAACCTCAATTTAAATTTATGTGCTTACTAAATAGAGTTTGGATGACTTTTCATCTCTATTTTCCACCTATTTTTTTCTGTCAGTCCCACCTCCCAAAGATAAGCCTGCATAAAGCATGAAACTGTTTTGTGATATTGATCACTTCATTGAGCTGAGGAATTAAACAAGAATATATTCCATGCCTCATTGCCTCTGAGTAACCGCGTGCACTAACAACCATCACTGAGGGTGACTCAGGATCCTGGAGACAATAGGTCACATGTGGTTCCAGGCACCACGTTAAATATTAGATCAGCTGAGTTGCTATGGACAAGCTATGCAAAATAAATCTGTCCTATAGATTTCACCTACTGTGTCAGATGTTTACAAAATTGGGTGTAAAAGATATCGCTGGGAAACAACTTAACTCCTCCTCTAATAGCTAAAATTTAAAACAACAAACACTTGCCATATAAGGCATGTTTTTTCCCATCTTGGCATCTATTTCCTTGAGGACTAAAGGGTGCATTTTCCTGTACATAAATTATAGCTTAAAGAAGCATAATGCCTGTCATATAGTAACAGTTTCATAAAATGCTATTTTTGATAGCTCTCAAAAGCCAGAAGTGTTACGCATGGTTAAATAACAATGAACATGATTCACTTCCACAGCTTTAGTTAAATAGTTGCTTAAGAATTTCAGTACTATATTTGAATTAACTTTAAGGACTATGTATTTGGACAAAATAAGGAGTTTAAGGATTTTTAATAAAGATTCAGTACATTGATGAATTTAATGAAGCTTCAATGGTTTAAAATAAATTATTTAAATAAAAATGTATTCAAAAATATTTAAGAAGTCTTTTTTTTCCCCAAGAACTAGTTAGAAAACTGTACAAATATCCAGAATCTATAATTTGCATGTTTTGCTTCTTTTCAAATTTCAAAAGTAATACACTTGTGTTGTAATAAGTGAAACAAACTAATGCAGTTCAAAAATGGGTAAAGCTAACAACCACATACCCCAGCAGCCCAAACCCTATTATCCCACCCCTCCCTGAGGTCAGTCTCTGCAGGTCCTACTGTGTATCTTTCCACGCCCTTATTTTTGCTCATACAAACACATGTGTGTTATATGCCCACTGCTGGTGACACTATGACTGAGTGATGTCACAATGTCCTCACAGTCCAGCCCAGCTCCTGTAGACACAAGCCTAGGGTTTCTTTTATGGAGTCAATCCATCTCATATTTGGTATTTCTCTTTTCCCACTGTCTTCTATTTTTCCCAGAATTATTGTCTTTTCCAAAGAGCTCCACCTTCTTATGATGTGCCCAAAGTAGGACAACTTCAGTTTTGTCATTTTTGCCTCCCACAATGTTTCAGGTTTCATTTGCTCCAGGACCCACTTGTTCATTTTTCTGTCAGCCCAGGGAATCCTCAGAGCTCTCCTCTAATACTATATTTTAAATGAATTTTTTTTTTTCTTATCAGCCTTCTTCACTATCCAACTTTTGCACTTATACATTGTAACCAGGAATCCGGGGGTGTGGATGATCTTAGCCTTGGTCTCTAATGACACATCTTTGCTCTTGGCCATCTTTCCTAATTCTTCCAATGCTGCCCTTCCAAACCTCAACCTTCTCTTGAATTCTTAGCAGTCTTCATTTGAATTGATGAATGAAACAAGGTAAGCAAAATTTTTAATAATTTCAATGTCTTTGTTGTCTGTGTTAAAGTAGTGTATTTCTTCTGTAGTCATAATTTTTGTCTTATGTTCAAACGCAGTCCTGCTTTGGCACTTTCTTCTTTCACTTTCATCAGAATTCATTTCAAATCATTGCTACTTGCTGCCATGTTGTCATCTGCATATTAAGATATTGATATTGCTTCCACCAATACATACATATAGCTACACATATAGTTATATACTGTGGGTGCCAAAAAATGTATACAAGTGGACACTTTGGTCAACATTGCTCAAGCAGTAGTTCGCCTTAATCAGAAGTGTCTGGACGCTGAGGGTAACCACTTTGAGCACCTCTTGTAACTGCAGAAGTCAAATGTGACTTGTATTCATCTTTTGTTATCAGTATATATTGAGTATTACAATTTTAATAATTTTCCTTTCTTAAAATGTGAATACATTTTTTTGCATCCTCTGTATATATCTGTATAGAGATGTGGTTTAGTCCCTTTATCCTGAAATAGAATCATAAGATACTAAATACTTACCTTTTTTAATTTAATGCACATGGACATTCCTATAAGTCAGAAGGTAGAGATCTATCCTGTTCTTCTAATTTCTGTAAGCATACATATGCACATATAATTTCATAAAAATCAAATCATAGTATTTATTATGTATCTTTATTGGTAATCTTCTCCTAATGTGGATTTTCTACTTACCACACTTTCTCACTCTAGTCTTTGTTGTCATTGCCCTTAGTTCCCCTAGTATATATCCTTTTGTAATTTTATGTAATACACGTTTTATACACTGTCATTGTTTACAAAACTGTAATATTAAATACTCTTCCCTACAGGTCAGTCTCCTCATTCAACACTTTTTGGCATACCCCCAAGTCCCAAGTCAGTTCACATAGTTTCATTATTGTTTAGTAATAATTGTTAATATTGCATAATATCCATGTATAATTTATTTAACCATTTCCATTTGGTAGACATTCATCTTGCTTACACTTTATTTTTTGCTACTTTAAACAATGCTGCAATAATTTTATTTTTTATATATTTCCCTTTATATATTCTGATGTTCTTACACCCATGAGATAGAGTCCCAAAAGCTAGATGGTTGGGCTAAAATATATGCAAATTCCTGATTTTAAAAGATATTGTCAGTTGTTTGCTAAAATGGTGGTACCCATTTACATTTCCACCACATCCATGCCATCAATAGATATCATCACTCATTTTATATTGTTATAGTCATATACATGTCATTGAGAATGGTTATAAGGCAATATCTGGTTCTTTGATAAATATCAGTAGCCTTTAACAACTAGAGATGAGAGAGAACTATGACCCCTTCCTCCAAACCTCACATCAATCTGTTATAATTAAAGCAAATTGTGAACTGAATTCTTCACATGTGTATTATTAATTAACAAGAAATCACTAAAACAGTTGAGTTGTTCCTCTAAGCTGTCTAAAGTCCTCACTCTATGTCCTTACCACACTCTGAGAACGTCTTGCTTTAAATTAAAGGTTTAGCTCAAGGGAAATGCAAGAAAATTGCTGGCAAAAAGATCTCTTGTTTGTCAATCAAGAAAGATGATAAAATCCTCCATTACGTGGTTGTAGCTCAGGAGTGGGCTGTGGTGGGATATGTAGTTATAGTCCTAGGGCTTTATTTGCTGTACAAATGTTAGGATATTGGGCTTACCATATTCTTATACCCTATTTGTGAAAGAGTGGAGGAGCCCAAACTAATCTTCCTTGCTAAACACATATCTTGATTACCACTCATTTCACCAATGAAAACTCATTTCTAATCAACAAAGGCAGAGGTGGGGATTTAGACATTGCTGTAATATTTAACATATTTTCTTTTTGTATTCACTTCTGGACTAAATTGTAAGCCTAATATGATAAACATTTACATACATACAGAGATGAAATGCCTTCCCAAAGATAATGGAATCCTTCTGAGTAACGGCATTTTGGTTGCCTTTGGTTTTGACACAGCGATGGGGGCATATTGTGGTCAGTGGAATGTGATAAGTGACATACCCATCAGTCTCACTTTGTGGGTTTAGGTCAGACACCCATATTGTGACTTGGTTGGTGTGGAGGCTGGTGTTTTACTGTATTTTTAGAATATTTAGTCTATTTAGAAAGTTTACCTAATTTTGGTTACAGTGACTAAAGTGACTAGAATAAAAATAAGATTGGCTTTTACAAAAATAAACTCTTCTAGTGTTAGAAGATGGCAGTGTTCATTCAGAGTCCTGATTCCAGTTTTGGTGCTAAGGGTTGCAAGTAAGAGTGCTCATAGAGGACAGAAAATACTTTGTGCCTGTTATTTGTAAGAACAGAATGTTCCTGAAAGGCAAAATGAAAAGTGTCATTTTTATCATGTCACTTGGTCTAGAGTAGAGATGGAAAGTAAGTTTCATTTATTTCACTACCTCTGAAGAATTGATAGTGATTGCCAGGAGCCCAGGAGCACCCCATGGAGAACAATTAGGATAGAGAGCTGGGACCCTGCTAGAAAAGATGCTTAGTGTTAGTAATAACTGCCGAGGATTAAGGGTGAGTGGAGAGGCAGGACATGTGTACCATATTTGACATTTCTAGACTAGTGGGAGGTGAGAAGGGTATGGTTAAATGCTCCATTTCTAGTTGATATTTCCTGGGTAATTTATACCGTACTTTGAATCCACTGAATCAGAAATCCCCTGTGGGCTGATGTTAAAAAAAAAAAATTCTAACATTTATAGTGTATAAACATATAAAAATGCACTTTCACAGCTATCATATATATGTATATATATATATGGGTATATATATATATATATATATATATATATATATATATACCCATATATATGTATATATATACATATATATGCTTCTTAAGCACAGTGAAAAAATAATTTTAAGGATTATAATTAAAGACTAAGAATTTTAATTAATTTTAATTTTTTAAGAATTGTGCTAGAAAATTTAGTTGAAATGAAAGCAAATTTTGCTTAGTAGTTAAATAATATATTATGAATATATTTTAAGATGGCATTTTAGTGAGGACTGAAATCACTGGGAAAATATAAAGAAATTTACATAGATGAACAAAATGCATAAATGGTAGTCTACATTCAGAGCCTGAACACCAACAAATACCTTTCCTTGCTAAATTTGTATATGTCTGGGTGGGATGAATTTTTAGACACATTGTTTTTAGAAGATTCATATTCATGTTGTAAAAGATACCTACTCATGTCTGTTTCAAAAAAAATGGACATTTTAGTTTTTCTTATTCCTTTGTAGGATTTCTTTATATATTGTGGATCTGTTGTAGTTATATGAATTCAAATATATTTTTATAGTTTGTGAATTACTTTTTAAATTTTGTTTATGGTGACGTTTGATGGCAAAAAGTTCTTAATTTTAATATAGTAAAATTTATTAATAATTTCCTATGGTTTATGGTTTATGGTTCTTTTATGTGTCTCATTTAGGATATCCTTCCTTACCTTGATGTCATAAAAATTCTCCTATATTGTCATCTAAAACTTTTACAGTTTTGTCTCCTATGTTTAAATCATTACTGCATTGGATTTTATTTTTGTATATAGTGTGAAATGGTGAATTCTCACAACACAATTACTAAAAAGTCCATTTTCCCTTCAGTGATCTCGGAGACCCAATCTTATGATTCAAGTTTTCATGTGTTTACGTCTGTGTCCAGTTCTCTATTCTTCTCTATTACTTATTTATCTATTTCTGCAGCAAAATTATACTGTCTTATTTCTCATATCTTTATAATAAGTTTTGACAGCTATAGGGCAGTCACCCCAAACACCATCATCCATTTCCCAACTTTGATCTTCTTTAGGAGTTTCTTGACTACTCTTGGATTTTGCAGTTTCATATAAATTTTAGGATCAGTTTCTCAAATTCCACAATAAACCTTGTCTTGGCTTAAGTTCCCTGGGAAACAGACTCTGAGATGAAGATTCATGTGCAGTGGTTCATGCATTTGCAATCAATATCTAAGAAGAAGTGAGATGAGCAGGATGGGGTAGAGCAAGAAGTTAAACTGTGGTACAGGTTCAACAGAGGCCTCAGTGTATATCAAAAGGAGCTCTGGAGCTGGTGGGCTGTTCAGAGATGCCCCAAATTGAGTTAAAGGGACCAGGCATTGTAACCCTAACATCTACCAAATGTTGCATGTGGACTAATGCAAAGGGAATAACATCGGGTAAGGCAGTTCACTTCAGCCAAAACTAATTCTTACAGAGAGATTCAAATGTAAACTGCCAGCAGGCAATACTCCAGGCAGCGTGGAGAATGAGAGCCATGGTGGATTTGGGGGGTGCACTACTAGAATTGAGCTCATCCACTAGAATTGAGCTCCTTTAGAATTCTACTTATTCTCTTTTCTGGGAAAGTTCACAAGAGGAAGGCTAGTGGAATTAACTATAGATTGTGGTAATTACTCAAGTAACTGCTCAGGTTACTCAAGGATGTGACTCATAATTCCCCTTCTCCACCTTTTCTAGATCCCCCTTCCCCTCCACTAGCCCCTCTGCTAGTCTAGGTGACTTACAGAAGGCATGACCCAGCCCCTTATCCCTAAAGATCTGAGACTCTGATTATCATGGCCTTCTCGAGACATGGTTCCTGCACTTATCCACTTACTGTCAAAATTGTGCAAGGGAGCTGTAAGAGATGAGATAGTGGTTCACCTAGGTGTCAAACTTGTTCTTCCTTGTCAGCATTTTATAACAGCAGCCCTACCTCCTCCCGAAGATGATCAGAATCAATTATCCCCTCTCTTTGTCTGTTTTTGTCTTGACACAAGAGATTTTCAGGGACTGGGCAGTAGCCATCGTTTAAAGTTCAATCAAACTCTGTTTTCTTAGTGGAAACACTCCCCCTCTGGGAACCAGGAGCTCTAGACCTATAGGTTTCAGAGATATATCCTGGAGGATGGCATCCCATTTTTTTAAGGTATCGTCTTTAAATTGATGCTTCAGCTGTACCTTCAAAGGGTCATTCAATAGCTCTATTAGGTCTGTATATTCTGAATAGTGTATTTTATGATAGGACCCATGGATCCCGTGGACATGTATTGATTGCGGTACCATCTTTGCTGTAAAGTGGGGCCCTTGGTCAGGACATTGTTAAGTACTATTCCATGTTCTGTGTTGTTGAAACACTGAGCCTTCAGTTATGCTGGCAAAGGTCCTGCATGCAAACTATCCCCATAATATGCATCAGTTCTAGATGAGACAAATCACTGTCCTGCAGAGGGTAAAAGTGGTCCTAATTAGTTTCCTAGAGTTACAGTAAAAAACTACCACAAACTGGGTAGCTTAAAACAACAAATTATTCTCTCACAATTCTTTAGGCTAGAAGTCTAGAATCAAGATGTTGGCAAGGCCATGTTCTCTCTCCTCACTTCTTGTGGTTGTCAGCAATCCTTTGTGTTCTTTAGTTTAATTTATGACTCCCATGTTTGCCTCTGTGTCACATGGCTGCCTTATTCCCATGCGTCCATGTCTTCACAAGGCATTCTCCTCTCTGTGTGTCTGTCTCTGTATCTCTTCTGCTCTTCTCATGAGGATACCAGTCATATGGACTAAGGTCCCACTGCACTCCAAGTCTTCTCAACTTATGAGGTCGGACAATTAAGCTCATGAATTTGTTGCTATGATTTTGCTAATCTTTTTTGATATTAGATGCATTATTCATTATGAATTTGTACCAACTGGATAAAGAGTTAACCAAGTTTACTCTTTGGTAGTGCTGAAAAGGCTGCATGAAAAAGTTAGATGAAAACGACCTGAACTTTTCTCCAACAATTCATGGCTCTTGCATCACGACAATGTACCAGCTCACATAGCACTGTCTGTGGGCAGTTTTTAGCCAGTAAACAAATAACTGTATTGGAACAGCTCCCTCTACTCACTTGGTCTGGCCCCCAATGACTTCTTTCTTTGCCCGAAGATAAAGGAAATACTGAAAGGGAGACATTTTGATCACATTCAGGACATGAAGGGTAATACGACAACAGCTCCGATGGCCATTCCAGAAAAAAAGTTCCAAAATTGCTTTGAAGGGTGGACTAGGCACTGGCGTCAGTGCATAGCTTCCCAAGGGGAGTACTTTGAATGTGAACGTAGTGATATTCAGCAATGAGATATGTAGCAGTTTTTCTAGGATGAGTTCACGAACTTAATTGTCCAATCTCATACATCTTAATTATATGTCCAAAGATCCTATTTCTAAACAAAGTCACAGTCACAAATACCAAGTGTTAGGATTTCATCATATCTTTTTTGGAGAATACAATTCAACCCACAACAGGTCCCCTGTAAGTGGCTGCTTGTTCTCCTTGAGGAATATGCTGAATTGGGCAGAGGTGGTGGCAGTCTCGGGGGGGCATTCAGGATTGCTCTGTTGCTGGAAGGTTGGAGATCTGATAGTTGCAGTAGCTCTATTAGGCTTGGTGCTTGGGAACAATTGTGGTTGGACCCATGCACAACCTCCATCACTGTCACCACAACTACCTTAGTCTTGAGCCCATTGTGCTAGCATCAAGGTGAACAATGGCAGAGCCTGGCTTAAGTCCGTTATTTACACCATTCTGTCTATTGGCTGTTTAGACTTTCTTATGTGATGAATGCTCACTGATGGGTGTTATCATGTGACTTAAAGATACTATGTAACTTAGGCTGTGTTAATGTGCTCCAGCAAAGATAACCTCATCCAACACAGCAACTGTGACTGGGGGGACCCTGTAGTTGAGTTTGTAGTGTACCACTGCCATCCACCAGGATTCATATCATTTTTGTGGAAGCCCCACAGATAAATTAAATGGGTACATGGTGGAGACCGTTGCTTCTGCACACTTTAGGACTCTACAGGTATCACTCATATCTGGCATCTATCCCTCAACTCCAAGGTCCAGTATTGTTCATAATTTACTATTTGGGCTGGAGGAAGGAGAGAACTTTCAAAGACCAACCTGGCTTTCCCCACTGAGACAGGATTTATTCTACAGATCAAGAAATGAAAGCGATGATTATGCCAAATATCAAGTATACTGTTTCAATTTTAAATTCAGGGCTGAGAGAAATAGCCACTGTCATGCATGGTGTCACGCAGGGTCTCAGCTCCCGCTCCCCACACAAGAACTCAGGATATGGCTAGGCCAAAAAGGAACACCCACGGAGCCACAGATAGGGGAGTCACACCACTACAGTCTCACTGGCAGCATCCGCCTCTCTGCAATCCACAATCCGCCCTTGCTAGCCCCCATTTGCTGCTGGCGTAGCCACGGCAGTTATATTAGTGGTCAATGGCTCACTGGTTACAGCTGACGGCCAACTAGCCACAGCTGATGGCCAGCCAATCACAGTTGATGGCCATTTACTACCAGAGCCAGCACCTTTCCACGTAAGGCTGAGAACCTGGAAACTGCTCTCCTGGCTCTGTCCACACAGCCACTGACTGGTTTCACAGACTCAGTGGACACTCTGTGAACTGAACTTAGGTTAAGATTTCTTGTATTACTTTACTTATACACATCCTCATCCTAAAAGGAGGGCCATTTGCTACTTCAGATCAACTCACGCTCAACAATCCTCAATGTGTTGGGTTTTCCTTTCCCCCACTGGTAAATGGCTTTTACTTTCTTTGAAGAAGGGCTGGGAAAATCATTGGAATGCTATGATGTTGTACTATCCTATCTCCTAGTCACCCAGCCTATGCTTAAGCCCAAAGGATCTAGGTCAGAAAAGTGTCCTTCTCTTGGGCTCCTTGGAGGATTGTATTCAGTTAAATATTTCCATAACTGCTCCTGGCTGCCGCTCTAACCTGCCTTTGCTTGTGATAGCTGTGTTCACCTCCATTCTGAGGGTGAAGACAAACCTCCTGGCCTCTATTATTTTGGGATCATCCCCATTGCTATTGATGAGAGCCATTCTGGAATGACAGTTCCAAGCATACAGAAAAGAGTTTCTCAGTGATTCTGGTGCCTGTTTCACCAGCACATTCTTTTTTTTTTTTTTTTTTTTTTTAAATTAAATTTATTGAGGTGACAATTGTTAGTAAAATTACATAGATTTCAGGTGTACAATTCTGTATTACATCATCTATAAATCCCATTGTGTGTTCATCACCCAGAGTCAGCTCTCCTTCCATCACCATATATTCGATCCCCCTTACCCTCATCTCCCACCCCCCACCCCCCACCCCCCTTACCCTCTGGTCACCAGCACATTCTTTATTGCTCTAACAAATGGAGTGTCCTCCGGCCCTCCTGTAGAATATAATCAGTTGGTAGGTTTGGGGGCCTGATATACTACCGTATAACCACATTTAAATGCCCACTTCTGTGAACTATTTGATCACTTCCTCCAATCCTTGCGAGAATTCTGGCACCTCTGCTTCACTTAATGGGTGCTATTGGTTTTTACAGCCATCTGAGAGTTATCCTAGTAGCAGTACATTAACATTGTTTCCTGGGGTCCTTGCTAAAGGATTAAACATGTAAGGTAGAAATGTGCTCCCTAATCAAAAAGCAGTCTCTTATCCAGTTTTATGATCTGACCCACTGACCCAGTACCTTCAGAATCCAGCTCTGTGTACTCTACCACCTCCTGTTGACTAGACCGGATAGCTGCACACTGCCTTCCACAGCCACCTTGGGGATTCTGTTGGAAGTTCACTGACTCTGTAGCTTAATGTAGGCAAAACTGAGTCTCTACAAGAAAGGCTTCTTTCTCTCCATTTCTTTAAGTCATCCTTGATGGTTTCTATCAGAATTTTATGATTTGCCCCATTAAAGGTTTGCATGCCCTTTGATAGGAGTATCCCTAGGTATTTTTATTTTTTTGGTCACACTGAAAACATCCCTTTTGAAACTGCTTGTTCCTGATGTAGAAATACAACTGACTTTTATGTATTGATTTTTGTATCATAAAACTTGCCAAATTTATTAAATGTCTTTATTTTTATATAATTTAGTTTAGATTTTCTACATTATGATGAAAATTACATCTGCAAAAATGAGATGTTTGGCTCTTGTTTTCCTTCCGTATTGTATTTCTTTCTTTCTTTTTCTACTTCATTGCACTAGCTAGATCCCACAGGTAATGGCTGAATAGAAGTCATGGTAGCAGGCATTCTTATCTTTCACCTGCTCTTAAAGAAAATGCCTTCAACATGACATTTTTAAGTTTTGTGTTTGCTGTACATTTTTTTGTTTGTGAGTTTTTATTTGACTTTTATAAAATTCATGAATTTATATGCTTTTCCTAATTTGCTAAAACATTTTTTTTTAAATCATGTATGGATATTGAATTTTTAAAAATGTTTTCCTGTATCTATGAAGATAATCATCTGCCTTTCTCCCTTTAATAATGTGACAAATTGTATTAATTAATTTTCTATTATGAAACCAACAGTGCATTTCTGGGACAAACTTACCTTACTCATGATATATTAACTTCTTATATATTTATGTGTACACGTGGCTAGTATTTTATTTAATTACTAATAATTTGCATTTTTGTTCAAGAGTGTGGTTGTTATGTAATTTTTATTTATTTGACTATTCTGGTCAGGTTTGAACATCAAAATGCTAGACTCATAAAATGAGATTGGATGTAGTCTCTCCTCTATTTTCTTGGAAGAGTCTTATGAAAAACTGAATTTTTTTTTTTCTTTCCTTGAATGTGTGGTAGAACTACTCTGTAAAGTTGTCTGGGTCTGATGTTTTCTTTGTGGAAAAATTTTTACTGACTTTGAATCATCTTTACTCAAGGAAAATATGTATTTCTTGGTATTTTCTGAGACACCAATTCCCTGGCAGGTGAATCATAGTACTTTTACTTTACCAAATTATACCAGCATCATTATCTATGAGAAAGAATATACTTACTGAACTTCTAACGACAGTAGCTGGAGATTACTAAGTATTTATGTTTCTATGGCAGAATTCCTGCTTTCTTGTTAGAAATCACTTCACAATTTATGTGAAGTAACAAAAAAATTATCAGTGTTGTCTATATATTTTATCAGTCTAGATTTGGAAAGTAGTGACAATAAAATAGAAGATTAATTTGCTGAATGGCAAAATTAGTGTGGCATTTATGCTGAATCAGACCAATTTTCAGATTTTGAAATCATTCTTATTTATTCTTTGGATATGTTCTTTCACATGAGGTAACTACAGCTGAACTCCATTTCTTGAACGTAGTTAAACTATAGCAGAACTAGGTTTAGATATAGAGCTATCATTTTGACTTCTGGTTTCTGGTCTGACATGTTAAGAGTTTGGAAATCACTACTTTTGTTTTCACAACAAGAAAAAAGCTGAACAAACTGAGAACTCAACAACTTTTCTTAGAGCTATCTGATAAGTGAGGTCACAGGGCAAACCACCGCCACAAAAACTAGAGAGAGGCAGACAATGAGAATCACAGCTGTGGGAGCAGAAGCCCAGGTGTAGAAGCCTACAGCTGGACACAGTTACCAGTATTCTACTTAAACTATATTTGACAAATTGCTGGAGGCTCGGTGTAGATAAACTTCATATTTTTGTAGGTTTTTACCTCTAGGAGACCCACCAGATTCACGGGGTGAAGATCAGAGGAAAATCCCCTATCACTTTTGGCAGAGGGAGGGGAAAGTAATCGTTTTGAAATACATCTAGAGCTCTCCTCTCTCCTTAACAAAGGCCAGCCTTCAAGGGAAACTATTTACCATAGCCTGACTGAACTGGGGGAAAGGAAATGTGTCACTCTGCCCCCTTCTCCCTCCCTGTCTCACCTAAGGACAGAGCAAAGGTGCGATGACTGAAAAGTTTAGAAGCACCGGCTCACTGAAAAGCTAACATCTAATCACAGTACTAGAGTGATGACCCTCCCTCCACAACTTGCCACCACATCAGTAGGGCTCCTGCATAATAGCAGTAAATCATAGCTAGAAGACCTGCAAAGCTCAGACCGTATTTAAGAAGGAGTCTCTACAGAAACTCAAATACAACAGGGATCACTAAGGGAAATAAGGACCCTAAAGGACATCTTAGCCTCTGCCACCTACACCTGCAACACTAAAAAGCCTACCTCTTAGATAAATTTGTCATTCTAATATTGCATTGAATTTGTGTGGTCACTCTAATGGTGACTCAGAGGAGCAGCTTTTGACATTGTGTTGTTTTATTCATATGTGAGGTGCTCTTAAGCCAGACCCTACATTTTTTATACAGTTCTTTCTTAACCCAGGTGCAGTATCTTCCATTTAGCTGTGCTTCATGAACACTAACGCTCGTTAATAATCAGCCACAGTTAAAGCTTCCTCAGCTCTCCCCTTGACATTGTCCATTCCATGGACATTTGACATTATCTATTCCAATTTCACACCAAAATTGGATTAACATACCCTTACTAACTTTATTCAGATTTTGATATCTATTAAGCAGCCCCAGAAACTTGTCTCTAAGCTGAATTAAACTCATTAATAGTCCTCTTACTTACTCATCTGTAGTTATCCTTGGGCACAGTGATAGGAGCGATCACTCAGAAAGAGTTTCCCAAATGCCTTGTCAAAGGGCTGAAGTTCAGACTTACAGGGACCAACAGAGCATACAATCCACAAATTACAATATAGAAGATGACGTAAGTTTAATGTGACAAAAATTACTGATTTTAACGTTTAGTAACTTCATTTTTTGAAAAGCAACATTTGAAAACATGATGCTAACATGGGGTTACTCAAAATCCTTCAACTACATTAGGAAAGGTTTGTGTAAAAGCCTCTGAAGTGTTAAGGGCAATATGATATTTTGAAACATACTAATGTGATTTTCTTCTTTTCCCTCACTTTTCCTTATTTATGAACTTCCCCTATTCCGTTCATTCCGTTCATTAGGAGAACATTAGGATGTGATGAAATATTCATAGAAAACAGTGCTCAGTGCTGACTTCTGAAACGTGATCCTAAAGCTGCCTGAAAGAGCATAACACGTAATCAGAAGAAATGGATGGAATACCTAGGCTGGGAGGTAGAGAAGGATGGAGGCAGATAAAATGGAGAATTCTGGATTTGGAAGAGAGGAACCTTTGCTCTGTGGGCATCATGCAGTACAGTGGAGCCTTAGTGAGCTGAGCCAGAGGTGCCCAGGTGCCCCCCAGTTGAGCATCTGTTGTAGGTACCTGTATGGCCCAGTAATGTCCAACAGGAGAGTGCCCTGCCGTGTCCTAGGACTGTGGGTATCTCTAAGTTACCCTATGTAGGCAACTCCCCATAAGCCCAGGGTACTCCGCAGCCCCTTAAAATAGAGGATGGGCCCAGGACACCCAAGCAGGCAGTGGTGATATGGAAAGACTTTAATGTTATTATTCAGATCCATCTTAAGAACTGTATCTGCTTTCTACCTGCTGCATCACCACAGTTGGCAGGACAAGCAGTGGTGAACCTTGGATCATGACAAAGGAATCATAATTAAATCGCCATTAAACGTTACAGACTTTTATCTCTCTGATATCTGTTTTCCTACCATTCTGTTGTGAATTAACTCTCAAAAAAAATAGCTAATGGAAATGAAATGGGAAAGAATACAGAATATCTAATATCAGAGTGGAAATATAATTTGATAGATGCAACATTACTTAATATTTAAGCACACACATCTGGAAGCCAGAATCAACAATTTCAGTTTTCTGACTTTCAGCCAACTACTCATCTGAACCTCTGTTTTCTCACTGGTGAAGTGGAGATAATACCTTCCTCAATTATTTTGACAATGAAATGGGCTAGGATATACACACGCCCACATGTATAACCACACAAAAGCCCGGTTACATCATTTTTATCTGTTAGCATTACTTTCATCCGAATTTATTGAACACATATTACTTTGAATGGCTGTAAATTGACTCCAGTGGAGACAAAATTCTAACAGACCATCAAGCAGGGGGATTCTTTTGTGTTCCTGGATCCCTCCTATTCACACACTCAAGAGTGGCTTTTCCTCACAAGAGGAGTGCAGAAAGGGAGCAGTTATAATAAACTACGGGTCTCAGATCCAGACATCTATGTTAAAAATATGCATAAGGGGTCCTCAGGCCCAGAATATCTGTGTGTAACCTCAACCCACAACGATTATCACCTTGGTCTCAAGTTTTGTATGAATAAGGAAATGAGATTTTTGTACAAAATACTTTGTGCAAAATATTTGATTGTATGGTTTTTCTCTTATTTATTCTTTTATACGATTAAGGTCTGCTTCTGGACATGCTGCTCCTCAATGTGTACTAGGTACATTGTACACCAGGAGATAGAAACCACAAACACGTCCTTTGTCCTTGGGAATCTTGCAATACAGTGGGAGACACGTACCCATCTCTTTCCAAACATGCAGCCAGCTCTGGAAAAACATGAGGTAAGGAGGTTTAAATTACTATTCAGTGCTTGGTTCCTCCTGACATACATCTTAAATCTAAGTTGCCATTTTTTAAAAAGGCACACTCTACCAATGTCCTTCCTGCAGTATATTTTCAAGGAGGTAGCAGTAAAAGATAGAAAATGTATAAGGAAGAGTAACCAGGCAGAAGACACAGAACTCAGGCCTGCATCTCTAACTTACTCACCACGTGGTTGTCAAAACCACAGCTTTGAGGGAAGAGGCAAAGAGGAAGAATGCTCTAATTTTACCAGAGCTAAAATCATGAAAGTATCTCCTTTTGAGTGGAAAAAAAAAAGAAAGGAAGGAAGGAAAGAAGGAAAGAAGGAAGGGGGAAAGGGTGGCATTGTATTTTATTGCTAATTTATAAGTGCAATTAAGGTTAAAGTCATACTTCCTTTTCACTAGAAAACACGACTGAAAGCATTATGAGCAAGAGAGTTTTGTTTGTAAAGAACTTTTCAAGATGCTGTTTTTCTCCTGGAAAATGTGGTTTATCTAATTGATGGCTGAGGAAAACCATCTTTTTAAACTTCCCACTCAGTGAGTCAGCCTGGGGTGTGTCTGCCTCACAGCATCCTGTGAGATCCAGTAATCTAAAGTGGCATGACCGACGCAGCCCCAACCTCATGCGTCAAGCAGAGCTACCAGCGCTGGGAAACCAGAAGGAGCCCAGTTTTCTAAACAGAGTGGTTAACAAAATTGCATGTTAGGAAGTGGGGTTTCATCCTTTAAAGGATCATTACCTATTTTTAAAAAGAACCTGCCGAATGGTTCCTATCAACACCCAGAAGTCTACAATTAGTAAAGTCCAGGTAATTACTCCAACTGAAGGGCAGGTATTATCGCCTTAGGGTTTCTTCATGTTTTCCTTGAAGAGAATTTCCATGCTACCAGCAGTTACATTAAGTGGAGGTGAAATAGAGAATCTAGACAAGTCATTTTCCAAACATAACTTGAGACACTGACAAAGTATTGTGAATATTGAGCCAGACAGCCTATGAAACATCAAATCCTGAGGAAAGAAATTAAACAGTAGTCTGAAAGTCTTTACAGTCTTCTTGCCTTGTACCATAACTCTCCTTTCCAAAAGAAGAGATGTGTGAATCACTGACTTAGGAGTTTTTTGGAAGAGAACAAAGAAGATAAATGGACATAATGTCAAATCTTCTCTGTTGGAAAAATTGTCCACCTTCTTTACTATAGATAGTACAGAATAAGCATTTGTCTATGAGGTGTGATCAAACAATACAGTGAATGTGAAAATTAAAAAATATACATATTACAGTAAACGATATATTTCCATTAATTCCCCTCAAAATACTCCCCCTCACTTCAAACACACTTATTCCATCATTCTTGCCACTTTCTGAAGCAGTTCTGTAAGTCCTCTTTCATGAGTGTCTTTAGTTGCGCTGTCGTTGCTGCCTCAATGTCCTGAATCATTTTGACTTTGGGGAAGAGCCAGAAGTCGCACAGTACCAGATTCAGTGAATAAGGTGGATGAGGACACACCATAATGTTTTTATTTGACAAATTGCCATATACCAGAAGCGATGTGTGGCATGGCGCATTGTCATGATGGAAAATGATTTATGGCACACTTTAAAATACACCTTCTCTCAACTGTAGCTCACACCTGACTGACTGCACCAAACAAGTTGTCACACACTGTTGTCACACACAAGTTGTCACAAACTTGTCACACACTGTTACTAAGGTTCGATGTGCCACTTCCTGTATTGAAGATCCCTGCTTTTCTGTTGGATGGCACTCGGCAGCAGCATTCACTGTATTTGGTGATCACAATGGAAAGACTCCGTGTCACACATCGCTTCTGGCATGGCAATTTCTGTCAAATAAAATCATTACAGTGTGTCCTCATCAACCTTCTTCACTGGATCTGGCACCATGTTACTTCTAACTTTTCCCCAAAGTCAAAATGACCATGAAAAGTAAGTGTTTTGAATCGATTCAAGGATATCTAGGCAGCCACCGCAGCGCAACCAAAGACACTCACGAAAGAGGGCTTCCAGAACTGTTTCAGAAAGTGGCAAGAATGATGGGATAAGTGTGTTGAAATGAGGGGGAGTATTTTTAGGGGAACTAATAGCAATGTGTCTTTTACTGTGATTTTTTTTAAATTTAAACATTTGCTGCATTTTACAACCACACCTTGTAGGTATACTAAAAGAATGTGACAGGATAGTATTTGGGATTCTTTAAAATTTATCTCATCAAACTCCCAGAGTTAGTTCATTAGGATAAGATGTAGAGGCTGCAAAATGAATGAACAAAATGCAAGTTTTACCTCAAACTATAAGGCCTTTACTCAAGTCTTCAGGGATTAATATGTGAGATGAATTAAGGTCTTGGGGAGAATGGATGGGAGACTGGATTGGTTAAGTTTCTTAACTTAAGACAGTGCATAGTGCTGTATGGAATTTTTATATTGGGAAAGCATCAATGTGTAGAGATTTACTGTAACTTCTTTAACTTACATGATTAAGCCTAAGGTAGATAGCAGTCTAGTTTCATTCTTTTGCACATGGTGTTCCTGTTTTCCCTGCACCATTTATTGAAGAGGCTTTCTTTTCTCTATTGTATGTTTTTGGATCCATTGTCAAAACTTATCTGTCCATGTTTATGTGGGTTTATTTCTGGGTTTTCAATTCTATTCCATTGGTCTGCCAATACCAATGTGTCTTTTTCTGCCAATACCATACTGTTTTGATTATTGTCACTTTGTAGTACAAGCTGAAGTCAGGGAGTTTGATACCTCTGGTCTTGTTCTTTTTTCTTAGGATTGCTTTGGCTATTTGGGGTCTTTTGCGATTCTCTACAAATCTGCTGAATTTTTGTTCTATTTCTTTAAAAAATGTGTATAGGTCCTTCACACCCTTTGCTAAGTTTATTCCTAGGTATTTTATTCTTTTTACTGCAATTGCACAAGGAATTGTTTTTTTCACTCACTTCTTTTTCTGAAATTTCATCGCTAGTATATAAAAATGCAGTGGATTTTTCTACATTGATTTCATAGCCAGCAACTTTACTGTATTCATTTATTGTTTCTAATAGCTTTTTGGTGGAGTCTTTAGAGTTTTCTAAATAAAGAATCATGTTATCTGCAAAAAGTGACAATTTAATTTCTTCATTCCCAATTTGAATGCCTTTTATTTCTTTCTCTTACCTGATTGCTCTGGCAAGGACTTCCAATACTATGTTGAATAGCAGTGGTAGTAGGGGACAACCCTGTCTTTTTCCCAAATGTAGAGTGAAAGGCTTCAGTTTTTCACTGTTAATTATGATATTAGCTGAGGGTTTGTCATATATGGCCTTTACTATGTTAAGGTATTTTCCTTCTATACCCATTTTATTAAGTGTTTTAATCATAAATGGATGTTGTATCTTGTCAAATGCTTTTTCTGCACCTATTGATATAATCGTGTGATTTTTATCTTTTATTTTGTTTATGTGGTGTACCACATTGATTGATTTGTGTATGTTGAACCATCCTTATGCCCCTGGGTATCTACCCAAAAAAATCTGAAAACATGTATCTGTAAAATGTATGTACTTCAATGTTCATTGCAGGTTTGTTTACAGTGACTAAGACATGAAAACAACCAAAGTATCCTTCGATAAATAATGGGATAAAGAAGACGTGATATAGGTATATATACAATGGAATACTACTCTGCCATAAGAAAAGATGAAATAATGCTATTTGCCACAACATGGATGGATCTCGATATTACTATGCTAAGTGAAATAAGTCAGACAGAAAACCATATGCCTTCATTCATATGTGGGATATAAAACTGAAAGCAACAAAGGAACAAGACAAACCAATAAAGAAACAAAAACTCGTAGACACAGACAACACTTTAGTAGTTACCAGAGGGTAAGGGGGGAGGAGGGATGGTAGAAGAGGGTAAAGGGGTCAAATATATGGTGACGGAAGGAGAACTGACTGTGGGTGGTGACCACACAATGTGTTATACAGATGATATATTATAGAATTGTACACTTGAAACCTATGTGATTTTACTAACCATTGTCACCCCCAATAAATTTAATTTAAAAAAGAAAAAGAAAGAGAAACAGAATAATGTAGCTAGAAGAGTAGAATTTTTGAAACAAACAAACAAACAAAAAAGATAAAAATGTATTAGACTCTGGGTAACACAAAGAGAGGGGAAATGAGCTGAAAATACAGCAAGTATATTTTTAGATAAAAAAGGTATGACAGGAAAAGATCTTAACATTGGGGTGAGTTAAATAATATGATCACAACTTCAGATTTCTAGGAACCTTATCAAGATTTGCGAACTATGTGCCTCTAGCCACTTTAGGCAGAAGTTTCAGCATGTTAGGGTGTTTATTTAGAATGATCATCACATTATAAACTTAGGAGGATTCTCCAGAGGTTGGAGCCTGAGCAAACATGTGTTTCTTGGTTCTCTGGTGTTTTCCTCACTGCTTATTCAAAACAGTATAATTTTCACTGCGCTATAGTCCAAGAACCATCACAATTATACCCCCAGGTCACGATGATCAGCTCTGGTCAGCTCCAGAGGGGAAAGTCATGGAGACAAAGGACTGACTAACGACACTGTCATGGCTACTGATAGAATTCCTTTACAATTGTGAATATCTATGAATCCTTTACACTAATTTTGGGACCTCTTCCTTAATATTTCCAAAAAGCATTATAATTGCAAATTCTCTGCTTTTTTCCCCTATCTTTTAAATTTCAGCTTTATTGAGGTATATTGATATATAAAATTACAAATATTTAAAGCATGCATTGTAGTGATTTGATATATGTATACATTGTGAAAAGATTCCAGCCATCTAATTAACACATCCATCACCTCATTTAAGTTCTTATATAATAGCAAAGAACAATTGTAATTTGAAATTAATAACACAATACCATTTACAATAATACCCCCAAAATTGAAACCCTTACATGTAAAACTCAGAAAATATGTACAGAATCTCTAAACAAAAATGTTATAAAACTCTAATGAAAGAAATCAAAGATGATTTAAATAAATGGAAATATAGCTATGGACAGAAAGATTCAATATTGTTAAGATGTCAGTTCTTACCAGCTCAGCTTATATACTGGATTTTGCCATGTATAATTGTGGGGACAGAGCCAGGAGTGCAGTTTCCAGGCTCTCGGCCTCACGTGGGAAGGTGCTGGCTCAGGTAGTAAATAGCCATCAACTATGATTGGATGGCCATCAGCTGTGGCTAGATGAACGTCAGCTGTAACCAGTGAGCCATTGGCCACTAATATAACTGCTGTGGCTACGCTAGCAGAAAAATGGGGGCTAGCGAGAAGATGGTGGCTGAGCCTGCAAGCGGTGCAGTGAGGGTTGCGAACAGTGTGGCTCCTACTTCCTGTGTCTCCAACCCAGCTGCCAGCAACAGTATAGTGGTATGACTCCCCTATCTATGGCTCCGTGGGTGTTCCTTTTTGGCCTCACCATGTACTTCGTTCTTTTGTGGGGAGCGGGACTAGAAATCCCAGAAGAGACCCTGCCTGTCACCCTGCATGACAAATGGCACAGCAAGCAGGGTCTCCTGCATAACAATAATGCTCACTTTATTGCCCAAATTTGTGAGGGAAAAATAAGGATGCACATTATACATGGGTAGTACTAGTTTTTATCTATATAAATATTTTTAATTATTTTATTTATGGTTACGAGTTAAAAGTGTAACTCTAGAAATCAATAATGATATCCACATGGAATGCAATAATTGATTTTGTTGAACTTACGATAAACTTGCAATGACGAAGAGTTCTTGACCTTCTGTGATTCATAAAAAATATATATAAATATCATAAATTTGTTACTGGTACATAAATTTCCTGGTAAATTGTATCTGTTCTTATGTTTTGTAATTATCTGATACATAAAATTTCTTGTACCATAATATATTAAAAAATAAATGCTAAAATTCCTTTACAATAAAAAAACAAGTACCTAAATGTAAACAAATAAAATTTTGAATTAAAAAATTAAAATGAAATATTTTTTCCCATGAAAGTTTGGGCCAAAAATGTGGGTGTGCATTGTACAGGGGAGTGCATTATACACAGCAAAATATGGTATTCATTGTAATTGCAATCAAAATCCCATCAAGCTATTTTGTGGATATAGACAATCTGTTTCTAAAGTTTATATGGAAAAGCAAAAGACCCAGACTGGTCAACATAATACTGGAGAAGAACAAAGTCACTATCTAACCTAAGAGTTATTACAAAGCTAAAGTAATTAAGTCAGCATTGTACTGACGAAAGAATGGACATACAAATCACTAGTAAAATATAAAGAGACCAGAAATAAGCCAACATGGAAATAGTCAACTGACCTTTGACAAAAAAAGCAGACAATTGAATAAAAAAAAGGATACTCTTTTCAACAAAATGTGCTAAAACAATTGAACATCTATATGCAAAAATAAGTATTTATAGACACAGACCTTGCATCTTTCACTGAAAATTAACTAAAAATGTATTGTAAATCTAAATATAAATCACAATACATAAAACTTCTAGAAGAAAACAGAGGAGAAAATTTCAGAGACCTTGGGCTTGGTGATGAGTTTTTAGATACAGCACAAAAACCTCAATCCATGAAAGAAAATGCTGTCTTTATTAAAATTTAAAACTTCTGTTCTGTGAAAGACAATTTTAAAATAATCAAAAGAAAAGCCACAGACTGGAAGAAAATATTTGAAAACACATATCTGATAAAGGACTTGTTTCCAAAATACACAAAGAACTCTTAAAACTCAACAATAAGAAAACAAAATCCCAATTAAGAAATGGGCAAAGGATCTGAACAAACACCTCATCAAAGAAGACATACAAATGGCAAATAAACATATGAAAATATTTTCAACATCATATGTGATTAAGAAATTGCAAGTGAAAACAACAATGAAATATCACTACATACCTATTAGAAGCTAAAATTTAAACAAATGAGCAATACCAAATTCCAACAATATTTATGAGAATGCAGAACAAAAGAAATTCTCCTTTCTTCCTATTGGAAATGGAAAATGGTACACATATTTTGGAAGACAGTTTGGCAGTTTTATGCAATGCGAAACGTAGTCTTACAATCCAGTCCAGCAATCATGCTCCTAGGTATTTATTTAGATCATATCCAGTTTAGTTGAAAACTTATTTCTACATAAACTTGCCTGTTTGTGTTTATTGCAATCTTATTAATAATTATCAAAAGTTGCAAGATATCCTTCAATAGATGAATGGATAAATAAACTGTGGTACATCTATACAATTAAATATTAATATTATTCAGCAATAAAAAGAAGTAAGCTATCAAGCCATTGTATGACATTCTGGAAAAGGCGTAACTGTAGAGGCAGTAAATGATCAGTAATTGCCAAAGGTTCTGGGATAGGGTAAGGCGAGAGGATTTTTTAGGGCAATAAAACTGTTTTGTGTGATACTATTATAACGTATATATGACTATGCATTTATCAAAATCCATGGAACT
Organism: Rhinolophus sinicus; assembly: GCF_057876585.1. Lineage (NCBI taxonomy): Eukaryota > Metazoa > Chordata > Mammalia > Chiroptera > Rhinolophidae > Rhinolophus > Rhinolophus sinicus. Next base: position 51,842,232 of record NC_142504.1, on the reverse strand, counting down.
TTATAGCACAAAGAGTGAACATTAATATATGAAATGTTTTAAAAATATTTAGGAGGTTTGGGAATACCAGGAAGAAATTCAGACTATGACATAAGCATCTGACTGTATTAAAATAAGAAAAAACAGAACAAAAATACCTCACTGCATGGGTAGAGCGGAAATGTACTGATCTAAGTAACTTCAGTACTAAGTGGATTCTGTAAGACTCAAGGCAAAAGGAACCAGACATAAGACTATTTTAGTTGATAAAGTTATTTCCCACTGGGTTTTGAATTAACAATTCTGATACTGGTACCCATATATACTGGAATTTAACTATTGAGTAAATGGATGGCAGACGGTAGGAGCCAGATTTTTCACAGTTGGAATGGGCGTTCACAGATAAGTAATTAGAGGATCTGCGTGATCCATGTGATAATGGATTAGAGTTGGAGACATCAGAATAAACTCACGTTTAACTTAGTATAAATACAGATAGTTACATATAGAAACACTTACAGATATGTATTGATATAGATACACAGGTTAGTACACATACATATATATCTGTACTCTTTTAGCTGAGAGGCCCCAAAAGAAATAATAACCCACTATCAACAAGGACACCTAATGACCAGATCTTGGTTTCTAATACCATTTTCCAATAAAAGGAAGCAGGGCTTGTTAGAGAAATGACTGAATCTTGGACTGGGAAAGGAAGTATACAAGATGAGCTTGAAGCATTTTGTAGAGGCAGAAAGAAAAGAAATGCTAAAAAAAAGAACCAAGAAAAAAAAAGCAAGCAAGCAAGCAGGAAAGAAAGAAAGCAAGCAAGAAAGAAAAAGGTAGGAAGAAGAGAAGAGAAGAGAAGAGAAGAGAAGAGAAGAGAAGAGAAGAGAAGAGAAGAGAAGAGAAGAGAAGAGAAGAGAAGAGAAGAGAAGAGAAGAGAAGAGAAGAGAAAAAAAAAACCCAAAACACACACATTAATGTCAAAGGTGTACACGAGCCAACTGAAAGAGTTACCAACGGCCAAAATTGTAACAATTTGAGCAACAACGTTAAAAAGTAGTATTGTATTATAACCCAAAGTATAAAAAAAATGAGTCCAAACTGATACAAATACATGATGAAATAAATGTGGGAGAAGAGACAAATCTCCCATTCAAAAGAATTCCAAATAATATATGAAGGTACTCCACCCTCAAGGAAGAAGAGTATATCTTCCCACTCCTTAGGTCTGGGCTGTGCATAGAAACTGCCTTCCAAGGAGGATAGTATGAAAAGGGGGGAAGGGAGTAACTACAGTGCAGGCTGACAAACGCTACCTCAGCCAGATCAAGGTCAACATCAATAGCCATAAATCATACTGATAATAAGCACCTTCCATATGATGTGATGAAAATAACACTACCTCTGATGTTTTCCTCCCAATATGAGAAAAACATCAGATACATTCCTGTTGTGGGTATCCTACAAAATATAATACTTGAGCAGTATGCCTCAAAATTCCAAATTATCAAAAACAGAAAAATCTGAGAAACTGCCACAGCCAAGAGATGCCTAAGGAGACATGACAACTAAATGCAATGCACTATCCTGGATGGGACCCTGGAAGAGAAAAAAGACATACATATAAATTAAGGAAACCTGAATACACTACAGACATTACTTAATAAGAATGTATCAATATTTGTTCCTTAATTGCAACAAATATACCACCCTCACGCAAAATGTTAATAATAGGTAAAACTGGTTGGAGGGTATATAGGGAACCCTCTGTATTCTGTGATTATTTTTTCTGTAAGTCTAAAAGTATTCTAAGAAAAGAAAAGCCTATTTAAATACCAGAACCCAAGTATACAGCTCTTGTGCTGGGGGTTCCTTTTGTTCAAATCCTGGAAAGTCCCTACACCCACTTCCTGTGTTGGATTCCCTGTGTCCTGGATCCTGTGTCCTTCCTCTATCCTAGTTTATACCCTCACCTTGTTGGATTTTATTGCCCAATACATTTCTGATGAAAAGTGAAGGACAGTAAATGTTTCAAAATGTGCATGTTTCAAAATATCATTATTCTACACTTACCCTTGATTGGTCATGTGGATATGTATAGAATCCTAGGTTGGATATCACTTGTTACAATTTTACCAGCATTTGTCCCTTGTGTTCATACTTCCAAAGTTGCAGCTAAGAACTTTGAAATCATCCTAATTCTGGATCCTTTGAATTTTACCTCCTTTAGCTCATTAGAAGATTTAGGGATCTATTTTATCCACTCCTGCTTGTGAGTCGTTTTTCATTTATTGTAACAGGTACTTGAATGACCCTCTAAATCTGGAAATTCATGTATTTCAATTATGGCACAATATCTTCCATAGCTTCTATCTTCTATCATTTCTTTGATATTCCATCTCACTCTCTCCTTTGTCCATTTATTCTTCTGGAACTCCATTATTCTGATGTTGCACTTCCTGGGTTGCTCTTGTAATCTGAATTGTCTTTGTTTTCCTTCTCTTTGTCTTTTTGTTGTACATTCTGTGCAATTTCCTCAGCTTCATCTTCCAACCCTCTGTTAATTAAAAAAAGTGATATTCTAGTGTATTACTGGAAATTATGTAAATATAAACATGGAAGGATATATAATATATATATAACCTGCTAATATATATATATATATATATATATATATATATATATATACACACATAATCTAATGCATATGTGTGTATTTATATGTAAAACTTTCTTCCTCATTCCATTCTCTTTCTCACTCTGTTTTTCCCTCTTTTTCCCTCTCTTTTTCTTTTCTTTGCTCATTTTCATCCCCTTTCTTTGATTCCACCTCCCTTTTTTTGTTTTATCCATGCCTTTTTCTTTTTAATGATTTTCTTTTTATTCTCTGATTTTGCTTCCTACTTCTTTTGTTCTTTGTTTCTGCCCTTCTTCCTGTTTCTCCCTTTGTTTTTGTTCTGTTTCTTCCATTTCCCTTTCTCTTTTTCTCCCATCACTCTTTTTCTTCTCCTTTTTTTCGTTCCCATATCTGTTGCTCCTCCTCCATCTGTCTCTGTCTCCCTTCCTCTTTCAATTTCTCTACTTTACTTGATTTATCTCTTCTCTTCCCACTAGATATATACCCTCATTCTCTCTTTCTCTCTCCCCCCCCAACTGTATTCTCTGTCTCCCCTTCTATGTTTCTCTGTACCTGACTCCCCTTTTATTATTCTCTCTCTCCCCATCCCTACTTCCATTCTACTCTCTATTCACACTTTCTATATTGCTTTTTCTCTGTATTATGCTTTTTTTTAAATTAAAGTTTATTGGGGTCACAATTGCTAGTAAAGTTACATAGATTTCAGGTGTATAATTCTGTAATACATCATTTATATATCTCTTTGTGTGTTCACCACCCAGAGTCATAAAAACCACAATGAGATATTACCTCACCCCAGTCAGAATGGCTATCATCAACAAGACAAATAATAACAAGTGTTGGAGAGGCTGTGGAGAAAAAGGAACCCTCATACACTGTTGGTGGGAATGCAGACTGGTGCAGCTGTTATGGAAGACAGTGTGGAGATTCCTCAAAAAATTACGAATAGAATTACCATATGACCCAGCAATCCCTCTCCTGGGTATCTACCCAAAAAATCTGAAAACATTTATCCATAAAGATATATGTGCTCCGATGTTCATTGCAGCTTTATTTACAGTGGCCAAGACATGGAAACAACCAAAGTGTCCTTCGATAGATGATTGAATAAAGGAGATGTGGTATATATACACAATGGAATACTATTCTGCCATAAGAAAATATGTATTATGCTTTTATATCCAAAATATCTTAGTTGTTTTGATATCTCTAAAAATACATATAGCATCTATGGTTTGTTTTATAGATGCAATATAGTCTTATCTTTGAGGATATTACAATGTTATTTGGAGTTTTTTCCCCATGGGCATTCTATTTTGCCTATGCTATGCCATATTTATTTTTTCCATTTCCTTTTTGGTTTGAATGTATGTTTTTCACATTAGATGCCTTCTGGTGCTACTTGGCAGTTTATTTATGTCCATTTATACTTAATAATTTTAGTTAAAAAGTAATTGAAAGCTGTGTGCAAGGGTTGGATTTGTTAACTAGTGGATTTCACTGTAGGGTGACTGAGCAAGATTTTACCAGTGTTTTAGGGCATCTACAATGTCAATATCTGTAAGAATTTTTAATTTTTCTAGTCAGAAAGGAATCCTCCCTACAAATAAATCCTTCATTCCTTTGTGCACAGCGTATAAGCCAGATAATAAATTCTGGCATCTAGTCAAGAAGACCTGTGGGTTTCTCCACTTATGTTGACTTTCATTTAAAGTTCCCATTTTCTGTATAGAAACTCCCTTTCATCTCAATGGTAATTGAAAAATAAAAAGAAAACAGAAAAAAAAAAATCTCTCCACTGTGCCTTGGGTCCACAGATTCAAAACCTATCTGGTTCATTCTTTCCAAAGAATAAATATTCAATTTCCTGCTAAGTTGAAAGACACTGTTTTAGCTTGGATTCTTCCCAGAAAAACTTGAGACTAAGGCATAAATAAAAGGTTTAGAAAACAAAAATGTTCAGGGAATCAGGCAGGAAAGATGGGAGAACAATAAGCAAGAATGAAAATATAAATTGGACAACTACTACCAAAAAAAAACATGTCCAATATACCAAGGTTAGACTGAGTGATGAATTTTTTATAACATTTGTATAATAATTCCAATGTTAAAAATGTCTCAGAATATAAAAATATGAAATTTTCCTATTTATTTCAAGATGGACAGAAATGAAACTGGATATTAAAGAATGAAACTATGGTCATGTAAGGATTTATAACCAGAATGCAAGGATGGTTTAAAATTAGGAAATCACACTGTTGGTGGGAATGCAGATTGGTGCAGCCTCTATGGAAGGCAGTGTGGAGGTTCCTCAAAAAATTATGAATAGAATTACTGTATGACCCAGCAATCCCTCTCCTGGGTATCTACCCAAAAAATCTGAAAACATTTATACATAAAGACTCGTGTGCTCCAATGTTCATTGCAGCTTTATTTACGGTGGCCAAGACATGGAAACAACCAAAATGTCCTTCAATAGATGAATGGATAAAGAAGTTGTGGTATATATACACAATGGAATACTATTAGGTGGTAAGAAAAGATGATATAGGACCATTTGTGACAACATGGATGGTTCTTGAGATTATAATGCTAAGCAAAATAAGTCAGACAGAAAAAGCAGAGAACCATATGATTTCACTGATATGTGGTATATAAACCAAAAACAACATAAGAACAAGACAAACAAATGAGAAACAAAAACTCATAGACACAGGCAATAGTTTAGTGGTTACCAGAGGTTAATGGGGTACGGGGTAGGAGATGAGGATAAAGGGGATCAAATATATGGTGATGGAAGGAGAACTGACTCTGGGTGATGAACACACAATGGGATTTATAGATGATGTAATACAGAATTGAAAACCTGAAATCTATGTAACTTTACTAACAATTGTCACCCAATAAACTTTAATTTAAAAAAAAATCAGGAAATCAGCAGAAAGTGTTAGTCAATCAAGAGTCTAAAAGATCTTTGATAAAATATCCATTTCTTTTATAAACTTCATAAACTAGGAATGGAGAGCTCATTCCTTAACATGATAAAGAACCATTCTTAAGCCAATCAACATGGAATATCACCCTTAACAATAAAACATTGGATGCATTCCCCCTAAAGGGAAGAACAAGATACAAATGCAGCCCATGACCACAGCTTAATTTTGGTCTGGAAATACAGAAGAGCTCATGGATTCTTAATCACTGTGAAGGTGGCATTAGAAGGTAACCACCTACAAATGTCAACTCCTTCTGATTATGTAATTACATTGTTGCTGAGGAGCTCTATTTTCATTGAAGCAAATTCTGTGACCTCTCCAGGGCTTTCTAAAAGTACAAAGGGAAAGGGTGAGAGCGTTCTCAGAACACTCAGGAATTTAGCAAAGTGCTATTTACAGAATAAAGTGGGAGGTCTTCATGTGTCAAGAGTGAGAGGCTAGCCTCAGTCATTCCATGATAGTTGGCTTTAAACACACATTCCAGACACTCCCCAGGCCCTATTGGGAACATTATAGCCATCCCCATGTGATAGAAAAACATTCTTTATTAAAGTTGTGACTACTTGTAGATAGTTTTCATGGATGCTTGAAAGTCTTAGGAGAATTTTTGAGAGTAGAATCATAAAATCCCAGTGCCCCTTTCCATAGATTTAAATATAAGATGTCAACCAAATGGAAAAAAGGTTTGAGAACTACTATCCATAGTGGACAGATCTTGAGATCTTTGGTTAGGAGCTCTGGGTTCAAGACCATTCCTTATTTGTTGTCTAATGTTGGATAAGTAAATTATACCCCTTTCTCAGATGAGTTGTCAGACAGGCTAATATCTGCCTCACAAAATTTCTAGTAACAAATAGGAAGAAAAAGCTCCTCTAACTGAAACCCCATATGCTAATATTTCTGGGGGGGAAAAAAAAAAAAAAAAAAAACCAGGATGCTTTTCAGCTGAAATGTTTTATCCTTTGTCACCACCAATGCTTTTCAATCATATGCTAGGCCTGAGTCAGAGCTGGGACTACTGAGGCTACAGTATAAGGCCACAGGGGCTCTGCCTACCTGGATGAACAAAGATCTACAAATTAAGGAGGAAGATATTTGGTTTCAGCAATAAATCAAAAGGCAAAATGATTTTGTATAGGTGGATACAATGACAGCCAAACACAGGTTGGGCCCATGCTAGATTTTTTTTCCATAAGGTTCAACAAATCTTAGAGGCATAATGATAATGACTACCATCATTTATTGGAGTGGTATATATGTGTAAGGACTTTTAGCTTCAGGATCCAACCCTTTCAATTCTGAATTTCATGCTCTGAAACCCTGGTAAGTCCTTATTATCCACTGCAATTGAGAAGTATAGGCAGAACACATGTTATGTGGCTATGTCGTCAGTAGACCTCTTCATAGAGAATACTAAAGAAGCATGAAGCTTGGAATAGTTCCAGTTAAGTATATCCAAAAAATTCTATTTTGAATATGAGACTATTTTCATACATTAACATTAATATTTGTTTTCCCATCTTAGCAACTATTTCCAAATCAGCAAACTCATTTCCAAACTCTAATCACAGTAGCAAAATTTAAGAAGCTTAAGCCAAAGTTCAAAACATATAATATGAGATACTTACTTAAGAAGAAAATTTTTATAGAGCGGGTTTAATTAGTACTGTCTTGGTTGATACACTGGATCCTGGAGGCCTCTGTGGCTTAGGTAACAATTTCTATTTAATGGTCATCTTTACTCAAGGTACAGTGCATCTGGTCTTTTAACAATGCAGAATAGAAAATGATCAATCAACACTTGCTGTAGAGTGGCCAGGGCAAACAATATGAAATGCCTCTAAGATATTAAGCAATTTTACTGTAAGGATCAGGTTGAATAAACAAACTGCCAAGATCAATTAAGTTAACACATAATAAATAGCATCAAGCTTTGTGTAGTTTTATTAAAATTAAAGTCTAGGACCACATTTGCATCAAATTTAAAATTTTTACACATTTGGCCATTGCCTAGTTTGCTTTGCTTTATAGAGACATAGATCATATTTCACTTTGCTATAATGACTTTTAAAAATCAATATACATACACATTTAGTAATATGCTATCCACTCTTTGTAAATATTATTTTATATTGTTCTAATGAAGTAAGTGAAATTACTCCATCATATTTTCAGCATTAACGTTCCTCTGAAAGGAATGTTAACTTTAATTTTAACTTTTAAATGCTTCATCTGAATGGGTTTTGTTTGGTTGTTGTTGTTTTTTACATAGTTCTTCCACTGTGTATTAAATATTTCAGAAATTTTCTCATATAATAATAAATGAGGTATTATCTTACTTTGGAAGACTGAGTAAGTATCTAAATATTCATTTTGAGCCCTCTAAAATTATTTTAAATTTAATGATACTTTTAAGTGGTTAAATTCAAATATGAAATGAGTGCTACTCAAAACAAAGCCATTGGAGTTTGTGTACATCTGTAGAAATAAAATACTCGTAAGTTAAAATATTTTTCTTTATTTTTGCTCAGATTTTTAAAATTACCCCCTGCAAAAAAAGAAAAAATGCTTCATGTTATCTTTATGATAATTCTACAATAAGTGTATTTTCTTTGAATTCTGGGTACATTCTATTCTTTAACCAATTTTAAATAAGAATATCACAAATATCAGCATTAACTCAACTTGCCGTGAATTCAGATGTTTCTCAATGTTTTCCAGAAATTTCATTCCAAGTATAGACTCTTGTGTCTTAAGGGTTTTCTCCACCACAATTTATAGCAGACAGACCATTCAACACCATCAACAAAATGCTGCCTCCCTTCTTAGGAAAAAAACAAAAACAAAAACAAAAATCCTTAGCATTGAGGGTCATTAATTTTTTTACACCGAACATTAATTTTGATTGAATCAGTCCATTATTTGTTTTCACTAGCCTCAGACCATGTGCAAAATCAAAGCTTAACACTGTAACTATACGATTACTGAATGTGTTGTGACTAATGAAACTTCACAAAGATGACCACCATCCAAGGCCTGACTTTCCAGATGAAAAATGCTTTTTGGGTTTTTTTCCCCATTGGAATGAAACATTATTAGTTCACTAAATACTAACTGCTGGCACTCAATATTCTTCACATCCTTTTCAGGTCTTTTCTTATACTGCCAGGGCCAGAAGCCTGGGAGGTATACTTCCTAGACTCCCTTGCCTACAGTGTTTTGAATTTGTTCAGGATTCCACCAATGAGATAATTATATCTTCTTTTTTCTTTTCTTTTCTTTTCTTTTCTTTTCTTTTCTTTTCTTTTCTTTTCTTTTCTTTTCTTTTCTTTTCTTTTCTTTTCTTTTCTTTTCTTTTCTTTTCTTTTCTTTTCTTTTCTTTTCTTTTCTTTCTTTCTTTCTTTCTTTCTTTTTTTTTTTTTTTTTTTCCCTAGATGGAAGGAGATCTGATTCTGGGTGGTGAACACACAAAGTGATATATAAATGATGTATTATAGAATTGTACACTTGAAACCTATGTAATTTTACTAACCATTGTCACCCCAATAAGTGGTTAATCTACATGGTGGAATTACATGGTCATGTGAGGCTGGAAGCTGGCTGAGGTAGATGGTTTAGCCATGATTGCTCAAGAAAGGAAACCAATTTGGACTTCATTCCCACCATCTCATCTTTCCAAAACACTTCCTCCTTAAGGATTAAACAGTGTTCCTTTTTTCAACATTTGAAAAGCTAGGATATCCATGGGGGAAAAAAACACTACTACACCCAGCCTCTTTCATTCCAGCCATCCTGAAGCCTATCGTGTCTGTTTGCCAAAGGCACTTTATTTTAACACGGGCTGCTTTTGCAGAGGCTGACTCTTTTTTGAAGTTAGTTGTTGCCATACTTGACTCCATTCCCCTCAGTATAGATTCTGGGTCCTATTTTTCACTCTCACACTTGTACCACTACCTTCCATGGAGAAAGGCTACTTTGTATTATTGAGAGATAACAGGATCCTCTTACATCCTTCTCTTCTTCCTCCCCCAAATATCTTGACCTAGGTCTTGCCTGACTCCAGATGTTAGGAATGAAAGACGTTTTAAGTAGTTCAAGGTAGAAAAACAGTGTAGATAACAACTGTGTTAACCTTCTCCTACTCTCACAGGGCAACTATTCCTGAAGGCATTAGGAACCAAATACAAAGGCAGTCTCCTTGGGAGGAGGAGAGAAGCCTCAGCAAGATTATGTCTAGCTCTGACACCAGTCTCAAGGTCTAGAAGCCTGGAGACAGAGAGTCTAGGTTTACTGGGGAGAAAAGAATGGCCGCTATCAAGAAACTGGTACTTAAGAAATGGTTTTGCTAGAGATCTGGACTTTTATTAGGAGTTCTTAAGATGTGAGCTCCAATGAAATTTTGTCAGATATTGGTAGAAATCATGGAGACAAAAGGCTAACCTCAAAACAAACAAACACCATTAGCATGGACTATTGTCTTTTTTCAAGGACAGTTTTGCTAAAAGCCTTAGCCATTCAGACGTGGGAAGGAAACCTGTCTTATTTAGCTGTTTGTAGGTCATTACCCTGATTGGAGTCTCCAGTCTCCTGGGCCAGTCTTTAGATCCTGGCCTGGATTTTGGCAGTTGGAGGGCTGGCTATTTGGAAGGAAGTGAGGAAGAAGGTCATGGCTGTACACATAGTCTCAAAATTGGTCTTCTTAAGAACTCATCGATTGCTTGCTCAGTCTCCCACTGAACCCTGGAGAAAGCCTGTGGTCTTTAAACTGGCTTTCCCCCAAAGCAAACTGGTTTCCCTGCCCTTGAGCAGGTCATGTTCATTTGGAACTTTGTTCTGTTTCTCTTGCTGTTCCCCTATCCCCTTGAATCTGGTTTTCCTCTACCCTTCTCCAAATCTTCTCCATTCTGCTTCTTTGAATACTTGGCTTCCTCTACACTGGATCACAATATTTTTTATATATTTTTTTTATAGCACTTGCAAATACCAAAAGAAGAGGTACAGAATGTCTAAGGTTAATTATCTATTGTCTATGTGTATCTTGGGTCTACAAGTGGCTTTTAAATCCTTAGAAGCTATAGGCACTGGCTTACATTTATGTTCCTATTAATAAGGCAAAACAGATTAAATTTATCTTCACGAAGTCTAAAAGCCATTGCCAGCCTACTTGTGAATATTTTTGTAGCTCATGAATCATAGTTTTTCTTTGCATATCCACATTTATGCTATGGTATGCTTATATGTTGATCAAAACACATGCTCTGTGTGCAAAGAGAAAGCAACAATTTTCTTGTTATAACATACAAAGTTGGCACTATGGGTGTCATGCTAATTTGTTTGAATGGAAAATTACAAGCATAGATAAAGAATCTTGATTAATAGATTTTTCATTATTAACAGATGTTAATCCTCTGTTAGTAATTGGCAATAAAATCTGCTGTGTTCTTGTAGGCATTTTAGGTGACAGACAATATGCTGAATAGTTTGCTGCCTGATTTACATCCGATTTATATTGTTACCTTGAGGTCTCCCCTGATTGCACTGAGATCCAGTTTTCTTCCAGGAAAACATTTGTAACAGTGAGCTTTTAACAAAAGTAGGTGCTTTAAATAAAATGCTAATTGTAAAATATTAGATATTATAGAAACATGTGAAGAGTTGAAAGCAGCCTTCCCCTCAACCCCGCCCCAGGGGTAACTACTATGAACAATTTGGCACAAGGGCTGACAAACTAAAGCTTGTCACCTGTTTTTGTAAATAAATTTTATGGGAACACAGCCACAGGCATTCATTTCTGTATTGTCAAGGGCTGCTTTTGCACTACAACAGTGAAGCTGAGTAGTTGTGATAGAGACTGCATGGCCAGTAAAACCTGAAATATATACCATCTGGACCTTTATAGAAAAAGTTTGCTGACTCCTGATTTAATGGGGGCATATTCACTTCCAGAGTTTCTACGTATGTACAAATGCTTTTAAAAAAATCTTAAAGAAATGTAACATGCGTACTAAACTGCACAAATGTAATTGTACAGTTTGATGAATTTCCACAAAGTGGAAATAACCAAATAACTAGCACCCAGTTCAAGAAATAGAAGATTACTAGAACCTTAGAAGTCTCCCTCATGCTCCTTTCCTGTCACTATCTTTCCTTAAAGGTAACTTTACTCTGCTTTCTATAGGTTATTTTTGTCTGTTTTTGAACTTTAAAAAATGTGGATATACATTATGTGTTCTGTGCCTGACTTCTTTTGTGCAACATTATGTTTTAAGAATCACCCATATTGTTGCATATAGCAACAGTTTGTTTATTCCTATTACCTATAGCATTTCACTAAATAAATATGCCACACTTTGCTCATCCATTCTGTCAGTGGACATTTGTGGCATTTTCAGTTGGGGCTATCTTAAATAATGCAGAAATGAACATTGTAACGTCATTTGATGAACAGGCATTTCTCAAACTTACTTTTTTGAAACTGTTGAATAAACATCCTGTTGTGGAACAACTTCCCATGTCAATCCATGTGGAGCTTCCTTATTTTGTTACAACGGCATTGTATTCCACTGTATGATGTTCTAGGACATATTTCCCTATTGTTGGGTATTCAGTCACATGGCAGAGACTGCTAGTTGTTCCTTGAAATCCATTCTCCCTTTCGTCTATGATAATAGTCCTTCCCCATTTTTAGCTAGGCAATGGCTGCCCAGAATAGAGACAATATTGTCCAATCTCCCTTGCAGCCAGGTGTAGCCATGTGATTAAGTTCTGGGCAATAAAATGTAGGGAGACGAATCACATAGAATATTCAGGGATACTTCCTAAGAGATAGGATGCCTACTCCTCTGCCTTTCTACCTCCATTCCTCCATCCTGCTGACTATAAGCCATGCTGCCATCCTGTATCATGATCTTGAATCTCGCAAGGTGGAGCCACAAGACATAAGCCTGGGCTGTGATATGATCAAGTCTCATACCCACCCTGGACTGCTTACCTGGATTTTCACATGAGAGAAAAATGAATATCCATTTTATTTGAGCTGCAATTGTTTTTCTGACATTTATAACTAAAATTGATTACAACATATACAAGGTGGTGTCCAATTTTTGTTTCACACCATATGGAAGCAAACATCTTTCTGTATATCTTTATATTATTATGTCTATTTTTCAGAAAAATAATTACCGTAGATGGAATTGTTAAGTCAAAATTAAAAATATTTTAAAATGTAGATGCTGCTGAATGTCTTTCCAAAATGTTGTATCAATTACATTACCACTTACATATGTGTGACATTTCCTCCCTAAGTATATTGGGTGTCAATTTGCTCTTATGTTAAAACAAGAAACACTCAGACAAAACAAAAGAGCCAATGACCAAATTTTAATTTTCCTTTTCATGTCTTTATTGAGGGAAGTTGAACAAATTTTCATTTAAAGAATCTACTTTTTTTCTTATTTTGTAACTTGTCTTTTTAAATGCTTTGCCCACTTTTCCAATTTATAAGCTTTTAATAATTATTTTAACCAATATTTACATATAGTTTTTCTTTTAATTTTGTTTGGGTTAGCTGTATATTTTTTGGTATGTTCTAGGACAAATCTTTCATCATTTTTACAAAATTTGAGATACTACTACACGTTTCTCTTCCAGAAGAAATTTGGAGTCAAGTATTCAACTTCCAAAAACATGAAGCTGATAATTTGATTAAAATTTTATTGAACATGTTTAGGTTGCAGGAGACTGGGATAATCAACATAAAATGATACTGGATATTCTCATTTAGCCAGATGGTTTCTTTCCATTTGGTTAAATCTTGTCATCTAAGTAACATTTGGGAGATTTATAGATGTGGGTTATATTCACTTTTTCTAAGTATATACCAAGATATTTTAGAGGTATCAATATGAATTGGAACTTTTTACGTTTACAATTTCAGTTTGATTAAGCCTGATTCATGATAATGCTGTTGAGTTTTATATTATATTATTTTAAAATACTTTCTAAAATTGACATAAAATTGACAGATAACATTGTATTCATTTTAGGTATACAACATAATGAATACACACACGCATACACGCACGTGCACAAAGGTCAAACAATTAAGTTCGGGAACTTTCCATCATGAGCTTACACTGTGTGCTTATATTATTGCCACATGCATTATTTTCACCATACAATGCATTCATTACCACACATAGTTACAAATTCTTTTGTTTCCTTGTTATAAAACTAAATTTTGTATGATCTTTTATCTGCCTCTGAACTTACTGTTTTTTCATTTTCTGAAAATCATACAGTGACAAATAACTTAGGTTTAATTCTATTTTTTTTCTTGTCATATTGCATGGGAATAGAACTAGAACAATATTGAATAATATCAGTCAAAGTAGTCATACTTTATCTCTTACCAGTGTAAATCCCTTTAGTAATTTACCATTAAGTATGCATTTTAAAGTTGGTTTCTAATAATTTTTAAACAATATTAAGATAAAGTCTAAAAGAATTTAGTCTCACATTAATACATTATTTTTTCATATAAATAAAAAGTGGTTTGTCTTTAATTGTAACAGAATTTATTACACAAGAGATTGCTAAGTAAGACAAGAGACCTTTGCAAAACCTGAAAGTGAGGAAATTTTCATTGGCTCTGAGTTTTAGAATGCTTGGTGAGTGACCTACTTTTGAGATGCTTTAGTTTTAAAATCCAGTGGGGAATGATTCTGGAATGTACACCCCTTATACAATTTAATGTCTCTGTTTTGGGAGGGGGTGTTTAGACTACAACATTGTTTGATAATAGTCTTACTATATGAAGGATGTTTTTAAAATAAACCTATGATCTGTCTGAAGCATGTTAACAATACATTATTTTCTATTTCAGCATGAGACCACCCAAAACTAAATTATCAGCATTACATCAGGAGTTATTTTAGCTCAGTTACTCAGAAGACTTAGTCAACTTTGTTTACTTTCCCCCTACAATTCAGAATGTCCTCAAGTTCTTTCATTATTTTATTTTCTCCATTCCTACCACCTTATTTAAATTTTTATGTCCTGACCATGCTGACCACAAAGTGGTGTAGAAATTTGACATAGACATTTTGACCCAGGTGAGGTGGTATCTCATTGTGGTGTTTATTTGCATTTCTCTTTGCTAGGTGGGAGGGGATGGGGATTGGGAAGAAGGTAAAGGGATTAGAAAGTACAAATTAGTAGCCACAATACAGCCAGGGGGATACAAAATACACTTTGGGGAATATAATCAATAATGTTGTAAAGATTTTGTAGGGGGTCAGATGGGCACTTGTCTTATTAGGGAGACCACTTCATGGACTATATAGATTTCTGACCATTGCACTGTACATCTGAAGCTCAAACTGAATAATACTGAATTTCAACTATAATTAAATTATATATATATATATATATATATATATATATATATATATATATATAATTAAAATTTATATATATACATATATATGTATATATGTGTCTGTGTGTGTGTATATATATATATATATATATATATATATATATATATTCACAGGATGGTTGTATACCTAAAACTAATTAAAAAAATAAAATAAAAATAAACCAGACACAGGCTCCTACGTTGGCCTCTGGGACCAAAATCTAATTCAGTGGATCCAGCATAATGTTATCAATTGGTAGAGTGTTTAGGCCATCTTTTAAAAGCCTAACCCAAGTTTTGAGACTGAAATTGGAAAAGATAATACTGGGATATACTATAGAACTCAATAGTCTAGAAAACTCTTCAACAGAAAGCAATGTGATTTGAAAATTGCCTCACAGTCATAAAGAAAATATTTGGCCACTCTGAGTGACGTTCCAGGCATTAGTTTAAGTCTTACCTCAGCTACATAACCCCTTCAGGTCAGCAGAAAGGTCAGAAAACTGGCCAGAGTTCAGACGAATATGCTTTTGAAATTTGTGAGAAGAATTCAGATCTAAAGTCTGCAAGAACAGACCATAGACATTCTGGCTATAATTCATTTGTTATTGATACCACATGATCGCAATGACATTCGATGGTGTAAGGACAATACTTGCTGCCAAGACAAAAATCCTTGTATGAAGCTTTCTGTTTTTGGCCACTCATGTAACAAAGATGTAATTTTGGTTATTTTCATTTTTTATCCCTCCAAGGGCTTTGTGGTCATTCCTCACTTCAATCTCCAACTATTCTATCCCAAATTGGTCAAGATAGAAATTTTTTTTCAGATCCTTTAAGATTATAAGAAGATGGGAAGAAACGACTTGACCTCTAATTTATTCCATAGGTGAAATTTTACCTTTTTCTCTTTCCTAAAAAGTACCACCAGAATACAATCTCAAAGACTTGCCTATAGAATTTACTGTCTGCTGATGGTGTGGGGTCCCCCTCCCAACCCAGATCAATCCATTCCACAGATGGTAAACATTCCCCTTCCCCAGAAGATGAGAGAGTCTTGCTAAGGATAAATGAAGTACTTTGAATTGCCTGGTTGCAATGATGTATTGAATTTAGTTATTTGAAAGAAGTGATTCCCAGCACAGGCACTTATGCCACCAACCAATGCTAATGTTTTGGCTTTGTTTGGTGAACCAGTAATCAAACTGATCTGTATTATTCAGACTGTCTGTTATTCTTCTCAGTGTCATGACCAACTAGCTGGCTTATTTGACTTTTGTGTTAAAAATGCTAAAACTGGAAGTGTATTAGTTGAAGCACAAAATCAGGAGATGAGATGGGAAAAATGAAAGATGGTCCATAGTTGGAATGTTGATGGGGTAAAGAATTCAGATGGGCCGCTCCCAGGAAAACCATCTTGCTACAAGAGATAAGATTTTTACATGTTGGAAGTATTAGGTGAGGGTGGGAAATGACCACATCACATTTTATTACAGTTTTGGGGCTACTTCTAAAAAGTCACTTAATGTAACACTTTAATAAGAAGTAATGTGCTACCAGTGTCCTTAATATGGATGAGATAAGGGGGAAAACTAGGCAGAACAGCCTCTTCTCACTGGCATCCAAGGACATGAAACCTAGGTGGCATCTCAGACCCTTCCCTCCCCCATCCACATCTACTCAGCCACTTCTCTATGTCTTAATTGGCACACAAGTTACCCATGTGCACTGTGCAAATGATAGAAAGTATACATAATAAAAGATAATTTCACTTATCTCACCACTCAGACAATTTTAAATGTCTTTATAGAGTCGTGTGTTTCTGTTCCAGTGACTATTGCTACACAACAAACAAGCCCATATTTAGTGGTATACAATTGTATTAAACATAAGAACAATTGTATTCACAGACTTTGGGGGGTCAAGAATTTAGTCTAAACACAGGTGGGCTGCTTATGGCTGGGCTACCATGTCTGGGGAATTAGCCAGGAAGACTCAGAGACTGACGTGACCACAGGTGAGGAAGGGAATCATCTGGACGCATCTGCACTCACATACCTGCCAGTTGATGCCAGTTGTTGGCTAGGACCTCAGCTGGGCTACGGGCCTAATCTCCTATGCATGACCCCTTGCCTGTGGGCTAATGTGGGCTTCCTCTAAGAATAAGGGTCCTAAAAAGACAAGACAGAAGTATAAGGTATTCTTATTATCTAGCCTCAGGAGGCAGGTGGCATCTCTTCCATTATACTCTACTGGCTGAGATAGTTACAGAGGTCTGCCCATCTTGGCTCTATAAGTTTTTCTTTGGGGGCTCAGAACCAGAAGACAGTCAAAGCCTATTCCTATTTACTTCTTATTCTTTAGAGCAGGTGTGTCCAAACTTTTTTCAACGTTTTTTACTAAGGCCATATGCGGTAAAATTCACAGACAGCCGGGCCACTCACTCGAGGTGAAGTATGTATTGCCTCACCTGGTTTATTTAAGTAAACTAAATATATTTTTGGAATTTGCTGCGGTCCAATTAACAATGGATTGCGGACCGCAGTTGGCCCGCAGGTCGCAGTTTTGACACCCCTGCTTTAGAGGATGTTTCGGGATATATACAAAGAAAACTTCAGGGATATTGTCCTAATTCCTAGGAACCACAAGAGAGACTGCGAAGGAGGCATTGACATCTCACTACAGCAGTACCAGAGAGGGGTAGGTACACCTGAGTAAATAACTAAGGCAAGATTGCTGTTTCCATATTCGGATAGCAGACAGAACACCAGGTAGAAATGCCTCTGCTGCTCTCTGTCACCTACAAAGCAACAAGTTTAAGAAGTCTACTCATGTATTTCCCACTTGGGATCACAGCAGTTACTGTCACAGTCTTGGGGGGTGTTTGGAGAGCAAGTCTTGTGGAGAAGGTCAAGGAACAGAAGGTACAATGCTTCAAGATCCTGAGGACATCACTCAGACGTGACACCTAGCAAGTCCAGGTTTAATGAAGGCCCAGAGACATCTAACTCACTTCCTATAGAAGTCATCACAAGCAGCAGCAATGACAGCAGCAGCGACAGAGCAGCCTCAGTCCTCTAATCCTGCAGCAAGGTTCAGGAACAGCTGTTACCCCCGGGCTTAATAAAGATGAACCCTCCAAATGTAAATACAGGTGCTTAGGCCAACCAGGAAGATGGTTGTAAATACGTTACACCCAGGGTGAAAGCTGCATGTAAGAATCCATGAGGTTCTTGAGAGGTTAAATGAAGTGTAAGGCAATAGTCATCCTAGAGGAAACTCTGGACCGGTGAATGTCTGATGGACTAGAAACGATGCTAAAGCAGAAAGAGAAGCCAGAAAAGTGTCCTAGTAATAATCAGGCCATCCTTGCTTCGCACAGTTCCAACTATACACAGATTTCAGTTACCACACGTTAGTTAAATGCCACCAGTCCTCCAGCAACACAGTTTGGATTTCAGTTACCACAATATATTAGTTGTGAACAATTACATAAAGCAGAAATCTCACTGTCAGACCTTCAATCCACAAATCACTACATATGCACATCACGATAGTGACCAATGGCATCACTTCCTTCAAAGTCTATCAGTGACTGGCCACCTTGCATCTGTGATTCATCTCACACACAGACATGTAGTTGTGCTGCCTCTTGTTTTCCACTGATAATCTAACATAACATTTGACAAATGGATAGTCAACGAAGAAAAATGGCTGAGAGATCAAGTGCGACAAAGAAACACAAACTGACAAGGCTGTAAGTGAAATTCAGATTGAACACACACGGAGTTGTGGAGGTAATAGCTGTCTGGGGGACTGCAGACTCTGTCACTGCCTGAGAGACTGTAGATGTGTAGCCAGAAGAGCTCAGTGAAGGCACAGTTAGTGACACAAATGAAGAACATGGTTGTGATGAAAGAATGTAGGTGTCTTAGAAGAAGACACATTGGCACAAACACCCTCATATTAAAGAAAATCTAGAAGGTATTTCATAACATTTAAAGCACAATGGATAGTCAGGAGCTGATGCAAATTTAGAAAGGAGTATGACAGTTCACCAAGGCATAGTAAAGTTGCTCCTTCCATGCTGTAAGTAATAGAGAGGGACAGCACTGCCCCCTAACAGTACTCAATGAGATTTCTACAGAGAAAAAAACTGTACTGTTCAGCATTTCCAGTGTTTGAAATTTCAGTGTACTAAACTAATATTAGACGTACTCTTTTTACATTTCCCTATATGTTCATAACTTACAGTTAAAGAGTTTTTAATGTGTTGACAAAAAATTTTTAAAGGTCCCAGAACAACCGCAATTTCCCCCTTTAATTAATGAGATGGCTCTGCATGGTTTTTGTTTGCACAGTCATTCCTATGGTCTCTCACTACCATGAAACAAGGACTGCCTGCATTATCTGAACTGAGGTGGTCTCAGTGGGAAAGGATATGAAATTGTAGATATGAAATAAAGCAAAACTGCAAGGACCATGACTGAGTTGTGAAGGAGGTTGGAGATTATCGTGGATGTGCTTAGCAGAGAGCAAACACACGTTATTAGCAGAAAAAAATCGACAAGAGAATCTTTTTGCGAAGACAGACTCCAGGAGAAGTTTGGTTTAGAAAAAGAGAGTCATGACCTTTGGAAACAGTATGATTATTTAGGAAAGATTCAGATATGTGGGACATATCGGATGTGACAGTGCACCAAAATTTGACAATTCGTGATACAGTTGGGGGACATGCACACAAACTATTGCTGATACACGTAAAGGGAATACTTCTCATTCTCATACCATTTCATACACTAGTCACCATTTGTTTAGTGGGACAAATTTATTTTTTAAAGTCTGCCTTCAAAAAAGGCAGAAGAGGGCCGGCCCGGTGGCTCAGGCAGTTAGAGCTCCGTGCTCCTGACTCCGAAGGCTGCTGGTTCGATTCCCACATGGGCCAGTGGGCTCTCAACCACAAGGTTGCCAGTTCAACTCCTCGAGTCCCGCAAGGGATGGTGGGCAGCGCCCCCTGCAACTAAAATTGAACACGGCACCTTGAGCTGAGCTGCCGCTGAGCTCCCAGATGGCTCAGTTGGTTGGAGCGCATCCTCTCAACCACAAGGTTGCCGGTTCGACTCCCGCAAGGGATGGTGGGCTGCGCCCCCTGCAACTAGCAATGGCAACTGGACCTGGAGCTGAGCTGCGCCCTCCACAACTAAGACTGAAAGGACAACAACTTGAAGCTGAACAGAACCCTCCACAACTAAGACTGAAAGGACAACAATTTGACCATTGTTCCCCAATAAAGTCTTGTTCCCCTAAAAAAAAAAAAAGGCAGAAGAGCATCTGCATTTCCTAAATTTGGCTAGTTTCAGCATGACTTTTTTTTTTTTTAAAGACAAGTTGTCCTCATTGAGGATTTGCCTCTGATGTCAAATGTCACCTTTCTGCATCTTAGAGACATGTTATTTCAGAATTAAGACAGACAGAGGCAGTTAGAGGAGGAATGTACATCAGTGTCCTAGAGGGTCAGTTCAACTTGGGTTTCCTTCTTCTGGTGGAGGAGTTATGAACAGCAGGACCCAGCCGGCTGAGGTAGACAGCTATGTCTACCCAGCAGGAAGGAACTGGGCTGAGATCCCCGCCCTTCCAGAATTTCACTAGGAATGCTGTCATTCTGTATTATGAAGAACAGTCCTCATTCACCACAGTTGGTTGACATGATGTATTAAGTTGAATCAAGTACAGAGAAAAATAATTCTTTATGATAGGCAAGAATCCATGAGTGGGAATTCCTTAGAGTCAAATAGGGAGAGAGTACGCCCCAGTAACAAAGACTTTCCAGAAACCTCTTCCATTCCACTTTCCACCACTCCCTAAAATCACTCGCCAAAGAAATACTTTGCTGGACACTGAAGTGACCACAGCTGCGGTCATGAGAAAATATCAGGATATAAAATGACTCATTCCCTTTTTCAGTTAATTTTTTTTGGAGTATGCAGGCAGGGGGAAGGACAGGTGCTATTAGAATAATAAACATCATTAAAGTGTTTGGAAGTGCCTCAAGTTTCCATGAACAAAAGCTTCCCAAAAAGCCATAATCATTTGTAAGGTCAATGAACTAAAATTTTCCTTGTATCAGTATTAAGCAAAAAGGTCATTAATGCTTTAGGGGCCTGTAATAAGTCTGGAATAGGTTTACTTGATCCTCCCCTTCTGTGTTCTCTATCAGATCACCCTGTGAGCCTCCTCAACTGCCAAACCCCTGGATGGCTGAAGGAGAGCCAGCAGCTGACTCCCTGACCAGCCACACAGAGCTTGCAGTCATCCACCCAAGCTGGCAAGGTCTTCTATGACTTATGTAGGCTCATCTCAGATGAGGCTCACCTCCTCCTCCCAGAATGCCCTGAGATCAGCCCTCTCCACTAAAAAAAGGAGAGGTAACAATAGTCATTTAGTCTATCAGGATTGAAAAAAATAATCTGCTGCTTCCATGCGGGTGTCCCAAAGCACGTAGGATTCTAGGTACAGAGACGAGTCTTTCAATCACAATGCAATCCCAGTTTTGCCTCCAGAGAAAAGGGAGAGGACAGGTGTACAGATACTGCAGGTGCTTGGACTCACATGGTGTCCCCAAAGTTAGGCTTGTTCTCTAAAGGGCCTCTAAAGGGTCAGCTAGCTTTGGTGATCATTTTGCCATAGATGCCATCTCTCAGGAACCTCATAATAAACTATAATGTTTTAAATTTGTACTTTATCCAGGGTGTGTATGTGTGTGCATGTAATATTTTCTTATTTAAATCCCACCATCTATAATGTAGGTATTATTTCATTGCACAAACATGATACATGAGACTTAATGACTTTCTCAAAAATTCTGACTTAAACTTGCCTAACTGCCAAGAGTTCCAGGCAATAAAGAATCAGTTTCCTTAAGGAAATCTCCCTATCTTTTGCTCACCTTCCAAAGCAACTTAATCATTGTATAGACAGTTACTGATCTTGCTGTTCTTTGAGCCCTTCCTCATGAAATCCTAAAAAATTTGCTTTTAAGCGTATCCTGAGCTTTTCACCACAATAAATACAGCTCTCACCTCCCCACTTCAGCCCATCTAAAGTAAGATATCACAGACATTCCTTCAGGAAAAGAAATGCCTAGCTGCAGATAATTCCCTTCAATTAATTTGTAGATAGTTCCATTAACATCACCCACATTTCCAAATTTTGTTTTTCAAATTAGATTCATTGCTCTTCATCTACTTGTCTTTGTTCTCAATAGCAATATATATATATATATATATATATATATATATATATATATATTTATACATATATATGTTTATATATAAACTTATACTAATATATAATTAGTATATATAAACTTATATATACTAATATATATAAACTTATATATATATATATGTTTATATATATACTAATATTAAAATAACTGTGCTGTCCTTTTAAGAATTTACCTGCATGTATGAATACAAATAATAAATCAACTTATCAGATTTACTATGTAAGAAATTCATTATGAAAAAGTTTAATGATGAAAAGCATTCATCAGTGAGTTTGTACATTTCATGAAGAAAGAGTGACATATTCCAAATACATATTGTTAAATATTATTTCTACCACAAGAGAAATGTCCGCGCCCCTTCCTCCTTCTCCTAATGTAAAATTCTGGTCTTGGCTTCCTCAGCTGCCCTTGGCTCTGAAATCTTCAACTCACCACTCTCAGGGCTCCAAACACACACCCTATCTCGCACCCCATGCAGAGTTACGGCCTCTGAGCCCACACAGCTGAGCTCCATGGGGTGTTTTAGCAATCATAGAATCTAATTCCCACATCTTGTTCTGAGAGCTGAGATTTATGATCCCCATAAAGATTTCAACAGGAAGATGAGGATAAATTGCTCAGAGGAACTTTAAAATGTTGCCCTGAAATTCCCCACTCACTACCCCATCTATCATGGGTTAAAATAAAAGCACATACGAGCTAATATTATAGGGTCTAACAGGGTGAAAATGTTTTAAGTTAGTAACAATCCCTTCCTAACAATGTGTTATCCCTGAAATATCTTTTGGAACAATGACCTTGATTTGAAAATTTTAAGAATAGAAGACAAAACTATTAGCAAGACATAAATAGTGAGTGATGAAGGACACTCACTCTGAGGAAACACATTTATTTTTAACCATTTTAACAAACAAGCAAAAAACTTTAAAAATCTTAGTAAGTGTCTGGTGTAAGAGATGTCTGGTTAGTTCCTGACAGAACGACACCCAGCTTCCCACTAAAACACCCCTGAAGACACAGGCAGGGATAAGAGCACACATCACCACTGAAATACCAAGAATGGCAGCCAACCTTGTGCCAGAATGCCCAGGCAAGTTTCCACCTTTTGGCCAATCAAACTCAGCTGTGAAACACAATCGCAAGCCCAGGTCTACAAAAGGAGTAAATGCGATGGCCTAGGCAAGGGTCAAAGATATGTTGTCTTGTTCTTCATTTCTGCAGAAAATTGGGCTGCTCTTCATGTATTGTGCAAGCATTGCTCACAGAGTTGACCAGAATGATATCTCTGCTGTCTCTCTGATTCCCCATTCACCTCCCATAAATCACAAGCACCTGTCTCATACATTACATGTCCTGCTTTTCACCCCTCCCTACACTTTAAAAAGCTAATTATGGAAGTAATGTACGCCTACTGGGGAAAATTTGGGGAATGAGAAAACTACAACTGTCTTTACTGCCTGTGTGCCTTTCACATAGCTAAGTCCTTTGGTGGCCCTCAGTGCTGCCAGGTCTAGCCCTTTCACTTGACCATCCACTTGGAAGACCATTTACCACTCCCTTCTTCCTCAAACCGCAACATCCTCTCTGTGCTTCCTATTCTCAGCTAAAGACTTTAACTCATACAGAAGCAATCAGAACAGATCTTCCTGCAAAATACACCAGCACAGGCATTGTCGCAGGCACTCTGCCCCTCTGTCTGCTCCTAGGACAAACTCTTCACTTTGCACAGCATCCCATTCCCATCTCCTCCTCGGGACTTTGCTCCTGTAATTATTTCCACCCCTGCCTTACCATTTCTCCCCTTCTTCTTTAATGGGGCATTGCCAAGGGAAAAATATACCATAATATTTCCATTTTAGACAACCCATATCTTTCTCAGCTCCTGCCCAGTATTAAGCTTTCCCATTCACAGGAAAAGTACTTGTAAAAGTTGTTCACACTCGGTGTTCATTTTTATCCTCTTCTCTCTGCATCCGATTTCAACCCGAATTTCCTTTGTTCTGAAGCTGCCACCCATCTCCTGGACTGTGCCAAGCCATACTGTCTTTGTTAAGGCCCAGAGCTGACAGGAATCTGCAATAATCCTATCAGTTCCACATCTCCACTCACTTCTGGATTCAGATGAAGTGCTGCAGTACAAAGTATGGGATCTGCCTTCCTGTCTGGCCATGCAGGGGCACAGTGATATTCGTATATCCTCATGACCACTGGAAAACAGGAGACTGGGGGAGTCAAGCAAAAAGGGATAGAGAGTACATCTATAAAGATACATGAAGAAGGATCAAGACACCCTCTATCCTCTTACTCTGTTATTTCTTCTTATTGCACTGATGTTTTATTACATATATGTACTTATGCACGTATATATGTTCCTTGATGGCAAAGATCCCATGTTTTATGTTTATTGAAATATCACCAACTGTTAGACCAGTGACTGGCACATAGTAGGCACTCAATAAATATTTTTGTAAAAGAATGAATGAAGAGTCAATACTCACAATTTCTCAGCTTGTTCTTTTCACATAACACAACAGCTTTTGGTTTTCCTTTTATTTGACTGAAGTATTTTTCTAAAGGAAATGATGGTTTCTTTGGGGAATCTAATATAAATATACATGAAAGTAAAGGCACTACTGAAGTAAATTGCTTAAGTAAGATATGTAGAGAGTATTAGTGATTTTATAATAAATAATACTATTGTTTGGTTTCATAGGTCAAGAAAAGATAAAAGTGTTTAGTGATGACTAGAGCTGATAGGAAAAGCATTTGGTAGGTAGGTGTCAAAGAACCAACAGCAAATTTAGAGCAATCCCCTAAGCAAAGGTACCAGACAGAAATGAGCTGGTATGGAGAAGGGACTGGGGGAAGGAAATTTTAAAGGTGGAAGACTGGCCCTGCTGCACCCCTTTACCTGGGAAAATAAGAATGGCTACAGAATGGGGAGGTAAAAGACTTGATATATTTCAGAGAACAAAAAGTCAGTCCTTGCTATGTGAATACATTTAAATCATAGTAGTTTGAGAGACACTAAAGGGTTTTCTTATTACTTTTCTTTGTCAGATACAAAATTGCTCATTCCTGAAAATGAAACTCAAGTAAACCATTGATCAAATTACTTCTAAAACAAGCTGGTGGGAAATGTATAAGCCTCTAAGTAAATAATATTATTTTTTATATATTTTATAGGAACATAAACTACATACACATGCAAAGCTATATGTTTATAATAACTGTTTTTTTTACTTTTACATATAATTATACTTATTATAGAAAGTTTTAAAATAGCTATAAAAAAGAAAGAATGTGAATCAAAACAAAAGTAAGCACTATAAACGTTTTGATATATAATATTCCTGAACGTTCTAGCCACAGCAATTAAGGAAGAAAAAGAAATAAAAGGCATCCAAATCAGAAAGGAAGAAGTAAAATTTCCTCTGGTTGCAGATGACACAATCTTATATGTAGAAAAATCCTAAAAACTGTTAGAATTAATAAATGAATTCAATAAAGTTGCAGGATACAAAATCAACATACAAACATCGGTTGCATTTCTATACAGCAGCAATGAACAATCTGAAAATGAAATAAAGAAAAAAAATCCCATTCACAATAGCAACAAAAACAATAAAATACTTCAGAATAAATTTAACCAAGGAGGTAAAAGATCTGTACACTAAAAACTATACAACTTTGATGAAAGAAATTGAAAAAGACACAAACAAATAAAAAGGTATGCCATGTTCATGGAACAGAAGAATTAATATTGTGAATATGTCCATAATACCCAAAGCCATCTGTAGATTCAGTGCAATCCTTACCAAACTTCCAATTTCAAAGGTGGCGGACTGGCCCTGCTGCACCCTTTTACCTGGGAAAAGAAGAATGGCTGCATTTTTCACAGAAATAGAAAAAAAACCCTAAGGTTTGTATGGAATCACAGAAGACCTTGAATAGCCAAAGCAATCTTGAGAAAAATAACAAAGTTGGAAGCATTATGCTTCCTGATTCCAAACTATAATACAAAGCTATCGTGATCAAAATAGTATGGTACTGATAAAAACAGACACATAGACCAATGGAACCGAACAGATAGCCCGAATTAAACCCAGGCATACATGGTCAATTAACGTGATAAAGGAGGCAAGAACATACAATGGGGGAAAAACAGTCTCTTCAATAAATGATGTTGGGAACACTGGATATTCACATGCAAAAGAATAAAACTAGACCCTTATCTTATACCATGCAAAAAAACCTAACTTGAAATGGCTTAAAGACTTAAATGTAAAATCTGAAACTGTAAAACTTCTAGAAGAAAACATAGGGGAAAATCCCCATGACATTAGTCTTTACAATGATATTTTTGGATTTAACAACAAAACACAAGCAACAAAGCAAAATAAATAAGTGGGACTACATCAAACTAAAAGGCTTCTGCACAGCAACAGAAACCATCAACAAAATGAAAAGGCAATTTACAGAATGGGAGAAAATATTTGCACACCGTGTATCAGATAAGGGATTAATATCCAAAATATATCAGGAACTCATACAATTCAATAGCAAATAATAATAATAATTAATAATGATAATCCAATTTAAAACTGGGCAAAGGACCTGAACAGTTCTCCAAAGAAGAAATATACATTAAAATGTTCTCAACGTCACAAGGGAAATACAAAACAAAACTGTAAAGAGATGTCATCTTATACTCTTAGGATGGCTATTATCATAAAGACAAGAGACAATAAATGCTGGTGGAGATGTGGAGAAAGGGAACCCTTGTGCACTGTTGGTGACATGTAAATTATTACAGCTACTTTGGAAAGCAGTATGGAGATTCCAAAAATATTAAAAATAGAGCTATTATATGATCCAGCAATCCCATTTATGGATATACATTTGAAGGAAATGTAATCAGTATCTCTAAGAGATAGCTGCATCCCATGTTCATTGTAGCATTATTCATAACAGACAAGACATTGGAACAACGTAAGTATACATCAACTGATGAATAGATAAAAACATGCGATATACTATGTACAATGGATTATCATGCAGCCACAAAAATGAAAGAAATCCTACCATTTACAACCTGAACAACTTACAATTATGCTAAGTGTAACAAGTCAGACAGAGAAGGACAACTACTGTATGATCACACTTATATGTGGAATCTAAAAAAGCTGAACTCATAGAAACATAATTGATTGTTGGTTGCCAGGGACTCGGGTGGGGGAAATGGGGAGATTTGGGCCAAAGGGTACAAACTTCCAGTTATAAGATAAATAAACTCTAAGGATCTAATATACGGCAAGGTGACTATAGTTAGCCATCTGTATTGTGTACTTAAATGTTGCTAAGAGAGTTGATCTTAAACCATTCTCACCAAACACACACATATGATAAAAATTTACTGTGTGATGTGATGGGTGAGGTAAATAACCTTATTGTGGGAATCATTTCACAATATACACAGATATCAAGTCATGTTGTTCACCTTCAACTTCCACATGTTATATGTCAGTTATATCTCAATAAAGCTGGGGGTAAAAAGAAGAAAATGTGAATGAAAACAAAAACAACCACTGTAAACGTTTTGGTTTATAATGTTCCAGGTGTTTTTCTACTCATTCATATAAATAAATGCTTAAGTATGTAATTATAAAAATTGTACTCATGACTGTTTAATAGCCTGCTTTGTGGATGATAAAATAATTTGTATGAGTATTGGGATAATTGCTATTATCTCTCTTAAACTATTAACATAATAGCATATATTAATTGGTTTTCTATGTTGAAATATATAGTTCAAAAGGTAAAGGAAAAAACAAAATTTTACTTGGTCTTGGCATATTTGTATTTTAATTTAAAGCTCAATTTATTTGGTAATATTTCACTTATAATATAGATTTCTTTTTGTAGGATATTTGTCAAGTTTTAGTATCAGGACCATACTAGCTTTACAAAATAAATCAGAAGAGTTTACATGTTCTTTTATACTCAGCAGTGTTTTTCAAATGATCTGTAAAAAACTTTTTAAAAAATTTCCAATCCACCATGCACTGCTATTTTTGTTAAAACAAAATAAAAAGGAATTACTAAAAAAAAGAAAAGAAAAAAGAAATAAAAATCACAGATAATCAAAATACAAGTTAAATTTCTTCATTGTTAGTTTTAATAGACAGACAATCACTGTTTCAGATTACTATAAAAGTTTCTAAACATTGACTTTCAATTACTGCATTTGTCCTGGACCTGCAACAGTTGTTCATTACTGGTGCCCACACATGGACCACACTTTCATAGTTCTGCTTTGGCAATTCTAATATTTTTGATGATGCACACCTATCAGCAAAAATTGATGTGAAAATATAACCACAATATAAGAATTTTTATTTATAAATTACATTTATATAATAATAATATTCTGGATGTTTCTATTTTAAATACCCTATATTTGAATGATCTTATCCTTTTATTAATTAATACACAAGGCATAATGTAGACTTGAAATAAAGTTTGTTGTTGGTACTGTGTGTAGGTCCCTAGTTTCCAGGAACATTTTTGATCACTTAACATTATTTGGACTAATGGTTTTTATATCTGAGCAGATAATCTGTTTTTGCCTCATAATGTGATTGATGAAGCCTTTTCTTTGAACTATGCATTTGAAAAGTATCATCTCAGTAGTGCTGTCTTCAATCTGTGGCTTCTATTCAGGGATACAATTTTGCCACTTGTCCATTTTGTGGGGATTCATTTAGTGACAACTGTATGACATAACCCAGGAAAATTGCAGTGCAGTGTGGAAGGGCAAATGTGACTGTGAGGGGACCCCGTGGCATCCATAATTTTCTCCCAAGATCTTTCTCAGCTGGGACATGTATGTGGCTTGGCCACCTGATATACAGACTCCGAGAGTGAACCGATCAATCAGTAAAACAAATACTACTAAAGTGACATTTCTTTCCTAATAAGGAAAAAACAAACAAACATAAAAATTCTATTTCTTTCCCTCACCCTATTTGATTTTGCATGCCAACTTCATATTAAAGACCGTGGCTTTAAACAGTTTCCTCAAAGAACATCATGGTTCTCCAAGCATGTTTGAAATTCGAATTCCGGGGTCCCATCCCATAAGTGCTGCATCAAAGTCTCAGAGAGAAGATGAGGGTGGGGAGACAGAAGTCTATATGTTTACTAAGCTCCTTTTGTGTCTAGATATTTTGAAAACCAATGCTTCAGAGCATTTTTTTTTAACTATAGGAATCATATGTGAGTCGACAGCATCACACATAGAACTAGGCATCTTTCTTGTGAGGTTAGTACTTTGACATCCTTTTTTATTTTTCCCCTATAATTATTAGTCTATTCTATGTTCTGTTTTATCTTGAGTCAATTGTAGGAATTTTTACTTTTCTAGGATGTCAGACATTTTAAACTAGATTTAAAAAAAACAATTATTTTAATAAAAATATATTTGGAAAAAAATTAATTCATATGTGTTTTTTTCCCATTCCTGCCTGATCGTATATGTCCCTATATAGGGATGAAGACTGTTAGAGATACCCTTTCATTTGATGAGAGTAAGAGGAGGAGAATTTAAAATTAAATTACCTCGAACACTAAAAAAAGTCAGATTTTTTGAAATCCATATCGAAGATGATAGTTTTGAAAGCTCTTAATTTATAAGAACCAAGCTTTTTGAGAGAATAATTTTTGAAAACCAAAAGGCAAATATTTGACAAATCAAGTTACAAAATTAGCCTATAAATAATAAATTAAGACTGCAGTTTTCCAGGGAGTGGATAGGAAGCTAGAGAACAAGGATGGAGGTCAGGGTGACCTGGAAGGATCACATCGAGATGAACAGAGATCATATTCAGAAAGAAGCCAGTCTCTGCCCAAAAGAACACCATTATGGCCAATGCAAGGACAGGTGATGGAGCCAAGCCAATGCCGACAGCTGCCCATCAACATTCAATGGAGCACTAGATGTCGTCCTACCCAGAAGCATTACTAGCATGAACATCTTCTATTGAGAGCTGCTTGCACCTCACCCGCTGACCCACGTGTGTCACCCAAGTATATGCTGAGATTGTATTCCACCCATTTAAACTCTTTTTAGTAGCCTAGAACATTCAAGGCCTCTTAAAAGAGGGTGGAGGCTTGGACATTTGAACGGATTGTGGTGTGGTAGGAACCAGCATCTGAACTTGTGTAGAATTGGGAAAAAGAACAAAACAGCTCAAAATTTTACTTTGAGCCAGGATGGTGGAGAGACCCACTCCTGTTATATATTAGTATGAATATTACTAGAACATGATTCGGTCAGTTCCAACTTTTCTTACTTGGAGGATATAATCACCACTGATCTCTCTGGACTATTTTCTCCACCCTCCAGTCTTTTTTTTTCTACATTTCTAACAATTATATTTCAAAAATTCAAATGTCATGTTGCTAGTGTAGAAATTGTAATGATCCTGTTGTTACACACTAGAGAAAGGTCAAGTTTTGTGTCATTGACTGCATTGTCCTTCCAAACCCAGCCCAGTCCAATTTTTCAGCCTCATCATATGCCTCTGCCCATGATTAAACCTATGTTGCAGCCACTCCAGACATATTGTTGAATTTTCCCTGACTTGTCCTTCCTCTTAGATTGTCATGAACTCCCCTTCCTGCAAGCTCCTTCTTCCCATCTCACCTTCCTATGTCTTCCCTACCTTCCCCCTCTGATCCTATGAAAAGTTATTGACTCTCTTCTGTATACCCAAAAGTGCTTCATTCAGTCTCATTTAAAGCATCTATCAGTTCATTTTATAATGATATACTTATGTCTCTATCTCTCCTTGAGACTGTGGACTTTCACTTTCACAGCTTTCGGTCTCTGGCTCCAAGCACAGTGCCTGAAGCAAAGGAGACACTCCATAAATGTTTGTTGAATGACTTACCTATAATAAGTGATGAGGCTGACTAATAAAACTAAAATGTCCTTTTTCCACATAATAGTCTACATTCATTTTTTTGTTGTTCTGATACAGCTGGGTTTTGAATGCAGGAGTTCATTTATTCTTTGTACATAATTTCTTTAGATTTGGCCTATCATTTTGCCCTGACAGGATGGTTTTCTATTATCTTCTTTTTATTTTTTATTTTTTTAAATTTTATTTTATTAAATTTATTGGGGTAACAATTGTTAGTAAAATTACATAGATTTCAGGTGTACAATTCTGTATTACATCATCTATAAATCCCATTGTGTGTTCATCACCCAGAGTCAGTTCTCCTTCTATCACCATATATTCGATCCCCCTTACCCTCATCTCCCACCCCCCACCCCCCGCCCCCCTTACCCTCTGGCAACCACCAAACCATTGTCTGTGTCTATGAGTTTCTGTTTCTCATTTGTTTGTCTTGTTCTTTTGTTGCTTTTGGTTTATATACCACATATCAGTGAAATCACATGGTTCTCTGCTTTTTCTGTCTGACTTATTTCACTCAGCATTACACTCTCAAGATCCATCCATGTTGTCACAAATGTTCCTATACACACAATGGAATACTATTCGGCGGTAAGAAAAGATGATATAAGAAAAGAAAAGATGATATATTATCTTCTTTTTAAGTTTTTGTGTTTATTACCCAAGGTATGTGCTGCCCCTCCCAGCTGCGTCATCAGCAACATTTATTATCATGCAATCAATTTTTTTATCTATGTTATAAATAACTATTCTGGACAGGACCTTTTATATGACATTATTTTATCCTCCTTAGGATTATATATATACAGTTATTTCTTGTTTTGTTAACTGGATTGTGAATTCCTCAAGAGAGCCTCATGTTTCACTCATTTTTGTATTCCCTTAACTTTCTTGAGATTAATAAATACTGTGAAACATCTGAATGTCCCTTGATGGTGGTAGCAGGAAGCTAGTTCTATAATCAGATGGCCTAGGATCAGATCACAGCTCTCCACTTGTGCAAGTTTGTCAAATCCTACAAGCCATATATATAATGTTTTCTAACATACAAAAAAGTGAGTAATATTAATAACCTATGTCACAGAATTATCTTGAGAGAATAAAATAGATAGATAATGTGTGTAGAATGCCTACAGATGTACTTAACACATTGTAAATGCTTAATATCTGGTATGGATTATTATGATTACAGGTGTTAATTGAGTAAAATAAGGAGTGGAAATACCAACATCATAAAATCTGCTAATGTGTTCATCAGTGCATTAATTTGTTGGGTATACTATAACAAGGTACCACAGTATGAGTGGCTTAAACAAAAGAAATTTATTTTCTCACAATTCTGGAGGCTAGCTATCTAAGATCAAGGCATTGGAAAGGTTGGTTTTATTCTAAAGCCTCTTTCGTCAGCTTGTAGATGGCCTTCTCTGTGTCTTCTGTGTGTGTCTGTGTCCTAATCTCCTCTTCTTATAAGGACACCAGTCATATTGAATTAGGATCTACTCAATAGACTCATTTAACCTTAATTACCTCTTTAAATACACTATCTCAAAATACAGTCACATTCGTAGGTAGGTACTGGGGGTGAACACGTTAACATATGAATTCTGAGGGGACATAATTCCATCAGTAACAATTAGAAATAAACATCACACATGTTATAATCTCTGAGTCGCTTTGGCAGACTGTATAACCCTTAACAACTACTCACTTGGCCTTCTCTTAAGAGAGTTCTGTATCCCCACTCTCTTCAATTTGACTGGCAGCCTCTAGTGAAAGGGATAAACATTCATGCTGCACTGCTGTGGGGCTCAGCCATGTAACCCGATTTGTCAGCAGAAGGTGAGTATATGTGGCACAGCCCACACTGAGGGCCATCCTTGGCTGGGGAATCTGGGCCAGAGCACAACTCAACATGCTATGGGCAAAACTCTTAGTGCTACAGACCTCAGATTTCTATGTGTGTGCCTGATGTTTCAAACTATTCCTCTTTAATAAATACATAATATTGTACAGCAGTTAAAAATGCAGGCTTTTTAAGCAGACAGCCTGACTCCACACCACAGCTCTGCCACAGCTATGCCCTATTGAACTTGGGCATATGAATTTACCTACATAAGGCTCAAGATCCACTTCCATATAACAGAATGTGATAATGATGGTGTTTTCCTTATATAGTGAGGATCACTGAATATAATGGTGCATGTAAGATGCTTGCCAAATATCTGCATCAAAGTAAAAGTTCCAAAAATGGTACTTGCTGCTGAAATTGTTGCTGTCACCACATTTCATTCAGAAATCAAAGTTTAATAATACGTGTCTATAAGACTTGACAATCTGCATCCTTTAGTTGTCCTCTGACATCCTAAATACCGCTTCTTATTTGTCCTAAAATTTGCCTAAGACAGAACCAGAAAGAGAGCCCCACACATGACAATCAGTTACCGATGTGACTTGCATGGAGAGGCCTCAGCCATGCCCCTCAGTTCTTGTTTTGGCTCAAAGAGCTCCAAACCAGCCACAGGCCTCTGCTTGGTTGTGACCACACCAGATACAACTTCAGAGGAAGAAAAATGAGAAAGTGCCCAGCAGCTCTCTTCTGGAAAATACCTGGGAAATCAGTCATCTTGGCCACTATCAAAACTTCAGGGTAGCTTCAACTGAAGATTGATTCTGCATAAGAAGGCAACTTTTTTCCACGAGAACATTATTTTCTTTTTCTTTATTGAATCATTGGCTTCATCATTTTGGGGTTTATGAGCTAAAATTTCTTTCCTCCTTGAATTAAAGCCTGTGGTTAACTTATGGTTCTTTTGTACTTAAGCTGATTGGTACTGTTGAAGAAAGGAGGGGAAAAGAAGAAAAAGAAAATGATGAGGATAAAACCACGAGTTGGCTTTTTTCTCCTTAAGTATTTTCTAGTTTAGTTTAGATAAAACAGTACTTTATCAATGGATGTTTAAAACAATATTTCTGTACTGCGAGATCTTTGAGGGGGTCTTGTCATGGAAATGATGGAAGTGGGAAATGATCCAGAATCATTTTTCCTGTTTCCTGCAAAGTAATACATCTGGGCACAGGTCTTGAATGTACAGCAAATATTGATATTTGTTTCCAAAAGAGTGTCCTCATGATTTTCCTGAGATTTATCCAGAAAAGCTGCATCTATTAGTTATCAATGACCTTAATAAGATATATTAAAAGACAGCCTACTGAATGGGAAAATATATTTGCTGATAATATAGCCAATAAGTGGTTAATATCCAAATTTATAAAGAACTCACACAACTCAACACCAAAAAAACTAACAATCTAATTTAAAAATGGGCAGAGGACTTGAATAGACATTTCGTCAAAGAGGACATACAGATGGCCAACAAACATATGAAAAGATGCTCAACATCACTACTCATCAGGAAAATGCAAATTAAAAATACAATGAGATATCACCTCACACTGTCAAAATGCACATCATCAACAAATAACAAATGTTGGAGAGGATGCGGAGAAAAGGGAACCCTGGTGCACTGTTGGTGGGATTGCAAATTGGTGTAGTCACTATAGAAAACAGTATAGAGTTTCTTCAAAAAAATAAAAATAGAACTGCCTTATGACCCAACAATCCCACTTCAGTGCTTATCCAAAAAAGCCTAAAACACTAATTTGAAAAGATATATGCACCCCATGTTCATTGCAGTATTATTTATAATATCCAAGATATGGAAGCGACCTAAATGCCCATCAACAGATGATTGGATAAAGAAGTGGTACATATATGCAATGCAATATTACTCAGCCATAAAAAAGAATGAAATTTTACCATTTGTGATGACATGAATTGGACTTGGAAGGTATTATGCTAAGTGAAATAAGTCAAACAGAGAAAAACAAATGACATGTGAGCTCACTTATATATGGAATCTAAAGAACAAAATAAATGAACAAACAAAACAGAAAAAGACTCACAGATATAGACAACAAACTGATGGTTGCCAAATGGCAGGGGGGTTGGGTGCCTGAGTGAAAAAGGTGAAGAGATTAAGAAGTACACATTGGTAGTTACAAAATAGTCATGGAGATGTAAAGTACAGCAGACAGAATATAGTCAATAATATTGTAATAACTATGTATAATGCCAGGTAGGTATTAGACTAATCGGGGGGATCACTTCGTAAATTATAATATATAAATGTCTAACCAATATGCTGTACACCTGGAACTAATATAAAATAATATTACATAATTGAAAATAAGTAAGTAAAAAATAAAAGTAAATAAAGATATAGTGAACTATTTTATGATATGATGTATTATCCTGAATTTAATAGCTATTTTTCTTTATTGACAAGTTGAGTGTTCCCTTTGAATACCACATTCTTAATAGGTGATACTGATTACTCTAGATAATGTTGTTCTAAATAAAAGAATTACTCAGACTAACTCTTTCTCTCTTTCATGCCTGTATCCCTATTTCCTTCTACCTTTTCTTCCCCCTTTTTTCCTTCTTTCTCACATTTGTTTATTCATTCATTCAATCTACATTTATTAGCATTTTAAAGAACCCCAGAGTACAGAGTAGGGTATACTTGGAAATAATTATAATTCAGAAAGATACAGCTGCCTCTCATTAATCATAAAGGTCAAATATCTCAAAACACTCAAGAGAAAAATTTAAAGTTGAGCAATTTAAACACTGAAAGGCATAAGCCAGGTAGGTGTCTCAAGTAACATGTAAGCCTACTAAAGTCTGCATAGTTTTATTACTTGCAATGACCAAAATAATATACTGGCTCCGTGCGATGTCAGAGGGATAGTGGACGGGGGAAGGGGGGTTCACACAGTGTGAGGGAAATAAATGATAAACATCTAAGTATTGCTTTGTCTTGTGCACCTGAAACTAATAAAAAAAAAAATATCCATGCTCCTCCAACTTACAGTCTTCCAAGTTCATGACTTCCTCTGACTAGGTTCCACTGAGCACCCTAGCCCAACACAGAGTTGTTTGAATGTTGGTGTAGAGAGTTAAAAAAAAATTATCTTAATAACCGGTTGGCTTAGTTCTGCTTATCAGGCAAAGGGATTTATCTACATCTCTGCCCAACCTTTAAAGTCCAGGATGACACTGAAGTTTTGTCGACGGGGACATTTTCCAATTCATTACTGAATCCAGAGTCTGTGTTCTGGGGTTGCTCATTTGCCCAATTCTTCTCCTTCTCATGCTGCCTAGAGGGAGATATGGAGTGATTTAACTATATTGACACTAAGGAGACTAAATACACAGACTGGAGTATATCTCTTTTTAAAAAAAAAAAAGTCAAAAATACTTGCAGAGCTGGGTGTTTGAGTAAAACAGAGATGCCAGTTGGTAGGTTTATGTTTACATCCACAAGGGTCTACCATTCCTCTAGTAACAAGAGGTGCTCTGTGTTTATGTCTGTTAGAAACAGTTAACATCTTAGTTGCTGGCTCTTACGGAAACAACTGCCTGAATTTAGCAAAATACCTGAACAAACCCCTTGGGAGAGCGAGTCACCAAGAACATTGGGTAGGAAAGAAAAGGAAATAAAAGGAAGAGCCCAACCACTCTTAACTAGAAAAGGACAGGGATACGGGAACTGGGGAGAGGAGAAAAGAGGCGACTGGTGAAAGAGATGGCAAAGCAACATGGGCCAATTTCCAAGAGCCTCTTAAGGAGTTTTGTGTTCAGTCTTAGGATGCATTCTCTGTCTCTAAACTCCTTCTATCTGCCTAAAACTGCAGTAAAGACCCGGGATAATTTCTTTGTGGAAATAATGGAAAAGGTTTGGATCCATGCCTCAATCAATGCCAAAATGTAGATGAAAAAGAATAACAGCAAGTATGAGGAATGATTTAGCAACATCTGGAAATCACAGCTGGAGGTGACTATGAGAATACAAGCCCCTCCAAGAACAATTCACAATGCACAAAATTCTGGGCTTTGAAGGGGGAAAAATCCAGAAGTAGAGACACATATATTTGAATTACCCAACAGAGGAACTCACTGTTGCAGAGTGATTACTGTCTATGCTAATGTGGGGTTGTACAAAACTGTTTGGAGTCCCCAAGGATAAAACGACTAAATGAATTAAACAGAAAG
This sequence comes from Rhinolophus sinicus, assembly GCF_057876585.1. Taxonomy (NCBI): domain Eukaryota; kingdom Metazoa; phylum Chordata; class Mammalia; order Chiroptera; family Rhinolophidae; genus Rhinolophus; species Rhinolophus sinicus. The sequence continues at coordinate 51,804,805 of NC_142504.1, read as the reverse complement.
GAATTTGCCCAATGTACTGGGGATTTGTTGAATGAGCCCTTGCCAAATGTATTCCATTAATGATGACTAGAACAGATAGTTCTTGCTGGACAAACTTCCCTTCAAATTCCTTAACATAATAGTCCTGCCCTGGTGGGCAGGGAGGATAAAACCTGTTAAAGGAGGCTGTTGTTGGAAGTGCCCAAAGGCCCTTCTTATAGTCAGAGTCTTCCCTGCATAGTCTTCCCTGGGCTCTCTCCTGCCCTAGAGGGTTCATCACTGGAATATGCAGAGCATCATCCAGGTAGACAAGCGTAAGAATTCTGCTCCCAGATAGAGCCATCAAGCATTTAAGGATCTAAAATAAGTCCAGTATGACCAGCGAGGGGCCCAGGAGGCAAATCCTCAATTAGTACTGAGTTAAAGCCAGTTAGAAACAAGGTCAAGTGTCAAAGAGTATGAAGTGAGCCAAATCAGGAGGAAAAACCGAGACTAAAAGTCAGGAAAAAACTGCCAAAAATGGGAGAGATGTAGGGCATAGGACAGAGGTGGTTGTCCCATGGAATTGCTGGATCCCTGGCTTGCCAGTACTTGCTGTCAGCCATGTGGTTTAGGTTTCGGCTGAGCTGATCCAACTTCAATACTTGTATAGGTTCAGGAGAAGGTGTATGTAAGAAAGAGCTCTGAGAAATCAATGGTAACTGAGTCCTCATGGGAGGGGCAGAAAACAGTATGAGTCAACATTCTGGTTAATTCACCATATGCATGACCTAGGCTTTGTGATACCCTTGAAAGAACATCAACTACAAAAGAAAAATAATTGATTCCCAACCCAAATACTCACCTTGCCAGGCTGTTTATGAGGATCAAATAAAGTAGGTCTGTGAAAGTAAAGCCTGCAGTGTTCAATAAGTACTAGTTTCAACCTTTTTCTCCCTCCCTCCCTTCTTCCCTCTCTCTCCCTTTGTTCCTCTCTTTCTCCTGTTTATGTTCCCCAGTGGATACCTTACAAGCATCACTCCCCGACTGTCAAACCCACCAAGACTTCCGATTAAGTCTGTTTCTCAGTACTCACGTAGACCTTGCCACAGTGACCTTCAAATGCCTTAATCTGCTTGCTTCCTCCCACGCCATTTCAGCTAGGGTGATGCTGTATGCCCACACGGACGTAAGCAGAGGGTGATTGCAACCCTGAGTCAGGGTCCCTCAGGGAAGATGAGCAGAAACCTCAGCAAACTCAAAGCATGTGTTTTATATATGAGGAGCAAGCACAAGGGCAAAGTAGCTGTCAACTATTTCCACTGCTGCCTGGGGAGGCCTTGTTGGGAACATCCCAGCAGTTACTGTTCAAGCCTCCCTAAAGGTTATTCATTCTCCTTTGTCCTTTGGCAAATCCATGTTAGTAGTCCAAATAGTATGGGTTTGGTAGCATCCTCTAAAAAGAAGTTACCCATAGAGTTACAAAACAGGGTTCAAGCAGACCATATTGATATTCATGTGACCCAAACTGTGCAGTATTTATTTTGTCAGCAGATGGAAAAGGCAACTGCAGTCCAGGGAAAACATTTTGGAGGCATCTGCAAAAGGGTGGTAGCTGAAACCATGCAACAGAATGACATCACTCAGGGAGACAGTGGAAAGCAGCATTTAATGAGCAGACTGAGAAAAATGACATTGAAAAGGCATAGCCATAGCAATAGGAATGCACCAGAATACAGTAGTATCTCTAAAGTATCAAAGCTAAGAGTTTCAAGACATCAAGAAAAGTAGGGATTGATGACAGGTTGAGTAAGATGCAGAAGCCTTCCAATCGTTTCCCATTTTGCCAGGATAAGATCCCAAATTCTTCACAATGCACAAATGCCCTTCAGCCTCATCTTACACCATTCTCTCATTCTCCCAATTCCAAATCTCTGCTCCAGCCTCACTGGCTTTCTTTTAGTTCCTCAAATATACCTTGTTCCCTCCTACCACAAGGCCTCGGTATATACTCTTCTTCTGTCTGAATTACACTTCCCCTTAAGTGCACCTTATTTGTCTTTCTGATCGCAGATGAAGTATCATTTCCTCATTGAAGACTTTCCTGACTGATCCAGGCCAAGTCAAATTCCTGAATTTTATGCTTTTATAGAATCATGTTTCTTTCTATCCTGCATTAATCTCAATTTATAATTATATGTTCACGTATATTATTTCATAAAAATGCCTCACTCACTGGACAGTAAACTTTAAGAGTGGGACTCAAGAAATTCTTAACGTAGCCATTAGGATTTTAACCAAACAGCAGTGGTTGCCAACCAGGATCAAGTCTGGTGTGAAAAGAGACTTTTTGTCCTCTCTGCCCATTAGTACATGTCTAAACAACAAAAGCACCTTGGTGTTTCTCCATGATTTGGCACTCAAGATATACTCGTACCCTGGCACATTTCAAGCCTATAAACTTGCTAGTTAGGCTGATATAAGATAAGCCATAAAGCAGGCGTTCTAGCTATTAGTTCTTAATCTTTGGAAGGGCTACAGACTCCTTTAAGAGTCCAGTGAAAGCTATGAATGTTGTTATGGATTGAGTTGTGTCCCCTCCAGAAAGATATATTGGAATCCTAAGCCCCAGTACCTGTGATCTCATTTGGAAATAGGGTCTTTGATGATCACGAAGCTTAAGATGAGGTCATTAGGATGGGGCCTAACACAGTATAACCAATGTCCTTATATAAAGGGGAAATCTGGACACAGAGACAGACATGTACAGAGGGAGACAATATGAAGACACAGCAAGAATGCCATCTATAAGCCAAAGAATGCCTGAGGCTACCAGAAGCTAAGAGAAAAGCTTGGAACAGATTCTCCCTCATAGGCCACAGAAGGAACCAACCCTGCCGACACCTTGATTTCAGATGTCTAGCCTTCAGGTCTGTGAGACAATACGTGTCTACAGTATGAGCCACTAAGTTTGTGGCACCATGTTAAGGCAGCCCCAGGAAACTAATACAGTAACTCTATCTAGAAATAAAAGCCCTTATGGACATACACAACTCTGCATGTAATTTAAGGTGTTCACAGATCCACTAAAGCCAGGTGAATAATTCCTGAACAGATGCTATAAAATTCCTGGACTAATATCCCGTGGGATAAGGGCAAAGAAAGAAGAGAGAAAAGAAAACGGGCACCAGCAACTGTTTGCTACCTGTCTGACCTTGGCTACATACTTGACATTCATTATTTTGTTGAGTCCTCATAACCACTCCATTAGTAAATAGTAGCATCCCCATTTCAAGTGGAGGAAATCGAGACCCTGAGAGATTTAACATAGTACACAAATTCATACATCTAGAGAGTGGTTGTGCTGGGAACGTGGCCTGAGTTTGTTTTACCCTGAAACCAATGCTTTTTCCATTCTTACACTGCTTCTATGCATGAGTGATATGTGAGATGCGAAGCACATGATGTGTGGTTTCCGGAGCTGTGAGGTTACAGAGAGACCAGGGTTATGCATGTGTCAGTGGCTTCGAGGGAAATAGGAGAATAGCTTTTTTTTTAAAGTTAGAATAAAGTTAAAGAAAGGCCATTTCTTTTGACTGCTTTCCTTTCATTGTTTGGCATTATAATTTCTTTTGAATAAGGATTTTGGTATAGAAGGATTTTTGCTTTTGCTAAGCAAGGATAGAGACAACAAAGGATTAATTAGATTATACTGATGATAATTGTCAATAGAATTTTAGGAGTTTTTAGGGATCGAGAGTAGTATGGATGAGACAGCAAAGCAAAGGAAAGTCAATCTCTCATTCATCAAAAAACATTGATTGGTCCTTGACTTGATGGGAAGCTCCATGTTCTGTGGACAAAGTCTGGCCACACAAAACACTGAGTCCAGAGGAGGAAATCAAATTATATCAGTCAATACAATAAAGTAGAATGTTGTATGATAACCAAAAAATAGTATACAGTATAGCAATAGTGGGGGTAACTACCCACTTCTAGTTGGGGAGAAGGTTGTGTCTAAGTTTACTGAAGTCTGAGTAGTGACTATCTTGGCACCAGGGGTGAGAGAGGGATTGTTCCAGGCAGAGGAAACATATGCAAAGACCCTGACGCAACCGAGAATATAATACACTTGAAGGCCGGAGTGCAGTCTTCACAACCTGAGCGTGGAATGGGGAAGGTGATGGCTCAAGAGAGGTGTGCAGGAGCTGCCCCATGAAGGGCCGCGCAGGTAGCTGTGTGATAGAGACTGAGTTTCCTCTGAGGAGCAGTGGGGAGACTTAAAGACGGGCAACAGAGGAGGGAGGACGGGAGAGAGGAGGTCTGGCTGTGGGAATCAAGCAAGTGAATTGATCTCTCTGAGTCTTAGTTGCCTCATAGTGAGATAATAAAGGCCGTTGTGAAGACAAAATGAATCATTTCATGCAATACTCTTAGAACAGTGCCCCGGGCATCATCAGCTCTTACAGTATAACAGAAATGCATGCAGACATGGCAGAGGCCTGTGTTACTAGTATCAGGGGCAGTATTCTAAACACCATACCTTCATCCCACGTGTCTCCTGAGAAGGACTCCTTTGTGGTTAGTGCAGTAGTGACACTTGCCTACAGCCCCCTTGGATCATCCACAAGCTTCCAACAGATTTGTCCTATTCCACCTGGATCAGAGTGTGAGGTTTCTCCTTCCACCATGGTCAGGCAAGGTCTGCACGTCTCCAGGTCTGTCTGTCAAAGCCTGGCTGTCCACAGACACTGCATGTGGGAGGGGCAGTAGGCATGGTCCATGGCGGGGGGTATTCAACGGTGCACTGTCAGCCAGGGGCCCTGGGAGCCCACACTCTGTCTCAGCTTAGAGCTCACCAAGGCTTGTCTCATTCAGGGTTGCTGTGGGACGGCAGACTGGAGACATGCATCAGAACCAGTATGCCATATACTTTTACAGCTTTGAGAAAGGTTAAAAGGTTTTTGGTTTTGCTTCAGTGAGACCTGGGAGAGGTCATACTTAAAAATATCACTCTGCTTCACCACCATAGAAAACTTCCAGAAAATTCAGTTCAGTTGAACGCTTCCCTCTTGTCTCCTTAATGTGCAATTTTAGTGACTTGATCAAATTATGTGTGGGTGTGAGTGACAGCTCTTCCAAACATGCAGTGCCACGGGATACAAATGTTAAGGTTTATTTCACACTGTTCTAATCACCAGCCACCGGGCCTCTGAGGTTGAGGACAGAACCCATAGAAATTTGAGTACCAGAGAAAGCAGACTCTCTCTGTTGTGAGGATTTCTTCTTATTAAAGATAGAATCTCATATATGCTGAGTACCCACCATGCTCAGGGAACTATTTTGGCATTGCTAAAACATTATCTTTTACTCTATTAAACTTGTGAAGCAATTATTAGGATTCTCATTTTTATGGGTATGGAAAGTACGGCCCAGAAAGATCTGTAGATCAGACCAGAATTTCACCTAACTGGTTTGACTCAAAAGCCTGTGGGTTCTCTGTACTCCATTACAATTAGAACCTGACCTGTGTGAATCCCAGCTGCATCACCACCTGGCACCATGACCTTGGAAAAGCTATCTATCTTGCTATGCTTCCAATTCCTCAACTATAAAATAGGTAATGAAAATATTCATCTAATAAGACCATTAGCAGTTAGATGAATTAGAACTTGTGAAATACCCAGGATGGTGCCCAGTGTTATAAACAAGTTATCCATTACTATTATTACAAGTGGAAAGAGCAGGACAAAATAGAATATTGCCCAAGGTCTCTGGGATAGAAATAAATACATCTATAACCAAATAAATATATTTAAAAAGAGCATTCAATACCAAACTCAACAGCTCATTCCAAGAAACCTTCCCTATTAAAAAAAAAAAAAAATAGAAAAGAAACCTCTAGAGCAGATACATGAGAAATGCTGGTTTTTAAAAATTATTTTCCAGTAAGAGCTAATTCCTTTATTTACATCTCTTATATCCCCTCCAGTTTCCCCTCAACTTCATTAAGGATCTGGATGAACTGAATAATACCGTCTTTGTCCCGTGATTATCTACCATTATTATTGGCATTGGCAAGTAGAACCCATCCAGGGAATTTTAGAGGAGCCTTACCGTCATTAAAATCTTCAACCTCAAAGTTTATTCAGCTTATCCTCAACTACAAGTGGGATAATAGGAAGATAGGGATTTTGTGACTTTCCTTAATGGGCCTAAGCATGAATCCTAAATTGTAGCTGTGGTTATAGGCCCAGAACTTTCTATAGGCTCTTTCTTCTCAGAGTTTGGTGGTTTATGAATCCAGTTCAGTCAGCAAATTATTGATCACTGTGCAAATAACAATGGGGAGTTCAAGAAAAGTTGAAGATGGGGTCTTGTTCTTGAGGAAAATAAAATCTAGCTGGGAAATCATGAACCAATCTTACACTAAAAGTTAAGTGACCCTTGGAATCTGGCTGGGATAGTAGGATGGTACCAAAACATCTCCCAGACACTGGCTGAAGCATGATTGAAACTATCCCATCATAATTTCATTTCTTTAACTCATAATGTTGCCCCCGATCCCTCCCCCAATACATCAGATGATCATGTGTCTTGCTCACCTTAGGAATACTTTCCTAGGCCAGTGGTTCTCCAACAGCATCAGCATCACTTGGAAACATGTTAGAAATGCACATTCTCAGGCCTGACCCCAGCTCTAGCGAATCTGAAACTCTGGGGGTGGGGACCAACAATCTGTTTTATCAACTCTTTCCAATGATTCCAATTCTTGCTACAATTTGAGCACCATTGCTCTAAGAATTTTACTCTAATCCCCTGCCCCAAATTGGGTTAAAGGGCTGTGGAGGACACAGGTGTTTGGCCTGAATATGTGTGTTTTGGAGAATGGAGGATCCAAAGATTCTATGGCCAATAATTGGAAGACCCCAAGATTTTAATAGCCCATCAGGTTGAATTAACACCCTTTGATACAAAATAGAAAACTGATGGATACAAAATTGCCCCAAGTCTCAAAGATGAATTGAGAGAGTACCAATATTTTCTTTAAAAAATCGTGTGGAGCTTATGCCAAGAAATGGTCAAATGATTCATTAAAACTTAAAAGTTCTACAGCACACTCCCAGACTGCAAGAATGTAGCTGGAATTACGTTTAAAGTTGATGATGCTAAATGCTTATTTCAGTCTTCGGGGTGAGGTGGGGGTGGGAGTGCTTGTTGGTGACATAGAAATTTTATAAGGCTCTTAATTCCATATTACCAAAACATTTTCCAGAAATACTCCAAAGTACAAATCAGCAGCTTTCGATGAAAGTACTTATTTCATCATCAACATCACTGGGTATTGTAAACTTTTCAATACTTGCAAGTCAAAGAAGGTGAAAATGGCATTATTTGTTATTTAACTTTCATATCTTTAATTACCACTGAAGTTGTGTCCTTTGCTTATTTTCTAATGAACTATAAATATTGATTAATAAAATGTCATTATGTAGGAAGTACATTGTAAAATGTTTTCCTCCGGTTGTCAATTGTCTTTTAATCTTCTTTATATTATATATATGATAGTATGATATTATATAATGTGATATTATATATCATATATTTCACATATGTGATATTATGTATATTTCATATATATTTTATATAGACAACTTTATATAGTCAGTTCTGTTTCTTCTGTGTGGTTTCTTTCAAAGGTTTTTTTTTTTTTCTTAAATTTTTTCAATCCAAAATCAGGATACATTTTCCTGTGTTTTATTTTAGCAGCGTTAAAAAAAATCCTGGAATGGTTTTCAACTGTTTTTACATCTATCTCTTTAATGTAGTACAATTTATTTCACTGCATGATCTGGGTAAAACTACAAATAGATTTGGTTTCTAAAAGAAATTGATGATTTTCCAAACACTTTTTGGTAAGAAAACCCATCCCTTATGTGGATTTATGATGCTTTATTATGAAATGTTAAATTTATGTTCTGTTTCAAGACTATGTACCCAATGAATTATCTGTGAACTCTGAATTCTGCCCAACAGTTTATTTAGCAGTTCGTTTTATAACTGACATCTCATAGAGTCCACAAATATACTTTCTTTTCATCTCTAGTCCAGTTGTTTGTTTTCCAGATAAGCTTCTAAATTGTTTTGTCAAATTGCAAAGGAAATCCTTTTGGGACAGGAATTAGATATTTGGAGTGTTATATTAAGTGGGAAAAATGATTTAGTAGGTAAATTCAGAAGTTGATTTTAAAAATCATTATATACTGACGTACATTTATGAAGTTTATGTTTGTTTATTTACATTCTTTAGACTATAAGTTCCACAGATTTCTTGTAAGGGTCTTTGTTTTTCTGATGCTAGTGTGTATATAGTTTTTGTTTTCATTTTATTTCTGCTTATGACTGGTATTTTTAAAACATTTCCCATTAAAATGTCTTCTATCTAAACAGTTGTTCAGCTGAATAACAAGAGGCCTGTCTCCCCAGCGGTCAGACATGTCCATGCTTATGGGAGGTGTGGGCAGGGAGGCCGCGCCTCCAGGCAGAAGTTGTGCCCTCCCCACAGCACTGTTGAACACGGTCCTCATCTTATGTGACGAGTTAGTGGCAGGAGGGGGTTGTCTTAGTCCCTTTGCACTGCTGTAACAAAATACCACACATTGGGGAGCTTACAAACAGAAATTGACTTCTCACAACTCTAGAGGATGGCAAGTCCAAGCTCAAGGAACGGCTGGAGTCTGGTGAGAGGCTGTTTCCTGGTTTACGGACAGCAGTCTTCTCACTGTGTCCTCACATGACAAGAGGGGTAAAGGGGCTTTCTCCAGGCACTTTTACAAAGGCACAATCCCATTCACGAGGGCTTCAGCCTCATGACCTAATCACCTCCCAAAGGCCCACCTCCTAATACCGTCACCTGTGGGTTAGGATTTCCACATATGAATTTGAGAGGAGGGAAGCAAACATTTAATCTTCATTAGTAAGAGAAGCAGGCCAATTCTTCATTAGGAAAAGAAGGAGGTGTCTGGTCTCAATTGTTGGTGGCTCTCTGAACTTCGTCCTCAGCTTTTAGCATTAACGTGATTCCATGGAAATAGGAAAAATTCTAATTGATATCCTATTACATAGCATCACAGACATGGTCATGAATATGTGCACATTATTCATAAATAATAAAATGGTCTCTATAGTTCTAATAGTACACAGATACACACACACACCTAGATATTACACTGAGGGAAGATTTTCTTGTGCTGCCATTATCTAATTCTCTGAATCTGAGGTAGATTTAATCGTGATTTACACTGACTGGGATTTCCTTGACTCCTCCTTCCTCCTCACTTTCCACATCTAATACATCAACGCATCCCTCTGACTCTACTTCTGAACATATCTTGACTTTTCCCCTTCTTCCCAGCCCTCCGCTGCCACCCTCATGCAAGCTGCCATCATCTCTCCCTGGGCAATGGCAGTAGCAGCCATTGTTTTTGCTTTCCCTCCCACTCCCCTAAAATCCATTTCCACATAGCAGACAGAGGCTCTTTCTAAATTATAAGTCAGATTTTGTGATTCCTCTGCTGAAAACTTTTCATCAGCTCCACATTGTCCTTAAAATAAAGTCCGGACTCCTCGCTCTGGTGCCCCAGCACTTGGGATCCAACCATGTCAGCCTCTTCATCTCATCTGGAATCACTCTTTTTGAAGGTCTTGACAACAAAGCTCCTTCCACTTGGGCCTGTACATTTCCTCAAACAAGATGAACTCATTGCATACTGATGCTGGACCTTTTAACAACTAGCTGCTTCTTGATGTTGAGATGTCTAGTTAAAGAGCACCTCTTCAGAAAGGCCTTCCCTGACCATCTCCATCTAAAGCAGTTATTTATTCACGCTACTCTATCACCCTCTTTTATTCTGTTTAGTTCTGGTCGCTCTCTGGTTTTTGAAAGGGTCTATCTGTTGTCTGCCCCCACACACACACACACCAGAATGGAAGCTCCCTGAGGGCAGGACCTTTCCTGTTTTGTCTGCCACTGTATTTCAGTGCTTAGAAGAGAGTCTCACACACAGGAGGGGCTCACAAAGCTTAATGAATGAGTGGGTTCCTGATCATTTGGACAGGTGATAGTGCTTCTTCAGCCTGAAAACTACAATTCCCAGGATTCTTTTCTCTCTGTGGGGAACTTCATATACTGTGAACAATAGAATACTCCCTGTCCTATGGCTGCTGCTAGAAATAGGATTACCCGGAATTTATTTGTAAAGTGATGGTATTGAGGAGTAGGGTGAAAATAGAGGGTGAAGAGATGGCTTCAGCTGTGCCAGAAATTCTCTCTCCCAGTAGGAAAGGTACAAGCTGGCTTTCTGACTGCTCAGCCCAATCCTTTAGCAAAAGTGGTAACAACGTATGGGAACATCTTTGTACCTTATTCCTGCTTGCTGTGGTGCTTTTCAAAACCTAGCTGTGGCCCCTGCTCAGCTGACCACTCTGATGGCTAGTTAGTGACAACTGTTGCACATATTGGCAAACTGCAGATGGTTACTTCTTGTTTCCAGCACTACTGTGACTTTATATCTTTTCTTTGTTTGTTTGTTTGTTTGTTTGTTTGTTTGTTTAAATGTGCATTTCACCATGAAGTTTGGGAAAAGATAAGAAGGTGCCACCACGACCCAGAAGTCCACCAAGCACTGCCGTCACAAGGGTGATTTTAACAATAGTTTTATATTCAGTCCATTTTCAAAATTGGCTGTAGAGAATTGTGTTTTAATATATTCATTAGCCATTTTTTTTCATTTAATAAATGTGACTCTTATAAGTAACATCCTAATAGCATATACTTAGAAGGTAAAATAATAGTTGAGAATCGTTATCAATTATCCTCTCAAGTCACGGGCATTTGATATAAACTTCACTCTTCTCATTTGTAAGATGGACTAATAATAATAGTATCTAGCTTAAATGTTGTTGTAGAGATTAAATGAAATAATCAGCATAAAACTCTGAATAACACCTTGACACAAAGTAAATGCTGCTTAATATTCTCTAAGATTGAGGCTGATATTATTTTATTTTCTCTATCCTTAAGATGTTGTGTGCAAAATGGCAAGAACCATAAGATCCATATTTATGAAGAGCAAGTCACTGTTACTTTAAAAATTAAGCTTATATTATCCCCGATAGTACCTGATTGTGGCTAGGGCTAAGTACACATTTCTGCCTTTGGGTGTGAAGCAATGGAAAACATCTCAGAGGGCAGGCTAGCTATGGGCCAAGGGGAGCTCACAGAGTGCACTGCCTTCCAGGGTCCAACTAATCCTTAGCATATTTACAGTCATAAAAAGTTTGATTTTGTCGGCCCATGGTGGATTGGTCAGGTTCTCTTAGGAAAGACAGTAAAGGTAGGAAGTATCTAATATTTTTGGTGCCTATTACTTGCAAAAGCCATCTGCTACATACTATATGAATGCTATTTCATTTAATCCTATCAAAACCTTTTAAAGTCGGAAGTAGAGAAAACTTAGGCTCATAGATTGTTCTAATAACTTGTCCAAGGTAGTAAGTAACCTAATCTGCATTTGACCTCAGGTATGTATAATTTCAAACACTTGTCCTTTCTATTGCACTGCATAGCCTCCCTCAGAAACTGACATACTCGTATGCTAAACAACTTTGATAAGAGACTGGTATATAAACCAGAATGACAATGCATTGTTTTACAATGGTGTTTTTAACCTTTCCAGAGAGTGGAATACTGAAATCTGCCATTTAAAACATTCACCTGTGATAAATCACTTGAGAAGCAAAATTCCTTATCAGAAGGTAATCAACCTAGTCTGGAGGAATAATGCTTCCAGGCTACGGGGTATATTGAGTTCTGACTGACCCATAGGCCTAGCCAAATCTTTCTTTTGGTTTTGAGCATTCTTCTTCGTGTAGATTGGCTATTGTGCTGACCAGCTAAGATATAGGGAAGGCAACATAAGACACTGAGGTGACATCTTTCTTCCTGTGACCTTGGTCCTTTCCTCTGCAGCCAGCCAGTTTGCTGAGCTGGAAGTAATAAGATCTACTGGAGTTGGGATTCATAGTAGAATGGATAGACCTAGTAACTCAGCCTGTGCTGGCCTGTGGCTACTTTGGCCCCTATTTCCTCCACGTGGTCAAGCCTTGTTCACCAGAGTTCTACTGAAGTACCTGCAGCCAAATGTTCAGCTAAATATGGTGATGGTTGGCTTGGCTCTGTTTTCTGAGCTTGCTCCTTTATGGATGCTTGACAGAAAGAGGAAAGTAAAATCTTGGTATTCCTGGATCTTGGCCAAAGTATCAACAAATAATGTTAATCTTAAAATTATCCTCTACATTCTCTATCTGCCAATTCTGTAATTTTCTCTCCTGGACATTGTTAAATGAATATTGCCAAATCCTTAGTCTTAGATTCCCTGTCTAAATTCCATGTAAACCAACCTCTTTCTGCTAAAACGTTTTGTCCTTCAGACAAAACAATAATATTCCAGTGTTCTTTCATATCAGCCCCATTCTGACAGCACCATGATGAGATGGCATTCCAGTGACAATCTCACCTTATTAGGTCTTCATGATTTTGCCACTTTTTTGCCCTGAATGTGCAACCTTCTCTTTCTATGGTTTAAATACCTAAATAGCTCATTTATCCATTCATTATGTAATGTTCCTAATCTTTCAGTCATAGAGCTTAACCTTATTTCCAAGTTTGGGGCAACTAAGTTTAGCCCATTTACGTCTGACTTCATCAAGTAAATTTGTGACATCAGAAATATGGCAATGTGAGGGGTCCTCTTGATGAAGAAAATTTGTTACTAACACTTTTCTGGAAACACATGGATTCATCTAAATTGAAAATTTATTGACAAAGTTATTTTTTAATAGACTGGTGTACTGAATGTTTATATATTGCAAGAATCTGAGGAAAAATTTATCTCCCTTCCAGGAGCATCCACTGTAAACATTATAATAAATTCTATCATTCTTGTATTAACTGAACTATCTGAATTATCTGAAAAAAATTATTTCTCCCTTTTTCTAACCGTTGACCCAGGAAATACAAAGTTCTCATGACTGAACTGGGAAGTAAGGGGTTTAGGAAGAGTAAGATAGACTAGCAAGTTTTCAAAATCACATGGAAACCTATTATTATCCAAAGATTATGTACATAATAGTGTAATTTCCGTACAAAATTAAGCTAAAATATGCTCTCCAAGGTTCAATTTGTAGGTCAATTGCTTTGTAGCTCCTACCAGGTAGTCCCCAGCTGGTCACAGGCAGTGGATGACCTGAGCCTGCATTGGGGTCCCTCACAAGAGGCCCCAGAACTGACGTACTTAGAGTTTGGCTTCAGACCACAGCAGAACACTGCCCAATTAGCCCCACAAGTGGCACACACAAAGATTGGTCTCAACAGGCACAAGAGCCCACTGGGGCAAATCCCATTTAATGAGATAAGCCCCCCACACAGCAGCCCATAAGCTGTGTATGGGGCCAAACCCTACAGCCAGTCAGCCTAAGGGTCAGTCCCACCTACTGACATGCAGTAGAAATCAAGGCTCAACTATAACAGGAGGGCACACACAACCTACACAAGGGACACTCCTGGAGCACCCAGAGCAGGTGATCAGGGAGACTGTGCCACTGGACCCCACAGGGCACCTACTACATAAGACTCCCCCAGCCAAGACTGGGAGACATAGCAGATCTATGCAATACCTACAAACAAACACAAACAGACAGCCAAAATGGGAAACAAAGAAATATATCCCAAATAAAAGAACAGGAGACAATTCCAGAAAAGGAACTAAACAATATGGAGGCAATCAATCTGCCAGAGACAGAGTTCAAAGCAATGGTTATAAAGATGCTCAAGGAACCTTTATGAAAATGATATTGTAATGATACTGAGTTAATTTTTGTTCCAATAAAGACATAGCAAGCAACAAAAAATACATAGAAACCATAAAAGGAACCAATAAGAAGTAAAGAATACAGTAACTGAAATAAAGAATGCACTAGAAGGAATCACCAGCAGACAAGATGAAGCAGAGGATCAAATCAGCAATTTGGAAGACAAGGTAGAAGAAAACACCTAAGCAGAACAGCAAAAAGAAAAAAGAATCCAAAAAAATGAGGAGCGTTTGAGAGACCTCTGGGACAACATCAAGCATAACAACTTTTGCGTCACAAGAGTCCCAGAAGGAGAAGAGAGATGCAAGGGATTGAGAACTTACTTGAAGAAATAACGACTGAAATATTTCCTAACCTGGCAAAGCAAATAGACATACAGGCCCAGAAAGTGCAGAGTCCCAAATGAGATGAACCCAAACAGGTCCACACCTAGACACATTATAATTAAAATGGCAAAGGTTGAGACAAACAGAGAATCCTAAAAGGAGCAGGAGAAAGGCAACTAGTAATTTATAAAGGAGCTCCCATAAGATTGTCAGCTGATTTCTCAATAGAAACTTTGCAGGCCAAAAGGTATTGACACAAAATATTCAATGTGATGAAAAGCAAGGACCTACAACCAAGGGTACTCTACCCAGCAATGCTAGCATTTAAAATTGGACAGATAAAGATTTTCCCAGACAAGAAAAAGCTAAAGGAATTTATCATCACCAAACCAGTATTGCAAGGAATCTTACAGGGACTTCTTTAAGATGGAATAAAAATCCAAAAATATGAATAATAAAATGGCAATAACTACATATCTATCAACAATTATTTTCAATGTAAAGGGATTAAATACAGCAATGAAAAGACATAGGAGGGATGAATGGATAAGAAAACCAAACCCTGCCTACAAGAGACTCACTTCAGATTGAAAGACACACACAGACAGAAATTAAAAGGATGGAAAAAGATATTTCATGAAAATGGAAACAAACGAACAAACAAAATCTGGCGTAGCAATACTTATGTTAGACAAAATAGGCTTTAAAACAAAGGCTATATATAACAAGAGAAAATGAAGGACCCAGCAATCCCACTTCAGGGTACTTATCTGAGGAAACCCAAAATGCTACGCCAAGGGAACCTGTGCATCCATATGTTCATTGCAGCATTGTTTACAATGGCCAAGATGCAGAGGCAGCCTGGGTGTCCATCAATGGATGAATGGATAAAGAGGAGGTGGTACATATACACAATGGAATATTGGTTGGCCAGGAAAGGGAATGTGTTCTTGCCATCTGTAGTGGCATGGATGGACCTGGCGGTTGTTGTGCTGAGTAGAGTTTATCAGACAGAGAAAGACATATATAATGTGATTTCGTTATATGTGGAATCTAAGAACAAAATTAACAAACCAAACAGAAACAAACTCATAGATATAAAGAACATTTTGATAGTTGTCATAATGGGTGGGGAGTTAGGGGTGCAAGTGAAAAAAAGATGAAGGGATTAAGAAGTACAAATTGGTTGTTACAAAGTAGTTATGGAATGTAGGGCATAGCATAAAAAATATAGTTAATAATAGTGTAATAACTATATATGGTGTCAGATGAGTGCTAGATGTGTTGGGGTGATAGATGACAGAGGGTTGGGGGACAGGGTGAAAAAGATGAAGGGATCAAGAAGTACAAATTGGTGGGGCCGGCCAGGTCGCTCAGGCTGTTAGAGCTCCGTGCTCGTAACTCTGAAGGCTATCGGTTCGATTCCCACATGGGCCAGTGGGCTCTCAACCACAAGGTTGCCAGTTCAATTCCTCGCATCCCACAAGGGATGGTGGGCTCTGCCCCCTGCAACTAAGATTGAACACGGCACCTTGAGCTGAGCTGCCTCCCAGATGGCTCAGTTGTTGGTTGGAGCCCGGGCTCTCAACCACAAGGTTGCCAGTTCAATTCCTTGACTCCCGCAAGGGATGGTGGGCAGCGCCCCCTGCAACTAAAATTGAACATGGCACCTTGAGCTGAGCTGTTGCTGAGCTCCCAGATGGCTCAGTTGGTTGGAGCATGCCCTCTCAACCACAAGATTACCAGTTCAATTCCTTGACTCCCGCAAGGGATGGTGGGCTGTGCCCCCTGCAACTAGCAACAGCAACTGGACCTGGAGCTGAGCTGCGCCCTCCACAACTAAGACTGAAAGGACAACAACTTGAAGCTGAACAGAACCCTCCATAACTAAGATTGAAAGGACAACAACTTGACTTAAAAAAAAAAAGTCCTGAAGTACACACTGTTCCCCAATAAAGTCCTGTTCCCCTTCCCCAATAAAATCTTTAAAAAAAAAAAAAAAGAAGTACAAATTGGTAGTTGCAAAAGAGTCATCAGGATGTACAATAAAGCACAGGGAATATAATATGGTAATAACTATGTATAGTGCCAGGTGGGTACTAGATTAACCAGGGGGATCACTTCTTTAATTATATAAATGTCTCACCACTATACTGTATACCTGAAAATAATACTAAATGTCACTGTAATTGAAAAAATTTAAAAAGGGGAGAAAAGATGAAGGGGAATAAGAGGGTCTAATTTCCAGGGATAAAACAAACAAGTCATGGGATGTAATGTACAGCACAGGGAATATAGTAAATAATATTGTGATCACATGTAGGTACAGTGTCATATGGTTGCTGGACTCATGGTGTTGATCACTTCTTTAGGTACAAAAATGTTGAATAACTATAGTGTACCCCTGAAACTAATATAATATTGTATGTTTATGTTAGCTAAATTTTTAATAAAAATCTGTAAAAAAAAAATGTTTTCAATTTTGTTTCTATACAACTTTATTTTCTGTGAAGAGAATTCCACATTTTATAATGGAATTTAATGGTAAACTTGTCTTCACAAGGTAACCCTTTGACTTATTTGTGTTTTTTGATAATTTTCTTTATTAACACTCAACTAAAATTACAATGTTAGCCATCATGGTTTAGTAAGAAGAGTATATATTTTGCCATCAAAAATTCTCCTGATAAAGCAAAAGAAGACTGGGCTGTGGGATTTGAACAAATGTACATTAAAATAATTATACAGTGTACCACTGCGAATGATATAGCTGCCACTGTAGCATAGAACACAGAAATATACTCAGATTACCTAAATGCTCTGTATGTGGTATTCACTGCAAATGTTCCTAAATGATAGATTAATGATAGCCAAGTCATTGATTGCTGAGGCTACATTACATTTTCTACCTTTATGAAAATGATATTGTAATGATACTGAGTTAATTTTTGTTCCAATGAAAACAATATGAATTTTTAATTTGGGATATCATAAAAGTAAGCATCACTCTCCCTGAATAAAATATGCAACAATTTAGAGGCTCCATATATTTTTACACATGTAGCTGAGTTAAAAATTCTGCTTTACAACAAATAAAAATATATTTCAATTGTAATTATCCTAGCATAGTTCTTAAAAGAAAATATTTACACTAGAATATCAATATGGAAAGTTAAGTTTGTCTTTTAAAGAGATGTTTATTTACAAGGCCTTTATATCTCATAAATTATTCACAAGACTTTAGCTGAGGAGGCTCATTCTCTCCTCGAATTGTAGTCATTTTGACTCAACAAGTGTGGCAAGGACACCTTTCCTGCATTTGAAGTGTTTTGCTTAGATGGTGGAAGATAAGATCTACATTCTTGGAAAAACTGAAAAAAATGCCCTCATGTTGTACAGGTGAATACATAGGGAAAATGATTTAAAATAACAGAGGGAATATTGGAAAGATGGAATTTGTAAAGAAAATCCAGCAAGATGAGCAAGATGTGAGTGTTGGGTTTTCAAATGGTGTGGAATTTAGCTTCGTAGGAAATTAAGTGTATTTCATGGGATATTTCCTCAGAGACCTAAACTTTTTGGCCTTTTAAAAATATTTAAATAATTTTAAAATGTGTTCCAATTTTGAGAAATGCAGCATGATCTTTGTTAACAAAGCTTCTTGTAAGAAAGTCTTCCTGCTGATAGAGCAACAGGGGCAGAAAGGCCAGGCCCCTTTGACTCACATGCATCAGTGGGAGAGAGGGGAGGATGGCTGTCCCAGGGCTGTGTCTTCAGAATTGAAGGCAGAGGATAGTGAACACCTCAGTGCTTGCAGGGATCCTGTCTATTTGCCTTGGGAGAAGTGGAAGTAAGTTGTTGTGATGTAGCGTAAAGGCTCAGAGACACATGAGGCAGGGTATCCACAGAGTGGCACCCAAGCCTAGTTCAGGCCTATTGTCAGGAAGACTATGGCTGCAGGTGAGACACTGCATGTCCCTCTCCATCAATAGGGGCAGTCCCTACCTTTTTTAGGAGCCCTCTTCTTTTTCACGAGGATGGCCACTAGCGAGTTTTACATAAGATTGGTGACTAAGGAAACCCTCCTGCTACCCACAGGTGACACAGGCCTCACTTCTCAGGCTCTGCGGCAGTTGGGAAAGAGCAGCACTGAGTGCCGAGACTGAAAAAGGAATCAAAAGGGGCTGATCTGGAAAAGGGGCTGATCTAAGGGGCCTTGGATACTGTGCTAAGAAACCTCTGCTTCACTTTAGACAGTAGAGAACCACAGGAGCTGGGCACCACCAGGTGTGTATAGAGGTCCCACCAGATATAGAATCCTTCTGGAAGGGGGACTTTTTATTTGTTTCTGTGAAACGGCTTAACTACTAAAACAGGCCAACTGAAAAATGAAAAGGCATCCACTTTGCATATCCTTGAATAAAATAGAAGGAGTTCCTTTCCTCTCTCCTTTGAGTGCCCATTGGCACGGGCACAGACAGAGATCCACAGCTAAGGGAGATGTGCGGTCTGGAGAGCAGCAGGCCATCCTGTGGGTGCAGAGACAGGAAGTAGGGCAAACACTGTCACAAAGGCGTTATCAGGCTGGCCCACCTCGAAGGCCTTTGTGACAGTCCCCTGTCTATTCATTCCTTAGTGGGGTTTCACTCTGCTCTGTGACTCTAAGAACAGCATGGCACTGGAGATAACAGGGCTCAGGGTTGGCTTATGAATCAGTGAATGAATGAGCAGAGGAGGGTATCTAGAAGAAAAGACCAGGGCAAGGACAGAGAGTATGAAGATCTTGTGCAGGCCCGCAGTGTAAAGAGCCTGCACCTGGATGGTGGCTGAGGGGGTGGACAAGGGGCAGCAGCTTTAAGAACTCTTCTGATAGGATGCTGGACACTGACGGCCTGTGAGCACTGGAGGAGAAAAGTAGGTCAAGAATGACCTAAAGGCTTCTGACTGAGGCAAATGGACTTGAAGTGGAAGAGCAAGATTTTGAGAGAGGAAAATAAATGTGGTTTAGATCACATGCAGCACTTTATTCATTAGAGAGGAGTTTTAACTCCCTCATAACCAAGATAATTCATATTTATTACAAAAGCAAAGATATCAAAGAATACTTCAAAATGCAATTAAATTTGTTTATTGAAATAATGTAAACTGTGAGTAATACAGATCGTTTTCAGCATAATATAGGTGTCACACATTTTGCCTTCTAATGGGTGATAAATAGATGTGCAGAAGAAACACAGTTGTAGAATAATTTAGAATAATAAATTTTATGACTAGGAGTCTCTCTAGGGATCAGCAAATTCAACCCCATTAACAGATGAGGAATCTAAGGACCAGAGAGGCTGGCATTCTCCGTTCTACAAACCTGTAGGGCACTGACCATGTGCCAGGCACTTACTTGGTGCTGGGCATATAAAAGTAAAGGAACCTATACTCAAGGAGCTCATAGACAGGCTAGCGTATGATAGTGTCCTGTATGCAGGAAATGAACTCACAGCATAAATACGTGCTGTGAGAACAGCAGGCTTAAGCTGCAAGGTGCACTCAGTCTAGGCTTGGGAGCAGCTCTCTGAAGGTCAAGTGTGAGCTGACCTGGGAAGGATGAGCAGAAGTCACCTAGACAAGGAGGCTGTGAAGCAATGTCCCAGGAAGGCTAAGGTGAGGGAAAGCATAGTGCATTTAGCTAATCGAAGGAGTTCGAGTACAGGAGATGCTAGTCCTGGGCTTTGGAGGCCGTAGTCTTCTGACTCCCAGGTCGATGCTGTTTTTGGAAATACCACCTGTCTCTGTAGGTCTCCTGACAAGTCTGTGATGATTCAGCACAAGCATCAATACTCTTGCATAGAAAAAAGGAAGCATACGTGGCTCATGCTTACCCAGGGATAGGCATTAAGATTTCCAAACTCTTTTGTTTAAAATGTCTCTTGAGAGGAATAACTACTTTGATTTATAGCCTTTCATTTCCTCCCAAATTGTTTACATCAATTGGCTCATGCCATGAAGCTGTTAAGTCTGGAAGGGACTTTAAGGGATCACTTTTTCAGTCAGTAGCCAAGGGAGCATGGTGGGGGTGGGGCAGACAGAGCAGTCACTACCCTGGTGCAGGCAATCCAGGGCTCATTATCTGTAGAGAACTTCAAAATGCATAATAAAACTGACCAAAATTGTTCTGCTTTTTACTATCACCAGGTGCAATCTGGCAATTTTCGGTAATGTCAGTAACGAAACATTCCTCCCTGCTGAGGCAGACTGCTCCGGCTGACTCCCAGCCCCGTGTAAGCCACAGAACTTCATACAGACCTGCACTTGCAGATAGCACAGCCCCAGAGAGGTTACACAAAGCCCCCATGTTCATCTCTTCAGTTCCTATCACCAGTCTCCATCCTATTCCCTCTTTTAAACACAGCGTGAGTAGTCAACATCATATGTACCAAAATCCCACATCAATGTTTATCTTCCTAAAAGATGGTAAGTCTCCAAAGAAGATTCTCATCTCTCAAGCCTCAGATCCGTTCTGAGCGGCGGCCGTGGCGTCTGATGTCGTGTGCTGACACTTCCGTGTTGGCAGGCTTACCAGGAGCAGTCCTCACTCATCCTCTCCTGCTGGGCCGTTTGGCACGTGCTCGGGGGAATAAACACCGTGGGGTCTTTGATACCCAGCTGGATGTCGAAAAACCGCGTGGACAATATCACACTATAATTTTTGGTGAAGGTTTCCTGGACGGGATAACAATCCTTGACTGTATAAATGCCAATCCAGGTTTCATCTATAAGAGGAAAGGGAGTTGACTTTTTAATATAGAAAACAGGCAAAACACCTATATTTTTTTTATTGTGGTAAAATATGTATAGCTTACCATTTTAACAATGTTTAAGCACATTCCTGTAGCATTAAGTACATTCACATTGTCGTGTGACCATCACCACCACCCTCTCCAGAACTTTCTCACCTTCCCCAATTGAAACTCTGTACCTGTTAAGCCCGCCCCCCATCCCCACCCCAGCCCCCAACCCCTGGCAATTACTACTACTTTCTGTCTCTATGAACTCGACTACTCCATTACCTCATATCAGTGGAATTATATAATATCTGTCCTTTAGTGACTGGCTTATTTTACTAGCGTAATGTCCTCTAGGTTAACCCACACTGCCAGAATGTCCTTCCGTTTTAACCTGAATATTATTCCATTGTTTTAATACACCACATTTTGTCTATCCATTCCTCTGCTGATGGGCACTTGGGGTGTTTCCTCCTTCCAATGATTATGAATAATTCTGTTATGACGTTCGAACATCTGAATCCTTGCTTTCAATTTTGGGGGGTATATGCGCAGAAGAGGAATTGTTGGGTCATATGGTAATTCTATGCTTAATTTTTTGGTGAACTGCCATACTGTTTCTTGCAGCATAAAGGCCTGTGTTTTTGACACAGTTTGGGGTAGGTGTGTTGGCAGCAGACCAGAGCAGAGCAGAGCTTCACATCTAGTATGTATAAAAGCAGACATTCAAAATAATGGGAGTAAATCTGGTCACTGTGACTTTAGGAAGTGATGCAGGGGGAGGAAAAGGAGGCACCCTTCCATGTCCACTGGTCTTAGGGGAGGAGGGGGATCATTAAATGTCAGAGTCAAGGCTAAGTCCATAAGAACTAATGTGGCAGAAAGATACAGGTGGTGTTAGAAGGCTGAGGTGTTTCAAATATGATGCTTAGCTCCTGGTGCTACACAGCTAGCAGAGTACATGTGAGGTCTTCAATGGGTGTGTGTGTGGGGGGAGGTTAAACAATTCAATTAAGCTTATAAACTTCCTTAACAACTACCCTCCTTATGGACTTAAACATTTTTTCCCCATCATGCTTCCTGAGTTGCAACCCTCCCATACTTTTTTGAACCCTTACACGATCTAGCTGACTTTCTGTCAGACCACTCCTGGACCATGATCTGCTCCTGAGGCCCCCCTATGGAGTACTGGTCCTCAAAGGTGGAGTTCTGAGGGATGTCAAGAGGGTCCCAAGGGTCCATCAGAGTGATCTTGGAGCACTGCTTGGTGGCTTGTTCAATCTGAAACATCACTCCATCTTTATAGAGCAAAATATATTCAAATAATCTGAAAGACAGATTAAAAGAGAATAGCTAAGGACTTTAAGTTACATTCATCATGCCTTTTATTAGCACAAAGGCCAAAAGCCTTTGATACAAATTACTCTTAAAATGGAAAATTAATAGTTTTGTTTGCAGGCAATCATTTGCTTATTTATAAACACTCAATTATATGAACCACCTGAATATGAAATAATTAAAGTTCAGAGCTCAAAACTGAATATTCACTGGACAATTACTTATCAAGTACCAAATGCCAGACATTGTGCTTGGGATACAAACAGGAAGACACGGCCCTGAGTTAACAGATGGCTTGTAACCTATCTTTCAGAAATAGGGACAAAGGAGGATTTGACCCTTGGCTTGGCTGAGTTCTCCTTGCAGCAGTAAGTCAAGGAATTACCGGGGTACGAATACTGAATGCAGGACAAGGAGTTACGGGGTACGCATCCGGAGAGCGGGACGAGGAATTATGGGGGTACATATACTGTATGTAGGACAAGAACTTGCTGAGGATAGACCAGGCACCTGTGCCCCAATGTCTCAACCATCAGTCATGAGTAAACGGCTTTGGTGAGGAGGCATATCTGCCCTGAGAATGGATGACCCTCACATACAGGGAGGAAGCTGAGACGAAGAAGGACAAAAGCAGAGGGGACCCCAGAGTGAACGGCTCCCCGTGCAGTCTGTCTACATGTTCTCTGCCTCTTGTCTCATGCCTACATGCACACCCTATTCCCAGGCTGTGCCTGGGGTCCTCAGACTGCCCATGATTACGTTGCAAGCTGTGCTGTTAACAGTACTGTGTCACTCTTAAAGCTAAGCCATCTTGGGGTTGGGTGAAGCCGCTGTGTTTCTATGCATTTGACTGTCACTCCAAAACTCAGGCCATGCTGCTGGTTGAGCAGAGTGAGGTTGCAGCCCGGGCCTCAAAAAGTAAAACACACAGCACCTGAGGGTGGAAGAGCCTAGAGAAGTGGCTTTTCCTGAGCAAATAAAGATAGCCAACATAAATTATCTGTGATACTCCACTCCAGAGCCCCCATGGAGGATGACTGTTTCTCCATTCCAAGTCTGAGTTTAACGATTATTTTCTTCAGGTAAAAGTATTATAAATTATCATTGTCTATATGGTCAAAATAGTATTACTGTTAGGATTAAGCTTCCGTTTTTATAAGCTGGTATAGAAATATATACATGATCTCATTATACTCGTATATATATTTAGATATATTGATGCTGTTTATTCCAGAAAATATTGGAAATGGCTTACAAGGCCAAAACCAAGCACAGACCTTTAGACGTGAGAGAGTATGTAGACAGAACAGGTAGTGTTCCTGTTATGCCATATTGCTCAAAAATGGAGTCAGCTATATGCGAGTATACATGCGAAGTTCACATCAAACTATAAGTCCTTTGGAGGAGTTTGGGGTTAGACTGTCACTGTTTTCTCAGTATGTCCCTGGTACATCAGAGTCTAAATATTCACGGAAGGGCTATAGAAACAGCATCATCTTTAAAGCATAGTCCATTCGTAAACACAGGAATCTCTGTGCATACACAAATACGTACTGTTACAGCCTGCACCTGGATGGTGGCTGAGGGGGTTGACAAGGGGCAGCAGCTTTAAGAACTCTTCTGATAAAATACTGGACACTGACTGCCTCTGAGCACTGGAGGAGCACTGGTCCCTTTAGTGACAGAAGGCCCCCCAAAAAAACACCTGTACTCTGCCCTCAGGGCTGGTCTACATTATTCTTCTCCTCACCATCAGCATTATCCTCTTGTGCTTTCCCAAGTTTAAGATGGTTAGCCTAGAGAATCATTCCTAGCTTTTGCTGAAACTCCAGTTGTGTGCTTCTCAAACTGCCATGAGTGTCCCCTGGAAAATATGCAGCCATGTTCAGGAGAGGGAGGTTCCTTCTTGAAAATAGCCCTCAGCCCTGTGAATCACAAGATCACAGAAGTGAGAGCCTGGCAGCCATGTTTGTGTACATGACTTGGTCATGCTCCACAGAGCTTGCTGGACCAGAGATGGACATCTGACCCAGGGTAGAACAATCAGCTTCTCTCCCTCAGGTATTTGGAATTATGACAGAAGTTCTGCCAGTCCATCACTTCATGTGGCTGGATGTGTCATACATAAACACAGAAGCTGTAGGATGCTATTTTCCAACATGTGAATTGAGTAAGAGCAAAGAATGAAGCAGAGAAAAGCACAAGCAAGCTAGGATTCCAACAGCTGTTGAGTTCCTGGATGCATTTCTTTTCTGAGGTCAAGTGCCTGAGATCCCCTTGCAAAGTTATGATATGTTTCCTTTGTTCTAATAAACTTTCCTTTTCTGCTTGGAACTTTTTGTGTGACTCATAACCAGGACTCGTTTCTAATAGAGTTGAAGACTCCACTCACTGTTCCATCTAGAGCCTGGGTAATAGCTGCTAGTGCAGCTGTTCTGGGAGATGCACAACATAACCCCCTGCGGAACCAAGGGCCACCAGCGCCCGGTAAGTCACCTGCCAGGGAAGGGCAGGGGACAGCAAGAGAGGAGTTCGGCCACCTTCACTGTTTTCCTGAGGCCAGTTCTGCCCATACAAAGAAGTGCAATTTAATTTTAAAATAAGAATTCTAGACTTGAAACAACCATTACAAAATGCTAACGTTTGTTAATTCTGGGTGGTCTGAGCACAGGTGTTTGCTATGGTGTTCTTTTCTGTTTTCAAAATATTTTTTTAAATGACGGCATAGTCTGATATGGAGCTCTGTTGACAGTACCTTAAGTAAAACAGAAAACATTAATTTAATGAGAAACAAAATAGAACTGTAATAATTTGTTTTTCAAAATACCCTGTGGATACCAATGTGAATACTGCTCTGTACAAAGTTTTGGAAAAGAAGTTTTTCATGATGCTGTAGTGGTGTGTATGTTTATGTGAAGTTATCATGTAAGGCTCTCCATTGAAAATAGGATACAGAGCCTGTAGCCCGACAGAGCCAGAAGGTCAGAATGCAGAGGTCAGCCAGGGTTGAAATGAGTCATCGGCCTGGGACACTGTGCGGGTAATAACTGTAAACCCAAAGTACTGAGGGGTTTCAACAGCAACTGGATCCTGGGAGGTGAGATCAAAGCCTGGCTCTGAAGTGAAGGGAAGTTGTCACAAACCATACCCCTGGGGTGCAGTCAAGCACGGTGAGGTGCTGGAATGGATGTGGAGGACAAGCCAGGCAGGCCAGCCTGAGTCAACAACAGCCTGTAAACTCCTCCTTGCTGGCCAGACACCAAGCAAAGCTCAGTTACGGGGAGGGCCCCACCTCCAGGCCTCAGGTGTGATCAAGGGTCAGCAGGCCGGGCTGTCCCCGGCAATCTCAGTGCAAAGGAGGTGCCCAGAGCCCCATTTTGCTTCTCACCTCTGGGACAATGAATTCCTATTGCTTTTGACAAAATTCTCAGACTGCATTGACAATTTATATTATTTCCTGAAAATCTGTTTTCCTAAAGATTAAGCTCTACCATCCCCGTGTTTTCCAAAACATTGAAAACTTGCAGAAGTTCTGTTTATTTTGAAAATAGGTTTCTGGATTTTATAAAACTGATTCACGTTTAGTGTAAAAAATGCAAACAATAAGGAAAAGGAAATAAAAATTGCCCAGAAACTCTAACTTACAGAAATAACTCTGTGCATATGTCTAAATATACGTTGATTTATTTAATATAAATTTTTAGTTTTAATTGTTGTAAAATACATAGAACATAAAATTTCCCATCGTAACCATTTTTAAGTGTACAGTTCAATAGTGCTAAGTTGTGCAAATGATCTCCATAACTCTTTACCTTGCAAAACTGAAACTCTATACCCATTAAACAACTCCCCATTTCCGCTCCCCCAAACTCCTAGCAACCACCATTCTACTTTCTTTGTCTATGAATTTGACTACTCCAGGTACCTCATATAAGAGGAATCATACAGTAGTTGTCCTTTGTGACTGGCTTATTTCATTTAGCATAATATCCTCAAGGTTCATCCATGTTGTAGCATGTGTCAGAATTTCATTCCTTTTTAAGGCTCAGTAATATTCTATTGAATGTATATATTACATTTTTTATCCATTCATCCATAGATGGACACTGAGTTGTTTCCAACTTTTGGCCATTGTGTATAATGCTGCTATGAATATGAGTATGCAAATATCATATTGATTTTTCATGTGTACTACACACATTTTACAAAAATGAGTGAATATTATTTATTTGTTTTCTAACCTGCATTTTAAATTCAACAATTTGTCCTTGATATCCTTCCAAGTCACACGCAGCTCTATGGAATCATTTTTTTCCCTAATTTATTATGAACTATTCTAAATATGCAGAAGAGCTAAAGGCTTAGTAAATAATTACCTTTATATATACCACCTATATTCAAAAATTGTTGCATTTTGTCATATTTGTTATGCCTATTTTCTAAATATTTCTTAGAAACAAGGACTTTCTGCCTTGTGGCCATGATACCATTATCACACTTAAGAAATTAAAATATCAAATATATGGTGATGGAAGGAGAACTGACTCTGGGTGTTGAGCTCACAATATAGATGATGTATTACAGAATTGTACACCTGAAACTTATGTAACTTTACTAACCATTGTCACCCCCAATAAATTTTAATTAAAAAAAATAAAATTTATTCCCAAATACCAGCTAATATTTGGTTCATATTAAATTGTCCCCAAAATATATCTTAAAGCTGATTTCTTACATCAAAATCCAATCAACATTCAAGCATTATATTTGGTTGTTATGTCTTTCCTCTTTTAAAAAATCTGGAACACTACTACTATCTATTTTTATTTTTAACATGGCACTGACTTTTTGAAGATTCAATGTTTGCAGATATTCCACAGTCTACATTTCTTTGGTAGTTTCCTCATGATGTCACTTAACTTGTTCCTCTAGCTTCTGTTACTCCTACAAATTAGACATGAGATCGAAGGGCTTGTTTAGAGGTGTGTTAAAGATTTTTGGAAGAAATATGTCATTGGTAAGGCTGTGTACTTCGTGTTGCATCACATCAGAAGACAGACAATAGTTTAGTGGTTACTAGAAGGTAAGTGGGAGGGGGAGTGGTAAGATGGGGGTAAATGGGGTCAAATATATGTGATGGAAGGATAACTGACTCTGGGTGGTGAACACACCATGTGATATATAGATGATGTATTACATAATTGTACACTTGAAATCTATGTAATTTTACTAACCATTGTCACCCAATAAATTTTAATAAAAAAAAGAAGACAGGTATGTCCCACCCCACTATTAATGCTATTAACTTTGATCGTCAAGTTATGTGGTTACTCCAGATGTGTCTCTCATAAAGGTGTTTCATTTGGCAATTCCCCAGTAAGCTGTGGGTGATACTTTGCGATGCTGGGGATATTCTGTTACCTTATCATTGTCACCTAATGGTTTCAGATAAAAGCATTTTCTGAATCAATTATTTCACTGGAGATTGGCATAACAGTACCAATGTTATAGCAAATGACATCTAGCTATCTATGTATCTATATGTATGCATGTATGCATGTGTGTATGTATGTATGTATGTATGTATGTATGTATGTATGTATCTATCTATCTATCTATCTATCTATCTATCTGGGT
Organism: Rhinolophus sinicus; assembly: GCF_057876585.1. Classification (NCBI taxonomy): domain Eukaryota; kingdom Metazoa; phylum Chordata; class Mammalia; order Chiroptera; family Rhinolophidae; genus Rhinolophus; species Rhinolophus sinicus. The sequence continues at coordinate 51,776,838 of NC_142504.1, read as the reverse complement.
ACAACTCTGTACTCTTGTGTTTTTATTTATTCAATGTAAGACAAACAATTAAAGTAATTATTCCTTATGATGCTCAAATAGTTGTAAGTTCAGTCACTGGAAGTTCCTTCCAACTGGTGTTTGTGGCTTCTGACATAATCCCATTAGTCTTTGAGTGCTTCCTGGCTTTCTGTGATACAAGAAGTCTCAGGCTCACCTTAGAATCTGCCTGCACCAAATCTGCTATCAGCCATTTCTCTAGGAACCTTGGAGCTTAGTGGTAAACAACTTAGAAACTGATGTCAGGGCTGGGAGTTTGCTTATAGTCATTGGGATGTCATTGTTTTGAGGACCTAGCTATGGTCAGTTTCCTAGATTAAAATAAAATCATCAATTTATATTGCTATTTCCAATTTAAACTTAACATTATAGATTTTCCCCTACTGTTTTTGTTTTTATATTTGTATCTTTCTTCTCCTAAAATAAAAATCATGCTTCCTAAAAACTTTGACAAATTTACTTATTTGCCTTATGCTACAATAGTAATGAAATAATAATTTCAAAACTATTGTAAAAAATAGAACTGCTGAGTAAAGTTTAAGATTTCACTGCAGCACTTTCTGTCCTTAGAATATAACTCACTAAGATGTAGAGTCAGTACTATGTTAAAAATTTACTTGGAATAGGCTATTCTTTGTGTGGTCATGTTTAATATATTGTTAGGTTCATTTTTTTGTGTTTTCTTAATTCAGGGATTTGACACGTTTCCTTTTTGATTTGTGTATTATTTAAATATGTAAAGCTATTAATGTTTCAAACTCAAAAAATATAAAAAGGCATATTCAGGGAAGTCTCGCTCCTATTCCAATCCCCTCCCCAATCCCTCATTCTCCCTCTGAATAACACTCTTCACTGGCTTCCATGTTATTTTCTTGCATGTCTTTTGACACAAAAGAAACAAATACACGTACACATTCTTATTTCCCTCTCTTCTTTACTGAAAAGGTAGAATGCTATATACACTTCTCTACACCTTGCTACTTCCCCATTAGAGGCTGTCCTTATCGTTCTTTATGTCAGTATAATAGTTTATTGTGTGTAAGTACCATTGCTTATTTAGTCAGTCTCCTACTAGTGAACATTGGTTTGTTTCTCTTCCCATGAGATTGCCCAAAAAGCCACAGTAAATATAACCTTGTGCTGTTTTGGAGGTGTGAATTACGAGATGTGACACAACTAGGTCAGAAGGTATTTTGTTAAATATTATCAGATTTCTCTCCCTAGGGTTGCACATTTTGCACTCCCATTAGTAATATATAAGAGTGCCTGTCTTCTTTTTTTTTTTTTTTTAATTAAAGTTTATTGGGTTGTTCATTGTGGTTTTATTTACGGTGGCCAAGACATGGAAACAACCAAAGTGTCCTTCGATAGATGATTGATTGGATAAAGAAGTTGTGGCATATATATATACAATGGAATACTATTTTACCATAAGAAAAGATGAAACAGTGCTATTTGCGACAACATAAATGTATCTTGAGATGACTATGCTAAGCGACAGTACTTGTCTTCTTTACTCTTTCCAACAGAGTATGTTGTCAGATTTGGATTTGTGCCAATCTGATAAGTACAAAATGTTATGTCAGGTATTTTTTTTAAGAACCTTTTTTTTTGTTGTTGTTGTTGGTAAGTGTAACCTACAAACAATAGACTGCAAAAATCTAAAGTGTAGAGCTTGAGCAATTTTAGAGTGAACACCTGGGAGGCACTCCAGAAGCCTCCCCCTCTTGCAGCAGTGTGGTTCTAACGTGCCTTCACCTATTAGAGTCTGTTGAGCATCTTTTCATATGTTTAAAAATCATTTGACTTTCTTTTGCTGTGAAATAACTTTACATTTCTGCACACATGACTTTTTTTTCTTCTCAGCTTTCTACAGCTCATTAAATAGTCTTTTGTGTCTGATATAAGTTGTAGATACTTTTTCTCTGTCATTTGTTGACTTTCTTTACAATTTTTTTCTACAATGCAGAGTATTTTGCATTTTTTTCAAATTGCTTTATCGATTTTGTGATATTTAGAAAAAACTTCCCATATTCCCAGGTTACAAATTAATTCACGCATGTTTTATATTATCCCCATATGGCTTTATTTTGTTAACATTTAGATCTTTAACCATTTGGAGTTTATTCTTGTGTATGGTGCATGGTGTGAGATATGGATGCAATTTTATCTTTTATCAATTATTCTAACACCATTGATTAAAAAGTCTACCTTTTTTCCCAGTGATTTATGATGACACATTATCCTACACCAATTCAAGATGTATGTGGGTCTACTTCAGGATTCCACTTTACTCCATTGGGTAGTCTATCTAGCCATGCACATGAGTCTCGCTGCTTTAATTACAGAGACTTAATAGTATTTTTCATAATCTGGTAGAATGAACTACTCCTTCCATTCTAGGTTTTCCTAGATATTTGGGCATTTTGATTTTTCCATACAAAGTTTAGAACCGACTTATTTAGCTCCAAAAAAAACCCAAACATTTTTGCAGTTGAAGGAAATTGAGTTAAATTTATATATTAATGTAGGAAGATTGGATATCTTTATGATTTTGAGTCACCCAATCACTACCAAAAAAAAAAAAAAAAAAACTCTTTCCATTTTTAAAAATCTCATCTTGTGTCTTTTTGTATATTTCAGGAGTGTTTAAAAATTTTCCTATATTTTGCACATTTCCTTTAAATTTATTCCTAAGTAGTTTATCTTCTGTTGTTGCTGTTGTTGTTTTTTAAAATAAAACCTTCTCTTCCATTGCAATTTCTAACAGATTATTGTTTGTATCTATTAAGGCTATTGACTTTTCATGTTAATTTTATATACAGCTACCTTACTAAATTATCTTGTTTGAATCATTTTTATTTTTTAGATATTTTGTATTTTCCAAGTACACTGCATCCATATCATTGACAGAGACAGTGTTTATTTCTTCTTTTCTAATTCTTGTACCCCTAATTATTTTATCTGTCTGATTATTTTGGCCAATAAATCAACACAATATCAAATAAAATAAACATAATGGATATATTTGCCTCTTTCCTGGGTTTAGTAGGGGAAAGAGACTATGGTTTCAATATTAAGTAAATTAAGAACTGTACAGATTTTATCATATTAAGGAACCATCCATCAATTCCTATTGAATGTTTTGTATAAAAAGTTTATTGAATATTATCTGGAGACTAAGGAGATGATAATGTGTTTATTTTCGTAGATGTTTATGGATTCCCTAAAATTGAATTATCCTTGCATTCCTGAATAAGCCTCACTTGATCATAATGTAGTCTTTGTTTTTAATGTGCTGTTAGATTCAGTTTGCTGAATAAAATTTGGGAATTTTTGTTTTTTAATAACTTTTCATTTTTCAATTACAGTTGACATGCAATGATATATTAGTTTCAGGAGTACAACTAATCTTAGTGATTAGACATTTATATAAATTACAAAGTGATCACCTCGATAAATCTAGTACCCATCTGACACCATACACAGTTATTACAATATTATTGACTAAATACCTTATGCTATACTTTATATCCCCATCACTATTTTGTAGCTACCAATTTGTACTTCTTAACCCCTTCACCTTTTTCACCCATCCTCCAACCCCCTTCCCATCTGGCCACCATCAAAATGTTCCCTGTATCTATGAATTTGTTTCTGTTTTGTTTATTTATTTTGTTCTTTAGATTCCATTTATAAGTGAAGTCATACAATATTTGTTTTTCTTTGTCTGACTTACTCCACTCAGTATAATACCCTGTAGGTCCATCCATGCTGCTGCAGATGGTAAGATTCCATTCTTTTTTAAGGCTGAGTAATATTCCATTGTATACATATATATATACCACCTTTTCTTTATCCATTGATGAAAACCCAGGTTGCCTTCATATCTTGGCTATTGTAAATAATGCTTTAATAAACATGTGGGTGTACATGTCCCTTCAAAGTAGTGTTTTGGGATTCTTCAGAAAAATACCGAGAAGTGGGATTACTGGGTCTTTCTTTGTCTCTTATTATTAAGGTCTATTTTGTCTGGTATAAGTATTGCTACTCCAGATTTTTTGTTTTGTTTTGTTTCCATTTTCATGAAATACCTTTTTCCATCCATTTACTTTCAGTCTGTGTGTGTCTTTCGATCTGAGGTGAGTCTCCTGTAGGTAGCATTAGTAAGGGTCTTGTTTTCTGATCCATTTAGCAACCCTATGTCTTTTCATTGGAGCATTTAATCCATTTACATTTAAAGTAATTGTTGATAGTAGCTATGTAGTTATTGTCACTTCATTATTCACAATTTTTATCTTTTTTTAATTCTTCTTAAAGAAGTCCTTTTAACATTTCTTGTAATATTGGTTTGGTGTATTGAACTCCTTTAGCTTTTTCTTGTCTGGGAAGCTCTTTAATTCTCCTTCAATTCTAAATTATAGGTTTGCTGGGTAGAATACCTTTAACTGTAGGTCCTTGGTTTTCATCACTTTGAATATTTTGTGCCAATCCCTTCTGGCCTGTAATGTTTCTGTTGAGAAATCAACTGACAGTCTTGTAGGAGCTCCCTTGTAGGTAACTAGCTGCTTTTTTCTTGCTGCTTTTAAGATTCCCTTTTTGTCTTTACCCTTTGGCATTGTAATTATTATGTGTTTTGGTGTGGGCCTCTTTGGGTTCATCTTGTTTGAGACTCTGCACTTCCTGGGTTTCTGTGTCTATTTTCTTCAGTAGTCCCTATTCATGACCACTTATTATTATATAAAATTCATTGATATTAACAATCTTGAATATAAACTGGAGATAAACCCTTTTGCCTTCCTTGTTTCACTTTAAATAGAAAATTTATAGACTGGTATGGCTGGGTCAAAGGAAATTCCCATTTTATATTTTACTAGATACTACTGTTTCTCACAAAGGACCAGTGGAATTTTTAACTGGATGCAGAATTTCATCAATTTATTTCTACTAGAAAAGATGCCAAAAGTTTACCTTACTGTGATAAGGCAGGAGAAAATATTTCTGTGTCATTTTCTTACTTCAGGATGAAGTTTATAGACATCATGAAAAGCACTGTGAAAAAACTCAGATAGAAAAACCAAGGTTCCCAGTATACCACTGGTGAGCTGTATGATCATAATTTTAATCCCCCTATTTCTCATATGTAAAGAGAGATAAAATTTTGAAGCTTACAGCATTATTTTGAAGATCATTTGAGATGATGGATATATAATTGTTATATATCTTAGTATATTGCTGCTGACGTGAGCACAAAATTGTTATACAAATGCAAGGATTACAGTCTTGTAGGAAAGTCTGTTTATAGTTGTGCTTATTATAATCAGTATTTTAAAAGGAAACTACTCACTTAACTTGTACACATAATTCTTGATCTACTATGGAACAAAGAAGGGTTAATTCATCCAGGTGAGATAGAGAGATAAGGAGAGTAAATTCCTGAGTGCTATAGTGGATCCTTTTGTACAAGACCTAGAGGGATTCCCTCCCCTTCTCCCTTTCCTGCTTCTCAGTATAATGACTGAGATAGTATCATCATATACTCGTTTTCTAGTCTCCTTTGTAGCTAAGGGTATAATTGGTTCTAGCATTGAACACCTAAAGAAAAGTCTGTGGGGAGAGGGAATCCTTTGGAAATTTCTCTTCTTTCAAAAAAGAAAAGGAGAATAAAGAGCATGTGGTACATATATACAGTGGAATACTATTCAGCCACAGAAATCATGAAACATTGCCATTTGTGACAAAAAGAATGGATCTTGAGAGTATCACACGAAGTGAAATACATCAGACAGAAAAGGACAGGAATCATATGAGTTCACTCATATGTGGGATATAAAACAGAAAGCAGCGAACTAACAAATAAAACAAACAAACTCATAGATACAGACAACAGAATGGTGATTCCAAAGGAGAAGGGGGGTGGGGGGAGGACAAAGATGGTAGAGGGAGTCAAACATATGGTGATGAAAGGAAACTAGACCTAGGGTGATGAGCACACAATGGGGTGTACAGATATTGTGTTATAAAGTTGAACACCTGAAATTTATGTAATGTTATTAACCAATGTTACCCCAATACATTTAATTTAAAAATTCAATTAAAAAAATTTGATGCAATAAAAGGGAAGACAATCTCTGTCCTATTCCACGTCCTTTATTTCCTGTCTTTGAACATAGCTGGGTAAGGATGTAACGCTTGTAGTGGAGGTAACCACCTTGAAGCAATGAAGCAACAAGTCAGCATGGCATCTTGCAACTAAGAGCCAACATTCTAAGAATAGCAGAGTAGATAGATGGAGAAGAATCTGGGGCCTTAATGAAACTATTGAGTCAAAACCTAGAAACATGTATCACCAGAATTCTGAGATAAAAAACAAACATCCTTATAGTTTAAGCCTCTGATAGTCAGATTTGCTGCAGCTAGAAGCACCTTAACTGAAATGAGTAAAAACCACTGCTTTACAATGTATTACCTGTTGGGTTCTTTGTAACAAGTCCCTGAGAGCCTTCCCTTCCAGAATGAGCAGAACCCAAGATTTGGCTAATCCTGGAACCCAAATACCAGAGCCTGGTCAGGGCAGAGATGACTCTGAATAGTTACTTCCTTTATAGCCAATAAACAATTGTTTTTTCTGTCCTGAGTTAGGGTAGTAAGGAAAAAAACAAACAAATAAGCAAAAAGAGTCTAAGAACTAGAAAATTCAGCTGACTGACATTATCTTTCTCTCTCTTTCTTTCTTTCTTTCTTTCTTTCTTTCTTTCTTTCTTTCTTTCTTTCTTTCTTTCTTTCAACAGGTGAGAAAATAGGAGGCTCATAGCATAACTTAAGAGTTAATAATGGTGCCAGGATTTGACCCAAAGTCTGATTTCCAACCAGACTCATTCTAATTCACTAACACTATGCTCCTGCCCTCCTTCCACATGGGAAGGACTGAATCTTCCCATGCATGTAGAACTGCTTGGCCCTCCAAGATATATTACATTACAAAAAAAGGGAGTAGACAAATATTATATTGTGATTACAAAAGGATTTTGACTTTGTAGAAGAAATTGGACAAACTTTGGATTTGTGTAATATGCAATATGATAGATTAGTAATGCATACTGGCTTTCTGACTCTTAGCAGGAAGACTTGAGCTGCAGCCTCTTGCCATTCTGGCACATACCAAGCCTGAGTTACACCCTACAGTAATTATGAGACATAAAAGGAAAACACTATTTTGAAATTGTTGTGTTAGACCCAAACTCATTGTGCAGGCTGATGCCAGCCACATACAACAAAAGGAAAATTAAATTACTTGAGAATGCAACCCTAAGAAAAGCAAAATCAAAGAATGATTATGTGTGCAATTTAAGAAACTGTAAGGTGATGGACCTCCACTACTTGGATTCTAGTTCAAAAGAGGAAAATGGTGCTCAAGAAATATTGAAGAGATTTTTTTTCCCCAAAAATTTATCTGGATGAATAGTGGCAATATGTAGGCATATATTCTTTCATCTGATGGAAGATAATAAAAAACTGCTCATGAGACAATAGTTCAAGATGAATATTTTTTCACCACCACTAAAAGAAACAGCCACATTAATTCTGAGATACCCATGTTGCCATGGTACTCAGTGATGTCTACAACCATGTATCAGGAAGTGTTAATGAGGTGAGGAGGGTACAAGAAGAGTCATATTCATAGAATCAGCACTATGCTTTTCAGGAGAAATATATCATTTTTAGTAGAAATATATCATTTCCCTCCATGTTGGAACATAAACACACATAGTCTCTTCCAGCTAATAGTTAGTACAACTAAAATATAAATCTCATTTTTTTGATTCACTGGAATTTGGGGTGATGCTGCATTTAAGAAAAAAAAGAATAGCTTTCTAGTGAAAATACGATTATCAAAATAGAAAATGCAGTGGAGGCAGTGTAGAACACACTGTCTATGGAAAACAAACAAAAAAACAGAAGCAGTGAATTTAAAGGTATTATTCTAGAACTCAGGAGAGAAAAAAACACGTAAAGTGATGAAAAGGGTAATGAAAAGATAAGAAATTTGAGGACAGATGTAAGAGAACCAATATATGTAAGTAGAGAAATATTCTACAAGGAACAAAGAGAGAAGATAGGATATCAAACTTCCAGAAATAGTAGATAAAATTTCCTTATAGCTAGACATAACCTGGAGACATTAATTAATAAAGTTCAAAGATAATGAAAGCAACCTGCAAAAACTTGAGTTGAAAAAAATTATTGAAACTAAATCAAAATAACTTTAGTTACCAGACTTCTCTTCTAAAGCTCTAAATGCCATAAAAATTTTAAGCAAAAATTATATTATTACCCAATGAATTGAATGCCCCCAAAGCCATCATTATGTAAGACAGCAATAAGTAGATGTTCTCAGATATTCAAAGTCTCTGAAAGTACACCACTGTAATAGTAACCTCTCTCAAGAAAATTCATTGAATACATTTTTTAGCTGACTAAAACATAAATCAAAATAAAGGATTCAGGTAAATAAGAATATTAGTATAAAAGAAATTGCAGTGAATAACAACATGAGTAGAATAATATATATTTCTTTTTTAATAGAAGACTTTGTGGTAAAACTACGTAGAAGTTTGTACAAACACAAACACTATAAAAATCTGTGTTTTAACAAGAAGTTGACCTTTTAGAGGTCTGACTCAGCAAGATGAAAGAAGGGAAAACTAGAAACCACCCAAGCACTTAAGCACTTAAGATACTTTTCAACACACCGAGAGGGACCTAAATAAAATACTTCTACAATAATATATATACCATGTTTGCCCGAAAATAAGACCTAGCCAGACAATCAACTCTAATGCGTGTTTTGGAGCAAAAATTAATATAAGACCCACTCTTATTTTACTATAATATAAGACCAGGTATATAATAATATAATATAATATAATACCGGGTCTTATATTAATTTTTGTTCCAAAAGATGCATTAGAGCTGATTGTCCTGCTAAGTCTTATTTTCGGAGGAACATGGTATGTAAAATTTATACATAAAAATACATATTTGCTATATATATATATATATATATATATATATATATATATATATATATATATATATATTTCCCTAAAGTGATGAAGAACAAGGGCCTACAACCCAGCACGGCTATCACTTAAAACTGAAGGAGAGATAAAGGGCTTTCCAGACAAGAAAAAGTTAAAGGAATTAATTACAACCAAGCCAGTATTATAAGAAACATTTTTTTTAAAAGGGGGAAACAAACTAACTAAAGAAGATACAAAATATGAATAATAAAATGGCAATAACTATGTACCTATCAATAATCATTTTAAATGTAGATGGATTAAATGTTCCAATCAAAAGTCATAGGATAGCTGAATGAATAAGAAAGCAAGACCCATACATTTGCTGCCTACAAAGATCCACCTCAGATCTAAAGACACCTATAGACTGAAAGTAAAGGGATAGAAAGAGATATTTCACTCAAATGCAAACGAAAATAAGCTGGGGTAGCAATACTTGTATCAGATAAAAGAGACATTAAAATGAAGACAATAATAAGAGACAAAGAAGCACATTACATGATTATAAAGGAATCGATCCAAGAAGAGGGTATAACCCTACTAAATATGTATGTACCCACCATAGGAGCATATATATATATATATATATATATATATATATATATATATATAGCAAATATTGAGCAATATAAAAGGAGCAATCGACAGTAATACAATCATACTAGGGGAATTTAACACCCCTTTGACACCAGTAGACAATTTTCCAGACAAAAAAGCAACAAGAAATCAGTGGCCTTAAGTGACACACTAGACCAGAGAGATTTAATTGATGTTTTTAGAGCATTTCACCCTAAAGCAGTAGAATATACATTCTTTTCAAGTGCACATGGAACATTTTCCAACATAGATCACATGTTAGGCCACAAAGCAGTTCTCAATAAGTTTAAGAAGTCTGAAATCATATCAAATGTCTTCTCAGAACAAAATGGTATGAAACTAGAAACCAATTACAAGGAAAAAAATGAAAAATACACAAACACATGAAGGCTAAATAACACGCTACTAAACAATGAATGGGTGAACAGTGAGACCAAGGAATGTATCAAAGACACCTGAGACAAATGAAAATAAAACAAAATGACTCAGAAACTATAGGACACAGTGAAAGCAGTTCTAAGAGAGAAATTCATTGCAATGCAGGCCTACCTCAAGAAATAAGAAAAATCTCAAATAAACAATTTACCCTTACATTTAAGGGAACTGAAAAAAGAACAGCAAACAAACCCTGAAGTGAGTAGGAAGAAGGAAATAATAAAGGTCAGAGAGAAAATAAACAAAATAGAGGCTAAAACAACAATACACAAGATCAATGAAAACAAGAGCTGTTTTTTTAAAAGATAAACAAAATTGATAAACCTTTAACCAGACTCATAAAAAGAGAGAGAGAGACAGAGAAAGAGAGAGAGAGAGAGAGAGAGAGAGAGAGAGAGAGAGAGAGAGAGAGCCCAAATAAATGAAATCAGAAATGAAAGAGAAGTGACAACGGACACCACACAAATACAAAAAATTTTAAGAAAATACTATGAGCAATTATATGCCAGCAAATTGAACAATATGGAAGAAATGGATAAATTCCTAGAAACATACAATCTTCCAAGGCTGAATCAAGAAGAAACAGAAAATCTGAACTGACCCGATTATTACTAATGAAATTGAATCAATAATCAACAAGTTCACAACAAACAAAAGTCCTTAACCAATGGCTTCACAGGTGAATTTTACCAAACATTCAAAGAATTAATACCTATTCTTCTCAAACTATTCCTAAAAATTCAAGAGGAAAGAAGGCTCTTAAGCTCATTCTATGAGGCCACCATTACCCTGATTCTAAAACCAAAGACATTATTAAAAATAAAAGAAAGAAAGAAAGGAAGGAAGGAAGGAAGGAAGGAAGGAAGGAAGGAAGGAAGGAAGAAAACTATTGGCCAATATCCCTGATAGATACAAAAATCTTCAACAAAATATTAGCAAACTAAATTCAGCAATACATTAAAAATATCATAAACCATGATCAAGTGGGATTCATTCCTGGTATGCAAGGTTGGTTCAATATCTGCAAATCAATTAAGGTGATACACCACATAAAGAAAATAAAAATTATATGATTATATCAATGGATGCAGAAAAAGTGTTTGACAAAATCCAGCATCCATTTATGGTAAAAACTCTCAGCAAAGTGGGAATAGAGGGAACATATCTCAAAATAATAAAGGCCATATATGACAAAACCACAGTTAATAACATACTCAATGGGAAAAAGCTAAAGCATTTTCTTTACAATCAGGAACAAGACAAGGATGTCTACTTCACTGCTTTTATTCAGCATAGTATTGAAAGTCCTAGCCACAGAAATCAGAAGAGAGAAAGAAATAAAAGGCATCAAAATTGAAAAGAAAGAAGTAAAACTGTCATTATTTGGAGATGACATAATACTATATAGAGAGAACATCAAAGATTCCACCAAAAAACTATTGGAACTGATTAATAAATTTAGTAGAGTAGCAGGATACAAAAACAATATTCAGAAATTGGTTGCATTTTTATGCACCAAAAATAAACTATCAGAAAGAGAAATTAAGAAAATAATTGCATCAAAAACAGTAAAATACCTAAGAATAAATTTAACGAAGGAAGTAAAAAAACCTGTACTCAGAAAATTATAAGACATTGAAGAGAGAAATTAAAGAAGATACAAATAAATGGAAGCATAAATCATGCTCATGGATAGGAAGAATTAATATAGTTAAAATGTTCATACTACACAAAGCAATCTATAGATTCAATGCAATTTCTATCAAAATACCATGGCATTTTCCACAGAACTAGAACAAGTAATCCTAAAATGTACAGAGACCCCAAATAGCCATGGCAATCTTGAGAAAGAAGATCAAAGCTGGAGGTATCATGCTACCTGATATCAAAGTGTACTATCGCCCATAGTAATCAAAATAGCATGGTACTGACACACACACACACACACACACACACACACACACACACACAAAGACACATAGATCAATGTAAGAGAATAGAGAACCCAGAAATGAATCCATGCCTATCAGGTCATTTAATCTATGACAAAGGAAGCAAGAATATACATTGGGTAAATACAGTCTATTCAATAAATGACGATGGGAAAACGGGACAGATACATGCAAAAAAAAAAAAAATGAAACTGAACCACCTTCTTATGCAGTATACAAGAATAAACTTAAAATGGATTAAAGACTTCAATGTAAGACCGAAAACCATAAAACTCCTAGAAGAAAACATAGGCAGTAAACTCTCAACCATACCCTTAGCAATATTTTTACTGATACATCTCCTTGGGCAAGGGAAACAAAAGAAAAAGTAAACAAATGGAAATACATCAAATGAAAAAAGTTTTTGCACAGCAAAGGAAACCATCAACAAAGTGAAAAGATATTCACCAATGATACATCTGAAAAGGGTTTAACATCCAAAATTTGTTTAAAAAACTGATACAACTCAACACCAAAAAAATCATAAAGTATCCAGTTTAAAAACAGGCAGAAGACCTGAATAGACATTTCTCCAAAGAGGACGTACAGATGGCCAATAGACGTATGAAAAAATGCTCAACATCACTCATCATCAGAGAAATGCAAACTAAAACCACAATGAGATATCACCTCACACCTGTCAGAATGGCTATCATCAATAAATCAACAAACAACAAGTGTTGGCAAGGATGTGGGAAAAAGGGAACCCTCATTCACTGTTAGAGGAATTCCAAATTGGTGCAGCCACTGTGGAAAACAATATGGAGGTTCCTCAAAAAATTAAAAGTAAAACTACCTTATGACCCAGAAATTCCACTCCTGGGTATTTATCCAAATAAATCCAAAACACTAATTCAAAAAGATATATGCATCCCTATGTTCACTGCAGTGCTATTTACAATAGCCAAGATAGGAAACAACAGAAAATGCCCATCAATAGATGACTGGCTAAAGAAATTGTGGTACATATATACAATGGAATATTATTATCCTGACATAAAAAATAATCAAATCTTACCATTTGTGACAACATGGATGGACCTAGAGGTTATTATGCTAAGTGCAATAAGTCAGAGTGAGAAATACAAACATCATATGATCTCACTTACATGTGGAATCTAAAGAATAAAACAAACAAACAAACAAAATAGAAACAGACCCATAGATACAGAGAACAAACTGATGCTTACTAGACGGGAGGGTGGTGTGGGGGATGGGTGAGAAAGGGGAAAGGATTAAGAAGTACAAATCAGTAGTTACATAAGAGTCTCGGGCATGTAAAGTACAGTATAGGAAATATAATTAATAATATTGTAATAATTATGTACAGTGTCAGATGGGTAATAGACTTATTGGGATTATTACTTTGCAAGGTACATAAATGTCTAATCACTATTGTATTGTACACATAAAACTAATAAAAAATGAAAAATATTAATTTAAAAAAGAAAGGAACTTGGCAGATCCACTTCTGGAGGTTTTGATATACCATCCCATGAGGGAGCTCCACTACAACCCCACTTAAAAATATTTGAAAATATGGGTAGGCAGTGTAATTTGATGTCAAAAATTATTCTTAATAAAGGAAATATAATGTAAAATATAAATGAATAAAACACCATTGCACAAATCCATGAGTGTATAGTTAAAAATGTAACTATGAGGAAAAAAGAAAATGCAAATATAGAATATTAGGAAGAAAACAGGGTATCAATATAGAGATGGTGGAGTTGTTTAAGAGTGAATAAAATATTATGTACAAACATAATAAATAGAATCTTGATGAAATGGAAGATTTCCTAGGAAAATGTGAATAAATAAAATGACTCAGAATGAAGCAGAAAGTTAAGTGGATAAATAACCAGAGGAAAAATCCTTACAATGTCCTAACGAGCTCTTTCATCTTTGATCTTTGAACTTAAAAATAGATCAAAGAGTTACCTCTTCAAAAGTTACTTCTTTAAAACCATTGTGTCCATATGGTTTCACCAATTAGTCTTTTCCAACCTCCAGGCTTTAGAGCATAGAGAAATATAGAGAGCTTGCCAATTATTTTACAAAGTTATAAAAACATGACACTAAAATATATAAAGCATAAAAATAAAAATTAAGCTAAATTGTGGATTAAAAACAAATCTTAAGTAAAATGATAGCAGACTATTAAAAAATTATACATAATGATAAAAATGGAATTTATTTAACTCTCAGTCAAGATGATGGAGTAGGTAAATGCTGTGCTTACTTCCTTCCATGACTACATCAAAATTACAATGAAATCATAGAACCACTCTTGGGAACTACCTGAAGACTAGCCAAACAGAACTCCTATAACTAAGGATATATAGAATAAGCCACCTGGAGACTGGTAGAAAGGGTGGAGACACAGAATGGGCTGGCCTCATACTCACGTGTGGAGGTTAAGAATCCGGAGGGATTTCTTGGTTGCAGAGGTCCCCACTGAAGAGTGAGGGGTCCCAGCCCCACACTGGGCTCCCCAGCCCAGAGCATCAGTGCTGAGAAGAGAAGTACTCAGAATACCTGGCTGGGAATATCAGCAGGGACTCGGTCTGTCATCCTTTTAAAGGACCTGAGCACAGACTCACTCGCTCACACTCACCCTAAGCTCCCGAGAAGGGACAGCAGCTCAAAAACCACCAGCAACATACCAGGTGGAACTGAATTGTCTGGCTTTAGGGCAAGGTCTGGAGGGGCAGCTTTCTCCAGTGCCAGCTGACAGCCTTGCTCCTTTGTTGAGATCTCCCTCCACATAGCTGGCAAGTGGAGGCAGGTGCCAAGTCTGAGTATCCATTTACCGAGCTAATACCACTCTTGCCCCACCCTGATGATTCTCTGAGCCCCTGCACCACCCAATTCAAGCATATGGCAGGAGTCTCTTTCAGAGGCTAACCCATACAAGGGGCAAGCCTGAGCCATACTGTGGACTTTCCTAAAATCTTTCAAAGGTCCACAAGCCTCAAACAAGCAGCAGCTGGCCTTAGCATGCCCTGTACCACTTGCAAAGCAACCCCAATGCTGGCACTAGTGGCATCTTGTCTCGGTTCACAGCATAACTACTCCCAGGTGCCTACAAGCGCAGCACAGGCAGCTACCAGCCAAAGATCATTTCATAGGTCCTATCAGACAGCAAGCTTGGCCTGCACTGGAGTCCCTCTCAAGAGGCCCCAGAACCAACACCAGGTGGCCAGCTTCAGACCATACCAGAGCACCACTCAATTAGCATCACAAATTACACACCAAAAGGGTGCACATGGCAAGCACCTGAGCCCCACTAAAGCAAATCCCACTGAAGTTATGGCCCGTCCTCACAACCAGTCAGCTTGAGACTCAATCCTACCCACTGACATGCCAAGGGCAATTAAGGCTCAACCACAACAGGAGAGCACACACAACCCACACAAAAGACACTCCTGGATCACCCAGCACAGCTGAACAGGGATACTGTACCACTGGGCCCCATAGGACATCTGCTACATAAGGCCTCTCTGCCAAGACTGGGAGATGTAGCAGATCTACCTAGTACATAGAAGCACAACCAGGGAGGCAGCCAAAATGAGGAAACAAAGAAATATGTCCTAAATGAAAGAACAGGACAAAACTCCAGGAAAAAAAAAAAAAAAAAAAAAAAAAAAAAAAAAACTAAACAAAATGGAAGTAAGCAATCTAACAAATAAAGAGTTCAAAACACTGGTTTAAAGGACACGCTCAATGAACTTGAGGGGAAGAACAGATTATTTCAGTGAGAACTTCAAAAAAGAGATAGAAAACATAGAAAAAGGAGATAGAAAACACAAAAAGAACCAATCAGGAATGAAGACTACAATAATTGAAATGAAGAATACATTAGACAGAATCAACAGCAGATCAGGTAAAGCTGAAGATTGAATCAATGATTTGGAAGACAACGTAGCAGAAAACACCCACAACAGAACACCAAAGAGAAAAAAGAATCCAAACAAATGAGGAGAGTTTAAGGGGCCTCTGGGACAACATCAAGCATAACAACACTTGCATCATAGGGGAACCAGAAGAAGAGAGAGAGCTAGGGATTAGGATCCTATTTCAAGAAATAATGACAGAAAACTTCCCTAACCTGGCAAAGGAAATAGACATACAATCCCAGACAGCACAGAGTCCCAAACAGGATGCACCCAAAGAGTCCCACACCAAAACACATGATAATTTAAATGCCGAAGGTTAAAGACAAAGAGAGAATCTTAAAAGCAGCAATAGAAAAGCAGTTATTTACCTATAAGGAAGCTCCTATAAGACTGTCAGCTGATATCTCAACAGTAACTTTGCAAACCAGGAGGGATTGGCACAAAATATTCAAAGTGATGAAAAGTAAGGACCTACAACCAAGGCTATCATTTAGAAACAAAGGAGAGATAAAGGTCTTCCCAAACAAGAAAAAGTTGCAGGAGTTCATCACTATCAAACATGTATTACAAGAAATATTAAAGGGCCTTCTTTAAGAGGAAGGAAAAAATAAAAAAATATGAATAAGAAAATATCACAAAGAAAAATATTCTCATTGACAAAGGCAAATGCATAATAAAAGCAGTGGATCAGCCAACACTAAATCTAGTACAAAAGTTAAAAGGCAAATGTAGGATGATCATGTGTAATTACAAAGGTAAATTAAGGGATACACACAAACACGCAGAAAAGAAGTAAAATATAATGACAAAATCATAAGCGAAGAGGGGGTGAATAAAAATGGTAGTGATTATAGAATGTGTTCAAACTTAAGTGAACATCACCCTAACATAGACTACTGCAAAGATAGCTTGGTACATATGAAGTGCATGGTAACCACTAATCAAAAATATATAAGAAATAAAGAGAAGAATGCAAACACAACACTATAGAAAGTCATGAACATACAAGGGAAGAGAGCAAGAGAATAAAAAAAGGAACGAAAAGAACTACAAAAACAATTAGAAAACAATAAAATGGCAATAACTATACCCTTATCAATAATTACTTTAAACGTAAATGGATTAAATGCTCTAATCAAAAGACATAAATTGTACATATATAGAATGGAACATTACTCAGCTGTAAAAAGCATGAAGTCTAACTATTTGTGACAACAAGGATAGACCTAGAAGGTATTGTACTAAGTGAAATCGGTTGAACAAAGAAAGGTAAATACAATATGATTTCACTTATATGTGGAATCTAAAGAACAAAATAAACAAACAAACAAAACAGAAACAGTCTCATAGATACAGAAAACAAACTGTTGGTTGCCAGATTTTTTTGGGGGGTGGGTTCGGGGGCTGAGTGTAAAAGATGAAGGGATTAAGTACAAATTGACAGTTACAAAATAATCACGGGGAGGATATACAGTAGAGCTTGGGGAATATAATCAATAATATAACTGGACATGATGTCAGGTGGGTGCAAGACTTACTGGGGGATCACTTTGCAAGTTATATGAATGTCCAACCACTATGCTGTACACCTGAAACTAATACAATATTGAATGTCAACTGCAATTGAAAAATAAAAATTTAAAAATACAAAAAATTGAATTTCTTCACTCAATACACATTTATTGACATTTTCTATGTGCCAAGAACATCTAGGTGCTGGGGATTTGCTTGTAAACCAGATTGGTAACATTCTCCCATTATGGAGAAGAGAGACAGACAATAAACACCAGACTAGTAAACTGACAAGACAATGTCACACAGTGGTAGTGTCCTGAGGAAAACAGAATGAGATATGATGGAGAATGACTTGTGAGAAGAACTTTGTTGGATGGCCACAGAAGGCCTGTCTGAGAAGATGACAAGCTGAGACCTGAATGAGGAGAAGCCAAGAGTTCGAAGATGACAGAAATCAAGTAATCTGTATGGATGAGTTTACAGAATGTTTTGTTAAGTGGAAAAACAAACAAACAACAAAAAAAACATTATGAGCCAGTATGTGTTGTAGTTTGTATACTGTGCATTTAAAAATTACCTAGGCTATTAAAACTTGTCAAAAGTAGTCATATTAGTTGGGCTGTTATGGACCATTTTTACTTTATTCTTTGTATATCTGTATTTCAGATGTCCTTCTACAATAAATATGTTACCATTATTACTCATTCCCTCATTCACTTATTTAAAAAAGAAATGTAATCCAGCTCTGTTCTATGGCTCTGGGGATACAACAACCAGACCAAAGTCCTTGACTTACGGAGCCTTACTTTGGGCCAGGAGAGGCAGGGGAGATGAGGGAGCAGACTAAAAAAATATTAAATAGTATGTTAGATAGTGGTACGTATCTTGAACACATAAGGCAGTCAGGCGTGGTATGCAAGAATGTGGAGAGGAGAGACAGTTTAATTTGGGAGTGGGCGATGCAGCTTTTTAGGGAAAAGCCTTTCTAAGCAGAAAGAACAACAACATAAATGTCAAAGGGGTAAGCATGCTGAGGCCATGGGCTGGGGTGGGTGAGCTGCTGATGTGATAATGGATGGATGGCGGAGTGATGAGGTCAGAGACAAGGCAGGAGAGGGGAGGGGAGCAGATCCCATAGGGTGATCAGGTCCTCATAAGGATATTTACTCTGAGAGAAAGGAAGGCATTGGAGGATTTTGAGCAGACAAGTGACATGATACATTTTTTAGCAGTAACACTTGGGCTCCTGTGTTGAGAACAGACCAAAGGAAGCAGGGGCAAAAGTAGAGTAACTCATTAAGGGGCTACCACAAAAAATCTAGGCAACAATGATGAAGGTTTGGACCACGATGATAGTGAAGCTGTGTTCAGATTCTGGGTATAGATCAAAATTAGAGTCAATAGGGTTAGTTTACAGATTACTTGTGGCGAGGGGAGAAAAAGAAATCAATGATGCCTCCAAGGGTTGATCTTAAGGAACTGGAGTTGGTATCGGCTGAGATAAAGAAAACTTCAAGAGGAAAACTTTTGTTTGTTTGTTTGCAGGGGAGGCATCAGTTTTGGACATGCTGAGTTTGAGAGGACCACTAGAGATTCAAATGAATGCAACAAAGCATTTGGATATCTGAGTGTAGCGTTCAGGAGAGAGCTATCAGCTAGAGATATACATGTGAGAGTCCACCACGTAAAGATGGCATTTAAAGCCATGACCTACATGAGATCAACAGCGGAGGATAGACAAAAGGTAAAGGGCTGGAAAGCCTGTGCCCTGGGACATTCTACCATTATTAATGCTATAAGAGAAGAGAAGGAAGAGTAAAGGAGACTGAAATGGAGAGGAAATGAGGTAGAAGAGGAAACTAGAAGAGTGCAGTCTCCTGAAAGCCACGCGAAGAAAGTATATCAAGATGGAAGAAATGACCAACAGTAAAATGAGAACTGATAAGAGGTCACTTGATTAGTAATGTGGAGCACGTTGCTCTTGACTAGAGCGGTTTCAGTAGAGTTGTGATGGTGAAAGTGTGATTTGTGTGTGTGTGTGGGGTGGGGGGTTGTTTCAAGAGAGCAAGGGAAGAAAGAAATTGGAGTTGGCATGAGATTCGCTTTAAATCTATAGAAGGGGAGAATGGAGTTTCAGCTAGTAGGATCAAGAGAAGACTTTTTGTCTTTAAAGATGGGTAAAATAAAAAAAAATTATAAAGGAAAATAGAAGATTTTTACTGGAATTGGAGAAATATAAAAATATCACATTTATTCCAGGAAAAACAAACCACTAATTGGTGGAATATTTTCAGATCTTTGGGCACTTTGCCCCTGACCATCATATCTGAGGTCAGAATCAGGAAGAAAGAGCTCAAGAGCTCAAGGTTAATGGAGAGAAGTAAAGATCTTTTCAGAGAAGCATGGCAATCACCTCTGTTTTCTGTTTATAAGTTGGTCTTATACTGGCTGGTCCTTTACTCTGCTGGGCTTATCTTCCTTGGAACTTCTTGTTCCTCACTATCTGCTTCTCCTTCCATATCCCAGCATCAATCCTCTGAAATCCAGGGTCAGTAGACCCATCGAAATAAGTCTGTTAAAGTAAACTTTATGTGCTTCCAAGAAAATCTTTTTCTTGAAGAAAAACTCAGTATTGCAAATCAGCATGGTTTATTTTTCTAGAATCAAAAGGCCACAAGCAGTCATACATCTGAACTAATAGAAAATGCTGGCTCCAGCCACCAGGGATCAAGGGGAGGGAATAAAGTCAAAGGGAGTCATTCTCCTGAAATTCCGAAAATTTTGATTTCATAAAATGAAAGCCCAATCCATGCAGAACAGGGTTTGTGATCAAATACATTTGTTGAACCCTTCATACTAATTTACCTCCCTCTGCCACAGACACATTCTGAGCATTTACAATGATGTTACTCTGAAAAATCCAAAAGGAAACAAACATACAGAAGAAATAACATTATCTCCCCCTTCCTCTCATTGAATAATTTAGAGCCATTAGATAGGGCCAAGTGAGGTAGGCATCTGCATGCCTGTGCCTGGGGCACAGAGTCCAAGGGGGGACAGGAGGACTTCCCTACAGGGAGGGGCATTATGGCGAAGCACAAGTGGTTACCTACTGCAACTGAATTATGGGAGCTCTTTTACTCTGAGCAGGGACTTACAAGAATGAACAGGAGAAAACTAGAATGAACCATGTGATGGTAGATTCGAATTGGAGGTATTGGTATAAACACCTCTATGAATGAGAATTGGAAGTGTAGATGTTAGTGTGTGTATATGTGTGTGTGTGTGAGAGAGAGAGAGAGAGAGAGAGAGAGAGAGAGAGAGAGAGAGAGAGAGAGAATGCAAACCTATATCCCCTTGCTTTGTCCACTGAGAGGGCCTGGGAGCAGCCCCACCCAATAGCTATGAGCACAACTAGAGCAGAGATCTTGGCTTCCAAATGTTATCTTCCAGTAACAGTAACTAGAGCTTCTTGAGAAATGGATTATTCAAACACTGTGGCAGGGGAAACACAGATAATCTTGAAATATCTTGTGGTGCCAGAAAGCAAGGAAGTGCTCAAAGAATAAGAGAGACATGTCAAAAAAACATGGAAGCCAACTTGAAGAGGGTCCCACTGGCTAAATCTCAGACAATTTGAACATCAAAATAAGCAATGAGAGCAAATGAAATACAATGAGAATCCTTGAGTCCATGCTGATATAAAAGGATAAATTGAAAATGTAATGAAGAATGGGATCTGTACATAGTTTAAAAATATCTCCCAACAAAATACTTACCATCTACAAAGTAAAAAGTGTCACTTCACACTAAACAAATTTTGCAGACATGATTTAATCAAGTGATCTAAGTAACACCAGGACGTAAAAAGAATATTACCTCGGTAATATTCCTACCATAGGTAAACAACTTGAATCTAAATTATGAGGAAACATCAAGCAAACCCAAATTGAGGAACATCCTGCTAAAAAATTGGCCTATAATCTTCAAAAGTATCGAAGTGAAAGAAAGACTGAGATACTGCTCCAGACAGAAAGAGACCAAAAAGACACAACACCTAAATGCAATGCTTGAATATAAACTGGATTCTTTTGCTATAAAGAACATAAAAAGAACAACTGGCAAAACTTGAATAAGACCTGAAATTTGAAATGGTAGAAATAAAACCATGTCACTTTTTTTTTTTTTTTTTTTTTTTTTTTTTTGATGGTTGTGTTGCAGGAGAGTGTCCTTGTTGGTAGAAAATGCTTACTGAAGAATTTGGGGGTTGTGGAGATATTAAGTTGGCAACTCACTCTCAAATGTTTCAGGGGGGAAAATGGTGGTTGTGGACTATAACTGCAATTTTTCTGTAAGTGTGAAATAGTTTCAAAATAAAATAAAATTACGGAATCCGGATCAAAATGGCGGTGTGAGGTGAGCCTCTGTAAAGCAACCCTGGAATTTATAACTAATCGAACAACAATAACTCCACAAAGGACTCCCTGCACAGCACACAGGCAAGACGAAGAGGCCGACTACTGAATTCACCTAAAGGTGGGCGAATCGCGCAAGCGGAGAAGGAGGGAAGGGAGAAGTGTGGTGATGGAGCCAGTGGGTGTAGGACGCAGACCTAGCTCAGTGCTCCGAGCTCGCTGCATCCCGGAGCTACTGCAGCTGTGGGAGAAGGAAGAAGTCGGACTGCTAGGGCTCCGCTTATGGCCCACAGGGCTGAGGGGGCAGCATATAACACGGCTGAACGCAACGCTCACAGCAGAGACCTCGGAGAAAACACTGAAGGAAGAAGGCTGAAAACCGTGGTTTAAGCCTTCACTGCTGAGCAGAGAACAGAAACCTTAGGCACTCAGACTAGCCTCCTGCTCCCTACCCTCCCAGAGCTTGCCCTGCCCCCACCAGCCCAGTGCTGGAGGCAGAACAGTGGCGGTGTCAGATCAGAATAGCAGAGTATTTGCTCTTCTGAGAACTGTGGACCGCAGACAAAGATTCACAGCCCAACTAGTTCCAGCAACGGGGAGGGAGCTGTGGAAGCACGACCTGCTGTGGTGGCGGTCACCGCCATTGCTCTGGGCCACCTCTCACAACTCACCCCGCCTTTGGCCCCACATATCTGGGCGGATCCCTGCAGGAGTAAACAGAACTGCTGAAACATACAGGCTCTGAATCTGGTGCAGGAAGAGCTTTGGAACTTCAAAAGCTCTCTGCATACCCACACAGACACTGAGCTCTGTGACCCAGGTGAACTATTAACAGAGGAGAAGCCCGTCTCCCAGGAAATCCCCCCATTGTGTGAGAAGCTGGAATAGTGCAGAGAAAACATAGCACTACCATGTGAGAGAGAAAAAAAAAGGCTGCAGTCAGAGAGAAAATAAAACATTCTACCAACAAGTACTGGAAAACAAAAGAAAGACCTCTTCCTAACAACCTGTTGCAGAAGCCACTCCTGTAGATGTCTAGGAAGAGAAATAATAAATCATTAATTGCCATGAATAACCAAGGCAACAAGACAGCTCAGAAAGAAAGTGAAAAGTCTCCAGAAAAGGAACTTAAAGATATGGAAATATGTGACTTAAATGACAAAGAATTCAAGATTGCAGTTCTGAAAAAACTCAACGAGATGCGAGAAAACACAGAAAGGCAGTTTAATGAACTCAGAAACACAATCAAAGAACAACATGAGCATTTTACGAAAGAGTTTGAAATTTTAGAAAAGAAAAAAATAGAATTTCTGGAGATTAAGAACTCAATAGAAGATATTAAAAATGAAATAACCGGCTTAGGTAGTAGAGTTGACCAGATGGAGGAAAGAATCAGTGACATTGAAGATAGAAACCTGGAAATTACACAGATGGAAGAAGAAAGAAACTTGAGACATAAAAGAAATGAAAGAACTCTACAAGAACTTTCTCACTCCATCAGAAAGAGCAATATAAGAATAATGGGCCTACTAGAAGGAGAAGAAAGAGAGAAAGGAACAGAGAATATATTCAAACAAATTGTCAATGAGAACTTCCCAAACTTGTGGACAGAACTGGATCCTCGAATCCAAGAAGCAAATAGAACACCTAATTACCTCAATCACAACAGGCCTTCTCCAAGGCACATTGTATTGAAGCTGTCTAAAATCAACGACAAAGAAAGAATCCTCAAGGCAGCCGGGGAAAACAAAATGGTAACCTACAAAGGAAAGCCCATTAGATTATCATCAGATTTTTCAGCAGAAACTCTACAAGCCAGGAGGGAGAGGAAACAAACATTCAAACTATTGAAAGAGAGAAATTATAAGCCAAGAGTAATATATCCAGCAAAGATATCCTTAAGATATGAAGGAGGAATAAAGACCTTTCCAGACATACAGAAGCTGAGGGAATTTTCTAATACACGACCTGCACTACAAGAAATACTAAAGGAGGCTATTCGATCACCATAAACAGGGACAATTTGTGACAACCAAAACATAAAAAGGGGGAGACTAAAGGCCTGAACCGGAATACGGGAATGGAGAAAGTACGCGTGCTGAAGAAAATGGAATACTCTAAATATCAAACTTTCTTTTACATAAACTTAATGGTAACCACTCAAAAAAAAAAAAAAATCCAGAACTGAAATATATACTATAATAAAAGAAGAAACAGAGGGAAACATCATAGAATACCACCATACAGAAATAATAGACAACAATAAAAAGGCAAAGAAACAATGGAGACACAGCCTTACCAGAAAACTAAAGATAGAATGACAGGAAATCCTCACATATCCATAATCACCCTAAATGTAAATGGACTGAACTCACGAATATAAAGGCACAGAGTAGCAGATTGGATCAATAACTAAACGCAACCATATGCTGTCTCCAACAGACACATCTCAGCTACAAGGACAAGTGTAGACTCAAAGTGAAAGGGTGCAAATTGACACTCCAAGCAAACTGTATCCAGAGAAAATCAGGTGTAGCCATACTGATATCAGATGAAACAGACCTCAGTGTGAAAAAGGTAACAAGAGACAAAGATGGACATTTCATAATGGTAAAGGGGACTATACAACTAGAAGACATAACAGTCATCAATATTTATGCCCCCAATCAGGGAGCACCGAAATATACCAAGTAACTACTAACAGAACTAAAGGGAGAAATTGACCAAAACACAATTATACTAGGGGACCTAAATACATCATTGACAGCTATGGATAAATCATCCAAACAGAAAATAAATAACGAAATAGCAGCCCTAAATGACACATTAGAGGAAATGGACATAATCGATATTTATAGAGCACTTCATCCTAAAACATCAGACTACACATTTTTTTCTAGTGTCCATGGAACATTCTCAAGGATAGAACATATATTGGGACATAAAACTAGCCTCAGTAAATTTAAGAAGATTGAAATCATACCAAGCATATTCTCTGATCACAAAGCTTTGAAATTGGATATCAACTGCTAAAAGAAAGCAGGGAAAACCACAAATACATGGAGATGAAACAACATACTTTTAAAGAATGATGGGGTCAAAGAAGAAATTAGAGGAGAGATCAAAAGATACATAGAAACAAACGACAATGAAAATACATCCTACCAAAATATTTGGGATGCAGCGAAAGCAGTGTTAAGAGGGAAATTTATATCATTACAGGCCTATCTCAAGAAACAAGAAAAATCCCAGATAAATAACCTCACATTACACCTTAAAGAACTAGAAAAAGAAGAACAAATGAAACCCAAGGTCAGCAGAAGAAAGGAAATAATAAAAATCAGAGCAGAACTAAATGAAATAGAGAACAAAAAGACAATAGAAAATATTAATGTGACAAAGATCTGGTTCTTTGAAAAGATTAACAAAATTGACAAACCCTTGGCTAGACTCACTAAGATAAAAAGAGAGAAGACACTAATAAACAAAATTAGAAATGAAAAGGGGGAAGTTATCACAAATGCCACAGAAATACAAAAGATCATCCAAGAATACTATGAAGGACTATATGCCACCAAATTCAATAACCTAGAAGAAATGGACAAGTTTTTAGAACCATATAGCCTTCCTAAGATAAACCATGAAGAACTGGAAAGTCTAAACAGACTGATCACCAGTAATGAAATTGAATCAGTCATCCAAAACCTTCCCAAAAGCAAAAGTCCGGGACCAGATGGCTTCACTAGTGAATTCTACCAAACCTTCAAAGAGGATCTAATACCAATCCTGCTCAAACTCTTCCAAAAAATTGAAGAAGAGACAGTACTCCCTAACTCATTTTACGAGGCCACCATTACCCTGATACCAAAACCTGGTAAGGACAACACAAAAAAAGAAAACTACTGTATTGGAAGAACCAACATATTTAAAATGGCTATATTACCCAAAGCAATATACAGATTTAATGTAATCCCTATCAAAATCCCAATGACATTTTTTAAAGAAATAGAACAAAAAATACTCAGATTTGTTTGGAACCACAAAAGACCCCAAATAGCCAAAGCAATCTTAAGAAAAAAGAACAATACTGGAGGTATCACACTCCCTGACTTTAGCTTGTAGTACAAGGCAACAATAATCAAAACAGCATGGTATTGGCAGAAAAACAGACACGTAGACCCATGGAATAGAATTGAGAACTCAGATAAAAAACCACGTAAACATGGACAGATAATTTTTGACAAAGAAGAAGAAAACATACAATGGAGAAAAGACAGCCTCTTCAATAAATGGTGCTGGCAGAATTGGAAAGCCATGTGCAAAAGAATGAAACTGGACTGCTATCTGTCACCAAGTACCAAAATTAATTCAAAATGGATCAAAGACATAGCGTAAGTCCTGAAACAATAAACTTCATAGAAGAAAACATAGGTACTAAACTTATGGACCTTGGGTTCAAAGAGCATTTCATGAATTAGTCTCCAAAGGCAAGGGAAGTGAAAGCTAAAATAAATGAATGGGACTATATCAAACTTTAAAGCTTCTGCACAGCAAAAGAAACCATTGACAAAATAAAGAAGCAACCAACTGAATGGGAGAAGATTTTTGCAAACAGTGCCTCTGATGAGGGGCTAATATCCAAAATATACAAGGAACTCATGCAACTCAACAACAAAAAAACCAACAACCCAATTGAAAAAATGGGCAGAGGACCTGAAGAGACATTTCTCCAAAGAGGACGTACAAATGGCAAATAGACATATGAAAAAATGCTCAACAGCACTAATCATCAGAGAAATGCAAATCAAAATCACAATGAGATATCACCTCACCCCAGTCAGAATGGCTATCATCAACAAGACAAATAGTAACAAGTGTTGGAGAGGCTGTGGAGAAAAAGGAACCCTCATACACTGTTGGTGGGAATGCAGACTGGTGCAGCCGCTATGGAAGGCAGTGTGGAGGTCCCTCAAAAAATTACGAATAGAATTACCATATGACCCAGCAATCCCTCTCCTGGGTATCTACACAAAAAATCTGAGAACACTTATACATAAAGACACCTGTGCTCCAATGTTCATTGCAGCTTTATTTACGGTGGCCAAGACATGGAAAAAAACGAAATGTCCTTCGATAGATGAATGGATAAAGAAGTTGTGGTATCTATACACAATGGAATACTATTCAGTGGTAAGAAAAGATGAAATAGGACATGGATGGATCTTGAGATTATAATGCTAAGCGAAATAAGTCAGACAAAAAAGCAGAGAACCATATTATTTCACTAATGTGTGATATATAAACCAAAAACAACAAAAGAACAAGACAAACAAATGAGAAACAAAAACTCATAGACACAGACAATGGTTTAGTGGTTACCAGAGTGTAAGGGGGAGGAGGGTGGTAGACGAGGGTAAAGGGGATCAAATATATGTTGATAGAAAGAGGACTGACTCTGGGTGGTGAACACACAGTGGGATTTATAGATGATGTATTACAGAATTGTACACCTGAAATCTATGTATCTTTACTAACAATTGTCACCCCAATAAACTTTAATTAAAAAAAAAAAGATCTATTTCAATCCTTACTATCTCCAGCTCCAACCTATCAAATACCTGTCAATTTGGCACTGAATTGTACTCTAATGTGAAATATCTGGTATAATTCATAATGCTCCCCTCATCAAAAAGGGATGAATATGCAAATGTGAGCGTAGATACATACCATATTGCTTACAGATGCTATAAACCGAATGTAGTTCCACTCACCTCCCCAGTCTCAGTTATTCATCACTCACATGCTTAATAACGTATTATCTTATGGTGGTTATAATTAGATATTGTTTTAGTGAGTTTTATCTACCCATTAGAGCTACATTTTGCTGAAGGTAACAAGCTTCATTCAACCAGTTTTTTGTTTGTTTGTTTGTTTTTTATTAACCAAGAACCCACAGTTCAAGCAGACGTGCAGTACATATTTTCCCAACATAAATGTTTTTATGGGTTGTGCTACCATGCCTTGGTCTATAACTAAGACTTATGGGATGAGCTGTGCTATGAACTTGCTTTTATTTTTGCACTGAATGTTTTAATACAATGTTATTATACCTGGAGAAATGTAGCCTAAGTGACAATATTAAGGAAGCAATGTACTCATCTCCCCCTGAGGAACCTGGATGGGTGTGGAGGGGCTTTTCCATTTCACATCACTTTCTTATTATGCTTGGGAGATGGATTCTTAATTTGGCGCATCCAGGTGAGGATACCACTCCACATGTGAAGAGTCTGTATTGTCATAATCAAGTCAGCATCCAGAGCCACACATGTGTACATTTGTGAACCTGGTCTTTGAAAATCAACAAGGAATGAACATTGGAGCACACTTGTCTTTATGTATAAATGTTTTCAGATTTTTGGGGTAGATAGCCAGGAGAGGGATTGCTGGGTCATATGGTAATTCTATTCGTAATTTTTTGAGGGACCTCCACACTGCCTTCCATAGCCGCTGCACCAATCTGCATTGCCACCAACAGTGTATGAGGATTCGTTTTTCTCTACAGCCTCTCCAGAGGGTAAGGGGGGAGAGGGGTGGTAGATGAGGGTAAAAGGGATCAAATATATGGTGATGGAAGGAGAATTCACTCTGGATGGTGAACACACAAAGTGATTTATAGATGATGGAATACAGAATTGTACACCTGAAATCTATGTAATTTCACTAACAATTGTCACCCCAATAAATTAAAAAAAAATAAAATAAAATTACATATTTGGAGAAAAAAGACTCTTATCGTGATTTTCAAACACATGTGATCATTAAAGTTACCCAGTGTGATAACAACATCCCTTAGAATGAATCTGCCCCATCAGGTACTTGGATGAACACTTCTGTGAGCAGTTCCATTCAGTTCCATTGGGTACACAGGAGACTTCATAGACAGAGGAGAGCCTTCTGAGTTTGGGTCCAAAGCATTTGAGGGTAACCTCTTTTCTTTATACATGAACAGCAGCTTAGGTGAAAAGGAGAAGGAATAAAAATAACTCCTCTGAATTTACCTGCATAAAGGGACAAGTAGAGTAAAATTTTAGAATCTATGTCAAGTCCATTGCATCATGGTAAAAACAGAAATCAGCCTGATATAAGAAAAGCATGATTAGGGGCAGCTGGTTTGCTCAGTTGGTCAGAGTGCAGTGCTCATAATACCCAGGTCGCCGGTTTGATTCCCACATTGGCCAGTGAGCTGCACCCTCCACAACTAGATTGAAAAAAACAACAACAATGATTTGCCTTGGAGCTGATGGGTCCTGGAAAAACACACTGTTCCCCAATAAAAATTTAAAAAAAAAAAGAAAAGAAAAGCACAATTAGTGATCTCTTGGTTTCATTTAATCTTATCTGTACCTAACTTAAGGAAGAAGGCCTAAGTATTATTTAGTATCAACATTGTAGATATTATTAAATTAAAAGATGAAAAACACTGATGTTCTGAGAAGGTAAGGACCTTGTGGTGAAGCCAGAATTAGAAGCGATGTTTGGCATCCCATGGCTATCTAAGGATGCCCATGCTCTCTCCATGACACTAGGTTGTTTTCTGAAAAAATGGAGAAGACAAATAATATTATGTTCTCCAAGAAATAAAATGCTCTGAGAAAGCTGAGACATGCATGGACTGATCAGAATTTGAATAAAAAACCCACTTGCCAATCTATTTAAGACGTTTTTCTTTTCATCTTTCACACACACACACACACACACACACACACACACACACACACAAAATCCCCAAACAGGTAGGATTGCTTGCTGTTTTGTTTTTTTTAATTTTTAAAATTATCTTAATTACAGTTGACCTACAATATTATATTAGTTTCAGGTGTACAGCATAGTAGTTAGACATTTATATAATTTACAAAGTGATCCCCAATAAGCCTAGTAACCACCTGACACCATACCTAGTTATTACAACATTATTGACTATATCCCCTGTGCTGTACTTAACATCCCAATGACTGTTTTGTAACTATTCATTTCTACTTCTTAATCCCTTCACCTTTTTTATCCAGACCCCCAAACCTCCACTCCCATCTGGCAACCATTAGGTTGTTCTCTGTATCTATGAGTTTGTTTCTATTTTGTTTGTTCATTTATTTTGTTTTTTAGATTCCACATAAAACTGAAATATATGGTATTTGTCTTTCTCTGTCTGACTTTTTCATTTAGCATGATACCCTATAGGTCCATCCATGTTGTCACAAATGGTAAGATGTCATTGTTTTTTATGGCAGGGAAATATTCCATTGTATATCTGTACCACAATTTCTTTACCCAGTTGTCTATTGATGGCAGTTAGGTTGCTTCCATATCTTGGCTATTATAAATAATGCTGCAGTGAACATAGGGATGCACATATCTTCTTGAATTAGTGTTTGGATTTCTTCAGATAAATACCCAGAAGTGGGATTGCTGGGTCACAAGGTAGTTCTATTCTTAATTATTTTAACCTCCATACTGTTTTCCATAGCAGGTGCACCCATTTGCAATCCCACCAACAGTGCACAAGGGTTCTCTTTTCTGCACATCCTCACCAACACTTGTTGCTTATTGATTTACTGATGATGGCCATTCTGACAGGAGTGAGGTTGGTATCTCATTGTGGTTTTAATTTGCATTTCCCTGATGATTAGTGACATTGTGCATCTTTTCATGTATCTATTGGCCATCTGTACATCCTCTTTGGAGAAATGTCTATTCAGGTCCTCTGCCCATTTTAGGATTGTTGTTGAATAATCTCCTAAAGCTATATCCCTGACTTACTGACGCATATTTTCTTAATGCCTCTCTGCTCACTCTACATGAGTAGCTTCATTAATTGCAATACCCAAGCCACTGTTTTGTAAGTGGGAGCAGTCAGTTACTGGTGGCCTAACAAAATTCATTCAGTGTTGACATCATTTCTTCCACAAAATTCAACATGTTCACTGATTATGAAAATAATCTTCTTGCTTTTCCTCCAGTCTTCCAAATGTAATACGTGTGAGTTTAATCAAAGAGTCTGGAAAGACAGTTGAGCCAGAAAACAAAATAGTATCAATTACTAACATTTCCCATTCTCTGCTAAAGCTTGTCTTATCTGAAATATGTAAAATTGTTTAATCTTTTCCATAATCTCAGGGTAAAGAGAGTCTGGAAAATCCTAGTCATTCCATGGTAACTATCAGTTTGATTTTCCATAACTATCTTGATGCAAAATAAAAATCTTAAGAAGTTGATCCAATTGTAAAACTTACTTCTCAACTTACTAATAAATATACAGAGACAACCCATCCACATTTTCTTCAAATAACATCTGGTTTCTTGGCCAGACTACTAATACCTGAAAAAGTTTCTGAGTTTGTTCCAACAAATCTACATTTAAAGAGCTGTTAAACACATTTATGCATTAAACATTCTTTTCTACATGTGACTTACAGCCAGAGACAGGACTGTGAGACAAAACCTTGCCAAGAAATTAGAAAGAAAGGAATAAAATTGTCTTCTAAAAGTTTAAACTGTGAAATCAACACTTGATGGATCAGGGCAGGGAAATGAGAAATCACCGCATGGGACAAAAAAGCTTCTAGGCCCGCAAGATTTGGCTGTGATCCCACTAAAGATATACTACACACATCTAAAGACCATATCAATGGATTCATAAAAGAAGGGTTGCTAAGGCAGACCTGAGTAATACCCACCAAGACTCTGTACACAGTGGGGGGAATCAAGACTGGCAGTGAGCTAGTGACAAGGCATCTCTATGGTGAACATGAACGTATCACTTTATCTTAGACTGATTAGCCTGGGCTGGCCTGTTATTCATGATGGAAAGCTGAATATTGAGCATACAGCCTAGCCTAGAGCAGGCAATCATTAGATTCAATGAATTTGCTCCAACTCGGCTTACAATCTCCTGATTATAATTTGGCTCTCACACAGTTCTGCCTACAGGGAGAGAATGACCTACTCTTGTGGATTTGAGAATTCTGGCCCCCATGCCAGCTATAGCACTCATGGAAATATGCAGTTTAGCGTTTGAGTTTGTTTACTCCAATTCAGCTCCCAAAAGAAGGGTCTTTGAGTTCACTGAGGGATCAAGTTTCTGAGCCCACAGGGCTGGCAGCGAGTCTCTGTACCATGGTAAATTCACCAGGGTGATGACAATGATGGTGGTGACAGTGCCAAGTGTGGCCATGTGCTGAGCACCCTCTGTGTGTCAGACACTGCCCCATGTGCTTTACACGCTTGAGCTCACTTAATCCCCACAGCAATCCAATCAAGTAGGCATTATTAGTATTTCCTCTTTGTAAATGAGGAATCTGAGCCTCAGAAAGCTTTAGGAACTTACCCAAAGTCCCACATTAGGAATCTGGAATCAGACCCAGGTCTGTCTGATTCCAAAGCTTAATTTCTTAAATTTTGAAAATACTACCTCTGGAGGATGAACCCATCCTTCTCCTGTCCACACTCCTCTGCTTCCACAGTGTGCTTTGGGCCATCCAGTCCACCTTCAACACAACTATTCATCAACATACCACTACTGTGCCAGCCTTCACATCAACACAAATAAAGCGAAGCAACCAACCCTTCAGCAGAAGTGCAGAAAGCCAATGCCTGTCTCTGTGAGCAGCACCATCATCACCATCTACTCCATGCAATCAGATGGGCAGCTTCAGAAGCCAAAAATGACACTTCCTTCTCCATCACCGCCCCATCCACATGCCGGCTAATCACCTGCACAGCCTTCAGTAAACATCTTCAATACTTCCCTAATGTGTCCGCTTCTCACTGTCACCATTGCTACTACCTGTCCTTCACCTGGACCTCTACAAGTCTCCTAAGGCATGTTCTTGCTTCCACTCTTGCTCTTCTACATTCTCAACCATGTGTCTAGTGATCTCTATATTATCCAATCATGCTATTCCACTGTATAAAGCCCTTCAGTGGACCCCCAACCTCTCATCATACTCTGTACTTCAGTCCTAGTAGTGAGTGGCCTACAGTTCTTGGAATGTACTCAGCCACATCTGCTCCAGGATGGCACACAAGCCAAGCCTGGAATACACTCACATCCCCTGGACCATTCTTCCCTCCACACCTCCTCTAGTCAGCTCACACAAGGGTTCTGGGACTTGCTCATGTTTCACGTCCTCCAGGAAGCCTGGATTAGGTACCCATCTGAGGGGTCTCATCACATTCAACCCATCCCTCAGCTCACTGTAGGGGAAATTTTTATTTATGTGACTCCACCCACAGACGATGATCTCCCTGAATCCCAGGACCCACTCTGTTTACATACAGTGCTGCACTCGCGTGCGCACGTGAGCGCGCACACACACACACTCACACACACACAGGTATGTGGAATGAATGAATGAATGAACGAACAAATAAGAGACTGGTATATCACAGGTGTCAGACTCCACCAGCTTCCTCAAGTCCCAGCTGTGTGATCTTGAGAAAGTTGTTTCATGTTCCTAGACCTCAGATTCTCTGTCTGTAAAATAGAGATCCTAAACCTTACACTGTCAAGTTCTTGTGAGATTTAAACTAAATCATGTAATATGTGGAAAGTGCTCAGCACCATTCTTGGTACATAATAAGTGCTCAAATGTTGGTTGTTGCTATTATTAGTATGTCTTTGGAGACCTAACTGAACCATTCAGGTTCTCGAGTATCTCACAGATATTTCCAGAGCCCATGATGACTCAGCCATTACCAGCCTCCTCAGTACGCATGTTTTACATTTTATAATGCATTATCTTGCATTCTTGAATGTACTTCTTTGACAGAATCTGTCACTTCCATACCTTCTCCAAGATGCCTAATGCTCAAACAAATGCTTTAGGTGAAATGCTATCAAGATTTGCTGCAGATCTTACTCCCCACTGGAGCCTTAACTCATGGACATTCACGTGGCATCTCCTAATGGTGCAAATGCCATACAGAGAAACCAGCATAACTCTGAGAGGAACACACACAGAGAAACAGGAAGGCGGTGGAATTGACAGGTGGTGATCCCAAAATAGAAATCAAGTCTTAAAGGGGTCAGAAGCAACATGAGGTCTCAGAAAGAGTATGTCCTTTGTCACAACAGATGCGGAAAGGTGAATTATCAGACCAGTGGTTTATAAAAATTACAGCATAGCCCCTCAATGGAATACTGTGCAGCCATTAAAAATAGGTAGGAGTCCAACTAATAAAAAGGCAAATAAGAACACATAAGAGATCATTTTACATAAAAAAGATACAAACAATATGTTTTTTGATTACAGTATGTCAAGCTTGCTTTAAAAAGATTTAAGGGAGTAGACCGAAATTTTAATAGTTGTAACACTTATGAATTTGAGGGTGACATTTTTCTTTGGTGGATTCCCCACACCTTTTGTAGAGCTGTCGTATTCCCTTGAAATGTAAAGACTTATTTTTTTAACAAACTGTATGTTCTGGTGCCTCCCTGGCAGATGGCTCCTGGAAGAGATGAGATAGTGCAGAGGCATGCCCTGCGCTAAAGGGGGCTCCAAGAGCCTGGGGCCTGGGCCCCTGGGCGTCCTGCAGTGTAATCCCGCCCCTACCGGCTCCTTCTTTATGGGCCAACGCCCCACTGGGTCTCAGTGAGGGCCCGCCGACAGGCTGCCCTCGGTGGGTCCAGCCCTCCACCGACCCTCTACTGTGCTGTCTATGCCCAAGGGATCCTCCCTGTGAAGTTTCTCTTTAGCAGGAGGGGGGCGCCGCGAGCAACTGGAATCCAGCGCCCCGGCGCAGCCCCCGAGGCCTCCCCAGATCCGGCCTCCGCGACCGCCCACCCCGCGCCGAGCGTACCTCTTGCAAGGGATCAACGCCTTCCTTTCGTCCAGCACCCGCACGCGCTGGTTGAGACCGTCGTACGAGAGCAAGGCGCGGCTGTTGCGCCCGCTGCTCTGCCGGTACAGCACCTGCCGCCCCTCCCACTGCTGCGGCGCCTGGCACGGGCGCGGCGCCGCGGGGTTGCCCCAAGTTCCCGCTGGCGGCACCGCCGCCCCTAGGCCGCAGAGGCTGCCCAGCGCCCAAACCCAGAAGCCGCCCAGCAGCCAGGCGCCCAGGGTCCCCAGGGCCCCACGGAGGGGAGCGCACCCTGGCATCGCGGTCCGTTACGCCCGCTGCCCCGCAAGGGCTAGCCCGAGCCCAAGCGGGCGCTGAGCAGCCGGGTCGCAGTGCAGCCCAGGCACGGGCAGCGGCGCGTGGCTCTCCGGCACTGTACCCGAGTGTGATCTAGGCGAAGTTGCTGCGGGTCCACGCGACGGCTTCTACAGCTATTGGGATCAGGACGCGCGGCCGGGAGCCGAGTCCAGGGGCCTGGGAAGGCTCCGGTGAACCGCGCAGGAGCTATTTCTGCCTGGGTCGCTGCCCGCTGCAGCTTCTGTTTTCATTTGCTCTCTGCTGCCAACAGGAAATGCAGTGGCAGTGGTGCCACTAACATCCTGAAGGGCATCCACGTTTTAAATGGGGGGAGGAGAGGTGATGAGAAGTGATGTTTCTCCACTAAGTGTTCAGCAGGTAACCAAACACGAGGGGACAAAATCAGTCAGGAAAGCAGTGCTCCTGCACTTGCTATGCTCCACACACCTTGCCCCTTTTCTAAAATTGCCACCTTCTTCCTCCAAATTAAAAATGGAAAGAAGGGTCCCTTCCTGAGGAAATGATACCAACCACTCATCATAATCATTTCTCAGTTTCTGGGCTCCGCTCCCAGTATAGAGCCTGGGGGACTACAGGATAGGCCCTTGCCCTGGGCTGAGGACTCCGGGCGTTGCCTCCATGCCACACTTGCAGTGACACTGCTCCCCACACCCATCATCTCACAATATCACAAGCCTAGAGGAGTGTGGGTCTGGGAGTTTACCATCTTCAAGGACAAAGTTAATTGGGTTTCTGGTTTATGTTATGTAATGCTGGGATCTATAACATGGAAGAAGCAACTTAAAGCAAGAAAAAAAAGGAGCAACTTAAAAAGAAGACCTTTGCTTTCAAGTGTATGGCTCCTTTTCATTTGATTTGTGTTGAAAGGATGAGGACGAGTGAGTCAGGTGAAAGAGAGAACATTCCTGGATGAAAGACATGGGGACAAGAGAAAATGAGTGTAATGTTGCTTCAAGTATGAGGCAGAAGGTTCAAGTATGAGGCAGAGGGTACTCTGGAGCCAGATCACTCAGGGCATTGAAAGACATTTTAAGGATTAGGTATTAACACAGAGGATGGTTGGAGCCATGGATAAATTCAAAGATAGGGAGAGGCATGAACAGGTGTATATGCCTTCGGGAGCTCACTCAGGTGTCAGTGTGGAGAATACGTAGGGCAAGGCAGAAGGCTGGGAGAAGACAGAGGAAGATGCTGTCATAATCCAGATAAGAGATAAGACTGTCAGAGCTAAGGCAGTGGTAGTGGGTGGAACAGAGTGGGTAACTGTAAAGAAAGATTTAGACTTAGAGAGGTTTCTGGTTTGGACCACTAGGAATTCAGTCCTGAGCTAGAGAAAATAAATTCAGTTTAGGATTGACTGGTTTTGAGATGACTGTGGGACATGCAGGTGGAAACACCCCAGGAACAGGTGGATAAGCACTTCCAGAGACCAGCATGGCTAGTGGTCTGGATGTGGAAGTCACTGGCACCTAGGTGGTCACTGAAGTCAAAGAATAGAATAATGGTTCTCCACCCAGGGCGACTTTGTCCCCCAGGGAACAGTTGCCAATATCTGGAGACATCTTTGATTGTCACAACAGGGTGGGGGGTAAGCTGCCAGTGGCATCTAGTGGGAGGAGGCCAGAGATGCTATAACCTATAATGCACAACACAGCCCCCTCCCCCTCCCAATAAAGAATTATCCAACCTCAATGTCAATAATACTGAAGCTGGGAAAACCTGGAGTAGCAGGGAGTGCAGAGAGAGAGAAGAGGGCTGAGGGTGGAGCCCCAGAGAACTCCAGACATTTAAAGGATGGGCAGAGAATCAGCCACTTGAGATTGAAAATGAATCACCACAGGGAAGTCACTGACCCAGGGCAACTTCCTCAGTTACAGGAGTTTTTGGCAAGTCAGTGTCAAGTATGGGGTAATAGATTGAGTGCTAAAGCAGGACATGAAGAGGGAGGTGGGCTGACAGAATCTCCTGATGAATCCCTCACTGCTGCAACCCCACTTCCCTAAATACTAGGGGTAGACTACCAATGGACTTAATGGGGTAAGCAAAAAGCTTTACAGAGAAGGGCTTTTAACTTCTCACCCTCTTGAAGGACATGCCATGGAAAACATTAGGGAAGCACCTGATGTGTGACTTGGTACTTGCAACAGGTTCAAACTGGCTGCAGACCGATGAGCCCTCTCCAAGTTTTCTCTACTCAACCAATTCACAGGAAAAGGGCAGGCACTTTGACTCTTTCTCAAAACTGTATCTTCTTCCCTCATAGTAACTCAGACTGAAAATCTTTTTCACTAAGCCAGGGGTTTAGTATCATCAGATTTTACTGGTGGTAATGCCTTAAGAGAGAAAAACCTGTCTGCCTTAACTTCAGATTGCCAATGAAACTGTAATTTTAAATATTAACATTCAGAGAACATGTTTTCATATTCTACTGCCCTAAGAAAATACCATATACCAGCAATCTTACTGCCTGAAGACATGTATCCTCGCAACAATAGAGCCACCCTTTTCTATGGATAGCTGAACCAGCGGTTGTTTTCACTACCTCTTCCTAATAAAAATAAGAGAAAAGAGAAAACAGAACATACACACTTGCTTTCCATGCTACAGCTACTTACTCAATTTAAATAACAGTTTCCAAGCACCTCAAAAATGAAGATTTTAGGCTGCTGGGCTGGAAATCATTTGGCATGGAGGGGGAAAGGCTTTCAGACTGTGGTGTCCGAAGTTTTCTCTGTTTTCTTCTGGGTTTCATTCATGTTGAAGAGAGGAATGGGGAGTTAGAAGAAGGAGGAGAGTTGGTAGATGGAAGACATTTCTCAAACTAGAAGATGCTATTGCACATTCAGGCAGTTCTGTTCCTGGTGCAGGTACAGACCAAACGTCATTCTGGGAAAACTTGAGCCCAAACTAATGCGTACTAGCCATGACGATAACAACAAAGTCCATAAAACGTGAGGCAGGGGTGGGGTGGTTTGTTTTATAATGTGTCCATCCTCTGCCAACAACTTCTCCCGGTCCCACACGACTGTCTCATTACTCAGCTCGTCTCATGCCCCCTACTGGAGAAATCAAGTATGTTTCAGAAATAAAGGGCAGCAGATGTTCCCATTTCCCTCGAACTCTGTACTTGGGGAACCTGTAAGGCAGAAGGCTGCAAAGTTCAACTCTGACTCAAAAGGGCGTCTTTTTCTCTCTTGAAATCCTTTCTTGCACCCTCTTGGATCCGGTGTCGAAAACGATTGCCAGCGGCTCTTTTTCTTGGTCCAAAGAGAAAGGACTGGCCAGACTAAAAAGGAGGGACTTTGGGGGAATGCAGGATTCCAGCCCTGGGCTGTGGCCCGTTGGAGATGATGTCACCGCTTCTGCGAAGAGAGGGCTGGGGGTGGAGCGGCCGAGGGGGAGCCCGCGCCGCGCCTTCAGCTGCCAAGGGAGCGTTCTGAGCTCACGTCAGGGGAGGTATCGGGATAAATAGGCTCCCGCAATGGCCGTGGCTGGCTGCGCTGGGAGCTGCCGGGTCTGGGACTGGAGCTGCCAGGGTGAGTTCGCGCCCCGGAGGCTGAGGGCTGACGCCGCTTGTGCTCCGTGCTCCAGACTGCTGATATCCCCGGCCAGCCCCAGCGGCCCCGCGTCGCTGCCGACGGGAGTTTGGGGAGTCCTGAGCCCTAAAGGACTTCCTCCTCGGAGAAGGGATAGCGAAAGACTGGAGGGGCGGGAAGAGAAGGGCCCTTTCCGCCTGTCGGGGTCGCGGTGCAGGACAGTGCCATGCTCCTCTCCATCCTGGCCGCGTTGTGCCTGTGGCTGCGCCTGGCGCTGGGCGTGCGCGGCGCGCCGTGCGAGGCGGTGCGCATCCCCATGTGCAGGCACATGCCCTGGAACATCACGCGGATGCCCAACCACCTGCACCACAGCACGCAAGAGAACGCCATCCTGGCCATAGAGCAGTACGAGGAGCTGGTGGACGTGAACTGCAGCGCGGTGCTGCGCTTCTTCCTCTGCGCCATGTACGCGCCCATCTGCACCCTGGAGTTCCTGCACGACCCCATCAAGCCTTGCAAGTCCGTGTGCCAGCGCGCGCGCGACGACTGCGAGCCCCTCATGAAGATGTACAACCACAGCTGGCCTGAGAGCCTGGCCTGCGACGACCTGCCTGTGTACGACCGCGGCGTGTGCATCTCGCCGGAGGCCATCGTCACTGACCTCCCAGAGGGTGAGGCCAGGGGAAGGACAGAGGGGTGGTGATGAGGCATTGTTGGCTGTCGCTGCCCCATGAGAACCCAGAGGCTGCACTCACAGCTGCCAGCGGGTGGTCGGTCAGCGTCCCATCCCACTTCCGAGGGTTAGAGGAATTGGGAAGGGCTGGTGACTTTACTTCCGGAAAGGTCTCGTTTCTCTACAGGAATTTCAGGAGCTGAAGAACCCCAAGTCCCATAAGGGGTGGTGGTGGTGGTGGTGCTTACAATGGGAGCCAGTGGGGACGTTTTCATTTACAGTCATAACGGAATGGTAATAGCAACAGTAGCAAAGAGGTGTGTAGGGCTTATGGTGAGTGGGAGCTAGAGGTAAACACTTTACACATACCATTTAATGCTTGAAACAATCCCACCAGGATTCTTCATTTAGTGTTTGCTCTTGAAAGCTCTTTCTGAAAAAGCAGTTCCAGTCATCACTCCCCACCGGGAGCCCAGTTTGTAAATTTAGTCACCCTGGAAAATTGTAATGTATTTCATGGTCTTTGACCAGGAGTCAACATCTGTGACATCTTAGTTACCTGGATCTCATCTTCCATTTCCTTCTTTGCTCTTTGGTCATTTTGCTGCTTTTCTGGGAAGAAGGAGAAGCTTTAAATCCACTTGGTGAAATGAAACCTAAGAATATTTTTGCATCCTTTTATCCCTGACCCTGGTTGCTGCACATTTAAAGAGATTACGGTGTTGCTTTAGTAGTTTCTCAAGGTCTACCTCAGAGCATTGCCCAAAACATGAAGGAAGAGATCAGGAAAAGATCGAAACGCCTCTCTAGTTC
This sequence comes from Rhinolophus sinicus, assembly GCF_057876585.1. Taxonomy (NCBI): domain Eukaryota; kingdom Metazoa; phylum Chordata; class Mammalia; order Chiroptera; family Rhinolophidae; genus Rhinolophus; species Rhinolophus sinicus. Next base: position 51,736,627 of record NC_142504.1, on the reverse strand, counting down.
AGAGTTCTAGAAAAACCTATTTGTTGCTTAAATAATATAAATGATAAAGGGTTGTGCTTGTTTTGGATTATGTAGCTGTGGACTGTTTCTGCACTACAAGATGTGAGGTGGGATTTGAAAAAATTCTGCTTATTTTGATTAGTGTAAATTGTCAACTCAGAAAATCAACATTTTACAATGGATTTGAGAAGGAACGACATAATTTGTCCCAATTGGCTGGTTAACATCAGTTTGTGCTGGATAGGCAGCCTGACCTGAAAGTCTTCTTTCCTAAGCCCAGGGATTTCCATATGAAAGAAGTAGTCAACAATCACGATCCATTTTCACTATTTAGTATTCTCTTTCATGATGCTGTTAGTTTATGTCTCCAGATGGTTCCTTATTCTAGCTGGGTAAACAGACCAAATCACTGACCACACCCATGTGGCCCTGTGTGTGTTTCAGATGCCAAGTGGGTCGACATCACACCAGACATGATGGTACAGGAAAGGCCTCTTGATGTTGACTGTAAACGCCTTAGCCCTGGTGAGTTGGTCTTCAAGCCTCTGTTTCCTTCTCCCCAGAGTGATTTCTGAACCCTTTTCCAACTTTTTGTCTTTCTTTTGTCTTCTGTAGACCGGTGCAAGTGTAAAAAGGTGAAGCCAACTCTGGCAACATATCTGAGCAAAAACTACAGTTATGGTAAGTCGTCTAATGAGACCATTCACTTTGGGACCTGGCACATTACAAAGCCAGGTCTGCTGGTCATAAAGTAAAGAAGAGGGTTGGTGATTTTTCTAGTTAACTATATGTGTTTCAGATGGCACAATAACAACTGTACAATTTCTTGCTTTTCTGGGTAAATCAAATAAACACAAAGTAAATTCCCCAGGTGAGGACAGTGAGGTGGCTCCCATTGCACATCTGACATGATCTTACTTGCCTAGGTGAGAGGTGCTGCTCTGCCAGGACAGCACAGCTCACCTGTTCTCTTACTAAGATTTCATTGCTGCGGGAAGGATGGGTGAGTGATCCATGGAATCATTATCTGAGACCCAGAGGCCCAGGAATTAAGACCTGCCCCTGTATCTTTATACTTATAAATAGCTGTGAGTATTTAACATCTTAAAGAAATGATGGGAATGTGTTAATCACAAGACACTATGGCTATAAGTGTTAACAGTTTAAATGCCTCTTCACTCTTATTGGGGAAAAAAACAGTCAGCACTTTCTTCAAAAAATAAGTCAATCATTCTATTTTGAATGTTTTGAGTAAATTTAATCGTACTATCATCACTTGAAAGTAAACTTAATTAAAATATGTTCTTTTAAAATATCTATTTGGGCCATTTTATGATTCATTTCATTTCTTAAATTATTTCTGCTGAAATAACTAAAAGTGGGGGGAAATGTTCATTTTATTTACTTAGTTTTCCATATTTCAAACTGAAATTTTATATCATAAGAACCTTTATATTATATACACACATGAAAGTAAGAAGATCATGACAATATAAAAGTCTGAAAAAATAATCTTTTCTTTAGGTTGTCAGATTTGAGAATCATACTTAGCCAATATGGGTAATTCAACCAAAAAATATATATATACGTTCTTTTCTAGTAGCTTTCTGTTATTTAAAACCATTCTATGTAGATATGGTATCTTAACCTGATCTACTTAGTCCCTCATCTGACACTATCCATCCTTCTTACTAATCTGAGTTTTACTCTCACGCTGTTCTCTGGGGTGTCATAGCCTCAAAACTACTTTGATGATGAAACCATTTCTATATAAATCCTTTGGCTCCTTCATAAACCAGCTTCCTAGGATGGAATCCAAGACAGATCCTTACTAGACTGATTACAACTCCATGACAGGCAGTAATAGCAAGGGACCAAAAGAGCCAGAATGTAAAGTGTGATCAGACACAGTGACATTCACAGCCATCTGTAATAACAGTTCTATATCCACTAACCACAGACCTCACTTTGACAGTCTTGGAAATTAAAGGATTGAGAACAGTGATCTTCAGAGACTCCTTCCAGTCTAAAGTGTTATTGCTCTAATAACTTCCTCTGGGACAGAGGAAGTTCAAGCCTCAGATGGGTGATTAAACCACAAACTTTAAAGTTGCTTCTGAATCAGAGTGTATAATTCTCATTTCAAATCATCACAAAACAGAGTATAAACAAATATTTGTTTCTATGAAATTTTTATTGACATTCTGTGTAACTAAATTTCCTGATACATTTTGGGGGGTGGGGGGAAGCTAATTTTAGAATTATAGAATTTTAGGGCTGAGAAGGATCTGTAGAATTCTCTAATCAAACCCTGTCTGTAGCCCAGTGAGGAGCTGTCGCTGACTCAAAGGCAGAAGCTAGGCTAAGCCTGCTGTCAATTTACTTTTACGTCTTGCAGCGTGAGTCAGAACTTCGAAGACAATGTTGACAATATGGGAGGCCTTACATTTACCATATGATTGTGTGGGCTTTCTGCCTGCATTTGGGCAGCTCAGACATGACCATAATTACAGGAGTGATTCCTTAAGAGAGGTTCAGGAGTTGGCATGAATGCACCATCCCTATTTTTCTCCAAAGGCTTCAACAACATTTATATTGATTTTTAAATTGCAGTCATTCATGCCAAAATAAAAGCTGTGCAGAGAAGTGGCTGTAATGAAGTAACGACAGTGGTAGATGTGAAAGAGATCTTCAAGTCCTCATCACCCATCCCGCGAACTCAAGTCCCACTCATTACGAACTCTTCCTGCCAGTGTCCTCACATACTGCCCCATCAGGACGTTCTCATCATGTGTTACGAGTGGCGCTCACGGTAGGCATGGTGGGCAGGAGAAACTACACACAGCTTACGAAAACATAAATCCCATTTAGCAGTCATGGTTTAAAAGACGAAAACCAAAACGGCACCAGCTTTTTTGAAAAACAGTTTTAATAGATACGTTTGTTGGGATGTCCATATATCCTAAGTATCAATTAATTCTTCATAGAATTAAGGAAATATAGAAATGTGAGTTTTTGAATGGAATCTTTAAAAATAAATTTCATAATTCCTTAAATGATTTCAAAAATTTATAGGCAGATAAATTACTTTGAGTAAAACCAATTCTTTTCAAATTATTCAAATCCATCTTAGTGTGGCAAATATTGAATTTTTTAAGGGCTGTTTAGTAACTTACAGATCAAGTAAATACCATTTGAGACTACAGTTCTCCACATTTCCTTTACATACATTTAGTTTGCATATTTATTTGCTATAGTATTACATACACACACGTACACGCATAATCACTCATATATGCTCATATCTCCAGCTGTGTGTGTCTCCCCACATCTCTTTCTTTAGCATCTTTTTTTATATATTAGTACATTCCTTATATTGTAAAAATAAAAAACTACAGCACAGGTTCCAGGATGAGCCCCATAACTTGCTACAATATACTTATCCAGCAAAATTACTTATTTTTATTTAACAAGTCTTCCCTTTGATTCTCTGCCACTAATGGTTATATGTTTGTTTCTTCTAGATACAGCTCAAAACTTTATTTCTAAAAAACAAACAAAAAAAAACAAACAAAAAAAAACCTTTTGAAACTCACCTCCCCTGCAAAGTTTCTGTGTTCTATCAGTACTTGGGTACCCTCCTCATACCACATACACCACCTTGTGCTCTTGGTTTTAAAGCTGTTCTACTTATATCTTGCCTCTCTAAAGAAGCTGAATAGATGAATGTTGAATGAATTTCTGGGCTTGTCTCTTGCATGGTGTTTCTATCTGCTACCGTACTAGGTGGAGATCTGGGGATAAACCAGGTTGCTAGGGATTAAATTCTACTTAGACAGAAGAATGGATTAAAAATGAATTAAATAATAGCTTTCATGTCATCTTTCCCAAGTTTTGTAAATTTAATGTAATTCTGATCAAAATCCCAGTAAAAAATTTTGTGGACAATTGGGATTTATGTCTTCACAAATGACGCAATGATCATTTGGAAGAATAAACTAGTAAGGGCATGTAAATGAGATTTTGAAAATAAAACGGATGAGAGGAAATCTGCCTTATGAGACATGCAAAATCAGTACAATGCTACACTTCTTAAAACAATGTGGTGCAAGAGTAGACATAAAGATAAACAACGCAGAGAAAAAAGTCTTGAAACAGATTCTAATACATAAAAAATACTTACATAATGTAAGAAATATCACAAATCAATAGGAAATGAAAATATTACTTAGTGAAAGTTGCAAATATTTTTATTTGGAAAAATACTACATATTTTCACTTTATACTATAAATCTCAAATGGATTAAAGAGATAAATATTTTTAAAACTTAATCAAAGGGGATAAAATTAGGTAAATAAATATATGTTATATGAATGGCACGATACTTTGTAAACATAAAAGTAATGTAAGAAATTCCAAGGGAAAATGTCAGTACATAAATCGGACCACATATTAGCATATATATAAAAATCACAAATAAAAATAAAAAGACATAAAAATTGAGAAAATACTCTCTCAAGAGTAAAGTTACTATTTAAAACAGTAAGACTGCAATATAGAAATATATGTACATAAATCTATACAGACCAGATCAAGAAGAAGAAATACAAATAGTAAATAAAACATTGAAAATTTTATCTCCTTAATTCCTCAATCCAAATAAAATTAAGATTCAATTTTCACCTAGTCTTAATATTAGTGAATTGAATGAAAGTTCAATCATTTTGAAAACAATGTGGCAGTATACATTGAAAACCTTAATATACGAAGTGTGATATATATATATATATATATATATATATATATATATATATATATATATATAAACTCTTTGACCCAGTAATTCTACTTTCAGAAATCTGTCCAAAGGAAATAATAAGCCAGTGCACAATATATACAAGGATATTCAATGCAACACTGGCAATAATAGCTAAGCAAAAGATAGAGGTTCAAGAGTAAATAAATAATAAAATATATTATGGATCTCCATAGTTGTAATATTATTTGGTTATTAAATTTATATTTTTGAATTATTCTAATTACATCAGAAAATGCATATAATACAATGATAAAAGGAAATGTATGATATTAGCTAAATATACAGTGTGATCTAAAAATAAATATATAGGTACATAAAAGGAAAAATGAAAGGATATACCCATAAAGTATAAATGGCGGATTGTAGGGTTACTGTCTATTGAAGAATTTTTTTTTTAATTTTTGTATTTCTAAACTTTACTTTCATAACCAGAAGTTGCTTATTAAGATAAATTACTCTTTTTCAGGATGATGCTTCTTGAAAATTGTTTAGTTGAAAAATGGAGAGATCAACTTAGTAAAAGATCCATAGTAAGTATAATTAGCAATACCAGGAATATAGATGTAAGTGCATGTAAAGAAATTCTGTAGAATTTGGGTATTTTTCTCATTCTTTCATCTCCAGGCTATCATAGGAGCCATCAGTAGCAGCAGTATTTGTCTTTCAAATAAGTAGTTATGAGTATTTTTATTGTAAATCTGTCTTCAACTTCAAAGACCAATTTGGTTGCATTCAATACTGACCTATTGGTTATTTTCATATTAAATTTGTTTTTGTTTTTCTTTTGGTTTCTTTATTGTATTGTATTTAATTGTTTTAGCAAACAGTCAGGTACTTGGGCAGAAGTAGTATCCAGAGGGATTAAAACAGACATGTACGTGTAGGGGTGTGAATACCTATTTCTAAAACTCATCGCTGTACAAAGCAGAACCTTTCCTCTGTATTTAAAATAATTTTAAACTTTTATCAAAGTAAACTATATACGAAAAGTAATGATTTTCTATTTTGTACATCTGTAATTTTAGTGGTAACATCATAGAAATATTGGTAATTCGGTTACAGGAGTTAGAATAATTTTTTTGCCCAGAGATGTGAAGTCATACCACAACTAAAGAAATAAGGGCATTAGTTTGAAATCTTTAAAGCATCTCCTCTCCTGAAAATATGTTTAAATACATTCAGGAGAATTTGTGTTTTCAAGTTCACAAAGGTACTGCTACTGCCTATGATTTCTTGGTTTGCATGAATAAAAATTCTTAGTTAGGGGAGCATATATATTAATACTGACTTATGGAGAACATAGTTTCAACACAGCCTTTCCTACTCAGTGCATTTCTGAATAAAAGATCCAAACACTACTATTACATCTGAGCTAAAAACTCGAGCTACTCAGGAGCACACTTAGTCTTACTAGACAGAAAATTCTGGCTGCATTAGTTATCTGGTTTCCAAGACTACAGTAGATTAGAAGTGCCATAGGGGTCTGAGGGGAAAGAAAGCTTTCAAGAGTCACAGCTGTTTGGACCATTCACTTTAGCAGAAAATATTACAATATATTTCAATACATATCTGAAGATATCACCATACAATAGCAGTAATGAGTTTATTTTTTTAGACTACCCTAGGAGGGTGGGGACCGGCTTTTTTATTTCATTGTATTTCTCATGCCTAGAACAATGCTCAAACTCTTTGTTGATTGAAATATACTCTAACAAGTGGGGATGTGTGTTATAATAAAAAACAATATCTGTTCAAGTGGAATCACTCTCATTTTTTTTTTTACATGCAACTGTTTAAATAAATAGTATTTATTTATATTATAAATAGTAAATTGTTTTCTATCAAGGAAACTTAACTGTCCAGAATGATGCATTTCCCATCCTTTCTGGGAAGCTAACACTTGAGTGGATTACTAGATGTAGGTGGGGCTTCTGTCTTCCATTGGATGTAACAGAATTAAGTGAATTCCTAAGTGTGGTAAGAGGCCTCTGATTTTCAGTGGGACTGGATAAATTTCTTTTAGCCATGTCAACCCTTTTAAGAGGGCTTTGCTGTGTAGGACTGTTATGTAGGAATAGGAAAAACTGCATGGGTTAGGGCCTTGGAGTCTGACTAGTGAACTTGAATTCTAGTTCTGATATTTACCAGCTGTGTGACCTTTTGCAAATAGCCTCAGTGAGCTTGTTCCCTGGTCATGAGTCTGGTGTCCACCTAGAAGGGCTGTTGTGAGTTTCAATGAAACGAATGCATGTCAAGACTCCATTATATACTCAGCACTTAGGGAAGCTATTATAATTGTTATCATGATTAGTATGTTACAGTGAAAACAGTTTCATTAATTCTGATATTAGCTTGATAGCATACAGGGGTGAGATGTACTGGACAGTCATGTTTACAAATTGCCTCCCAGCAGTGGGAAGAGAGACTACGCGAACAGCAGAGGACAATCCAGGACAAGAAGCAAACAAGCGGGCGCACCAGTCGTAGTAATCCTCCGAAACCAAAGGGGAAACCCCCTGCTCCCAAGCCAGCCAGTCCCAAGAAGAACATTAAAACTAGGAGTGCCCAAAAGAGAACAAACCCCAAACAAGTGTGAGCTAACTGCTTTCCAAAACAGAGACTTCCTCTCAGGGTGAGGCCAGGCGCTGCCCCGACAGCTTGTGGATGGCGCATGCCCTTGCCTTAACACCTACAGCATTCTTCATAGATACATCTTGCAGCATTTTTCCTAATGATATGCTTCAGTTTTTCTTTTTAAGCCACGACAAGCCATAGTGGTAGGTATTCCCTTTGGTATGGAAGGTATATGAACGCTGGTCCAAAAAAGTTTACCGTATTCAGTGGCCTATGTGCATACTCTGTGAGAGCTCCATGTGGGGAAATATGCTTTTGTTCTTACAATTTGACCTAATGTGTGCACTGTAAAATAAATGCCATATTACAAATAAAACACCTAATTTTTGCACAATATGTTTTATTTCAGTTTGACTTCTGTTGTTAGAATCTTAGTGGTTTTTAAAAATGTGATTGAAAATATAATGCTTCTAAGAAGGTAAGCAAAAGGAATGAATGTTTAAAAGATTTTTATATGTTTACTGTTTGCAGAAGAATTTTTGTGATGAAGGGGGACTTTTGAACAATCTAGAAAAGTAGGATATGGAAAATTTTAATGAGTTCTTTTTTACAGTGAAGACTTTCTGCTCTGTTTTTAGCTAGAAACTCTAAAAACTTAAATCATAATAATGATAAATAAATAAAAGGGAAAGACAGGCAATGTCTGGATCTTTGTTTTCTGGTTACCGTGCCATGGTGCTTCTCATCAGGGCCCTTTAAGCAGCAACAGAAACAGTTTCTTTCTCCTGTTATGACCAATTAGGTACAAATTAGTCAGCACCAACTATTTTACACCTGTGGGTGTGGTACTCGGCTCACTTCCCAGGGCTTCTGAGGGATTCTGAGGCCAAGCCTCTCTGCTGGCTGGTGGTGCTTAGAAGGGGGCCACGGGTCTGAGGAGGCAGGGTCAGGAAGGACCCAAGCAGCTGGTTCTCTACCTGCTAATGCACTGGTGCCACACACAATCTCTGCACCTGGAAAAGGCAACTGTGGTCACTCGTCCACCCACCATTCAGTAATGTGGGTGTAAGAGTTAAATCTCCTTTCGCTATACTATAGTTCCTGCTTCTCAGAGAAGGGGTGAGATCCATGTGGCATTCATCCAGATAATTAAGCACATAATTCAATTTCATCTCTGGAGCCATGGGGACACAGAAGTAATGTGTATAGGTAAGCCAGGGGAGAATGGAAGAATAGAACTAATGAGAATTCTGGTACGGGCACCCATTTCCCCCTGAAAGTGTGTCTGCCTGCACTGCTACCCCAGGGCAGCAGAGAAAGGAATCCGTTAGATCCACCCACACAAGGGTATCAATAAAATCTGCAGGGTGTGCTTCTGTTGTAGGAAAGACAAACCTCTTTGGCCCTTAAAGAGTTTAGCATAGATCTAAACTAAAGTAACTAGGAAAAGCCACTAAAAGGTACTGCTAGCCTAGTCTACCTCCTTAGCATAATAGGAATTCTGTGGAGGAGGGAAGTTAGAAATGGAACTCTATGGAAAAGGAGAAAAAATGCTTATGTGAAACCTATTTTTTAAAGTGCAAAACAATGTAATAAGAATTTGGAGATGACTTCACAAATTTAAACACTGTTTACTTTGAAGATTTAACTGAAGTCATATACTGATTATTAAACAAAAACTTAATCAGCACATTTATCAGTTTGATGAATCAATAAAGGATTAACCAGGCCACCGTTTGGTTTATGAAACTGAACATCAGCCCACACTAAGCATAATATAACAAATATGGAAGTGGACTTTGTGTGAGAGCTAAAAATTTATTTTTCTCACTTAAAGATTTCTCCACCTAAATATGTGTGAGAGGAGGTAAATATAAATATATGGAAAGGAAAACTGAGGTTCTATCTCTGAAATGGGAATTATTTGAGAGTTGTGTTACTCTCATCAAAAAACTTATTTTGCAATATGTTTATCAACACATTTTATGATAGAGAACAACTGAAGGCATTTATTTTGAAAATTATTTTGTTGGTCTTTCAATAATACAGTAAATATGTATTTTCTATAAAGCATTCAATAAATGCACAAAATAAGAAATAGTGGAATTAAAATCCTACCTAATCACATTCACCACAATGAGGTAATCACTTTCAGTATTTTTGTATGTAATTTTCCAGTTATTTCCTATGCATTTATATAATGATTCGAAAACATAAAACTAGGAGCCTATTATACATACTCTTTCATAACCTGCCTTCTTCACTCAGCTCTTTACTGAGATCATTCTCATGTCAATATAGCTAATGCTACCCATTTATAACGCTGTGTTATATTCCATGGTATGCGTTACACAGCAAGCTGTTGTGTTATTAGGGATTTACTTTGTTTCTTAACTGAACATACTGAATAACTGAATAAATATCTTGATAGCTAGTATCTGTGCACATTCTTAGTTAGTTCTTTGGGATGTTTAAGTAGCATCGCTAGGCTGTGGAATGTGTCCTTAAAGGAAAGTTTTTGGTCATACTGTCAATTATCCTCCAGTATGCTTGGACCTTAGATCGATCAAAGTCCTGACTTTCCAAATCCTCACTAAGATTGTTTCCTCCTTCCCATAGTTGTTATAAGCTTTAAATGGGAACTGGATGTCATCCTGGGTGAAGCTACTCTTCATCCGTGAGTCATAAACTGACAACATTGTCAGCACTCCCAGCCTCTAGGCAGCTGGGAAATGAATGATTGAGCTTCTGGAGGGATGTATAGTAGATGATAGATAGGTGATAGATAGATGATAGATAGATAAATAGATGATAGATGATAGATAAATAGATAGATAGATAATACATAGATGATAGCTAATACCTACCTACCTACCTACATACATACATCTATACATACATACATGAATATATAGATTTCTTGATTTCTGGAGAAAACCAATGCAACCTTCTCAATTTGTTTAATGAATCAAATTTAATAATATACCTCTCATCAGCTAGAGAAACCAAAGAATTAGGATTCAGCAGAAGTGCCAATAGATTTTTTTTCTCTTTCCAGCTTTCTTTTAAGATACATGAGAATTTAGATAAATGACCTTAATTTCTTTCCAGTTCTAAACCAATGCATTCTGGTTTTTGTCCTTGGATGCTTACAAAATTGTGCACTGCAAACTTAGAATAAAACTCCTTTACTTCAGCTAGTGCAAGGGTGCTTCTGCTTGATGGAACCAGTCCCAAATAAAAAGGATGGGAACATTTTACCACAAGTCTCTACCTGCTGTTATCACCAATTCAAATAGCAAAAATGGTTATTTGAAAGCATGGAATAAAAAAACGTTGAATGGGACCTTTTAAGTCATCATCTAGCTTGCTGAAGAAAGGCTGTGTCAGGGCTTGTCTGATGTCTCACATCTAGCTAATGAAACGTCTGGGTCCCCAGACTCACTCAATTTTAGCATACCAGACTGAAGTGTACTGATGTTTTGGGAACAGAAAATCATGCTATTAGAAGGAATACTTCTGGTTCTAGTCTGATATGTGCTAATACAGACCATATTTCCTAACAGGAAAATATTTTTTGAAAAATGCATTTTATACTGAGATATGTCATGTTATATTTACATTATGCCAACCAAAACTTTTAGTTGTTACCTTTGTGACTTAACTGATAAGCAATCAATGCTGTGTTCTCCAGATCAATAGAGTACCTGAAATAGAGTATCTGCCTTAAAATTGGTACCCCCAAGGAGGTGCATGACAGTAGGAGGGCAAGGAAATAGCTCCCCTTTTTACTATCCAGACAACAGAGATAAGCAAACAGAAAAAATGAAAACAAAAGCACCTAAAAATGTCGAAATAACTACCCCTAATGTTAAATTAGCATTTTAGTATGGATCTTTTCAGACTTTCTCTGTTTGCATGTATAAATTTAATGGCACATGAACATTTTTCCCTGCAAGAAATACAACTGAATTTTTATTTCTTCACAGATGTATAGCATGAATGTATCAGAGTTTATTTTGACAATAACTGTGAGAATGGACTTTTAAATGTGGTTCCCAAGGCATGCTAGGGTAAGACAGATTTTTTTGTGACACAAATATTTTTCCACTATTATTGAATTCTCAAGACCAGAATGGGGCATAAATGGGGTGTTTTTGCATTTTTTAATGAACATGTGTTACTTTTACACTAGAAGATATTACAGAAATATGAGGGCGGGGGAGAGAGAGAGAGAGAGATGGATTTAAGCCACAGAGACATATGAACATGAAAATTATTTCATTGATTATGTTTGTTAGTCTGTGTCCTCAGAGGAGCAGACACCGAAAGGGAATTAAATTAAAAGTGAAAGGATTCTATTAGAGGAAACACCTGTGAGAGAGAATAAGAAGAGAAATGAATAGGGCAGAGGGAAAGAACGTCGGGGGACGCGTTTTAGACTGCCTCTGTGTCTAAGGAAGGTTTGGCAAGGTTACCGGGGAGCTGTGAGCCAAGCATCAGGAGCCCCTCATCTCCTAAGAACAGCTCTGTCTTCATCCTGCTGCACTCAGTCACTGACTGGAAGCAACCCATGGACAGCCCTGTTTGGATACAAAAGTAGCAATAGATTTCAGACTGTGGTGTCTGGATACCTGGTTACTTTTGGTCCCTGTAGTTGGAGTCTATGACTCACATCCCAATGGACATCACAATACGAGCATTAGAAAAACATTGAGATGTTGCCACTATGTTTTCAGCATGATCTATAAAGTGGTGGTGCCAGGCAACAAAGCGTCTCTGTCCAACTTCCGTAATTGCCATCAATACACTATTTGAATCCCTAAATCTCAAAAACTCTTATGTATTCATGTCCTTTTTACACCTTTTATGTTTTGTTTCAAATTTATTGAAAAGAAAATGTGTTGATTACAGCTGCAGTTCTTTCGTATTTATTCTTCTACCTAAGAACAGTCTCTTCATAGACAATAGTTTAGTGGTTACCAGAGGGTACGGGGGGTGGGGGGTGGGAGATGAAGGTAAGGGGGATCAAATATATGGTGATGGAAGGAGAACTGACTCTGGGTGATGAACACACAATGGGATCTATAGATGATGTAATACAGAATTGTACACCTGAAATCTATGTAATTTTACTAACAATTGTCACCCCAACAAATTTAATTAAAAAAAAAGAACAGTCTCTTTATACTAGACTGTAAGGAAACATTTTTTAGAGGTAATTAATGACAATAAGAAACTGCGTTGTGTAATTTTGCCTTTACCTGTTCAGACAGCATAAGCATAAGCCTAATATACCTAGCTGCTATATTTGTATGAGAACAGTTTTATAATTCAATAACCCTAAAATATGTAGCTATAATATCTCGATGAGAACCTCTTTATAATGGCAAGTTTGAATCACATTAGTGATACACTTTGAGAGATAAAAAGAGCATACTTTTTTAAACAATTAAATTTAGCTAACAGCAAACTTATAACCAGAGGGCTGAACCAAAATCTCACAAAATTGTAATAACATGAATAATACAACAAGGTGTAAAGAACTGACATTAAGCAAAAAACTGTTTTATGAATAAAATTCCATGATGGTACTAAGAAATATCTAAAATGCTGTTGCTAAATCAAACAGATGGATTTTTCAAATTCATTATCATTTTTAGTCCCCTAACAATTTCAAATATTTATTATGTCATTGAAATATTTTAGCAGCTGAATAGCATGTGGGAAATTACCTAGTAAACTTTCTTCCTTTATTGAAAGCATTTGAAAAACTGGCTTGGGAGGTCATCCAAAGTAGCCTCCAAGGGTAAGCAAGTTCAGACACAGTTTGTGCAAGCATCAGACTCAGTGGGGCACTCCATTGAAAAGAAAGGGCATCAGGAGAGTCCAAGGAGAGGACCATAAAATAGAGCAGAGCATGTTTTAGAAAATTTGTCCATTTTCTACAGAGCATCTGCTTACAGTAAACAGGATCCAGGGAAGGGATGTTGGAAAGTATCAGGCTCTGATCAAGAGCTTCAGGTCTCCTGTCTTGAAAGGATGCTACAGGTGCTAAGTAAGGCCATCAAAGGATCTCTGGCTTCGGCGTCAAGGTGCATTACTAAGCCAGTGCTAAAGAATGGGACCATTCTGTATGGTGCAATTCATGAAGAAACAGACCTCATCCCAGCTCTGTTTGGCTGTTGGGATAGAGGCACTTCCCTCACAGGCATACCACTGCCTACTTTCTGAGCCAGTCCTTGTATTTGGACCCATCTCCTCACCATCATGTGCTTCTCATCATGCTTGCATATCTCAGCCCAGAGATTTGCAGTCCTCAATTGCCTTGGCCAAAACGGCCCAGAACATGTGTTTTCTGCCTAACGGCCAGCTGAGATTCAACATCAGCCCATTTAGCTGGAGCCCTGACAACTTCTAGCCTTTTCTCACCTTTCTTCCCAGGGGCAAGAAGATATTCCCAGTACTACTAACCCCAGGCCGCATATTCCTGCTTTTTGCTGTAGTGTCACACTCACTAAATTTCATTCTCTCAAAACTAACCTCAACACAAACTAAAGTTTAATTGACTATATCTCTTTGTACATTGATTATTATACTTCTGACAAATAACCTCAAGACTAATTCTATAATCTGAAAGAAGTAGCCTTTCTTTATATTTTGCTTATAAAATCTTTGTAGAGATATGTACACACACACACACACACACACACACACACACACATATATATATATATATACACATATATATAGACAACTGAGTGAAGCATGCCATCTGCTGGTGAAGTATGTTATTAATTTTTAGAGTGCTGTTTTAATGCTTTTGAAGTTCTGGACCATTCAACACAATTATATGTATACCTAAATATTACCAGGCATGTAAAGCAGCAGATAAAAGTTTGATTTGAAGGAATGGGGAATGTGAAGGAAGTTAGAATGGTGAAGATTTCACTATACTTATTTCTCTACACAATCCAAAGAAAGCCAATATTTAATTTACCTTAGTATTTAAAAATTCATTCTGAAGAAAAATTGAAAGACATCCTTACTGATAATTCACATGTAACTAGCTTTTGTATATTTCACAATTCAGATGAATGTCCACAGGTGTGCTTCTTATAGTGTTGGAATAGTAGAGTTTAGACGTGAGTAATGTGTTACTAATACTAAATGATCAAGAGGTGATGTCAGCAAGATGGCAGAGTAGGAAGTGTTGGACCATCCTCCCCTCACAAACTCATGAACTCAGAAACAATTCATGAACAAATTCTCTTCGTGAGAAATCTAGAAACTAAGTGACGTGTTCCTACACTCTAGATGAACATGAAACTGGACTCAATGAAGCTGGTAGGGAGATTTGGGACATCTTCTGGCTGGAGTCCCTGCCCCCAGTACAGCACTAAACAATCAGAAAAAGATCCCCTAACTCTTGGCTCCTCCCGGGGGAGTGAAGGAGTTTCTTCACACCTCCAGTGCCCCAAGTTTCTGAGAGAATCTCAGAGGACCAACTTCTGTCTTGTCAGTCTTAGAATTGGATGGATCCACCACAGCCTAACAGCCTGGAGGAGAACAGAGATGGCAGCTTGGAATGGCAAACACCATAGCTTCCTCTTTTTCCCAGTAAAGATAAAGCAAATGGAAAAAAAAACAGAGATCTGGAGAGAGGCCCCACATCACATACAGGCAGCAGGGCCATATGGGGTCTAGCTCTAACAATGCATCCAGACTCTGCTTCGGGAACACAATGTGGACACCCACTTTTTTTCAGGCAGGGGGCTAGATGGGCAGGGGCAGGCCCTGGCCACACTGGCCTAGAGGGCATGAATATCTAAGACTGAGTGCGGATTGCAAACTGCACATGGACACATTGTGCATTCCTCAGCACCCAGAGGACACATGTGCCTATCTCCATGTCTGGGCTGTTTAGGCAGAGACTGGGTCATGGGTGCGTGTACCTGGGGGCCACACCACTCTGCCAAGAACCAGACGATTCCAAAACAAAGGAGCCTATTTCCCTGAAAGCAGATCTTGTTGAATCTCAGAAGCCATGCCTGCCCAGCTATACCAGGGAGTCTGCAAATGAGAGGCTAGGTTATAAGAGAAGGACTGCATCCCTCCCAGATGGACAGCATGGCCATAATAAAAGAAAAAGTTGAGTACTCAGCTTCCTCTTGGGGAGGGAAAGAGTAGAGCTGCTTGTATAGCACCCCAACTTCTCCAAAGAGGCTTTACAGATGACTGACCTTGGTCTTGCCAATCTTAGAACTTCGATGGCTCCACCACATACTTGAAGCCTGCGGGAAAATGGAAATAGCAGGTTTGATTTGTACCCATGATAACTGTCCCTTCTGGCTAACCACAGAGTGAACTGCCAAAAAACACAGCTGCATACTTCTCCCTGAGGAAGTAAAAAGTTGGTAGAAGTCCTGAATCTCTGGCCAAGCTAATTTGGGGGTCACATCCTGTACGAGGCCAGTCTATGAAGACCAGGAGAGGTGCCTGCTTTGTCTAATTCACAGACATTGACACAGACAGTCAAGGAAAATTAAAAATTAGATAAAGATTTTCCAAATAAAGGAAGAAGATAAATCTCAAGAAACTGACCCTACTGAAATGGACTTATATTTACCTGACGGGATTCATAATAACTGTCATATGCACTGAGGTCAAGAGAACAACGCATGAACAAAGTGAGAATTTCAACAGAGACATAGAAAACATTTGAAAATATCAAACAAATATTAGGGAGCAGAATAATTCAGTAATTGAACAGAACAGTTCACTAGAGGAGTTTAACAACTGACTAGACCATCAGAATAACATACGACGTATAAGCAAACTTGAAGACAAGTCTTTAAAAATGATTCACAAAAAGAAAAAAGAATTTTAAAAGTGCAGAAAGAGTAAGAGACTCATGAAATACCATCATGTACTGTGTTTCCCTGAAAATACGATCGGGTCTTATATTAATTTTTGCTCCAAAAGACGCATTAGGGCTTATGTCCAGGGGATGTTATCCTGAAAAATCATGCTAGAGTTTATTTTCTGGTTAGGTCTTATTTTCAGGGAAAGATGGTAGAATAAAAACAAAAAAATTATAGGAATCCTAGGGAGAAGAGAGAAAAAATGGACCAGATAGCTAATTAGAGAAAATAATGGGATTTTCCAGTCAAGGTGGCAGAGTAGGGTAATGCTGTGCTTATCTCCTCTCATGACCACATCAAAATTACAACTAAACTACAGAACAACCATCATTGAGAATCTCCTAAAGTTTAGTTGAACCAAAGTCCTATAACTGAGGATATGCAAAAGAAGCCATGTCAAGACTGGTAAGAGGGGAGGAGATGCAAAACGGGTTGGTCCCACACCCATGTGTAGTGGTGAAAAATCAGGAGGGATATCTTGGCCAAAGAGATGTCCTGTGAGGAACAAGGAGTCCCAGCCCCACACCAGGATCCCCAGAAGGTTTCCAGTGCCAGGGAGAGAAGTCCCCACAACTCCTGGCTGTGAAAACCAGCAGAGATTGTGCCGAGTGAAATGGACAGCTAATTAAGTTCCAGATGCTACTCTTAAAGGGCCTTACTTGCATATGGACTTATTTACTGATGGACTCACTTACTTTGAGCTCTAGCACTGGGGCAGCAGCTCGAAAGGCACCAGGGACACATGGGGAAGGAAAGAATTGTCTAGCTTCAAGGCCAGGGTTGGCGGGGCAGCTTTCTCCTAGACAAAAATGCTGGCAGAAACCACTGTTCCTTTGTTGAGCCCTCCTGCCACCCAGCCTACAGGCACAGATGGATGCCAAGGCTGAGTCTCCATCAACCTGGATGACACTGTTCTCCCTGCTCTGGTGACTCCCTGAGACCACACCTCACCCAACTTTTGGGCCTACCCAAGCTGCTTCCAGTGGCTTTTCCATACAAACTTCCTGTCTTGGCTCATGCTGCAGACTTTCCTAAAATCTCTCAAAGGTTCACAAGCCCCAAACAAACAGTATACCACATACCTCTTGCTAAGCAGCCCCAAGCCGAGCACTAGTGGCAGCCAGCCTCGGTTCCCAGGTTAGCCTCTCCCAGGCACCTTCAAGCCTAGCACAAGTACTAACCTTCTAAAGATCACTTTGTAGCTCAGGCCACGTGGCCCTGAGCACGGCACAAGCAGTGGCTGAGCTTAGTGTGCACCAGAGCCTCTCCCAAGAGGCCCCAGACCCAACACACCAAGTAGCCAGCTTCAGACTACAGCAGAGCACATGCTAAGTCCTTTCACAAATGACTCACCCAAAGGGTAGACTCAGCTGGCACCAGAGCCCTGCAAAAGCAAATTTTGCTCTGTGGGGTAAGCCCCTGCACAATAGCATATCTGCTGTACTCATGTACATTCCTTACAGCCAATCGGCCTGAGGGTCAAAACCTCCCATTAAAGTGCCAACAGCAATCAAGGCTCATCTACAACAGGAGGGCACACACAACCCACACAAAGGACATCCTTGAAACACCTGGCTCTGGTGACCAGGAAGACTGCACTACTCAGCCCCCCAGGACACCTACTACATAAGGCTACTCTACTAAAACTGGGAGACATAGCAGATCTACCTATTACATAGAAACAAACACAGGGCATTAGCCAAAATAAGGAGTCAAAGAAATATGTTCCAAATGAAAGAATAGGAGGAAAGTCCAGAAAAAGAACTAAATGAAATGGAGGCAAGCAATCTACCAATTGAAGAGTTCAAAACACTAGTTGTAAGGATGCTCAAGAACTTAGAACTTCAATAAAAACAT
Organism: Rhinolophus sinicus; assembly: GCF_057876585.1. Taxonomy (NCBI): domain Eukaryota; kingdom Metazoa; phylum Chordata; class Mammalia; order Chiroptera; family Rhinolophidae; genus Rhinolophus; species Rhinolophus sinicus. Next base: position 51,718,452 of record NC_142504.1, on the reverse strand, counting down.
AGTAAGCATAAAAAAGGACAAAAATCCATAAAAAAGAATCAGAAATGAAGAATACAACAACTGAAATGAACAGGCATAAACAGTAGATTAGAAGAAGCAGAGGATCGAATTGATGATTTGGAAGACAAGGGAGCAGAAGACACCCACACAGAAGAGAAAAAATAAAATAGAATTTTAAAAATGAGAATAGTTTAAGGGGGCTCTGGGACAATATCAATTGTACAAACATTCATATTACATGGGTAACACAAGGAGAAGAAAGAGAGCAAGGATTTGAAAACCTATTTGAAGAAATAATGATGGAACTTTCCTAACCTGATCAAGGAAATAGACATAAAATTTCAGCCAAACAAAATGAACCCAAAGAGGCCAACACCAAGACATATCATAATTAAAATTCCAAAGGTTAAAGACAAAGAGAGAATCTTAAAAGCAGCAAGAGAAAAACAATTAGTTACCTACAAGGGAGCTCTATAAAACTGTCAGCTGATTTCTCAACATAAACTTTGCAGGCCAGAAGGGATTGGCACAAAATATTCAAAGTGATAAATAGCAAGAATCTACAACCAAGATTACTCTACCCAGCAAAGCTGTCATTTAGAATCTAAGGACAGATGAAAGGCTTCCAAAACAAGAAAAAGCTAAAGGAGTTCATCAATACCAAACCAGTATTACAAGAAATGTTAAACGGATTTCTTTAAGAAGAAGAAAAAAAGGTAAAAAAATATGAATAATAAAATGGTAATAACTACATATCTATCAATAATTACTTTAAATATAAAAGAATAAAATGTTCCAATCAAAAAGATAAGGTGGCCAAATAGATAAGAAAACAAAACCCATACATATGCTGTCTACAAGAGGCCCACTTCAGATCTAAGAACACAAACAGACTGAAAGTAAAGATATTTCGTGAAAATGCAAACAAAAAAAAGAAAGCTGGCATAGCAATACTTATATCAGACAAAATAGACTTCAAAAGAAAGGTTACAACAAGACACAAAGAAGGACCCAGCAATTCCACACCTGGATATTTTGGGGGAAGAAACCCAAAAACTAATTTGAAAAGATATATGCTTCCTTTTGTTCATTGCAGCATTGTTTACAATAGCCAAGATATGTAAGCAATCTAAGTGTCCATCAATAGATGAATGGATAAAGTAGAGGTGGTATATATATACAATGGAATATTACTCAGCCATAAAAAGGAATGAAATCTTGCCATTTGCAACAACATAGATGGACCTCGAGGGTATTATGCTAAATGAAATAAGTCAGACAGAGAAAGACAAATACCATATGATATTATTATATGTGGAATCTAAAAAATTGAAATAAATGAATAAAACAAAAATAAACTCACAGATACAAAAAACATTCCGATGGTTTCCAGACGGAGAAGCGTTGGGGGAAAGAATAAAAAAGGGGAAGGACTTAAAGTGTGCAAATTGCCAGTTATAAAAACAGTCATGGGATGTAAAGCACAACATAAGGAATATATTCATAGTCAATAATACTGTAATAATTATGTATAGTGTCAGATGAGTACTAGACATATTGGGGTGATCACTTTGTAAGTTCTGTAAATTTCTAAATATTATGTTGTACACTTGAAATCAATATACTATTGTATGTCAGCTAATATAATATTGTTAATATATTGTATGTCAGTATTCAAAATATAAAAAATTATTTTAAGAAGATATTATAAGCAAATGTTAACTAAAAATGGGCAGAAGTGGCTATACTTTAATCACACAAAATAGACTTTAAGTCAGAAACCATGTATATGCACCCCACATCAGAGCACTTAAATATACAAAGTATACATTGACAAAACTGAAAGGAAAAATAGAAATATAATAATAGATTTCAACACTTCACTTTCAGTAGAACTTAACATATATTATCCAAGGATCCCACGTCTGGTCATATATCCAATAGAATTAAAATCAGGATCTTAAAGAGATATTAACATTCCCATGTTCATTACAGCAATAATTATTACAGCAATAGCTAAAATGTGGAAATAACCTAAGTGTCCAGTGGTAATGAATGGATGAAGAAAATGTAGTATATAAATATAATGAAATACAATTCAGCCTTTAAAAAGAATGAAATTCTGGGGGAGATCCAAGATGGCAGAGCAGATAAACTCTGTGCCTGCTTCCTTCCATGAACAAATTAAAATTATAACTAAATTATAGAACAATCAACCTGGAGAACCATCTGAGGTCTGGCTAAACAGAAGTTTTATGACTAAGGATATAAAGAAGCCACATTAGGACTGGTAGGAGGGAGAGAGACACGAAACTTGCTAACCCCAAACCTCTGTGTGGCTGTTGAGAACTGGGAGGGATATCTCAGCTGTGGAGATTCCCCCCAGAAGAGCAAGGGACTCCACCCCCACACCAGCCACTCCAGCCCAGAGTACTGGTGCTGAAAAGAGGAGCCCCCACAATATCTGTCTGTGAAAATCAGTGAGGATTCGGACCATCTGAGTGGGATGGAAGGCGGCAGCAAATCCAGGTGTCCTCTTAAAGGGCCTGTGCACTGACTTTTTCACTCCCAGGCACTCACTCACCTTGTGCTCTAGCAAAAGGACAGTAACTCAGGGGGTGTCAGAAACATACAGGGGGCAGACTGGGTTGTGTGGCTTTGAGACAAAGGCTGGAGGACATTTGGCATTTTCCCTGTAAGGGGTCTTCCTCCTGTGCAGGCAGCAGGCTGATGCCATCTTTCCTGTGTAGAGCCCTCCCCCTACACTTATGGCCAAATCTGAATCTGATTGTTTTAGTGAGCTCTGCAGTTCTGCCCTGCTGACTCACTGAGACCCCACCCCACCCAACTCCCCCAATGCTAGAAGCACTTTCTCCAAGAGCAGCTAGCCCCACTGGTATTACACTCTTTCCTGGAAAATTATCAGAGTCTGACAGACCCCAGGTGGGTGGTGACTGGCCTCCAAGTGCTCTGAGACTTTTGCTGAGTAGCTTCAGAATCAGCACTGGCACCAAACCAGAGTCTACATTTAACCTGGTGACCACAACTCTTCCCACTCTACTGACTCCCTGAGACCCTGCCTCATCCAACTTGCATACTGCACAAGGCTTTAGCAGGGGCTGAACCTTAAGGGAGCCGGCAGGTGGGAGCAGGCTCAGGGTGTCATGGCATTTTGCAGAGCTAGCCCAGGCAAAGAACTGGTGGCAGACATCCTTGGTTAGCAAAGCGGCCTCTCCGACATGCCTCCAGGGTTAGCACAGGCAGCAAACAACCATTGATCACTTTGTAGTTTTTACCAGGCAGTCCCCGGCAGTGGGTGACTTGGGGCTGCACCAGAGTCCCTTCCAAGAGGCCCCAGAACTAACATCCTTAGAGGTTGGTTTCAGACCATAGCAGAGCACAGCCCAATTAGCCCCACAAATGGCACACCCAAAGGGCAGGTTCAACAGGCACCAGAGCCTACTGGGGTGAATCCTGCTCCATGGGGTAAGATCCCCGCACAGCAGCCTATAACCTTTTTTACTGGGATGACAATGGTTAGTAAAGTTACATAGGTTTCAGGTGTACAATTCTGTATTACATCATCTATATATCACATTGTGTGTTCACCACCCAGAGTCAGTTCTCCTTCCATCACCATATATTTCAGATATTTCCTTCTAACTAACTTCTTTCTTCTGGGTTCCCTGTCTGGAAATGGTTTGACCATTTCTTCAGTTACTCAAGCCAGGAAGCTTTACCCTTTCCCATTTATTTGTTAGAGTAGTAGTCAGTCATCAAGTCCTGTGGATGCAATGCAGCCTTCTAAGAGTTTTCTGATCATTCCTTTATCACTAACTCACCATTTCTACATTAGTTAAGGTTGCTATCATCTTCCACTTTGATTATTGCAATGTCTCCTGCCTGGATAGCTTGCATCTCATTTTCCCTCTCTATCTCCTATATGCATCTGCTCAAAGCAACCTATGCTTACCCTGAAGAACCCTAGAACATAGGTTTATTATTTATCTCCTGCTTTTAGAGCCTAATCTCCTTTAGGGCAAGGACTGTGTGTATTTAGCCCTGCAACAGTGTCCAACATATAGCAAAAGATGAACAAATAATTCTTGAATGTCTGAAACAGACCCACAATACTAGCCCTCAGAATGATGATATAGTATAATAGGCAAAGTAAGAGCAACAAGCAAAATATCCTTATATATAAGAATAAATATTATATATTAAATATAGTATAGTATAGTATAGTATAGTATAGTATAGTATAGTATAGTATAGTATATAGGACCGGGTCTTATTTTATAGTAAAATAAGATTGGGTCTTATATTAATTTTTGCTCCAAAAGACTGATTAGAGCTGATTGTCCGGCTATGTCTTATTTGGGGAAAACATGGTATGTATCATATATATATATATATGTTTTATATATAGTTCTAGTTATATATAGTTGTATAGAGTTATATAGCTATAGAGTTATATAGTTATATAGTTATAACTATTTAGAAACTTTTAAAACTGAATTCACTTTCTTGCTTCCTTACCTCTGATTTTGAAAATCCTACCCTTTATTCAAGATCTATTTCAGGAGATGTCATCAAAATGGTGGCGTGAGGTGAGCCTCTGGAAACCTCCCCTGGAATTTACAACAAACCGAACAACCATAACTCCACAAAGGACTCCCTGCACAGTAGACAGGCAAGACGAAGAGGCTCACTGCAAAATTCACGTAAAGGTGGGCGAATCACGTGAGCAGGGGAGAAGGGAAGGGAGAAGTGCAGAAATGGAGCCGCCCAGGTGCAGGACACAGACTTAGCTCAGTGCTTCTAGCTCGCTGCATCTGGAACTAACGAGCTGCAGGAGAGGGAAGAACTCGGACTGCTAGGGCTCTGCTTATGGACCACAGTCCCTCCTGAGGGGTCAACATATAACATGGCTGAACCCAATGCTCACGGCAGAGACCTCGGAGCAAGGCTGGGAGAAGAAGGCTGAAAATGGTGGTTTAAGCCCTCACTGCCGCAGAGAATGGAAGCCTTAGGCACTGAGACTAGCCGGCCCCTCTCCACCCTCCCAGAGCTCACCCCGCCCCCACCTGCCCAGTGCTAGAAGCGGAACAGTAGCAGTGTCAGATCAAAAGAACAGAATATTTGCAGTTCTGAGAACTGTGGTCCACAGACAGGGACTCGCAGACCAACTAGTTCTGGCAAAGGGGAGGGAGCTGTGGAAACAGGACTGGCTGTTGTGGTGGTCACCACCATTTCATTGGGCCACGTCTCACAACCCACCCTGCCTCTCTATCCACCTATCTGGGCGGATCCCTGCAGGAGTAGACAGTGCTGCTAAAACACAGTCTCTGTTCCAAAGCAGGAAGAGATTTGGAACATCAAAAGCTCTCCACATCCCCACACAGATGCGGCACCCTATGACTCAGGCGAACTGTTAACAGAGGAGAAGCCCATCTTCCAGGGACTCCCCCATTGTGTGAGAAGCTGGAATAGTGCAGAGAAAACATAACACTACAGTGTGCGAGAGAAAACAAGGCTGCAGTTGGAGAGAAAATAAAACATTCTACCAACACATACTGGAAAACAAAAGAAAGACCCCTTCCTATCACTTTAACCTGTTCAGAACCCACTCCTGTAGATGTCTAGGAAGAGAAATAATAAATCATTAATTGCCATGAATAACCAAGGCAACAAGACAGCTCAGAAGAAAGTGAAAAGCCTCCAGAAAATGAACTTAAAGATATGGAAATATGTGACTTAAATGACAGAGAATTCAAGATTGCAGTTCTGAAAAAACTCAACGAGATTCAAGAAAACATCGAAAGGCAGTTTAATGAGCTCAGAAACACAATCAAAGAACAACATGAACATTTTACCAAAGAGATTGAAATTTAAAAAGAACCAAATAGAATTCCTGGAGATTAAGAACTCAGTAGAAGAAATAAAGAATGAAATAGCCAGCTTAGGTAGTAGAGTTGACCAGATGGAGGAAAGAATCAGTGACATTGAAGATAGAAACCTAGAAATGACACGGACGAAAGAAGAAAGAGACTTGAGACTTAAAAGAAATGAAAGAACTCTACAAGAACTTTCTCACTCCATCAAAAAGAGCAATATAAAAATAATGGGCATACCAGAAGGAGAAGAAAGAGAGAAGGGAACAGAGAGTATATTCAAACAAATAGTCGATGAGAACTTCCCAAACTTGTGGACAGAACTGGATCCTTGAATCCAAGAAGCAAATAGAACACCTAATTACCTCAATCACAACAGGCCTTCTCCAAGGCACATTGTATTGAAGCTGTCTAAAATCAACGACAAAGAAAAAGTCCTCAAGGCAGCCGGGGAAAAGAAGACGGTAACCTACAAAGGAGAACCCATTAGATTATCATCAGATTTTTCAACAGATACTCTACAAGCCAGGAGGGAGTGGAACCAAATATTCAAACTATTGAAAGAGAGAAATTATGAGCCAAGAATAATATACCCAGCAAAGATATCCTTTAGATATGAAGGAGGAATAAAGACCTTTCCAGACATACAGAAGCTGAGGGAATTTTCTAATACACGACCTGCACTACAAGAAATACTAAAGGAGGCTATTCGACCACTATCAACAGGGACAATTAGTGGCAACCAAAACATAAAAAGGGGGAGACTAAAGGCCTGAACCGGAATACGGGAATGGAGAAAGTAAGCATGCTGAAGAAAATGGAATGCTCTAAATATCAAACATTCTTTTACATAAACTTAATGGTAACCACTCAAAAAAAAATTGCAGAACTGAAATATATACTATAATAAAAGAAGAAACAGAGGGGAAAATCATAGAATACCACCACACAGAAATAATAGACAACAACAAAATGGCAAAGAAACAATGGAGACACAGCCTTACCAGAAAACTGAACATAGAATGCTAGGAAACTCTCACATGTCCATAATCACCCTAAATGTAAATGGACTGAACTCACGAATATAAAGGCACAGAGTAGCAGATTGGATCAATAACTAAACGCAACCATATGCTGTCTCCAACAGACACATCTCAGCTACAAGGACAAGTGTAGACTCAAAGTGAAAGGGTGCAAATTGACACTCCAAGCAAACTGTATCCAGAGAAAATCAGGTGTAGCCATACTGATATCAGATGAAACAGACCTCAGTGTGAAAAAGGTAACAAGAGACAAAGATGGACATTTCATAATGGTAAAGGGGACTATACAACTAGAAGACATAACAGTCATCAATATTTATGCCCCCAACCAGGGAGCACCGAAATATACCAAGTAACTACTAACAGAACTAAAGGGAGAAATTGACCAAAACACAATTATACTAGGGGACCTAAATACATCATTGACAGCTATGGATAAATCATCCAAACAGAAAATAAATAACGAAATAGCAGCCCTAAATGACACATTAGAGGAAATGGACATAATTGATATTTATAGAGCACTTCATCCTAAAACATCAGACTATACATTTTTTTCTAGTGTCCATGGAACATTCTCAAGGATAGAACATATATTGGGACATAAAACTAGCCTCAGTAAATTTAAGAAGATTGAAATCATACCAAGCATATTCTCTGATCACAAAGCTTTGAAATTGGATATCAACTGCTAAAAGAAAGCAGGGAAAACCACAAATACATGGAGATGAAACAACATACTTTTAAAGAACGATGGGGTCAAAGAAGAAATTAGAGGAGAGATCAAAAGATACATAGAAACAAACGACAATGAAAATACATCCTACCAAAATATTTGGGATGCAGCGAAAGCAGTGTTAAGAGGGAAATTTATATCATTACAGGCCTATCTAAAGAAACAAGAAAAATCCCAGATAAATAACCTCACATTACACCTTAAAGAACTAGAAAAAGAAGAACAAATGAAACCTAAGGTCAGCAGAAGAAAGGAAATAATAAAAATCGGAGCAGAACTAAATGAAATAGAGAACAAAAAGACAATAGAAAATATTAATGTGACAAAGATCTGGTTCTTTGAAAAGATTAACAAAATTGACAAACCCTTGGTTAGACTCACTAAGATAAAAAGAGAGAAGACACTAATAAACAAAATTAGAAATGAAAAGGGGGAAGTTATCACAAATGCCACAGAAATACAAAAGATCATCCAAGAATACTATGGAGGACTATATGCCACCAAATTCAATAACCTAGAAGAAATGGACAAGTTTTTAGAAACATATAGCCTTCCTAAGATAAACCATGAAGAACTGGAAAATCTAAACAGACTGATCACCAGTAATGAAATTGAATCAGTCATCCAAAACCTTCCCAAAAGCAAAAGTCCGAGACCAGATGGCTTCACTAGTGAATCTAATACCAATCCTCCTCAAACTCTTCCAAAAAATTGAAGAAGAGACAGTACTCCCTAACTCATTTTACGAGGCCACCATTACCCTGATACCAAAACCTGGTAAGGACAACACAAAAAAAGAAAACTACTGGATTGGAAGAACCAAAATATTTAAAATGGCTATATTACCCAAAGCAATATACAGATTTAACGTAATCCCTATCAAAATCCCAATGACATTTTTTAAAGAAATAGAACAAAAAATCATCAGATTTGTTTGGAACCACAAAAGACCCCAAATAGCCAAAGCAATCTTAAGAAAAAAGAACAATACTGGAGGTATCACACTCCCTGACTTTAGCTTGTAGTACAAGGCAACAATAATCAAAACAGCATGGTATTGGCAGAAAAACAGACACGTAGACCCATGGAATAGAATTGAGAACTCAGATAAAAAACCACATAAACATGGACAGATAATTTTTGACAAAGAAGAAGAAAACATACAATGGAGAAAAGACAGCCTCTTCAATAAATGGTGCTGGCAGAATTGGAAAGCCATGTGCAAAAGAATGAAACTGGACTGCTATCTGTCACCATGTACCAAAATTAATTCAAAATGGATCAAAGACATAAGCATAAGTCCTGAAACAATAAACTTCATAGAAGAAAACATAGGTACTAAACTTATGGACCTTGGGTTCAAAGAGCATTTCATGAATTAGTCTCCAAAGGCAAGGGAAGTGAAAGCTAAAATAAATGAATGGGACTATATCAAACTTTAAAGCTTCTGCACAGCAAAAGAAACCATTGACAAAATAAAGAAGCAACCAACTGAATGGGAGAAGATTTTTGCAAACAGTGCCTCTGATGAGGGGCTAATATCCAAAATATACAAGGAACTCATGCAACTCAACAACAAAAAAACAAACAACCCAATTGAAAAAATGGGCAGAGGACCTGAAGAGACATTTCTCCAAAGAGGACGTACAAATGGCAAATAGACATATGAAAAAATGCTCAATAGCACTAATCATCAGAGAAATGCAAATCAAAATCACAATGAGATATCACCTCACCCCAGTCAGAATGGCTATCATCAACAAGACAAATAGTAACAAGTGTTGGAGAGGCTGTGGAGAAAAAGGAACCCTCATACACTGTTGGTGGGAATGCAGACTGGTGCAGCCGCTATGGAAGGCAGTGTGGAGGTCCCTCAAAAAATTACGAATAGAATTACCATATGACCCAGCAATCCCTCTCCTGGGTATCTACACAAAAAATCTGAGAACACTTATACATAAAGACACCTGTGCTCCAATGTTCATTGCAGCTTTATTTACGGTGGCCAAGACATGGAAAAAAACGAAATGTCCTTCGATAGATGAATGGATAAAGAAGTTGTGGTATCTATACACAATGGAATACTATTCAGTGGTAAGAAAAGATGAAATAGGACATGGATGGATCTCGAGATTATAATGCTAAGCGAAATAAGTCAGACAAAAAAGCAGAGAACCATATTATTTCACTAATGTGTGATATATAAACCAAAAACAACAAAAGAACAAGACAAACAAATGAGAAACAAAAACTCATAGACACAGACAATGGTTTAGTGGTTACCAGAGTGTAAGGGGGAGGAGGGTGGTAGACGAGGGTAAAGGGGATCAAATATATGTTGATAGAAAGAGGACTGACTCTGGGTGGTGAACACACAGTGGGATTTATAGATGATGTATTACAGAATTGTACACCTGAAATCTATGTATCTTTACTAACAATTGTCACCCCAATAAACTTTAATTAAAAAAAAAAAGATCTATTTCAATCCTTACTATCTCCAGCTCCAACCTATCAAATACCTGTCAATTTGGCACTGAATTGTACTCTAATGTGAAATATCTGGTATAACTCATAATGCTCCCCTCATCAAAAAGGGATGAATATGCAAATGTGAGCGTAGATACATACCATATTGCTTACAGATGCTATAAACCGAATGTAGTTCCACTCACCTCCCCAGTCTCAGTTATTCATCACTCACATGCTTAATAACGTATTATCTTATGGTGGTTATAATTAGATATTGTTTTAGTGAGTTTTATCTACCCATTAGAGCTACATTTTGCTGAAGGTAACAAGCTTCATTCAACCAGTTTTTTTTTTTTTTATTAACCAGAACCCACAGTTCAAGCAGACGTGCAGTACATATTTTCCCAACATAAATGTTTTTATGGGTTGTGCTACCATGCCTTGGTCTATAACTAAGACTTACGGGATGAGCTGTACTATGAATTTGCTTTTATTTTTGCACTGAATGTTTTAATACAATGTTATTATACCTGGAGAAATGTAGCCTAAGTGACAATATTAAGGGAGCAATGTACTCATCTCCCCCTGAGGAACCTGGATGGGTGTGGAGGGGCTTTTCCATTTCACATCGCTTTCTTATTATGCTTGGGAGATGGATTCTTAATTTGGTGCATCCAGCTGAGGATACCACTCCACATGTGAAGAGTCTGTATAGTCATATGCAAGTCAGCATCCAGAGCCACACATGTGTACATTTGTGAACCTGGTCTTTGAAAATCAACAAGGAATGAACATTGGAGCACACTTGTCTATGTATAAATGTTTTCAGATTTTGGGGGTAGATAGCCAGGAGAGGGATTGCTGGGTCATATGGTAATTCTATTCGCAATTTTTTGAGGAACCTCCACACTGCCTTCCATAGCGGCTGCACCAATCTGCATTCACCAACAGTGTATGAGGGTTCCTTTTTCTCTACAGCCTCTCCAGAGGGTAAGGGGGGAGAGGGGTGGTAGATGAGGGTAAAGGGATCAAATATATGTTGCTAGAAAGAGGACTGATTCTGGGTGGTGAACACACAGTGGGATTTATACATGATGTAATACAGAATTGTATACCTGAAATCTATGTAAGTTTATTAATAATTGTCACCCCAATAAACTTTAATTTAAAAAAAAAAAAGAAAAGAAAGAAGGAATGTAGATTTAATGGGAAAAGTCACATATCTTACACTCCATCTCCCACATTGCCCAGGATAGAAAAATTTTCAAGCTTTCTATCAACAACTAAGCACACTAAATCCACATACATATTATGTAGCTACCTCTCCCCCAATAAGTACTTCTTTGCCAAGGAATAGAAATGATGCTTTTTGCTCTGTGATTTGTACTGTGTTTCCTCGAAAATAAGACCTAGTTGGGCCATCAGCGCTAATGTTTCTTGTGGAGCAAAAATTTATATAAGACCGGTCTTATTTTATTATAAGAACGGGTATATAATATAATATAATATTATATTATATTATATTATAATATAATACCGGGTCTTATATTAATTTTTGTTCCAAAAGACACCTTAGAGCTGATGGACCGGCTAGGTCTTATTTTCAGGGAAACATGATAGTATCATATTATATTACCATATGTAACCCACAGTAGTTAGTAGGTTCCAAGTTTCCAAATACTTAGCGAATATAGTTAAGGCTGCTGAATGACACCTCGGCAATTCAAAGTGGAGAAATGGAGGGGAGTCAAGGAGAGGGACTGCATGAGACTGTCATGGCAGAGGGCACAAACGGCATGAGACCGATGCTTGCAAACCAGAGGGCATCGGGCTTGTCTCACTGTCTCCCAGGTCTCTGGTATCTGCAAGGCTTGTCTTTGACGTTTCAAGGCTGCTATGGAACAATATAGTGTGTCTGTCAGGAAATAAAGTTTAATTCAGGAATATGGGTAAAGTTCTGGTCTTTTCAGAACAAACATGTCCTAAACCCAGTCACTGTAACAACTACAGAAAAGGAAATAATTAAAAAGGTACTGTCCTTTAGTTTTCTTCAGGATTCTCAGGAACAAACATTCTATTAATGGTCTCAGTTGCCTCGTAGAGATTAGATGATCCATGGACAGCATTTTTCAAAATACTTTGTCCAAATCTGGCTCGGATAGAGTCTGGGGACAATAGTTTTGCTTCATCTGGGTCTGTGGGACCCATCAATCGTCTCCAGTCTGAAATAGCATTCCACTTCGTCAGAACCATGACCAAGGATGGAGCCCTGCAAATAACAATGTTTTCAGAAGACTTGGGCTATTTACAACTGTACACATTCCATACATGGCTAAAGAATGCAACAGTTTGAACCAGAGAGCTTGTCTTTATTCTTTGTCCTTATCAGTGAGATTTTGTGCTTGCTTTTTTCCCTTAATTTCCTCCTCTTCCAACAGGCTTTTCTGTGCTAGAAAAATGCTGTAGTGTAATTGTAGGGATATATGCCAAACACTGTTCCCAGTACTTTCAAAGTCTCAAGTATTTAGTCCTCACAACAAGCCTATGAGGTAGGTACTATTATTATCCTCATTTTACAGATAAGGAAACTATCGTACAGATAAACTATGTTGGTAAGCAGGGATTTAAACCCAGATAACCTCTATATCTAATGAGAAGACCTAAAGAAACAGAGGAAGGAGAGAAGGAAGCGAGGAAAGGAGGGAAGGAGGAGAGAAAGGAGGTAGAAAAGAAATGAACCCCACATATGAACAGGGTGTGTCTTCATGAATGGAGTTACATGGAATGTTTTAATTAATTTTTGTATTTTTCAAAGTTTCTACAATGAACATTTATTACTTTATAATACAAAGAACTATATGTGAGAAACTTACTCAGATAACATTTCCAATATATCTTTGTAAAAATGTTTTTGTTTTATTTTAAAATAGATTGCATCTGCTTGCTCTTTATTTAGCAGCAATTCTTTCATCTGTGTTATTTCAAATCCATTCTCTTTAATAAGGTGGAAGATCTCCTCTAGAGAAAACAGATATTTGCTAATCATACAGATTGCCTTCACTTTTGCTCCATTATCAAGTAGCTTGAAATAACGAAGGAAAGTAATAGTTTTACTTGCATATTGTGATTTAATACCAAAACCATGCTAAAGTAAACTGAACTTAAAAAGTACCAGACTGACATTCAGAAGAACTTTAATATGTTAATGTAGATGTTCGAGCTCTGAGATCCATCTTTCCAGAAACCACTGGAAACATCTACTAGACTTTAAAAGTGGCTCCTATGCTAAAAGTGAAGATATGTTTTCATCTCTGTGCTACAAATGCCAAGGAACATCATTCTAGATATGGACTGATGGGGAGAGCCAATATGAACTCTTCTTCCTGAAGTAGCAGGGCACCATTGAGGGAATTAAATAAAATAAATCTTGTCAAAATCTCACCAGCAGCCTAAACATTGATGGCTACATCCTGGATTTGAAGGTTTTCATTGCATTATTCTTTCAACTTTTCTGTAATTTGAAATTTTTCATTAAATTAGGAGAAACTGTATACATTGGGTTTTACTTTTAAATATTTACCTCTTTGTTCATGTGTTACATGAGGTTTAATCAGTCCTAAAACATTTTGAGGTGGAAAGAAATACTCTATTTCCTTTTCTGCAGCTTCTAACGAAACACTTCCATACAACTGGTTGATGGGTAAACTTTCCATTGCAAATTGTACACATAAACTTTGGAAAAGAAATCAAGTTAAAAATTGTTATAGCATAATGTAACATAATATAACATAACACAATGTAACACCATATAAGTGTTCAAAAGTTATCACGCAACAGCAAGTCACCCTGATCTAGGCATTGTGCAAAGGATGCTGTTACACAGCCGCCGGGCATGCTGCTTCCTTCCAAGGACATCACAGTCATTAGGAATATTTAAATAATTCTGATATTGGATGCTGCCTGAATGAAGGATAACTGAATGAAGGAGTGGATGGCCTCGTGCAGAGACAAAGCACAGACTATAGAATCCTGGCTGCACTGCTTGCTAGCTATGTGACATTGAGCAATTACTTAATTTATCTGTGCTTTAGTTGTCGCAAATATGAATAAGACAATAAAACCCATTTTGGAAGGTGCTGTTGAGAATGTAATCAGCTGATGTATTTGAAATATATGGTACATATTAAGCTCTCAATAAATATTCTTGTCCCTCCTTTCACCACTGAATATCAAGCACTAGAAATGACACTTGACTCTATACCAAACTATAAACATTAAATCCACGAGACACTACAGTAGAACCCCACCAACCCCCCACTCCCCATAAGCAGGGAAGCAACAGAAGAGGAGCCTACAGGACACTAAAGGGACAGAAGTGATGTTGATGGTGCTGGACAATCCATGTCAGGTTAGACAATGTATTCTGGTTCTATTTCTATATTCTATTTATATATGTATGCATATATATATATATATATATATATATATATATATATATATAAATTGTTCCTTAATAATTTTTTAGTTTCCTTTTTTTCTATCTATGCATATTTTAATAGAGGAGATGCTCACTGCTCATTGCATTTTCTGCCCATTACACAGAGTCCTGAGCACCCAACTCCCAAAATCCAGCCATGGTGAATAATGTCCCTTCCTGTTAAGAGAGCAACATCACTGGAAATTTGGCTTCTGTCCTCAGCTTCAACACCTTCTTGCCTCTCTGCTTTAAGTAATCCATTCAGATTTGCTTTTTACCATACCCAACCCGACCTTCCCACTCAGGCCTTGGCTGTTCTCACACCTGTAATTTTGACATACTTGCAGCCTAAACCCTTGGAACCTGTGCTTGCCAGGGATGGAGGATATGCACACCGAATGATGAACACAGCCTAAACCACAGCACTTACTGCATTCAATGCAGAGAACTATATTCAGCCCCTCTGTTATGCTTTTAGACATGATTATTGGAAAAAATTTGTGTGTCCATGCGTGTGTGTGTGTGTGTGTGTGTGTGTGTGTGTGTGACAGAGGAGTTTCTATATATCTGTTATGCAGGTGCCTGTATTTCAGATTAAGCAATGCAGAGTGAAGAATCTCATACCCAAGTGCAGAAGAGGGACAGAGATTTGTTGAAAGTTTTCTAAAAGAACCTGAAAGACCCAGGAGGGGCCAAGAAAACTGGAAAAGTGGGGACCAGTAAAAAGTAACATTCAGGATTAGTCGTGAACTTGGAAACAGAGAGCTCATAAGGGCTCTGGAGGCGAATCCTTTCTATCACAGTGGGGTGGAGGGGACTCAGTGTCTTCCCCTAGAGAACATGGCTCTGTGCAGGTACACTACCTGCATACTTGGAGCCACAATTTCTAGAAGAGTGTGCCTATAGGCATAGGCCTTGTGTTGATAGGCATTCATCTCTCTCGCATGCTATGCTTTCCATTCTATGCTACATTTCATTAAGAGGCTCTGTGGCACTCGGCTGACATCATTTACAGTGTCCAATCAACATTATCCTTGATAGTTATTTTCTGGCTAAATAAGGGATAGAATGTGTCCATTCAGGATAAGTCATATTCAAGGTATCTCACCGAACAGAAACCATTTCAACTTTTATATGAGTGATGTTGTGTAAGTATTGTTCATTGTGTAAACTTGTGTCAAGTTTGCTCTGCCTGATACAGCATCTCTATTCTTGCTCACTTGAAAGGAAGGCCTTTCTTCCCCTGAGTTGAATCCCATCCTGCAATTGGCATGAAGAATTCAAGAGAAATGCAATTCGGTTAGTTTCCATCAATTATATCCCAAGAATGGAGATAGTATCCCTTCTTCCAGGTGATAGCAAGCCCGATGGTTAAAATAAAAAATTATTTAGAGTGCCCTCTATGTGCCAGGTAACATACCATGTTTTGAGCTGATTACAAAGTTTAGGTGATATCTAAGATTCATCAGTAAACTAACTTAGAAATGGCTCCCCCCAAATTATAGACTAAATATTAAATTAGTCATCGTCTTAAAATGCTTATGATGACCAACTAAAGAACCTGCAGCCATCTTCATACCTTTTTCAAGAGAATTTCTCTGCAATGTGGATAGGGCAGGTATTTCTGCCAAGAGATGGCCTATTGGCTGGGTATCCACCACTTTCTTCCCAGCTCCAAACCAAGCAACCCACAATCTTCTCTTGAAAATCCTTAGCTGTATTCAGGCTGATACTGGGTAGTCCACTCCTGACCCAGGACTAGAGCTGTTTCCTGTACCCCATACCCAAAAAGAAATGATAATGGCTCCCATGAAAACAGTTTGCGACCTATGATATGAATCCTACCTCTCTGGAAGATATTCTTTAGCTTCTTCAACAGTACTTGGTCCAATTAACGCTTTCCAGTGTTGTAAAGCATTATCTCTTAATAAAACAAGGGCTAGAGATGGACCACTGTTAGAAAAGAAAAAAACAAAGATAATAAAATTATGGCTCAATAGCTATTTATATATATGTAATACAAGTGCCTATGTTAAATAGACTACAAAAAGTCAAAATAATTCTTTTATCCAGAGTCTGAAATAAATTCCCATTGGTGTATTCTTAAGAGCATATCTGTTAAAAGATGGAAGCACAGAAATGAAAGGAAAAGAAGGACCTTGGTTCTGAAAGAGTTGTTCCTATATTGTTCCCATGCTCCTGCTGATTTATATACCCTTGCAAGATTTCTGTCCCAGCTGCTATTTCACTCACTCTTCTAGAAACCTGATAGATTTCTTGCATCTCATTCCTTTCATTGAACTAGTGATCTTTAGGATAACCAAAGCCCTTGAGAGTCAATCAGTTCTCTGCTTGGACTGGACGATGTTGCACACCCTGGATTTCTGGCATTCCACTCAACTGAACTATAGCAACTTCACCTGGGACCTTTCCATTGTTCCAATAACATTTCAGGAGGACCAGAGAAGACAGATAGTTGAGCAGAGAGTTGACAAAGGTGAGAGATTGGCAAAGAAGCAGACTCAGCACATGTTTACAGAATTGAGAGAACTGGCAATTTGAACAGAAAGAAGGGTTAACAGAAGATTTAAATGATTCAAAAATAAATCAGACTGTGCTTTCTACACCTAAAATCTACTGGTGTAAATTTACCTGGTCATGTTTTCTATAAGCTTTTCAAAATAATCTTCATTTTTATGTTCTTTGCATAGTGTTTGAGCTTCCTCTTTTGATAATACTATTTGTCTTTGCATCAGTATTTTAAAGCCTTCATCTTGAATAATATTCAAAACATCCTCTAAATAAAAGTCACATAATACACTTTAAACTGCTAGATTATTGGTTACACATACAATATAGAATGTATTATCAAAGGGGCATGTAATGTATTTTACTCTAATATGAAATTTTAAAATTTGCAAAAATAGCTCATTAGATTTTAACTTAAGGTGAACAATATTCTTAAGATATCAAATTATGATGCTATTTCCAATTTTTCATGTCATAAGAATCATACAGATACATACATACACACACAAACAAACACACAGCGGTATCTCATTAGCAAACATTTTCTATACTATATACTTTGTCTCTAAGATTGGAATCAAGGCAAGGCTATTCCCTCTCACCACTTCTATTCTACATCATACTGGAAAACCTAGAAAGTGAAATAATGCAAGAAAAGGAAATAAAGAGTCTATCGATGGGAAGGAGCAAATCAAATTGTCTTTGTTCACAAATGACATGATTGTCTATGTAGAAAATCCCAAAGAAACAACAACAAAACTCCTGGAACTAATAAGAGACTATTATAGCATACTTGCAGGTTACTATTAACATACAAAAGTCAATGACTTTCCTATATACCAACAATTAACATTGGAATTTGAAATTTAAAACAATAGCATTTACATTAGCACACAAAAAATGAAATACATGAGTAGAAATCAAACAAAATATGTACAGAACCTAAAAGAGGAATACTATAAAATTCTAGTGAAAGGAATCAAAGATCTAAATAAATGGGAACATATTCATTGTTCATGGATGGGAAGACTCAAAATTGTTAAGATACCAATTCTTCCCAACTTGAACTCTAGGTTCTACGCACTCCCAATCAAAAGCCCAGCAAGTTACTTTGTGAATATGGATATTGTCAAACAGATTCTAAAGTTTATATGGAAAGGCAAAACCCAGAATAGCCAACTCAATATTGAAAGAGAAAAACAATGTTGGAGGACTGACACTACCCATTTCAAGACTTACTAAAAAACTACAGTAATCAAGACAGTGTGGGATAGGCAAAGAAAAGACACATGTAACAATGCAACAGAATAGAGAACCCAGAAATAGACCCACATGAATACAAACAATTGGTCTCTGACAAATAAGTGAAGGTAATACTGTGGGAAAATGCTAGCCTTTTCCACAAATGGTGCTGGAACAACTGGACATACACATGGAAGAAAATAATCTAGACACAGATCTAATACCTTTCATAAAATATAACTCAAATGGATTACAGATCTAATTGTAAAATATCAAACTATAAACTTTCAAAGATAAAAGTAGAAATTCTAGGTGACCCTGTGTTTGGCAATGATTTTTTTCAGTTTAAACACTAAGAGAACAATTTAAAAAAAACAAAAAAAAACCACTAAGTTGGACTATATTAAAAATGAAAACTTTTTTGTGAAAGACACTGTTTAAAAAACACAGAGCCAAAAACCTGGAAAAATATTTGCAAACCAAAGGACTTGTATTCACAATATACAAAGAACTCCTATAACTCAACAATAAGTTAAAAAAATAACTCAATTAAGAAATGGGCAAAAAAATCTGAAGAGACACCTCACCAAAGAAAGAGAAGTTAGCATGTGAAAAAATGCTCAGCATCATCTGTCATTAAGGAATTGTAAATTAAGACAACTAAGAGATACCATTATATCCTTATTAGAATAGGGGGAAAATCTAAATAACCACTTGTTGGCAAGGATGTAGAGCAAAAGGAACTCTCATTAATTGCTGTGTGGAATGGAAAACGGTACAGCCACTTTGGAAAGCATTTTGATAGTTTCTTACAAAGCTAAACGTAGTTTTACCATATGATCCAGTACTCATGCTCCTGGGCATTTACCAATTGAATTGAAAAACTTATGTCTACACATGGAAAAAAATAAACATTGTATATGAATGCCTATAGTAGCTGCTTTATTCATAATAGTAAAAAACTATTTTGACTATTTTAGGGCAGTGATTCTATTCTGTAGGGTAATACAAAAGGGATATGTAACATTATGCACTGGTTAAAAACCATAATTACAAAACTAAGAGTGAAACTTAATGTAAACTATGGACTTCAGTTAATAAAAATGTATTAATATTGATTCATTAATTGTAAAAATATACCACAATAATATAAGATGTTAATGGGAGAAACTGTTAGGCAGGCACAGGGGAACTCTGTGCTATCTTTACTGTGTTTCCCTGAAAATAAGACCGGGTCTTATATTAATTTTTGCTCCAAAAGACGAATTAGGGCTTATTTTCAGAGGATGTCTTATTTTTTCATGTACAACAATCTACATTTATTCAAATACAGTCATGTCATCTTCTTCTGGAACATCGTCATAACATACTAAATGCATCCATCTGGCTGACGATCTTAACTGGGGATTATTTTTGGGATAGGTCTTATTTTCAGGGAAACACGGTATTTATTTTTCTGTAAATCTACAACTGTTCTAAATTATAAAGCCTATTGAGTTAAAAAAACAGGTACATATTAAAAAAAGATTTTAAAAGGCAAACAGAACATTCCATAAAAGAAAACTCAAGGCCCAGATGGTTTTGCCGATAAATTCCGGTAACCATTTAAGAAAGATGTAATATCAATTATGCACTATGTCTTATAGAAAATAGAAGAGGAGTAACTACTTCCCATCTCGTTTTATGAGGCCTGCATTACACTGACACCAAGACAAGATAAAGACTTTACAATAAAAGAAAACAAATAGCCTTCATGAATATAAGCATAAAAGTCCTCAACAAATTATTTAAAAATTAAATCCAGAAATATGTAAATTGGACAACATACAATTAAGTGTGGTTTATCTAGAGAATGCAAGGCTGGTTCAACATTCAAATATCAATGTAATTGCTGTATTATCAAATTGTACCAAAAAAATAAACGTATCAGTAGATACAGAAAAAATACTTGAGAAAATATAACATCCATTCAAAAACTGCACCAAACTATGAATAGGTGGAAATTTCCTTAATTTGATAAAGAATGTATAGAGCTAACATTGTACTTAATTGTAAAACACTGAATGCTTTCTCTATAAAGTCAGGAACAGGCAAATGCGTCTACTCTTACCTCTCCTATTCAACATCATACAAGAAGTTCTAGCTAGTCAGTCAAATGAGGCAAGCAAAAATTAATTAATTAATTAATTAAATGGTATACAAATTGGAAAGGAAGAGATAAAACTTTCTTGATTTGTCAATGATATTTTGTCTATATCATTGGTTCTTGGCTAGAGATTTTGTCCCCAAGGGTGCCTTTGACAATGTCTGAAGACATTTTGGTTGTCACAACTGGGAGTAGGGGGGATGCTCTTGGCATTTAATGAGTAGAGGCCAAAGGTGTTGTAAACGTTTTACAATGCCTATGACACAACCTTCCTCAAAAAAGAATTATCTAGCCCCAAATGTAACTCAGTCTGAGGTTGAGAAACCCTGGTCTATATAAAAATTTCCAAGGAGGCTATATCAAAGCTTCCAGAACTAAGTGAGTTCAGCAAGTCAAAGAATACAAGGTCAATACACAAATATCATTTTATTTTCATACACTAAGTATGAGAAAGAATGAATGCTGTGAATTTATGGTTTGTGTTCTTACTCTGCCATATTCACTCTGCTATGTATGGGATGAAGTTAAAAACCTTTTAAGTGCCGGGCACTTTATGCTTCTCATTTTACTCTTTTGAATTTTACACATGAAGAAATAGACTTGGTAAAATATATTTTTCAAATCACACGATTAATAAGGGGTTGACCCAAATTTTGAATTAAGGCATTTCACACAGGAAAGCTTCTAATCTTTATGTAATAATTCCTGCCATGTTAAAATCTACTCTAACAAATTCATATGTTATAAAATACTTTGTAAACTCTTTACAAAAATGTTTTATTCATTATTAATGAGAAAATAGTAAATTAAAATTAACAAAATTTCTTACTTCAGGTACTTTGTCTTCAAAGATAAATTTAAAAATAATATTTTTAATATAATTATACTAGGGTTTATTTAAATCCCATGTATGAAATACTTAAACAATTTAAACTTTATTTATTACCTTTTCTTTTGTGAAAGAGATCTGGTCGAAGTAATGCCATTATCCTTTCTAATTTTATGTTTTTCATACTTTTAAAATCAGGGAAGAAGATATCAATAAACTTATCAACATTAACTTTATTCTCTTCAATATCACAAAACTCAGATAGATGTTGTCTTTCCATATATTCTTGTAAGCTGTTGAAATACAAAATATAACTTAAGATTATTAGAAGTGAAGTTTAATAACCCATGCAAGAAAAATAAAACTGATAATATATTCACAAATAATTTGGGGTTTACTAAAATAAATTAAAAATTAATTATACATGAAGATAAGCTGTATCTTGAAATCTGAATCTGCATTGGCCTAGTGAACTCTGCTCCCTCCACCCTGATGACTCCTTGGGACCCCACCCCACCCAGCTTGCATACTGCCCAAGGTTCTTTCAGGCATCTGAGCCTTACAAGAGCCTGCAGGGGGCGGCAGGCCTCAGAGTGCCCTGGGATTTTTGCTGAGCTGCTCCAGGCCTGATACTGGTGGCAACTGGCTTTGATTCACAGCATGCCCTCTCCCCATGCATCTTCAGGCCAAGCAAAAGCAATGACCAACCACAATTGCTTTGTAGCTCCTACCAGGTGGCCACTGTCTTGTCATAATCAGCAGCTGATCTTGGCCTCCACAGGAGACCTTCCCAAATAGTCCAAAAACAATACACCCAGTGGCCAGCTTCAGACCACAACAGAGCTCCACCCAATTAGCCTCACAAGCAGTACACTCAAAGGATGGTCTAAGTAGGTACCAGAGCCCACTGGGGTGAATCCCGCTCCGTGAGGTCAGAACCACACAGCAGCTCATCTACTTTGGTCATGGCCAATCCTTACTGCTAGTTAGCCTGAGGGTCAATCCCACCCACTGATGTTCTAACAGCAATCAAAGCTCAACCACGATAGGAGAATACACACAACACAAACAAGGAACACTCTTAGAGCACCCAGTTCAAGTGATTAGGAAGATGTGCCACTGGGCCCCACAAGACACCTACTACATAAGGCCAAGACTAGAGGATGTAGCACATCTACTTAATACATAGAAACAGAGGGAGACAGACATAAAAAAGGGGGGAAGGGAAGACAAATAAACATGTACCAAATGAAAGAACAGGATAAAACTCCAGAAAGCAACTAAACAAAATAGAGGCAAGCAATCTACCAGAAACAAAGGTAAAAACAATGGTTATAAGGATGATCAAGGAACTTAGTGAGTTCTTCAACAAAAAGATGTAAGCACTAAAATAGGACATTAAAACCTTGAAAAAGAACCAGTTAGAAATGAAGAATACAGAAACTTGGAGATCCAAGATGGCAGAATAAATAAATGTTGTGCTTGCCTCATCCCAGGAGTACATCAAAATTACAACAGAATTATAGAGCAATCAACATGGAGATCCATCTGAAGTCTAGATGCAGAGAAGTTTTATAACTAAGGATATAAAGAAGAAGCCATATGGAGACTGGTAGGTGGGGTGGAGACGCGAAACGAGCTGGCCCCAAACCTCCATGTGGCACATGAAAATTGGGAGGGATATCTCAGCCACAGAGGTTCCCCATGGAGGAGCAAGGGACCCCAGCCCCACAAAAGCTTCCCCAGCCCAGAGTACTGGTGCCACGAAGAGGAGACCCCACAATATTCAGCTGTGCAAAACATTGAGGATTCCAACCGTCCAGGTGGGACAGAAGGCTGAGGGAAACCTAGACATCCCCTTAAAGGGCATGTACAGGCACTCAGCCTGTGCTCCAGCAGAAGGACGATGACTCTGGGGGCATTGGAGATGTATGAGGAAAGACTGAGGTGTGTAACTACAGGGTGAGGACTGGCAGATAGTCCCCATTTTCCCTATGTGGGGCCCTTCTTCCATGCAGCCAGCAGGCAGGTGCCATCTTTCCTATGTTGAGCCACCCCCACAGGCCAAACCTGAATCTGATTGGTCTGGTGAGCTCCATTGCTCCACCCTGATGACTCACTGAGATCCTGCCTCAACCAACTTGTGTACTACCAGAGGCTTTATCAGCAGCTGAACCTTACCAGAGCTGGCAGGTGGAGCAAGCCTCGTAGTATCCTAGCTTTGTGCAGAGCTACCCCAGACCCAGTAATGGAGGTAGTCATCCACAGTTTGCAGCGTGGCCTCTCCCATGTGCCTCCAGGTACAGCACAGGCAGCAACCAACTGTGGATCACTTTGTAGCTCCTACCAGGTACTCCCTGGCCAGTCACAGGCATTGGGTGACCTGGGCCTGCACTGGAGCCCCTCCCAAGAGGCCCCAGAACCAACATACTTAGAGGTTGGCTTCAGACCCCAGCAGAGAACAATCTAATTACCCTCACAAACAGCACACTCAAAGGGCAGTCTCCAACAGGCACCAGAGCTCATTGGGGTGAATCCTGCTCCATGGAGTAAGCTCCCCTGTACAGCAGCCCATAAGCTGTGGATGTGGGCAAACCCCACAGCCAGTAAGCCTGAGGCTCAATGCGACCCACTAATACACCAAAAGCAGTTGAGGCTCAACTATAACAGGAGAATACACACAACCCACAAAATGGACACTCCTAGAGCAGCTGGTTTAGGTAACCAGGGCGACTGTGCCACTGGACCCCACCAGATTCCTACTATGCAAGGCCACCCGACAAGCCTGGGCAACATAGCAGCCCTACCTAATACATAGAAACAAAAACAGAGAGGCAGCCAAAATGAAGAAACAAAGAAATATGTCCCAAATGAAAGAATAGGAGAAAACTCCTGAAAAAGAGCTAAACAAAATGGAGGCAAGCAATTTACCAAATACAGAGTTCAAAACAACGGTTATAAGGATGCTAAAGGAACTTAGTGAGAATTTCAACAGAGAGATAGCAAGCATAAAAAAGACATAGAAACCATAAAAAAACCCAGTCAGAAATGAATAACACAATAACCGAAATGAAGAATGCACTAGAAGAAATCACCAGCAGTCTAGATGAAACAGATGATCAAATCAGTGATTTGGAAGTCAAGGTAGCAGAAAACATCCAATCAGAACAGTAAAAAGAAAAAAGGGATCCAAAAAAATGAGGACAGTTTAAGGGGCCTCTGGGACAACGTCAAGTGTACCAACATTCACATCATAGGGGTACCAGAAGGAGGAGAGTGAGAGCAATGAATTGAAAACCTCTTTGAAGAAATAATGACAGAAAACTTCCCTAACCTGGCAAAGCAAATAGACACACAAGCCCAGGAAACGCAGACAGTCCCAAATAAGATGAACCCAAACAGGCCCACACCAAGAAACATCATAATCAAAATGCCAAAGGTTAAAGACAAAGAGAGACTCCTAAAAGCAGAAAGAGAAAAGCAGGCCAGAAGGGATTGGCATGAAATATTCAAAGTGATGAAAACCAAGGACCTACAACCAAGATTACTCTACGGAGCAAAGCTATCACACTTAGAATCAAAGGACAGATAAAGAGCTTCCCAGACAAGCTAAAGGAATTCATCACCATGAAACCAGTATTACAAGGAATCTTAGAGGGACTTCTTTAAGGTATATATATATATATATATATATATATATATATATATATATATATATATTCAATAATATGGTTGATTACATATCAATAATATGCTTATATATGTATATAACTACATATCTATCAACAATTACTTTCAATGTAAATGGATTAAATGCTCCAATCAAAAGGTAGCAGGGCTGAATGGATAAGAAAACAAAACCCTTACATATGCTATCTACAAGAGACTTTCAGATTGAAAGACACACAGACTGAAAGTAAAATGATGGAAAAAGCTATTTCATGAAAATGGAAACAAACAAACAAAAACAACAACAAAAAAATCTGGAGTAGCAATAGTTATACCAGAAAAAATAGACTTAAAAACAAAGACTATAACAATGGACAAAGAAGGACCCAGTAATCCCACTTTTGGGTATTTATATGAAGAAACCCAAAAACGACAATTCAAGGGGATGTGCTCATCCATATGTTCATTGCAGTATTTACAATATCCAAATATGAAGGCAAACTGGGTGTCCCTCAATGGGTAAAGAAGAGGTAGTACATATGGACTATTACTTAGCCAAGTAATAATGGACTATTACTTAGCCAAGTAATAATGGACTATTACTTAGCCATAAGAAAGAATGAAACCTTTCCATCTGCAACAACTTGGATGGATGTAGAGGGTATTGTACTGGGTGTAGTAAGTCAGACAGCAAAAGACAAAAGTCATGTGATTTCACTTATAAGTGGAATCTAAAGAACAAAATAAATAAACAAAACAGAAACAAACTCATAGAAACAGGAAACATTTTGATGGAGGGGTTTGGGGTTGGGTGAAAAAGGGGAAGGGATTAAGCAGTACAAATTGGTAGTTACAAAATAGTCATGGGGATGTAACATAAAGCACAAGGAATATAATCAACAATATGGTAATAACTATGTATAGTGCCCAGTGGGTACTATTGAGTAACTATCATGTACACCTGAAACTAATACAATATTGTATGTTAGCTATATTTTAATAAAAATGTTTTTTAAAAAAATCACAAATACACAACCTAACATTACATCTTAAAAAACTAGAAAAAGAACAAATGGAACCCAAAGTCAACAGAAAGAAGGAAATAATAAAAATTAGACCAGAATTAAAGGAAGTAGACAAGAAAAAAATTACTGCAACAAAGAGTTCATTCTTTGAAAAGATTTATAAAATTGACAAACGCCTGGCTAGACTCACTAAGGAAAAAAAGAGAAAGACACAAACAAAATCAGAAAGAGGAGAAGTTATGATGGATACCAAAGAAATGCAAAGAATACTATAAAGGACTATATATCACCAAATTTAATAACCTAGAAGAAATGTACAAGTTTTTAGAAATACATAACCTTCCTAGACTGAATCACAAAGAACTGGAAAATCTAAATAGACCGATCAACAGTAAAGAAACTGAAACAATCATCTAAAACCTCTCCAAAAGCAAAAATCCAGGACCAGATGGCTTCACGAGTGAATTGTATTAAACATCCAAAGAGGATTTAATACCTGTCCTCCTCAAACTCTTCCAAAAACTGAAGAAGAGGCAATACTTCCTAACTCATTTTATGAGGCCAACATGACTCTCATACCAAAACCTGGTAAGGATAACACAAAAAAAGAAAACTACAGACCAATATCTATGATGACTACAGATGCAAAAACAAAATACTAGCAAATAGAACACAATATATTAAAAAGGTTATATATCACAATCCAGTAGCATTCATTACAGGGGCACAAGAATGACTCAACGTAATGCAAATTGATCAATATGATCAATAAAATAAAAGATAAAAATCATATATCAATAGATGCAGTAAAAGCATCTGACAATATGCAATATCC
The DNA here is from genome assembly GCF_057876585.1 of Rhinolophus sinicus. NCBI lineage: Eukaryota > Metazoa > Chordata > Mammalia > Chiroptera > Rhinolophidae > Rhinolophus > Rhinolophus sinicus. The sequence continues at coordinate 51,691,555 of NC_142504.1, read as the reverse complement.
ATTTATGATTAAAACACCTAATAAAATGGGTACAGAAGGAAAGTACTTGAACATAATAAAGGCTATATACAACAAACCCTCAGTTAATATAATGCTTAATGGTGAAAAGATGAAAGCTTTTCCTCTATGATCAGGAAAAACACAGGGATGCCCCCTCGCCCCACTGTTATTCAATATAGTATTGAAAGTCCTACCATAGCTGGAGTAATCAGACAAGAGAAAGAAATAAAAGACATCCCTTTTTGCAGATGACATGATTCTTTATACAGAAAACCCTAAAGTCTCCATTAAAAAACTATACAGTAAAGCTGCAGGATACAAAATCGATGTACAAAAATCCACTGCATTCCTACATACTAACAATAAAATTTCAGAAAAAGAAACAAACAAACAAAAAAAACAATTCTTTTTCTAATTGCAACAAAAAGAACAAAATACCGAGGAATAAACTTAATGCAGGACTTATACACTGAAAACTACAAGATGTTCTTAAAAGAAGTTGAAGAAGACACAAAGAAATGGAAAGATATTCCATGTTCACAGAGTGGAAGAATCAACACAGTTAAAATGGACATATTATTACCCAAAGCAAAATATAGATTTAATGCAATCCCCAAGAAAATCCCAATGACATTATTTTAAAGAAATAGAACCAAAAAAAATCATCATATTTGTATGGAATCACAGAAGATCCTGAATAGCCAAAGCAATCCTGAGAAAAAAGAACAAGACCAGAAGTATCACACTCCCGACTTCAAATTATACCACAAAGCAACAACAATCAAAACAGCATGTTATTGGCAGAAAAACACACAGACCAATGGAACAAAATTGAGAACCCAGAAATAAATCCACATGTATTTAGGCAGATAATTTTTGACAAAGGAGCCAAAAACATACCATGGAGAAAAGAAAGCCTCTTTAATAAATGGTGCTGGGAAAACTGGAAAGCCCTGTGCAAAAGAATGAAACTAGACTGCTATCTGTCACCATACACCAAAATTAACTCAAAATGGACCAGACACCTAAATATAAGACCTGAAACAATAAATTGCATAGAAGCAAGCATAGGTACTAAACTTATGGACCTTGGGTTCATAGAGGATTTTATTAATTTGACCTCAAAGGCAAGGGAAGTAAAAGCAAAGATAAATGAATAGGACTATATCAAACTAAAAAGCTTGTGCACAGCAAAAGAAACTATCAATGAAACGAAGAGGCAGCCAACCAAATGGGAGAAGATATTTGCAAACAATACCTCTGATAAGGGGCAAATATCTAAAATATATAAAGAACTCATACAACTCAACAACAAAACAAAAAAAGTGCAATCCAATTTAAAAAATGGGCAGAGGACCCGAACAGACACTTCTCCCAAGAAGACAAACACACAGCCAACAGATATGTAAAAAAATGCTTGATTTCACTAGCTCTTAGGGAAATGCAAAACCACAACGAGATACCACTTCACACCTGTTAGAATGGCTATTATCAGTAAGACAAGCAATAATAAATGTTGGAGAGATTGATAGAACCACTATGGCAAACAGTATGGAGGTGCCTCAAAAAATTAAGAATAGAATTACCATATGACCCAGCAATACCTCTTCTGGGTATCTACCCCAAAAGTCTGAAAACATTTATCCATAAAGATATATGTACCCCTATGTTCATTGAAGATTACTCACAGTAGCCAAGACATAGAAACAACTGAAGTGTACTTTGATAGATGACTGGATAAAGATGATGTGGTACATATATACAGTGGAATATTACTCGGTCATAAGAAAAGATGAAATACTGCCATTTGCAACAACATGTATAGATCTTGAGATTATGACGCTAGGCGAAATCAGTCAGACAGAAAAAGTTGAGAACCATACGACTTCACTCATATGTGGGATATAAAACTGAAAGCAACAAATAAGACAAACAAACAACCAAAAACTCATAGACACAAACAACAGTTTAGTTGTTACCGAGGGTAAGGGGGGCAGGGGGGTGGTAGAACAGGGTAAAAGGGATCAAATATATGGTGATTGGAGGAGAATTGACTCTAGGTGGTGAACACACAATGTGATATATAGATTGAAACCTACATAATTTTACTAATCAATGTCCAATAAATTTAATAAAAATTAAAAATAAATAAATACCAAAGATAGAACAGACATTTTCTATGGAGAGAGAAACACAATATATTATAGGAGGTAGGAATTGTTATCTTCACTCAGTCATAAAGATTTAAAGCTGAACGGGACGTTAGAGATCATCTAATTTCCCCCCCCCCAATCTTTGTATCCCCAGGACTTGGCACATAGTAGGACTTTAATAAATATTAGATGAATGAAAAGATGCATAACAGAATGAATGAATGAATGAATGAATGAAGGCTGAATGAATGAATGAAGACTGCCAGAAACTGATACGGGCCAAACAAGTAGCCCCTCCCAGTGAAAAACTTTAAGTTTTCTTTCCTGTAGGGATTTTAAGTTGCCTTTTCCTTAAGTTTCTTTTCCCCCAGTTTCTTAGCTCCTACCTCCCTGCTCTTTAATTATTTTGCTAACCAGTTTCTTAATCTTAGGCAACAGATTGTTTTTAGCCTGAATCATAAGAAGTGTTTTTACTTCCTGCTTTAGATAATTACCCTGGAACTTGTGATTTATACTTGTTGATTGTAGTCATTGAAGCCTAATGTTCTCTCCAACCTGTTCTGGGCCCAGCTCCTGGAGAACTGATGCCACCTGAGTGACCAGTTGAATGGCCACAGGCTCCATAAGAGCTCACGGATTTTCCATCACATACCCACCCCGCATGAATTGCTTTGAGTTCTGCCCTTTAAGAAATTTATTAATTAAAATCTATTTTTCCTCGTTCAGGGGCCTTGGGGATACAGATGATACCCCAGCAAGATTGCCAGTCAAAACCAAAGAAGCCAGTACAGTCTTCCAGGAGGATCTCAAGACCCCTTCCTCTCATCAAAGATCAGATGGGTCAATAGGTAGGGACAGCTCTACAGCCCTGCCCAACCCTCCTGTCCCTCAAATTCCCATAGAGATTTTATGGGGATCATGTCTCTCAGGGGAAACCAAGGCAGGCAGTTAGAGACAGGCATTGGGTATCTGCATTCCTGCATGTCCAATACAACCCGCAGAATATGACTGCCCAAAAGACCTCCCCTCCCCGTCCAAAACTTCCCCTTTTCATTATAATTATCTACCCCTATGAGGAAACAAATAGGTACAAAATACCCAACTAGATTAGACCTGTCACTTGCACCTGCACCGTAAAGTCCACAAAGACTTTCATTTCTTCTGGACCTCATTATACCATCATTAGAATATCATACATATGCCCAAAGTTCATTAATATCATTATAACAGACTGAATTCTGGGAAGGAACATGCACAGTCTAAAAAGATGAGGTAATAGCCTCTTGTCAGTCACAGGTGTCAATCAAGTGGTCCCGGAGAGGAAGAGCCCATCCTAGAAAAGAAAAAAATGAAAAACCACCAAGTCCTCGCCAGCCAGCATCTTTTGAGCCATGCCTTTGCTCAGGCTCGTTCCTATACCTTTGGAGTGTATTTTGTCTTCTAATACTGACGCCCTTGAGCCACTGCCTTCTGCTCAGGCCCAGTCCTATCTCTTTGGAGTGTACTTTTTCTTCTAATAAACTGTTCTTTCACCACTTTATTTCTGTGTCTTATTCAATTATTTGCTTGAGATGCTAAGAACCTGGACACTGCATCAAGGAGGGCCTGCTTTCTAGTAACAAAACTACTTTTATGAATGTCGCTAAGGAACCATATCTTCCTCTTCTGTAGAATGACTAGAAAACAAAGATGGACAACATTGTCCTTTGAGTTCTTAGTACACAGACAGGCTGATCAAGGAGACAGGCATATAAACAGATTAATATAAGTAATGTGATAAAAAGCCATCATGAATGAATTTGGCATCTAGGCGAAAAACATGGGTGCCTGTGTCCTGTTTTCCTGGTTCTCTCTCACTCGTACCCAGCCAGCCATTGGATCAAGTGGGCCATTGTGGGCATGAAGGAAGTTTTCCTATGCCATGTAGGTTTACAAACTGTAAGTTGTCTTTCTCTGCCAGGATAACCAACCTGACAAAGACTTGGGACTGTGCTGCCCTGTGAGTAGCTCATGTTCATAGAAGGAGCCAGCCATCACTCCCAGTCTAATTGCTCTGATTTTTTGTTTTGTTTTGTTTTGTTTTGTTTGAGTTTTTTGTTTGTTTGTTTTGCATTTCATTGTTTTATTTAACGTTGTTTTTTTTTAATTAGTTTCAGGTATACAAAACAATATAATAGTTAGACATTTACACCCCTCACAAAGTGATAACACCCTCCCCCAAACTACTACCCCTCTGACATCATATATAGCTGTCACAATTCCATTGACTATTCCCTGTGCTGTACTCCACATCCTGTGACCATATATATGTATATATACATATATATACATATATATATATATATATATATATATATATATATATATATATATATATTAAATTTTAGTTGACATTCAATATTATCCAGCTTCAGTTTCAGGGGATGAGGGAGCAGGTGAGGGGATTAGAAAGCACAAATTGGTAGGCACAATATTGCCATGGGGATATGAAAAACAGTTTGGGGAACATAATTGCTCTGCTTTTTAACTTGCCTTCTGCCCATTCCCCACCACCAAGAGAAGAAGCTGAGGAGGCTCTGAGGTGGGGGAAGGGCGGTAGTAAAGAATAAAAGTGAACAAATGTGTAAATTATTCATGAGAGTTTTTGTCCTTGATCCTTTAGGTTCAGGATCTACTTAAAAGATGGCAGGCGGACATGCGCAGCACCGTTAATGCCCGCCTTCAGAACCAGTGCTGTGCAAACTGATTCCCAGACACAGGCTCCCCACCACTCTGTGCTGCCTGCTGTGACCAGTGCTCACGATAAACACCGGCCAAAGGCTAAGGGAATCTCTGAGTTTAGAAAGAAAATGCTGAAGACTTTGCCCAAACAAGAGTAACACCTCTCACCCCACACCCACCCTGCCAGTTGCCTAAAATTGTTCCTCCTATTACGAGGGTATTGAACAACTGGAGACAACAACTTCTCAAAGTTGGATATAATGGAGACTTAACTGAACAATAGCACCAAGGCAATACTGACTTCTTTATGTCACTTGCATTAATGAGTGTTTCACAGAACACTTTTTTTAATGGCTCAAAAATTCTGGTATGAAATCTGGTATCTTTTTGAGCCAAATTCTGCCCACCCAAACCTCCCCTCTGACCACTAATTATCATTTTCCCTTAAACCTCTGAAAGTAAGTACAACTGTTTACAAAGCCTCTGGCAGCAGATGACTTATTTTATGAGTCCCTTTATCCCACTTAAAATTTGGAATAAATGATATTAGGGTCTCCTTGCTACCTGAAAAGCATGACATTGCTAGGAACCAGCAAATGTAGCTACTTAAGAAAAGCCATGCAATTCATGCAATTAATAAAACAACAAGGAAAGTTCTGGAGAGTCCCAGCCAAAAAATGCAATGGAGATGGGCTTCCCAGCATGAGTAGACACACATCACGAAGCCTCAAGACTCAGCCACTCTCACTGTGTTGCTGTTCACCCACTTTTCTTTCAGGCACAGCTCAGAAAACCTTTGTGTTAAACTCTGGATTTTCTGAGTCCTCAGAGGAATAAAAGGCACAAATAGCAGTGCATAAAACCGACATTCTCTAAATTACTTATGTTGCTTTTCAAATATTTAAAAATTCATTAATAAAATCATACAACTACTTAATTCCTAGCAATGTATAACCACTAACTGCCTTAAGTGAAAGGGCAGAGTACACTTGATGTCGGTAGGACACGGGGAAGGAATGTGGAATGTGGAGAGATGGGAAAGGAGACAGGGTTGGGAGGGATTAGGCATGATCCCAATCTACCCCTGGAGCCCCAGCCATTGAGGCCAGACTGGTGTGCCCAGCTGTAGGAAGACAACTGGAAAATGCTTCCCTTGCTAATCCTCTTGATGGAAACATCAGGACAACACCAGCTTTGCTGAATATACAGTATTTTAGATTGACTAGAAGAAATAATTGTGGCTTCAACATAAAAACATTTGTCTTTACATTTTGAGATATTTGGACATTACACTTCATTACCTACTAAGACATTATAAATGATAAATTCCTGGTCTCAAGCTACCTGTCCTGCCTCTTCTTCACTGTAGGTGTGGCCATCTCATGTTGGTCCTCAGATAGTTCTTTAGATTCGGTCTCAGGATTAGGTACAGTTCCTTCCCAGGAAGGCTCTTGTTCATCTCTTTCAGATGTAATTAGAACATAGCTTAGGCCACTTGTCATTAAAGAAACAAAATCTTCAAAGTCAGGCTACAAAATAAAATGATAAACTGTTCAGGCTCCTGAAATGGATAGACTAACATGGCGGCCACTACCCAAGTCAGGTGGCATCTTCCCTTTCATGATCAATGGGCAAGGGAATGGTATCCTTATAAATAAAGCTCCTATTAACAAACACATCATTGTTTTCCCAAAAATAAGACCTTGCCAGACCATCACCTCTAATGCGTCTTTTGGAGCAAAAATTAATATAAGACCCGGTCTTACAGTATATTAAAGACCGGGTCTTATATTATAGTAAAATAAGACTGGGTCTTATATTAATTTTTGCTCCAAAAGACGCACTAGAGCTGATGGTCTGGCTAGGTCTTATTTTCGGGGAAACACGATAGCAGGGATTGATCTTAAAGATGGTCTAATAACTATTCTCAAACTTTAGGATGTGTCTAAATCATTTGGAATTGCTTATTAAAACAGGTTTCTGGAGTCCAATTCCAGAGTTTATGATTCAGTAGGTTTAGGGAAGAGCCCAGGAATTGGATTTTCTCAAAAGCTCCCGAGAGGTCTTGGTACAGTTGATCCAACCCCTTCCTAATGGCCAAAAGAGATGGTTTGTGTGGTGCAACAGCACTTTGTGTAATGACAAACATGTTCTGTGCTATCCAACATATGTGGCCATAAGCAGCTGCTGAGCACTTGAAATGCGGCTAATGCAACTGAGACATTGAATTTTTATTTAATTTCAATGAATTTAAATTCAAATGGCCACATGTATCTAATGGCTACCCTATTGGACAGTGCATCTGTAGGAGCTATGTCTCTTGACCCCAAGCCAGCGTACAGCACTGCCTTTATCCTATTCCCCCAGGCATGAGAGAATTTAAAAAAATAGCTTGAGAGAAAGGCCTCTGGGTACAGAAAGAATTAAAGCTTTCCTGTGAAGTGTATGACAAAGAGCCTTCAGCCTGGTATAAAACTCGATTAAGAAAGGCCTGGCTATTCCCGGGAATCTTAGAGGACATAACATAAAGTGGTCTTCTCTTCAAAAGAACACATCAGAACATCTACTTCTGCTCGGCTGCCACTGCTTGTCCTGGAGACCGCTCCCGAGTCGCAGCTTTGGCATCGCCACAATGTGGACACCAACAGGGACACTGGGAGCTTATTTGGTTGGTCACACTTATTCATTTCCTTTTCTATAACGAGGGTGTAAAAGTTATAGGAATCTACTACATCTGAAAATATAGTGGCTATTTTGTTTTTTAACTTTCTTACCTGGTATGCTATTCCACTATAGAAATCCCTTACTTGCTCTTCAGTGAGCATTCTCTTATCCTCTGCTTCTATGGCATATCCTGCACCGATAATCTTCAATTAGAGAGTAAGGTCAGATCCAGATGTGTTGTGGGACCACATGTAAAACAAGTCAAGGACATTTGGTGCCTATGCTTAACAAACCAGCCAGATTTCAATGCATTTCATGTAAAGACCTCAGCACAATCCGTAGGGCACTAGGTTTGAAGAGGCTCAAAAACATATAAACAAAGAAGGCCCTTTCATGCCTCCTACTATTTATGTTTCCATGGCTCAAACTAGAGACCTCACAATAGTTCTATTATATAATTGAACTGTCCCAAAATGTGAAAAAAGACTTTTGAATTCCAAGGAAAGCTATCATAGCTCTCTCAATCATTCAAAAAGACATAAATTTACAAGCACTTCTTAACCATCTATTTTCAAAATAGTTTTAACTTTTTGTAAGGGTTTACTTTGTTAAGGCTATAAGTCATAATCTATTATATCTTGCTCTTTTAGCAATAATTAAGATTTAGCCATGCTTTGTCTTGAAGAAAATTTAATTTTAATTTAATGACAAATTCGGTTTGCATGTCACTCAAGTATAATAAAATATAACAAAGATAAGTTTTGAGATAAATATGCAAGTGCAATCAGGTACTAAACAGTTAAATATAAGGGTAATCTGGGTCCTGAGCAACTCATTAATTACATTAAACAATACCAATAATTTGAGCTCAATTTGGTTTGGGAGTACCTAGCACCAAGTACCTCTACTTCTGTTGTGAAAGCGAGCCCTGTTCTGGTTCCGTACGCTCAGTTGATACAGCAGAGCTGTACTTACTGTACTTACAACTCAGTGACCCCTCTCCTAACTGAAATTCCAATTTGAACAATTTCTAAATACTCAAATCATGTCTATGAAGTTACTTAGTGTCTGACAAAAGAAAGTAAAATCCAACGAACATTTAAACTTGATAACTTCTCCTTTAGTAGGTTGAAAAATGCAGTGTGTTCATTTTCCTTTTTTTCAAAACATTTAAAATTTTTTTTCTTTCCTGTTTGTTCTGAAGCCTTTTACTGTATTCCATAGAAGTGAGGTATTGAGGAATAATTCACATTTTTGAAATGTTGTTCAGTATGTTAAAACAAAAAATTCAAATGACTTAAACTGATATTAATAGTATTGCCACAACTAAAGAACTATATAATTTTGAAAATCTTCACTATTGTAGCTATTAAAACATATTAAAATAAGGAAAGTAAATAATGTGTATGCAATATTATTTTTGAAAATTTTATAAAGTATAAGCAAAATATGAGGGTCTAGGGTACAATCTGGTGTCCCCTCCTCTCAAATATACACCAGAATCGAGAGGGGGAGAGGGCTATACTTAGAGAGTCACATTAATCAAATCAAATCATAATTGGAAGAGAGAATATACGTACAATGAACCATGAACCATCTACTTTGATGTAGTTTAATCAATGCTGTTACAGCTAAAGAAAGAATGCATGACAGGAAATTCATCAAGAGATACCCAACCCTTCCTGACATCGCTCCCCATGTGATCTCCTCAATTGCACATGAAACATTCCTTCAAATTTCAACGTAATTTTATTGTTTCAACATAAAGTCATTGTTCAGGGCTCAGTAAACTATAGCCCACAGTCAAACTCTGGCCCACCACCTATTTTTGGAAATAAACTTTATTGGAACATAGCCATGCCCATTTGTTTACATAGTGTCTGGGGCTGCCTTCTCCATATGATGGCAAAGTTAAGCAGTTGTGACAGAGATCATATGCCCCACAAACCTGAAAACAGTTCCCACCTGGCCCTTTATAGAAAATGTCTGCTGACCTTTGCATTACAATGCAATTTTACTCTAAAAAAATTTATTTTGGCTCTAAAGCAAAACAGTAAATGCTTCCTTAAGCTATAACATATCTAAAAAGGACCATAAATTTGTGACAACATACAGATAATAAAGCAAGCTGTTGTGAGATTATAGTAACTTTGCATTGCTAATAACTCAACATGAAGAACGTCTGCTACAATCCAATATGAGAACTATAGTTTTTATCAATTATACTGCATGCTGGTTGGGCAGAATTATTTAAATAAGTTTGCTTGAGTAGGTCTAGCCTTTATAAAAATGAAATGTTCTAAACCAGAAGTTCATTATGTTCTATTTTACTCTACATGATAAGCTTGTCTCTAAATTGACAATTAAGGGGTTTTTATTTTATAATTAATTTAAACTATTATTGCAAAACATTACTTACTTTTTCTTTAATTTCTATACTTTTTCCAGTAAGCACAGCCTCAGGTTTGATAATAACAATATTGTATAGTTTGTCTAGGAAAAAATAAATAGAAGAATTTCATTTTATTGGCACCAACTCTAGATAATGAAGGATTTGGCAATTAAAACTGTAAACTACTAACATGCAGAGACTTTTGTCCATTGACAACTTTGCTCTTGTTGTGGTATTTCAACTACCAAAGAGTTTCTACTTAGAACCAAAGTGCAGTTCCTACGTTTGCAAGCAGGAGAAACAGTCACAAGAGTTTGTAGTCAACATCCCCTTTCCCCTCCAAAAATGAATAGATGGGCACTTGTTATTTTAATGCAATTCACATACATAAGAATCACACATGTGATCTATCCAGCTCACTATCACTGGTAAATGGAGTTTAAATGCAAGCAAACATTACACACATTATGGATTTATCCACATTTATCTACACATTCTTAGATGTGTTTGCTTCTGCTCCCTCTGCAGGATGAACACACACTCATACAGCCACACAGGCAATCCAGTAAATGCAAGAAATTAGTAACTGTGAAGGAAACTGGAAGTATGCGTCATCAAGAAAGAGATTATCTTCATAAGTTTTTGGAAGATGATGAAGGATGACATAAGAGGAAGCTGTTGTCTAGATTAGTTTTCCCTGATCCTGCTGGGTAACCTTTGAAAGGCTCCAGGCACAGAGACAAAAAATGGAAGGAAAGAGAAGCCAAAGAGGTTGCTTTTTAACAGCTGACTCTAATATTGCATAAATCATCATTTATCCTATCAACTAATATTGATGTCACTACCAGCTCTTTGCTGCTTCAAGTGATGCTGTAATGAACATCCATGTATACCAATCCCTTACCATTACTTTAAATCTACTTACCATTATTTTTGTGGGATGCTTCCCCAACATCTTCTGTATCTACAAATGCAATTTCATGATACTACAGAAGAGAAATGCAAATAAAATAGTTATATTTTAATATGATAGCGAAAGAGTTTTTAGAAAGTTTGTTTCTAATAAATATTTATAATTCAAGGGATAGAAAATAAAGTGGATATGTGCCCACATTAATCTACACTACTTTTCTTAAGCTTTCCACTAAAAGAAAATAAGGAATATTTAAAACAGTTGGGGTAGGGGAACTATCGCAAATAATGGATATATGCTCTATGGAAATGGTTAAAAGCAAAAACAACAACAACAAAAAAAAACCAGCTAGAAACTTAAGAAAAGCACAAGGAATAAAATAAGAAAGAAACAGAGATTAACAAGTAAGAAAGCAATAAATATATAATTATCATGTTAAAGATCAAAAGTGCATTTGATAAGTTTTAAGATCCATTCCTGACCATTACTATTTGGAAATTAGAAACAGAAAGATACCACCTTAACATTTATTTATACATATATATATATATATATATATATATATATATATATATATATATATAACATTTATACATATATATAACATTATTTATATAACATTTATATATATATGTAATTGTTAAACCACATAAGTCTATTTGAGCACTTGAAATGAGGTTAGTCCAAATTAAGATGTGCTATAAGTGAAAAACACACATATTCCTAAGATTTAATATGAAAAAAATGAGAGCCACAACAATCAGAGGAGAAAAAAGAGATAAAAGGCATCCAAATGGAAAAGGAAGAAGTAAATTGTCGTTATTTGCAGATGACAATATACTATGTATAGAGAACCGCAAAGATTCCACACAAAAAACTATTACAACTGATAAATGAATTTAGTAAAGTAACAGGATACAGAATTAATATTCAGAAATCACTGGCATTTTTAGACACCAAAAACAGACTATTAGAAAGGGAAAATAAGAAAACAATCCCATTTACAATTGCATCAAAAAACAAAATACTTAGGAATAAATTTAATCAAGGAAGTAAAAGACCTGTACTCAGAAAAGTATAAGACATTGAAGAGAGAAATTAAAGAAGACACAAATAAATGGAAACATACCATCCTCATGGATAAGAATAATTAATATAGTTAAACTTTCCATACTACCAAAAGCAATCTATAGATTAACATAATAGCTATTTTTTTAAAAATGGCATTTTTCACACACTGGAACAAACAATCCTAAAATTTATATGGAGCCATAAAAGACCCCCATTAGCCACAGCAATCCTGAGAAATAAGAACAAAGCTGGAGGTATCACATTACTTGATATCAAATTAAACTATAAATAATCAAAACAGCATGACACTGGCGTAAAAACAGACACATAGATAAATGGAACAGAATAGAGAGCCCAGAAATAAATTAATGCCTATGTGGTCATTTAATCTATGACAAAGAAAGCAAAAATTTACATTGGGGTAAAGACAGTCTATCTAACAAAAGCTGCTTGGAAAACTGGACAGATACATGCAAAAGAGTGAAATTGGACCACCTTCTTATACATGTACAAGAATAAACTCAAAATGAATTAAAGACTTAAATGTAAGATGAAACCATAAAACTCCTAAAAGAAAATACAGGAAGTAACCTCTCAGACATTACTTTTAGTAATATTTTTACTGATATATCTCCTCGGGCAATGGAAACCAAAGGAAAAAAATAAACAAATGGGACTACATCAAAGTAAAAAGTTTTTTCACACCAAAGGAAACCATCAACAAAATAAAAAGACATCCTACTGAATGGGAGAAGTTATCTGCCAATGATACATCTGATAAAGAATTAATATCCAAAATTTACATATACAAGAAAAAAAACCTCATACAACTCAACACCAGAAAAACAAGCAACCCAATTAAAAAATTGGCAGGGGCATGAATAGACATTTCTCCAAAGAGGACATATACATGGCCAATAGACATATGAAAAGATGCCCAAGTTCACTAATTATCAGGGAAACAAAAACCACAATGAGATACCAACCTCACTCCTGTCAGAATGTCTATCATCAATAAATGAACAAACAAAAAGTGCTGGTGAGGATGTGGAGAAAAGGGAACCCTTGTGCATTGTTGGTGGGATTGAAAATTGGTGCAGCCACTATGGAAAACAGTATGGAGGTACCTCAAAAAATAGAACTACCTTATGACCTAGCAATTCCACTCCTGGGTATTTATCCAAAGAAATCCAAAACACTAATTCAAAAAAATATATGCACCACTATGTTTACTGCAGCTCCATGCACAATAGTCAAGATTTGTAAACAACCAAAGTACCCATCAATAGATAATTGAATAAAGAAATTGTGGTACAATTGTATACAATTTAGTATTACTCTGCATTAAAAAGAATGAAATCTTATCATTTGCAACAACATGGGTGGACCCAGAGGGTACTATGTTTAGTGAAATTAGTGAGACTGAGAAAGACAGATACCATATGATCTCACCTATATGCGGAATCTAAAGAACAGAATAAACAAGCAAACAAAACAGAAATGGAATCATAGATACAGAGAAAAAACTGATGGTTACTAAATGGGAGGCGGTTGGGGGATGAATGAGAAGGTGAAGGGATTAGAACATACAAATTGGTAGTCACAAAATTGTCACAGGGATGTGGAAATAATGTTGTAAAGACTATGTGGGGTATAAGATGGGTACTGAACTTTTTGGAGGGATCACTTCATAGATTACATAAATGCCTAACCACTGTGCTGTACACATGAAGCTAACATAAAATAATATTGAATATAAACAATAATTACACACACACGCACACGTGAGCTCTGACAACTAAAGTTCACGAACTTGTTGCAACGATGTTGCTAACCTTTTTTTGATATCAGAGGGATTATTCATTATGAATTTGTACCAACTGGACAGTTAACCAAGTTTACCATTTGGAAGTGCTGAAAAGGCTGCATGAAAAAGTTAGATGACCTGAACTTTACACCAACAATTCATGGCTCCTGCATCACGACAATGCACCAGCTCACACAGCACTGCCTGTGAGGGAGATTTTAGCCAGTAAACAAAGAACTGTATTGGAACACTCTCCCTACTCACCTGATCTGGCCCCCAATGACTTCTTTCTTTACCCGAACGAAGAGAAAGGAAATATTGAAAGGAAGACAGGAAGACATTTTGATGACATTTTAGGACATCAAGGGTAATATAATGACAACTGTGACGGCCATTCCAGATAAAGAGTTCCAAAATTGTTTTGAAGGTTGGACTAGGCACTGGTGTCAGTGCATAGCTTCCCAAGGGGAGTACTTCGAAAGTGACCATAGTGATATTCAGCAATGAGGTATGTAGCACTTGTTCTAGGATGAGTTTGCGAACTTAATTATCTGATCTCATATATATATATGTGTGTGTGTGTGTGTGTGTGTGTGTGTGTGTGTGTGTGTGTGTGTGCCCCAGGGTGCCAAAAAATGTATACAAGTGGACACTTTGGTCAACGCTGCTCAAGCAGTAGTTTGCTGTAATCAGAAGTGTCTGGATGCTGATGGTAACCACCTTGAGCACCTCTATTAATTGCAGAAGTCACATTTGACTTGTATTCATCTTTTGTTATTGGTATAGATTGAGTATTACAATTTTAATACAGTTTTTTCCTTTCTTAAAATGTGTATACATTTTTTTGGCACCCTCTGTATATACAGTCAAAGGATGGAAAGTACAGGCATAGGGAATATAGGCAATGTACAGCTATGTACAATATATAGCTATGTACAGTGTCAGAGGGGTAGTAGACTTGGTGGGTTTACCACTTTGTAAGGGATGGAAATGTCTAACCATTATGTTATTTTGTACACCTGAAACTAATAATAAAATTAAATTTAAAAAATAATATGAAAAATATGAATGTAGAATATTTTACTTTTTATATTGAGTGTATCTTTAAATGGGAATCTTTTTAATATACTGGATTAAATAAAAGAGGCTTTTAAAATTAGTTTCACCTGATTCTTGTTTCTAACGTGACTAGTAGAATATTTTAAATTATGTATGTAGCTCACATCGTGGCTTATATTTCATTACTATCAGACAGGGCTGTGTTAGACAAGGCAATTAGATAAGAAAGCTAAATACAGATGCAGTCAACAGAATGGAATAATGTAAAATAAACATAACGTTAATAAATTTCTTGTATACCCACTGTTATTAATTAAAACCAGATGTCATTCTGTAAGAACAGCAAGAACAATGAGAACAATAGAATCATAAAACAGTCCACATAGAGAAAGTGGATAGAATATAGCATTAGGAGAATATGTTTAGTGGTCATTCTGTCTGACTTCAAATTCTGGTTTTACCGCCTACTAATTGCCTGTTTCTGGGGAAATGACTTAATGTTTTTAAGCACGGTCTTATAATTTGTAAATATCTCGTAAGATTTCTTGAGGTTCCAGTTCATAATGGCACATAGGAGGCCCCTGAACTCACCTCCCCCCAGGGACACACCCAATCTTCAGCTACATGTTGCACAATTCCCTCTGAAAGAAATCCAGAAACTAACTGAGTGCCTCCTACACATCAGGCAAATGCGGAAAAACAGACAAAACAAAAAGCAAAAAACCCCACCATGTTGAAAAGGGTAGGAGAGGTTAAGACACAGTCTCACCATAAACTCCACCCCTGGCACAACAACATACAATCAGGATGGAACTCACAACTCCCAGCATTTTCCTCAGGAAGGGTTTAGACTCAACATCTAGTGCCCCAAATCTTAAGACTTCCAACAGAGAGACGGGCCCTCAAAAAGCCTAGCTCTGAAAACCACCTGGGGCTTGGATCCACAGGATCCATGAGATACAGTAAATAGCTCTTAACAGACTCCTGAGGACTCACTGTGTCTGTACTCCCAGGGCTGGGTGCAGAGATGGCAGACTGACACACCCAGTTTTTTTTCCTGAGAGGCCTATTTGGAAATCTTAAAAGCTGTAGCCTGAGGGTCAGTCTCTTAATTTAACAAGGTTTAGGGTCTGACTGCAATTCTCTCCAGACACCTGGGACGCCAGCAGAAGCCATTTTTGTGCTCTCTGTCTGCCCTACTCCAGGTTGCTGGTGTCTTCCTGGAGGGAGCCTGTGCACATGTCTGGTGCCCTGGCTTTTGCAGCTGTTACCCAGGGAACAAACCCCTTGTTCACTTGGTTCTAGTGGTCAGCAGAGCTTGCATTTGCACGTCCCACAGGAATGTAGCAAACAATAAATAGTTCTTGACCAGCTATTCCCCAGGGCACAGCAAAAAGGCAGCTGTCAGAGGGACCCAACTCCCAATATTTCTCTGAGGGATCCTATTTGCATGTCTTGGGGACTGCAGCCTGAGGGTCAGGCTTTTAGTATGACACACATCTAGGGCCTAACTGCAATATTCCCCAGAAACCAGGAAGGCTGGCAGGTCCCTTCTTTGCTCTCCCCTTCTGCTCTGTTCCAGGTCACTGGTATTTACATGAAGATAACATGAGTGCACATCTGTTACCTCAGCTTTTATAGCTGCTCCCCAGAGGGCACATCCTTTGAAAGCCTGGCTCTGGCACCCAGCAGGGCTGGTGTTTTTTGGTTCAGTAGAACCAGCAATGGATAAACCGTCCAAACAGAAAATCAATAGTAAACATTGGACTTAAACTTTAAACTGCACATTAGACCAAATGAACTTAACAGATCTGTATAGAACATTGCATCCAAAAGCAGCAGAATACACATTTTTCTCAAGTATGTGTGCAAAATTCTCTAGGATAGATCATATGTTAGGCACAAAACAAGTCTCCGTAAATTTAAGTGGATTGAAATTATATCAAGCATCTTTTCTGGTATGAAACCAGAAATCCACTACAAGAAGAAACTGGAAAATTCAAATATGTGGTGATTAAACTACATGCTACTGAAGAACCAAAGGGTCAAAGAAGAAA
Source organism: Rhinolophus sinicus (assembly GCF_057876585.1). NCBI lineage: Eukaryota > Metazoa > Chordata > Mammalia > Chiroptera > Rhinolophidae > Rhinolophus > Rhinolophus sinicus. Next base: position 51,674,718 of record NC_142504.1, on the reverse strand, counting down.
TCAAAACAAAGGACAAATCAAAAACCACCTTGAGACAAATAAAAATGAGAATACAACATACCAAAACTTAAAGGATGCAATAAGAGTTCTAAGAGGGAAGTTCACAGAAATAAATGCCTATATTAAGAAAAAAGAAAGGTCTCGAATAAATAACCTAGCTTTATACTTCAAGAAATGAAGAATAGAAAAAGAATAAGTGAAGCCAAAGTTAGTAGATGAAGGAAATAACAAAGATCAGAGCACAAATAAATAAAATAGAGACTAAAAGGACAACAGAAAAAAATCAATGAAACTAAGAGCTTGTTTTTGATCCACTGTTGGGAATCCACTGATGCAAAGGGCTGACTCTATACTATTTTATATAAGTAACTTGAGCATCTGCGGATTTTTATATCCACAGGGAGCCCTAGAACCAATCACCTGCCAATACTGAGGGATGATTGAGTTTGAGGGGCATCAAAAATTATACAGGGATTTTTCAACTGCATGGGGGTCGATGCCCCTAACCCCCATGTTGTTCAAGGGTCAAAAAGCTAAGTGTCCATCAAATGATGAATGGATAAAGAAAATGTGGAATATACATAAAATGAAATATTATTCATCCATTAAAAAGGAGGAAATCTTGCCATTTGTGACCACATGGATAGACCTTGAAGGCATTATACTAAGTGAGATAAGTCAGACAGAGAAAGACAAATACTGTATGATCTCACTTACATGTAGACTCTTAAAAATATCTGAAGTCATAGATACAGAGAACAGAATGTGGCTGCCAGAGGCAGAGGCGAGAGTGTGGGGGAATTGGGTGAAGATGGTCAAAAGGTACAAACTTCCAGTTATAAGACAAATAAGTTCTGGATATAATATACAGCATGATGACTATAGTTACTAATACTATATTATGTATTTGAAAGTTGCTAAGAGAGTAGATCTTAAAAGTTTCCATCAGAAGAAAAAAGTTGTGATTATGTGAGCTGACATGTTAACTAAACTTAGTAAAATAATGATTTTGCAATATACACATATATCAAAACATTATGTTGTACATCTTAAACTAATACAATGTTATTTGTCAATTATATCTCAATACAACTGGGGGTGAAAAGATTTCTGTAAGGATTAAATGAGATCTATTAATATTTACAAATCTTAGCAAACAGTATGTCCTCAATAATTCCTAGTTATTAAATATTTAAAAAGAAGTGGGGGGGATGTTAAGAGAGAGAAAGGAAGAGACAGACAGACAGACAGAGAAAATGGGAGATTTCCTGAAAAACAAGAAAACTTGAAAAAGAAAATGTCCTTGCCTCACTATTATAAATAGTGATAAATAATTTTTTATAATTTATTACTATAAATTTATATCACAATATAAATTCCCTACATTTGTCTTTGTCAATTTTTTATCAAAATGTTCATTTTTTTCTGTAGTGCTCATAAAGTACTTTGTATACACTATGAATATTAGCACAGTGACACATAGTGCAAGCATTCTACCCTGTCTATTGCCTTCTTTTTACATTTTAGGATGCCCACCAAAGTTTTAAATCATCAAATCTATCAATATTTCCTTTTTTGATATCTCTGTTTTGTGTTATGCTTACAAAGCCTTCCTCAACCGATGGTAATATCAATGTTTGCCAATATTTTCTTCTAACTTTTACATTTTGTTTCTTCATATTCAGCTCTTTAATTCATCTATAACTTATTTATGTATAGAATATGAGGAAATGATACAACTTTCTTATACAAACAGTTAACCCAATATTCCTAAGTCTATTTATTGAAGTGTTGATCCTTCCTTGATTTAAACTGACACTTTTTACAGCAAATTCTTGTCAAGTTTGGGTCTCTACCATCTCATTATTTCTATTTTTCAATATTTCCTGGCTCATCTCTACTTTTTGTTTCTTAGATTCATACTTTCCCTTGTTTGTTGTTGTTTGGTGTGTGTGTGTGTGTTTCAATAACACCAGTCGCTTCTATTTATCTGCCTATATTTCTGATCACTTTGTTATGTGGCTTGCTTACTTTCTCATGTTATTATGTTCATATCTCTACATCCTTTGTGATTTATTTCTTGATTTTAAAATATTTTATTTCTTATTACATAGGTAATACATTTCACATACATAGGATCTTATTCTCAATATCTTATTAAAATGTACTCTTTTTTTTTCATCAATCCCTCTTTCCATATCAATAATACAGAGCTAGAATACCCTAAATAATATTCTGCTCTTGGATTTGTATAATTTATGACATAAATTACAGACATCTTATGTAATATATTCACTGTTGTTAGCATTTGGGTTGATTCCAAATTTTTAATAACATAGACAACACTGAAATAAGCATCCCTTTCTATATTTGTCTCATTATCTTCTTAGGGAAAATTATTGGGAGTATAATTGCTCAAAGGACACATGTGCTTGTTAAGGCCTCTGATTCATATTGACAAAATACTTCCCAGAAACTCTGCACCACTTAGACAGATAGTTCTAAAATTAGTGAAAATGTTTTAGGAAAACAACAAAAGAGACGTAATGCATTTTTTAAAAATAAGACAGTAATCCAAAGTGTTACCTGAGGGCGAACCAGTTCACCTGCTGCAATTTTCCTCTCCTCATTGATCAAATTAATAATTTTTTTACTAACAAGTGGTGCATTTGCACCATTAATCTTTGCAATAATTTTGCCATTCTATAAGAGAAAACAAAGTATAATGGAGACTTTTATTTTCAGGATAAGTCAAGAGCTAACACTTTCAACTGGACTAAGTCACCACTCCCCATATCCACACCCACACCCTTCCTTTTTTTAGCAATTGTAATTAGCCATTTTAAAATAATCTCATGATGTGAAAGTATGTCTCAATTTGGTAAACCTAGCTCTTTGAGTCCTGCTTCCAATCTGTCTATCCTCCTAGAACTAAAGACAGGCCTTCTCTATGTGACATTTTGATGTTTCTGTTGAGGCCTACCAACATCACCCTCCTAATTATTTTTGACATTATGTACCTTTTGACTGTATTTCAACACATATTTATTAAACACCTGTTTACTAGCACTGCACATGCATGCTGGTATGGAATATTAATACCTGACCTAATTATATTACCTAAACAACAACAACGATAACAAAAATACTTGTGAAATAACAACCATGATAGGTGCATCAAGAGAGGAATAAAGAACTGGGAGCATCTGTAAGAATTTGTCCTGATCAAGGAGATTGGCGAAGGAACTTATCAATATCAGGAAGTGATTCTTGGTTTAAAATATGAAGGATGGGTAAAAGATAACTAGGCAAAAAAGAGAAGAAAGAGCATTCTAGCGAGGCAAAAGGAATAGAGATGCAAGGGTTCTATGGACAGACAGGAATATGGCAAATGAGAAAGCCAGCCAAGAACGTGAGGGGTGGGTTCTTGGTCTGAGATAAAGCCCATAGCTGGGGGGGGGGGGGGACCAGGAGTGCAGAGCTCAGTAGTCATGAAGGATGCCTTTATCCTGAGTGCAGTGGGAAGCCTTTGCAATGTTAAAACAGAGGCAGTCACTATGATTAGAACCATTGTTTATAATGGTCATTTCACCTACCATGTGGAGAAAGGGTTAGCAGGGGAGCAGGAGAAGATGTCTGTATACAAATTAAATACTATTGTAGAAGTAAAGATGAGAGAGATGGTTGCTCCGTCTATGGCAGTAGTGATGTAGTTGGAAAGAATGTAAAGAAGCAGATGAGTGTGAGAAAGACTTAAGTGGAAAAATTGATAGGTTCAAGGTCTGTTGTGGATTGGGTATGATGTAAACAGAAGTTGCTAAGATGACTTTTTTGTTCTGGCTTGAGAAACTGGATAAATTAAGATGTTATCCACCAAATGAGGCAACACTAGAAAATCAATCTCCTGGATAGGGGGTGGGGGTCTGCTGTTAGACCAGCTCATTGTGAGATGCCCTTGAGAAAACCAAGAGAAAATGTCAAGACACCATCTGGATACACAAATCTGGAGCTCAAAGAGTAGGATTTAGCTGAAGATATAAACGAGTTATTGATACATAAAAGGTGACTACTGAAACTGTATGTGGAGGAAATGTTCTAAGGAAAGTATATGGCATGATAAAGTCAGTGTTTACTAGCTGCATAAAGAACGATGAACCTGCATCTAGGACAGCGAAAGAAAAACCAAGATACAAAAGTGTTGCGTCCTGCACAACACAAGCAGTGGGGAAAGTGAGGGAGGCGGCAAGGGCTAAATTCTATTATAGAAATAAAGAGACAAGAGACACTGAATGCAAAGAAACCACAGAGGACCAAGGGACTCACAGCCTCAAGGGACTGGAGCCCCGAATCGGGTAGTCGTGGGTATTTATTGTTGTTTTACAATAGGCATCACATGATTCTGGGCAGGGTCTGCAAGACTCTCACACCACTGATACAATTAGTATATTTCCAATACCCAATCATATTGTCCCAAAGCAACCTGTGCATGCTGTCCCCACATGATCAAGGTGTGGTGTGTACAACCCCTGGGGGAGTAGGTTTCTCAGAGCAATTACCTCATGAGCTAAGCTGGAAGCAAGATAAGTTCGCTCAGTTAATGTTCCTTAGCACAATAGGGTGCCGGACATCGGAAGCATGCGTCAGCAGCTTCCAGAAAGCATTGGAGGAGGGGCATCCCTCCTAGTTTCACATTAGCTCATGGGGGTCCCTGGGGTCCCGTCTGGCTTAAGTCGTTCCTCCCTTGAGGAATCTTACTCGTCTTTGACCGCAGACCCAGCATACTGGGACCAAGAGAGGAAACCTATAAAACTCAACCCCTAAGAGGGACAACCCCGCAACCCTCTTTCCTTAAGGAAAGGATGGTAGGGACAAACGGTTAGGGTGCTATATGACAACACAAAAGCCAAATGAAGCAAATGTTTCAAAAAGGAGGAAGATATGGTCTCTCTATTCAGTACATTTCAGAGTCACAGTATGTGAAGACCTAAAATATCCATTTTATTTAACAAGGATAGTAATTGTTTATAACTGGCAACAGCAAATTTGGTGGAATAATCAGACAAAAGTTAGACTGAATGGATGTGAAGTTAATGTGATGAGAAAAAATGGGGTAAAAATAAATGTAAAATCTCCTTTGAGAAATTTAGCTGTGAAGTAAAGGAGAGAGATGGTTGGTAGCTGGTGAGGAACATGATATCAAACACTATTATTTTTTATTTGGAAAAACTTAGTCATGTTCAAAGGTCAATGAGAAGGATCCAGTTGAGAAAGGTTTAAACGAAACCTGACACTCTCTACCACTTCCCACTAAAAGGAACTTTCCAACGATTCTGTGAGCTTTCTAATGTCCCTTGAAAAAGCCCTTCCTGTCTGAAACTTGCTGGATGAAATTGTTGTCAGCTAAGAATGCTGACCAATACACAGAGCCACTGTGGGAATATTTGAAAAAACAAGCAATGGGCTTGATGGTGGCTTTGTGGTTACAGATCATTCTTACATGAATGATAATGGATATGAAGCAGTAAGTGATAAAGTCTGAGGCATAACTGCAGGAATAGTCGGAGGAGGTGCACTGGGAGAAAAGCTCATTGGAAGTTAGGAGGTCAAGTATCTGACCACTGCACTGTACACCTGAAGCTGAAGCTGAATAATACTGAATGTCGACTATAATATTATATATATGTATATATATATATAGTTTTATATATATAGTTATATATATATATATAGTTACAGGACGTGGAGTACAGCATAGGCAATAGAGTCAGTGGAACTGGAACAGCTACATATGATATCAGAGGGATAGCAGATTGGGGTAGTGGAGTTATCACTTTGTGAGGGGTATAAATGTCTATTATATTGCTTTGTACACCTGAAACTAATTATATATATATATAAAATAATTGAGAGGCCAGGGGTAGCAGGTAGGTAGGTGGGTGGGCCTGGATGTGCTGCCTTGGTCCCATGGTGCATCCCTCTCCCATTCGGCCCTGGTCCTCGAGGCCGCAGTACCAGGCCTGGGAGTTCAGTCACATGGCCCAGAAACTCTACCTCGCCGACCCTATGAGGGCACGTGTGGTTCTCATATATAGGCATGCTGGTGGAAGTTTGTGTATTAAAGTAACAGATGATTTAGTTGGTTTGGTGTATGGAACAGACCAAGCTGAAGATGCAAAGATTGAGAAATCCCAGAGTCAACTATGGTGAGGTATGGTAGCCAAGGAATCTCATGGCAGTGTCACCATGGAAATAGACTGAACGGTTTGAAATGAAGACTGCTTGCCATATTCTTAGGTAGTAAATATCTTTTGAATTTGAGAAAGTGTTGGGACAGAAAATACATTATGTAACTGAGTGGGCTATTCAGAAGCCCTGAGATCATTTCTTGCACTTTGTTTTTTAATGTTTACTTTAGAGAGCTAGGAATGTAAATGCTTTCAGTTAGAAAACCTTTATTTATCTTTGGAAATTGGACAAGAAATGCATCTATCTTGGAAACTTTGCAGATTATTTGATGTTGGGCAAAATATATAGTTATTTCTTTTGGTAAATTTGTATTAGTAATTGAAAATGAGATGTCAAGAAAAGCCTATACTACTTCCTTAAGTTTAGTTTATCCATCTTTAAAAGAAAATTCAATACAGCCATTTGTGCTGGATTAATGGATTTCTTTTAGAGCATAAAATTTGTACTGTTGATGACCAACAAATACAAAATACAGTAACTAGAATTAACTGCACAGCAATATAGCTGATTATGTTCAGTAGTGTAGTTCCAGATTGTATCCAAAAGGAATTGGGAAAACAAGTATGCTTTACCTTAAACTTTCTAAATTTAAACTATAATTTTAAACATAAAGGATTCATAGTATTATTAGCTTTTTGAGCAGACTTACTTTGAATCTAGTTTTCAGTCAAAACAACTGCAGTGACCTTAAATGCATGAACAGAATGATCACTGATGGACTGAAACCAACATATTACAAAAATATTTGCCACATATTTCCCAGCTACAGTTTCTCAGAATTATGTGAACTGTTAAATCTTTGCATACCTCTTTGACCTCCCTGTCCATTTCTCTCTGCTTCACCAAGGTGTTAAGCATGACTGTCACAACTTAGGTTTTCTGTTAAACCTAAAGTATGATATTATTTGATATTTATCTTATATTTGTAACCTGAATATTACCACCTAAATGTAATGCTCACACGTTGATTCCTACATTGAAATATTTTTTGTTAGGAATTTGTCGTGTTGAGCAACATTTTAATATGGAAAGTTCCATTAATCATATGAATTTTGACAAGTTTCAGAGAGGTCAGTAAATAAAATATTATGTGACAAAAAAAAAAAAAAAAGAATTGAGAGGCCAGGCCAGGATAGTGGGTGGGTTACAGATATGGATACTGAAGTCCCAGGGTAATGGCAGGACTTGGGTTTGAAAGGAAGACTTCAAGCCATGTGCCAAAGTCTTCAATCATCTACAGAATTCATTCAAAGGCCAGTAAAAATAGGAGTAAAGTGGGGGAGAGGAGGTTTTGTCAAATAGTGTGGACCTCCAGTAAGCAAAGCAAAGAAAGTTTTTGGAGTAAGAAGTAAAGGAAACATCAGTTCAATTCTACTCCTGGCCTTGAGAAACAATCTGAGAAAAGAGTCACCACTTCTGGGGAGCAGAGAAAATGCCTTACGTAAGGAGCCAGATTTAAGGAAAGTAAGGAAGTGGAACAAAAGCTCAGAGCCACAGGTAAAGAAAGATCTTAGGAAACTGACCAATCGCTTACATCAATTCCAGATGTCACACAGTGAAAGGCTTTGAGAGATGGGGGAGAACTGAGGACTGGGTCAGAAAAAGAAAATTCTGAGGGTTAGAAGCATGAAGCCTGCATGGCTGGGAGGAAGGGTGGACTTACACTTTGAGAATTGATTGCAGATAAGAGAATACGATGGGATGGTCCATTTAAGGAGGGTGGGTGTGTACTGATGAGACCTGACTGATTTGGCAGGGTGACGGCTATCCTAGAGCTCGACTCTACCTCCCCAGACTTTCTTCCTCAGTCCCATGCTCCTAACTGCTGCCACTGCTGCCAGCCTCCTCAGTGTCCCATCAACCCATTTCTGCCATGTGCCATTGCTCATTCTGGTTCCCTACATTACCTCTAGGCTAGGGGTCAGCACACTATGACCTAACACGGAGCCAATATTTTGGCAAAGCTGAAATACTTACTCTCTGGCTTTTACTCAAAAAGCTGGATGACCCCTCATCTAAGACATCAAATCCTACATGTCCAGGTCTACAATGCAATTTTTTTATTCAATTAACCCAGTAATTCAGGTCTTTGAAATAGTTGCAAGAGTATTATTCAACAGAAGCAAAGAGTTATACCCAAGAAGTGTTTTTAAGTCACTATTTCTAATATCAAAATGACAAAGAATTATCCAGCAGCAGAGGAGCAGTCCTAGCCCTCTCTGTGAAGCCTCTCCCTACTATCCCAGTTCTCCAGCTCTGGAGCAGCTACTCTCTGTGACTAGCACTTAACTGTAATTCTCCTTTTAGAAAAAGCACTTACTATGTTTTTCTGTGTGTTCATTACAGAATATTGGGAAAATATAGAAAAGTATAAAGAAGAAAACTTAAACTATGCATCCTTCCCCCAAACATGAAAAACTGCTACTGACATTTTGTTGAATATATTTTCTGTCTTTGTTCTATGCATTTATAAATACAAAGTAAACACAATAATTATTACAAAATAGTGATCATACAGATATTTCCTTGTATTGATATACATGAATACTTATCAATTCTCTCCTACTGGGAATCTAAGAAATTTCCAGCTTTTCACTCCTGTAAATAATAATTCATCATACAAATTCTCTGATTATTTCCTAAGAAAGGTAAACCCATCTTGTTTTTCTTTTCCCTGATCAACTCAGTGTGTGGTGGTCTAATCTCTCAATCCATTATCAGCTGCTAGAGGTCAGGTTATGAAATCTATTACTAGATAAGCCAAAAAATCTATAGTTACTATCATCAGAGGAGTTCCATGGCAATTTTACAATGCTACTTTTCTCTAACTGTAAATTAGAATCTGATAATACATTTGAGATGATAAATATTGTACTTACAACACTAAAGAGAAAAATTGGTTCACATTTGTCTCTAAATGACTGCAAAGTCACAACGCTGTCGGCTTCTGCCTGAAAAAAACAATTTCAAAGAATAATAAGTGAAACTATGTCCAAGTCATTAGATACACTATGTACAAAAAGCACAGAGATACATATATTTTATATTTTTACGTTTACTACAACATTCTCTTAGTAAGTCATGTTTTAAGGCTCAAATTGCGTACCCTGGCAAGTCAGGCCTGCGTCATTTGGCTGAAACCTGATGTCTGACTGTTCACCTATAAAGGTGAACCCAACCTGCAGCTGAACTCATCTCCTCGTGGTTTGCTAGACACCACGCAGGCTTTCCTCACTCCTTACCTGCTTCTTTTCCAACCCAGCTCAAGTGTCCTTTCTCTAAGAAGTCATCTTTCTTCCTTCTGTTGCCAATCACCTCCACTCCAGACAGAACTTACTGCACCTCTCTCAGGTCACCTATGGCCCCTTTCAGTACTGTACGACTGTCACATGGGCCTATCTCATCGCCTTTGTTAGAAGGACACCCGTGCGCACAGATAGGTCATATTCACCTTTGCATGTCACCCTCCCCGGCATCAGTGATAGGGTTATACATAAAAAGGAGCTTACTAAATACTTCCAAACACTGGTTGGTCAAATCTCAAAGTCTTTAATTTTTATGTTTGTAATTTTCTTAGAGTTTTCTCACAAATTTCAAGTTGTCCTAAATTGATTTTTAAAAACAAACAAACAAACAAAAACTGTGTATTAAATAATGTGTTCCTCCATATTAACAGAGCATCCCTTGGGCCAGCTGTCAGGAGGAGGTCATTGGTAGGGGCTTCTATAAGAGCTGTTTTTCGCAACCTAAGGCAACTGTTTTCAAACTGGGATTTCTGCAAGTTCCTCAATCACTGCCAAGGATGGTAAGGGGAAAGGGCCCCTCAGTCCGATGTTATAATTTTTTTTTTAAAGCATATTGAAGTTGAGATCATTTCCTTCTTTCTTTCCTTCCTTCCTTCCTTTTTTCCTTCCTTCCTTCCTTCCTTCCTTCCTTCCTTCCTTCCTTCCTTCCTTCCTTCCTTCGAAGATTGTAAAGCTTTCAGAAAAGAAAAAAGGAAGGGGCTGAAAGAAACAAATCTATAATATTAATGGACAGAAGTCAAAGATTAAATTTAAAAGTAGTCTAGGTATCATCATTACAATGCCTATATCATAATAAAGTACTAACAAGTAAAACGTTTAATAATATAAAAGAACTGCAATAAATTATATTTACTGAATTTTTATACGTATAGTTTCAATGTTAGCACAGGTCTTCAAGTCTTTCAAAAGAGCACATAACAGGAAAACTTTTATACTGACCATTCAGCTTAGGATGATTTAAATAGGTAATCAATCTTACAGGTTTTAATTTTGGATTTAAATTTACAAGTTCAGAAAGGGTCCCTTTCCTAAGCTAACTGCAGAAAGCAAAATAGCCAGTAGAGGGCCCGCACCCGTTGCTCACAATGAAGGGTTGGAAACTATACATAGTATAAACGTTCTTCCCATTTATAAATAAGTCATATCATAAAAACAGTATCTGTCTATGTGAATGTACTATTGTTGGGGGCATTCAAACATAGCAGAAGAGAAACCATTCAGAGACAACACACAAATTTTTTTGTTAAATTCAACAGATGCTAGTTATTATAGATTGGACATATTTTGGAAAGAATACTAATACATCCCAGTGGGATAGACACAGTCGTGGACCTGATACCTCATGAAGTAGGCTGAGGAATTTTGTGTGGCGCAGGTAGTGCTGGGAGGACACAGACAGAGGCCTCTGGGTTTGGGGAGGAAGCACTGTTGAGACCCTATCCTCACACAGCTCTGCACGGTGCTGAGATAGGAGCCCAACAGTTATGTAGTCTGTTCCCTTCCATACCCACTTGTCAGCCTCCACCACCTGCCCACTCCACACATACCCCACGTTGGTTCCTACTCAGGCCCTGTAAACAAGGAGAAATATGATGACTCTAGACCACCTGGAAACACAGCATCAAGTTACACTTTCTCATCACCTAAGGACTTCTTGCTTTGGCTTCCTCTGCTCAAGTTCCCCTCCAGCTAGCCTGACAGGTGAGCAGGGGGTCTGCCTTGTTGTCAGTCTCTCCCGATTGACCCTCAATTTCCTTTTAGACACTGGAGTTTCCTCATGACCACTAGCCCATGAACTTGCACTCCTACCACGTCCAGACGGCCACTAGGGTTCATAAGAATTTTCTGATGATCCTTGATTGTCTGTGATCCATTTGCCAGCTGTTAGATCCTTTTGATGTCCTTTAACTTCTTACACCTACCCATTGTCTATTGCATGTGGCAATCCCCTTTAAGCCCCATTCTCTGTCCTCTGAAATTAGGTTAACAATTGTGGATAGCCATTTACTCTCTGTCTCTTTTTTAAAAAAACTTTTTTCTTTGTTGGTTCTTTAGTTTTTGGGTATTTTTTTCTTTACCACCTACTCTCTTGAAGAGAAAAAATAATAAGAGGTAAGTTTCTAAGCTTTAGACTACTTATTTGTAACGTTGAACTAAGGAAAAGAAGTCCTGTAAACAATGTGTCTGTGGAAAAGGATGGACAGTCAAACACAAGTTAAGGTCACTAAGCAATTTCATCCCAAGGTCTGGGTTGGAAGGCATCCTGGAAGGCCTGAGAGCGTGCAGTAGCTTGAGGCTTCATATTTGCATCACGTGTTCTGCATGTTAGGGGTAAGGAGTAAAGATATGTAATCACTTATCTGCTTCTGCATCTTAGGTCTAGCTGGTTTGGACATGTTTCTGTCCAATCAAAACAAAATGTGAGCCACACTTATACTTTTAAATTTTATAATAACCACATTTAAAAATGAAAACAAAGTAACAGGTGAAAATAATGTAATAATATATTTTCCTTAATTCAGTATATCCAAAATATGATCATTTCAACATGTGATTAATGAAAACATTATTAAGATAGTTCACTTTTTTTCATACTAAGCCTTCAAAATCCAGTATGCATTTTATACTTAGAGTACATCTCAATTTGTGGGCTAAATTTTAATCATAAATAATTGATCTCTAATTTGAGTTCATAATATTTACAGTAAAAAAAGTAGATTCACATACCCAAGTTTTCTCAAACAACTTTAGAAAATTTATAATAACTGAATTGAGAATCAGTTTTTAAATTTAAATTAATTAAAAATCAAAATTCAGTTCCTCAGTCATACCAGCCACATTTCAGTGCTCAAAAACTACTTGTACCTAGCGGCCACCATATTGGATAACAAAGCTCTAACTAGTTGACAGCTTAATGCAGAAAAATTGAATAAACAATACAGTGGGGTCCAATGAGCTTGGCTGTAACATTTTAATCCCTGTCACATTTGCATGGCAAATAAGTGAGGGAAATCACTACCACTGGAAAACTGGGTAAATGTCCAGAGTCTTTCTCAATGCTCACCAGTAAACAGTACTTGCAGCCCTTATTCTAAGAGACACACACTGACTATATTGTCAGGTGAAAAGAAATGTGTCAATAGATTCTATTTTTATACTTTTCTAACATTCACAACCATGGTCGCTCAACTCAACGTAATAGGAATGGGATAAAAATCACAATCATTCTCAGACCAGGTAAAACTAAATATGTAGTAAAACTACCAAGTAAATATTGTCCATTTAGAAGAGTTGACAGGTTGTTTAAATTAAAACCATCCTTAAAGAGAATACTTCAACACTTAAAGCAACAGTTTAATAGAAATGAAATCCTTACTACAACAAAATGCAGAATTTCGTCTTCGTTCAGCTCATTTTTCAATTTTCTGAATAAAGTTTGCATGGCTTTGCATGGTCCACACCAGGCTTGGTAAACATCGATCACTAGAAGAAGATATTGTGAAAGAGCAGTGTCAAAGGTTCTAGAATAGCAGCTTGACCCAGTGCTGGGGCAGGGACAAGGGCAAAGATATAGCAGGGTATTACGCTAGAAGTGGGGAGCTGTGCTCTGCTTTGGGGTGCTATGAAGTGTCCTGGGCCAAACTGCAGCTGGCTGGACAACAGGGGAGCCCCAGTACCTGTTAGGCCTTTGTTCTGCAACATCTCATCCCACAGGCTTTGGTTATTGATGACTGCCTGAAAAAGGAAGGTGCTGTAAAAGCTGTTCAAATGCCAATGCACCATGTAAAGAACTGTTGCTATGTCATGCCCACCTGTAACTGGATTTCTCGCTTTTTGCCTGCCATTTATCCACTATCACATGAAAAAGGGAAGAAAAATAGAAAACATTTCAGAGGAAATTTTAATAATGTTTTTCTGTTTATGCATTCAAGCAGCATCTTACTGTACCGTAGAAATGTTCCTTCAGCAGTACTGGATTATGCACTGTGCCCTATACTGGAGAGGCACCAATGTCACCAAAGGGACTCTTCATGCGGGGCTTGGCTAAGGGCTTACAGCCAAACTTCTTACTCTCCCAAGAATCCTGAAGCAAGGTAAGAATGTTAGGAGTTACACTTTCTTAAAAATAGTTGTGATTGTTTTCTGGAGTATTGTGGAGTGTGCTATTTGCATCGCACACGTTAACTGCCTATGAACATGCTCATGGATCTTTCTTGGGTCCCTCTCCAAGGAGATTTAATTTCTAGAACAAGGCCGCGAGTGTGTTCTGTAGCACATCATAAATTTTCCACAGGTGTTAAATCAGTGAGGACCAAATGCCCTATTCCACGGCCTCAGGGACGTTGAAAGTGTGGTCTGCGTGTGTGACAGCAGACACTCCAGACACTCGTGTGAAACAAAGGGTGACTCCGAACAACCAGGCAAGCAAAGTGTGGGTTTTCCAACAAGCTACACAAAACAGAGACTCCTCTAAACTAGATTGGGATCTTTAAAGACTAGGAGAAAACAACTCCCCAGGATCTAAATCAGCCCTCCTGCCGAGGTCGATGGCCTTTATGTGTTGAGCTCCGCCAAGTCCGAATACCTGGGCACCCCGCAGGCAAGGCGGAGGGCGGCGGACTCCTGCTGCCCTTTCCGCCGGCGCAGGTCATGCTAGAGTACAGGGGATCCGGGCCGTTATGGCCACCGAACGGGGAGGAGCCAACGTGTCCTGCCCCCAGGCCCTCCCCACGTGGGGACCGCCCCTCCAGGCTCCCCGCCCCCAGCGCGCAGACCTGGCAGCTGTTACAACAGCGGTTACCAGAGCAGTCAGCTGGAAAACAGTCCCCTGTCCTGCCCCTACGCTGAAGGGGCAATGCAGGTCTGTTTCCCCTCCTCCTTCAGCTGTCTCCTCCCTGTCTCAGTCCCCCAAGCCGCAGGGGGAAACACTTAGGCTCGCCTAAGTGCGGATTTCATCAGCTCTCTCCCAGGCGGGACTCCTTCCAGGGCTCCTCATGATTTACAGTATGAAATGTACACCCCACAGATGAGAGCCGAAGGCTCTCGAAAGTCCCTCCAACTTCTGCATGCCCCTTCCTTCTTTCCTTCCTTCCTCCCTCCCTCCCTTCCTTCTTTCCTTCCTTCTTACTTTCTCCCCTTCCTCTCTTCCTCCCTCCCTCCCTTCTTTCCTTTCTTTCTTTCCTCCCTCCCTCCCTCCCTTCCCTCCAACCTTCCTTCCTTCTTTCTTCTCTTCCTTTCTTCTTTCCTTCCTCCCTCCCTCCTTCTCTTCCTTCCCTCCAACCTTCCTTCCTTCCGTCCTTCCTTCCTTCCTTCTTTCCTTCCTTCCTGTTTAGAAATAATTTTAGACTTAGAAAGAAGTTTCTGAAAATAGTACACAAGCTCTCCCATACACCCTTTCCCTTAACTTCCCTCAAGGTTAGCATCTTTCATAACCATAGTACAATTATCCTGGCAATCAGGAAGCTAGCACTGATACCATGCTTAACCACTCTATAGACCTCATACAGATCTTTTCAGTTTCCCGTGAATGTCCTTTTTTTGGTCCAGGATCCAATCCAGAGTCCCACATGGCATTTATGTAGTTTTCATGTCTCCCTAGTCTCCCCCCATCTGGACTTTATCTCTGTTTTTTACAACCTTGATGTGTATTTCTTTTGTATTTTATTATGTCATTTGTAGAGTTCATACCAGTGGCATTTTTTAAAGTAACTTTTAAAACACAAACTTTTCTTGGGGTATGAATTCTGTCCTTTATACTTAACATCCTTTTTAGCTTGCTCTACTTTCTTTCTTTTAGTCTTAAGATACCAGTTCACCCAATTTATTGAATCCACTGACTGTCCTTCCTGATGATTCTTGTTCTGTTGGTATTTGTAACTTTTGACTGTGAGCTAATCCTTAGCAGGGATTGCTTTTTGTGTGAGTCCCTGGAATAAGACTGTGGAAACATACCTGCATGGTGATGTCCTACATGCCTTTGCTTGGCCCCACTGTTATTAGGGTACCAGACAAGTTGTATGTTAACTTCTCAGCTTAGATTTCCTATTTTCAGTTAGACAGCTGAAAATCTAAATCCGTATCAAGAACAGCACCATTCTGGGACCTGAGTCACTCACCAATGACTTTTTGTCCACATAGACTTCCTACAGGTGGCAAGCATCTTTGCTCCTATCACTAAGTCAGTTGAGGGGGTGTAGGGACAATAAAGTTTGTCAGGCTTCCCCCCCAGCCATCTGGTGGCCCTGACCGGCGACTCGCCACTCCAATAAGATGGAATGTTGCACAGGCACCGTCCATCCTGAAGATGTTACTGTAACTATTCTTATGTAAGCACCTTGGCTGTGAGCCACCTTTGTCTTGGCATGGTATAAAAAGGTCTGGCTATTTTATGACGCTGGCTGCTAAGACATGGGGGCGGCTACTGTGGGCTGCTGAGGAAGGGGGCTGATGAGGAATGAGGCTGCTGCCACTGGCTGTGGGTTGTAACCTGAGAATGTCCAGCTGTGTTCAGCAGTGAGAAACCCCTGGCTGTGTCCAGAAAGCCTGTGAATAAAACATGTCAACTTTGCCTTCAGCTCCATGTATCTTCTTCCAGCTGCTTAGAGTCCCCTTACCCCTGGGACTCTATCCACTCGGACAGGGGGAAATGTTTATAGTCCCATTTCAGAAATCAGATAAGCCATCTTTATTTCCAGCAGTATACAAGTAGTTGCAGCTAACTATAATATGGAAGTTTAATCCTTGATTCTCAACCCCATAGTGTGTGGACATATGCGGATGTCACAATCCCAACGCCACCTATGACGTCTTATTCTCCATTCTAATACTCCAATGAATCCTTTCTGCTTTAGTCATGCTCACACCTAGGACCTCAACTTCCTGTTTTGCTTTCCTTTTCTAGATAGTTATTTCTCTTAGTTTTCAGCTAAATTAAAAATTGCTGAAATAAAAATCTATGAGTTATTTTATTCGCTATTTCCACCTGTTTACACTAGACTGGGCATCTTTCTGCTGTAGCTTAGTCAAACATTTTGATTACAAATTAACCTGCTGACTTTTCATTTTAGCCATGCTTCCCCTGTGATCATTTCCCTCCCTATAACCACCCCACCCCTGAAAACCATCTGATAAACATCTGGGTAACCTAAAGTTTCTTTTGGGCTCATGTTGACAACATAGGTGCCACAGACTTTCCTCTTTAGGAGACTTTCTCAATGCCAACTATTGGGTTGAACCCGAGGGTCAATATACTGACAGCCTAAGTTTGGGGGAACAGCAGTTATAGGAAATATATGACATTCCTTTCAAAATACCAGGTGGCAAAGTATAGGCTTAATATGTGCCCTGCATAACGTCCTTGATAGGGTAAGCTCCTGTCAGAAATCCTCCTGCAGGTAATTCTGCTTATCTGTTTGGTCCACTCTGGGGATGGGGATCCTGTCTACAAAGGATCCTATAGTTGCTTCCTATATCCTAACCTATGTGCAGCAGCTGGAAATCTTTTTTAAACAAGACTTTTCTTGTTAACCCAAAATGATTGTGCAGGTACCTACAGGGAGAGTTTAGCAGGTGCCACAAATGTTCATGCACATGTTTCACACAAATTGTTCATATAATGAATGTTTTTGCTATTTAAGAGGAGACATCACTGATACAAAAAAAGTTTCAATCAATTCTCAAATGAGCAGAAACATTTACTAATAATCAAGACATCAAGGCAATAGGTGACATTAGGTTTTTTAAAATTATTACTACTGATTGCAAAAAGTTTGAATGTTGAGGTTTGAAACATAGTGAGGTCTGACAATTAACTTCACAAACTTGTTGCAATGATGTTGCTAACTTTTTTGATATCAGAGGGATTATTCATTATGAATTTGTACCAACTGGACAAACAGTTAACCAAGTTTACTATTTGGAAGTGCTGAAAAGGCTGCATGAAAAAGTTAGACGACCTGAACTTTTTGCCAGCAATTCATGGCTCTTACATCACAACAATGTACTAGCTCACATGGCACTGTCTGTGAGGGAGTTTTCAGCCAGTAAACAAATAACTGCATTGGAACACCCTCCCTGCTCACCTTATCTGGCCCCCAGTGACTTCTTTCTTTACCTGAAGATAAAGGAAATATTGAAAAGAAGACATTTTGATGACATTCAGGACATCAAGGGTAATACGACAGTGCTGATGGTGTGGGGACAGAGCCCCAGAGAGCAGTTTCCAGGCTCTCGGCCTCACATAGAAAGGTGCTGGCTCAGGTAGTAAAATGGCTATCGACTGTGATTGGATGACCATCAGCTGTGGCTAGTTGGCCGTCAGCTGTAACCAGTGAGCCATTGGCCACTAATATAACTGCCGTGGCTACTCTAGCAAAAAAAAATGGGGGGCTAGTAAGAAGATGGTGGCTGAGCCTGCAAGCGGCGCAGTGAGGGTTGAGAATTGTGTGGCTCCTGTTTCCTGTTTCTCCAACCCAGCTGCCAGCGAGAGGATAGTGGTATGACTCCCCTACCTATGGCTCCGTGGGTGTTCCTTTTTGGCCTCACCATGTCCTGCGTTCTTATGTAGGGAGTGGGAGCAGAGACCCCACCGGACGCCCCGCATGACACATGGCGTAGTCGGCAGGATCTCCTGCATGACACATGGCGCAACGAGCAGGGTCTCCTGCATGACAGATGGTCAATCCAGAAAACGAGTTCCAAAATTGCTTTGAAGAATGGACTAGACACTGGCATCAGTGCATAGTTTCCCAAAAGGAGTACTTCAAAGGTGACCATAGTGATATTCAGCAATGAGGTATGTAGCACTTTTTCTAGGATGAGTTTGCGAACTTAATTGTCAGACCATGTACAACAACAAGAACATACTGATAACCCATACTAAGTGGCAATGGAATGACGTCCAGCTTAAATGCACTATGGTAGATGAAGGAATGCGAAAACTAAAAATGGAGTTTACCAGGGAACTGGAAAGAACCAAGAAGGCATCTTGGGTTTCCGACAGCTCCAACTATTCATTCAATTTACAGCTGTTGTTTAGCCACACAATATACCCTAGAAATTTATCATCACTTATTTGACAGTGTTTCCCATGCAATTTAACATACCAAATACTCCTAATCAGTTTAATCTCTTTTATAAGGAGAAAGACTCTTTGCAATATTCCAAGGGCACTTTTTGGAAATTCTGAAAGTTATTTCAGGTTACAAAATACTATTTAAAATTTGGATTTTGGAAAGTTTGTCAAATCAAAAGGTTTAGATCACAGATAATTATGAAACAATACTTCATTATCATCCATTTAACCAAAGAGAGAATAGATTTCAAAGACAAATACAGAAAGTCACGTAATTGTTAGTGAAATTTTAGCTCTTACTCTTGAGACTGTTACCATAGGCAGAAAGAATAGGGCCACAGGGAAGGAGAGGAGAGGAAAGGAAGGAGGAAGTGCTGGAAAACAAAGGAGGGAGAAGATGAAATCATTCTTTAAAAAAGGTGCAGCTACCAGACAGGCCAGAACTAGATTTTGGTGACTCCGGACGCCATCTTGCCTCTCAAGGGGAACTTCAGCTAACTGTTATAGATTATAATACTATTAGCATTATGGGCAGGAAAAAAATCTCCACGCCTTGTGTCACCATCACAGTTTTGACACGGGCCAAATAAGGACAAGGGAATCCCACTTCCTGATGGGAAGGAGTAGTCAGTAAGGATCCACCTGGGGAATGCCCATAATGCCACCCCTGAATCTTGAATATGCCCTCATTCTAATAATATGCTAAGCCTCTTTGTTTTTGGGGGTTGTTGTTTTTCCCTTAGCCTGCCCACTTCCACTGTTTTGGGAATGTGCTCTCTTCCTGTCTTTCAATAAGTCCTCTACTTTCATGGCTTTGTTTGCTTGGCTTATTTGGTGTGTCCTTGAATTCCTTCCTGGGGCGATACAAGAACCCATTTTTCAGCAACAAGAAGATTCAGTTTTCTTAAGTAATCAAGGGCTAATTAAGACAACTAAAACATACAAAATTATTTTTGATAAAACACAGAATCCTTGTTTTCTAGTCAGAAAACTTGCACAATGTCTTATCAGAAGCACACTACCAGTACAAGAAAACTTTGTCCTTTTAAAAGAGAGGTAGAGAACCAAACTCTCAATTTTGCATCAGCTTACTTTTGATATTTAAAGTCATTTATTTAAATCTTATTTAGCTTGACAAGACATAAAATTTCCTTTCTCAAGATTCCTTTTCATAAACCTTCTACAACTTTTTTACAATTCAGATTTTGTCCTATTTGTCCTTTTTCACTTTGCCTCACTTTAGGGAACAATTACGTTCTTTTACTTCAACAAAATGTATTTCCATTCCATTCCTTATACTTTTTTTTGTTTGTTTGTTACTGAAAACTTGCATGTTAATCAGAATTCTTAACCCTTGGAAACCTTAACTTCTAGTTAAAACTGAAAGATAAGCAATAAGTACTCTTTTAGGTTGGCAATTTATGACTTCATTTATTAACCTCTAGAAACATACATTCTTTTACTGGCAAATATACATCATAATTTTTGGAAACATATGCTTCCTCAATAAAGTACAACCAATAATTATTTAAATATCCAAATTTATCTTTTAGTTTGTCTGAAATCAGAAACCAAAAGTAGGCAAATTTAGACTTATTTAGCAATTAATGTTTCAGTATTTTATCTTATTTGGAAATTGTATTGGCATAGAATTAACCCCTGGTGATTCGCAGAACATGAAACCATTCACAAGACTACAAAGTGGGAGAGCAAGTAAAGGTTTATTGAAAGTTTGGCAGATGGGTGGTGAACACACAATGGGATTTATAGATGATGTAATACAGAATTGTACACCTGAAATCTATGTAATTTTACTAACAATTGTCACCCCAATAAATTAAAAAAAAAAAAAAAAGACAGTTTGGCAGAGAAAAATACAGAATTCTATTTGGAAGAAAAATACTGGCAAAGGGAGTTTAGCAAGGTCAAAGCCAGATAGGGACAGCTGTGGCGGGTTTCTGTTCAGCTCAAGTTATATATTTTTCTAAGCAGGATGTAGGGTGATTGTCAGCTTGTAGGCGGGCTGCCGTTACAATTGTCTTCTCCTGGGAACTGTCCTGTTCCCATCTGTGATGGATGTCAGCTTGCAGGGGGTTGCTGTTGTCATTGGGAACTGTTCTGTTCCCACCTATGATGGATGTAAGGTGCTTGTCAGCTTCAGGTGCAGTGCTAGCCTGAGGATTCAGAGCCAAGTGGTTAATTTTTAAGCTTCTTCTGACTAGCTCACAAGCTCACTCCTGTTAACTCTTTACTTGTCTCATCAGAAATGATCTAGATAGTCAATAATTTTCATCATTAACTTTGTAAAACTCTAAGTTTTCAAGTTACCAAAAGATTTAAGGAAACCATTTTAAGTATATATAACATAATTATTGCTAAAAAGTTACATCTAAATGTCTATTTTACTTGTATCTATTTAGTTTATTAATGCTTAACAATTATGTTTAGGTCACTCAGGTAAACTCCATGACACATCAAAGTCAATTATTATCCCAAGCTATTTTGCTTGCTGACAAATTTTGTGACAGAGATAACATGAACTTATTTTTGTAAACCAAATAAAATAAAAATATTTTAATACTGACAACTTTAAAAACATGTCTGTTTTAATTAAACCAAAAAACTTAAACTAGCTCTATTTCTGAATATTTTTCCTAAATCACATGAACCTGAAACATATTTGGGTTAGTTTCTATATTTTTCAGAATTTCAGAATACCCAATCCTTAATTAATATAAGTGCTTGTTTGTTTTTAAAGCAATTAAATGAAGATATTTTACAAATTAGTAATATCATCCATAGGTAGAAAAATACCATATGTCTATAACACATATACACACATGAACATACAAACAGATAGAGAGACATTATGGCTTTCATAAAAGAAGTGGAGTACATTCAAATGACCTTCCTCCCAAAGACACCCTTTTTTTCTTTTGATAAGAATTACCTTCCTGCACTTTTTGAGTTCTCCGTCGGATCTTATCAGAAACGGGAAGCTTATAACCCATCAAAGGACTCTCTGCTCATCACGCAGAACAGCGAAGAGACTCGCGCAGGGATTTCTTGCAGGTGGGGAAAAATTGGGCGAGCAGGGGAAGAAGGAAGGGAGCAGAGCGGAGACGCGCCGCACCTGCGGCGGCGGTGGGGACGCGGGTTGGAATCGCGGTCCACACCTGTGGCGGTAGAAATTCGGCCCCCAACCTTGGGTTGTGGAAATCTGCTCCGCACCTGTGCCTGTGAAATTCCAGCCCACACCCACGGCTACAGATACGCAGGTTATCCCAGGACGGAGGAGAGCCCGGAAGCCAGGAGGTGGGCGTTTTGCCCTGCGTCCCACAGCGGACCTCTCCCGCTGCAGGGGCAGCGTATCCAGCATTAACTTCAGCTAATAACCTCAGTTGGTCCTTGGGCCGGACAAGGAACACAGACTCCGTGCCTGGGCACCTTCCCCCGCTTTTCCGACCCTACCCCCGCCTTTCTAGAGACTTGATCTAGCCCCTGCACTAAGGAGCAGCGGCAGATTACAGAGGCGCCTTGGAGCCCCGGCTCCGGGAAGACAGGCGGGCCCAGGGAGGAGGCTAGGAGCTGGGAATCTTCCGCCCCCAGCCACCACCTTTTCTGGCCTGCGGGAAGAGTGTTAAGACAGCGGGGCTGGGAAAGAGAAGACCCCTCCTTCCATCCCCAGCCCCCACCCTTTCTAGCCAGCCTAGAGCGGGGCAAACACATCCCCAGCTGCAGAGACGCAGGGGTTCCCAGGACAAAAGAGAGAACACAAAAGCCAGGTGGCGGACTCTACTTTGCGTCCCACAGCAGACCTCTCCGCCCCCCGCAGAGGGAGGATATCTAGCATTTGAGGCTATTAAACTCCATACCTGGGCCCCTCCCCCCGCTCTTCCAATCCTACCCCCACCCTTCCAGAGACTTGAACTGGCTCCTGAGCTGAAGAGCAGTGTCAGATTACAGAGGAGCCTTGGGGTTTGGGCTAAGGGAAGACTGGCCGCTGGCTCTAGCCCAGGGAAGAGGCTGAGAAGAGTGTGGTTTGCCCTGGACTAGGAGACAGAAGACTCATCCACCCCCAGATACCACCGTTTCTGGCCTGTGGGTGGGGTGTGACACAGCTGGGCTGGGAAAGAGAAGACCCCTCTTTCCATCCCCAGCCCCCACCCTTTCTGGCCTGCCTAGGGCGGGGCAATTACATCGGCGGAGGCACTCCCAGGGATCAGCAGTAAGTGGCAGATACAGCACTCAGCTTTCAGCAGCTGAGGAATTCCCTGCTGGCCACACACACACACAGGGAAGAGGTGCCCTAACACTCAGGAGAGCTGGACACAGGGCTGGTGGTGCTATTCTCGGTGTGCATATGTGCCGGCAAGGGCAGAAACTGCACTGACTTTGTAAAACCTACTGTCCAGACCCCTCAGCCCCACGCATCTAAAGCTGCAGCCTCAGAGTCACTCTGGGCATCAGGTGACCGGCTCTACCTGCACAATACGCAGGGGATTACTTGGTGGGCTTAAGCCACAACTGGCGCTGTCTTTTTTTTTTTTTTGTTCTGTTTTGATTTGTCTTTATATTTTTGACATCTTTGCCTGTGTCGAGTGAGGACTCTGTACTACAGCAGAGAACAACCTGGAGATTACTTGGTGGGCTTAAGCCACAACTGGCGCTGTTTTTTTTTTGTTCTGTGTTGATTTGTCTTTATATTTTTGACATCTTTGCCTGTGTCGAGTGAGGACTCTGTACTACAGCAGAGAACAACCTGGAGATTACTTGGTGGGCTTAAGCCACAACTGGCGCTGTGTTTTTTTGTTTTGTTTGTTTGTTTGTTTTTTTGTTTGTTTGTTTGTTTGTTTTTGTTCTGTTTTGATTTGTCTTTATATTTTTGACATCTTTGCCTGTGTCGAGTGGGGACTCTGTGCTATAGCAGAGAACAACCTGGAGATTATTTGGTGGGCTTAAGCCACAACTGGCGCTGTCTTTTTTTTGTTCTGTGTTGATTTGTCTTTATATTTTTGACATCTTTGCCTGTGTCTAGTGAGGACTCTGTGCTACAGCAGAGAACAACCTGGAGATTACTTGGTGGGCTTAAGCCACAACTGGCGCTGTGTTTTTTTGTTTTTTTGTTTGTTGTTTGTTTGTTTGTTTTTTGTTTGTTTGTTTTTGTTCTGTTTTGATTTGTCTTTATATTTTTGACATCTTTGCCTGTGTCGAGTGGGGACTCTGTGCTATAGCAGAGAACAACCTGGAGATTACTTGGTGGGCTTAAGCCACAACTGGCGCTGTGGTTTTTGTTTGTTTGTTTGTTTGTTTTTTGTTTGTTTGTTTGTTTTTGTTTGTTTGTTTTTGTTCTGTTTTGATTTGTCTTTATATTTCTGACATCTTTGCCTGTGTCAAGTGGGGACTCTGTGCTATAGCAGAGAACAACCTGGAGATTACTTGGTGGGCTTAAGCTACAACTGGCGCTATTTTTTTTTGTTTTGTTTGTTTGTTTTTGTTCTGTTTTGATTTGTCTTTATATTTCTGACATCTTTGCTTGTGTCGAGTGGGGGTTGTCGATTGTTTTTTTACATGTGAATGTATTTGACTTTTTCCTTGTTGTTATTGTTGTGCTTGGTGATTTGCTTTGTTCTGTAATTGCCCTACCAGTGCCCAGCTTAAGAGGCACAAGATTCAACATACCCAGCGGCCAACTCCAGACCAAGACAGAGTACTACCGGGTTTGACCTACAAGTGACACACTCAGAGGGGATTCTTTACAGGCACATAGAGGCCAAAGGGCAAACCACATCTAAGCGGTCAACCCTCACGCAGCAGAATACCCTGCGTGGGCAAAGCCAAGTCTCACAACTAGTCAGCCTAGGAGCTAACTCCACCTACGCACAAGTGAAAAGCAATTAAGGATCTTCTTTAACAGGACAATATACACAACACAAGAGTCACTTTTAGAGCACATGCAGGGGAGAAGAACGAAGTAGTGCAAGTCAAATATAAAGGACATTTATCATATACTAATCCAGCAAGAACTAAGAACTCCAGGGCATCTACCTAATACATCAAAGCAAACACAGAGAGTCAGCCAGAATGAGGAAACAAAGAAACATATTCCAAATAAAAGAACAGAAGAAACCTTCAGAAATGGAACTAAATGAAGCAGAGGTAACCAAACTGTCAGAGACAGAGTTCAGAATACTGATGATAAGAATGTTTAAGGAACTTAGAGAGGACATCAAGAAGGATGTAGAAATCATAACGAACAACCAGTTAGAACTAAAGAACACAGTTACCGAAATAAAGAACTCACTTGAAGGAATTAACAGCAGGTTAGATGAAGCAGAGGATCGAATCAGCGACTTAGAAGACAAGTTAGCAGAGATCACCCAAACAGAACAACAGAAAGAAAAAAGAATAAAAAGCAATGAAGATGGTTTAAGAGACCTATGGGATAACATCAAGCGCAACAACATGCGCATCATAGGAATACCAGAAGGTGAAGAGAAGAAACAAGGGATTGAGAACATATTTGAAGTAATAATGTCTGAAAATTTCCCTAACCTGATGAAGGAAACCAACATACAAGTCCAGGAAGTGCAGAGAGTTCCAATCAGGATAAACCCGAACAGGTCCACTCCAAGACACATTATAGTTAAAATGGCAAAGATTAAAGACAAAGAGAGAATCCTAAAAGCAGCAAGAGAAAGACAGAGGGTTACA
Source organism: Rhinolophus sinicus (assembly GCF_057876585.1). NCBI lineage: Eukaryota > Metazoa > Chordata > Mammalia > Chiroptera > Rhinolophidae > Rhinolophus > Rhinolophus sinicus. Next base: position 51,649,380 of record NC_142504.1, on the reverse strand, counting down.
TACAAGGGAACTCCCATAAGACTATCAAATGACTTTTCTGCAGAAACATTGAAGGCCAGGAGGGAGTGGCAGGAGATACTCAAAGTGATGGAAAACAAAGGCCTACAACCTAGGTTGCTTTATCCAGCAAGGCTATCATTTAAAATTGACGGGGAGATAAAGAGCTTCCCAGAAAAGAATAAGCTAAAGGAATTCATTACCACCAGGCCAGCATTGCAAGAAATACTAAAAGGACTTCTGTAAATAGAAGAAAGACGAAAACAATCTATCCACAAATTTAAAAATGGCAATAACTATGTACTTATCAATAATCACTTTAAATGTAAATGGTTTAAATGCTCCAATCAAGAGACATAGGGTGGCTGAATGGATAAGAAAGCAAGACCCTTGTATATGCTGTATACAAGAGACTCACCTCAGATCAAAAGACACACACAGGCTAAAAGTGAAGGGTTGGAGTAAGATATTCCATGCAAATGGAAATGAGAAAAAAGCTGGAGTTGCAATACTTATCTCTGACAAAATAGACTTTAAAATGAAGAAAATATTAAAAGACAAAGATGGACACTATATAATAATAAAGGGATCAATTCGACAAGAGGATATAACCCTAGTAAACATCTATGCACCCAACATAGGAGCACCTAAATATATGAAACAGATATTGACTGACATAAAGATGGAGATCAACAGTAACACTATCATAGTAGGGGACTTCAACACACCTCTGACAACAAGGGACAGGTCTTCCAGACAGAAAATCAATACGGAAACAACAGCCTTAAATGACACATTGGACCACTTGGATTTAACCGATATTTTCAGAGCATTCCACCCCAATGCTGCAGAATACACGTTCTTCTCAAGCGCACATGGAACATTCTCCAAGATAGACCATATGTTAGGCCACAAAGCAAGTCTGGATAAATTTAAGAAAATTGAAATCATACCAATTGTCTTCTCTGACCACAGTGCTATGAAATTAGAAATGAACTACAGGAAAAAGACTGGAAGACACACAAATTCATGGAGGCTGAATAATATGTTACTAAATAATGAATGGGTCAAACAGGAGATCAAGGAAGAAATCAAAAGATATCTCGAGACAAACAAAAATGAAAATACAACGACCCAAAATCTATGGGATGCCGCGAAAGCAGTCCTAAGAGGGAAGTTCATAGCACTGCAGGCCTACCTAAAGAAACAAGAAGCATCACTAATCAACAGTTTATCTTCACACTTAAGGGATCTGGAAAAAGAACAACAAAATAAGCCCAAAGGGAGTACAAGGAAGGAGATAATAAAGATCAGAGCAGAAATAAATGAAATAGAAACCAGAAAAACAATACAAAAGATCAATGAATCCAAGAGTTGGTTCTTAGAGAAGATAAACAAAATTGACAAACCTTTAGCCAGACTCATTAAAAAAAAGAGAGAGAGGACCCAAATTAATAAAATCAGTAATGAAAGAGGAGAAGTGACAACAGACACCGCAGAGATACAAAAAATCCTAAGAAATTACTATGAGCAACTGTATGCCAACAAATTTGACAACCTGGAAGAAATGGACAATTTCCTAGATGCATGCAACCTCCCAAGGCTAACTCAAGAGGAGACAGAAAACCTGAATAGACTGATTACCACCAAGGAAATTGAATCAGTAATAAACAATCTCCCAACAAACAAAAGCCCTGGACCAGATGGCTTTACAGGTGAATTTTACAGAACGTTCAAAAAAGAATTGTCACCTATTCTCCTCAAACTCTTCCAAAAAATCCAGAGGGAGGGAAGACTCCCAAACACTTTTTACGAAGCCACTATCACCCTGATCCCAAAATCAGACAAAGACACCACAAAAAAAGAAAACTACAGGCCGATTTCGCTAATGAACATAGATGCAAAAATCCTCAACAAAATACTAGCAAACAGAATTCAGCAATATATTAAAAAGATTATACACCATGATCAAGTGGGATTCATCCCTGGTATGCAAGGGTGGTTCAACATCCACAAATCAATTAATGTGATACACCACATTAACAAAATGAAAAGTAAAAATCATATGATCATATCAATTGACGCAGAAAAAGCATTTGATAAAATTCAGCAGCCATTCATGATAAAAACCCTTAAGAAAGTGGGAATAGAGGGATCATATCTCAACATAATAAAGGCCATATATGATAGACCCACAGCTAACATCATACTCAATGGGGAAAAACTAAAACCATTCCCCTTAAAATCAGGAACAAGGCAAGGCTGCCCACTTTCTCCACTTCTATTCAACATAGTGCTGGAAGTTCTAGCCACAGCAATCAGACAAGAAAAAGAAATAAAAGGCATCCAAATCGGTAAGGAGGAAGTAAAACTGTCATTATATGCAGATGATATGATACTATATTTAGAGAACCCTAAAGACTCCACCAAGAAACTATTAGAGCTGATAGATGAATTTAGTAAAGTAGCAGGATACAAAATTAATATTCAGAAATCAGTTGCATTTGTATATACCAATAATAAAACATCAGAAGGAGAAATTAAAAAAGCAATTCCATTTACAATTGCTCCAAAAACTATAAAATACCTGGGAATAAATTTAACCAAAGAAGTAAAAGATCTGTACTCAGAAAATTATAAGACACTGAAGAAAGAAATGAAAGAAGATACAAATAGATGGAAACACATACCATGTTCATGGATAGGAAGAATTAATATAGTTAAAATGTCCATACTGCCTAAGGCAATATATATATTCAACGCAATTCCTATCAAACTACCAACGACATTTTTCACAGAAATAGAACATATAATCCTAAAATTTATATGGGATAACAAAAGACCCCGGATATCTTCAACAATCTTGAGAAATAAGAACAAAGTGGGAGGTATAACAATACCTGACTTCAAATTATACTACAAGGCTACAGTAATCAAAACAGCATGGTACTGGCATAAAAACAGACCCATAGATCAATGGAACAGAATAGAGAGTCCAGAAATAAATCCATGCCTATATGGCCATTTAATCTATGACAATGGAAGCAAGAATGTACGGTGGGGTAAAGACAGTCTATTCAATAAATGGTGCTGGGAAACTTGGACAGACACATGCAAAAAGATGAAGCTGGATCACCTCCTTACACCATATACAAAAATAAATTCAAAATGGCTTAAAGATTTAAATGTAAGATCTGAAACCATAAAATTCCTAGAAGAAAATATAGGAAGAAACTTCACAGACATTACCCGGAGTAAGATTTTTACTGATATATCCCCTCGCGCGAGGGAAGTAAGAGGAAAAATAAACATGTGGGATTACATCAAACTAAAAAGCTTTTTCACAGCAAAGGAAACCATCAATAAAACAAAAAGGGATCCTACTGATTGGGAAAAGATATTTGCCAATGATATATCTGATAAGGGGTTAATATCACAAATTTATAAAAAACTCACTCAACTCAACTCCAAAAAAACAAACAACCCAATTAAAAAATGGGCAGAGGACATGAAGAGACATTTTTCTAAAAAGGACACACAGATGGCAAACAGACATATGAAGAAATGTTCAACCTCACTAACCATTAGAGAAATGCAAATAAAAACCACAATGAGATACCACCTCACCCCAGTCAGGATGGCTATCATCAATAAATCAACAAACAACAAGTGCTGGCGTGGATGCGGAGAAAAGGGAACGCTGGTGCTCTGTTGGTGGGAATGCAGATTGGTGCAGCCACTATGGAAAACAGTTTGGAGATATCTCAAAAATCTGAAAATGGAACTACCTTATGATCCAGCAATCCCACTCCTAGGTATCTATCCGGAGAAATCCAAAACTCCAATTCAAAAATCTTTATGCACTCCTATGTTTATTGCAGCACTATATACAATAGCCAAGACCTGGAAACAACCGAAATGCCCATCAGTAGATGACTGGATTAAGAAACTGTGGTACATTTATACAATGGAGTATTACGCAGCCATAAAGAAGAAAGAAATCTTACCATTTGCAACAACATGGATGGACCTAGAGAACATTATGTTAAGTGAAATAAGTCAGAAAGAGAAAGACAAATACCATATGATCTCACTTATATGCGGAATCTAAAGAAAAGAATAAGTGAATGAACTAATCAGAAACAGTTTTGGAAACATGGAGGAAAAACAGAGGGTTGCTAGAGGGGCGGGGGGGTGGGGATAAGGGGAAGGTGGGAGGTTTTGGGAACGTACAGAGGGATAGCAGATGGGGGGAGGGGGGTTCACACAGTGTGAGGGATATAAATGATAAACGTCTAAGTTTTGCTTTGTCTTGTGCACCTGAAACTAATTAAAAAAAAAAAAAAAAAAAAATATGTGAGAGAAAGGATCCAGGATGGCAGAGTAGATAAATGTGCTTTCCTCTCCCTGTATATAACATTAAAGTTATAACCAAATTGGTCATAGTAAAAAAAAAAAAAAAAAAAAAAAATTACCTTCCTGAAATTTGCATTTTAAAAAGATAGCCTAGATAACAGTTACTGGACATGACCAGGTATTTACCGTGTTTCCCCGAAAATAAGACCTACCTGGACAATCAGCTCCAATGAGTCTTTTGGAGCAAAAATTAATATAAGACCTGGTCTTATTTTACTACAATATAAGACCAGGTCTAATATAATATAATACATATAACATAATATCATATCATATCATATCATATAATACTGGGTCCTATATTAATTTTTGCTCCAAAAGACGCATTAGAGCTGATTGTCCGGCTAGGTCTTGTTTTCTGGGAAACATGGTACATCTCAAAGTCACAGGGAAAGATGTACAAGCTCCTCCTAGAAGGACATTGGTTTCCTAAGGCCAATATTTACAAGCCTCTTGGGATGAATAGGGGCAGTTTGGGGATGGTAAAAGGATTGGTAAGCGTTGAATTGTTTTTGCAGTCACATCCTTAGTCCTGTAAAGATTAGAATTTAAAAAATAAGACAACTGTTTTGAATTTCTCAAATAATTTGCCTAGATGATATCATCGATTCATATACTTATCTAACCACATTATCTTTTCTTACTAAATTCCTTTACGTAGTTTCATTTACTCAAATAAAGTAGGCTAGCTATTTTATTTCTTTGGAACCACTTTTTAGTTTGGTCTTTCTACAGTTATTAATAAAACAGTTATTTACAATGAGAGCTCTAAAAATTTTCTAGTTTAAAAGTTTTTCCAGTTTAAAGGATTTATTGTCTGCTCATTGACAGTAGGATCTAGAGTGACTCTGTAACAGTGACACTATATCTTCTATTTTCAGACTTAAACTTCTCAGGTAATTCAATTTAACAGTGTAGTTTAGCTTGGGACTTTTTCAAAGTTTTTCTTTTCTTTGCTTCTCTTTCCTCCCTCCAAACCTTAGTGACTCTCTTTACCATACATTTACGATGCATACCAGTTTCAGTGGTTCTGTTTACTATGCGTATCAGTTTCTAGGGTTCTGTTTACTTCAGACCATATGCATAACTGGTTCAATGACCTGAAAGAAGTTTTTACATCTGCATGAGATCCACTCCTGTCCCAGAAACTGTTGGGCAGAAGGCAGGCATGAGCTGCAGGAGGGCTGGGCCATGATGTAACCTGCACTTTGTGCCGCCCAGGTCCACTCCCCAGCAACCACCCAGGTCCAACCCCCGGGGACTATTTTTGTGGTTAGAATATGCTGCTAAGAGGGAAGTAAAAAGCCAACCAGAATCATCTGGTTTTTGACGCCTGAGCAGAATGTTAAAGCTTGCCGTTGGTCTAACCTTAACCTCATTATAATACAGTTACAATAAATTAGCATTGCAGGTTTAATGCCCCCAGTGGGTTTTTCTGTGTGCCTTACGGGTAAAGTCATGCACAGAAAGAAATGGGTTATATAACCTATATATATTAATCAAATGACCCAAGTCTGCACGTCACATGCAGAGCTGGCCCAGAGCCAACAATATGAACTCAAGCCCCAAACCCTTCAAAGCCATTGTCTCTCTTGACTTAGCCCATTCTTCCCTTAGAATGTATCCTAATAAACTTTCCTTACTCATGTTTGATGATCTGTAATTCTTCACTGCATCGGCAAAAGGACCGAGCGATTACTCCAGTAACAACTTAAACCAATAAATTTTTTATGGCTTACCTAAGTAAGCAAGAGTGACCACAAGAGAGTGCAAAAGATGAAACCCTCACAAGATCTAAAAGTTCACTCCCAAAGTAGTCTAAGACATTAAAAGCCTATGTTGTTTCTACAGGCAGTAAAGCAATGTCCTTTGTGGACTGGGACCCCTGATGACAAATTCCCCTGAGACCAAAAGGTAAAAGGATGCTGGTCAACTAGCTACAGCTTCCCAGTTGCACTATCCAAGTATTCCTGTGCATTTGTCCAACTGGATACATCAGCCTGGAATCCCCAGTTTATTTGATTGGCTGCCAAATGTATGCCAATACGTGCACTTTTCTGATGGCAGAGACCAAAGAGAAGGTCAAAACCAAGTTCTCAAAACATAAGACAAGACAAAGACAAATGACATAGACAAAAACAGCGACCATCTCTCGGAGGAAAGAATAAAAAAACTCTGAGTCACTAGCTTCACAAATATTTTCTCCTGCCAATCTAAATTTAGGACACCGCTTCTAACTTCCACTGAAATCCGTGGACAGAGATCAGGGAGGCTGACAGGGTAAGAATGCTTACCCCTTGCCAGCTTTTTGTTAGATGTCAGATTTCTCCACTGCAGCAGTTTCTAGGGAGCAAGCAGCGTCCCAGCCAGTGAGTTCTCCTAGCTGACCTGCCCAAACTGTCAGGGTGGAAAAATGATCTTCTTCCCACCTTTCTGTGTTTTTCTGGCTGGACTAATAATCAAATTAACATGAGCCAGATTAGCAGATGAAAAACAAATTAAAGTTTAATAACATGTATACCTCCTGTACACATGGGAGAGACCCAGGAAAATGGAGTAACTTGTCAAAATTGCAGAAGTCATCACCTTAAATATCACTTTCAGGTAAAAACAAACAAAGATCTTGGGGGTGGAGAGTCCGTTATGGGAGGTTACCAAGAAAAGCACAGTAAACAGGGGTAACATTGTTATGTAGACTTAAGTGTGTACCTTCTCCCTTGATAGTGAAGGCAGGCCTGGTACAGTGAGGGAGACACAAATGGAGATTTCCTTTACAAATGTAAATATCCTTAAAAAGGGTAATTTCTACTTGGTTTTCAGAGCTTCTGTCATACTTGCTGTTTTCTGAAATTAACCAGCCTAAAATAACCAATGTCTCAATGAGCAATATTTTGGGGTAGCAAACTCTGTTTCCCTTTATCCCCTAAAAAAGTGATTACATGCAGTATAAGTATACTGCTACTTATCTCTTTCTGTGACAGCGAGATTATATAATGGTTCTACTATTGTATTTTAAAGTATAATTAATAATAATCATAATGACAAAAATATAGGCAAAAATAGGAATACGCATCTATTTATTGATTTAATAGAAACATGAAGCATGAGATCAACAGTGACCAATTGTATCTAATCCTCTAAAATATATTTCTACAAGTTATGATCAAACAATACAGTGAATGTTTAAATTTAAAAAAATTATTACAGTAAAAGACATATTGCCATTAATCCCCTTCAAAATACTCCCCCTCACTTTGAACACACTTCTTCCATTATTCTTGCCACTTCTTGAAGCGGTTCTGGAAGTCCAGTTTCATGAGTGTCAGTTGTGCTGTCATGGCTGCCTCGATGTCCTGAATCATTTTGACTTTGGGGAAAAGGCAGAAGTCGCACAGTGCCAGATCCAGTGAATAAGGTGGGTGAGGACACACCTAATATTTTTATTTGACAGAAGAAATTGCCGTATACCAGAAGCGATGTGTGACATGGAGCATTGTCATGATGGAGGATGATTTACTGCACATTTTAAAACACACCTTTTCCTAACCATAGCTCACACATGACTGACTGTACCAAACAAGTTGAAACTTGTTACACACTATTACTAAGGTTCGATGCACAGCTTCCTGTATTGAAGATCCTAGCCTTTCCGTTGGATGGCACTCGGCAGCAGCATTCACTGTATTATGTGATCACAACAGAAAGGCTCCATGTCACACATCACTTCTGGTGGGGCAATTTCTGTCCAATAAAAATATTACGGTGTGTCCTCATCCACCTTACTCATCGGATCTGGCACCATGCAACTTCTGGCTCTTCCCAAAAATCAAAATGATTCAGGACATCAAGGCAGCTACAACAGCACAATTAAAGACCCTCACAAAAGAAGACTTCCAGGACTGCTTCAGAAAGTGGCAAAAATGATGAAATAAGTGTGTTAAAAGTGAGAGGGAATCGTATTTTGAGGGGGATTAATGGCAATTTGTCTTTTACTGTATAAATATGTTTTCATTTAAACATTCATCATATTTTTGTTATCACACCTTGTATATGAATCAACATTTGGACCTATATTAAAATTTTCTTGCAGAAAAGTGTCTCTGAATTAGGAAAAGTAGTACAGTTGACCTTTGAACAACATGGAGGTTAGGAGTGCTGATTCCTCATATAGTCAAAAATCCACATACGACTTTTGACTTTGCACAAACTTAACTACTAATAACTGACTTTAGACCAAAAACCTTACCAATGACATAAACAGTTGATAACACATATTTTGTATGTTATCTGTATTGTATACTGTATTCTTACAATAAAATAACCTAGATAAAAGAAAATGCTATTAAGAAAATCATACAAAACAGAAAACACATACACTGTACGTATTTATTGAAAAACATCTACCTATAAGTGGAACCTCATAGTTCAAACCTGTATTGTTCAAGGGCCAACTGTAATCTTATTCTGAATACCATATGCCAGCCACTATGCCACTACTTAATACATGTTGTTATCTCCTTTCAGCTTTACCAAAACCCTGTAACATAGGAAACAGGCTCAAACAATATAAGTAGCTCACCCAAGATTCCATAGTTATGAAACAGTTTTGAATCCAAGATCTCCAGATGTCTCCAAAACTGTGTGTAAACTATGCTGCCTTGCTAACCAGTAACGGCATCATTATTTGATTCATCGAATTTAGTCTCAAATGTAGCATTATTAGAAGCAAAGCATAAGAGCATGTCAATTTCTATATCAGATAAGTAGCATCCACGTTGGTTTCCTTGGTTGTTTTTATGTAGTTCAACTGTTACAGTGTTGATTTTAGTCACGTAACACTGCACGGTGCCTTGAACAATCTTAAGAACAGTCCACAGTCTCAAAGTTTTGGGCTCTAATAAATCTTCCAGCATGATTAGACTACATCCAGATGTCTTTCACCTTTTAAAATGTCTTTTCTTGCTCATGGGTCCATGTCTGGGCAGGTAGATCTAGGAGGCAGTCTCAGCTCTCTGAGTACCTACAATGTCTTAGTAAGAATCAAACCACATCAATGCCCCTTCAATCCTAAAGAGTTTCCTCTAAGTCTCTTGACTATCTGAACTACTCCTTTCCTTCAAATACCACAGCCAGCAGCTATAGATTTTTCTGGATATCGTCATTTTCAAGAGGCAGCTATCTCAAGTTAAGCTTGAGTTGAATAAGTTAAGGCTCCTATAGATCCCCCATCTTGAGGTTCTCTGGACTTCAAAGAATAGATTATTTGGAGATGGAGGGAAAGAACATTCTAAGGTTAAAGCTCAGTGAGAGTAAATGCAAAAAGAACAACCTGGATGGTATATAAGGAAAGCTAGTAGCTGTGATTAGACGTAATTATTGCATGAAAAGAGAGATAGAGGTTAAGTCTGGAAGTGATATTTGGGGTCAACTTATATAGAGCTAAGGAAATTGAACTGATGCTGTTGGGGCAAAAGGGACTTAAGCCCTGGGCCAAGAAGCTTCTTGGCTTCACATAGGAACAAATTCAAACAGGAACTGATACAGAGTTTAAAGTGAAAGTAAGTTTATTTAGCAGAGAGTAAGTGAGAAAAGGCCACCCAAGGACAGAGTCGCAGTCTCCAATCGCTAGTGGAAGAGAGACCCCCGTCCATCCCCCGGGCTAGGCTTTATATGTGTTTTCTGGTTTCTATGGAAATTTTCTTGGTATGGGGGAAAGGAAGAAGAAAGAACAGCAGTAACTTTATCTTTAACTTCTGTAAGGTACAGCCTGTGGTTAGATTGTAATAGTTTTAATTATAGGAATGGCCGTTGCAATGGCATCTCTTTGCTCTACAGGACTCACATGGTCTATTCTGTGTGATTCATTAACTCTGCCTGAGTTCTGTGTCTGGTGGCACATAGCAGGCTTGGAATCCAACCTCCTACCCTGTTTCCCCGAAAATAAGACCTAGCCAGACAATCAGCTCTAATGCGTCTTTTGGAGAAAAAATTAATATAAGACCCGGTATTGTATTGTATTGTATTGTATTGTATTGTATTGTATTGTATTGTATTGTATTGTATTGTATTGTATTATAGACTGGGTCTTATAGTAAAATAAGACTCGGTATTATATTAATTTTTGCTCCAAAAGATGCATTAGAGCTGATTGTCTGGCTAGGTCTTATTTTGAGGGAAACACGGTAGTTCCTTCTTTTGTAAAAATAGTCCTCATGCCCCTTCCCTATATTAGAACTATATTGTATAGTTAATGGAGAAGAGATAACGGTTCTCTGAGAAGAGGGGAACAATAAATCCTCATACCGTGTTTCCCCGAAAATAAGACCTAGCCAGACCATCAGCTCCAATGCATCTTTTGGAACAAAAATTAATATAAGACCTGGTCTTATATCATATAAGTCCGGGTATTATATTATATTAGACCCAGTATTATTATATTATATTATATTATATTATATTATATTATATTATATTATATTATATTATATTATATTATGCCCAGTATTATTATTATACCTTATAGTAAAATAAGACCGGGTCTTATATAATTTTTGCTCCAAAAGACGTATTAGAGTTGATTGTCTGGCTAGGTCTTATTTTTGGGGAAACACGGTACATTTTTCATGGATAAATAATTTTGATGATAATTAAGAGCAGAGAATTTGAGAAATTTTGAAATCATTGTAGAACCCATTCAATTGGCACTATTTTGTCATAATGGTGGAAAAATTGTAAAGCAAGTGACATAGGAGTATTTAATGGATAACTCCACCTATAAAACACAGCATATCCAGACAACAGACAGTAGTTAAAGCAATAAAAATTTCATTATAAAGAACTAACTCAGAATTTTCTATCTCTGAATAATTTTGAATAAAGTGGACCCGGAATGCGTGGTGGGGTATAAAACAGACAACTATCACTAGGAGGAAGAAGAAGCTCTTGATTTGAGCCCTATACTCTTGATGGGCCCACATGTCAGGCCAAAGAGCCTTTGTCAATTGAACAATGACACCCATCTGGATCAGAAAGAGAGTCATGACCGTTGTGATCATAATAACAATAATAGAATAGTTCAAGATAATGAATTTCCTGTGGTTTAAATCTTTGTGGAACTCAAAGCATCGGGCTTGTTCTAAATAACTTGGATCTACACCATATTGCAAAAAAAAAAAAGGCAAAAAAATGAGGCCACCCACTGTCCAAATAATAATGCTAAAAACTACCACATGGCACTTTTGTAGCTTTTGCATTTGGAGTTTCTTAAAATAGAGGAGCAATCGGAGTACAACAATGGCCACATAGAAAACAAAGGTGAAGTACATATGAAAGTATATTATGCTGCTAACCAATCGGCAGGTAAACGGTCCAAACTCCCAGACGTTTAAGACATAATAGCTAAGGCGAAACGGAAGACTGAACAGAAGGATTGTGTGTAGCACCATGATATTGAGAACAATTGTGGCAATCATTGACTGATTATTCCTTTTGAACATCAAACACAACATCCATGCTGTTCCAGTAATGCCTCCAAGCAAAACCACGCCATAGAGTGTCATCAGAACCATCCGGCAGTGTGTGTTGCAGTGGCCCACATCTGTGTTTGAAGCGTTTGGCAGAGTGGTTTTATTGATCAGCTCCATGTTTCACCGCAAAATGCTTAGAAGACCATAAATCCTTAAATCAAACATTTTACAAAATTATAATGAATATATCGAAATTTACAGCAACTGCACATTAACAGCATTGAGTTTTGCAATCCTCGCCAATTATTTACAAACCTAAAATTGTATACCCAATAAATATTGTCAGAGACTCCACTTGATTACTCAGATATATTGAAAAGACAGAGTTGAGTAAAACAAAACCACAAAAATGAGTTTGAATATAAAATTTGTAACTGCACACTCAGGCATTCTATTAGCAAATATGTCCAAGTTCAAGTTAAAGTTAACAACTCTGGGATTCGCGTGAGACATATTAGCCTCTAGCATGAAATTTAAGGAAGACCCCAAAATTCAGTAATCAAAATTAATAATATTTTAAGGCAATATTTTTTAAAATCAGAATTAATGAAAAAAATTCACCATGAACAAAATTTTAAATAAAGGCAGAGTTAGTATACATCCACAGACTGCACCGGCATGTCAGACCTATAAAAGTTGTCCCTCCCATTTTCAGGAAATCCAATTTGAGAGAATTTAGAGAAGACTGCATAAATCATGTATAATTATTGTAAGAAGACGTATAACACAACATTTAAAAATATTTTCTGTGAACAGTTTTGAAACAAGGAGCAGCATATAATATACTCGTACATATAATATTGACTACATTCTTCTTCCTAACCTTGAATTTTTTCCTAGACTGATGTGCTACATTTTGGTGAAGAGTTTGGGTTTGAGGGTAGGTTATATTTAGTTTTTACTGAAGTTTTTCAGGTATGGATGCATAGGGGGCAATGATTGTGTAGCAGAAAGAGCACCGGCAACCTACTGTCCTGCAAATAAGTGCCAACTGTACCGTTTGGTGTCTGTGGGGGGGGGTGCTGTGGAGCTCTAGCTGGGAAATGGGAAAGCTCACACTACTTTGACGGGTTACTGGAAAATTAAATGAGCTTGTGTGTCTGAGACAGCTTTATAACTGAAAAAAAAAAAGCCATAGAAAAGTTATGATTCTTAAGGTGACACAACCAGACAAAAGGACATTATTTACCTCTTTTTCTTCACTCTACGTAGGGGCAGATACACAGTTATGTTCCATAAAATTGTTGTTGCATCAATAAGTGTTTAATAAATATCTAAAAATAAAAAAATAAAGACAACTTTTTCAGACCTTTGATTAGAGAGTTGTCTGAGTGGACAACAGGTCAGACTTTCCTCTCTGAAAGGATCTATGTCCGTTTTCCTCATGTATTTTCTGCCCAGCTGGCCAGAAGCACAGTTTGAGCATTTGTATCTGAGGAAGAAGTTATTCCCAGTTAACGTCTAAATATTTTAGAATTTTTCTTCTGCTACTACAGAATCCTCTTAGAATAACTAAAATTTTTTTGTGTGAAAAATTATATTGGACCTGGCATGTTTAATACCCTCAAGTAAGATTTTATTATGACTTAAAAACATAATTACAACTTGTATAAAAACCTAAATTTTATGTACTGAACTACGCATTTTAACAAAGTACATATGTAAGACGTATAAGGCTTATATGCTTTCTGTGTCAAATAGAATCGTTTTATATGACTTATGAACAACAAATAATGATACTAATATAGTTTTTAAATTTTGGCAGTCCTCAAGTCTGAGCAGACAAGATTTAGGTTTAAAATTATTTCAAAGCCTTGGGAACCTAAATTATTGATCAAATCCACAATTTGAATGGACGTATCTCTAATAAGACTATGTGACATTTGGAAATAGACAGGTTGCAGTGCCACTTACTAGCTGGCTAATCATGAGATGAATACGTAACTGTGAGGTTGTCTCTCCGACTGTAAATATGGAAACAAGAAGATCTATTTTGCAAGACTGTTGTGAGAAATAAGTTAGCTTGTGTCTATGAAAAACCTAACAGAGTCCGGGACATAAACTAGGTCATCAAACTGTCAACGCCACTTCCCCCTTATAACATACACAAGATCTTTGATAAACACAAGGTCCCATTCTTTTTTAGTTACTTCTCAGAATTGTCCTACAAATATTTGAATGCGCAGTGATACACTCCCAGGACAGGGAGGAGGTGAATCACCACTTTGCTTTTCCCTCAGGCCCTTACCATTACGACCACTGCCACCCAACATTGTTCTTCAACAGCATGTTATTTCTCGGTATTTCTTGGCTCATTAACACTAAGTACTGAAATTTCTATATGTGTTTTCTACGCAGAAAAAAATTACTACCCAAACTACTTACTTGGTCTTTCCCTCTTATGATTTGCTTCCGGTAGAGGACTCCAGGCTCTCTGCCATTTGCTGGTGGTTTACACCAGGGGAGGCAAGAAGAGCAGTTTGCTGGGATCAGGCTCCACTAATAACAACAGTCAGGAGAGATCATGGATAAGTGACAAACTGGGGAATAGCTAAAGCTTTAGACTGAAGACTTCTGAAGTTAAACAGTCAAGATGGAGGACCCAGATAAACTGTGTGGGCCATGAACGGATGTTTATTTTTAGAGCTAGTGGTTAAACAGATTCAAAATGATTCTTTTAAGTCAAGACTTTCATTTTCACTATAATTGACTTATCTTCAGGAATTTTTATTAATGTGAAAAGCTTACAGTTTTTTTCAAATGTTGTTTTTTATCATACTTGTATGTTTTACCCAAAATGTTTCACATTCAGGGTAAGAATGACCTAGAGAGGTACTTCCTGTGAGGCTTTCATTTTCTCAGCAGTAAGCTCAAAATAGTATATCCCTGTTTTTCAATTTCCAAAGACTCCCTTCTTTTATTAAATGTCTTGTGGGGACATGGTTCCTTTGAAAGCTTAACCCTCTGGTGATGTGACTTCAACAAGAGGGTCCATTTCATTTTTCTCAAGTCTTTCATTTTCTTACATCAACCTTTTCTCTTCCTGTCTTAACTTTATTGTCATCTTTAGCTGCGCTAAGAACTCAAAACATAATTTTAAGGAACGGTTTAGGACACATAAAGATGCAGGAAACCAGTATGTCCTCAGCAGTTACAGGCAAACCTCCCCACTCCAAAACCAACCAACCAACCAACAAACAAACAAACACCTGTTAGAATAAGGCATTAATATTGGCGATTAGCCTAAAAGTTTTCGGAAGATGAAGTCAATCTGTCCTCCACAGGAACACTTCCAAAGCAGATGCTGCTGGAGATGCCACCATTCTGCCCACTTCTTCCCTTCCATGGGAGATGCCATTCAAGGTGGCCAGTGGCGGGCAATCTCAGCTCCTGAAAAAATGGGTTCAAGCTGCTTGTCAGTCTAGCGCTGTTAAATTGCTACTATGAAATATCCTTAGGAAAGTGGTAACAAAATCTGCAACTGCTAATTCTCAAACATGTTTACACCCATGAGTTATTAACCAAGATCTTGATGCTAGATTTGATGCCCTATTTGATATAAAGTGTCCAGAGGCTGAGCCCACTTACGCATAGATACTGGAGGCGGCACCTGGAACCTTCACCCTAAGCACCTGCATTTTCAGCCCCTCCCTTCATCTCTCTCTCTCTCTCTCTCTCTCTCTCTCTCTCTCTCTCTCTCTCTCTCTCTCTCTCTCTCTCTCTGTGTTTATGTGCATGTCTCACTCTGTCTCACTTTCTTCCAGGTACAGCATAACCTTCTTCTATGAACACATGAGATTTGAAGCCAGAAAAGTCCAGACAGAGCGTCCCATGTCTCCCCTCCATTTCACAGGTAGGAGATGGAGGCCCAGGAATACCACTTGTCCCTCTCTCTCCTCCCCCTAGAAGGTGACCTAGGGCAGCACTGCTGAGCATCTTAGGTGCCAAGTAAACTAAAGAGCATCACACAAGCATGTTGCAAGAAACCCATATTTCTTTAAAAAAATAAATATTCTCTGGCATTTATTTTCTGGTGTTGATACAGTCTCAAACAATGAAACCAAAGTTGGTGCTTGAGTCCATAGATATTAGTCTTCACATATATAAATGTATGCTTCATCCTGTCAATGTGTTCTCTACAGCTGATAAAACGATACATGATTTTAAGTAGAGCAAGAGAAATTGAGATTAGATGTCAAGAAAAAACAACTTTTAGGAAGGCAGAGAGGGATTTTTGTTGCCCACAAAGCCGTCCGTTAACAATCTTAGCTTTGGTTCACACCACGCCACGCTCCAGGCCTCCGATTTCTCTTTGCTCTGCAAGGCCACACTGGTGTTTGTGCGTGGTGCCTTTTGCATCCGCGGGTCTCTTTGCCTGCAGTGCTTATCTCACTTCCACGTGTCAGCTGCCTCTTACCATTCGCTTCTCAGTGCTGAGATCACTCCTTGAGGGCCCTCTCTGACTGCCACAGTGGCAGGCAACTGCTCAGGGACTATCTCCTTGCCCGGTTTGAATTCTTGGCATATAATTTTTCCACCAGGAATTTTTATTGCTTCATTGTTCATCACAGGTTTTTTTTGTCTGCCTTCTTGTCTACTGAGATCTACTGCCTCCAGTATCTCAATACACTTCACTTTGGGAATTTTAGATTAAGCAGGGCACCCTGTCTGACGTTTCAAAGTCTTGGTCAATGACTTGATAGTGTAAACAGGTTTGAGATTTAGCCGTTGCTCATTTATTTACCACTTTCTAAGTAAGTATTTCACCAGAACTTAGCTGTATTGTTTATGGTTACTTCCCAGTGCCCAGAACAGTGCCTGGCATATACATGTTGAATGAATTCAATGTTTGTTGAATGACTGTACACGATTTTTTATTAGTGTCTGGGAATGATCCTTCTTTTGAAGATAATTATTTAATCATTTTAACTTCATTTTTACAAGTTTTCTGGGACCAGGGTTGAATGTAAGAGCTAGAATTGATCTAAAAGATGCTCTATTGGATCCAAATACATCATTTTACAGGAGAAAGAACTGAGGGCACACATATGCCCTGCCTTTTTTTGGGGGGGGGAAGATATTGGGGAACAGTGTGTTCTTCCAGGACCCATCAGCTCTAAGTCAAGTCGTTGCTTTCAATCTAGTTGTGGAGGGCGCAGCTCACTGGCCCAGGTGGGAATGGAACCTGTGACCTGGGTGTTATGAGCACTGCGCTCTAACCAACTGAGCCAACCAGCCACCCCCGTCCTGCCTTTCTTGACCTGTTCTGCCACGTGAGGGAGGCCGTCTCCCAGGCCACTACAATGATGTCTTCACCATATTCCAAGAGTTTTCTCCCCTTTTTAGGTGACTGTGTCTCTTACCAGTTTGGAAGTACCCCAGAGCATGGAGATATTCAATCAATCGATGAGGAAACATTGTGATCAGCATAAGCATGTCCTACAATCTTCTTGAATTCAGATCTCTAAATGCTTTGAGTGAGTCATCTCTTGTGCCATAGGGTACCAATTTGATTTCAGTATAGAAAAAGCAGGTAAGCAGGTAATCTCTTTGGAGATTACTGTGTAATGTGGTTTATTTTTTTCCCTCTGCTTTATTCTGTTCTTTTATGAAAGGAAGATAATTTTCCCCCAAAACATAAGAAAGGAACTGGCGGTTTTACTAACACATGACACTTGCTAGGCTGAAAAATGAGATGTAATTCAAATAAATCGATTAAACTTAACTGCTTTTTAAAATGATAACTATCTCAGTACTTCCATATCCAGAGGCACTTCAGTCAAGATATGGTTGACAGTGTATCTGATGACTGTGTCAAGGAGGACACAAAGTATCTTCTTCAGGGTATCTTTGATGAGAAAAGAGGTTACAAGACTTGCCCACCATCATGTTTGGAAAGACAAAATAATAACTTTGTTTTGTATGTTTCTGAACCCCACACTTTTAAAGATTTTATGATATGATACAATCAAGTATTGCTACCTTTTAAAAACTGACATTTTATCTCAGACTGGATACAAATGTTGTTGAAAAAGTCCTTGTAAACAGATGAATATATTTTTCAAGTCTGGGAACTGAGACTTTAAGGTTAGGTAATTTGTTCAAGTAAGTGGCAAAGCTAGAACAGGAATCTAAGTCTGCCAAACTCCAAAGCTCATGCTTTTCACAAGTGCTATACTTCCCAAACAGTGTTAGTCAGTCCCTACAAATCCCTAAGCATTCAGGGATTGTAAAAAGCAAATGGGTACTGATTCATTCATTCTTTCAATCAGTGTTTATCTGCTCGCTGTGTTGAACCTGGTTTTTGTTTTTCTGCTCTGTATTCCTCTCCTCCTTCAGGGAAAAAGTTTTGTCCCAAGACAAAGTCTGTGGTTCTGGGAGCTGCTGTTTTCTTAAAAGACCCCACATCTTAGGGTACTTTTGAGGAGTCTGAGGTAGCCTGACCATGCTATCCAATCACCATACCTGACTGCCTGGCCATGGATCAGAATGACTTCAGGTGATTGAATTGGGATTCTGAGAATTTTTACTGATGAAAAAAGGGAGGCTTGCAGAAGTTATTTGCTCAAGGTATCACAACCAGTAAATGTTAAGGATAAGGCTTCAATCCTGTCTCAACTCAGAAGTTAAGTATCACAAATATTGATACTTACCTATAAGAAATTGACAATAAAGTTCAATGTTAGAGCATCTTTAGATTTTTGCTAAATTTTTAACTGGATAAGGTGGCCTATAAATGAGTATCAAAGCAAGGAATAACCTACAAAAGTATTAGGTAAAAGGTAGAATGTAACTTAGATTCAAAAGCAAGTTAAAGAAAATATAATTATTTGTGTCTTTAAGATTTTAATTTTATGTTGTTACTCTTATGCTAAAACCTGAGAATTAAACTGTCTATTAATAAAACTATGTTTTTTCACCCAGAAAATTATATTAACTGATTTAGTTCCTCTGGGGATGTCCCAGTTGGATAAACTGGCTCAAGGTTGACAGAGATGTCTGGACTGCAGATGTAGATGGGCAAAATCTTTAAGGCAATTTTAGAGGTAAAGAAAGAATAGGTTAAGTAGGAAAACAAGATAAGAGGAACAGAGCTCCACATCTTCAAAGCTTGACCTCTCATGATGCCAAAAGCAATCTACTTAAATTTGACCATAGTATTCTTTTGCCTTAAAATCTAACAATGACTCTGATTACCTCGAAGATCAAGATCAAGTCCAAGTTCAACCTCAGCTCTCAGCCAACTCGTATATCACATTTCCAGGACCAGCAATATGGAAAAGACCACAGTTCCTTTCACGCATAATGGTGAGCACTTAGTAACTGTGTTGTTTCTTATCTCATTGCCTTTGATCATGATGTCTATTCTCTCTATAAAGTTATGGCCCTTCTTCCACACCTTTGCCATCTCCACTACTGCCATCTGTCTTGCTAACAACTTCATCTTTTAAGACTCAGTTCAGAAATCCCCTTTCCAAGTAAGACTTTCCTAACTCCATGGGCTGGACTGGGTATCCCTGCTCTGAGTTCTTATAAAAACGTGTGCATATACCTATTAGAGCTCTTTCCACATTAGCAGTATAATTACCTAAACTCATACCATGAGTTGTATGAATACCCTTCATTTTTTCTTTCTTATCAAATAGCTTGGTGCCAGGCACATAACAGGCACTCAGTAAATAACTGTTGAATCAATGACTCTAATTCATTCAAGATGTACTCAACAAATATTTACTGTGTACCTATCAACTGCCAGGCCTAGATGTTAAGGATCAAAACTGATAAAGTCCTTGCCTTCATTTCTTCAAACTATATAAAGGTAATTATATTAACTTTCTATTGCTGCTGAAACAAAAGATCACACATTTAGTAACTTAAAACAACTCGGATTTGTTATGTCACAATTCTGTAGGTCAGAAGTCCAGGTAGGGTCAACTGGTTCCTTTGCTCCCGGTCTCACAACGTCAAAATCCAGATGTCAATTGATCGAAGCTTTTATCTGGTAGCTCTGGGGAGGAAATGCTTTTAAAGTTTATTTAGGCTGTTGGCATAATTCAGGTCCTTGCAGCTATAGAGCTAAGGTCTCCATTTCCTTGCTGGCTGTCAGCCAGAAGCATCTCTTAGCAACTAAATCTCCTGTATTCCTTGTCACATTGTCCGCACTTCTCCCTGCCACCTCTACGACTCACGAGAATCTCCAACTTCCCTTCTGCCTGAGAAAGTTCTCCATTTTTAAGGGCTCATGCAATTAGGTTGGGCCTACCTGGATAACTCAGGATAATTGCCATTTTTAAAAACCTGTACTCTTAATTACATCTGCAAATTCCCTTTTGCCATGTAACATAACATATTCATAAGTTCAAGGGATTAGAGCATGGGCATTTTTTTAGGAGGTAATTATTCTGCCTACTACAGTAGTTCTTCTGGATTTATTTCCTGGCATAGTTCTCACTCAGATGATTTAAAGGAATATCTTATAGCAATATGGCCAAATTTATTTTGGCTACAGCGTTGTTTTGTTTTTTAACAATAAAGAGACTCGAGACTCTTTGAAAAGGTATTATGCTACACACTTTAATAGTTAATAGCAAGAGAGGTTGAATATGGATTTAGAGAAGGGAAAGATCTAAAACAGATAGCTAGCAAACCTTTAAACGGCATGAGGACAGCAAGGAAATGATACAGGAGCAACGTGGATGTCTATTTTGTTTAGCAGCAAAAGAATATAGGGTTGAACATTGTAAGGACCTGGCCCACAGTCATATAAGCTGGGCGGCAGTCAAGGTCCCCCAGCTTCTTGGGACACTGTGTGCAGGAGAGCAGGCCATCAGGGCCTGCCAGATGGTTTCTCTCACAGAATGTTCTCTATTTGTTGTATCCATATAACTTTGCTTCTTCTCTGCCTGTGTGCCGAGTGCTATCCCTCCAGGTTGCCACCGGAGACTTTCCTGGTCTGTAAGTCTCAATAAACCTATGGCCCACATTCAACTACCTGGCGGCGTCTTTGGGCTTATGGCTTCTCAAGCACAAATCTTGGAACAATTTGGACTCAGTCTAAATAATAATTCCTATATTTAACATCATTCCAAGTATGATGTTTTGTAAATGTTAAGTATTATTGGTCTGCTATTAAAAAGATAATGTTTTACACACTACTGAATTTATTTTGTTTGAAATTAACTGAAACTCTCTTTTCTTTTAAACCTTTTTCCAACATCAAATGAATCATGAATGGATTTTATTTTCCATCTTTAACTTATGAACCAGTAATCTGAATAAGATTAAAAATCAATTGAACATTACAGAATTGTAGAGAGTCTACTATTTGCTGGGTATTTATGCTAGGTCCAGGAAATACAACTGTAACTATGTTCCCCGCCTACAGAAAACTCATAGCCATATAAAAAAATAAATTACAATATCATGCATCCAGGGCACTAAGAGAAGTAAGAACAAATGGAAGGAATAACTTACTGTATGAAGTAGTAAGATAAGGCTATCTTTTAAAAAAAAAATTTCTTTTTAAAGACAATTTTTAGAGAGGCTTTTGGTTCACAGCAAAATTGAGAGGAAACTACAGAGATTTCCCAGGTACCCTCTGCCCCATACATAACCTCCCCCATTATCAACATCCCCTACCAGAAGGGGACATTTGTTACCTTAGACTCAAAGGGTCCGCTTGCCTGTGGGCATCCAAGCCAAAAAGATAGAACAGGAAATTGCAGCAAAGAAAGTAAAAGTCTATTTAAGAAGCTTGTGCCAAGCCCAGAGACACAGGAGAGCCTGTGCTCTCAAAAACTTGGCTCCTTGGTGGCCTCTAGTGGCTCGGTTACATAAGGGAAAAATCATTAATGATGGTTACTATGGGAGTTGGGGCCGGGGACTCTACTGATTGGTTGGGGCTAAGGCAGGGAGCAGTCGATCACGGCCTCAGGTCCTGGTGTCAGTCATGGCACTGTTTGGTCTGGTTTCCACGGGATGTGGTTTGTGGGGCTGTTCTGCCTTCATGAGTCTGGAGTGGAAACATAACTGAGGCCAAGGTGTTATCTTTGTTTGACGAAAGTCTTATTCTAATTTGAGATTTAGTTATTACATCCTGCTTATGGTTGATAGACTGGAAGCTTTATTCTTAAGTGAGTCTAATGCTGACCAGAACCTCATGTCCTAAGGGCTTAATGATTAAAAGGAGTGGACATACTGTATATGTAAAGACAGGAGGATCTGGGGAAAGAATGCAAGGGAGTCACAGTTCTGTCAGGCTAAACAAAGCTAGCTTGGATCAAAACAGAATGCACTCTAAAGAAATGAAGCTCGGGGCGGCCAGATAGCTCAGTTGGTTAGAGCCTCAGCTCTCAACAATAAGGTTGCTGGTTCAATTCCCGCATGGGATGGTGGGCTGCACCCCCTGCAACCAAGATTGAAAACGGCTATTGGACTTGGAGCCGAGCTGCGCCCTCCACAACTAGATTCAAGTGTAAGACTAATTTTTCCTTTAACAATAAGGAGAAGCATCTCTCCAGAACTAAAGATACTTCTATATGCCTCTAAAGTTTAATTTGTGCATACGTATTTTAGCTATTGTATATAGCTCAATAATATGTCTGGATTATGTACTGCAGGGGTTTACCAGGCATTATGATGTGCACAATCCAGCCATTTGTGCCCCCAAAGACAAGCAAGCTGGCTCCTCACCTTAAAATAATAATAATAATAATAATAATAATAATAATAATAAATCAGTCTAGCACTATGTTTGGTAGCTCATACAATTCCCCCTAAAAGACGACAATAATCTTATAGGAGGCAAAATATTAATACTCATAGTAGGTCTAGGGGGCGAGAGTGACAGTCTTGATAATTGTCTTGGTGTAGAATTAACCCCAGGTCATTCACAGAATGTAATTTACGAGACTCTACAATAGTGAGAAAAGATTTACTGAAAGTCAGAGAGAGACAGATCTGGCAAAGGGAAGTTTTGCCAGGACAGAGTCCGATAGGGACAGCTGCCCCAATGAGGAGTGCTTGGGTTTTATATTTTTCTAAGCAGGATGCTTGTCAGCTTGCAGTGGGGCTGCCATTACAATTGTCTTCTCCTGGAAACTGTTCTGTTCCCATTTGACGGATGTCAGTTTGCTGTTGCTATTGGGAATGGTTCTGTTCCCATCTATGATGAATGCAGGTGCAGTGCTAGCCAGGGGATTCAGAGCCAAGCAGTTAATGTTTAAGCTCATTCCTGCCAGTTTACAAACTTGCGCCTGTTAACTCTTTGACTGTCCCATCCTGCCCACTCCTGTTAACTCTTTGTCTAATCAGTTTGAGGTCTAGTGATGACTACTTTTCTACATTTCCTAACCTCAACTTATTTGCAAGGTCAATTCAAGTGAGTAAAGGAAGCTGTTTTAACTACTCAAATTAGCTTCTGCAGCATGAAAGCTGCTTGATATATAAAACAATGGGCATGGCTATGTTCTAATAAAACTTTTTTTTATGGACACTGAAATTTGAATTTCATGTCACTGTCATATGTCCCAAAAACTTTTTTTTTAACCACTGAAAAAATGTAAAATCCATTCTTAGTTTACTGATGTACAAAAAACAGGTGGTAAGCCATATTTGCCCCTAGTTTGCTAACCTGGTATGCATAAAATGTCAGAATTAGAAAAATATTAAGTGTTACGTGCGGGACCTTCCTGGGGCGGTATGTATTAACTCTACAGTCTAACTTCCAATGTGATATACTTGCAAGCCCGTTCTAGTGCTATTTAGTCCAGGTGGCCATTTCCAGGGATGGTGACAGAATGGAGGGTGCTCACTACTCCCCAGGAGGTTAGTAACGCAGAACCGAGCTCCTAAGCCCGGACAGAGAGTGGACAGGGCTTTCAAGGACGTGGAGATCGAGGCTTAGCTCAGCTGCAAAGGATAGAGGCCCGCAAACAAGAGCACAACGCAAAACGAACTCCTCAGGCCCGCCTCCAGGCAGCGCCTCTCCGGCACAAGCAGGCGCGTGCCCCCAGGCACGCCTTCCGCCTGGCGCTCAGTCACTCTCTATTGCGCATGTCCGGGGACAGGGCAGGAGCGGTGACTGACCCGGAGGCAGAGCCCGAAGGAAGCGGAGGAGCTCCCGTGGGCCGGCGGGTAGACGCGGACAGCGTGCGCGTCACTTCCGCTGGGACGGGGCGGAGCTGGGGAGGAGGTGGTTCCCGGCTGCTGCTCTTCGGTTTGCTTTGGAAGCTCAGCTGATGCGGGTCCACCCGAGTGGACGTCAGTGCTGGGAAGAGTCGCGTCGCCACTGCCGCCGAAGTAGTTGCGGCCTGCATCCGGGTGAGTGGCTGCTTGGGTACCGACGTGGGATGGTAGGACGGGGAAGCTGGCAGCCTGGTAGCCCCGAGCGCTTGTCCCGGTCGCCGGGTCTCCTTATCTCTGCTCCGAGGGCGCTTCCAGCGTGAGAGGGCGGGTTGACGTCCGGCTTGCGGGAGGCCCGAGGACCGAGGCTCCAAAAGGTGACCTGGCAGGAGCCCGGGGGTCCTGGGGCTGGTTGGTGCGCGGTGCCCTCGGCCTCCGCCGTGGGTTTTGCTGGCCCAGACGTGCAAATTGTTTTGGTTTCTCTGGTCCCGCCCCACGCTTCCTGTCCCACCCCCACGACTCCTAGCCTAGTTACCCAGAGTCTGTTTTCCTGCCCCCGGACTCTAGGGTTTTCCAACAGTTCGCCGGTGACTGTCAAAACGGTTTCCCTATTCTACATCATTCTCGAATGTCAGTGCACCAGGTGATTCCATTGCTTCATATTTTTATTTGTCAGCGATTTCTTTTTAACCCCACCCACATTTAAGTCTATCCCTGTCTGCTGTTGCTAAAGTGAATTCAGGTGTGTGCTTTTTGAAAGGTGAAACTATGAATCGTTGTGTTGCAGTGCTTCAGGCCATGGTCATTTCTATCCTCATGTTGGGAGGAACTTGGTTTCTATGTTTAATGCAAGGATAACGTTAAAGAAAAGTGGTGACTCCAAGAAAAAAGAGATGTGTCATAAGGGACCGTCATACAGTCCTATTTAAAGTATTGCTTTTACTGCCTGTAATAGTTGCATCCCGATTTCACAGTCCTGATTGTTAATATTTCAGAAGTGACAAAACTATTTCAGTGTATGAAGAAAATGCTGTTCAAAACGTGAAATATTAAGAATTTAAAATCCGAGAATTTTTAAAAAGTACATTAAACTGTGAACTGAGAGTTTATGCCTCTTAGGAAGCAGTTTCAAGTTCATTGCAGTTATTTTGTTAAAATTGCTTGTGCAAATTAGTTGTACTTTCATTGTAAGAAAATGTTCTGATTTCGTAACTTCGTCAAATTTTTTCTTAATGTACGTCTTGTTCTATTTCTATATGAGATCTAAATTAAAATCTGGAAAATAGTATCCTTTTAATGAGAGATGTTGAATGAAAGGATCAGTTTCACTATTTTATGTATTTACTTGCTTCACATGCAAAGTTGATAGAAGTACAGCTTGTACTTTGAGTTGTTTTTTTTGGTTTAGTAATGACAGAGGAATTGTGCTGAAGGGTACATATTGCCTCACTTGTGGAATGTATATTTATGAGAAGGTCAGAGAGAGAACTATTAGCTCCGGACACCTTTTTATCCTTTCATGTCTTAGTTCTAATCTTTCCCTCAGGAGCCATATATTTTACTTTGTTCATCATTCAGCAGGTTTTTAGAACTTGCTATTGTATTGGTTTCCATTGCCCTGATTTTTTTCAGACTGTTATTTCTCCTATGCTTTTTTGTTTCCTTGGTAACTTGCTCTTTCTAACTGGATAGCAGGCAAAGCTCTACCCTTGTTCTTTTTAAAACAGTTTTGAAATTTAAAACCCAAAAGATACTTTAGTAGGTCCATGAATATCCTTAAATGTCATGGAAAATACAGTGTATATATTCAAATAAGCATTTTTCAAGGAAGAGGAGCTTTTATCAGATTCTATGAACCCCAGATTCTCAAGAATTACTACACATCTTTCTTTGATAAAGCCAGTCTTATGGTTTCACCTATCACTGTGCTGATAACTCCTATGTTCCTGTAGGTACATCTCCATTTGAGTGTTCCACTGTTACTTCGTCCTGTAAATGCAAAAGATTTTTCTTTCATATTAAATTGGCCCCCTTCCCAGTTATTTCATATTCACAAAAGGCATTCTCCTTGTGTTTCTGATCAAAAACCCTGAAGTTGGATTGACACCTCCCTCTCCTTACCCCATACTTCCTTGTCACCAAGTCCTGTGTTTTGTTTCCCCACTTTCAAAGTGTGGCTTAGAGTAACCTCCTTTACAGTACTATTATCTTAATTTCAACCCTTGTCACTTTATGCCTACATTATTGTAATAACTAAGTGAAGTCCTCTGTGAATTCATTCTTTCCATCCTCAGTTGAGCCTCCACCTAGCACTTGCCTTATTTCCTCTAGTTAGAACTCAGTTCCATTTCCTAGAGGTTGGTCTAAGCCTCTCTTCTATTTATACCAACGCTGTGTTTATACTATCCTATAAATAGGTAGTCTAGTCTTCCCTGATCTTTTCTCAGTTGATAGCACCTCCCATTTTACATTCTTCTGTTTATACTTTTGCAACATAATGTCTGTTCAGCTGAATTTACTCTCAAAACACTTATCTGCATTTAATGGTGATGTGATGTGGGAGCAGCTAAATTAATCTTGTTGATTTTGTTGACAGCTGTCTATGTTTAGTAATTTTTGCTTGATAATTACAGTTTCTAGAGAGGTGTATTAAAATATAATCATGAAAATGTCTAGTCTTCCTGTAATTGTTCCTTTTTTTTTCTTTATATATAGTGTATTTCAATGCTAAGTTGATAGGTGTATTCATAATTAGTCATAACGGTTATATTTTATTGAAAAGAAACAATACAGACTCCTTAGTCCAGGCTTATATAGCTCTGTCTTCTGCTTGACTCTTGGGCCCATCTCTTCAATTTTTCCCATTTCTTACTTCCTTTTAACCACATTGTTGTTCTTGCTATTCCTGAATAGACAAAGCCCATTCCAGTCTCCAAAGCCTTGGTTGCTTTTTCCTTTGCCTTGAATGCTTTTTTCTCAGCTACTTTTAATAATTTTCTTCCTCACTTCATTCGGGTGGCCGGTAAAATGTCAACTCAATTCTTCTCCTGACCAAATCAACTAAAAGAGCAGTCTCTGTGCCCTTCCTCCCCAACCTCCAGCTTTACTTTTCCTCATGGCACTTCTCTACCTGATATTATACATTACGTTACTTACTTGTTAGTGAATTGTCTTCTTCTCCAAGGCCTAGAGTACTACCCGAGGTTTAATACAAGTAAGTAAATGGATTACTCCTTTTACTGTTGTATACTACCCCTCTTTTATCCTTATTTAATGCTTTTACCTTAAATTTGTGTTAAAGTGTTTTTTACCTTGTGTTATTAATATAGATGTGATGTATCGTTTTCCACATTCTTTGTTTTCAATTGTCCTTTGTCATTATATTATAGGTGTGTCTAGTAACTAGCATGTAACGGGAGTTTTCATTTCTAAAATTTTGCTCTTCTTGTTCACTCTTTGTACAAATCCCTTTTTTGCCTCCTAATTTATGTTCCCTCTGTTATATCATTGACATTGTAAATCTGCTTAACTTTTTCTGTTATTTCTAAATCATGGTTACACATTTTGCTATTGGCTAAATTTGCTGATCCTCTCTGTCAAGGTGATGGGTCATTTCCTTACAAGTTTTGTAATCTTTGTGAGTTCAGTTTCACTGGTGGTGGCTTAGTGTGGGAGTTCCATTTGCCCTGAGCTTTGGAAATGCGCTTAAGTGGTAGTTTCTGTTGCCTTGGCTCAAGCCCCACGGGATTCACCAGCTCTGACTCGGCCTCCTTTGCTTAGGGCCTCTGCGCCGTCAGGGTGGTGTGGCTGCACATCCAGGTCTGTGATGCTTCAGCAGTGGACTTCCCACTGTTGTTCTCTTTTTTTATTGTTAAAAAACACATATCATAAAATTTACCATCTTAATTATTTTTAAGTGTATAGTGCAGTGGCGTTAAGTACATGCACATTGTTGTAAAACACTTCATCTTGCAGAACCAAAACTCTGTGATCATTCAACAGCAACTCCCCTTTGCCCTCTTCCCCCAGCCCCTTGTAACCACCACTCTGCTTTCTCTGTCAAGGAATTTGACAACTCTCGATACCCCATGTAAACAGAACCAGCATTTGTCCTTTTGTGACTGGCTTACTTTACTTAAAATAATGTCCTAAAGGTTTGTCCTTGTAGCATGTGACAGGATTTCCTTCCTTTTCAAGGCTGCATAATATTCCATTGCATTTATATACCACATTTTGTTTGTTCATGTGTCCATGGACATATGGATTGTTTCCATCGCTGCTCTTGTGAATAGTGCCGCTATGAATATATGTGTGCAAATATCTCTTTGAGACCCTGCTTTCTGTTCCTTTGGTTGTATACCCAGAAACAGGATTGCTGATAGTGTATTTAATTTTCTGAGGAGCCACCGGACTCTTTCCGTAGCGGACGCCCCATTCTTGTCCCACCAACAGCGTTCAAGTGTCGTGGCTTCTCTACATCCTAGCACCTGTTATCTTCTGGGTTTTTCGGTTGTTATAGTAGTCATCATATTGAATATGAGGTGATCTGTCATTTGATTTAGATTTGAATTTCTCTGATGATCAGTGATGTTGAGCATCTTTTCATATGCTAGTTGGCAATTTGTATATCATCTTTGGAGAAATGTCTGTTCAAGTCCTTTGCCCATTTTTAATTGGATTATTTGTTTTTTGTTGTTGAGTTGTAGGAGCCCGATTTCGGTTTAGAGCATGGCTTTTTATCCACAAGTACTTTAATTGTGTTTTATCAAGTATTTCTGTGTTGGGGATTGTAGAGCTTTTACGTTAATTCAGCTTATTACATTGACTGGAAGTCCTGAGGAGTTCAGAAGAGTCAGGAGGGCAGGTAGGTTGCTTCTTTTTTCTCCTCCCCTCTGTAAAACTGCGTATTTTAAAATAATATGCTCACATGCAATTTAGAAAGAACTAAATTCAGACTACCGTCTTCTGAGCAGTCACAATAGGTTCTTGGTTTCTGTCTTTCTCAGTCTTGTCCCATTACTCCATTCTGTCAGATCTGCTAGAATCTTTCTATGTCATCCCTTTGCTTAAAATACTTTATTGACAGTTAATCTTTAATGTCCTTGGCAAGATTTATAGGACCCTTCATAATCTCATCCAAACTATCTTTGCAACATCATCTTCTATTTTCCCTCATTATTCTCTCCTGGTCCTGGAGCAAAACTGGACTACTTGGCAGTTTTTGCTCATATTGTATATGCTTTCTTAAATGCTTTTTCCCGTTACCCATAATTCTCTCCTTCCCTTCTTATCTTTACCATATGATGAATTTCTTCTTTACTTTGCCCAGTTTTTAGTGTCTTTTTTTGGACTTACCTGGATATCTACTCTTATCTTGTGTCTTACAAGGTACCATCTGTTAAAGTGCTTTAAACTCTCTGATTTTTCTGATTACAAAAGTAATACCTACTCATTGTAAAAAATTCAGAGATTACAAAAGTAATAAAAGCCCTTCACCTCATTCTCTTTTGATCCACATTTCAGTTCACAAGAATAAATAAACTGGTCCTTACCTTTTCTCAATCTCTCTCATTCTGTGTGCGTGTGTGCGCGCGCGCGCAGATTTAAAGTGCTTATGTAGGTTTATGTTTTATTACATAATATCTATATTGGTCTGTCTTAATGTGTGACTAGTACATATAGCATTGTAGCTTGCCTTTTTCACTGTACTCTGTATGAAGGATATGTCGGTATATGCAGATCATCTGGTTCTCTTTAACTGCTATGGTAAATCCACTGTATGTATGTACCGTAATTTATTCAACCATCCCTTGCTAGAAGACATCCCTTGCTAGTAGGATTATTTTTCAGTGTTTTCTTATTTCAAGCAATGCTGCTGGGATTATGTGTATATACCTTTGCAATATTATGCAAGTATTTCTGTAGTATAGATTCTTAATATGGGAATTGCTGATCAAATAATATGTGCCTTTAAATTTGATAGATAGCATTTAATATTTCATTAGATACTGTCAAGTAGCCCTCTGTGTCCCATTTCTCCAGCCCATTATCAGTACTGGATATTATCAATCATTTACATTTTTACCAATTGAAAGAACAAAATATCTCTTGGGCATTTTTCTTTGATGTGAAGAATGTTTTCATATATTTATTCTTCTGTGACTGTCCTGTTTATGTTGCCCATTTTTCTATTGTGTTAATCTTTCTTATGTGTTCTTTTTATGTTGTAGTTATGAACCCCTTGTCTGTTAGGTGTTGCACATAGCTTCTTCTAGTCTGAATTCCTCAATTTAATAAGCACTTATTCCTAGATAGTAAAATCTTCTTTATGCAGCTGTCTCTAGCTCTAGATTGAAAGTTCCTTAGTATCCTGTTTGTCTTTGTGGTCTGCATCTAGCAACATGTTTACTATAGATTAATGGTTATAAATGGTTTACAGTGAATTAAATATAAGACCCGACTCTTGGCTTCAAAGAACTTAAAGCCTACTGTCACAGAAACTTGTTAAGACTTTATCAATAAGGAAGAAAAACAATTTAGTGTCTAAATTGTATATTTCATTATGTGTTGTAGGGAAACTTAGATAAGTTTAGAAGTTGGCAACTTCTCTGAATTAGTGCTCATAAAACATCCTGCTATTTGCTTTCTTTTTTCATTGACATCTGTACTGAAAGATGAATATTTTTGTTAGCTTAAAAGTGAAATCTGTCAACCACAATGGAAATATATTATTCTGTCTTTTTTTCAGACAAGTTAACAAGTTTAGTTTTAAGTAGTAGTGTATTTTATTTGTATACTCAATTTCAATTTTACCTTGAATACTAATTTTTTTTTTCCTTCCCATTTCAGGTAAGCCATGAATTATGGCGTTTCTTAAATGAAGTGTTCAGGAATGAAGTGAAAGTCAAAACATATAGAAAATAAGTGATTTTTAAGTTATGTCTATTAGTTTGACTATAGATATATATATTTACCTCCTTAGTAATGCGCGAAGTCTTTGTGGGAAGCAGAAGAGCAAGCAACTACATATCTTGTGCTCACCTAAACATCACTGGAGGATAAGCCACGTCAATCTACAAAGAGGTTTCCATCCAAGCAAAATAAGATGCAAATGGACCAAAAGTGAAGCACATTCTTGCAGTAAGCACTGCTACACTCCAAGCAATGATGGTTTGCATATTGGGATTTTGAAACTTAGCACTTCTGCTCCTAAGGGACTGACAAAAGTGAGCATTCGTATGTCCCGTATTAAAAGTACTTTGAATTCTGTTTCAAAGGCTGTTTTTGGAAATCAGAATGAAATGATCTCACGTTTAGCTCAATTTATGCCAAGTCCTCGAATATTAAGAAAAGTATCAGATAATGATTGGTTAAAACAGGAAAACATTAAACAAACCATCAAATCTCTGAAAAAATATAGTGAAAAATCAGCAGAAGAGAGCTCTTTTCCCGAAAAGCAAAGTCACGTTATAGATAAAGACGAGGATACCAGTAAACAAAGCCTTTTTCATGACACAAATAGTATAACCACAAAATTTGGAGAGTCATTCTACTTTTTATCCAATCATATTAATTCATACTTCAAACGTGAGGAAAAAATGTCTCAGAAAAAGGAAAATAAACAGTTCCAGGACAAATCAGAACTTGAAGATAAAAAGGTTGAAGAAGAGAAATCCAGTTCTCCAGATCCTGGTGTTCTGCATGATAAAAAGCAAGACTCAGAATCTTCTCTATGTACTGTGGACAAGCCGAAAAATGGGACATCTGAGGCTCTTCCAGTTTCTACTAAACAAAGTATTGCTAACTTTCTTTCTCGGCCCACTGAAGGTATGCAAGCTTTAGTAGGTGGTTATATTGGTGGACTTGTCCCCAAATTAAAGTATGAGTCAAAGAGTCAGTCAGAAGAACAGGAAGAAACTACTAAAGCTGAGCATGCTGTCAGCAAAGACAAAAATGCAGAGGAGAAAAAGCGTTTATCTCTTCAGCGAGAAAAGGCAAGTGTTATTCAGGGTGGGTTTAAGTTTTAATTTTTCTCATATTTATGTTTCATTTCCTAATGGGACCTTAGAAACTTTAACCATTTGTTAGTATTACTAGAGCAGCTTCATATTCTAATCATACGTGTTTTAATATGTCTTAGATTATTGCAAGAGTGAGTATTGATAACAGAACCCGGGCATTAGTTCAGGCATTAAGAAGAACAACTGACCCAAAACTCTGCATTAATAGAGTTGAAGAACTGACTTTTCATCTTCTAGAATTTCCTGAAGGAAAAGGAGTGGCTGTCAAGGTAATTTTAATTTATTTAATTTGGTTTTGTCTCGGAATAAAAATAATAATAAACCTTCTGAAATGGAGAAGGCAGTGCTTTCATTTTTTTATTTAAATATTTTTGTGGTTTTTGTCATATGTGTGATGTGTAATATATTCAGTAATTGCCCTGTTTATTCTCTGATGTACATTATGGTAAATGTTCCCTTTTATTCTGTGATATAAAATATGCTGTTAGTACTAATATCTATACTTTGAGATTAAACATTTTAAAATGAAGCTAAATCTCAGTATATTGGCTTTTCTTGGCCTCAATTCTTTCAAATATAAATTAGTGAAGATAATTTAGACCCATTTTAAATGGACTGTTTTCAGAGAAATGCTATAAAATATGAATGATATGGCTGAGTCTCTTTATATCTATACTTCTAGGATTTGTAATATTTAATGAACAATTTAAAAATACCATATGACATAAATAATGTTAACATTTTATTAGTGCTTATTTTTAATTTGCTATTCAGAAAACTGTAAGTTAACTTAGTTCACATTTTTTCAATTTTTGACGACCATCTTGCTGAGAAATTAACTCTTTAAATAATGTACCCTTCTGTAGTTTTATATTGTATAATACATACATTATAATGGCTAAACTTTAGAATTTCATGTTCATAAAATTTGGGATTATCTTTCATATATATGTAATCTCTTACCTAAAAGATAAATTTTCAAAATAGATACATGCATTTAACTCCATTTAACATTTCAGTAATATACTGAAATCAGAGACCTAAAATAGAATTACATATTTTAAAGACCTCTTAAAAAATTTTATTGAAATATAATACACGCACAATTATAAGTATAAAATTCAGTGAATTTTCAGAAACTGGACACGTCCATGTAACCAGCACCCAGTTGAAGAACAGACTTTACCAGCACTTCAGAAGCATCCCTCGTGTCCCCAGTCACAATCTCCCCCAAAAAGTAATCATAGATTGGTTTTACCCGATTTTGTGTATTATATAAAATGTTATAATAGGCTTCTTTCATTCAACATGTTGGTAGGAATCATTCACACTGTTCTGGGAATTTGTAGATCTTTCGTTCTTGTTGCTTTTATATTTAATGGTTTGAATGTATCACTATTTATTCATTGTACTATTGATAGATTTCTGAGTAGTTTTCAGCTTTAGTCTATTATGAATGAATAGTCTTGCTAACAGAAATTTTGAGGACTCTTATTTTGCATAACTGGTCCCAAATCTAAGGACCCTTCAATTCTAAGGAGAAATGTGATGTAAGAATGTATATTCAGGTCAGTTATGAATGCAAATGTAGAGAGTCTGAAAGAAGTTCTCACTCTTCCCCTAAATTATAAACATCTTACTAACAGTGAACCTGATAAATTGCATAAGACATGTTAGCATATATGCTGTCATGTGAACTTTCCCAACTAAATTTTTTATTATTAAGAATTGAGCTTTTTAAAAAATTAAATTTATTGAGGTGATAAGGGGCTAATATCCAGAATATATAGAGAACTCATACAACTCAACAACAACAACAAAAAATCTGATTAAAAAATGGGCAGAGGACCTGAACCAACACTTCTCAGAAGACATACAAATGGCCACAGATACATGAAAAAATGCTCAACTTCACTAGCTACCCTGTTTCCGCGAAAATAAGGCCTAGCTGGACAATGAGCTCTAATGCATCTTTTGGAGCAAATTAACATAAGACCCAGTAATATATTGTATTTTATATTATATTATATTATATTATATTATATTATATTATATTATATTATATTATATTATTATATTAAAGACGTGGTCTTATGGCGAAATAAGACCAGGTCTTTTATTAATTTTTGCTCTAAAAGACGCATTAGAGCTGATTGTCTGGCTAGGTCTTATTTTTGGGGAAACATGGTATTAGGAAAATGCAGATCAAAACCACAGTGAGATACCACCTCACATCTGTAAGAATTGAGCTTTTTAAAAAGGGTGGAATTATTTGTTATAAATCATCTACATGAGTTTTATCTAGGCAATTGTCTTTGATATTGACTGCTCTAAAAAAACCTAGTTTCTCCTTTTGTGTCTATATAATATATTTTATGTATTGAATTTATGGCAGCCATATCTAGGAAATTGTCTTTGATCATTTTTTCATTGTTGGTGGTGAAGGTGGTTTCCTTTCACTATTTGTTAAATAAAAAAATAACTTTTATTATTTTTAAAACGGGCAGCACATTGATATTGTAGAAAATTAGAAAAAAGGAAAAGAAAAAATTAGAAAATAAAAATAACATGTTTTTACTACCCCAAGATTACCACTGTAATGTGTTTGTATCTATTTGTATTAGATTAGGCTGAGTTAAGCTCTAATAATAACAAAACAGTACCAAAATTTTAGCAGCTTAATACAAAAGAAATTTGTCACTCATGCAAAGTGTGCTGTAGGTTTGGGTGACTCCAAGACCGTGTACTTCCATGTGGTGGCTACTTTGATCCTGTTCCCTGTATCTCTAGACGAGGCTTCCTTTGTCATTGCTATATCAGGGTAAGAGTATTTCAGCAGAAAATACCACAGGTTTCTTCTACTCAAAACTTACTTGTCCCGTCCAGTTGCGCTGTTCTGAGGAGTACTGCCTTTGTGTTCACCGGATCTGGCACCATGAGATTTCTAGCTCTTCCCCAAAGTCAAAATGATTCAGGATATGGAGGCAGCCATGACAGCGCAACTAAAGACACTCACAAAAGAGGACTTCCAGAACTGCTTCATAAAGTGGCAAGAACGATGGGATAAGTGTGTTGGAGGAGAGGGGGAGTATTCTGAGGGGGATAAATGGCAACGTGTCTTTTACTGTAATAATTTTTTTTTTATGTAAACATTCAACGTGTCTTTTGATCGTACCTCGTAGTTAAAGACTCCACCAATATCTTGAGGTGAAACCAGTCTTGTGATTGAGTCCCCTCAAGTCTTCATTTTTGTGATTTCAACCTATGAGACTCTAAATGATCAACTGTTTCCTCTGTCCCTGATTTTATAGCTTTCTGTCTGAACCAAGCCCAGGTTTTTAATACTTTGTTTCTTCTCCCACTCAGCAAATGACTCAAGGGAGGAAAAGATATAGTTTATGAACTCATTTCCCAGCAATTAATCCCCTTTCCAGGTTCTTAGTGCACCCCCCCTTCTCATTTCTTCAGCAGCTCTCTGATGCTTTTAAACAAAAGATGGCACTTTGTATTTTATTAAGCTTTTATAGTTGTTCTTGGAAAGCTACCATTCTATCCTAATAAAAAATGGAAATTCACATTTCCGTGATCCACCATTGCTCAGGTTCCTCTAGTGGGGCCTTGGAGCTAAACACTAAGCCAGAGTAAGAGAAGAGAGGAGAGGAGAGGCTAGGCGAGGTGAGGCGAGGTGAGAGAAAAAATTTAGAACAGTAGTATTTCAGATTTGATTTATCCTAAAAAATGAGTGATGCATTGGGAAGTTACTTGATTTACTGAAGGTTTCACAGCAAAAGTATAGCTGCCACTCAGCTATTCCCTTAAGCCTTAAACCTGGGCTCTTGACCAGATAAGATGCTTCTGTGTATAGAACCTAGGGAGTCTTTCATAAACTCAGCATAGAACCCTAGAGTTTAAGCTCTTGCCTCTGATCAACAATATGAAGTTGAACGCTTAGAAACTTGAAGTTTCAGTTTTGTTTAAACTAATTAATTGTAATGATCAGCTTTTGCCTTCTACTGTAGTTTTATTTATTAACATTTGTTCGTATTTCACTATGAGCTACCCTTGTATCCCATGTGCAATGTACAGAAGGTGTTTTTTTTCTTTTAGTAACAAGTTTAGTTTCCAGTCATTACTACATATGAAGCAGTTTCATCTTCTTAACTTGAGGATTTAGACAAAATATTGTACAATTTATAATGCTAATCTTTTGTAAATTTGTGTTAAGCAAATTATATTTTCTTTAATTTTTAAGCATTGCACCTTTTAAAGGAAATGCTTGGATAGAGGTTAATTTTTTACCTAGATATAAGGACAGATATATTCTAGATATTAACATTACTATGTCAAGCACTAATGTATCATTTAAGATTACAGAGAAAGTAATAAACACTGGTACCTTGATTGCATATGATGGTTAACATGTTTGTTAAAAACAATAAAAAATTTTCACTTTTGATTTGACAAAAGCAACAAAATATCTTTTCTCAATATAGGAAAAAATTATTCCATATTTATTGCGATTGAGACAAATTAAAGATGAAACTCTTCAGGCTGCAGTTAGAGAAATTTTGGCTTTAATTGGCTATGTGGATCCAGTGAAAGGAAGAGGAATTCGAATTCTCACAATTGATGGTGGAGGAACAAGGTAAGGCTAGAAATAACGATTTTTAATGACTGTACCTCTGATTAAGCCATAGGAGGTATTTTTTAAATTAATTTGGTGTAATTTCAAAATTTTGAAATAAAACATGAAATAGTTTTCCATAATTTACTTCTTTATCAATCTAAGAGCTTCTTTAATATGTATCTGAATTTACTTTTATTTTAATTTGACCTAGTATTTATATTTTAGTTTGGTCTTTTCAGATCTTTTTAGTTGTTTAAAACAGTTTATCAACCAAGATTCTCTTAAAATCTTGGCAATATTTTATAATGTTAGCTTTCTTTTACTGTATTACCCATATGTATCAGTCAACGAGTCATTTAGTAAAGTGATGGTTTTAAAAGGACTCTGTATCAATAACTTCCTGACTTCCTGTGTCTTCACTTGCAGATGTCAGTTCTTATGCTATAAGAAATAGTAAATGCATTCTTAGCCCAGAAGGAGCTAGTTTTGCCGTCAAGCCCCATTTTTACTACTGGCAATCCATCCATGCTTCTTATTCTTAGTTTTTCTAGTTCCTTCCTACTTGTTGGTTAAATTCTTTGTCATAGTTTTATGGACCTTTTACTCCAAATTTACCTCTCCAACTTCACTGTTGGTATATCTGCTTTGCCAGTCAGCTCTTCTGTATGTTAAAATACTACCCTTATACTTTTGTTAAATTCTGTAGTCCTTTAAATTTTGATACCAATATGAAGGAGTGAGTGATGAGAGAAGGAGTCTATTTAATAATCTAGGCGGGGACAGTAAAACACTAACTTTGGATGGTAGCAAGCTGGAAGCAAGAGGAAGGAACAGTATGCAAAAAAATTGTGAAGAAAAAAGAGGACTGGATGTAATAAAAACAGGTCGAGACCACTCTAAGTGTCCCTCCTGTAGATGAGTAGGACAGAATTGCATAGATAGGGGAGGAGGTGTTTGGTATTGAGCAGGAGTTCTGTTTTGCACATGTTGAGTATAAAGTTTTACACTCCATTTCGAAGTGCTCACTTGGCAATTGAAGATGGAATTGACTAAGAGAAAAGTCTTAGAAGATCGTTTATTTCTTAGGGAAGTGAAATAATCCAAGAAAGTGAACGTCATTCATGTAATAAAGTGGTAATGAACTGGAGAGAATCATTCTAATTCATAGAATTGGTTCCAAGTGATGAGAAGTAGGGAAAGTGGCAGTTAAGTGAGTAAGGAATTTTCACTGAGGAATAGGAAGAAGCCAAGTCCTCCCTGCCCCTAAGTTCAGGGGAGTTGGGAGGGATGGTGTCATTCATTGAGTCAGCTGGAGTGCCTACCATGTCCTAAATACTGATTTAGGTCAGTAAACAAAACAGACAAAAATCCAAGTTTTCATGGTGCTAGTATTCTAGAGGAAGAAAGAGGAAACAAATAGGAAAAAAACAAAAAATTGAGTAGCAGTGGCTGCTATGAAGAAAATAAAAGCAAAGGGATAGAAAGTAACAGTGCTATTTTAAAGAGCGATCATGACTGACTGCTTTTTGAAGAAGTAACATTTGAGTAGAGATCTGAAAGAAGAACATTAAAGGACATTCAAATGTCTATTTAGAGTGAGGGAGGTATGGTGAAAAGAGGTTTGTGACCTACAAGTATTTGACCTGAGAATGGTAGTTTTGATGGTCGTATAGGGAGGAAATTGAAGATGTTCGGGAAAACCTAGAGGTGGGTTAGGATGAAGGTAGGTTTACATCAGTGATTCTCCACTAGAGGAGACTTTGCCCCCTAGGAAACATTTGTGTCTGGAGACATTTTTGGTGGTTAGAACAGGGGACTGCCGCTGCATCTAGTGAGAAGACGACAGTCGCTGCTAAGTATCTACAGTGCATAGGATAGCCCAATACAAAAAGAACTATCCAGCCTGAAATGTCAGTAGTGCTGCTGTTGAGAAACGTTGGTTTAGGGGAATATGGGAAAGTAGCCAGAATGGGAAATTTGTGTTGAAAGGAGTAAGCTATGGGGGCTTATGAGAAAATCCATATCTTTTATTTCTTTTGTATAAGGTAGGCTGGTACAGTATAAGGCATATAAAATCAACCTGGCAAATATATTTATTTTTAAATTCATCCTGAGTTAATTTATAAATACAGCACTTTTAGTTTATTTCCTCATTATACAAGTAAAACGGGACAAAAAAGAAAAATATGAAGAAAAACAAAACAAATCATAGCTCACAATTCCAAAATTATGTTTAATGTTTTGATGTATTTCTTCTAATCTTTGTTTTTCTATGTGAATATATGTTCATGTTTTATTTTCTTTTTATAAGTAACGGAGGTCACATTGTTAAATATAGATTATCCAACATTTTCTTTAATTCTTCATGTCTTACCTTGAATTCATAATGTGTCTCTCTTATAAGCCATCTTATGTTCTCTTACCACTCTTCAAATCCACATTACTTCTTGTAATTAAAAAAAAACAACACACACACAACTGAGCATCTTTTGTTTTCTGCTTTCAACTTACAATATTTTCTGGTGACTTCCTGTTAGCAGTATCAAAGCACAATTTGGCACTCTAAATTTTGTTTTGTGGTATCTGACTGTCATTGTGTTTCAGAACTTCTCTGCCCCATACCTTGTATTGGGATTAGAATGTTTCATTATTTCTGTATATTCTCCCAGTATTAAGAGTCGTCTGTGTCCTAGAGAGTATTATGCTAAGTGAAATAACTCAGATGAAGAAAGACAAGTACCATATGATTTCACTTACATGTGGAATCTAAAAAACAAAAAAATGAACAAACAAAACAAACTCAGATACAGAGAACAACCTGATGAAGACCAGATGGGCGAATGGTTGGGGGTTGGGTGAAGAAGTACAAATTGCCAGTTATAAAAATAGTCACAGGAATGTAAGGTACAGCATAGGGAATATAGTCGATAATATTGTAATCACTATGTATGGTGTCAGATGGGTACTAGACTTATCGGGTGATCACTTCATAAATTATCTGTACACCAGAAACTAGTATAATATTGTATATCAACTGTAATTGAAAAATTTTAAAACATTTAAAAGGAAAGAATTGTCCATGTGTTACACCCTGAATTCATCTTTCACATTCATCATGAAACTATTTGTGGCCTTTGACAAGGATCCAGAAATGAATAATACAGCATAAATTAATACATCCTTAATGCAGAGCATTGTCCTAAGGTTGTTGAGAGTTTTAAAAAATGAATAAAAGAAAGCTTAAAAATATGACAAGTGAAATACATAGAACAAAAACGTATAGAAGCATAGGTGACCAACTATGTTGGTAAGAGAAGAAACCAATATATGGCATCCCAAAACTGGTGATTGGAGGTTTTAAGTATTTTCCATGGTTGAGGTGTTTAAACAACAACAAAAAATCTTTCATTGGATGTCTTTGTAGTCTAAAGAGGTATTATTATAAATTTAAAAACATGCTGCTATAGCACAGATTTCATACCATTATTTAGATACTGGATTTTCAGAAGTGGTCTTTGAAACTTAAGAAACTTTTTTTTAAAAACTTTTATTAATTAAATGTGTTTTTCCAGGACCCATCAGCTCCAAGTCAAGTAGTTGTTTCAATCTAGTTGTGGAGCGCGCAGCTCACAGTGACCTATTTGGGGATCGAACCCACAACCTTGTTGTTAAGAGCACCGCGCTCTAACCAACTGAGCTAACCTGCTGCCCAGAACTTAAGTAACTTTTACAGATGCTAATTTATATTATTAACTTTCATGTTGGAATGTAAGCTAGAAAGGCAAAAAATGTAGGATTGTTTTATTCAATAACTTAACTTTTCTTGAAAGAAAAATTCTCATTTTACCTTTATCTTTTCTATAGGGGTTTGGTTGCTCTTCAGACACTGCGAAAATTAGTTGAACTTACTCAGAAGCCAGTTCATCAGCTCTTTGATTACATTTGTGGTGTAAGCACAGGTAATCATTATTTGTGGAAGTGGTCATAAGTGCATTATGAAAAAGAAGATTAAGCACTTACGTTCAAGAGCATGGTCATTCTCTGAAATGATGGATATTAATTTCATGTTTTGATAATGAATAATCCTTTGGTTCATTTAATGTACTTTTAAAAATATTGGGAATGTTAACATTCAGAAAATGGTTTTGTTTTTTAATTAGTTTTAGGTGTACAAAGCAACTTAATAGACATTTACACCCCTCACAAAATATAGAAAAAGTTTTTAAAGTGCTTTTCTAATACATTTTAAATAAGCCACAGTGACAAACACAAATTATGAATTAATTGCTTTCTGGTACAGTCACCTTAAGGAAAGTGATGAAATGGAAGGAACCTAGGTACTCAAATTGTACTTGAGCCAATAGACTATTAAAGATGGATAAGATTTTACTTTTTTTGTGAGATGTGTCCCTCTGTGAGGAAATTGCTTCTTCTGTCCTTTTTTTAAAAATCTGGTTGTTTGAAGTCAAAATTTAAATTGATAAATGTGAGAATCTATGTTTTTGAAAGGCTATTTTTAATATTGCTAGTTGATATACATTTAAAATTACAGTTTCATGTTTGTGTAGAAGAAATTGGCAACTTAGAATACGATTGTGATTGAATAATTTCTTAGTTTTCACTGACACTATCAGGTGATTATTTGTTTTGTTTTCTGTTTGTTTTGTTTTTCTGTTTCCTTACACCAGCTCTCTCACCACCCCCCGTGAAGTCTCTCAGGATACCCATAGCTATTACTTATCGCTTACTTCCCAAGTAACACTCAAGGAGTACCGTGTTTCCCCGAAAATAAGACCTAGATGGGCAATCAGCTCTAATGCGTCTTTTGGAGCAAAAATTAATGTAAGACCCAGTCTTATTTTGCTATAATATAAGACCGATTTAATATAATGTAATGTAATATAATACAATATTCCGGGTCTTATATTAATTTTTGCTCCAAAAGACGCATTAGAGTTGATTGTCTGGCTAGGTCTTATTTTCGGGGAAACACAGTATTAAGATTGCAAATCCTTGCTGTGTATTGTACTGTTTGACCTGATAATTTCTCACTTTCCATTAGTTTATCTTCATCGATTTTTACTTCTATTTCTTTTTCTCATTTTTTGAATTACAATAGTAGTTCTAAAGACTACTAGCAACAAAATCAAATGATTTCTCTGCATTGTATGTGTTAAGTATCACAAATATTCCCAAAGGGTAGGTCAGTTGATGTCAATTGTAAAAACTAAATGAGAGCCATTGCAGGGATGATTCAAAAGCATAAGGAATCAG
The DNA here is from genome assembly GCF_057876585.1 of Rhinolophus sinicus. Taxonomy (NCBI): domain Eukaryota; kingdom Metazoa; phylum Chordata; class Mammalia; order Chiroptera; family Rhinolophidae; genus Rhinolophus; species Rhinolophus sinicus. The sequence goes on along the minus strand of NC_142504.1, from coordinate 51,607,396 downwards.
TGATTCCTATGATGTTCTACTAATTCCTCAAGATGTTAGCAAATTTGGAAAATTTTGGTTAAAGGAAGTTAAACAGGTTTCATTACAGAGGGACTTCTGAGATCCTTTAGTATGTTACAAATGCATTGTGATTCTCAGGATATGAAAGTAATATGTATATATCCCAAATTGATTTAACTACGGAAACTTTTCTTAAAGAGGCATTTCCCAGTTCTTCTTTGGAGCTATTACCCTGACCATTTGTGTTGAATTTTAGAATGGTCCTAGCAATTCAAACATTTAAACATCTACAAGCTAACTACTTACTTTGGCACTGTTTTTAGTAGGTGGATGCTTAATAAAGAGAATCTTAAAGCACAGAAATTTATCCACGGAGTAGAATATCTTCTTATGTAATATGTACATTTGTGTATCACACTATATCTTTTCCATTGTGTCTTCTAGCTTATGTTTACCTTAACTTATAATAAATACACTGCTTATAATTTTCATTTCTTTTTACTTTCTATGTATTATAATATAGAAATTTTATTTCACTTATAATTTCTATAAATATGATAAATATATATTTAAACTAAAGTTAATGTCCTTACCAGTTCAGCAAGGTTCAGTTTTTTAATATCTGCTCATCTCTATAGTAGCTCTGCTTAAAAGGAAAGGAACTTAATTTTTTGGAAATTAATTTATTGTGTTAATTACAACTTTTCTAGAAGTTGAAAATAATGATTCCTGTTTTATGGTAATGCCATACAATGTATTTAAAAATATAATCTCTTTTATTAGAATAAGGCCAAGTATAATAAAATATATAAAATATTTAAAGTACATTATGATAGTGATTTCCTGTTTTTTTTCTGCAATCTCAAAGTAAGCAGTGATGCTATACAGGTTTTTGCCTCATCCCCTCCCTTTCCCCATCCTCCAAAGCTTTCTCCTCCTCTTTTCCTTGTTAATTCAGGGTTAGGCCAATTAGATACACTAGGTGGCAGTGTGTCCTGCCAGTTGCTGCTAGGCTATGTAATCAGCTATTTAAAAGGACATCCCAGAGACCTAATTTCTTTAATCACATTGGTTCCCAGGATGAACCTGAAGGAGTCATTATTTTAATGAATTTGGTAAGTTGTCAGATATACTGTATTCTGTGACTAAAACTAAGGAATTTATTAAGGTTAGAAAGGACACTACCTACCTACCACAGTACCTTATATGCTATTTAATGTAAAACAACATATTTTTATATATCTTTAAGTTATTATCATCATAATTGGTTAGCATTTATTTATCTTTACTGAGGCCTAGTAAAGCCCTTTACATGTGTTACCCCAGTATAAGGACCTTGTACATTTCAGTTGCTGTAATTACTTTATAGATGAAAAAATTGAGGCTCTGAGAGGTTAAGTAGTTTGTCCCAGGTGACACAGTTAGAAAGTATCAAAGCCAGAATTTTAACCTCCTCTATGGCTAAAGAGATTGTATAAGTACTGTAATGTCAACACTGGCAGAAACTAAGGATTCTTTCTTTCAGGTGCTATATTAGCATTCATGTTGGGATTGTTTCATATGCCCCTGGACGAATGTGAGGAACTTTATCGAAAATTAGGAACAGATGTGTTTTCACAAAATGTCATTGTTGGAACAGTCAAAATGAGTTGGAGCCATGCATTTTATGACAGTCAAACATGGGAAAATATTCTTAAGTAAGTTATAATTATCCTTTTTTTAAATGTCTTGATTATATAGATAATATGTGCATATTATAATTAGTAAAATGCCAAAAAATGTAAAGAAGAATATTAAATTTTCATCTTACTAATTATAGATAACTACTGTTAATATTTTGGTGAATCATATTCTAGTTACTATTTTCTTGGGTTCATATGTGTAAGATTAGCATGTAAAAGTTGCAATTGCCTTTTTAAAAATTGAGACCATGTTGTATATAGACCATGTTTGCATCCTGCTGTTTTCATTTAACATATTATTCTTCCTCAGACATAAACGTATTCTCCTAAAACATTAATTTCTAAACATTTTTTCAAGTTACTACAAAGCCATTGTACTCACTTTCCAAAAATAGAAACATAAAGTAGAAACTAAAAATCATCCACAATCTTATTCAGAGCTGTAGACCTCACAGTATATTTTTGTCTAGTTTTTTTTAGACTCCATATATTTTCGTATACTTTTTAGCAGAAAGTATATTGTACTTGTAACTTTTTATCCTTTCCCTTTTTTTCAACTTTATTAATATCTCGAGAAAATTTTAAAGACCACCACATTCCACAGTATAGTGGTATCACATTTTCTTAACCATATACATTTAGGACGGTTATTCCTAATTTTTTTTGTGATTGTGAACATGCTGTGGTTGGAAAATTTACATTTCTCCACACATTTCAGAATATATCCGTAGGACAGTTTACAAGAAGCGTAATTATTGGGCCAATGTTGATGTCTTTTAAAAATAATCATATCTTTATATGATTATATGAAATAGAGAACATGTAAAGAAAACAATGAAAATAATTTGTAACCCCACTAAGAAAAAAGCACTATTAACATAGGATGTACTTTTCTCTAGAATTTCTTACAGATAAATAAGTGTATGTGTGTAAGGTTGTGAGTGTGTGTGTGTGTTTATCCCCTTCACAGATTGGGATGATCATGCACATTTAGTTTTGTATCCTGCATTTTCACATAGTATTTTATCATGAATGATTTCCTATGTCATTAAATATCTTTGAGGCATATTTTAAAGGCTGTTCACTATCCTGTTTTATGAATGTACTATTTTTTATTTAACAAATTTCCTATGGGAAAAGGAGGCTAATTTAAATATTTTTACAGTTCAAAATGAAGTTTAAATAGGCATCATACATCTCTACTTAAATCTCTGTTTATATCTTTAAGGTGTATTTCTAGATTGAAAGTTTGGGTTAGAAAGTATACGTGTTTTAAAAATCATGAAGTGTGTGTGTGTATGTGTGTGTGTATCTGAATTGTTCTTCAAAATAGTTGTCCCAATTTACCCACTCACCAACAACAATTTGTATTTCCATTTCCGTGATACACACACACACACACACACACACACACACACACACACACGTATGTATATATGTCAGCTTCAGAGATTTTTATAATAGTGTTCCCAGTTTCCATCACTTTGATTGTTGATGAGTTTGAACATTGGTTATGTTTCTTTATTGCATTTTTTTGTGCGAATTTCAAGGACATAATATTTTCTCATTTTCCTATCAAGGTATTCCTCACTATATTCTAAATATATTGACCATTTATTATATGTTAAAAATGTGTTTTTAGTTAATAATTTTTTAAATGTAGAGGAGTTTCAAATCTTTAGTCAAATCATTAATTTTAATTTTGCTTTCATGTTTAGAAAGTCTTTTCTATCTTGCAATCAGGTACATTTTTATATTATTTTCTAGTCCTAAGGTTTAATTATTTTAAATTCTTAAGTCATCTGAAATTTATTTTGATGTATATTGTAAGGGGATCAAACTTTATTTTTTACTGTTATTTTTTATCCCCCCATCGTTTTATTGAGAGAGGTTTTTTTTGGTGATAATGATTTTGTGTGATTTTAGGGACACTATTTTTAATTACAGCATCAGTAGAATCTAGGAATGTTGAGAATTTTTTCGTATTTTGACTTCTCTCTGAAATGAGCAATTAATGTTCCTGCTCTCTTTGAATTTATATTCATAACTTAATTCATTAAAGTATTTTGGTTCTGTTAATAATCTCAAAGTTGAAACAAAACGTAATGTGAACTTTGCTTAAAGTCTGAAAGCAGCATGTTCCCTGTAATTCAAGTGTCCCTGTACCTTTTACCAAGTACTTTTTCCTTTTTTTCACTGATTTGAAATACCACCATTATCACATTTAAAATTTTATGTACATTAAGAGTCTATGTCTAAGTTTTTGTTTTTTCTATTGATTTTTAAATTTTTTGTCTAAATTCTTTACATAATGTTTTTATATTGATTAGCAAGTCTTTTCTCCTTACTCTTTTTCAAAAATCTGTTCAGTATTTTCATCTAATGTCCAAAGTGAATCTTAGGTTACTCTTATTACATTAAAAAAAAAAATGTCCCACTGCTATTTTGATAGAAATGTAACAGTTATTTTGTTGAATAATAGTATCTTCCCAAATGAGCAGTCTTCCCATTCATTACTGTGTGTTGCTTATTTTGGGGTTTTCTCTTGTGTCTGTTAAAAAAATACTGTGTATGAATTCTCGTGAAATTGTAAAATCGTAATACTAGTAAGTTTTTAATGAAGATTTGAAAATTTACTGTAAGACCAGTCTCTCTGCTATGAAACGTTTTTTTCCTTTTGCTACTCATTAAAGTATCTTCAGGTATTTGCATGTTGCTATTTCACTGATAATCCTTCAAAGGCTTCTTTATTTCTAATCACAGCATTGATAAACTTTCTAAGTGTGGTCAGTTGTTTTTTCCTTTCCCTGCTTTTCCTGTATCCTTTGCTACAAAACGAACCACTCCAAAACTAAGTAGTTGAAAACAACAATTTAGTCTTATGATTCTGCATAACTGGGTGTTTCTTCTGTTCTTGTCTAAACTCACATACCTACTGGCAGCCGCAGCTCAGCTGAGATGACCTGGACAGCTGGTCTCTCTCTCCCCAAGGTCATTGTCATCCTGGACTTCATCCAATCATGGTGGTCTCAGAGTTCCAAGAGGGCAAGCCCCATTGCATAAGTTCTTATCTAGAAGCCTCAGTTTAATGGCATTTTTGCTGACATCCCATTGACCAAAACCATTTAAACCTGGAGTCTGTGCGGGGAGGGATTATATACAAGGATGTAGATATCAGAAAGTGTGACTCATTCGGAGCCTTTATTGGTATAATCTACCACACCTGCTCTCTGGCCTTTTTGTCTGGTTGTGGTTTTTGTTGTTGTTTCCCCATCGTTTTAGTGAGAGAATTTTTTTTCGGTGATAATGATTTTCTGTAATTTTAGGTACACTATTTTTAATTATAGCATCAGTAGAAGCTAGGAATGTTGAAAATTTTTTCGTATTTTGACTTCTCTCTGAAATGAGCAGTTAATATTCCTGCTCTCTTTGAATTTATATTCATAACTTAATTCATTAAAGCATTTTGGTTCTGTTAATAAACTCAAAGTTGAAACAAAATGTAATGTGAACTTTGCTTAAAGTCTGAAACCAGCATGTTCCCAAGACGTCTGTCCCAATTTTACAGTAAATGTCTATGAAAAGATAAAGTGAGAGACCCACAGAAGAATAAAATTGAATTGCTCTTCATACAGAAGAAACATGTAGATCAGATTGGGAAAGACAAAGATCTTGTCTGTTTTAGAAAGTATTTTACATTGATATTTTTTAAGGATTGTAAAGGGTAGATCACTTCCTAATTTGTGCATACTACCCTGATATGAATGCACTGACATTCTAGTTAAGAAACATAAGTATTGTTTGAAAAATATTGTCATTAGAAAAATGTTTTTTTCTTACTGAGGCATGTTGGTGAAAAAGTCTTTATGTTCAATACAGGGAAAAAACATAATTTTTAAGTTTGGAAAAAATCTGCACTGAAATAAATTCCCTTGTAATGGAATTTTAAAAATTGCTGCCCAAGGAAAATTTCTGTGATGTTGCAGTAATTCAAATGCCAACTCAGACGATTGAAAAAACATTTTTGGGGGGTGACATTCATTGGCTTTGTATTGCTAAAGCAAGTTTAAAGTAAATCTTCTGATCTGGTTTTTAGATTGCTCTGGAACTAGCCTACCCACACTTCTGCAGCCTTATCGCAGCACAGCTTTTATCCTATCAGTGGGATGCTGAAAACACCTTTTTTCTGCCTTCACCTTTACTGTGTATATATCTGTCCTGGCTTGGAATGTGTTCCCTTGACATCTTTTGGTCCTTCTCAAGCTATACCTCCATGCGTCTTTCCCACACACCACAACCTGTACTAATTGTCCCACCTCAGAACTGTAGACACTTGCAGTTTGAATCAGATTAATAACTATATATTGTTTCATGTGCATTTATTGGATTATAAGCCTCCTAGAGGAGATTCTGATACTTCTTTCTCCCTCATAGTGCTTTGACAAAGCCTTGAGCAAACAGTATGAGCAAAGTGTATGTTCCCTGGTGTTAAGAGATAAAATTGTTTTGATATAATTTATTTCTTCTCCTCTAATAAAGGGATAGAATGGGATCTTCACTAATGATTGAAACAGCAAGAAACCCCACGTGTCCTAAGGTAAGTTTAGAGTCTCATAAATATATCACCTAGATGGAATTGAAGGTCAGGTGAAAGCACTTATTCTGAAGGCCCTTTATTAAAGGAAAAATTTCTTAGGAACCTCTTTTAATAGATTATATTGATTCCTTATATATTGAGTCATCCTAAGACATAGGATGTGATCATTAGCTCTTTCTAATCCGGTAAAAGTACAAGAAAAATTTAAGAATATGAAAGAGTAAGACTGAAAACAAGGGAGAATTCTTTTATCGTAAGGGTTAATCGAATAATTGTGGCATTTCCTCCCCTAGATTTTTTTAAATAAATTTTATATGCTTCTTAGATATAAATGTACAAATAGAATCCAAATTTAAAAAATGTTACTGTTAATAGGATATGTCTCAGCGTGGCTTTTCTCTCTCTTACTTGAAACATAATGATCTGAGTATTGCTTCACTTCTGTGTTCTTTGATAATACTTGTTATTTGATGAACAAATCGGATTTCTGCTCCTAGGAATCCCATGAAGCTTCTGTTTATTCTTGGATAACAAACTGTAACCATTAAAAATCAAACGCAGTTCTCTCTCTTGCTCTTTCACTCTTGCCTATATACTTTCATTCATTCTTTAGCTATTAGTTATGCACCCCCTGTGCCAGTACTGTGCTACGAGGCACTTGGAATAGTTAGTGAGTAAATGTAGACATGGAGGGCAATACAGGCATTCATCAGATAATCACACAGTGAGATCGTTTCCCTGAAGTAAGTGCTGTGAGCACAAAAGCAGTTCTCTGAACGCATATATTTACAGGGACATGAGGAAGGCTATTCTAAGGAAATGAGATTTGAGATCTCAGTGTGAAGGCCGGTGAGTAGGAGTTTTCCTGGCAAAGGGAATGACCTGTGCAGGAGGAGTTCTGGAGAAATGCAGGAAGTGGAAGAGTTCCGGAAGACTAGAGCACATGGACCCAAGGGCAGCATGTGAAATGTGGCTGGAGTGGTAGGTGTATCAGACCGTGCAGTCCCTGAGAGGCCATGATACCGAGATGGGGACCATAGGGGACACTGCACACCTCATTTGTTCCCCTGTATCTTCAGAGTTTTTTGTTTGTTTGTTTGTTTTTAAATCACGGGAGTTGCCCGTTTTAAGTAAAAGGATAAAGTGGGTGTGGGGGAGCTTGACCTGCCTCAAAAAGTGACTCACTCATGGTAAATGGCACAGCCACCCATGTTTCTTTATTCAGCCTGTCTGTTTACCAGTTACTAGAAAGACCCTTCGGGTTGTAGTGTATGGCCTCCTTAGTGGCCTTAGACACCTGAGGCCACCCACAGTGGCCTTAGACTCACACTTGGGATATGGCCTTGGTTTATAAAATAGTTGTGCAAACAGGCCCCTTAGCACAGGAGCCTGACAACTTTGGCCTCTTCAGTAACCTTTCAGCTTCTGAGGATTATATTTGAAATCATTAATATAGCACATTTTACATACATTCAGCTGGCATCGATAAAATCTGAGAGCAGGGGGATCAATGTTAGGTTTTTAAAATAAATAAATAAAAATACCCAGAGGCCAGTTATTAACTGATCAGAAAATCTTGATAGTTTGTGTTGTCTTAGAGTTTCAGGTATTAAAGTCATAATGCTTTCAAAGAGCACAGAAACAAAGACTAATTTGTAAATTATATTATGAAAACAGTGTATTTATCTTCAAGTAGTTTTTATTCATTACTATTGCTGTTTCAGTTATTTATAAAGGTCTGCAAATTTGTGCATTCTTGAATGTCTTTTTAAATAGCTATCAAGTCAGGTAGTCAAACATACCTTTTATTATTGTTCTCTTACAATTTCTCAAAATTATCTCAATCTTTATATCTACTTCCCCATAAAGAAATACCTTTTTAAAAAGATTGGGTTCCCTTTGCTTAACATTATAGTTATGTTATAAATTTATCTTGATGGGTGGTATTATACATTGTTTATTCATATTACTAAATAATATTTAATTTACAGATCCCAAATACTGCTCTTTACAGTGGGTGTTGTTCACTTTTTAATTCACTAGGTAGCTGCAGTAAGTACCGTGGTAAACAGAGGGATAACACCAAAAGCTTTTGTGTTCAGAAACTATGGTCATTTTCCTGGAGTCAACTCTCACTATTTGGGAGGCTGCCAGTACAAAATGTGGCAGGCCATCAGAGCCTCCTCTGCTGCTCCAGGCTACTTCGCAGAGTACGCACTGGGAAGTGACCTTCACCAGGTAAGTGGACTGAGGGGCTCATCCTTTACAACTTTATGTGACTAAAAAGAATCGGCACTTAGTAAATGTCCCTGAACTCACAGAGGGATCAACCATGATTTACTTCTTCATGTCTTCATGTGGCAGAAGATGTGTGGTACAGGATATTTTTATTTGGTGTTTGTTTTCCTTAGATTAAATCTTCTGGCTAGAGAGCATAGTGTAGGAAAGATTTTTTGTATTTTATGTAATGTGATTTGTAGCCAATTATAATTTTATTGATGGAAAAATGAAGTACTATGTATGATTGGCTTTCCAAATATGATAAAAATTCAAAATGAAACACAGTCCCAGAAAATGCAAAACCCAATCTGACAGTTTTGGTGGTCATATTTTGAACGGGAGGATATAATACGATAATAGTAAACACTTATTAAATTAGCTATGTGCCAGACACTTATATAGTCCTTTGCATGCATTATCCCATTTAGTCATGACTGCTTATGAGGTAGATAGATTTATTTCCATTTTACAAGTGAAACACTAGAATCTTAAGAAAGTTTGACTTTTAGGATCACAGCTATTAAGAGACAGAGATAGGATGTTAATCTGTAATTATACGGTTTTAACATTTCTGGCTAAGTGATAGAGAAAGTTGAATATTATTTCTGATAATTTATTTTTTTTCTGTTATATAGACTCATTTACTAATCATAAATTTTTCCTCTGTCAAGTTTTTCCACTATTTATAGAAATCTTAACTCATAATTTATACTAAGTGATAAAGTCAATAAAGCTTTTAAGCTGATACGTCCCAAATATAGGTATCTTATGTATGCTTAATTTTTTATATGCTATTCCACTTAAAAGCAATCTCATCTGATGGAGTCAATAGCTTTAACTTTCCTCACTAGTCACTGAAGTATGTGTGCTCCTTATTTCACATTCAGATATATGTTGAGAGAAAAACTAACATTTTGACAAGGTTTTTCAGGTGTTATTCAAAAGCTCATATATATATCTTATGTATAAAAACTGCATATCAACTATATAATTTTAATTTAAATGTGTAAATGTTATACTAAGAAACATTTTTATCAATTTTATTTTTTCCTATATTTTTATATAGTAGCTTAGATATATTTTAAAATGTTACAGTCAGCTATCCCATTTTATTTCTTTCTATCTTTCTAGAAGTAATGTCATAATCTTTGTTAAATTAAGAGATTAAAATAGGATTCCTTTTCTCTTTGGAGTCAGTTCCAGACTATTTATTTGTCAAGTCAGTCGTCGAATTATGTCCTTCTTGCCTTTCTCTTCTTTCTTCCACCTCCTTAGGACAGAAAGGACTAGCTGTAGTTTCTTTCTGACATTGATTTCAGGTCTTAGTGATCAAAGTAAAATTTTTATTTTAATATGTAGCTTGCTGTTTTTAACAACAATTTCTCCATATTCTTATAGTAGTCTCACCATGTCATAAATGGAGAAGTAACTTGGTATATTCAAAATATAATAGTTAAGCTTTATAACTTAAAAGTTTTAAATGGTAATCATGCTACAAAATTGCGGTTATGCCAAGTGTTAGTGAAAGTCTCATGATAAATTACTGCATTTCAGGACCATATGTTCCCCAACTTCAAAAGAAGTAATCTCATTTGTTTTTTTATTCTTTATCTAGGAAGTAGTTCTAAGTTTAATTCAGTCCTATAGAATACATATAACAAACCAAAGTAATTTAGTGGTTCTGTTTCCATTTCAGATAGACCAGTGATATTTCTTCTTATCCTTAGCCATCTTTATTTTGATGACCATAATCTTTGAATTTAGGCTGAGCTGCAGATTAAAATACCTCCTTATATAAATTTATATAAAGTATATAACTACATGTACAGAGACTATGCTTTCATGTAAATCAATAACTTGACTTCAGAAAGTTGAGCACATCAAATTTAATAAGAATATTCTGGGGCAGCTGGATGGCTCAGTTGGTTAGAACGCGAGCTCTGAACAACAGGGTTGCTGGTTCGATTCTCACATGGGCCAGTGAGCTGCACCCTCCAGAACTAGATTGAAGACATGGAGCTGCTGCTGAGCTGCCAGAGGAGTGGCCGGATGGCTCAGTTGGTTAGAGCGTGAGCTCTTAACAACAAGGTTGCCGGTTCAATTCCCGCATGGGATGGTGGGCTGCGCCCTCCTGCAACTAAAGATTGAAAACAGCAACGGGACTTGGAGCTGAGCTGCGCCCTCCACAACTAGATTGAAAGACTGTGACTTGGAGCTGAAGGGCCCTGGAGAAATACACTGTTCCCTAATATTCCCCAATTTAAAAAAACCCACAAGAATATTCTAATGGAATCTGTAATCTAAACACACCTTATTTAAGTAAATATTGTCCTTATTGCATATTCTCCTCCAATACTTGAGGAAGAAATGGGATGGCTTTCTCTTCAAAAGACAAAATTAGAATATTCTAAGGTGTGAATGATTTTGCTTGCTTAAAGAAAACATTCAAGCAAAGTTCCTTTCCAACCCTTCAGAAATTGCCAAGTTTAAAACTAAAATGTGGTAGTTATTAGACTCCTCTTATCTGATAAGTTCTTTGAATATTCAGTGATTTCCAGTCTCATGTTTAAAGCCCCTTTAACTGTCATGTCTGACCAATGTTTTAATGTAAGTTACTTCATATCCTTTTTGGAATGGGGTAGAATGTAAACTATAGATTAGTATTCTATTTGAACAGTTATTGACCGTACTGGTAAAATTAAGTGGTATTAGTAGGTATGTTTCGAAAGAGGGCTGTATGTGCAGAAGTGGCCCCCAAACACTGAAGGAGCTGAGAGACCAAAGAATGAGGCAGACAAGTCCAGCTTGTAGGTTAATGAGTTTAATAAGGAACTTACATACAGAAACACAGTCCTGGGTGGCCATAGGACAAAAGGGATCCCCATACCTTCCACCTACAGACAGTGTGCTTCGATCGCCTAAGCCATGAGAATACATGCGTGACCAAAGGGATAAGATGCCAGAAGGTTCTAGTGCCAGAGTGAGTGGAGAGATAGACAACATCAAGGGCTATTCACCCCGGAGAGAGCACTAGTGGAAATCCTGTGATCAGCCCATAGGTCTGTGTATATATTCCAGACCTCACCAGAGGGGAGGGGACAGGCTCAAGGATCCCGGTTCCCCTAGATGTCAAGATGGCAGCTTAGTTTTAGGATGCAGTCACATATGTTCCGCACAGGTAGATGGATTGATTTCATTTGCCTTTGACTAGGAAGAGAACAGATTACAGTATTAACAAGGTTTATTGCATGTGCTAGAAAATTATAAAATGGGAAGAATTATTTTTAAGTAGCTTCCAATATATTACTTTTCTCCCCCAGCCCAAGTAGCATCGTATTTGTCTTGAAATAGTGCTTTTTGCACAAAATCCTCTCTCACTGTCTCTCACATACGCACACACATCGCATCATAGTTGTTGTTTTTTGTGGTGGGTTTTTTTTTTGAGATATAATTGACATAAAATAACTGGACATATTTGATGTATACAATTTGATGAGTTTGGACATACACATATCCCTTCTCTCATCTTTTCCCACCTCTACCTCCAAAATGAAATCATTCATTTCCTGTCTTTGGAGAAAAAGCCTGATAAATTGGTTTGGACTAAAGGCTTTGATGACAGATTCTAATATATTATTTCTCTTGGGCCTTATTTACATTTTAGTAGGTTATGTTCAGAACTCAGAATACATTACCTAAAAATAATTAGGATATTTCACATAAATGTTCAGATAGCGAGGGTTTTTAGCAGAAAGCGCCTGCCTAGCACCTGCCAAATTGTGCCTGTGGTAGGCCACGATCACTCATGTTCATGCTGACTAGTCAGCAATGGAGGGAGTGCTTGCTCAGAGCCAGGCACCTTGTTGGCATGAGGAACATAAAGGTTCTTAGGAGTTGCTGGCTTGTTTGTTTTTTCTGGATTCCACCCTCAAATAGCTCAAACTAGAGGAATATAAACACAGTTACAGAATGAGATGATAAATTAAATCATAAAAATATGTACAAGGTTAAGAGCTGGTATAGATGTGATTTATTCTGTCAGGATTGGCTTTACAAAGACATTTCATCTGAGTTGAGGTATAGGAATGAATAGTTGATTAGGATAAAAACCAGATGAGGAGGGGAGAATGGGGAGTGGTTGTTTAATGGTTACAGACTTTCTCTTTGGGGGGGGAACATTTTGGAAATAGATAGTGGTAATGGTTGTAAAATATTCTTAACGCCACTGAATTGTAACCTTAAAATAGTTTAGAAGAACAATTTTCTGTTATATATTTTACCATAATAAAAAACATTTTTAAAAACCTTTTTATAAAAGAAGCTGAGATGATTATGGGACATTTATGTTGTTTATTGATACTCTGATGATTTGAAATGATTAAATATACAATAAAAGTAATGCGGAGTACCTAAAATTTAGGCTGTTCAGTACATGCGCGACGGATTGCAGTTTAAAACACAATCCTATGTGTACCTCTAAGAGATCAGTAGCAAATTGTATAATCAATTCGTTTTCAAGTCTGTTTACCCAGCAACCAGCAGTGTGCCTGGCAAATACCAAGTAGTCAGAAAATAAGGAAATGCGAATATGACTAGTTAAGTGAATGGAAAGGCTACAGGAAATACCATAGACATAACATTTGCCTAATGACTTAGTGATAGCAGAGGCATCTGACAAAACTAGGCTAACTGTAAACAGAACCTAAGAGATGGATATGCCTCACCACTGGAGTTGAGTGAATACCAAGAGCTAAACTTCGGCACTTTTCTGATGAAAAGCAGATAAAGTTTAAGGAACTGGAACTTACTTGGAAGCATGGCTGTTGAAACTATTGGAAATCTGGCAGCTTTATGATTTGGGATTGGTCTTACTGTTATCCGTTCTTGCTAAACCTTGTTTGCCCCTTAACTTTTCTCCCCCTTTTTGTCTTTTCTGATCCTTCTTTGTAGGTGTTTATAATAACGAAGCAGTATTTCATCTAAAATACCCAGATGATAAGGAGTTGCACAGAGTATAACTATAGGATTTAAGATAAAAATAATTTAATAAAGTATATAACTTTAGCTGAATTAGAAATGAAATAATGTTACCTCTATTAATGGAATGGGTAGCAGTCTAATGTACCATTAATTGAAAACAAAGGAAAAAGTTGAAAGGATTAAATTAAAATTTGTGCTTGAGAAAGCCTTTAGGCAATAACCTAATTATTTCTGTCTACATTTAAGGAATCCAAGTAGATTTGTACAAAGTTAAACAACACAAATATTTAGCTAATTTATGACTTTCAACAGATATATAAAGATAGCTAAATTTAAAAATAGTTTCTTTCAGCTGGCGAATGAATAAACAAACTGAATGAACAAACTGATAATGAAATATTACTCAACAATCAGAAGGAATGAATTACTCACGTACAGAGATATGGACAGATCTCAGAAGCATTATTCTAGGTGAAAGAAACCAGATGCAAAAGACTGTATATGTTCTGTGTGATTCCATTTATTTTGGTAACAAGAGCTAATGTGTGATCTTGGAGAGTAGATGGGCGAATAGTTTGTGTAGGTAAGAGGATTGAGGATCTGGGAGTCCGAGGGTAAGCCACAAGGGGTAATATGAAGTTTCTGCCCCTTTCTACGTGGGTAGACAGGGGGTCTGTGAGCCAGGTGCTGACGAGTTTGTTGAATGAGGAGTGATTAGAGGTTGATGGGTGACAGCAGTGGTGAGGAAATGGTGGCATAGCTGAAGAGCAGAGCCTTTAAAGAACATGACTTTTCCAAGTGCGTTGGAACAAATAGTCTAGAAGGAACACTGAAGAACAAATTTAAGATACCAATCCCTCTTTACCGCTAAAGTACGTGAGATATGAAACAATCAACAACTACCTGGGAAATGATATCAGGGAAGAGCCGTATTTCCATTCAGGCAAGGAAGAAAGAGCACTTTCAGAGGGAGGTGAGATTACGCTGGGAGTTTTCACCCTGGAACAGTTTCATAGAGCACAGTGGAAGGGTTTAGGATGTGGGGGGAAGAGTGGAGGACTGTGTCCGTGGCAAGGAAGTTCAGAGAATTGAATGTCCTTACAGGAACGAAGGTACAGTGTTTTAGAATGACGTGGGTTTAGCCTCTAAGGAAAGCAGGTCTAGTGGCTGTAAAAACTTGTCCCACTCTCCAGCATGTAGAGTCTCAGTTCATCTGCTTCTAACTCAGCCACACAAGGAGGGCATTCCCCAAAACTGTAGTCACTTCGTGCTTTTTGGCCTGGGATAGATTAGATGGACATTTAAGTTTTAGTGAATGAACTGACGCAGTCTACTTGGTATCAGAAGTTGAGTATGGGATTCTGATCTTTTGTATATATTCTCTGCCATGCCCCCTTGTGTTTAGGAATGATTTAAGTATATTATTATACCATTTAACTATGTTACTAAGATTTACACTGAAAATTAAGTGTATTGAGTCCATAATACAGGTAAGTATAATGCTAACATGTGTACTGCTGTCGGCTCATTGCTCCTGAGCCAAGACAAGGGAGGGAGGCTTCCCTGTTCATAGGACACCTACTGCCAGTCAGGCGGCAAATGAGGGGAGCCCAACCCTCCCGCGCACCACCTTTGTTTCCTATCCCAGACCTGTGGCCATTCACAGACGAGCTTTCTGTAATCTTTAGGTTTCAGAGACAATCCCAACTTAAGGACATCTCAGCCACAAAGGGACATATATGAAAAGAGCCAAAGATGAGAAATATGGTGGTCCTATGAATAAATGTGCCCCCATTGACAAGAGATGTCTTTTAAAAGGCAGCATTTTCTCATGGAAGTCACAAATATGGAAACATAAGACACATTCTTTTGAAGAGCTCTAGAGAGTGGTGGAGGTTGGCAACTCGGAAGGTAGAGATTGGATTGGAAATGGCAGCAAGCATCCCATCCTAAAACGGAATACAGAGCAAGCAATGAAGACATGACAAAACAGCTTTTCTGAGAATCCACACAGCCCTGTGTGTCCTTGTTACCTCAAAAGTGTCATAAAGCTGCATATTGGGGATGGATGACATATGCCATGATAAAGGACCATGCACCTCATATTGGCTATTCCATAACTCAAGAGCCAATTAACTTTCTCTGGAAAGTGTGGTTAGCATTTTGGAGCATTTCTATATTGCTGCCTTCTAGTGTAAACTCACTGATCGAATCAGTGTTATTTGAAATACGTGATTTTGAAAAAGTTGTTTTGGTAATGTTTAAAATAAAGAGTTACCGTTATGAGTTATGAAATAAATACTAACCTTCCTATAGTACCTGAACATAAATTCACAAAAAGGTGAGGAGTGTTTCTCCTTCACATTCCATGAGAAATTTTAGTAGCAATAATATACATATACTTCATTAGTACACAAAATCCTGCATCTTATTTTTAGTGGGGCCTTGAAGCCAGAGAATATTGGGTAATCAAAATAATATTGATTATTGACTAATAATAGTGGAGGTGGGGAGTCGATGATTTTCCACAAGGAAAGAAAACCACTTGGGAGAAGTTTCTTTGACCCTTTTGATTCACTAATTTTGTAAAAAGGCAGGCATATTATTACCTCGCTAGAGGTTGGGTTGCTGCGAGTTCTTTTTACCTTTATCAGAAACTTGCAAATTATTCAAAAGGAAGTTGTCAACAAAAACTTTTTAAAGTTCTGGGGCCAGTACTAAAATGAATTGTCATTGAGCCCATTTAAAATTGTTGTGTGTCTATACTCAATCCAATACCTAATCATAAAATTTTGGAACTGGAATGGACTTTAGAAATTACCTGGTCAGATTTTATTTTAAAAGTCATGATACATTAACCAAACAGCTAATAATAAGAAGAGCTGAGATTAGAATTAGAAGTATTAGTAGTCCTAATCTGTGTTACTCCCCCACAATCCTGAATCCTCAAGAAAAAATTTAAATACTATTACTCTTTTTTAAAAAGTATGGCTGGAGGCAGCCGGTTAACTAATTTGGTTAGAGCGCGGTGCTCTTGACAAGGTTGCTAGTTCAATCCCCACATGGGCCACTGTGAGCTGTGCCCTCCACAACTAGATTGAAACAACTACTTGATTTGGAGCTGATGTGTCCTGGACAAACACACTTAAATAAAAGTTAAAAAAAAAGTATATAACGTATTGCAGAAAGAGTTTTATTTAAACAGACACACACACACACACATATGCACACCTATACATACACACAAACTGCTCTAAAAACTGCTATACAAAGCAGTTCATTTGCCAAAGATCCTAGATTGCCATAATTTTACCATACTAATACATTAAAAAAAGAAATGATTATATATCTTTACCCAAGAATGTTTGAATTACTATAATTATGGTACCTTCATTTAAAGTGTATTATTGCATGACAATTTAAGGTAGTTTTCTTCCTATCATTGTGGAAGGTGCTATTTCAAAATTCTTTTTTAATGTACTGGTATATAATTCAGCAGTGTCTTATCTACCAGTAGAAATGGACTGTTTTCTACTCAGTATGTTTGATTGTTTCAGTTAGGTTCTTGCTAGAATGAATGACTCCTGGACTGTGGGCCAAGGGGGGTAGTTGAGCCAACACATGCAAGGCATGAGGCTAGAGAATGGGGCTCATTCAGAAAACCACGAATAATTCCTGGTTAGACTGTGGGATTAGGAGATGCCCAATTCTGTGTAACTTCAAAGTACAAAATCTAGAATTAACAGGTAAAAGTTACAAGGAGAGAGACTTTGGCTTGTTAGAAGGAACAATTTTCTAACAGTTTATAGCTTTCCAAAATTGAATGGATACACTAATCCCAAGGGAGGTTTATCCCAGGGATATGAGACTGGTTATCTACTTTTTTTCTCCTGTGTTTTGGTAGTGCTCTATCAGCATATTTTACCCTTCCTTTTGAATTCTTCAAAATAATATTGATTATTGTAAATACTTAGGAATACAAAGTTTCCCTACTTTGTTTAGATTATATCTGTATTATAATGAATATACTTTTAAATTGTATTGTTAATAAAATTTCAGCTTAAATTAGTTAATTTGGTTATATTTGACTTGTGAATGAACTTGTTTTAATTGTTTGGTAGAACTGCAATTGTTTTGTTAGGTTTTATATAGAATCTATATTAACCACTAAACAAGGATAATATATCTTTTAAAAGTAATTCAGTTCATTTCAGTAGTTTTGAGCAAAATATGCAAAGCAATCCAAGAAGCTCAAAGAAGTTCATAATAGGAAAGAAAAGCTTAATAAGGCCAGTGAGGCCAGTTTTTGCATAACTTTTTTTGCAGCTGTAGTATATAAATTTACTTTGAAGGAACTGTTCGTTTTTAAATAATTTGTTGTTGAATTTATTATTATTATGTAGTTCAGCTTTTCCTGTGAGTAAATTTCAAACTGTTTAAAATATAATTGTTTTCATATTCATAAAATAGAATTTCACTTCTAAGAGTTCTGTATTCTATTTTCTTGACTTATATTTTGCAGGATGGAGGCTTGCTTCTGAATAACCCATCAGCATTAGCAATGCATGAGTGTAAATGCCTTTGGCCAGATGTCCCTTTAGAGTGCATCGTGTCCCTAGGCACTGGACGTTTTGAGAGTGATGTGAAAAACACTATGACATACACAAGCTTGAAAACCAAACTGTCGAATGTTATCAACAGTGCTACAGATACAGAAGGTGAGTTGTTTGCTACCTTCGAGCTCTTTACCTCCTAAAATGCAGCTTTTGGTAGAATATGCTAACGCTACCTGCAAAAGAATATGTTATGTCTGTATAATAGGCTTAGGAAACACCTGGGCACAAGTTTTCTGTTATTTCCATTTCTCCTCACCCATTTTTTCTAAGTAACCCTAGAACAGAGACTGTTCTCCTTTCGGAAGTTAGTGCTGCCTTTGCCTACTTACAATTGGAGAAGTATCTAAAGCTGGATTAGCACAGAAGCCTAGTTGGAGACTCTTAAGCCAGTTAAGCAACAGGGAAAAGAAAAGGAGTCAGGTTGGTTCAAATATATACATAACGGTGAGAGAATTAGAGTACTATGGAATTAGATTATTTAGTAATGTGGAGGCAAACTGGAATTAGAATATGGCCTTTTACTCTTGCTACCCTTATAATCTAGTCCTCACATAAAGACTAAAGTGATTTTTTTAAAAACAAAAACCATGTCTATTACCCTGCTCAGAACCCTCTAAGCTTCCCATAATGCCTAGAACAAAATCCAAAAGTCTCATTCACTGAAATTTATTAGTCCTGTTAAGACATAGCCTTTGGTTTATTTATTTGTTATATAACCTTTATTTTTTAATTTATTTCTTAACTTTCTTGTTACAGTTGACAGTCAATATTATTTTGTATTAGTTTCAGGTGTGCAACACATGGTTAGACATGTATATAATTTATACAGTAACCCCCCCCCCCCATTAGTCTAGTACCCAGCTGGCACTATACATAGTTGTTGCAGCATTATTGACTATAATCTCTGTGCTGCACTTTACATCTCTGTGACTGTTTTGTAACTACCAATTCGTATTTATTAATCCCTTTACCTTTTTAACCCGGTTCCCCAAAATCCGTCCGCTCTGGCAACCATTAATTTGTTATGTGTATCTATGAGTCTGTTTCTGTTTTGTTTGTTCATTTAGTTTATTCTTTAGATTCCATATATAAGTGAGATCATATGGTATTTGTCTTTCTCAGTGTGACATATTTCACTTAGCATAATATTCACTCCATCCATCCAAGTTGTCATAAATGGTGAGATTTCATTCTTTATTATGGCAGAGTAATATTCCATTGTATATATGTACCACATCTTCTTTATCTAATTGTCTATTGATAGGCACTTGGGTTTCTTCCATATCTTTGCTATTGTAAGTAATACCACAGTGAACATAGGGGTGCATATATCTTTCCAAATTAATGTTTTGAATTTCTACAGGTAAATACTCAGAAGTGGGATTGCTGGTTCATAAGGTAGTTCTATTTTTAATTTTTTGAGGAACCTCCAAACCATCTTCCATAGTGGCTGCACCAGTTTGAATTCCCACCAACAGTACACAAGGGTTCCCTTTTTTTCACATCCTTACCAACATTTGTTGTTCGTTGATTTTTTTTTGATAATAGCTCTTCTGACATGTGTGAGGTGATATCTCATTGTAGTTTTAATTGGCATTTTTCTGATGATTAGTGACGTTGAGCATCTTTTCATATGTCTATTGGCCATCTCTATGTCCTCTTTGGAGAAATGTCTATTCACATCCTCTGCCCACTTTATAATTTGTTTATTTTTTTGGTGTTGTATGAGTTCCTCATAAATTTTGGGTATATCAGATGTATCATTGACAAATATCTTCACCCATTCAATAGGCTCTCTATTCGTTTTGTTGGTGGTTTCCTTTGCTGTGCAAAAACTTTTTAGTTAGATGTAGTCCCATTTGTTTATTCTCTCTTTTGTTTTCCTTGCCCGAGGAGGTAGATCAGAAAAAATATTACTAAAAACAATGTTCTGCCTATATTTTTTTCTAGAAGTTTTATGGATTTGGGGCTTACATTTAAGTCTTTAATCCATTTTGAGTTTATTCGTATATATAGTGTAAGAAGATGGTCCGTTTTCATTTTTTGCCTGTGTCTGTTCAGTTTTCCCAGCACCATTTGTTGAATAGAATGTCTTTACCTTATTGTATATTCTTGCCTTCTTTATTATAGATTAAATGACCATATAGGTGTGGGTTTATTTCTGGGCTCTCTATTCTCTGTCCCATTGATCGATGTGTCTGTTTTTATACCAGTACCATGCTGTTTTGACATCTATAGCCTTGCTGTATAGTTTGAGATCAGGTAGCGTGATACCTCCAATTTTGTTTTTCTTTCTCAAGATCTTTGTGGCTATTTGGAGTTTTTTATGGTTCCATATAAATTTTAAGATTATTTATTCTACTTCTGTGAAAAATGCCATCAGTATTTTGATAGGGATTGCATTGAATCTATACATTGCTTTGGGTAGTATGGACATTTTAAGATGTTTATTCTTCCTATCCATGAGCACAGTATATGCTTCCATTTATTTGTATCTTCTTCAGTTTGTTTCTTCAGTGTCTTATAGTTTTCCAAGTACAGGTCTTTACTGAATTCATTGATCAGTTCTAAGCTTTTGGGTGGAATCTTTAGGGTTCTCTCTATATAGTATAATGTCAACTGCAAATAATGACAGTTTTACTTCTTTCCAATTTGGGTGCCTTTTATTTCTTTTTCTTGTCTGATTGCTTTGGCTAGGAATTTCAATATTATGTTGAATAAATGTGGTAAAAGTGGGATTGTTGTCTAGTTCCTGATCTTAGGGAGAACGCTTTTCACTTTCCTCCATGGATTATTATGTTTCTGTGGGTTTGTCATATATGACCTTTATTATGTTGAGGTATGTTCCCTCTATTCCCGCTTTGCTGAGAGTTTTTATTATAAATGGATGCTGGATTTTATCAAATTCTTTTTTTGCATCTGTTGATGAGATTACAGAGGTTTTATCTTTCGTTTTGTTTAAATGGTGTATCACCGTCATTGATTTGTGGATATTGAATCAACCTTGTATCCCAGGAATAAATCCCACTTGATCATGCTGTATGATGTTTTTAATGTATTGCTGAATTCGGTTTGCTAGTATTTTGTTGAGGATTTTTGCATGTATGTTCATCACAGATATCGGCTTGTAGTTTTCGTTTTTTGTAATATGTTTCTCTGGCTTTGGAATCAGGGTAGTGGTGGCCTCATTTGGGCACTTTCCCTCCCTTGAATGTTTTAGAATAGTTTGAGAAGGATCTGTTAATTCTTCGTTTGGTAAAATTCACCTGTCTTTTGGGAGCTTATTGATTACTGATTCGATTTCGTTAGTAGTAGTCGGTCGGTTCAGATTTTCTGTGCATTTTTTATTTTGTCTTAGAAGATTGTATGTTTCTAGGAATTTATCCATTTCTTCCAGATTGTCTAATTGTTGGCATATAATTGTTCGTAATATTTTCTTGTAATCCTTTGTATTTCTGTGGTGTCCGTTGTCACTTCTCTTTCATTCCTGATTTTATTTATTTTGGTCTTTTTTTCTTGATGAGAAAAACTGATTAAAGGTTGATCAGTTTTGTTTATCTTTTCAAAGAACCAACTCTTGGTTTCATTGCTTTTTGTATTGCTTCTTTTAGCCTGTATTTCATTTATTTCCACTCTGATGTTTATTATTTCCTTCCTTCTACTCACTTTGGGCTTTATTTGCTATTCTTTTTCTAGTTCCTTTAAATGTAAGGTTAGATTATTTGTTTGAGATTTTTCTTGTTTCTTGAGGTAGACCTGCATTGCTATGAATTACCTTCCTAGGACTACTTTCATTGTGTCCCATAGATTTTGGGTCATTGTGTTTTCCTTCTCATTTATTTCAAGATATCTTTTGATTTCTTCCTTGATCTCATTGTTGACCCATTCATTATTTAGTAACATGTTATGTAGCCTCCATGTGTTTGTGTGTTTTTCAGTTTTATTTTTGTAATTGATTTCTAGTTTCATACCATTGAGGTCAGAGAAAACACTTGATATGATTTCAGTCTTCTTGAATTTATTGAGACTTGTTTTACGACCTAACATATAGTCTATTTTGGAAAATGTTTCATGTGCACTTGAAAAAAAATGTATTTACTGCTGCTTTGGGATGAAATGCTTGAAAAATATTAATTAAATCAATGTGGTCTAGTGTATCATTTAAGGCTGCTGTTTCCTTAGTGATTTTCTCTCTGGGAGATCTGTCCATTGGTGTCAGTGGGGTGTGAAAGGCCCCTCCTATGACTGTGTTACTGTCGAGCTGTCCCTTTATGTCGGTCAATATTTGCTTCATATATTTAAGTGCTCTTATGTTGGTTGCATAAGTGTTTAAAAGCGTCTGTTCTCTTGTTGGTTTGATTCTTTTATCATTATGTAATGTCCTTCTTTGTCTGTTATTATAGTCTTTGTTTTAAAGTCTATTTTGTCTAGTATAAGTATTGAAAGCTCAGCCTTTTTTTATTTTTTTTTTCATTTTCATTTGAGTGAAATATCTTTTTCCATCCCTTTACTTTCAATCTCTGTGTGTCTTTCTGTCTGAAGTGGGTTGCTTGTAGACAGCATGTTTATGGCTCGTGTTTTGTTATCCATTGAGCTACCCTATGTCTTTTGTTTGGAGCATTTATTCTATTTACATTTAAAGTGATTATTGGTAGATACATATTTATTGACATTTTACTATTCATATTTTTGTTCTCTTCCCCCCCTTCTTCTTCTTAAAGAAATCCCTTTAACATTTCTAGTAATGCTAGTTTGATGGTGATGAACTCCTTTAGCTTTTTCTTGTCTGGAAAGATCTTTATCTCTTTTTCAATTTTAAATGATAGCTTTGCTAGGTAGATTAGTCCTGTAGGTCCTTGCTTTTCATCACTTTGACTGTTTTGTGGCAGTCTCTTCCTTCCTGCCAAGTTTCTGTTGAGAAATCAATTGACAGTCTTATGGCATCTCACTTGTAAGTTACTAGTTGCCTTTGTCTTACTGCTTTTAGGATTCTCTCTTTGTCTTTAAACTTTTTGCCATTTTAATTATATGTGTTGGTGTGGGCATGTTTGAATTCATCTTGTTTGGGACTCTCTGTGCTTCATGGATTTGTATGTATGTATCCTTCACCAGGTTAGGAAAGTTTTCAGTCGTTATTTCTTCAAATAGATTCTCATCCCCTTGCTTTCTCTCTTTTCCTTCTGGTACCCCTGTGGTGGGAATGGTTTTACACTTGATGTTGTCCCAGAGATGTCTTAAACTTACCTGCATTTTTCTTGATTTTTTTTTCTCTCTCCTTTTTCTATTGGGTGTTTTCTGCTACCTGTATTCCAAATCTTTGATTCAATCCTCTACTTCTTCTAGTCTGATGATGATTCCTTCTATTGTATTCTTCATTTCAGTTATTGTATTTGTCATTTCTGATTCTTGTTTACGAATTTTTATCCTTTTTTGTGTTTACTATTTCTTTGTTGAAGTTTTCACTGAGTTCATCTATTTTTCTAAGTTCAATGAGCATCTTTATAATCATTGTTTTGAACTCTGTATCTGGTAGGATGCTTTCCTCCATTTTGGTTAGTTTTTTTCCTGGAGTTTTCTTCTGTTCTTCCATTTGGGATGTATGTCTTTGTTTCCTCATTTTGGCTGCCTCTCTGTGTTTGTTTCTGTGTATTAGGTAAATCTGTATCTCCACAGTCTGGCCAGGTGGCCTCATGTAGTTGGTTCCTTGTGGGGCCCAGTCTCCCTGGTCACCTGTGCCAGCTGCTCCAGGAGTATCTCTTGTGTGGGTTGTGTGTGCCCTCCTATTGTAGTTGAGTGTTGATTGTTTTTGGCATGTCAGTGGGTGGGATTGACCCTCAGGCTGACTGGCTATGGGGTTTTTCCCACGTCCACTGCTTTGGGCTGCTGTGCAGCGGTCCTTACCAGTGGGCTCTGGTGCCTGCTGAGACCACCCTTTGGGTGTGCCTGCGCTTCATTGCTCTAAAGCCAACCTTCAGATATGTTGGCTCCAGGGCCTCTTGAGAGGGGCTCCAGTATAGGCATAGGTCAGCCACAGCCTGTGGCTAGCTGGAGACTACCTGGTAGGAGCTATAAAGCAATTTGCAGTTGGTCTTTCCCTGTGCTGGACCTAGAGGCACTTGGAAGAAGCCATGCTGCTAATTCAGGAGGGCTGCCATCAGTTCTGGTCCTGGGGTAGCTTCGCAAAAACCCCAGGACACCCTGAGGCCTGCTGCCACCTGCCAGCTCCCAGATGGTTCAGCTGCTGATAGAGCCTCATGTGGTATGCGAGATGGGTGAGGCGGGTTCTTAGGCAGTCACCAGGTTGAAGTGAGTGGAGCTCACCAGGCCAATGCAGATTCAAATTTGGCCATGTGGGGGAAGGCTCAACACTGGAAAGATAGCACCCACCTCCCAGCTGCATGGCAGGAGGATTCTACAAGGGAAAATGGCGACTGTCCCTCCAGTCCTTACCGTGAAGCCCCACAACTCAGTCTCTTTCTCTGTGTCTCTGACTCCTTCCAAGTCACTGTACCCCTCCCCTGGAGCCCAGGGTGAGTGCCTGAGAGTGAGTCTGTGTGTAGGCCCTTTAAAGGGATGTCTGGGTTTCCCGCAGGTTTCTTTCCCACCCAGATGGTCAGTGTCCCCACTGTTCTTCATAGCCAGATATAGTGGGGGCTCCTCCTCCTGGCATTGGTCCTCCTGGCTGGGGAGCCTGGTGTGGGCCTGGGGTCCCTTGCTTTTTCAGGGGAACCTCTGTTGCCGAGATCCCTCCTGATTCTCAGCTGCCACACATAGGTATGGGGCCGGCCCGTTTCATGTCTCCACCTTTTCAGCCAGTCTCAACATGGCTGCTCCTTTATATTCTTAGCTACAGGACTTCTGTTCAACTAGATTTCAGATGTTTCTCCAGGTTGATTGCTCTATAATTCAGTTTTAATTTTAATATGGTCACAGGAGAAGGCAAACACAGTGTTTATCTCCTCTGCCATCTTGGATCCTCTATAAGACGTAGCCTTTGAATATATCTCTTCTCCCCTTCTCAGAATGTATCCCCTGTATAAAGTGTGTCTAGCTACACTTTAATTCTTGCTGTTCCTCAAACTTGCTAAGAAGTCTCCTGCCTCTGGGCCTGTGCACTTGCTATATTCTCTCTCTGTAATTCTGTTCCCAGATATATGCTTGATTCACTCCCTTATTTCATTCAGGTCTGCTCACGTGTGATTTCCTCAGAGAGACCTTTCCTGACCACTTTCCAACTCCCTCACCATCTCTGACCCCTTATCCTGTGTCTTTCTTTGTTGTTGTTTTCTTGGAGCATTTATCTCATTGTAGATACACACACATACACATTAATATATATATATATATATATATATATATATATATATATATATATATATTATATGTATATAATATATTTATGTGTAAATATATACATTTATAATATATGTAATATATAATTAAATATTTGATATATATAATTATATATTTAATATATATATGTTTATAACATATTTGCTTGTTTAATTATTTATTATCTCTTTATCCTACAAGAGTATAAGGCAGGAACTTACCTATTTGACTATGGTAACTTCAATGCCTAGCACTTTGTAGGTGAGTATTTGTTGAATTTCTAGTTTTGACCTAGAGATCTAGATCTCATTTTACTATTTTATTTTTAATCCTATATGAGATCAGTTACTAAATTTAAAAAAAGAGTTGTTACTGCCTAACAGTGCTATTGCTTCTGAACCTCATTTTTTCCATATAATCATGTTATTAGCTACCTCATTAACCTATGTGAGTATCTTAAACTCCCCACTAAGGACTTTTATCTGTTAAATGATAACCCAAGAAAAGTTGATATACTGGATTTTTCACTGTGTAAAATTTTGTTGTCAAAGCAATAAAATACCCTTACTGTAATCACTCTTCTGAGAAAAAAAGAGAGCTTTAATTATCCAGTTTACTAATACTTATACATATATCTTGTGCAAGCCCTATGATGGGCTCATTTGAAATTTTCGAGAAACGTGAAATACTGTCTTCATGTTAGGTTAATGAAGAATTTATATGGCTATGCGAAGGACCTATATTAGCCAAAACAATTTTGAAAAATAACAAAGTTGGGGGATTTACAAGTTTTGATTTCAAGACTATGAAACTACAGTAAGCAAGGGACTATGTAATAAGGATAGACATATAAATCAATGGGTACATAATGGAGAGTACAGAAATTAATCTGTAGAAGCTCAGCAGATTTTTGACAAAGGTAACTTAGTATGGAAAAGATACTCTTTTCAATGAATAGTACTGGGACAGTTGCTCAAATTGACTAAAAAAAATTTATTCAATTTTTTGAATATAGTTATCTAATTGTCCCCTTACCATTCTTGACCCTTCACACCATATACAAAAATTTACTTGAAATGGATCATGGACCTAAATTTAAGAGCTAAAGCTATAATAAAACTTCGAGAAGAATACCCTGGAGAAAATCTTACTGGCCTTGGGCTAGGTAAAGATTTTTTAGATAGGACACAAAAAAGCGTAAGCCAAAAAAAAGAAAAAATGGGTAAATTAGACTTCATCAAATTACAAATTTTGCTCTTCAAAAGACATTTTTAATAAAAAGACAAGCTATAGACTGAAATAAAAATGTTAGTGAAACATGTATCTGACCCATTATCAGAACCAAATATATAATCAGATCCAAAATATATAGAGAATTCTTACATTATATACATAAAGAATATGTAAAGGAGAAAACAAATTCAGCGAAAGAAATGGACAAAACAATTGAGTAGATACTCCATTGAAGAAGATATACAAATGACTAATAAGCACATGAAACACTTCTCAACATCATTAGTCATTAGGGAAATGAAAATTAAAACAACAAGATACCACTACACGTCCTCCAGAATGGCAAAAATTAAGACTGACAATACCAAGTTTTGGTGAAGATGTGGAGTAGTGAGAACTCTAATGGGTAGAATGCAAAATGGTATAGCCGTTTGGAAAACAGTGTTACGGTTCTTAAAAAGATAGACATACTTCTATCTTATGATCCAGCAATTTTATCCCTGGGTATTAACCCAAGAGAAATGGAATCATATATCCACAAAGACTTAGGTGCAAATGTTTATAACAGCATTATTCCTAATAACTAAAAACTGAAGAGAACCAGAGCGAGAGAGAACAAATTGTGCTGTGTTGTACAATGGAATACTACTCAGCAGAAAAAAAGATGGAACTATTCATACATGCTACTACAACTTGGATGAATTTGAAAAGCATTTTGCTAAGTAAAAGTTAGACATAAGGGCTATATCCTTATGATTCTGTTTATGTGAAATTCTAAAAAATGCAATGGGTAAGGGTGGACCAACTATAAAGAGCCATGAAGGAACTTTCTGGAGTAATGGAAATATTCTGTCGTGATTTTTGCGGTGGTTACATAAGTGTATACATTTATCAAATCTTGTCAGATTAAAATTGGTGAATTTTGTATGTAAGCGGTGTGATCAAAAAATACAGTGAATGTTGCTGCTGAGTGACATGTGATGGAAAGGTAGGGATCTTCCATACAGGAAGTGGCATGTCAAATTTGTGTGACAAGTTTCAACTTGTTCGATGCAGTCAGTTGGACATGAGCTATGGTTGAGAGAAGGGGTGTTTTAAAGTGTGCCATAAATCATCCTCCATCATGAGAACACTCCATGTCACACATCACTTCTGGTATATGACAATTTCTGTCAAAAAACAGTACGGTGTTTCCTCATCCACCTTATTCACTACATCTGGCACATGTGACTTCTGGCTCTTCCCCAAAGTCAAAATGATTCAGGACATTGAGGCAGCCATGACAGCGCAACTAAAGACACTCACGAAAGAGGACTTCCAGAACTGCTTCAGAAAGTGGCAAGAATGATGGGATAAGTGTGTTCGAAGCAAGGGGGAGTATTTTGAGGAGGATTAATGGCGTGTGTCTTTTAATAATTTTTTATTTATTTAAACATTCACCATATTTTTTTTATCACACCTTGTAAATTATGCCTCAATAAAGATGATCCCAAAAAATTAAAAAAGGTTAGAAAGGCGTTTCAGTGTCACCAAAAACAGAGAGAACAGAGCACTGGAGCAAGTATTCTAATTTAGCAGAATTATATGAAGTATTCTGGGAGATGTATTTTATTTTATAGTTACACTCATTATTATGGATATCTTACTTTCTACTGTTAATTAGCTGGAGTGATGAAATAAGCAAGGCTTTGTAATTTGCCCTAAAAGAAGATAATTTTAAATAAAGATAAAATTAGATCATTGCAGAAAAATTCAGTTTTCTTATCCACCCTATCCTCTCTTTGTTTGTTTTAACAGAAGTCCATATAATGCTTGATGGCCTGTTACCTCCTGACACCTATTTTAGATTCAATCCTGTAATGTGTGAAAACATACCTCTAGATGAAAGTCGAAATGAAAAGCTGGACCAGCTGCAGTTGGAAGGGTTGAAGTACATAGAAAGAAATGAAGAAAAAATGAAAAAACTTGCAAAAATATTAAGTCAAGAAAAAACAACTCTGCAGAAAATTAATGATTGGATTAAACTGAAAACTGACATGTATGAAGGCCTTCCATTCTTCTCAAAACTGTGATGAGTGTGTGTGTGTGTGTGTGTGTGTGTGTGTGTATATATACATACGTTCTCAGAGATGAAGGCCTGTTCAGAAGACCCACCGAATTCAATAAGGAATTGTAGGGTTCAGCATGAGTTAACTTTAAAATACTTACACATTCTAAGGAATCCTGAAAAAGACCATGCTTGGACCAGTTTTCACAGCACAGAGGGTATGCTAGGTTACAGAATTCATAACGGAATTCTTACGGGAATTCATAGGTTTTTATGATGTTAATAATTAAGTGTGCTTTAGGAATCTTATTGTGCTTGTTGGTTTTAGTAGATATTGGTGTTATATTGTTTGATTTTTGAAAATTTATTAATATATGTGCCAAACAAGAACTGAAAATATCATATTAGACTAGGTGTTTTTGCTTTGTCACTGTAATCATGTTGAATTTATTTGATCATTGATTTTCTTCCATATGGAAAAGCTAATTTCTTCTTAAATTTACATCACATGTTTTCAAGAGCTACATTTTGAAATTCAAGTGTTGCCTTTTTCTGTAATATCATTTAAACAAATGCAGAAAAGTTGAATTTTTCTCTATCGGAGGACTTTTACATTTGAAATATGAAAGAACCAGGTACAGTTTTCTATTCAAACTTTGTTTATTTCAACATTGTTTCGTTCAAAAAGGTGAAATTTTAACCAATCACTTTTTCCCTTGAAATTTCAAGATAATGCTGTATGTTAACTTGTCGAGCTCTAGCTTATCATTCGCTGTTATAAAATTAATTACTTGAATTTACTGAGACTATATCCCTGTAATTAACAAAATAAACTATTGAAATAATCTATTGTTAAAAGGCTGTCATTTTAAAATTATTTATTGTTCATAATGTAGCTGCCCATCTCTTTGTAACATTTGAATATACCTGTCAACTATATGCTTAAAAAAATAATTAGGCTTCTTTTACCTATTAACTCCTTTAACTTGTCTGGATTTCACGGAGGTTAATAACGTATACACCAACTCGAATCATTGTTTATGCCAACCAAATTCATCTTTGTTGTGTTATCTGTCTGCCTTTTAAATCCTTACATCATGTTCAGATTTGTCAAGAAAAATGAAAAGAGGTAAGTGCCCTTTGCGTCCTACATATAAACTAAAGTTAACCCCTGTTGCCTGGATTGTCATACTGCTTCTCGCAGTGTTGATTCAGAGGCAGGGAGGTATGGTTCAGAGTGCTGAGGGCGGCTGAGATGGGTGCTATCTCAGTGCTGATGCAGAGTCCTTCTGTTTGTGACCTTGAGGAAGGTGGACAACTTCTCCGTGCTTCAGATGTTTCATTTGTAAAATGAGGAGAGCTAGCTCTAAGATCTTATTTGCTCTTCTTTATGGCAACCTAAAACATAAATTCTGCGAATGTACAAGTGAAAGACAGGAAGAAATGTGAAAATGAATTGTCAGACCTACACCAATAAAATACCTGTTCTTTTCAAAAGCAAAACGGAAGAATAGTCTATTTTAGAAATAAAATGAAATAAACTCTCCAACTCATCAATTATATAAGAAATATAAAGAATAAAAATTGTTTTGATGTTCAGGCCTTCTTGGATGTCTCAAAATTCTTATTTCTATAATAAATGATATACTGGTGATATTCTAGTCTGTTCTTGCTGCAGCTACTATTCTGTTAAAAATAGTGTCCCAGAAAGAGTTGTCCCTAGAGGCATATGGGCTGAGTAGGATTTCCCCTAGGGGGTGGAGAGAGCCCATCCTGGGTTACAATTACACGGAGCATTTCTTCCTTCCCACACCACATTTTATCCAGGAGAAAGTAGATATCCAAGGAATCTGAGCACGAAGAAAGTCACAAAAAGTCAGCCTGCAGTCTGAGGGGACAGAAAGGATCTTACAACTTTGTTTTGGTGGTAGGATGGAGGCGCGCCCTTTGAGCCTTCCCACTGCTCAGCAGCTACTGACAGCTGCCTCCCCTTTTCACTTACAGAGCTGCTGATTACTGAAATAGCTAGGACCCTAGAGTTCAAAGCTCAAAATTTAACCTAACCTGCTGTGCTCTAAAAATAATTCTAGTCACAGTTTTGAGTGTTTCACAAGTATCAGTGCTAGTAAGACGACTAAAAACATTGATTTTAACGTCAAAATTACATTTTTTAGATGCAGCATAATTAAATACGAAGCTACCAATGATTTCTAAAGATAATGTAAAATAATCCTTTCAGATAACCAATACTGCATATTCATATGCAACTAAAAAGACTTGTAAATGAAAGAAAAGTACAGATAATTAGAAATTAGAATATTTCTGGGTATTCTTTGTAACAAACCAAATTTCATACACACAAAGTAATATTTAATGCATTTTACATATATGCGTCTATCATAAAATAAGGTCATTTGTCCCAACATGATCCAGTTCACCTGTTTTATAGCTGAAGTTAACTCTCTGTCCCTTGTTTTTTCTTGGCTGATTATTTCCCTCTTGCATAGCAGTACATAAGTGTACTCTGGCCATAGCTTCTTTCTTAAACTACATAGCCTGGCACCTAAGGATGTTCCCATGTCCCGTTCCTGTTTCTTTAGCTCTTTTCACTCTCTAACAAAAGATCCACCCAGTTGTGTAGTGCACCAGTTTTCACTCCTTGTTCCCATTTGTACTTGAAACTGGTTATCTGAAGAACTATGTAATTCACCTGAGATAACCCTCATTTTATAATGAAGCCAGTGCTTTCCTTTGTTCAAAAGCAGCATGGATTTCTTTCCAGGAAAGAACAAATAATGAACACTCTTCTGAAGGATGGGAAATCGGTACTGTGCAGGTTGCGGATAAGCATAAATGTGTTTTGTTAAGTATTTTCACATCTACACAAGAAACCTGAATACTTTTATGATTATGAATGGCCTGTATGCCAAGCACTGGACTTAAAGCTCTATGTCCATGATCTCATTAGGTCTCATATTCCTGTGAAGATGGCACTATTTCTTTTCCTCCCCCCTTTTCACCCATCTCCCCAACAAGGAGGTACCATTATTATGCCTATTTCCAGGTAAGGAAATGAAGCCTATAGCAAGTTAAATGATAGTGAAATGAAGAAAATTATAAGTATTTTTAACTTTTTTATTTCTCCCAATTAGCTAGGTTCAAAAGTTCATTATTCATTGTGTAAACAATCAACTGCCATGTTTATTCCATGCCTGACTTCACCCATATTTGATCAATTCCTACTTTCATTTGGCATCAGTCTATTTTACAGGTTTATTGAAGTATAATTTTCATGCCAAAAAAGTCATTGTAACTGTACAATTCAGTAGTTTTTAGTAGATTTATAGAGTTGTGTAACCATCATGATGAGCCAGTGTTAGAGCAGTTCCATTATCAGAAGTTCCCTCATGCTCATTTGTAGTCCTTGCCTGCTCCTGACCCCAGATGCAGACAGCTACTGATCTGCTTTCTGTCTGTATAGATTTATCATTTCTCGAAATTTCATATAACGAATCACACAATATGTAATCTTTCACATTGGCTTGTTTCATTTAGAACATTTTTGAGATTCATCCAGGCTTTCGCGTGTATCAATAGTTGGCTCCTTTTTATTGCTGAGTATAGCATCCCATTGCATGGATACACAACATTTTGTTTAATTCACAAGTTGGATCATTTGAATTGTTTTCAGTATTTACCTCTGATGTATAAAGCCATTGTGAGAATATGTGATTTCATTTCACTTGAATAAGTATGTGGAAGTGGAATTGCTGCAGTTATGTAGTAAGTGTATGTTTAACCTTTTAAGAAACAGCCAACCAGTCTTCAGGAGTGTCTGTACCATTTTACATTCCTGTCATCACTACGAGCGTTCCAGTTTCTTCACGTTTTCTAACAACCCTGGATATTGGTTGTCTTTTTAGTTATAGCCATCCTGGGGATAAGTAATGCTATTTCATTTGGGTTTAATTTGCAGTCCCCTAATGACTTGATGTTGAGCATCTTTTCATGTGCTTACTAGCTATTTGTACTTCTTTGGTGAAACGTTCATTAAAATGTTTTGCCCATTTTAAAATTGGTTTGTCTAATTATTACTGAGTTGTAAGAGTTCTTTATATAATCTGGATTCAAATCTCTTGCCAGATACAGGATTTGCAACTGTGTTCTCCCAGTCTGTGGCTTGCCTTTTTATTTTCTCAATAGTGTCTTTTAAAGCAAGCATACCAGTTTATAATTTTGATGAAGGTCAGCTTAGCATTTTCTTTTATGTGAACATTCGGTTATTCTCAATTTAAATTAAAACTAGACAGTACGATAAGGTAGTTTAGAAAAGCATTCAGTTTACATTGAACTAGTTTATTTCAGTTTGTTCTTTTGAGTTGATTTTGTGTCTGGTGTGAATAAGGGTCAATTTTCGTTATTTTATTTAGTCATTCAGTCAGTCATTCATAGAGATATCAAGTTGTTCCAGCCCCATTTGCTGGGAAATAAAACAACAACAACAACCCTCTCACCACTGAATTGCCTTTGAACTTTTGTTAAAAATCTGTTGTCTTTATATTTGAGTCTATTTCTGGACTCTGTTCTGTTCCACTGATCTGTATGTTAATCCTATGCTAGTACCACACTGTCCTGGTTACTCTAGCTATATAAGTTTTGAAATGAGACAGTATAATTATTTTGGCTCTTCTGGTTCCTTTGCATTTTCATATAAGTTTTAGAATCAGCTTGTCAGTTTACACACACACACACACACACACACACACACACACACACACACATACACAAGGCCTGCTGGAATTCTGGTAGAGATTTCATTGAATGTATAGATAAAGTTGAAACAACCATCATATTAACAATACATATTTTTAAGATTTTATTGGGGAAAGGGAACAGGACTTTATTGGGGAACAGTGTGTACTTCCAGGATTTTTTTTTCCCAAGTCAATCGTGGTTGTGGAGGGTGCAGCTCAGCTCCAGGTCCAGTTGCTGTTGTTAGTTGCAGGGGGCACCGCCCACCATCCCTGGTGGGAGTCAAACCGGCAACCTTGTGGTTGAGAGGATGCGCTTCAATCAACTGAGCCATCCGGGCACTCAGCAGCAGCTCAGCTCAAGGTGCCATGTTCAATCTTAGTTGCAGGGGGCACAGCCCACCATCCCTTGCAGAAGTCGAGGAGTCGAACAGGCAACCTTGTGGTTGAGAGCCCACTGGCCCATATGGGAATCGAACCGGCAGGCTTGGGCGTTAGGAGCATGGAGCTCCAACTGCCTGAGCCACCGGGCTGACCCCATATTAACAATATTGAGTCTTTCAGTGGTGTCTGTCCTTTGAAGCATAGAATGAACATGGACCATCTCTCCATTTTAGATATTTTGAAAAGTTTTTCTCAGCAATGTTTTATAGTTTTCAGTGTACAAATCTTGCACTTTTTTGTAAAATTTATTTCTAAGTATTTTATTTATTTTGATACAATTGTGAATGGAATTGTTTTAATTTCATTTTCTGATTGATTGTTACTAGTATGTAGAAATATATGCATATCATAATTGTAGCTCTGGTGATAGCATGATTTTCCAGCTTGTGAATTATCAAACTAGTAATGTCACAGTGACGTAATCCATGAAGTATGGGTAGGGTGCTACAGATTGTGAAAAATAATTGCAGTATTATCATCATGGTCTTACTGATAATGCAGGACTATGATAGTTCTGGGTTATTTTTATATTGGGGGGGCAGTGAACATTTAAAAGTGTTCAGTTCTAATGTGCAGCTACATATGTGTATGTATGTATATTATCACATTTACATTACTGTGTTATTTTGACATACAGATGTAAATCTCTAGAAATGCTATTTACTTAAAAAAATTCAGATCGTGGCTTCTGGTTTAGATTGTATTAGGTTGGTGCAAAAGTAATTGCAGTTTTTGCAATTACTTTTAACCTTTTGAACCACAATTACTTTTGCACCAATCTAGTCTTTTATTGTTGCAGGCACTCAGTAACTGGTGAGTTGCTGAGTTACACTTTACCATTTTATTTTATGTTATTCTTACTTACAATGTTTTGAATCTATTTCTGATTAAATATGGTGGATTTCATAAGAGTCCAATAAAAATGTGAATTACAAACTGTTTTAGAGAACGGCATATTAGGTTATTAATACATTTTTTTATATTAAGAAGTAAGGAATTAGAGAGCATGCTTTCCTTGTTTTCATATTTCTTCATTGTGGATTCCTGTGCTGAATAGATAATTAATGAAACAAAACATTGTGACATAGGCTCAGCAGTTGTGAATTATGAAGTGTAAAAGTTCCTGAGTTGTATATATTTAAAACAGGAGTCAGTGATGAATTTAAAATATGGCAGAAAATAATAAATGTGAAAGCTCATCTTAGGCTTTCTGAATTGTGGGAAATGCACATTCTTATTTTTTCTTTACCACTTAACAGAATAATAACTAAGACATTTTTAGTAGTAGAAATTGCCATTTGCCTTATTTTTAAGTTATTTCTGGGGCTGCCCTAACTTACCTTTGTTTCTTCGAATGTACGTGATTCTGACATATTCTTGGTCCTTGTGTCTGGCAGCCATTAAATGTGCGGACTCCTGCTTTGCTGCCGTGTACCTGGCAGCCAGACATTTGCTGGACACCAGGAACAGGGTTCAGCAGACTCCTGTCTCAGCACATTAATCCCCACGGTGAGCCCACGAGGTAAAGAGCATCACTGTCCCTCCCTTTCTTAGAAGGAAAACGTTTCCCAAGTTATCACAGTACAAAGTGGTAGAGCTAAGATGAATCCATTTTCTTAGCCACAACTCTATCATTCTTTCCTAGAATGTCCTGTCCTGAAATGTTGCAAAGTGACTTCACATCCAGTTTACTAAACTAAATCGGTTAACTCTTGGGTTGAATCCATGAAGAAGTGTAATTTCAACATCAAATTGTGTTATTCTCCGTATGTCCTCATCTGCCATAGTGGTCCTCTTCTAAAGAGTGGCCTTGCCCGCCTCCCGGGAAGGATTTGAAAACCTGAGGGAGTGAGGAGA
The DNA here is from genome assembly GCF_057876585.1 of Rhinolophus sinicus. Lineage (NCBI taxonomy): Eukaryota > Metazoa > Chordata > Mammalia > Chiroptera > Rhinolophidae > Rhinolophus > Rhinolophus sinicus. The sequence goes on along the minus strand of NC_142504.1, from coordinate 51,571,577 downwards.
GGGTGTCTGGAAGAAACTGACGCATTTAGTCTCCAGTAGTTAGAGCCATGCATGTTACGCGGTGCACGGGGCACAGGACAGCCCCTTGCAATGGAGAGCTCTCCATGCTAGAAATCCAACATTGCTCCTTTAAAGAAACTATGAGCTGCTTTTCCACAGAGTGCAAATAGGAATTTCTTCCACAAGAAATTGAGGATATACTTTGCCCAGAGAGGGTGCCTAAACCATTTGGAAAATTCCATTTTGATTTTTTCCCAACAGTAATTCTTTTTGCATTCATTGCTCCTTGTTCTTTCTTTCTTTTTTTTTTTTGCCAAGTTTAGATACAACTAAACAGTTCACTTATTCTCACTTTTTTTGGACCAAATTTATGGTAGTTACTTTCATGAGTAGGAAATAGGAAGGAAGAAGATCACATTAAAAAACAATTTGTTCTATTCCTGGCAGAAGCTGTCCACCATTCAGAAAAGACTCATAGAGTACAGATGTCCCTGGACTAAACTTCCATGTGCTGGTCCAAGGGTTTGATAAATGCATCCTTTTCAGAAGTCACCCTGACTGTCTTGTTCATTGTAGTCTATTTAGCTGATGCATTACTGAAGTTTGTCACACTCCACAGGTAGGTATTATTAGTTTGGATAATTAGTTAAAAATTATTAACTATAATGTTGTCTTGCCTTCATTATAAAAATCCTTAATACAGACTCATTCCTTGCCTCTTGACAATATATATCATGAGATGTATTTTAAAAATTTTAGTCTGACAGAATATGAACAGGTGTCATGGTCCAAATGGTTGAGAGTTCCAGTAACAGTAGTAGCTGACATTTAGCCACTTAAGAACAATGTTAGGAGGTAAGTACTATCACCATCCCTATTTACATTAGCACTGAAGTGATGATGGCGAGAAAAGTCATATTTCTTGACTGCTGTTAAGTTCAGATCCTGTATCCTTCCTTAAAAAGAAACAAATAGCCTTCTCATTATCAATGGGAAATTACAGATCATAGTCTGAGCATGTAATTTAGATATAAATTTAGATGTAATTTAGATATAAATTACATATCTACAACAGCAAATGCTGCAGTATGCTTTCACATATTCTGATCTAACCTAATCATATTTAAATGCCTGATTTGTATTATTTAGGCAATTTTCGAGGATTAAACCAAGATAAATGTACCTATCTTACAAAAGAATAAAATGGGATGTTAAGTTACTCTTTATAGCACTCTTTCTTAGAGCACACATTGCTACTGACAATGTTTGCAAAAGGCAGAGTGACTAACTGGAATCCAAAAGTCCATCCAATCATCTGAAAAGAGTAAAGCTGTGTCATCTTATATGACATTGTATTCTCAGCACACTTTGTTCCAGAGTAGTGTTTAATGTCGCATTGTAATTAAATTACCCATCGAAATAATTTTTAAAAACTGAGTGCAATTGAACCCATACCTTGACCAAACAGAATATTAAAGAGGGAAAAACAGAAGTCACCAAGTGTTTTTCTAGGCCAAGATCCACAGTCCTTGGAACTAACTAATCTCACAAAAGAAAGTATCTCATCTTTCATTATGTTTTGTACAATTGGACCACATTTTTAAATACATATGTTCTAGGGTAACAAACATAATCACTGGACTTTCCTGTTTGTGGTAACATATATGAACAATCTAAAAAATTTATAATCAGAAGTTCCTCAAATTGAAAAAGTTCAATAAAACCAGTATAACTTACATCTGTCGGCCTTTCAGATTTGTTCTTAAAAACAAGATTTTTTTTAATAAAACGAGTAGAATTAACAGCCATTTAAAATCAATTTCTTTTCTGTGTCTCAATCATTAAAGTCACATTCTTGTAAATCACAGATGGTCTTATTTTGCTAATTTTGATAAACACATTTGCTATCAGGATACAATTAATCTATACACATCTAAACGTGCCTTTAGGCCTCCATTTCCGATGGTGAATTATGTGCACAGTGCCCAATGCTGACACTCCCAACACTGTAAAAGCAATGGAACTTTATGTTTGATTAGTATATAATGCAAGTATTTGTTAATATATGCAGATAGAGTATAACAAGGAAATACATACTTCAAAGGTTTTGATGAAGTTTAGGTAATACAGAATTTTGTTATAGGCTTATACCATTATTTTTGGCAATGGCCTGATATTCAGTATTTTTCCACACACTATTGCAGACAGTGCCCCATATGTCTGAAATACTGTGTGGAAAAATACTGTTACCAACTCAGCTCAAAGAATAAGAGCTCAACTCCAATTCTCTTTAGAGTAATTTTCACGATCAGAGTTACTTTTTTGAAAGTATAGTGTCTTGTATGCACTGCAGTCATTTGAAAACATCTGCTAAAGTCATGATTACAATGTTAAAACATGTAGGTAAAACTATCATATGTGCTTCTTTATGAAGCATGAAAGAAAAATGAAGGAAAATTCTCATTGGGCAACATATGTGTAATTGAAATAATGTATATTTATCTAATTATGCATTCCCAACCCAACTCGTCATATGCTTCTTAAAATATTTCACAGCCTCTAGCACCCTGGTAGGTACAGTATAGGTCCTTAATAAATATTTTTATTAAGTTAGGCTTAATTGAACGACCTGCCTTACACCATTATGAGGAAATGGGGAAAATGAAACTGCTTTAAAAAATACTTTCTGAAACAATTTACTTTTAAAATCTTAACATGGGGCTTGTTCCCTGTGCTGGTGGTAGAATTGCTGGGGTCGTTTTCCTCAGCGAGACCTTCCCAGATAATAAAACTTGCACGAGTTACAAAGTCTGTCATTTCCTTCCACCTAGCATCTGAGGTTAACATTATTCATACAATTTGCATGCCTTATATCTGGACAGGAACTCAAATACAATCCTCAGGGCACAGAAGAAAGGTTTCTTTTGTTTGAAATGTGAGCTTTTTCCTACCTCTTCCTGACTACTATCTGTTCGTTCTAAAAGCATATTTCTCTTTCCTCATCACTGCCCACTAACTTGGGGTCTTCCTTATTTTGTCAGATTGAGGCTTTTTATTGGCTACCTTGTTACCTAGATCCTTAAAGATAGACCTTATTTTAGTAAATTTATGGTAGGGGCCTCTGCACCTTCAATGAACACTTACTGAAGCAGTACATTTGGATACAACACTTTCTTAAAGTTGGGTACAGCATTTATATACTTTCCAAAACATCTTCAGATACACTTCTTCATTTTTTTTTAACAGCCATCCTGCGGGTTTGGTGATTTGTATTCTTTCCCAATATTGCACAAGAGTTGTATTTCTGTAAGATTTGCTTTTATTTTTCTAAAATGGGAGTCATTCATCATCTAAAGACCATTTGTTAAGTGCCCACTTGTATCATTAATCTTAATCTGAATGAGATTTCAGCATACTAAAGAATTTGTCCTCTGAAGCTTGTACAAATATCTGGATGTCAGCAAAACCAGCCATACAGTGAGTGTACCCTGTGCACTTGGGAAAGACGCAAAGGGAGCCACGTCGGCACAGGGCTGTCAGTGTTGTATCCAGTTCCTCTAACAGCCCTGGTCACAGCCCACAGGAGGTAGTAGGTTTTGCATTTAAGAGGTTTTTGTCAAAACTTGAATGGGTTAAAAATGAAACCTTAGACAAGTTACCACCTCCCTGAGAGTTTCCTCACCTGAAAAATGCAGAGGTCAAAGTGCCTGGAATATAGTAGGTACTCAATAAATAATAGCTATTATGTTTGTGTTCTAGGCAATTAAGGTACTGAGAAGTACATTAAATTGTTACTGCAATATACAGTTCTAAAATCAAAGTGCATATTTCTCAAGTACAGAGTCACAGAGCTAAGTTGTGTGACACTCCTCCCCTCCAATCCTTGAACGTGGAATCATTTAATATGACTTCTTTTTTGTTTTTATGCATTATCTTTTGTTCTGTTATAGTGTACCATATGATGCATTGCTGAAAACATTAACACTAGCATTATACTTTGGGGATGTAAATTGAGCACATAAATAATGCCCACTCTTGTTTATGTGAAAATAATGTTACAGATCTTGGAGACAAGCGCTCTTGTTGCACATGAATTATTACATTCTATGCTACTGGCTTCCAAATAATTTTAAATAATTTTCAATGCTCTTGTATCTGAAATTGATGTTAAAATAGAACAACAATCATGAATTTAGAAACTGTAAACCTTACATGTTTTATTTATGCCAAAAAAAGATACTTTAAGACACTCAATAAATTTATTTCCCTTAGGTTGTGGAAGTTACTAACTGGGCAGGTCATTCTATTTGAAATGAAGCCAGTTAGCTGTGAAGAAATGAGTCATGGGTCTCCCTGCTGTCACCACCTCTAATCCTGACTGCAGAGCCTGCTCCCTTCACACAGAAACGACTCCATGAAGAAGTGTAGAAGAGGGAGGCGCTTCCAGTTCAGTCCAGGTTACATGGCAGGCACTTTTGCAGGCAGGGAACGAACAGTTTCCAGAGAACACATTTATTTTTGTTGTCCCGGATCTGGTGATTTCCTCTTCCGATGTAGCTGAGGAAAAAAGTTCTTTGTGCTGTCTTTGTGCATAGTGTGTTTCGAAACTTACTGTTTTTAATAGAGTGTCCTCATTGTGCCTCACACTATGTACTCCTCCCCCCTTTGGCGTACCGTGCCATGCCATGACCGCACTTCCTGAGCTGTATGATTTCTCTGTGCTGACAGTTCATTTGTTCATTGAGCAACTATTTATTAAATGCCTAATATGTGCCAGACATAGTCAAGAAATTGTAGTAACGCAGTGAGACAGAGCAATAAAAACACAAAAGTACCAGACCTTGTGCATCCAAAAGAGGGTTTTTTGGCCTTTAAAGCAGTCACTCTGGAAAGCTTTGCAGGTTTATCAGTGATTTTCCCATTGAGACCTCCCCTGGAACTTTATTCCTGAACCAGTGCATGTATATATGCATATAATATATATAACTTCAGTTAAATATATATAATTTCTGTCATATCTATAAAATGTACTTCTGTTATGTATAAGATATGTAACTTAGGATGTACATGTATATGTTTAATTTTGCATAATCAATTTCTTTACTAATACTGAGACTTTGGAACAAAACAAAGTTGAGTTCAAATATATGACCTTTCAAGAAGTTATTTAACCCTGCAAGGTTCAGTTTCTTCACCTGTAAAACTGGATTAACAATGGAAAAGCATATGGTTGTGAGGATTTATTTCTTATTTCATTAATCCAAAATGGTACCCGTGACATTGAACAGCCATCTTACTTGACACAAATCTAGATATTTTAAAAAATTAAGTCTCAATCATATTATTTTTTAATCAGAAATAGCTTTTATACCACATATCACTCTTTATGCATTTACATAGAAGCATGCAGTGATGAACAAAAGTACATGAAAGTGTTCAGCATTTTTGGTTTTTATTTCTGCCCTTAAGTTTTTCCATTTCCAAAGAGAATCACCAAAGGGCCAAATCCAGGAGTTCTTAAAGTAAGCACGTAGTCTTTGCCTCACCAGTGAGGGCCTCCCTTTGTGGTGTAAGCTCAGAGGACTGTGGTGTATCCTATTTCGGGACCATCTTTTGAAGATCGCCACAATGCAGAGGTCCCTGTCCCCCAGGGGGCACATTCATGAGACACATTATCCCAAGGCCTTGTCAGAACATTAGTTACCTCAGTTCCAAGTTTCAGTGCGAAGGCCAACCAATGCCCAGGAGACCGCTAGGTACCAGTGTCTAGTCTAGGGCATGACAGTACAGAAGGGAAGGAAAGAAAAATGCAAAAATAGGCCAAGATTTTAATTAAAAATATTTTATTGGAAAGATAAGTCTAGTCAAACTTTAGGCAAATGCTTTAAATATCCCCCATAATTCTGTCATCTTAATAGAACTGTTTTCATTTGCATATTATCTTTCTCTTGTATGCATTTTAGAGTTGCAGTAATAGTGCACATACCATTTTGTGCTCCACTGTTTTTCGCTTAAAGTATACCTTATAAACTCATTTCTCTGTCTTCTTAATCATCATTTTAAACCACAGCATGATATTTTCATGTTGTGTTACACCAGAAGTCGTTAAACTATTAATACAATGGTCCTCTAATTTTAGCAACTAGAAGCAAGCAAGAAATTAAGTGATTTGATTTTTGCCACCTCTTCCTGTCTTAAAGCAACTCTAGGTAAATGACAACCCAAGGAAAACAACAAAAGACAACAAGAAAAACAACAGTACTGGCGAGTCAACCAACTGAATAATCAAGACATTGAGTGGCAGAATCATGTTTATTTTTAAAGGTTTTGGATGAAAACCCAGTGAGTTTTTCAAGCTAGGAAACATTAGTAGAAAGACATTTTCTTTACCTATATCAACATTAGTCAATTTCAAGAAAATTTTATTGTACCAATAATCCTGCTTCTCTTCTTCTCCCTCACCTCCCCCCAAAAGAATTAAGGTTAGGTTCATTCAAGTATGAACCATTAACCAAAATTACTTCAATCCACAAATAACCTCATTATTCTAACAATATGGTTTCAGATATCAGTATATGCATTATGTAAAGAAATTCATTTATGATCTTTCCTAACAAATGGTGGGCTTGGGAAAGACTAAAATTGGAGGCCCACATACCATATATCTAGATATTTAGATGTTATTACGTGTTCTGTATTCCTACCTGCTTTTGTAAAGATCTTGACTTCCACATTTGAACTTAGAATTCTTGGAGCTTTGTGCCAGAATGTGGTGGCATAGGGAGAACAGCAACAGACCCCAGCCCATGACCCATGCCTGGCTTAATTGTGAACCTTAGGGCCTCAAACATACTTAGGTGAACACCCCAACCTATGTGTCCAAGTTCTGTCCACACCCCTGTATGAGCCACTTATCAGAACTCCAGTTGTTTGTTTTTCCAGCTTTATTAAGATATATTTGGTATATATCATTGTATAAGTTTAAGGTGTACGAGATGATTTGATTTGATATATGTATACAGTACAAAATGATTACAACAAGACTAGTTAACACACCCATCACCTAACAGTTACTTTTTCCCACAGAGATAAAATCGACATATTACATTAATTTCAGGTGTACAACATAATGATATGTGTATGTATTTTGAAATGGTCACTACAATAGTTAACCATCACAACACATAGTTACAGTTTTTCTTGTGATGAGAATTTTTTTCTCCTTCTTAAAGAAGTCCCTTTAACATTTTTTGTAGTTCTGGTTTGGTGGTGATGAACTCCTTTAGCTTTTTCTTGTCTGGGAAGCTCGTTCTCTGTCCTTCATTTTCTAACTGACAGCCTTGCTGGATAGAGTAATCTTGACTGAGGTCCTTGCTTTTCATCACTTTGAATATTTAGTGCCAATCCCTTTGGCCTACACAGTTTCTGTTGAGAAAAAAGCTGACAGTCTTACATGAGCTCTTTGTAGGTAACTAACTGCTTTTCTCTTGCCACTTTTAAGATTCTCTTTGTCTTTAATCTTTGGTATTTTAATTATGATGTGTCTTGGTGTGGGCCTCTTTGGGTTCATCTTGTTTTGACTCAGGGCTTGTATGTCTATTTCCTTTGCCAGGTTAGGGATGTTTTCAGTTATTTCTTCAAATAGGTTCTCAATCCCCTTCTGAAGCAAATGTTGTTACACTTGATGTTGTCCCAGAGATTCCTTAAACTATCCTCATTTTTAAAATTCTTTGTTCTTTTTGTTGTTCCAGTTGGGTGATTTCCACTACCTTGTCTTCCAAATTGCTGATTCAATCTGCTTCATCTAATCTGCTGTTGATTCCATCTAATGTGTTCTTCATTGCAGTTATTGTATCCTTTTCTGACTTGTTCATTTTTATGTTTTCTATCTCCTTTTCTTATGTTTCCTATCTCTTTATTGAAGTTTTCACTGAGATAATCTATTGTTCCCCTAAATTCATTGAGCGTCCTTATAACCAGTGTTTTGAACTCTGCATCTGGTAGATTGCTTGCTTCCATTGCGTTTAGTTCTTTTTCTGGAGTTTTCTCCTGCTCTTTCATTTGGCACATGTTTCTTTGTCTCCTCATTTTGGCTGCCTCCCTGTGCTTGTCTCTACGTATTAGGTAGACCTGCCATGTCTCCCAGTTGTGGCAGAGTGGCTTTATTTAGTAGGTGTCCTATGAGACCCAGAGGCAAGCCTCCCTAGTCACCTGAGCTGGGTGCTCCAGGGGTGTACCTTGTATGGGTTGTGTGTGCTCTCCTGTTATAGTTGAGCCTTGATTGCTATTGGCACATAAGTGGATAGGATGAACACTCATGCTGACTGGCTGTGAGGACTGGCTGTGACCATAGCAAATGAGCTGTTGGGCGGGGGCTGACCCCACAGAGTGGGAGCTTTAGCAGGGCTCTCGTGCCTGCTGAGTCTACCTTTTGAGTGTGTCATTTGTGGAGCTAATTGATTGATGATCTGGTGTGGTCTGAAGCCAGGTGTGTTCATGCTGGGGCCTCTTGGGAGAGGCTCAGTTGCATGTCAAGGTCAGCCACTTCTTGTGCCTAGGGACCACTTGGTAGGAGCTACAAAGTGATGTGCAGTTGGTAACTGTGCAATGCTTAGAGGTGCCTGGGAGAGGCTATGCTGCAAACCGATGCTGGCTGCCACTTATGCCAGGCTTAGGGCCACTTAGCAAGAGACACCAAGCATGCTGAGGCTAGCCACTGCTTGTTTGGGGTTTGTGGACCTTTAAGAGATATTAGGGAAGTCTGCAGTGCAGGCTAGGCTGGCTGTTTGTGAGGGACATGCATGGAAAGAGGTTTGGGCCGATGCATAAGTTGGGTGGGGCAGGGTCTCAGGGACTCACCATGGTGGGGTAAGTGGTGTTAGTCAGGTTGATGGACTCAGCTGTGGTGTCTTCCTGCATGTACAGGCTTTGTAGGGGGAGGGCTCAACAAAGGAACAATGACACCTACCTGCACTTCTATCTAGGAGAAAGCTGCCTCTCCAGCCCTCACCCTACAGCCAGACAGTTTGGTTCCTCCCTGTATGTCCCTGGCACTTTTCAAGATGCTGTCCCTTCACTGGAGCTTAGGGCAAGTGTCTGTGAGAGAGTGAGTCTGTGCGTGGGCCCTTTAAGAGGATGCCTGGATCTACAGCAGACCAACAGAGGGAATCCTCACTGATTTTCACAGCCAGATGTGGGGGCTCCTGTTTCTGGCACTGGTGCCCAGAGCTGGGGAGCTCGGTATGGGGCTTGGGCACCTCACTCCTGAGGGGGAACTAACAAAGCCAAGATATCCCTCCTGATTCTTAATGGCTGCAAGTGGGTGTGGGACCAGCCCCTTTCACATCTCTACCCCTCCTACCAGTCTTGATATGGCTTCTTCTTTACATCCTTAGTTATAGGAGTTTGTTCAGCTAGTGGTCAAGTGGTTCACATGGGTGGTTGTTCTATAATTTAGTTGTAATTTTGATGTGGTTGTGGGAGGAGGTGAGCACAGCGTTTACCTACTCCACCACCTTGACTGGAGGAGAACCTTTAACATCTACTCTCCTCAGGTCTCCAGTTTTGCACACCAGCAGAACAATCTCTGTCATGAGAGTGAGTAGGAGGCCTTTGCAGGTCATGATGGGATTTTGGGATCTTGGGTAGCTACATGTGGTACCCAGGGTGGCGTGGGCTCCTGGTGAACCAGAGGAGGACTTTCTGAAACACAAAGCCCAGAGTAGAGTGGTACTGGTCTGTGTCCTATGGATATCTGAAATTTTAAAATATTGGAAGACCTTAAAGTAAAATTTAATTGAAGCTTAAAAGAAAATACAAATGGAAGTAAATGTCAGTGTCTATTACTAGTAACACCTTTGTTGTTCTTTTAAAAATGCAACATAAAAACAAGAGAGCCTTTGAGTCGACCATTCATTTAGACCTCAAAGTATTGTATCTTAAATCATTTCCTTTCTTTCCTCCACAGTGAAGTCATCTTCATTGTATCTGTCATCTTTCCCTCTTAAGCCAGAAATGAAGGGCATGTAGCAAGAGTGTTTCTCAATATCTCTGTTTTCTGGAACAACAGTTTCCTGGTCCTGATGACCCTACCTGCAGTGGCTGATTGTACGTTGACCTTGGCTAGTCTGAAATCCATTCAGCAGAGCCTCTTTGTATATTCTTACAGATCGAAACTGTAGGAAGAGTTGGCTACAAGGAACATGCTTATTATCACTGAAAATGTTCCTCCTCTTTCTAGCTGGTTCCCCAAGTATGCAGGTGGGCAGAAGATGCTTGTGACTCACAGCTTATAGAAAAGAAATCCACAGATGGCACCACAGGCCACATTCCCTCCAATTGCTTGAGCATTACATTCTTTAGGTAGGTGTAGGGATACTGTGTGGCTAAGCATCAGGCAAAGAATGGGCAGCAAATTTTTGGTTTCTGTTTGACAAATGCCCAAGTGTCACCAGACAGGCACACAGAATTCTGTGGTTATTTGGCAAATGTTGAGGAAAGGCATGGGAGGACAATAAATATTTTGCATCTGTGGAAACTTTCCACTGCTCAATGGTCAGGTGATGTATGAAACTACACATCCTGTTATTTATATATTATCTATAAAATACACATCCTATTATTATCCATGGTGGGTAATAATCACCCACTGTGAAGCTTTGGAAGGTATGGCCTAGCTAAGCCTGTGGCTGGCATCCAACAGGAGAAAGAAGGTACTCCGGGTGGGCACCATGGATGGCCAGCCCCAGGCTGGGCTGTAGGGGTGCAGAACCAGGAACTGCTGAGGCCAAGTCATACTAATGTCTCATCTGTTTTCTACAATTGCTTCTTTATCCAGCTCCATCTTTGCATCTTATGACAACTACCATTTAATCCATTTGCTGCTTTCCCATCCAGAAAATAGATACAATTTGTGTGGTGAGATGCAAATTCAGAGTTCTGAAATGTGCTTATATAACTGCATCAGTGATGAATTTGGCATCTTAAAATGAGAAATATTTATTATCTCCCAGTTTCTGTGGGTTGGGAAGCCAGGAGCAGATGAGCTGGGTGCTCTGGCTCAGGTTCTCTCACAAGTTCTCTCACTGCAGTCAGGGAGTCAGCCTGGACTGGAAGGCTTGACTGGGGGGCAATCTGCTTCCCAGCTCACTCAGCTGGCTGAGGCAGGATTTGGCTCCTCATGGGCTGCTGGACCCGGGGACTCTTTCTTCACAGGCATTGGCCCCAGGCATCCCTCATTTCCTTGACATGTGGGCCTCTCCATAAGCAGCTCACAACATGGCAGCTGGTTTCCCTCAGGGAAAGCAAACAAAAGAGCAAGACTGCAAGATAGTAGAAGCCAGAGTCTTTTTTGTAACAATATTAGAAGTGACATCCGACTTCTCTTGCCATATTGTGTTCATTAGAAGTGAGTCACTAGCTCTGGTCTACAGTCAGGGGGAGGGGATTACACAAGGGCATGAATACCAGGAGGAGGGGATCCCTGGCAGCCATCTTGGGAGCTGCCCACTATAGCACCGATGCTTTTTGACAATATTGCGTTAATTTCTCTTCAAATAGAAGGGCTTTAAAAATCCCTAACTTCGCCATATCCCTGTCAGATAGTGCATGTTGCCCAGCCATAGAATATGACTGTAAGACAATGATGACACTGACGTAAGCCACTCTCGCAGCAAACAACCTTGTTATACTACTACAGAACATTTTTTTTTTTCAGTGCTCCACTCCTTTTTATCTAGAGTTCAGCCAGCTTTCATCTGAGTTTTAACTACAGAAGTCAAAGAAATGCTCTTGGTCACCACCAGAATCATAAAATGACATAGCTAAAAAATAATTTTCATGCTCACCTAGACCAGCTCCTCCACTGCAAAGTGTGGACACAGACTGAGAGAGGAAATCACTTGCTCTTGGACACACACAGGTACTAGCGTGACTGGAGCCATGTTAGGTTTTGGTGAATTTGATGTTGGTTTTAGGACAGGACCAATTGCACTGCCTCCCCTGGGCAGCCTGAAGCATGGATGAAGATTAAGAAAACTAGGATGGACAATAAGGTAAGGGAAGAAGATAGTGGAAGAAGAAGAGAGGAGAGGGAGAATTCCAAGAAAGAAACAAAGAGGACTGCAAAAGAGGAGGAAAGGAGAAAGGCTGCAAACATATTCACTGCAGGTACCACTGGAGGGCTCCGTGACTTTCCAATAAAGCTGCTTTGAGGCAGTGACATTCTGATGCATCCATCAAAAGACACACACTGAGCATACTGTCATTGAAAAGTAGTAGAGCGGCTAAGACTGGGCTCTGGAGCCAGAATGCCCAGGCTTGGATCTCAGCTCTGCCACTAGCTTGTGTGAACTCTGCAAGTTACTTAACCTCTCTTTCCTTGTGTTCTAAAATGGGGATGATACCAGTACACACTACGTGGGATTGCTGTGGGATTAAATGAGTTAATAAATGTAAAGTGCTTTCTGGGCACATGAAAAATTCTATTATTATCAAGTGATGGGGAAAACAGACTAATGTTGTTCTCAGCCCTACCCTGGGTTTGAGGATGGAGTGAAGCTTGGCATAGAGGACAGGCTAAGGCTTATGGGTGAAATAAGAGGTGGCAGTTACGGTAAGAGGTGTGTTGTGCATATCACTGGCAATATGCCGTCAAATCAGAATGCCTCATGCCTCACCAACCAAACCAAATGGATCATCCTTTGGCTCATTCAGGCATCCTTCTAATCCTTTTCCAGATCATTCCCCTTCCCCCTCATGCTCTCTTCTTTTCAGCTCCTCATGCAGCAGCTGTTTGGTTCTTCTTGTCACTCATTCTCTCAGAAGACTAATCCCCAGCAACACAGAGCTATAATGCAATTAGAACTATATAATAATTTTGCATTATTACAAGTATTATGTAGTATCAAAATTATTTTATTTTTTGGTGCTGTCACTGTGGTCCCATTTCCTCCAGAGCTTTTTCCTCTCTTCTCTCTTTTTTCTTTTATTGAAATATGTATTCATTTGACAAACATCTGATTAAACAATTGCTTTTCAAACTAGATTTCGCTGAGTACTTATTATGTCCTCCCTGTGCAGTGCTTTAAATGGACCCTTACAATAACTCTTTGGATGAAGTGCTGCTCTTCCACCTGTAGAGATAAGGAAAACTGTACCTAGAGAAGTTGTCTTGCCTGAGGTTCCTTCATGTCTGCATTTCTTCAACAACACCTGAGCACCTCTGCATTCCATGCAGTCTCCAAGGCACGGGACTGACCTGGACCTCACCAGGCTCCATGCTCCAGGGCTGGGGCCTGAAGGAAAGAATCATTCCAACGGAAGTGGGACTTGTTGTTTAAGGGTAGTCTTTATAAAGTTGTAACACCAGGGTGCACAAGCAGTGCTGCTTCAGTGTCCAGGGGACAAATTGTTGCACAGAACTAGGACAAGAACTGAAGAGGGCAGGATGCCATTTTCCCACCTCATGTGGAAAGGAATGTCAACAGGAAATCAATCTCACAGTGGCTGGGTGAAGGGGCACCCTTGGGTGCCAGAGTACAGAGCAGAAGAACATGCAGGGCAACCCACAGCAATTACTGGGGTGAGGAGGGAATTGAGGGGCCTGAACTTTTTTACATAGGTAGGAATGATAAGGCAGTGAGAGTTGAGTAATTATACTTATCTGTGGCTCCATTTGTGTTGATGGGAAATGCGGTCACTCAAAAATAAGACAAATTGTCCTCAAAGAAGTGAAATTTTGTGGAGTCAGACATGTAAACATAATTAAAATGTGACAAGTACTATTACAATAAAACACAAAGGGACTCAGAAAAGACTTCGCAGAGGAGGTAACAATTGAGCAAGGCTCTGAGGGATGACAAAAGATGGAGGGTTATTCTAGATAAGGGGAATCTCACACACGGGTTTAGTGTTAGGAAATTGTTTTCTGTGGAGGATGGAGAGTTAAGTTAGGGGCATATTGTGAAGGAGTATGCCGGGAGATCTGGAATTTATTTTATAGGCAACAGAGAACCAGCCCAGACTTGTTTTTTAGAAAGGTAATTCAGAGGGAAATTTGGACAATTAATTAAGAGGTGAAATGTACCCAGGTGGACAATTAAGAGATGAAAGGTACCCAGGTGGTAGGGGTACTCAGGATCAGAAACCCGATGGGACTGAGGAAAAACTGCAAAGACCCAGTAGCCAGAGATCATAATACTGTTTCAGGAACTGTGGTTTCAGGAACAGGAGGTTGTGTGTGGCTGGGGCACATTGGTGGTGACAGGAGGAGAGGATGGCAGCAGCAGGAGAAGAAGAAGCCTGCACACTTGTATGCATGGTGCTGTGGTTTGAAGTGGCAAGTTCAAACTGAAGTCAGAGCAGATCAGAGTTGTCAGGGTCTTGAAGGACGATGACTTTGTGCTTTTCGTTCTTGAATCTCCGCCCTAGCGCTGGGGCCTGGACCCTGGAGGTGGGGAAAATGGACGATGTGCTCCCCAAATGTTTTCTTGAATCAAACTAGAGAACTGAAGGAAACAAGGCTCAACTGAGCGAGAGTTGGAGCCTGCAGTAATCATCAAGTCGGTGGTACCGGGTGCTGGGAAGGCACCTCTAGTGAGCAGGGTGCAGGTGCAGACTGGATTCCATTCCTGAGCACCTTGAGTGTCGGGCGATGGATCATGCACACACACCCTCCAGGACGCAGTGGAGAGAGGACTCCGGACCCTGAACTATGCAGCCCGCAGCACGTTTGCTAAAACACTACACATTTAGAACATCTTCATTCTCGTTTTACATTGCAATCAATTCTCCATAGTGCTCCCAAATCGGAAAATAAGCAACTCCTGTTCTCTGGGACCAAAACACCCAATTCCTACCACGAACAGACAGACTATGCTGATGGCTATTTTTTTTTTTTTTTGAAGGCTGTTTGGAGAGAACGCGTGCAAAAATAAAGAAATAAAAAGAAATAAAAACAAAAAGACATCCATCTCAACCATCCCACATGGCGAGTTTTAAATAAATTGCATGTTTTAATATAAAACCACAGATGTTGCACAGAAACCTAAATGCATGAGAGTGGCATTTAAAAAACCACCCATTTTCTGTAACATCTTTTGTAGCCAAATCCCGACCACCCTCCGCGGAACCCTCCCGCCCTCCGTCCCCCGCCTCCCTCTCCGCGACAACCGCCACCTCACACTCTCGCAAAATGACGATGCTTGGTGGTGGCGCGGCCGCTCAGGTGAGGGGCCACCCAGCCCCGCGAGGCGCCGGCGGCCTGAGCCCATTTGCTGCCCCGGCAGCAGCAAGGGTGGGAGGGGCTGGCCAAGAGGGGAAGGGGCGGGGGAGGCGGGGAGTGCGGGATCCCGGAGGAGGGAGGGTAGACGGGGGCGGGGGCGCGCCGGCTGGGGGCCGGCCCTGCTTGGTATAGGTCGCCGGCTGACGCGCGCCGCAGTCGGAGCCTCAGAAGCGCGGGTGCAGGGACAGCGCGGGGCTGCCGAAGGCGACAGCTTCGTCACGAACTAACATTTGCGCTCCGGATTCCCGGGCCGCCGCGCGGGGGCTGAGCGGTGGGCACCGCGTAAGAACGTGAGTAGCTCGGTGCGCGTCTGACACTCAGTCCTGAACCGGGGCGACGACTGGAGCGGAGGAGGGCACCGGGGGCTCCTGCGTTGTCACTGGGACACCGGCCCAGGGTTCAGCAGAGCGCTCTCTCGGCTGGCCGCGCCGCGTAGGCTTACCCGCGGCAGGGCGAGCCTCTTCGCCAACTCCTTGCTTCTCAGGCCCCAGACCTCACCGCGGACGCCCGCGTGAGGGCACAGATGAAGTACCGCAGCCCAGAGTGGCGCGGGCGGCCGCCCATCACATCCTCCTGGTGGTGGCCAACTTATGCCTCCGTGCCCCACGCGTTCCGGAAAGCCCTGCCTGGCGGTCTCTCTGTGGAGAGTTGGGCCTGGAGAGCCTGCTGGGCCCGGCACTGGGCTTCCTAGGCGCGGACACCCGGCGCCGGGGGTCACGCCCCAGTGCTGGCCGGGCCGGGAACGCTGGGGCCGGGCCGGCGCCCTCGGCGTGTGCACATGCCGGTCCCCGCGGACACATCTGGGCGTGGGCTTTGTTCGGGTGTGCACCTGCACGATCGCGGGAGTTCAGGGACAAGCCGACCTCCGCCCTCGCCGCCCTGGAGAGAGCTGGGGGCGACTGGGGGGGCAGCAGGGTGGGGGCTTCCCGGGGGCTTTGTGGCCCTACAGGTGCGGGCCCCGGGATCCTGGCGCCCCGCCCAGACTCTGTGTTCTGGGACTTGTTGGGGCTGGTACACCCGGGCTTGGGCAGGCTCAGAAGAGCCCCTTCCCTGACCAGGCTCCCAATGGGGGATCTGGCGACAGAGGAGGTTGTGTTGAGCCGGTAGTGACTGCCGGCTCTGGAGCATCCATCTCGCGGCGAGCGCCATCTGCGCCGGGCGCCACTACGGGTTCCTGCACGCTGCGCGGGTGGGCGCTGCAGCGCGATGGTCCCCGGCAGGTCGTGGGCTCATCCATTCGCGCCCGCATCTGCCAGTGCTCAGGGAGATTGAACTAGGGACTCGTTATTTCTCCCAGCGCTGTGTACACCCGGCTGCAAGCGCTGCCAGAGAGTTCCCTGGGCCAGAGGGACTGGAGAACAGGCCACTTCCTTTCCCTACGGACCGTCTCCCCGCCTACCCGGCTCCGGGCCGCGGCTGCATCTTCCAACCCTGGCACGCTCCGGGGCGCGGAGGGCGCCGAGCAGTGGAGTCTTTTTCCCACCCCGCCTCTCTCCAATCTTTTCGCAACGGCAGCTTCAGCCCAGGCGACATCCGGCGCGGAGCTGTCTGTCCCGAGAGGGAAGCGTTCTTTTCCTGCCGGGTCCCGCTAGGTTGACGCGATAAGGTGCGGTTCCGAGGGGCTGGGACGTTCCTCGCCCCAGGCTCTCGCAAGAGATAGAGGCGAGGGTAATGGGGAAGGCTGCATTCGTGCTGCTCCAGAACTCTCCCTGGGCCTATCCTGGGAAGGACACAGTAGCCACTGAACACAAACCTATGGAGGCTGAGCTTTGGTTGGCAGTGCTTTACGCTAGCCATATCCTGTTATTGAAATATTGTAATGTATACACCTGGGCTGTAGAAAATTTCCTTGAGTTATTTCAAAGAATGCTTTTGTGTTGGTGTAGTTTTCCTTGTGTGATCGGTTGACTATAAATAGAATCTGCAGATGTTATATTGTGTATGTACAAAGGAGCTATTTAATGGAACCTCACAGAAAGCTTTTCTGATAAAGAGACACTTTCATTCATTCATTCATTCATTCATTCATTCATTCATTCATCTCTATTTACTGATCGCAGGGCCTACTGTTCTAGGCACTGGGGATACAGTCTTGAGCAAAACAGTTCCTGTCCTTGGGGGAGATTAATTCTAATTTTATACTACATACTCCTACACACAGATTCTTTTTTCACATACCATAAATGTACAGATTGGTGAACTGCACCAACTGAACGCACCTAACTAGTGCTCTAAACAACGAACAGACCATTATGAGCATCAGAGAAAGCCTTCTTGTGGCTCCTACCAGTCACCACTCACACTGAAGGTAACTGCTAAGACCCCCATGCTCTTTTCCTGAGGTTCTCACCATCAAATCAGAAAGTCTTTGTCTTAGTCCATTCTGGCTGCCATAACAAAATCTTGTAGACTCAGTGGCTTTAAAGAACAGACATTATTTTCTTACAGTTCTGGAGAGTCTGGAAGGCAGAGATCAGGGTGCCAGCATGGTTGGGTTCTGGTGAGAGCTGTCTGGCTGCGTGCAGACTGCTGTCTTCTCCCTGTGTGTTCATATAGCCTTTCCATGGTGTGTGCTGAGGGGAAAGACCTCTCTCTCTCTCTCTCTCTCCCGCCCCTCCCTCCCTCTCTCCTCTTATGAGGTCACTGACCCTAGAGATGAAGGCCCACTCTTATTACCCTATTTAACCTTAATTACCCCTTAAAAGCCTTATCTCCAAATACAGTCACACTGGGAGTTAGAACATACGAATTTTGGGAGGACACAGTTCAGTCCATAGCAGTTCTGATTTGCTGCCTTTGTCAGCAGCCTTTAGAGTCTCATCCCATTTCCGTCTGGAAAGCGTGGTAACTAATAACAAATTAACATGAATATAGAGTTTCTAAAGTATTCTTCTCTAGGAAGTTTTTTTTTTTAATTCTATTTTTATTAGTTTCAGGTGTACAAAACAACATAGTGGTTAGACATTTATATACCTCACAAAGTGATAACCCCAATAAGTCTATTACCCATCTGACACCATAGTTATTACAATATTGTTGACTATATTCCCTATGATGTACTTTACATCCCCGTGACTATTTTTTAAATTATAGTTGACATTCAATATTATTTTATATTAGTTTCAGGTGTACAGATTAGTTGTTACACATTTATGTAATTTATGAAGTGATCTCCCCGATAAGTCAAGTACCCACCGACAACAGTTTTTACAATATTATTCACTATATTCCCCATACTGTATTTCACATCTGTGTGACTGTTTTGTAATTACCAATTTGTACTTCTTCATCCCTTCACCTTTCTCATCCAGCCCCTCAATCCCCCTCCCATCTAGTAACCATCAGTTTGCTGTCTGTATCTATGAATCGATTTCTGTTTTGTTTGTTAATTTTGTTCTTTAGATTCCACATATAAGTGAGATTATATGGTATTTGTCTTTCTCAGCCTGACTTATTTCACTTATCACAGTACCCTCTAGGTCCATCCATGTTGTCGCAAATGGTAAGATTTCATTCCTTTTTATGGCTAAGTAATATCCCATTGTGTATATGTATCACATCTTCTTTATCCAATCATCTGTTGATGGGCATTTTGGTTATTTCCATAGCTTGGCTATTATTTACAATAGTGATACTGCAGTGAACATAGGGGTGCATATATCTTTTCAAATTACTATTCTGGATTTCTTTGGATAAATACAAAGGAGTGGAATTGCTGGGCCATATGGTAGTTCTAGTTTTAATTTTTTGAGGAACCTCCACACTGTTTTCTATAGTGGCTGCACCGATTTGCAATTCTAACAATAGTGCACAAGGGTTCCCTTTTTTCCACATCCTCGCAAACACTTGTTTGTTGATTTATTGATGATGGCCATTCTGACAGGTGTGAGGTAATTTTTGTGGTTTTTATCTGCATTTCTCTGATAATTGGTGACGTTGAACATCTTTTCATATGTCTGTTGACCATCTGTATGTCCTCTTTGGATAAATGCCTATTCAGGTGCTCTGCCCATTGTTTAATTGGGTTGTTTGTTTTTTTGGTGTTGAGTTGTATGAGTATTTTTATAAATTTTAGATATTAACCCCTTATTAAATGTATCAAATATCTTCAGTTCAGTAGGATGTCCTTTTATTTTGTTGGTGGTTTCCTTTACTGTGCAAACACATTTCAGTTTGATGTAATCGCATTTGTTTATTTTTTTCTTTTGTTTCCCTTGCCCAAGGAGATATATCAGAAAAAATACTACTAAAGTAATTCTGAAAGTTCCCTGCCTATGTTTTCTTCTAGGAGTTTTTTGGTTTTGGGTCTTACACTTAAATCTTTAATCCATTTTGAGTTTATTTTTGTATATGGAGTAAGAAGGTGGTCCAGTTTCTTTTCTTTTCTTTTTTGCAGTATCTGCCCCGTTTTCCTAGCATCACTTATTGAATAGACTGTCTTTACCCCAGTGTACATTCTTGCTTCCTTTGTTATAGATTAAATGACCATATAGGCATGGGCTTATTTCTGGTTCTCTATTCTGTTCAATTGATCTGTGTGTCTGTTTTTAGACATCCTATGCTGTTTTGATTACTATGGCCTTGTAGTATAGTTTTATATCAGGCAGCATGATACCTCCAGCCGTGTTCTTTTTTTTTTCAGGATTGCTGTAGCTATTTGGGATCTTTTATGGTTCCCTATAAATTTTAGGATTATTTGTTCTAGTTCTGTGAAAAATGCCATTGTTATTTTGATAGGGATTGCACTGAGTCTATATATTGCTTTGGGTTGTATGGACACTTTAACCTTGTTAATTCTTTCTATCCATGAGCATGTTATATGCTTCCATTTATTTGTATCTTCTTCAATTTCTTTTTTCAGTATCTTATAATTTTCCAAGTACAGGTCTTTTAGCGCCTTGGTTAAATTTATTTCTAGGTATTTTTTTGATGCAATTTTAAGTGGAATTGTTTTCTTAATTTCTTTTTTTGATAGTTTGTTATTGGTGTATAAAAATTGGAGAATATTAATTTTGTATCCTGCTACTTTACTAAATTCATTTATCAGTTCTAACAGTTTTTTTGGTGAAATCTTTAGGGTTCTCTCTATATAGTGTCATATAATCTGCAAATAATGGCATTTTTACTTCTTCCTTTCCAATTTGGGTGTTTTTTATTTCTTTTTCTTGTCTGATTGCTGTGGCTAGAACTTTCAGTACTATGTTGAAAGTTGGCATCCTTGTCTTATTCCTGATCTTAGGGAGAATGCTTTTAGCTCTTCCCCATTGAGTATAATATTAGCTATGGGTTTGTCATATATGGGCTTTATTATATTGAGATATGTTCCCTCTATTCCCACTTTGCTGAGAGTTCTAACCATAAATGGATGCTGGATTTTGTCAAACGCTTTTTCTGCATTTATTGATATGATAATATGATTTTTATTTTTCATTTTGTTTATGTGGTGTATCCCATTAATTGATTTGGAGATGTTGAACCAATCTTGCACCCCAGGAATAAATTCCACTTGATTGTGTATTTGATCTTTTTAATATATTGCTGAATTTTTTGTTGAGGATTTTTGCATCTATGTTCATCAGGGATATTGATTTAAAATTTTTTTTTATTGTAATGTCTTTGTCTGGCTTTGGAATCAGGGTAATGGTGGCCTCGTAGAATGAGCTTGGGAGCCTTTCCTCCTGTTGAATTTTTGGAAGAGTTTGAGAAGAATAAGTTAATTCTTCTTTGAGTGTTTGGTAAAATTCACTTGTGAATCCATCTGGTCCAGGACTTTTGGATTTTGGGAGCTTGTTGATTATTGATTCAATTTCATTAGTAGTAATCAGTCAGTTCAGATTTTTTTGTTTCTTCTTAATTCAGCCTTAGAAGATAGTGTGCTATTAGGAATTTATCCATTTCTTTCAGATTGTCCAATTTTTTTGGCATATAATTGTTCATAGTATTTATTTATTTATTTATTTTTGTATTGCTTTGGTGTTCATTGTCATTTCTACTCTTTTATTTCTGATTTTATTAATTTGTGTTTTCTCTATTTTTTCCTGATGAATCTGGTTAAAGGTTTGTTGATTTTGTTTATCTTTTTAAAGAACCAGCACTTGGTTTCATTGATCTTGTGTATTTTTTTAAGACTGTATTTTGTTTATTTCTGCTCTGATGTTTATTATTTCCTTCCCTCTACTCACTTTGGGCTTTGTTTGATATACTTTTTTCAGTATGCTTAAGTGTAAAGTTACATTGCTTATTTCAGATTTTTCTTGTTTCTTGAGGTAGGCCTGCATTGCTATGAATTTCCCTCTTAGGACTGCTTTCACTGTGTCCCGTAGCTTTTCACTCATTGTGTTTTTATTTTTATTTGTCTCAAAGTGTCTTTTGATTTATTCCTTAATCTCATTGTTAACCCATTAATTGTTTAATAGCCTGTTATTTAGCCTCCATTTGTTCATGTGTTTTTCAAATTTTTTTCTTCTAATTGATTTCTAGTTTTATACTATTGTAGTCAGAGAAGGTGCTTGATATTACTTCAATCTTCATGAATTTATCAAGACTTCTTTGTGGCATAACATGTGGTCTGTCTTGGAAAATGTTCCATGTGCACTTAAAAAGAATGTGTATTCTGCTGCTTTTGGGTGAAATGCTCTAAAAATATCAGTTAAATACATCTGGTCCAGTGTGTCATTTAAGGCTTGTTGATTTTTTATCTAAGAGATCTGTATATTGGTGTCAATAGGGGTGTTAAAGTCTCTAACTATGATTGTGTTACTATTAATCTCCCCCTTTATGTCAGTCAATATTTGTTTTATGTATTTAGGTGCTCCTCTGTTGGGTGTCTGTTTACTAGCATTACATCCTCTTGTTGGATTAATCCTTTTAACTTTATGTAATGTTTTTCTTTGTCTATTATAGTCTTTGTTTTAAAGTCTATTTTGTCTGGTATAAGTATTGCTACCCTAGAATTTTTTCATTTCCATTTGCATTTAATATTTTTTCCATACCTTTACTTTCAGTTTATGTGTGTTTTTTCAGTCTGAGGTGGGTCTCTTGTAGACAGCTTATGTATGGGTCTTGTTTTCTTATCCATTCATCTACTGTGTCTTTTTATCGGCACATTGAATCCATTTAAATTTAAGGCGATTGATAGGTACATAGTTGTTGCCACTTTATTATTCATATTTTTTATCTTTTTTGTTTGTTTGTTTTCTTCTTCTTCTTAAAGAAGTCTCTTTAACATTTCTTTTAATACTTATTCCTTTAGTTATTTTTGTTTTGTTTTGTTTTTTGTCTGGGAAGCTCTTTGTCTGTTCTTCAAAGTTATGTGATAACCTTGAGGGGTAGAATAGTCTTGATTGTGGGCCCTTGCTTTTCACCACTTTGAATATTTCATGCCACTCTCTTCTGGCCTGCAAAGTTTCTGTTGATAAATCAGCTGATAGCCTCATGGGAGCTCCCTTGTAAGTAACTAGTTGTCTTTCTCTTGCTGCTTTTAGGATTCTCTCTTTGTCTTTAACCTTTGCCATTGTAATTATAATGTATGTTGGTGTTGGCTTAGTTAGGTTCATCTTGTTTTGGACTCTCTGCACTTCTTGGGCTTGTATGTCTATTTTGTTTTCCAGGTTTGGGAAATTTTCAGTCATTATTTCTTCAATAATGATTCCTTGCTTCCTCTCTTCTCCTGGTATTCTTATGATATGAATGTTGTTATGCTTGATGTTGTGCTAGTAGTTCCTTAAACTATTTTTTTGTTTCTTTTATTTTTTTAAAAATTCTTGTTGTTGTTGTTCTGATTGGGTGTTTTCTGCTACCTTGTCTTTCAAATTGCTGATTTGATCCTCTGCTTCATCTAATCTGGTGTTGATTCCTCGTAGTGTATTCTTCATTTTAGATACTTTATTCTTTCAGACTGGTTCTCTTTTATGGTTTCTATGTCTTTCTTTATGCTTACTATCTCTTTGTTGAAGTTCTCACTAAATTCCTTAAGCATTTTTATAACCAGTGCTTTAAATTCTGTCTCTGGTAGGTTGTTTGCCTCCCTTTCATTTAGTTGTTTTTCTGGAGTTATCTTGTTTTTTTATTTGGGATTTTTTTCTTTGTTTCCTTATCCTGCTGTCTCTGTGTTTGCTTCTTGTTATTAGGCACAACTCCTATGTCTCTCAATCTTTGCCAGGCAGCCTTTTGTAGTACGTGTCCTATGTTGTCCAGTGGCACAATCTGTCTCCCTGATCACCTGAGCTTGTATTCCAGGAATGCCCCTATGTGTGTTGTTTATATTCTTCTGTTATAGTTGAACCTTGATTGCTTTTGGCATGTCATTGGGTGGGATTGACTCTTGGGCTTACTGGCTGTGAGGACTGGCTATACCTACAACGTATGAGCTTCTGTGTGGGTCTGACCCCTTACAGGGAGATTTGCCTCTGAGGGCTTTTGTGCCTGTTGAGACTACCCATTGGGTATGCTGCTTTGAGGCTAATCCGGTAGCGCTCTGTTGTGGTCTGAGGCCAGCCTCTGGGTGTGTTGTTTCTGGTGTCTCTTGGGAGGAGTTGCCTTGCGTCCAATTTCAGCCTTTCCTATGACCAACCCGGGGCTACCTGGTAGGAGCACAAAGCTCTCTGCAGTTTGTTGCTGCCTGTGCTGGATCTGGAGGAGTGTGGGGATTGCCTCGCTTTGAATTGAGACCAGATGCCACCAGTATTGGGCTTGGGGCAGCTTAGAAAAAGGCTCAGAGCCCTCCAGACCTGTTGCCACCTGCAGCCTGCCCATAAGGCTCAGCTGCTGAAAGAGACTTCTTAAGTGTGCAGACCGGGTCAATTGACCTACTGCTGAAATTTCCCCTCATGATGCTGCCCAAGTTGGGCAGAGCAGGCTTCCAGGGAGTCATGTGGTGGGGCTGGTGGTTTTTATAAAGTTAATGCAGATTCAGTTCTTGTGCTGGGTCTGCAGAATTCCAAGAGCCATCCCAGAAAGGCTGCAGTGTGAACTGTGGCTGACCGCTCACCACTGAAAGTTTCCTAGGCTGCCACAGAGTGTTCGCTGCTGTAGAAGCCACCTACAGCTTGTGGAGCAGGGCCAGCCACCCAGAAGCTGTGAGTGCCTTGGGCTTGCAGCACTAGCTAGGTGGGGCAGGGTCCAAGGGAGTCACCAAGGTGGGGTGCAAATGGATTTTACCAGACCAGTGGGGTCTCACATTTTGTCCTGTGAGGGAGGGTTCAACACAGAAAAGATGGAGCCCACCTGTAGGCTACATGTGAAGAGGGCTTCACACCAGAATAATGGTAGCTGTCCCTCTAGCCCTCTCCCTGAAGCTAGACAACTCAGTCTTTCCTTGTATGTCCCTAGTGTCTCTTGAGTTGCCGCCCCTCCATTGGAGCCAGGTTCAGTGCTTGCAAGCAAGTGAGTCTGTGCATGGGACCTTTAAGAGGACGTCTGGGTTTACAGCCACCTTCTCACCACGATGGATGAAATTCTTGATGATTTTTATTGCTAGATGTTGTGGGGACTCCTCTTTCTGATACTGGACCCCTGGGCTGGGGAACCCTGTGTGGGACTGCGACCCCTCACTCTTCAGGGAGACCTCTGCTGCTGAGGTGCCCTCCCAGTGATCCACCACTACCTGTGGGTTTGGGATCAGCCCGTTTTGCATCTCAGCCCCTCCTACCAGTCTCAATATGTCCTCTTCTTTATATCCTTAGTTATAGGGGTTCTGTTCAGCTAGTCTTCAGATGATTCTCAAGTTTGATTGTTCTATAATTTAGTTGTAACTTTAATGTGACCATGGGAGGTATCAGGCACAGTGTTTACCTATTTCGCCATCTTGGATCTTCTATATTTTCTCTAGGAATTTTTGTATTTTTGCATTCAAAGTCTGCTTGAAGTTATCCTTCAACTGCTGAGATGATTGGTGAAGAGGAAAATGAAAATGATTGAAAATTACTAACTACATTTAGATGTATTTCCCTTTTATGTTTCTTGCTTCTTCACCTGAAGGAGTCATGACCTTCCTTCCAGGTGAGGACAGAGGAGATGCTAGGTATCTCCTAGCATCTAGGTATGCCAAGGGCAAGAATCCAGTGGCATATTTTATTTAACCCTTTGTGACCCAGGCAAATGAAAACCCCTTTAATTTTAAAGAGTCTTTACTGGCATCAGAAGCTGAAATTTCTAAGACTAGGATAATGTTTCAAAATGAACTGATGAATGTTTATTTTCCCTCTCAAAACCTGAGGGCTATATGTAGATAATATGGGAATGGCTCCACCTCCAGTTTTAGCAACTATAACTCTTTCAATATCAAGTTCTCTTTAAATGGGGGAGAAAATAAAATAAATTTATAGGAAATGTGATGTTTTTGCTAAGTTACTTTTTATTGTGGTAAAATATATATGACAAAATTTACTGTTTTAATCATTTTTCACTGTATAGTCTAGTGGCATTAAATACTTCACATTGTTACGTAACCATCACCACTGTCCATCTCAAGAACGTAACCATCACCACTGTCCATCTCAAGAACAGTTTTCATCTTCCCAAACTGAAACTTTATATCCATTAAACAATAACTCCCCATTCTCCTTCCCCCAGAACCCTGGCGAGAATCATTCTACTGTCTATGAATTTGACTACCCTAAATATCTCATATGAGTGGAATCATACGGTATCTGCCCTTTTGTAACTGGCTTATTTTATTTCACTTAGCAAAATGTCTTCAAGTTTCATCCATGTGTCAGAATTTCCATCCTTCTTAAAACCAAATAATATTGTATATACATACCACATTAATAAACTTTATTAATTTGCCAATGGACAATTGGGCTACTTCCACTTTTTGGCATTGTGAACTATGCTGCTATGAACACGGGTGTACAAATAGTTTTTTAGTCACTGCTTTAAATTCTTTTAGTCATATACCCAGAAGCGGGGTATGGTAGTTCTATTTTAATTTCTTGAGGAACCTCCATACTGTTTTCTGTAGTAGATGCACAATGTCACATTCCCACCAAGAGTGCACAAAGGCTCCAATTTCTCCACATCTTCACCAACACTTATTTTCTGTTTTCTTGATAATAGCCATCCTAATAGGTGTCAAGAACTCTATAGCTGTTACTTTTTAAAGTTATAAATTAATTTACTATGTATTATGAACAATTCATTCATAATGTTTCCTAACTTATCAGTTTAACTTTATTTATAAGATGTATTGTTTTTAACAAGTATTCATTGGCCCCATACTTTGTGCAAAGCATGAAATAGATGCTGTGCAGCATATGTGTCATTGTCCAAAATAAGAAACATACATTCGTGTTATTTTTTTCAAGTGTTGAATTAGAGCATATATATGTCTGTAGTGTACTCTCGCTAAGTGATTTTGCTATTAGAGTATATTAAATGTTAGTATGCTTTTATTTTACTGAAAAAAATGACATTATTTTAACCCATATCGAGAGCAAATTTGCCTCATATCTAGAAATAGATAAGAATATCCTGTGCTGGATGTTTAGAGACATGCTGGAGTTATAAATTCTAGGTCTGCATTAGGCATTTCTCCCCACCATTTGAGTCTTCAAAGATGACAGCACAAACCCTTACCACCCAATTATAGTTCCTTATTGAGCTAAAAAAAAAAGATGTGGTGTCAACGTAATTGACCTATTTTACTGGCCTAAAAGATAGGAATTTCAAATTAGAAAAAGGTAATTTTTAAAAGTCTGATGGAGGGTTTCCCTCAAGTGACTAAAAAACTAGTGAATATAAGAAATGGCAGTGGTAAAGGGAACACATCTACAAACACTAATGCTTAGCTTCTGCACATACTGTCCAAAAGGCTTATTCAGGTTAAAAACAGGAATGACACATAAATCTCGTCTTATGTGCTCTCTGATTTTCTTCCATATTGCCCCGTACTTTATAAAGCATTGCTTAATTCACATGAGAATGAAAATGACAGTTACTGTCAGATGAAAATGATCTTTTAAAAATTCTTCTAATGAAATGTGGATAGGAAGAGCTGGAAAGAATATTTTGAATATATATGTATACATTCATGTGTATATTTAAATTTTATGCTGTGTGTGGTATATTAGTTCAAAACCCACTGTAATCAGGAAAATATATTCCCAGGGCAATCCCAGGGAATCCTGTAGGAGGTCTTCTACTGTGTAATATGCAATGAATTTGATTTATCTTTCTCAAGTGGGCTGAGAGCATTCTAAAAATTCAGTATATGTATTCAGTGTGTAGTGATCTTTTCGCCAAATTTCAACTTTAAAGCTAATTTCATGCCACTTTTCGATGCCCTTGGCATTTGACTGGTATGACTTACAGAATACATTTTTGACAACCATTACAAACTCATGTAGAACACCATTAACACATTCTCTCTCAAGGGAAAGGGAAAGTACTATTCTTCCATTAATTATGCCTTAAGGTAAAACGGATTGTCGAAAGAGTTTCCTCCTGGAGTTTTCTGGTTTTTGAGGAAGCTGGTGTACTGCTGCCTTGCAAAGCCTTGTGTGCCTTTCAGTCCCTCACCTCAATAGAGAGCTGAAAGAACAAAAGTGAACAAAGGAGGCCTGTTTTGCCTGCCCCACTTGCTGGGCTGTTGTCTTGGCCCCTTTCAGTGAAGGAAGGAGGGGGAGCTGGGTCAAAGTTGAAGAACACTGAAAAGGAATTCAAGCTTCATGTCGAAATTTGAATTATAGCTTCAGTTTGAGTGCCGAGTAGATTAGTTTGAATTGAAATTTTTGAATCTCTGGAAGCTTAAGTGACAGATGGTGTTGGAACAACGTACATAGAGCTGGAAGGCGTACCCGAAGTGTTGAGTGCCCAAGCGAGGCCCTTGGTAAACATCTAGTTAACTGACAAAAGTTTTAAAACTGTAGGAAGTGCAGCTTGATGCTGTACAAGGCATTAAGACAGTGGATGGTGTGAATTAAGGGGAGGCCCCTGCGTCTGGCTCCAATGCACGTCAGCCCTAACTACATTGCAAATCGTCTTCTTACTGTTCTGCCGCTTTTGCCTCCAGCATCTAGTTGAATAAATACAGCAATGCCCAATCAGCTGCCTTTGTAAAATCTCATTACAGTGTTTTGATATTGAACACAGATTGTTTTGATATACGACAAGATAAATCTGTCCTGAATATTGACTAACCAGTATTTTCTCCTTTATGAGTATATTTACGAACAGTGATTTCAGCTTTCTGCTTCCAGTGGAAGTCCATCACTATTATATTTGCTATTATATTTTTAATATGACACATGGTTTTCCATTCAATTTGGTGGGCAGCATCTGATTGAAAACGTTTCAGAAAGAGAAGTTAGCTGTGTGCATAACTAGAATATTACATAAATAGCTACTGGGAAGTCGAGGGTACTGGAATGTGAGAGAAATGAAAAATAATTTGGGGTAATTTGAAATGCTTCCTGGTGTTCCATAAAACTACAATTGGAAATTTTTTGCTTTGGTGTCTCTGACCTCTTAAATGACTTGATGGCGTAGTCTTTTGTTCTGATGTTAGTGGCATGATAGCTAAAAGTTTGATAGCATTAATGCATTTAGTACACTGAAGTGACTATTTCTATTTTTAGGGAAATAACATTGACATGGCAATAATGTGAACAAAGTAGTAAAGTAGAAATTCAGAGGTAATCAATACTATTAATTACTGTGATATGTTGTAATATAAACAAAAGTGATTTTACTTCAGAATTGATTATATTAACTTATATCACGTGTATTTTACGTAAATTGTGACATACTGTGTTTCCCCCAAAATAAGACCTGGTCTTATATTAAGCTTTGCTCCAAAAAACACATTAGGGCTTTTGTTCAGGGGATGTCATCCTGAAAAATCATGCTAGGGCTTATTTTCCAGGTAAGTTTTCTTTTACGGAATACTTCTTTACACAGTATACTTTGTATATCTCACAAATTTTAAGGTAACTTGCATTTTAATAGTTGGAATAAGGTTTAAAAACTCCATGGCTATGTATGTATTTCTAGTAACAGTTACCTTGTTGCAAAATTAAGTGGAAGTTAAATATATCAAGGGTTTATTGCTGTCCTAGAACTGTGAGGGGACTCATTAAACAGCAGGACATGAGTCTGATTCACTGCTGGGACTGGGATTGGAGGAGTAGAGCTCAGGGAGTGTGAAGGATTTAGATGGAGGGGAGCTTCCGTGGGTAATGAGAATTGTGACATCCTGGAGAGCTGTCCTATATAGAAGACAGGAGCGAGAGAAATTTTAAATAATGAGGAGAAAGAACAGGGCAATATAAAGGTAGTAACTTAAAATCTAGAAGAAAGAGAGAGTTAAAATGTTTGTGATAATTGCTTGACTAATGGAGAACAATCTCCATTTCATAGCATCCAATACTAAATATTTTAAAGAGACTCTTTTTTGTGGTATGTTAGGTCATTGAAGTAACTTGATGTCATAAAATAGAAATAACTCGGAAGTCATTCTTCAAAAATGAAATATGATAATACATTTACATTGAAAACAAAGGCATTGAGAAAAATTTACTGAGTCAAAGCTAAAGTTATTTCAGCTGAAGATAGTCAACTTCTGAGTCAAATCATCTCTTCTCTCCAGCTATTTTGTTCCTTTATACACAGAGAAAATTAGATATATGAAAATGTGAACTTGCCAAACATTTGGGATGATTATTCATGTTCAACGGGATTCTTTGCTTTGCACAAGGATTATATGATGAGTGAGCTATAATGTTTCAAAGTTCAATCAGGAACAACTGTTCAGGGATAGCTAAATTGACAGACTATTCTATCTACTGAACGAGCATCGTAGCATAATAGATACCAAGTGAAACCCAAACAAATAAGGCTAAAGTAAAAAAAGTCAGTAAAGAGATGGACAGGTGACAAATGAAGAAAATTACTTCAATTTCATGAAAATCTGTGATATTTTCTCTAGCTAACACTGAGAGGCCAGGTCTCTCACGATGAAGAAAAGCAGATAAGTCACCCAGGTGATCCTGGCATTTTTCGCCAGCTCATAACAGAATTCAGGTAGCTTTCTAGGCTTCCAACTGTGGAAGTCCAGTCCTTGTTTTGCTCCACGGGGAGCCTGAGCTGCATTTGTCAGTGCGCCTGTGGTACGTATGCAAGAGTCTCCATAGTTGATGAACAAATGAATGTAAAACTAAATGACCAGATACGAGAATATTGCAAAATGTCAAGTGGATTTTTTGTTGGAGAAAAATGGGGAATTTGTTCCTTGGCCCTGGTTTGAAGACACAGATGAAATCTAAACCATGAGAAATCAAACGTTCATAATTTCATGCTGGATTCTGTATGACTGTAATTTGCTTCCTGGTACTTGAGCAGGCAGGTGAAATCGTTCAATCCAGAAGGGTACCATTCTTTAAATTGCTGCTGTGGAGCCCTAAATGACGTTGTGGTGACCTAGCAGAGTTCCTCTGCAATTTTCCACCTTTGCTCATGGCAGATGAATTAGGCTCTGCACAAGGCTTTCCCTTACTGTCACTGTCTGAAACGGTACTTTTCATTTCCCTCTGGAGGTCTCCGGGTGGCTGCACACTGATTGCGTTAAGCACTTTCTGAGATTGCTTTCCAACCTCTGAATTTAAAGAAATCAGAAGTCAGGCATACAGGCCTGAAATGGAAAGTGTAAAGGCTGGTGTGTGAAACCAGCCTCAGAAGTGCTGAGGGTGCAGCTTTAAAAACTGAACTTTCTCCTGTTTGGGTTGGTCATTCATTAAGTACTCCTATTTGTTGTTTTCTTTATATTCTAAGGTGTGAGCTGAGTTACAGATGGCCTTTCCCAACTAGTGAGTGGCTTATAGGGGTTGGGTTCAGGGCAGTGGTGCCAGGTTTGAGAGACACCTAGAGTAAAAAATTGATGTGAAATTTGGAATTAATGAAATTTTGAGAAGTACCAGGCTATTCTACATACACTAAGAAACCTCAGTATACTGTATGGCTTTGAAAAGTTGCTTAATCTTCCTTTAGTTAGATATTGAAGATAAAACATAAATTTTCTCAACATCCAGCCCCACCTCACAAGAGTATGTCACTATGAGAAATGATGATAAAAAAGAAAGTGCTGAGAGAAAGATGACGTCAATCTATGTTATTAGGAAGAAAGCACCTACCAATTTTTTCACCATAATATTCTGTCAAATTTGCCTTAGAGATATGTATGTATCTTACATCCTAGGAACAACTATATCTACTTGATTTTGAATAAATGAAGTTGTCTCATGCTGCAATCTGAGAGATTAATACTCTTTTGATGCCGCATGCGGGGACTGTTATAAAAACACAAACTATATTCTTAACCTTCAACAAATGATAATATATATGTGAATGTCATAGTGAGTCAATATGATTAAAAAGGGTGTAAATTCAGCAAATACTTCTTTTCCAGTTATATTCAATGTAATAGTCTTTTGAAATTTAATTGTTTTATTTCAAGCCATATCCTATTCATATATTTCAAGAGGACAATCAGTAATTTTTTGTGTCAGCCATGACTAACTAGCAACCCCACAAGCCAATAAAGCATGAAACCGTTTTAATATATTAAATTCATCCAGCTTACAAGCTGCATTCACTTAGAAAGTTGATATAAAGAGAAACACATGCAATGAGACTTATGCGCAGGTTTATGTATATATCATTGTTTATGTTCTGTTCCTTTGCACCTCAGAGAAGAGATTGGTACTTAAAAATAGTAGCCACACTTATATGGTGATGGAAGAAGACTTGACTTTGGGTGGTGAACACACAGTGTAATATACAGATGATGTATTATAGAATGGTATACTTGAAACCTCCATGATTTTATTAACCAATGTCACCTCAATAAATTTAATAAAATTTATTTTAAAAAATAGTAGCCACACAGCCACTATTGAAAATAGTATGGAGGTTCTTAAAAAATATTAAAAACAGAACTACTATATGACCCAGCAATCCATTTCTGGGTATATATCCAAAGGAAATGAAAACAGGATATATGATATAATATATGTGATATATGATGTATTATATATATATATATATATATATATATATATATATATATATATATGTACACACACACACACACATATATACACACCTATATATGAATATTATTCAATGACAGGAAAGAATATCTTGCCATTTGTGACAACATGGATGAAACTAGAGGGCATTCTGCTGAGTGAAATAAGCCAGCCAGAGAAAGACAAATACTGTGTGGTATCCCTTATATGTGGAATCTAAAAAAAATAAATAAGTCAAACACATAGAAAAGAGAAAAGTGGTTGCCAGTTACTGGGGGGCAGGGAAATAGGGAGAGGTTAACAAAAGGGTACAAAATTTCAGTTGGAGGATGCATAAGGTTTGAGGATTTAGTGTAAAACATGGTGATTACAGTTAATAACACTGTATTGTATAATTAAAATTTGCTAAGAGAGTAGAACTTACATGTTCTCACCAAGGGGGGAAAACAGATAAATATGTGAGGTGATGGATGTGTTAATTAACCAGATGGGGGAATCCTTTCACAATGTATACATATCCCAAATCACCTCTACTTACGTATCTGACAATTTTATTTGTCAATTATGCCTCAATAAAGCTGAAAAAATAGCAGTCATCACTGACATGGGTGTAGACACAGAGCTTTAGAAATCGTAATGTGTTATAGGTCAATAATGTCCCCCCAAATTTATGTTGAAATCCTAACACTTAGTACCTCAGAATATGACCTAATCTGGAGATAGGTTCTTTACAGTTAAAATGAGCCACTAGAGTGGGCCCTAATTCAACTAGGGTCTTTATAAAAAGAAGACATTTGGAGACAGGCACAGTGGGAGAAAGCCATGTGGTGATGAAGGCAGAGATTACAAACCGAGGAATGCCAAAGATTGCCAGCAAACCACCAGAAGCAGGGGGAGGCGTGGAACAGATTCTCCTTCAAGCCCTCGGAAGGCACTAACCCTACTGACACCTTGATCTCGGACTTGAAATATGTTCAGATGTCTGTATCTATATCTGTGTCCATCAGTGTCTACTTTGTGTACCAAAGGAGTATGTGTATATAAATCAGTTATATAGGAAGTCTCTACACCTAGAATTAAAGCACAGAAATACTGGGGATGGCAGGGAGAGTACTTATTTTAACCAGACGGTGTATGAAGTTGGTAGTTTAATCAGTTGATTACTCGTTTTGGTTGTAAACCAATTGGGCTGCCTTTCTCAAGTGTAAATTGTCATCACTTGGGAACTTAAGGGGGTCTATTTTGTGGCAGTCTCTGCAGGTGCCTTGTTGTTCTTGCCAATCAGAAGGTGTCTTTGGACTTGAAAAGTGGTCTGATTGCTGAGGTTGACTCATGCTGAGGAAAGTGAAGGCTTGGATGAGCTACCAGATGCTTCCATGTGAATGCCACTTCAGTGGGACAGGATGAAGGATGACATTGTGGAGAATTTTGCAGCTAAATACCATCAGGCAGCACCTCCATCTTTTGAAGAAGCAGGATTGCCAAGTGCTTTTAATCAACTTGAATGTTAGTTTGAATGAGCTGAAAACTCAAAGCATTTTGGTTGGTCCTTAATGATGATGACGTCTGGCCACTTGGTGTGAATGTCTGTTCTTCGTTTCCACCAGCCACAGCCTTACCTGTCTTCATGGCAATGGCCTTACCAATGAATGTGCTGTGCATGGCGTCTAATGAGCTGCCACATCCAAAGAAGGGCCCAATTGTTTTAAATAAAAACAATGAGATGATCTGTAGGAAGGTTTTTGAGATGAGCACTGAGGACTTTACACTCTGAGTTTGTATGATTCAGTAATTCCATTTTAATATGTGAACCATTTGCTGATTTGGGGTTTCCTCCTGGTGATAATGTTCTTGCCTTGCTATGGACTCGAGTCAGGTGGGACCAATGAAATCCCATGGCATCCAGCAGGAAGTCATTGGAATCCTGGGTGTTTTAATTTTGCACGTTCTTACAGCTTGTTTACCATGCAGGGAGCGAGGTGCAGATTGACGGAGTGAAGCGTCCGGGGCCCTAGACAAGCGCAGAAGACAGGCAGCCGTTTGCTTCTGAAAATCACTCTCTCCACGTAAACTCTTTAGATTATTTTAAATATTTGCCTTGCAAGACAATTTTGTGAAGATGGCTTAAAACATTTATGGAAACCATTGTGACATTTGGTATTGATCAAAGTATATTCACAAATGTATTAATAGAGGTCTAGCAGTGCCAGTTCTGGGATAAATTACCAGCTTTCGATCCATTTTATTATTTTAAATTGTTAGCCTGGATTTTGTTACATTAAACTCACATTTGAAAATTTTATCTACAAGACCGCACTCCCCTTATTTTCTACTCTGGACAAGCAGAATACCCCCTGGGAAAGCAGTTACTTCCAGGGAAAATGGACGTGGGCTCTGCTGTGGTCACAGCATAATTTCAGCCCTCCTCTAATCGCCTGCATCGTTAGGAGTGAGGCCAGTGATGAATATGCATGTGTCACACACCTGTGACCAAGACGGCCTCCATCAAGGAATGGTTAGGGTATCAGTTACTTGAAATGGATGACTTGTGGCAGCTGCTGTCTGTGGCCCTGGGCTCACTGCCCTGCGCTGACAGCTGCACCTCACAGCCTGCCATCACACCACCAGTGCCACCTCCGTCAAAAAAAGGGACAGAGCCCACTGATCCCCAGGCATTGCTTCACGGGCAGTCAGCTCCCGAGGTAGAATATACAACGACATCTCTGAATTTTAGGAAAGGAGATCACAATGATTCTATAACTTTTTCTGTTAATAAATAATAACCCATGATATGTATTTGTTCCTGAATTATACGGAGCACCTTACATGAATTATCTCATGTAATCTTCATGACAACTATTATGTTGGAGGCCAGCAAATTTTTTCTGTAAAAGTCCAGATAGTAAATATTTTAGACTTTGTAGGTCAGGCAGTCTCTCCTGAAATAGCCATAGACAATGTGTAAATAAATGGGCATTTCCATGTTCCCATCAACTTGCTTTGCATGAATAGGCAGTGGGCCAAAAATTTGTAGTTTGCCAATTGCTGCTTTATGCTATTATGACCATTTTATGGATGAGGAAACTGAGGCTTAAGGAGTTTAAGTAAAGGGTTAATTGCAGAACCCAAGGAGTCTGACCCCCGTCCCTTAGTTTTTACTCCTATAAGCAACAAGTTTTCCTGCCATGAGAAATGACAACAATGGAATTTTAGTTTTTGCATGTTGTAAGTTATAGATTATGAACCAAACTTCAAAGAGAAACTTTCAGTTCACTTAGGAACGTTGTGTACAGAAGAGTATCAGTCCATGTCCTGAAGATGCTATTTAGGTAATATACATAGTCTAATTACAGCACATTCTAATGATGGGGCTGCATCCTTGAATAATTGAATAAAGCTTGTAATGTTCTCCAAATGACCTGGTATTGTGGGCATTTTTGTCAATAGGATTGCAGAAGGCAAATAACCCTAATTAAAAAAAATATGTAAATTATTACTTTTTAAAATTTACTTATACATTGGTGGATTTGTTACATAATAAGATGTGTTTTATAATAAGATAACTCTGGCATAGTCCCAGGGAAAATTTTTATTTTTATAAAAAACAAATTATGCAGAAGAGTTTATTCCATGTTTTAGCATAAAACCCTTGAATAAGAATTCTAAGCAGTTTTTATTTTCCAGGATGGACAACTCTTTTTGTTTTATTTCCATGGTAACAGTTAAGTTTCATCTTAAGAACAACAAACCTGCAAGATAACCATCTAATTGACATTGTTGGGCATCCCCTTAGGGAATCTGTAATGCTTCACGGTGTTGAGAGATAGCACCTGAAATAGAATTACACAGGCTTGCTGTGTTTTTTATACAGCAAGCTCTTATTTAAAGGCTGAAGGGTCTCAGAAAGGACTGAAGTTAGGAAACATTTAGTTTTAGGCAGCAGTTCAGCACACACGAAGTACCACGAGTGGTCAAACTTCAAAGAAGTACCCGGAACACCATAAAAAGCTCCAGAACTCACAGTTCCTGACCTCCGAGTGAATGTAATTTCAGGAAGTACACAGCTGGCAAAATGGAGGATTCATGTGACTAAACATTGTTGCTTGTACTTTGTTTGAGAGATGCTTAAAATGGAGCCACTCCCTGGTGGAGAAATCAGAGAGTGGAAACTCTGGTGGGGAGGTAACCCTACTCTCTTTGAAAATCTGAAGTCTTTGAATTTAAGTGAGCCTCCATTCATTACTAAGAAAGCTGAAAGAAGAATAAAACCCAACTAGTGGAAAAGTTGACTGCCGTTCGTGTGAAGTGGTTACTATGAATTAATTGGCTTAACAAATTATAAAGGGCGTGGCCGATAAATGTAGAAAAAATTATTTCTGTTGAATCATTTCCTAGAAAATATAGTACTAGGCTTAGTTCATTTAATGGAAAAAAAATGTAGCCCACATAAGTGGTATTATAGTATTATGGATAACTTTTTTTTTCTTGGCATTTTTTCAGTATCTGAATTGAGGTATAATTTACATATCATAAAACTAACCCATGGTAAGTACACAACTGAATGATTTTAAAAATAAATTTATAAATTGTGCAACCATGGTAAGCAGATTTTAAGATGGCCTCTAAAATTCTCTTCCCTGGTATACATTCCCTGTATAATACCTTCCCGTAAAGTGTGCATGGGACCTGTGAATATGACGGGATGGCACTCCCATGATTACATTACATTATATGCCAAAGTTGAAGGAATTTTGCATATGTAACTAAGGTCCCAAGTCAGTCAATTTGAGTTAGTGGAAAGAGAGCTTATCCTGGCCAGGCTGACTTAATCCTTTAAAAAGGAATAATCATAAGAGAGACATTCTATCACTGGCCTTGAAGAAGTTTCCATCCATGTTGTGGATTATTTATGGAGAGGGGGGCCAAAGTCTGTCAGCCTCAAGGAACTGAGTTCTGCCAACAAGCTGAATGAGCTTGGAAGGGGACCCCAGCTCCAGATGAGAGAGCAGCCTGACCAATACCTCGATAGAGGCATTTCAGCCATGCCTGGAGTTCAGACCCCTGAGAAACTGTGAGTTAACACATGTATGTTGTTTTAAGCCTCTAAGTTTGTGATAACTTGTTGTGTAGCATAGGAAAATAACGCAGCAACTGTCACCACAATCTAATTTAGAACATTTTCATCACTCCCCAAATTTCCTTGAGGCCATTTGCATTCAGCCTCTTCTCCCAGCCCAAGGCAATCACACTGATCTGCTTTATTTCTCTACAGATTTGGCTTTACTGGACATTTCATATTAATGGAGTCATACAATTTGGAATCTTTTGTATCGGCCTCTTTCATTTAGCAAAATGTTTTTGAGGTTCCTCCATGTGGTAGCATGTATCAGTAGCATTCCATTGTATGGAGATGCCACATTACATATTCAGCAGCAGACGGATATTTTTTTTCCCAGTTTGGGACAATTATGAATAATGCCTCTGTGAACATTAGCATGTAAGTCTTTGTACCTATGTTTTCATTTCTTTTGATTAAATACTTAGGAGAGGAATTACTAGGTTGTATGGTATATTCATATTTAACTTTTTAAGACACTGCCAAACTCTTGTTTAGAATGGTTGTATCATTTTACTTTCTCATCAGCAGTGTATGAAGAGTCCAGTTTGTTGACATTCTTGCTTGTCTTTTTTATTTTGGCCTTTCTAGTGGGTATGTGTATCTACTGGGTATTTCATATAGTTTTACTTCCATTTCCCTAATGACTACTAATATTGAGCATTATCTCATATGCTTATTAGTCATTGATATGTCTTCTTTGGTGAAATGTCTATTTAAGTATTTTACCTTTTTTTTCAATTCAGTCATTTATTTTCTTACTACTGATTTGTGTGTGTGTGTTTTAAATATATATATCCTGGATACAAGTCCCTTATCAAATATATGATTTCCACATATTTCTCCCATGTGTGGATTGTCTTTTCACTTTGTTGATGGCATATTTTGAAGCACAAAAGTTTTTAATTTTGATAAAGTTTGATGTATTTGTTTTTTCTTTTTTTGTATGTGTTCTTGGTTCATATCTAAGAATTCATTTCCTAACCCAAGGTCACAAAGATTGATTCCTGTGTTTTCTTCTAAGAGTTTTGTTGTTTTAGCTATTACATTTAGCTTTATGATCCATTGTGAGTTAGTTTTCGTGCATACGAGTAGTGTAATAGTAGTGTGTGCATGTGTGTGTGTGAATCCAGTTGTCCTAGCATCTTTTGTTGAAAGGCTGTCCTTTTACTATTGAAATGCCTTGATAACTTTATTAAAAATAAATTGATTGTAAATGTAAGGATTTATTCCTGGACTCTCAATTATGATCTATTGATCTATCTGTCTACCCTTATGCCAATGCCATCTTGTTTTAATGTTTGTAGCTTATAGTAACTTTTGAAATTAGGTAGTATAAATCCTCGAGATTTTTTCTGTTTTAATTGTATCCCATAAATTTTGCACTTTAGTTGCATCCCATAAATTTTAATATTATTCATTTGGTTGGGTTTATATATGACACTTTGCAATTTATTTTCTATTTGTTTCATTTCTTGTTTGTTTCACTGATTTTCCGTTACTGATTTTTTTGTTATAAGCAATTTTTGGATACATAAATTGAAGTTTTCACCCTCTTTTCTTGAATTTTTTCCTTAAACCATAAGATCCATGCATCTTATCATACCATATTTCAGAATAATACTTACTTCTAGAAAATATACAAACTTTCCTTCAATATATCTCCTTTTCCTCCTACTGCTTTGTGCTATTATTTAGATTACATTTATATATATTAAAAATCCTCTATTTAGTGCTATAATTTCTGTTTCATAAAATCTTTGTTCACCTGGAAATATCTTTTTTGGCTCATTTTTTTTGCAGGGTAGTTTGTGGGATATATTCTTGGTTGACAGAGTTTTGTTCTTTCGTACTTTGATTATGTCATTTGCTGCCTTTAGGCCTTCATTGTTTCTGATGAGAAGTCATAGATTATTTGAATTTTTGTTTCACTGTAGGTGATGAATCATTTTTCTCTTACTGTTTTCAAAATCTTTTTTTTCTGCCCTTGATTTTCAACAGTATGATGGTGCTGTGCCTAGGTGTAGATCTCTTTGTGTTTATTTTACTTATGGTTCATTGAACTTCTTGGATGTATACGTCAATGTGTTTCATCAAAATTGGGAAGTTTGGGGCGATTATTTCTTCAAATATTTTCTCTGCCTCTTTTTTTCTCCCCTCCTGTTCTTTTGGGGTTGCCATTGTACTTGTGTTGGTATGCTTGATGTTGTCCACAGGTTTCTGAGACTTTTTATTTTTCTTCATTCTTCTTTCTGTTCTTTAGATTGAATAATTTTTATTGATCTGTTTTAAAGTCTACTGATTCTGTCTTCTGCCTTTTCAAATTTGCTGAGTACTTCTAATGAAATTTTCATTTCAGATATTGAACATTTCAACTCCAAAATTTTTCATTTGATCCTTTTTTATAATTTCTATCATTTTATTGAAGTTCTTTATTAGTTGATCGATTGTCATAATGTTTTCCTTTAATGATTTAAATATGGTTTTCTTTAGTTTTTGAGCATATATATATATATATCTTCTTTGAAGTCTTTGTCTGCTAAGTCCAGCTTTTAGAACCATTCAGGGGCACTTTCTATTAATAGCCCCCACCCATGTATGGATGATACTTTTTTTTCTTGTCTTATAATTTTTTTGTTGAACATTGATATTTACAATATGTAGTAACAACTGTGCATTCTGCCTTTTTCCCCCTCAGGGATTTGTAGTTGTTATTGGTTATTTGTTCAGTAACTTATTTGTACTAAATCTGTGGACTGTCTCCTCTGCAAAGTGCAACTGCTGATGTCTCCACTCAGTTTCTTTTTATTAAAAAAAAATTATTTTAGCCTGTCTTCTTAGGATTTGTTCTTGTGTCTGCAGAGCTTAGTAGTCAGCCAATGATTGATATAGATGATGTAATACAGAATTGTACACCTGAAATCTATGTAATTTTACTAACAATTGTCACCCCAATAAATTTAATAAAATAAAATTAAAAAAAAAAAAAAAAAAAAAAAAAGTTGTGCTCAAATACCTGTAGCCAATAAGGCTTCCACTCTGCTGATGGATTTATCTGTGCCTGGGGAGTACATGAAAACTTCATGCCATTTTTAAGTCTTCTCCCAGCTTTTACAGTCTTCTGGATTCCCGTGTGTTTACTATGTGGGTGTACAGGCTCCATTGGCCATAGGTATGTGGGTGGCTTGGGCCCCTCTGGTCTCTGCTATGCATTTGCACAGCTCTTATCAACCCAGTATATGTGAAGAGATGTTTGTAGACTCCTATACCTGGTTCACTTGTTGAGTCCCTAATTAGTCACCTAGTTCTTTGTTCACCTTAAACAGAACTTCCACCCCAGGCTATCCAAACTGCTAATATGCCTGCTCAGTTTCCAGAGCTTCCACTTTAACTGTGAATGCCCCAGTCAAGTGAGCCCACTCTGGCTGGTGCAGTAAAACTGCTGATTTTCACAGTGTTTCCTGTCCTGGTTGAGTGACTTACCACAATGGTGGAGCCAAGGTGGGGCATGGGGGGAATGGGATGGAAGCAGAGACAGACAGCAACACTTTCATAAACTTACTTTGCCGACCCCAAGTTCAGTAACTTGTCAGGACTAAATGTTCAGATTTTTCTACGTCGTTGATCCATTTTTAGAGCATTGAAATGGTTGTGGTTGTTTGAGAGTTTTGTCTGGCTTTATAGTTGCTTTTTGGGGGAGAGAATTTGTCAACCTCTTCACTGTCCTCAACATAACTTCTTGTTTGTTTGTTTGT
Source organism: Rhinolophus sinicus (assembly GCF_057876585.1). Classification (NCBI taxonomy): domain Eukaryota; kingdom Metazoa; phylum Chordata; class Mammalia; order Chiroptera; family Rhinolophidae; genus Rhinolophus; species Rhinolophus sinicus. The sequence goes on along the minus strand of NC_142504.1, from coordinate 51,530,399 downwards.
TTGTTTCTTTTTTGAAGGCTCATTCATCAGAATGAATGGGTCCAGGAATAAATTTGAAACACTTACATGGTCCTATTAATTTCAAGGATAGAATTGTTTTTAAAATGCTTTTTTATAGGCATGGTTGATAGGGAGTAGAAGTAAGAGAACTTTAAAATATATACAGACCTGAAATTCAAGCCCATCTCTACTGATTACTACTACTCGTGTAACCTCAGATTAGTTGTTTAACTTCTAGGAGCTTAAGTTTCTTCATTAGTAAAATAGAGATTATAATACTTACCTTATAATGTGGTTGTAAGTATTAATTGAGATAATTAAAATTACTTAGGTCAGGGGTTACGAGATAGGTAAAAAGCCTAATAAATACCAGCTCCAACTGGTATATAAAGTTGCCAAGTGATTAACATTGACTTTTATAGAACAGATTTCTTTTACAGAATGAGACTGTAGCACCTATTTTTAACAATTGGAAAATTAGACCGTTGGAAGAAATGTGAAAGGGTTTGGAACCGTCAACAGAACAGAAAGTGGGGAGAAACTTAATATTAAAATATACTGAATTAAGAAATGTAGAAATATATAGAAATGCTAATGAGATGGACATTGGATTGTGAAGTAAAACAGAGACTGTACAAAAAGAAGAGAGGCCAGCAACAAATCTCTGCCAACAGGTTCGCAGCTACACTTAGTATGAAGGAATGCTGGTAACAGTACCGTCCTACGTCTTTGTCTCCTCAGAATGGCCTTGCCCGGTGCTGTGCTCACGGCTGGTGCTCTGCCATGACCACCCGGGGATGTGACTCCTGTCCTGAACCTTGCTTCTTTCATTTCTTAGGCATTTTCCTCAGTCTGGAATGTAGGCTCTCAATAAATTTCTCACTTATGTTAAACCCCGTGTGAGCCCCAAGGATGAAAAGTGATATTATATTAAAAGGCCAGTCCTGTCACATTCTTAACTTTTTTCCCTACAGAGAAACAAGGATTCACTGGTCAACTCTAGTGTTATCATGGAAGTACTGACACTTAGAGACAGGAAAGATGTCTGGTGTACTATCTCACTTCAGTGATAAGAATGAAGGCTCAGAGAGCAGTGACTTGCCCAAGCTCACAGAGACGTTATAGGGCACAGCCAATGTTCAGGTAGGTCATTTGCCTTAGGATCAGCCTAACTGCTTGGACTTTCAAAGTATTTATCTGAAGATCTAATTACTGATTGTAGGAATGCAGAATAATGACTTAGAGGCTCTGTAAGATCTTTGCTCTTAGAGGAAAGCTAAGATACCTATGAAGTGCAATAAAAAGATATGGTGAATGTTTAAATTAAAAAAACAACAACATCGTTACAGTAAAAGACACATTGCCATGAATCCCCCTCAAAATATGCTCCCTTGCTTCGAACACAGTCATCCCATCATTTTTGCCACTTTCTGAAGTAGTTCTGGAAGTCCTCTTTCATAAGTGTCTTTAGTTGCACTGTCGTGGCTGCCTCGATGTCCTGAATCGATTCAAAGCGTTTATCTTTCATGGTCATTTTGACTTTGGGGAAGAGCCGGAAGTCGCATGGTGCCCAATCCAGTGAATAAGGTAGATGAGGACACAACATAATGTTTTTATTTGACAGAAATTGCTGCATACTAGAAGTAATGTGTGACATGGGAACCTTATGTTGTAATAAAAAAAATATAGTGAATGCTGCTGCCCAGCGCCATCCAACAGAAAGGCAGGGAATCTTCAATACAGGAAGCAGCACTTCAAACCTTAGTAACAGTGTGTAACAAGTTTCGACTTGTTCGGAGCAGTCAGTCAGGTATGAGTTATGGTTGAGACAAGGTGTGTTTTGAAGTGTGGTGTAAATCATCCTCCATCATGACAACACTCCGTGTCACACATCGCTTCTGGTATACGGCAATTTCTGTCAAATAAAAACATTACGGTGTGTCCTCATCCACCTTATTCACCAGATCTGGCACTATGTGACTTCTGGTTCTTCCCCAAAGTCAAAATGATTCAGGACATCGAGGCAGCCATGACAGCACAACTAAAGACACTCATGAAAGAGGACTTCCAGAACTTCTTCAGGAAGTGGCAAGAATGATCAGATAAGTGTATTTGAAACGAAGGGAAGTGTTTTGAGGGGGATTAATGGCAGTGTGTCTTTTACTGCAATGTATTTCTTTTTTATTTAAAAGAAACACACTTTGGATTTGTTCAGGAAAGTGGACTAACACATGTTAGAAGGCTTTTCAATAAAAACATTTCAGATAATTATAACTAAATTGACTATCTAGCTCCCTGGATAGTCTAGTTTAGAAGAGAATTAGAGTGTTTTTGACACACTGACTAGACAGTCAGTAAATACGACTGAGGTTGCTTAGATGCCAATGCAATGAAACCTTCGCAGTTGAATGTGGATTAGAACAGCAGGGCAAGGTTCAGGTGCCAACATATAATTACCCATCCCCCTCTCCCAAGTAATAAATAACACTAACCTTACCACTCATCGTATTTCCTGAGCAGTCTGTTATATTTCTAAAGCCTAAGAAATGGCATGTATAGGTTACTCATGTATATCCCAAGAAAATCCTCCATGGGCTTCTGGCTCTTAGGCTCAGGCCACCAGCACTCCTGCCCTGGGCCCATGGTTTGTGGGCTATGCTCTGCTTCTCCTTGAATCTGGCTATTCTGGAAGGGATGAGGGACCAAAAGGCCAAGTGCATGTCTACTTTGCTTCTCAAACTTTACTGTGCACCTGAATCACCTTAGTGGGACCTGAGACTCTGTGTTTCTAATAATCTCCCACGTGATGATAATGCTGCTGGTCCCCAGGCCACACTTTGGGTAGCAAGGTTGTAGACCTTGCTCCAGGTACCAGAGACCCAAGGATTCCCTGTTCAAAGAGCTAGAGCCTCTACCCAAGACCTGCATGGGTCTCTGAGGACTGATTGCTACAGATGTGCACACCCATAGGGCTGAACGGTAGCTAGGAGATTGCTGTGTGTGGGGGGGAGGGGGGGAGGGTGCTGGGGTGGGTTTGGAAGACAAAGCTTGGACCTTCAGGCTGGGATTCTATACACTGGAGTATAAGACCCCTCACGGTGCAGGACTGACATGGGGAGGAAGAAAAAGGAGCCTCCATTTGTGCTCTTGCTCCAGGTGGGGAGTGGGCCTGCTTGTGGGTACCTCAGGAAAGATTTGGTTAAAATTATGTTAATATTAATATTACTATTTTATCCCTGGACCTAAACACAAAAATGATTCTAGTTTCTTTTTTTTTTTTAATGTCACTATTGCACTCTGAGAAAACACTTTTATATCCCCTTCATTGTGCTCACTAAATACTTGAAATATGCCAACCAATTTGTAATACTCTTATTCACTATGTTTTTGATAACTTTGAGAATCTTCCATTTTTCTAGTTACTTAGTATTTTGGAGCAAAAATATGTCTTATGCTTTCTATTTGGAAATTTTTGGCAATTTGATAGTCTTGCTATATCAATTCTTTGAACAAGAAACAGCATATCATTTGTCATAACTTAAAGGATTCTAATGTTATCTTTGAAGATTCGGTGGAAACAGATGGTAATCGCCATTGGTTGCATTTTAAGTAATCCACATTTGAGAATCAAGAGGATCAGTGCCATTAGCCTTTTTCCTTATTCCGTATTCTTTTTTTTTTTTCTTTTTGCAGACTTTGCTTTTATAGAGCAGTTTTAGGTTCACAACAAAATTGAGAGGGAGGTACAGAGCTTTCCCATTGCCTGCATCCCCCACACATGCACAACCCCCCCTTTACCAACATCACTCACCAGAACGGTACTTTTTTTTTTCTTTTTTAACCAAGGATGGACCTATTTTGGTACATCATAATCACCCAAAGTCCATAGTTTACCTAGGGGTCACTCTAGGTGTTGAACATTCCATGGGTTGGGACTAATGTATAATGATACTATATCCATCACCATGATAGTAGACAGAGTATTTTCAGTGCCCTGAAAGTTCCCTGTGCTCTGCTTATTCATCCCCTGTAGCCCTGCAACCACTGATCCTTTTACTGTCACCATAGTTTTGCCTTTTCCAGAACGTCATATAGTTGGAATTATACAGTACGTAGCCTTTTCAGATTGGCTTCTTTCACTTAGTAATGGGCATCTAAGGTTCCTTCATGTCTTTTAATGGCTTGATAGCTCATTTCTTTGTAGCACTAATAGTATTCCATTGTCTGGCTGGACCACAGTTTACCCACTCACCTACTGAAGGACATCTTGGTTGCTTTCCAAGTTTTGGCAATTATGAATAAAGCTGCTATAAACATCTGTGTGTAGGTTTTTGTGTGGACATAAGTTTTCAACTCCTTTGGGTAAATACCAAGGACCGCAATTGCTAGATTGTATGGTAAGAGTATGTTTTTTAATTTATTTTTCAAAGCTTTATAGGCATGAGACAAAGATTAGTGGTTGAGACAGTAAACATTCTGTAAAAACAACACATGCAAAACAGTGTTTCAAACAAATCCAGCAACTGAGGCAAGGGTTATCCACTAGAATTTTGAACACTCTTCCCAGCAGCATTTCTTCTTGCCTGTCTCCCTCCCTTCCTTGCTAGCCATCTGCCAAAATTTGCAGCCAGCAGGGAATTCCAAAATTGCCAGTTTAGTCAAAGAAGTACCAGGTACATAACGCAGCTCGACTCACTGAAGCTAAGTTACCTTTGCCTCTGCCTCTTGATTTGTTTAGCATGGCCCTGAATATGTCTTTTAAAACTAATGTTTGGCAATATTACTTTGCCCAGATTGGTGTTATGCATTTTTTTAAATGCTGTGAATTTAATGCTACTCGTGTACACTGTTCTTTTGACAGGAATTATGAGTCATGGGCAAAATTAAGACACTAGTCAATTGTTGAGGAGTTGCTGCAGCCTTTGGCCACAGCACCACGCAAGGCCTGAATGTCCCCGACACAATATGTATGTGACAAAGAGGGTGCTTATGTTGGCAGCGCAGACAGACCCCGTGGCAGTGGAAATAGCACAAGCTGGTGGAAAGAGCACTGGGCGGAGAGTCGGAGCCTTTGACTGGAGCTCAGTCTGCCATGAATAACATGGCACATCAAGCACAGTCAGCGAAGCATTTTCTCCATTGATGGAAACAATGCTGCCCTCTCTTCTGAGGATTATTATTGAGATAAAATGAGATAATAAGTCAGGGTGCTTGAAAAAGTAAAAAACAGTGGCAAATATTAGTACTGTTTCCTTATCTAGTCATTTAACAAACATGTATGTGCCAGACATGCGTTCTCCCCTTTAAACCACTAGGAGACACCTCGACGATTCGTGAGTCGGAGCTCGTAGGTTCTCAGTTGGTGGAGAGATGAACCAATAGGCGCATCCTCACAGTGCAGCGTGGTTGGGTGTTGGAGCTGCAGACTCTTATGAAATGCTATAACAGAACAGGAGTGGCCCTGGCCAACTCTGCCTAGGAAAGCTGTTGAATTCATCGCAGAGATAGTGGGTTTTTATTTGGCTCTTGGAAAATGAGAAGTTTGTCAGACTGAAAGGGAATGAAAGGACATTCTAGGCAGCAGGACCAGAATGTTCAAAGGTAGAGAGGTGTGAGTATGCATAACAATATCATCAAATTAAAGTTAACCCACTGAGTACCTGCTCTCCTCTAGGCACTGCTGAGCGCCAGGGAAACAACAGTGAAGAAAATAGCCTCAGTCCCTACATACTTTTGCATTTGTTTGTTCATGGTATGAGTTTCCTATGGCTGCTATAGCAAATTATCACAAACTTGGTGGTTTAAAACAAAGCAAATGTATTGTTTTACAATTTTGGACGCCAGAAGTCCTAAATCAAGGCGTCATTGGGCTGCATTCCTTCTGGAGGCTTCAGGAGAGGACCTTTTTTTCTTGCTTTTTTCAATGTCTAGAGACTGCCTACATTTCGTGGGTTATGGCCCTTCCTTCACCTTCAAAGCCAGAGATGTAGCATCTTCAAAACTCTCACTCTGACTGTGGCACTCCTGCCTTCTTTTTATAAGGACCCTTGTGATTGCATTGGGTCCCCCGGATCACCCAGGATAATCTCCCCATCTCAAGACCCTTAATTCAATCACATCTGAAAAATCCCTTCTGCCACATAAGGCAACACAGTCACAAGTTCCAGGGACTAGGCCAGGGACATCTTTTGGGGGGCCATTATTCAGCCTACCACATTCATTCGGCATGTAGTTTTTAGTTTGCCACTATTTGGCACTGGAATAAGGTCAGTGAGCTTCTTGCTCTCATGTATTTACATATGAGTGTTTTGGATGATGGAGCAATCCTATTCGCTTGTGTCCTAGAAACTAGACAGACTTTTTTTGTATTTAAAAATTTCAATTACCTGATAGCTATTTAAAACAGTGTTTCATACCCAATACATCCCGAACTGATCTCCCGCTCTCCTCCCCACACTAGACTTGCGTCATCTCAGTTGATCCCTCTAGTTGCGTATACCAGCTTTTTGAAGTTACTGTGGAGTCCTTTCTTTTTTCTATACACAATATCTAATGTGTCATAAAATCCTGTTCGTTGTACCTCCTGAATACATTCAGAATCCAACCACTTCTCACCACCACCACCAGCTCCATCTGAGACCAAGCCACCGTCTGGATTACTGTAAGAGCTTCCTCCCATTCTGGGTCTGTCCTCGCCTGCTCCATTTTATTCTCAGCATAGCAACATAAGGATCCTCTTAAGATAATTTATATGTCTTCTTTGGAGAAATGTCTAGTCAGGTTTTTGTCCATTTTTTTCATTGGGTTATTTATTATTTTGCTGTTAAGTTGTAGGAGTTCCCTATATACTTCGGATATTACCCTTTTATAAAACTCATGGTTTATAAATATTTTGTCCCATTCTGTTGTGTTTTTAAAAAATATTTTTGTTAAAAATATAGCTATCATATAATATTATATTAGTTTCAGGTGTACACCATAATTATTCCACATTTATATACCTAAAGAAGTAGTCACCATAAGCCCAGCACCCATGTGACATCATACTATGCTATCACAATGTAATTGACTATATTCCCCATGCTGTATATTACATCCCCATGACTTATTTTATACCTGGAAATTTGGACTTCTTATTTCCCTTCATCTTCCCCCTGCATTTTAAATTTATCAATTACAGATGACATTCAGTATTATTTTATATTAATTTCAGGTGTATAACATAGTGGTTAGACATTTATGTAATTTAAGAAGTCATCCCCCTGACTAGTCTAGTACCTACCTAGCACTACACATAGTTATTATCATATCATTGACTATACTCTCTATGCTTTAATTCACAGTCCCATGACTATTTTGTAACTACCAATTTATACTTTTTAACCCCTTCACCTTTTTCACCATGCCCTCAATCCTCTCCCATCTATCACCCCAACAAATCTAGTACCCATCTGACACCATACATAGTTATTACAATATTATTGACTATATTCCTTAGGTTATACCCTACATCCCCATGACTACTGTGTAACAACCAATTTGTACTTCTTAATCCCTTCCCCTTCTTTCACTAACACTCCCAACCATCCTCCCATCTGGAAAACCATCAAAATGCTCTCTGTATCTATGAATTTGTTTCTGTTTTGTTTGTTCATTTTCTTCTTAGGTTCCACATATAAGCAAAACCACATTTTATCTGTCTTTCTCTGTCAGACATACTCCACTCAGCACAATACCCTTCATGTCCATCCATGCCATCACAGATGGCAAGAACCCATTGTCTTCCATGGCTGAACAATATTCCACTGTATATATGTATCACCTCCTTTTTATCTATTCTTCCATTGACGGATATCCAGAGTGCCTCCACATATTGGCCATTGTAAACAATGTTGCAATGAACATATGGATGTACATATCCCCTCGAAGTAGCTTTTTGGGTTTCTTTGGATAAATACTCTAAAGTGGGATTACTGAAGGTGTTTGGGAGAGGCCACGCTGCAAACCAAGGACGGCTGCCCCAGTACCAGTTACCTAGAGTAACTCTGCAAAAAGCCAGGACACCCAGAGGCCTGCTGTCACCTGCCATCTACCTTAAGGTTCAGCCACTGATAAAGCCTTGTGTGGTATGGGAGTTGGGTGAGGCAGGGAGTCACTAGAATGGGAAGAGTTGTGGTCACCAGTGTAGTATAGACTTTGGTTTGGTGCCAGTGCAGCCAGCGACTCAGCAAAAATCTCAGAGCACATTGAGGCCAGTTGCCGTCTGCCTGGGGCCCGTGGAGTCTAATAATTTTCCAAGAAAGAGTGCAATGTGGGAGGGGTTGGCTGCTCCAGAGAAGGTGCCTCTAGCGGTGTGCAAGTTGGGTAGGGCAGAGTCCCAGTTGAGTCTGCAGGGCGGAACAGTGGAGCTCACCAGGCCAATCCGATTCAGATTTGGCCTATGGGGCAGGCTCAACATAGGAAAGGTGGTGTCTGCCTGCTGGCTGCATGGGAATAGGACCCCTCACTGGGAAAATGCCAATTGTCCTCCAGTCTTCCCCAAGAAACCACACACCTCAGTCTACCCCCCATATGTCTGTGAGGCCCCCTGAGTCTCCATTCCTTTGCCAGAGCCCAAGGAGAGTGCCTGAAAGTGATGACTTTATGCGCGGGCTGTTTAAGAGGACATCTGGGTTTTCCACAGACATCATCCCACTCGAACAGTCAGAATCCCCACTGTTTTTCACCACCAGATGTTTTGAGTGCTCCTCTTCTCAGCACCAGTACTCTGGGCTGGGGATCTTGTTGTAGGGGGCTGGGTTTCCTCACTCCTGTGGGGGGAACCTCCATGGCCGAGATATCCCTCCCGATTCAAGTGCCACAGGGAGGTGGGGGAGACTGTTCTGCATCTCCACCCTTCCTACCAGTCTTAACATGGCTTCATCTTTATATTTTTACTCATAGGACTTCTGTTCGGCTAGACTTTAAATGGTTCTCCAGGTTGATTGTTCTATAACTTATTAATAGCTTTAATTTTAATGTGTTCATATAAAGATGCAGGCACTGTTTATCTACTGTGCCATCTTGAATATTTTCTCTACTTGCTATAGATTTTCATTGTCCCTAGTACTTACTGCTTATTAAATACTACATAATTTGTTTATTTAATCTGTCTCTCCCTAAGAGAAATTTAAGTTTACAAGACCGGAAATTTTACATCCCAAGCACATAGTACTCAGTCATATTAGATTTCTAGTAAATATATGTTGAATGAATAAATGAAAAAAGTCACTATGGATGCCATCAAGGAACTTATCTATGTGAGGAAACATGATGGGCACCTCTTAAACAATTATGCACATCTTGGATTGTTTGCAACTTAAGTAATGTACTATCTTGAGTTGGGAGGGTCCTAAAAGTTCTGCAATGAGGTGAAATAAAAATGAACTGAGGACTTTCTTCGTGTGGGGAGTATGTATCTGAAAAACAAACATTGGGTTAAAGAAGAGCCTCCTTCATGTCGACTTCCTGGTCTTGTTTTGCAATTCGAAATTTAAAAATTAAATTTCATTAATTAAGCACCTATACCACAATGCATATTTCACTAGACCCTCTGAACAAAACAAAGCTTGCATACAACCATCAAGTTTCCTCTGTACAGTCTGGAGAACTGGGTCACTTGGTAATTTTTTGGGACCTCTTTTTAAAAAAATAAAATTTTAGGTCAAAATGGAATGTCAAAAATTCCAATTTTCCTTCTTACTCTTGGTCTTTGCCAGGAATTACTGTAAAATAATAATACTAAAAATAAAGCATGTATTCTGTCAGCCTGTCAAGAAATGTTTCTACTCTTCTCTTCTGTCAACCAAAGGAACTGAAAAACAGATGTAAATAAAATGAGATGGATGAGAAAAAGTATGAAAAATTTCAAAGTCTGAAAGGAAAGGAGTTATATACTATTTTAAACATGCTTATTGAAGACTACCTAAAATTATTTACATTGATATCAAGGAAAATTTCTGTAAAAGCTATTGTTTCTAGTGCATTGAAGATTTGCCCTCTGTGGAATGACCTGTCTGTTGAGCTTATCATAGTGTGTAATGATCCCACTACTTGGTTTGGTTCCCTTTTCCATTTCTCTTACCCTCTCTCTTCTGTCTTCCTTCTCCAAGTATCTCAACATCTTTTGATCTGCAGCCTTTGTGAGTTTGTTGGCAAGAATCTGTAGCCTTTTCACAAGCCAAAGGTCACGTGTGCAAAGCCTGGTTCTCTACCGCTTAGGACAGTAGGTTAGTCCGCATGCTTTTCCTCTTCGTTAGGACATTAAAGCATGTCACAGAGAAAACAAAGAGGTCAAAAGTGGAAACATTTATATACTTTTATTAATATATTTAGGCAGAACTGATGCAGACTATTCAATCAATCAATTTTTATGATTCTAGGTATATTAGCCAAAAAATATATTTAAAGGCCACTTTTCCTTTTTTCTGTGTATAGAAAAACTGAATAATAGCATGGAATTATTAGTAATGTCAGCAAGATGCCTATAGATTTGATAGCCTTTCTTTTTATGTGTATGATATTTTAGAATGTTTTCTTTTTTGCTTTAAATTGTGTCCTTTCTCTGGTTATAGCCATCTATCACATAACCCATTTGTCATTAATGACCCATGACCTCTTTTTATTAGACACACTTAAGAAGGTCATGGATCTAAACTCAGCTGTAAAGAAGACATTTCATTTTCCTAATTTGCAGATTCTGAGACCACAGGGGAATCTTAAAATTTTATTGATGATTAATCACTCAAATAAAATAAGATATGGCAGTAAAATAGTTAAGAACAATAAATCTAGAGCAAGATAAGATTAACTTTTTAGATAGGATTTCTCAGACTTATTGTTTATTTTTAAAATAATCATTTTCATTCCAGATAGCTTCTTTCTGAACAGTGAATCGGTAATTTTTTTGTGCTAGTGGCCATATCTTACTGTTGAGTAAAAGATTCTAAGGTTCTGTTCTCTTTTTTGGAAAAAAAAAAAAAAAATATATATATATATATATATATATATATATATATATATACACACACACACATATATATGTATACACACACATATGTATATATACATATATATGCAGAAAATATGGTGGAGTTCAGATATTTTGAGTGAAGTGAGCATGGTAATCATAAATAAATTTCTCTTTCCTCTTAAAGGTAAAATTGGTGGTACTTATGAGTAATTTTCATAAAAATTTCTCTCTAGTTAGTGAAGTTGTACTGAAGAATAATATCAGTCCATTCCTCAAGAAACCTGATTTACAATTGAAATTTTGGGTCAAATCATAATTAAATGCAGCAAATATTTACTGAATGCTTGTTATGTGCCAGGTGTATTTATAAAGTAACTTACTCTACAATTTGTTTTCATATGTATTTGATCCTCATTGTTTTCATTTGATCACATTTGATCCTCATAATAGTCTCAAGCAATGGGGTAAACAGTATTTATTATCCCAAATTCACATACGAGAGAGTAAACTAAAACCATGAACTTACTGCAGCCAGATAGTGGTGTGTAACAGAACAAGCCAAAAAACCAGTTCTTCGGCCTTCCGTCTTGTGCCTTTCCCAGGATTTGATGCTGTATTCCTTCTCTTGGAAATTATCTTCAGCTGCTCAAGTGAACCATACCAGTTGTTCTCAGTGTGTGGTCACAGGACCAGCACCATCTGCATCATCTTGGGACTTGTTAGACATGCAAATTCTCAAGCCCCACCTAGACCTATTAACTCAGAAACTCTAGGAGTAGGGCCCAGCCATCTGTTACAAACAAACTCTCCAGGTGATTCTGGTACATACTTAAGTTTTGAAAACCACTGAACTCAAGAATACATTTCTTTGTCAGTAAAAAGTTGGGTGAGGCAGTTTATTATTTATCTATAAGAGCTGCCTTGTGGGAGGCACAGGGACTATTTCCCTTCTAGGAACTCAGCTAATTGAGGAGAGAAGACTAGCTCAGCTGAAACAATTACATGTGCCTGCATTGTTCATTTGTTCAGTGCTAGGTCAAGGGATAGACCTATTCATGCTGTGGAACTTCAGGGCAGGGAGTCACCGCTGAAAGTAGGAATGGTTGGAGAAGCCTTCCTGGAAGAAAAGGAAATGGAGATGAGCCTTGAGGTGCCCAAAGATTTGGAGTGAGGAGGCTAGAGAGTGGGAATTCCAGAAGAAAGATAAGTTTGTGAAACACTAAGGAATACTGGCTTGAGTAGAGCAGGGCTTTTGTGCTAAGAATATAGAGAAGTAAATTGAATGACTAAAGTGGACCAAATTGTGATAATCTTCATTAGACAAAAGTTGGTATAGTACAGGATTTCCAGTCAAGATGGTGGAGTAGGTAAATGCTGTGCTTATCTCCTCTTGTGACCAGATCAAAATTACAGCTAAACTACAGAACAACCATAATTGAGAATAGCCTGAAGTCTAGCTGAACAGAAGTCCTACAACTAGGGATATACAGAAGAAGCCACCTAGAGATTGGTGGGGCGGGGGGTGTAAATATGAGGAATGGGCTGTCCCACAGCCATGTGTGACAGTTAAAAATCAGGAGGGATAGCTCAGCTGTGGAGGTCCTCACACCCACAGGAATGAAGGGTCCTAGCCCCACATTAGGCTACCCAGCCCAGGGTTCCAGTGCCAGGAAGAGAAGTCCCCATAGTTTCTGGTTGTGAAAACCAGTGGAGATTGTGGCTGAGTGAGACAGAGGGCAGCTGGAGTCCCAGGCTTTCCTCTTAAAAGGCCCATGCATGGACTTACTCACTGATAGACTTACTTGCTCTGAGCGCCAGCTCTGGGGCAGCAGCTGGAAAGATGCTAGGGACATACATACAGGGAGGAACTGCATTGTCTGACTTCAAAGAGAAGGCTGGAGGGGCAGCTTTCTCCCAGACAGAAGTGCTGAAAGAATCCATTATTTCTTTGTTGAGCCCTTCCCCTTCCCGGTGTGCAGACCTGGGCAGCTGCCATATCTGAGTCTCCATCAACCTGGCTAACATTGTTTGTTTGCCCTGCCGTGGTGATTCCTGGAGACCTTGCCCCACCCAACTTGTAGATCCATCCAAGCTACTTCTAGTGGTTTTTCCATACAATGGCCTGTCTTGGCTCATGCTGAGGAATTTCCTAAAATCTCACAAAGGTTCACAAACCCCAAACAAGCAGCATCTGACCTCAACCTGCTCAATACCTTTTGCTGAGCAGCCTCAAGCCTGGCACTAGCAGTACCCTTAGTTCATGGCCTGGCCTCTCAAGGCACCACCAAGCCTACTGTTGGCAGCGGCCATGTGCAGATTACTTTGTAGCTCATGCCAGGGCAGGACACAGGCTGTAGCTGAACTTGGCCTGTGGCAGGGCCTGACCTAGGAGGCCCCAGGGCCAGAACACCCAGTGGCAGGCTTTAGGCTTAGCTAGAGCACCACCCAGCTGCATCTGCAGATGACACACCCAAAGGGCAGACTTGGCAGGCACTAGAGCCCTGCTAAAGCAAATCCGGCTACATAGGGTCAGCCAATGCACAACAGCTCCTCCACTATAGTCATAGCCAGTTCTCACAACCAATTAGCAGGAGGGTCACTTCCTTCCATTGATGTGTGAACAGCAACCAAAGCTTAACTACAACATGAGAGCACACACAACCCACACAGAAGACACACCTGGAGCACCCAACTCAGGAGACCAGAGAGAAGGGCCTCACAGGGCACCTTCTACATATGGCCACTCTCCTAAGTGTGGGAGACATAGCAGACCTACCTAATACATAGAAACAAACACAGGGAGCCAAAATGGGGAGACAAAGAAACATGTCCTAAATGAAAGAACAGGACAAAGTTCAGACAGAGTTCAAAACACTGGTTATAAGCATGCTCAATGATGTCAGTGAAAACTTCAACAAAGAGATAGGAAACATAAAAATGGAGATAGAAAACATAAAAAAGCACCAGTCAGAAATAGAGAATACAATAACTGAAGTGAGGAATACTTTGGAGGGAATCAACAGTAGATTAGGTGAAGTAGAGGATCGAATCAGTGATGTATAAGTTAAGGTAGCAGAAAATACCCAATCTGAACAACAAAAAGAAGAAAGAATCCAAAAAATAAGGATAGTTTAAGGGGCCTCTGGGACAACCTCAAGTGTAACAACATTCTCATCATAGGAGTATCAGAAGGAGAAGAGAGAGAGCAAGGAATTGAAAATCTATTTGAAGAAATAATGATAAAAAACTTCCTTAACCTGGTGAAGGAAATAGATATACAAGCCCAATAGGTGCAGAGAGTCCCACACAAGCTGAATCCAAAGAGGCCCACACCAAGACATATCATAATTAAAATGCCAAAAGAAAAAAAGAAAATCTTAAAAGTGGCAAGCAAAAAGCAATTAGTTACCTACAAGGGAGCTCCCATAAGACTGTCAGCTGATTTCTCAATAGAAACTTTGCAGGCCAAGGATTGGCACGAATTGTTCAAAGTTATGATAACAGGGGACCTACAATCAAGATTACTCATCAAAGCTATCACTTAGAATTGAAGGATAGATAAAGAGCTTCCCAGACAAGAAAAAGCTAAAAGAGTTCATTAACACCAAACCAGTATTACAAGAAATGTTAGAGGGACTTTTTTAAGAAGAGGAGAGAAAAAAATATAAAAAAATAAATAATAAAATGGCAATAACTACATATCTATCATCAATTACTTTAAATGTAAATGGATTAAATGTTCCAATCAAAAGATAGGGTGGCCGAATGGATAAGAAAATGACCCTTACACTTTTTCCAGGGTTTTATGGCTGAAAAAGAATGAAATCTTGCCATCTACAACAACATGGGTGGACCTAGAGGGTATTTTACTGAGTGGAGTAAGCCAGACAGAGAAAAACAAATACCATATGAATCTAAAAAACAAAACAAACAAATAAAACAGAAACAAATTCATAGATACAGAGAATATTTTGATGCTTGCCAGCTGGGAGAGGGTTGGGAGGGTGGATGAAAAGGGGAAGGGATTAAGAAGTACAAATTGGTAGTCACAAAATAGTCATGG
Organism: Rhinolophus sinicus; assembly: GCF_057876585.1. Taxonomy (NCBI): domain Eukaryota; kingdom Metazoa; phylum Chordata; class Mammalia; order Chiroptera; family Rhinolophidae; genus Rhinolophus; species Rhinolophus sinicus. The sequence goes on along the minus strand of NC_142504.1, from coordinate 51,515,325 downwards.
GAATGTAGAATATAGCATGAGGAAGATAGTCAATAATATTGTAATAACTATGGTGTCAGATGGGTACTAAATTTATCAGGGCGATCGCTGTGTAAGTTATATAAATGTCGAATCACTATCTTGTGCCCCTGAAACTTATATAATCTATGTCAACTGTACTTGAAAAATTAAAAAAAAAAAATATTTTAAAAAGTGGTATAGAATAGGACAATGGGGAGCAATAATAGGTTTTGATTAAATAACAGATAATAAAAGCATTGTTTAAGGACTATTAAACTGCCATATGTAATAGGATGCATATATAATTTGAACATCCCACAGTGTTTTGCACATTGTTTGCTCCTCACATAAATATTTGTAGGGTTTGAAGTAAACTCTGTTTTTACAGATATTTCTAAAAAAAACAAGTAACATGAAATATTTATTTTGGGTTATGGCAGTAATTACATGTGTTGATAACTGAATGAAATAAGCTTGTGTGCCTTTTGTTCAGATGAAATGACAGGTGGTCTTAATATGCTGTTGGAGAAAAGAAGTCAGGGCCTCCTCTGCTCAGTACAGCTGGTGTTGCACCCCCTTCATGGACCTTCTTGTTTTGTAGGTGAAGTGGCTTCAACCCTACCTTGAATGAGGCTTCTGTGTAGAAAAAGAAAACTGGTGCATACTTTCTCTAGTTAGAGTAGAATGGCCTTCCCATATGGACACCATGCAATGAAAAGCTTTATCAACTGCATAGGCCTTTAGTGAAATATTTATTGTATACAATTAAAATAAAAAAGAAGAAAGTATCAAGTGCTTGCTCATTTAAGCCTGTGCCTAGAGCATAGCAATTGCTATGGTATGTTCTCTTGTCTACTACTTGTGTGTAGAGTTTGGGGAAAACAGGTACACTGACATTCATAGGAGAATATCAAGTGGGAAATAGTTATGTAGCTTCAGCTCGTAGGAGAAGATAAAATTAGGAACATTATCACATTCTGCTGAATGTCTAGTTCTGACGACAAAAATGTACTTACCTTTTGAGATAGACAGACATAATCTGCCCTGCTCACAGACACCTGGCGTCATGCAGTATATCCCTTTGAAGATTTGAATTCACACTTTAAAATAATTAATGCATTAGTGGCGTCCTTGTGTGGTAGAAAACTTAGAATTTCCACCCTAAATAAAGAAGACAGCAGTTTAGGCCACCTGATCTAGAGCCTAAAGAAAATTAGGGGCAGTAGTGACACAGAAAACAGCTTTCCTTTCCTCAGTGTAAAAGGGATATTGAGGGTTTGGTTTCCTTAGTAATTGCGTTTCTCTCTGAAGTCTGGTCTGCTCTCCACCCATTTCTGCTCATAATATGGCTAGACCATGTTTATTCAACCTGTCATAGTAATGAGGATGACACATGATTTACCAACAGTTATTGGAGCCAGACAGGCTGATGTGACAATTCTGTGTATTTGGGTGGCTACTATTTTGTATTTTGTTATGTAACCTCAAATTTTGATCTGATTATTAGAGGAAGGGTGTATATTTTGAATATATCTAAGAATTATAAAATCTGGGACAATTACTGGAGGCAGCAAAGTAGCTGTGATATGTTTTCATATCTTGACAGACTCACTTAATGGGTTGTGAGAATAATAAACACACTGTACATTTACATCTGAAAGCCTCCCAAACCACCACAAATAAAACCCATTGATTTTAAAACACTCTACATGTATCATTTCTTCCAGGGTTAGATTCCCATTTTGCAGAGTAGTAGGAGAGGAATTTGGGGGAGTTGTGCAGGGGTCTCATTCCTCATATGTATAGAGAGAAACTAATTAGAAATGGATTTGGAAAGATGTGAAATAAACATTGGGAAAATAAAACTTTATTTTTTAACTACAATAAATATCACATTTTCTTACAGTCTTACTAATAATCTAGTTAGTGGTTTTTAATGTTTTGGGTCACGATCATTTTTAGAATCTTGTGAAAGCTATGACCCCTTGCCCCAGAAAATTGCTCATGCCCACATCCTTACAAAAATTTTCATGAAATTTGGGCGGTGAGTGGGTAACGGATTTTGTTAAAGACTAGTGTCGTAAAGCATTTATTGAATGTAGTGAATTATCTTCTCATCTATGCCCTAGCTATGTTTGTGAAAAGAATCATGCAAATTTTGTTGTATAGAGCTTGCTTCTCTCAGAATTAAGTGGAACTCGACTGAGAAAGACTGTGAGTGAAACAAAACAAAAACCCTAATATATGATATGCTAAATTTACAGTCATCCTACTGCTTGAAAATAACATACAGATTTGAAATTAAATAATTATACGTTTCAAAGAAGGATCAATTTCCAGTATCTTCTTTTCCCCCTGATATTTTCACATTAGAATAAATCATGTTCAGTTTCACTGAAATGACTATTTACTTTGGCATCTTTGAGAACCATTGCATACTAGCTATAGATAATACTACCCTACATTCAATTTTTAAAATCCAGAATAATAGTGTAAAATAAACCCTATTGACAAAAGCTAAGAAGTTTTAAAATAATGTGTTACTTTGTAAAGGGCCCCTTTCTGCTTCCACACATCTTTGTTTTCTTGCCCAACAGACTACACATCCGCTTATTCAAGTGATTGGTAGATATGATGTTATTGTCAGTTTGAGATGCCAACTGGACGTCTGATGAACTTCATTCTCTTGAGGGCTTCTAGGAAGCCCCAGCACAGGTAGTTTTTGCAGTACCTCATCTTGCCTGGTGGACAGAATGGCTACCATCTCAGTTATTTCACAGGGAAGCCCACAAGGGGCTGAAGCAGCAATTTCTAGCTTATTCCCCTCTCCTCGACTCTTTGATGCTCCATTCCTGGTAGGAAACATGATATGTCGTTACCCTGGTCAGTCAACTCTGGGCTAAATTGGGGTCCTAAGATTTGTGATTGTGCAGGGTGACACTTCTTTTCATTTAGATGAGTGTGCAAATCCAAGACTGATGTGCTTATAGAGGCACATGATTGATGATCAGAACAACTGGCCTGGGCCACATTTGCGGTATGGGTGGTGGCTGCTGTCCTCTTGGAGAGGAGGGAAAACCATATGGAGAAGAGGTGGTGATGACAGTAGTAGATTAGATGTGAGGCTTGTCATTCTGATTAGTGGGAGAAACTTGAAGGTCAACTTCCAGAGAGGGGATTTCTACACTCTGATGTCCTGTAGGTACCAATTATTTGGCTTCCCTGTAGCTAAGTGCATTCATTCTCTGGAGTTTCCCACCCTTGCCTAGTCAGAGAAGAGAATCCAGCCCTCCCATAGCAGTAGCCCCTGCGTGTGCCACTGATGTCCTTGGTTAAATTCTGTTTCAGAAGGTCATGTAGCATGGCCTGTTTTAGCAAGATACTCAAAATAAGGTTGAGAGCTTCAAGTGATAAATCTGGGCTCTGAAATATTGACTCATGCAATGGCTGAGCTGCCACTGGATTTTATTTTAAAGCCTCCTCAATCAAAATGTTCCCGTTTGCATTTCTCAAGTTCCCTTTCAAAGCAAGCTCAGAACATATAGTCATGTTTGCAATTACCTTTGAGTCTTAGTCCATCATTCTCTCATAATTTCCTCATTTTTATGTCTTCGTATCCTTTCCTCTCTGACTCTGGTGATTTCCCCCACTTCCACTAAGAAGTCACTGCTGAGGGCTGTGTTCCTGCCCCACCTCCTTCCCCACCCACTCCACCTTGGATTTTTTCCCTCACTTTCTCTTCCTTACCTTAAAGCTTTCATTACGTCCCTCCCTGACTATGATTTCTTTCTCCCCTCACTACCTCTGCCCTTTGTAGTACTATAAATAAAAACATAAAGCATGATACAATGAACACACTGTCCTCTCTGCTGAGCTTAAGAAGCAGAGCATCCATCACCAGTTTTGTTCAATTCCTATCCCATTATATCCCCTGCACCTCTGCCCAGAGGTAACTGCCGTCTTACATTCTATTCACATCCTATTCCGATTGCCCAGGGCAGGAGGAAGAATGCTCTCCATGGTTCTCAGCCTTTCCAATGGCATCTTCTCCTGGCTGCTGAGACTAGCCTGGGCTGGACCACCAGGGGGCTGAAATGAGGATGACCCTACTGAAGCCAGGGTCGGGGAGGGCAAGGGAGAGCAGGGAAGGGTAGCTTTCACTACACAACATGGATGCACTGCCCCCCTCCCACTTCGAGAGTCATATTTTTATTCACAGGATCTTTCCTGACCTCTTTGACATATTAGAATAGGAAAATGTTCTGTGTCCAGTTGAACTTGGGGGTTCAGTGATTGGTTCTATGCTTAAAAGGACTTTATGCGGCCGTACATTCACTTCTATCTTTTCTTCCTATTGCCCTTTTCTCTTGGATAGAGAAATTCCACTATACATTGAAATGTATTTTTATGTCAAGGGTTATCTGTATCTTTCAATTTAAGTATATTCGTGTCAAAGCTAGGTAGTGTGTTATTATACGCTCTGCTTCTCAGTATGTTTGAAATATTTCACATACACTCAAGAGCTTAGGCCAGAGGCATACAGACCTGAGCTAGGCCCAGCACAGCCACTTGCTGGTTGGGTGACCTTAAGCAAATTACTTAGATTTTGTCAGCCTTGGTTTTTAATATGTAAAAATGGGGATAACAATAGTACTACCTCTCAAAGCCAAAGCTGTTTATGAAGTGAGATAATGCAGGTAAAGTGCTTATTGCATGGCCTCGCATACAGCACTTAATAAAGGTTAGATATAGTAACATAGGATTTTGAGTTTATTGTAGAACATTGAGTTGACATATAATTTATTTGAAGCCCTGATTTTAGGATGGAACGTTAGGTTTGAAGGCTGTGTGGTTAGTATTGCAGCTCAGAAAAGAGGCATAAGAGAAAGAAGAAACATTCTCTTAAAGTATAAGCATAGAGAAAACATTCTTCTGACCCAAGAACTTGTGAAGTGGCTCCTGGAGGAGGTGTTATCTATGAAATGTCACACTGCTGCAGGGGAGGTTGGAACCCCCACATCCCATAGACCTGTTCTTACTTCTGGTCCACTCTGTAACGCATGTCATAAACGTGCCTACAGTTTTCTGTGGAGGGGCTGTCACCATGCTATCTGTCAGATCTTTTTCCTCCTCATAGACGGAATGTGATTAAATATGTCATTAATCTCCACAGGGCAGGTCAGAAGCCCTAAACTTAGGATCCTAAAAATAGTTAAAAGCACAGAGTTCTCAAAATAAGCTGTGCAGTTTGATCAGAAAGAAAAAAGATTGAAAAGCAAAATACGTATTATTTACTCTGTCGGTGATTGCTACACCATTGATTTTCCTTGAGTTGTGGATTGAATAGCTTCAGTTCCCAGTCTGGAATACAGAGGGAACGATACCTCTTTTATTTAAAAAAAAGAAAACAAACAGAATTGAGGTCATATTGTATATTAATTTTGTGTTCTACTTTTTTCTTCAAAAAATTTTACAATTAAAATGATAATAATGATTATAACACCTACTTCATGACAATGGTTTTCCATTCACAGGTTTCACATTCTTTCTCAGTTCATATTCAGAAAAACCTGGTATTTATAGGTTTTAATTACATTTCTCATTAAGAGAGACTTAGTTTTTCTAATAAATTCCATAAATGTGTTCTTTCTTACTACACTAATTATGAAGAATCTGTGAAGGATTTTAAATTGATCAGGCAGATAATGGTAAAATTGTTTATTACATATTTCCTTGCTTCTCAATGCTGTTGCAGTGGTGGAAACATTCTCACCAGAAAATATTGACATGTTTTGTTGTTGATTGATAAATACTTGCTCACAGTTTTGGGAAGTTTATCACAAAGTTCAATAATAGCTATTTTCAAACCCTTTAAAATTAATATTTGTGTATTGTAAATGAAATTGCAATGGTCTATATTATGGAATACTTACAAATATTTGAATATATGATTATGAAACACATAAACATTAACAAATGGCATATGAAATTATTGTGGGAAGTACCTTAGTATGAATGTCAAAGATGAATTTTTGTAAATTAATCCAGAGCATGCTAACATCTACCTCACACTAATTTCTCTCACAATGTTTCAACCAATTCCTCTCCATCTAACCTACGATTATGATTCTTTTATGTTGTTTAATACACACACACACACAGTCTTGTTTTCCCAGCACCTACCACCATGTTAAACTAATAACAGTGGTACAATGAATGAATCCTTCTTAACTAGCTGTGTAAGGGTGTTTTTCTATGTGCACTATTTTAGGGTATGAGTTAGGTCTTTGCTTTCAAACACTTGTGGTTTTCATTAACCCTTAGTTAACAGGCAGTTTTGTTTTACCAACATGCTGTTATTATAGTAAGGAGATAATTGCCATGAATAATTGCCATGAATAGTTTCTTCTCATTTTATCCCAGCATACTCCCCTCTCCCTCTCTTCCTCTCCTCCATCCCCCAATACTGAAAGATGCTTCCTTGGAAAGCCCTGAGACAGTGTCATGTAGTGGAAAGAATATCAGACTAAGGGTATAGAGAAATCTAGGTTATTTGGGTGTTTATTGACTTTCAACTCTGGGCTGTGGGAGATCAATGAGACTGGAGGAAGGAGACCAATGGAAGTCGGGGGAGAAACCATGAATACCTTCAAAAGTCAACTCAAAATATAAGTTTACACAGAATAAGCATAAAATGCATAGTCAGGCTATAGGTACTACAGGAGGTGGGAAATATTTTGTGAATTGGGGAGTTTTCTCATTTCTTTCTAAATAGATGAGAAATCCCTCCTACTATATAAGGCTCCAGGATTCCCTTAAAATATGTGGCCACGAGAAACATGGATACGAATTTATCTGTATACTACTTACATCTTTAAAAATCAGCAGTTCATACATTGCTAAGAGCTTTGCATTCATTCAAAACACAGAGATTGTTTCTTTAGTAAAGTAGTGCTCACCCTTTGGGACTAGGGATCTTCTCAGAAGTAGTAGTGTACACAGGAGATCACCAGTCATCAAGTGTCTGCAAAGATTTATTTTGAGTGTGTTCAGAAAACTGAATCTCTGCACTAATATCTACTGAAGCAAGTATTTTTAATGATTGATGGAGGAAGTAAACATTGATTAAGGCCAAAGAAAGATAAGATCTGTTCTTTTTCCCCGATTCCTCAGTCTTGCACAAATGTTATAAAAGTATATACATTTTGTAGATGCAAGTACATGTAAATTAAATTTATATATATGAAATTAAAAAATTGTATAAATACTTAAGGATCAGACTTCCTGATTTGTTACTGAGTAACTGAAGATAGTTCTGTTACTCAGTAAAAATGGGAAATGAAGTGAAGGTATTCACTGGCCCCGCCTTGCCCTCCTCCCCACTCTTTTCTCTCCTCTATGGTGCCATTGAAAGGACTTAATGCCCACTGGACTCCCCCACCCCAATACCAAAACCTGTTCTCAAGAAGGATCCAACTTCATTAGCACAAAGTCAAATCATTATATACCTGTCATGTTTTAAGCTATATCTCTAGTTTGGGCCTAAAAAGTTTTTGTCTTATCCAGAGGAATTTTCAGTTTTGACATCGGAGTGGGGACGTGTGACTTTCTTGGGGGGAAAAGTGTGTCTTTGACATGAGAGCACCTCGGGGAGCTCTCACTTCTCTATGTCTCAGACATGTCTTATTTATCAGGATCATAACCTCAGAAATACCCGTCGAAATTCATAAAAAGGAAGACTGAATGCTGAGTGAGCGTAAATGGGAAGAACAACATTTAATAGACATGCAGTTTTTTTAAAATTTGGAGTTTGAGCATTAAATTCTAAACTCTTTTGCTAGTGGTGATTGAGCAAATAGTGAGGTAGAATTATAAACAATAAAAATCATATGTCTTCCTTGAAATATGTTAAGAGGATGAGAGATATGTTAAGAGAAGGAAGAGAAAATTGTGAATGTGAGCTGGGCAGAATTATGAAGAGAAGAAGCTAATTGGAGATTATCTGGAAATAAACCGTCCACAGTACTCCCTGGGGAAATTAACTGCCAGATGAGAAGCATATTGTGAAAAACACAATGATTAACGTTATCTTTTAAGAACAGTTATGGGGATGATGGCAGTTATTTTAAATAAAAAAAAAAATGAACCAATGAATCTGAGAAGGATGAAAGAAAAATCCATATCATAAGCACTACCAGGGTAGACACACTGGAATTTTTTTTTGGTGAAACCAATTAAGCATATGTATATCCTATTAGTGCCTCTGATTATCAGAAGCACTTGGGAGATATTTTTAGAGGTTATGGGGAGAGAATAATCACCCCTGAAAAACTCTGAAAGTAATTTTTAAAATTCAGAGTAGAATTTTTAAAACGATTTTTGTTTGCCACTGAGTTGCTTGGAAAGTATTTGTGTCACAATCAAAAACCACTAGACTGATGGTCAAATAAATTTTAATTTTTTATAATTAAAAAATGTCCAATTACAGTTGATATACAATATTATATTAGTTTCAGGTGTACAGCATAGTGGTTAGTCATTTATATAACTTAAGAAGTGACCTCCCTAACAAGTCTGGTACCCACCTGACACCATACATGCTTATTACAATACTATTAACTATATTCCCTATACTGTACTTTACATCCCTGTGACTATTTTTGTAACTGGCAATTTGTACTCCTTAATCTCTTCACCTTTTTTTCCCACCCCTTTCCCCCCACAAATAAATTTTCATACTGGAAAATAAACTAGAAAAAGCCTGCATGGATATATAAAATGTTGACATGATATTAAATGTTTTGAGTCAAATTAAGTACTGGCCTTGATCATAGTGTGAAGATGAGGATGGTGGTGTCCTTTCTATATGCTTAGGAGTTTAGTAAATGTTTGCGCCGAGGGTGAATGTATGTCAGATAGGTACTAGATACAAGTACTGGCCTGGCAGTGTGGTCAGGCCAGCACAACTCTCATGGCTCCGCCTGTGGAGCTGACCACTTCAAGATGGAGTGTCTCTACTTATCCCCAAATTACCAGACTCTTCAGTAAAACCCTCATCCTCACACCAAACGTTCATGTCCCCAGAGAAACTCTTCTGCTGTATTCTGTGAAGGGCTTGTCTTTCTTCCCAAAATTTGCTGTGGTATTGTGTGCTCTGTGGAATCATGGAAATCTTTTGTTTGGTGAGAGAATCTCTAGTTCAAAAATATGTCTGCAAGTCCTCTTGCACTGACCTTGAACTTTGGGAAAGACCAAAGAAGTGCAAATCTGTGGTACAGATCTCAAGGAAGTGGGTGCCCGTACCTCTCGCAGTCCCTTGGAGGCTGTTTCTTCTTCTGAGTGTCATAGGTGTCACTTCTGTGGATGAGGCTTCCAGAAGGGGATGCTTTTATTTCTTTGCTGAAATCTGTGGAGGCCACTGGGCCAGCGTTAGCGACAGCAGCGGTCAGTGCTCCGTGGCTGTGGTTGCAGTTCCATGTGAGACATTGAGAATTGCTGCACACTTTGTGTACATGTTGTCGGAATGTCACTTTGGCGCAAGGGCTGCCGTACTATCAGAAAGATGAGTAATAAGTGGCTGGCAGCTAGTGGTGTTTAACCAGGTCCATACAGAAGTGTCACCTCTGCAACTTGTAAAAGAAGGAAAAAAAAGAGAGAAGAAAAGTCACCTGCCTGCTGTGCGGAGATTTGGGGATTGAGGTCTGAAGTTTGAGCAAACTGAAAAAAAAAAAAAATCTATAAGTGATTGTGACATGTACTCTCATTGAATTGCTGGAATATTTATTTACATCAGTAACCAGAAATTTATTTCTTTTCTCCATAGCAGTTATAATAGGGTACTGCCGTTACTTTAGTAGCCCTAGAAGCACCAGTGCTATTTGACGAAATTGTGGAAAGCATGTTGGGTGGCAAAAGCAGAGAATCATGAGGCATTCAGTCAGCTTCTCTTTAAGGAAAGAAGGGAAACTGAAATAAATGGCCAACGACAACAATAGCAACCCCTGAAAAGTGATATCCCCAAACTAGGAATCTTCTCTGGAGGATGTGTGTTTGTTATGTTGTCAGTTAATTGGACAAAGAAGTAACGGCAGGGAGCTGCAGTGGGAGGGAACCCTTTGAAGAGTTCATAAAAGTAGGTGCTATTTGATAGTACGGCTAGTGAGATCCAGAAGGGCCTCCCTTAATTATGAATGGCAATAGTCATTAGCAGGATATTGAACTGCTCTGCAGTGACTGAAATTTCATTCAAGTTTCCTTTCCCTTCTGTTGGTTTCCTTCCGCTTTGTTGGAGGAGGTCCCTGGCCATCAGCTACACGGACTTGGAATTCAAATGTTGAAAAGCATATAAAAACCCAGGATTTTCCTTGGTGTATTAATCTGTCTAGTTAAGAAAGACTTTTTTATTATTGTTTCTTTCCCAAAGAAGCAGGCAATTAGATATAAAATGAAAGAAAAAATCCCTACATGATTGCCTTCTGGCCAGAAGTGTGACCTGCTGCCACAGAAACATCTCTGATCAGAGAAGTGATGACAAAGCATAGTTCTGATAAAGCAGGGTTCTTTGCCACACGCCTAAGCTTTAATCTCCCCCTTCCTGCCCCCGAGGGAATTCCATCTAGCATTGTCAACCATGTCAATTTTACGGGAATGTCTTGAAACATCTGTAAAATACTGATTAAAATAGACACTGTGGTACTATGAAAGAAACGTGTTGTCTTTACTGTGTCTCTATCGTATTCCTAGGGTTGCATTTGCAGTTTTATTTAAAGCAGATATGCTATTTTAGTCTCTGCTAGGAACCCCTGCTAGATGAAGGTGAATGCTTTGGTCATGCTGGTCTGGAAGGATGGGCTCCCCGAAACTGCTGGTCCCATTCTGTCATGGAAGAGTCATTCTTTTGGGGTGCAGAAAACAAATGAAATGTTTCTGAAATGTTTGTGGTGTCCCTCAGAGAAAAAAGAAACTGGCAGAAATACAGCCAGAGAAGACCACTGTGAAAAACAGTGAAAGGGAGAAGAGCAGCAGAAGAGAAACCACATGGAAGCCACAGAGCCCTCTGTGTCCGTCTGATGGCAGAAATTAGGATGTAGGACACCACTTAATTAACTCATTTGTTGTGACATTCGATACATCCAAATGAATATTTCCATCTGCTGACTATGGTGTTCGAGTTTACCCCACGAGCTCAAAAAAATCTTTTCTCTTTACTGCAGACTTTGAGTATATATATGCATAAAATAGTCAAAATATCAACTTTTTATTTTTTGTGGATATTTGACACATTTTGGAAAAAAACCTTGAAATTAGTTAATGCAGTGAAGGGGTTAAGAAGCTTTTATTATCTCTTTCATCATGCTTCTCAGTGCATCTGCCTCCCACCAGGCTCCCACCAGGCTCCCCATCAGGGTGAGACAGTCCCCACCCTTTCTCCACAGCACACCCACTGCTGCAGCTGCTCTGTCTTCACAAGGACGCCTCCTCTCCAGGGAGTACCCTCTCAACATTCCGTCCTCCTTCTTCCCTGCCAAGTGGATGTAGGTACATTGGATGGTTTTCCTTTTCTCTGTGAATACCTTTTGTCTTTATTGTCTGCCCTATACAAAGAGGACTGACTATAAAACAGTTCCCATTTTCTAACCCTCTGCACAATGTATCCCTTTATTTATTCTGGTTTCCCCCAGCCTTCATTTTGTTCTATTCACTTATTGTTACTTGTGTAGATGCCCTGCCTCCCCAGTTAGATTATAAGGTTGCTGTGGACAGGATTGGTTCCTTCTATCTGTCTTTTGTGCCTCTCCCCAGGGTTAGGGTGATGTATAGTGCAGTGTTTGTGTAACTTAGCTTGGGTTCTCTAGAAAACAGAGTCTGAGGCAAAACATACGTGGGAAGGCTTCTATGAGGAGGAACAGTTCCAGCACAGCTATACTGAGGGAATAAGGGAAGCAAGACGCTACAAGAGAACCTGTTCCCACGCTGCCCGTGGCTTCTCAAGAAAGCACAGCTCGTTGCTCTGTGACATACATGTTCTTGCAGACAGCCTTTGGAACCACTGAACTTCACAACACTTTGTCACAGGGAGGAAAGGCAAGGTTACCCCATTGAGCTTTAAGTCCTTGTTTCCATCACCTCTGGTGAGCTTGCGGGGAAGCCAGATCCTATCCGCGGCAGCATGGTGCTTCATGGGAACCGTGAAGTGATGGAAGGAGCCAGAGCCTCCATGGGACCAGTCAAGGTTGGCTAGGGTGCCAGAGCTGCTGTCGCTCATGCCACATGCTCATGACAGAGGTTGAGCCAGAGTCATCACCCCCAGGGAGACGGAGACAGCGGGTAGCATTGGAGCCAAGGTGGCAGCAGGGCCAGGGACTTTACATGGAGCAAGCAGCCAGAGGAACAGTGTGGGGGAGGGGAAGACCAAGGTGGAAAAGCATATAAGTTGGGTCCAATACAGCACCCAATAAATAGATATTGGCTGAACAACCAAATATAATAAATGATTAATGAATGTTTACTCACTTCTCTTGGTTAATGCTTCCTATGTGTTTACCATACCAGTATTATTAGGAGACACAAAGGGAGATTTAAGAGTCAAGACAAATTAGATACATAAGTGTTGAGAGATCACAGTAGATAGAAGAAGAAGAAAAATGTGTTAGATCAAGGGAAGTAATCAAGGACGGCTTCCTGCAAAGGTGAGTATTGAGTTGTCTTTTGAAGGCTGTAATTGGAAGGACTGATACAGAGTCAGGCATTGTCTGCAGAGGTCTCTCAGAGTCATAGAATCTGAGCAAAATGACACGTTTGCGGGTAGATTTTAGACATCTGTTGTGATTGTTCAGCTTTCTTTTTTTTTTTTTTTTAAATGTAATGTTCTAGAAAATTGCTATTTATACTTTGGCTTATACTCCAAACTTTGACAAAACCCAAAGATGTTTATTGCCTTTGAGATTGGAAAAGTTAAAATTAATGGCAGCTAGTATTATCAAAGAGGTAGAGAAACAGTTTTCTTACACATTTTTATAAGTGTGTAAACTATCACAGCCTTTTTAGAGATCATTTCAGTATTTTTTTATCAAAATTTGAAATACAAATAAATTATTGACCCAAAAATTCCATCTCTTTGTAATTTATATATATGTATATATTTACAAGATCATCCATTGCTTTGTTTTGTTTCTAATAGTGACAATGAGTTCAATGAAATATCTATCAGCAATGGAATGGATAACCAACTAAGACACGTCATGTGTGTCTGTTAAAAGATGTAGACCCCCATATGTACTGGTGTGGAAGGACCGCAAAACACATTGTTGCGTTGAAAATGAAGTTGTAAAAGAACATATATAGTATCACCCAGTGATATAAGACACAACAAAGAGCCAAAAAAAAAAAAAAAAGAGTTCCAACTTAAGAATTGGGACATGAAGGGACTTTCTCTTTTTATCTGTTTACTTCTGCATGTATTCCCTTGTCTAAATTTTAAGGGGAAAAACCCTCAAAGGTACCATCCTTTAAATAAGAACCAAAGTTCATCTCCCAGAAAGGGTCAGAGGAAATTTTCATGTTAATGCCAAAGAATGAAAAAGAAAAAAAAAGGAAAGATAGTTGGGAAGAAGCCACAGGTAGCTCTGTACCAGTGACATTTCACAGAACATTTAGGATGAGGAATTCTTTTTCATGAATTGAAGAAAAACAAATGCCAACTCATTAAAAAAGGCCTTTTATAGACTGAAGTAATAGAAAATTGGGAAATAGTATCAAAAACAAAATAATTCAATTCACTGTGGAAGGAAAAAAAATTTTCATAGACTAGTACTGGAAACAATGAAATTTTGATTTTACTGTGCAGATTAACAAGTTTTATGTGAATGAAATGGAAGATTTTATACAAACTGTTTTGTTCTAAGGATGGCATTGCAAATGAGGTATTCTTCTTTTCTTATTCTAACTTAAATACTGACCCTAGGTAGAAATAACATAGGAGAGAAAATCAGTTTCAAAGATTGTAGGACCCCTTATTTCACTGCTCCTGATGGGGGCTCAAACATGTAGCCCCTTCTTCCACACTTGCTGTGACAGGGGAATCATCCCCAGGAGTTGACCTGTTCTTTCCTTGGGCAGCTCTGCTTGTTACAAAGTTCTTAGTACTCTATCTAAGTAAAAGCTACCTCTAATACACATTAGAATGAACTTTAAAAATTGATCAAGGCCCAGCCCCCTCTCTAGGCCAGTGAAACCCCGGGAAATGGGGCCCAGGCAGCAGCATGTTTCCTCACGTGCCCAGGGAGTGTCATGGGCAGAGGGGATTGCCAAATACTAGACGCCTGGAGGCCCATCATATTTTAAAAGCGCACTCTCATGTTCCACGTCCATCTCTTCTCCAAGAAAATCAGCCTCCAGTCTTCATGTGAAATGGCTTGTAATGTTTTAAAGGTCTGTGTGATGAATATCAGTTTATTCTGAAATCATTGTAACAGGGCTTTTCTTTATTTAGTGAAACACAGTTGTAGTGACAAGAATCAGATTACAAGGGAACAGACCAAAATTTAATCATGGTCTATTTAGTATACACACATGGGCTTATATTTTTGTATCTATACTTTAAGAAAGTTTGACAACTTGAAATTCAAGGTCTCCCAGCTTCTTGGAGACTGGAGTGACCTGAGAGACAGCGTCAGGGGTGAAAATGAAATTGAAGAGCGCTGCAGGCATGGATCTACAGAGGCAAACTGTGGGTGTCAGACAGATGGGGGCCTGGGGAGGCAGTGTGGAGAGGAGCCCTAGTTTTTAGGATAAGTGTAGCTGTCTATGGCAGACTGTCAGTAGGAGGGAGCTGTGAAACGCACTCAGCTGGTTGTTGAGAGTAAGTTGCAAGTTGCTTTTACTTTTTTTTTCCTTTAAGGGATATAAAATATTTCATCCATTTTTGCTGAGGTAAAAACAAGTTCAATATTGCTTCATTTTAGCTGAAGTGGTGATAGTGGTTTGGAAATCAAACGTTCTCCCAGTTTATATTTCTCTTAATACTCTGCACACATGCACCCTAACCTTACTCGTGAATTCCTGCTTGGCGCTCATTCATTGCTCTGACTAACGGGGTCGTGTTCCGCTGGGGCAGGCTGCGGCTCCTCAGCCACCTTTGCTACCTGGTCAGGGGTTCCACATGCTGCCTCACTACAGGCAGCTCTCTGGACATGTCCCATTTCTCGTTCCCCACCCAGAGTGCTTCGGTTTCTGTGGTTTCCGTTTGTGGTGTCTTATGGAGGGTGGTGACAAGGAACTGAGAAGCGCCATGCCTGTGACTGCCACAGTTCTGTCCCCGCCACCACACAGTTAACTCAAGCAAATCATTTCCACTTCTTTTCTTCCCATCCCTTTCAGAGAGTGCTCAGCCTTGGTGAGTAAAGAAACCCTGGGCTCTATGGCCCCTTTCCAGCTGGGTGCAGTTCCATACTACACTCAAAGCCAATACCAATTATGTTCAAAGTTTCTTGTTAATAACAGAGTGAAGACATGTGAGCAAATATTGAATATTAATTTTCTCTAATAAGAGGACTAGGCAACTTTATTATGGACGTGAAGATGTGTTGGTATCTGCAGATGGAGTGCGGGCATAGAGGCTCAAACGGCAGGAGGGGTGATGGTGCCTGCTGGCAGGAAGCTCCCAGTTTTCTGGGACAGCTTTCCCCACATTCTTGCTAAAAAGCCTGTGCCCAGCTCAATGGCTTGTCAAACAAGAGCAAAGCCTCCTGAATTTGAACCAGTCTCAGGAGACTCTGTGGTCGCTCTGTGGTGCCACAACACGTTCATCTCTCCATGTCCTGTGTTTAGTTCTCCCTGGCAAAATCGACGTTTACACCAGGTTGTGAAGTAAGCTAGTTTACATCCACTTAGGAGAATGTTGTACTCTTAAAAAGTAGCAGTTCCACACACACACATGGTCTGTGATCTGCTAAAACAGTACCTGGTACACAACAGGCTTCTTAAAGTTTGATTAATGAATTATTACAAACTGTTAAAGCAAAACTCTACATTTCTTTGCTGGGTAGCACTTTTTAAAAGAGCAGATTTGTTATTTGTACTTGAAAATGATAAAATGACTTCTTTAAAAATATTCTCTTAACAATTTCATATCAATTATATGAATTTATCAGTTAATTTAAATTTGGGAAGATTCATTATATATTAGACCAGTGGTTCTTGAATTCACATTAGGAGCCTGACCCAAGATCAGCTAAATCAGAATCTCAGGTGTGAGAATTGGGCACCTGGGGTCTTACATTTTTAACAGCTTTATTAAGGTGTAATTGACATACAAAGACTGCACCTATTTATAACGAGCAGTCTGATAAATTTTGACCACCTGTGAAACCATCACCACAATCAAGATACCATGTTTTCCTGAAAATAAGACCTAGCCGGACCATCAGCTCTAATGCATCTTTTGGAGCAAAAATTAATATAAGACCCAGGATTATATTATATTATATTATATTATATTATATTATATTATATTATATTATACCACGTCTTATATTACATTATGTAAGACCTGGTCTTATTTTACTATATATTAATTTTTGCTCCAAAAGATGCAGTAGAGCTGATGGTCCAGCTAGGTCTTATTTTCAGGGAAACATGGTATGTGCACAAATCATCTGTGCACTACCTGAGCACCAGCAGGATTGAGAACTTCTACAGTGGAGACTCAGAATCATGAGCTGCTTGAGGCATGTCATTTGTAACTGTTTTTCTCATCTAATATTAATAATAATAACACCAATGAAAATAGTTATTAATAATTTCACAGTCTAGCCCTTTGTTTCTTTTGAGAAAAATATGTCTCTTTTTTGAGGTATAATGTGACCATGTTAAGAAGAAACATTATCATTTTTTATATCAGGCTGTCTAACATTATTTCCCCTAAACTCTCTGTCCTGGGAAATACTATCTCCACACATGGTCTGGGCCTGGGCACCAATTTGTGCATCTGTCCTGCTCTGATATGTTCATTGGAAAATTCAAGCTTTTAACAATAACCTGAGTTAAGAGTCAGCCAGTGCCACTTGATCACATGATCACATGTAAAGGAACAGACGACGCATTGCCAAAGTACAGATGTGTGGCAACCACAGGGCTGCGATGGGAAAAGGTGGGAACCAGGTGGGACGTGTGCTCGTGCTGCTCTGAGCAGGCACCAGCCTGAAATCCTCTCGATTCAATTGACCACAGATCCCGATGAGGGGAATGGAACTTCAGAATTGAATAATGCTCTACATGTTAACTGTGTCAGAATTTTGCTGGCTGTTTTTCAGCCAGTGCCAGTAAAATAGTACATCTTTAGAAAATGATATAAAAGAGTCAGCCAAATGGAATAGCATTAATAGCTAAGATTAGGAAACTGGTTAAATGAATATGATTTTTCAATATGGTAAAATATTATACAGCCACTAAAAATGATTTTGTAGAATATTTGGGGAAATGTTCATTTTATATTGTTAAGTGAGAGCAGCAAGTTACTATAAGGTTGGTGCAAAAGTAATTGTAGTTTTTGCAGTTATTTTTAAAACCTTTTAAACTGCAGTTACTTTTGCACCAACCTAATAAATCCATGCACACTGTATGACACAACTTCTACTTTAAAAAATGTGCATGCAGACACACAGACATATAGGAAAAATAAAACATTTGTAGAACATACACCAAAACATTGACAATTTTTATTTCTGGTGGTGGAAGAAAACATTTGCTTTTCACTTTTTAATTTTTCTGTACTCTTCATATTTTAGAAAATGGAAACACTTTATCAGAAAAAAATAAACATTATTTAAAGTCAGCTGTAAAAGTTCCCCCAAATAAAAATAAAACCCTGTCTAAAACAATCCAGTCAAAATGAGGAACGAAGATAAAATTCATTAGCATTCCAGCTTCAAACGAGTGTGCATTACCCAGTAGGCACTCACTAAATGTTTTTTGAGTGATTTGAATAAGTGACCGGAGCTAAGCAAAATAAACCCCTGCTCAAGTTGGAACTGGTTCAGTTGCTTTTCAGAGTTATCAAAGCAATTTTGTTTTGTTTATTCCATTAAACTCAAGTTTGAGGTCGCAAGGCATTTGTATTACTATTGAACTGTGTTGACATTTCATTTAATTTTGACTCCAACTATTTTTTAGGACTGGGCAGTATGCAAATAAACGGGTTTCTGCACATTGGCTGTTGCATTAGCTCCTGAAAACTCATTTCAGAAGCGCTTCAATCTAAAGGGTGTTCTCTCCAATGTGGGAGAAGACATGAAGTGAGTCCACACCCCTTGTATGTTGAGGTGGTTGAAGTGGCTGAAGTACAGCAGGAAGTCCTTAAATCCCTTACGTGTGCGCCTCTTCTTCCCAGCCCTCTGCGCTGGACCTTGGTCTGTCCACCGCTTTTGCCACCCTCAGCTTCCATCTCTTGGTGTCTCTCCTTATTGCGTCTGTCTTCCCAGCCTTCAGATGTGTAGAGATCTCTGGTTTCTCATCTCTGCTGCTCCCTGGAGTTAACACTGTATTTCTCCACTTTCTTTCCCTGCCAGCGTCTCAGTGAGTTTGTCAGTAGTCACTGCCTGGTCCCAGCCGCAGTCCTGTCTCTGTCCTCTGGACTTCACACACAGGTACCTCACAGCTTCCGTGGCAGTCCCGGGAGGCCAGGCCTATTCCTGTCTGACACGTTTCTCCCTCTACCTCAGAACTCCTAGTAGGAACACCGCAGGCTATGTGGGACGATTCCCGAGACTTCAGAGCATCCTGAGTTCAAGACCGTGGAAAGGTCTGCACAGGCCCCTGGCTTTTCCTGCCTGTGGGACATATTTCCACTAAAGACTCTCTGTTGTTATTTTTTTCCCCACATATACCTCATATCAAAAGTTAACTGCCTTTTCCAACATTAAAGTTTTATCTCTCATCTAGTGGCGTCCCCTCCTTTGTTTAATGACTTGTTTGCTTGTTGAATAATTTCAGCAGAAATAGAAGAGTAGCACAGAGTCAGACTGGGCTCGAATCCCATCTCTGACGTGCACAAGCTCTCTGATTAGGGGTGCGTCACAGGACTCGTCTGTGTGTCGTAGCTCCTGTGGAACTTTGATGGAACAGTGGCGCCCTCGGGGATTACGCCTGTAGGACTGGAAAAAGTACTGGCTGGGAAGCCCTTATCTGGGCATGAAGGTTACTCACTGAATGCTGGAAGCACTTCCTTTCATACTGGCTGCTTCTTTACATACCTGAAAACAGGTTCAGAATAAGGAAACTGCAGTGAGACGTGAGTGCCTAGTAGCTCACAAATGAGTGCGATTCAAGCTGGTGTCCCAGCAAACTCCCAGATCACACTTCATGAGCTTCCCGGCTGTCACTGTAAAATCACCCACCACAGATAACAAGGCCAAGTATGCCGAGTGTCTCCTCTCTCTGCTTTACTCAACCAGTGTGATTTGTCCAAAGACTTGGAAGTTACAGAAAACATACCTAATGAGTATTAAAGCTGTGGGGGTGGTGTTCAGATGCTGGAAGCTGTCAGTGCTGTCAAGCCACTCACAGCCATAGTTGTGGTGGAGGCAAAGGGAAGCATCACATTTCCTTCTTTTCTTAGAATTGCCATCTTTTCTCATCTCGGGTGCCAGTGTCTTATCACAGGATTTATGAGAAGAACAGTCTCACTGTTCTGGAAATGGTAGAAAATGTTCCAGAACTCTCTTAGCATTCTTCTAGCAACAAATCCAGTGACTTCCTCCACATTTCTTCTGGGTGGCACTGCTCTCGGGGTGTTTATCACTTTCTGCCACCTGCTAGTCATACAACTTTATGAGGACCAAACATATGCCAGCCAGTTACAAAAGTAACTGCATATGTGTGTTGGTTTGTAGTCATTTATCTGCGTAAACAACGGCCGCACCTGTGGGGTGGTGGGAGCAAGGTGGACCGAGAATCAGAAAGCTCGCCTCTGGGGTCCTGGCTTTGCCACTTCCTATCTGTGATGAATCACTGAGAAGATACCTGTTCTCCCTGAACCTTTATATTCATCTATAAAATGTCGAGAAAAATACTTGTTTTTCAGTTTTAAGTGAGATTACTCCTGTGAAAAACAAACCACAAAATGCAGTACAGCACAAAATGGTATTATGCCTCCTCTCTGTCTTTGAGCTGCCGAGTCTGTCATCTTGGTGTTTCTTGTGGCCCCCGGGGAAGTACCTTGCCCTTAGTGGTTCAAATAGTAATTGTTGAATGAACAGTTTAATAATTCAACACAGCTGAGAAAAAGAAGCAAGCCAAGAAGGCCTCTGTGTGGTCAGCAGACATGGCGTGGATTCCACCCATCCACTCATGTGTTTTCTTCCTGGACTGGCCCATGAGGCCTGACTTACCTCTGAAGCTTTCCAGTCTTGCTTTACACGGAGACAGCCCTAGGAAGACCAGAAGTATTCAATTAGAGGCAGTGAGGATGGGTTTGGTTGCCCCAGGCAGGCACACTGACCACCATGAGCAATTGGAATTTGATAGCTTGACAGAAAAACTAAGGAAAGCAGATACGAGAATTTAAAAAGCCCTTCAGTGTGGGGCTTTTTACTATAGGAGAGATCCCACGAGGCTTACTGAAAGCTAAGTTAGACAAAGCAGTTGAGATCTTTGGAGAACAATTTCACTTTGGCAGGAGTATACCAGATGACCTAAAATGACAGATTCTGCTAATTTCTATAATTGCTTCAGGGAAGGATGAAGTGAACGTGGCTCTGTTTTTGCATATGTTTCTCAAACATAACTTCTTGGTCTGCTGCACAGATAATTACTCTCACTACAAAGTTCGTGTTGCCAATTATCTCAACTATGACCTAATTTTCTCTAACGATGCTGCGACCTAATCCTTCTGGGTTTTGCAATCTCTCCCAAGTAAATGTTAAAACCTTTATCCAGCAAATGAATTGCTTGGTTATGTCAGTTTATGTAGCTATTTATGTCTTCAGGATGATTTGCAGTCAATTTGGAGAACTGGTAATTAGTAATTTTAAATAATGACTTTGACACTAAAATAAATTTCTTGTTATTTATTAACTATCTGTTTTTCACTGTTTTTTTATACCACTATTTGCTCTGAAATAGTTTCCAATTCAATGTTTTCATCATAGTATTGACATAATTCTAGATGGTATGCTTATTTAATGTGTAGGTAACATGAAGGTGAAAGGCATAACACATATTTTGGAAGGACAGAATTGAGAAGCCAAAAGTTTTGAGCAGGTTGGAATAATGAACCCCATTTTTAAAAGGTAAAATATTAATGGGGTGAAAATAAAGACTTCACTAACTTCTAACAAAAATACCTACAAAAAGATAAGGGAGACATTGTCAAGCTGATATTTGGCTATTAAAACTGCTGGTAAATGAGGTGGTATAATTTTAGTCCATATGTATTTGGCATTTGGGGCTGTAGAGAACAGAGATTCACTCAGAGCATGATAAGGAAGAGGGACTTACCACACAGCATCCCTGTCTGGATCTGGAAAGTGGGAAGCTATCAAGGTTCTCAGAAAATTATCTGATAGTTATAAGGCAAGGTCAGGGACTGACTCTACTCTCTCACAGTCTCTCTTCTGGCCTTTCTGCTTACCTCTGCATATTCAGTATGTTCTCTAACTCTGGATATCCAGCCCAAATCCAGAGAGAGCTGGCTTAATTGACTTGGCTGATTATCATCTCTTTTCGAGGGCAGAGACCTTTGCACAAAGTTACCTCATGGATCATCCACCAGACTCTGCGGGACGCCCTTGAGTCAGTCGCACCCCTGGTCCTATTGGTGGCCACCTCTGCTAAAACAGCAGTTTAGCCCTGCCTTTCAGAACAGTGGGCTGTGGTTGGGGAGGTTCACACGAGAATGCGAATGTGGACATGTCTTCAAGGGCCAGAATTGGGACGAAGAGAGATTCAATTCCAGACGTCTCCAAAAATGCTAAATAGTCCATAGGCAGATGAATTGTTTAATACGATGACCTTCCAGTCCTCTTCTGAGTCCCAACATTGTGGGTTTCTAAATGATTTTTTAATTTCTTCTCAGGAGTATCTAATGAAAACCATCTTTTCCACATTATTATTAGAATGAGCGATGAAGATAATTCTGCCACAGTATAATTAGGAATTGCCTAAGCCAGGTATCAGAAACAGTAATGCTTTTGTATTAACCTCTTAAATAAAATATTTCATATGTGGAATATTTGTAGATTAGATAGTATTGTAGTCAGTAAGAATGCTTTAAAGCAGGGGTGTCCAAACTTTTTTCAACATTTTTCACCAACGGCCATATTCGGTAAAATACACAAACAGCCGGGCCACTCACTCTAGGTGAAGTACGTATTGCCTCACCTGGTTTATTTAAGTAAACTAACTATATTTTTGGAATTTGCTGCGGGCCAATAAAAAGTGGATCACAGGCCGCAGTTGGCCCGCGGGCCGCAGTTTGGACACCCCTGCTTTAAAGAAAGGAAATAATTTACATAGTGTAAATGTGATGGAGCGCCACGAATACTTCTCTAAGATGATTGAAGATGAGTGTAAGAACGTTTGGTAAATTTTTTCCAGATGAATTGTAAATGATGTTCCAGAGATTTGTGTTAGGCCTCTCAACTCCTATGTCACGATGAACTGAGTCGTTTAGGGCAGATTTACGTGATGACTCTTCTGATAGTTGCCTGAGTTGAAGTCTCCAAAATAGTGTAATTAAATCTCAACATTCAAACTCTACTACTTTGGAAGTATGTGTGTGTCTGTTCTGAAGGGGGAATAAACATCTTTCAATAAAATGTTAATCCTCTCCCAAACAATAGAAATTAGTTACTTAATCTGAGAAAACCTGAAAGCTCTGGGAAGACTCCAAGATGCTTCTGTTTCCACTCTCCAATGTAAGGATGTATTTGACAAAAGAAGATGAGAAATGCTGGGTGGAGTAGCCATGCCTCCTGCTACCTGTTAACTGTGTTTGCTCCAGCCATCATACGGATAGAAGAGAGATCAGCTCTGTTAAAATTCTAGTTCTACCATTCAGGAGAGAAGACTAAGCTCTCCTGACTTCAGTTTCCTCATTTATATATTGGGAATAATAATAATAGCACTGAGGTCGGAGAGTTCTTGTGAGGATGAAAACACTACCTAGTACAGTGTCCAGCTCATACGAAGTACTCAATAATTGAGCTACTTGGATTATTTTTTATCTTTATTATCCCTCAAGGGGTGGGAACCCTGAGGTTATGCTGTCCTCTGCCCAGAGAACCATGGCGTCTGTCCCTAGTCACAGGTGTGGCTGCACGTCTCCCATCATTCCAGCCCAGCCTGAAAGAGTTATGTCCAGCCCCAGTTCATGATCTGACTTTCTCTTCTCCAGAAATCTTGATTCCATCCTGGAATTTGCTTGGACCTTGCAGAAGTCACTGTATCTCTCAGAGCCTTAGTCACTTCCTCGAGAAAATTGGGAAACTACTTAATATTATAGGGATTTAAAATTTTGGATACTATTCATTTAAATTGAATTGTTTAAAAAACAAACTCGAGTTAGGTGCGAAATGTGTAGAGAAGACAATGTTAGAGCCAGACGACTTTCTGACTTTTTTTCTTTTGAAAAATGGTCTGTGCTTGAGCTCCATCCAACTGAAATTCTGATTTAATTGGTCAGGGATTTCTTTGGCCTGGATGGGGCCAAACCGTCAATATTTTTAAAAAGCTCTGCCCCTCCCTCCCCTCAGTGGTGCTAATGTGCCCCAAGGTTGAGAAGCACTTAGCCAGGCCAAGGTCAGACTATGAGTGGCTGAGGCAGGTCTGGATCTCCCGTCGTATGCTCTTCTCACTACAGCCTGACCCCAAGTTCTGGTTTCAAAGAGGCTTTCTGAACAATCCTTTCTGTGATTTTCACATAAAAGGGACCTATTAAACACTCTATTCAAGCACTTCTGTTAGTTGGTTTCTGTTTAATTATGGTTTCATTCTGTGTAGTTCTCCCTTAACCTTGTGCTTGTTTTTCTGATTCCCAGATGCCTCTTTTCTCACTGCCTTCAAAGCCACCTCTAAAATGTAATTGCATTGCCGAGCTCTTCTCTGACATCGTCAACCTTGATCAAATACTTAGTTCTTCATTGTTTGTTCTTTTCCGTCTGTATTAGACTCTTCTCAGCTGCAGCCTGTGTGTTGATGTGATTGTAAAGCACAGTGTATTCCCATGGAGTATAAGAGTAGAATAAGATCAAGTGCCTATTTTCCTTTTTGATTTGTGTGCACGGTTGTTTCCTGCTATTAGGGGTCATTCAGGCTTCTATGCCAAAATGTAATTGGAATTATGTTACTTTTTTCATTACCTGTTGCCATTAGGTTGTTTAAAGTTTCTTAGACATTGATGTCCTTAAGTACAGTAATGCTTGGTTAAAATTAATCATGGAATTTAATACGTATCAAGTTCTCCTTGTCCATTGGAGTAGGATAATAGGATGAAATCTTAGGCTAATAGAATTAACTAACACAAAACAATTTTCACTGTTTTGTGTTTGTTTCCTTGACAGGAATCTTTGTGACATTCTTCCTCCGCAGCCCCCTTCCCTGTTTGCTGCAGACTTGGACCAACGCTTCTCTCAGCTGTTGGCATCGTGCTGAGCACAGGACGGTTTCCAAAGTCAGAGAACTGTCAGGAGGCTCCTGACCTATGGATCTTCTGAAGGTGAGAGTAAATCAGTTCTCTCTTTGTCTTTAGAAATCTAAATTAGCTGTTCTGTCTTCCAAAATATACTTCTTAGGAAACAGTGAATAGAGGAATAGGTTATTGAAAATTCTCTATAAAGAACTGATAGTTTTTCAGGAGAATTTTTTAGTAGTTATGAAGGAAATCAACTGGCTATTTTGATCAAACAGAAATTTATTTGAAGTTGTAGCTCTGATCTTTGAAAATTGGGTTTGAACATGCATACACAGAACCACACCCCACCTTTAAAAAATCATTAACATTTCTCAGAGAAATTTCTCATATACATCAGTCCTCCCTTATCTACAGGAGATATATTCCAAGACACCAGTGGATACCGAAAACCTCAGATAGTGCCGAACCTGATATATACTGTGTTTCTTCCTATACACAACATACCTTTTCACTAAAAGAAAGCACTTTATGGCTTCTCTTTGGCATATCTGAACTGCCAGCATCACTACTCTTGCACTTTGGAGGCATTATTAAGTAACACGGGTGACTTGAACACAAGCACTGAGATACAGTGACAGTCGATCTAATAACCAAGAGGCTACTAAGTGACTAATGGGCATGGATTTGCTGGACAAAAGGGTAATTGATGGCCTGGGAAAGATGGATGGGGATGGCTTGAGATTTCGTCATGCTACTGAGAACCACGTGAAATTTGAAACTTATGAATTGTTTATTGCTGGAATTTTGTGTTTAATATTTTTGGATCATAGTTGATTATGGGAAACTGAAACTGTGGAAGGTGAAACTGTGGAAGGTGAAACTGTGGATGAGGGGAGGCGCTACTGTATTTAGAGTCTCTATCAGCCTTCATATCTACCTTACCCTGTCTTTTAGGATAGTTTTGAGGATCAAACAATATAACTTATGTGAAAGCACATTGTAACCCATGAAACATTATTTGTATAAGTAAGAAAAACAATTATTATTTTCAAACATTTATAATCCTCCAAAATATTCTCATACCCTCCAATTTGTTTTCCTCCATAGTTTGATTCATTTTTAATTTGATTCAGTAAACTTTGCTAGGAGCTCAAGAAACAAAGGTGACAAGTCTTATCTTCAAGGAATATCTGTCAGATGCAAGAGAGACACATAAATAAATATGACCAACTCCAATACGATAAAGGTATATTAAGAGTGCATTAAGGAATGGAAAAGGTGTCAAATGCAGCCTGCGGCCAGAGGGTTGTGTCTATAGAAGCTGTCTTCCTGGAGGAGGTGACCCCTGGCTTGGCCCTTGAGAGATGAACAGGAGTCAGCTTAGTAAAGAGCAGGATGAGGTGGAGGAGGGCATTACAGAAAGGAGCAGTGGGATAGGGGTGTGAAACCCACATGTGGAAGTAATAAGTTGTAATAAGTTGTGTGTGTGTGTGTGTGTGTGTGTGTGTGTGTGTGTGTGTGTGTATAAGGGGTTTTTAGCTGGCAGTCATTGGCATTTTAGGTATGTTATCCTGGAGAGAGTGTAGAGAAAGAGCTGGAGGTGAGCAAGGTTGAAGAAAGGAAGATTCATTTTTCAGTGATATGAGGAAGAGTTGGGAGGGTTACAATTAGGGTAGAAACAGTGAGGAATAAAGGAAGAGAGAGAAATGAGAAAGAGCTAGAATGTGCTAAATTTGGTGATAGTTTGGATATTAGAAGTGAGAAAAATGTTAGAAATTGGGATTCTCAGGTGTCTGACTTGGGTACCTGAGAGCATGAGGATGCCATGAAGGGAATTTAGGAGGAAAGATGACTTATGCTTGAGGAGAACCCGACTTTGAGGTATGCATAGGACACTTAGAAATGTCTATCAGGTAGCTGGAAGCATAAGTCTGGAGATTAGGGGAAGGTTTAAGGCTAGAAACATTGATTTTGGAGTTACAGGCAATACCGTGTTTCCCTGAAAATAAGACCTAACCGGACCATCAGCTCTACTGCGTCTTTTGGAGCAAAAATATAAGACCCTGTCTTATTTTAATATAATATAGGACCAGGTATAATATAATGTAATATAATACCGGGTCTTATATTAATTTTTGCTCCAAAAGATGCATTAGAGCTAATGGTCCAGCTAGGTCTTATTTTGGGGGAAACACGGTAGTTACAAATCTTTTTAAAAACATAAATTTGATTTCATACTTAAGCCTTCAATAGTATTCATTCATATGCTTAAAACACAGCTCACCTCATTCTCAATTTGCATTTCATTTTGATATTACCTACCATTTCATTTGTATATATCCTTATTGGTTGTATTTTCTTGGCATAATAAATTAGGATTTTTCCCAGGGACAAATGTGGTGAGTTATTTAGTTTAATGAAAGGAAATTAAAACCAATATTTAAAAAACAATTTGAACCCGAAAATTTAGAAGATTTATAAGCCAGTATCATTCTCCATTTTAATTCACAGTAGTTATAGAAGTTATTTAACAAAAGGGGTTTGCTTTCCAAAGTACAGTTGTTTTTCTGTATAAATCATTGTTTCTTATCAATTCCCCACTTGCATTGTTTAGTGCAGGATTTGAGCATTGCTTATGGGAGACTGAGCAGATCTTGCTTGCATTCTTCAGTGGGGTGGTGCCCGGGTCCCCATGTTGGATCTTTCCAGCATCAACCAGAACATCATGAGGGGCCTATTATAACAGGCTGTGCTGTTTGAGATGAAGTCCACCCAAAGTTAGATTACTGAAAGACATTACTCAGTGCCTTCTCTGAGGGAATGTCATGGGTAAAAATTTTAAATTCAAGTAATACTTACAATAGTAGCATTTTGAGTGAATTTTATTAGATTAACATGGCCTTAATGAGCTTACTGACTTTTTTCCTTAAGACCTATTGGAAAATTACAAAATGCTCCCTTTTTATAGTCCACTTCAATCATCTTTCCAGAAACTTTAAAGA
This sequence comes from Rhinolophus sinicus, assembly GCF_057876585.1. Taxonomy (NCBI): domain Eukaryota; kingdom Metazoa; phylum Chordata; class Mammalia; order Chiroptera; family Rhinolophidae; genus Rhinolophus; species Rhinolophus sinicus. Next base: position 51,487,695 of record NC_142504.1, on the reverse strand, counting down.
TCAGCTAATTTATCAGTACATTTTTTATACACGAGAATTAATGGGAAGCAAAATGAAGTAACTTACTGAATGCCAGCAGCTAGAGTCAGAACCCTAATCTGCATGAGTCAGAAACTCATGCTGCCTTTTTCACATCAACGTTTTGTTTTCCTTATTCCAAATCTTTATTGAACGGTGAAGTTATTCATTTGTCTTAAAATAGGAAATTGAATTAAGTAAGTCAGTTCAAATGGATGGCATTTGCTTAGGTTGGTCACTCTACATTCCACAAACAGATTTTGCATTAATACTTTAGACTCTGATTAAGGTTTGATTATTTTTAATTTTTATTAAGTTTAAATTTTTTAACATAGATTTTGTTTTTTGGCATCCTTTATTTATCTGTACTGGTTCCACTACTGAAATTAAGGGTTGGGAGAGAATCCAAACCACCTATGTTTAAAATGTAGTTGAAAAAGGACAATCGTGTCAACATCCATTTTTAAGCCGTTTTCCCCTAGTAAATATTTTCCATAACAATGGACTAGGCACATTCACTAACACTGCAACTACTGGCCACATATCCCAGTTTCCTGAAACATCCTGTGTGATTTTTTTTTTCAGTTTTATTTCCCCTTTTTAAATAAAAGATAACTTTTACAGATGAAAAAAGACACCATCAGTTATTAAAAAACCAACACTTTTTAAGCACAAGTTCTTTCTGATTTGGTCAAATACATTGCAATACCCTATGAATTTTATGTATAGAAAATGAATTTATGTAAATGCTGAGTTGGTGTAATTTAGAATGATGGCACATGCATGAAAGCTGTAGGTGGTCCCAAGGACAATGAATTGTTCTCTGAGATTTACAGAACGGTCAGTCATTGCTGTGAAACCAGTGGGCTGTAAATCGTCAGGGTGTGTGTACAACACATGATTCACTCACCCCAAAAGCTGCCAATAACAAAAGGAATTTTCATTAGTTTCTATGCAAGACACAAGAAATATGTCTTCTGTTTTGGTCTCTTTTTTCTTTTCTTTCTTTTTTTTGTGGGGGTTGGTTGGGGTGGAGAGAGTGGTTTTTCTGCCTCTTCCATATCTGTCTCTGTGTCTCTTTCCCTGTCTCATTTGTATTCTCTGTATGATAGATACATACTATAATAATATGATGTCTGCAAAACATGACACCCTGGACGGTTTGTGTTTGTGAAAGTGGCAGTAGAAACAGTATATCATGGATGTGGGAACCAGGTGAGCCACCTTCATGTGGTCAGGTGTGAGAGCTGTGGGGAGACATTGTCAGACATGTTTGCCCTCTGCATCGCTGGCTACACTGGCCAGAATGATGACGTGAACAGGGACGGACAGATATGGCAGCTGCTGTCATCAGTGAACACAAGATGGAGGATGGCTAGTAGAGAGCAAGTTGGCGTTCACCACTGTTTGGCTTGGTGGTAGCGTCTTCTGAATCATCTGACAGTGAGCAAAGGACAGAATGCAACAGTATTGGCTGGCTGCTCAGGTTCCAGTGTGAGTGTTAAAAGTACCACCATATAACAAAGCAATGGAGAGAGTTTGTCTTGGCTTTGGAGTTGCCACTTAAAAGTATTCAAAACTGCCCTCCTACCCTGTGGTTAGAACACAAAATTCTGCTGGACAAGACTTATTTCAGGGAAAGTCCTATTAGAAAGTAGAACCCATAGATCAGTTGCCAGGGTGATACTTTTTCCCTGGTATTTTTTCTCTTTTTTTAAAAATGCTTTTATTAAAATATAGCTAACATACACTATTATATTAGTTGCAGCATCATTATTCAGCATTTATATACCTAAAGAAGTGATCACCATAAGTCCAGCAACATCAGACACCAGCCCACGCTATTACAGTATTGTTGACTATATTCCCCATGCTGTACATTACATCCCCACGGCTTATTTATTTTATACCTGGAGAATTGAACCTCTTATTCCCCTTCATCTTCCCCCCCCTGTTTAATTTTTCGATTACAGTTGACATTCAATATTATTTTATATTAATTTCAGGTGTAGAGCATAGTGGTTAGACAGTTATATAATTTAAGAATGATCCCCCTGACTAGTCTTGTACCCACCTGACACTATACATAGTAATTATCATATTATTGACTATATTCCCTGTGCTTTACTTTACATCCCCATGACTATTTTGTAACTACCAATTGTACGTCTTAATCCCTTCATCTTTTCACCCTGCTACCCAACCCCCTCCCATCTATCATCCCAATAAATCTAGTACCCATCTGATACCATACATAGATATAACAATATTATTGACTATATTCCTTATGCTATACCCTACATCCCCATGACTACTTTGTAACAACCAATTTGTACTTATTAATCCCTTCACCTTTTTAACTCGTCCCCTATCCCCCTCTCATCTGGCAACCATCAAAATGTTCTCTGTATCTTTGAGCTTGTTTCTGTTTTGTTTATTTTGTTCTTCAGATTCCACACATAAGCAAAATAACATTGCACCTGTCTCTCTCTGTCAGACATATGCCACTTAGCACAATACTCTTCAGGTCCATCTATGCTGCCACAGATGGCAAGAACCCATTCCCTTCCCTGGCTGAGCAATAATTCCACTGTATATATATATATATATATATATATATATATATATATATATATATATATATATATATATCACCTCCTCTTTATCTATTCATCCATTGATGGACACCCAGGCTGCCTCCACATCCTGGCCATTGTAAATAATGCTGCAATGAACATATGGATGCACATGTCCCCTCAAAGTTATTGTTTTGGGTTTCTTGGGATAAATGCTCTGAAGTGAGATTACTAGGTCCTTCTTTGTCTCTTCTATAGCCTTTGTTTTAAAGACTATTCTGTCTGGTAAAAGTATTGCTACCTCAGCTTTATTTGTTTGTTTGTTTCCATTTTCATGAAGTTCCTTTCCCATATCCCTTTACCTTTAATCTGTGTGTGTCTTTCAATCTGAAGTGAGTCTCCTGTAGGCAGCATATGTAAGGGTCTTGTTTTTTCATCCGTTCAGCCACCCTGTGTTTTGATTGGAGCACATAATCCATTTATATTGAAATTAATGGTTGATAGATACATAGTTATTGCCCTTTTATTATTCATATTATTATTATTATTTTTTGTCTTAAAGAAGTTTCTCAAAGATTCCATGTAATACTGGTTTGGTGATAATGAACTCCTTCAGCTTGTTTGTGTCTGGGAAGCTCTTTATTTGTTCTTTGATTCTAAATGATAGCTCTGCTGGGCAGAGTAATCTTGGTTGTAGGTCCTTGCTTTTCATCACTTTGAATATTTTATGCCAATCCCTTCTTGCCTGCAAAGTTTCTGTTGAGAAATCAGCTGACAGTCTTACAGAAGCTCCCTTGTAGGTAACTAACAGCTTTTCCCTTGCTACTTTTAAGACTCTTTCTTTGTTTTTAACCTTTGGTGGCTTAATTATGATGTGTGTTGGTGTGGGCCTCTTTGGGTTCATTTTAGTTGGGACTCTGTGCTTCCTGAGCTTGTACATTTATTTCCTTCACCAGGTTAGGGATGTTTTCTGTCATTATTTCTTCAAATAGGTTTTCAATTTGTTGCTTTCTTTCTTCTCCTTCTGGTAGCCCTATGATGCAAATGTTGGTACATTTGATGTTGTCCCAGAGGCCCCTTAAACTCTCCTTATTTTTTTGGATTCTTTTTGTTTGTTTGTTTTTGCTATTCTGATTAGGTATTTTCTGTTACCTTACCTTCTAAATTGCTGGTTGGATCCTCAACAGTTGATTCTCTGTAATGTATTCTTCATTTCCAGTATCGTATTCTTTATTTCTGACTGGTTCTTTTTTATTCTTTCTATCTCCATTTTTATGTTTCCTCTCTCTTTGCTGACATTCTCCCTGAGATCACTGAGCATCCTTATGACCACTGTTTGAAACTCTGTGTCTTGTAGATTACTTGTATCCATTTTGTGTAGTTCTTTTTCTGGAGTTTTACCCTGTGGTTTCATTTGGGGCATCTTTCTTTGCCTCCCCATTCAGCTGTCTCCCTGTGTGTGTTTCTATGTATTAGATAGGGCTGCTATGTTTCCTGGTCTTAGTAGAATGGTCTATTGTAGTAGGTATGCTGTGGGGCTTTGTGGCACAGTCTTCCTGGTTGTTTGAGCCAGATACTATGTGTGTGTCCCTTGTGTGGGTTGTGTGTGCCCTCATGTTGTAGTTGAGCCTTGGTTGCTGGTCACATGTCAATGGAAGGGACTGGCCTTGACTAAGTGGAGGAGCTGTTGTGCAGGGGCTGATCCTACAGAGCAGGATTCACTTTAGCAGGACACTAGTGCCTGCTCAGTCTGCCCTTTAGGTGTGTTGTTCTGGAGGCAGCTGGGTGATGCTCCAGCTTGGTCCAAAGCTGGCCATTGGGCATGCCAGCTTTGTGGCCTTCTTGCAGGGGCCCACCACAGGCCAAGTACAGACGCAGCCTGTGCCCTGCCTACAGCCACCTGGCATGAGCCACAAAGCAATCTGCAGATGACCACCACCTGTGTTGGGTTTGGAGGTGCCTCGAGAGGCTAAACCTCTTACTGAGCTAGCTATAACTAGTGCTGAGCTTAGGGCTGCTCAGCCAGAGATACGAGACATGCTAAAGCCAGATGCTACTTGTTTGGGTTTTGTGAACTTTGAGAGATTTTAGGAAAGTCTGCAGTATGAGCCAAGGCAGACTGTTTATACGGAAAAGCCACTAGAAGCGCGTTGGATGGGCCTGGAAGTTGGGTAGGGCAGGGTCTCAGGGAATCAGAGCAAATCAACAATGTTAGCCCGGTTGATGGAGACTCAGATATGATGCCCTCCTGCATCTGCACACCAGGAGAGGGGAGGCCTCAACAAAGAAACAATGGCTACTGCCAGTTTTCCCCCAGGTAGAAAACTGCCCCTCCATCCCTCACCATGAATCCAGACAGTTCAGTTTCTCCTCTTTATGTCCCTGGTGTCTTTTGAGCTGTTGTCCCTGTGCTGGAGCTCAGAGTCAGTGAGTACATCAGTGAATAAGTCCGTGCATGGGCCCTTTAAGAGGAACACCTGGTTCCACAGCTTCCCTTTGTCTCTCACAGCCACAATCTCCACTGGTTTTCATAGCGTAAGTTGTGGGGACTTCTTTCTCCAGCACTAAAACCCTGGGCTGAGGAGCCGCATGTGGGGCTGGGACCCCTCACTCCTCCAGAGAGGGGGTGGACCTCCACAGCTGAGATATCCCTCCCAATTTTTAATGGTCACATGGAGGTGCGGACCAGCCTGTTCTGTGTCTCCACCCTTCCTACGAATCTCTAGGTGGCTTCTTCTGTATGCCCTTAGTTGTAGGGCTAGACTGTAGAAATCTAGTTGTTCAGATAGACTTCAAGCAATTTTCAATGATGGTTGTTTTGTGTTTAGTTGTAATTTTGATATGGTCATGAGAGGAGGTAAGCACATTTTTTACCTACTCTGCCATCTTGACCAGATCTCTCTCAGGGTGACACTTTTGAATGGGCAGTCTTCCAGCAGGCTCAAATCATACTTAACAGTAAAATGTGTTACCCTATGCCTTTCTGTAGTGTGGGATTTTAAAAAGAAAGGAGAGAGGAAATGCTGAGCCACCAACTTTGATACAAATTTAATCCTACTATAGAGGTCATAGACTGTATCAGCAATTTGTGGGCCATTTTTGGTGGAGGAAAATGACAATGGATTTCTAATCAGACAATGTCCTGCTTCATTTGAATTTTCACTCTCCACTGCCTTTTGTTGTTTGAGTACTTTTGAAATTATTCTTGATTCAGGTTTATCGTTAACTTTTTGAACTCTAGCTTCTGTAATAATATCTTGCTGCTCATGTTAAAATGAGAATGGTGACTAGAGAATTTATTTTTGCATTTGTTAATAGAATAGCAAGGCAGCATAATATCAATTAATGACTCTTCACATTTTCCCATAATATAAGCTGGATTTGTTATCCCCTGGGGATCTATTTCAAATTCATGCCCTAATAAACCATTCTTGCTAGTTGTTGCTTTTCTAGTTTTTTAGAGGCTTCTACATAATGGGTAAATAGATAATAACAAATAATAAATAATTTTGATTTAAAATTTTAAAGACCATTTTGATTGTTCTCATATAAAATAGAAAATAAAGCAGAACTTCCTCTTCACAATCATAGTGTAAATATTTGTGCCTTTTTGTTGTTGTTATTGTTTTATTTTTAGGCAAGAACCATTCTGAGGCAATTATATTTTTTAATATGGTTTAGCAAATAAAATCTGTCCAGAAAGATTGAGGATAAAACAAATTACTGAGGATGGAGAACTACTAATAAAGTGTATTTATCCTTTGTAACATCTTTCATTTAGAAGATATATATATATATATATATATAATCATTAGCAGAACTATTCAGAAATGGCAATATCCACTTCCATAATAATTACCTGTTACTGTGTTTCAAATTATTCTCTTTTCTTCTGTTTCCCTTTGTTATCAGAGTTTTCAGGTCTTGTTCAGAGTCATCATATTAGTGTGTGTGTGTGTGTGTGTGTGTGTGTGTGTCACAGAGAATATGAAACAGAAAAGGGACAGAGACAGAGAAAGAACCAGAGAAACAGATAGAGGCGAAAAGAGAAACTGAAAGATGAAATAGATATTCCTCATTTCCTACACATAAATCAAAGCAGTATTTGTAGTTTTCACCCCTTCAATTTTATTTGATTTCTTTGGCATTAAAGCTGCATGATTTCTGTAACTTACAAGCCCATAAACAGGTACTCAGAATCATATCCTAAGTTGGGGATCAGAAAATAGAGTCACCATAGTTGAGTTGTGAGTGTCACTCAGATCCCCTGCCCCCTTGAGGACTGAGACACTTTTTCTCCAGCTTCTGGCAGTGTTGGCAATTGAGAGCTCGTAGCTAGGTCCCTCCACTCAGCGACTGCTCTCAGCCGTCAGCTAAAGAGAGTTCCCTTATTCAAAGTTATACCACCTGCCCCAGGGTAGCAGTGTACATTCAATGACTGGCCTTTGGAGAAACAAAGGCCCTCACCCCAATTCAGGACAACTGTGTAAGACCTGTAGGGTCAACTGGAGCTTTAGTTGTGACTGAACCAACCACCCAGCTTCTCCAACTGCCTTGTCCGGCTTTGTTTACTCTGTTATACATGTTGAATGAACCCAAGAGCCCTCCCCAATAAAATTACTGCATTCAAATCCTCATCCTGGAGACTGGTTCTAGGGCAATGCTACCTGTAACAGCAGTTTACGCGGACCAAGCCATGTGTGCATTTTTGAGCCTGTGATTTTGTATCTTTATAGCACTGTGATAAGGTACTGGCTCTGGAGTCATAATCAAGATCTCTGGCAACCTAGCCCAGGCACGTCCTGTAAATATAGGGATAATGATACCAGCCTCTTAGAGTTGTCTCCAGGATTTGATAAAAAAGTATTCAGTGCTTGGCACACAGGAAGCACCCAGTAAATTATACCTTTTATTGTAATTACCAGTAATTACCTACAAATGACAGTTAAATAGAACATGGTTTCTGACCAATTGGTTACAATACAGAATGCACTTTAATACTATTTTTTATACTTTATTTATTTATTTTCACATTTAATATTATTCTATATTTCTGGTGTACAGCATAGTGGTTAGACATTTATAAAATTTAAGAAGTGATTCCCCTGGCTAGTCTAGTACCCACCTGGCACTATACATTGTTCCTACCATGTTATTGACTATATTCTCTATGTTTTACATTCCCATGATGGTTTTGTAACTATTAGGCTGGTGCAAAAGTAATTGCGGTTTAACTGGTTAAAAATAATTGCAAAAACCACAATTACTTTAACATCAACCTAATACCAATTTGTGCTTTTTAATCTCTTCACCTTTTTCACCCTGCCCTGCAACCCTCCTCCCATCTATCACCCTGATAAATCTAGTCCCCATCTGACACAATATGTAGTTATTATAATAGTATTGACTATATTCCTTAAACTATACACTACATCCCTATGACTACTGTGTAACACAATTTGTATTTCTTAATCCCTTCCCCTTTTCACACATCCCCCCAACACCCCTCTCATCTGGTGACCATCAGTTTGTTCTCTGTATCTATGAGTTTGTTTCTGTTTTGTTTGTTTATTTTGTTCTTTAGATTTCACATGTAAGTGAAATCACATTACATCTGTCTCTCTGTCTGACATACTCCACTCAGCACAATACTCTCCAGGTCCATTCATGCCACCACAGATGGCAAGAACCCACTCCCTTCCCTGGCCAAGCAATATTCCATTGTATATATGTATCACCTGCTCTTTATCCATTCATCCATCCACGGACATCCAGGCTGCTTCCACGTCTTGGCCATTGTAAACAATGCTGCAATGAACATATGGATACTCACGTCTCCTCAAAGCATTGTTTTGGGTTTCTTGGGATAAATACTCTGAAGTGAGATTACTGGGTCCTTCTTTGTCTCTTCTATAGCCTTTGTTTTAAAGCCTATTCTGTCTGTATTGCTAGCTCAGCTTTATTTGTTTGTTTGTTTGTTTGTTTGTTTCCATTTTCATGAAACACCTTTTCCATATCCCTTTACCTTTAGTCTGTGTGTGTCTTTCAGTCTGAAGTGAGTCTCCTGTAGGCAGCATATGTAAGGGTCTTGTTTTCTTATCCATTCAGCCACCCTATGTTTTGATTGGAGCATTTAATCCATTTGTATTGAAAGTAATTATTGATAGATACATAGTTATTCCTCTTTTTTCATATTTTTTTTTTTGTTTGTTTGGGGATTTTTTGCCTTAAAGAAGTCTCTCTAAGATTCCTTGTAATTCTGCTTTTATGGTGATGAACTCCTTCAGCTTTTTCATGTCTGAGAAGCTCTTTATTTGTCCTTTGATTCTAAATGATAGCTCTGCTGGGTAGAGTAATCATGGTTGTAGGTCCTTGCTTTTTATTACTTTGTATATTTCCCGTCATTCCCTTCTGGCCTGCAAAGTTTCTGTTGAGAAATCAGCTGACAATCTTACAGAAGTTCCCTTGTAGATAACTAACAGCTTTTCCCTTGCTGTTTTTAAGATTCTATCTTTGTCTTTAAACTTTGGTGTTTTAATTATGATGTGTCTTGGTTTGAGCCTGTTTTGGTTCATCTTGTTTGGTATTCTCTGCACTTTCTGGGCTTTCTTACCATGTTTCCACAAAAATAGGACCTAGCTGGAACATCAGCTCTAAAGCATCTTTTGGAGCAAAAATTAATATAAGACCTTATATTATATTATATTATATTATATTATATTATATTATATTATATTATATTATATTATAGACCGGGTCTTATATTAATCTTTGCTTCAAAAGACACATTAGAGCTGATAGTCCGGCTAGGTCTTATTTTAAGGGAAACACGGTATCTATTTTCTTCATCAGATTAGGGAAGTTTTCTGTCATTAATATTTTCAATAGTTTTTTTTTATACATATATTATAACAAATTTAGTCTTTTTCTTTTACATTTTTTTATTGGGGAATATTGGGGAACATTTCACCAGGGCTCATCAGCTCCAAGTCTTTGTCTTTCAATCTAGTTGTGGAGGATGCAGCTCAGCTCCAAGTCCAGTCACTGTTCTCAGTGTTAGTTGCAGGGGGCACAGCCCACCATCCCAGGCAGGAAGTGAACCGGCAACCTTGTTGTTGAGAGCTCATGCTCCAACCAACTGGACCATCCGGCCTCCCCTTAAATACGTTTTTAATTTCTTGCTCTCTCTCTTCTCCTTCTGGTACTCCTATAATACAAACATTGTCCCAGAGGCCGCTTAAACTTTCCTCATTTTATTGGATTCTTTTTTGTTTGTTTGGTTTTGCTGTTTTGATTGGGTGTTTTCTGCTACCTTATCTTCTAAATCACTGATTCAATCTTCTGCTTCATCTAATCAATGGTTGATTGCCTGTAATGTATTTTTCATTTCTGTTATTATATTCTTATTTCCAACTGGTTCTTTTTTATATTTTCTAGCTCCTTTTTTTATGCTTCCTATCTCTCTGTTGAAGTTCTCCCTGCGATCATTGAGTATCCTTATAACCAGTGTTTGGAACTCTGCGTCTGGTAGATTGCTTGTTTCCATTTTATTTAGTTCTTTTTCTGGAACTTTGTTCTATTCTTTTATTTGGGACATATTTCTTTGTCTCCCCATTTTGGCTGCCTCCCTGTTTGTTACTATATATTAGGTAGGGCTGCTATGTATTCCCGTCCTATTAGAGTGGCCTGTGTAGTAGGAGTGCTGTGAGGTGCAGTCTCCCTGGTTACTAGAGCCAGGTGCTGCAGGTGTGTCCCTTGTGTGGGTTGTGTGTGCCCTCCTGTTCCAATTGAGCCTTGGTTGCTTTTTGCACGTTATTAATGGGAGGGATTCACTTTCAGGCTGATTGGTTATGAAGACTGGCCATGACTACAGCAGAGGAGCTGTGGTGTAAGGGCTGGCCCTGCAGAGCAGGGTTTGCTTTAGGAGGGCTCTGGAGCCTGGCCATTCTGCCCTTTGGCGATGTCATCCTTGGAGGCAGCCAGGTGATGCTCCTTGTTGACTCAAAGCTGGCCATGAGCTATACCAGCCCTGAGGCTTCTTGAGAAGGGACCCACTTCAGGCAAAGTTCAGCCGCAGCCTGTTTCCTTCCTGGGGCCACCTGGCATAAGTCACAAAGCAATCTTCAGATGGCTGCTACCTGCATCAAGCTTGGAGATGCTTCAAGAGGCCACTATGAAAAACTGAGGCCGACTGTCACTAGTGCCAGGATTAGGGCTGCTGAACCAGAGGAACAGGGCACAGTGAAGCCAGATGCTGTTTGTTTGGGTTTTGTGAAATTTTGAGATATTTTATGAAAGTCTGTAGCATGAAATAATACAGGTTATATGGAAAAGCCACTAGCAGTGGCTTGGGTGTGCCCCAAAGTTGGTTAGGGTGAGGTCTCACAGAATGGCTAGGGTAGGGCAGATGAAAGGGGATAGCCAGTTAGATGGAGACTCAGATGTGGCTTCTGCCTACATCTGCATGCAGGCAGGGGAGGGATCAACAAAGGAACAATGACTTCCACCAGCTCCTCCCTCTGGGTAAAAGCTGCCCCTCCTGCCCTCATTCGGAAGCCAGACAATTCAGTTTCTTCTTGTATGTCCCTGGCACCTTTCAAGCTTCTGCCCCAGTGCTGGAGCTCAGAACGAGTAAGTCTGTTACCAAGTCCATGTGCAGGCCCTTTAAGAGGAACTCCTGTGACGACAGTTGTCTCTGGCTCATTCAGTCACAATCTCTGCTGATTTCACAGCCAGAAGTTTTAGGGACTACCATATTTTGCTATGTATAATGCACACTTTTTTGCCCATATTTGTGAGGAAAAAATAAGGATGCCCATTATACATGGGTAGTATTAATTTCATATCCATATAAATGTTTTTAATTCTTTTATTTATGCTTATGAGTTAAAAGTGTAACTCTAGAAATCAATAACAATATTCATAGGCAAAGTAATACTCTGGAATATGATAATTGGTTTTGTTGAACTTACAATGAACTTAAAACGACAAAGAGTTCTTGGCCCTCTATGATGCATAAATATCCTAAATTTGTTACTGGTACATAAAATTTCTTGTACCTTGTATCTGTTCATGGGTTTTGTAATTATTTGTTACGTTACATTTCTTGTACCGTAATGTGTTAAAAAATAAATGCTAAAATTTCTTCATAATACAAAAAACAAGTACCTAAATGTAAACTAATTAAAATCTGAATTAAAAAATTAAAACGAAAGATGTTTTTTTCCCCCTGAAAGTTTGGGCCAAAAACATGGGTGTGCATTATACACAGCAAAATATGGTACTTTCCCATGCACTGGAACCTTGGGCTGGGGAGCCTGGTATGGGACTGGGACCCTTCTCTTTTCCAGGGAGGATCTCTTCAGCTGAGATATCCCTCCCGATTTTTAATGATGACATGTGGGTCTGGGACCAGTCTGTTCTGTGTCTCCACCCCTCCTACCAGTCTTGAGTTTGATTCTTTTGTATTATATGCCAATCGTTGTAGGTCTTCAGTTCAGCTAGACTTCAGGTGAATCTCAGTGATGGTTGTTCTGTAGTTTAGTTGTAATTCATGTGATCCTGAGAGAAGGTGAGCAGAGCATTTACCTACTCTGCCATCTTGACCAGAAATCCCTAATGTCATGTTTATTACATTTATGTTAGTAGAATAAAGAAGTAAATAAAAGATTCCACACTTGCAATTTTATATAATTTTCTACATTGTTAGTCCCCTTTTGTAAAGTATGTGTAGAAATTGGGCAGAGTTCCAAAGGGAACCAAAAGTGTTAAAGAGATGAAAAGAAGCCTTATGAGTAAAAAGTTAAAGGATCTGGAGTTGTTTAAGTTTGGAAAATTGAGGCATAACTTGCCTTCTGTCTTGAAATGAGTGGAGGTCTTTTGGGAAGGAGGGTATTGACATGTTTTGTCCATGTTCACAGAGGATAGAACAAGAGAAAATGGACATAAATTAAAGGACGAAGATAGTTGGGTTTGTATCATGCAAATTCCTCTGCTCTTGGGTAATAAAACACAGGAAGGAACTTGTAGAATATACACATTAAAAACTCTTCAGTAAAAGACAACATTAAGTCCTGAATCACTGAGGTGATTCCCAGAGAATTTATGGAGAACTCTGAACTCTGTAATTCTGTGATTTCAGATTTCAGAAATGATGCTTCTGAGACACTCAAACACATGTGTTCTGTTTTGCAAATGGAAGAAAATAAGTAGTACTTACCCCCATCCATTTGCTTCATAACTAAATTTCTTTGAGTATCTTCGAAAATGTCCATATGCACATTGTATGTGGTTTTCTGATAATATAACAAATCTATTTCATTTGAATAGGTCTCTTTCTGTACATTTTAAAATCTGTTAGATATTATCATAGTTTTCAATCTTATTGTACAAGGTGTGATCAAAAACTATGATGAATGCTGCTGCCAAGTGCCAACCAACGGAAAGGCAGGGATCTTCAATATGGGAAGTGGCACATCAAACCTTAGTGTGTGACAAGTTTCAACTTGTTCAGTGTAGTCAGTTGGGTGTGAGCTATAGTTGAGAAAAGGTGTGTTTTAAAGTGTGCCATAAATCATGGATCATGAAATTTTGTTTCAAACTGCAAAAAAGTGCTAAAGAAGCACACAAAATATTAAAATTCATTTATGGTGATGTTGCAGTGACCATGATCTGGCACCATGCAACTTCTGGCTCTTCCCCAATGTCAAAATGACCATAAAAGATAAACGTTTTGAATAGATTCAGGACATTGAGGCAGCCATGACAGTGCAACTAAAGATACTCACAAAAGAGGACTTCCATAACTGCTTCTGAAAGTGGCGAGAATGATGGGATAAGTGTGTTCAAAGCAAGAGGGAGTATTTTGAGGGGGATTAATGGCAATGTGTAATAATTTTTTTTTAATTTAAACATTCACCATAGTTGTTTTTGTTTATTTGTTTGTTTGTTTTGTGTTTTTTTAATCACACCTCGTATATCATCTCCTTATATTCTACATAAAAATAAATTAAAGTCTACCATCCTGGGCCATTTATTTGTACCCAATGTAAACTCTTTTGAGACTCAGATCTTGGGATGACATTGTTAAAATACTCATGAGTATTAACTCACTATAAAGGGCTTTAGAACAACAGCAAGAAGTTTGAAGCTTTGGAGAACATCTTTTTCAATCAATTAGTTGCTTAGAGATAAGATTAAAGAATGGATGTGGGACTAGGTTTTTAAACTAAATGCTCTTGTAAGACCTCAGTGTCAGAAGATAAGAGGAAGCCAGTAAGAAGTTTTTAAGTTACTAATAAGTATATTGGATTTTTCATTTTCTCCCTGGCATGTCTTGCCGAATAGTAACAGGCTGAGACAGAATGATGTATGTGAAAGAGCACTGCACTCACAGCCAAAATGCCTGGCTCTGGTCCTATCACAGCTATCAAATAATCTGTTCTTCTCTCCCAAAACTATGTCTATATAAGACTCCTTTGAATTTCTAGTTCCAGCATCCTAACTTAGATGCTCATCATGCTATAGTATGTTCTTTAAAAAGAAGCCCAGCAGACCTGAAGGTTCAACTTCTAAGGGTACAGCCTGGGGACCCCATCACACTTTGACCTAAAGCAGCTCAGCTTTAATTAAAAAAAAAATGTTTTTAGCATACATATGTAGATAGGCAGAGGTTTTGTTTAAGATTTCACCTGATTAAATGGATCCACTGTAGAAAAATGAGTTTTAAAGGTATCCTTAGTGATTCCCACAGTTTTTGTATTCTCCCTGATACATCCCATTAAAATACCCAATTTCATTCCTTCTGTGACTGCCAAGCTAAAATTCTTCAAATGACTCTTTATCACATGAGGAAAAACATACACAATCCTTAATCTGGTATTCTGTCCTTACCACATGAGTCGAGGTGGCCTCAGTGTTCTAACATATTAGGTGACCTTGATCTGGTTATTGACTGCAGTGCTTGACGTTGTGTGTGCTATCACAAAAGACACACTCAATTGAGTTTCCTCTCTGATTTTGCTTAGCGTTATCTTTGTCCTTCTTCTAGGCTACCTAAGCCATTGTCTTCCTTTTGAACCGCAGAACACACTATCCTCCTCCACGAAGCCTTCCTTGATTATTCTAGTCCATATTGATGTATCTCTGAATTCTCTTGAGTGTTGGGCATGTATAGTAGTCTCTGTTACATTTTACCCAGTCAACAATGGTGTTATGTAGACTGTATGTGCCCAGGGTGTTATTAGCCCCTCTGGGGGCATCAAGGAGTACTACAGCAGTACAGTGACCACCACCCACCTAGGAAAATACAGGTGCTCGAATCGTCCCAGAATGTAAATTTTCAAAGTAATATATGCACTGAGACAGAAGGTAAGTCTATTTTGGCAATAAATTTAAGCAACACGGATGGAAATAAAAATGATCTGGTCCTCATGTTACTTTAAGTTGCAACACATTGAAGTTCGATGTACTTGCTTAAGATCAGATATGTGATACAGGTTTTAAGCCTAATTCTTCCTCTCTTATGTTTATTCTTTCTGATCTTTTAAAAATAGATGCTATTCTTCTTTGCACATAACAAAGCACTTTTCATATGTTTGTTGTTTAGTTTTAGCTTCACAATGACCCATGAGGTAAGTAGGGCAAACTAGTAGCTGTCAAACAGAAAACTGAGCTTGGGGACATGTCCCAAATCCTAATGTGTTAAACTAACAGCAGGCTCTACAATTCAAATCTTCTGGCTTCTATTTTAGTGTTCTACACACATTACTGAAAGTATGGTTTACAGTCCAGCAGCATGGCATCAGCAGCGTGATTGTTAAACATGCAGAAGCTCAGGCCTCACCCCAGACCTGCTTAATCAGAATCTGCGGTTTTGACAAGATGCCCAGGGATTCATATGCACTTTAAAGTTAGAGAAGTACTGTAATTTAAGGACAGTTTAAGCCTTTGAGGTACAGACATGAAGAGGTTTTCTTTTTATTCTTATCACTGCCATCACATCTCCTCTGTTAAATCTCCCTTCCCTTTGAAGAGGTGTAGCAGAGCTGATAGATTTTTTTGTTACTTTTAGGTTTTTAAAAATTTATAAACTCTAGTCCACTTTTAAAACTTCAAACTCACATTGAAGTAAAAGCTTTCCTTTCCTGTAGCTTGTGCCTTTCAACGATTTTTTTTTCCTACTCATCAACCTGCTCTTTTTTTTTTTTATTCAAGTTTATTGGGGTGACAATTGTTAGTAAAATTACATAGGTTTCATGTGTATGATTCTGTAATACATCATCTATATATCACATTGTGTGCTCACCACCCAGAGTCAGTTCTTCCATCACCACATATTTGATTCCCTTTATCCGTATCTACCATCCCCACCCCTTACCCTCTGGTAACCACTAAACTATTGTCTGTGTCTATGAGTTTTTGTTTCTTCATTTGTTTGTCTTATTCTTTTGTTGTCATCAACCTGCTCTTAAACCATGTGTACCACTTCCAAGCTCTGACTCTCTGACTCTTAGTGTTATATCATGATAATGCTCATTTGTCAGAACAGGAAATTCACTTGTTCCAATTAGTTTTCAGTGAAACTCAGAATTAAAAATCAAGCACATCTACCCAATGTAAAACAACTAAGAAATTTCAGTCTTTACTTATTGCATTTCACCAAATTATTGGCCCAACAATGACACATGGTTGTCTTTGGCAAAAACCGAAGTTGATGAAGTATGAGACTCTGCTTCATTAGGAAGAAATGTTTTCCAACCTGTTGTTCTTTTTTTTTTTTTTTTAGTTTCAGGTGTAAAAAGCAATGTAATAGTTAGACATTTACCTTCTTCACAAAGTTACAACCCCAATCTACTAAGCCTCTAACATCATATATAGCTGTTACAATACCCTTGACTATTCCTTGTGCTGTACTCCACATCCCATGGGAAGAAGAAATACACACACACACACATACACACACACACACACACACTGACACACACACGCACACGACGTTGGACAATTAAGTTCATAAACTCATCCTAGAAAAAGTGCTTCATACCTCATTGCTGAATATCACTATGGTCACCTTCAAAGTACTCCCCTTGGGAAGCTATGCACCAATGCCAGTGCCCAGTCCACCCTTCAAAGCAGTTTTGGAACTTTTTCTGGAGTGGCCTGAATGTCATCAAAATGTCTTCCTTTCAATATATCCTTTATCTTCAGGTAAAGAAATAAGTCATTGGGGGCCAGATCAAGTGAGTAGGGAGGGTGTTCCAATACAGTTATTTGTTGACTGGCTAAAAACTCCCTCACAGACAGGGCTGTATCAGCTGGTACATTGTCGTGATGCAAGAGCCATGAATTGCTGGCGAAAAGTTCAGGTCGTCTAACTTTTTCATGCAGCCTTTTCAGCACTTCCAAATAGTAAACTTGGTTCACTGTCCAGTTTGTACAAATTCATAATAAATAATCCCTCTGATATCAAGAAAGTTTAGCAACGTCTTTGCAATAAGTTCGCGAACTTAATTGTCTGACCGTGTGTGTGTGTGTGTGTGTGTGTGTGTGTGTGTGTGTGTGAATAAATAATCGTAGTTGACATTCAATATTATTCTACTTCAGCCTCAGGTGTGCAGCACAGTGGTCAGGCATCTACACAGTCTATGAAGTGATCTCCCTAATAAGTACTACCTGTTGTTCTTCATTTTTATTTAAATTTCTCAATATTGTTTGGCTAAGAAGCCAAGAGTTAGCTCTCTTCACCATGAGCCAAATGACTGGTGTTGAATGTTTAAGAGGAGCTCTGTTAAAGTGCTCACTAGCATTCTTCAGGACTGTACCACCCAGACCCAGCTGCGCATTATTAGGTCAGACTCTAACTCCTTATCTTCACCCCTGAAATGAAGTTTCATTTTGCTCTCCTGCCGCCCCCTCCATGTCTTTTCTATGTTCACTGTAATGTGACAAAAAAGGGCAGCTTTTGTCTTTATTTCTGGTTAGCAGACTTCATACATATTCATTAGCAGCTTCCCTTTCCAGCTACTATTTTGTAGTTTGTTATTTTTAAATGAAATCTAAAGTGAAAAATAACTCCCAGTTCTCACTTAAATACATTTGAGTTGTTAATCTTGATTTTGGAGGTTCTGAGCCAGACAGGGGTGACTTTAGAAGACTTTCCCTCGCCTACCACCTTCAGAGAAGGCCCAGGCCGTGTGTGTGTGTGTGTGTGTGTGTGTGTGTGTGTGTGTGTGTGAGGTGTGGCTGTGGCTCAGTGGGTAAGTAATGGCACAAGTGAGTAAGTGCAGGGATTATTTCCAGGGCGTCTGCAGGGTATCGTGCTAGGTGGTGTATCCACTGTTCCACCATATCTTCCCAAGGGCACTGTGAGGCAGCTGTTACTATATCCATTTTACAAGCTGGGAACCAAAGTTTAGGAAAAGTGAGGGATTTGCTCCAATCCACAAAGCTGGTAAGTGAAGGAGCCGTGGTGTCAGATGCCATTGAAAAGTCAGTGCTCCGCAGTGGTCTCTGGTTGTTTTCTAGAAGTTGATCATAGGCAATTTCGGAGTAATTACCTTTAGAGAGTCAATATGCTTTTCATTTTGGTAGATTAACTTGTTAAGAAAAAAGTGTTCATAGGCCTGAGCTACTTGGAGTGGAGGCTGTTGTTCCTGTGCTCCCTTAAACCTGCGGCTGGGTGCTGGCACTAAGACACCCAGGGATTCACCTAGTATTTCTATAAATGCCCTTTTACAGTAGTTAATGTTTTCTTTATTGGACAATACTACCAAACTCTGCCCTTATCTGTTTTTTCCCACCTTTAAGAAAGCTCTGCTTTGTGTTCTTTCCTCTCTTCTGGAAAACAAAACCAATGCACCTCTAAAGTGGCCCTGTGGCTCAGCACCACACAGACAGCCATTGCCACGCACCTACCCCCCTATCTCCCCCCACTCTCCGGTTCTGCAGCCTCCCCATGCGCCCCTGAATGTCACTGGGAAACTGGCACTCCTGTTAAAGGACTGCTTTTCTAAATTTGCCAGTCAAGCAGCTAATCTCTTTGTATGGTGAGTCTGTTTCTTGACTGTTGCATGGAATTCTGTGTGTCTCTCCTTATTCAGCTTGGTGGCTGTGGATGGAGAACCTTCCCAGGTATCTTTCCGCCTTTGGGGCTTGCCCCCAAGTCACATAGGCCATGTTAAGACCAGCCCGAAGCAACTCTTTACCAGCCTCTTAAAATTTTTTTCCAAAATTTAAAATACGATTTGCCTTTGGAAACAAAACGAAGGCCCTTTGTTGGAACCCAGTAACACTCATAGTTGTCTATTATCTGCCAGGCAAGATGTAATTAGACTTCCCTATGCAATTTACCACGTGATTTAGGATATGTAATTTTTTAAAAAAGAAAAGGGCAGGGATATTTTTAAATAATGTTGATTTTTCTCCCCTCTGAGTTTAAAAGTAATACATATTCATTACAGATAATTTAGAAAATGAAGAAAAATGTGAAGAGAATAAAATAACACATATAAAACGATTATTAATTTTTGATACGTATTTCTTGTTATATTCACACACATGTATAGATACACACATAATGTTTGTTGCAAAACATTTTTAATGGCATTTGTCCTTGGGGTTTTAATGCCAAGCATTTTTTTCCTTTTTAATTCTTTTCATTTTTAGAATGGAATACTACATATACATGTACAAAAGAGAAGGAGACTAACTCAGTGTTCAGGAGGACCTACTGGCATCTGCATTGCCTAGATGCTGGTCTTGGCTCTGTCATTGGCTAGGCTGGAACCTTGTGACAGTTGCTTTATCTTTCTGTGCCTCAATTTTCCCCATATATAAAATAGGAATAACATAGCACTTATATCATTCATAGGGTTACTGTTAAAATCAAATAGTAAACTGTTAGCTATTATTATTTTTATAAATGAGTATGACATATATGTAAGGTGAAAAGAATAAAAACAAACACAACCAATATAGGAAATCTAACATTATTATTTTGTTTGTGCTTTATTCATTGATCACACTCCTTTCCATTCCAGAGGCAAAGATTACCCTAAATCATTGTTTAGCTTTACACATGTTTGGAACCTCATATAATTAATGGCATACCATTATGTTTGTGAGATTTCCTCAAGGTGATGTTTTCAGTGCTGATAGTATATATCACAGTTTTTTTTTGTTGTTGTTGTTGTTTATCCCTTCAGGTTGTTTTTACATTTTGTATGATTACAAGCAATGCTGCTATGAACATTCTGGTACATGTCTCTTGGTGCACATGTGCAAAGTTTGTTGCTGTTGTTCTTTTGCTTTTTGTCTTTTTTTAAGGATTCTAATTTCTGAGTGGAGGTATATATGTGCCTTTGATTTCACTAGATAATGGATAATTATTTTCCAAAATGGTTATGCTGATGTATATATACCTAAACCAGTATGTGTAAGAGAGAAAAGTCAGTAGGCAATTTAACTTTTGCATAGATGATTTGCCTTTTCGATTGCTTATAAGAGATTATCCAGTCATTAGAGCTCTGTAGTTTTATTATAATATGCTGGGTGGAATTTCTTACTATTCACACATCTTGGTATATATCATGGTTCCTATGTCAATGAATTCATGTCTTCTATCAGATCTGGAACAACTGCAGCCTTTACTTCTTTAAACATTGCCTGGCCTCCATTCTTCCCCTTTGAAACTCTTAGCTAGGCTTAGTTATATCTTCTCATTTTATTTCCTATCACCTGACCTCTCTTGCATGCTTTCCTTCTGCTTGTGCTATTCTATGGATCATTTATTTAGCTATATTTCCTTGTTAATAATACTGTCTTTAGCTGTATCTAATATGATCTTTGTTATATAGTGTGTGTGTTTTTAAGTTAAATGGTTTAATTTTTCATTGACAGAAGTTTCATTTGTTATTTTGTAAATCTGCATGGTCACTTTTATAACATTTTATCCTTCGTGATTAAAAAAATTAGATGTGGTAAAATACACATAATGAAAATGTACCACCTTAACCATTTTTAAGCGTACAGTTCAGTTAAGTACATTCACATTGTTGTATTGTTGTACAGCCCATCTCCAGAACTCTTTTCATCTTGTAAAACTGAAATGCTATATCCTTTAAACAACTCCATTTACCGCCTCTTGCAAGCACGACTTAGCTTTCTGTGTATTAAGCTGACTACCCTCGGTACCTCAGATAAGTGGAATCATGCAGTATCTGTTTTTGTGACCGGCTGATTGTTAGCATCATTCCTCAAGGTTCATCCATGTTGTAGTGTGTGTCAGGGTTTCTTTGCGTTTTAAGGCTGAGTAATATTCCATTGTATGTTCCTTTGTAATTTTTATTACCATATTTATTTTTTAAGCTATTTCAGATATAATAATTTTCACCAGTATCTGATTATTGTAACATTTGAAGTTCTTGGGCATCTAGATCTGTTTTTCTACTGCTTTTCCTTCGTGGCAGCTGGTTCCCTTCAGTGTTGAATAGTATTACCGTGTTTCCCCAAAAATAAGACCTAGCCAGACCATCAGCTCTAAGGCGTCTTTTGAAGCAAAAATTAATATAAGACCCGGTATTATATTAATTATAATATATTATATTATGTTATATTATATTATATTATACCCAGTCTTATATTAAAATAAGACCAGATCTTATTAATTTATTAATATTACCGGGTAATATTAATTTTTGCTCTAAAAGATACATTAGAGCTGATTGTCCAGCTAGGTCTTATTTTCAGGGAAACACGCTGTTTATGAGATTATAATAGAATAGACTTGTATCTAGAAATCCTGAGGTCTATCTCAAGGAGGATTTTAATTTGCTCTGTCTGGGTGCTACCCATCTGGATCCACATTAGTTTCCAGGCTTAATGTTGGAATTTTGGGTCCAGCCCCCACCACACAAATGGCCCCAGGCTTTTGTCAGCATTCACTCCCAAGGAAGTCTGCCTTTCCTGTTCGTTAATCAGCACCATTCTGGTCTCAGCTGGGGTTTTTTTCTGCTTTTTCTCCCTTCTCTTCCATTTTTCCTGTAATACTTCTTCCTTCTGTTTTCTATTCCTTTTTTCTTCTCTCCCGTTTTCTTTTTCATTGTTTTCTTCTCTTTATCCATCACTGTGACTAGTCTTGCTACTGTTGTGATTTTTCTCTTTGCGTTTGGAATTCTGAAATTTCATTGTATTCTATGTTTGGGCACTTATACTTGTGTTTTCTTATGTGTGTGTTTTTTGGGGGGTGGACGGTGGGATTAAATCCTGCTTGATATTTATTCTGCTTCCTGAGTCTGGGAGTTTGTGTGTTACATCAGTTCTGGAAAACTGTTAGGCATTATTTCTATACATATTGTTTCTCCTTTATCTTCACTATTGTCTCTTTCTATTATATATGTTATTCCTTCATTTTTATCCTTCACGCCTGCTAATCTTTTAAAAAATATTTTCCCTTATTTATTTATTTTTTGTCTCTGTTGCAGTCTGGTTATTTTCCCAGATTGGGGTTCCAATTCTCTATTTCCCTATTTGTACCTGTGTCTTATTAAGTAGTTGACCCAACCAATACATTTTTTTACTTATATCATTATATTTTTTATTTCAGGAAGTTCTATTTGGTTCTTTTTCCAGTCAGCTTCATTTTTTCATATTTTTTGCTTGTCTATTCAATCCCCTCTTTAATCTTTTTATTTTAAACACTGACTTTTTTTTTAACAGTCTTTTCTTTTCTTTTTTGTTTTTAAACTTTTATTTATTTTAAGTGTGTTTTTCCAGGACCTGTCAGCTCCAAGTCTCAAGTAGTTGTTTCAGTGTAGTCATGGAGGGCGCAGCTCACAGTGGCCCATGTGGGGATCGAATCAGCAACCTTGTTGTTAAGAGCACCGCACTCTAACCAACTGAGCTAACCAGCCACCCCCTTTAATCATTTTGATAGCAGACAATTTATATTTTGATTCCAATAATTCCAACATATGAAGTTTTAACAGGTTATGCAGTATATTCTTTTGCTGTTTTGCTTTTCCATATAATCTAATTTTTTAAATTGTGAAATCATATTTGTTGAGACTTTATCCGTGGAATTCTGTAAGGTTTGAGGGTGCATTCCCCCATAGAAGAGGCCTGTTTAAATTAATTTTATGGTTTTAGACTATAAAATCAGGAACTAAAATCCAAAAGGTGATGTGTGGTGGCTTCTGAATACATATTGTCAGGAGACTGTTTTATCCTTCACTCAATATCAAAGTCAAGAAAGACATTTTCTCTGCGATCTCCCTTTGTAGGGTGAACGTTTTTTTCTGCGTCACCAAGGATATACCCTTGGGGATCCAAGCTTCATGCGTTGCCTCTGTTCTGACTTCTCTCCTGATACAGGCAGACCTTTAACTCTTGACACTTTCCCCCTCCCCATCCCTTCCCAGAAATGAGCAATGGAAAAATACCCTTAAAGTAACTACTGATTTCAATTATGTATGGCTTAACCTTTTTTTGATTAGTGTTTTTGCTTTACTGTTATTTTCTGGTATTTCCTTCTTAATTATGTATAGTTCAGCTACTCTTTTACAAGCATATCTTTTATACTTTATCCAGAATATTTTGGTGTTTACTTGGGTTTCAGAATGTGTAGCCTGTTATATTGCTGGGAATAGAAGTTCTGAGCATTTAAAATGCTACCACTTCTCAAGAATATTGGAAACAGTATTGTTCTGATGTTGGTAAATACTGAGAGAGGGTGGCACTCTTGCTCTGGGGGGACTGAGGGCAGCAGTGTTGTCATCCATTCAAAAGCCTTTCCGACTTACTGAGCCTCTAGGAGTAGTGGTTTTGCCCTAGTTTCTGAAATATTATCTTCACATTCTTTATTTTTATCTTTCCCATTCTTAACTGATACTATCTACTTTCAATTTAGTAATTTCCCAAAGGAAAATTCTCATTGAGGGTATTTATAGCCAGGTTTGTTGACACTAGTCTCTGCAATCTTTTAATTATTCTTTTCTAGGTCTCTCTGTTCAGAAGACTGTAAACCAGGTTCCCAAGTGTGAAAGTGCTACAGTTGCACTGGATTTGTTTTGTTTGCTAAGTAGTTTTTTGTTTTGTCCTGGCTAGGAACTTCCTGATCCTCGTGTTTTCTGTTTTGAGAATATGATATGCAGATGTGTTTATAGTCTGTAAATATATATATATATATATATATATATATATATATATATATATATATATATTTAATGTATTTAAGTATATTATATATATGTTTATATATATAAAATAACTTTCCATTAATGTTCTGTTAACTGCTTTCAGTCCTAGTAGGATAGTCCATAAACTATCACTTGTGAGAGTCCCTAGTCACATTATTTGAGAAAGAATTGCTCAACAATAGCTTTTATGTAACCATTGATTTTTTTCTAGGATTTTAGACAAATTATAGAAAGAAATTGGGAAGATCCTTTGACCAGCTTCCCAATAGGGACTTTGCCTAACATTCATCTTTAATTGAACCTTACTAAGAGAAAGGTGAAGGAGAAAATAGGAAAGGAGAATGAGGGAGGAGTTTCCCAGAGTTGCTTACATATACTCATTGGTAGATGCAGGCTGCCAAAACATTTTGTAGTGACAAGACAACAGATGCCCATCTCTCCAGCACTGGCACCTTACTTTCTCGGGAGGGCAGCAAGTCACTCGTCCTACATATAACAGCACCCAAGCTTGACTGACTTAAAGAAAAGGCAATTTATTGGAAGGCCTCTAGGAGAGCACAGAATTTGTAGGATAACTCAATGATCAGACTTGAATATGGGCAGGAACCAGGTCACCTCCAAAGAGCCGGAAGCAGGAACAATAGGTACTATCTTACAGGGTGACAGTGATCAAATAAATGGATGAACTTCAGTCATTTCAGTCTCTTAGATTCTCTGCTCAGGATTTGAATCCCTGGCAGATTGATCAAATTGGGGTTACATAGCTGCCCAAGGCTGGTGGAGAAAAGCAAATAGATTCAGAGCCCTTCCAGATTATATCGGAAGTTGGAAGAAACTTTTGGTGTACTTAGAAATAAGGCATGGGGCACGAGGCAACTGAACACCAACAGATGTCTATCTCAGGTTAGCTGTGGATCACTGCAATGTGTGATGCAATGGCAGTTTAAGACTGAGATCAGACTAGCCATCTATAATACCTCTGGTTAATACAGTCAGTGCTACATGTTCCCGGGTTTATTATAGTAGTTTCTCAGATGCTTTCAGATATTTCGGATATTATTTCTTCTGCTCTATAGCCATTTCAGTTCACATTATTTTTTCTACAAGAGACTGGACAGATGACATTTGTTAAACTTCACATTTGTGCATACCAAATGAAATAGAAAATTTGTTTCAAGGATAGTGGAATGAAGACTCTATTAAGTGTAATAGCTATAGAGTTAACTATTTTTGATATTCTTGTTTTGATGTATAGCAGATCAACATGGTACTCAAGATATGCTATAGTTTGATTAGCAAGTTTGAAATGTCTCCAGAGAGACGGCTGTCCCTTCATTTTATCGCTTTTGCCTTTTTTTTTTTTTCTGTAGGAATTGCTTACCTTAAAATAGAGAAAACTAGTGACTTAATGAGTGTCTTCAAGACTATGATACTTTTATTTCCAGGCTTTTTCTGAGTAGTTTAAACCCTTGGAGGTCATATAACAAGGAAATGGTCTAACATTAGCTGTCCACTTAAGTGTGTCACATGGAAGAACATCTTTATTTTTAAAAGACATTTTGACAGAGTGTCCGTTGAAGGACTTTAAAGATTGGTATTGATTACTCTGGGGGGGGGAGAATGGTACTTTAGATACAAAGTCATTCATTCATTCAACACTCAGATATTGAGTGCCTTCTATGTGCCATGTACTATGTCACTTCCCCCCAGGAGCTCATCGTCCACCAGGAGGAGATAGGCACATAAATAGCTACACGTACCACTAGCTAGGGGCTCCAGAGTCCTTGTTTTAGCAAAACTGAAAATGAGCTTAACCTACAAAGACAGGCAGTCTGGGCTATGTGGCCAGGTTCCCTGCCTTCTAGCTTTCAGACAGTTTGTATTATAGCTGAAACATTTAATTCCTGACATCTACAGAGTCCATGCACTGACTCTCAATAAATATTTGATATCTAAAGCTGCAGAATTGTCATTCTTGGTAATTACTAAGGAACAAAACAAAAAGAAGCTATCTCCTGCCTCAGAGTACTGCTGAGCAGAAAACTCGTTATTTGTGCCCTGTTTGGACTCACACATACTTTTGACCTCTCCCTACTCATTGACCACAAGTTTACACACACCTACACTACGTTCTGAGCTTTGCTTTTATTATGGTACCTACTTCATCTCATGGCATCTTTTTGCTTATAGCCTTGCCTTGTATTTGGACAATGGAGTCTTTCTGTTTCATCTGTGTAACCCCAGTGTTTGGCAGACATCCTACACATAGCTCAGTAGAGGTTTGTTGAACTGAAATCTCATTTGATAGTTTGGATATATTATTTTTCTATATATGCTTAATGTCTACTCCAATTTGAGAAATGAGCCTCCTTAAGAGAGCCCTCCATCATTAATTCAGAGGTCCTGCTCCCTTTGGGAACAGAGTATTGATCGTAATATTCAGGAAGTGTCTTCGTGTTGCTCTATGTATTATTACGTTAAATGCTGAGGTTCTTTGTTTGGGATATTATGAGCCAATAGTTTGGTAATTGGAGTGATACAGTTCCTCCTCATCAAGGTCTGTCGATAACCTTTAGTGATTGTGACAGAAGTCTGGTTCAGACAAGATTCTCCTGCAACTCCTAAATGTTCCACATTGGCTTGTTCTACTGGGATGCTTACTACTTCAGAGTCCTAACTGCTAGTCATTGAGTAACTCATGAGGTATGGGTTACCTTTTACCAATACACTTTTCAAGAATAGCGTTTAAGTGCTAAGTAACAGATTATCTCAGTGGGAGGCTTTCCTTTACCCTAATATGCATGACAAAATACTAGCTCCCTGCTTTTGAAAAAAGCTGTATATGAAGCAATTCTGTATCTCTCTGGTCTAGATGTATTGTTTCTTAATCCTATTTTTTATATTAAATTTATTGGGGTTAGTAAAATTATATAGGTTTCAAGTGTACAATTCTATAATATATCATCTATATATCACATTGTGTGCTCACCACCCAGAGTCAGTTCTCCTTCCATCACCATATACTGTGTTTCCCCAAAAATAAGACCTAGCCAGACAATCAGCTCTAATGCACCTTTTGAGCAAAAATTAATATAAGACCCAGCCTTATTTTACTATAATATAAGACCCGGTCTTATATAATATAACATAATATAATAATATAATATAATATAATATAATATAATATAATATAATATAATATAATATAATATAATATAATACCGGGGCTTATGTTAATTTTTGCTCCAAAAGATGCATTACAGCTGATTGATTGTCTGACTAGGTCTTATTTTCAGGGAAAAAGGGTATTTGACCCCATTTTCCCTCTCCTACTTCCCCCTCCCCCCTTACCCTCTGATAACCACTAAACTGTTGTCTATGTCTATGAGTTTTTGCTTGTTTGTTTGTCTTGTTTATTTGTTGCTTTCAGTTTTATATCCAACATATGAGTGAAATCATATGGTTCCTGACTTTTTCTGAGTTATTTCACTTGGGATGATAATCTCAAGATCCATCCATGTTGTGGCAAATGGCAGTGTTTCATCTTTTCTTATGACCGAGTAATATTCAATTGTATATATAAAGTGTAATAAAAGAATATAGTGAATGTTTACATTTAAAAAATTTATAACATAAAAAACACATTGCCATTAATTCCCCTCAAAATATTCCCCCTCGCTTCAAACACACTTATCATATCATTCTTGCCACTTTCTGAAACAGTTCTGGAAGTCCTCTTTCATGAGTGTCTTTAGTTGTGCTCTCGTGGCTGCCTCGATGTCCTGAATCCATTCAAAATGTTTTCCCTTCATGGTCATTTTGACTTTGGGGAAGAGCCAGAAGTTGTGCGGTGCCAGATCCGGTGAATAAGGTAGAGGAGGACACACTGTAATGTTTTTATTTGACAGAAATTGCCATAACAGAAACAATGCGTGACACGGAGCCTTTCTGTTGTGATCACAAAATATGGTGAATACCGCTGCCGAGTGCCATCCAAGAGAAAGGCAGGGATCTTCAATACCGGAAGCGGCAGGTCAAACTTTAGTAACAGTGAGTGACATGTTTCAGCTTGTTCAGTGCAGCCAGTCAGGTGTAAGCTAAGTTGAGGGAAGGTGTGTTTTAAAGTGTGCTGTAAGTCATCTTCCATCATGAGAACACTCCGTGTCACACATCTCTTCTGATATACAGAAATTTCTGTCAAATAAAAGCATTACGGTGTGTGCTCATCTATCTTATTTACCGGATCTGTCTCCATGTGATTTCTGGCTCTTCCCCAAAGTCAAAATGATTCAGGACATCAAGGGAGCTACAACAGCACAACTAAAGACACTCATGAAAGAGGACTTCCAGAACTGCTTCAGAAAGTGGCAAGAACAATGGAATAAGTGTGTTTTAAGCGAGGGGGTGTATTTTGAGGGGGATTAATGGCAGTGTGTCTTTTACTGTAATAGTTTTTTTTTTTTAATTTAAACATTCAATGTATTGTTTGATCACATCTTGAATGTGCCACATCTTCTTTATTCAATCATCCATCGTAGGACATTTCGGTTGTTTCCATGTCTTGGCCATCATAAATAATGCTGCAATGAACATTGGAGGTACATATATCTTTATGGATAAATGTTTTCAGATTTTTTGGGTAGATATCCAGAAGAGTGATTGCTGGGTTGTATGGTAATTCTATTCTTAATTTTTTTAGGAAACTCTGTTTTCCATAGCGGCTATATCAGTTTACATTCCCTCCAGTGTATGAAGAGTTCCTTTCCTCTCCATCCTCTCCAACACGTTTTATTACTTGTCTTGTTGAAAATAACCATTCTGACAGGTGGGAGGTGGTATCTCATTATGGTTTTGATTTGCATTTCCCTAATAGCTAGTGAAGTTGATAATTTTTTCATACATCTGTTGGCCATTTGTATGTCTTCTTAGGAGAAGTGTCTGTTCAGGTCCTCTGTCCCTGTTTTAATTGGATTGTTTGCTTTTTTCTTGTTGAGTTTTATGAGTTCGTTACATATTTTGAATATTTCCCCCTTACCAAAGGCATTGTTTGCAAATATAGTCTGTCATTCCGTTGGTTGTTTCTCTGTTTTGTTGATGGTTTCTTTTGCTATGCAAAAGCTCTTTAGTTTTTTATATAGTCCCATTCATTTATTTTTGCTTTTACTTCTTTTGCCTTTGAGGTCAAATTCATAAAATCCTCTCTAAAACCAAGGCCCATAAGTTTAGTACCTGTGCTTTCTTTTATGCAATGTATTGCTTTTGGTCTTTGATGCATTTTGAGTTAATTTTGGTATGGTGACAGACAGTAGTTTAGTTTCATTCTTTTGCCTTTGGCTTTCCAATTTTCCCATCACCATTTATTGAAGAGGCTGTCTTTTCTCCATTGTATATTTTTGGCTCCTTTGTCAAAAATTATCTGCCACTGTATATATGGGTTTATTTCTAGGTTCTCAATTCTGTTTCATTGGTCTTTGTGTCTGTTTTTCTGCCAGTACCATGCTACTTTGATTGTTGTTGCCTTGTAGTACAAGCTAAAGTCAGGGAGTGTGATACCTCTGGCCTTGTTCTTTTTTCTCAGGATTGCTTTGGCTATTCAGGGTCTTTTGTGATTCTATACAAATCTGATGATTTTTGGTTTATTTCTTTAAAAAATGCCATTGGAATTTTGATGGGTATCGCATTAAATCTGTATATTGCCTTGGGTAATATGGCCATTTTAACTATGTTGATTCTTCCAATCCACGAACACGGAGTGTCCTTCTATTTCTTTGCGTCTTCAGTTTCTTTTAAGAATGTCATGTAGTTTTCAGTGTATAGGTCCTTCATTAAGTTTATTCTTTGGTATTTTGTTCTTTTTATTGCAATTACAAAAAGAATTGTGTTTTTCTTATTTCTTTTTCTGAAATTTTATTTTTTATATATAGGAATGCAATGGATTTTTGTACAATGATTTTGTATCCTGCAACTTTGTTTATTGTTTGTAATAGTTTTTTGATGGAGTCTTTAGGGTTTTCTATATAAAGAATCATGTTGTCTGCAGAAAGTGACAATTCAACTTTTTCATTCCCAACATGGATGCCTTTTATTTCTTTCTCTTGCCTGATTGCTCTGGCTAGGACTTCGAATACTGTGTCAAATAGCAGTGGCAGTAAGGGGGCATGCTTGTCTTATTCCTGATCCTAGAGGAAAAGCTTTTGTTTTTTTCACCATTGAATATAATATTAGCTGAGGGTTTGTCATTTATGGCTTTTATTATGTTGAAGTACTTTTTTCCTATATTCATTTTATTAAGTGTTTTAATCATAAATGGATGTTGTGTCTTGTCAAATGCTTTTTCTGCATCTGTTGACCTATTTGGTGGTTGTGTTCCTCTCTGTCAGTATCACTGTTCTTTTGCACTCTTTATTGATGGAAAAGACATTTTAAAGCATGTTGGCAAATGCCATTACTATCTTAAACTCCAAGCTTCAATGTATTCCCCATTTAGAATAAATGCGGTTTCCATGACACTTTTCATGTAACATCATTAAGCATGCCCCACCCACACAGTACCTTAGTAAGTTATCATTCAGTCACCTCGGATCCAAGTGCATACCGACTTACATCCAAGTAGTAACCATTAGCTTTATAGTTCCCGAGTCTTGCAGTCCCGTGACTAACTGGGGCAGCCTGTGATTCCTGTGCGTAAGGCATTTGCATTCTCAGTGGTTCCTTTCCCATCTAGAGCAGGATTGCTAGTATAGCACCAGCATGCTGACAGCCATAAATTATTCTCATTTGTCACTTTTACCTGGTCCCCAGGTTTTATCATCAACGTGTTACAGGAGGGGCAGCTAGACCTCATGGTAGATTTGGTCCATAATTGAAAGTAAGAGGTGACAGCATCTCCTATGTCCTCTGAGCAGGTCTGTAGCCCAGGACAGAGGTTCTGTTCATACCAGCGTCCTTGGGCTGCTTTTTGAAGAGGCTTTTTCACATTTTACCAGGAAGTTCATCAACAAGTTCCTTTAAAGAATGAGACTGTGATTTTAAAGGCTTTTGTTTATATGGTTGTTTCCTTGACCCTAAAAGATTTTGCTTATTTTTGAATTTAGGGTTAGCTACGTTTTCCCCCACATTTCCAAACTACATGGCTTCTGTCACTGCACTTTCTCCATGGCATCTATGTAAATTATATTAATGGAGCTCTAACTCTGGCTGGATAAGCTTCTAGAACAAGCGAGTGGTGTCTCACTCATCTTTTTACTCCCAGTGGCCCTTGTAGTGCCTTTCATCTAGGGGTGTTCAATAAGTGTTAGTCATAATTTACGGAAATGTGTTTACTTACCCCAAACTTTCGAGAATGCTTTTGTAGCATCAAGTTTCCTGCAGCGGAACCATGTCATTTCTCCCAGGGAAGCCCTGCAGACACCTGCGTGCATTAGCCTGCCGTCTGTGCCATGGCACCTGCTTTACCCACTGGCCAGCCACGTGGCCTTCGTGGCTCTT
This sequence comes from Rhinolophus sinicus, assembly GCF_057876585.1. Classification (NCBI taxonomy): domain Eukaryota; kingdom Metazoa; phylum Chordata; class Mammalia; order Chiroptera; family Rhinolophidae; genus Rhinolophus; species Rhinolophus sinicus. The sequence continues at coordinate 51,456,419 of NC_142504.1, read as the reverse complement.
GGTCACTTATATCGCTTTGCGGAAGAGCAAAATTATTGTTTTCCTTGGTCATAGTAGGGACTGGATGCTATTAGATGGTTTATGTCTGGCTTGCAGGAGGCTTAAGTATAGCCTTGGCACCCTGTGAGATTTCCAAGGGCTGTGTCAGCACGAGGAACAAAGACGTGTGAAGAAAGTTCTCTATTGTGAAAAGCTGGGCTTGTACTGATAAATGAATGTGAAAGACTCTAGTAAATCAGGCCAGGGCTACGTGGGGCTCTTGCTTCAAATTATACCACCAGAGGATCCTGAGGCTATTACTCATGCAGGCCACGTGGACAGTGTAGGGAGGGCCAGACCTTCTATTCCCCTCCTGTTGCCTCCCCGCCCCCCACAGTAGATGTAGTAGCAGAAAGGAGGGAGGGGTTTGCTGATCAAGAACTAAAGCAAAGTTCCTGTTCCCATTTTCTCACAGAATGTCCAAGGAAATAAGTTTTAGCCTAATTTTTCCCTCCCTTCATTGCCTTCTTACCCCAACTATTCCACTGAGGCATTTTGATGACCAATCAGTCTAGTGTCTAACATCCACTAGATAAAATTCTTATCTGATAACTTATGTTTGCTGAAGGTCTCAGAGTCTGCAAAAAGAAGGAAATCTGAATTATCCATGGTTTTAATTTTGTTTTCAATCTGAAAAAACAACTTTAGTCTTTAGAGTAGGCAGTAGGAAGTTCTATAATTCTATCTCATGCAAGTCTATAGTCTGTGACAGATTTCTGTTTTTTATGGAGGAAATCCAATTCTGGTGGATAATATCAGTACATGAAAACCAAGCAAATTTTGGAGGCTGATGTAAGCAGAAAGTGGTTGGAGAAATATCATTAGTATGATTGCAAGCATATATGAATTTTGTAAGGTGTGAAAAAGTAGTTATGAAAGATGTTGTATTTTAAGCCTGGAAACGTGGGTGGATTGCCATCTTGACTAGATTTAAAATTAACTACAGTCTCAAAGCTTTGACTTTCATATATAATGTGGGAGATGTGTTACAGAAATAGATACAGCAGATGTTGGACTTTTATCCATTCTACTTTTGCTGCTACTTTGTGGGACATAGAAAGAGTTATTTATTCTACTATCAGGTATAGGGCTAGTGAATGAAATATTTGGCTATCTGAAAAAGCTATGGATTTGTTAATGTCAGTAGAAGTAGCATTATGTTTTTTAATGTATTGTCCTAGAAAGTTCTGACAAAATATCCTTCTTATATTTGTTTAGTCACTCTCATCAAAATAACTTTTCTTTGACATCCATGCCCATTATCTTTGGAAATGATACCCTTACAGTGGGACCGGAAAGCAGCAGGAGACTTTATGCCATACGTGCAAGCATTCTCTGCTGCCTGACTCTCTGATTTTATTTCTGAGGCTCTGAGACACTTGACATAGCAAGTGCAATGAAAAGAAAGACCTCCAAGTATACAATAATGTACTCCAAGTCCAGATTGTCTAGAACAGCTTTAACTTGGAACTTTGGAGTTAGGTTGGATATTTCCTAAGATTATATTAATAGTACTATATAGAATTCCTTTCTGGATGATTATTTGCCTCAATTGCATATCTGTGGGGACACTTTTGGATAATTTTATGTTAGAAAAATTGTGGTGTGATATAGAGAAATATGATTAAATTCCTCACCAAGTCTAGAAAATAAATCAGTAGTCCCACCAGAATGAATGATTCTATTTCTAAATATTTTCAAATAGCTAGGATGAATTTCTGAATTTTAACAGTCTGTTAAACCTAAAAAAAATAGAGACTTAATTTTCATTACTATAAAATTATCAAGTAAGATTGATATTTTGCTTATCAGGTAGCATTTTCTCCAAATGATGCTAAAGGTCAACTTCAACACTTGGAAAAATGATATACACCCTTTAAAAAATGTTATATGAAATTTTTGTTTCCTAAACTCCTGAAGCATTATGGCTTCAAAGGGAGAATTTAGTTTGAGTCTATATGATAAAACTAATCAGAAAACAGAATTTTATGATAAGAAAATAGGTTCATTGATGTGGAGAATTCAAAGGACGATTTATTTTAACAAACATTTTAGATAACAAATCCTACAAGAATTGTATGAACAAATAACTAAAAAACTATTTGGTGACAAAAACTATTTGAAGGGGAGAAACATAATAAGCTAACAGCATCTGTTGATATTTCTTCAGGGATAGAATTTCATTTGAATCAATTTAAAATTTTATTAATTTTTAGTGGAAAATGCTTTTAAAAGACTTTTCAGTAAACTAAATAAAATACTTTTAAAATTTCAAGCAAATATCAGTAATTGATTCTATATAATATTTTGGTATCATAAAATTTATTTGTGGGCAGATCAGTATCTAGTAGTAATTATAATACTATGATGAGCATAAAATTACTCAGATAATTAGAATTAATTAGAAAAGCCTTATAACCTTTGAAATTTTGGGACTTGTTAACATGAATTATACTATAAATGTGTGATAAATTAAATAGAATAAAGTCAAAATTATATTAGTTGTCTATATCACAATCTTCTGTTTTATTGAAGAATCATTGATTTTGCAAAGAGAGAAAATATATGGAATACATTTAGTATTTTCGATATGGTTTATTATCATTTTGGTACTTTAAAAATATAACCCAAATCAGCATCAAATTGTCTGTAAAATATCCCTGTTTTAGTGGCTCACAGGACAGTCCAATATTTACATTTACAGCCTTACCTAAACCAATCATCTTCACCGCACTGTTGAGAGGTTTATAGCACAGGTTGCCTGTGTGAGAGTGTATCCTAAAGTTCCACCCATTTTATCAATATCAGTGTGCTTTCTGGGGAATGCGTCTTTCAAAATTATATGGTTTCTTGTGGTATTTGCTCTACTTCCTGCTTATTTTGAGTCTGTTTGAGGAATCTGTTCAGTGACATGTTTGTTAGATCAGCTGGCCCTCGTCACTGCTGTGAATACAAAGTCATGCAAACAGATGGAGAAGTTTAATTTTCAGTTAGGAAAGGGATCCATAGCAACATCTGAGTGAAATATATGTCTGGTCACATTTACTGGGCTATTGTTGTTACAAACCAAACATATACCTAAGTGTGATCTGGAGAGGGACTTTTAAAATACATGTTGCTCATCTATTCCTTTAAATTTTTTCCCTTTTACAATGGAGAATATTTTTTACTTTATTTCAGAAATATTGAATGTGTACATGCGTGTGTGTGTCTATGTGTCTGTACTTAGCAAGTCAGATCACTTTTGACAAGCTTTAATAAACTTCATTTGGTATATCAAGTCACATTAAAAATGTTGCCCCATATTTCTATGAGTAGAAATTAATCTTTCAGAAAACATGTTTCAGGGTTGAGATGATATATTCAGCAGTAGTGAGGGGTGTGTGAAAGCGTGACTACATGTAGCCTGGGCTGCCGCGGGAAGTGCTGGTGCTAAATATACCACAGTGGGATCCAGGCAGAGCCGCAGAAGTCTGCTGAGGAGTGTGATGAAAGGAACGATCCTGCTAAGCCCCCTCTATCTGGAAGAGTCAGCCTCAGAGCTGAAATAATGAGTGCGTTTTCATCAAACTGTATATAGTGATGATTAAAAAGTGTAACAGTGATACTGAGGCAATAAGATCCTGAACTACTTCCCAAGTGTGGGGAAAAAACAACTATACAGTAGGTTAATGCTTGGGTCTTTTTATATAATTGCTTGACTTTTTTTTTTTGTATAATTGCTTGACGGTTGCACTGTGCGGTTTACATGGTAAGTTTTAGAGATGAAAATATTTGATTTAACTGGATTTTCACATTTTCCAACCATTTGGGGTAAATGGCTATTTATATGACATTGTGCATTTGTACAAGCACTTTTTTTTCCCTCCTCAAAATATTTTCACTTACAAAATATGATCTGCTTTCACATGGATTTTTTTTGAGACTCTCCTTTAGATATATAAGAAAAGAAAGCTGAATTTAGAGACAAGATCATGTTTTGTAAAACCATTAAGTATGAAAAATTCTAGCAAATTCCAAAAGTCTAGCTTAACTCTGCTTATGAAATTGCTTCCCAAAACTTTTCGCGTTCCGGGATAGATTATTATACTACGGAGTAAACAATGAATTCATTTATAAAAAACTCTTAGTGGATAGTATAGGAGCCCTATAGGTAGAACCGCGGTTTCTAATTTTGGAATTAATCAATCTTAAAAACTCAGATATTTTGTAAGATGACACACAATAAATCAAATACCTTCTTCAAGCTTAAATCAGGTATACATTCAAAATGAAAATGCTATGTGTATAATTTCTATCTAATATGAGTATTCAATTTTGTGTGTTAAAGACGAACCTTGAGTTTTCACAGGATACTGTTTTCAGGCAATTGCTGTATAGATATAGTGCTCAAAATATTTTATTGGAGTCAAGTAGGCACCGTCTTTATGGACATCACCAATATTACAATCTGTGTGACTTCCGTGCTATCTATCATTGGCTGAGAAAGCCATTTTCACTTTCCTATTTCCCATTCTAGTTAAAGTAGCTTACTGTCACAGAATTTAGTAAATGTTATTTTAACATTTGGGATTAAGTGTATGACATCTCTCCCCAAAATAATTTCAACAATTACTTCTTATTTGTTATTGGATACAGTTGTTCCAAGGTATAAAACTAATGTGGAAGATAATGTATTTTGGTCTAGAATAGTAAAATCTTTAGCCTGTTGTCCCAGGTTTATTTAATGATCTCCCAGTCTTCATACTAAGACAATAAAGAGTCATTATGATATAGTATGATGTAAGCCAATGAGTTGGAGTCAGACAGATCTGGGTTTGAAAACCAGCTGTGTAACTGTTTAGCTAAATTCAGCAATTTAGTTTTAAGAAACTAAAACTTGGAGAGGTTAGATAATCTGACAAAGGAGGCAGAGCTTAGATTTATGATTATGTGTTTATTTAAATAAATACATTTATTTATTTATTTTCATTTTTCAATTACAGTTGACATACAATATGTTAGTTTCAGGTGTAGAACATAGTGAGATACTTACATAACTTAGAAAATGATCACCCTGATAAGTCTAGTATCCATCTGACACTATCCATAGTTATTACAATATTATCGACTATATTCCCTATGCTGTACTTTACATTCCAATGACTGTTTTTCATATCTAACAATTTGTACTTCTTAATCCCTTCTGTTTTTCATTCACCCCCAACTCCCTCCCATCTGGCAACCATCAGTTTGTTCTCTGTATCTGTGATTCTGTTTCTGTTTTGTTTATTCGTTTATTTTGTTCTTTAGATTCCACATGTAAATGTGATCATATGATATTTGTCTTTCTCTGACTTATTACACTTAGCATAATATCCTCTAGGTTTCATTCATTTTTTTATGTCAAGTAATATTCTATTGTATATATGTACCACATGTTTTTTATCCAGTCGTCTATTTATGGGCACTTAGGTTGTTTCCTTATCCGATAAGTGGTTGATATCCAAAATATAAAAGGAACTCATACAACTCAATACGAAAAATGCAAACAATCCAATTAAAGAATGGGCAGGGGACCTGAACAGACATTCCTCCAAAGAGGACCTACAGATGGCCAAAAGACATATTAAAAGATGCTCAACGTCACTAATCATTAGAGAAATGCAAATTAAAACCACAAGGAGATATCAGTTCACACCTGTCAGAATGGCTATCATTAATAAATCAACAAACAAGTGTTGGTGAGGCGGTGGAGAAAAGAGAACCCTTGTGCACTGTTGGTGGGATTGTAAATTGGTGCAGCCACTATGGAAAACAGTATGGAGGTTCCTCAAAAAATTAAAAATAGAACTACCTTATGACCTGCCATTCCACTTTTGGACATTTATCTGAAGAAATTTAAAACACTAACTTGAAAATACATATGCATCCCTACGTTCATTGCAGCATTATTTAAAATAGCCAAAATATGGAAGTAACCTAAGTGCCTGTAGATAGATAAATAAAGACATTGTGGTCCATATATACAATGGAATTTTACTCAGCCATAAAAATAAATGAAATAGAGGTAAGGTTTAAATTCGGGTTATCTGACTATGGAGCTAGTCTTTCATTACTGCATTACACTAGCCAACCTCTATTTAGGAAACATACATTCATACATAACTTTGAAAAATAAGCAGATATTCATAATATGTAATTTCACAAGCCATTTACATTAGTGACTTAATGGCAGTGTTATAAAATTATATGTAATTATTTAAAATATACCTCTGTTCTTTTAGTTAACAGAGAATGAGACAAAACCATGAGTTTGATATGTATTATGCATAAAACCTTTATATGTTACTTAAATATCCAATGATGAAGAGCACAATTTTAGTCACCACTCCCAAAAGCACCAAAAATAACCAAAGAAAGTATGCTTTCACAATGAAAATTAAATCACCTCTGAATTGGGAAAATAAGATATTTAAATGTGAAGCAATTATAAATTTTTGTAGCACTCTTTTAATTCAGAGCTTCAGTATTCAGGTTCCTTGTATGTGTAACCAAGAAGGATATGCTGTTTGTATGATTTAGCTGTTTGCTTTTCATTCTGAATATTTGTTCATCTCAATACAGACAGGAAGAATTAATAATTCATATGCTACATTCTTATGTTATCTCCTTTGATCCTAAAGACAATTCTCTGAGGTAGCTAGGACACTGGTGAGAAACCTAATATTTGAGAGGTGGAGATACAGGGAAATTAAGGGTTTAGAGCTGGCCTTGGAATGAGTCAGCCTAATTTTAAATCCAACTCTGCCACAATTTCTTTAAAATACAGAAAATCTTGAAAATGTAGATAATAGCACCCACCTCTTGGCTTGACTGGAAGGATTAAATAAAATAATGTATATTAAATGCTAAGTTATCAGGCAGCCACCAGGGCACAGACTGTACTCTCCAGCACCACAAGCACCCAGGTACTAATTACTGCTTTTAGCTCAGGATGAGCTGGGGACTGGCGTCTTTCACTGAGCATCATGTTTTCAAGGTTCATTCATGTTGTAACATGTATCAGCTGTCTGACTAAATATAATAATATGCCGTTGTGTAGATGACTACATTGTGTTTACTACATTCATCAGTTGAAGGATATTTGGGTTGATTTCACATTTTAGCTATGATGAATAATGCTCCTCTGAACAATTGTGGGCAGGTTTTTGTGTGGACATACATTTTCAATTATCTTGGGTCTATACCTAGGAGTAGAATTGGGTCACATTATTATTTTATGTTTAACATTTTTGAGGAACCGCCAAACTATTTATCAAAGTGACCTCATCATTTTTCAGTCCCACCAGCAGTGTATGAGAGTTCTAATTTCTCTACCGTCTGTCTTTTTTTATTACAGCCGTCCTAAGTAGGTGTGAAGTGTTATCTCCTCCGGTGTTGATTTGCGTTTCCCTGCTAACTAACGATAGTGAACATCTTTTCATGTGCTTGTTGCCATTTGCATAACTTCATTGGAAAAATGTCTATTCAAATCCTTTGCCCATTTATAAAATTTTTATTTATTCGAACAGTTAGATTTAAAGAAAAATTGCTAAGATAGTGCAGAGAATTCCCTTAAATACCATGTGGTTCCCTCTTATTAACATCCCACATTAGTACGGTACGTGTGCTACAATTATTGAACTAGTATTGATACACTATTATTAAATTTATACTTACTTAGATTTCCCTGCATTTTTACCTAATGTTGTTTTTCTGTTCCAGGACCTTCTGTAGGATACCACACTACATTTAGTTGTCGTATCTCTTTAGGCTCCTCTTGACTGGAATGGTTTCTTAGACTTTTTGTTTTTGATGACCTTGACAGTTTTGAGGAGTATTGATCAAAAATTTTATAAAATGTTATTCTACTGAGATTTGTTGAATGTTTTCTCATGATTAGACTGGAATTATGGTTTTTTGGTAGGAAGACCACAGTGCTAGAGTATTTTGACCTTGATCACCTGACTGAGGTAGTGTTTGTCAGGTTTCTCCAGTATGCAGTGACTCTTTCCCCACCCTTTCCATACTCTGCCCTTTCGAATGAAGTCACTATGAGCAGCTTATTTACAAAGTAGGGAAGGAGGATCCACCTCCTTGAGGGTGGAGTCTCTACATAAATTATTTGGAATTCTTCTGTACGAGAGATTTGTCTGTTTGTCTTTGTTTAAAATTTATTAAATTATTTATTTATATTTGCATGCACTGCTGGATATTTATTTTACACTTTGGATGATAATCAACACTACTTTACTTGTCTTACTTCTCAAATTGTTCCAGTTTGGGCTAATGGGAGCTGTTTCATTTGGTTCCTGTGACATACATCTATCATGGTGGGTTTTTCAAACACTTCTTACTTTCTGGCACCACTAGGTTCTCCAGGCTCATCCTGTGTATTTCCTGCCCCAATCTTAGCATCAGCCACTTTCCAAGGAGCCCTGGTTTCCTTTTTTTTAGGAAATGGCATTAGAAACCAAGATCTGATCTGAGCAAACCAAGGTGTGCTCATTGCCACCAGGGGGTCATTTCTTCGGGCTTTCTCAGCCAACGGAGCAAGGAAATATATAGGCCTGTTATACCCATATTTATAAATATTCCTATGTGTAACCATCTGTATCCATATAAGCTAAACATGAATTCATACTAATGTCTTTATTACCACGTGAATCTAATCCTTTACCAAATGGGTCATTCTAGTCTTTTCCCCTTGTTTACCTGTAAATTCACTCCAACAGTGAGAAACCCGGCTTCTGTCATTAGCCATCCATTTACTTAATCATCCGACTCCAGCATATATGCATAGAAGTGTCACAATTATTAACCCATGTTCCCATGGGATACAACTTCATCAACAGTACAGTACTTCTGTACAGTTTCTTTTGCCTTTAGTTTTACAGACACCACTCGTTTCCAAAGTCACTTTAAGTTAGCACCTTTTTTGTCCACCTACTTCAGTGAGGTTGTTTCATACACACGTTTGTAATACAGTCAGATTGTTTTGTCATAGCCTGCATTTCATTCTAGGATTCCCCTGACTTCCTAAATGATTTTTTTAAAAACTTACATACATTAAGGTTCACTCCTTGTAAAGTTCAATGGGTTTTCACAAATGCATAATGTCATGTATACTATTACAATTATCATACAGAATAGCTTTACTACCCCAAAAACTTTCATGTGCTTCACTTATTCAACCTTTTCTCCCTTCTTCCCAAACCCATGCCATCCACTGATCTTTTTTGTCTCTATAGAATGCACATTTTGCCTTTAGAGAATGCACGTTAGTAGAACGTATGTAGCCTCTTCAGACTGGCTTCTTTCACTCAGTAATATGCATTTGAGATTCATCCATGTCTTTTCATGGCTTGAAAGTTTATTTCTTTTTATCACTGAATAATATTCCATTGTATAGAATTTGCTTATCTATTCATATTGAAGGACATTTTGGTTGCTTCCAATTTGGGGTGATAATTAATAAAGCTGCTATAAAATTTATATATAGGTTTTTACGTTGACATAAATTTTCAACTCAACTGGATAAATACCTAGGAGCTGAATCGCACAGAAAGACCATGTTTAGCTTTGTAAAAGCCTGCCAAACTGTCTTCCAAAGTGGCTGTACCATTTTGAATTCCTATCAGCAATGAATGAAAGTCTGTTGTCAGCACCTTCACCAGCATTTGGTATTATCAACTTTTTGGATTTAACCACTCTAATAGGTCTGTCTGGCATCTCATGGTAATTTTAATTTGCAGTCCTCTAATAACAAATGATGTTGAACATCTTCTCGTATGCCTACTTTCCATCTGTATATTTTCTATGGAGAGTTCGCTGGTCAAATCTTTTGCCCATTTTGAAATTAGGTTATTTGTCTTTTTATTGTTGAGTTGTAAGAGTTATTTATATATTCAAGATGTAACATCCTTGTCAGACATATGATTTATAAACATTTTTTTAATCCTATTCTGTGAGTGGTCTTTTCACTTTTTTTATTGTGTCCATTAAAGCGCAAACATTTTTACTTCTGATAAACTCCAATTTTTCTAATTTTTTCTTATGTCACTTGTGTTTTTGCTATCATATGTAAGAAACTATTTTCTAATCCATATTTTATTCTAATAGTTGTATAATTTTAGCTCTTACATTTAGGTCTATTATTCATTTTGAATTAATTTTTGGATATGATTTGAAGTAGGGGGTCCAACTTCCTTCTTTTGCAACGCTTATATCCACTCACCCCAACATCATTTATTAAAAAGACAATTCTTTCCCCATTGAATTGTTCTGGCACCCTTGTCGAAAGTCAATTGACCATAAATGTAAGGGTTTATTTCTGGACTCTCAATTCTGTTTCATTGATCTGTATGTCTGTCTTTATCCCAGTATCACACTGTCTTGATTATTGCAGGTTGGTAGTAAATTTTGAAATCAGGAAGTATTAGTCCTTCACTTTTGTTCTGCTTTTTAAAGATTGTTTTGTCTATTCTGTGTCCCTTGCATTTCCATGTAAATTTTAGCTTTAGAAATATTTTAATCTTTGAAACTTATCTTTTAATTATTTTTTTCTTTTCCACCCTTCCATGTAGTGTTAATGTGTATTTACTCCTGCCCTTTCTTCCCCAAACTCTTACATGGACCTCTTTCTCAGGACCAATCAGCTAGCTGTTAATTAATCCTATTGGAAGTATCAGCTGATTAAACTTGGACCTTGCAGATATTTTACTGGAGAGGATATGTTTATAGTGATCTTTGGCTTTTTCCCCCTCCACCTCTCTTTCTCTAGTTAATTGACAGGTCTGTAGCCCTCCACCTACCCCAAAATCATTTTAATCCAATCCCTTTATACATTTCTATTGATCCCACTCCCCTCAAATATGCTGCTGACTTGAATGAGATGAGAGAGAATTTTCTAGGGTGATGGAAGTGTTCTATGTCTCTATTGGGTCATTTGTTACATGGGTGCAGACTTCTGTCACAACTCATTGAACTAGACAATGAAGATCTGTGCATTTTCTGTATAGAATTTTATTTCTTTTTTTTAAGTAAAAAATAAAATATAAACTTTTGGTGGCTCCCATCGCCTCAGCTCAAACGCCCTAACTTGTCATTTAGGGACTTTAAAAACCTGACATCTACACAACTTTCCAAGTTTCTCTTGTTATTTCTCTTCCGTGCCCTGTGATCCAGCAAAACAGAATTCTCTCTCTTCTTCATATGTACCATGTTTTTCCACTTCTGTGTTTTTGTTCTCACTTTTCCCTCAATCAGGAATGTCTTCCAGTCACTCATTGCCAGTCACCATGTATCAAAATAATCTTCCCTCAAATTCCATATCAAAAGCTATCCCCGTTCTCTAAACACCTATCTGGGTAGCATTTTGCATTTCTCTTATGGTACTCTTGACTTTCCCCCAATTTTATTGTACTCGTTTATATTGCAGTGTTTGCAGAGCATTTAGAATGTGCCTGGCACTATTTACGAACATCCTATTCTCTCTTCAGCCCATAAATTCCATGAAAGGCAAGACTTACATTTGCTTCATTTCTGTCAACCACAGGAACTAGATAAGCCTTTATTAGATGGATGGATGTATAGATGGAGATGAGTGGTTGGACAGATGGATGGATGGATGGATTAATTGGAGGGTATGGGGCAGTGGGGAATATTGGGGAGGGGTAGCCATTTCAGCATCTTTCGAACCACTGACATACCTTATGTCCTACTTGTAAGGTATATTGAATGAAATGAAATATGACAAGAGATCAATAAACTTTTGGTGGCTGTCAGCCAAGTCTTGAGCTTATAAACATATCCATGCAAATCGGAAAAACACGGCAGTGCCTGGGATGATTTTTAAACAGTTTTGTGAAGTCAGTTAAGTCATTTCCTCCATTATAATCCTCCAACTCCTCAGGGTTTTACGATGTCTTGCTCCTGGCAGTGCCTTCAGACTTTGTCCTAAGGCAGTAACTCCCAACTACAGCATCTGGCAGGTGGATGTGCCCAGAGGCAGTACTAAGCGGGTTTTGCTAATAGGGTGAACAAGCTCCCCTGGACAGGTGGGGAGATTTGCAATGTTTAGGGGGTCCAGTGAAGCTGGAGCAAGCGGAGATCTGGTGGTTATGCAGTCACTGGACATGGAAGCCTGGGTCAGGCTCACGAGATGCAACCTTTCAGCAGGTGCCGGTGCATTTTGGGTCATGGGAACCTGTATGTGAATGCGAATGCAGCTTCACTTGACGTTGGCAAAGCTTCCAAATGAAGCTTAATAAACTAAAGCCAACATTTTCCTCCTCCCCCTTACAAAAAATCCTTTATATAGGGATACTGGGAAGGTGGCAGGAAGCTTTCAAACCCTTAAAAAGAAAGCGTTGCCAAAGAACATTTGGTGGGTGGAAAGGAATATTTGTGATTCTTATCATTATCTTATTAAGATTTCATTTCTAAAATTCCGTCCTGTCAGGCCAAGCTAGTTCTTATGGATGATAGGGCTTCCCCAGCCTTCCCACCAGATATTCTTCTCCAGGGTCAGGGGGCCCTTGATAATCAAAGGAATAATGTTTTAGCCTCAGTCTTTCCTTTCTCAAATGGGCCACCTTAGCAGGGAGAAGGAAAAACATAACTAGAGAAATTGGAATGTTTGTTTGAAATCTCAGAGAACTGACTAGGTCAGAACACTTACGTGTGATTTAATCAGAGGAGGTGCACTTACTGAAGGCAAGAGAGAGAAGAAGGAGCCCCTCCCATACCCCCAGAGTATGGATAAGTGTGTGTGTGTGTGTGTGTGTGTGTGTGTGTGTGTGTATGAATTTATAAGTCCAATGAAAAGATAACAAGTTTCTATTTTGCTAAGATGTTGAGCCCACTTAACAAACGAAAACTTTTTAATACTCTCCTGTTGTGAAAGGACTTAAGAACAATGAAAATCTTGGAAGAGCTTTTAAAAAGTGGCAAAAACTCCAAAGCCCAGAAAGTATACACATTACACTTGCAATGTTGTTTGCAAAGTAAAGTTCCCCACTGAGACTTTGTACCTCTCTCTTTTTTTCTGCCATAATTACCTGGCTAGAATGATGACTCAGCAAAATAGCAATACCTGCATTACAGCCCAGAGCTCTGTAGGGGCTTCATGGGACTCAATTCCTTTCCTGGCTGACCTGGAACATTCAGCCTCCATGGAGCTTTGATTCATTGTGTTGTACATGTGATTTATAAACTCATCCAAGCCAAGCTTTCTCGCTCCTCTCTGGCCTATATAAGCTATATTTTGGCAGGCTGTAGTAACCATTTAAAAAAAGAAAACCAATCCTTTTTCCTCCTAGTTAAACATTTTCAGACCACAGCCACATAACATCTTGCTGTTGAGCCATTTGCAAAAAGGGAGTATACCGTCATTTTTCCTCTTCACGTTCAGGCCTACAACTGATTATTTACAAATCACACAAGCATTCTTCACCATCCTGTATTTTATATACTACTCAGGTAATATGTAAATGTGTTCCCATTATTTAAAAAAATGTAATCCATAATTACACGGATGAGAAGTAGAAGTTTTTCATCTCTGTTGCCCTACCCTCTTTAAATGTATGTTCCTTCCTCCCCAGAGGTAACAACTGCTATCGATTTTCTATATGTTTTTCTGGAGCTTCTCTTTACTTTTACATTTTACATCATCTCTTTACATTTAGAAATGCAATGTCCCTTTGCTCTTCATTGTGCATTTTAGAATCAGCTTGTCAAATTTTGTCGAAAAATTTCATGGACTTTGTTTGGAATTGTACTGAATTTATAGATTAATTTGGAGATAATTGATATATTAAGATAATGAGGATTTCTTTTAATGAACAGAGTTCTTTAAAATTCTTTTTTTTTTTTTTAATTTTCTTTTTAATTGGGGAATATTGGGGAACAGTGTGCTTCTCCAGGGCCCATCAGCTCCAAGTCATTGTCCTTCAATCTAGTTGTGGAGGGCACAGTTCAGCTCCAAGTCCGGTTGCCATTTTCAATCTTTAGTTGCAGGGGGTGCAGCCCACCATCCCATGTGGGAATTGAACCAGCGACCTTGTTGTTGAGAGCCTGCGCTCTAACCAACTGAGCCATCCGGCCGCCTCTCCGGAAGTTCAGCAGCAGCTCATTGTCTTAAATCTAGCTGTGGAGGGCACACCTCACTGGCCCGTGTGGGAATGGAACCAGCAACCATGTTGTTCAGAGCTCATGCACTAACCAACTGAGCCATCCGGCCAGCTCTAAAATTCTTAAATGAAGTTTTATATTTTTCTATCCAATAGTTTTCTTATGTCTTTCATTATATTTATTCCTCGGTATCTTGTATATTGTGTTGGATTATTTTAATTTATATTTTAAAACTATTTGTTGCTAGCATAGAAAAATAAAATTGCTTTTTTAAAGTGTTGGTCTCATAGCCAACAAAATTGCTGAAATCTCTATGAATTCTGTCATATGTATGTAGATTCTCTTGCAGAAAATCATACTGTCTGTAAACACTGATGGTTTTGTGTGTTAATTTCCATTATTTCTACCTTTGATTCCTTTTTCTTACCTGACTGCTCGGACAAGGATCTGTGGAGTAGAAGTGGTAATAATGACCGTCCTTGTCCTGTCCTGGATTTTTAAAGGCAGTGCTTCTAACATGTCCCTGTAAACTGTGATGTTTAATGTAAGTTTTTGGTACATATCTCTTATCAGGCTAAAGAAGTTTCCTTCTATTTCTAGTTTTTGAAAAACTTTATCTTGGATGAATATTGAATTTGGTTGAATATTTTTCTGCAGTTAATGAGATGTGCATATAGTTTTTCTCTGCTGATATTTTTATATAATGGATTCTTGACTATATTTTCCAATGTTGAACCATTTATATATTCCTTGGATACCTATTTTATATTTATACATTTTTATGCATTATTGGATATTTCCTTCAGCAATATCTAATGAAATGGGGAGCTAGACTTTGAAGCTGTCCAAAGTAACTTGTGGAGCCATGATTCTCTGATTTATGTTCAAGAACTCTCTGATTTATATAAATTTTGGGAAGGACGTGTACATGATACTTTTTGCTTATGGGAAGAAACTGAAAACCCAAAACACTAAATGACCGATCTAATATCACTCATTGGAAACAGAGTTATGTGGAGCAGTTATACTTACTGGGCTTTACAACTCTGCCACTTACTGGTGTATGAACCCAGTGTTCCTGTGGACAGTGGAGATCATAAGAGTCCCTGTGTCGTCTTATCAGAGATTAAAAGCAACAGTGCTTGTAAAGTGCTTTGTACAGTGTCCAGCACATGGTGAAGAGCTCACTCACTCATTCATCCTTTCAACAAACAATTGTTGCGCAACTTCCATGTGTTCTCGGAGCTGAGGATATAGCAGAAAATACGACAGACGAGGTAGTCATTTTCAAGAAGTTCATATTCTGGTAGTGAGGGACAGATAATAAGTGCGTACAAAAAAAGAGAAGATGGAAAGTCAGTGAAGGATTTCCAGAGTGGGCATGGCATGGCATGGTCTATATTTTAAAGAGCTCACTCTGGTGCTCTGGAGAACAGACTGTAGGATGTCAAAGCTAGGCTGTTACAGTCTTCAAGGCCAGTAAAGATAGTGGCTTGGACTAAGGTGTTACCACAGACGTGGTGAGAAATGGATGGATTGTGGATTTATTTCAAAGTATAATCAGTGGGATTTGCTTTTGTGTTAGCTGTATGGCTTACATTTTATAGTTGTTTGCAGCTACTTAGTGAAATGGGTGTGGGAAACGAGAAAAATTCTGGATGACTCCTAGTTTTTTTTATTTGAACACCTGGGCCATCCTCTTTACCAATATCAGCATATTTAGGGGAGGAACGGATTTTCTCCAAGGAGGAACAAGAGTTGATCATCAATAAAAATTGCCCCCATTATAGTCCATCTTTGTATTATATTCTAAGAGTCATTGCTGTCTTCTCTTTTAATGAGCAAGAGTATTTATACATTTTTATGAAGGTAATAAAAATAAATTTGATTTTAGTTAAAAATAAATATATAAACAGAGCTATAATTTTGACAAATCAATTTTCTCTTTTTATTTTCAGTGACATTTTCTTGTAACAACATAGAATATTTTTATAATATGGGACCATTGCAAAGTGTGTAAAGTACGTTTTTTACTAAAAGAAAACACATGTAAGTAAACATGTGCGTCACTAATTACCATTCCCCTATCTAAGCATTGCTCCCGAAAGTGACTCGGATTTACTATTGATACCTGTCAGGAAAACTTTCACAAAAGATATACATTCTGACAATTAAGTTCATGAACTTGTTGCAACGATGTTGCTAACCTTTTTTTTTTTTTTTTTGGTATCAGAGGGATTATTCATTATGAATTTGTACCAACTAGACAGTTAACCAAATTTACTCTTTGGAAGTGCTGAAAAGGCTGCATGAAAAAGTTAGACAAAAATGGCCTGAACTTTTCTCCAACAATTCATGGCTCTTGAATAATGACATTGCACCAGCTCACACGGCACTGTCTGTGAGGGAGTTTTTAGCCAGTAAACAAACCACTGTATTGGAAGACCCTCTCTACTGACCTGATCTGGTCCCCAATGACTTTTCTTTACCCAAAGTTAAAGAAAATGATGAGACGAAGACATTTTGATGACATTCAGGACATCAAGGGTAATATGACGAAAGCTCTGATGGACATTCCAAAAAAAGAGTTGCAAAATTGCGTTGACAGGTGGACTAGGCACTAGTGTCAGTGCATAGCTTCCCAAGGGGAGCACTTTGAAGGTGACCATAGTGATATTCAGCAATGAGGTATGTAGCACTTTTTCTAGGATGAATTCGTTAACTTAATTTTCTGACCTTGTAAAATGAATTCTATATGTGGTTCTTTATAGTAACTCCCGAAAATGTCATATAAAAAACTATTTCTTCCATAGAACTGTCAATATGCAAACATATACCCCAGGCAGAATAGCCTTTCTGACAGCAAGCAAACCTGACACATAGTATTTACGTTCTTTAGTAGTTCTTCTGATACTGGCCGACCAAGTGTCACCTCTGAAGAAACATTGCCTTTGACTTTAACACAGAGCTGTTCAACACCTCTTTGACTGGATCATCATAAAATTTACATGTCTGACATTCACTGGAGATTAAGTAATTAAGATGCTCTTAATGTTGCAGAGGAAACAGTACAATTCTCATTATTTTAATGGACTGGTGGACTCCAGGGATTTGCTAATAAGATGCAATATTTTGCATTCTAAGTTAGCAAAATTCACAATTTTGACTGTTTGGCAACCTAAATTCACAAGCTTTTAATGACTTATGTAGAAAGACGTAGTCTTACATCAAATCTTAGAGGACCGACCATTCTTACAAATAATAACAATAACTCAGGTAATGGTGGCTGTATTATTAGTGCCAGTCAAACTCTGAGCACTCCACCACCAGGGAATGAGTGGCCTTTTAATCTCTGCTTTGAGCAGGGTCCCTGAGGCCCTGAGGCAGCTGGCTCTGCTTTATGTGAGACCCTCTCTTAAGGGCCTCCCTATGGATGACTAATAGGTCTGTATGGTCCAATAAGTACACTGCAGTGTTTACACTGGAAAGACAAAAAGACAAATATTTTCTTTTCTTAATGTTATATTCCATTTTGTTCCAAAAATAACCTTAACTAGCTTATTAAAAAAGAAAAAAAAAGTATGACCCACTGTACAGTTTTGAGGTACAATTTCTCTTTCATCTGTGTGAACCTTTAATTGATGGATTACGCCTGTTGTATTAGCAGTAAGTGCAGTACCTTTCTCCTGAAGGAGGTTCACCCCTCCTTCAGCTGTCAAGAACTAAAGTGAAACACACATGAGGTTCTAGGCACTCCACTCCTAACGTCTGTCCAAAATCCTGTGCTTGGTGGAGAGAGCCTTCCTCCAGCCAGCCCAAAAGTGCTGTAGTTTCAGGCAGCGACCAGCATTGCCTCTTGGTCCTCCACAGTCCAGCGATGAAGCTAGTCTGCCCTAGAAGGTACCTCAATGTCCCGTCTCCCTGGGGAGTGAGTTATGGCTTTCGAAGAAGGCGCTACTGTGCCCTCAGTGCCACACTTGATCAAGTGTTTTGGGAAAGGATCTGTTCTGTGCTATGCACTTTTTAATGTACCGGGAATACAGTGAAGAATGGAGAATAAAAAACAAAACAGATAGGCTTCTGCAGGTAGCATATATCAATCAACAAGTAACTGAAAAGCAATCTATTTTATGTAACACCATTAAAATAAAGATGCTACTGATAAAGTTAATTTCTATATAGGGACGCCCCAAAATGGAGGCTGCCCCAGTGGCCCAGCCCACATCAAAAGTCTCAACCTAAGTCAGCTTGCACTTGCAAGGAAACCTAACAAACACCAATCACAATCCTGCAGCTCAGCTTAGCCTGCTTACCTGACCCTAGAAAATAGGACACACCAGCCTTTTAAGGAAATCCCTGATCTCCCAGCCAATCCTGCCCTATTCTAGCATTGCCTCTTCTAACGCTCTATAAAACTCACTCTTGCCCCAAATTCTGGGGAAGAGTGCTCCACTGTGAAACACTGTATGCCCCCAATCCATCGGTTGTCTGCTTTTGAATAAAGGACTTCAAACTCCTTTCTAAACTGGTTTAGTTTTGTCGTTTGATACTACCAACTAAACTATGACAAACCACCTACTACCGTGTTTCCCCGAAAGTAAGACCTAGCCTAACCATCAGCTGTAATGCATCTTTTGGAGCAAAAATCAGTATAAGACCCGGTATTATGTTACATTACATTACGTTACATTATGTCATATTATATTATATTATATAAGACCTGGTATATTATATTATATTATATTATATTATATTATATTATATTATATTATATCCGGTCTTATATTAAAATAAGACCAGGTCTTATATTAATTTTTGCTCCAAAAGACGCATTAGAGCTGATGGTCTGGTTATGTCTTATTTTCAGGGAAACCCTGTAGATAGAAGATGATTCTAATTTCAAGATGTTAAATTGTAAAAGTGGGGGGTGGGGAGGAGAGAGACAGAAAGAGAGAGAGAGAAAGGGAAGGTGGATTACCCTGAAAGAAGATTCTGAGATGAGGATTTGAGTGTAAGTAATTTACTTGGGAGGGGTCCCAGGAAGCACCAGCATGGGAATGGGCATGTGAGATAGGAAAAAGAAAAAGCCAATCACATATAGTAATGAGCAGGTAACCTTATTACCTGTAGACAACTGGAACCCAATCCCACTGTGAGCTTTGGGAGTGGTTTAGAATATGTCTTAGTGCTGTCCTACCCAATTGGTAAGGAGCCTGGGATATTTGCCTACCAACTCCTGTTGGTCATTGGTTGAAGTGTCAACTCAGCCAATGTGTCATCTCCCAGCTCTTCAGGCCTGCTCTGCGCCGAGGCCAAGCACGGCAGGGTAACTCTTCAGGTGAAGAGTGACAGATGCCTAGAGTAGGAAGCCATCAGTGTGCCTGAAGGATGAGTGCCAAGGGCATGCTGGAGGAGCACCAACAGTGTTACAATGAGTACCTCAGGACTTTTGAACAGTAATGTTAGATAATAACAAACACTGTGAAGAAAGTAAAGTGGAGGAAAAGTGTGGAGGTGGGGGGAGAAATGCCATTTTAGAGAGTGTGGTGGGAGGTGGGAGAAGTGGGTATTTGAGACAGTGACACTTGAGCAGAAACCTGAATATTGAGGATTGAAGCACAGGTAGACCTGAGAGAGGGGTGTCCAGAGGAGGACTGGCTGGTGTGAAGGCGCTGAGATGGCAGAAAGGTTGGTAGGTCTAAAGAAGCCATCCTAGGGGAGCATGGTCAACAGTGGAGTAAGTGGTAGAGAGTGCCTTTGTCAGGCAGACTAGGGCCCAGTCATGCAGAACTGCATTGCCATGACAAGGAATTTGGGTTTTATTTTCAATCTGAGAAGCTATTAAAGGGTTTTGCGCAGTAGGTGTGATTAGGTTTTGTTGTAAGCAATCACTGACCTCTGTATGGTAGTAAGAGTAGAAACACGAGATGGGTTAGGGGGCATTGTAACAATCCAGGTGAGAGACTATTGTAGCTTAGAACAGAGAAATAGAAATAGTGCAATGTTCTTAGGATAAAGGGGAGTGCTTCCTGTTCATGCAAAAGTAATATCCAACAGTTAATAATAAAAGGATGAAATATATAGCAGAGAAGACCTAAAATAGACTGGATCACTGACTAAGAATGAGACTAAAAATCAATAACTAATTGCACACTCCAGGAGCTGTAACAAGGAGAGTGACCTAAGTGTGCAAAAAGTCAAAAGAGCCAACAGGCTCAGAGCAGTAATAAAAATAAAATGCAACCAACCTAAAATCTGGGGGCCAGTGCTCTCCTTGGCCAGTCTCCAGGCCGTAGAGTAACATTCATGATTCATCAGCCCAATTGTGAAACATCTGAAAAATACTGTAGATTGTATTTAGGTTTTTTTGCGTAGGGATTTTTGCCCACCACATAGCAAAACTTTCCCAAATGCTCTTTTGCCAACACACCCCTCCCATCAGATAGCTCACCCACTCCTTTGCTGCCCCTAAAAACTTTCCTTCCCAAGTCAAAATTTCTGTAAACTCTGCCCACAAAATCAAGCCCAAGGAATCTTTCTCATTCATTATCCCGTTAGATTCTTAATCTCTCTTTTTGCCTTTGATCCTCTCCCAGCACACAGTACACTGTTACCTAAAATAGTCCTTTTATCCTGTCAGTCTCCTGAATGAAATCTTCCTGAGGCTCTTACTCCTTGCTGAAGGACAATGATCTCCTTAGTTGCTAGATAAGGCTTATCTCCCATTCTTCCCTCACAACCCTCAACCTCAGCTTAACAGAGCTTCTCAGAACATACCTTGTTGTTACCCCTCTGGGTCTTTGCTCTTTATCTTCCCCTACTCTGGAATTTTACCTTCTCTCTCTCTCTCTCTCTCTCTCTCTCTCTCTCTCTCTCTCTCTCTCTCTCTCTCTCTCTCTCTCACACACACACACACACACACACAAACACCCATACAATCTGCCTGCAAAATATATTACATCTCAAATCTTTGTCTTCAAGCCTTCCCTACACTTGGTGCTGTGCAGCAGAGGAGATATAGCAGATCATAGAGCAGCACAGTTACCAGTATTAGCTAGGCATGTATTCATTTATCAAGTGCCTACTTCTCACACCAACTTCTGTACTTAGTGTACACAGGTGACTATAACGTGCTGTTGCTAGCCTCAAGGAGCTCAGTCCAGTGGGAGAGATGAATGCAGAAATACACCCTTGTAGAATGTGGTGAGTGTGATGACTGAGAAGTGAACAGGGTTTGGGGTTGGAGGTGTTCGGACAGAGCAAATAAGGCAGGGCCAGGGCAGAGGGCTTCGCCCTGCAGGTGCAGGGAGCCAAGATTGAGCCCAACCAAAGGCCAAGTTCTCAGTACCAAGGAGAGCTCCTCGTGACCCGCCTGCAGCACTGCTTCATTTTTAGAACTAGCTCAAACTTCCTGTTAGGCTCTGTGCTGACAAGCAAGAGTTTCTGGCTTAAAGGAACCCTCAGAAATATCCTGGATCCCTTTGAGTTAGGAAAATACTCCTTCAAATATGCAGGGTTTGAGGATTGAAGGTTAGTTGAGAAATTTATAATCATCAGAGGATGTTCAAATCCTCAGAGGATGGTTCTCATTCTAGAATTTAAGATGGAAACCAGGACTTTATTTTATTGGGATTTTCTTTCGCAGGCTTTGGGGGCTGGAGCCTGATCCCTGACAACTCTAGACAGAATTTATCTCCCATCCTCTTATCCCATGCACCTAGCATCTATTATGTTATTTATGAGTGCTTTACTCAAAATGCTTGTATATTGTAAATTTCTAGAGTAGCACAGTCTAAGAAAATATATATTATATAAGCTACATATATAATTGAAAATTTTCTAGTAATCACATTATAAAAGTAAAAAGAAAAAGGTGAAATTAATCTGTTTTGTTTGTTGACTGGACAAAATAATTTTCCAGGTAGTCCTCCCAAAGGAGGATTTATTCAGGAAAAGGAAAAAGCAAAACCACCGCAGCATTGTGAGAACGTGCACCTCTGGCCACTCCTATGCATCCTTGGCTCCCATTCCAAGATGGCTGCTATATATCCCCCCCCACAGGAAGTTAGAACCATAGACTTTTAACAGGAAGTCAAGACTAGAGAGTAACATTTAACCCAGTAAATCTAAAATGTTATTTCAACATGTAATGAATATTAAACAATGAGATATCTCACATTGTGTTTTTCTCACTAAGTCTTCAGAGTCCAGCATATGTGTTCTCATACAGCGCATTTCAATGCAGACTGGCCACATTTCAAGTGCTCAGTTGCCACTTGTGGTTACGTAGTGGCTGTTGGATTGAACAGTGAGGCTCTGGATGTTAGAGACATGTCTGTATTCCTCCGCCAGACTTTCTGACATTTCATCTTCCCAAATTTCATATGTATTGGCCAGAGAAGCATCATCACTATAAGCAATGATGTCAATCCAAGTACTTTTTGTCCTCTGTGTACAACTGAGTAGGAGGGAGGAGCAAAGAATGTTTAAGTTTCAAAATAAATTTGTGCGTTAAGAAAAAAAAATCAATGTAATGGAATTAACCAGCTAGCTGACCATGTAGTGAATAGAAAAATGGATTAATGAATGGTGACAAAATACTTAGTCTATACAGATATGATTCATAATGAGGAAAACTAATGCTAAGGCATGTAATATGCCTCTTTCCCTTGAAAAGCATTTTGAGAATGTTAAAAAAAATGTATACTCTGTTGGTGGAGAGAAAAGAGCATCAGCAGTCAGGAGACTTAAATTTTAGTTTTAGTTCAGCCACTAAGAAGTTAAATTTAGATTTTTAAACAAGGAAATTAATCAGTCTAGCCCTCAGTTTCCTTATCCATAAAATAAAGGGATGGGGTTGGATAGCTCTAAATTTCTCACATTCCTCCTAAGACTTGTTGACTAGGCCTCTTAAATAAGTTCCACAGCCATTGTCCCCTCTTTGCCTCCACTGCTTAATTTCTTACCTGAACTACCACAGCCAGTGTCCCTACCAATTTCTCAAATCTATTCTGTTCTCCACACTTTAGAAAGATAACTTTCTAAATAAAAATGTCATCATTTAGTGCTTAGTGTCCATGGCAGTTGCCAAGGCCTGCTTTTATTTGCTCCCCAGCTTTGATGCCTGGGCTCCGCCAGACACACACACCCTGTGCTCTGGTTTACTGGACTGGTGCAGCTGCCAGGGTGTGACATAGGATTTGGGGACTATCTTTGTCAGCTCAAGCTGCTATAACAAAATACCATGGACTGGGTGGCTTAAACAACAGAAATTTATTTCTCACAGTTCTGGAGGCTGGAAAGTCCAAGATCAAGGTGTTGGCTGATTCAGTTCCTGGTGAGGCTCTTCCGAGTTTGCAGATGGCTGCTTTCTCACATGGCCAGAGACAGATCATCTCTCAGTGTCTCTTCTTATAAGGGCACTAATAAGGCTCTTCTTATAAGGGCACTTCTTATAAGGACACTAATCCCATTCATTTCTATGGGGTTTGGGGGATTTTGTGCTAGATATAATCTTCGAAATTAGTCAGAAACCTCACTGAAAATTTGAGGAGACTTAGACCAGGAAGGTGGAGTAAATGGCCAGCATCACACAGCTCACTAAGGTTCATAGCTGAATCTAGAATCCAGACTTTCATACTCTCATTCTAGTCCTTTTATGTCCATATAGAATATAAACAGTAAAAGAATCAGTTCCTCATTGGAATTCATATCTTCACTGCATTTTTTATTCTTTGTGAAATATCAAATCTATCAGGGGCCCACATTCCTCTTCCCTGATTCATCAGATATTGCTAACTGGTTTCATTAAAACTTGAATAGATTTAGTCTAATCCTATTCTCTGGATAGAGTCAAAACCAAGCCTTCCTTCTTGGCTTCTCCTTTTCTTTTTTCGTTTTAAATTATAGTTGACATTCAGTATTATATATTGGTTTCAGGTATGCAGTGTAGTGGTTAGACACTTATATAATTTATGAAGTGATTCCCCTGATAAGTCTGGTACCCACCTGGCACTGTACATAGTTATTAAAATATTATTGACTATATTCCCCATACTGTACTTTACATCCTACCTTATGACTCAGCAATTCCACTTCTGGGTATTTATCCAAAGCAATCCAAAACACTAATTCGAAAACATATGTTTACTGCAGTGCCATTTACAATAGCCACAGTATGGAAGCAACCAAAATGCCCACCAATAGAGGACTGGATAAAGAAGTGGTACATATATACAATGGAATATTACTCAGCCATAAAAAATGAAATCGTCACCATTATCAACAATACAGATGGACCTAGAGGGTACTATGCAAAGTGAAATAAGGCGGACTGAGAGAAACAAATACCATATGATCTCACTTATGTGTGGAATCTAAAGAACAAAATAAACCAAAACAGACTCAGATACAGAGAACAAACTGATGGTTACCAGATGGGAGGGCTGTTGGGGGGTTGGGTAAAAAAAAAGGTGAAGGGATTAAAGAAATACAAATTGGTAGTTACAAAACAGTCACGGGGCTTCTCCCTTTTATCCTTGACTTCATATAATTAAAGATAGCAAGAATGATGCCCTGATTTTTAAAATTTACTTTGTTTAGAAATAAGGTTAAAACCTTATTACTCATACCTTTAATTTTTCTCAACTATAAAATGAGAAATGTAAGCTAAATAATGTCTGTGGCTCCTTCCACTATAAAATTTCTATTTATACCCAACAGCCCCTAAAAGGTACATTTCACACAATAGTCATTATAAATATTTTGGAAATTGGTATTTCATGAAACAAATGTGGGTAATTCTAAACAGTATGACTAGTTCCTTGAATTTTATTGTTAATGGACCTAAACTTCTGCCACTTTAGGAGAGCTATATGTACTATGACTTTCCATAGCAGCACGAAATGAGTTGTGTGAGCATCAGATATGTTGACCAGTTTTCCACTATAATATAAAATGTTTATTTATTATTATTATTATTTAAAAACTTACCTGAAAAGCCCCTTAAGAATTTTATTTTATTTATACTTGAACTAAAAAAAAAATCTTAATTTAGAAAGGAATCTATTTATTTATCTGTTAGTTAGTTATTTGTAATTGTTTAAGAGATACAAAAGTTGTTTTTTTAAGTAAAAATGATTCTACGTTCAGTTCTTTACTTGAATTTTCAATGTACCTGGAACATTTTTAAGCTATATCAGGATGATGAGAGAGCTTAAGTTTAGTGGCCCGACATAGAATTAGGTTGGGTTTCCTCACATAAAATCCTTTAGAATATTTTTAAGCTTCTAGTGAACCTTAGAAGGATCTGGAAAACTGTGTGATTGGCTAGCAGAATATCAAGGGTGGGGAAGGCAAATCAAGAAGGTCTTGTAACTTTTAGTATATTTGCAACCAAAACCCAGGATTTTAAAAACATAATATTGTTGGGAAGGCTAACAGTTTTAGCTGTTAATTCTTACAGATACTTTTAAATCACTAATCTCTCTAGTTTGTATCCTTTGAAAAGACTTCTATGCTTTTTATTATTATATTTTTGTAAACACTGCATCCATTCTTCGGGATACATACAAGTGGATACAAACATACCAAATGACAGCCTTTCCACCACAAAAAGCTCCAAATTGGATTAGACAGCGGAAAGGGGCACTTGGAGGGTGAAAGACGCTGAAGGTCCCCTCATGGATTGCCTGCCTCAGTTATGTAAATGAGATGGGTGGTATTAGACAACCTTTTAAATATGAGTAATTAACTATGGAAAATACGGTCAGCAAAACCTTGAACTAGAGAGAGATCATCTGAATGAAGCAGAGGTCACGGACTGCAAGCCGTTCATACAGACCAGAACAAAGTGGGTCTGTGGGGTTCCATTTGTGTGTGTGATCATTTCAAATCAAATACCTGGGAGAGAGTCATTTTCAGAATTAGTGTTTTGATTAGGAGAGGTAATTGAAAATATGCTTTTGTTCTTGCTATTAATCCCCATCGATGGTAGCCCTTTCTGCTGCTTGCGGAAAATAGGAAAAAGAGTTAAGCCTAAAAGGGAGACTACCATTAGTAGAGAGGTGTGGTCGTGCTTCATCCTGTGTGCGAGCAGGGATCTTTCCCAGGAATGTAATTTGAGGCATGGGGGCCACCGCAGTCAGTTTATAGCAATACTAGGATTTCTGTGCTTCAGCTGCAGGAACAAAATAAATCTGAACACCACTAACGAGCATTTTTCATTCCACCGCTCTGGAATTAGCTCTAAAGGGACAAAACACTGCCCCTATCTTTGGAGACTTTTGTGTGAAATAAGTAGCTGAGCACTTTCTGAATCTAAAGAATGAAAGAGATCAAAACAGTTAAATCTGCGATTCCCCCACCTTCCCCCCAGCATTCTCAAACTTACTTTCCCTTATTTGGTAGCCATCCAGCCAGGCCCTTGTCTCTGTAGAGAAACCGAAAAAAAAAAAACACACAAAAAAACTGCTGGCGGAACAGATTCATGGGACATGAATCAGCCAGGTGAGGAATTGAAGGCAGAACTTTCCATTCTCTTGTCTTTTTTTTTTTTCCTCCTAACACTATTAGGAAAAAAAGGAGGAAATCTTCTGTCTGTCCTGCGCAGGGAAATCTATCAGTGGCAGAAGCATTTATTGCCTATAGAGCCAATTATGAGTCATGATTTCAATGCCGTGTTCCTTTTGAGGTTTAATACCTGCGGTCTGAAGGAATGCACGTGAACCATTAACACTAAGGCTTGTGCACTAACGAATTCCAGCTCCACAGTTTTCTTGCTGTGTGACTTTAGGCCACTTATATTCCTCTTTGACTGTGTGTCCTCTTCTGTAAAATGGCAGCAGTATTTGGAAATATATCATGTTATTGTGAGGATTAAATTACCTAATATATGTACCTATGCCTAAAACAGTGATAGAAGGATTCAGTGAATGCCGCCTTTTAATATATAACCATGTCAAATTTTCCCATTTTCTAGTTTGTCTCTTCATTTCTCGTTCCTCATTTTATATAAAATATTAAATATATCAAGAGCATCCCATTTTATTATTCTTTGGTTACTAGAAACCGTTTTATATTTATTTAAAAATAATTGAAAGAAATCCAGAGGGGAGGGTGATGTTTGCAATCAGGCACCCCTTTCAGGGCCTTGAGTCCCTCACAGGCACAAGCTGTCCAGTTCATCATACCTCCGTGTCAGGTTTCTCGTCTCAGGCAGGACTGTGGTCTTGTCATGCCTGTCACCTTCCACACTGATGGCAGTGACAAAGCCCTGTGTCAATCAGCAGTCTTTCCTGGTCAGACCACATCTTGTCCCTCTGTCCCTTCCTCACCTTTATTCCTCCTGTTCTTTTCATCTAGGGGGACCACCCCTATTCTTTTCCAGAGATGGGCAAACATCTCATCATTTTCCTATTTCTTCTATGGATATTTTATTACTTTAAAAAGGATAGCTTCATACAATAGTGGGCTTTAGAAACGCCAACTAGAATACATTATATTTGGGGATATGGTTGTAAATAAAAGGAGTTAAGGAACTGTGGAAGCTTTGCAGGCATATGTACATATATACACACACACCAGGGGTGCCAAAAAAATGTATACAATGAATACAAGTGGACACTTTGGTCAACGTTGCTCAAGCAGTAGTTTGCTGTAATCAGAAATTTCTGGATGCCGATGGTAACCACTTTGAGCACCTCTTGTAACTGCAGAAGTCAAACGTGACTTGTATTCATCTTTTGTTATCAGTATATATTGAGTATTACAATTTTAATACAGTTTTCCTTTCTTAAAATGTGTATACATATTTTTTTGGTACAGAGGGTTCACACACACAAATACACACATATTTGAAATAGAAGGTATGCAGTGAATTTGGAAAGAAAAAAGCTAATGGAGGGTTCTGGATAAAGAAGACACAGGTAAACAAAATAGCTTCCAGTTTTTCTATTGTTAATCAGTTTTTATTTACTAATTAATTACACTTATTTTCCATTTTCTTTTTCAGTTAATAATGAAGAAAGGAAAGATAAGGTGGAGAGGATTTGTATGGTAATAGGAAAATAAGGGTGATTGGGAGAAGTGACAGAATTTTAAAATAAAGAATTTATAGAACAGGCAGACTGAAATATAAAGTGATTGTTAAAAGTTAACATTATTAAGCATATACTAATAAATAAGATAACACTTTGCATATATCATAATACTTTTTCCTTAGACTTTGTGAGGTAGGTTACTACTATTAAGATCATTGACAAGTGGAGAAAATGGACTTTGAAGAGGTGAAGTGTCCTAAGGTTACAAACCAGTAAGGGGACAGAGCCTGAGTTTGAACCCAGGACTGTCTCACCTAGAGTTCTACTATGCCCCTCTATGAATTTATAGAATAAATGAGCTGCAAAGGAAATGGAAATATGACATAATAACTGAGGAAGAGGAAAGTTTTAGGAAAAAAGAAAAATAACAACCTCTGAATTGGTGGAAATGGTGGAATGATTGAAAGACTATTAAAGGAAAGACAGCAGGTGTAGCAGAACAAGGAGTGACAACATGGAAAAAAGGGCGTTGTGCCAAGAACTGGTTATTCATGCTAATAATTAAGTGAGGAGGTGAAGATGGTTTTATTTGAATTTAATGTTCTTCTCAAATTATATGTGAGTTCATATCCAGAATCATATGCAGAAAAGCCTGGCCAGACTCAGACATTCACTGACTGGTCTAACAGTTAGTAGGTACCTACTATGTGCAAAGCACAATGCTTGGTGTTGGAGTTAACAGAAATGTTTCTAGTTCAAATTGGGAAGGAGTGATGATTACATTTTTAAAAGCTGAATCATAAAAAGCGCAGTCAATGGAAGGTAAGTGCTAGATGCTAAGGCCTACCGGAAGAGGAGCAGTGCTCTGGTGACTGAGTTCCCACGTACGTCATCACGGGGCGAATGGATCTGATCTTAGTGTTGGTGGAAGGGCGGGACTTAGAGGGAAGAGTGAGGAGCACATTCCAAGATCCAAGAGTGATGTCTGCAAACAGTCTGAAGAGCTGCAAAGCTGGAATGGGCCTCGAACACAGACCTGTTCAGGTAGAAGAACCTGTCCGTGTTTAAGATCATGGAATATCCACGGGGAGTTGTAGGTGGAGGGTGGATTGCAAAGGATTTTGAATACTAGTCTAAGGATTTTATTCCATAGGCAGTGGAAATCTCCTAGCATTCCAATAATACACGCTAATTAGTGTTTGGAAAGATTAACACGTTTTACATCTATTGAATTGGCCAAGATATTTTAAGATAATGTCCAGGACTGCAACATGTAAAGGTGACCCCATACACTTGTGTTTGCACTGGAAATAACAATGCAAGCACTTAAAAAACAAGGTGGAATGACACATCCATAAAGACTTTTCACTTCTAATTATTTTACGAAAAATTTTTCAAAAATCCTTGGTGTCTGGTGATAATAATTATAGCACAGCATTACAGTGGAATACTGTGTGTTCACTTGAAATGACAATTCTGAATACTATTAGCAATATGAAAAATATTTATCACATAATATTAACTTCAAAAATTAAAAATTTCAAGATTGCAACTTTGTTGAAATTATACACACACACACACACATTCAGACAAGAACTATAAGGAAACTGATACATTGGAGATGGGGGGCTGTGAAGAATTTGATTGTTTCCTATAATGTTTTCTAAGAAAAAGAAAGATGAGTGGGATTAAAATTGCTAGAAAAGGTAAAATCATTTAAAAGAGTTGCATTGATCTTTTAGGGACTTTTAACCTGGATTTTGAACTTCCTATCATGTGAACTACTAAGTGTTTAGGGGGTTCTGAATTTTCATGGGTTAGAGTTCCATACACTCAACAAATACTTAGAGTTATCCATGACTCATCTACTGCTTGGACTACTAAAATTAATCTAACGGAGACTGATTTGTAATGTGTCCCCTGCCATCATTGTAACAACTGTAATGAAAGAGAATTTATTAAGAATTTTTCTAAGAGGTAGTAGATTTTTACAATTCAGAAAAGATTTGAAAATATGTGATTAAAAAGATCTCTTCTAGCTAGGGTGATTTTGGTGAATTTTGTCAGAGTAGAAGTATGAAACCTCTATTTTATTTTTTATGAATGAATTATTCAAGTGAGGTTTTAGATGTCAGAAGTAAAGTCATTTTGAAAAATGCAGTATATTCTTATACAGAGATATATTCAGGGGAGACTGAATCTAGAAAAAGGGGGAGAGAGAGAGAACTTAGTTAAGAAGAGGTAGTAAAAATTTCAAAAAAATTCAACAGTTGAACACACTTGAACAATGTGTGTTTGTTGAGGTCAAGGTCATCGAGTATAGCAACTGAAACAGCCAATGGCATTGAGGCTTGTTTTAGACAAGTGATGGAAATGGAACTTATTTGCTCTTGGAAGTTGGGCTACATTTCTGTTGAATAATTTGGATGTTACTGGAGCTGGGGAGTCCCAGGCAAGTAGTTAGGTTGAATCATATGAAATTACTGATGTTGGATCTTTTTTGACCTCCTAAATGTCAATTTCATATGGTTTGATCCTTAACATGTTTTCTATTCCTTACTACCTCCTATTTCTTTCTTCTCATTTCTATCCCTGTTGTTATGTCCTTCCAAATTTCAGTTATGATTACATTGTTGCTATTATATTCTTTGAATTGTCTGATAAATTTTCATGTATGTAAAGACAATTATGACTAAAAAGACTGTACATACAATGCAGTTGGACACATGTTTTTAACAAAATGCATGGTGTTTAATATATTAACACATACATGAATTGCCATAAAGGAACTCTCTATAAAAGTGCTGCAAGGACACTGAGTTCAAGAATTTCTGGCTCATTTTAGTACTCTTGTTAAAGGTGTTCAGTGTTTTGATCACTTTCATTTGAAAAATTATTTTCTTACAGAATTATTCTTCACTGTAATAACAGGGTTCTTTTTTAAAAACTGTGGTTTGCAATATATTGCATATATATATATATATATATATATATATATATATACACACACACACACATATATATTTACATAGATGTATATACTGTAAATAAGGTGGGGCAGGAGTGGGAGGGAGATGGGGTTTGAGAAAAAGAGGAGCTGAGAATTAATGAATGTTTTGTTGTGATGGTGTACTGGTTCAGAAAGAAAACCAAGCCCTCTGTTCTCTTGAAATATTTCAAAGTGTACCAGTTATCTTCAAAACTGTTTCTCTCTGTCTCCTCTTTAACTCAGCATCACAACACCTTTCTAGAATCGTGGCATTTTGCCTGTCAGTAAATTATGAAAAAGCAATAGGATGCCAGTCTGCTGTGCCATCATATCATCTGTGGGCATCCTGGGTCTCTATACTGTATTTACAGAAACAGATGGCTCTTGTGACACTTTCACCAAATGACATGGCACTTCACTTGCCTCTACCATGCAGATCTGCAGCTTTCAGAAACAGGCCCATTGGTGCCTGTGAGCTTGTGGGGATAGACTAATAGTTCAGGGTAGAATGCTTCCATTCTGGAAGCATGCCGGAAAGAATCATTTGCTCATTTTGTAATTCTTAGATGGTGCTTGATTTATTTTTATTTATTTAATACAAACACTTGCACAGCATCTGCTATGTGCCAGGCTTTGTTCTAAGTGATTTACAAATATTAACTTATTTAATTCTCATATCAACTTTATGAAGAAGGTCCTACATTATCTTCATTTTACAAATGAGGACACTGAGGCACAGAGAGTGACTATTTTACGCCTACCGGGGGTGCCAAAAACATGTATACAAGTGGACACTTTGCTCAATGTTGCTCATGCAGTAGTTCGCCGTAATCAGAAATGTCTGGATGTTGATGGTAACCACTTTGAGCACCTCCTTTAATTGCAGAAGTCAAAAGTGACTTGTATTCATCTCCTGTTATTGGTGTATATTGAGTATTACAATTTTAATATAGTTTTCCTTTCTTAAAATCTGTATACATATTTTTGGGCACCCTCTGTATATTATAATATATTTAGAACTATAAAATTTGTATAGAAAGTAATGTTTTTTAACTGAAAATTTCAGATTGGATCTATTTTAATCAAAAATTAGGCACATAATTTTAGGTTTAAATGAAGAATTATATCTGTAAAAAAGCACATCAAATATTCTTATGTACTTAAGTTAAAGTGGGTACCAGGTCACAGCATGTAGAAAATCAGTTATATGCCAGAAATGGGTAAGTGTGGACAATCTTGCACATGGGAAACAGAAAGCAGGATGTACACTTCACTGCCACAAGTTGCCTCACCTGGCCTCCCAAATGGAGCTGCCTGTTTGAGAATGATGCATTAAACAGGATAGTGGGTCCATAGCCTGAGTTTAAAATGGAATATCCAAAATGACATTTCGAAGACAGCTGCTTTTATGGAAGTAGCAGCTGTCAACTTGAACTTTTCTTAATAAAAATCACTGCCAGGTGAAAGAATTACTTCCAAGTGCCCTCTTCGGCAGGGCCGTCCCAATGGCACTGTTTTCAAGGGGGGCAATACCAATTTCTGTCATAAAATGACAGACTCGATGATGGAATTCAAGGAGCCTATTACACTCGGCACCTCCGTGTACCGAAACATGTTTTGAGAGCCCACTGAGTAACCGCTGTTGAAAAGGAACAGGTCACAGTGGGGGCAGAGCGAGACACGGGCCTGCAGAAGCATCTAGCGTTGAGAGGCTGCGTGGCTGCAGTGACGCGGCGCTGAAAGAATTCCGATCAGGCCGTCGGTCCCGCTGCGTAACCAGGCTCGCCTCCCCTCCGCTCAGCCCTCCTGTTCAGAACACAATCACAGTTTAAAGCACCATTTTAAGTCGTCCTTACACTGTTCTTTGAAATACAGCCTTCTTTCAAATTGATGCATGAGCCGTTTGTATACCTGTGGGGATAGCTGATGAGGAAACGGTGTTGTTAATACATAATCATAGAAAAACAGAGGCACATTCTACTTCCCAGTCAGAATGTGTACGTTTTTAAATTCACTCCAAAGAAATGATTGGAAAATACCGAAAGGGGTAACAGGTACAGTCATACTCTCTAGCGTGACTTGTTACCAGCAGTGTGTGCCATTTTGGTGACCTGGGCAGCTGGTTATTTCTGTTTCCTATCAGCTGGTACTCCTACTAACACATACACAGAGCAGCAGATGTAAGCAGGAGGCGATGTCTTCAAAGGCTCTTCCCCATACCTGTTTTATATTTTAAGAGAGTAAAAAATAAATCAGAAAATTATTTTATATTTTTCAAGTTTCCGTTAGCAAATTCAGAGCTAATTGGGATATACTAGTAAGGGCCCAGTCAGGATTCTCTGCTGCCCCTCCTTGGTGGGTGTCAGAGGTCCTGTGCTGTGATTACCGTGGCTCTCCTGACAATATGCTTTGAAGGAGATGATGTTACATGTTTCTTGTGCTTTTGTGAAGAAAAGCATTATTTTAGGCAGGCCTTAAGAAGTGCTGAAAAGAGCTTCAAAGAAATAGATCTACCCAGTATTCGTGACAATCACTGACCTCAATGTGGAACACATTTTTAGGTTTGTTCCTAGGAGGTGAACAACTGTAATTGAAAAATAGAGTAAATAGACACTTTCTAAACTTGAGTCACAGCTGGAGAATGACTTGTAAACCTGCTTCTCTTCACGTTTTTCCAGAGAACCTTAAAGCTTGAAAAAATAATCATTAGAAATGCAAGCAAAAGCTGGTGGCTTCAGACTCGTAGCGATGCCAACAGTGAGATCTTACTATAAATCTTAGAACTACGGCTTAGAACACCTTGCATTACTTTCTTTAGGTTTCTAAACATGCAACATAACTCTGATGCACTTAGAACGCTAATGAAAATACCTGTTCACTATTTATTATTAGTATTATTTGTGTACTTATGTATCAGTAAGATCTGACTTACACGAATAATAATAATCAACATTTAAAAGTTTTTACAGCTTGGATGGGTAAATACTGACAGTGGATATTATAGAAGCCCCAAAGAGGAATGAAATTGAGAAATAAATTGGTAGGAGAAAAGAGACAAAGGAAAATAGTTATGATGTTTATTTTTGCTAAGATCTCCCATTAACTTAAATGAAGCAAATAGAGTTTCTAGGCAACCATGAAAGGAAAAGGGCAGAAATCCTCCCTGTGAGTTATATGGATGGCAGGTTATGTATGTTTTGTTTCTGGTGCTGAAATAAACAGGCCCGTCTCGAGCAGTTACTGTGTCCTGTAGAGAAAGAATAAAGGACGACCAGAGAGGAATTCTAAAATGTTATTTTGCGTTAATACCAGGTTAAAAAAAGAAGACATTATGTAACAGCTTATATTGTCCCCCAATAGGTGAGAATATGGCAGCTCTTTTCTCAAAACAGTGATTTTACCAAGCCAGAACCTATTGTGTATTTTGCTAAATAATTTTGAGCAACAAAACAGATTTCTGTTGCCTTTAAATGGATACGAGGAGATGTTTAACCCCTATTGTATTGTCACAAAGCCAGGCTGATCACCCGGGGAGGCCCCAGAGGTCTGAGCAGCTTTGGATTGGCTGTCAGAGGACTTTACCATTTTACTGCACGTGGTCCGGCCACAGCAGGGTTCAGTTGCCAGTGTTTTATCTGCAGAAATGTGCTGGGATGGGCACTTTGTTAAAGATTTTCCTTTTGCTACTAGAAGGAAATGGGAAGCAATAAGATAACTTCATTTGTAAGGTAACATCTGTGCTTATTTCTGTACAGAGGGAAGTGATGTTTGACTGCTTACGGGGCTGATTGATTTTTGTTCCCCATCTCAGGTATCATTTTAATGATCTGTTTAAAACCGAAGCCCAAATTAGAGGTGTATTCCAATCGTAAAGGCTTGTCTCAAACATATGTTCTCTGTTCACTGATTTTATTTTATTTAGTGTGCTGATCTGGTTAGTGGGGTTTGAATAAAAAATTAGTATCTTTCACGTAGCTTGTTAAACACTTAAAAGATGGACTTGGGCAGGGCAATGACAGTCAGATTTAGTTCAAGTATTTTTACTCGTCAAATGAAAACAGTGTAAAGAAAAACAAATGCTAGTAGGTTTATATTTGCTGTAAGGGTGTACCAACAGAGCATGTTAACATGTAATTTAAATGTATTTTGTCATTCTGTGTATAGATACTTGTTCTTAGCTGTCTCATGGGCCATTTTTATATTACTTGAAAATAATTTTAGAGCCAAATCTTATTCTCACTTATCTGCTGTGTTTCTGGGGTTTTTTTGTTTGTTTTTTTAATTATTGTAATGCAGTACTTTTGTGCACAATGTGTGGTATAAGCTTTATCCATTTGCCTCTTTGATTAAAAAGAGGATTCTGTTTTCTTTCTCTCTGTACTAACTTGAGAGTTTCCCCCAAGTTTTCTGTCTTCATTCTCCTATATTCCAGAGAATCTAGTGGTCAAGAGGATGATAAAAGCAGGATTAGGGGCACTTTTTATTTTTGAATGCCATAATTGGATTTGTTATCTGTAGCTCATGAAATATCTTCAAAGACCACCTGTAAGATTATATTCAATGTCTCAGTTTTTTGAACCTCATGAAATGAAACATGGTGTGATTATACTAATGCAACAAAGTTTTGCATCCTTGAAAACACCCCTAAAAATATCCATTATCTGACTTTTTACAGCTGGACATAGAGCAAGTGTATCCAAGGACATTCTGCTATTTTCCTGGGGCAGTTTTCTCTTTATGTTCAGATTTTCCATTGATGATAGTAAAATAGCATAAAAATCACCATAAAATTAACTTACATTTGTATATAGTACGTTTCAGTTTGCATGCTCTTGTCTGATCCTCTTAACTATTTTCTGCAGAAAGGCAGGCCTCATTATTCCCGTTTTAAGGATGAGAAAAGTGAGATTCAGCAAGCTTCAGCAGTGCACCCCAACCTGGCCAGCTCGGAACCGCAGAGCTGAGTTCTGACGCAGCGTTCTGGCTAGTACTCCTTCCAGAACGCCGTTGTCTCTCTGTGTTGGATGTTTGCTTTAAAGATCAGACTATTTGAACTAAGCTCTTTAATAGGAAGGCTCTGGCAACAGCTGGTGTTAGGTAGATTAAAAATGAAATCGAAGCCATTGGTTGTAAAGTGGAACAATCAAGGGAGTGAGAGAAAAGGGAGAAAAGATACCAAAACAAACAACTGAGTAATGTTAAAAGAATTGTGGGGTAAGGGCAACGTGATTCATGAGGTTCATGCTTCCTTCCTTTTCTCTCCATCAAAACAAGTCTCTATCCCTTTAGTCAGTGCTTCTTTCTTTGCCTTGTCCCTGGCTTCTTTTGAGAAATTTGCCACGCTTCGTCACCACAGGCCACTGTTAATTACAACTAGGACTCAAGGGCACCTTTCCCAAACTTAGTATTACATTTTATTTCCAGAAAATAGACTACCATATCTATAAATCTTCCCATTATATTACAAATAGATTAGGTCTCTTGTTTACCTAAATTATGTTGAGAATAATATTTATTTCACGTTGCATTCACTTGACATGTCTGCCTTCTTTTCATTCTGAATTTTCTTACTCTTTAAATAACTATGCACTTATGGTTTAATTCTACTACTTTGTCAACACAGCTCTCTCTGACTTTCCTGACTGTTTTTTGGTTTTCATGGTTTGTTTCATTTTCCTCAGTATCTCATTATGGATACTAGATAGCCTTACCCTGAAATTCAAATGAAAACTGAAATGCCTTACAAGACTTGGCCCCATTGAAATAGTCGCTACCCTGCTGTTAGTACTAGGTTGGTGCAAAAGTAATTGTGGTTTTTGCAATTTTAACCTTTTACACCACAATTACTTTTCACCAACCTAATATAAACAAAGCTGTAAGAATGCATTCCTCTCTGCCTCCTTCTTCAGTGCTCAGTGTCCTGGTTATTGGGAAGTCCTTTACTTATATTTGCCTTTGGTACCCACATACCACTCAAGCTAGATCTGTTAATCCTGTTATGCATGGACCTCTGAGCACTCAAAAAGTAGAAGAGTTATTAGATGTATCTTTTTGTCATAGCTTTGCATGTCTCATCAAACACATTGTATATGTTTATGTGTCGATTTTTACACATATTATGTGGTTAACTTTTTAAATGAAGATATACAAAACAACTTGAAATGGCCCATAATTCATATCACCCAGACATCTCTGAGTGATAATAAAAAAAATTCTAGTGATCTAGAGATGTGAATAGTACATTCCGCTGTGAGATGATATGTAAATTTCTCCTCCTTGAGTCCTCCCTGAAGGTCAATGCTATTACCAGTCTCTGTGTATCCTTCCAGAAATACTTTCTATGCATGTGCTAGCCAAAATTGGTCCTTTCAGTGTAACATTTCAAGTTAAGATTATTTTCTGATCACTCTGTGGAATTCATTCATTCATTCAATAGATATTTATTGATGTTCTCTCTGTGTTAGGCCATGTTCTAGGCACTAGGAATACAGCATGAACAAAAGCAGACAAAATCTCTGTACTCATGAAACCTGTGTTCTAGTGCAGGAAGCAACAAACAAAATAATAAACTATGTAATATGTTACATGGTGATTAGTGCTAAGGAGAAAAACAAAGCAGGGACAAGAGATGGGGGTCGACTATAGGTTGCCATTTTGGACAGAACAACCACAGAAGATGTCACCGATGTGTCACGGAGTGAGGCCCTGAGGCAGATGCAGGAACAGGCAGTTACTTGGAAGAACTAGGGCCCAGGGTAGGACCCCAAGCTCAGGAAAAATAACTTTTTATTCTAAATGTCAAAAGGTGTGGTTTTTTTTTCTGGTAAGTCACCCAAAATAAAGAAAAGAGAGATAATTTCTTTAAAATAAGAATCCATTAATAAAGGTCATATATCACTTTATTTACAGAATGGAAATTCTCATTCTTATTCTGCAAAAACATGAACCCAGATAAAGAGTAAGGACCTCCACCGACCTAGAGAACACGCCATGGTGATCCAAGAACTCTCTGGTTCTACGTTCTTCCTTCACCATTGGTCCTGAAGTTGCTAAGAACCTTTCTTCTAGGTTGGTTGAAAAGACTAATGTGTTTTCCTCCTTTTCCCACAAGGGCCATTTCTAGAATCTTCTCTTTGGGTGGTAGTCATTGCCACTGCCCTCCTAGAGTACATGGACTTGTGCTTAAATGCAGCACCTCTTTTCTGTTTGGCCAAGGGAATGTCTGCTCTTATTTTGGCAAGCAGAACTCGGGGCTTAGTCTTGCCCAGTACGTGGTGTCTGATTATGGTGGCTGTGGCTAAAGATTTTTTTTAAAGTACTAAATTTTACACATACAGGAGTTTAAAAGGCAGTGAGCATTTCTTTGGTGTTATATGGACACAAGAGCATGTAAAAACAGGATGATAATTTGCTTCAAAAAATGTTTTCGTGCACTCCTAGTGGAACTTAATTAATTCAAAATGCAAGGGGATTTGTGGAGGTTACTGCAAATCGAAGCTGTTGGCCTCATGGCAGACATCTATACCCAGTGCAATCACTCCTCACCTCCCAGCCCTATTCAGAGGGAGACTTTCACTCTGCAGCCATCTCTACTGTAATGCAGCCTGCTGAAGAGTGGCAGGTGTCTTTACTGAGAACTTCGATAGAACCCTATCAAGTCATTTGTGCTTTTTGAGAGTAGTGTTAAAAGCAAGACAACAGACATAAAAAGGAGTCACTTATGCTAAGCCCCACGTCAGTCACGTCACCAAACTGAGACTTAATTACAATTTTTGCTCCTTAGAAACGGAATCTGAAACCAGCTAATCAGTACGAGTTGGGCAATCTACCTGATACACCCTTGCTCTCCCCTAAAGGAAAGTAACTTCGTAATAACCAACCCACTCTTTTGCCTAGTCTAGCTTCCTTGTTCCAGCTCCCAACTGCCTATAAAACCCTTTTCATTTTGTACAGCTCCTCAGAGCTCCTTTCTCTCTGTTAGATTGGATGCTGACTGATCCAAATAGATTTATCCTCAAATAAACTCTTAAAATTTTTTAATATGCCTCAGTTTATCTTTTAAGAGCAGTTTACTTGATGATTTGACTAAATCCAAATGTGGTATGTTTTGATCGTTTCTACGAGAGTCTGATGAGAGGGAAAGTAATATTATTGACAGGAAAGGGGTAGAAGGGAAGGCTTTAAAGAAAAAAATACTTTCTCATAGAGTGAAGTAATTCAACTAAGAAACCACAGCTAGATGAAGAAGAAGGATGTGATTAATAATTAAAGGCTGTGAAACTCTACCCATGTGCTGCCCTCACTGGATCAAGCCACTAATATCTGCTCTGAACTATTGCAGTAACGTTTTATGTGGTATTCCTGTCTCAGTTTTGTTCCCCTTCAGCCTGTTCGGCCTTTAAAATGGAAGTCAGATCATGTCTCTGCTGTGCTCAAACCCCTCACGGGCTTCCCATTTCACTGAGTGAAAGTGCGAGGCCTTGCAGCAATGCACCAGCCCTACGTCATCTGCTACCTCATTCCTTCTTGGGCTTCATCTCCTACTTTCCTCCCCTGCTCTCTCCCTTCAGCCACCTGACGTTCCTGCTGTTCTCAAACATGCAGACTCCGACCTCAGGGCTTTTTCATTTGCCTGGCACCCTCACCTTACCTGCAAGGCTGTCCCCAATGGCTGTCACACTCAAGTCTCTCAAATCTTTACTCAAATCACACCTTCTCAAGGAGGTTTTTTCCCCTGACACCATATTTTAAATTGTAGCCTTTCCACATCTTTGCACTTTGCACTTTATTTTTTCATTGTAACATTGTATTTATTTACTGATTTATTTTGCTTACTGTTTGTTTTCACCCACAATATAAGCTATGGGAGAGCAGGGATTTGTCTTTTTTATTCACTGCCGTCTCCAGCACCTAGGACAGTGCCTGGTACCTACGGGACACTCAATAACTATTTGTTAAATCAATGAACGAATTGTGGAAATTGAACTGGGGAAAGAGAACTTACTTTCTCTAAACGTAATGAAAGTCCGGAGATCACACAATAAAAAAACCTTAAAAATGAAAGAAGTTTAGTGCCTACACAGCCCATGACTACTGACAGGCGTGTTTCCTGGGTGTCCCACGTAGCTGATTCAGAAAGAAAGGCCTTGGATCCT
Source organism: Rhinolophus sinicus (assembly GCF_057876585.1). Taxonomy (NCBI): domain Eukaryota; kingdom Metazoa; phylum Chordata; class Mammalia; order Chiroptera; family Rhinolophidae; genus Rhinolophus; species Rhinolophus sinicus. The sequence continues at coordinate 51,416,043 of NC_142504.1, read as the reverse complement.
CCAATGTCATGCTTTAATGCAAATGATGTTGGGAATAGCAATGAGAATAATGCCAAAAAGAAAAGTGGTGGAAATTACAGATGGTTGTTTTGCATCCAACGTAATGATTTTCAAAGCAAAGGAATTGAATAGGAAACAAATTAACAAAAACTATGTGTCTCTGAAAATGCAAACTTCATTTACATTCTGATCTGTGTGATTTTTCAAGCTCAGTGATCCAAGGTCAGAGGACACTTGTATTAGCATAGACCTTGCTTTGTTACTTCACCTCTGACTAAACCTCTGAATTCCTTTTATGATGGTGTCATTCTGATGACAATAAAACCAGGCTCTCATAACATCAGTAAGACTTATACAGCACTTAGACAATGCCTAAATGAATGTCCGCAGAGACCTGAAGACATAGGTCAGGATTATTAACCCTGTTTTGTATATAGACCGGAAGTCATTTGCCTAATGTCACCTGGTAAGCTATTGAGTTCATAATTTGATTGCTTTATTTAGAAATAATGGCTTATTTAGTACAGGTCATGTTGCATTAAAGATGACCTGTTTTTAAATGGACAGTTTCATATTTGCATTTAACTTTAGTTAATGAACTGAACTAACAGTATTCCAGATTTCTGTGAGACCACAGTTCCAAATTTTCAAGTTGGGAAACTGATTTAGAGAACAGAGATTTAAGACTCCCAAAGCCACTTTGGTATTGGCCAGGATTCGACCACTCTGCTCAGGTGCTGCGATGGAGAAATCTGTAATGGTAGGCTTAGGTGTGAGTGGGGTCCTCTGAGGGCATCATTTCAATCCTGTTTAAATTCTTTGCTTTTATATGTTTATGCTCATAAAACTCCCCTTGGTTCAAAAAATTAATATAACTAAAATGGAAAATCAGTGCTTGCATTGACAACTGAGAAATGGAGACAAAATCCTCTTTAGGAGGTTCCAAGTGCCAATCAATATTGTGGAAAACACAGGACAAACATCACTGAAGCTACATCAAACCGTGTTAAGAGCCCATTTTATTTTGTTTCTGTTGTGGTGCACTCCTTTTCCCATCCAGAGCAGTATAATGAGAAGACCTCAAATTCAGTTCAGTGAGCATGGCAGTTACTCAGGAAGCTGTGAGGAAAAATAACAGTGAGGGGACTGCTTGTGAGTTCATGTCTGTAGCAAGAAGAAACTAGAAAATTAGAACATCAAAAGAGAATTTTGAAGCAAAAATGACATGCCAACTTTGAATACTGGAAGTAAAAAAGAAAAGAAATGCCTAGTCTTTATCCAAATATTTGGAAGTTTTTCAGACCTCTTTCATTTCATCTTTATAATATTATTTCTTTATTGCCAGCAACAACAAAAAATGCACAGCCAAATTTTATTTGTGATTAAAAAGGCATTCATTCTCCTTTACTTTTCCTAAATCGGATTTACTGCACTTTTATCCCTTTTTGTACATCTCACTTATTATTTGTAACATCTGCTAGGAATATGAATGACAGTTTTGATACCAGAAGGTGATTTAATTGGGCCTTTAAAACTTTGCTTTAAAAATCAGAGGAATATTGCACATGAAATTTAAAAACGTTTTAGACCCATGTGTATTAAAATTGGTCACACCAAAGTGTAAATTGATAAAAAATAAAATTAACTAGTTTTTAAATTGAGTCAGATGGAACTTTAAAATTAAGATCTTTGTAAGACTAAATGTCAGAAAGTGATGGGACTAGAGGCCTCTGCAAATAAGCTATAGTTCCCAGGACCTATGCCATCAAGCGGCTTTGGTAGTTTATAATAAAATTTAGCTAAAGCATCCTTGGGGGCATTCTTCTGGCTATAAACATTGCCACCTTAAGGTAATTTAAGCACAACAACGAATTGACAGATCTGGATTGTATATATGACAATCTGGTGAAAAGGTGAATGGTGCAGATTATATGAGCCAAGTCTGTACAACTTGCCTGAACTTTGATATAGTCTGGAAAGTACTGTGCTGTTCAGAGGTCAGATGAGCTCACTACACAATTACAAGTTTGATAGTTCCTACCCCTATTTTTAGCCAGAATTCGAAATACATAAATGTCTGTCACCTACTTATTGAATTTTAAAATCTGCACAAATGAAAATAGTGAGCATATGACTCACCTGATTATATACAGAAGGTGAAGTTTTCTTTTTACCTTATGTTTCTGCTCTTAGTACACGGCCCTATGCTAGTCGGATTTTTTTCCCCCATTCAACAGTATATATTAGTATCAATGCCATATTTAAACGAAGAAAGGCTGTCTCTGTGTTGGATCCTTTGTTCAAGTTCTTAAATATTAATTAAATTAGTACAACATTTAGTTTAAGTGTCCTGTTGTCACCGTATATGTTAATTAATGAAAGATGCCAAGTAATCATATTTTATGATGTTTTAATACACTTAATTTTTTTGATCAAACAGTGTCAGTTTGTTTGTTTTGTCCTCTTGAAGTATCCACTTTAAACAGTATTAATCAAGTGTGGGCAATTTAATTTACCAGGCTTGCAAATTCAGCTCACTCACTTTTAATGAAATTCAGCTTCATTAGTAGATTATAAAATAGAAACTTAAGAGACCCTGTCTTTTGATCAACACTAGAGAATTAAAAATTGGAGTGATGTTTATAATTTTTTATTTGATCATGATAGTTCTTTGATATGTTAAAGACTATCTTTCATCTGAAAGCTTCAAAGTGTTTCACCTATTTTTATAACTATGAGTATATGGGAATTCACTTGTAATTATTGCCCTCATTTTCAGTTGGTCATTTTTAAATTGTTAGAGCAGCAGAATAAGTATTATTTCTGATCAAATTATCCCTCTCCCACCCCATCCTCCTTACAGTACGTCAATGGCTTCCCATTGCCCTTAGGTGAAGAGTGGAAACTCGACAGGGCTGTGAGTGGTCGGGCCGCCACCTCTACTCCATCTTCACTGGGGCTGCTCACCCTTCCCCTCTGCTCGGCCAAGGCCACATCTCCCTTTCCATCCCCGTCCTCAGATCTCACCATTTCTTTCAGAAAGACTGACCTCCTTGCCTAAGACAGTTCCCATCACCACACACTCCAGGAGCTCCACACATCTCTGCTTGGTGACTTTTCAGTTGATATTTTAGATTCATTTCTCTGATTATTTGGTCAATATCTGTCTCCTGCAGTCGACCATAAGCTTCATGGGGGCAAGGAAGGATCTGGTTTACTGATGTTTTCATTGTTGTTTTTCACCATTGTATTTCTGGTGCCCAGCATATTTTGGCAAGTGATAGACATTTGATAAGTACTTGTTGAGTGTATGAGGGAAAGAATAAATAAATGCTCTATGAGGACAGGCCTTTTTCTGTTCTGTTCACCACTGTAGATTCAGTGCTTAGAACAGTGCCTGGCCCATAGTAGTGGTTCATGAAATATTGGTTGAATAAATTAATTTTTCCTTACTTTTCAGGGACACAAAGTATTAATGGGATAGTGTAAGGTGTAAGTTGAATTTTTTTCCATGCAAATATCCCATTATATTCATTAACTTATAGAGTTAGAAGGAAATCTATAGCCATGTTCTTTTTTTTATCTTGGCAAATAGATAGGAGATAGATAGATGATAGATAGATGATAGATAGATATAATAAAAGTTACCATTCTAACCATTTCAAGTGTACAGTTTAGTGATATTAAGTACACTCACATTGTTGCATGACCATCACCACCATCCCTCTCCAGAACTTTTTCACCATCAGACTGAAACTATCCATTAAACAATAACTCCCCATATAGCTCTGTGGTTTTATGAAACCTTTTTTGTTTGCCTTAGCAGGTTTTCTTCCCAGCACTGTACATGAAGTTCAATATGTAAAATGTGTAAATGTGAACTGCTTTTGCTTCTTGAATAGTGTTGGGTGCCTCCCTTCTTCTGTTCCATTCAGTGTCTTAGTTGGTGGTAACATTATCTGGAGACTGTGTTCCAGGACAAGGATGCCCAGGGGAGACTGGGGAACCTGGGGTCCCCTGGGGCACATCTGCCCTCCATCCATGCGAGCTCATCTCCCCAATTCCAGCCCAGAGGCCATCTTTGTTTCCTCTTTCTCCTCATCACCCGTCACCACCTCCTCTACACACACACACACTGATATATATTCACAGTCACTCTCGAAAGACTGAGCTGCTTAAGGACTGGGATCATGTCTTACTTGTCTAGATTCCCAGAGCTCTGTAATGTTTGTTGACAGAGTGTGTTTTCTACCCTGTAGATGAGAAACTTTCCCAGTTTTACTTTCTTCTAGGAAAGAATTTGACAGCCTCACACGTGGCGTCTTTCACTGTTTCCCATCATTGTCCCAGAGATATTCTTCCCCAGGTCGCTACTGGTGTGGCCCATGGCCACTTGCACCAGAGTCCCCTGGGCTGCCTAGTAGAAAAGTGGGCTTCCAGGTCCTGCCTGTCTATACCCACTGAACCAAGTTCTCTGAGAAACTATTTTCAATCTTCCCCCATGTGCTAAGTACAGTTATTTTATATAGCACCATGTAAATCTTCTATATTTGTTGGGCTTATATTTAGTAAAGTCAAAAAATAGTTTCCCACTATCTGCTATATAAAATTCTTAGGACCTTCATATATTTACTGACAATTTAACAATTTAGCCTAATTTCACTTTTTCTTCCCTAGGAGAAGTAAACACTATTACTTTGTCTTTAATAGGACTTATTTAATATCCTTTCATTACTTTTGCTGTACTGCTCTGCATACACTAATATTTTTAAAGTAAATCAGTTCCTTTTAGATTAAGACACAGAAAAAGGTTTCTGTTATGTTTATGACATGTTGATTCAATTAGATTGGGCAGAGCTAGTTGGTGTAACGAGCCCCCAGACTATAGAAGCTTCACTGAATTACAGTTCCTTTCCTCCTCATGCAACAAGCTAGTGCTGGAGGGGCCTCTCCTCATACCCTTTGGGGACCTACGCTGTCAGAGGCCATGCCATGTGACTTCCAAAGTCACACTGGGCATCCATATCCAGCCATCCGGGGAAAGATAAGATGGGTGGAAAAGACACTTGCTTCTGAAACTATCTGGGCAAAGAAGTAACGCTCTCTTACACCTCCTGGTCTCACCCAGATAAAAGGGGAGCTGGAAATGTGGGCCCCAGGCAGTAGCCTCTGCCCACAACCACTGTACATGACAGAGAGGGGCATGGCCCTTTGGTAGACGGCCATACTGCACACTGGATTGCTCGGCTTCTATTGATAGTTCTAGTAATTTTGTCTATAAAACCATGAAATATGCCATGCACTATGTACCATAAAATGTTACAATAATGTATGTGATAAGATGATTGCCAGTGCAGTGAAAGGCAGGAAGATGGCATATATCCAACCTGCCATAGGTCAATGTAATTTGCTCATTATTGGATGTTTGCTCCAGTCTACGAGGTAGCAAATGATGATGTCACTGGAAACAGTCATAAGCTTCTGGATGTGGTCAGTCTTCAATCTGTTTAATTTGATTTATCAAGGAATCATTGGTTTCCTTTCTCTGAAAGGTAAAACATGGTGCATGTTGGTTCATCTGCCAGTTTCTCATTAGAATGGATCCCATCAACCTTGCTCCCATCCTGACATTACAGCAGTCATGGAGTTTGTCCCAAGTCCCAACAAATTGACTGGTCTTGCAAGGCTGAATTTGATGCTAAAATGGGGGTTGGCCTGTGGGCCCTGTGTCCCTGGAACACCGGCCAGCCGGGTGGTGGTGGAGGTGAGCCCCTCTGGGCACCATCTGGTTGAGGTATTAGTCGGAGAACCTGCTTTATTTCAGACCATACTGTCTGCTTTTTGGAATACATTATGTTTTCATAGCCTGCTGAAATGGGGAGAACTGGGTTTCAAGATGACTTTGGCTTTTTGCCATAGCAAGCTGAATTAGGCTACTGGATGACAGGCATACACCCCAGAGAAACCAAAGATAAATGCCAATTTTAATAAGGTTGTTTGTTTATCCTTTTCTCTCCAGTTAATAAGTCTGAATGGACACCAAATTCAGTCCAAGGATCGTGTCAAAGACAGGAAGTTAAGAAAAAAGAAGTGTTTGGGGGTTAGTCCATGATTTTAATACTACTGAACTTTGTTAAGAACAAAGATTAAAAATAAGTTTGTAAATTGCTATCATTTTCTGGTAATAAAAGCACAAAACAATTTTGCATGCTACATAAATACATAATAGTGCAGGTGTATAAATATATTGTTGCATGTAAGGTTTTCAAAATTGATCTTCTAAAAAGTATTTCTCAGCTATGCTTACTTTTTAAGAGTTGTAAATAGGAAACAATTGTCACAGTTGAAAATAGAATTGGCTTGAGGGGTCAGATGCTTGATATTTTAATGTAATCTGCCCTTTGGTATGTCATCAATAAGACCAGTTTTTACAAATCGACCTCACAGGAACCAAAGAGTGAGCATTTTTAATGTCCTCACAGTTGTGACAGAGAGTACAAACCAAATGAGATTTAGAGCGTTTTGCTTGATGATAATTTTTACCTAATAGTATTTTCAATAACAGATTTTTAGTTATATTAAATGTTACAGATTCTCATTTTAAAAATCCTGCAAAAAATTCATACCAATTAATAGTTCAATTTACTTTAAAAATATTGGGAGATTTGTGTTTTTTCCCCTGAGTGGCTAAGGCAAGTATTCATTTTCTTGAATTATTGAATTTTTTTATGTTATACTTACGTAACATTGAATTACTCTTATTGTAATTGGTTTATTGTATGTACTGTGGCCTTTGGGTTTCTTACATTTTTCGCCTAGATGTTATTCATCTTTTCTGAAGGCTACTTTTAAATTATATCAGACCTTTTCTTGACCTTTGGACTTAGGACTGGTTTTATTTAATAGGATAAGTTGATTGTATTTTGGTTAAGAAAAAAATTAAACTGTCACTTTGTTATTGGAAAAGTCGTCCTTAGCAATGATGTGTTACCCTATTCTGTTGACCTAAATGTGTTTCAGAGTGATGAAAGCCCATTGACACAGTTGTCAAAGCAAGAGTAATGAACGTAACAAAAATTCATTCCCTGCAAATGTTTGGCATATTGCTGACATGGTAATATAATTAACACATAGTCTTTTGGTGGTCTTTGCAAAGGCTTGCGGGTTTAAATCATCACAGGGAGGTTAAAAATGAGGCACTGCCCTATCAATAATACATATATGCAAAGATGAAATCATTTTCTCATGTGATGTCTATGGGAAACCATATCTGTGCAAAACTACACGTGTTCTTTTCAGAACAATTGGTCCTGAGTTGAATTATACTAAAAACTATTCAAACTAATAAAAAAAACACCACAGTGACTCTTCTTTAAAATTTATGTTCAAAAACATCATCTTCCACACCAGTAGTATTTTCATAACTGCCTCTTTTGTGAAGCGTTATTAATAAAAAATGCACTTGGTACAGGGGCATAGGGCATAGAAATGATAGTGCAATTAGGTGTCACTGAAAGCTACAACCCGCAGTCCCCGGGGAGGTGCTGGTGTTAACCAGCTCAGCCTGCAGGGACTTCCTTCTGACTGCCGCTGAGTTCTCCCTGTTTGCATCTTTCCTACAGGCTTTGAGCCTGTGGACCACCCTCCTCCCTTCCTGATCCTCTTATTTCTTGGCTTCCTCAATTCCTTCCTCTCAGTCTGACCAGTCTTGCTGACAACATCCTCTGCTGCTGCCCTCCCCTTAAATCTCAGTAGCACCCCACTCCCAGTTTATTCTGTCCTCTCTCAAAAGCCAAGGGGTGAAGTAGAAGCAGCACAAGTTTTGGGTTCGGACAGAAGTGGTATTGTATCCTGATGTACCCCTTGGTAGTTTTGTGACGAGGTCATTCACTCAGCCTCTCCATGCTTCAGTTTCTGCCACTGTGTCGAAACAATAATGATACTTACAGAATTGGTGCACCACCTGCAATATACACACAGGGTCTGGGACATAGTAGTGGCCCATTAAATGTTAGCTCTCTTGTCTCTTCCAGGTAAAAATACAGTAAAATCAATTTCATTGGCATGTGCCTTTGACTGATTCACTCCCCTGTATTTAGCTGCAGGCTCCGGTCGGTCGTCTGTGACACAGAGTTTCTGCAATAGCTCCACAGCAACATGGCACTTTCTTCAGACACAATGAGGGGTGCCAAACAGTTAGGGTGAAGATTCCCCCAAAGGACTTGGTTCAGCAAACTAAAACACTCTCTACATTTTTGTTGATTTTACCATACACCGAATTTTGTTTTAAAAGAGGCTTAAGAAGGAAGAAGACTCTGGGTGGTGAACATACAATGTGATTTAAAATAAATAAATAAATAAATAAATAAATAAATAAATAAATAAATAAATAAATAAATAAATTTTTTTTAAAAAGGAAGAAGCACGCTACCCTTTTGAGTTGCGTATGCACCTTATTGTGATATTTTGGAGATGAAGAATTATGGTATGTTTTGGCCAGGGGACCCAAGAATGCGTACGTTCTGCTCCGCCTACGAAGTCCCCAAAGGAGATACTTGTACTGGGAACATTGACAAAACAAGAGAACGAAAAACATATTAGTAGCTGAGGTTTTGTTCTTGAGTCCCAATGCAGAGTTCTATTACAATAGGCTGGAAGAGGTAACAGTCTCCTGTCGCCTAAACAAGGTTGCTTGAATGACCTGAAAGCAAAGTACTCCGTTAGACAGGGTCTGATTCCCTTAAGCACAAACCAGAGTCAGACATTAACACTGCAATGTGAAGAGACAGACTGATCCAAGGCCACAGCCAGCAACAGGAAAAAGGACATAGAGGGAGTTTTCCTGACTGTCGGTTATGGTGCTGGGCTAAGTCACATGCCTCATGTCCCAGGCAGGCCCAGAAGCAGGCTGAGCTGCTGGAGGAAAGAACGGTGGGAAGAAGGAAAGGTGGTTAAGTGGAGGGGAGAGAAATGAGACCATAGCCACATGTTGACCTAATCAATTTCTATCTGTAAAGGTGAACTCACATATTAGGACAACAGAAAAATCATAAAACGATTCCAATGATAAAATAAAAAGATGTGCAATAATATCAGATATCATGGCCAAATCAGTGTTCTGACCCCTAAAACAGCATTTCATCTCTATTCTAATTCATCCTGAGGAGGAGTCAAAGGTGTGCTCCTTTGTTGGGGGTGGGGCATAGGGAGGAGGCAGGTGTTACCCCTAGAAACCAAGAATCTTGTGTGTTGGTTACTGAAACATGCTCTCAACAGTCTCCCTTTCCGATCTCTACCCACTCTCACCCACACTACTGACAAGTGTTCTTTCCTCTTGCCTAAAACCTTCAATACGTCTGCACTGTTCTCAAGTTCAAGTCCAGACCCATAAATTGGTTGGTGCTCAAGACCCTTTGCACTCTGGTTCCAAGTGACCTCACCAGTCTCCCCTTTTGCCATGCTCCCCGCCCCCCTTCATCACTGTGCCTGTAGCTTCATTGCCTTTCTAGTGGGGACACATCACACACTTTGTCATTGCCATTCCTTTTCTCCTGCCCTTCCCTCTGCTCAGAATGCCCTTCCTACCGACCTTTAAGGTTTAATTCAAGTGTTATTCCCTGTAGAAAGCTTTCCTTGGTGCCCCCGTCTTCTATGTTCTCATAATGCTTTATCAATACTGTATCTTACGGTGGTTGGTGGTAGTTCTGCTTTTCCCATTAGCATGTGGATTGAGATCCCTCATGGTAGGAAACATGTCTTATTTACATTTTATTTGTTTTTCCTTATTTATACTTATTCAGTGTATTGACAGATACATATTAAGTGTTCAATATGTTTGTTGAATTATTGTAGACACAGTTTCAGATTCTTGTGCACTCTTTCTTATACACCTCTAGAAAGTTGGTTTTAAAAGTGAGAACTAAATGACGAGGAAAGAAACCCTTGTCTAAAACCTTATTCTAAAAACCTTACTATAAAATAGATTTTAATTCCAAGAAAGAGTCATTAACCTTCACAGCATTAACATTTTGTTCTGATAAAATATCATTGTATCAAATCCAATGAAAATCTCGATTAAGAATGGTTTTACATGTAATTAAGATCAAGCTTTTTGCAGTTTAATACAGAAGATTCTTTATAACACATGCATAAACTAAAACATCTGAACTGATTCCACATCTTTGTATTTTATTAATGGAATCATTTGAGATTCATAGTTGTCTTAATATTTTAGTGTCGCCAGGAGTTCCTGAATTGACACTTGTTTCTCTTCTCTGAAGGGGTTTTCAGAGGTTGACAGTATGATTTCTGTTTCCAAAAGTCCAAAGTCCAAAAAGCCACAAATCCTCCTTTAAAAAATCAATGGATGTCACTGAATTGGTTGTTTTAAAAAATGAGACCTAATGTGCTCAGCTGTGATTGTTCTACTCCCCGTCCGTGCTGTCCTTTCCTGGCTAATTCTCAGCTGGAATATTTATAAAGGAAACATTTAGGCTGAGGAAAGAAGAGTTGGAGACCAGGCTCTGGAGCTGTCCATAGCTGAACCTTTGTTACAGCCCAGGTGGGTCTTCTCCGCTCTTGGATGCTCCCGTCATCTCTTTGTGACCCTCATTGAATACTTGGGGCCTTTCAAACATAGTTGAAAGAATTCCTACTCTACTAAACAAAAAACTTAAATAATAATAATAAGCAGCCTACAGCCCTACAGCAAGGAAGTATTTTAGCCACACTGCGTACATGCATTACAAAAACCCTCTATCGCTCTGAACTGCAAAGAGGAAACAGACAGGGGATCCATTAAGGGGGTGGCCAAAAAAGTTTTAGTCACCTCTCTGCTGTCACTTTTGATTGAAACCAGCAGAGATGTTTTGGCAACTTTATTCATAATTTGTCTTTCCTTACAAGGCTCCCTCTGTAATTGTGTTTCCCATTAGGGAGTCAGTTGGAGTTAGTGTATTGACAATCTGCTGTGAGTGATGACAAATGTCGGGTTAACATTTCCCCCCACTCTTCAACTCACAGAGGAATGCTAAAAAGGCTTTTGGTTTAAAGAATTAGAAGGAAGAACAACTTATTCAGAAAAGAAGACACTCAAAGGCAAGGTTTATCTTCTTAAAAGAAGGGAATTATACCATGAAATGATATGATTATGTAATATTATTGCCATATTTAACACTTTTCAGTCCAGAGAGTGTGATCAAAGACAGGGAGGAGGACTATAGATGCAAAAACATTAATCATACTGCTTGTCAAAGAGGATGGATCAAATACCTAGTGAAGAAAAACAGCCCTTCATGTCCTCCTTGTAATAAGATTTTTCTTTTAATAAATCATGAATCATAAAGTTCAGAAAATAGACAGCAGAATGAAACCCTTGCTAGTAAACAATGTTTTCTGAAGGAATTAAAGATTTAAAATTATAAAGAATCATTTACAAGAAAAGAGTTTTCTTTTTGATTCAATCATTTATCAAAAATCTGCAATGAAGTCCAAATAACACAAAAATCTATTTGGAACATTTAAATATTACTGTGAAATGTGCTTTCTGCTTTGTAAATCCCTCCGCCAACCCTTGTTTCCCACCCCACTGGCCACCCATTCCCATTTGATGTCATTTAGAATCGTCGACTCTAGAACAGACTTTGCCAGGCCTATGATGCCTTCTGAACAGCCATCTATTATAGTATTGAACTTCATGAAAAATATCTTACTTGGAGATCGGGAACACAGTTCAGAGAACATATCTCAACCAATAATGGCCTTCTTAAGGAATTTATAAGAGCACGATTGTTCAGACATTTAGTCCTTTACTTCATAGGTTGAATTTCACAAATAAACTTTCATGGACTTTAGTTAAGAAAAGAAGATTGTGTACAACATTTTGAGGAAGTAAAATATTCTAAGCATGTTGTCCCTTGTCCTTGAGAATTCTTAAATTGGTTCATTCAGATGCTGTTTTGTATTTAAGAGGAAATGATTCATGCCTTAGTTGAATTTGCTTCCATTGTGTTGTATTGAAACTGATTTTATATGACTTAACTAGTTCTTATGGTTTTCAAAAATACCACCAGAAATCCCCAAATCAGTAGGCTGGAAACTAAGAATGCTGCTTTGTACATCAAATAACACACATTTTACCCTGCTTGAAGAGTTCTTGAAAAGTGAAAATTAGTAAAGACTAGCAAAATTGCTGAGTTAGGTATTTATGACTAATACCAAAAGAACCTTAATTTGTATAAATGTCTCTTGTAATAGAAAGCTTTTTTAGTTAAAGTAAAATGACATATTTTATAATGTTTTGATATACCTATACACACTTCCTACAACAAGTGTTCATATTTCATAAAATGAAGAACACCTGCAAGGTAGAGCAATGTAATGTAAGATCCATCTGTTCTGACAGGGACATGAAAGTCTGTAGATACCAAATCACGGTTGTTAGGATGTAGGAATTAGTAGTAACCATGTTAAGTGGCCTACAGTAAAGCACTACTATCAGCAGTAAGCTATAGCAAGTTCTTCTGTAGATAATATATATGGTGTCACACCTAGGAGAGGTAGAAAGATAGCGAGACCAGGAGTTGTAAATGTAATTTCTAGTGAAAGGAGAAAATCTGTGAAAACAAGGCCAGCAAAGGGACCACCAGGAGTGCATGCTACCCTTTGAAGTTGGCAGCAGTGGGGCTCTATAAAGGGTACTTTCCCACTTTTCAGGGTGCTCTTGGGTAGTATTTAAGGGAGTTTTCCTGGCTGTTTCTATTGTTTTCTCTTTTGTTCATTGCATGAGAGTTATTTGATTTAAAATCTCTTATCTTCTAGAGCAGCAAGTAAAAAGGTTTAATTCTACCTTTCTCAGTACATTCTTCTCATTGATCTTTTTGGCTAGTTGTCTGTTAAATTACTGAAGTAAACTTTTAATTATCAAGCACTATTGGAGACAGTAAAATATCTCATTTTATTTTGTGAATGGTTTAATCTGGTTGAAACTAAATACTGAGTGTCTTCCCCATTTCTTTCCCTGGCCTCACAAAACTCCCTGAATCTTCTCGCAATTCTGAAGCACGCTTGTGTTCAGAATGTCTCCAGGCTATTCAAGAATTTCGCCTCTGACATTAGAATAAGAAAGTTTTATGTCTAACTATTACATTGTTTTATACACCTGAAACTAAAATAAATAAATAAATAAATAAATAAATAAATAAATAAATAAATAAATAAATAAATAAATAAATAAAAGGAGAAAGTTTTATTGTAGCTACTTAAAGATTTCAGCAGTCTTTCCCATGTTCACTACTGTGTTATGGTCTCCTGAAATGGGAGCCGCCAGAACTGTGGTTTGTGAACCCTCACTCTCACGCCCACATCCTTCTCTCTGGAAAGTGCTATCTCTACCAATTTCCAGTTGCATATAAAAACTGTGTTCATATTCATCGTTAATGCTAATGTATAAATTCTTTCCAAGGAAAGTCTGCCTTCTACCTGACTTGAAAATCTTGAGCTAAAATTCAGCAATGGTGGAATTTCAATAAACTACCAGAGTGAGAGAGGGGTCACCCCCAAAATCACTCTGTATAACTGGTTTCCTGCTCTGGCTGCATGTGTGTAAGTTTGGTCCTGATTGTATCTATGATGAGTTTGAAGAAGAATCATGGTCATGCTGCACCTTAAAGCATGTTCCCTTTTGGCAAGTTGTATAAAAGAAAACTCTGACATGTTATTTAATGATTGTTTTTGGTTGATGATTTGAAAGTTGTTCTTTGCCTTGTACTCAGAGTACTAACTTTAAAAAATTATGCATACATCTTAGGAGAATGGTAATTACAGTTGACTTTTGAACAACACCAGGGTTAGGGGCACTAACCCCTTGCATAGTAAAAAATCTATGTATAACTTTTAATTCCCCCAAAGCTTAGGTTGTCCCTTGGTATCCGCATGGGATTGGTTCCAGGACACCCCACAGATACCCAAATCCATGAATGCTCAAGTCCCCCATATAAAATGGCATAGATCAATGCATACAGTCAGTCCTTCCAATCCATGGACTCCCAACTGCTGATTGAAACAATACAGGCTTTGAGTTCTGGTTAAGATGGTAGAGTCAGTAAATACTGTGGTTGCCTCCCTATCATGACCACATCAAAATTACAATTAAACTACAGAACAACCATCATTGAGAGTCACCTGAAATCTAGAAGAACAGAAGTCCTATAACTAAAAACATACAGAAGAAGCCATGTTGAGACTAGTAGGAAGGGTGGACATGCAGAACAACCAGGCTGTCCCACGGCCATGTGTGGCTGTGGAGGTCCACCCTGAGGAGTGAGGGGTTCCAGTCCCACACCAAGCTCCCCAGCCCAGGGTTCCAGTGCCAGGAAGTGAAGTCCCCACGGTTTCTGTCTGTGAAAACCAGCAGAGATTGTGGCTGAGTGAGGTGGAGGGCTGCTGGAGTCCCAAGTGTTCCTCTAGAAGGGCCCATGAACAGACCTACTTGCTGATAAAATTACTCTGAGCTCCAGTTCTGGGGTAGCAGCTCCAAGGCACCAGGGACACATGGGGAGGAACTGAATTGCCTCGCTTCAGAGTAAGGGCAGGAGGGGCAGCTTTCTCCCAGACAGAAGTGCTGGCAGAAGCCATAGTTCCTTTGTTGAGCCCTCCCCACACCCAGCATGCAGATGCGGGGAGGGGGCGGCACCGTATCTGAGTCTCCATCAACCTGGCTAACACCATTTGTCCCCACTGGTGGTTCCCTGAGACCCTGCCCCACCCAACTTGCAGACCCACCCAAGCTGCTTCCAGTGTCCTTTCCACACAAACGACCTGTCTTGGCTCATGCTGTGGGCTTTCCTAAAATCTCTCAAAGGTTCACAAATCCTAGTCAAGCAGCATCTGGCCTCGGTGTGCCCTGTGCCGCTTGCTCAGCAGCTCCAAGCGTGGCACTTGTGGCAGTCTGCTTCAGATTGCTGGGTAGCCTCTCCTAGGCACCTCCAAGTCCAACAGAAGTGACAACAATCTCCAGATCACTTTGGTAACTCATACCAAGTGGCCACAAGTATGGCACAGGCAGTGGCTGACCTTGGCCTGTAACAGAGCCCCTCCAAGAGGTCCCAGAATCAACACACCTGGTGGCCAGCTTCACACCACACCAGAGTATCACCCAATCACTTCCACAAAAGACACAACCAAAGGGCAGGCTGGGTAGGCACCAGAGCCCTGTTAAAGTGAATCCTGCTCCACAGGGTCAGACCCTGTACGATAGCTCCTCCACTATAATTATGGCCAGTCCTCACAGCCAATAAGATGGAGGGCCAGTTCCTCCCACTTACTTCCAGACAGCAACCAAGCCTCAAGTACAGTAGGAGGGCACACACAACCCTCACAAAGGACCTTGAGCACCCAGCTCAGGTGACCAGGGAAACTGCACCACTAGGCCCCACAGGACACCTACTACATACGACCAATCTACCAAGACTGGGAGACTCAGCAGTTCTACCTAATATATAGAAACAAATACAGGGAGGCAGCCAAAATGGAGAGACAAAGAAACATGTCCCAAATGAAAGAACAGAACAAAGCTCCAGAAAAAGAACTAAACAAAATGCAGGCAAGTAATGGAACCAGATGCAGAGTTATAAGGATGCTCAGTGATCTCAGGGAGAACGTCAACAAAGAGATAGGATACATAAAAATGGAGATAGACAACACGAAAAAGAACCAGTCAGAAATGACTAATACAATAAGTGAAATGAAGAATACATTAGAGAGAATCAATAGTAGATTAGATGAAACAGAGTATTGTATTGAATCACTGATTTGGAAGAGAAAGTTGCAGCAAACTCCCAATGAAAATAGCAAAAAGAAAAAAGAATCCAAAAATGAGGATAGTTTAAGGGACCTCTGGGACAACATGAAGCATAACAACATTCATATCATAGGGGTACCTAAAGGAGAAGAGAGATAGCAAGGCATTGAAAACCTATTTGAAGAAATAGTGACTGAAAACTTCCCACACCTGTTGAAGAAACTTGACATACAAGCCCAGGAAGCACATAATTCCAAATAAGATGAGCCCAAACAGGCCAACACCAAGACACATCATAATTAAAATGCCAAAGATTAAAGACAAAGAGAGAATCTTAAAAGCAGCAAGAGAAAAGCAGTTAATTACCTGCAAGTGAGTTCCCATAAGACTGTCAGCTGATTTCTTGACAGAAACTTTGCAGGCCAGAGGTGATTGGCAGGAAATATTCAACGTGATGAAAAACGGGGACGTCCTGCCAAGATTATTCTACCCAACAGGGCTATCATTTAAAATTGATGGAGAGATAAAGAGGTTCCCAGTCAAGAAAAAGCTAAAGGAGTCATCACCACCAAACCAGTAATAAACGAAATGTTAGAGGGACTTTTTTAAAAAAGATAAAAAATATGAATAATAAAATGGCAATAACTACATATATATCAACAATTACTTTAAATGAAAATGGATTAAATGCTCTAATCAAAAGACATAGGGTGACTGAATGGATAAGAAAACAAGACCGTTACATATGCTGCATGCAAGAGACTCACTTCAGATTGAAAGACCCACCCAGACTGAAAGTAATGGGATGGAAAAAGAGATTTCATGAAAATTGAAATGAAAAAGAAAAAAAAAAATCTGGATTAGCAAAACTTATACCAGACAAAATAGACTTTAAAACAAAGGCTATACAAGAGACACAGAAGGATTCAGTAATCCTCCCTCTGGGTATTTATCCAAAGAAACCCAAAACACTTCTTAATGCTGTTCCATTGCAGTATTATTTACAATGGACAAAATATGGAGGTAACCTGGATGTTCATCAGTGGATGAATGGATAAAGAAGAGGTGATGCATATATACAATGGAATATTACTCAGCCATAAAAAATGAATTTTTGCATCTGCAACAATATGGATGTCACCTAGAGGGTATTGTGCTGAGACAAGTCAGTCAGACAGAAAAAAACAAATGTCATATAATTTCACTTATATGTGGAATGTAAAGAACAAGATAAGTGAATAATCAAAACAGAAACCAGCTCATAGATACAGAGAGCATTTTGATGGTTGTGGATGTGGGGGTGAAGGTATGTGTGAAGGGGGGAAGGGATTAAGAGGTATAAATTGGTAGTCACAAAATAGTCATGGGGATGTAGGGTATAGCCTGGGGAATATAGTCAGTAGTATTGAAATAACTGTCAGATGGTATCAGATGGGTACTGGATTTATCAGGGTGATCCCTTTGTAAATTATATAAATATCTAATTAATATGTTGTACACCTGAAGCTAATATAATATGGTATGTCAGCTGTAATTGAAAAATAAAATAAATTAAAGAAGAAACAGTACTGGCATTTTTAAAAAAAATCCGTGTATTAGTGGACCCACACAGTTTAAACCCATGTTGTTCAAGTGTCAACTGTATATTTTGAATAAATAATAGCAAAACTGATAACTGTAACAAGACTACCTTATAATTAAATTGTTTTATAAATTTGAATCAATATTTTATTACAAAGCCCAAACGAGACTACTGTTTTTCATACTATTTAACAGTACAAAGATCTATCAAAATTTTGTCCTGCAGCATCATTTTAAAGCTGAGAAGTTTCATCTCATGTTATGTGACACCAGACAAATATAGGAGACCCATATCATGCACAAAAGGAATACTCACCTCACAAAATTAGAGATCAAAAGCTCATGAATAAAAACAGTTACCCCAGGAAGCCTAGAACTCACAAAAACCAAGACAGATCTCAATCGAAGCAAAGAATATTCACCTCCTTAATGTTTTACAATTGATGAAGTATTTAGTCATCTAGAAAACCAAAACAATCTTTTCTTATACTTATTAACTTACTCCCTCTCCACCCTGACATATGATGAGGGTAATCACATCTCTTGAAACAGTCACTCCCTTGGAGAATCCCTCTGCTGTGATTGTGACAAAATTCTTCATGAAATGACTGCTCCCCACCAATGTGCAGCAAGTGTTCCCGGAAGCTGAATGAGAGAGATGAACGTTCTGTTCTTCCATCCAGGTGCACTGCCCATCTTTCCATTTCTATGTGGAGTCCGGATAACAGCCTGTGACCTGAGGTCATATGGAAGCATATTAAATCTCACATGTAGCGATTCTGTAGAGAGGTGGAGTTACAATACACTTCCTGATATTTAGCTCTGAGTTACGGCACCCATGATTATGATGCCTTTATTAATAAGTCTTTTCTTCCCCTTGCATCCTGTCCTCGTAATTCTTACGGAACACCACTTTTTTCTTCTGGAAATACACCCTATCGCCCTCCCACAACTCTGCACTGCTCAGTTTGGAAGCTGTCAATGAAGGCTCAGAAAGAGTGGTTGAAAGTAACTGAACGGGCATGTTCTTTTGGGGGACAGGGGGAGGTGGGTAATTTTGCAAGAGTGAGAGAGTGATGAGAAAGGTGGCATCATGTCTCTGTGGCAGCAACAATTAGTGCTAGCAGTCAGCAGAGTAACACTGCAACTTGGGTGCGTTCCTCCCCTCTTCCCACTGTGGTCTAGTGGGGACAAATATCTGCTTTGAAAATAGAAGGAGAGACTTGCCTGTGTCACCCCTTGTCCAGTAGAGGAAATGTACAGTGACTTAGCATTTATACTCCAAGGGCTAATGCAGTGAGCTTTGCAAATAACTCCTTGTAGATACTTACTAGATCAGATTTGTTTTCCTTTACTGCACTTTTGCCTTGTAGTTTTTAAATGTTTTCTAGAGTCAGCAGAATTAGAGCTAGTGATGAGATAAGGCTAGGTCAGTGGGTCATGGACTTTAATTTGGCGGCCACTGACATGACTAGAACTGTGTCCCCAGAGAGGAGAGCCACTGCCCTGTGACGCTTGTTCCCAGCAAGTACAACCTCTATTGAAATAACCCTGCCCTGCAACAAAGCCTGTTCAAAATTATAATTAAATGGTGTCCCTTATTCATTCAGAATTATTTTTCTAGTTAGCCTTCTTGTGACCAAAGTCCATATTTATTGAGTTTTGTGCACTGTAAGCTACTGAGTGAGATGTTCTGTGTTGCTGATACTGGAGAGCCTTAAATGTTCAGGTCCACATAACTCTGCACACGCAAAGGTACATGTGCACCCAGGTTCTGTGAGTGCGTAATCAGATCCCTTCCTTCCAGCATCTGGACATTTCATCCCTGGCTGCCTTTGGAAGGAGTTGAATCCTGACAGGACGGTTATCTAGGGAACTACCCAGGAGGAAAATGAAGCCCAGTGTGGAGCAGGAGGCCCGCCCCAGGCCCCTGCTGGTAATGCAGTGTGTTACTGTCACATCTGACTGCATACACAAATAGATGCTTAGGCTTTTTTTTTTTTTTCCGCTTTGTTTTGTTTTGTTTTATTTTTGCCTTTCACAACAGCATTCGTTTTGGAAGGTAAAGAAAAAAACCTCTGGGAAGGATTCAAGTTTTCATATCTGCAGAAGGCATTTCTACAGCTTTTGTCAGACTTAGCTGGTCTATAAAGCGTCTTTGTTTCTGGCTGACTGTTGCAGAAAGCAAGTCCATAAACGAATGCGAATGCAGGAGAGAATGATTTCTATTGAAAGCGTCGAGTAGGATATGGTGCATGGGGCCAGTCCTGAGAGGGCTTTGTTTCTTGCAGTGTGGTGGAAATTCACATTCATATTGCTGCTTGGTGTTCGTTAGCATGCATGGTTAAACAATGGGGCACGCCAGCCGGCAGTGTTGATTAATGCATTCCTCAAACGTGTTGATTAATGTGTTCTGCGATGCCTCCTTACGCTGCCACTGCACCTGAGGTGTGCGGGACGGCCTCCTCACCGGCTGCTGCGTCGCTCACGTGGGCCCATTTGCACATGGGTCGTCTGTGTGTATGTTTCACACCAGTGCCTGTGTAAGTACAACCACAGATCTGGGAGGTTTTTTACAGAAGTATTCTCCTCTCACAAAAGTGTTCTACCTATAATGTAGCAGGGATTCTATACGCTGTGAAGTTCATAGAAGTTCATAGCTTGGGGCCATCTGTCCTATGGATGATCCTGCCCTGACATGAATTTTTGTTCTTCTCAAAGTTTTTATAAAGAAAAAAAGCTGGGAATACTTATTTAGCGCAATTTCCCCTGGAATGATACAGAAAGAGGAATGCAAATGAACTGTCCTTTAGCGGCTCGGTGAATTTGGCATCTCAGTTGGAAACCCACCCCACCCAGAGGCAGGGAGTCCCATCTGTCCAGCCAGGGCAATTCCATTTCCAGTCAGCTTCATTCAGGACTGTGAGTTTTCTTGCTGTATTATGAATTCCTATTAAACCACTTTTTTTTTTCATATCTTGTTTCCCAAAAGGCTCATCTTGATGGCGTTCTGCCTGGCTAATGGTTTGAAAAAGATGAGTATTTGAAAGTTTTTGCTTAATATCCTTACTTGATATTTGAGACATAAGAATTCTGCTACTTTATAAACTTTCTGACCCTAGAATTCTCTGCAAGATGACAAAAATGATGAGAAAGCCATGTTCTAAAATGTTGAGAGAAGGTCCAAGCATAGAAGAAATGATTCAGTAGTGCTGGAGTGATGGTGTTGGCCCCCCAGCCCCACCCCAACTCCATGGCTTCAGGCTCCAGCTATAACACTTTAACAGAGGAAGCCATCAGTGCTGGTCAGAAAAACTTTTAACACTGGGGAAAGCAGAGTAAACAAGTTCATCCTGAACAAAAGGGAATTTTGATACGTTAGAGTATCATGCAACTATTATATAAAGAAGTGCTGAAGTCACAATATTTGTCCCATTTAATTATTGGATGAAATTAATGGCAAACGATGGCATTCTGATATTTTCAAGAATAAGACTTGAGTGAGATTCTTTTTTCCATTTAGACTTCACAGTGATAAGACCATTCAGAGGTCTACGTTGGAGATTCATAATCTACATGGCTTTTGTTATTTGATTAATGATATCTAACCCCAAATTTATTGTCACTTTAAAATGTTTAGTTATGTCTGTCTGACAAGGAATATTTGTGGAAAGTGAAAAAGTGAAATATTGAATTAATTCCTTGGCATTTGTATATATGAATTTCTCTTTTGGTACTCGAGGTACACAGATCATGTGTTTAAATCATTATAATACATATTTGATGTGGAAGACATGTATGGGAAAACTAATACTATTTGATTTTCAAAGAATAATTATATGATGCATTTAAAAGATAAATGCACCAAAATAACTGTCGAAGAGGGAGTTCACATTTGTGATTAGACATGCATTTCTTGGTTTGCTTGAATTCTGCGAGAACCGAAGGGGTAAACAAAGAGAAGCAGCGAACATGATTAATCCGTTTTCTGCAAAGCTTTTCATACTGTACTGAATAAAAGCCTTGCTGACAGAAGCTGTTAGCCTGGTGAAGGGAAGCCCATAGGAACAGGTTATAAAAGGAGAGAATGGAAGGCAGAGAACAGTACACATGGGGAAGGAGTACAGGAAAATGGTTTCTGAAGTTTCTATTTATTTTTTTGTCAGGGAGCACAGATAACATGTACTGACTGTAGTTTCCTAAATGGCTTTGTTCCCTGGAGCAAAACAATAAAACAAAACTGGGAAAGAATTTGACAAATATAACTAGACAAAACTACCATATTGAAATTATTCAAATGACCTGGAAAATATAGCTAAGTGTCCTGTGAATATTTCTTCATTGTGTAACATTTCCCTCTTATAGAGAGAGACTCTAACTACAGATATGTTTTAACACAAAACAAAACAAAACAAAACAAAACAAAACAAAAGATCTTTGAACTGATTTGTTGTACAAAATAATAAATTATTTGGTATATATTTTTGAAGGCCCTTAAAAAGCTTTCTTGCCATAGAGGAGTAGGAAAAAACAAATACATCTTATACAACTTTTTGCACCTTCCTGAGTACTTAGTTCATGCTCTGTAAATATCTGTTGAATTGAAATGAATACTTGTTATGTACCCAAACCAGAAGTCATCCTTCAGGAAAACTTTCCCCTAATTTTCTCTGGGTCTTCCCCATGTGGTCTTCCCTTGCTGATGGTTGTTGGTTACTCAGAACAGCTTTATGGTAAATTGATAGACATTTTTAATTTCCTAAAAACAAACTTTGAACACTAGGATTTTTCTTCAGTACAACAACCCCTAAATTCAATGAGGAAGTAGCTTTCAAATATCTACATTATGATGGACTTGCTGAATCTGTCCAAATGATTTTTATTACTGAAATATAGCTGCCTTGATCTAGTAATTGGTTCAATAGACACAGAAAGGGCATGGAAAGATCTTTGTTATAAAGGGTAAACAATGAAAAGACTTCCTTTTATGAAATCTTCCTAAAATAGATTTCCTTCGGCTGAGAGTCAAGCACAGTCCTTCAACAAGCATTCAATAACCACTGAGTGACTTATGAGACCATTGTCCATACTGGAATCTAGACTCACAACCAGAGTGTATTCTGGAGTTATTTGGGTTTCATTAATACAATTAAAATACTAACTTATGGGACTTACATGTACCATACTTCCCCAAAAATAAGATCAAGTCTTACATTGTTGCTCCAAAAGACATATTAGGGCTTCTTTTCAGGGGATGTCTTATTTTTTCATGTACAACAATCTACATTTATTCAAACACAGTCATGTCATCTTCTTCTGGAACATCATCATAACTCTCCAAACCCCGAATTCCAGCTTGAATTTCTTGCGACTCCATTTCCTGTAGAACCATTGTCCTCAATCTCTCATGTCCAGCAACAGAGCTCTCCTTAAAGGAGCATTTCTTGTCCATGTAGCCTGCTCATAGTGCATTGGCAACACAGCTGACAGTGATTTTATCCCATGAATTCTTCACCCAAGTCACGACCTCTTGCAGCCTAGGCTTTACAAAGTTTCCACGCTGATTTCCCTCCATTCTATTTTTAATGTAGTCATTGATTTCCATGTGCAAATAGTCCTTGAATGGTTTGTTCATTGTAATATCAAGAGTCTGGAAATAGGCAGTCATTCCTGCGGGAATCATTATTTGATCTATTCTTCTCTCTGCAAGGAAGTTCTTCATGTCTTTAGGGTGGTGAGTGCTGGCTGAATCCCAGACTAGCAGATCTTTTTGGCCACCTCACAAAACAGCATTAAATCGACCCACTTCCTTATAACTGCTTGTGTACACCAGGCTTTTTCGGTTTCAAGAACGTAAATGCCTCAAACACGGTTGACCTTATCTTTCTTGCCCTCAGTGATGATTAGAGGTGGGGCTTTCTTTCCATCCAGACGAATTGCCAAAATACAGGTAACACATGCACTTTTGTAATCAGTGGAAGGAATGTAGATTGACGAGGCACCCCTCTGATCAATTGTCGTTTGAGATCCTTGGCCCATAAACACTGCAGTTTCATCCATAGCAATCATGTTGGAGAGTTGGCATTTAGGAAAGTCGATGCCATCAACAAAGGACTTGAATGCAAGTGCACGTTTAATAACTTCAGTATCTTCCAGCTTGAACAGTGTTGTCGATCTTCTTAGAGACAGTTCATATCTCTGAAAGAAACCATCCAGCCAGTGGGGTGATGTTTTGAATTCTTCTGGGGATGTTTCTAACTGTGGTGCCATTGCAAGGGCAAATGCTTGAATATCAGCTCTGCATACAACCAAAGCTTTTGCTCTCCTTTCAGCAATCCGTTCACAGATGATGTCTTCCAGCTCAGGAAATAATGGTTGCCAACCTGATCCACACTTGTGCTGCTTAGCATTTCCCTCATCTACCTGTTGACTGAGGTTATCGTACTGTGCTGGCCATTTTCGGACCACTCGGAGATCCAACTTCTCTTTGCAGAAAGCCGTCAGATTCTTGCCCCGGGAGTCCTCCACGATTCCTTTCTTGTACTCGATGGAATAGCTCTTTCTTTTTGCACTCATCTTGTCTGGTGGTCAAAATATTATTCCCTTTAAATCCACCATTAAATCAAATGTTAATTGAAGACTTAAGAGACAGGAGTGGCAACAAAAATGATGACAGTTAAGAATGATGGTCCACACAAAAGCGATGAAAAATTACAGGCACCAAACTTCAGAAAATGTTTCTTTATTTCACACGAGTGCATTAAGTACATCCGTTACAACACATGACGTATTGAATTATGAAGATTCATGATAGACACAACCATATCCATTCATTATCAAGTGCACACGTTATTCGTGCATTGTGTCTGTACTCTGATTGGTCATTCGGCAATAAGTCTCGAATTCATCTGTTTACATAGGCGTTTACCACTTGTCCAAAGGCACCTGCTTGGGTATTTACAAATACTTAATTATAATTTATATTATCATTTATTTTAAGTGTTAATGTCAATAATATTGTTTATTTATATTTAATTATATATTAATATTATTATTTTATAATTCAATACGTCTGTCATGTGTTGCAACGGGCATGCTAAATGCATCCATCTGGCTGACGATCTTAACTGGGGCTACTTTTTGGGGTAGGGCTTATATTACGAGCATCCTGAAAAATCATGCTAGGGCTTATTTTCCGGTTAGGTCTTATTTTTGGGGAAATACAGTCGTGCCTATATGGTGACCATCTTCGTTAATAAACATTGATTGCTTCTTATATATGGGAACTAGGAGAGGTTCTAATAATGCAGTCTGCATTAAAAGATACAGCTCTTGCTGTTCAGTGACTCACACTCTTTAGTAACATACATATAAATAGACCGTTCACATACTATTGAAGCCTTGCAGTCAATACACTGACTGTATCAGAATGATTGAAAGTGGAGAAATTAGAGGTACTGTGAGGTGGCTTGGGGAGTTTGGGGTGGGTGTGGGATTCTACTTAAGGATTTTGAGTAGGGGAGTCATATAATTAGATCTGAGTTTAGAGCAAATACCCTGGCAACTGTATGCAGAAAAGATGGGTGAAATTGGAAGCTGGAAGCCAGGAGAGAGATGGTAAGAAGCAAGAGAGCTTGACCCAGAATGCTAGCAGAGGGCTCCAGAGAAGGAGACAGTTTAAAGTATATTTCAGTGGACCTATCTGCCAGTTGGGAATGAAGAATGAGGAAAAGCAAGGCTTGACCTCTGGCTTTAATTGAGTAGATGGGTAGTGGTGTTACTGACCAGAAAGCAAAATGCAGGAGGGCTGCTTTTGAGAGGAAGATAAATATGTTGCATTTGAAATATGTCTGATTGTGAATATACAAAGTGTGAATTATGTTCAGTTATGAACCCATTAAGTTCTTGAGTGAGAAGTGATGTGTGCCCACCATCGTTTGGAGAGGGTTAATTTGGCATCTGCATTGCAGAAAATTCAATGAAAGCACATTGAAGATGAGGAAAGTAATCACTATGGTATGAGGACAGCAGAAACCATTGCTGTGGGAGATGCCTGAGTGGTGAGATCCCAAAATTAGGAGAGACGCTGTGGGAATGGTCAGTTGAGATGCGAGGACTCGAGCAAGCTGCAGCCCCTTGCCTTTCATCATTTTGTTTCAATTTAGCTGAGCTTTTGTCCCGTTCCTTCATGAATGCAATCTCAGTTGCGGCATCTCTGCTTTAGTTGAGTTTCACCTCTGGAACTTGGAGAACTGGGTTGGCAGCATGATAAGTGGCCATCCTATGTTGTCCTCAGAGCTGTACACTTGTTTGAAGTGGGGTGGTTTCCCATGGACCACATGCAAGGAGAATCAATGCCATCAATCATCTCTAAGAGGAGGACTGGCTGTAGAAACCAAAAGGTCAAAAACTGTTATTAACCCAGGGACCTAGAATGTACACAATTTAGACTGAAATGACTTTCTCAAAGAGTGATCTAAACAAAGAAAATATTGCCAAGGGCCAAAATGAAGGAAAACAGTACATAGCATTCCCAAAGGTCACTGGAAACATTTTTTGAAGCAATAGCATGGGACAATATGTCATTATGACCAAGCAGACAAGTTTGAGTCCAGTGTAAGGGGAAAGAGCTGCATTGTTTGTTTCGGTTCTTGTTATGTTTGTGGTTATCGTTGTTGTTTTTTGGTTTTTGTCCCATAATCACTCTTTGGAAAGGGTGATCAGTGAGACACATGCCACTTGACTGAGGTGGTATTTCTATGAGACATTTCCATTTTAGTCATTCTTTCAGATTTCTAGATGAAAGATGGCTTAACCCTAGGATACGTACTAAGATAAATCACAAGTCTCAGAAATAGTGTCTTAACGTGATGCATTGGCTGCAGACGGAATTCATGTGTACTTATGGACACAATCTGGCATAATTAATGCCCCAAATCATAATTTATATTCACAAAAATTTCATTTTGAATTCCTAGGTATTTCTTAATTAAAACTAATACCACTGTCCATTCATCTTCTGTTCAATCAAATGGAAAAGATCTGTAGCTTCTTAAAAATAGAAAAATTATCGAATTTCCCTTCTACTTCTCACGTACATAAGATAAGCAGGAAAAAAAAATCTCCAAGTTTAACTTGATACTCCTTTCCTTTATCCCAGGAACATGGGATGGCATAGTAAGCAGCCTTGTAGGTCAAGCCGTGGGGCTCCCTGCCTGCTTCCTTCTTGGCTCTGCCAGCTAAGTCTTGTTGCTGCTGGGGACGTCCCGGGTGCCTGGTACCAATTCTTCACTCATGCCACCTAGAAGTCGTATTTGTGATCCATGTGGGCCATGGAACCTATTTTCTGGAGAACTATCTAATACTTATTTTAATTTCTGTGAATTTTGCCTGGAAAAACCTTTCTGGTTTGTTTTCCACATTTTACTTACATTGTTTTTAAATCTGGCTGACATATAACACACTCTGGCATCTGTAATAAAATTATATTTATCATCTGTCAGTAATTTACTTCCTGATAAAAGGAATGGGAAATGTTCATTAGCATATACAATAGCACTATTTTTTAAATTGTTCAAATTGTATAGAAGTCTTTGCAAATGATGTTAGAGACTTCATTACAATTTAAATTCATTTTCTTATCAAAATTTTCCTTTGTCTTCTTGGCATTGTATAGCTGTGCCTTGTATACTCCTTCACTGTAATTAAATGTTTTGCCTCTATTTATAGAATATAGAGAATCTTGTGCATTTTCCTTTTTTATTTTTATAAAAATTATTTATAATGCGAATTTTTGAGTCATTGAAATCTAGCTCTGCAGAAACATACATTCACTATAACTAAAATTTGTTTCCTGAATGAAATGTAAAGTAAAACGGAGTTTATTTTTTTTTAAGTTTTTTTGTTACTGAGTTGATAGTATATTTTGATCAAAAGTTTTTGAATTAGAAAGCATTCTTTTTCATGATTGAGCTGCTATTGATTTATGAAACATTTTAGTGCCACAAAATCAGCACCACAATTTCAATGTTATAATATACTAGAAAAGAAAATGAAGAAATTCTAGGTTGTAAAGCCCAATCTGATACAGATTTTGCCTGGCCCCTTTATTATTAACTCACATTTCCTCCTGGCCTATGTGTCTCCCCGGGCTAGACATCTGCCATTCTTCTTTGGACTGCTCATTTGACCCGTTCCTGTTTTAGTGTTGCCCCTAGTTTAGCACAACATGGTGGCAAGTTATTTTCTCAGAGGGTCTCAACTTACCCAGGGATGCATCTGTCTTATGCTGCTCTGTTTTGTTGGCACATGTATGACATGATGACCTTTTTAAAACCTAGATGTTTATTGTAAAAATAGCATCTGGGATCCTTTAAAGCTGTATTTCATAAAGACAAATTAGTTTAATTTTATATCATATATTTTAATGTCTTCCCAATGGCGATGGATCTTCTTTAATATTTAATAAGGTAAAATGAAGAGTGTTACAATAACAATTGAGAATAATCAAAATATGCCCTAAGCAGTATTTTAACATCAGGGGCTTCTTTCTTTCTTTCTTTCTTTCTTTCTTTCTTTCTTTCTTTCTTTCTTTCTTTCTTTCTTTCTTTCTTCCTTCCTTCCTTCCTTCCTTCCTTCCTTCCTTCCTTCCTTCCTTCTTTCTTTCTTTCTTTCTTTCTTTCTTTCTTTTTTAGCCCATACCTATAAAAAAGGTTAACAGAAGTTTGGGGAAGGATTAAATTTGTATATATACAGTAATACCTTAATACCTTAATAGTGGAATTGAATATTCCCAGGGATACCTATTCTGAAAACCATTATGTTCTACTGTAATAACAGTCACCATAGTTGAGGCTTGCTATGTGCTAGACGTTCTAAGCACTCCTCACAATCACCTGTTATCATCCTCATTTTATAGATGAAGAAACTGAGCTACAGAATTAAATACATTGCCCATGGGCACACAGCTAGTTAGTGGTGAAGCAGGTATTCCAACCAAGCTAGACTACTTCCAGAGCACGTGTGCTTTACCACCATACTTCTGCCTGGGCAAAAGACGTGCCCACCAGAAGACTTCATGCATTAATAAGGGAATCCCTTGGCCTTGGTAGTCTGGTCAACGTGTTATGTGTACATGACAAATAAGTTCTCCTATGGAGTCAAAGCTATTACCCTGCTGCCCATCTACATCAGGTAATAACTCTGAAGGCTGTCCAGGCTGTTATATTGCATCCCATGTCCATGAACCTTGTGTAAAATAAGTGGGTGCTCCAGAAAGAGAGACATAATTCTAGGCCAAACAATGTAGTGTGGTTCAGAATACGTGCCTGCTACCAGGTAGCCTGACGTCAGTGCTGGCCATTTTTCTTATCTCTTGTGTTGTTGCTTATATCTGAAAAAAAGTTCTTGGAATTTTAGTGTCAGTGTGGTTTGCTTACAGGTATGCCATTTGTCCACACTAATAGAAATGGTCATAATTAAAGTTTGCTTCTCATACCTTGTCACCAGCTTCCCATCCCACCTCTTCCTCCTAGAGCACTTCCACAGGAACCCAAGCCATGTTTTATATGCACAGGGCTTGGACGGCAGCCAGCTGCCTACTGCTTCTCAAAGGAAATGACCTGATAACCGCTTAACTTCCTACTCTTTCCCTTGCCCCTTTCCCATCCTAACCCAGTGTTTGTATTTTAATAGAAGAATGTGGAAAATAAATTGCGTTGAAGATCTAAAGGAAGGAAAAATTAAATCCTACCATTAGACTCAAGTGGTAGAATTCTACGCAGAGGATTTATCTCTTTGGACAGGGGAGCCCTCTTCCCCAAATGCCTTCAACCACCACCCAGTAAATACTATCTACCCGCACCTCCCCCTCTAATTGTCTAGTTTTAGTTTCTTCTCCATAGTACTTACCATCTAACAAACTATATAATTTACTGATTATTTTGTTATTATCTGTCTCTCTCCATTAGAACATAAGGTCCATGTGGGCAGGAACTTTTGTCTGCTATGTTTATTAATGTTTCCCAGCACTAAGAATACTGCCTAGTGTGTAGTAGGTGCTTAATTTGCTCAACGAATGAGCAATGAGGGAATGAATAATGTAGACGGATGAAAAAGTTAAATTTCAGCCCTTTGACAGATAATGTCATTAGCTAAATCAGTTTGGGCTCACTTTTGTGTAACATTCTGACTTCTCAAGGTTCAGAAATGTCTTAATTTAGAACTCAGCTTACTCAGAAATTCTGCTAGGAGGAAAGGGCATTGTGGCTTCCCATTGTTAAATGCGGAGGTGGAGCTGGAAAACAATCAAAAGAAATGTTCCTCTTATTTTTTGGAGCAAATGAACAAATCTAGCATTTGTTTTTGAGAGAACAAATGCTCTTTGCAAAGACCAGAAACTGTTCCCGAAATCTTTGAAGTGTGTCACTGATCCTTTAACCAGTAGCTGGAGCAGTAAGTATCCCAGTGACAAACATGGGCTTTGTTGGCATGAAAGCTAATCATAAGTTTACAAAGACTGATTGGGCATTTGGCTTATGACTAATTCCTGGCAGTGACACAGAGGGGGCTCTTAACTGACCCCACCACTTATATTTTAAGTAAAGACCCTTGTCCTCAAAGAAATTTGATTTTTTGCCTAGTGCTTTCATTTGGATTAAACTAATGCATTGCTCGAGATATAAATAACGTTAAGAATTCTGCCAAAGTCAGTTACAGAATTACAGAAACATCAGTTTCTATAATGGTAGAGGGAAGCAGATTACTTAGGGAGAGGGATTATCATTATTTGTTTCTGAGGGGTTCCTTCTTTCCAATAATTCATTTGATTTGCTAGTTGTAAAACCACGAGAGACCATAAATAATCCAGAACAATGTTCCTAGTGGTCTCTCAGTTGCTGGGTCTGAGTTTTCTGGTACAGACGTTGAAGTGGCCTGTTCCTACCAATACAATAAAAATCTTTATCAACCCAAGGCCTGCCCTTGTTGTTGCATTTATGCAGTGAGGTCGGGATGCTAGCAGCCCCTTGGCCTACTGGCTAGTACCTGAACTTCTGCTACAGCTTGGTTTCCTTAATTCAGTTCTATATTTATTGAGCTGCTCCTGCTGCAGTCACGTATCAGACGTTGGATTAGCTCCGAGTTGCCTATATACTCTCCCATGTGCCAGAGACTTGAAGCTTTCATCTCTCTGGAAATGAAACCTCTGAGGTCTCGTCTGCATGGAATGCTCTAGTGGCTTCATATTCCAGGCCCTTCCAGGATAAGGCCTGAGAATACCAAATACCTGAGGGAAGAGAGAAAGGCTAGCACCTGTGTAAGAAAAGGTACACAGCTGGAAAGCACAATAGAGAAACTTTCCCAGCTTTAAAATTGTAGAGGCCCAGACCTGTCCACAAGTGACAGGGATAAAAAGATGCCAATTGCTTGGAAACCTGTGATTCTCTGAGTAGTTGCCCTGTTTTTCCGTCTTTCTTAAGACCTTGAAGTGTGTGAACATGCAACAGGCAGAAGTGCAGATTTCTACCTGCAACCAGGTGGAGCAAGGAAGTAAACTTTGCTTCCTGCAGACAGCCTCTGGGAACTCTGGTAGCTGGGTTTTGAGCGTACTCCTTCAGCATGTTCAGCGGAGCCCTTTTTAAATAAAGCCCTTTTCAAATAAAGCAGAATCACAGCATATAACACAGAGGAGAGCTAAGCTGTTCTGGAGCCCTTCTGTCAGCCTCCCCTCAGTGCCCTGAGGAGGCCGGCTCTGCCAGATGATGCTGTTCCCCGGCACAGGACATGGACCACAGAGGTACTTTGGTGGTTGTCACAAATGCGGTTCTCCATCCACGGAAACAGGGCTGGTCAGGACTGTGTTCAAGTGAACAGACTCAGGAGTCAGACAACGTGAGTCCTGGCTGTGCACTAACAAGGAACATGGACAAGAAACTTGACCACGGTGGGCCTCACTCCCTTCATCTGTAAAATGGGGAAACGTTCGGTTTTGTATGGGTGTAAAGGTTAACATATGCAAAGGACCTGGTGCAGAGTAAGCCCTCAGTAAAGAGTAGTTGTCTCAAAAATAAATACAAATTCCAAATGATACAGAATTCTTCAATTTTAGGGAAGAAAAAAGAAAAATTAGTAGATTTAATAAAGGCTGAAAAAATTTGACAGTCTAGCAATCATTTAATCACTTTTTCTCCCACTCTTAACCCCTGTTGTAATTAATAGTTCTGTCCCAAATTATATATGTGTAGTAATTGTGACCCTTTTTGCTATAGACAAAAAGTTTCTTCTGTATGGTGATGCAAATGTGGATTTAAGGGATACTAATATTATAATGAGCCAGAAGTTAATGAACAGGAAACTGAACAAGAATGGGGCAGACAACTTGGCACCAGAGATGGCTTCGGGGCAGGAAGTGTAAACCAAGCATGTCCAAAAAGGGGAAGTGATTCCAAAGACCCAAGGAGTGGGCTGGAGGAGGAGCTGCTTCTGGACACACTGAGAACACATTTGACTACATGCTGAAGGAAAAACTCAGTGCAAGTTTGACTCCTCGCACCAAGCAAATAGAGCTTACGATGAAGTACCCACATGCTTTCCCATCACACAAGTAGTCTGTGTGCCATTTACCATAGCCCTTGAATGTATCTATCTTGTCTTGTTTACTCTTGGTTCAAATGTATTAGTTCTGTTACCCAGAGAGGTCAGAGATTTCTTCAGGGCAGGGATGATGTCTTCCCAAACTGTTGCCATATAGCAGGTACATTTGTATCAGACAAGCTGCAAAGGAAAACAGAAGCTATTTTAGGTATTTTAACAAGGGAATGTATTGGAAAGGCTGGAGCTGCAAAAAAAGAAGGGAGGGATGTTGGCGGAGCAAAAAGGAAGAGGTAATACCTAGATCAGAAGCCACTAACGTCCCTGGGCTGGAGCCCGTGAACTTGCTCTAGATGTTGCAAGTGGGTTGGAGACCCTTGTATTTCATTCAGAATCTACTCAAGAGTTGCTATATCAACCAGGGTTGGAACCAATGAAAAACGGCTCGTCCTTCCTGAGCAGCTGGAGTCCAGAATCACACCAGTTCCAGTGCTACTGTAGCAACTACCATCAACTGCCTCGTTTTGAGTCAGAACCAAGAATCTTGTCTTTACCATTCTTTTGATTGCTCACCAGTACCTCCAGTTAGCAGCACCAAGTGGAAAGAACTGATACAGGCGTGTGGAAGTTAGTTAGCAAACTCCTAGCCCCAGTTGTACATAGTAGGATAGGTGTGAGGCTGGAAGACAACAGATGCATAATTATAATGGAAAAGGCACTTTATTTAAAATCAGGAGACCGGAAATCAAGCCCATATCTAACATTCAGTCGTCATGTGATCTGTACAAGTTACTTAAGCTCTCTGAGCCTCAGCTTTCTTGCTATTAGAACAATAGTACTACCTAGCAGTTGTTTGGAGGACTAAATGATATAACACATGTGGTAACCATTTAGAATGACGCAGTTCCATGTGAATGGTATTTATGTTATACGGACCTGTTAGCAATTAATCGAATTCACTGCTTATGAGGCAATCATAAGGGCGTTTTTATAAACCAGAAAAGATTTCTGCCAGTTCCACATGCACTTCAACTTCCTTTATGATTTGGAAGAACATTACTAAATTGGGGGAAATATGAGATCAGTGATACCGTGTGTGGGGACAGAGCCCAGAGAGCAGTTTCCAGGCTCCCGGCCTCACGTGGAAAGGTGCTGGCTCAGGTAGTAAACGGCCATCAACTGTGATTGGATGGCCATCAGCTGTGGCTAGTTGGCCGTCAGCTGTAACCAGTGAGCCATTAGCCACTAATATAACTGCTGTGGCTACACTGGCAGAAAATGGGGGCTAGCAAGAAGATGGTGGCTGAGCCTGCAAGCAGCGCAGTGAGGGTTGAGAATTGTGTGGCTCCTGTTTCCTGTGTCTCCAACCCAGCCGCCAGCGAGAGTAGAGTGGTATGACTCTCCTACCTATGGCTCCGTGGGTGTTCCTTTTTGGCCTCACCATATCCTGCGTTCTTATGTGGGGAGTGGGACCAGAGACCCCAAGTGACTCCCTGTATGACAAATGGCGCAGTGAGCAGGGTCCCCTGCAAGACACCGTGTTTCCCCGAAAATAATACCTAGCCGGACAATCAGCTCTAATGCATCTTTTGGAGCAAAAACTAATGTAAGACCCGGTCTTATTTTACTATAAGACCGGTGTCATGCAGGGAGGCCTGCGGGGTCTCTGCTCCCGCTCCCCATACAAGAACGCAGGATATGGTGAGGCCAAAAAGGAACACCCACGGAGCCATAGGTAGGGGAGTCGTACCACTATATTCTCTCTGGTGGCACTATACTCTCAATGGAGGCTGGATTCACACTGTCCGCAAACCGCCATCCACACAAGCCAGCCCAGCCACCATCTTCTTGCTAGCCCCCATTCTTTCTCTCTTCTCTCTAGCGTAGCCACAGCAGTTATATTAGTGGCCAATGGCTCCCTGGTTACAGCTGACGGCCAACTAGCCACAGCTGATGGCCATGCAATCACAGTTGGCCATTTACTACCTGAGCCAGCACCTGTCTATGTGAGGCCGAGAGCCTGGAAACTGCTTTCTGGGGCTCTGCCCCCACACTCCACCCCTACAGGCTCTCGCCTCACAATCTACGCGACAAGCGTCTTCCACGAGGGGACCTGTGCGAGGAGCCTGGAGGTGAACGCAACATCCTGGACACAGCCAGGCTCTCTGGGCACAGCCAGGGTTTCTCGGGGCACCACCAGTACTTCTGGGCACAGCCAGACTTCCTGGACTTCTTAGGGTACCACTAGTTTTCCCGGGCACAGCCAGGGTTTCTCGGGGCACCACCAGTGCTTCTGGGCACGGCCAGACTTCCTGGACTTCTTAGGGTACCACCTGTCTTCCCGGACCCAGCCAGGGTTTCTCAGGGCACCACCAGTGCTTCTGGGCACGGCCAGACTTCCTGGACTTCTTAGGGTACCACCTGTCTTCCCGGACACAGCCAGGGTTTCTCAGGGCACTGCCACTCTCTGTGGGCACAGCCACACTTCCTGGATACAGCCAGGGCTCTCAGGGCACTGCCACTCTCTCTGGGCCTCTCAGGGTACCCTGCTGGAACAATAGCGACTCACAATCAAGGTGCCTACATATTCTCAATGGCAGCCAGTCAAGAGACAAAAGCAAATATCCCCCAGTTCCACTAACAACAGTTCCCAAACAAACAGTCAAGCGGTCCATTAAATTAGGTATGGAAGGTAATTCCCCATAGTCCATAGTCATTCGCCAGGGCTGTCCTGGGTGTGAGGGACAACCTTGACCTCACCCTTATCTCCCACGGAGGACTCAGCAAGCGTTACCTCCTCGGACTATAAGTCCTGCATCCGGGCTGCCTGAGCAGGAACTTCCCCGGCCCACAGGGCTGCAACGACCTTCGCTTTCTCCGGCCTGTGCTGGTTGGGGAACCATCCACATCTTTCCACCTCTCCACGGGGCTCCATCTCTCCAGCAGCTGCATGGCTTTTCCTGTGCTGGTGGGAGAACCGTCCACGTCCTCCCACCCCTCCACGGGGGTCCAGCTCTCCGGCAGCTGCTCCTCCTGGTCTTCCAGAGACTCAGTGTTCATACACACAAACTGCTCCACCACTCTTTGGAGAGCTTTGGCCGGCACCGTACCCTGCTCGCTGCGCCATTTGTCATGCAGGGCGTCCGGTGGGGTCTCTGCTCCCGCTCCCCATACAAGAACGCAGGATATGGTGAGGCCAAAAAGGAACACCCACGGAGCCATAGGTAGGGGAGTCATACCACTATATTCTCTCTGGCGGCACTATACTCTCAATGGAGGCTGGATTCACACTGTCCGCAAACCGCCATCCATACAAGCCAGCCCAGCCACCATCTTCTTGCTAGCCCCCATTCTTTCTCTCTTCTCTCTAGCGTAGCCACAGCAGTTATATTAGTGGCCAATGGCTCACTGGTTACAGCTGACGGCCAACTAGCCACAGCTGATGGCCATGCAATCACAGTTGGCCATTTACTACCTGAGCCAGCACCTGTCTATGTGAGGCCGAGAGCCTGGAAACTGCTTTCTGGGGCTCTGCCCCCACAACCGGGTCTTACATAATATGATATGATATGACATGATATATGATACCAGGTCTTATATAATATATTGGATATATTTTATATATCTAATATATAGAGCTGCTTGTCCGGCTAGGTCTTATTTTAGGGGAAACAGGGTATTTGTCAGTTTCACAGATTAAAAAAAATTTTTTTAAACAATTCTCTTTTGATGGGTCACATCCAAAGATAAGCAGCTGAGCCCTCTTAGGAACAGGAAGGAAGGGCAGCTAGCCTTGGGTTACACAAATGAACTTATTAAGAGGATTTATAAAGCCATCTAGTTCATCAGAAAGGAGGGGAGTGAAAAGAACCTTTCTTAGCCAAGCCACGATCGCCTGCTGGACAATTAGAAGCACAGTTTTCATTCTGCTGTTGTAGTCCTCAGTTGGGGTCAGGCATGTGAGCTAGGATACAGCTGGTGGGTGGATGCAGTAAGGCTGTTAATTAATCACAAGGGGGTGGAAACCAAGGATGAGGCATTCACTCCCTTTGATTTTGAACGGCCCCTGTTCCACTGCATTGATGGGCGTTTCCTAAATTGACCTCTGTTAGATTTCTGTGAATCATGGCATGTTAGGTCCTCATTTAATAGTTGCCAGTGGCATTCTTTAGGCAAACCATTGATTATGGCCTTAATTGGATGAAGACTAAGTTTAATTTCTTTTAGATATTTCAGAGTAAAATGCTAGTTTAACCGGTGTAGGAGATTTGGTGGATTTAGCTATTAACGTGCTTTACCCTGGTAATAGTAACAAGAGCTTTCCAGTTCTTTCCTGGTGCTTTTTCTGTATCAGACACTATTCTCAGCAGGACCACCAACTCACTTCACCTTCATAATGCCCCTATGAGGTAGGAACTGTGATCCCTATTTTTACATATGAGGAAACTGAGGCACACAGATCTTAGATAATTTGCATAAATCACATTTAGTAAATGGGGAAAACAGGCTTTGAAGCTAGTACTTGCTCACTAGAAAGCACTGCCTCTCCCAAAATGAAACTTCTTTCATGCCTCTTCTTGTTGGGTGATTGTTCACCTATCCAGATGTGGCACATTTAATAGCACAAACTTACACAGATAAACCATACTCCTGAATAGCAATCAGGTCTCCGACATAGATTGCATCAGCATTTTGCAGTTGTTCTTTTGAACAATTGATATTGCATATTTCAGTGCTCTAACTTACTGAGAATTAGTTTCTAAACAGTTTTTTCACAAGTAAAGAAGCTTACTCGATAAAAGCAGAAGAACAGGCATCTGGTGCCAAGAGAAACTTGGACTTGTGTTCTTCAGATCAGGAACCCGCCTCACGGAGACCCAGTGCTACTTCGGAACAGCACAGAGTCTAGACAGCATCTGGCTCTCGATGCATTTCTTTTTAAATATTTTTTTTTATTTTTCAGTTACAGCTGACATACAATATTATATTAGTTTCAAGTGTGCTCGATGTATTTCTTTAACTTGGAACCATACAGCATTTTTACATTACTTGCTACTATAATAATTTCATATAAACATTTGAATTTCTGACTTTTTAAAAAACATTCAGCGGTCTGGCAACACTGGGTATGTACTCCCCTGACCACCGTCAGCTGTTGCCGAGTAGCAACAGGCCCTCAGCTCCCTAAGCAGGGCCGAGTCCCTGTTACACGGGGCAGGCAAATTCATTCTTGAACTTGATCTGCTTGGCCCCTGTAAGCATTTTAGTTTGAGATCATTAGTTTGGAACAAAGACTTCCTAATTCCAATCAAATCTTCTTTTTACACCACCACATTGTTCTTTCAGAAAACTATGGCCACTTACAATTAAGATACTTTTTTAAAAGTTTTAGTTTAAGATTATAGTCAGCTTTCAGCTTCTCTTATGGGGTGATAAAGTTGCGTCTCTCCATCTCCTTCCCTCCCTACCCCTCCCCTCTCTGAGAATTTGTGCTGATATATTAGTTTCAAGCAAGATCAAAAGATCACTTTATATATATATATATATATATATATATATATATATATATATATACACACACATATGTATATGTATAAAATATATATTACCAAAAAAAAATTCTGTGACTGTATGGTCATGGATGTTAACTAGACTTATTGTGGTGATTACTTCACAATATATACAAATATTGAATCATGAAGTTGTACACCTGAAACTAATATAATGTATGTCAATTATACCTCAGTAACAAAAAAAGAAACCAAAACAACAACAACAACAATGAGATACGAATACACACCTATTAGAATGCCCAAAATCGGGAACACTGACAAGTGCAGACGAAAATGTGGAGCAACAGGGACTCTCACTCACTGCTGGTGGGGATGCAAAATGGTGCAGCCACTTTGGAAAACAGTTTGGGGGTTTCTTACAAAACTAAATATACTCTTACCATATGATCCAGCAATTGAGCTCCTTGGTATTTACCCAAAGGAGTTGAGAATTTATGTTCATGTAATGGATGTTTGTAGCAGATTTATTTATAATTACCAAAACTTGGAAGTAACCAAGATGTCCTTCAGTAGGTGAATGGGTAGACAAACTGTGGTCCATTCAGACAATGGAATATTATTCGGGGCTAAAAAGAAATGATCTAGCAAGTCATGAAAAGACATGAAGAAACCTTAAATGCGTATTACTAAGTGAAAGAAGCCAATCTGAAAAGGCTACATTACT
This sequence comes from Rhinolophus sinicus, assembly GCF_057876585.1. Classification (NCBI taxonomy): domain Eukaryota; kingdom Metazoa; phylum Chordata; class Mammalia; order Chiroptera; family Rhinolophidae; genus Rhinolophus; species Rhinolophus sinicus. Next base: position 51,377,837 of record NC_142504.1, on the reverse strand, counting down.
CTAGGATTCCAAGTATATGATATTCTGAAAAAGGTAAAACAGTGGAGACAGTAAAAAGATTTGTGGTTGCCAGCAGTTGGGATGTGGGGTGGGACAATTTTTAAGGCAGTGAAAATACTCTGTATGTTATAATAATGGATATGTGTCATTATATATTTGTCCAGACCTATAAAATGTGCAACACCAAGAGTGAACCCTAAGACAAACTGTGGACTTTGTGATTATGTCATTGTCGGTTCATCAATGGTAACAAAAGAACAAAAGTCCCCTCTGGTGGGGATGCTGGTCGTGGGGGCGGCTGTGCATGTGTGGGGACAGGGGGTACATGGGAAATCTTTGTACCTTCCTCTCAATTTTGTTTTTAACCTAAAACTGCTCTAAAAAAGATAGTCTTACAAATTTTTTTAAAAAACAAAACACTGGTAATGCTGTCATTAGCCAGTTTTTATGACCCGTTTTTAACTGTCAAGAAAGACACATTTGAGAGAACAAACTGTTTGGCGTCGTCTTTCTCTGTGTTGTTGTGCCAATTATTAAATCGTGTTGATTTCTGGTTTTCTAATTATGTAGCAGCAAGTTGTGACCTCTAAGCATTTGCTTGTTATATGGCTATTTTTAATTTAAAAATACATTGCATAATGAAACTAATTCTATTTTCCATTGAGATAATGCATTTTTAATTACTCAGAAGGGAGTCAAATTAAGTAGTATTTACCCAAAGTAAATTCCAGAGATAATAAAATATCTTTATGGCACGTTTAATTCAAAACAGTCATGTATACAAATTAATTTGGTATTGGATGAGAGGTATATGGATGACAGGGCTGCCAAAACACAGCTTTTTTCTTTTGATCTTGTATGTTTCATCTGCCAACAGCCAAGTGATTAGACTCTGGATTTGCCAGTTGTTTTCCTATAGAATTGATGGAAATGTGACTAATCCCAGGTGGTTTTGTTCATGCTCATGTACAGATTGGTCTCTGAAAGTGCCCAGATGTGAGCACTGTACTCCAGCTTTGCAGTGCCTTTTATCTGGCAACAGAAGCCTATTTGCAGTAGTTAACTATCTTTTTTACATTTGCCTCAGTCCAGCAGTGTTGCAGAGCTTTGTGGCTTCAGTAGCTCGTTGATGACAATCAGCAGATTCTAAAGCCATTTCAGAACCCTGAAAGAATAATGACAGTGCACAGTGCTGAAATGAGGAAAGGAATAATGGGTATTCAAATGTTGATGTAATATAGCTTCCAAAAAACGGTTACAGTTCATTTTCTTTGATTAGGTTTTCAAGTCTTGACTTTAATTCTTTATTTTTCTGTAAAATGACTTGCAGAAAAACATTACCACATGAAATCTGTCAGAAATGTTTAGACAGTTGTCATCACAAAGAGTAGAAATGCCTGCTTTATTCTGTACTATTGACCCTGCTCTGTTCTATGCTGGTAGTTGCTGAGTCAACTTTGTAAGGATATAAATGATTCCTTTTCAAATGTTTGAGGGAAATGAGTTTTGGCTTCTGTATGAGATAGGAGTAGTTGTTCAGCTGACAGAAACTCAAAAAAGAGTGAGGTAAATAAAGTAGTAGTATTTTTACTCAGGACAAAGATGTCTGGCTCCGGAAAATATGGCGCTACACCGATTATGATCAAGACACGAGATCCTTCTTGCTTTCTGCTCTTTCCTCCTTAGGTTGTGCCCCTATTCCTCATTCTTTGAATTTGATTGCTCGGAATGTCCACATTTTAGGCAGCAAGAAAGGGCAAAAGGGTGAACGCCTCCTGACAGTGTTATTTTTCCATCTGACAAATTTATAGGATTTAACACCAAATGCTGTTCTTTGAGACGAGATGAAATGGAGCCTCCAAAGTTTGATGAGATTAATATTTAAGCCTGCCTATTATCTAAAACCATCCAAGTGTGTGTTTAGTGGCATTATAGGCTTGCCCCAAATGTGGGAAATGGATCTCCTTCACAGGCTTCCTTTCAGAAAAGGAGGAACTGCACAATAGCATTATTAGTTTGACTTCAGTGTGTGTCACAATCCCCTGACGGGTTTACTGTGACACGGATCCTCACCCCACCTCCAGAGTTACTGATTCAGTGGAGCTGGAGTAGGACCCAAGAATGTGTCTTTCTAGCAAGTTTCCAGGTTATGCTGATGCTAGTGGTCCGGGGACCACACTTTGAGAACCACTGAATTAGAAGAATTTTATCTACAACAGGTCAACATTTCTGCTAGTGAGGAATTCCCAGATAAGGTCTGAAGCCTTAACTTCTGTGACTTAGCTGCTGATTGGATTTAATTAAACTATCATTCTTTGAGTGCTTGGTGTGCCTGGCCCTGGCAGACAGAGCTGCTTATGAGAAGAGAAACAAAGATGAGTCAAAGACTAAAAAGCTTACAAACACATGTCAAGTACCTAAGTAACTACACTGAGAGACAGAGGACCTGTACTTTTTCTATTCATACTGTTTGTACTGTTGTCAGTGTGTATAAGATTTTTAATGGAATGCCACATTTCTTTGATCAGACTATTCCAATTATTCTAATGGTTAGTCTGCAATTTTATTAAAAACAAGGGGTTATGTCCGGTGACCATCCTGAGCCCTAGATAACTTTTGCTTTGGGAAACCCCAGCCCAGTTCACCACATGCGCTATTCCAAGCAAGCTGACCTTCACTGCCCTTAACACGCCCCTCCCCCCAAATAGACACGGAGAAGAGAAAAGCCATTGTAAACAGTAACACAGACCCAAGGTCTAAAAGCAGAACCTTTGGCTGAAGAAATAACTCATATCTCCTCCCACAAAAGGCAAATTACAACTGCATCAAAGATAAAAATAGGCAAATTCCATAATAAGGCCCATATGGTTAGTTATGTGGCGTCTTTTTTAGTGAGGGAAACCTCAACTTATTCTTCCTCACCTTACGTCCTCCTCCTCCCCCGGCTCCTTCGGATTGCTGATTTACCCTGAGAAGTATGTAGAGAGTGGAGGTAGTAGTGGGGAAATGTTCTAATGTAATTTAAACTGTCTGCCAACCTGAGAAAGTATTCATGTCTCCAATAAAATACACTGTTCAGCAAAGATGGAGGGATAGAGTGAATGTGTGAATCCATGCAAAGTGAGCTAAAAATAAAAGTTCCTTATTGACTAAAATACTTGGCACAGAGAGACACACTGACAGTAGCTGACTTACAATTCTCTAAATATTATACCAATGTCCATGTGCCATTAGGGAGCCATCGCTCATATATGCATTTTAATGTAAGAAAATGTTCTCAGTAAAGAGTTTGAATGAACAAACCTCTTTTAGGGCCATAAAAATGTTCTACTTAGGACTTAAGATTTAAGAACAATGTACTGGAAACTCACTATGTAACGTGCCTAAAAATAATAAAATTGACACATCTAATCCTATAGACACCAAAGTGGAGTGGGAAGAGTGTGGACCGTGCAGTAACATATACCTGGCTTTGAATCATGGTCCTGCCATTTAATAGCTAAGTGTTGACAAAATGGGAAAAGAAATGCCTACTTGGCAGGATTCAGGAGGATTAAATAAAATAAGGTACATAGTGTACTTAGATGAATGTTTGATGCATATTAATCACTCAATAAATACTTTCTCTTCCACCTTCAGTCTTTCCTTTTTTTCTCTAGTCCTCCTTCTCCTCTTCTTCATCCTCCTGCCCTTCTTCTTCTTCTTTCTCTCCTTTTTCCTCCTCCTCCTTCCTCCCCCCTCCTTCTTCTTCCTCTTTTCTCCTCCTCCTCCCTCTATTCCCATTGCTTGATTTGTCTCAGTGAGTGTTGTCCTGCTCAGAGGAATCACCTCATTGACTCTCTATCATCATATTCACTTTTGAGGTTAAATTTGATATCTAAAATGGTCAAATGTCACTTACAACCAACACTGTGCCTGCAGACAGGGCTGGTGAGCATTGCTCTGAATCAGTGGTCTGTAAACTGCCGAAAACCCAGCCCTCCACCTGTTTGGTGTAGTCTGAGAGTTAAAAATGGTTGTTATATATTTCAGTTGTTGAAAAAAACCAGAAGAAGAATATTTCATGACATGAAAATTACATGAAATTCAAATTTCAGTGTCTATAGTAAAGTTTTATTGGAACCCAACCATAAACAGTCTGCTTTTACACAAAAATGCCAGAGTTGAGTTGTTTCAACAGAGAGTATATGGTCTCAAAGCCTAAAATGCTTATTATCTGACCCTTTAGAGGAAAATTTTGCTAATCCCTGTTTAAAGGAATGGAGCACATGTGAATTTTAATTTGGTTCTGAAGCCAGTTCTGAAAGGGGAGCTGCATGGTACAGGAGCTGCTGTCGCAGGGTTAGCATGAGATTGAGCTTTCCCGGTGACTTGTGGAGATCATTCAAGGAGATAGATGGTGGAGTTCTGAGAGAACTGTCTCCACACAGAAACAAAATGTCATCTCTCTGCTCTTCTCATCATGCCATTACACTCCTGACAAAATTCAGTGAACGATAAGCATATACAAAGGAGTTTTGTTACTAGCTCCTCGATGCTTTTAGGCCATTTTATCTGTGAAGCAATCAGGGCACCAGTCTGGCAGAGAATGGTACAGCAGGGCTTCACTGAGACAATCCCCATGAATGCTTTGCACCTGCATTAGAAGATACCCAATAATGATGTCAGTGCATCCCTTCTCCCAATTAGACTGTTATTCTTGGGCAATCCATTGTCTTCCCTAAGCACACTGGGAATTTTATTGTATCTCTTTAGGAGAAAGACTGACCAGATCAAATGTCCACCTTGAAACCCATTGTAAAGGTTTTTTAGAAACACTGAAACTGATCACATATTCTTGATAGTACTCCCTGATGGAGCCAGTACCGGCATTTGTGAACAAATGCGTATTGTTTTTTCAGTTAAATGCAAACAGCTATTCCTGGAAGGGTTAGTAGTGTAGTGTTTTGCTCTAAAGGAATGGGACTGGGTGAATAGGAAAGGGTAGAAGGTCGTTTTCTTTCCTGCAGCCATGTGGAAGACATGATGTGATCCGGTGTCCAGTGAGGCTGAGGGAGGAGACAGGAACAAAGCCATTAGATGGACTTAAAGCTCAGATGGTAGAACCAGACAAGCCAGTGAATTCACTAAGTGAATGAACACCGTCTGTCCTTCGGTTGCATCGGTGCTCCTGACTTCTAGTAGCATGTATTCCTCTCTTCTCTCACAGTCCCACCCCAGCCTGTTGTTTACAACTCAGCTTCAGTCATTCAACAGTAGGTGAATGAGCCCTTCTCCCACACAACTCAGGGCTAATTATGTGCCAGGTCCTTGCTAAGTGCAGGAGACACAAAGCAGAACAAGAAGTATTTCCTGCCCTCCCCAGTGAGACGCTTATAGGCTCCCAGTGGAGACAGAATTGTAACAAGGGTAGTGAGGTATGGTGGGCTCCTAACAGATGTCTGTGCTTGTGAAAATCTGTCCCTGGGGACAGACAAGTAAACCAGAAGTTGAAGTTCAACATAAACCACAGGTTGGGCACAGAGGAAGGACATGTGGCTCAGAGCAAATGTCTGCAAAGGTTTCCGGGGAGAGGACTGAGACCTGAGGAATGAGAAGGGAGGAGTGAGCAGCAGGCAGGAGAAATCATATTTAGGAAGGCACGAAGATTGAAACAACTGCAGGCAGTTTGGAATGGCTAGAACTGCCAGTGTAAGTGGGAGGCGATCACATTAGACGTGAACCAGTGTCAAACCATAAGGGGTCATATGTGCCCAGCAGACAGTCTGGGCATTAACCTGGGAACCTTGGAAACCTGGCAGGGGAGTCACATAGTCAGAGTTTTGTGGTGATACTCAGGATTTTGTAATGAAGCCATGTGGAGTACAGACTAGAGGATGTCTATGCTGGAGACAGGAAGCCTAGTTAGAGCTATTAGGGTATCTAGGTGGATGGTACCACATAGAGAAGGTGAAAAAATAGAGAGACATTGAAGAGAAAGACCCAGCTGAACTCGATGACTTCTTAAGGTGAGGGAGAAAGACAAAGAAGAGTGATGGCATATAGTTCCAGCTTGGAGTCCAAACACATGAAGTAGTTCACACACTGCACTTTTGTTATATGAGACATGAAGATAGGTTCGAGTAGGATTCTAGGACAAGAGACGTCAAAGAACTGTGATAGAATCTGGGGAGTGAGAGACATACAAGTTCTGACAAGTTCATGAATTTGTTGCAACGATGTTGGTAACCTTTTTTCATGTCAGAGGGATTATTCATTATGAATTTGTGCCAACTGGACACACAGTTAACCAAGTTTACTATTTGGAAGTGCTGAAAAGGCTGCTTGAAAAAGTTAGACAACCTGAACTTTTTGCCAACATTTCATGGCTCTTGCATCACGACAATACACCAGCCTACACGGCACTGTCTGGGAGGGAGTTTTTAGCCAATAAACAAATAACTGTATTGGAACACTCTCCCTACTCACCTGATCTGGCCCCCAATGACTTATTTCTCTACCCGAAGATAAAGGAAATATTGAAAGGAAGAAATTTTGATGACATTCAGGACATCAAGGGTAATATGACAGCAGCTCTAATGGCCATTCCAGAAAAAAGAGTTCCAAAATTGTTTTGAAGGGTGAACTAGGTGCTAGCATCAGGAGTACTTCGAAGGTGACTGTAGTGATATTCAGCAATGAGGTATGTAGCACTTTTTCTAGGATGAGTTCATGAACTTAATTGTCCAACGTCATGTATAAACATCAGTGAAGCACATTGTGGCTCCTGAGGGAGGAGAGTGCAGGAAGAGGGCAGCGAGTGTACAACAGTGCCACACACTGCAGAAAGGGCAGCTAAGGCCACGAAAGGAACTGTCATTCTACGTCCCAAGGACCTCCACCTTACTCGTACACATGCAGGATTCTCCCAGAAGTGCTCCAACCTCCTTTTCCAAATGTTGCACCTTTTACTTCCTTTTGCTTCTGCCAAAATGAACTATTTTTTTTCCTGTCTGTATTTCTCAATTTCCATATCCTTTCCTTTTACTGAAATGAATGCTCCAAAGTCCACATCAAATACCATCTTCAATTTTGACAGAACAGGCACTGATCTCTCCTTTTCCTCTGTGATCGTAGCACTTTATCTGTGTGTCGCGGTGCCACAAATCAGTCACCTTCTACCTAATGTTATAATTACTCATGAAATAGTCCTCTTTCTGCTCAATTGAAAAGCACAAATTATATTTGCAGAATACCTTCGGATTCAACTATTAGGTCATACTAGAGACACGTAGTCATCTTTCACTGGTGGTTTAAAGAATCCAAAACCAACCCTCACCACCAAAATTTTTTTTTTCCCAGAAATTTAATTGTGATATGAAGTAGTAAAGCTGACTTTTTATAATATTCTTACATTGTTCATTTTCATAGACAGTTTTACATTTGATTACAAAAAGCCACTGTGCTAAGGGTATAGAGATCAGAGAACCGTTTGAAAACACTGGTCTCACACTTCACTGCACGTTGGAATCACCTGGGGAGTTTTCAACTGATGCCTAGGTCCCACCCCCAGAGCTTCTGACTTAATTGGTAAGGAGTGTGGCTTGGGTATTGGGAGTCTTCATATCATCTAAGGGACTCTCATGAGCAGTAGAGTTTGAGAACCACTGTTTTTCAAGCTGATTAGCCTTTGAACTTCACATCTTTTGCTGGTGACTTATTCCTACATTGAAATCTGTTGCAATTAAAAAATGGGCAGAGGCCTTGAATAGGCATTTCTTCAAAGAGGATGTACAGATTGCCAATAGACATATGAAAAGATGTTCAACATCACTGATCGTCAGAGAAATGCAAATAAAAACCACAATGAGATACCACCTCACTCCTGTCAGAGTGGCTAACCACAATAAATCAATAGACAGTAAGTGTTGGAGAGGATGTAGAGAAAAGGGAACCCTTGTGCACTGTTGGTGGGATTGCAAATTGGTGCAGCCACTATGGAAAACAGTATGGAGGTTCCTCAAAAAATTAAAAACAGAACAACCTTATGACCCAGCAATTCCACTGCTTGGTATTTATCCAAAGAAATCCAAAATGCTAATTTGAAAAAAATATATGCACCCCTATGTTTACTACAGTGCAGTTCCCAATAGCCAAGATATGGAAACAACCAAAATGCCCATCAATAGACAATTGGATAAAGAAATTGGATAAAGAAATTTATACAATGGAGTATTACTCTGTCATGAAAAAGAATGAAATCTTACCATTTGCAACAACATGGATGGACCTACAGAATGTTATGCCAAGCGAAATAAGGCAGATTGAGAAAGACAAATACCATATGATCTCACTTATATGTGGAATCTAAAGAACAGAATAAACGAACAAAAATCAGAAATAGACTCGTAGATCCAGAGAACAAACTGATGGTTGCTAGGTAGTAGGGGGATTGGGAGGAAAGGGTGAGAAAGGTGAAGGGATTAGGAAGCACAAATTGGTAGTTACAAAATAGTCACGGGAGTGTGAAATGCAGCATGGGGAATATAGTCAAAAATGTAAAACTGTGTGGTGTCGGGTGGGTGCTGGACTTGACGGTGGGGGATAAGTGATGTGGATACCTGGCCACTGAGCTGTATACCTGAAACTAATATAAAATAGTATTGAATGTCAACTATAACTTAAAATACACACACACACACACACACACACACACACACACACACACACAGAGTCACGGGATATGAAGTACACCGTAGGGAATATAATCAGTGGTATTGTAAAAGCTATCTACAGTGTCAGACGGGTAGTAGACTTGTTGGGGTTATCACTTTGTGAGGGTGTAAAAGTCTAATCATTATGTTGTTTTGTACACCTGAAATTAATAAAAAAAAGAAATCTGTCTATATTTATAAAGCATAAAAAATTTTTTAACTGTAATATACTCTCTCCCTCTCCCTCTTTCTCCCCTCTGCTCCAAAGCCATGAGAGAACAATCCTGAAAGCATGACTGACAGAGTTTTTTCTCTGCCAAGAGAAAACTGCCAAGCTCTTTTATAAATGTGTTGCTTTGGCCTGTTGCCAACAAACAACAAAACCTTGGATACATAAAACTCTCTGTGCCTAACTTGATAGAAAATACATTTGGTTTTATACTGAAATTTTGAGGTATGTTAATGATATGAAGTCCTCATATTAGCTCTGTTCTTAATAAGTTCCAGCTAGACAGAAATTCCTAATAAAAATATGTTGGTGAAGGCTACTGTCCAATTGTTATCTATCTCTAGTAGTCACATCTCCAGAAAACAGTGTATAAACTCTCTCTTTCTCAAGAGAAATGAAAGAGAATGAGAGAGAAGCCTTTAGGTGTCTGTCAGCTCATCCCAGACGTTAGTAAAGTACTCCAGCTTGTGTTTCATGGAGAAGTGATTTCCAGGTTAAAAATCGTAGCTTTGGTCATTCCATTAGATGGTTGTCACGTGGAGCGGGATGCGGGGTCTCTGGTCCTGCTCCCCGCACAAGAACGCAGGATATGGTGAGACCAAAAAGGAACACCCACAGAGCCATAGATAGGGGAGTCATGCCACTATATTATCCCTGGCGGCTGGGTTGGAGACACAGGAAGCAGGAGCCACACGATCCGCAACCCACCGCCCACTTCTCTGCCAACCTACCTCACTTGCTAGCTGCAATCCGTAGTCCACACTCCATCACGCCACGCCACTACACCACCACACTACACCATACTTGCTAGCTTAGCCGCGGCAGTTATGTCAGTGGCTAATGGCTAACCGGTAACAGCCGATGGCCAACTAGTCACAGCTGATGACCATCTACTACCTGAGCCAGCACTTTTCCATGTGAGGCCGAGAGCCTAGAAACTGCTCTCTGGGGCTCTGTCACCACAATGGTATAGTAATGCCTTTTGTTCTTTGTACTATACCTTGTTATACTACTAAGTGTGTATATAGATCCACTCTTTGTAAGGAACTAGGTGTACTTAAAAGCACTAAGTAAATTATCATACATGGCTGCTGGAATTCATTTGATTGCTATTTAAGATATTTCATATTTTTATAATAGTTATTTTGAAGAAGCAAGACTGCAATGACATAGCAACTTTATTTTTCACAGGGCTGCCCCTGCACTCCTGCTCTGTGGGGCCAGTTCTGCTCCTGGAAGAAATCTCCAGATTTATCCACTCACTTGTGTTTAATCAAAAGTTTTCCAGATACTTGAATCCCCGAATCCCTCTCAGCTCTGTCATTATTATGTCCAGTTTCGTTTATTCGTCAAAACTGTCAACTTCATTCAAAACCAAAGCTTCTCCCGTTCCCCAGCGGCAGCCGTTTCACACTGGTCTCTCCTGAGTTCTGCAGACACGTTCCCGGCCTCCCACCTCACAGCTGCCGTGGGCTCCTTTACCTGCATTTTCCTGTGGGTGGATTATAACTTCTCCCTCGACCCCTAGGCAGCCAGCTGCACGCCTCCAGCATCCTTTCGATTCCTCCCCAAGATCCAATTCAAATACTTCCTGCCCCACGAAACAGTTTTGGTTCATAATCCCGAGATAACTTGCCTTTCTCTGAGCTCTCACGGCTTGTCGTGCCATTCCTGGACTGCTTACTGTTTATTCCTTGGATTACAGTTATTTACGGTACAGCTTCCTGTCTTATCTCCCCTTCTATATTCAAAGTGCCTTGAGAACTCTCATCATTCTTTTTATGCCCACAACATACAGAATAAAAATAAAATATTAAAATTAAAGGCACTTACAAAATGTGTAGTTAGGTTATCACATTTAAAGTTAATATATTTATATACAAGTGTATAATTGCAGACATGAGGAAATTGCTCAAGTGTTTGTTTAATTTTTTTCATTTCATCAGGTTGGTGGGGGAAGTAGATTTGTATTTTTATAGTTTTTTCACATATTTTAAAATGAAAACGTGCCATCATTTAATTTATTTAAAATATTTTAACTTGTTCCATGAAATAATTATCATATTTATTGTGTTACACCAAAGAGTAGACAGCAAATTACTTATTTCCTTTAGCGAGGAACCCATTTCTAAAGACTGTTGGGAGTTTAGAAGGATAGATTATTCATCATTTAATTTTCAAGTGTATTTAATGCCTCCATTTTTAGAGCTTTTAGCATAATAGCTCCATTGCTTCCATGTCTTCATGAGGAGGATAATTCATTATTTTGTTATCTTTGTTTGACCTACTGTTAGTGAGCATACAGACCAGACTAAAACACAGCTTATTAAATATTTAAGAAATCATATTAAGGTGGCATGTGTCTCTTTATAACAGCTGCTAGCTGTATTGCCAGATCCTTTGTTTCATTAAGTAAAAGACAACATTGTTATTCCCATCAATTCAGTTAAAAATGGACACAGCTCAGACTACTTTCAGTAGCAGCAAAAGGACTACATGTAGGTGTTAGAGATTAACCTCATTGTGATTTTTTGAGCGAGTTCAATGAAAAATATGAAGTTGAGATAGAGATTTGTGTGCATTTGCTATTGTTCAGTGGGAGGGCTCCATTTCAACTCTTCACCATTCTGTGATTTCAATAGTTCTTTTTAAAAGGTAGTTGTAGCACAACTGACCTGCATCCTGTATATGTCAGGAAGCTCTTGGGCATCCCAGGAATTCTCCTTGGCCAAAAAGGAGAGGCCTTTATGCCACATACTGAATGTCTCATTTCTTCCTCGCATATGAAGCTCTGGCCTTTTCCTGCGTTTTGCAGATTACCCTTCGTTCTGGTGAAAGGAGCTACAATTGCAGGAGCTTCAGTGCTTAGCAGCTCGATAGAAAAAACAATTGTATTTTGAGCCCCAGAGAAAGGTAATGCTGAATCTACTGAAGGTGAGAGGAGGCCAGTCTTTAACCCACAGGGTTCTGCTGGGGTCTTTTCATCCCAGTCTTTTAAAATTATACTTACTGTTAAGTTGTTTGATATAAAAATTACCTGGAGAGCCCTAAGGCTTTTGGTTTTGATAGTAAATGTTGGCACTGTTGCTGTTGAAGCTGAGTATGCAGCTGAAATGTGAGATGCCAGTGTTTATTCTGCCCTGGTGCTCAGATTACCCTCCTACCAAATTACAAATAAAACTCATCTCCTTTAGGAAGCATAAAAATGGTGGTGCAAAAATCTCCCTGTGGGGGAGGGCATGAGTCTCCCCCACCTCCAAATTCACAGACAGAAAAAATATAATGTTTTTCTGTATTTACATATATACAATATACTTTTTTATATTTTAAGAACACAAGTGTTTAAAAGCATATGACACAAACTGTAGCAATTGTGAAACACAAGCCAGGTTTCTATTTGATTTGTGAGTGTGGAAATTTTTTGTACTTTTTCATGTAGATAGGAAATAAAAGCAAAGAAAATAAAATTAATGAAAACTATGGTTAATGTCAAAAAAAGTTCTACCACTGTCACACTCAAGTAATCAGTTTCTGTCCCAATTTCTTTTAGTCATGCTACACTTAGGCCAGGATGTCCACCCAGATTAGCACCGACTATCTAATCTGTTTACCTTACACTCTTTATTCAAATGGTTATTTCCCTATTGTCTGACATAATGGAAAGCAGACAGGCATTATAAACAGACAGCTCTCTTTCAATACCTCTGCCTCTTACACACTGTATGGCTTTTAGCAAGCTACCACCACTCTCCGAGCCTCAGTTTCTTCATCTGTAAAAGGAAAATGCAAGTTCATGATTCCTTTTCTGGAAACTTGGGCCCTGATGAGTTTTAGAATTCAGGATTTTGTAGCATTTTTATTTTAGAAAGATAACACAGCGCAAGTACAAATGTTATATAACAACCCCAGTGGGGTCTGCAGCAGCATCCTATAATCAAACATGTTAGTAATTCTGCAATAAAATGTGCAGATGGTCACGCTTAGTGGGATAGAGTGTATAAACAGGTCAGAGTTTCACCAAAACTTGCATTTTCAGAAATTTTGGAAAACTGTAACTATACTAACACTTTCTTTGAGGATATACATATTTGTTCAGGAAATAGCAGGTGCTCCACCAATGGTAACTATTGTTATTATTAGAATTAATGGCAGATAATGTGGATTTCATCTCTTAAACAAATTGGAATGTGAATAAAAGAATTCTACTCAACATATAACTCTTGTTCCCATTGGGTTTTATAAGACACCATTACAGTACTTTTAAAAATGGTGGTGAAAAAAACCATGGTGATGAACTTCACTCTTCAAGAAAATATTCATAAGAGACCATAAATACTTTCTTGAGTAATTTTAGACCTATATATGTTACTGGGCTCTGAGATGATTGATAAGATCAGAATTATAGATTTAGAACAGGAAATGAGATTTCCATTACATACAGTTAAAATTAGCACCAAGACATTTTTAGCTTTTTCTTTTTTTGCCATAATTCTTACTTGAGAGATAAAATCAATCATTTCACTAGCTCAGCTAGTGTCTGAACACTCTAAAGTGATTTATGTTTATCCATGCTAACTTTTGCTTGCTAGCTTATGCTTGATGTGACCTTAGACCAGCAGTTTTCAGCTCACTGGTGTTCCAGAGTCAGTGTGAGGTGTCTCATAAAAACTTTTACCAGTAATAAAGTACCTGAGTTTGTAAATTATTTAATTAAAAAATAAATGAGTGGTATTTCAGGTTAGCCTATGATAATGCCCCTCAGATTTCCTTAGGTTCTGATATACTTTCTAAAATAAAAGAAAAAGAGAAGGCACTGTACAGGAGTGTCTTTTTGTTTTCCAGGAATTTTTTAATTTTTCAATTATAGTTGACAGACAATATTATGTTAGTTTCAGGTGTACAGCATAGTGATTACACACTTAAACAATTTATGAAGTGATTAGCCCAATAAATCTAGTATCCTTCTGACATGATACATAGTTATTACAACATTATTGACTATATTCCTTATTTTACATCTCAATGACTATTTTGTAACTGCCAATTTGTACTTCTTAATCCCTTCCCTGTTTTCAGTCACTCCCAACCCCCTCCCAGCTGGCAACCATCAAAATGTTCTATGTATCTATGAATTTGTTTCTGTTTTGTATGTTTATTTATTTTGTTCTTTAGATTCCACATATAGGTGAAATCATATGGCATTTGTCTTTCCCTGTCTGACTTACTCCTCTCAGAACAATACCCTCTAGGTCAATCCACATTGTTGCAGATGGCAAGATTTCATACTTTTTTTATGGCTGAATAATATTCTATTATATACATGTACCATCTCTTCTTTATCCATTCTTCCATCAACAGACACCCAGGCTGCCTCCACATCTTGGCCATTGTAAACAATGTTGTAGTGAACATATGGATGCACATGTCGCCTCGAAGTAGTGGTTTCTTCAGATAAATACCCAGAAGTGGGATTACTGGGTCCTTTTTTGTCTCTTGTTATAGCCTTTGTTTTGAAGTCTATTTTGTCTGGTATAAGTATTGCTACCTCAGCTTTTTTTTTTTTTTTTTTTAATTCCATTTTCATGAAATATCTTTTTCCATCTCTTTACTTTCAATCTGTGTGTATATTTTGATCTAAAGTGAGTCTCTTATAGGTAGCATATGTAAGGGTCTTGTTTTCTTATCCATTCAACCACCCTTTTTTTTTTATTGGAGCATTTAATCCATTTACATTTAAAGTAATTGTTGGAAGACATGTAGTTATTGAATTTGATTATTCATATTCTTGATTTTTTTTTTTTAATCTTAAAGTAGTCCCTCTAATATCCCTTGTAATACTGGTTTGGTGTTGATGAACTCCTTTGGCTTTTTCTTGTCTGGGAAGCTCTTTATCTGCCTTTCTATTCTAAGTGGTAGCTTTGCTGGGCAGAATAATCTTGGTTGTAGGTGATTGCTTTTCATCACTTTGAATATTTTGCACCACTCCCTTCTGGCCTGCAAAGTTTCTGTTGAGAAATCAGCTAAAAGTCTTATGGGAGCTCCCTTGTAGGTAACTAACTGCTTTTCTCTTGCTGCTTTTCTTTGTCTTTAACCTTTGGCATTTTAATTATGATGTGTCTTGGTGTGATCTTCTTTGGGTTCATCTTGTTTGGGACACTCTGTGCTTTGTGGGCTTGTATGTCTATTTCCTTTGCCAGGATAGGGATGTTTTCCATCATTATTTCTTCAAGTAGGTTTTCAATTCCTTGCTGTCTCTTTTCTCCTTCTGGTACCCCTATAATGCTTATGTTGTCTGAGACCCCTTAAACTGTCCTCATTTTTTTGGATTCTTTCTTCCTTTTGCTATTCTGATTGGGTGTTTTATACTACCTTAACTTATAAATCACTGATTCGATACTCTGCTTTATTGAATCAACTGTTGATTCCCTCTAAAGTATTCTTTATCTCAGTTACTGTATTCTTCATTTGTGACTGATTCTTTTTTTATGTTTTCTATCTTTGTTGAGGTATTCACTGTCATTGAGCATACTTATAACCAGTGTTTTGAACTCTGCATCCGGTAGAGTGCTTGTCTCTATTTTGTTTAGTTCTTTTTTCTGGAGTTTTGTCCTGTTCTTTCAGCTGGGGCATGTTTCTTTGTCTTACCATTTTTCTGTCTCCCTATGTTTTTTTCTATGTATTAGGTATATCTCCCAGTCTTAGTAGAGTGGCCTTATGTAGTTGGTGTCCTGTGGAGCCCAGTGGCTCATTCTCCCTGGTCACCTGAGCTGGGTGCTCCAGGTGTTTCCCGTATGTGGGTTGTTTGTGCTTTCCTGTTGTAGTTGAGTCTTGGTTGCTGTTTGCTTGTGAATGGGAGGGATTGACCCTTGGACTGATTGGTTGTGATGACCAGCTGTGATTACAGTGGAGGAGCTGCTATGCAGGGACTGACCCAATGGAAGAGTATTCACTTTAGTAGGGCTCTAGTGCCTGTCCAGTCTGCCCTTTGGGTGTGTCTTCCTGTGGAGACAGAGCCCCAGAGAGCAGTTTCCAGGCTCTCAGCTTCACATAGAAAAGTGCTGGCTCAGGTAGTAGATGGTCATCAGCTGTGAGTAGTAGGCCATTTGCTGTTACCGGTTAGCCATTAGCCACTGATATAACTGCCACGGCTAAGCTAGCAAAGGGTGGTTTAGTGGTGTGGTGTGGTGGAATGTGGATTACGGGTTGCAGAGAGATGGACTGTAGCTAGCAAGTGAGAGGTTGGTTGGCAGAGACAGGTGGACGGCGGGTTGTGGATCGTGTGGCTCCTGCCTCCTGTGTCTCCAGCCCAGCTGCCAGTGAGACTATAGTGGTATGACTCCCCTATCTATGGCTCCATGGATGTTCCTTTTTGGCCTCACCATATCCTGCATTCTTATGTGGGGAGCAGGACTAGAGACCCTGCATACTGCCCCGCATGACACTTCCCTAAGGTGGCCAGGTGATACTCCGGCTCAGTCTGAAGCTACCCACCAGGTGTACTGGCCCTGGGGCCTCCTGGGAGGGGCCCTGCTGCAAGGGGCCCTGCTGCAGGCCAAGTTCAGCTGCAGCTTGTTCCCTTCCCAAGGCCACCTGGCATGAGCTTCAAAGTAATCCACATATGGCCACCACCTATTCTGGGCTTGGTGGTGCCTCAAAAGGCCAAGCCATGAACCGAGACCAGGTGTCACTTTTGCCAGGCTTGATGTTGCTCAGCAAGAGGTATAGGGCACACTGAGGCCAGATGCTGCTTGTTTGGGTTTTGTGAACCTTTGAGAGATTTTAGGAAAGTCCACAGTGTGAACCAAGACAGGCCATTTGTATGGAAAAACCACTGGAAGCAGCTTGAGTGTGCCCCAAATTTGGGTGGGGTGGGCTCTTAGGGAACCACCAGGGTGAGGCAAACAGTGTTTGTTGGGTTAACTGAGACATGGTGGCCCCCTGCGTCTACACACTGGGAAGGGAGAGGGCTCAACAAAGAAGAAATGGATTCTATCAGCATTTCTGTCTGGGAGAAAGCTGCCCCTACAGCCCTCACCCTACAGCCAGACAAATCAGTTCTTCCTGGTACGTCCCAGGCAACTTTCAAGCTGCTGCCCCAGAGCTGGAGCTCAGAGCAAGTATGTCCATCAGTGAGAAAGTCTGCACACAGGCCCATTAAGTGGAACACCTGGTACTTCAGCTGTTCTCTGTATAACTCAGCCACAATCTCTGCTGGTTTTCACAGCCAGAAGTTGTGGGGACTGCTCTTCCCAGCACCAGAACCCTTGGCTGGGGAGCATACGGTGGGGCTGGGACCCCTCGCTCCTCCAAGGGGACCTCTGCCACTGAGATATCTCTCCTGAATTTTAACCGGCACACGTGGGTGTGGGAGAAGCCTGTTCTGGGTCTCTGCCCTTCCTACCAGTCTCGAGGTAACTTCTTCTGTATGTTTTTATTTGTAGGACTTCTGTTCAGCTAGACTTCAGGCAATTCTCAATGATGATTGTTCTGTAGTGTAGTTGTAATTCTGATGTGGTCTTGATAGGAGGAGAGCATGGTGTTTACTTATTCCACCATCTTGACTGGAAATAATAAGAGTGTGTCTTGAACAAATGTTATACATCATGTCCTGGCAGAGAACTTTTTTTGTCTTTTGAGAACCTCTTTTCTAGTATATCTGCCTATTAATCAAAGTATGTAGATTGTAATCTTTTTTAAGTATGTGTTTTATGTTACATTTTGAAAGATTAATTTTTAAAAATTCTTTTTGGCAACTGCTTGGTTTTTTATTATGGTAAAATATACATAACATGAAACTTCCCATTTTATCCATTGTTAAGTGTACAGTTCTGTGGCATTAATTACATTCACATTGTTGTGCAACCACCACCACCATCCATCACCAGAACTTTTTTATCTTCCCCAACTGAAACTCTGTACTCATTAAACATTTAACTCCCCATTCCTCCCTCACCCTAGCTCCTAGCAACCACCATTCTACTTTCTGTCTCTAAGAATTTGACTACTCTACGTACCTCATAAAAGTGGAATCATACGTTTTTCCTTTTATGACTGGCATATTTCACTTAGCATAATGTATTCAAGATGCATTCATGTTATAGGATCATCTGTCAGGATTTCCTTCCTTTTTAGGCTGAATAATATTTCATTGTATGTATATATATCCATTTCGTTTATCTGTTTATCCTTTGATGGACACATACACGGCCTCCATCTTTTGGCTATTGTGAATAGTGCTACTGTGAACGTGGTTGTGAACATGTCTGATCTTGAAATAGTATAGTTATCACTTGTGTGTACAGAGGTGTTCATTTTATCTTAAAAAATAAGTCTGTTAATATGCTAATTTGGCTGTTTAAAGTCTTAGTAGCAGAAGTTCAGCATAAATTGCAGTTTTAAATTTAAGATTTAACTCTATAACCCTGATATTAACCTGTTGCCTACCTGTGAATTATTAAGGTGCCAGCCTCTATATGAAGAGAGCCTTAAAAAGGAGGTGGTTGGTCTTTTCTGACTAAGAGGCCATGCAAGAGAATTACCACGTAGTTTTCTTATGATAGGCTCTGAAGACCAGTTCTAACCACAGAATCGAGGATGTACCAGAGAGGAAAGTGGTTGGTTTTCCTATTGAATAATTTTTGATTCTCAAACTCGCTTCTTATTTTGCTGCCTTTTCCCATATGACAGTCCTTCAAGTAACTAAACAAATAATCTCCTTACAAAATAAGAATAATGAAGATTTTTGAAATAGGAAAAACTATTATTTTCCAAGCTAATGGTAGGTTGTGAAGATAAGAGAAGATTTTTCACTGAAATATTTTAAACTCTAACAGAGTAAAGAATCAATGTCTCTTTCAGAGGTAAAATCAGATAATGCAGTAAGTAGAGTATGGTTGTTACGTCAGGAAACCTTGCTGAGATTTCCAGCACATTCATATATAGCTTTTATTTGGCTATAAAATTTTATTCTTTTCTACTCCAACAAGTGCTATGGCGATAAAGGCTAGATCCTGTAGGTATAGGATGAAACAGCATCTGGGTCCTATTTTTGATTTTAATAAAAATTCTAGTTTGCTTTCAGTCCAATTTATTTTATTTTCAGCTCAATTTTTAAATTATTATTATTTGGATATGTAGGCCCTTGATTATTTACCTTTGATTATTTAACTATTAATCATTAAAATTTTGCCTAGCTTTGAATTCATTATCTTTTCAATGGGTTCCTCCTGACAGGTATGTAATTGTGCCATGTTTGAGTGTGTACCTTGTAGGAGACATGTCCCTTCCTTCTTATGACATTCAGACAATCTCCCCATCACACTCTCCTACCTCTCAGTCAGATCCTTCCTTCAACCTGTCTGGGATAAAATTGTGACCCAAAACAGGCCTCTGTTCTCACAGAGTTTGCCATCTTCTAAAGGGCAGAGAGACACTAGCCAAATAAGCACACTATATTTGTACAATTACAAACTAAAACGACAGCCAAGAAGAAAAGAGAGATGTTTAAAAAGGAGGTTGTAGACCATCCACAGACAAACACAGACTCTAACGCAATGCCATGCTGAGCCAGATTGGAGGCTGAGGCAAAAGGAAAAATCAGTAATGTTGATCTTGTTTGTATTTCAATTTTTTGATATTTGCTAAGATCAGTGTTTTGCATTAATTTGTTTTTTCAAATACTACATTAAGGTATTATTTATCTTGATTACTGAATTTTTTGGTGCCCCTTAAATTTTACACCTAAGGCTGATGCCTCACTCACCTCACCCCAGTCCCAGTCCCAGCCCTGCTCCAAAGCCAAACTACCTGAGTTCAAGTCCTGGTTTTGCCAATCACTAGTTGTGTGGCATTGGGCAAGTTGCTTGTACTGTGCACCTCAGTTTGCTCATCTGTAAAGTGGGGATAATAATAGTATGACTTCTAACGGTTGTTAAGATTAAAATAAATTAATATTTGTAAAACAGTGGAGAAGTACCTGGCACAAAGTACTGCCTGAACTTAAAACATGTAATAAAAGGAGATGCCTCTAGATTGTTTCAAGTACTGAATGAGTCATTATGAGCTAGAGCCCATATGTCTGAATTCACCAGGCTGCCATCAGTGGGTTTCTAACTCCTCAGCGTATTTGCTAAATTTGCACATACACTCTGAACAGTCTAATAGCTAATGTGGTTATATATGTTAAAAGTGAGGGACTTGCTCATTGCATTTCCTCTTTCCCCTGTCATTGTTTTTTAACTCTTAAATAACCAGGGAGATGGTGGGGGATTGTGTCCACCATCACCCTCAGACAATGACATCTTTTCGGCACTTTCAGACACACGGGTCACTTCAGGGGTTTGTGTTTTTCTCACACTGATTTTATGCCAGCCATCTCTGCATGATTGCAGTGTTGGTTTATGTGCTGCTGAGATAAGCACCACCTTCCGAATCTTACCCTCACTTCCTAACGAGTTTCTTTTGTAGTCCTTTCGGAAAACTGCGCACAAATAAACATACCAATTCATTGTCAGGGTCCCCACTTGTAAAATCCACTGCTTCTTTTCCTGTCTGTGGGGAAAGTCGTAGTTTTCTGCTAGCATTTATTTCTAGTGCATTTTAAATTCCACTCATGGTGATTCTACAAAGTCTAACACGCGTCTTTTTTATTCATGTAAAAGCACTTTTCTGAAGACAATATCTCACCCTTATCTCTTATGGCAAAGATGCTATGTTTATACTTTAACAGTATAAAGAGTATACAAAAAAAAATCCTAATTTTAAAAGTGAAGAAAGGCATTGTAAATTAACTTTATTATTCAAGATATTCATACGAAAATGGCTAAATACAAGTTTCAATTTTTTAAATAACTGATGTGCACTAATTTATTTCATAAGACTGGGGCAACTGTGTGAGATAAGCAGGAATTATCTGTACAGAATTCTGGTTACGGGTAATATTTTTGCTAAAGTAGATTCTATGTATGAACATAATAAGTGCCCTTGGGAAATAATGTTATGCCATGGAAGAAACGAGCTTTGTCTCCGAGTGAATAAATGGATTCTTTCCTATTTTACCCTCAAGCTTTGAATTAACAATTTGTAGAAAGAGGGCCACTGGATTGGAATTAGCATTCTCCTTTGATGAACTCTGTTCATATTCTGTCTTAGATTATATGTTCATGTAAGTATCTTTCTGTCTCTTACAAAGAACACAAATAAGCCAAATTTTAAACGCAGTGCTCCAATTCAAATAATAAATCATTAAGAAATGAAAATGTTTCCCTTTAAGGGTGATGTTTTGTAGTCACACTTATTACAAGTTGGTTAAATTTAGAGCATTTGTAGTAAAACCCTAAATGACTTTTTAAAGTAGAATGATTTTATATAGATAAATGTGACCAAGAGTCATTATTTACATTTACATTCTCTCTGGAAGCCATGGGATTCTCAGGACCCACAAGCCTTGCCTGAAAGCATGAGGTTGCCTGTTGAAAGAGTATTGCTATATTGCATGGCCACACAGTGTCCCTTTTTGCTACAGTAAGCAGCAGCAAAATTAAAGGATTGCTGGGTGAAAATTCTCCACGGGTCCCTGGCACATCTTGTAAGCAGAAGCACTGGTTACCCTTTGTTGCAGACTCCATTTTTGATGATGTTTGTATAATGAACAGCCTCAGAAGGCAAAGAAAATGTTTCCCTTTAGAGCAAAGGATGGACATGCTTACTGCCCATTATAAAAGATTTGGGTTCCCTAAGCTTGGAGTTTCTCTCACGTAATTTATTCGGCTATGTGCATAAGTATCACCTCGCCCTTTTAACACCCTGTAAAAATTGGAACCTTAGGAACCAGGGTAAGAAAATACTGATACGCTGGATACTCTGGCGATTGCTATTGCTGTATGTTATTAAGTTGTGTCTTTGGCCCAGAAGTCTTGTGTCCTCTACAGCCAACTATAAAATTGTAGCAAGCTAACTTGTTAGCTTGTGAATGAGGTAAAATCTCAAATCCTTTACACTTATTGACAGGAATAACCATTAAAAGACAGATAAAGATGATAGCCTTTTTTATTGTCTCTGTACGTGATCCCAAGTGGATGATGGTGGGTTTAGAGATAGCATGGCCTGAAATGTAGTATATGGCTAGAGCACTGCATGGGCTAGCAGGGCATCCAACTCAAAGGTGTGTGAGTTGCAGAGATTAACCGGGATTTCTCAAAAAGTATAGGAGATTGTCTTGTCATGAAGACTTTGTGCACCTAGCGACAAGTAGGATGCTGGATCTGATTTGGACTTTGTCACTTTTGGCTCAGATTCTCAAGAAAAACATTATGTAAATTTACCTAGAGAGCATGCCTGTGCAGTGACTGCTTTCTCGTGAAGACAGTGGCTAGCCATAAGCCTCATACCATAACGAGAGCTCCTTTCAGCCATCATGCCCAGGCCTCACCCTGCCAGGATGCCAAAGTCTACATTGTTATGAGTGATGTGATACCAACACTTCATCAAATCCGCTTTCCTACTGTGGACACGCCTTTAAGAAATGGTCCTGCTAGACTAGACGGAATGTGTTATACTTCGCTCAAAATGCTTAGGTTGAGACCACACCATCCTGAATAGGGGAGTCAGCAGGTAACCTTTCTGTACTTGTTAACTCACCAGAAAGAATGCTAAAGGATTTTTACATTCCATTCAGATGAAGGCCCAAATTGTCAATTTCTATGTGTTTGACATATAAAATGATGGGAGAGATAAAAGGACTTCACCTAATAGAGATAATAATAAAAAAGTAAGAGGAGTCTTCATGACTTTGTTCTTCACAAACAGCCAAAGAGTTTTTTCCCTTCATTATTAATTGAAGTTGGCCAACATGTGGCACTGGTGCTGCCACGACCCCACCCCACCCCCACCACTGCCAATTGGCTCACGATGGCCTGGGAGTCTAAGCCTATTTTCTTCCTCTCCATAAGTGCTTATGATGATTCAATAAGTTTGAGAATCATAAAGCTCCATTAAAAACAATGATGTGGAGAAACCTTACAAAGAACACTGTGAAATGGCACTTCTAATACATAAGAGAAAATATTTTAAAATGCATGCAAGATGGTAAGAATTGAAAATGGGAAATTTCAAGAAAAACAATGAAAACCAGATTAGATGTATGAGAAAGGAATATTTCAAATGATTTAAACAATTCAGAACTATCCAAAATGCTGAATATTATTCTGGCACTCTCACGACTACTGTTTTTGTCATTCATCAGTTTTCTTCTCTAACAGGTAGGCTTTCATTGGCTGC
The DNA here is from genome assembly GCF_057876585.1 of Rhinolophus sinicus. Taxonomy (NCBI): domain Eukaryota; kingdom Metazoa; phylum Chordata; class Mammalia; order Chiroptera; family Rhinolophidae; genus Rhinolophus; species Rhinolophus sinicus. Next base: position 51,354,638 of record NC_142504.1, on the reverse strand, counting down.
TAAACATCAGTGGTGTAATTTAGGGTAAAAGATACTGCAAATAAGAAAGGCATGATTTAAAGAGAACTTCTCTGATCAGAGTACAAATGCGCCAGTTAACTCTTGAAGAATGACATAGTTTTTTGTGAACTTTGCTAAGCATCTGTGAAACTTTATGTTAAGAAGCCTTTATTTGTTAATTATAATACCTAACTCAGAGAACTTCTGTGAAGATCAAATAAAGTAAGGTGCACAAATTTCTTAGCACAGACAGAACCTGGCACATAGTAAATGACCAGTAAGTGTTCACTATTATTATAGGGAAGGAACAGTTTAAAATGAGCACTTTCAACGTGGAGTTTCCAGAAGGAAGCCAAATTCTGCTGTGCAATTTGGAAAATATAAAATAGAGGTCAGGTATGAACCTGTTTCCTAGGAAGTGATGGGGAAAGATAAGGAGGACTATATCCATTTGCTAAACTGGATCAAATTGGGGTAGGTCTCAACAGAGATGTGCTGTGAAATTATCTGTGTCTCCCAGAGGGACACTGGGATCCACCTGCAAGGTCACCTGCCATGACACTAACTCGAGGGAGGGGACATGGGTGAGCCCTTCCACCAGGGGCAGCGACATCCCATTACTTCTGTCAGGTTGACTGCAAGATTCAGAAGAACTGTGCAAAACACTAGAGTTCAATAGATGATAAAGGGATAATCAGGAGTGTGCCATGGGTAGTGTCACATTTAGAAAGGTTTACTTTCAAATGCAGCTATATCCCCTGAAGCCCTGTGTGAGCCTTGGCTACTACACATTCAGCTCTGAACATCTTTCAGAAGGTGGGTGTGAAATGAACCATCAGTTGTTGGAGGTTACACAGGTGCCACCATTGACCCGGAAGTACCTGATGAAGCTTCAGGCCCAGGTGTCTCAGTCTCTCTCAAGCAAATGTAAGGTTGACGTTCACTACCTATCTGATAGGAGATCCCCATTGTTTATCTGCTGTTGGAGAGTAGAAGAGGTGTTGAGATCATTGCGTTTTCATTATACCTTGCCTGGAGAGAGAGAGAATCACTTTTCTTCCCCTATGAAAGCCATAGAATTAGAAACCTAGAAACTGAATAATGGCTTGGTGCAATTAATCAGAGTGGAAACAGACTCTAATTTCTGATTAAGAGAGGACATCCCAGGGAAAGAGAGTTATACTTGTTTATTACAGGAACAGAGAAGTGGTCTTTGTTTTTTGTCCTAACTCAGGAGAAGACCATAAGAAACAATGGTTGCCATTAGGAGGCTAATAAATACAGCCACTGTATAAACAGTTGATGCTAATTAGTTAAATGTGGAGCTTGAATATGTCTCAGAAATAACAGTTTGTTACAGCGGTTGGACCATTTTTGGAGTGATCGTTTCAAGTAAAGCTAGAAGAATAATCCTGGTTTTGGTGACACCTAATGACCTTAAGATCCTTGTGAGTGTTCCAAGAGCCCCAGTTGTGCATTATCTTTTTCAATTAAACCAAAAAACATGTAACTCTGCTTGCAGGGAATATAGGCATAATTGGAAATGAAATCATGCAGCATTAAATATGTCTTCCTAGATAAGTGAAAAAAGAGCTTTACACAGGAAGAAGCAAAGAAGATGCTAAGCCATATTATATTTTTATATCCATAGCATTAAATGGAGCAGTGGTATTACGGTATGTTTTAGAAACAGCAGGCAATGCAATAGGGAAAGACTACGTCAGGGAAGACTTGCATGGATCATAAGGTAAATAAAGTTCAGGAACTCTGTGGACTGCGGGGCTGGTATGAGGCCTGGCCCAGGTCACTTTCAGCTGTCTAACATGTGTTCCTCACTGATGGCACCCACCCAGCATGAACAGGAGCTTTTCTGATTGAGTCATCCCATCAGCCCATGAGCCAAGCTCTGTGGAGTGGGTCATTCTTGGGGATGAATGACTTCTGTTTCCCTACGTGGTTTCTGCGTGACAGTTGTGCTCGTGGCAGGGGTAAGGGCTTCCGAGAAATACTCCATGATTTGAGGCAATTACGCAGCCTGGTTCATGGTTGGGAATTGCTAGCACCTGCCAGATGGTGCTGGCAGGAAGTGGGCACTCGGCAAGCCTGTGTCAGCACTGCCTGCGGAAGAAGCTCAGAGTCAGGGCACTGAAATGAACTGCAGTCAGCTCCTCTGCCCCTTTGCACCTGTTAGTGAAGAGGCCAGACTGTTGTGTCATTCGTGTGCACAGAGTTTCTTTCCTTCTAACCTTTGGAGTTAGTGCTTTCTCATCCCCACAAAGGGGGAGAATGGACATTAGTTCTCATTTCCACCAAAAACTGAACAAGGAAAGGAAAGGAATGGAATTGTCTCTGAACCTGTTTCCTCATGGTATAAAGAGGATAATAAGGAAACTGACACAGGTTGGGCACACAAATGCTCATGGAGTAGCTCTTCCCATTTTCCCCATTAACCTTTGGAAGAAGAGACAGACCATTGCAGTTCAGGAGTCCTCGTGTGGGGTGTGGGTACTCCAAGGGGCCAGTCATGGCTATTGTACTCCTGGAGCACGAATCCAGGATATGAGACTTTGCAAGTCCTATCTAAGACTGCACCCACTTGTCTTAGCCTAGGGTCCCTCCAAAACTGAGCCAGAGACCAAAACTTGTGCATAGGTAGTTTGTTTGGAAGTACCATCTCACAGAATGGAAATGCAGGCCAGGGGAGTGACACAGAGAAAGGGGGAAAGCCAACACAAGGATGCACTGGCTGGTTCATCCCTATAGGACCTGTGTGGGGGCTTTAGAAATGCATCTCACAGCTGTCTCCAGGGGATAAAAACGGGGTGCATTTATTCACTGGCCCCCATTGGTCAAGAGTGGCCCCACAGCACTTACTCCCCAGCCCTGCTGGGCTGTGCTGCCTCAGTGCACAGTGGATTCCTGGACTGTTGAGCCACAGAGTACAGCTGCCCAGGACAGGAAGCAAGCAATCCCTGATGAGGGACGAGGTGAGGCTGGTACCCAGGTGCGCCCGTGCAGAGCTGCTCAAAGCCTGCAGGGAACAGGCCCCTAACAGCTGTGGCTGAAGTACAAGGAGCAACTGAGGGTTTGGGTGCAGAAAAGGGGTGACTACACCAGCTCTCATGGGAATGCCTTTTTTGTCCTCCTTCCTAGATGGAAGGTGCTGAAAGAAATAATTTCTTGGAGTGTATTTGGCCTTTGCCTTTCAAGTCTATGATTCTTGAAGATGAAAAAATAACTTGCTGAAAATGTCTTGATTAATAGAATGTGAATGCACATAACAAATCACAGCCACAGCATTTATTCTCCAGAAGACATCTGCTAGCTATAGACAGGTATGGCACAAAACAGAGTTATCCCCAGTGTCTACCTAGCACCTAAGTAGGCTGTTGTGACATACACCAAAAACAAATCAGTGCTCAGGCTCTGGAGAAAATCTGGTGACAAGCCAACTTGATTGATGTTTAGTACCCTGACCATTATCTGGGCCTCAAGTGGTTTTTATGATTTAGAAAATCTTATTAAAGGTGACACTTTGGAAGGGATGCCAGGCTGCTTTTATTAACCTGAGATTTAAGGAGAGGACATGGAGGGTCTTTTGAAGTAAACTCAACTCCAGGCAAAAGGATAAAGTAGGATAGGTTTGCTTTCAGCTCCTCTCTGCCCACCAGTCCCCCTAATATCGCCACTCACTTTCCCTGCATTGCATTCACCCTTTGGGAACCAGCACCCCACAGGAGCTCAGGTGCCTCTATGCTGTCAACCAGAGGATTTTTGCTGATGCTCACTCACCATGTACCTAGAACGCTGCCAGGAATCAAGTGTGGGAACAGCGCACGTTGTAAATCTGCCCCAGATGTCATCCTCTGGGGTCTAAGTCCTGCCCACGATGACTAGATCATTTGAAAGATAAGTTTATATACATCGTTCCAGACATCTTTGATGCTTCACTTAGAGCCTCCTGGCCTCCTCGACTCTTGTGGGCTCTGCATGGGCTCTGACCAACTTTGCACCAATATACTTCTCATCTCCAACTCAAGGCCTCTGCGAGGATCCACTGGGTACCCATGCCATGGAATGTAGCATCTGAAGATGACCAAGCGGAGCCTGGATAAATTCTCCCTCCTTTGCCCACCTCATCCGAGGGCTGGTCCGAGCGGCAGTGCATACAGCTGTGAGAGGGTGGCCTATGGATTGAACACAGTCCTTCTCAGCAGCTCAGTGTACTTTCCATATGAGCATTCCTTTCTTCTCAGCTGCTTTCCCCTTGTACCTCATTCCTCTCTGAGACTGTATTCCCTAATGAAATAATAGGTCATTCATTCCTCCAACAAATGTTTGTAAGCTACATACTGTGTGCCAGATGCTGCCCAAGGTACTGCAAGTATAGAAACATTTTATATTCAGTGACTTCTCTGGCATCAGATATGTTTCCAGGTGCCCTATTGTTTAATTCTTTTCTAGGAGGCCACGAAATCCTGGCTACTTGGTATAGAGCTGGGCTTGCCTTGACAGGTTAGGAACCCAGAGTGGCCAGAAACAAAGGTAATCCCACAGAGGAGCACGAGGAGAGGCGGAGGAGGGAAGCCGGGGCAGAGTGAGCATTTAGAGTGGGATAGAACTGCTGGGTCACAAGGAGCTCCATTTCCAGTTTCTTGAGGACCCTCCATATTGATTTCCACAGCGGCTGCACCGATCTGCACTCCTGCTAATAGTGCACCTGGGTTCCCGTTTCTCCACATCCGCGCCAGCACTTGTTTGTTGATTTATGGATGATAGCCATTCTGGCCGGAGTGAGGTGGCATCTTTTTGTGGTTTCTATTTACATTTCTCTAGTGATTAGTGAGGTGGAGCACTTTTTTATATGTCTGTTGGCCACCTGTATACACTCTTTGGAGAAATGTCTCTTCATGTCCTCTGCCCATTTTTCAATTGGGTTGTTTCTTTGTTTTTTTGGTGATGAGTTGTATGAATTTTTTATAAATTTTGGATATTAACCCCTTGTCAGATGTATCATTGGCAAATATCTTGCAATTCCACTCTTGGGTATCTATCCAGAGAAATCCAAAACACTAATTCGAAAAAATATATGTACCACTATGTTTTTTACAGCGCTATTCACAATAGCCAAGACATGGAAACAACCAAAATGCCCATCGGTAGATGACTGGATTAAGAAACTGTAGAACATTTATACAATGGAGTATTACTCGGCCATAAAGAAGAATGAAATCTTACCATTTGCAATGATATAGATGGAGAGAATATTATGCTAAGTGAAATAAGTCAGACGGAGAAAGACAAATACCATATAACGTCACTTATATGTGGAATCTAAAGAACTGAATAAATGAGCAAACTAAAAAAAAAAAAAAGAGCAGGATAGAGCTGCCAATTGATTGGGAAGATTCACAGCAGAGAAAGGGCGGATGGTGATAAAAAAAGGTCAGGAGTCAGGGAGGTCAAGAACTGGATTAGGAGGCTTAGGAATGGGTTGAGAAATTGAGAAACAGATAAAACAAGGCAGAGCCATTCAGGACCAGCATATCAGGAGCTCCTTCCTCCAGACAAAAGATTAAACAAACAAACAATCAAAAAGCTTTTTAATCAGTTATTCAATAACTCGCTTAGCAAACTCTTACTGATTGGGGTGGTACTTCAGAAAGCTCACAGTTCATTGAGAAAAATAAAGAATCCACAATGCAAACATGAACCATGAACCAATGAGTGCTCTTACAGAAGTACCTCTGGGTCTTTAGGAGAAGGTTTAGCAAAGACGTTTTCCTCTAGACCTGCTCTGTCCAGCCGAACTCCTGCGATGATGGAGATGAGTTCTGCTCTGCACTGTCCAACACAGCAGCCCCTGGCCAGCCACATGTGGACGTTGGGTACTTGAAATGTCAGTCTGACTGAGGAACTGAATTTTCAATTGTAGTTAATTTTAAGTAATTTAAATCTAAATAGCCACATGTGAGGTTTAGGACAGCTCAATTCCAAAGGATGATCCGTTAGCCAAGTGTCCAGGAATGAGGAGGCATTATCCAGGCCATGAGGAGAGTGCGGATCAAGTAAAGTGGGAAAAGTGTTGCGGCCAGAGGGAAAAGCAGTGGAAGGCATGGAGGTCAGTGCATCTGCTTATTAGGCTTATGACAGAACAAGTGACAAGAAACGAGGCTGGAAAGATATGCACACACCTTGTCACACCTACTAAGTAATTGCTTACTGGGTGCACTAAGCTCCTGGCATTTTGCTGTTTGCATGACATCTTTATCTCACTTATCCTCTCTACAGCCCTGGAGCTAGGTAAATTAGCCCCATTTTACTGGTGAGGAGACTGAGGCACAGAGAGTTGATTTAACATAACCAATGCAACACGGCTTCTAAGTGGCAAAGCTGGGATTTGAAGGAGAGTCTGACTTCACAGCCCATCTTCTTTCCACTTCATCACTTGACCCCACTTGTGTGTGCCACATGGAGAGTTTGGGCTGTTTGTCATTACAGGAAAGACTGTTTTGAATTAGCGTTTTTCCTAAGCAGACCTGATATAAAAAGGAGACAAAGGAGCTGAGAGAACTGGACAAAAAAGGAAGCATAGCCCATGGAACCCAGGCTGGAAAGAGAAGGAAGTAACGATAAGAGAGGCCAAAGAACAGGGATAGTGGCAATAATTAAGAGACGAACTGCAGGCAGGGACATTGTGGTTAGAGAGGACTATGGCCGTTTTAGCGGCTTTCGGCCAAAGGACTACCTTGGTTGTTTTCAGCCCTGGAGCTGAGGGTGTTCACTGGTGGAGAAAGCCTTCGGCAGGGTTCCCATCCAGAACACACACAACCTCCTCCTTCTCTAACAGGCTGCGGCCCAGGCTCCTCCTCTGTGTAAGGAAGTGGATTTCTCAGAAACTGAGCCTGAGTTTGAGAAGTTATATATTTTTTAATCTCTACTTTGGGTGCCTTATTTTCACTTAGTGAACTAGAAATAAATAGTGTTGACTTTCACACTGAGAAAAACAAATACCATATGATCTCACTTATATATGGAATCCAAAGAACAGAATACACAAGCAAACAGAATAGAAATAAACTCATAGATACAGAGAACATACCGATGGTTGCTAGATGGGGGGGTGCATATGGGTGAGAACATGAAGGGATTAGGAAGTACTAATTGGTAGTTACAAAATTGTCACAGGGATGTCAAATACACTATGGGGAATATAATCAATAATGCTGTAAAGACAGTGCAAGGTATCAGATGGATATTGGACTTGTTGGGGTGATCACTTCACAGATTATATAAATCCTAACCACTGCACTGTACACCTGAAACTAATATAAAATAATATTGAATGTCACCTGTAATTAAATATACAGAGGGTGCCCAAAAAATGTATACACATTTTAAAAAAGGAAAAGAGTGTATTAAAATTGTAACACTCAATATATACTGACAACAAAAGATGAATACAAGTCATATGTATATTTTTTTGGCACCCCCAATATATATGTATTCAAGGGATGTAAAGTACAGCATAGGGTGTATAGGCAGTGGTATGGTAACAGCTATGTACGGTGTCAGAGGGGTAGTAGACTTGTTGGGGTGATCACTTTGTGAGGGTGTAAATGTCTAATCACTATATTGTTTTGTACACCCAAAACTAATACCGTGTTTCCCCGAAAATAAGACCTAGCCGGACAATCAGTTCTAATGCATCTTTTGGAGCAAAAATTAAAGAAACGGTCTTATTTTACTATAATATAAGATTGTACCGTGTTTCCCCGAAAATAAGACCTAGCCAGACAATCAGCTCTAATGCGTCTTTTGGAGCATAATGCATCTTAAATAATGTAATAATATAATATAATATAACACCGGGCCTTATATTACTTTTTGCTCCAAAAGACGCATTAGACCTGATTGTCTGGCTAGGTCTTATTTTGGGGGGAAACTGGGTAAAAACAAATAGCATTGACTTTTTTAAATGTTTGTAATCCTCAGCACACTAAGCAGCATGGAGACAGGGAGGAGGTGCTGGGGAGGTCAGGAAAGGGGCGTACTCAGAGCCTCTGCCTGACTGGCTTATGTTTTAAGATCTCATATGCCTTAGTGAGGTTAAATGTATTTTGTTTATTTGAAATCAAAATTATGTAGAAGTGAGTCTTAATATATCATAAAAATCATTGTGAGAAATACTGAAAATTGTCCTGAACTCTTATTAAGGAAACTTATTTGCATGTAGATAGTGATGAAAAATTTTTTCATGAAAATTACAAAGGTAGCTTATTTTCATTGGCATTATCTATTTTAATTAGAATAGCTCCTATCTCTACATTTCTCCTCTTAAAATGACTTTTCAATAATTCAGTTAGACTCATAAACTAATATATTGTTTGCCATTTCTCTCAATATTGCTTAGTTTTCTTTACTCACGAACAGATACATTTAACTTGTACCAGGACTAGAGTGAGTGTTATATATGAGAACACAAACCAGGGGAAATAAAGCCACAAGTGTATCCTCTGAAATGTGCCCTGATTTGGAAAACACAGGGGTTCAAGTTATTTTTCCTTTTTTTGTAGATTTATTGAGGTATAATTTACATACCGAAAATGTATTCATTTTCAGTGGTTTGATGAATTTTAGTAAATGTAGGAGCTGTGCAAACTTCACCTCAATCTAGTTTTAGAACACTATCATCACCTGAAAAAATTACTTCCTGCCTGCTTCTGGTCACTCCCATTTCCCAACTCCAGCCCTAGGCAGTCACTGATCTGTTTCTGATTCTGTAGTTTCACCTTTCTAGAAGGTTCATATAAATGGAATCATACACAGTTAACCCTTGAACAACATGGGTTTCAATTGCGTGGATCCACTTATATGCAGATTTTTTTCAATAAATATAGTCGGCCCTCCATATCCACAGGTTTCGCATCCATGGATTCAGCCTACTGGGGATAGAAAACATTTTTGATCCACGGTAGGAAATCCGTGGATTTGGAGGGCCGACTCTGTGCATTGTTCTGTGTCGTTTTATATCAGGGACTTGAGCATCCACAGATTTTGGTATCTGTGGGGGTCCTGGAACCAATCCCCGCTGGGATATGACTGTAGTTAAGTTTCGCGGGCATCAAGCTATACACAGATTTTCGACTGTGCGGGGGTCAGTGCCACTAACCCAGGCATTATTCAAGGGTCAACTGTATGGTCTTTTGTAGCTGCCTTCTTTCACGCATAATTTTGAGTTTTTACCCATGTTGTTGCACATATCAGTAGTTCATTCTTGATTATTGCTGAATAGTGTTCCATTATATAAATATGCCTCATTTTTCTTTTCACAAGTTGATGGACACTGGATTTTTTTCCAATTTTTGATTAGTATAAAAAATGCTGCTGTGTACATTTGCATACAACTCTTTGTGGATATATGTTTTTGTTACTCTTAGGTAAATATTTAGGAGTGGAATTACTGTGTTGTATAGTAAGTGTACGTTTAGCTTTAAGAAATTGCCAAGCTGTTTTCCAAAGTTACTATACCTTTTTACATTCCCATAGCAATGTATAAGAATTCCAGTTTCTCCACATAATCACCAACACTTGACATGATCATTTCTTTTGAATATAGCTTTTCAAATGGGTGTGTGGTAGTATCTCATTGTGGTTTTAATTTGTATTTTTCTAATGATAAATTAGATCGAGCATCTTTTTATGTGTTTATTAGCCATTTGTATGTTTTCTTTTGGAAAGTATCTATTCAAATCTTTTGCCCATTTTTTTCCTTGAGTTGTATGTCTTCTTATTTTTGAGTTGTAAGAGTTTCTTTATATGTTGTGGATACAAGTCCTTTATTAGCTATATGATTTGTAAATATATTTTTCCTAGTTTGTGGCTTGTCTGCATTTTCTTTCTCTTTCTTTCTTTCTTTCTTTCTTTCTTTCTTTCTTTCTTTCTTTCTTTCTTTCTTTTTTTGCTTCCTGATACTTTCTTTTTTTTTCTTTAGAAATCTCTTTTCTGTCTCACTTCTTTTTTTTTTAATTAAAATTTATTGGGGTGACAAGCTTCATAAAATTACATAGGTTTCAGGTGTACAATTCTGTAATACATCATCTATATATCACATTGTGTGTTCACCACCCACAGTCAGTTCTCTTTCCATCACCATATATTTGACCCCCTTTACCCTCTCCTATCACCCCTTTCCCCTTACAGATAATGGTTTAGTCTTTTTCTTTTTTTATCATTAGTTTCAGGTGTACAAAACAACATAGTGATTAGACATTTACACAGGTCCCAAAGTGATAACCCCAACAAGTCTACTACCCCTCTGACAGCATACATAGCTATTATAATACCATTGACTGTAATGCAGTGTTTTATATCCCATGACTATATATATATATATATATATATATATATATATATATATATATATATATTTAAATTATAGTTGCCTTCAATATTATTAGTTTCAGGTGTACTGCACAGTGGTTAGGCATTTGTATAATTTATGAAGTGATCCCCTCAATTTAAGTCTACTACCCATGTGACGCCATACATAGTTTTACGTTATTGACTATATTCCCCATACTGTATTTCTCATCCCCATAACTATTTTGTGACTACCAATTTGTAATTCCTAATCCTTTCACCTTTCTCACTCATTCCCCTAACCGCTGCCCATCTAGCAACCCTCAGTTTGCTCTCTGTATCTGTGAGTCTGTTTTTGTTTTATTTGTTTATCCTATTCTTTAGATTCCACATATAAGTGAGTTCATATGGCATTTGTCTTTCTCAGTCTGACTTATTTCACTTAACATAATATCCTCTAAGTCCATCCATGTTGTTGCAATGCTAAGATTTTGTTCTTTTTTATGGCAGAGTATTATTCCATTGTGTAAATGTACCACAATTTCTTTATCCAGTCGTCTATTGATGGGCATTTCAGTTGTTTCCGTATCTTGGCTATTGTGAATAGTGCTGCAGTAAACATAGGGATGCAAATATTTTTCTGAATTAGTGTTTTGGATTTCTTTGGATAAATACCAGGAGTGGAATTTCTGGGTCATAAGGTAGTTCCATTTTTAACTTTTTGAGGAACCTCCATACTGTTTTATATAGTCACTACACTAATTTGCAATCCCACCAATAATGCAGAAGGGTTCCTGTTTCTGCACATCCTCACCAACACTTGCTCTTTATTGATTTATTGCTGACAGCCATTCTGACAGGTGTGAGGTTTGTATCCCATTGTGGTTTTTATTTGCGTTTCTCTGATAATCAGTGATGTTGAGCATCTTTTCATATGTCTATTGGCCATGTTGTCCTCTGTGGAGAAATGTCTGTTCAGGTCCTCTGCCCATTTTTTAAATTGGATTACTTGTTGTTTTGGTGTTGAGTTGTATGAGTTTTTAATAAATATTTGATATTAACCCCTTATTAGGTGTATCATTGGAAAATATCTTCGCCCATTCAGTAAGATGTCTTTTCGTTTCATTGATGGTTTCCTTTGCTGTGAAAAAACTTTTTAGTTTGATGTAGTCCCATTTGTTTATTTCATTTTCTTATTGGTAACTTTTTAACAAGTGTTTTTAATTTTGATTATGTTCAATTTATCTTTTTTTTCTTTTATGGATCATACTTATGGTATCATATGTAAAAATAATCTACCTAATGCAACAAGGTCACAAATCTATTTTCTTTCATGTGGATGCCTCAACAATGGCCCTACAGTCTCTGTTTGTTAGTTTTATAGTTTCATGGTTGTGGTAATATAGGAGTCAGAGGCCCAGTGTACTGTTGTCATTTGAAATAATTATGACTTGGCCCCAGAAGTCGCATATCATCCATTCTGCTGAGCACTATACTCAAAAAAGTTTCCTCCGGCCTGTTCCCCATCCATCTCCTCTCTGTCCACCCCTAGCCTCAGGAGCCATAGATCTGTACATAATTGATTCTCAGATTATTGAATTAAAGTTCATTGAATCCTCTAAGATTCCCTGCACATTTTACTCTTTGTGTGAGAAGATAGCGCTCCTGATGCTCCTTTTGAAAGCAAAGTTAACTCACTGTACCCAGCTTAGGACTTTGAAACTCCTCTAATATCATGATAAAGTCAGAACTCAATAGCACAGTGTTTAAAATCACTCATAGCCTGCCAGCAACTTGCCATTTCTGCTCCATTCCTGCCTCCCCACATATGTCCTTCAGCCCCATCTGGGCACTTGCCAGAAACACGCCAGACCCTCTGTGCCTCTGTGACTTTTCTCACAGCTTCTATCCTCCGCTCCCAGAGGGTTCTTGTTACTCTTCCAAGGCAGAGTTCAGATCTCACCTCCCAAAGTCTTTCCTCAGGAAGAGTTCTTCCTCTGGAGCAGAACTGCTTGCATCCTACTTCCTGCTCCTATCTGCTCAGGTCTGCTGCTGGTGGGGTACTCAGCACGTTTTTATATTCGGTTCTCTAGAGCTCACATCCCTGTCCCAAGTCGAGATCTGAGTACTTCAGGTCTCAGTATGAAGATGAATATGTCAGCTTCACTTCTGAACCCCCTACCCCCAGAGTATCTGAAACTTAAAAGGTATGCAATGAATATTTTAAGTAAAATGTTTGGAACCAGTCCTACAAGGAAGTCGATTTATGTGCACTTAGACACAGCTCTCATGCTGCAGTTCTAAAGCTCCCGAGGAAAAACGAGCACTCTTCTCTGTAAGCTCTGCCATCTAGAAGTATCCGGGCCTGGCCGCCCTCTCAGGCATCGCGGGCTCTCTGCCACCAGCATGAGCTTTCTTCTCAATTTTGTGGCCTTGACCACCAGTTAGAATATTCAGCCTCCAATGTAGAGACTGTTATCACTGCTTCCGCTTCTTGAGCAAAATATCCTCCAAAATATATACAGGATAACTTGTCTCTATTTAAACCCTTGCCCTCAATTGAAACCAAAAGCTCATCTTTCAAACATGACTGTTGTTTTCTGCTTCTTGCTTGTGTACCTGATAACTTAGCACAATTTGCAAAGTCTGTACATATGAACAAGTTTCTTGAACTAATGAAATGTACAGAGGGAAAAACAGAATTTACATACCCTGCTCTTGTAACCAACTTTGATAAGAAGGCAGAAGCTACCCCTGAGCTGCTATTGAATATTGACAGATCTGCTAGAGTGCTGAGGACACTGAGGGCTTCCAAAAACAGACAATTTTTTTCTCTACAAAGCTTGTGAAGGGAGTTAGAGACCATCAATTCATGATTTATAGTCTAGCGAGGGCCTAGAATACTTTTATTTTAAATTCTCAAAGGAAACAAAAGCCTAAGCTTTGAAAGCCTTCCTCAGACAGACTAACTGGACATATTTAGATGCTGTCCTGGGCCTAATGAAGCATGGCAGGAGGGCCCCGGTGTTTGCTAACTTGCTCCCGAGCTCGCTGACTGGGCAGGGAGAGGACCTTTAACGGTTTCTTCCTACCCGTGCTGAGCAGTCCCCATGCTCAAACCCAGCACCCTGTAAAAGCCATATACAGTCGTTCTTTTCAGCTCTAGGGATGTCTCTGGATTCTGTCTGCCGCATCCCTTGGTCTCCCTTGGGAGACCTAATTCCTGGCGGTCTCCCTTGGGATCCTTTCTGCTATCTCTTACCTGGATTGCATTCTTTACCCAGCCCTTTCACTTCTAGACTCTGTTGATTGCTCTGCCAACCTTGTGAATTGCCTTCTCCACAAGAGGTTCCCTCTCATTTTGCCCAGGTTGGCTCCACTGGACAGAGATCCAGCAAATTGTGCCCAGACCCAGAAACCACTGCTCAGTCTCAGCCAAGAGCCCCAAGCCCATCCGTCTCTGAGGAGGGGCTGGGCACAGACTCGCTTTACCGGCTCTCATTATGCTGCCCTGTGTTGAGACAGCAACGTATGGCTGAGACCCATTTCTCCACTGCTGCTTGCCGATCTCCATCAGATCCAGTAATCTGCAGCCTCATGGAATCTGATGCTTAACTCTTGTTTTCCAGTTTCTGGTCTTGGTTTTTTCCTTCAGCTGTAGCATCTCAATGGCTGCACTATTGATGGCTGCTTTCTCTGGTTTCACTTACATTTTTTAGCAGATAAAGCTTTCATAATTCAAAGAGTAGGGCTGGAAGAGACCTTGGGGGTGTTCTAAGAATGAGCCCTTACAGAGGTGCTCCTATGTGAATGTTTACCTTGCAATCTTTGTGATTCCTTCCATGTGATTAAAAATGTTTTTCCTTAGGTATTTTTTTGCCTGAATTACTACAATTTCCAAACCCCCCAAAAGTGATGATGATGATAATAATAATAATAATGTCAATTGAAAATTTCTTACACCTACAACATTTCCTTCATTGCTTCCTCTTCGTATTTCTATATCACTTTTGCTTCTTACTTCCCAACTCTTTCCAGAAAGGCACCAATATTTGTCTTTAGGAAATAAACACTCTGTTTACCCACAAAAAATTTTCCATGAAAACTCAACTGAAGAAACACACAGAGGCAGTAATGCTAGGTTTACTGTTCTTATCAACCAACTTTAATCAAAACCTCTAGGAGGCTTTTCTGTCCTGATTCTTCCAGGGAGGTGGACACTTGGACCAAGAATACTTTCTTCCTGATGGTATTCCCAACCCGCTCTTTGAGTTGCCATTTCTTTTACTTCAAAGCAATGGAATATATTCTTTCTGTGGAGTCCATTTCAGTAGTAATAGAAATAGAATATAATCTCGCCATAGAAAAAGTGGCTCCTGAGAAGTCAGCGTCTTCTAGCACTATTGTAAAGCTGTGACGGTTAGGTTGGTTAAATCTCATATTGCAGAGAACATTCGCAGTGTTGTGTACTTAGCTTTTATACAGAGTATGGTCTCCTGAAGAGCTGATGTTTAACTTCCTGGAAACTGAATTATATTCTGGATGCTCAGGAGAAGGATACTCTTTGGAGTAAGTCTGATAAATTCTTTTGGAAACAAATGATCACTTACTGATTTATTTTTTGGATAAATGCAGGTTTTCACATGGCCTGTTTAAAGAAAATTCAATGCACCAGGAGCTACGTATTTCATGCCGTACTCCCCTATTTTGCTGATAAGTCCTTTGTAGTACAAATTGCATATCAGCAAGTGACTCAGCACTTTGCTTTATATGAAATTGCCTCTAGCTGGAATAAAGGATTTCTAGTTATTTAGTATATGATAATATAACTTCCCCGGTAGTGATAGCAAGTGGAAAACACAAATCTTCATGTTATGTCAGTCTCCATTTCTCATTTTAATGGTCCTGTTGTGATAATATAGAGCCTGGATACCTTAACAAAATATATTTTGAAATATTACTGTGAAGATGATAGTAATCTCTTAATATGACATGGCCAGAGTGATGCCCCTTGGATTTGATAAATGTGGGCCTTCTGCTTCCTCGCCCCTGTGCTTAGTCCCATGTTTGGGGGAAGCCCGAGTCATAGGAGAGAGTGATTCAGACATGCAGCTGGGAAGTGGGCAGAGGAGGTGGCTACTAACTAGCACGTACATAGCCCTTGCTCACCATCATCGTCATCCTTCTCTCTGACTGACCACTGAGATGAAACATAAGACGGCCTTCCTGTAGAGTGTCACTTTGGAAACTGTTCCAGGAAAGGCAACTTCATGTTTACTGTGAATCAAGCACACGCTCTGTGGCACAGATAGAAGTGCTTGTTAAATATTCCATAGACACCTGACATTTCCCAGACGCTTGCAGCTGGGATCATTGACTACTTCTGCTCTGTGGGTTGTAAGCAAAAGGTGTGTGCATCACCTCTGGGTGGAGGCAGTTAAGAGCAGGGGAACATGAAGGCTCAGGAAGCCACATGTTGAGGTGACAGTATCATAAAATGGTGGCACCTCTGTCACCCTGGAGCAGAGTGCCCTGCCCTCCCACACTGGACATTAGCATGGGTGAGGTATGAACTGTACTGCACTAAGCACTGAGACTTCTGGGTTCGTTTCTCAATTCAGTACAGGCTCATTCTCCTTCACCATCTCTGTTCTCTCCAAACCCCCTCCAGCCGCATTAGAGGAGCACACATTGAGATTTTGACCCATGCCCTGCATCTCCGCCCTAAATGGCTCATATCATTCAGCAAGAATAACAGTTTGTAAATCCTGGCTTCTTATATTTGAAATGTGACTTTTTGTTTGTTTGTTTGTTTTTTATTAAATGACTAGCCTGCCAGGCATTCCAAGATGCTATTATCTACTATTACATGGTGGCCATTTTCCCACGTGTTGTTTACTTGACAAATGGATAAGTTATAGGCCTTTGTAAAATATTAATATTCTGTATGGGCTTTTTGCTGAAGGTTTTAATAAACAGTTTCTTATCCTTACATCTTTTTAGTGATATTTGTAGAAATCTCAACTTACAGGAAGATACTGTCAGAGCTTCTTTCAATGACTCAACAGATATTTCAAAATATGTTACTGTCAATATCCTTATTCAGAATTAATATTCCATTTCCCACTCAGGCTTCATCTTTAGAGCACTTCCCTACTTCTCACTTGTTTTAAATTGGAACTTTCTTTTGCTTTATAGTCGAAAGGAAATCAACTGGGGGAGTAATTTTTGTTTTTCTGCATTAGAAATAAATTGGTATAATGCCTAAGACTCACAATTATTTTATTGTAAACAAATTTGTTGGGTGTCAGTGGTAACTGTTTTCCTTTTATTCTGAGTGTAAGTTTTACGTGAGAAATGGAACTTAAGTCTGTGCCTTTTGGCTGCACTAACATATTTACAAGGAAGTATAGCTAAAAAAAAAAAAAAATACATCATTTTAGAGGGAAATCCTATATCACCAGACTTCATTTAGATCATATGGACAGGAATTCATTTAGAATTCCTGTGGTTCCAGCCATGCTCTTGTAAAAAGAGCTATATATTTGAATCATCAGTCCTCTTAAATGTACATTTTAGGGTCTTTCTGACTGCAAGAAACAGCCAGTCTCCATTTATATTAATTAATTGTTTCAGATATCTATGTTGTGTAACAAATCACCCCAAAAATGTGTGGTTTAAAATAACAACAATTTATTATTTATCATAACTGCGGGTTTGTTAACCCTCAGATGGTTACCATCTGGTTCTTCTGTTGCATGTGGTTTAACAAGTCACTTACTCAGTTGCCTTCAGCTGGGAGCTCAGTTGAGAGCAGAAAGTCCAAGATGGTCTCTCATCTCCCAGGTCTCTTTACACTGGCCTCTTCTCATTCAGTAGTCTAGCTCAAACTTCCCACAGGGAACATTACAAGAGGAGAATCCCCAGTGTGCAACTATTCATCATACCTCTGCTTGCATAATTCTTGCTAAAATCCTGTGGGGACAGAGCCAGGAGTGCAGTTTCCAGGCTCTCGCCCTCACGTGGAAAGGTGTTCACTCGGGCAGTACATTTACTACCATCAACTGTGATTGGATGGCCATCAGCTGTAACCAGTGAGCCATTGGCCACTAATATAACTGTTGTGGCTACGCTAGCAGCAAATTGGGGCTAGCAAGAAGATGGTGGCTGAGCTAGCAAGCGCGGATTGCAGTTAGCATGGAGGATTGCTGCTAGCAAGTGAGGTTGGTTGGCAGAGAGAAGTGGACAGCAGGTTGCAGATAGTGTGGCTCCTGCTGCCTGTGTCTCCAACCCAGCCACCAGTGAGAATATAGTGGTATGACTCCCCCATCTATGGCTCCGTGGGTGTTCCTTTTTGGCCTCACCATATCCTGCATTCTTATGTGGGGACCAGAGACCCTGCATGACACCCTGCATGACAAATCCCATTGACCAAAGTATGTCACATGGCCCAGCCCAGAGTCACTGTGAGAGGGGACTACACAAGGGTCGGATGCTGGGAGGAGTGCTTCCTGTGGGCCACCAAGGTAACAGTCTACCTACGATGGTAATGAAGGTGTTTTAGAATTCACAGAAGAAATACCGGAAGACGTTTCAACCACAACCACTATTCTGGCCAACCTCCTAGAGAATGGGGTATACATATATACATATTCACTGTTTGATCTACCAAGAGTATTAGACACCTGGTTCTAGCACAAGAGGAGCAGATACTTGTCATCACCTGTCAGGTGTCCCACCGCTGCTGCGGTCACTCAGAGACTCTTTATTTCTGTGGATCCTGTTGCTACCCACGGGCTTCATTCTACTCTCGATACGTCATCCCCTCCGCTTACTCATAGTTTCTCATGCTGCTGCCTCTTTGTGATCTTTGGACTCTGTTCCTCCTCCGAACTGTTGACTCGTTTTCCCTTTCTGCCTCCTATTTACTCTCCCCATGAGAAAGGAATTCGTTACCACTTCACTGGGCATTCTTCAGCCCTCTAAAACAGCCAAGTCATCTCACAGGCTCTGCTGCCTTTTGTGAGACACCCACGCCTGATTCTTCCAGCCTTGGTCAGGATGGTGGGGTCAATGCAGAAAGATAGACTGTGAGCATGGCAAGCCTTCAGAGTTGGATAGTCTTCTCTCCATTCTGTTTAGCTAATTGTGATTGGATTTGGAGGGGGGAGTGAGGAAGGCTTCCTGTGAGAAGCACAATTCCCTTTCTTTCTTATTCCACCCTTCCTTTCTTTTCCAATTAGCTCTCTCACCCCTGAAGTTGATGCTGGCAACTGTCATCAGATAACTAGCTGTACAACTGTGGAACAGGTGCCATCCTTGGTCAGGGTCACTGTTAGTCTCACACATAAGTACTTTCATTAAGCAAGCTTTATCCTTTGTCTTAGATCTCTCAATTATGTCACTGTCTGCTATTTCCTTTCTTGTAATCACTATGCTTAATAAAGGAGGTGTGAAAAAGCTAGTATCCAAATAATTTCACATGTTGCAAATAATTAGATTTCATTGAAAGATGTGGGTATTTTTGATGGTCTAACATCAATGTCAAAAGGCTTTAAATTTTTTTCTAAGTCAAAGAGGTCCTTAAAACATTGTTTTATATCTTTTTTTAAAAAATTAAAGTTTATTGGGGTGACAATTGTTAGTAAAATTACATAGATTTCAGGTGTACAATTCTGTAAGACATTATCTATGTCTCACGTGTGTTCACCACCCAGAGTCAGTTCTCTTTCCATCACCATGTATTAGACCCCATTAACCCTCTTCTAGAGCCTTCCTCCCCCAACCCTCTGGTAACCCCTCAACTATTGTCTATGTCTATGAGTTTTTGTTCCTTCATTTGTTTGTCTTGTATTGTTTTCAGTTTTATATACCACACATCAGTGAAATCATATGGTTCTCTACTTTTTCTATCAGACTTATTTCGCTTAGCATTATAATCTCAAGATCCATCATGTTGTCACAAATGGTACTATTTCATCTTTTCTTGCCGCCAAATAGTATTCCATTGTGTATATATACCACAACTTCTTTATCCATTCACCTATCGAAGGACATTTTGGTTGTTTCCATGTCTTGGCCACAGTAAATAAAGCTGCAATGAACATTGGAGCACACATGTCTTTATGGATAAATGTTTTCAGACTTTTTGGGTAGATACCCAGTAGAGTGATTGCTGGGTCATTTGGCAATTCTATTCGTAATTTTTTGAGGAACCTCCACACTGCCTTCCATAACGGCTGCACCAATCTGCATTCCCACCAACAGTGTATGAGGGTTCCTTTTTCTCCACAACCTCTCCAACACTTGTTACTATTTGTCTTGTTGATGATAGCCATTCTGACTGGGGTGAGGTGATATCTCATTGTGGTTTTGATTTGCATTTCTCTGAGATTAGTGATGTTGAGCATTTTTTCATATGTCTATTTGCCATTTGTATGTCTTCTTTGGAGAAATGTCTCTTCAGGTCCTCTGCCCATTTTTCAATTGGGTTGTTTTTTCATTGTTGAGTTATATGAGTTCCTTGTATATTTTGGATATTAGCCCCTTATCGGAGGCACTGTTTGCAAAAATCTTCTCCCATTCAGTTGGTGGCCTCTTTATTTTGTCGATGGTTTCTTTTGCTGTGTAGAAGCTTTTAAGTTTGATATACCCCCACTCATTTATTTTAGCTTTTACTTCCCTTGCCTGTGGAATCAAATTCATAAAATGCTCTTTGAACCCAAGGTCCATAACTTTAGTACCTATGTTTTCTTCCATGCAGTTTATGTTTCAGGTCTTATGCTTAGGTCTTTGATCCATTTTGAATTAATTTTGGTACACGGTGACAGATAGCAGTCACCAAGTTTCATTCTTGTGCACGTGGTTTTCCAATTCTGCCAGCACAATTTATTGAAGAGGCTGTCTTTTCTCCATTGTATGCTTTTGGCTTCTTGTCAAAAATTATCTGTCCATATATATGTGGGTTTAATTCTGGGTTCTCAATTCTATTCCATTGGTCTGTGTGTCTGTTTTTCTGCCAATATCATGCTGTTTTGATTACTGTTGCCCTGTAGTACAAGCTAAAGTCAGGGAGTGTGATACCTCCATTATTGTTCTTTTTTCTTAGGATTGCTTTGGCTATTCGGGGTCTTTTGTGGTTCCATACAAATGTGATGATTTTTTTGTTCTATTTCTTGAAAAAAGGCCATTGGGATTTTGATGGGGATTGCATTAAATCTGTATATTGCTTTGGGTAATATGGCCATTTTAACTGTGTTGATTCTTCTAATCCATGAGCACGGAATGTCTTTCCATTTCTTTGCGTCTTCTTCAATTTCTCTTAAAAATGTCTTATAGTTGTCAGCATATAGGTCTTTCACATCCTTGGTTAAGTTTATTCCTAGGTATTTTATTCTTTTTGTTGCAATTGCAAAAGGAATTGGTTTTTTTTCATTTCTTTTTCTCAGATTTCATTGTTAATATATAGGAATGCAATGGACTTTTGTACATTGATTTTGTAGCCGGCAACTTTACTGTATGCGTTGATTGTTTCTAATAGCGTTTTGGTGGAGTCTTTAGGGTTTTCTATATATAGCATCATGTCATCTGCAAAGAGTGACAATTTAACTTCTTCATTCCCAATTTGGATGCCTTTTATTTCTGTATATCTTTTTATACTTCTTTATGCATAAGGTATCTCTAGAAGGATTCACAAAACTTGGTAATAGTAACCCTCCCAAAGGAGAAACTGTGTTTCTGGGATGCTTACTTTGAAGTATATGGTCTTTGTATCTTATGAATATTGTATCATGTGCATATACTTCCTGCTTTTAAAATTAACTTTCTAAAGTGTGTCTTGTCTATTGTCCTGACTTGCAGTTCCTTTAAAAGGCCAGGCCCAGCGTGTGGTACAATTCCAGTTGGCACGATTCCCATGGACTCCAGTGTAAAGAGGCCCCTGAACTTGTGAATGGAAAATACCATAAAAATCTTCTGTAGATATATAGACACCACTCGTACTTTAACATCAAAGACCAAATTTGGCAGTTCTATTTACTATTTGGCTAAATGCAAAATAAGAGGATACAGAGGGAGGGAAATGCTGAGGGCTTCTCAGGATGTGACAGTGTGAGATGGCTGAAAGCTCCAGAACCTTTTAGAAGAACTGGAGCCCTAGGTCTGGCACTCCACGTACCATGTGTGTGTCCTTACAAAGATGATTTTATTATCCTGCATCTTAGCTTCCTTATCAGTAAATTTGAAAATGTAATAGAATTTACCTTTTGGGGTTATTGGCAAGATGAGACAAAGTAATGCAGGTAGCAGACTCCGTGTGGTTCCTGGCCCCTGGAAAGTGCTTCATGAATAACAGCCATCGTGATTGGATTTTTCTCTCTCATCTATTAAATGGGTATAATACCTGCTTTCCTATTTCCTGGAGCTTTTATGAATATAAAATAAGTTAAACAGTTATAGTCTCTGAGGAATGGAGATTTGAGCTATTATCAAGATGTAGTCTGTTATCTATGGTGTTTCCCCAAAAATAAGACTTAGCCGGGCCATCAGCTGTAATGCATCTTTTGGAGCAAAAATTAATATAAGACCCGGTCTTATTTTACTATAAGACCGGGTCTTATATAACATAAGACCCGGTCTTATATAATATAAGACTGGGTGATATGATATGATATGATATGATATGATATGATATGATATATGATATAATGTAATACCGGGTCTTATAGTAAAATAAGACCGGGTCTTATATTAACTTTTGCTCCAAAAGATGCATTAGACCTGATTGTCCGGCTAGGTCATATTTTCAGGGGAACGGTATTATCTGGGTAAAAAACATCTGTTAATTGTTCACCTTTCCTTCGGTACTGTTCCAGGTTCCAGCTAGCAGCTCCTTGTAGCTACTCTCCTAGGGGACATCACTTTGGACTAGGATGAACTTCATAAAGTTTGCCTTTATATTTAAAGTCACATTTTTGCTGACTGGTAGTGTCATTCCTGGTATTGTCATTGTTTTTGTATAGATTTACGTGTGACTTTGTTGATGTGTAAATTATGTGAAGTCATCGTCTATTCTCTCTATTCTTCCTTCCATAGTCTCAGACTCAAAACCTGTGATTGAAAAGCAAAAGCACGGGCTAGGAATGAGCATTAATGTGCTTATTCCTTATGGTAAATATTTAACAAAATATAAAAAGTAACCATCCTCAAGTTCAGTGCTGAAAAGTGCTTTTTACAGTCAAGATGATGTCACACCCAGTTAGATATCCAGTTAGTGAGGCCAGCCACTGATGAGTCACCAGAGCAATAATTACTGTGCCGAAGGGCATCCAGTCACAAGTTTATTGGCTTAGAGAGTCAATCAAGTTACTTTGTGCAATCAGCACTGAACTGCCCCTGCTGGGATGCTGGAAAGTACAAACAGACTAGAATGAAATGGGGAGTAACGCATGGCCTTCCAGTTAGGGGAGGGAGCTTATATCTATATTTTAATGAAACTAATTTTATCTTTCACTTGAGAGGAAAACAAAGATTTTATTTTCTCCTTAATGACAAGAACAAGAGAAGAGCTATGTTTCTTGGTCTTAATATGAATCCTTTGTCAAAACTTTAGGTTTTTAAAAATATATGTGATAGATAATACAGGGAAACATTTGTTCTATGATTTAGTATGAATTTTAGGCAAAAAGAAAAAAGGGAATTTTGAATTGCATTTCTTCCCTAAAGATGAAAAGTTTGTTGCAAAATGGAGATATTTTTTTTCCCTTCTGTTTTTAGAGATTCTATGGGTAATATGTGAAAAGTTGCTTTGAATGGAGTTAAATTAAGTGACATATTAAAAGACTTTATTGTTTATCATTACTCTGGGTCATTTTAACAATATATGTGGTTTCAAGGTGATTTATATTCTGAAGGTGAACCTACCGTTTGTCTCATTCAAACATGCTTTAAAATGTCTATAGCAAATATTTTTTGCAAATTACAAGTTATGTCATACTAACCTACTCTTTAGCCTTGACTAAAATAAACATTCTGCTTTTTCAGATAAGTTTCATTCATTTCAATGTAATTACATAAACAATTTAGTTTTAGTTCATGATTCTCATGTAAGAGAGAATGACCATCATTTTCCAACGTAAACTATTAATACGAGGCAGATGGGCTCCTAGCAGGGCGGGGTGTTGACATCAATATTGAGAGTGCAGAAGCAGTGGTTTTTCTTTGTGAGACGTGCAGAGCATATTACTCTTATGGAGAGAATGCTCAGTTTTCTGTAGCTGTATTTGATTTTCATTTTGCCTGAGTGCTGGGGATCTAATGCTGTCCTCAGGCATTGGGTTTTTCACTTATGACAGCATTCGTAGCAGGAGTGGGTGATTTTCCATGGGCAGGAGTCAGAGGATGGGCTGGGCCCTTGCTCCGTCCTCCCCAAACAGAGCCTACACTGGAGATGATTTTGTGGCTTTTGCTGCAGTTAACTTACAACTTCTTGGAAAAGAGACCACATCTTCAGTTCTAGTTCATGGCCTCCTCTGATGGTGAGGATTTACTCATGTCTCCTTAAGTAAGTGTTTTCTGAGTTTTTCTTAATATTTTTTCTTCATACGACACTGTGATTTAATGTGTAATATTTTATTCCATATATATTCTTAAAAGGTAAAGCAGGTTGGCTGATACTTTCTTTTCTATGAAGTCATCTAATGGTTTGTTCTATTTTGAAAGATGAATAGTTAGGGCATGAAGGCAAAAGAAGTAATGAGTGAAGAACTTATACAGAAATGGTGTGTAGTTGCTTAAGGTCTTACAGGCATTACAGTTCATTAGTACTCCTAGAAAGTGTTTTAGTTCTCCAGCACCTATCCAGAGAGCTAGTCACTTAAATCAAATAAACTTGATTAGCTTGACACACAAATCAGGCAGGTATGCCATTTGTTTTCTCAGTGTTTGATTCTGTAGTTTTCTCTCAATATGTGTAATATATAACATCAACTTATTTTAGTGCCATTTATGCCAGTTATTTTCATTTTCCCTGAAAGTTATGTGTAAATTCAGAATTTTAACAGAAAATCATGAAAGACTTAAGTAAATTTGGCTAAATGATATAGATATGTTTTGTACATACAGAAAAACAGCCTGATTTGTATTTTGGTTAGACATGGTTGTGTGAGCTTCTGTATCTGCCTTTGAATGTTTAATGGGCATGATTGTTTACATTATAGATGGAAAGACAAATTTCCTAGATCTCAAATGAAACCACATGGTAGGGATGTTTTATTCACAAAATAATATTTATATATGTATAATGTCTATATTTAGCACAGTAAGTTCTTTTTTATATTTGTTTAGAAAGAAGTATCTAACTACAATTGTAATCAGATTCAAATCAGAACTCAATTGCTAGCAAAATACATGTTATCAGCATTGTTTCATTTTTTTTTATACAGTTAAGTTCTATTCCACACACAAACATAATATGACAACTAATTTGACCATATGGACAAGAGATTGGTCTTTGAACCAAGTAGTATAAATATAAATATGGTCTTAGGTAGACTGTGGCCAGACTGCCTATTTGAATAAAATCTCATCTTCAAAGATCTTAAGTCTCCGTTTCTTTCCCCTTTCCTCCCTTTATTTTTATCCTACAAATATTGACTCCCTACCATGTGCTCTGGGGACACAATGGGGAACAGGAAAAATGCATTCCCTATATTTAAGAGGCTTTCAGTTTAGTAGGCAAGGTGTGGGCATTATAAAAATACACAATTATACAAATAAGAAAAAAATCACACAATTCAGTAATTAAGCTGTGGGAGCTACCCTTGTTTGTAATAACATCCCTTCTCCCTTCTGGAGAGAGCCACCGGTCACCCCCACCTCCCTTCATTAATGAGAAGACATGATTAAATCTGTTGTTCTAGGTAAGAGTCTGCTGTGGGACAGAGGTCTATATTCTGTGTGTGTGCTCATGCTGTCCTGTGTACAGTGTGCAAGGCATACTACATTAGGTGATGGGGGAGGCATACAAAGATGGGAGAGGCACGATCTTTGCCTACAGGAGTAGGGAGAGAGCATGCATACAAGACAAACAAACAAACAAAAGACTATTTATCTCTGTGTCTATTTATATAAAATATGTGATGATTAATACAAGGAATTTCAGGGATTCTTAGG
Source organism: Rhinolophus sinicus (assembly GCF_057876585.1). Taxonomy (NCBI): domain Eukaryota; kingdom Metazoa; phylum Chordata; class Mammalia; order Chiroptera; family Rhinolophidae; genus Rhinolophus; species Rhinolophus sinicus. The sequence goes on along the minus strand of NC_142504.1, from coordinate 51,329,105 downwards.
GGGTGAAATACCTTCTAGTTTGGGTGACCAGGCAGTGTTTCAATTTTAATTGATCTATAAAGAAATAAATTGGACTTTGATAAGGAAATATGATGGAGAGGACATTCCAGGGAGAAGGAAGAGAATAAACAAAGTCAAGAAGGTGGGAAAATTCAAGGCATGTTGAAGGACTGACCCAAGAAAGGAAAACAGAAACAGACCATCAAATAACAAAAAGAAAAAAGAAAAATAGTTATATGGAAATGAAATAGGAGGATATAAAGTTGGTAAGATAAATTGAGGCCAAATTATTGAGGGTTTTTTAATGATCTGTTTAAGGATCTGTTGAACTTTATTTGGTCGATCCCATATGGCTATTCCCAATATTTAACCAAAGAAGACCCTTTAGGAAAAATAAATCAGCATTGTTCAGGAAGGTGACTGCAGTGAGAAAGGCTGGAACTCAGAACCCAGGCGTATCTGTCATGTCGTCCAGGTGACAGATGGTGAGGCCTGAGTTGTCTTGGTTCAGTTGGTAAATCAGCGGTTAGGGTTTGTAGAAAATTTGCAACAATGCCCTGAAGTTTCCCAAAGATAATCTCTAGAATGGAGAAGCCATTTGGCCTCCCCTCTAAAGTCACACTTTCTAACTGACTTAGAAGCCAAGCTTATGTGATCTATTAGGAATAACATGGCAGCCTCTGATATAAATGCAGCTGTTTTAAATGGAAAAACCATGAAAATGGCCAAGTAGACAGATTTTGCTTGACATCACTACAAATATTTGTGACCTGATTTCAGCTGATTTATGAATAAATGATTATTCCAGCCTGACAATTAAATATTTAGAAATTAGCTCCCTTTTAGAGTTCATGTATAATACAGGACTGATTTTCTGTGCTGCAGATTTCCACTCTTCATTTCCTTCTTTTTAATACACTATAATTCTTATTCTATCCTTTTTCAGTTTCCTGCATGAAAATTATTTAAACATTGCACACAAATCTTTTGTGAAAGAAGAAAAGGAAATTCAGTTTGTGGGTCTCAGCAGGAGTTAAGCCAATGCAGCTTAAAATAATGCCGAAAAAGAAGCGCTTACCTGCAGGCAGAGCGCCCCTGATTCTCTTCCTGTGCCAGGTGATTAGTGCACTGGAAGTACCTCTTGATCGTAAGTATTAACGTTTTAAAGCTCTTAGGCCCGGGAGTCAAAACCTCCCCAGCATTTACCATCACTCTGAACTGTGTGAATGGAGAAGGTGTCTGTGTGATACTGAAAAGCTAATCAAAATTAATTTGGCTTTTACCTTCAGCACCTGGTGTTTAAAAAGAATTACACCATAGAAATGGCCATTGAAACAGTCAGACACTTTGTTCCCTCCTTATCATTATCTTTCTCCCCACTCAGGTGCCTTTTGTGTACCATGGGGGGGTGGGGGTGCTGAGCTGAGAAGGAGTGAATTGTGGGCTGCCCTGATCCTCCCAACAGGTGACTCTTTGTAGAAGCAGTCCTGCAAGAAAACCAAATGAATTACTTTAAAACGATCATGGAGACCTCCCTACTTACCCCTCCCACTTTTCCACCCTCTCCCTTCATATGCTGACAGTCTTCTGGAAAAGACTGGGAGTGGCCTCCCAGCCAACCCCAGGCCACCTCTATATCCCCAAACTACCCATCATCCATTTCTCTTAATTCAGAAAAAAGCAAAATTCACCTTTGAATTTTGAATATTAGATATGAGTTTAGATCTAGAAAATGTATCTTATGTAAAGCCTAGTGAGGCGTCTTCTTTGATTTAAAAAATGTGATCAAAGATCAAGATATAAATTTTGAGACTAAAACAAAAACTATCTAAAAGGGAGCAAGTAAAAGCTATATTAGCCCACCCTTTTCCTACTAGTAAAGTATGTGCTGTACTCTCCCTGGACTGGGTGGCCTGTTTATGTAAAACAAAGATAATGCTAGGTTTTAACTGTCACTTTTCCTGCAGTGGAAAGCAGAATTTCAAATCTGAACAATTGCTATACTTCAGAATTGATTTATTCTTTATCCCTAATCTGCATGACCTCATTAAACCCATTAGGTTCCCAAGTAGTACCTCTGTTTGGCCAGCTTTCCAAGGTGCAGTGAAGATAGCACTTTCCTGGGGCTAGTCAATGGTTGGGTTGTCATTTTTTGCCAAAAAGGTTGCAACTGCCAGTGGAAGACATTAAGAAGAGACGGTGGTTTTGCTCCACACTTTGTTGAATTCCTTTGCTGTGCATCTATAGTCTAAAGTACAATCAAATGGAATATTTTGCTTATTTTCAAAAAAATAGTCATTCAATTACCTTAATTTCAATTAAAAAATAAAAATAAAAAAGAGTAATTGCTTAAGCCCACCGGAGTTGAAATGCTTAAGTAAGCGTTTGCCCTAACAGATGTTTAGGAGAGAGAGAAAAGCACTGGAGAGAAATGCTTTTGTTCTCTCTCATGTTAAATGTATCCCCCCTTAATCTAACTGTTCAATCTAACAACCAGAGGGAAACAGTCACCTAAGGCTAACTCAATTATCCTGCTAATGGAGAAGAGGCATAACCAAGATGAAAAGAGAGTCACAGACAACCCAGGCGCTCCTGCATTAACCTTTGCGAGGACCAGTGCTGGGCAGCCCCGCAGAATCATTTGAATCGCATGCTAATGTGATTTCTTCCCTGCCCCTGATCCTTACCCCCCTTCTACAGGAGCTGCTACTGGGTGGGGAGTAGCAACCCCTGGGTGACTGAGGAATTCTGAAGCAGAAATATACTAGCGGTCTGAAAAGTTCAATTACTGACTTGGGGATTAACCATAAACATAGAAAACCTGAAATCAGTGGATTTGGCTCAGATGGAGCACTGTCATTGCAGCCATGTACCATTGTTAAACGTTATTACCGTGTGTGTGGTGATGTCTGACTGAGATAATAGGATCAGACAGTACACAGTATGTGACAACTCAAATTAATTGTAGATTTCAGCTGCTTTTCAAATTGAACATAATTACTTGTCCAGTACAACAGGGATAGAATGGAATTAGCCAGTACTATTCCTGGAAGGATCATTTTTTTGCCTACAGCATTCCTTTTGTTCTTCCATGTGCTATGTGGGATAGCTGCTGCAGAAATAAAAGCGTGAATGGGAGTTTCCTTTCTCCTACAACTTCACAACTTCAACCTGCACTATACTGGTGTTCTTAGGTCAAATAAAATAGGCAAGGTGCCCCTTTTATCTTCGGGGCTCTAACGTTCTTATTACTAACATCTGGTTTTCTTTAATCCTGTTTGCCCTCTCACCTGCTGATATTGATGGGGGAAAAGCAAAACTTCTTGAAGACTGTAAGTGTCTTTCTGTAATTACTAGGCAGTGTGAAAATTTGGCCATGTCTTTGTTTTTTAATTAATAATGTGATTTAAATGCGCAGTTTTATGTTTTGTGACTAATGTCTTTTTAAGCATGTGTATTTACTGTGGCTAAACATTTAAATACCAAGAAGCAAGTTTAGTATATTCCCTGCATGAATTGTGAAGACTCAGGTATTCCCGTTTTTCTTTTACCCATATTATGCTCTACTAACTTCTGTGCTTTATTCACATCTGATGTAACTCAATGAGAAAATTCACAGAATTTAAAGAGAGTGACTCTCTGGTTCTAAATGCTATTAAATGTTTGCTGGAATACAGACATATCTTTTGGTATCTTTAGAAATTGAGTGCATGCAGACACTTCACCCCGGTTGGCTTCTATATACGCTTATCCCTTCTCCAGCCTGCAGACTGTGTAGATGAGTGTTTCCAGGTGTCATCAGTATAATGGCTTGGAAAATTTGAGCATTGTTTTGAAGTGTGCAAAAAGTAATAAACAGCCACCCAAACACAGTATTTCTGAGTGGCTTGCTCTAAGCAAAAACTTCTGCTGCCTCTGACAGTTGGACAGCATCTATCATCTACCTAAAAAATAGCTTTCAAGCATTTGAAAAACCCTTTGATATTGGATTAACCAGGAATATTATGTCAAATCACCTCTTTTCCTTATCACCTCGAAGCATCTGTTAGTTGCCAGGTGACCTAAGCACTGTTCAAACAGGTACGTCTAGACGGTAGACACCTGGCAGTTAGGAGTGGCATCTAAGCCAGCTCTGGTGCAGACACATGAATTAGAAGTGCTGGGTCTGAAACCACCAGACTTGCACATTTGCCACTTGCAGAAAAGCGCAAGGAATTGGGCTGAGTCACTCCTAAGAATTCCCTTGCCCACCACCTGTGTCCCCCATTCCCTGGATGTGAAATTCCAGGCTTCTCTCCATCGTCCTGAACACTATGCTCTCAGAGCTTAAAGGAGCACTCAAAAGTGAAGCTCGTCCAAATAAAAGTGACCATGAGAATGATGTAAACATAGCTAACATCACAACCCTGATAACATGTACTAAGAATTTTACACAAACTGTTTAATTCTCCGAGTGACTCTAGGAGTTAGACACTGCTTTTATACCCCATTTTCTCTCTAAGGAAAGTAGGTCTTATGGAAGTTAAGCAACTTGCTGAAAGTCTCACAGCTGGTAAGAAAGAAACAGACTAGTTCTTAGCCACCAGCCCAAACTGCTAACCAGCATTGGGAACTGACGGGGCTGGAAGAATGAGGGTTCTGGATGATGATGGAGGCCGAGAAGAGCATCTGGATTATCGGGAGGATGAGGAGGGGGATGGATCTTGCTGAAGGGAGAGGAACTTGCTAGTGTGCCGTAACCTGAATTTAACAGGTGAACGATAAATAATGGGTTTAACTTTTGATCTGTATTTTAGATGTCATTGGGATATTTAGTAAAGGCTGTCTGGAGACAAAACAAGAGAGGAGAACCATGTTTGCAGATGTATAAGACATTGACATGGATGTGATAAATTAGCGCTGGGAACAATTAACCACAGTTATTAACCCTGGGGAAATACTTGGTGGGCAGGTGGAAGGAGTTTCACAAAGGAAGCACAGAGCATGGGCGGAGAAGAAAGGGAAGATCTAGAACATGAACACCTTCAATGATGCGGAGTGTCAAACAAAACAGGAAAGGAAAGGAGGACATGAGTCTAAGAGAGAGCTTTGGGAAAAGCTTCGTGATGCCGAGGAAGGCATACTGGAGCGGGGCTACTGCATTACGCAGGTCTGGGGGTACCATCCCCATCGTGGTTGGGCTTTCTCAGCCTCAGCACCACTGACAATGGGCTCACATACTCGTCTTTGTCCTGTTCACTGTAAGATGTTTAGCAGCATCCCTGTCCTCTGGTGAGATGCCAGTACAATCCCCTCCCTTCCAGTGGTGACAACCAAAATTGTCTCCAGATATGGCCAAATGTCCCCCCGAGGGGGGGGGGCAAATTGCTCCTGGTTGAGAATGACTGGTGTGTGTAAAGGGCTCTTCCTGGACATATGCAAGGCAGTGGCTTCTGCCAGGACTTTCCTCTGTTTTGTGCCTCCCTAGTCAAACTCAGCTGCTGCTTGAACAACAAAAGAAGTTGAAGTAGATTATTGCTCGAGTTCCTTCCTGTGCTAACACTCTGTGATTCCAATTTCACAAAAAGGACATGGTAATCTTAGAGTGACTTGAGCGTTGGCCAGCCAGATACCAGCTTTCTTCAGATTAAATTGTTCTTGGTCAGGAGGGTTTCCCACTATGATCTGATAATAAGTGATCAGCTAACACTTTGAAGAGTGAAATGAAAATACTGTCTCCTATAACAGAGAACTTCCCAAATCCATTTACCTTCTAAATAAGACTTTTATCTTGGTTCCTGATAGCCACCTGCCTCCTGGCTCTCCTAAGACATGTCAAGTCTCTAATTTAACCATCATTTCAACATTAACTTCTCAAGTTTATTTGTATATATAAATTAATATATTAATTTATATTAGCATGCTAATGAACTATAAATCAGTTACTCTTTCCTAAGAAATACAAATTTATCTCATAACTTAAATTTCACCAAAGCTTATCACTTGAACCAAAGGGCTCATGGGAATTTCTCATTGTTACATCAGAAAAGAAGCTGTCTTAATATTAAGTGTGTACTGGTAATTATTTTCCCAAACTTTTTGTGGGGGAGAATAGGCTTTGAGAGTACATATAAAGTTACCAAAAGTAGTTATGTCTTGACTGCCAAGTTTTAGGAGACTGTTAGTTAAAAATCTACCAAGGTGTGTGTTGCCACATAGAAATTACTAAAAACATTTGGAGCCTATTTAGGGTAAGAGATTTTTGATTTAGAAAAAATGTTTGCTATTATAGTAAATGATCTCTTTCTTTATGTTGTTCTTTCTACAATTAAGTGGTACAACCTCCAACCATTACTCAACAGTCTCCAAAAGATTACATTATTGACCCTCGGGAGAATATTGTAATCCAGTGTGAGGCCAAAGGGAAACCTCCTCCAAGGTGAGTGTGCTTTCCACTTTGTTATAACTGAAAGTAAGCGTTGATATTAATAGTGGGTTAATTTCAGGTCCTGCATATCCCTAGGGTATCATTTACAGGTCCATTGTTTTCTCTCTCTGCTTAATTAAAGTCAGTTTTTTCATCTTGAAGACTCAAAAGATTGTACTCATACCCTTCTGCGAAATGCTCAAAAATTCTGGAGAGATGTGGTAGGAGCCCTCTAATGGCTCTAATGGCCATATTACATGGGCAAATCTCTTTTCTCTGGGGCTCAGTTTCTTCATCTGTAAAATAAGGAAGTAGAATTTGATGACTTCTAAGATCTCTCCTCTCTCTAGAGAGGTCTGTAAAATAGTCCTAAGTGGGTTTCCAAACCTGGCGGTGCTCAGAACTCAGGATTCTCCAAAAGGATCTTGGCATAAGCACTGCATGGCATTCTAGACTTGGGAGAGATATTAGAGACCCATATGTTTTATGGATGGGAAACCGATGCCTAGTAATGCCAGATAAATGATCCAAGAACCCACAGCTAATTCGTGGATGATCTGTAACTTGTCCTGTAATACATAGGAGTTTTGGAGAGTTGGATTATTATTAAAATGTAATGTGGAAAAAAATTTAAAAATTTAAAAAAATGTAATGTGGATTTTTAAGTAAGAAAGAGTTGAAAGTTTCTAAATATTTTATTTCTAAGTTTGTCTATTACTGGTCTTACTAAACAATTACAGACTGATACCTCAGAAAAAATTAACTGGTACTAAATATTCAAGTACATCAAAAACTTTCATCAAACATTTGCTTCAAAACAATATATTCTGCCGTATTATTAGAAACCGTGTAGCACTCAAGCCCTAATGTGATGTCATGTGATGAAATTCCCCTTCAATTTCACATTTACTGAATACCTCCTGTTACTCTGTGTAAGGCAGAATCTCTCCCTCCCAGCACTATTGATATCATGGGCCAGGTAACTTTCTGTTGTGGGGCTGGGGGTTGTCCTTAGCAGCATCTCTGGTCTGTACCTAGTATATGCCGGTAGCACCTGCCACCACTGCCTCCTGCCCTAGCAGTTGTGACAACACTACTGCTACAAGTAGAAGCAGTGGGCATGGAAAGCATAGTGAAGCTTAGAGAATCATGCTTTTGTGTGAGTGTGGCCATTGTTGATTTGTGACTCACTATAAAGTCTTTAATTATGTCAGCACTGTGACTTCTGTATAAGGGAATCTTTTATAGAGATAACACTGAGAAAGAAGAACTTCAGTTGACAATTTGAAATACTTCCTAAGGAATTTACAAAATCATCTTTAGAATTAAAACCTCTCAACATATATATAGAATCACCACTTTTAATAACCAGCATTTAAAACACTACTGAACTCATATTTTTTCCCCTCCTCCCGACCTATCTTTGCATTTATGTAATGTGAACCTTGTCTGATAACTCATGAAGGCCTTTTTTGTCACATTTCAGCCCAGAGCAAATTTTTGTAGATAGGTTATTAACCCTATGAACAATGGAGTTTATAATAAAAATGCTAATGAAGCTCTACGAGAGTGCCTAGGAGACCTACTTCCTGCATTTTCTTTGAAAAATGACAGGCAATTTGTGTGCATGATTTCTTCATTGAGTCAGATTTCAGCTAGTTCCAGTGAAGACAAGTACCTTAAGATGTGTGGCCAGCACTTAGTTTCTAAGTCATGATTCAATGAAACATTTTAGGTAAGGAGCTGATTGCTCTTTTACTGAGTATTAAAATCTAATAATTATTTCTGGAAACCCATAAACTGCTAGGAGGTTGCTAAAGAGTAATTCTGTTTCTCTGGACCATTAACAAGCTTAATCTTTTATGCATTGGGCAGCTTCTCCTGGACCCAAAATGGGACTCATTTTGACATAGATAAAGACCCGCTTGTCACCATGAAGCCTGACTCAGGAACCCTCATAATTAACATCATGAGTGAAGGGAAAGCAGAGACCTATGAAGGAGTGTATCAGTGTACAGCCAGGAATGAACGTGGAGCTGCCATTTCTAATAACATTGTCGTCCGTCCATCCAGTAAGTGGGACTGTCCACCCCACAGTTGGACCTTTTCAAAGTGTGGCTCCGAGACTCAGCATCTGTTGCATCATCCCAATACTATTACAAGAAAATATTGGCATTGATTCCAATACTTTGACTTTGTTTTACATAAAAACTATTGCTCCTTTCCGCTTTACCCTAAGTTCCTCAGCCTAGTGCTTTGTCAACACAAAATGTCTTTTATGTACAGTGGTACCTTGGTTTTCTAACGTAATCCATTCTGGAAGACCATTTGAGTTCTGAAACGTTCGAAAACAGCCGACAGTTAGGCTTCAGGATCTTGCACTCAGCGGAAGCCACGTGACATGGTCGACTTCTGAAGTGTGTTCGAAAACTGAAGCATTTACTTCTGGGTTTACAGCTTTCGTAAAACCAAAATGTTCATCAATGGAGACATTCGAAAACTGAGGTACTACTGTACTCATTAGTCCAGAATAAAACACCAGGAATAAGAAAAGTGTTTCCTCTTCAAATTGATCTAATTATTTTCTCATGTATTTTATGTACAAGCAAACTTCCTACAGCCAGATGAAAATAAATTCAGTATGAAATGGGTAATTGAGGTCTAAGAGTTATTTTGTAAAACACTTTTGTTTTAAAATTTCACAAGAAATAGAGTGGTCTCACTACCTGGATATTATTGTGGCTCTTTTTGCCGTGGTCCATACCTAAATCCTCTCAACAACCCAAGAGCATGTATTTCAAGAAAAATGACCATTTTCAGTTCTGATCATTTTTAAAGCTTTTTAAATTATATGTGTAATATGTGTTCATTATATAAAAAATTAATTACAACTGAAAAATAAATTTAAAAATTGTATCCTTCCATTCAAGAAAATAACTACTGCTCTTTCCAATTTTTTCTAGGCATATATGTTTTGTTTAAAATGAGCTCTTCTGAAGTACTATTTTATAACCTTTTTTTACTTACCTGTGATGATGTGTATTCTCATGTCAATCTCATAAGTATACTTATATAATATATAATACTGTATGATATTCAAAGGTGTAGGTGTACAGTTATTTAACAACTCTCTTGACATTTATGAGTTTTCCATTCTTTTGTGGAGAACATGCTTGTAGAGAAATTATGTTTCTTAATGATTCCATTAATATAAACTCTTAAGCTTGGAATTGCAGACTCAGAGTTTATAGTAATCATTTTCTTGTTATCTTAATGTACATAAATTCCAAGTTACTATTTCCCTAAAAGTTTAGTTTTTATTTCTAGTGCTCCTTTTCTTTTTCAATGTAGAAATAATGGAAGTTACTATTTTATTTTTAGGGTCACCATTGTGGACCAAAGAAAAACTTGAACCAATGACACTTCAAAATGGCCAGCCTTTGGTGCTTCCCTGCAGACCCCCAGTTGGATTACCACCACCTATAATATTCTGGATGGATAACTGTAAGTTTGAAAAATATGAATTTTCTTTCTTTAAGAGTCATGATTATTTGCTGTCACAATAAATTATTACCTCTTATGATTCATAAAATGTTTATAAAGTGTTTTAGAGATGCTCAGGAAAATAAATGCTTGTTGAAATAAATAGCATGTCATTTCATTCATTCACTCAATTTTTTTCAGCGCCTTCCATGTACCAGGCACTGCTCTGAATAAACCAAACATTTCCTGTTCTCACTGAGCTTATATTCTATGCAGTGGGACTAGATGGGGGTGGAGAAGGAAACAGACAATAAATGCATTTAGAAAATATGTGATGGTTGGCAATAAGTGCTTTGAAGAAAAATAAGCACAGTTTTGTTTAATTTTTTAATTTTATTGGGGAATATTGGGGAACAATGTGTTTCTCCAGGGCCTATCAGCTCCATGTCATTGTCCTTCAATCTAGTTGTGGAGGGTGCAGCCCACCATCCCATGCAGGAATTGAACTGGCAACTCTGTTGTTCAGAGCTCACACCCTAGCTAGCTAAGCCATCTGACTGCCCCAAATAAGCACAATTTTGAGACTTACAGGAATGATCAAGCAAGGCAGGTCCCTAAATATCCGGGTGTAAAGAGAAAACGTGCAAGTCCCCAAGTCAGGAGCACCTGGTGTGTGTAAAGGCAGAGGGAGGCCAGTAGGGCCAGACTGGGTGGGCCAAAGATAAAACTTCGCTCTAACAGAATTTCCGTTTTTGACTTTTCTTATTTGAAAGCACTCAGAGAAAGTATCACAAAGAAACAGAAAATATATATATATATATGTATATATGAATAAATGAGGAAATGTATTTTTCCTATTATTACATCACAACTTTTACAGATTTTGAAATAATAAGTAATAAATCAAATGTAAATGAGTGGTGTGTGACATCGTGAATAACAGTATCCAAGTGTCATTACAAAAATGAGGTCCAGTATTTTGGTCTTTGGCTCTTATTCAGAAATGATGACCTTTCCACTTAATAAAGAGACTTATACATATAAAGTCTCAGAATCATCTGAATAGGTAACGAGTTTTTTTCCATGTTATACTGCTGGCTATGTCATTTACATACATTTTAGGCTGTTGGCATAGCGTCTGGATCTTTCAAATGAAATTGCATCTGGAATATGTGAAAAAAATTCAGATCTGTATAGTGTTCTTCTTGTAAGATGACATTGTTAAGTTATTCCTATGTGCATACATTTTTTTCAAACGTAATGCAAAGGAACTCATTGGGCAGTTTAATTTGATCTACCAACACCTGTCTATAATAAAATACAGACAGAGAATAAATGTATGCTTATCTTTGATTCTTTCTATTCACTAAATAAATGTACCTAATTTTTCTGAGTTATTTTTAAAACAATCCTTTCCCTAGGGATTAATAACTCAAACCTATGAATTTGTAACCACCAGCCAAATCCCCATCTTGACCAACATGGCTAACCAGCATTCTTTTTTTTTATTATTATTATTATTAAAATTATTGGGGTGACATTGATTAGTAAACTTATATATGGTTTCAAGTGTACATTTCTATAATATATCATCTGTATATTGCATTGCGCTCTTGCAAGCTCTAGCTCCACATTTCCCTGTGTTTTCCTGCCCAAAGGAGCTGCAGGTTTTAAACCAAACTACGCCTTTGGTAACTTGTTAGAACGGGCGCCTGCGCAGAAGGAGCACAGCTATGATTCAGGCTGGTGGAGTCGCCTGGTCTGACACACCCTGGCCCGAGCCACCTGCGATATGCAGTCTTTCCTAGTTCTCTCACTTCAGAGCTGAAGAATTCTCACAGTAAAGGCTCTGTGAAATGAGTCAGAAGCTTCATATGCACATTCGCCAACCAATTGGAAATTTATACGTAAATAAGCTGTCCCACCTCCCTAAGTCCTTCATCTACATAGAAAAATTTTCCTCCAGGCCTGAGGCTAGACAGTTCCTTAACTGGGCCTGGTGAACCCGAAGCTGGGAAGTCAGTGCTGACAGTTACTCATTTAATGATGGCCTCTGTGAAGGACCTGGTGCAGTCTCAGGGCTGCAGCAGTGACACAGCAGACAACAGTGTCTGTCTTCCTGGAACTTAAATTAGCACAGGAGACAAGCAATAAGCCAGATATATGTATGACAAGTGAAATATATTGTATGTTAGAAGGTGATAAGTAACTCAGAAAAGAAAAGCTTGAGGAGGTGAGGGAGGCTGGGTAAGGAGGGCTTCTGAGTGGCATGTCTGCAGCATTGAATAGTGCCATCATTGTACCCTATTGTTCATTGCATATTTGCTGGATGATTCTTAGATCCCAAGCTCAGACAGGGTAGGGACCCTAGTGTACCCGACACCTTGCCCAGGGCCTAGCACACAGGTAGGTGCTCCAACAGTATTTGGTGTCCGACCGTGTATACAGATGCAACCCATTATAATGCGCACTTTTTTGCCCAAATTTGTGAGGGAAAAATAAGGATGCACATTATACATGGGTAGTACTAATTCTGTATCTATATAAATGTTTTTAATTTTTAAATTTATGCTAATGAGTTAAAAGTGTAACTCTAGAAATCAATAACTATATCCGTATGCAAAATAATACCCTGGAATACGATCATCGGTTTTGTTGAATTTATGACTAACGTGCAACAAGGAAGAGTTCTTGGCCTTCTATGATGCGTAAATATCGTAAATTTGTTACCAGTACATAAAATTTCTTGTACCTTGTATCTGTTCTTGTGTTTTGTAATTATTTGTTACATAAAATTTCTTGTACCATAATATGTTAATAAATAAATGCTAAAATTCCTTTATAATCCAAAAAACAAGTACCTAAATGTAAACTAATAAAAATTTGAGTTAAAAAATTAAAATGAAAGATTTTTTTCCCTGTAAGTTTGTAAAACATGGGTGCACGTTATACACGGGAGCACATTATACACTGCAAAATCTGGTATTTTCTAAGGCATGTGTGTATGTGTGTTTAATAATTAAAGACTAATTTAAATATTAGGAAAAGTCACATAACCTCTTTCGGTAAAACGTGTTTTGGTTTATACTTGCTTAATAAAACACTTTACTTGTACAACTCTAATCTCACCTCTGCCCCACTCCAGAGATACTAGGATCAGGCAGGTATCACTGGAGTTGTAATATGCCATTTTGTTTTTGCTGTTGTTGTTGTTTAGTTATTTGCTTTTACTCAGAGAGCTTTATAGAGAAAGAAAATTTCAAGTGAAATTCACAGAACTATTAGTAGATAAATTTATCTTGCTAATTTGGAAAGTGACCACTTTATGATGGAATGATCTGGATATCTCTCTGCCTTTCTCCAGCCTTTCAAAGACTCCCACAAAGTGAGAGGGTTTCCCAGGGTCTGAATGGAGACCTGTATTTTTCCAATGTTCTCCCAGAGGATACCCGTGAAGACTATATCTGTTACGCCAGATTTAATCACACTCAAACCATACAGCAGAAGCAACCTATTTCTGTGAAGGTGATTTCAGGTAAGAGTATAGCTTCCTGAATCTCTCCTTCAGTGATGTTTACAAATATGTGCAAAATATATAAACTACCTATGAATAGTGACTAAAGGACACACGTACCCTGAATACTGTATTTTAGATTTTTTGCTGTTATTACCATTACTGTTTCCCTGGTAACTTTCTAATTCTACTGGGAGTTCTGAGCATTTGCGTTGTGCTGTATGCCCCACGGTGCCTTTACCTGGCAGTCCTGCAGCTTCAGTTATATGGTCACATGTTACTGGTTGGGGGTGGCCCAGTGAATTAATGAGTTAGTCGCATACAATGTGAAGCTCTGGTTTTAGCTGGTAGGGATGGCACTTGGTTAGCATAACTGTATACGTTTGCTTTTGTTGCCCAATACTTTTTTTACAATAACTTCTCCCCTACTTTTTGCTTTCTTCATAATATTCTGTTTATTTCAGTGGATGAATTGAATGACACTATAGCTGCTAATTTGAGTGACACTGAGTTTTATGGTGGTGAGTTATGGTGATTGTAACTGATATTCTCTCTTTCATTGTAGAATTTAGTTCACTAACTTCACCTCCATGGCTATGTAACCTTATTTCTTTATGAAATTTTTAGTTACATGTTTAATACCACTAGAATAAATGTATGTTTCTTCTGAAATTTATAAGCTTGCAAACATGTCACTAAAACATTTTTTCATGTTGTATGTATAATAATTAAAATTATTGTAGCTGTTTTCATGTAAATAACCATTTCACATGATTTGGAAAAAATCTTTCATGTATGTTCAGGATTATATTTTTCATTTTTTTGTCTTGTTCATACATTTTTCTCTTAAACTAAATAATGATTGGCAGGGTGCATTAACCTGTTAGAATACTAACTCATCAAAGTCTTAGTAACTTTTAACAACTCATATTAAGTGGACTTTGATAGGAAGTCATCACAGTTCCCATCTGTTTTCATATGACATTATCGGTATCACATAATTAGCAATAGTATTTCTCTTAGTTTTTTTTTCAAATCTGGTTACTATCTTCAGTGGAAGTAATCTTTTAAAAAATAGAGCATTTAACTTCATTCTTTTAAAAGGCAGGGTACAGAGTCAATCAATGAAAATTATGGGTTCTGGATATGGGGTCTTCTTAATTATCTTATTAATTTTTCACTTTTGAGATATGAAGAAAATAATCACAGTATTATCAATGACCAGAGTAGACATACCACAACTTCTGTCTTACTTTATTTTACTTTAATATACTACTGAAAAATAGAGGCCTCAAAACCATTCCCAAAGTGATCTCAGCGGGGTAAGTTTTCCTCCATTGTCTCTAAAATCTTAGAAAAACTCTAATTTCTCCAAATAATACTTTCTCTTGAATTCAGTTTTTTCTTCTGAGAAATGAGAATACTTCATATATTACCTTTCATTCTTTATTTTGTGAGCGTCAAATAGTTAATGCATTAAAATGTTAAAAAAGAACTGTAAAGGGCTATAGAACCTTAATATGGTATGATTTCTACTTTACTTTTTTCTGAGAGGTCATCAGAAGGTAAGGCCACATTTAGGCAACATCTCCATAAAAAAGAAGGTGGCCTGTATAAATCTCCCTGAGATCTCTGACTTGAGCCCTCTTTATTTTTTCATTGAGGAAACCAATTTCAATTTCTATTCTTAATTTATGACACAATTTGCCAGACCTCTGTCAGTAACTTTCTAGTTTTGTTTTCTTTTGTTTGCAGTTTGGGCATTTTGGTATGCTAGATGTCCACCACAGATTTATCTCCATGATTAATCAAAGGAATTGACTATAATATCGTCTATAGTATAAACCTAAATACACCCTCCATTATCATACCTTTCAGAAAAAACTAGCATCTCCCAAATGGTAGACAATTAATTTTTGCTTTTACCTGAGCACTAACTTTAAATGATAGATAGTTTGAAAACATGATTTTTCTTTCCATGTCTACACTTTGAAAATTTTTCTAACCACAAAAAATTCATAAACATGTAACCCAAATTAAAGCAATGTACAAAAGGAAAATAGTCCTTACTATTAGTGCTTATGCAACCAGAATTGTTTCTTTTTCTGGCTGAGTGAGCAACGGCTATTTGTAAGGCAAAGTATGCATGTGTAGTTTAACAAATTTCACAATGTTAAATGGTTTTGAAAAGGGATTAGAATTTTTAGATAGTAACTATGTTTCTAGAAATACATATTCATAACTTTTAATGCATATTAATTTTCTCCTTTGCAGCTAAATCAAATAGAGAGAGGCCACCAACATTTTTAACTCCAGAAGGTAATGCAAGTAACAAAGAGGAATTAAGAGGAAATGTCCTTTCACTAGAGTGCATTGCAGAAGGACTGTGAGTTAACACTTTCTGTCTTGATGTACATTTCTTATAAAAACAGTAAATTGGTAGAGAAGTATTAATATCATAGAAAGAGTCATTGTCTTATACTAATTCCATCAAGCATCAAGAGAAATCTGATAATTATGTATAAAATAGGTCATATGAATCTTATGTTATTAATATTTGTAAATGTAATAGTGCTCCTCTTGAAGTAAGAATCAGTAAGGACCCTATGACTGCTATCATTATAATTTTTCTACTGTGTGTAACAAACCACCTCAAAACTTAGCGGCTTATTAACAATAGCCACTTATCATTGATCATTTGTCTACAGAACTGCAGGGAAGTTGTGTTATAATGGGCTAGATCTATTATAACACAACTGAGCAGATTCGGTTGAGCCTGCTCAGAGGTCTGCTAGGTGGCTCAGATATGGGTTCACAGTTCTGAGGGTCTGCTGCTGACTGAAGGCAGGGTTAGGCAGAGCAGCTGAGCTCTTGGCCTTGAGTTTCTCACATCCCTCTAACAGTCTAGCCCAGGCTTATTTTCCTAACAACAGAAGCACAGGCGGCCTCTTCGGGCCTAGCCTCGGAACCGGCACACTATCCCTTCCACTACTTCCTATTGGCAAGTCACAAGCCCAGTTTCTTTCCAATGTCTCATCTATGCACACCTCAAAATTGATGCCACCCCAGAACCCATGTGCCCTTAACAGGAGTTGTGGGAGGCCTCCCTCGCTCAGATACAAGACTTATGCCTGGCACAGAGCAAGTACTATTGATATGGGCGCATTGGCTGAAAACATTTGCTAGAATCTCAGAAACATGCTGTGATCACGTCATGATCTGTGCTCTCCTTGACCTGCTAACTCAACGGTCTCACATTTCTTCCCAGAATCAGCCTCCAGGAGTTAACTTTACTGCAGAAGATGCGTGGAAGCCTTTGCTGGCCATGTCATGAAATCACACTACACACCATTCGGTTCCTCAAGCAATTGAAAACTAGAAAAAAAAAAACACAAAAAAGCCTTTTAAAGATACATTAAGTATATATCTTTCCCACCAGAATTAAAAACAAAACCCTTGCAATTTTCATCATCATTGTGTGAGAAAGTGGGTTACTCTACCAACCTTCAACCTTTTGGGAGTATGCATTCTCACAATTTAGTGATTTCCCCTTCCCACAAATGATATGTTATATAAAAAACTAAAATAGGGTCAGTATTTGGAAATTTCATAAAACTTCCAAAATTTTTTAGAACTTCAGAATGTTATAAAACAAAGATAACACTTACAAATCACAAGGGTAAGACTCATAGAATCAAAATATTTATAATTCCTAGCACCTACTCAGTGGAGTACTGGGCCTCCAGAACAATTCATGAGTTGGTTAAGCTATGACCTCATGCTTTTATTCCCATCGCCCTCTCACCTCCGGATCATATGAGATGCAGATTAATGTGACTATAAGGAAACACCGTAATATGCTCTCAGATTCTACATATGTTAGTATCTTCAACTTTTCAAAATGATTTCACATTTTCTGCCTCTTTTTATATTCACAGCATCTAATCTTAGAAGCCATTTCATCAAATATATATGTTCAATTATTTTTTTTCAACTAAGTAGGCCAAAATCAATTCTAAAAACGAACAATTAATCCCACTTGCATTTCTAATGACAAATATTGTGACATTCTTGAGGGCCTGGACCACTCCTTTTTGTTTTTATCTTTCCAACACACAACTCAGTGCTTGATCTATAATTCAGTGCTTAGTAAATGTTTGTGTCAAATGGATTTTTATTTAACCCTCATGAAAACCTTCTAAAGTTACTTAATCAAGTCAAGCATTATTATCCCTATTAAGACAACTAAGGAAACTGAGGCCCAAAGAGGTCAGAGGTCCAAGGTCAGAGAGCAATTTAGAAACACAGCTGGGACTTGGAAGCAGATCTTTTAGCTCTAAGCCTGTGTTCTGGCTTTTCTTCTGTCTCTATATTTCATAGTGTAATAAGAAACATATATGAGAGATAGTGTGAGTAATCCATGCGTTTGATCTATTCTTATCAATTGGTGTAACATTTGAAAATATCACTAATAATGAAATTAAGAAAAGAGTGCTTTTTCCCTCATCATTTCATTTACATCATCAGATAGCCTGCTATGAAATAGAAAAATTGTTCCTTTTGATATGGAAATGTGTGTGAAAGTTCCTGGGCACAAATATGTATATCATCTCTTTCTCTGTGCATTTTAAAATCCAGCTGATAAAAAATTATAACTCGATATCAGTAATTTAATGGTAATTCTTTTGATTGACATAGTCAAATTTTCCGGGAGTGCCTCGTTGATCAGGATTTGAAGAAAATAAATAGGTCAATGCAGTAACGTAACTCCTGCATTCGCACTGCATCTTTGAAGTCAAAGTTCATGGTGTCCATAAATTTGTATAGTTCTGCTTATGTGAAAATGGTAGCTTACAGCCTTATATATAAGGGTTTGAGCATTATTTATAAAAGTGTGATGCTAGTTGACGTACCTATATATTTCTCATGGTCTTTATATAAAGAATTTGTTATAAACTTGCAGGAAAATTCATCCTCAAAAAAAAGTTAGGTCATCTTATTTTTTTGTAACAGCTTTATTTATTTATCTTATCAGGCCTACCCCAGTTGTATACTGGATAAAAGAAGATGGAACACTGCCCATCAACCGGACATTTTATAGGAACTTTCAGAAGACTCTGCAGATCATTCAGGTTTCAGAAGCAGACTCTGGAAATTACCAATGTATTGCAAAAAATGCATTAGGTGCCATTCATCATACCATTTCTGTCACAGTTAAAGGTATATCGTTGTTTAAAATGCATTGCTCTTGCCTTCCTGAGAGGTCCTAAATCTTTACTTAGTATGCCTTTGGTGTTTTTCAATAATAATAAATGTAAGTTTATATCAACATTCATGGTACCTTCAATCTCATTGCCATTTATAGTGCATCTAAATCAGCTTAAAAAGTCATTCCCTCAAATCTTCCTTACAGAAGAATCCCAATTAATAAATGTAGAAAGAATGAGGGAAATAGAAAATCACCATTAGAATCCCAGTTATAGCTATTGCAGGCAAAAGCCATGATGAATGCTAAAGTTAGTGGATGAAAACTTAAGGAGAAACAGGATATTTGCTTAGCCTCAAAGTATTTCTCCCCCACCAAAAAAAAATAATAATAAGTTAATTACTGAGGTGGTTTTAACATCTGGTCACACATTTCTTTTACTACTCCTCCTTTAAGGAGGTAAAGCTTACTTTCCCTATCCTTGACTGTGGGCTGGACTTACTGACTCACTTCTAGTGCAGTGTGGAAAGCAGGGAAATAGTAACTTTACAGTGGAGAAGCCTGGCAAGCATCACCTTCACCAAGTGATCAAGATTAACACAGCCAGTAATAAGTCATGTTGATATCATGTACGCCCTGATATGATGTAGTCAGAGGGCCCATCACACCAAACCTCAGTCTAATCGTGAGAAAAAAGACAAACCCAAGTTGAAAGATGTTCTACCAAATAACTGATTAGTATTCTTTAAAAGTCTCAAGGTCATCAAAGACACAGAAAAACCAAGAAACTGTCAGATTGGAGGAAACTAAGTAAGGAGACGTGACAAATAAGCACAATGTGGTATCCAGGACAGGTCCGGGGACAGAAATAAGACATTAGTGGAAAAACTGGGAAGTCTTGGTAAAGTGTGTAGTTTAGTTAATGGTGTTGTACCAATGTTAATTTCTTGTTTTGATAACTGTACCATGGTTACGTAAGATGTTAATATTAGAGAAAGCTGGATGAAGGGATGTGGAAACACTGTACTCGTAAACTAACTGTGCAACTTTTCAAAAAAGCAAAGTTTTTTAAATTGCTTCCTGATTTTATAATTACATATATTCTATGGGGCTCAGATTTAAATGCATGTGTTTTATCCCTATCTGTACCTATAAATTGGTCTAAACCTTAGGTAAATCTGTCACCTCTTTGATGTCTGACTAATTTAATGTAAAATGAGATGATATTTGTATCAAAAGGTCTAGAAATAATACATAGGTGTCAGTGAGTTGCTTTAAACATTCTTTTGAAAATCTGAAGAATTCTCTGAAGCATCACTTATAAATGTATTCACTCTAGAAAAATTAAACTAACAAATGTTTTGTAAAATACATATTTTCATTATTAAAATAGTTCAGTATACTAAATTTGCTCAAATACTTATTTGATTCAAATTTTTGTGTTTTTTTTTCTTTCTTTAATAAAGCGGCTCCATACTGGATCATGGCACCTCAAAATCTTGTGCTGTCCCCAGGAGAGGATGGGGCCCTAATCTGCAGAGCTAACGGCAACCCCAAACCCACAATTAGCTGGTTATCAAATGGAGTTCCAATAGAAAGTAAGTTTCCTTGACTGGCTGGCTCCAGTTGCGGTATATTTTCAGAGCATAGCTATGTCTCAACAGGGAACAAAATGGTGATAAAATAATTTAGATAAAGGAAGGGAAGCCATGTATAAGTTAAACAGACACCAAAGTACCTTTAGGTTTTTATCTTACTACCTTTAGATGTTTATTATAACTGAATATTGTCTACTATTAACATAATGGTATGTTAATTGGGACTTGGGAATAGTTCTTTTGTTTTTTTACATGAATCGTAGGAAGCATGACAGGATCAGACATAAACATTACTGAAAAGTTCAGATTATCTTCTTTGTTCAAAATGTGAAGTGATTTGTGGAAACATCATAGGAGTCAGAGGGAATGAGTGGGGAGGCTAGGAATAGAGCCAGTGGCTACAACAAGGATGAGAAACATGGCTGTCTTAATTTAAAGTGCTCTCATTCCTAAGTATAGCCCAGATGTTCCCAAGTTCTCCAAGCTTCAGAGGTCACCATCCCATTTCATACCCAAAGAACACATCTTCTGACCACTGTCGTAAGCAGAATGCTCAGTCTTTGACAAATTTCCCTCCCCGAGTATTGCTGAGATCATCCTTGAGCCATTCTTGTACTGTCCTGGCTACCGCGTGTCACCTCTTCTGCCACCTTCCCTGGACCTCTCCCGGCTCTTTCTCTCCACCAGCTGCTCCGGGCTGCCATTCTGCTGCCCAGAATAGTGCCCTAAAATGTGGCCACAGCCCCTTCCATTAGTCTCTTAATCACAGCAGTGACCAGTTTACAAAACTCATGTGAATGCCTGAGAAGAGTAGGAGGGGATTACAGCAAAGGAAGAGAGAACTGGAAATGGATATTGCACCGCTCTGCCCCCAAGTTCACAGCCATGGCGGTCCACAGAGCCCACCGAGTCTCCTTTTTCTCGACCCCGCCCACCTCTAGCGCTGCCCGCTGCAGAATCGTGGACTGTTTTCCCCTTATGGGAGTTCAGACCTTCTCTTAGACTCAGAGAGAGAGGAAATCAGTTTCTGTTTAAAACCCAGCCTCGGGTTCACCCTCCTGTCAAAGCACAGTAATTTGCCAAGATATTCTTTACTCACAATAAAAACAACCTTCAGGCATATGCTGAAGAGCAGGTTGGATCTCCATTGCCTTCGAGCCAGAATCAAAGAGGGGTTCTACTTTGACACAACCAAAAGTTTCAATAAACTATCTTTCCTGAAATAGTCTTTATTTACCCTAAAATGAATCTAAACTCTGCTGGCAGATCCGAAATGGCGCAAGTACTTGTTTCTCACCATCAAGGTCATACAACCATGGGTCTAGACTGACTAAGAGCACCTTGTTCTGTATTTGTTGGGAGCATTTGTCACACAGTAATGATAGTCACTTGCTGCATGGTGACATTTCGGTCAATGACAGAACAGATCCCCATCATTAGTGTTCTGTGACTGTATTCTGAGACCTACAGCCTGGGTTTACTGTAAAAGGAAATGTGCTCCTGGGAGAAAACACATTCTAAACAGGCCAGCAAATGGGGCTTAGATGTTTCCACTCCCAATTTTAACCATGATCAGAATCAGGAAGAACTGCAGAGTACTTTGTGGTTGTGCATTGGGAAGCTGTTACCATCTCAGAGGCATATGAGTGAACATGGAAAGAAAAAGTGGAAGAAAGCCCAGAACTTAAAAAAAAAATTTTGTAGGACAATACCTGATTAACTCAGGAATGCACATAGAGTGGCAACAAAGGAAGGCGTGTGCTCAGCACTTCCGCCCCACACTCTGAAGCTCAGAGGATCTGTGTCCATTTACGGGAGATTAACCCTGCACCTGAGATCCGGCTTCACTGAAGCCAAGTGGGAGGGGCCACCATCTAGCCACTCAGTGGGACAAGCAGGGGGCCAGGGAGTGCTGGAAAGATAAATTCTCGAGTTGGCAGCCAGAATGTAATCTCGAGCAGGGAATGTTGAGATGGAGGTGCGTCAGTGACACAAGAACAAGAGGAGATTAAATAATGAAGCTGATCTTTCCTCCCGATTCTCTCAGCTTGTTGCCCTGCAAAACCCACATAGGCAGTGCCTGCAGTTGTAGTAAGACCTTTGAAAATGCAATTGTAGATACTCTGCTTTAAATGAAGTATTTTGGGAGAGGATCAACTGTGAAAGTCCTACATTTTTGGGGGGGTGGAGTGGCACAGCACAGTGGCCCTGGGAGACGGGTTAGGCCTTCTTCTGTAACCCCAAATCACCTGATTAGGTCCAGAGCAGAAAGAGTTGGAACATATTTCTTCTATTCCCCAAAGTATTTGTTGAGTCCCCACTAGAAGGAAAACAGGAGACTGACCAAAAATGGGATCCGAATTCTACGGTGCCTACAGATCCGGGATCCCCCAATGTCTGGTGTTTGTCAGAGTTGTCACTCTGATGGACGAGCAAGGAGAGAAAGTCCGTGCGGCATGGCAGCAGACAGGGGTCCTGGCCTCCTGGCCCCGTGGTACCAGGAGCAGGGGCTGTATGTAGACACCAAGGGGAAGTGAAGCATCCCTGAAAGGTGTCTTTCTCCGCGTTTGGTGGCTGAGCTAAATGTGTGTGGGATGCTGTTTGGAATCTAATCTCATGACTAAGGTGATGAGTGTGAGGCCCCAATGTGGATCCCATAGCTCTCCGCATGAAGATACTGCGAGGATACCACTGTTCCCTGCCCTTGGCCTCCCCAGCTGGGCCATTTACAGCTTCTGCTGAGTGGCCTTTTGGCTACACACTAAGTCATAGACAGCTAAGTTCCAAGTGAACCCTACGTGATCCTCCCTTGTGAGAACTCCCCCTGATCCAACATAAGGAGTCAATGAGAAAGATAACTGTCAAAAAATTGCTGGAAGTTCGAGGAGACTTGTGCCTCTCCCGTTTCTGCCCTGCTTGATATTTGCCCCATGAACTTGGAGGCCCACGAACAGAATGGCCTTTGAAGTTCAGGACCAGTCTGGAAACGGGACTGGGGCTTGTTTCTCATCTTCAGTTTGCTGAGTTGTGCCCCCTGCAGCATATGGCCGCACAGCATTGGCATGGGAAGGGAGTCTGACCCTCAGGGGGGCCTAGGCTGGGCCACAGAAGGGAGCTGGGAGCACAGGCGGGCTGCCGACAACACCTTCCACCTAAGAGGCTGCAGAAACCTTGGGCAGACCAGCTGCTGTGGGTGGAGCAGGGGCCAGCTGTGCTTCTGCAGCATCCCCGCCAGGTGCCACAAGGTGCAGACACTATCAGGGGACCATATTACCAGATACACAGCCTCCCATTCCTGACTTGTGAGCACTGGCACTCCTCCCATTTCTGTAGGCTCTGGCTGCCAAGGGCACGTAAATCCTATGAAAGGAGAAGCAGGGTCAGGGAGAGAGAGGGGTAAAACTTGGGTTTTGTTATCAGAATACAGTGTCATTGATTTGTGACTGTGCGTTTCAGACCTGGACCCTGCTGTTTTACAAAACTAGGAGAACTAACTCAAAAACTGGGCTCTAATCTCAATGTCCTCCAAAGCTCTGTCCCCACAGGAATGGCCAGGTGACTTTAAATTTTTCTTGAAGCAACAAAAAAAAGACTGTATTAAATATGGAATTTGCCCCAAACCACCTAAAATATTGTTTAAACAACTTACAGAAGACTGGAAAAAGAACAGAGCTGTGCAGAGCTGGTACCACAAAGGAAATTTGACTTTACTACGTGACCTGCAGTGTCTGGGAAGGGGTGGAAGCAGAACCCAGGACCCGACAGGAAGTGTCCCTGGCCAAGGCCAAGGCCGTAGGCACCGTGGTTCCTGTCCCGGTCTCAGAAGGCAGCAGGAGAGCCTAACGCTTGGAGGTCTTTAATTGTGTCTGTTGTGGTAGATCTCAGATTTGTCCACATGGAAGTACGTAAGGTCACACCATTATTATGTTAAAAAGTTTCTTTGCTCTAAGACATAAAGAGGGAAAGGAATGAAGGGAATGAGAATGGACAGAAGACCTCATTCTGCAACAATCACATATAATGCTGACATTGCAGGGAGAGATTGACAGCCATTATCCCATAAGCTGCCAGGGGATGGAGGCATGGACCAGGATCTGCCCAAAATTCCAAGGCATCTTTCTTCTTCCTTTTCTCAAAAGTAAAGGGCTCAGTTGGCATCTCCTGATAGGGGATGAAATAAGTAGAAGAAGAGGAAAATTCATCTCTTCACCTAGAGATTTGTTCTACATTACTCTCAAGTGTTTAGATTTTTGGAGATGTTTATAAATAAACTAACTCAGAAAATCTGAGCGTTAACTCATGTTAAACAAACCAGTAGGTGCTCCAGTCTCTAGTTTCTCATCCACAAAATGCATATACTATCTAATATTTTTCACAAAATTCTTTTTAAAATAAAATTATGTAATAGATATAAAAATATTTTTAAAATTTATAGTACTCTATACATGTAAGGTGGCACATATTGCTATTATTCTCATTATCTAAATATTGGAAGCATTTGTAGTTTCACCAGCCATGTCAGGAGAGTTAGGATAAAGGAAAGTATTGTTGGAAGGCTATTACCCCAGATCTGAACCTTACCTTTGGGGTTTTAAGTTATATGTGATGATTCTATGCTCTTAAATTTTTTTCTCCAGTGTTCACTTATAACAAATGAAGTTAGTTCTTCCCAGAATTAATTATTATTCCTTTGGATAACTTCGATTTGGATGCTGGAGATTTACTCCCACCCAGTAGCCAGCACACAGGATCCAAAGGCTTCAGATATCCCTGCACTAGTGATTTCATTCTTTGTCCAAGTACCAACTGAGCCTCCATATGTCACTGGGACAGTTCCTGGGTTTACTTGTGTTTCTTTAGTAAGTGCTTAAGGAAAATGTAGCCCAAACCCTATGGAGAGAGACCTGCTTATTCACTAGTCTTACCTAAAGGGTTTATTGTATTCCTAAATTAATTCTTTTCCAAAAATAAGTATTCAAAGACAGCTCCATTTAGCAGAAATAAGGCAGATACAGTCGGATGCCTTTGAGCTAAAGAATAACATCAAAAAGTACAACTGTGAGCTGCATAAAACCTTTTTACAATGGCTTATGTTGTGATTGTGATTCCCACCACTGTGGGAAGATTATTCTACTGGTTTTGTTCATTGGGCTGGGCTTCCGCATTCATGGTGATATAATTTTTTTTATATAAAGGATATGTAACATAAAACTTAGCTTCTTAACCATTTTTAAGTGTGAAGCTCAGTAGTATTAAGATGATTCACATTATTGTGAAAGAGATCTACAAAAACTTTTTCGTCTTGCAAAACTGGAACTCTATACCCATTGTACAGGGTGGTGTAACTTGTAAGAGCTTGCTATACCCAAGGAATTTCAGGAACTCTTCTCACTCCATCTGCTTATCCATCCAGAGAGCCAGCACAGGGCTGTCTGGGCCTCAGCACTGCCTAAAATGCTCATCATGCGCTGCGGCCCTCCACTCCCTGGCATGTCCACAGAGATGCAGTCAGAATGGACACGTGAGGGTCACTGAGGGTCCCCCCAAGCAGTCCCCACACTGAGTGCTCCGTGCTGCATCCTGAAGTGCTCACAGTAATTAGCAGAGAGAGAGAGAGACTCAGAAGAGCTGCTCAGTGGATGGGCATTCCTGAGAGTGTGTCAGTCAGAAAGACCTGACAACAGCCAGCTTGGGATCTGGAACAAAGAACATGGCTGCCCTAAGGTATACTGCTTTCTCAGGGTACTGACTCTCTACCACCACTGTAGTTCATTCCTGGGTCAGTGGGGCATTGCTGTCTTATGCGGTCATTTATTGATGAAATCTGTACCCTGTTAAAGGAAGGAGAACTTGTATTTGTCTTCTGGTTGGAAGAACATATTTCCTAAGGCAATTTTGAAAATATTAGAGGCATAAACAGATAGATAGGAGCTAAGAAGCCAACTCAAAGTACTTTGGCATACCCCGATCACTAGTTGAACTAACTGGCATATCTAAGATGATTTCATATATTCGTTATTGATGATGATCAGAGTGTCGGACAGCTATGTACAGAACTGTATAATGCCAGTTTGATTCCTCGACTCCCGCAAGGGATGGTGGGCAGCGCCCCTTGCAACTAAAATTGAACATGACACCTTGAGCTGAGCTGCCACTGAGCTCCCCGATGGCTCAGTTGGTTGGAGTGTGTCCTCTCAACCACAAGGTTGTCGGTTCGACTCCTGCAAGGGATGGTGGGCTGTGCACCTTGCAACTAGCAACGGCAACTGGACCTGGAGCTGAGCTGTGCCCTCCACAACTAAGACTGAAAGGACAACAACTTGAAGCTGAACGGCACCCTTCACAACTAAGATTGAAAGGACAACAACTTGACTTGGAAAAAAGTCCTGAAAGTACACACTATTCCCCAATAAAGTCCTGTTCCCCTTCCCCAATAAAAAAAAAAAAAAAAAAAAAAAAAAAAAAAAAAGAACTGTATGATAGTAAATATATGTGGTTTTAAACCACAAAGTTTGTAGTAACTTGTTACAGCACTAGTAGAACACTAATGCAGAATGAGTAAGCATAATACTTTGAATATAAGTAATAAAATAAGGATGAATAACCATATTTTGGTTTATTTTTATTAAAGTGAGCTAATAAATCACAGATTAGCCAAATTTTTGATATTTTAAAGTGATAAAGGTGTCTAAATGCAGTGATAATTATGTTTAAGATGCACATACTTTTCCTGTCATCAAAGAGAAAAGATGGTATTTGTCTTTCTCAGTCTGACTTATTTCACTTAGCATAATACCATCTAGGTCCATCCATGTTGTGGCAAATTGTAAGATTTCATTCTTTTTTACAGCAGGGTACTACTCCATTATATAAATATACCACAATTTCTTTGTGCAATAGTCATGTGAGCTCACTTATATGTGGAGTTTAAAGAACAGCATAAACAAGCAAACAAAACAGAAATAGACTCAGAGATACAGAGAAAAAACTGATGGTTGCTAGATGGGAGGGGGTTGGGAGATGGGGGCGAAGGTGCAGGGATTAGAAAGTACAAACTGGTAGTCACAAAATAGTCACGGGGATGTGAAATACAGTATGGGGACTATAACCAATAATGTTGTAAAGATTATTGGTGTGCAATAATGGGGATGCAAGATGGGTATTGGACTTATCGAGGGGAACATTTCATAGATCATATAAATGCCTAACTACTGCACTGTACACCTGAAATGAATAATAAAATAAAATAATAAAATAACATAGAGAAAAGGTGGTGTTTAGAATGAAAGTAAAGTCTACTTAAGTGGTTCAAGTTGCAAAAGCAGCTTAAGAGAAAGGGTGCTGTTCTTTAGTTTTGATTTTGATCAGCATGCTGAGACACACACCATTATCCCTTTTAGTGCGCTTTCAAAGCAATGTGAGGTCGCAGCCTCAGGTTTACTATTCACAAAAAGGAATTCATCTCCAGTAGCACTTCCAAATTGTTGGGCATGCCCTGGACTAAATTCTCACATATTATGTTACCCAGCCAGTTCCATTCCATTTAAGTAAGGACCAATCCTGTTCTTAACATTTTTTTAAGTACTTGAGAAATTTTAAGTACCTTTAAGAGAAATTTTTCACAATTTATTTCTATATCACCCTCAGGAATTTTCAAAGCAGGAAAATAAATATTTTCACATTTGATTATTAGGCCTATATTTATTTATCCAGTTATTTCAATGAGACTCTTAAAATACAGATTGGGGGGAGCTAGAGGGTTTCTATGTTTTTTGACTAGTTTTTACTGTCTGCTCTTGATAATTAACTTAATTAACTTCTCTCCTCATAAATAACCACAGTTTCTTTGTGAACAAGGCGATGTTTTCCTGAATTTATATTGCAATTTTCACTGAACTTGTGCTTTTCTGTTCCTGCATCCCTCAAAATAATATTCAATCTTACAGAATCAATCCATTTAAGGCTAAATGAATATCGAGTCTACACCCAGGATGATAAGTGAAAGCTAAATTCTGAGGAAGAAAAATTATGGCTTCTGCCTGGGTTCTTGGTATTGTCTTTCTTACCGGATATACCTAAATCAGTGTGTATTTCTCTTCTGCTTACTATAATGTAGACCTCAAGCTTTACTTCTTCTAAGCAAAGAAGAATAAATATATATTTTTTATTTTTACACCCAAACAGTTGCCCCTGATGACCCCAGCAGAAAAATAGATGGCGATACCATCATTTTTTCAAATGTTCAAGAAAGATCCAGTGCGGTCTACCAGTGCAATGCCTCTAACGAATATGGATATTTACTGGCAAATGCATTTGTAAATGTGCTGGGTAAGCTCTTCCTTTATTAAAGACATGGCAAATTAAATTAATGACTTCTGTTGTTTCCATTTATTCAGCAAAAATGTGTAGAGCATCCACTGTATGCAGTGCAGAGTACCTGGAGCTGTAAGGGATAAGGGAAGAGGGATCACATACAGAGCTTGCCCTAAAGGGTATCACAGTTTGTTCTTAATGTTCCTTCATAACACAGTTTTTTTAATGGGAGATTCTTTGTTGGAGAAATAATCAAATAGTCAGGCTGTTCCCGTCACAGGTGGGTAAACTAAGTGTCAAACCCCTCAATAGGAAAATAGCATTGGTCTGCTATTAGTAACGGAATGTTACTGCTGTGTGATCCTTAGAAACTGACAAGTTGAATTACAGTTTCATGATTCTTATTTTTTTAAATAAATCATTAAGCATAATGTTTGGCCTTTATCCAAATCACAGATGTGCATTTCTTTATTAATTCATAACACTATTTTTAGAAAGCTATAACATACTCAAAGATTTTCTGAAATGGTTGGTATATGTGAATTCTGTATTTCTTATAATGAACAAAACTACCAAAATACCCAATTTGTTAAAAGTTTATGTGAGAATTGTTTGTGTGGTGCCAGGGAACTATATTTCAACTCTTTAACTGTAGTAGACCCCCTCTCAAACAAAATTAAAGTTAGGAAGCTAACCAACATTTGGTATTTTTCCTTTGTGCTTAAAATAAAGGTCAGTAAATCAAAAGAAGAGCTGAGCAGTTACGATATTGGTGGCTGTTTAGGAAGCACTTTTTATTTCTGGATGTATTTTTCAGCCATCAGCACTCTGCGTTTTCCTGCTGGCTCGTGTGTTCCCACCACTCCCACCAGCCCGGCCCCATCATCACCCTGGGGATATGATGGGCCAGCCATTCGACAAAAATGTACTTAGCCATGATTTTTGTGCCAGATACTGTGCTCATTTCTGGGGAGAAAATAATGCATGTCCCATGCCCTGCCCTCTAGGGACTCACAATGTAGTAGGAGACACAGATAAATAAATCAATTATTAAAATGTTGTGCCTGAGCATGCAGTGGGGCATGAGGCAGAGGGAGAAGACTTGTATTTTTCCACCTTGAGTGAATGGTAATGTCATACCTGGAGAGAACATAAGGACAGAGACATACTGGTTGTGCTTTATCATCAACTCGAATGGCCTTAAAACAAAATGCAATAAAACACACAACAGGACTATTTGTTTTATTTTAATATTTCTTTATGTTTTCTAAATGTTTTTAGCTGAGCCACCACGAATCCTTACATCTGCAAACACACACTATCAGGTCATTGCAAACAGGCCTGCTTTCCTGGACTGTGCCTTCTTTGGGTCTCCTCTACCTACCATTGAGTGGTAAGTATTGGCCCTATTTCTTTTTAGTATTTACATTTGCAAAAGCCTTCCAATTTCTCAAAATGTTAGATTTTAGTGAGAGAACAAGTAGGGAAAAGACAGTGTAGTATCCATCGTATTATGAGTTATTAACTTTATTCACAAATACCAGGGGGGCCAAAAAAATATATACACATGACTTGTGTTCATCTTTTGTTATTGGTATATATTGAGTATTACAATTTTAATACAGTGTTTTCCTTTCTTAAAGTGTGCATACACATTTTTTGACACCCTCTGTATTTATTAACTACTTGCTCTGTGCTAAATACTTTCACATGTATAATCTATTTAGCAGCACACTTTGTCAACTGCAGAGATGTATGTAATTGTTTTGGAAAACACTTAAAGTTGCTGTGCTTTACAATGCCATGGGCATCACTGGGACCTCATGAATGGTAGCTGCAGGGATTGGTGGGGAGGCATTCCTTGATAATAAAAAACTCATCTGGGGTGGGAGAGAGGTTCGATAAGCTCACAACCAGAATTAGTTATTACCAGTGTGTATCTTTAGTACCTCTCCCACCTGAACTTCCTGACTTGGATCCAGCCAAGCTCGCCTGTGTCCTTCTCCTCCCCACTTTAAAACACCCTCTTTCATATAGCACTCCTGCTTAAGCTCTGTTCATCCTCCTAGCTTGCTTACTTTAGCATGAGCTGGAAGAACCCAGGCTAGCACAGGCAACCGCTCAGAAAGAAGGTGTGAAAGGAAACTGGAACATTCATTTGTTGATCATCTATCACATGCCAGACACTGTGCAGAGCTCTACCTACTGGTGTAAGATTAAAGACGGGGGTAGGACTGAAGCATAATCTCCCCAGGTCTCCACTTCAACTAGAGAGGAGAAGCTTGGTGCAGACGACATCCTAGTGAGGGGCAGGTGAACACTTAGTCCAGGTTGATGTAGCCTCACTCCTGTTCATCTGTCCTCACCTCTGACGCTAACCAGGTAGCTGAAGCTACACATGCTTTACATATATGCTGTATTTTTTTTCTTCTCTGAATATTTTCCTATTGATATTTTCAAAAATACAACCCTTGTAACCTTGAAATCAAAATCTCTTTAGAATTGTCACCTTCAGATAGAATTACAAATATATCACAGGCGGGAGGAAATGTCAAAAAGGGCAGTCTTCATTTTGCCTAGTTTATCACTTTTTTAGAGATAGAATTATGTAATAATGTGTTTCTTAAATTATGAATCTCTCATAATGAACATCACATTTAAATACTTTGTACTGTCACCCTAATTCTTCCTACACCGTGTATCATTGAATCCTCCAATTTTACATCCTGTCGTTATATTCGCTCCACTGACTTACAAGCATGCACTATTCTTGTGCAGATTCCGCACATTTCTGAACTTGATACTATAATGCAGATCGTGGTGTACTGACCTTAAACACAGCATTTCATTATGTCTGACTTCCAATTATGATGTGTTTTTTTCTCATTGTGATTATTT
The DNA here is from genome assembly GCF_057876585.1 of Rhinolophus sinicus. NCBI lineage: Eukaryota > Metazoa > Chordata > Mammalia > Chiroptera > Rhinolophidae > Rhinolophus > Rhinolophus sinicus. The sequence goes on along the minus strand of NC_142504.1, from coordinate 51,297,687 downwards.
CCATAATGAAGGTTCAAAGGAGCTAAAGGTAATGCTCTTCATGAAGATATTTATGTTTTACATGAAAATGGAACTTTGGGAATTCCTGTGGCCCAAAAGGAGAGTACAGGGACTTATACATGTGTTGCAAAGAATAAGTTAGGAATGGCAAAGAATGAAGTTAACTTAGAAATCAAAGGTAAGGCAGAGGTGGCCAAATTTTTTTCAAGAATTATGTGACTTTGAGCAAATTCTCCAGCTTTGGCAATGAATAACAATAACTTTAAAATTCAGATCCCACTAGGATCATTAAACAGCCTGAATATGCTGTCGTGCAAAGAGGGAGCACAGTGTCCTTTGAATGCAAAGTGAAACACGATCACACCTTAATCCTCACTGTCACGTGGCTGAAGGATGACCATGAGCTGCCCAGTGACGGAAGGTACTCAGAGATGATTTCGTTCCTTTCTCTCTATAAGCTGCTATTGAACCAAAGATCTGTTGTATAATGACTTAACTGTGATATTTTTAAAGTTTCTGAAGTCTGTTCTCTCCAAAATAGATACACGTTTTCTCTCTGCTGTGAAATGTCCATACCTAAAAAGGTATCCAGTTATTGAAATAAGACCTGGGGAATATTTGTCTATTGTTGTGTGTTGGTCTCCTGTGTAATTCAGGATGGGAAAAACCTTTTGGGCCTTGGGCAACGTCCATTGTTTTCTGCCTTGTATGGTGAAGTCTCAACAGATGTTTTCTATTACCATCCTATACGCAGAATATGCAGAAATAGGATCTGTTAATAACCAGAGTGCGCCTGAATTCTTGTCAGTGTTTTAAAGGACACTAGATTTTATTGGGATAGGTAGTTTTCTTTTGATTTTACTTAACACCAATAGAAAGAAAAGAAAAAAGAATTTTAAAAAGCATTTAAAAGAGCCAGAGCATGTTACAGCCCGTTACCTTGGAATGGAAGGAAGATGGTACCTGTTTTCCAGGTGAGGCCCTCAATTTGACAAAGTACAGAGTGGAAGGTGTGAATTTTAGCTGTGTGCAGCTACAATATCGCCCCCAGTTGGAAGGGATACTGTATGCTGGTGGTTGCTGTGGTTCGCTTGCAGCGTACCTAAATGGTGCCCTGTGGCTTGTTAATAGCCCCATAGAGAACTAGGTGGCTTTCTCTTGATGCCCAGAGTTGCCATCTAGTTCTATGCTTTAACTGTTCAGTTGTATTTATGGAAATTGAGTTGATAAAGATGAGAAGAAAATATGAAGAAATGACCTTTGGGTTAAGTCGGCTAAAGCTTTAACTTAGAAATTCCCTGTGAAGACAGTTAATGACTTATGCAGCCTCGTTAAAACCTTGCATGAATCCTATTTACGTGAATTTTTGACCTACTGAGTACTTTTTTATGCCCACAAGCAACCTCTGCAAGACTCTTAGTGGTGATTGCTGATGTAAATCTTCCTGTTTCTAGTGATACTTTTCTAGCGCATTTACTTTCTCCTGTGAGAGTTTATGTACATGGCAGAAATAACACAAAATTCCTGCAGAAAATAGTAAATTATTTTAAAAGGTATACTTTGTTAGAAATTGAGCTGGCTGAGTGGTGTTCAAATGTTTCTTAGCAGCAGAAGCTGTAGGGAAGCCCTCTAGTGAGGTGACCGGGGCTGCCCACCTTACCTCTGGATGCCCCTGGTCTCTAAGGAAGCTCCTAAAACTCCAGGGGCATGGCTGGCTGCCACCAGACCAGACGACTTGACAAGCACTCCTACCCAAGATCTAACTCATTCTGATTGTTTTCCAAGTTTAATCATTATCAAAGTGATACATATTGTATAAGATTTTAGCTCTAATATGTTGCAAATCTTAATCATCTTTTTTGTCAAATTAACAGTTTCTTTCATACCAGTAAAGCAATCATCAGGTGTGCTTGGATGTCCATTTCACTTGCTCTGAATGGGTTTTATTCACAGGTTCACTGTTGACAAGGATCAGTTGGTGGTAGCTGATGTGGGTGACGATGATGGCGGGACCTACACCTGTGTGGCCAACACCACTCTGGACACCGTCTCTGCCAGCGCTGTGCTTGGTGTCGTGGGTAAGAACTGGAATGCACACGGCACAGCCAGCTGCCCTGTGAGAGGCTGAAAGGGAATTGTCAATAGTAATTGTTTGCTTGTTATAGTTTTAGAATTTTATAAGTGAGTTAAATACCCACATTTTTCTTCTTTGAACAATGCCTAGGAGGCGATAATTTCAGTATAAATATACTCTGTAGCAGCACTGGAATAAAATGTCGATTATGCATATTAGTGATATTTTTATAAGAAAACTGGGGGAAATAATCTACTTTTATTTAAAATTGAAATCTTCCCCCCCCCTAAATTGTTACTGCGTGTTTATCAGTGCCATGTCTCACAGCTAAGTTTTATAATCTTAGTTTTATAATCTTAAATCATGTTCAATCTTTGTCTTCTTGTGCTATCTTATATCTTTCCATTACTAATTGTGATTAAAATCCTCTATATTAATGTCATTTCTAGCTCCTACTCCAACTCCAGCTCCCATTTACGGTAAACTAATGAGTCTTATTTCTCTATATTCTGTCAAACAATTTCACATGTGCAGAAAACTAATTACTTTCTTTTCTCTGTCACATCATTTTGTTTCTTTAAGGAAAGAGTCTCTGTCATATGTTCTATTGTGTTGCTCCTTTACGGCTATAAATCATTTTTTCATTATAACTCTGGAACTTTTCACTGAATATATTGTCACTCTTTTCTAAATTATTTCATGTGTTTATAAAGTCATTTCATTTATTAGAGTCCCTCTTTGATACGAGTTTCTTATAAAGTAGCATAGTGTTTTTTAAAAGCCACTAGCCACATTTTATAGAATGAAATAGGCATTTCAAATATCATTCTGCAAATTTAATTTTTATTTCAGTCTATTAATAATTGTTCTGGAAAAATAAATATTGTTTTGGATCCCATTTTCAATAAGTTTACATAGAAAAGCAATGGATATTTAGAACAACATTTGAGCTTTGTATCAGCTAAAACCAACTCACTGTGTGTTAACAAAAGATAAATCACCACAGAAAGACCAAAAGGAGGGCACTTCCAGTTTGTGCAATTTTTCTGAATCTGGAAAATAAATCAGAAATTATTTCCAGAAACTTTTTTTAATTAAAGAACCCTCATTTTTATTCAGCATATAAATACATAAATTAATTTTGTGGCATAAACTCAGCTGGATTTTATATAGTATCATTAGGTATGCTATAGAAGACCTATCCTTTGCAGGCATTATTGCCCCTTTACTGATAGGAAAAAAGTGCCTAGGTTTTTATATGGCCTCTGGTCCCCCACGAGCCGCACTTACCCCCAGGAGCAAGGTGAGGAAAAGGCCCAGGGAAGAACATTAAGTCTCTGGAGATCAAAGGGCCATTAGAAGAGGTAGGCATGCTTCTGGGACACCTTCATCCCGAAAGGTATCTGTACCTTGGTGTCCTCTGAGAGTAAACACACCTTCCCATGTGCCTGTCTGGCTGTTGTACTGAGCATCGCTCAAGTACGCATGCTGAGGGCTACCTGAGGGCACCAATTTTAAATTCCCTTAGAAATACAAATATTCTTCAGAGGTGCCCAAATCCATAATTTGGCATGTTTCAGAAAGAACATTTGAGTCTTCTTTAAATAGTACATGTATTTGCCTGTATTTGTTTTTCAGTATTTACTCTTCTCTGTTTCTCATTTTTTAAAAATTAAGCTTCAATATTATTTTTTCTGTCTGTGCTCCTTCATGTTTATGAGAAAACACACACTGAGAGTGCTGGTGAACCATCCACACCCACTTCACTGATTTTCATTACAAGTAATTTAATTTCATTTGAAAAAGAAGCAAGCAGAACTCATTGACATGTTGTCTTGGGTGTGCTTGTGTGTTCCCAGCAACCTCAGCGGTTTCCATTTAAGTTCAGTTGCATGCTCATTGACTATTCAGTATGCTGTGTCTTTAATAGGTTCTCTCTATAAATAGTATCAGAAGTAAAGGAGAACCTCATAAGGATGGTTGGTTAATTATGATGTGTGTGTTCGGTCTACAGATGTCCCAGATCCTCCCTTTGATTTAGAATTGACAGATCAACTCGACAAAAGTGTTCAGCTGTCGTGGACGCCAGGCGATGACAACAATAGCCCTATTACAAGTATGTGGTGTCATTTGCTTTATCACAGATAAACTTAATGACCATTTTTGAAGCACTTTATCATGTACAATTGAAATTCAGTACCAAGATATTTGCTGGCATTCTCTGCTTCATTACTAATAGAAAAAAAAGTATGTACTTATGCCTCTCTTCTCTTCAGAGCTGGAGTTATTCCTGGTTACAGCTTCTATTAATAGTATAGGACCTAATTAATTGCTGAGTATGTTAAGTAAGCAAATACACTATCTTGTGTTTAAGATCCATAAGAATCACCTTAAATTTCTACCACAGTAGAATGATGCATTGTAAGTTATTCATATTATCCATTAACACGGGGGAAAAAGAGAGGGGGGACCAGGTGCTGTAATACCCAGTCTATGTATTAGAAACTTGAGACTTGGAGAGTGAAGTGACTTTTCAAACCCACAACTGGTAACAGAACTGGGTGTTGACGTCAGGTTGATTAACTTCTAGTCCCAGGTCTCCTTCTTCCAATTAGCCTTTGTTGCAAAGTGGTTACACATTCAACAATGTCAACACCTCACCTTGATGACATAAGCCTAGGGAATAAACTCAGGTGAGGGACCACGCCATAAGGATACTGGAAGAGCTTACTAAATTTAGAGTATAGGTAAGCTTAAAAGTCTTGAAACTGAAAAGATACTTAAGAGAGCAAAGTGAGACAAGCCTATAATATATTATTACCTTCAGGTGTATACTGTAGGAAGCCTGAACTCCTTTCAGATGATTACCTAAGATTATTCTGAAATGTGTGTGTTGATTTCTTCCACCTGCTGGTAAAGCAGAATATTTCTAATGAAATTAAGGAGACACCTCCTCTCTAACTTGTGTAATTTAAAGATATTCCTTTGTCAATTGAGTTTTCAGGGTCCATGATCAGAACACTCATTCATTCATGCTGTCTTCCAGTTAACTGAATACATTAGCCAGATTTAGCTGTTCAGGATTCTTGGAGACTATTTTTTACCTATGTTAAAAGGATGCTGTTAGATTTTAAGGCATTATTCTATTCGTTCATTCATTCACTTCATCATTCAACAGATATTTATTGAGAGCCTATTATGTACTAAGCATTGTTCTAAAATCAAGCAATCAAAAATCTCTGACCATATAGAGCTTATATTTTAATTGAGAACACAAATAAGATAAAATTAATAACCTATATTATGTTATTGTGAATAATGTCATTATACAGTTGTATATAAATATGTGCACACACACACACACCCCTCAGAGCTCCCTTCAGGAGAGAACCTGCCGCATGGAATATTAACAGCAGGCTCCGTCCGCTGCACGTCCCCTCAGGGCCCGCTGTTCACGGGCGGCCACTCTTCCCGAGCCACTCCAGTGACTGAGCAGAGCGAGGGTGCTGGAGCTCAGCCATACCCAGTGCAGAACTGTCCCTGGGCTCCTCGCTGACCTGGCTGAGATGACCCACTCTGCAGTCTGAGTCTTTCCTGCACACTCCTCCCTCCTCCCCATCTCCTTTCACAGACGTCAGACCTGCATCATGGGCTGAGGACCTTCCCTGTCTACTCCTGCTATCTAGCCACGTTATCTTTCATGGGCATTTCCCCAAAACAGTCTTTTGCACTTCTAATTCTGTCTTAGCATCCGCTTCTTAGAGGACTCAAACACATGTACAGTTATACACATGGTTGTGTGTCCATATGTGTGTGTGGCGCATGTGTTTAGGCCATGGAAAACAAAATAAAGCATGGGAAGGAGGGTGGATTTAGGGGTCAGGGCTATAATTATGAATAGGGTGCCCAGGAAAGGCCACATTAAGAAGGTAACATTTGAGTATGACAATAAAGACATGAGAAGGGAGGAAGTGAACACACTGTGCAGTTTCTGGGGGAAGAACTTTCCCGGCAGAGCAAGAAAAAGAGCAAAGGCCTAGAGCAGGGACATGTCTGCTAGGAGGCCGGTGTGGCTGGAGTGAAATGAACAAGAGGAAGTGAAGTAGGAGAGAGGGTCAAAGGGGTAAAGAGTTGTGGGTGGGTGTGGAATGTGAACTTGCAGGTCATTGGAGGGATTTCAGTAGAGTGATTCATTGCAGTGATTCATGGATCCCCCTGGCTGTTCTATTGAAAATCGTCACTTGGTTCTCAAACTGCACTGAAGTACCCGGTGGAACCTCAGCAAACTCACAAGAGTGCTTCAGAATATTTTTTAAGTTTTTTATTTTTAAATTTTGATATTTAAAGAGCACAATGACATCTATCTGGTACCACATGAAATATTAGCTTGAGGCAGTTTACAGTTTCAACGTGATACTACTACATCATATTATAATGATGTCACCATATTGTAATGATGTCATATCTCTGCAAGCCTTCGTTGTGATAAGAAGCAAGGACCACATGACCATCAATGAGCAATAGGAAGTGAGGAAGGTAGAGGCCCATGTCTTTACAAGGTTTCAGAAGTTATACAGTGCCCAACAGGTTTTAAGTTGTTAAGACATGAATATTAATTTGTATGGACCTAACTACTTACATGGAAATGTTAGATATTTCTTTGTCTAAGAGAGCCATGAAAAAATTGAGACCATAAGTACACCATGAAGTGCGAAAGTTTGGGAACTTGTGAGTTAGGAGGTTGTACAGTAATTCAGGCAAGAGATTATGGTTTGGAATAGGCTGAGAGGGATGGAGGTGCTAAGAAATGACCAGATTTGCATGTATTTTAAAAGCAGAGCTAACAGGACTATTGAGTTGGGAAGAAGGAGAGAAGCTAAGGAGGACTCCAAGGTTTGGACCTGAGTTTTCACTGTGAAGTTGAGGAAGAAGATGGGGTTGTCTTGGTCATAACCAATTTGAGGTGCTGTGAAAGGCAAACAAGTAGAGTTGTTGAGTAGGCAATTCACTATGCAAGTCTGCGATCCGGCGTGGGGGGTGGAGGGCTGCAGATACAAATGTGAACATCATCGGTTTATGAATCTTGAGATTATGCCTGCAAATTAAGGTAGATTGAAAGGACAGCGCTAAGTACTTAGCTTTGGAGCACTGCAACAGAGTGTTTATCTTTGTATCTATAATTTGTAATATGGCACATAGTAGGCAATTAATGAATGTCTAAATACCTATTTTTTACAAAGGTAAAACATGTACGTACCACAAAATTTTAGTAGATGCAAGAGGGTATGCACTGAAAAGTGAGTCTTCCTCCCACCTGATTCCCAGTCCCTCGGGCAATACCAGTGGTATCAGTGTGTATCCTCTGAGAGACGATACATGTACATTCAAGCATATATGTATGTGTTTATGTCATAATAAATCTTTTTATTTTGTGCAAGTGTAGTATCCAGCACACACTATTCTATACCCTACTTTTAGAAATCATTCCATTTCAGTGCATATGAAGTAGCTCCATTTACTTTTTACAGGAGCAGAGTATTCCATTGTGTGGATGTACCGTAATTTTTTAATCAGTGTCCTACTGATGAAAATTTAGGTTGTTTGCAATTAGGTTGTTTCAACTGTCAACAATGTTACAATGCAGATTCTTTTTCATGTGTTTTTGAGCATATGCATGAGCAAATTTATTCAAAATAAATTGCTAGAAGTACAATTTCTCAATCAAAGGGTATCCGAGTGAAATACTGTTAGATGTTCTAAATTGTTCTAAATTGTCCTCTATAGGAGTTGTACCAATTTACACTTCCCACAAAGTATAAGAATGCTTATTTCCACTACATCACAGTCAGCAAAGTGTGTTCAGCTTTTGAGTATTGCCGTTCTGTTTATTGGAAAATGGGATCTCACTGTATTAAATTTAACTTCTGTTGTGGAAAAAAAAAAAATGGCCATCTTTACATATATTTAAACTTTCCTAGGGATATGTGCATCCCTTCTAAACAGTTTTAAGTAACTAAACTTAGCACACTAGAGAACTATTATTGGGTATGCTTAAGTATTCAGGATGATGGTAGAACTCTGAAATCAAATATTCAAGAAATATTCTAATGAAGTATTTCTTGAAAGTGAAATAACTCTTGTTTGGCTACTCTTGTTAGATTGTCCTATTTCTTATCCTACCCTTGGGTAACTGAATTTACTGTCTGCATTTGGCTGTATGTGTGTGTGCGTGTGTGTGTTGTGGCCAGAATTCATCATTGAATATGAAGATGCAATGCATGAGGCAGGGCTGTGGCATTACCAAACTGAAGTTCCTGGGACACAGACCAGAGCTCAGCTGAAGCTGTCGCCTTATGTGAACTACTCCTTCCGAGTGATGGCAGAGAACAGCCTCGGGAGGAGCTTGCCCAGCCAGCCATCTGAACAGTATTTGACTAAAGCTGCAGGTAAAGCAGGACTTTTGTGATACAAAATAAAATAGAAAAGTTTTCCACGGTTTCAGAAAAACCAAAGCTTACATGCATGTGGCTCTTTAACTTCTAGAACCGGATAAAAATCCCATGACTGTGGAAGGACTAGGATCAGAGCCTGATAATTTGGTGATTACGTGGAAGGTGAGCTATGGATAAAGCCTTCAACTTTCCTCAGTATATTTCAGAGTGAAAAAAAGTTTTAAAATAATATCTTTATTCAAATCCAATTTTACCCATTTTGGGAGAAAATATATATTGTATGTCTTTATTTAAAAGACAGTGTTGGGGCGGCTGGTTAACTCAGTTGGTTTGAGCGTGGTGCTCTTAACAACAAGGTCACTGGTTTGATCCCCACGTGGGCCACTGTGAGCTGCGCCCTCCACAGTTTGATTGAAACAACTACTTGACTTGGAGCTGATGAGTCCTGGAAAAACACACTTAAAAAAAGAAAAGACAGTGTTTTGTAGTAGTTAAATCTTGATCCTTAGAGCCAAAATGAATGAGTGCAAATCCCAGCTTTGCCACCTACCAACTGTGTGACTTTAAGCCAGTTGTTTAACATCTCCATGATGTGTTTGGAATAATAATAGAACCAACCTCATAAGATTAAAGGAGTTACTATCTGTAAGGCCTAGAACAGTACCTAGAACATGTATGTGCTCAATAAATGCTAGCTTATATTATCATCATTATAGGAACCGTATAGAAGACACACCAAGTTATTCCCAGTAATCAGCTTCTTCTGTTTTCTTTCTTTCTTTCTTTCTTTCTTTCTTTCTTTCTTTCTTTCTTTCTTTCTTTCTTTCTTTCTTTCTTTCTTTCTTTCTTTCTTCTTTCTTTCTTTCTTTCTTATTCCTTCTTTCCTTCTTTCCTTCTTTCTTTTCTTTCTTTCTTTCTTCCTTTCTTTCTTTCTTTCTTTCTTTCTTTCTTTCTTTCTCTCTTTCTCTCTTTCTCTCTTTCTCTCTTTCTCCCTTTCTCCCTTTCTCCCTTTCTCCCTTTCTCCCTTTCTCCCTTTCTCCCTTTCTCCCTTTCTCTCTTTCTTTCTCCGCTTACCTGTATTTCCTGGACTTAGAAAACTAACATGTATTTACTTGTGTAATTTTAAAACTTATTTTAGATAGATCCATTCATGCATACTTATATGCATACATATTTGTACAGACTTATATACATGCATATCGTGTTTCCCTGAAAATAAGACCTAGCTGTACAGTCAGTTCCAATGTGTCTTTTGGAGCAAAAATTAATATAAGACCCAGTCTTATTTTACTATAAAACCTGGTATAATATAATTTAATATAATACCGGGTTTTATATTAATTTTTGCTCCAAAAGACCCATTAGAACTGATTGTCGGCTAGATCTTATTTTCGGGGAAACATGGTACATGTACAAGCAGGATAGAATAGCAAGCCAACCTTTTTTTTTAATAAAGAAAGAAGCAGTTCACAAGTTTCAGTCTCAAATAAAACAGAGAATGATGTACTGTCACACAAACAGGAATATATAAAGGAACCTATATCACTGATTGTTTTAAGTCACTTGCTCTTGACTGTGGAGCCAGAGTTTGAGAGGCTTATGTGGTATTTACTACTTCAAGATAGAAACTAACAACCTTTGAAATGTTGACCCCAAACAAGCTTTGAATCTCATCAAAAATGAAAGCAAGATAAAGGTCCCTGGAGACTATGTTAAAAGCTTGTATTTTAGTGTTTCAGTGCTCACTTTAAGTCTGGGAATTGGTTTTGCTGTTCCAGTAAAGGATTGTGCAATCAATCTGTTTTATAAGCTCCATTTGTTTGGCTTTTCTTGTAGCCTTTGAATGGTTTCGAGTCTAATGGGCCAGGCCTTCAGTACAAAGTGAGTTGGCGCCAGAAAGATGGTGATGATGAATGGACATCTGTGGTCGTGGCAAACGTATCCAAATACATTGTGTCCGGCACGCCAACCTTTGTTCCATACCTGATAAAAGTTCAGGCCCTGAACGACGTGGGGTTTGCTCCCGAGCCAGCTGCAGTCATGGGGCATTCTGGAGAAGACCGTAAGTGGCTGAGGCGGTTTCATTTATACCTTTTCCCAGCAAAATAGATGCACCAAGGTGTAAGCCAAGTCCATTTCCAGAGGTACTTAGATTGGGAGGAAGAGAGGTAGCAATTATTTTGTTCAACATTCCTGAATTTAAACAGCCTGTTATGTAGAAAATAGGTTCAGAATGTTATAGGTTGCTTTGCTACTTTTAAAAAGATATGTTATTCTTACAAAGTCAAAAGAACAAATACCAAAAATCTATTCTCAGTCTTGGATCATTCATAGAGTAGGGCTGAGGCATGTTCAAATGAGCCAAAATTATTGGACAGTGACATTCTTTTGCATGAAATTCAAAATAACATGGACACTTCTGCCCCGCTTTCTCCATCTCTCCCTAGTCCCAATGGTGGCTCCCAGGAACGTGCATGTGAACGTGCTGAACGGTACCTTAGCTGAGGTGCACTGGGACCCGGTACCTCTGAAAAGCATCCGAGGACACCTGCAAGGCTATCGGGCAAGTGAAGCGGCACCTTTCCTGTTCTTCCCTTAAGAACGGGCTGTCAGTGAATGCCAGATGCACTTCTCTTGGTCGGAGTAGACCTTGAGAGTTCATCTTGTTTATCGCCTTGTGCAGGCCACATCTAAACAACCCCAGCTAGAGCTGAATCGAAATCTCACTGCATCCAAAGTGAGAAAAAAAATGTTTTCTCCATTTTCCCACAGATAATCTAACATTTTGCCAAATAAACAATTAACAAAATGGAGAAAACTAATATTTAAAGAACTAGGATATAACAAAATACACCTTTAAAGCAATACTAACCACACGTGTTGAATACACAAATTATCCTGAAAAAAAAAGTAAACTTTTTAATAATTCAGATTATACTTTAAGATCATATAGTCCCGACTGGGTCATTCTTCTGAACGTCAATTGTCTTTGTTCTTGGGAAGCACAGAAAGACCGGTTTATGGAGATTTTTGATTGATAGGCGGTGGGTGAAAGAACTGTTTTTAAACCCAGAGAAAGTCACTGCTTTGATTTGTTAACTCTGACCCCTAGAGGTCACTTCTTGCACTGCATCATGTTCAATTTTGTTTTTTCCTCTATCACTGCCAGATTCTGTACACATGTTGACTCCTTTTGAAAATGCCTTTAAACTCCTAAGAAGAATTTAAGAGGACTTAATAAACAACTATTCTGGATTTTTAACCAAAGTTAATCAACACTTTGTAATCAACACTACAATTTAATGCAAAAAAACTAACTTTTAATTAAGTGATGCAGTGTGACTTAATGAGAAATTGGAGTAGAGGGTCCATTGAGGCCCTTGATTGCCCCGTGGCTTTGGGCAAGTCACGTGGTAACCCAGAGGCTTGTCTATACGACAGGAATAATAATAATAAAAACTTCACTGTGGTTTTTAGGATTAAACAAAATGATATATTGTTCACGAAGTTGTATTAACTCTGAAAAAGTATGTAAATATTGGCCAGTAATTTTTATTTTTAGAATATTTTATATAAGACACTTAAATCTTTCTATTGTCTTTTAGAGAGAACTGTATGGGTGTCATGCTGTTGCATTTATTTCAATTATGCTCTTCCAACAAAATAGTATAGTCCAGCTTCATCACCTATTCTTAATTTAATCTTCCTCATAATTTAATGTCCCTCATTATTCTTAAATTAATTTTCCTGTGGACTTCTATATACTTCTTTTTTTAAGGCGGGCACAGCTCACAGTGGCCCATGCGGGGATCGAACCGGCAACCTTGGTGTTATCAGCACCACGCTCTAACTGAGCTGACCGGCCACCCCCTAAATAGTTTCTTGCCTCAGAATCAATATCAATCAGTTTTGCCAGTAATCTTCTAAAACGCACCCAGAGAATTTTCTGAAGGGGAAAGAAACATAAAACTTTGATCTTGTTTGCTTCCTTATACATCCCTGACTTTTGTTCTTGCTGCTTCAGATTTATTATTGGAAGGCACAGAGTTCATCAAAAAGAAACAGACGCCATATGGAGAAAAAGATCCTCATTTTCCAGGGCAGCAAGACCCACGGCATGTTGCCCGGGCTGGAGCCCTTCAGCCACTACATGCTGAACGTCCGCGTGGTCAATGGGAAAGGGGAGGGCCCCGCCAGCCCCGACAAAGACTTTAACACTCCAGAAGGAGGTACGGGGTGGACGTGTCCCTGAGATCCTAACAGCACATGGCACATGCTGAGAGGCTTTGCATGACAGCCGAGCCCCCAAATCAAGTATATTCTGGTAGCCAAATGTGATTTCCCCAGAGAGGGACACAGCACCCACAAAGCTAGCCAGGTGTCAGCTCATATGTGGCCCGAGGGAGTGTGGAAAGCTTCGAATCACAAAATGCTGCCCAAAAGTCCCCTCTCTCGACTCAAAGTTTTTCTTCACACGTATTAACCCTGTCAGAAACCTTGCTAATTTGATGTTTATTTGAGTCATTAACTTCCTGACCTGAAACAAGTTATATAACTTCTGAAGTCTCAATATATAAGTCTCAATTACCACCTCTGAAAAATGTGAGAACTAAATGTGAAACTGTAAGAAAAACATCTGGAAGAGAAAATCACTCTATAAGTCGTGGTTTCCTTCTTTCTCAGTGCACACCACCTTCATAATTTATACTAAAGATGAATTGAGTTAGATGGTTGGAAGCCTTGACAAATGGGTTAGGAAGAGAACTAGAAAGTCATTGCAAGTATGGGCCACTGCCTGGGAAGAGGTAGGGAGGCCCAACTATGCACTGATGTGAAAGTGGGGGCAGGAGGAGTGTGGGCACATGGCAGCCTAGGGATGAGGGAGAGAGGGGTCGACAGGAAGAAAGATAGGGATTTGCAGAGGCACCAGAAATGGTCCTTACCTGTTTTGAATCTTGCCTCAAGCCAGGATTGAAAATGAGCCGGAACACTTCTATGGTTTCATTTGGTCTTTCGATGAAAGCAGTTCACAGACAAACCCTGTCCTGTCTCCTGGTTGAAGGGCTCATTATGGTGGCGGCTGCCCCATGGCCTCTGAGAGTCATCCTGTGTCCCAGCTCCCGTCTCCCATCTCATTACAATTCTGTTCCTCAGTCTCATTGCTCCTTAGCGGTTAAGGGACCTTTCCACTCAAGGCTTTCCCTAGTGAGACCCCACACTGTCCTTGAGATGGGTCAGGGGAAAATGTCATAGAAGAGATGAGCAGGGAATTAAAGGAAAAACAAGAGAGGAAGGGGCATGTTCAAAGACACAAAGGTATGAAACAGCATAGCTCTTTCAGGAAACTACAAGTAGCGTAGCTGAGAATAGTGAGAAAAAAGAAGAAGGTCAGCTGGGGAGAACCCACCTCATGGATGGTCTTAAATGCTCTGGATGTTAACCTGTAAGCCAGAGGCTCTTAGCCTTGAGACTGTGGTCTCACAGGGGGTCAGAGAAGGGGTTCAAGGAGCTCCATGAAACCCCTGTTCTTGTATGCAAAATGTATGTGTTTTTCTTGGAAAAGTTTATGGCTGCCATAGATTCTCAAAGGGGTCTGTGGTCTCCAAAAGTTAGGAACCTCTTATGGGTTTGGGGAAGCTTGGAACTATGTGCCGGGACTGTTCTAGGCCCAGGCGAAGGCCACTGAGGGCCTAAAGGCTGGGGGGGAGGGGTAGCAGAGGGAAGAGAAGGAACTAGGCACAGTTGAGACGAATAAGGTGGACTGACAGGACTTCGTGTCCCCAGAGATGGTGGAACTGAGGCAGAGGGAGAAATGTAAGTCAACTCCCTGGTTTCTGGCTAGAGTGACAGAAGGGACAGGGGTGCCATGAATGGGTCTTGGGAATACGGTAGGTGACTAGAGGAGGTAAGGATCATGAGGGAGAGCTGACACCATCCATCCTCTTGAAGGCGTGCATCAAAGCAGCCCAGGCGTGTCTCCTCCCTCTGGTCATTTGCCAGCCTCTGCCATAGAGAACCTGACGCCCTGCAGGCCTTTCCAGAGACAGGGCTTTGCCAACACCAGGGCTTTTGTCAGTCACCACAAGGTTCCGGGCGTCTGTCAGCTCTCCGAAGAGAACTGCTGTGCACCTGGGAGGCTGGCTCATGCCCAGAGCCCAGCAGGGAGGGTGATTTGACTGTTTGGAGACAACCTGGTTTGATGCAGAAAACAGCCCTTAATAGCCCAGAACACAGCTGTTTCTACCCCAAGGTCTGGTGAGAATAATTTCCCTTAGTCACTAGTTTGCTTTTATTAAGACATCATTCATGAAACAAATTAAGTAGTCTCTTTTTAAAACATTGCTTTGGGTCCAAAGCAAAGTCTTTATGTATTTTGAGAGGATACTTTTAATAAATCTAAATGGAAATGGTGAGAAAGAGGAAGAGAATAGCTAAACGGATACCTGTGACAGGTTTCTATTCATGTATTTTCAGCTGAGTTAGGAACAAGAATGTGTTACTAAAAACAAAAATCTTGAAGAATTATGTGAACATGGTGAAATGTGTTATTTTAATATATTTTGAAACATTCAAAACCCTTTTTATTGACTCTGTGTTCTCATTATAAGTCCCCAGTGCCCCATCTGCTTTAAAGATTGTCAATCCAACACTAGACTCCCTTACTTTGGAATGGGACCCACCGAGACACCCGAATGGCATTTTGACTGAGTACACCTTAAAATACCAGCCAAGTAAGTTATTGGGAGAAAAGAAAGGGAAAATATCACTTTAAAAGGAAAAAAAATGTTGTCTTAAAATACAAACTGGTTATTTCTTCATAGCTGTAGAATATATACGTATATGTTCAAGTGTTATTCCTAAAGGAACTTCAAATCATACTTTTTAAAGAAAAATGACATATGCTATTGAAAATTAAGTATTCTGTATAATAATCTGTATAGGAGTATGGGGTGTAGGTGGGTGCTATCGTTGGATTAGGTAGATGTTTTCTATAACTAGAAAATAGTGAGAGGGGTTCCTTTGGCACAAGGCCTCCGAAGATGAGGTTGGGTTATTTAACAATACATGATTCCACCTGCGAAAGCACAGAGATAAGAAATGCTGTTGTGATTCAACTATAAAATTCCTCTAGCTTAGAAGCCAATGGAGAATATACTTCCCCTTGGTATGCCATAGTATAGGAGCTATAAGAGGTTATCAGTTATGTCAGGCAAAAAGTGAGTAGGGTTACAAAAGTCAATGTAATCCAAATCTGGTAATTTGGGTGGACACCATTTATTTATAATAATATCCTATAGCAATTAATGGGGAATGCACTTGTTTGTTGTTTCTTCTTGACAGTTAACAGCACCCATGAATTAGGCCCTCTGATAGATTTGAAAATTCCTGCCAACAAGACACGATGGACTTTAAAAAATTTAAATTTCAGCACTCGGTATAAGTTTTATTTCTATGCACAAACTTCAGCAGGATCAGGAAGTCAAATAACAGAAGAAGCAGTGACAACTGTGGATGAAGGTAAGATGGGTATGTATAAAATCCACAAAACTATAAGTCTTATGAAACAAACATCTTTAACTTAAATTTATGCTTTCTCTGTCCTTCTTACCATAGAGTATCCATCTTCCCCAATTAATACAAACACTTATTTGTCATTCCTCATTCTGATAGATATAAAATCAGTTATTTCATTCATTTTAGAATAAGGTTGATATTTGTTTTCCAAGTCCATAAAAATTTTTAAACTTAAATTAAAACACTGATGTGAGAGTGGAAAATTATATTTTACCACACTTAAATTCGAATTTCAAGACAATGTTTTTTTCCTGTCTACAACTTTACATATATACATACACACACATATACACATACATATTCGTATACATGTAATACACATATAGATGCACACACATACATATATACAAATAAATATATCTAAATCTAGCTCTAGTCTTGATTCACCAGAAAATAATTTGCTAGTCCACATACTGATTTAGGTTTTCTAGCAACAAAATTAAAACAGTTATTAAATCATGCACTTATTTTGTGTTTGGGCATGGGATTTCATAATTTGGTATGCCATCTGGTACAGAGATAGCAAAATAGCCCCATTAAAGTATGTAGAAAAAAATTAACACTTCTTTTCATACTTTTAAAAATTATTTTGAAAAGCTTTAGATTCAGTGAAATGATCAAAAGTATTGTAAAAGATTTTGCTTTTGCATGTCTCTAAACTGTAGCATTGCTTAAGGATATTTGGTTATTTTCCATAGCATAAGAAATTGACATTTCTACCCCAAAATTGGTTTGAAATATCCTCAGCCTTTGTACATAATAGGCAAGTGTGAATAAAGTACCTTAAGTAATGTGCAGATTTGATTACTGGGTAAGTTTGGGGACACTAACATATCTTTGTCCCCTGTACCTGATATGGTATACGTCATTCTTCTTGCATGCTTTAGCATTTTAATAAGTGTTTTTATGTAGCTTTACATGCTCATGGGTGTGTTACATCTAACTATATAGTGTCCTATTTCTGTTTCCCTTCATTAAAGCTGGTATTCTTCCACCTGATGTAGGTGCAGGCAAAGGTAACCTAATTCATCTGCATGACTTGATACCTGTGTGAAATTTGCAATGTTAACGTGGGGAAGTGCAGCATGGGTTAAAACACAAAATAAAATGAGCTTTGAAACACCAAAATAAAGAAGATCTTGAAAAATCTTGGCTTTAAAATTAATATCTAGTCTGGTTTTACAAATAGAAAGCCACACATTGAATTCTTATAAGACTTTTTCTCAAGACTTATCCATGGAACAAATCCTGATCTTAGCTTTTAATTATATGACTGTGGCTGGATCAGACAGGACCAGACTGTGGATTTGTCACAGATCCTCTCTACGGCCATACCACATATTAAAGGTTCAGAAATATTAGTCCTGTGATGAAAACAGCCTACAAATCAGATCCGCTGAGCTTTCCGTTCTGCTGGTTTAGCTGTACTCCTCAATAGACACAGTGTACACTTTGCTGACATCACACAACACTGTCCACTGGAAATTGCAGATTTGCACTGCCCTCTAACTGGCCCGGGACTAAAATCTCCCCAGCAGGATCCCCCATGAGCAAGGCTTCCAGTCCGCCTGCACGCTCTCGTCAGTTGTGTCTACTCATCCTGTCTTCGCCAAACTGCCAGTCTCCTCCTCCTGGGTAGTAGCTATCACAGTGGGTTCCTTTTGTTCTCCTTTGTTTCTCACAGCTCTCTGAGTGAGAAGATTTGCTGAGAAAATGATACTTGGATAAGGTGTAATATGTCTTCCACCTGAGGCAATCCCAAAGATCACCCAATCTTTGACCCTTGGCTCTTGGTTGATCTGTTAGCTTTTTAGAGAACAGCAGAGTCCCTGCCACAGGATACTGTATTCATGTACAGTACCCCTGGCCAAGGGTTTTTCTTGGGCTTTGACAGGCTAAATGAGTACAAATAGGAATAAAGAAAAAGACCAAGAGAAAAAAGTGCTTTGCCCTAAGTTATTCAAATCTGCTGAGCTTAGGCCTGATATATATATATACATATATATATGGGGGGGGTCAAGAAAATGTATACACATGACTTGTATTCATCTTTTGTTGGTATATATTATTCCATTTTTAATACAGTTTCTTCCTTTCTTAAAATGTGCATACATTTTTTGGCACTATATATATCACATATATACTATTTGATATATGATATATCTATCATATCTATATGATAAAGATATCTTATCTATATATCATATCTATATGATATATATGTGTTCTATTTTCTTAGGAATCTGCTTATATTCAGAGTCTTTGTAAACTATAAAATGTAGATCAGGTAGATTTTGGAGTAATTGAATAAGAACTGTAGCCATTTTAAACCATCTTAATATGTTATGTTTGTGTTATTAGACTTGAAAGAACAAAGTTCTAAAAATTCAAAGTTTCCACAATATTGTAGAAAGATGTAAACCTATCTTTATATATATATGTTTGTTTCTTAGGGTAATTCGATATCAGTTAAAATCCTTGGTTGTTTTACAATAGTTTATTGCCGTGTTCCCCTTGTAACCTTTCATGGAAGCATTCTAGAGAAAACCTGGCCTCTTTCCCTGTGTCACTGCCACTCTGCAGTCAGTAGCAGGGAAATGGTGTGACCACAACACTTCCCGGGAACGAGTCTGAGTTTGCCATTGACTTGTCATGTTAGAAGAGGACGTGCAGTGCACTGGGGGAAAAACATCACCTGCTAATTTAAATTAATTAAAGTCTTTATTAAAATTGTTTAGGTTTTATCATTTAATGTTACTAAATTGAATTGTGAATTACTTGATTATAGAGAGAAGTAAAAATGGAGTTTCAGAAAGTTCTTGAAGCCCCCAGCATTGAAATTTGATGGATCGCAAATAAGAGAAATAATATTTAAATGTTAAAAGAAAGCTCAATCTATCTTTATTTTTATATTGTTTCTTTTAACAATGCACCAGAAATTAAACACTGCTTGCATAAAATGATGACATTTTACTGATGAGACTTTAAGCTGCTCAAGAACAATGGGTTATGCTGGGTTTTCCTTCCTTAAAAATATTTGTTTTTTCAGTCTAAGAATGAGTTCTGTCCTCTTCTTTATTTTTCTTCTCCAGGTGGAGTTTACAGGGGAGAAAAATAAAAGTGCTCCACAATGTTTCCAAATTTATATACATATATATATCAAGTATGTATGTATATATATGTATATATATATATCAAGTATATATAAAGCATTATATACATATTTTTATATATACTTGTATTATATATTTATATATTATATTATATAATATGTATTATATTTTAATTTAAAACAACATGAATAAATAAGAGATGAATCATTGAGAGGAAACGTGTGATATCCTTAGCTATAGAAGCATCAGCCTCTAGTGATTTTTATTCACTTCTGATCGAAGAGGGGAAAAGAGATGCATCTGAGTTTACATTTTTAAATTTTCTTACAGATTTTAGGAGATGTTAATGAAACCCAAAGTTACAAATTTATAATTACAAAAGAATTATTTAAACCACAAAGTAGAAGCCAGGCTAATTCAATTAGCTGTGTTATACCATACTTTCCTTTTTCCTTACCACTGTCCTCAATTTGAGTATGAAAATACTGAGATCTTCAGGAGTCATATATTTTGATCCATATCCTGTTTGTTTTTAGTATCTTTGTAAAAATTGTAGTTGTTTGGCTGCATTTGTTCAATTTCTGTGTCCTTTTAAATAGTTTTGGGTCTGGGATTCTAGGAAATAGATCTGTGAAGGCATCTATAAAAATGAACCAAAAACACGCAGATAATGGATTTGAGCTTTGGTCTCAGTATTGCTGATGGACGGACATGGCTTTAGCCATAGCTTTTACTTTCTTGCCCTTGGGATCAGTTATCAGAACACTTTTGTGATGTGGGTATAGGAACAGGGAGAAACTAAATGACAAGTCGGGAACTGAACCTGGTTCTTGACCTGATTAGAGGTTGCCTGTGGTCTGAGCAGAGGAGGGCGCTGCGGAGCTGTGAATCCTGTCTGTGGTCAGACTCGCACTGTGTAAATAACCAGATCAGGTCCCAGTACCACCAGTAAGGTCAAGAATCAGGAAAAGCTAAAGAACCAGTAAAAAACAATCAAGTTTAACGTTCACAACTTTATTTGACCTGAACAAAACAAAAAAGACTGTATATGATAGAAGGTTCCATCGGTTCAACAGCTCATGTCTACCTGGCCTGTAGAATGCACCAGCCTTTTTTAATACACTGAGTGTCTAGATGGTAAGCCAGACCCTGGCTTGGATATGCTTAAAATCTGTCAGGTAAGACCAACATACAAAAAAGACTAAAAATAGATATCAAACTATTAATTTAACAAAATATTATATGAGCATAGGGGAGTGAACAATTTACTTTGCCAAACAGGATCAGGAAAAACTTCACAAAGAAAGTAATATTGAACTGGGCCTTGAAGGACAAATAGAATTTTGGCAGATGAGCCGGGGTAGGAGTGTGTAAATTCTTGGTAAGGTAATAAGCCAAGGCATGGGGTTTGAAAACCCACAGGACGTTGGGTTATACCCAGCAGTCCCATTTGGCAGAAAGGTGGAGTGCATGGAAAAAGAGAATCTGAGATGTGACTGGAGAGATAGGTGAAACCCCATGTGAACGATCGTTAATGGTCATGCATCCCTGGCTAAGGAATTTGTCTTTACCTGTAGACAGAGGTGAGCCAGCCACATTTTAAACAGGAAAATGACGAGATCAGACACAGAGTTTAGAAGCTAACATGTGGTAACTATAGTGGTGTGATCTACAAAGAAAGACAGCAGGGAGAGAGACCAGAGACAGACCGCCGAGAAAGCCCAGCTGAGAAATGACACACGTGCGTGCCAGGAAACATGGCCTGCACATCACAGGTGCTCAGTGAGGATTTGTTCAGTGAGAAAGTGGATCAGTGCAGAGTTAGAATTCTCTAGTAACCATGGCCAAACAGCATAACCTCAGGAAATTCTGTTATCTTCTCTGGGTCTCTTTAAGAATAAGCTAATTGGCTTCTGGTGGAAGTATCTCACTATGGTTCTGCCTCCAACATCTTCCATAATTACACCAAGACTAAATTCCTCAGTTCCAAGATTCCAAAATTTGTTAAAGAAAATTAATGTTTTATCTAGGTTTTTTGCCATCGGTATTTTACACACGTGTTCATATTTACTGTCTCTGTTTATTGCTCATATTCCTCTCATTATTCCTTTAGGTGGGAAATCTCAGACAATTGAAATAAATGATTAAGTCCATAGAAGGACTCTACATCATTCAGGAGCCACTTTTGGTCTCTGCTGTTTCCCACCCTTCACAGAGGGGCACACAATATACACATACCTCAGAGATCAAGTACATTATTTAATTTTTAAAATGTACTTCTCTTTTTGATCCTAAGAAATATTACTTCATCATATTTGTTTTAGTAGAGGCCTTTAGCTTCTAAATTATATAACATAATTTGGAATTTAATTTTAGAGTCTGAGTAAACCTTCTGGCTTAACTGTCCTAGGGTGTTTTCCCTGGAATAATAAATTGACCTTACAATTTTTAACTACCCAAGTTAATATATCTGTAAATATGTAATTTTTAGTTTAGGCTATTACTGATGCAATTGTCAGGCTCAGATAGCCAAATAACATCTTTTAATGACATTAGCTGTCGTCTTTACTCAGTAGCA
Organism: Rhinolophus sinicus; assembly: GCF_057876585.1. Classification (NCBI taxonomy): domain Eukaryota; kingdom Metazoa; phylum Chordata; class Mammalia; order Chiroptera; family Rhinolophidae; genus Rhinolophus; species Rhinolophus sinicus. Next base: position 51,275,895 of record NC_142504.1, on the reverse strand, counting down.
AATATATAGCATCATATGATTGCCCTAATATAGTTATTTTAAGAAGCTATTTAGGTTTTACACTATGACTTTTCAGAGCATGATGTGCAATGAACACTTAGCAGGTAAGATCATTTTGCCCTCTGGGATGCGTCAAGTGAAGTAGCTCTTATTCCTTTTATTTCTTTTTTCATAACTCCTGATAAAAGCGTGTTTGGCAATTCTTTTTGCAGCTTCTCTTCCAGCACGCTCTAACCATCCACCACTCTCCACAGCAGGTGTTCCTCCCCCGGGGTCCCTGAACTCCCCAGAGGCAGATTCTTAAAGAAGTTTGGGAGGTAGATCAAAGCCACTATTCCAAGGAGCATCTTTCTCACCCCAACACAAATTCTTTAAAGCCCCACATCGACATGACAAATAGAACTGAAAAGCAACCACCGAGTATTGGGTTTCACCTGGCAGTTTCTGACATCCTGTGACCTCTGCCCCCAGCATTGCTCAGCAGCCCCCTCACCCCACCATAGATCAGTAAATGAAGACTCTGATGTTTCCTGAGACTATATCTAAAGGACTACAGTTCACGTTATTCACGACCCATATAATAGAACTCATAACTTTTAACATTGTGCATCATCATTTCTGATTAGTGATTTACTTCCTGATGCTGTAGTTTCATAAATGAAAAGCTTGCCTGTTATGAAAGTGAAGTATGAGCAAACCCTACATTCAGCGGTAAATTCTAGTCTAATTGTATTTGCACAATTTCAGAGTACTGAAACTCATTTTATATTTGTGTGCATGGTGCTGCAATTTGATTGTTTGTTTGTTTTACTTTTCTATTGTGTATGGATTTCAAGCAGTAAATCCCAGGATCAGCAAACTTACTGCTACAGCTGCTAAGACCTGTGCCAATGTTAGTTGGGAGTACAAAGGACCAGAGTATGTGAACCTTTATGTTGAATATGGGGTAGCTGGCAGTAAGAAACAACTTCATTACTGGCTTTTAATTTCGGCGATAAATTTTAAAAGATTAAGAACATTTTTAAGGATTTACTACGGATCATCTTGAAAAATAACTTGATCCAATTAGATGAATCGGATTTATCTGAAAAAATGAATAGTGAACCATCAACCTACATAACTAAGAATCTCTTTTTGTCCTGTTATTAAAAACAAGGGACATAAGTTACACTGCATGTTATTTTCATTTATGGTACTTGAAACTGTTCTATGCCCACAACACGTGAGCATGAGTAATAATGTTTGTCAGTACAGTGGGAAAAAAGAAGAGTTTGTTCAAATTAGACCTTGCAGTAGCAGAAGCAAACTGACATAAAAGGAGTCCTTTTGCCAATACTGCACAACAGAATTTTGTCAGAAATTGCAGAAAATTAACACTTCTATTTCAGTGTTTAATGTACTCCCAAGTCAGGCCCTCCACTTATATGCTGGCCACTGCTACCAGGAGATGGGGCAGCTTTAATTTCCAGCAGTTTAGGAAAACCCAGAGCCTCTCCTTCCAGTGCTCTCTGCAGAACGTAAGCTGGGTGGCCAAGGAATGTTTGTAACAAAACGTTAAATGTAGTCCAACCTTCTGTTTAGGCTTTTATCATACAAATAAATATTTTTAGAAATAACTATTCTTTTAGGAAAACCAGTACTCGGGAAAGGTTGAATCTATATCTTGGACAAACTTGAAAGCATTTAAGTTTACCAAAAGATTCATCTTGTGAGTCCTAAAACCAATTCTTTCCATAATTCACTTAAACTATTTTAATGTGTAACAGTTCTTTTTATAAACATCAATAAAGAAACCCAATAGTTTTATAAGACAAGGTACAGATAAAGAAGTGTCCTTGGTATTAAAAAGGAAGATTTAGTACAATGGGAATATATACAATTAATATGCAGTCTGAATATCCAGTCAATTGATTTATTTGACATGACCTAAAATGATAAACCTAAACATCCGAGATTTTGTCTTTAGCTTATAAAGAATTTTCCTTTCTTGAAGCATTAAGTGACTTCTAGCCCCTTAAAATATTACAATTTATTGTTTTTGCAAAATTTCCATAGGCAAAGAAGAATGGAGGAAAGAAATTGTAAATGGTTCTCGGGGCTTCTTTGGGTTAAAGGATTTAATACCAGGAACAGCATACAAAGTTCGGATCGGTGCTGAGGGGGACTCTGGTTTTGAGTTCAGAGGATGTGTCTGAGACCAGCCCAGGGGAGGCACACAGCACCACTTCTGGCTCCTGTCAGAGGTGAAGCCCCCACCAAGCACTCTAGTTGGAGATGGAGACAGAGGAGGGGGCTATGAATGTCTTCTATGGGGCGCAGTTGAGTTGGGAGTTTGGGTGTTAATAGTCTTTGGCGCTTTATACCAAATGAATTGCAGAATTGAGCAAATCATCTTCTGATCACATTATTGCCAAAAACCATTACAAAAACCGAGCTAAATATGATTCTTAACTTACATTAGTGAGGTAATTCAATTTTTGACATCATTTACATGTATAAACTTTCCCTCGAAGTTAGAATGGAATTTTTGAAATGCTTTGATAAAGTCATAATATTTTATGTCAAAATGAACAATTAACCCAGCAGAACTCTGCAGTTTGGTGAGGTGACTGATGTAAATGTTATGAAATTTGTATACAACAAGAAATTGTTCATTTCATGTATTTCATCATCATACCATATTTGCCTGTATATATTTTAGTTATTTGAACATTATCAAAACACATAAGTAATCATTAAAGTTTCTAAAATAAAGAAAAATGTTCATGTAAGAGTCAAGAATATTCACATTTATTCACAAGATGGAAAACAATCCCTGCTTACTTAAATTTAAAGAAACGTTGTGTGGTATGTGTCCATTTTGTGATACATACATGCAAGTTATGTTCAGTCATTTCATGCATTCTTGAGGAAATGTTGCATTTCTCGTAGAACCCATAGGCAGAATATATTTTTGTGTGACTTTTATTACCCGAGCATTATGATTTTTAAATCCATTTCTTATAATTTAGAGAATATACAATTATGAATGGTTTTTAAAAAGATAGAAACCAAAGGTAGTAGTTGATAACTTATTAAATTACATTTTAAACTATTCATGTGCTAAAATCATAATATACAAAGAAAAAAACATTTTTTCTGTTATTCTGTTCCTTCTAGTTTCCTATCCACTGTGTACAGAGTTCTAGGAAAATACTGTATTAAACTTAAAAGAGGACTATCAATTCAGTGTGACAACGTGTTTGTTGTTACCGATAGGTTTTCATTTCAAAATACTGAAAGCTCAAGTAGACAATCTGTCCATTTACAGCTAGAATGCTAGTAATAATAATGGCACTAGCATTTATTTTTATTTTTTTATTAAATTTATTGGGGTAACATTGGTTGGTTAGTAAAATTATATAGGTTTCATGTGTACATTTATATAAAACATCATCTATGTATTGCACTGTGTTCACTACCCAGAGTCAGTTCTCCTTCCATCACCATATATATTGACCCCTTTACCCTTATCTACCATCCCCCCTCCCTTCTTACCCTCTGGTAACCACTAAATTGTTGTCTGTGTCTATGAGTTTTGTTTGTTTGTTTGTCTTGTTCATCCGTTGCTGTCAGTTTTACATCCTACATATGAGTGAAGTCGTATGGTTCTTAACTTCTTCTGTCAGCTCTAATCTATACCAGGCGAATGGTTTTCATGGCTTTTCTCATTCAGTCCTTACAACAATCCTATGAAGTGGGCAGTGTTATTACCCACTTATGCATCATGTCAATGACGGAATGAGAGGGGGAGTACCTGCCTTCACCCAGCTAGAACGTGGGAGAGCTGGGGTTAGAGGCTTAGCCTTCCCACACTGGAGGAGAGGCTCTCATTACACCCCCCCTACAAGGTCACAGAGGCCCACACCTGAGGGGAACAGGTGGTCTCAGAAATGACTGCTCAGTCTTTCCAGCTATCATGGACCCCTAATGGCTCCAGTGCACTCCCATCTTGAAGGTCTAGCTAGAATTAGGTTCCACCCACAAAAATCAAAGTACGGCGTTTTTTTGTTTGTTTGTTTGTTTGTTTTTTGTCCTTTTATAGGACAGAAGGCAAACCCTTTAGAAAAATTTTCTTCAGTGGTGCTATACCTACAATTCCAGCTGCAGCTGACAGGTAGTTCAAGGTGAGCACTCATAATGGGTGGGCCATTCTTGTGTGCCAGCAATGGAGAAATAGGACAAGGCCACAACCAGTTATTGTCACCTGTTACCTTTAACTATTAAAAAGAATAAATATTGATTAAACCCTAGTGACCTTAGTTAACATATTACCTCTAGGAGTTGTTAATCCAACTCCCTTGTTCTCCCAGTTTCGTTGCTCTATCCTGTAGGTCTTCTGGATGAACTCCAGTGCGAATGAAAGCCTTCTACTGCTTTTGCTTCTCTCCTCCACGCTAGGTTGTGAGATGTGAATGTCAGCACTGGACATGGAGGCATACCACTCTGGCCAATGTTTTAACTTTCTGCATCAATGAACTACTTCTCTGAGAGTTATGCTAATTTTAGTAACCTAGACTCAACTTTTATCTACGCTTGGCTCATGAATCTTCTTAACATGACACCATCTCTGCCTTGGTAGTCTGGATCTTTAAGATGTATTTCTTAATTTTTTCCTATGGCATAAACTGAAAAACAAATCAAACAAGACTCCTTGCTTTCTCACCTCTTTCCCTCAACTACCTGGTCTGTTCTCTCTGATCACAAAGGATTTAAAGCAGATTTGTTTTTTCTGAGCCCTGTCAGCTGCCTCCAAACTTTGGCCAAGGAAAGTTTTTCCCCTTTCTATTTCTAACTATTTTTAAAGAAACAGGACATTTTTATATACAATGGCTTTTCTACAAATAAGCCATTTATCTCACTGTCTCTTCCTTGTTTATTTTATTATTCTAAGTACTCAAGAGCATTTTCCTAGATACCTACTACTCCAAAGCACAGACTATCCATGAGACAACAAGCAATGCGATAGCAGAAGACAGTTGTTAAAACTAATTTCCAGGAAACAAAGCAAATTTCATTCTTCTGGCTTATTTTTTTTTAATTTTTATTGGGGAATATTAGGGAACAGTGTGCTTTTCCAGGACCCATCAGCTCCAAATCAAGTTGTTTTTTTTCAATCTAGTTGTGTGTGGGAGGGTGCAGCTCACTGTCCCATGTGGGAATCGAACCGGCGACCTTGGTGTTATGAGCACTGTGCTCTAACCACTGAGCAAACTGGCTGCCCCTTCTGGCTTATTTACTTTTTGCATATTTTTTATATTTGTCTACTTGCTTAATTTATTGTTTTATGGATTACTCAAGTAGCATATGAATATAATTTTATTATAAAAGTTTTAGATAAATTGGAAGTCCTCGTTCCCTCTTCCACCCAATCCTACTAATACCCACCCATTGAAAATCAGATTCAACAAGAAAAGCCCCACAGGCTTCACTCTGTGTATGTGTGTGTGTGTGATGCACAATGGTGGCCTTGACTTGGGTTTGTATATACATCTGTAGTTAAGATGATTTTAGAGTTTCTTGGGAAGACTTGAAGCTTTTATAGTCATTCTGGGCTTTAGATCTCTTCTTAGATGGTGGGGAGTCAATAGAAGTTATTTTCACTTACATAATTTTTGTTTTATATCAACCTCTAGTGCACTTGTGTGTGTTTTGTATGTGTGTGTGTATGCACACACATTCACCTGTTAATATTCTATCTGCCTAATCTTAAATAATGGGGTAGTGAAATAATTTGATACCTTTTTCTTTAGACATACAGGTAAAAATTCAAAGTCAGTATGGATGTTCCTTTATCAACTGTCAAAGAAACATTTCCACTTTTTGCATAGTAGTTGCAAGCTTCCAGTGGACAGTTCAATTTTGACAGTCACCATCTTTATAAGACAACATCAGTGCTAGTTTTTCAGTATCTTATTGCATTTTGCCCTTATCAGTTGCATTTAATTTGAGAAAAAAATGTAAACACAGACAGTATTTATGGCAAAGCTGTAAACCATTAAGCATACTAAAAACAAGAACTGAGCTTCTATCAAATGCTCAGTAGACTTACACCAGTTGGTTCTTGGTTGTTTTCAAGAAATAGCGCACAAAGGCCATGTGAGAATTGACAGAACTATATTGCCAAAGAGTACGTAATGATGGACTTTTAAAATATTTTCACCTGTCTCAGAATGGAAAGTCCCTATAATATTTTATTCTATGTAAACCCTTCAACAGACCTGATGTCTGGACATGTTTTCAGGAGTGCATTATAGCTGTAGCATAATGGCTACTACGACCATGTACCTGGGCGTCAGGCAGATTGGGTCAGAATCCAGCTCCTGGGCAAGTTCTTTCCCCTCTCTGGGCATGGATTTATTCTTCATGCTCACCTCAAAGGGTTGTTGTGAAGATTAAATGAGGCTTTGCTCCCAGCACACAGTACGAGTTTCAGTATGTAAGCTCTCATTATGACTGGCTGCACCTTCATCATCATCATCATCACGATTACGGTGCATGTGTGGCTTCAGTGTATCGACTTACGATACAACTCAGAACCCCTCTAACCAATGAAGCACAAGGGACTATTGGGGAAAGGCTGCTGGCATTTGGTTTGTATTCCAGATAATGTATTGCCCTTCTCATTTTATTTCTTAAACACATATCCACATATTTTTCACATTTCTCTTCACACTTGATTTTAAGCATTTCATTTTTTTCCCTATACTTTGTGGGGAGGGAGGGGAAGGCAATGAAGTGCTATTTTTGCACATGTATCAGAACCTGGGATACAGGTAGCCATGCTTATTTCTGCATCCAGAGATCACATACACCTAACCCAACAACGTTAAATATATTCAGAAGAAATTTAGTCAAATTAAAAGTATGGCATAGGCATGCTTATGAATCAAAAGAAGAAAATCTTTTATCTTGATTATGGTCAAAAAAGAGAAAATAAAAGCCTTTAAAAAAAAAAGATTCATACCAGTTTATTTAAACAAATTCTCATGGGCATGTCTGAATAGTCATTGATGCTGCACTTTGTCCCATTTGATTGACACTTTTGAATAATACTAGAAATGATAATTATTCTATGTTTTTCTTAGGAGATTTGCACACTGACTGATTGAAAAAGGGGCCTCACATTTATTGACTCAAACAGAACAGATGAAGACTTAAAGAATATGTATACATGTAAATGAGTATTTTCTCTTTAAACTTGTCCCTTGTTCTAATAGTGATGCCACTGATCAAAATATATTTCAAAGTCTTTTGAATGGATCCTAAGAAATATTGAATATTGATCTTTTGAGAGTAAATTGGATTTTTCAGAAATTTGCAAAAGTTATTCAGAACCAACTCTTGTAAATGAGATGAATAACAAATCTAAGTAATATTTTGGATGAAAATTGAGATATAAAAATAATAAGGCTGGTAATCTGATATGGACAAGTTTCTTGGGTGGAAAGTTTTCTTTTAACATATTTCCAAAACCTTTTGAAAAATGACAGCATCATTGCAATGATATTTTAGCCTCCAAAGTGGTTCCTTCAAAGGAAAGATACTCCATTAGATGTATACAATCTGTTCTGTTTACAATTCAGTCATATTCTTATCATTGGACTTAAGGAACAATTTATCTTATAAACACTAAATTTGTTAATTGGTTTGGGACTATGTTTTTATTGAGACTATATAACTAAAATAACTGGACACAATGTTTAGCAGGGTTTATTAGCATTTAGTGATATTAGCATTCAGATTGCTCTATTTGAATTGTTTTAATGAAGAAGATTTTTTCAAAGTTACGTATTTATATAACTCCTGATTAATAACTGGCAGATTCCAATTTGGGGCCACATGTAAAATACAGAAAAGCTCATGAACTGTGGTAATTTTTATACAAGGACAACGGTTCTCATCTCCCCCTGAACCCATTCCCACCAACACCACTGGTTTGTTTTCCAGCAATGGCAAGCCGACAGGTGGACATCGCGACTCAGGGCTGGTTCATTGGTCTAATGTGTGCTGTCGCTCTCCTTATCTTAATTTTGCTGATCGTTTGCTTCATCAGAAGAAACAAGGGTGGTAAATATCCAGGTAAGAAAGGTTAAAATTGCCTTATATAATTATCCATTGAAGTAAAAAGAAATCAGAAGGTTAATCATGTGGATTGCAATAAGTATATCTTCCCAGAGCTTTAAATTGGGATTTTCTGTTTACATAATCTTTGATCTTTTTGATACAATGGAAACCTAAGCATTTTCAAGGGTCAGAAGGCATTTGGGGAATTAATTAATCTGTTGTAAATTAATCTGTTGTCTGAAGATGTTAGTGACTCCACTTCCTTAGGCTCCACGTAACTCATAGGTGCTGAAATAACACCAACGACTGATAGGCAGGGGGAAGATACATGAAGTCCTCCAGAGGAGGTAATGCATGAACTGAGTCTTGGTGTCATGCTGTGCAGCACTGCTTCCTTACATGGTTCATAGAAGTATTTTCTGCCACTGTGTATCTCAAAAGGGTGCACTCTTAAAACTTTGAATAGGGAGGCACGGGATCAATAGAGAACAGTGTCCTTTTGAACTTTTTATAGTTAAAGAAAAAGAAGATGCCCATGCTGACCCTGAAATCCAGCCCATGAAGGAAGACGATGGCACTTTTGGAGAATACAGGTGAGCGTCTGCTTCTCCCGCACATCTAAGCTCCCTGCCCTGGGGACACTACACTCCATTTCCCGAGAATAGAACCCGGCCAGGGACATCTCTGCCTGGTGATTCAGATTTCCTCAAATATTCACTTAGAAGCACTTCCGTGTGTAAATATTTACATTATGCTTCACAGTTAAAATATTCTCACTCTCTTAAAGAACAAATTTCCATTTTAGTCATAGGTTTGGAGATGGAGTGGCCTGCACTCCGTAATATTATCCAGAGCCCCTTGCTGTATGGATCAACCTCCCAAAGCTGCTGTGGTACAATAAGAGTTCAAAAAACCATGAAAGACCCTGCAAACCTGCATTGTAAAGCAAACTAGACCTGTCATTTTCTAAACAGTGCTATGAAAAATCAGTGTTATTCTTTTAAGTCTTGGATTTGAGACTTGTTTTTCCAAAACAGATACCTATAACTCTGCCTATTAATCATGAAATGATGACTAATTTGTTTTAGAGGCTGTTAATTATTAAGAAATATCACCGCTCTGGAGGCAGGATGTTCACTCACAGAAATTTGGTAATACATTCTTGGTTTGGTTCCATCATCTAGGAGAAATTTTAACATAACCTAAGTGCTAAATAGTCAAAAGAAGGAAGAGAGGGAAGGAGGAAGGGAGGGACTTTTAAACAAAGATATTCTTGCCTAGGGATTTTAGGTCTTTTTTTTCTTTTAATTTTTATTGTGGAATATTGGGGAACAGTGTGCTTCTCCAGGGCCCATCAGCTCCAAGACGCTGTCCCTCAATCCAGCTGTGGAGGGCGCAGCTCAACTCCAAATCCATTTGCTGTTTTCAATCTTTAGTTTCAGGGGCCGCAGCCCACCATCCCATGTGGGAATTGAACCGGCAACCTTGTTGTTGAGAACTCGCGCTCTAACCAACTGAGCCATCCGGCCACTCCTCTGGCAGCTCAGCGGCAGCTCGTTGTCGTCAATCTACTTGTGGAGGGCGCAGCTCACTGGCCCATGTGGGAATCGAACTAGCAACCCAGTTGTTCAGAGCTCGCTCTAACCGACTGAGCCACCCTGCTGCCCCTATATGTCTTTTTAAAGAGAGATACGTGATTATTTTAGATATGTTTAAAAACATAAAAATATTTATTCATCTAAAAGATTGGGATTTTTGTGTTCCAAAAGAATACTTCTATTTATTAAATGCCTTTACAGCTTATTTTTAATTTCTATAAGCCTCTTGATTATATAAAATATAATATTTTAAATGTGCACTGAGCCCATTTTGAGGCTTTTATTTTTTTTATTTTTTATTTTTTGCCAGAAGAAATGGCTTTTAGGTGAAATAAAATATTTCCTTACTGTGATTTCCAGATGACATTTGTAAACAAGATATTTTTGTTAGTTTTTACCTGTCTCTAGAACTCATTTTTGATGTTTCCACGTCAACAACATGAGGGCAGAAATAATGCCAAGGATAAGAAATATGAGAACTGATTGAGAAAAACCATGTTTTTGACAATTGGTTTCGTACCAGTTTCCATGCAGATACAAATGTTTTGTTGCCTTTGTATCTCAGCACTTAAGCGTTTATATTCTGATCTCTTTGGCAGAGTTGACTATGATTTCTAAGACTTCTCAGAATTTCTATATCTCATGATATAGAAAAACATCTAGTGAGGGCTGTCTTGATGTCAAATGTTGCCTCTGGGTCTGAAAGTTTGTGAACACCTCCAGCAGCGCCCCCCACCCCCAGTTCACCCAGAAGGTTTGCATAACAGAGAGAAGCCAGCCTGAGCCACAGCTGAGGGTAGCCAGGTCTGATGCCAGATGATTTGAAATCTGCTGATTTAACTCACTCTGCTACATGTTTCTCTGTCAGACAGGTAGCTGAGAATTACTAGAATTGTTGTGGCTAGAATTCTATACAGGATATGCACACCATTCCGTTATTTATTGTGATTAAGTTAAACCTTTAATATAGCCTGAAAAAATTGTGTTTGCATGAATTGAAAATACACCATTGCACGTCATACATTCTTTATTTTACATGGTGATGGATTTCTGTTCTGCTTTATTGTGCTTACATGAATCCGGCAATATACTGCTCATTACACGGGTCTCAAACATCAGTCTGGTGCTAAGTGACGTGAAACCATGATCTGATGTAATGGGACTTTCTCAGAGTAACTATGCTGCCTACTCCATTAAATCTTGACTGATATGGAGGGCGAATGAATGTGGACTAACTTGGAATCAAGAGACTGTTAGTTTTGTTGTCAACTCGGTCATTACCCTGGATTTCTTTAGAAATCACTTAATTTGTCTAGATCTCAATTTTTTTCATTCATAAAATGATACAGTTGTTCAAGTATTAAATGATCGCAAGAGGTGTCTAGTTCTATGATTTCTACACTCCTCTGGGAGCTATGTCCCAACAACTTTCCTATGATTTGGGGTTCCAGAGCAGTACATAGCAAGTATTTGGTTACTGGCCTCATTATCACTGTACTCACAGATGTCACATGTCTTTGTTTTGGTGTTAATTCATATATGATATGTTTGTGAAGCGTTTTCAAATGGCTGTCTTTAGCTTATGCTTTGAGTTTCTCAAAAGAGAAAGACTTTTCCTTGGGCCTATTGAGTATAAGCCCATCAGTTCACATGTGAAGATGAAAAAACTTGTCACACGTGTGACATTTATCTGGGAGGTGCCAAGGGAAATAGGTTCTGATGGGTGACTTCAACATGAAATGCAGCTCGGTGATTGTTCTTTTACTGAAACTGAAAGTTCATAAGGAGAATCCCACAAGTGAAATTACTTCCCCAAACACCCAGCCACCTGTTCCTAAAGATGTGGCTTTGTCCTGTGACTTTCTGACACTATCTCAGAATGTTTTTCCCTTTGGTTTCTTTTCTACTTAAAAGAAACAAAAGACCTTTAGTTTCTTAGCTGTCACAATTAATGAAAACGGTTCCAACTGTTTATTACAGAATCTTTTTTTAAAAAATAATATATTTAAGTGTCATTCTCCTCCCTAAATCACGAGGGTCCCTTCTCTACTTTGCACCTTTTGGAAGTTTTGAGCTCTGCATTATTTATTGAGTCTTATTCTTTTTCATTCTGAAAATAAATCAATATGCTGATCACATTCAAAATTAGGGCTATTGTCTATGTAAATTAATTCTGTTTATGATTTGTTCATTCTCCAGCTTGAGGATGAAACAGTGTCTACATGGTTGGCTCTGAGCCAGGGGATTTTTCATGGTGCAAAGAGGGATGGAACTTCGGTGGCCAAATTTGATTTTGGTTTTTCATATGCTGTAAACTTGTGCCCTCACTGAAACACCCACCCCAAGCAGTTGCCCTCTGGTGGAAGCCTGCAGCTTTCTTTGTTTGTTTCTTTAATTATACACACCGTAGGAACTGCATCCTTACTAGCGTATAGAAAAGTCAGAGACACAATGCAACCAGCCGTGTAAGTACATTTTCATTCTTTAGATCCATTCTTCTAAAAACCAGAACCTAGGACCTAAACCACATGGCCGTGGCTCTTGAACTCTAGTGTAAATGGAGGCACGACCATCGTGTCATTCACATGTACACGGGCCTGGTACATGCCGCTACCCCGTGCTCATGAGGCTTGAATGACAGGAAGATGTGTCACATTCGTTACATACGCTAGCTTTATTCTGCTCACAAACACAAACCAGTGTGTGAGTGGTATAAATAACGACAGACTTTTAGAGAGGGTGTTGGGAAAGAATGTTTGGGTCCTGAATGTCAACAAAACTGCAGCATGGTTTGGCTGTGATAGGGTGGTAACCCCAGGAAAATCAGACCAAGGGATCACAGATTTATCTGTTGTTGCTAAATTTTACTCTGTAAAGGTGTCTTCTATGGGCAAAACCCTGAAGTGCTTTGGGGGGAAGAAAATGAACTCCCTAAAATTTATTCTTAGGGTAAGAAAAAGGAAAGAATATATTCAAATGCTTTGTCCGACATTCTAAAATTAAGAAGTAATAACAATTTTTAATGTTAGAATTCTGAATGATTTCTAAACTGCTTGCTATCTCTTCTGTTGTTACTTTACAATGAATTCGTTCAACCAGTACTTACTAAATGTCTACTGTATGCTAGGCAACGGAAGGTTAAGACCACTAGGGTATTATCTCGCTGGTTTATAGTCTAGTGAGGGATGCAGGGAAGTAAAAGAACACTCTGACCATAGTGTGACAGTGCTATACAAGGGACACAACTACAGTGTCACAGGGCCAGGAGCAGAGATCCCAGTGGGTGGCAGAGAAGGAGGGTGGTACATGAGGTCTTCCCAGAGGAAGTCATGGAGGGACTGAATCTTGATGGTGTGATGTAAACATTTCTTTCCACTGCCCAACGATCTTTATTCATGAGTGTAAGTATCGAAAGTATATTTTGTGGCTCAATGTTACTATTTGATGACTATTTGACAACTTATTTTGAAATTTGTTTAATCTTTGACATTCTATGTTCAGAATTAACATCTGACACCTCCTGTCCTTAAAAGTTCTCATAAAAATATGGATGAATTTTTTAAGCTTTGAATACAATGTAGCTAAATAAGTATGTGACTTCTGAATCGTGCTCTATAACTCGTAAACCCCTTTCATTTGGGAAACTACCCTTTCACACTTAAACCTGACAAACCAACTTCCCTTCACAGTCTCAAAACAGTTTATTTACTATTTCATTATAAAATTAATCTCTGAGTTGAATAAGGTAAACGCTAATACAGTGCTTCAACACCGACTTGACACCACTCATCACATCTGGAAAGTTCTAAGTGTGTGTGTTACACAAGCTATTTCTTAGAAAACAATCTCTCTGAGGTGGGGCCTGAAGGGGAGAAAAAGGTGTGATGGCAGATGGGTGGGCACCTGTATTCTCTGGGCACAGATCACATGCCAGGCAGTGTGATGGTACCTCATACAATTTTTTCTCGTTTACCCAGATTCTCATTATTACATCATACCACGTTTACAAAATTAGTCTTAAAAAGATCTTGAGCTGCCTTTGAACAGCTTTTCCAGGAAAGACTCTGTTTGTGGCTAGAGCATCCCTCTTCCTCTTTCTCTTCTTTCCAGCACAGCCTATGTTTTTATAGATCTTTTCTCATCCAGTAGGGACGTTAAGCTGGAACCCATGCTTCCAGAGAGCCCCTTCTGAACTCATGTGATTGTGTATGTAAAATCCAAACGACTCTGTGAGAAAATATTAGAATTACAAAGAGAATTTAATGTTCCTTGACACAAAAATTAACATAAAAGTCCATCATATTTCTGTGAACCAGCAAACAGTTGGAAATAGGATTTTTAAATGTTTCCAGTTATGATAGCATAAAAATAGGATGTTAGAATAAAGCCAACAAAACAATCTCCTAACTATTTCAGGGCTCTGTATTCCATCCCGCTGATCATTTTGTCTGTCTCTACACCAAAAAGACATTGTCCTAATACTATTAAGCTATTTACTGTGTTTGAGTCTTCCTGTCTATAGTTAGGTATATTCCTCCATTTATTTAGCTCTTCTTTAATAATTCTGAATAAGAGTTTCATTTTCTTCATAGAGGTCTTACACATATTTTGTTGGATTTCTTCTTATATACTTCATATTTTTAAGATACCAAAAATAGAATCATTTTTTAAATTTCATATTCCAACTGTTTGCAAGTGCATAAACAAAATTGACTTTTATGCTAATACTGTGTTAAGCAACATTACTAAAGTCTCATTTTATTCTAATGTTTGCCTGTAGATTCTTTTGGATTTTTCACACACATAATCATATCATTTATGAATGATGACAGTTCCCTTTCTTCTTAACACGTATGCCTTCTATTTCTTATTCTTACCACATTGCTTAGTACTTCTGTTGCAGTTTTTAGTGAGAGCAGGCATCCCTGCTGTTATCTGTGATGTCCAACAGAAAGCTCTCAGCATTCACCATAAGGATGGCATTTACTCCAGGTTTCTTGTAGATGTCCTTCATCAAGTTTGTGAACATGCTTTATATTCCTAGTGCATTAAAGTTTCTATTATAACTGACTGTTGAATTTACCTTATACCTTTTTCTAAATCTACTGAGATGATTATAAGATACTGTTCTTTTTTTCTGCTAAAACGGTGAATTATACGAATTGGTGTTTTAATGTTACAACAAACTTGCGTTCCTGGAATAAAGACAATCTGATCATGATACATTATCTTTTTAGTAGATTGGAAACTTCCATTTACTCATGATTTCTTTGGGATTTTCTCATCTATGTTTGTGAATTACTATCCCATATGTAATCCATTAGTAAATCCTGTTGGTGCTACCTTCAAAATACGTCCATTATCTGACCACTTTGTACCACCCCCAGTTTTCCACTCTGGCCAAGTAACAGTCATCTCCTCCTGGTTTATTGCAGTCGTCCCCCTGGCCCCCTAGAGCAGGAGTCGGCAAATTTTTTCTGTAAAGGGCCTAATAGTAAATATTTTATACTTCACAGGCCATGCTGTCCCTGCTGCAACTCTGCAATTCTGCTATTTTAGTACAGAAGCAGACAATATGTAGTAAGTGGGCATGGTCCAATTTTGCTGTTGTTTACAACTGCTATCCTCCAGGGTAGGCTAGTCTCAACACTAATGACAATAATCTTTTTAAACTGTAAGATAAAGTCACTCATCCATTGGAAACCCTTCAGTGGCTTCCCATCTCCCTCAGAATTAAACACAGAATCCTTACAGTGCCCTACTAGGCCCTCATCTCATCTAGCCTTGTCACCTCTCTTTCACTTTAACTCATCCCCCATTCCTCCCACCACCACCCCCACACCAGTGTGTGCATTCTCTCTCTCTCTCTCTCTCTCTCTCTCTCTCTCTCTCTCTCTCTCTCTCTCTCTCTCTCTCTCCCTCTCTCTCTCTCTCATTCAGTTCCAGCCACACAAGCTCCTCTCCATTTCTGGAACATGCCAGGTACCCCCACCTAAGGGCATATGCTTATTATTCCTGCTGGGATCACTCTCCCTCCAGCTATCTGCCTGGCTGACTCAGTTCTTTTAAGCCTTTGATCAGATGTCACTTCTTAATGAGGCCTTCCCTGGACATTCTACTTAAATGTCAACCTTCCACCTACTTCCCTGACACCTTCCATCCTCTTTACTCAGCTCTGTGTTTTCCATAGCATTAATTACCTTCTGATATACTATATAACTAATTCTTTAATATGTTGACTGTTTATGTTTATTTTCCCTACTAGAAGTAGCTCAGTAAGGTCAGGGTTTCAGTTTATTTTGTTTGCTGCTATATTTCCAATGACTTGAACATTATCTGTCTTACGGTAGGCACTCAATAAACATGTATTAGACACATGGATGGATGGATGGAAAGATGATGGATGGATCAAAGAAATGTCATAGACGAGAATTTCCTATAGTGTATTCCTTGGAACACCACTGTGTTTCCCCAAAAATAAGACCTAGCCGGACCATCAGCTCTAATGCGTCTTTTGGAGCAAAAATTAATATAAGACCCGGTATTATATTATATTGTATTGTATTGTATTATATTATATTATATTATATTATATTATATTATATTATATTATATTATATTATATTATACCCGGTCTTATATTATAGTAAAATAAGACCAGGTCTTATATTAATTTTTGCTCCAAAAGACGCATTAGAGCTGATTGTCCGGCTAGGTCTTATTTTCGGGGAAACAGTAGTTCTACAAAGCAAAGATGAATAGTTGGAATCCAGGTGACAATTCTGTTCTCACCACGTCATGAGCAGTATTTCACAGGAAGTATTCAAGCAAAGTCTGGAAGTTAATGATTAAATCCCAAAGATGAATTATACAAGTTATTCTTGCAATAGATTGGAAAATGGATGCTATGTCCCTAAAGTGCCCCAAACACAGGCCACCCCAAGGTTCTGTGATACTTCCCCAGTTGTTTACTAGTAGTGATGATAATATCATTTGTTCAATTTGTGACAAGAATTTGTGTCTTGTTGAAACAGGTAGTTTTCAATAGCACATGTCAGTGTCATATTAAGCTAGTATTATTTTCCAGTCTTGAGATTTTCTTCTTGGAGAAATACTGAAAACCGTAGTAGGAATTATTGGCAGAAGAGACAGAATATTTGTGTAGCTTCAAACATTTGTATCTTGGCTAGAAAAACAGTCATTCTCAGAAACAGATGGATCAATAAAGTCCTAGCACAAATTGGTAGGTGAGATACTGCAGTTAATGCAACCTTGATTTTACAATAAGCCTTTTTATTTTTTACTAATAGTGTTTATGTTTTTTTATTTTGTCCATGCTTTCATACTTTGAAAGAAAAAAAAATTGTCATTGCTTTTTTTTCTTTTTGTTTTTTAAACCAAATGTTACCAGTTAAGGAATAGGTCATTGTACATATCTAGTTACATGACCATGTGAGGGGATGTTCTAAAATGGTGATTACTCTTCTACTTCCAGATTTCGTGTTAGGGGTTCAACAGAGAAATAGGCAAAAACAAAGTGGGTCTCATAAAGTGTTATTAAATTACACTCCTCAGATTCCCATCCGATATGGATAGGCTGCATAGTACACTTGGGAGTGGTGGTGAGTGGGGTAAAGATGAGTGCAGGAAATGTTTGCTTTTACATTTTTTGGAACCGCACACACTATTTAGAATATATTGACATGCCATTAATAGTATACACATAGTGCTTTGATGTTATATTGCATCTCTTTCCAAATTAATAAACATTTACCCATTAACTAAAATTCTTACAGGGAAAAAAATGCTGTATACTATCAGTATAAGGATTTTGCTTTTCTTCTTAGGCTATTTTCATTTGTTCCTTCTGCATCCTTTTAATGGAATTTGTAGGTCTCTTGAAAGGTAAGGTTAAAGTTTACAAGTCTGGCCTGCACTCAATAACAAAATTATTTGAAATGCAGGATTTTGCTTCTTCTTCTTGCTCAGAAAAAAAAAAATCCATATTTCACACTTAACCAAAATCACTCTCCATTCACATCCAAGGAATCAGCGATATTACACAGTTTAACATACTAACTTCTCTACTTGCCATAAACTTTTACCCCCTTTTAAATGCAAAATAGTGATGATTTTCAACTTTTTTCAATTCTTCCTTTTTTAATGCTTGTGATTATTTCAGAATTGCTTCCAACTCAGGAGCCAGAATCTGTCATTGATATTGACATGCACAGTAAGAAACCATCCACCTACTGAAGACCATGATTAAACCATCTCTGCGCTTGATTGTCATTCCAACCACATCCCAGCCATTGGAGTCAACCTGACGATTAGATATGGCTAGAGAAGCTCAGGGCTCCATAAGCTTTATCATAATTGGCATGCATGACCTTCAAGAACCAAATATTTTACCTAAATGCCAGTCTTGACGAAAGTTTCTTTTTTCTTCTAGTGATGCAGAAGACCACAAGCCTTTGAAAAAAGGCAGTCGCACACCTTCAGACAGGACTGTGAAAAAAGAAGACAGTGATGACAGCCTCGTTGACTATGGAGAGGGGGTGAACGGCCAGTTCAACGAGGACGGTTCCTTTATAGGACAGTACAGTGGTAAGAAAGAGAAAGAACCAGCTGAAGGCAATGAAAGCTCAGAGGCCCCGTCTCCCGTCAATGCCATGAATTCCTTTGTCTAATTTGTAAGCTCTCTGCCAACACCCCGTTCCTCCAGGATGTTTCTCTTCAGCCCTTGTGTGTCAGCCTTCTCATACTATGAACATAGAGGCAGACAGCGAATGTTCTGCTGTATGTTAACATTATGAGAACAATTAGAGCAAGAACACAGCTCAGTCAGTTGATATGTTAATGTGAACCACAGTGCAAAGTGCATACTTTTTCATTCAAAATAGGTATTCTTGATTTCCTCAGAACTTATAAAAACAATACAGCATCATCAACAGATCGTGATTTCATCTTCAGCATACAGTTCAACATGATGCATGACAAATGCTACATCCAGTTAAAGGACATACCTGTGTTTGTTATTAAAACATGGTTTGATACTTTGTTTATACTCGCCTCAGCTGAACCCCTAAATCTGAATTCCGTTTCCATCGTCGAGAGTGTTACTCTAGTATTCCCTAGAACTTCAATGTCTTTGTGGACATTGTCGTGAAATTGGTGACTCTATGTCTAGCTGTTAGTCTTCTGGGAGACTGTTAGGAACAGGATGTACAGTATATACTTGCTAAATGAGTTCATTGTGACAATTGCATTTGCTGATGCTTACTGAGACTCTGTTACCTGCTCTTTGCTTCTCTTACTTCGTAGCCTTTGCAATATCCCAGATATTCCAGCAGGACAGTGTTCGCTTCTTACATCATCTCTATGTTCAGTAGTTTTTAGGCATCAACAATGTGTATTGCAATGCACTTTGGCATTTGTGCCATACCGAAAGACTCCAAAAACAAATCACTCCAATCAAATTTCAAAACTTCCTCCAGAAAGCACAGGGCAAGACACATGCAGTGCCTTCAGACCGGAAGCATTCCATAACATACTGCCTTCTGTATTGTCGCTACAGTCTACTCAGAGTGCTAGGTTACTGTCATTGTCTAAACGTAACTTTTAAAAAGCAGAGATAATGAAAACTGCAATGCTGGAAAAAAAGAAATGTGAAAATAAAACAAATAAGACAGCTTATTTTAAGGAGCATTGTCCCCATGTGTATATTAAAAAAAAAAAAAAAAAAAAAAAAAAAGCTTTATCACCAACTGATGATTTTGAGGTCTTTTATGGTTTCTATTAAAACAAATCCCATTCAGTAAGAAAGACATCAACTTGGTAGAAATTTTTTAAAAAAAATAAGTTATTTCAACACTAAAAGCATACAACAGCATGTCGACAAGAATATATTATTCTCTAAGTCTTTACCCATGTGACAGCTTTTGAAACTCTGCAGCATTAAATAATCTGTATGCAAATTGCTATGGACACATTTCAGAATCTAAGAAATCTGGTAAGTGCTAAGAAGGCCAAGAGTCAAATGGATTACATCTACAGTTCCAAAAAAATATATACATCCTACCATATTCATAAACAATATCTAGCAAATGGTTTACCTCCAAATATGAAATTCTATAACAACCTATGGTTGAAGGAATGCTCAGTTTCATTTGCCAATAAATTGGTTTCTCATAACTTGCATCAAGTTTAATTTTAAGTAAAGCTTTTTATATGTAGATATTTTGTTGAATTTGTAAATACACTTAAAGTGTAGATGCTATATGCTTATAGGTGTTACATACAAATAAACTTACAATGTTTATGTTGTACTGTATAAGAAGTTAGCGAATTAATACAGTGCATGGGATTGGAAAGCATTTACATAAATACCTTTTGGGTTTTATTTTCCCTTTTTGCTGTGAAACTAAATTAGTGAATGATTCTATAATATATATTGACAGCAAGTTTCTCGATGAACTCTTCAGAGCTTTGTCGGTGGGGCTCAGTAGGCCTAGTCACCTGGCATCTTTGAAACATATAGGTAAAGCACAGTTTGGAGTAATCCTAGGTAAAGATGAACCTAATTACTTTCATGTCTCCATATTCACTTTTCACAGATCAACCTTCCTAATGGAAATACAAAAACACAAAACGGGCTTGCCTTGGCATCAGAGAGCACAAAGATTAAAGTTACTTTACGTTTGCCAATGTTTGGGGGTACAATAAAAGGACAGTTTTTACTGTTCCATACAGTAGATACTAAATTTACCTGTGCATGAAGGGGTCACTTCTGTAATAGTGCAACAGATTTTGTATTAAAAATTAAATGTGATTTTAAAAGCCCCTCCCTCTTGTAATAGATCGTGTTCCCAGTGGAGTGTATGGTATGTGTAATGGTACAGGCAGATGTGACTGGATTTCCATCAACAAGTAACCATTAAACAGTCTTGAGCTCTTTGTGATTTTTAACTTTTTCAAGCAGATATTTCCTAATGTTTTCAAATAGCACAAATTTTGGTTTTTGCTTTTAAAAGGCTATTATATGCAGAGAAAATTAAACAGAGCTAAACACAATATAAAACAGAGCTAATAAAATAGAGACACATCAAAAAATGTTAGTGAAAAGCAGGAGTAGACATTAGCAGCCTTTTGAGAGACGGTCTGAGAAGTCGGGAGCCGCTTCCTTTCCTGGGGCCTGGCCTCTGTCAGCCTCTCCTCTGCTTGACTAGATCTCCACTGTCCCCAGCACAGGCGACTGGGATTCCTTAACCTCTCTTTGTTGGGACAGTTTGGGCATTTACAAGTATAATGGGTATGCCATCCACTCGCTTCTCCCCAGCCCTGTTCTCCTCATTGTCTCAAACCTGCCTCGCTCTGTTTACAGTCTAGGTCTGGTTTGCTCCTCTGTTACACCGCCTGCCCGAATTCACCTGTCCCTGGTCCCAGCTTTCCACCCCTGAGATCTTCTCCTGACACGGAACTCCCACTCCCTACACAGCTATTTGGATAACATGTTACAGTTATCCCCCTGTAACCAAGGGGGATACATTCCAAGACCCCCAGTGGAAGGCGAAAACCTCAGGTAATACCGAACCCTATGTATACTATGTCTTTTTCTATACCGTGTTTCCCCAAAAATAAGACCTAGCCAGACAGTCAGCTCTAATTGGTCTTTTGGAGCAAAAATTAATATAAGACCCGGTCTTATTTTACTATAAGTAAAATAATAATAATACTATAAGTAAAATACTATAAGTAAAATATTAATTTTTGCTCCAAAAGACGCATTAGAGCTAATGGTCTAGCTAGGTCTTATTTTCGGGGAAACATGGTACATATGTACCTATGATAAAGTTTAATTTATAAATTAGGCACAGTAAGAAATGAACAACAATAACTAATGATGCGATAGAACAATTATAGCCATATACTGTAATATAAGTCAGGTGAATGGCTTTGGGGCCATTATTAAGTAAAGAAAGGGTTTCTTGAACACCGGCACTGGGATACCACGCCAGACCACCAAGATGGCGGCTCCTGACTACCAGGCGGGGAGCGTCTACAGCGTGGAGATGCTGGGCATCTCGTCTCATGCAGGATGGAACAGGATGGCTCCAGATTACATCATGCTACTCAGAAGTGTGCAATTTAAAACTATGAATTGTTTATTTCTGGAATTTTCCATTTAATATTTCCAGACCACCATTGGCATGGGTAACTGCAACTGCAGAAGGTGACACAGTGCATCAGGAGGACTGCTGTGTATAAGTCAATTGTAAAGTGCTATATAGGCCTTAGTGTGCCTACCTCAGAGAGCATTCACTTCTAAACCGGAACTCAGGACCGCCATTCACACTGAGGCCACATTCACAGCCCGTATCCTCAGGGCACATCACCAGTCAGCTCTGCTTAGCAACGGGGGCTGGGATTATAAAAGCATTGGGCCATTGATGCCTTCTTCTTCAGATGCTTTATAATAATAGCCCTGGTTTACTTTTAATGGCTGATTTTGAAAATGGCTGTGGCGACCAGAAGGAGACATGCAAAGAACTGGGATTTCTCATCCCAACTCAGGAAATCTCTCCTCAAGAGACTTTCCTACAAATTACCACCAGAGGGTGCCCGTGCTTCATTCAGTGCAAAAGAAACAGTTTTCTTGCAGGATGTGGGGGTGGAGTGGTGGATGAAGCCTCTGGAAAAGTAGCATTAAATCATTTTATGTAATCAGACTGTGGTCTGACAGTGCGGAAAACGATTGCCTGCTGCCAGCAGGGGAAGTGGGATTTGCAGCGTTCTCTAAGGATTCACAACTTCCAGGGAGTGTGTCACTATGAGCCTTGCTAATCTTCCTCTTACTGATTGTGGCCAGGTGGCTGCAGGCTGGTCAGCAGGGGCAGGAGCAGGAGTGTGCCTCTGGCTCCCACTAGGCACCCACCACTTCTGCAAGTTAATGGCGTAAGGGTGGGGGCATGTCCTTAAAATGGTTCCCCCCTTTCTGCAGAACGTGCCAGTTTTTCTTTTTTCTTTTTCTTTTTTTTAAATTAAAGTTTATTGGGGTGACAATTATTAGTAAAGTTACATAGATTTCAGGTGTACAATTCTGTATTACATCACCTATAAATCCCATTGTGTGTTAGAACGTGCCACTTTGACTGCCACCAGTAGTTTGATGTTTTGTCATTTGATAGCACAAAAAAAGCACAGTTTAAACACAGACAGCTAGTTTTCTTGTTTGTCTTTTTTGTTTTAACTTTTAAAAAATGCAGGAGAAGGAGAGAATACTACCAGAGTAGTTAAACAAACAAACAAATAGTTCCCAGGTTGATTTACAAAGAGACCAGGATTTACATTCTAGCTCTGCCATCAACTAGCTATGTAGCCATGTATAAATGAAACACTTCCTCCCCCAATATCCCATCTTTCTAGGCGTCCATTTCTTCAATTTTAAAAGATGATTTCTCATATCCCTTTCTGCTTAAATCCTGTGGTTCCAAATAACCCCTGGCCCCATAAAAGTATATTTTTTTAGCAGGTACGACAGCCAGTTATTTTACTAAGCAGGGAGGGTACAAGATGAGCAAAACCAGTGCCTGGAGTCTGGCGTGACAAGACAGACGTGAACCAAATAACCACCCGAATGAATGTGCAATTCCAAACTGAGACATGCACAGTTAGGGGAAGGCACACCATTCCCTGAGGGCAAATAATGGAGGAAGTGGACCTGTGCAGAGGAGTCTGGAAGGCTTCCCTGAGCACGTGTGAGCTGAAAGCTGGGGAACAAGTAGGAATGAGGAGAAGGCAGGACAGAGCTGCTGCACAGAAGACGGATGTGCCTGGAGCAGATGCAGGGGCCAGGCCACGCTGGTGCCTGAGGACCACCGGGCAGGGTTTTGTAGTGACTCAAGGAGCAGTGGAAAGTGGGGCATAAGGAAGGTTATACGATCAGATTTGTGTTTGGGAGGAGGCAGAATTCATGGGAGTCAGTGTGCAGCATGGGCTGCAGGGAGCCAGAGAGAACGACAAGAAGCACTAAAAAGCTTCGCAGTAGTTTAGTCAGAAGATGGTACAGGTTGGATCCCGATCACACCACTGGAGACGGAGAGCTATGGTGACTTCTGAAGATAGTCAGGAAGTAGCAGCTAGGATAAGGGAGGTTGAGAGAAAGGGAAGTGCTTAGGTTTCCGACTTGTCTAACCAGACATAAGGTTCCCGTAGGTGGGAACACGAGGAAAGAACCAGACTTGGAGGTAAGTTGTGAGTTTGAGTTAACAAATGAGGAATTTGAAAAGCCTCGGAGACTGCCGAGCAGAAATGACTAGTAGGAATTGGGTATATGGGCTTACTGCTCACAGGGGACTTCTGAGATGATGAGTAGCAATTGAAGCCACGAGGCACCGATGCAAATGCCTAGGGAGAAAATGTAGACAGAGGGCTGAGGATTGCACCCCATTAAGAAACCCCATGTGTAATGGACAGAAAGAGGCAGATGGACCTCTCAAGGAGACTGATAAACAGGATCCAGAGAAGTTGGGAAGAAATAAAGAGAGTGTGTTGTCTTGGAAGCCAGTGAAAGAAACCATTTCAAGAACAGGGAGTGCTTGAGTGTCACATAATGCTGAAAAAAATCAAGCAAAATGAAGATCAGAAAATATCTTTTGGATTTGAAGACATGGAGGTCTTCTGGGAGCTTAGGAAAAGCTGTGGGGTGGAGTGTGGTAACAGACTGGAGTGAGCTGAGGAGCCAGTGGAAGGTGAGGAAATGGAGACCAGGAGACTGGCCGTGCCCACATGGACAACCCACCATCCCTGGGCTCAATTCCTTGACATCTCTGTCTCCATAATAATACAACCTAAACATCCTGCTCTCTGCTCACAACCTCTCCTCCAACTCACTATCCCCTCTACTTTCTCTCAATCCTTCAGCAGATTCCTTTTTTCCATCCCCTTTCCAGCATGGATTGTATGCTTCATTATTTTTGACACACTCCTGCTTTACCCTGAAGTTCTCTCCCCTTCTGTCTTTTCTAAATAACTGTGGAGGTGTTGTGTTACTCAGAATCAAGTCTACTGTCTGCTTTCCAGTGCCTTCCCTAGGAGCTGAGAGAGAGAACAGAGGTCAGTGACATTATAAAATCATAAATATCTTCAAATGGTTCGCTCCACACTGCACAGTAGACCACCTTATTTTTTTCAGGTGAACTTACATTCTCACACTCAGCAATGACTATTTGAAGTCTTTTCTACTGTCCTCAAACATTTAACCCTGCCCCCTCTCCCCACCAGCCTCACAAATCTCTCTCTACAAAATGACCTTACATCACAATTCACTAAAACAAGAAAAAGAAAAGCAGAGATGGGAATTCCCTCATCTTCCTGCCAGCAAACCAAAATGCCTGCCTCGACACGCTCCCATCCTCTACCTCCTGTTAAAACAGAGAAACATTCCTTCCTCCTATCATGGACCAGGCTTTCTTCCTGGGTCTGGGAACCTGTCTCCCCATCAGTGGGTTCTTATCCAACAGTTATCCCTTCTTCTGCTAAACTGGATTGTCTGTTAACATTTAAACACACTCAAAGTCTCCCCCATCTAAAATAAAGGGAACTTTGAAACCTTTGATTCCTCACCAATACACCCCATTCAGTTATCATTTTCTGTCTTCCACTTCACAGTCAAAAAGTTTGAAAAAGTTGAAATAATAGCTGGAAAAGTAAATAAGCATAGTCACAGAAACTACTATTTGCCATACAGTGTGTTCTTTTTTCCTTTTGCAGTCTCAGTTTGTCCTATAGACACTTTCTTCAGCTGTGACGATGTAGCTATTATCTCAGTGAATGACTCAAACGTCGTTAAAATCAGATGTTCTCAGCCTGCACGTTGGAATCAGCTGGGGAGATTTAAAGTCCTAATGCTTTCGTACCCACCCCCACTATGGCTCAGTTGTAATTGTCTGAGATTTAGTATGGCATCAGCTCCTCAGCGTGCAGCCAGGACTGAAAACAGTGTAAAGAAACAACATGAAAATGGAAACAGAAAAAAGCTGGGGTAGCAATACTTATACCAGACAAAATAGACTTTAAAACAAAGGTTATAACAAGAGACAAAGAAGGACCCAGCAATCCCACTTCAGGGTATTTATCCAAACAAACCCCTACTTCGAGGGGACATGTGCATATATATGTTCACTGCAGCATTGTTTACAGTGGCCAAGATGTGGAAGCAGCCTGGGTGTCTGTCGATGGATTATGGATAAAAAGGAGCTGGTACATATATACAATGGACTATTGCTCGGCCATGGAAGGGAATGGGTTCTTGCCATCTGCAGTGGCATGGATGGACCTGGAGGGAATTGTGCTGAGTGGAGTATGTCAGACAGAAAAAGACAGATACAATGTGATTTTTCTCATATGTGGAATCTAAAGAACAAAGTAAACAAATAAACAAAACAAAAACAAACTCATAGATACAGAGAATATTTTGATGGTTGCCAGATGAGAAGGGGGTTGGAGAGGTAGGTGAAAAGAGGGAAGGGATTAAGAAGTACAAATTGGTAGTTAGTTACAGAATAATCATGGGATATAAGGTAAAGCATGGGGAATATAGTCAATAATATGATAATTACTGTGTATAGTGCCGGGTGGGTGCTAGACTAGTCAGGGGGATCACTTCTTAAATTATATAAATGTCTAACCACTCTGCTGTATGCCTGAAATTAATATAATATTGAATGTCAACTGTAATTGAAAAATTACAAAAGGGTGGAAGAAAGGTGAAGGGGAATAAGAGGTTCAAATTTCATGTATAAAACAAATCAGGCATGGGGATGTAATGTACAGCACAGGGAATATAGGCAATAATATTGTGATAGCTGGGACGGTGTCAGATGGTTGCTGGACTTATGGTGATCACTTCTTTAGGTATATAGATGTTGAATAACTGTCGTGTATACCTGAAACTAATATAATATTGTATGTTAGCTATATTTTAATAAAAATCTTTTAAAAATAAAAAAGAAAGACATACCTAGAGGAACCCGACATTGCTGGTGGGAATTACCAGGGGAGCCAAAAAAATGTATACACATGACTTGTATTCATCTTTTATTATCAGTATATATTGAGTATTACAATTTTAATACAACTTTCTCCTTTCTTAAAATGTGTATGCATTTTTTTGGCACTCTCTGTTTAATGGTACAGCCACTTTGTAAAAGCAGTTTGGCAGTTTCTTAAAATGTTAAGTATAAATTTACCATATGACCCAGAAATTCCACTCCTTGGTATGTACCCAAAATATATGGGGGAAAAAATGTCCACACAAAGACTTTTATGCAAATATTCACAGAGACATTAATTGCAATAGCCAAAAAATTATTTTAATGTCCATGAACTGATGAACAAATAAACAAAATGTGATCTGTCCATACAATTAAATGGTATATCCATGTAATTAAATGGAATACTATTGAACAATTTTTTAAGTACTAACACATGCTACGACATAGAGGACCCTTGATAACACTGAATTAAAGAAGCCATACACAAAAGACGGCTGCACGATTCCATTTCCTTGAAAGAGCCAGAAAAGCAAATCTGTAAAGACTGAACATACATTGCTGGTTGTCTGGGACTGGGAATAGGAACAAAGAGGAACTGAACTGGCAGGAGGGATGTTCCTGGAGTGATGGAAATATTCCCAAACTGGGTTGTGTTGATGATTGCCCAACTTGGTCAATTTACTAACAACCATTGAACTGTATGCTCAAAACAAGCAAATGTGTGGTACGTAAATTAAAGCTCAATACAACTGCTAAGATCAGCCATCCTTAGGCATACGTGTGTTTGAGAAGTGACCAGGGTTGTGTGTAAACAAGTGTGACGGTGAGCATAGCACCGCTGTGCAGGCCTCTACACCCCCCCAACCCAGCCCCGTCCTCTTGTCTCCTCAAGCTTCTCAAAGCCTGGTCCCTAGGACAGCAGCACCAGTCGTGTTTGTCAGGAATGCAGGTTCTTGGTTCACCACAGATCTACTGAATGGGAAACTCTGGGGTAGACCAGCGTCTCAGCTTTCACAAACACTCTGGGTGATTCTTATGGTACTAATGGCTGAGAGACACTGCCCTCCGTCTGCGCCAGGCTCTCTCCTCTCCCACCTGTAGGAATAGAAGGGACTTATCTGTGGACATTAAGAGAAGAAATGAGACTCTTTTCATAATAACAGAGAACTTGAAATAACCCAAATGTCTATCAACAGGTAAATGGATGGACAAATTTTGGTATGCACACCAATATTCATACTAATGAAATACTAATCTGCAATAACAAAGGAATAAACTACTTATAAAGGTAACTCATTCTACTGAGTGAAAGAAGCCAAACAAGACAGCTTCATTTATATGGAACGGGCAAAACTAACCTATGCTGACAAAGCATATCAGTAGCTGCCTGGGGCTGGGGAGGAAAGAGGTGTACTCCAAAGGGGCTGAGGGAAATTTTAGGGCTGGTGGAAATGGTCTATATTTTGATTATGGTGGTGTCTACAAGATTATATTCACTTGTCAGGACTCAAAACTATATTCTTACAATGGGTATGTTTTATCGTAAGTAGTTATATCTCAATAATTTTTTTTAACATAAAAAAAAGAAAAAAGGGACTGGGCCTAAGTGATCCTTTCTCGGTTCTTTCTCTCTGGTCTGCCTGCCCAGAGCAGGGGCATGGGGCAGGGGACATTTGTCTCTGCTCCTGTCTCCATGTGGTGAATGCAAGGGGCCAGGGGTCATGACCCAGGCCTCCTTCTGGAGAAAGGTCTGCCAAAAGCCACCTCCCTGCCCCTCACCCAGTTCTGGGGTCCACGGCTGTCTGTCAGGCATCTGAGTATGTACTTGGCTTTAGTATAGCCACACTTCCCTGGATGGTACCCCAAGGTCTTGGAGGCAGCTCCTTCCTAACATATGTCTCTGCGTGAAAAGACCACCTTGGGAGCTTTTCTGAAACCCTAGCTTGTTGCTGTCACCAGCTTGGCACTTCATGCCGTCTGTCATGCGGGAGACTCTGCTTGTTGCGCCATTTGTCATGCGAAGCGGCCTGCAGGGTCCCTGCTCCCGCTCCCCACATAAGAATGCAGGATATGACTAGGCCAAAAAGAAATACCCATGGAGCCATAGGTAGGGGAGTCATACCACTATAGTCTACTGGAGGCACTATAGTCTCACTGAAGGCTGGAGCCACATGACCTGCAACCTGCTCTCCGCCTCTCTGCCTGCCAACCGACCAACTGACCAAACAACGTAGCCACAGCAGTTATATCTGTGGCTAATTGGCTAACTGGTTACAGCTGATGGTCAATTAGCCACAGTAGATGGCTATCTACTACCCGAGTCAGCACCTTTCCACGTGAGGCCGAGAGCCTGGAAACCTCCCTGGGACTCTGTCCCCACACTCCACCCCTACAGGGTCTCGCCTCACAATCTATGTGACAAGCACCTTCCGCAACGGTCCATGTGTCATATTAACCTACAGGCACCTAAGGACGGAAAGAAACAGTAGTCTTAGGAACCAAAAATGGCAAATCCCTTCCATCTGGGAGGATACATGCTAGCTTTTTGTCCTGTGAAAGGAGGGTCGCTGCCACTGTCACCTTTCCCAGTTTGTGGTACCAGACCTTTATGGCAGTGCTTGGGGTCCCTTGTGTAGTTTCAACATGTAACAGAACAGGGGACCCCATAATAGGCCACAGTGAGAGCACATAGGTTCCCTGCAAAATCATCCCAGTGTCGGGACCTCTGTATACTACAGTCACTTGCGGTGGCCACTCAGCCACCACCCCTGGCGTCACTTGCAAATCATGAGTCAAACCAGCCCCCCATGGGGCTATCAGGCCCAACCACTGACAGTGGGTACTTTTGACCTGCCAAGGCCAAGTCCATTGCTGCCGTTCCCCTGCTTTCAAGCATGTGGGTGCTGGCAGCAAAATGTTCCCATTTCTGCCGTAGCCTGGCTTTAACAGAGTCTCACTTGTGGTAACTTGTCATTGAATGGGAGCGGCCGTTCGATGTAGCAGAGCTTCTACTGGTGCGGGCCCTACCTTCTGTGGTCTCTCATTCAGGACTCTTAGGACGTCCCATAGACGAGACGCCCAGTCACGCATTGTGGGAGGGTGTTTTGACACCCAGAGGCCTTGCTTTAAAAGGCTGTTGTAACATACCAGCTGCTTGTGGGTTATACAGGGTATGAAACAACCATTGTATGTCCATCCTGGCAGCCCAGCGCTGCACTTCTTGCCCTGTAAAATGGGTACCCCTGTCACTTTCAATGACTTGGGGGCACCCATAGAGGGCACACAGCCATGTAAGAGCGACCACTGTATGTCGCGGATCTGCAGCCAGACACGGCCAAGCAAACATCAACCCCGTAGCAGTGTCCACTGCTGTGAACGCATATGTTGCATTGCGGGCTTTAGGCAGGGATCCAATGTAATCCACTTGCCAGCGAGTGAGGGGCACTCTCCCTCGCGTAATCTGCTGTGTCTCCCAGGGGAGCCTCTGCCTTTGGGGGCTGTCCTGGGCACAGATGGCAAAATCATAACAGGCATCTGCTATTTCCTGCCATTTCAAAGGCAGACCCCAGCGTCTGCTCACCTGCCACATGGTTCGGCTTCCAGCGTGCTGCAATTTCCTATGCAGCCAGTGGGCCACATCAGTGGCAGGAGCCCGCTCTAACCATCGTATCTGTGCAAGGGCATCTGCTTCATCATTACCTGGGGACACTAAGGGGGGGTGACCTGTGACATGCATTAAGGTCACCTCCTTTCTCTGCCCTAGGTCCCAGAGGTCCTGTCATATGGCTTGACCCCACAGTGGACGGTGTCCTACCAACCAGTTTTGGTGTTTCCACGTAGGGAACCACAATGTTAGGCCCCTGAACACCGCCCAGCTGTCAGTGCAAATAACTAGGGGCCCAGGCTCGTGGCTGATTATCATCCACACAGCCCGTAGCTCAGCCCACTGGCTACTCTGGCCCGTCCCAATATCAAACCAAATGGTGTCTGTTTTGGGCTGCACACCAATAGCCATCCAAACAGCTGCAGCTCCTCGGCTAGAACCATCGGTAAACCAGTCAACATCAGGTACTGGGGACTGTCCTGCTTTGTGGGGCGAGGGCTCCAAGTCCTCCCCCCTATGCAGAGTGCTTGGCTCAGCCTGGGCTACAAGCTCCACAGGCCCCAGGACCTGTTGTAGCTCTGTGCTCAAAGGGCTTGAACTAAGGGTGCTAGGTTGCTCTAAGTAGGCACCCCACTTGGCGAGAGTGGTGGTCTGTGCCACCTCCCGTTTTAGGTCCCTGAGTCCACGTATGGACCCACCCCTGGATGGGATAGGTTGCTCGAACCAACACCCGTGCTGTTCCCGTGATGACTTTTGTGGCCATTAGGGCTGCGTACACAGCAGCCAGCTGTTTCTCTATTAGAGAGTAATGGACTTCCGGTGCTTTCCACAATTGGGCCCAAAATCCCACTGGCAACCAGAGCATCAAGTTCAAATGGGCGGCTGGGGTCTACTACTTGCAGAGCCTGTGCCTGATGCACTGCCCGTTTCATGGCAACAAAGGCTTGCTCTATACAGCCTCTGTCCAATCCAATGAGGCCCCCTTTTTTTATCATGTTATATAAGGACCTTGCCATTTGTGCTAAAGGGGATACAAACGCCCGCCAATATCCTAGCAGACCCAAATATGTCTGCAGTTGGGAGACCTTGGTCGGCCGGGGAAAGGCTTGTGTTTTGTCAATAATCGCCTCAGGTATGACCTTTGTCTTACCCGACCACACAACACCCAAAAACTTGATGGATAAGCCTGGGCCTTGGACCTTTTCCTCATTCACCACCCAGCCATGTGACTTCAGGTGGCAGAGAAGAGAGGGAGCTGCTTGCTCTAAATCTGAAAGAGAATCAGATGGTAATAAAATATCATCAACATAATGAAACAAGGCCACAAAGGACGGGCGATCCCACTGTGCTAAATCCTGGGCTACGAGCCCGTGGCAGATAGTGGGGCTGTGCAAGTATCCTTGTGGAAGGACTTGAAAAGTCCACTGCCACCCATCCCAAGTAAAAGCAAACTGCTCTTGACACTCGGGTGCAATGTCAATGGAGAAAAAAGCATTGGCCAAGTCCACTACATAGTGATACGTTCCCAGGTGGACAATCAGGTGATCCATCAAATCGTGTATTGAAGGTACTGCCACGTGCAAAGGTGGTGTCACCTTATTTAACTCCCTATAGTCCACAGTCATTCGCCAGGTCCCATCTGGCTTCTTGACAGGCCATACTGGGGAGTTAAAGGGACTGTGCGTTGGCCTCACAATATGTGCCTTCTCCAATTCCAATATTGTACGACCAATCTCCTCCTGCCCTCCTGGCAGGCGGTACTGTCGCACTGTAACCACGCGCCGGGTCTGTGGCAACGCTTGAGGAGGGTGGTGAGCATGCCCGCGTGTCACCGCTTTCACCACCCGGATCCGGAGACGGAACTCTCTTACCGACATCTGTAAGCTGAGGCCATGTAGCAGGTCCACCCCTAGGATATACTCCAGAACGGGGGAGACATAAACCTTGTAGGTACGAGGAGGAAGCCTTCCTATACTCAGTGGTAAGGAAATGGCTTTCACAGTCACAGTCTTTCCCCCATAGCCATCAATGCAGATTGCTGGTCCAGGGAACAGTTCTGGGTTCCCATAAACGAGACTGCAGTCGGCGCCAGTGTCAACTAGGGGAAAACCCTTTGCTCATTAGAAGGGGACCAATGTATGGACAGTTGCACGTGGGGCCTCTGGTCCCCGCTCGTCCCCTCTGACCAGGTACCTTGGCCCCACCCCTAATCAAGCTGAAAGGAGTCGGCCTCAACTGTCTGCATGAAGTCCTGGAGGGACACGGGTCGCGCTTTCCCGGACTCCTCCTTTATGCTTCTCTGGAATTGCTGTTCCTCACAACTGTTTCCAAAGTTCCAACAAGAGTGCATTGAGTTGTCGGTCTATTTTTTCCCGATCAACTCCTGCTGCCATGAGATCACGCCACATCTGTGCGCATGTTACTCTCTGAGGCCTTTGACCTCGCCCCCTTACTTTTGATTTGAGCTTCCAGTTCTCGACTGCTCGGACCTCCTGTCTTACTTAACTTCCTTTGCCTCTGGCTTTCAACATCCCCTAGGGTGGCCATGGCAGTTGTAACTTCATGGATTCGTTGCCCCACATAGGGTGTAAGAATGGCAACCAAGGATCCAAAAGCACTCGCAGGTGCAGTATCTAAAACCCGATCTCTCATGCTGGCTGTAAAAAGCTCATCATCTGGCCCCTGCATGTTAAGGTTAAAAATAGCATGTCTCATACCCATTTCACGGATTATTTGCATAAGTTCCGTATATGACTGCCATTGACTCACAGTGTCTGGCAGCTCGCCAGCCTGTCCCCATACTGTGCGTACTGCAGCAGTGAGCCACTCCATTTGAGAATGGTTGCCCTGGTCGTGGGCCAACCTATGGCAGTTCTGTAACCTTTGTCACAGGGACAGATGCACTGTCACGAAGGCTGCTTTTCCATCTCGCCTGGGGAGCAGAGAATGTTGTCTGCCCCCTCATCCCATAAACGTACTAGCCAAGCCGAGACTGTCAGTACTGCCTCCCCAGCTCCTGCAACTCAGTGGGAGTGTAAGGGGTGTAGGTCATGAACTCAGTCACAGCTGGGTTGCTGGCAGTAATGCCCCCGGGGCCCAAAGGTTGCTCACGTTTTACCCTTTGCTTCAAGATTGGCCGGGCTTGGGGGTTGGGAGCTACATTGTCTCCACTTGCTCCCTCTGCCTCTGCCTCAGAGTCTCCACTGTGGGGCCCCTCTTCTAACAGGTGGACCCGGGCTTCCAGCGCTTCCAACTGGGACACCTGGTCTGGCACCTGGGCCATTTCATTAAGCGCATTTTCCGTGTTGGGACTCAAGGCCGTGAGGAACATCCAGCCCAGGCGGCCGGCCGTAGCCTTCTCCTCCTCTGGCAACTACTCAGCCAGAGCCTGCAGGGCCCTCTCCACGCTCGCCGGAGAGCCGTCCATGTCCTCCCACCCCTCCTTGGGGGTCCAACTCCTGAGAACAGTGGCCACTGGGCACCACACACTGTGTGGGGGCCACCTGTCCTCCTGCCCAGAATCAGACTCCATTCCTACCTGGCCGGAATCTTGCTCGCCGTGCCAGGTGTCTGAGTGGGTGGAGGCCTCAGTGTAAGATGTCCGCAACCCTAGGAGCCTACAGCAGCAGCCTACCAAAAAGTCAGTAATGCCTGCTATGGACAATAGGGCGATATGCCATCCAGAGGCTCAAGAGTACCACCAATTCACCAAGGGGTCACGTTTCTCCTAGGAAGACTGTGCTCCCCGTCTCTGGCGCTGCTCCTCATGGGCTTTCCAAGACTGAGTTTTCACATGCACAAACTGCTCTACCATCCCTCCGAGAGCTTTGGCCTGCTCGCTGCACCATTTGTCATGCGAGGTGGCCTGCGGGGTCTTAGCTCCCGCTCCCCACATAAGAACGCAGGCTGTGACTAGGCCGAAAAGGAACACCCACGGAGCCATAGGTAGGGGAGTCATACCACTGTAGTCTCACTGGAGGCTGGAGCCACACAACCTGCAGCCTGCTGTCCACCTCTCTGCCTGCCAACCGACCAACTGACCAACCAATGCAGCCACAGTAGTTATATCAGTGGCTAAGTGGCTAACTGGCTACAGCTAATAGTTAATTAGCCACAGCTGATGGCCATCTACTACCCGAGTCAGCACCTTTCCACGTGAGGCCGAGAGCCTGAAAACTGCTCTCTGGGACTCTGTCCCCACACCGTCCCTTTTCTTTTTTATTTTTCTCCCTCAGGCTTTTCACTCTCTTCCTTACCCTTTGCTGGTATCTCTCTTAGTTTTGCTCTCCTGGGCCTAAACAGCTTCATGTTTCCTAGCTTTCAATTCTCCATCCAAATGCGATCTAATTAACATCTCTGAATTAACCTGTTCAAAATGTCAGTCTTCAGTTGGTTTCTACTCTGTACCTGTTCCTCTCCAACGCACCCAGTCTCAGTGAATGGTACCAAGCTGGCTCAAAATGACTAGCAGTTGCTGTTTTTTCTCCCCCAACCCAACAAAG
Organism: Rhinolophus sinicus; assembly: GCF_057876585.1. Classification (NCBI taxonomy): domain Eukaryota; kingdom Metazoa; phylum Chordata; class Mammalia; order Chiroptera; family Rhinolophidae; genus Rhinolophus; species Rhinolophus sinicus. Next base: position 51,241,031 of record NC_142504.1, on the reverse strand, counting down.
CCAACAGCCAACTTTCTAGATTTTTTCCAGAATATGGGTTGTATACAGCCACACCTCTCCAGTCTCCCGACTGCATTGCTAGCCCCTCCTGCCCCCCACAAACCAGCACCACACAGTAGAGCAGGGTTGGCAAACTTGTTCTTAAAGAGCCAGAGAGCAAATAATTGAGGCATTGCAGGCTGTGTTGTCTCTGTTGCAAGTGCTTAGCTCTGCTGCTGCAGAGCAAAAGCAGCCGTGGCCTTCAGATTTATGATGTGTACGGTACTTGAGCAAATGGGTGTGCCCATGTTCCAAGAAAACCGTACAGTAACACATGTGTTTTGTGCTGGTCTCAGCCTATCGATAGTGATACTACTACTGGCTAGAAATGCCTGTGGCAAGATTTCGATCCATTTCAGGATCACTTGCCTGCAAGTGATTTAAGGAGTGTCTCTTTAAGACAGTCATTACGATGCTCAATGAGGCCAGCCACCTGCCAACATTTATCTTAATGGAAGTTCCAAAGACTAGTACGCTGGAGAGCCAGCTGTTGAATCTCCTGAGAAGTAAAGAAGTGCTCTGGTCAGAGTCAGAAACGTCTGTCGATCCAAAGGGAACAAGAGTAAATTTAGTAAGGAAAGAGATTACCTGTTTTGAAGAGGAATTCCAGGAGGGAGTTGCTCAGAGGAGTCTCGCGTAAGTATCGACTGTTACGCCATTTCTGGAAGACCCCGGGAAGAGGGCAGCTGGCCGATGAAATCACTCTGCAGAAGGGAGTGTGGTTGGCCTCCTGGGGGGTTTTGTCCCCATTTGGAGAGCCTCTGTTGTTTGGTTGTGCAGCAAAGAACGCGCTTATCAATCATAACCTTGGCTGCCAGAGAGAGGGATTCCCCTGGCATGAGCCCAAGTTGTGAAGGCATGAATTCCCCAACGATAAGAGGTTGTGTGACACCAAGTTTTCGAGTTGGTGAGTAGGCTCAGTAATGAGGCAGCTATACCAGGCAGAGTGTGGAGGGCTTAGTGAGGGAGTTGGAGATATTGTTGAAAATAGCTTTTGGTGGGGAGTGGTTAGTGTGAGCAGAAACGTGAGTACCAACAACAGGAACTAGGGACTCTGCTAATTCCTTCCCTATCTGGGCACCCCAGATGGGCTTGCCTTGTATGAGGAAATTGTCCCTCAGCCATTGGCCAGAGCAAACCTCAAGGCCTAGCAGTGGCCCGGGCGTCTGGAAAAGGTCCCTTTTTATGGCCTTCCTGAGGGCCAGGTGATACCTGCAGGCTGCCCACTGGGCCGAGCCAGGAGTGCCCCCCCCCCACCATCCCCTAGCCAGGTGCCTGAGGCAGGTAGGAGTCTGCAGTGCCCCCAGCGTACTGCGTGGTACACAGTGTGTTGTGGCCATCGGTGAAGAACTGTCTCCTTGTCCAACTCGGGTCGCTGGGCCCAAGGGGTTCCCCCAGTAGCCCGAGGGGGAAAGCAAGAAGTCCTGCTATCACTTCCTCAAGGCTCTGGGGCAAGGGGCTGAGCAGGGGAAGCCATAGCCTCCTATAATTTGGAAAGGTCATTGACATCAGGTTAGCCCTCTCCTGAAGGTGCCATTTCCATTTCACCAAGGAGGCATCTCTAACCTAGGGCTTATGGGACTTCAGGCAGGGAGTAGGACTGGGTGAGGGCCGGTTAGGGCCTCGGTTTTCTGTGAGAGCCTGATAGGATGCCCAAAGCTGGCATCAAGCGGAGTGTTTCAGGCTGCCACTGGGAGTAGAAGCATAGTCCAAACTCCCAGGTAGACTCATGTTTCATCCAGAGACTCCAGGAGGCTCAGTCAGGTGCGGCCACGGACTCAGAATATGGAGCCGGGGGCACAGACAAAGGTAAGTCTTACTGGACTGCCGCTGGGCACTTTCTAGAGCCCACTACTGGGCTTATCGCAGTGGAATGTGGCAGACCTGCAAGTGGCTGCATATATAGGGCAAAGAATTAGCGAGAGATGAGGGATGTGTTACTTCAGAACATGGAAAGACCCAGTATGAGTTGTGCCTGAGTGTTGTGGGTGGTGAAATGTAATTGATATTTGACTGTTGGGGGAATTTCTTGGCCCTTAAAGGACCAGATGATGCCCAGAAACTTGACAGAGGAGGCTGAGCCTTAGATCTTGGGAGGGGCGATTGCCCAGCCCCTTTGGTGTAGGTGGTCTCTGAAGGTGGGCACATCTGTCCATACCGCTTCCTCAAAGGGACCCCCAAACATAATGTCATCAATATAATGCCAAAAATGGCACTTTCCAAATTGTAAAATATTTAAATTCAGGTAGCAGAGGTTATGTGCAATTGCAGGACTGTTTAAATACCTTATTGGGAGCGTCCTAAATGTGGACTGAGCCCCTTGCAAAGTGAAAGCAAGTTGGGCCTGGGATTCCTCTGTGATGAGAACAGTATAGAACATATTAGCTGGGCCAGTAAACTGGAGGGATGCTCCTCGGGCTATTGTATGTCCTCAGTCAGTTCTATAATATTGGGAACGGGAGCCGTAATCAAGAGAACCTGAGCACTAGGTTTCAATAGTCAGTGAGGAGGCGCCATTCATTATTGGCAGGTTTAAGGCAGGGAGGTTGTGGGAATTTGCTGTTATTATGGGCCGGCCTTCCGTGCCCCGTTTCAGTCAGTACTGGGGGATGTTTACCATCCTGACTCACTGGTGTCCACTGGGCAAGTCCCACCAGGAAGACCAAGAAGTTGGGCTTGTGTCACGTGGCATGGTGCTGTGTCAGTGCACCCATGTCTAGAATGAGGAAAGAAAGGGCTGGGGGGCAACCACCTGAGGAAGCTCTTTGAGGTGAATGGTCCCATAGTTACATCCAGATGGCTTTATAACCTTGATTATTTACCGGCAATGCCCTGTAGGTAGAAGGGCTTGCCTTTCAGGAATTAGAGGGATTTCCTGGAGTGACCGCCACTCGGGTCCTGGTGTCTAATAGGGCCAAAAAGGACTGTGCATTTTGATTGTCCCAATGGACCACCAGAACTACAGGGATGACTGTCGTCCGGCGGTGGGAGAAGCTCAGGGCACTGTCAGTTTCCTAGGGCAGGGTCCAGAGGGCAGCCCGTCCTGGTGCTTAGGGAAGGGGGCAGGGACTGGCCGGGCCAGAGGAAACCCAGCGGGTGGCTGTGTGGTAAGAAGATGGACAGCAGATGGGGGCTATTGCTGGGAGAATGCTGGTTTGGGGGCCTGCAGTTTAGAGTCTGGCTGTCCAGAGATTAAGTGGCAAGAACCCTGAGTTGTCCTAACTCCCAGTAGAGGCAAACCTGTGCATTCCCATAGGGGCAAAATTAAGTCCGGGGTTTACTGGGTAGGGAGTAGGGAGCTCTTTCCACTGAGGGAAGTGTGTTTCCAGTTAGCTGCCTCTGGGGCAGTGGGAGCAGAGGGGCATGAGTCTGAAGCATGTGGGTGTCTGGGGGGGCATCTCCTCCATGTCAGTAGCCATGTCAGCACCCCCCAGTACCCTCTGGGTGGTCCTGGCAGTCCCAGTGTAATGTCGTAGCACCACCCTATAAGTAGGGGGAGCTCCCTGTAAAAAGAATTCTATGGCCTCGGTCAGATGAAGCCTCTTCAGGGCTGGGAATGAAGACTGCGTCCCCTGGGTCAGTGTGGTTACGGATGTTGTAGACCCATTTGGACCATGCCCATCCGCACACAGGAGCTGGGCCTCCTCTAATGCTTCCCACTCGCTGTGAGTCTTAGTAGTGATCACCTTAATGGAAGGATGGGCATAGTGCCAGGCAGTAAATTGCCAGTTGAGGAGTGGGAGGGCTCTGGTATGAATATCGGTGGCTCTCGGGGCCTGTGCCCTCCCTTTTCCCTCTTCCTCCTCACGACAGGCCTCATGAATACTGTTAGCTTTTCCCTTGGTGGCAGGGACGCCTCCTGGCCTGTGTTTCTTGGTTCTGCCCCATGCAGGGGAAAGCCGAGGGGGCTCAGCATCTATGGTTCTCGGAGGAAGGACATATAGCCCAGACAGATTTTTAAGAGGTTTGGATTTTAGGATATCAACTAGTTGACACATTTCAGCAGCCACGAGTAACAAGTCTGAGCCTGGTCCAGAAACCCACAATAGCCAATCAGCTCCCTTCTCTCCTTCCTGCTTCATGAAAACATTAAGAAGGTTTGCAATTCTGTTAAGGTAGTTTCTGATCTCAGTTACTCTGTCCTGCTTTTTTCCCGTTACCCTAACCTTACGTACTGTTTCTGAAAAAATTGGTGGATGACATTCCTATAAGCTCTCTTCAAAGGCAGCCACTTTCTTTTCTACATTGTTCCCATCCACCTCCCCAGATGTAGGTCTGCCTCCACTAGTGCAACATGCACAATCTTTAGCAAAATCCCCTAGGCCTCTAGAGACAACACCAGATCCTTGCATGTTGGTATCTGTGGCACTGAGCAATGCCCAGGAAGCTTCCATGGGGTTTGTCTTTGCCAAGGAGCTGGTACACATCCTTGGGGATCTAGGAGGTGCTGGCACCAGATAGTCAGGATATTTGCATTTGTTCATTAATTTTTTAGCAACATCGCACCAGGAATTGGATCCACAATATCTTATCAGGTCAGGGGACAAAGAGAGAGGACAGTGAGTAAAGTGGTGACACAGAGACCATAGGCCACTGCTGCATTTCCCCTTGCTTTGTGCCACTGGTTTCCTGCTGCAAAGCTAGTTTACTGGTTAGGACTCATAGTCCAGGCATGACCCACCGACTCGGCAGTCACGGGCAGAGGTCTCCATTCCTTCTTAACTTTGGGGAAATCCTTTCCTCCCGCCTTTAGCCCAGAGCCTCTCCTTGTGTGCTGACAATAGCCGTGTAATCCAGTCCACCCTCCTTAGCTCTCCCCAGCTACTTGCTGAGTGTCTGTATTCCCCAACTGGAGTTCTAGGGATGCAGGGGCTTGGCTCTCACGTTCACCACCATGACCCTCATGCTTAGAATAAAATGCCTGAGACTCATGTACTCCTTATTCACTCACAAACACATATTGAATGTCTAGTGTGTGCCAGAAGCTGTTCTGGGCTCATAGTTGACAACACATGTTTTTTGAGTGAATTAAGAAAAGAATGAGTGAATGCTACCATTCCCAGATTCTTGCCATAAGCCTCGCTGGGGTGAGCATGCAACCATATTTCTACAGACTTCTTTGTTCTTAAAGCAATTTCTCTACATTTCCATCACCCTGTTAATGTGCATCTGACCTCTGTGTTGACATTCGCACATACACCTCCATCTAGCTGCTGGAGCCCCTTGGTGAAGATACACAAGCGCCTCTACAGAGTGTGACTTTTCCATTCCCACTGTGGCCAAGGAAGCCCCAGGAAGCCGTGCGAACGTGTTTCACTGGCCACACAGGGATTGGAACGTCTCTGGGGGTGTGAGGACTGGTCCTCAGCTAACCTGGGACCTTTCGCTTTCAAATGATTAATATTCTCCCTTCTCCCAGAAAATAGAGTTCACAGCATTGGGTGCTGCTTTACATTCAGTAGGTATTAGCAATGTAAGTGGCGAACCAACTTCCCCAGGCCATCAACGCAAACCCAAATACCTTTTCCTTAGAAGCATCGCCCATTTTTATGCCTCCTGTTTGTGTCTTCTCTGGCTAAAAGAAAAAAGAAAGATATAATCCCTTAAAAATGAAAGATACCTAATGCTGCTAAATACTATGTACAAGGAAACAGGCATGGAGCAGCTTTTCACAACAACACAGTGATCAAATGCATTTTCCAAATAAGGTATTGCTACACTGAGTGACGATATGGCGATATCAAAATAATCAGTAGAAATAAAAGTAGCGGTAACTGGCATGTAGATGCTTCCAACTGACAACCGACTAGGTAGGAGGGGTGGGAGGATTTGAGATGTGGAGAGACCCCAGTTTTGGAGGAGAGGGGATATGAGATTCGAGGTCTGTTGTCTCTCTCACTCCTTCCTTCTCCTCTGCATCTCTCTCCAAACTGGCAAGGGCTGAATCGTGGTATATGAGGTCACGGAGGTAACAGTAGAAGTCTCATTTCATTTGTAATGAACCACGGGAACACTCATGGAGCAGGTGCACGTGGGAACCTTGAAGAAGACCCCACTCATCTCCAGCGCTGTGGAAAAATGACAACGCATGAGTGACGTTGCCATAGCCATCTGGTCTCCCTCCCCAGCAAAGTGGGGAAGGAAATAGTTTTATAGGTCTTAACACAATTTAAAATTCCCAGGGTAAAATCTAAAATGAAAGGAAATGCCAAGTATAAACATGACGGTGTAATCTGTTGTGAATTGAATGTGTGGCCCCAAAGCTCTTACGTTGAAGCCCCAACCCCTAATGTGACTATATTGGTAGATAGGACCTTTATGGAGGTAATTAGGTAAAATGAGGTCATGAGGGTGGTGTCCTGATGTGGTAAGATTAATGTTCTTGTTAAAAGAGACACCAGAGACCTGCAGGATCTTACCAGGAACCCTATTGGCTGGCTCCTTAATTGGAGACTTCCTGCCTCCAGAACTGTGAAAAAATAAATGTCTGTTGTTTAAACTACCCATCCTATGATATTTTGTTATGGCAGCCCTAAGCTAAGACATAATTCTTTGCAAATTACTTGATATTCTTTCACGTTCTGTCCTCCAAATACAAGTAATCTTTGTGGTGTTGTCTACTTTATATGTGTTTTCAGCATTTAATCCTCTTTAGTTAGCAAGAATTTTTTGTTAAAATGAGGACAGAGAAGATAAGAACCAACCCACCTCTTGTGCCTATTAAATGCCAGGAACTGTACAAAGCAGTGTATGTGCATCACTCCCATTTCACATTCTCATCAAGCCAGTCAGGTGGCACCCCTTTTCTTTCCAAAGATCACCCAGCCCACAGACAGAGAAGAGTTCTCGCATGCGAACTCAGTGTGTGACTCCAAAATGCAAGCTCATGCCCCAGTGAAATTATTTCTCATTAAACCTTAACTACATAAAATAAAAGTCTCACGTTCAAAATGGGAGGAGAGTAGGCCTTCAGATGCAGGTCTGTCCTGTCGTGAAAGACTAATATTTAAGTATGCACAAGAAAAGCCCTGCTATAATAGTTTTAAAGGTCCATAGGTTCTTAGTCCAAAAGCTATGAAAGGGCAGACTCAGCTTCTCACCAGGCAGGGCCCGCATTTACGTAAGAAGAGTCCCACACCTCACTCTTTGCAGATTTCAGTACATAGAGCACAACTTCAGGACAGCCAGTTTTCAAGCATCATCTGCTCTGCTGGCTGTGGGACTGCCAGAGGCTCTGGAAGGCAGAGCCAGAGTTTCCTCAACCTTCCCCACACTTGCAAGTCCTTCATAAGTCCCTAAAACATTGTTGGGACTTGTTGGCAGTTGTCAGGGGTGTGTCCTGATTATTATTTTCCACAGAGATGGGAAGGACGCCACGAGACTATGAAAGTCATGCCTCACTGCTTACCAGCTCTGCTCCAGGGGAGCAAGCTCACAGGCAGACAATGACTCTGGGATCTCAGCTCTCGGCTCTGCTCAGCTGTATTGTAAGTGACCAGAGGGAGGAAGAAGAGGGCAACTTTGGATCTAGTTACTCCATGTAATAATAGACCCTTCCATCAGCCAATTTGACATCTTTGGGGGCATAGCTAGTGTTTCAGGAGAGCCACAGGAGTATAAACAATAGTCTCTGTGCTCAAGGCACCTTCATAGCAATTAGAGAAACTAGGTGACCTCATACCCAACAATTAGGGATCTAGGTCCAGGCGCTGTGATCGTGTATAATCTATGATTACAGAGACAGATGTCATTGTGAGCTGAGGTAAAGGGGTTCCAGGAGAGGACCTAGAAAGATGAATGGAATTTGGAAAGGATGAGGATGGGAAGAGGTGTGATAATCAGAATAATGGCCCCCCAAATGTGTTCAAATCCCAATCCCTGGCACTTGTGAACATGTTATGGTACTTGGTAAAAATGTACTTTGCAAATGTGATTAAGTTGAAGATCTTGAGATGAGGAGATTATCTTGGATTATCTGGATGTGCCCAATATAATCACAGGGTCCTTAAAAGATAGGGAGGCAGAGGGGTCAGAGTGAGCAGTAGGAAATGTGATGATGGAAGCAAGAGATGTGAGTGAAACAAGGAAGGGGCAATGGAAAGAATGCAAGCAGCCTCTAGAAAGTGACAAAGGAAAAGAAACAGGTTCTCCACTCAGAGCCTCTGAAGAAGGAACCAGACCTGCTGACACCTTGACTTTAGCCTAATGAGACTGATTCTGAACTTCTGACCTCCATACCTCTCAGATAATAAGTTTGTGCTCTTTTCTTTTTTATTGGGGTGACAATTGTTAGTAAAATTACATAGGTTTCAGGTGTACAATTCTGTATTACATCATCTATAAATCCCATTGTGTGTTCACCACCCAGAGTCAGTTCTCCTTCCATCACCATATATTTGATCCCCCTTACCCTCATCTCCCACCCCTCAAGTTTGTGCTCTTTTGAGCCACTAAGTATGTGGTAATGTGTTACAACGGCAATAAGAAATGAGTGGAGGGGGGCATTCAATTTGGAAAAGCAGCAAGATCAACAAGTCCAAAAGGCAGTGACTCTAAGTGATAATAAACCCCCAATCCCAATCTTAGGGTTAGGGAGAAAAAGGATGAAAGGTGTGATGCCATGATGTGTTCGTTTGCTAGGGCTCCATAACAAAGTACTACAGATTGAGTGGCGGAAACAACATCCATTTATTGTCTTACAGTCTGGAGTCTAGAAACCCAAGATCAAGGTGTTGTAGGGTGGTGCTTCCTCTGAAGGCATTAGAGAATGATCTGTTCCAGGATAAGTGGGTAAGTGGAAAACACTGAGAAGAGCGTTCCCAGAAGCTATGCCTCCTGCTTACCTGTGCCCAAACTGGGAGGTCTGTTCAAGCCGGCCAGTTCTCCAAAGACTTTTTAAACCCGTGCTCTCATCCAGGTACACTTCACCTTTGCAGGGTTCAGTCACCATGTTAGACCATGACAAACTGGTTTTCATACTTCTACCTGCACTGTGTCCTTGCCATACGATTTCATTTTGGGGGAATTAAAAGAAAGAATGATTTCTGTCATTTTATTTAAAAAATATGAGGTTGGTTTGTGTTTTTGCTTTAACCCCCCAAAATAAAAATAGGTTGATAGCCGTTAGTTAAATAATTATTCAGAACGTTGTGATATTCAAATGCCCTTATTACCAATAAGAGAAGCATTCATTCAATAGCTATTGAGTGCACATATGTGCCAGGCACTATCCTGAGTACTGGGAATGAAAGGGTGAACTAGACATAGTCCAGGTCCTCGAGGGATTTCCAGACTAGGTATCAAGGCATAAGGGGAGTCAACCATCACAACACAGATGGCAACCGCTATAGTAGGCACACCCATACAGGGCACACACACATATGAACCCCTGGGGGACCCAGGCCAGAATGAGATTAGGAAGTGTCCTGGAGGAGATGCTGACATATTAGTGGCATTAAGTAGATTATGGGTATCTTAATCCATTCAGGCTGCAAAATACCATAGACTGGGTGGCTTATAAACAACAAATTTATTTTGCGCAATTCTGGAGACTGGAAGTCCAAGATCAGGTGCAAGCAGGGTCAGGTTCTGGTGAAAACCGTCTTCCCAGCTGTAGACGCTGACTTGGTGCTCTGTCCTCACGTGGTGGAAGGCTCACAGGTTCTGTGTGGGGTCTCTTTTAACCACAGGTACTCATCTTACTCAGGAAGATTCCAGCATCATGACCTAAGCATTCCCAAAGGCCCTACCTCCTCATACCATCATCTTTGGGGTTAGGGCTTCAACATGCGACTTTGGGAGTTAACCCAAACACTCAGACCATAAGAATGGGTTAACAGATGTTTTCTGGAAAGGGTCAGATAGTAAATATTTGGGGCTTTGCAGGTGATACGTTCTCTTTCACAACTCAATTCTGTCAGTGTAGTGTAGACATGGCAGCTGTAGACAATATGTAAACAATCAATATGGCTGTTTCAATTAAACTTTATGAACACTAAAATGTGTATTTCATATCACAGAATATTACTGGGTTTTTTTTTGGTTTTGTTTTTTTTTTTACCTTACAAGCCAGTCTTAGCTTGTAAGCCATTACAAAAGCATGTGGTGGGACAGTCTGAGCCTCTGGCTTAGAGACTGCCCAGCCCTGAACCAGATGAAGAACTGAGCAAAGCATTATGTGAAGAGGTAACAGCTCATGAGAAGGCACACAGGCACCTTCAGGAACTACAAGCAGTTGTTAAAAATTAAGTTTTTTAAAAGGTAAAATCATGACTCTTATACAAATTATAAAACAAACATGTGCCAAAGATTTTATTTAACTCATTAATTAATGAGAGAACCAGTAGAACGTTACAACCAATTCGAAGGAAGAAGTTTTTAAAACACACACGTAAGCCATCAGAAATGCTGGCATCAGCTGGTCAGTGTCTCTAAGGCAACCACCAGTTGTTTCTCCACAGGATACAGTTTGCATCCTGATGGACAGGGACCATTTGCATTGCTATCAGTATTCTAAGACTTTCAGAGTATAAAATAGCTCAGAGACTATGAAAAACACAGGTAACTAGGAATGATGCACCACACAGGACTCCAGTAGTTTTTGCCCTGTTTCACAGATGTTTACCACTTTTCCAGGCACAGTTCAGCGTGATTGGAGGGAAGGGCTCTGGGAGGACTGGTGATGTGTGATAAGCCCCAGCAAACCTGGTCTTTATTACTTCTGCTTGCTCTGCTTCTTTGTCATATTGGTTTATTTCAAGGAAATGTTAATATCTGTGTCACCAAGTTGCTTAACTTCTTTGTGCCTCAGTGTCCTCATGTGCAAAATGAGAATAATTTAGTATCTATGTCACAGGGAGGATGTGGGAATTACATGACTTAGCACGCCTCATTGTCCTATAAAATCCTTCTGCTTCTCTGGACTCACTGCAACATTAAAGTGTGGTAGTGTGAGCCTGTACCAAAAGCCACCACACCAAAGGATGAAATCACAGAAACATGGCCATCCACCATGCATGTTAGTTAGAGCAGGAAAGATGGAGGATGGCTGTGGACCAGTATATGGATTTAACTGAGTCATTTCCTTGTAGATTTTAGTTTCAGGCAGAGTTACAACTATAATTAACAACAACTTAAAATTTGGTACATTTAACACTTTCCTATAAAGTGTTGACATGCATTTAAAAATTCTGATAGGAATTATCAAAACTCATGGATGAGTCGCCGGGCTCTCTCTTAAATGCCCTGAGAGCTCCCTCAACCCTCGGTCTGGTAGTGGGCACTGCAAAGCAGATTCTGAGGTAGGAGACGCCAGGACTACCGCAGGCCCAGTCACCGGGGGCTGTGTTGATCTTCCCATCCTCTGTAAGGACAGGAACTGCAAAGTTGGTTATAAAAGAAACCATCAATCTGCTGGGTTCGTCCAGGTGCGAGTGGGCTCTCTGCCTGGGGTGATTCAGGTAACACAGGGCGCTGACATCAGTGCTCTCAGGGAGGGTTTGTCAGCTTCCTCACTGCCTGAGGACTTTGTAGGCAAACCCACACCCATCTGTCCTTTCAGAGCTTTGGCAGCCTGTGCCAGCTTCGTTAAGCATTGGGATCCTAGATCATTCTGGTTCACCAAATCCTATTAAAGGCTGATTAGCTGTCTCCGTGTTTTCTGAGACTTGGTAATCCTCCACACATCCTGTCAGGGCTTGCAAACCTCCCCTTGTTCCCAGTTAAGACTTAGCCCTCGTGAAATCTCCTTGGTCTGGGCAAGTCTGTGTAGTGCTGCTTTCTTGGCCCTGCCATTATATGGGCCACCAAGGAGGAAAGGCAGTTGGGGCCCCAGCCGGACAGGGCTCATCAAGCAATTCTGGTTGAGATAAGCCTGCACCAAGGAATTTCTTCCCAGGCTGCCTTCTGAGGAAATACCCTGTACCAGGGGTAGTGAAATGTTCACTTCTCCCACCTTTAACTGCAGTTCAACTGAATGCATTGAACTGTGTCCTTAAGATGAGTGGATTTTATGGTATGTAAATTATACCTAAGGGCATTTCCCAGTTTTGAAGGTTTTGTGACTGAAAGAGTGGAGCTGGGATTCCACACTTCTCAGTTGGAGACCTGCCCCTGCCTTTCAGCCTGCCCTGCCTCTATTGCTGAGAGCTAACAGAGCAAGTAAGAACGAGAGGGTGAAAGAGGAGCGATCATAAGATGTTCACTGAAAGATTTTACTCTCAGGTGATTTTCATTTCCTTCTTATATTTCTTTAAATTGTCTGATTTGGGGTAAATGAGTATATCTTATTTTTTTTAAGAAAAGCAATAAAGCTCTTTTCGGAAAAGAAAACGAGAGATGCCAAGACCTTTGTTTCAAAGAGCGATACTGAGAGACTGCTTCTGATTAACTGATAGACTAACCTTTTGGTTTAATGGGCAAATTATTTTTCTTGAAAATCCCTCCTGTCTGACAACACTCTAACCCTAACCTTAATCCTAAGAAGTAAATAGTTAAGCCATTCTGTGATGAAGGCAGACATCCTAAGAACATGGCATCAGTTTACAAGAAAATAGCCAATGGTTACCTATACACGGTTATTTGAAGGCAAATTTTTGAAATTTAAATGATATAGTCACTTTGATTCTCATTATAAAACGAGATACATAGGTCAAGGGAAAACCCTCAAGATATAATAAAATCACTCAAAAATGCAGTAAGCCTATTAAATTTACATATTTTAAGAGAAAAAAACTTTTTATGGAACTCCAATGTTTTAGATAACTTTAACATATACATAAATATTTAGTGTCTGGGGTTTTATATGTATTTTGCATAAAATTTAAAAGACTATAGGGAAAATAGTATTAGATTAATAAAGCACATCACAAACCAATCAAATGAGCAAACTAGAAAGTCCCACCCTTTTGCTTAAACTCCCTGCTGAAGTTTCTTCCTAAAAACCAAATGCCACTCTTTGGTCACCTGCCACCTGGTGCTTTATAGAAGTTGTTGGTTTGTAAAAAGAAATGAAACAAGTAAGTTTAGCAATACTGACTGCAAGCTTCCTTTGCTCAATCCTTAATGGAAAAGACATGATTTCAGTCATCTAGACATTTGCTTTCCATCCAGTACATCAGAAGTGAACAGATTAATCTGGCCTGCAGGGAACAAAACTAAACACACCAGTGGCATTGATTTAAAATAGAGCAATAAATAAAAATGCAATTAAATGACAAGTAAGAACCTTTGAAAAACACTTCTGAAAAAACTTAAAGGTGTATAAAATTAGTGTTTGGGGAACATTTGTTAAATCTATTCCCTAATTTGTCAATGTTGTGTAAAAATGAATATCTAGTTTGGGCTTAGTTCACAACCATTGTTCTTCCATAGGGTATTTATTTTCCACGAGCTTGTAGGAATCCCAATTACATCTTTTCAAACAACCAACAAACTTACCCACTAAAACTACATAGGAGTTAGAAATGGATACTTTAATAATGGTGAATGAAATTTAAGACTCTGCTTTAGTTTCATTCCTGTTCTATAAACCTCCTCATAGGAGAATGGAATTCCAAACCTTATGGGTTCCTGAACCGCTTAAAACTGCAGTTCCTGCAATGGTTATACATACCAAATCACAAGGCAAACAGAAGGTGTGTGAGACATTAAGCATGATTCTGAGTCAGCTGGGACTGGACAGACTGTTGAGAAGCAGAAAGGAAGTATTCCACCTGGTCCCCCTAGAAATACATTGGGGTGGGGTTGGGGTCCCTTGTTTCTAAGAATCAAGCCCCTCTACTCCAGCACATTTTATAGCTGATAAGCATCAAGCTACCTAAAAATAACTACTGAAGCACGAGGCAGAAAAAAATGAATAAATAAAACAGGGAACAAAATACCCCTGCATTACCTGCATTATCCCTGGTAATTAAAATTGGCTTTAGAGAAAACAAGATGAGATAACGAGAAGGTTTAAGAGAAGAAAATGAAGAAAGTGTAAGAGCTGGGGGGTGGGGGGAGTGGAACAAAGGAAAACTGCATTTTGTAAAGAAAGGCAGATGGTGACTGATGAAAGAAGTAACAGTTGACTTAAATTACCACAGGGCCTTACTAAGACATGAAGAAGAATATTCTCGCTGTTCTAAGTTATTAGACTCTAAAGAAAATGGTTACATTCTTGTCTTGTATGTTTTACTCCCTGGAAATCCCCTTTCATGATTTTCCTGTGCCATGAAAGGGGATTTCTTATCCCCTTTCATGCCTGGCAACTTACCATGCCTGAGAAAAGCCAACCTAAAGCTGTTCAAATCACATGCACTTAAATTTTTTAATATAAATTCAGGGATTCAGATTTTTCTGATGTAAATATTTCTCCATAGGATTTTGTCAGCAGTTTCTACAATTTACTATCAGCTCATTCAAGAAAAAAGTGGGTACTATATACACTGCACTTGGGAAATATATTCCACTATATTCCACTAAGTACTATATTCCACTAAGCTTGGGAATACTGGGAATACAGTGTGATGTATTTTAAATCTTTGGCCAAAACTTTATGCCAAGCAAATTCACCACAGTAGGATAGATGACAAGCTTTCTTAGCTGCAAAAACTGGCCAAGAGAGCAGCTTCTTAAAGAGAATCAGTCCATACTCCAAGACCAGAATAGGGGCAGAAGTAGGCCAGATTCATCTAAATTCCAGTAGGGCCAGCTGTGTGGAGTGTAGGCAAGACCCAGCTGTGCAGAATTCCCTGAGACTTGCAATATTGAGGCTCTGTCTGCTGTGCCAGAGCTCTGGGAAGAGGCTGGCATAAAGGGGGACCCACCCCAAAGGAGAAGACAAGGGCCAGGTTCCTAGTGAATGGAGAGGGCTCAGGATAGATACAGTGAAGGTAGTCTCCAGATATTACTGGGCCAGGCTTCCTGCTAGAAAGAAAGGGAGGCTGGCCTGAAACCCAATCCTGCAGAACTAGAAGAGAGGCTCCTGGTGGGTGAGAAGTGCTGCCCCCTGGTGGGCACTAGAATACCCAGCGCTAGGCCCTGGGCGAGGGACCTTGAGTCTGGTGATAATGCAGATCAGAGGGTACACAGGAGTGTACCTGCGGGAACCCCGCTCTTGGTTTCTGGGCAGAAGAAACATGAGCGGCCCAGTTACGGGAGTCAGAAGAACAGCAGTAAGGATGGGACTTCTCTCTCTTCCTTGCCATCACATTGCTCAGAATATTAGGGAAAGGCTGACACCAACATTTCACTACTATCCTAGTGCTTCTAAAGGAGGAATAGCCAACTCGGCCTGGAAGAGACAAGGAAAGCTTTACAAAAGGTGAAAGCTAAAGGTAAAATGGAGGAGGAATGGTGTCCCATACGAGGGAATGGCCTGTGGGAAGGCCTAAGTCACAAAAGGACACGACGTGCCTGGGACAGAATGAATAGAGCATAACTCTCCTGAAGGGAAGTGGACAGACACGTTGAGTCCCAGCTATAAACAGGTTTTGCTCTGTCACACTAAGAAATTCAGAGCCTGGAAGTGAAAGGGAGCCAAGAAAGGTTTGCAAGCAAAGTAGTGACAAGTGTAAATATGTGTTCCCTGGTGACAATGAAGATGATAACTCAGAAGAAGCAAGGATAAGATTAGGAGGCAACTAGAGTTTAGGTTAGGAATGATGACATTCCAAATTAATACCGTGTTTCCCCGAAAATAAGACCTACCTGGAAAATAAGCCCTAGCATGATTTTTCAGGATAACATTCCCTGAACACAAGCCCTAATGCATCTTTTGGAGCAAAAATTAATATAAGACCCGGTCTTATTTTCAGGGAAACACAGTATATATAAGGCTATAGAAGGAAGAATAAAAGGAGTAAGAAAACTGACTCAACAGCATTTGGAAGCTGGGGAATTTTCCGTCATGACATTATTTGATGATCTCACCTTGGGAAAAGCTAAGAGTCAAACTGAAAATAGAATGTTTTAAATGTTCTGCTTTAAGTAATTGAGGTAGTATAACTTTGTTTTGGTCATCAAGACCTGGCCACAAAATACTAAATGTGGTCTTTCTAAGAAAATTAAACAGTTCAGTCAATAGTATTTAGCATTCTCTCCTTAAGCTCCTCCCACCCCAACCCCACCCCTGCACTGTTCTGGAAAGGATCTTAGGAGTAAACAAACCAGTGAAAGGTAAGACTTTCTGACTAACAATCTGGGGCAGTAGAAATACTGAGAATCAGGTATTGTTTCAAACAGAACAACAAAGAACGAAGCACTACGAGGTCCGAGCTGTTATGTCTTCCCGTTGGATGATGCTCTGAGGCTCAGGCTGAGCAGTGCAACTGCTCTCGGAAAAGACGTGACAGGGTCCCAGTGCCAGCAAGCCCCGGCCCGAGGGGACTCACTAGTACTTGGCTGGGCCATGGACTCTAGCCACCAGTCATGTCTGTGTGGAGGGGAAAAGCACAGGAAAAGCAGGGGAAGCAGCTGAAGGAATAGCTGTGGCCACTTCCCTCATTGTCACTGGACCCCATCGTTCGTTTAGGGAGGCTAGGCTCAGAGATTTTCATTCTATGTCTCAGGAATGAAAGGGAGAGAGAAATTAAGCATAGCTGAGGTTCCTGACTTGAACAAATAAGTGGAAATGAGGAAGGTGGACAGGTTTGAACAACTGTGAACATTGTATGTTTGAGGTGCTGGTGAATCACCTGGATAGAAATGTCAGTAGGCAGATGGAAACATGGAATCAAAGCTCAGGAAGTAGGTGGGGTTAGAGGTAGAGAAAGAAGTGGCTTAAGCTACTCAGCCATCTGAATGAGTTTGCCTGAGGAATACACATAGAAAGAGAAAAGAGTTGGTCAGATGCCAAACACCAGAGGAAGACCAGCGTTTTACAGGGAAGGTAGAAAGAGAATATTTCCTGCTTCATCTCTTTGGTATATGAAAATATAAATAACATTGTTTTCTTGGTGATTTACTGATATATTCAAATTCAATTAAATATTGGAATAACAAAACCTATCACCCCGATCTAGGAAGTACTTAGTATCATTTCTAGAACTTCTATATAAGAGCATGCACTACCAAAGTATCTGGGTAATGGGGAAAAAATGGAGGGAAGTTTTTCAAGGCTGAGTGAATTCTGAAAACTGACCTTTTTCACCCCGAGGATGAACACACGTTGTGTTGTGGGCAGCAGTTAGAGGTAAGGGCTGCAGAGTCCGTGGCCCAGCCAAGATCTAGCCTCCAGAATTTTTAATTTCTTTATTTTTGTTCAGAATGAGCTATGTCTTTTTTTTGACAGATGCCAATATAAATCAGTGAAACGGGTTAGTTAATTTTGTCTTAATGTATTTGTAGAAGATAAGTTTACTACTCAAATTCTAGGAGCCAGAATATTCCATAGACTCTCTGACTCTTTCTCAGTAAGCTCCAGCAGACACAGGTTCCCTTCTGCACACTACCAGAATCTTGGTTCTGAAGGCAAAGTTGGATGTTCAAGCAAAAGACTCCACAAGTTAGTGAATCATGAAAAGGTCTGTGTTTATCTACCACTCCTTTCCAGGTTGAGAGTTTATGTTATTAAGCATTGTTATTGCACGTAGTGAGTACAGTACCCATACTTGTCACTCAAGTGAACTTAGAGCATCTCCCTCAAACAATTCATTCCCCGAGAGGGTGTTGCACCTCCATTGCTTTTGGGAGCATAGTATAATCTTTAGTCCTTCACTAGGGTTTCCTCCTAATAGCTCACTGTTGAAGCAGCTACAAGAAACCTAAGAACTTAGTTACGAACTTGATAGGAATGTTGCAGTTCATTCGTTGCTGTAGCCCTGATCTCAACTCCTCATAGCCATTGCTTTCAGAAGTTTGGCACATAAATGAACATCTGAGCCCTCTTTCCCTCTGTACACAAGGTGTGTGTGTGTGTGTGTGTGTGTGTGTGTGTGTGTGTGTGTGTAAGTCAAAACCTAAGGCAAGTAACTTCCCAAATCACCTTTTTTGGCAGGTTTTAGAATACCTCTCATCTTTTTTTTCCTGCCCTTAGGTGCCTCGGGGAAAACGTTTTCTACTTAAATTGACTCTCACTTTCAGGTGTGCCTTTACATGCCCTGTCAGCTTCCTGTGCCTCTCAGCAGACTCTCAAATCCAGGTAAGTCTCACCTTCCATCTCACAGGCAAGTGACATTTTTTGGATTAAGTGTAGATATCAGTAAGCTCGGAATTTGTTGAGTACGTGGGGAACCAGCAGAGAGTATAATATATCAAAGCATAGAGTATAATCGGCACTTTTACAGAATAATCAATAATCAGGTACATACACAGACATGTATACATAATACAGTGTCCAATGGGAAAAGTGGAAGCTCAGTGCCTAGTGAGATGCAGTCAATGACTTGATCTTTTCTGTTCCTTGAAGGAAGCTTCAAAACCTTCCATGTTGTCAAAATATTTTTATGAATATCCTAGGTATGTGTAAATACTAAGTTTTAAATAAAATATGATATCTATAATTCAAAGAAAAGTGAGCTTTATACCTTCGAGTTCTGCATTCCTCACTGTGATGCAATGTAATCAACACAGCTAAAATGTCTAATGATTCCTCATGTAACGGGGAAAAAATGTGTTACACAAATAAGGGAAAGTTAAACATAGGATTTCTGTGAGAACTGACATTTTTAGATGCATAAAATAACCCATTTGAAGTGTGCCAGAAAAAGAATTTTAGATGCATAAAATAACCCATTTGAAGTGTGCCAGAAAAAGAATTAAGGACTGATATACATGCACTTGTTTAGTTATCCCGTGTTAGGTATTGCTGTTCAATTTGCAGAAGAAAGGAACAGCAGCAGAAACAGGAGTGGAAAGCATGCTTTTCCTGTGGCAGGGCTCTTTCTCAGACGTTTGCACCCTTGAGACTAGGAACTGGGCAGTCTTACATTATATGCCCGTCCTTCATGAATTCATCTGTTTCATCCACTTTTTTTGTCAAAAATGAGATAACTCTGGTAAGATGTCGGCCTGAGCACAGCCCCAAGTGAGGGCAGATGAGGTGATGTTAGTGAACAGTCAGTGAATTAAAATCAATTAGCGATACCAGAAAGTTATTGTCAGTGTCATATATTTTACTGTTTATTGCAATATTTTAATTTAATTGCAACAATTTAATTGCAACTATTTATTCATACACTTTAAGATCTAGCATCATTCGTTAAACAATGACCAAAATGTATCCAGCCCCTTTGTGAATACATTTATATGCTCTTCATCCAAAGAAGGGGTAATAGTATATTTATTCATCCCAATTACTTTTAAATATATCACTTAAACTTGCCAATGAATTTAGCAAGAAAAGAATTTCATGTAGCCCCTGTGAGGCTTTGCAAATGTCAGCTCAGGTAAACCAACCAGAAAAGGGGCCCTAATTAAACGGACAGCTTGATGAAGGAAGGTATGGATGAGATTACCACAATGCCTGAAACTGTGCTGTGTGTGTGTAGCTGGGCTTTATAATGCCTGTGTAGTTGATTTCAGATAACAGAACTTCTAAAAGTTGCCAGACTTACTATAACACTCATCTAATTTGGGGCTTAAATCAGCTGAAATGGGAAACAGAAAACACAGGGTAAGACTAGAACTGACCAACTTATGGAAATGAAGGTGAGGTGACAAGGCCCGAGCTATGGGTACTGAAGCCACCGGCAGGGTTTCTCATGCTCAGCACTAGTGATATTTGGGCTGGATAATTGTTATGGGGGTGGGGGCTGTCCTGTGCACTGTAGGATACTCATTTAGCAGCATCCCTGGGCTCTAACCACTAGATGTCAGTAGCATCCCCCTCCCCTAGTGTGACAGCCGAAAATGTCTGCAGACGTTGCCAAACGTTTCCTGCCGGGCAAGCCAAACTGTTGAGACCACTGCACAACACTTTTCTGAGAAACACAAAAGCTAATAGGAGCCTAAGCATTTGCAGCATAATTACAAGGATTAGCCATAACTCATCTTCACTGAGAAGGAAGGAAATTATATTTCAGGAGGTAGAAGTGAGTGAGGGGAGATGTAAGGAATCAATTCATAACAGGAAGTCCAGAGACCACTTGCAATGTGACATAGAGAAGTAACAAAATCAGGGATGATTTAAGTCCCTTTAACACAGTTTATTGGATCATTTCGGAGAAAGTATTTGTAGCAGCCTGAATTAACCAGAATTAACTCACCTCTACATTCACTGTGCATCAGGGATTTTTTGGACGTAGTTAGGTTAAATGAATTTAAACCCCACTATTGGCATTCCTTTGGGGCTACTCCCATTACTTGGGTGGCGAAAAGGGACCCCAGCCCTTTTCACCCATCTTCCCACTGGGCCTCTCAGAACCCCATGTTGTGAATGCTTTGGGCCACAGGCCTGAGCTTCTGTCCTGAAAGCGATAAATCCTTCACAGGATGTGGTTCAGGATTCATTCACAAAGCACAGTTCTCAGATCAGCTCTAATAGAGACAAGGACTGGGAATGAATGACACCTTTAGAATGTCTTCCGGCTACAATATTTAAAAAAAAAAGAGGACTATTGATGATTGATTCTATCTGTAGTCCTCTTTACCTCCCAAGTGCTTCCGATTACAATATTTAAGATTTCAGATTTGAAGACAGCCCCAGTTTCACACTGAGGCTCTGGAAAGCAAAAAATATATATATGAAATGGGGGGAAAGTCTAGAGGTAGAAATCACAGAATATGGCTGTGGGGGAAGAGGCAGGAGAAAGGTCAGCCCCAGGGAATACCCGGGATTGGCAGTTGATACAGGGATCTGAAAAAAAAGGCTAAAGCAGCCCCAGCAGGGAGGGGCGCCTCCCGGGCACAGCCCAGGCCTTCAGGTGGGGACAGATGAAGGGAGGTTAGTGGAGCCGCCAGTAAATAAAAATCAAGCCAGAACACTATGCATGCGCTTAGTGTCAGGGTTAGAAACTGATGTATTTTAACGTGAGAAATGCAAACTACAATGAATTCAAGTCAACAAATGCTTTGGATATTTTTCTAAGTACTTCCAGGGACAAAAAGACGAATGTTTGCTTTCAAGTGCTTACAATCTATTAGGTTGGTACAAAAGTAATTGCAGTTTAAAAGGTTAAAAATAGTTGCAAAAATCGCAATTACTTTTGCACCAACCCAATATTAGGAAGGTGTAGAAAAGGTCATAATTTTTTTTTAAAGCAGAATGTTTCTACTCCTCTGTATTTCCCAAGAGAAATGAAAAAAATATACCCATACAAAAACGTGTAGATAAATATCCATAGCAGCATTATTCAATAGCCAAAAAGTAGAAACAAAACAAATATCTACAAACTGACGAACGGATACAGTGTGTGGTATATACATATAGTGGAATATTATTCAGCAATAGAAAGGAACACAGGACCAATACCTGCTACAAGGATAAACCTTGAAAATAGGCTAATTGAAAGAAGCCAGTCACAAGGACCACATATTGTATGATTTTGTTTCTATGAAGTATCCAGAATAGGCGAATCCACAGAGAGAGAAAGTAGATTAGTAGTTGCCAGGGGCTGTGGGATGAGGCAGATGGCCGGTAAGTGCCAAAGGGTATGGGACTTCTTGTTTGGGTGACAAAGTGTTCTAGAGTTAGACAGTGGGGATGGTTACACAGCTCTGTGAATATATTAAAATCTACATTAAAGGTGAATTTTATGGTGTGTGAATTGTTTTAGTAAAGCTGTCACCAAAAAATAAAAAGTATTGATGTCTTAAAAGAGGTAATAAGAGCTGTGGAGATAAGAATACCCCCACCCAGAGAGATGAGAAGTTTCACAGGAGAGACTTCTTATATGAAAGAAAGAAAACTCTCTTTTTTTCTGTTTTCTCACTAGAAGCTTATGAACAATATAAAAGCGTCTATTCCAATGGGGAAATCATTCTTGGATACTGAGGGGCTAGAAAAAGCAACCCTTCACTGCACAGGCTCTAAGAAGAGCACGCACATTCACACAGGAACAGACCTGTCCCCCGCTCTGAGCACCCCAACACCACAGCACCACAGCCTGGGCCTGCGGTGTCTAACTGGAGGACCCCCAGACCACACAGTCAGCTCAGAGAGCTCCTGCCACTGAGTAGGTTCTCATGTAGTGCTAGTTGCCATCCCAGAAGCAGCAGCAGCTGTGATTTTCAGTGAGGACCTGCGAGTTGCTTAGGACAGTGGTTTATTACACTTGAGCATGCGTACATCAGACTCACTTGGAGGGCTTGTAAAAGCAGAGTATCCCTGGAGTTTTTGAATTAGTAGGTTCTGGGCTAGAGCTCCTTAATCTGTGTTTCTAACGAGATCCCACGTGACACTGATACTGCTGGTCAGTCTGGGGGGATTTCCACGGCCTGGGGACTTTCAGTGCCAAAACCAGAAAAGTCCCAGGCAAACCAGGATGAACTGGTCACCTTACTAAATCCATGGGCCACAGTTTGAGAACCACTGTTTAAGGAGAGAAAATCAAATCCAGATTTGAAGGGTGAAAGGAGGAGAAATCAAAGGTGACCCTCAAGTTTCTGGCCTAAGCACGTTGGTCCATGGTAATGCCTGTGGATCCCAAACTTTGCTACATCTGAGGTCTGACAATTAAGTTCGGGAACTCATCCTAGAAAAAGTGCTACATACCTCATTGCTGAATATCACTACAGTCACCTTGGAAGTACTCCCCTTGGGAAGCTATGCACTGGAGTCAGTGCCTGTCTACCCATCAAAGCAAATTTGGAACTCTTTTTCTGGAATGGCCTTCAGAGGTGTCGTCGTATTACCCTTGATGTCCTGAATGGCATAAAAATGTCTTCCTTTCAATATTTCCTATATCTTCGGGTAAAGAAAGAAATCATTGGGGGCCAGATCAGGTGAGTAGGGAGGATGTTCCAATACAGTTATTTGTTTACTGGCTAAAAACTCCCTCACAGACAGTGCCCTGTGAGCTGGTGCATTGTCGTGATGGAAGAGCCGTGAATTGTTGGAGAAAAGATCAGGTTGTCTGACTTTTCCACAGAGTCTTTTCAGCACTTCCAAATAGTATACTTGGTTAACTGGGTGTCCAGTTGGTACAAATTCATAATGAATAATCCCTCTGATACCAAAAAAGGTTACTAACATCATTGCAACAAGTTCGCGAACTTAATTGTCAGACCTTGTATTGGCATCACCTGGAATCTTTATACTGATGCCAGGACCCCACCTCCAGATATTCTGATGTAATTGGTATGAATGTTACCTGGGCAGCAAAGTTTGGGAACCATTGGGTTATGTCCTTCTCTTAGATTGGCATCCAGAAGAGCAGGTATATGTGGAATCTTTTGGGGAGCAGCTTAAACACATCGACACCTGGGTCCCACACCCAGTGGCTCTGGTTTGGTCTGGGTTGGGCCTGAGCACTGATAGTTTTAAAATCTCCCATGTACATTCCATAAAGTATTCTTCAACTTTCAAAAGGAAGGAATGAAACCTGCAGGCAGGAGTTCTGAATCCAGGACATCAGGATTGGGGACTTCATGTTATCAAAAGTGTAGCTGGTAACTGACCGAAGCCAAGTGCTCTGACCAGGGAAAAGGCAACAAGAATTCACCACCTGGAAAACGTGCTCAGGGTCAGGTGGCCCACACAGAGCGGATCTTCTCCAGCATCCTGGATCTCCTGTAGGTCTTCACAAGGTCTTGTAGAAGGTTACGGGTCCAAAACTGCAGGGTTTATATGAGATATAGCTCATTTTCAGATGGAGATGCTTCAGGAAGGGCTGCTTCTCAGCCATTTTCTTACAAGAACGGAGGGCCAAAATGACCTTAGGCTGTATAGAGCTTGGATCGCAGAATGGGAAATTTGCCTGAAATCAGGCATTTCAAAACACTTCTCAAAAGACTTCATAAGGAGGCAGGCATTTGGGTTTTGGAGGGTGGAACTGAAGGCAAAGGAAACGGCAGGAGGAGAGGGTTCAGCAAGAGGAAGTGGGTCCCAGTGCTGGAGTGCCGGGGCTATGAGATTCGAGGGGCAAGGATGTGGGGTTAGTAGGATCAGCAAAGAGTCACTAGGGAAAGCCTTGAAGTCCAGAATGTCAAATGTAATTCTCACCTGCAAATACATGGCAAATATTTTTACACTCACTACTATTCAAATAAATACATTAAAATAATGATGAGGTATAATTTTTGCTTTTTAAATTGACAAAGCTTTAAAAATTCTTACTACTCACTGTTGGTAAGGGCTCAGGTCAGCAGCTGTTCCCTTAGGCTGTTGGTGAGACTGTAAATTGAGACAAACTTTCCAAATGGCAGTTTGACAGTAACGTCAAAAGCTTCACACACACACACACACACACACACACACACACACACACACACACACTTTGATTCATTATTTCCACTCCATTTAATAAATCCTGGGGAATAATTAAGGACATGAACAAAGGTTTAGCAAAAATATTTATAACAGGAAAATACTAGAAACAAAGGACACATCAACCAATAGGGGATTTGTTAAATAAATTCTGGTTGCTACCTTCAGAGCAATACTATCCAGTAATGTAAAACACTTATGGAGAAGAGCATTTTACCTTTTCTCCTCCCAGCCCACTGAGGTGTTAATACATGTATACTCCCACTATATCGGGGCTCCCACAATAGTGACCTGGGGAGGCACTTTGTCCAGAGGGGCATAGCCAAATCTAAAAAGTGGTCACAGGTTTGGTTTGTGGAAGCCCCCAAGTGATTTTGATGTTCCTCACTAGGTTGAAAATTGCTAATGTAAAAATATATTTATTGATACAGAAAGATGTCTAAGATACATTGATTGAAAGAAGCATAAATATTTTTGGAAAATATTTACATGCAAGGAAAAAAGTATGGAAGAACTTACAGCAAGATATTAACCACCTTTCTCTAGGTGATGGTACTATGGATAATAATTCCTTTTTTTTGCCTGTCTGATTTTTCTATTTTTTTCAATAATGAGTACATACTAATTATATAATTTAAATATTTTCTAAATAATGAGATGGGCAAAAATAGGTTAAAATAAAAATAGGCAAAGGAAATTATATGTGTTTCCTATTATATTTCCTACAAATGATTATAGTCTATGATTTCAAAATAGAAAACAAACATATGTAAAATTTGTATGCACTCTTATTGTTTAAGGAATTGGGCATTATAGGGATTTTGTATTCTTAAAAGGTAAGAACTAGACAAATTTTCAAATCATTGAAAATTGATGGCAATTATTGAGTTTATCAGCAACTAATTTTACCTTTTTTTAACCTAGCAGAATTCAACTTAATCATTTCCTGACAAAAGAATGCAATTTCAACTGACCTTTGTTTTGCACCTTGGTGAGTATTAGTTGTCAAAATCCATTTTCTGTTTGTATTGACTTGTTCTCAAGCATTTAGTAGAAATAATTTTAATAACACATTCACCTCTTGTTTTCTACACAGCTACTATATATTTGCACAGCTCTTCTGTTGTCTAATTGTGTCAAGCAACTAAAAAATCTCGCTCATCAGTTTAGCATCAACACATAACTATTTCTGTCACTCTTTAATGGAATATTAGCATCAGCAGATAAGTAAGGAAAGTAAGATACTAAAGAAAGTAAAATACTGTTAGAGTCTTAATTTACAAATATAATGCATTTTAATTTTTAAAACTGGCTCTGCTTTGAATGTTGCTCTTGTTCCAGTGATGAGGTCTCATGAACGATTTACAGGCAAAACTCCCTCTTCTAAGTCAGCTGCAGCTCTGAGCTAAAAGGCCAAATTCTCCACACCTCTGCTGTCTTTTAATAAGCTGAGAATAATTTACATTAGTCATAGAGAAGATGTATCCAATAAGTACTCTCTTTGATCCTGACTATGACAGACCTGCTTTTGGTTACTAAGTACTAACTAAATTGCTTAGAATCTTCTGTTCAAAGATTCATGCTGAATTTTTTGTGGCCGCCAACTTTCAGAATCTCTTCTTTTAATTTTGCCGGTTTTTAAAAGCTGAGGCGATTTCCCAGTTAGATTTGCTGGTAATGAAGGAAAGAACAGCTCTAGATGGGAAATGCTCATTTGTCCTCTGTTGAAAATTCACTGCCTCAGAGAGGTGAGTCACAAGCCGGTGTCAGCAGAGACTCTTTCATTGTATCGCTCCCTGAGGATTATGAGCTTTAGATCTGGATAGTCAAAGAAGAGCTGTTTAAGCTACATCTGCCTTGGCCATTCTCTTTGAGACTAAACCAGTATTCAAAATCAGAAGCAACCCCTGAGGGTCACTGCACCTTCTCCCCAGCCTGGACAGAGGATAACTTGTTTACACCTTGCCAAAATTCTAAACCACTCCACAGTTGCTCAGAGAGTCCTCCTCAATCAGAAGAACTCTCTTTTTGGAGGAGAGCTCTTCAGAACTAAATTAGCTTCAGAACTGCAAAAACTCCTGGATTTCTAAACCCAAGATACCCTAATGTAACCCAAATCTCTAAGGTTACCTATGGTCGATTTACCAGCTGGGTTAACCCCATGTCATCAGCTTGGGCATTTACTGGTCTGTAGTTTGATCATAGGCATTTGTATAAATACTGGAACCTATTTAAACATTTTGTCTTGCATTCTGACTAAGGAAAACAAAGAGAAAGAATCATAAAATGTGCATTGGCCCCAGGTTTTGGGGATGCAAATTGCAAACTTCATCTAATGTTCATTCTTTGCACATTTTCTTACCCATAATAAATAATGTGTGAGTACATAAATGTATGTATGGGTTTATAGCCTCTAAAACTCTGAAGCACACTCTAAAGTATATGAAA
The DNA here is from genome assembly GCF_057876585.1 of Rhinolophus sinicus. Lineage (NCBI taxonomy): Eukaryota > Metazoa > Chordata > Mammalia > Chiroptera > Rhinolophidae > Rhinolophus > Rhinolophus sinicus. The sequence goes on along the minus strand of NC_142504.1, from coordinate 51,214,198 downwards.
ACATCTTACATGTTTAAGAAAATTATAACAATATACAAAATTACTGAGAGATTATATAATAATATTTCTACAAAATGATCCTTCACTTTACATTTGCTATGCGTTTTCTTTAAAAGACCAGATCTCCTACATTCATTCTTAATAAGATCCTATCTTCAAGTTGTATGTCAGTTTTGAAGACTACATTGATTTTCTAAAGACATAAACATCTTTATTCTCTGAATCAGTTCCAACCTATTGCTAATATAATCTGGCAGCTGAAATATTTAACACCGGAAGGATATTCCTGAGTCTGTCTATGTTGAGGCATGAGGCCTTAACTACTTATGTTTCTAGCCACTTTTTGCCAAGTATTTTAGACCAGAAGTTCACTTAGAATATTACAAGAATAATAGTAGCTCAATTTCCCTAAGTCCTAGAATACTTTATTTGCTGAAAGGTACATATCTGATCAAAACAAGTTTGGCCAAGTCAGGTTATAAAAACAAGTTAAATCTCTAAGGCAACAATCCAACAAAAGAATTCAGGATGGAACTTGTCTAAAAGAATAATCCCTGGAAGGGAAATCTCAGTTAATCCACATAGAATTAGCAGAGATTTTACACCTGAACTTGTTTCAAAAAGCCTCTGTCTATTGGAGCCCAAATTTCCTTTTTTTTTTTTTTAAATTTGTTGGGGTGACAATTGTTAGTAAGATTACATAGATTCCAGGTGTACAATTCTGTATTACATCATCTATAAATCCCATTGTGTGTTCATCACCCAGAGTCAGTTCTCCTTCCATCACCATATATTCGATCCCCCTTACCCTCATCTCCCACCCCCCACCCCCCACCCCCCTTACCCTCTGGCAACCACTAAACTATTATCTGTGTCTATGAGTTTCTGTTTCTCATTTGTTTGTCTTGTTCTTTTGTTGTTTTTGGTTTATATACCACATATCAGTGAAATCACATGGTTCTCTGCCTTTTCTGTCTGACTTATTTCGCTCAGCATTACTCTCTCAAGATCCATCCATGTTGTCACAAATGTTCCTATATCATCTTTTCTTACCGCCGAATAGTATTCCATTGTGTATATATACCACAACTTCTTTATCCATTCATCTATCGAAGGACATTTTGGTTGTTTCCATGCCTTGGCCACCGTAAACAAAGCTGCAATGAACATTGGAGCACACGTGTCTTTATCTCTAAATGTTTTCAGATTTTTTGGGTAGATACCCAGGAGAGGAATTGCTGGGTCATATGGCAATTCTATTCGTAATTTTTTGAGGAACCTCCACACTGCCTTCCATATCGGCTGCACCAGTCTGCATTCCCACCAACAGTGTATGAGGGTTCCTTTTTCTCCACAGCCTCTCCAACATTTGTTACTATTTGTCTTGTTGATGATAGCCATTCTGACTGGGGTGAGGTGATATCTCATTGTGGTTTTGATTTGCATTTCTCTGATGATTAGTGATGCTGAGCATTTTTTCATATGTCTATTTGCCATTTGTATGTCCTCTTTGGAGAAATGTCTCTTCAAGTCCTCTGCCCATTTTTCAATTGGGTTGTTTGTTTTTTTGTTGTTGAGTTGCATGAGTTCCTTGTATATTCTGGATACTAGCCCCTTATCGGAGGCACTGTTTGCAAAAATCTTCTCCCATTCAGTTGGTGGTCTCTTTATTTTGTCAATGGTTTCTTTTGCTGTGCAGAAGCTTTTAAGTTTCATATAGTCCCATTCGTTTATTTTAGCTTTTACTTCCATTGCCTTTGGAGTCAAGTTCATAAAATGCTCTTTGAACCCAAGGTCCATAAGTTTAGTACCTATGTTTTCTTCTATGCAGTTTATTGTGTCAGGTCTTATGCTTAAGTCTTTGATCCATTTTCAATTAACTTTGGTACATGGTGACAAATAGCAGTCCAGTTTCATTCTTTTGCACGTGGCTATCCAATTCTCTCAGCACCATTTATTGAAGAGGCTGTCTTTGCTCCATTGTATGTTTTTAGCTTCTTTGTCAAAAATTATCTGTCCATATTTATGTGGTTTTATTTCTGGGTTCTCAATTCTATTCCATTGGTCTATGTGTCTGTTTTTCTGCCAATACCATGCTGTTTTGATTATTGTAGCCCTGTAGTACAAGCCAAAGTCAGGAAGTGTGATACCTCCATTATTGTTCTTTTTTCTTAAGATTGCTTTGGCTATTCGGGGTCTTTTGTGGTTCCAAACAAATCTGATGATTTTTTGTTCTATTTCTTTAAAATATGCCATTGGGATTTTGATGGGGATTGCATTGAATCTGTATATTGCTTTGGGTAATATGGCCATTTTAACTATGTTGATTCTTCCAATCCATGAGCACGGAATGTCTTTCCATTTCTTTGTGTCTTCTTCAATTTCTTTCAAAAATGTCTTATAGTTTTCAGCATATAGGTCCTTCACATCCTTGGTTAAGTTTATTCCTAGGTATTTTATTCTTTTTGCTGCAATTGCAAAAGGAATTGTTTTTTGTATTTCTTTTTCATTGTTAGTATATAGGAAGGCAATGGACTTTTGTGCGTTGATTTTGTAGCCAGCAACTTTACTGTATTCATTGATTGTTTCTAATAGCTTTTTGGTGGAGTCTTTAGGGTTTTCTATATATAGCATCATGTTATCTGCAAAGAGTGATAATTTCACTTCTTCATTCCCAATTTGGATGCCTTTTATTTCTTTCTCTTGCCTGATTGCTCTGGCAAGGACTTCCAACACTATGTTGAAAAGCAGAGGTGATAGGGGACATCCCTGTCGTGTTCCTGAACGTAGAGCAAAGGGCTTCAGTTTTTCTCCATTAATTATGAGATTAGCAGAGGGCTTGTCATATATGGCCTTTATTATGTTAAGGTATTTTCCTTCTATACCCATTTTATTAAGTGTTTTAGGAGCCCAAATTTCTGATCAGTTATTTGTCCTAGATGCCAATTCTAAGAAATAAAAGGAGATCTGTATTTGGATTGTTGGGTGAATAAAAGAAAAAATCCATGTTAACCAACCTAGGACCATTTATTATACAATGAAATGAAAAGTGTATGATGGAGCTTTCTTCACATATTTATCTCAAAGAAAGAAAAAGAACTGGTGTGCCTTTGTTTTAGAATAAGAATCTTTAAAATGAGATTGAAGATAGAAAATTCCCTGTTCAACAGTAGTTTAGTGGTTACCAGAGGGTAGGGGGGTGGGGTGGGAGGTGAGGGTAAAGGGGATCAAATATATGGTGATGGAAGGAGAACTGACTCTGAGTGGTGAACACACAATGTGATTTATAGATGATGTAATACAGAATTATGCACCTGAAAATATGTAACTACTAACATTTGTCACCCCAATAAACTTTAATTAAAAAAAAAAAAGAAAACATTCCCTGTTCAAACTGATATTTGGTAATCAATGTGGGGAACGAGACATTATGTATCATATTCTTAGCTGTAGAACTATTATCTATCTATGATTACTGCCCTGTAATAATCCACAAAATGACCAGATTAAAAGGATAGTTCATGTGGGAAATGTATACATAAGAAAAGAATATTATTTTTCAAAAGCCCACATCTTTGGAGGACAAGTTAAAGGAAAGAAATCCATTAGATACAAACAAGTCCATAAAAAAATTCTTTCTTTATAGTTTTACAATTGAGAAAACAGAGGAGAAACCAAGCTTAGTTCGTAGTCCAGTAATTATTTTTCATTTTAGGCTAATCCTCTCACTCCTGTCTGTTGAAATCGGGTCTTGGCATAAATTTTTATGTTTCAAGGGAAAAGTATGTAAGAGCAGCTGGAACTGGTCATGTGTATATTAGTTTAGAGTGTGGGGTTTACTTGATTCATCATCTAGAGCCTGATGTGGTGATTTTGAGAGAAAGAGGATTGTTTGGGGTTTTCTTACTTTGCATTTTGAGAAAATTGCACGTTCTCATGCAGTTGTAAGAAATAATACAGAGAAATCCCATATGCCTTTCACCCACTTTCCCCTGATGGTAACATCTTGCATATATCACAACTAAGAAATTGACAGTGGTACAGTCCATTCATCTCATTCAGATCTCACCAGTTTTACGTGCACTTATCTGTGTGTGTATGTGTGTGTTAATTGTATGCAATTTTATTCACATGACCATCAGCACAGTTAACACAGAGAACAGTTCCATCACTTCAAGAATCCCCAGTCCTACCCCCTTATATCCACAACCACCTCCCTCCGTCCCTCCATCCCTAACCTCTGACAATCTGTTCTCCATCTCTATAATATCATCATTCAAGAAACAGAATTATGCAGCATAGCACCTGTTGAGATTGGCCTACATTGTCGCGTGTTTCACTGATTCATTCCTTTTTCCTGCCAAGTTCTGGTCCATGGTATGGATGCACCACGCTTTGTTTAACCATTCACCCATCGAAGGACACCTGGGTTGTTCCCAGTTTGGAGCTATTATAAATAAAGATGCTCTGGACATTTGTATACAGGTTTTTGTGTGAACATAAATTTTAATTTATCTGGGATAAAGATCCAAGAGTGCAATTGCTGGATTGTACAATAAGCACATGCTTAGTTTTATAAGAAATTAACATACTTTTCCTGAGAGTGGCTGTACCATTTTATATTCCCACCAGCAGAAGATGAGTGGTCCAGTTTCTCCACATCCTCTCCAGCATCTAGTGTTATTGCTATTTTTTTTTTATAATAGCCATTCTGATAGGTATGTAGTGCTATCTGATTGCGGTTTTGATTTACGTTTCCCTAATGACTAAGGATGTTGATCATCTTTTCAGGTGCTTATTTGCCATCTGTGTACCTTCTCAGTGAAATGTCTATTCATGCTGTTTGCAATTTTCTACTTGGATTGGCTTTTTAATGTTGAATTTTGAGAGCATTTTACATATTTCAGGTCCAATGCTTTGTCAGATATGTGATTTGCAGTTATATTCTCCCAGTCTGTATCTTGCATTTTTGCCTCTTCACAAAGTTTTAAATTTTGATGAGGTCCAATTTACCAATTTTTCTTTTTATGGATCATGTTCTTGTCAATTCTAAAAATTATTTGCCTGACCCTAAGTCCCAGAGTTTTTCTCCTATATGCTGTAGGAGTTTTATAGATTTATAGTTTTATATTTTACATTTAAAGCCATTATCCATTTTGTGTTAATATTTGCAATAAGGCGTGATGTTTTGGTTACAGCTCATTTTTTGTTGTTGTTTTGCATGTGGATATCCAATTGCTCCAGCACTCTTTTTTGAAAAGGCTCTCCTTCCTCCAAAGAATTTGCCTTTGCACCTCAAAAATCAGTTGGGCATATTTGTATGAATCTATTTCTGGATTCTCTATTCTGTTCCATTGTTCAATGGGTATATATCCCTCTACCAATAGAACACGCTCTTCTTTACTGTTGCTATACAATAAGCCTTAATAGCAAGTAGAGTGATTTTCAGAATTGTTTTAGTTATTCTGGGTCCTGTGTCTTTCGATCTATGTTTTTTTTTCTGCAAAATTATCATGTCTGTACTTTGAATTGCAATCAAGAGACAAATAGTGCCGGAGTTTTCGCCTTGAGAATCAAACAGAATTTAAAAAGACACTATACCATCTTGTTCAAAGATACTTTTAAAATAATATAATTATTTCTATAATTAGCTATCAATGCAATATTATAGTGGACTCACATTATATCTGCATTTAACTTTATATATGTGTTTACCTTAGACCTTAGCCCCAGTTAGATTCTACTTTGTTTTAGTCAATCTTTCCAACAATGAACAAATTTATTAATATGTTATGGGTTACAAAAGTGAAACTTGAACATAAAAGAGCTGCCCTGCAGGCAAACCATGCGGGTAAGAAATACTTCAGATTATCCCACCCACCCTGCATTCACCGAGATTTAACAGTTCTCTTAACCCAAAACAAATAGAACTTTTAAAATACTTTCTAAACCAAGATTTAAGAATATTGTACCAGAGGCTGCACATAAATAGAGCATTGAGGTGACAATTGAGATAGCATTGTCCCTGCAATGCTCTTATCTCTTGTGACCAGTTCCCTTCTGACAGATCTGTTGCACAGCAGGCATCCAGGGCTAAGTGTGCTTCCAGACTGGAACTGCATCCCTCCCTTTACCCCAAAGAAGCATGATTGGTTCCATGGTGTATCCGAGCCCAATAATCCCAGTTATAAAGGGGTTACTTGAATTTACATATTTTAGGAGGAAGTTCTTTCCTAAGGCTTTCTTAAATTTAAAGAAATCTTAAATTTCTTAAATGGAGAATTTCTTAAATTCTCCAGTTGATTTTGTGCAGGTTGGAACAACAGGTGTAAGAGATAGGATTGGGAGTCTCCTTCCTTGTGTCTGTACACAAGCCTTCATCTCAGTACTGAGAGGCTGTCTCAGGCCCGGTTCCCTAGAAGCAGAGCCTGAGACGTGTTTGCGTGCACATGCTGTATGGAGGGGATGCTCTGAGGAGTAAGGGTGAGGCATGTGGTCCAGCTGGAGTCAGGCTTCCACCTCCTCCCCTGGAGAGGTTCTGTGCATAAACTGCACAGTGGGATTGATCCCAGCCTGAGGCAATGGGGCCAGACTTTGAACTGTGTACTCCTCAGTCATTGGCTAAAGGTTGGCCCAGGTGGGGACATGAACGCAGATGGTATAACCTCCCAGGCTAAGAGATTTCCATCAGACAGAATCCATGACCAGGGTCTAAATGATCAACAGATCAACAGAGAGTTATTCTCATCAGTCACGGGACTGTTAACTTTCCAACTTAACCAAGTGCTCCCTTAAGCTTTCTGCTACCCCTAGACTGCCTTCTATGTAGCTGTTTCTATTGTGTTCAAGGATTGCTCAGTTATGTGAAAGCTGAGGATGAGTGCAACAGAGGTTCCTGCCGTCCCCCCACTGGCAATCTCCTTCTGGGCCGCAGCACACAGCTCATGGCTTCTTCTACCTGCGGGCTGAACGGGGCCCAGAAATACTGCATCCTTGGCTACCTTGAGGTAGGTTGGTTCTTTGTTTACTTGTTGGGACATTATTTTATCAATGCCATAGGTTTTTTCCAAGTACGTCTGGGGCTGTCCAGACAACAGTAAAGGCGGTAACACTCCTTCCTGAACATCTGAGACACAAGCGAATTCAAAGTCCAGAAAACCTTGACAGATCAGAAAATAGGGAAGATCTGCTTCATCTGTTTCTTGGTATCTTTAGAATTAGTTGGACAGAAATTGGTTCAGGCTTTGAAGGAAATTACTGTGAAATGTGCTGTTCTGCCTGGCTGCCTCAGTGACCCCCACAGAGTGAGTGTAACTGACTCCTACAGTGAAAACTGAAAACCCCTCAGGGCCTCAGGCCTCTGCTGGCTTGAGCTCTCATTGTCCCGCTTGAGAGATACAAGGGTGTGGACTTGCAATTCTTTCCGTGCAGACTCACAACACCTCTAGGAAATTGTCTCACCTAAAAACCATAAAACCCCAATGTGAACATTATTTGGGGGCCTTTTTTTCCCTTAAAGACCAGTTTTATGAAAGGACTTGTTGCTTTACAGTTTTTTTACTTCCTTGTGCTCTGGAAGCAGAACAAGCAGACAAGGTCATCTGCACATCATACCTGTTGCAAAGCCTGAGCAATCACTTCGATCCTTCAATGCGAGGATGTGCAGGAAGGAAGTTGGACCCAAGCCCAAAGTTGGTGGCCCAGGCTCTTCCACGTATTGTTCACTTAAGGCAGCTCCTGGAGGTCTCTAGGAAATGCTTTGTATTTTAATTTGTTTTTAGCAAACAAGGGTGATTATAAATAAGTGGAGACAATACCTGAGTGCTCAGTGCAGTTCTAAGTTTGGGAAGTACTTGCATAAGAGAGGGTATTCTCTACATTTGCAAGGAAATGACACTGTGGAAGTTTTGCTCAACACCAGGTCAGGTGGGATGTTTGGCTCTTCAAGTGACTTTAAGAAGTCCAGGTCCTGTGGACAAGAAGTGGTTCTTAACTCTAATATTAGAAAATGTCCGACACTGGCATCACCCATCTTGTTCTCCAACCACTGGCATTTACGTACTGTCGTTGTAGTCAACTCATAATCTACTTGGACAATAATTAGAAGTTGATGTTCCTGTATCTTAATTTCACACCACAAAAATAGAAGTACTTCAGAGGCTTCTTTTGTTTGGAGATCACAGAAGTCTTAAAAATTGTAGAGTTAGGGGAAAAATCTCAAAATATCTTCAGCTAACAAAGTATCATAGGTGGGGCTACAAGCACTGGTCTGCAAACACATTGTGCAGCGTGGAGGGTGATTTTTTCCCATCCATCATCTAACAAATGGCTACTGAGCCGAGCATTCTCTTCAGATGCTTTAAGTCAACACTGACCCACAGCCACAGCTCCCCCTCAGTCACTTCAACTACAGGCATCGTCTGCAGCCAGTCCCAGCAAAGACTGCGCTTCTGAAATGTTTACACAGAGAATGGTTCATGTGCCCTGAAGGTAAACATCTTCCCCATAATTTCCATAGTATTATTGGAAATACTTTGAAGTCTTGGCATCTTTTGGTGGAATCATAGGGCTTCTTCTGCTCTTTTAGGGTCAAGCCTCCCTCTATGAAGAGTTGATCTAGCTTCCATTGTTCCTTAATTTCCAAAGGGCATTTTGGTTTTCTTCAAGTATAAGACTTACGGTGGCCAGTGATTATAAAAAGATTATATGGCTCTCTTGAAAGACTGGTTTACTTTGACAGACTCTAGCTGAAATAGTCATCAAAATCATATGTATTCATGCAACAAATTTTATTGAGCAGCTACTATGTGCCAGACATTATTCTAGATAAAGAGAATACAGCCAAAAGCAAAACAAAGTCCTTGCCCTCATTTATCTTAAAGTCTAATGATGGTGACAGACAATAATCCAATAACTATATAACATGTGTATAGCCTCAAGTAGGGATGAGGGCTCAGAAAATTTTATCAAGCAGGGTAAGGGCTGGAGAGTGGCAGAGGTCATAAGGGTGGGAGGTGGTGGTATTTTAGATAGAAGTCAAGGAAATTCTGTCTGAGATGATGACATTTAAACAAAGACCTGAAATAAGGGAAGGAGCAAGAGATAAGAATATTTGGTGAAGGGGGCCCAGAGGAGCTGAGAATAGCTTGTGTCAAGGTGTTCTCTCCAAGGCAGGAGAGTTCTTGGTGAGCTCAAGGAGGAGCAAGAAGTGAGTGTAGATAGTGCTGAGTAATCAAGGGAAGACGGGGGGGGGGGGGGGGGGGGGGGGGGGGGGGGGGGGGCAGCGGCCGGATGGCTCAGTTGGTTAGAGCGCAAGCTCTGAACAACAGGGTTGCCGGTTCAATTCCCACATTGGATGGTGGGCTGCGCCTCCTGCGAGTAAAGATTGAAAACTGCAACTGGATTTGGAGCTGAGCTGCGCCCTCCACAACTAGATTGAAGGACAACTCCCTAGAGAAACAAACTGTCTCCCAATATTCCCCGATAAAATTTGTTTTTTTAAAAAGGGAAGACAGACAGGGAGGTGGCCCTGGTGAGGTTGTGTAGGCCCTTGTAAGCCGTGGTCAGGACATCAACTCAAACAGTGTTCACTGAACACCTACAGGTGCATTGGCTGTTGCAGGCAATTTCTGGCACAGGGGCTTGTAATAAACAGCTCCTGCTTCCTGAAAACTTTCCCAAAACACTCTTCCCGAGTCCCACATATTAGCCAAGAACAACGGTGCAGGTCATTGGCAGTCTTTTGGAAATCTTTGGAGATTTCCTTCGGAGTTTTAACTAAGTACAGCTACAAGCAGACTCATTAAATTAAGCAAACTCAAAGACCAATATTGGCTGCTGTAGCCTTTGAAAATCCATCCCAAGCAAAACTACTTCCAATTCACTAATAAGACCTCTTAGTCTGTGAGACAAGAGGGTGGGGTTCTCTGTTGTGGGTTTAGGAAAAGCTGTTACAAAATCCACATGTGTGATGTAAAGGTTTTGTTATTGGAAGCTCTTCTGCCAAAAACTATGTTTGAGAAAGAAAGGATGATAGTTGTAGATAACCTAGTGACCTCTTGTTTTATTAGTTTCTTGCCAAATATTCTTTTTTTTTACTACAGGAAGTAATCCCATTCAAAGAGTATATCCTAATTATTTCTCTATAGTTTAAAATAAACTCCAGGTCATCTGCTCTTTGTATGAGAAAAATATTAGTTCCACATATATTTGCATTTTTGCCCCAAATATATAAATTTATAAAATTTCTAGGTCATATTTTAATTTCATTTGTGATTGTATTAAAGCACCTATTGATGGAAAAATTGATGTCTTGTTATTTCCTCTGCTTTTTATTTCAGCCAGATTGAAAGACAAATATAGTAAGTACAGCTGTTTTTAAATTCGGATTAACGATAAGTAATCACAATTCTTTATTTTCAATGATGGTGTTTTCCAGGGGAAACAAAAGTGCTTCATCTGTGACTCCAGATTTCCGTACAATCCTCATACCCAATCCAACAGCCACACCATTGAGAACGTGATTCCAAGTTTTGAACTAGATAGAGAAAAGAAATGGTGGCAATCTGAAAATGGTATGATTAAGTTCCTTTCCAATTTTTTATTTCTTCATATTTTTAATAAGGTGCCTTTCCGTGTGATTTTAACAATGTCACAGCAAAGAGTAGTATTGGAAGGGAGCAATATCCACCAAGAATGCAAAGCCCAGAAGAACAAGCTTTCATTTTAAGAAAGATTATTTTCCTCTAGAGAAATCAAAGTGTATTTCAAGCACAAAACAGAATGTTTCGCTCTTCCTGTGCGGGGGAAGAAAGTGTCTTTGCATTCTTTTGTTCTTTTAAAAAAATAAGGAAGTTTATGAGGTGTCGGTAAATAAAGCCTAATATAAAACCCACTGATAAGTGGAATAAATAATGCCAGGGGAAATCTGAGCGTTCACACCACGTGCTTTTTCCTTCTTCAATACATTTTGTTTCTTACTGCAAGCCAAAGATTTGAACATAGAAATTGAATTGAAAGGACAGTTGGCTTCTGACTTCAGTTCTTTCCTTCCTGGATTTGTGCCCTTCTCTGGTCATGTCCAGTAGCAATATTGAACCTCACTCTGGCCCTGACCACCCATATTTCCTAGATGCCCCTCTAAGTTTGGACCTGATCAGGGATTCCTCATGTCCCACCTCGTCTTGGGCCTTCTGTGCTTAAGTTATTATAGGCTGGCTCACTCACAATGGTCCCTCTTCAACACTGGTCTGGAACCCTTAACCCCCACAACATGACTCCTTTTGCCACATCTCTATATGTTGCACTTGGGGGCTGCAATCCCTCTATTCTCTTCAGACGGTTCAACATATTTCCCTAAGGGGACCCGAGGCCATTAGAGGGGAGTGTGGGAATAATCACATAAAATTGTTTAGGGCAAGTATAATATGAGGCTATTTTTCTGTGTCATCCATTTGGCAAGTCCATGATTGGTATCTACTAAGTGCCAGTTCTTTGGATCCTAATTGTTGATTCTAGTTGGACTCTCCCTAATGAATATGAGGTCATTTTTACCATAGTCACCTGTCTTCACTGATGAATACTGCCATTTTTTATTTATAGCTGTTTTGACCCACATGTCCTGCATTTGTTCCACATCCCCTCTGTCAAGCTGATTACATAGGACAAGGGTTCTCAGCCAGGAACTTCCGAGAGGGAAAAGGAGATCTCCTTTGTACAAAGGGTTAGGGGCCTTGACACAGCGGGGGATGTGGCTGCTCTCTGAGCAGCAAACCCTTCCCCGAGCCATTCACCCTGGAACAGAAGCTGCAGCGCAGTTCACTGCAGTCTGGCCACTCTAGTCTAGAGCCGTGCTGCCCAACATTGTAGCCCCTAGCCACACGTGGCTACTGAGCACGTAAAACATGGCTGATTCAAATAGAGATGTGCTATAAGTATAAAAACATCTCGGCTTTCTCACACTTAGTTTGGGAAAAAATGTATAATAAAACATTACTAATTTTTAAAATATTGATTACCTGTTGAAATGAGAATATTTTTGCATATTGGGTTAAATATATTAAAACTGATTTCACCTGTTTCTTTTTACTTTTATAAACGTGGTTGCCAGAAAATTGTACATGATACATGTGACTCACATTTCCACTGGACAGTGACCTCTAGAGAGAGCAGCAATTCTATCGTGTCCAGATCGAGGCCAGTCCTCACACCCAGCTAACTATCTCAGTTCAGGCTCCTGGCCGAGACACCTCCATATTCTCCTCAGCCACAGGGAGCCCACAGATCCTAGCTCCAAGGGGCTGTGCCAAGCTGTGTTTCATGCTAAGTAACAATAAAACTGGTTGCAATGATTGCTAGCAGCTGTTGGAAGAAAAGGGTGTGTCAGTGTTACCATGCTCTGGCTTGTTAGCTCACATTTGTGTGCAGTTGAGATTTGAGTTCAAGGAAACGAGCCCTCTCGGTCCACCCATGGCAAATGTGGGGAACTCCCTTGGTGGTATGTAATACTGCCACACTGTGGCCATCTGCACTGCCACCAAATCATGCATGCACAGTCAGGGTATATCCTACTGCTCTCCTATAGACCTTCTCCTGGGCATGGAATGGCATGGGAAACTACTCCAACAGACAAGGAAAGAGTGTTGATCACTAGCCCTGTGATTTCAAAGGATTTTATTATAGACAAGCCACAGTGAGGGATTAACATGATAAATAGGGGTCTCTCAAAATCACTGATTTTCTTCTTCCTGGGGTTTTCTTTAGGTCTGGATCATGTCAGCATCAGATTGGACCTCGAGGCATTATTTCAGTTCAGCCACCTTATTCTGACCTTCAAGGTACAGATATGTAGGCTTGCCGCCTCTTTCATCTACTAACCAGATGCTGGGCTTACCTGGAATTTCGCTTCTTTGTTTCCTTGCTTCCTTGCAGAGAACAAAAAACTGTGAATCTGGACTTGAGCTATGCCATCTGGGTTTTTCTTCCTGAATGAAAAAAAAAAAAAAAAAAAATACCACTGCTCATTAATTAATGACTTAGATGGTTAACAACAACAACAACAGAATCTTAGAAGATATGGCAAAAAGGGAAACGCCAAGTACTGTGGGACAGAGACCACAGAACAAGGAAGATACTTTTCAGGAGAAAAGGGCAGGAACTGGAAATTATTTAGGGAAATATGGAAACACTGTGATCAAAAGAGGAAGAAAAACTAAGGGGGTCTTTACTATGGTTAGTTAGATGCCAGAGAAAATCCCATGCTACAGTCATTCTCTAATCACTCATCAAAATTCTAATTTTGATGTCAAGCCTGGTGCTGTTATGGTAATTAAAAATGAATATAAAATTAAAAGTTATAAAAAGTGAAAAACAAACAAAAAAACACCAGGCTTTGCCCTCAAAGAGCTCACAGTGTAGTCATGGATACAAGCACATATACAAATTTAAAATTATAGTACAGAGTGATACATGCAGAAATAGACGTATGATTAGAATGCTGGGGGTTCATTGATGAGGGTAAATCTGCTCTGGGGAATCCGAGTAAACTTCATTATAGATTTGGAAGGATGTGTAAGTTCGCCAGAGGAAAAGCATTCTAGGCCAAGAAAACTACATGGAAATTGCTGTATAATATCAACGACATTAGCTTTTTAAAAATGTATATGCCATCTTCCTTCAATTAATAATTCACACAACCATAAACATTTTTAAAATGGAATTCAATTCCAGGGCACAGTATGTGCTCATAAATACTTGCCCATTTGTTGGAAAGAGATTTCTGTATGTTCACTGTACCAGAGATTTTAAAATATACAAAGTTTGAAAATATAGAATTAAAAGCCATAAATGTTCAATCGGATGTGGGTAATAAAATCTACCTTTGTGAAGCATTACAAGTTTGACTCATTTTTTCATAGACTTTTCGGCCTGCTGCAATGTTAGTTGAACGTTCCACGGACTATGGACGCACCTGGAAAGTGCTCAAATATTTTGCAAAAGACTGTGCTACTTCCTTTCCCAACATCACATCTAGCCAGGCCCAGGAAGTGGGAGACCTTGTTTGTGACTCCAAATATTCGGATATTGAACCCTCAACTGGTGGTGAGGTAGCATTTCCTTTCCTGGATTTCCTTTTGTTCATGTGGTTAATTTAGATGAAAACAATTTAGGTAGTGTTTGCTGAAATGTAACTTGAGCTGTTGGTTTTTTAAGACTGAAAGTGTCTAAGTTGAAATGACTCCTGAAGTCATCTCAAATTCACATAAATAATAAACACCTTCTAAGAAATAATCCTGCACAGGCTGCCCAGCTGAAGGTGGGCAGGGGCTGAAATCCAGGCTGGGCGCCGGGGCACAGGGAACCCAGGGGAAGAAGCATGTGTTTCGAACCCTTGCAAGGGAGCGTATCAGCTAGGGGCAGCCCAGGATTCGTTGTCTCATCTCTATGCTTTATAAGCTACCAGAACATTCCCCTGAGCTAAGCTGATAACTGGCAACGGGTCAGGGTAGGAGTGGAGTTGGGAGGTATTATCAGGTATATAGTAGAAAGAACTCGTGGCTTAATGCAGCTCCAGAATCCCCTGCCTGGTCCAATTGACAACGATTTGCTGAATTGTGACCTATCACTTCACCTCAACTCAGAGCAGGAGCCCTTTTCACCAATGGTGTCATGACTTCTGCTTACCTGGACCACTTGTGCATAAAGAGCCAGAATGACTGTTTAATAATTTTCATTCATTTTCCTTCTTGGTACTTGTATTCATATGAGAACCCAAATGATAATGTGTGTTCTATGTTAGCAGGGAGGCATCCTCTCAACCTTCTTGTAAGAACAGGATCTTTTTAAGAGTACATTTAACAATGATGTTTTGGGGTAAAATACTATACATTTACCTACATTTGTTTTACAGGTTGTTTTAAAAGTTTTGGATCCCAGCTTTGAAATAGAAAACCCCTACAGCCCCTACATCCAGGGTATGGATTGCTCTATATTTTTCACACCAATTTCTTTTCTAAAATCTCACTTCATGCCTTGTCCTTGCATTTCTATGGTACATTAAGGGATGTCAGTCAAGCAGGGCACCTCGATGCACTTTGATTTGTTATTTTCATTATTTTCCCTTCTCTAGACCTTGTGACATTAACAAACCTGAGGATAAACTTTACCAAACTCCACACCCTTGGGGATGCTTTGCTTGGAAGGAGGTCAAATGATTCCCTTGATAAATACTACTATGCTATCCATGAGATGGTGGTCCGGGGCAGCTGTTTTTGCCATGGGCACGCTAGCGAGTGTGGTCCAATGCAGGAGGTGCGGGGAGATGTGTTCAGCCCTCCCGGAATGGTGAGTCACTAATCTGAAAGAGCAGTTGGCTCTCCTATGTTTCCTTCACCGTCCTGGTGCTCAGAGTAGATCAGACTCTCTGTGTGAGGATCAACAGTCGAAGTGCAGCCTCGTGATGGGACAGGTATGATTCAACCTGGCGTGACAGGCCCCCCAGGGGGCCCTCAGTTCTCTCGCCAGAGATTCTTGTGGATCCTGCCACATATGGACATCACTGAACTCATGAACAGAATTTATAACTTAGGATTTCAAGATAGCCCATCTTGCTCTCTTTTTGTTATTTGTTTTGTAGGGAAGGGAGATTTAGTGGGGAGGACCCATAATGTTACACACATTCTTTCACAAAAACGTACTGAAGGTCTGTTGTACTCAGTGCCAAGGTGTTTGAGTAACATCTGTTATTGTAAAACTGGTCACTCCAAGGAACATTCTTACACTATGAAGGGCTGTCTTGATAGTGCAAACCGCTTCCATTCTTGGCACACTTAGAAGAGTGATGTAATAGAAGACCTGTGTGCTTATGCAGAGTCCTGGGGGTCTGTCTACTAAATAATTTTAAACTATTAGTCAAAATCGGACAAGGCCTGATGTCGAGGCTTTTGCACTTTCCTACTCAGCTATCTCCATGTTTCAAAGGGGGAAACAGAATTTCTCCCTTGGAAGTTGGACATTTAGGGCATTTGGTGGAGAATTACGTACTTTTCTCCAGTTTCTTTCTGTTTTCTAATTCCGTCTTTTCCCTTATGCTCCTAAATCACCACCTTTGATGGACACACACATGCTCCATCCTTTCCCTCATTGAGGGCTGCAATGTACTTCCCTGAAACTAGTATTCAGAAATGCCAAAAAAGTATTGTAAATGCTTACTGGACATCTTAAATATAAAAACTGTAAAAGCTAGTTAAGCGAATAGTAAAAGATAGTCCAGGTTGGTATTGTAACTAACATATGGGAAGCTAAGATCCACAGAGTCCCCAGGGCCTGGTATTTCATGTTCCATCCTCAAAGATGAGATCTCTTTTAACGCTGCTTACTTATCGCACAATCAGGTTCATGGTCGGTGTATATGTCAACACAATACAGATGGCCCCAACTGTGAGCGGTGCAAGGACTTCTTCCAGGATGCTCCTTGGAGGCCAGCTACAGGCCTGCAGGACAGCACTTGCAGAGGTGTGTGGAGATGAGTTCTCAGCGTAGCCCGAGTTTGCTTGGTTTCCTTATTTGGGAGAACATTTAGTTCATTTGGACTACAAGCACCAAAGGTGGTGACCCTGTGGCTTCCGACTCCAACTGGGTGATATTCCAGTGTCTCCCATGGAAGAATCACTAGTATCTCAAACACTCATGCCCAAAATTAACATTAAGTTGAAAAATGAAAAAATACTCATGTCGGGTGGCCCCTTTCCAGAGGAGGGGCAGAGCCAGGTAATAGTAACATCAGTGGGGACGGTGCCACTCCAGAAATTGGGGGAGTACTGGATTTGGTACAGAGATCCCTACTATTTTCCTGAATAATTATACATTTCTTAATGTGACCTTAAACCTTTCAGATAACAGGATAAATGAGGTCAAGGTTAGAGTTTGACAGGCTATTACACTTTTTATAAAATGTTTAGGTTAGAGCAGCTGGGTGGCACAGTTGGTTAGAGTGCAAGCTCTGCAACAACAAGGTTGCCGGTTCAATTCCCACATGGGATGGTGGGCTGCGCCCCCTGCAACTAAAGATTGAAAACGGCAACTGGACTTGGAGCTGAGCTGTGTCCTCCACAGCTGGATTAGGGGACAACAACTTGGAGCTGAAGGGCCCCGAGAAACATACTGTTTCCAATATTTCCCAGTAAAATTAAAATATACATATTTAATTTTAATTTATATATATATAAATTAAATATATATATATATTTAGGCTAATAAGGTCGAGGTATTTTTGTAATGTGTTTGCTTCCAAACAAACTTGTTATTCAGTTTCTTTTCCCAGATTTGGGAAAAACAAGATTTGAGAGGGTGAGATGTCACTAAAGAGCTATTATGGAACAGATCCATGCGTGTGTCCCAGTATATGAGACCCAGCAAATGTTTATGCTGTTTGGGGGTGTGGGGGAGCCAGTAAGATAAACCGCACAGACATTATCACAAAGACAAACAGTCCTCTGCGCACAGTCTGCCTTTCCCTGTATCGCTCTGGCTGAGCCCCAGGTGGGACAAGGGTGACCTGCAGACACCCTTCCCGCTCTCTTGTTCACAGAAGAGGAGGTGGGTAGGGCGCAGTTTTAACAGCTTATCTGATAGCGTACAGAATATATTGTTAAAATAAATAAGTAAATAAAATTTACAAGGCATAAGCAGTAAAAGTATTCTCTACTGAACAACAACACAAATATTGTACTCCAGGGCTTCTAGATTGCCCAAATGGTTTATTTTGGTTTATTTGATTTTTTAAAAACGCCTGAATGGAAAACGTTTTGGGAACACACTTTACAGAAAGTGTATGGGCAGACTCAGCTCATGGCAGAAAGAGTCCTTTGAAAACACGTGTCTTAACTGTTGTACACGTGGTATGTCCATAGAAAGAAGGCGGAGTGTCTAAAGAAAGAGGAGGAGGGGATGCGGGGATGAGTGCGTGGCCCGGGACTCCGGGGTTCCGGGGACCTCGGTGAAATCTCTCAGTAACTCCTGTCCTCTCCCAGCTTGTAACTGTAACAGCCACTCTGAGCGCTGTCACTTCAACATGACCGCGTACCTGGCCAGCGGCGGCGTCAGCGGGGGCGTGTGCGAAGACTGCCAGCACAACACGGAGGGCCAGCACTGTGACCGCTGCAGACCCCTCTTCTACAGGGACACGCTCAAGGCCATCTCGGATCCGTACGCATGCCTTCGTGAGTCCCTGGCCTCTGACTGCATCCTTTCCACTGGTTTGAGCAAATGCTGGAGGAGCCGGTCTCACTGGGGCCGCAGTCCCCACGGGGCTTAGCAGCATCTCTGAACTGCCCTATTTGGAGGAGTGGGGGATGCAAAACCATTTCAGCAGTAAGAGTGTTTCTTCCTCTGAACAAATTGGGCCAGATAATCCAGGTCCTCGTAGTCTTGCGCAGTGGCTCATACTGGGGAACCAGGAAAGTACTCGGGATTCGACCAGCAGGGGGCGGAAGATGCGGGGACGCCAGGAGTGTCCAGGCGGTCAGCTCCGAGAAGTAGCGAACTACTGAAAATGGCTACATTTGATTGGCTATAGGAAATTCAGTTTTGCTGTTAAGATGGATGAGCTAACTATTTATTGCCTTGTTTCTTTTTTCCTTTTTTAACCTTAATTTTTCATTTTATCTTTAATCTCAACTTTTTAAAACGGAATATTTCAAGCATATACAAGATAATAAAGGATAACATAGTAAACACCCTTATAGCCACCACCAGCTTTGTCAAAACGCAGTATTAATATCTTCCCTTGTTATCCTCAGGGCTTGAATAAAACACTACAGGTACTAGTGGTGTCCCAGGTGCACATCTAGCCCATTTGTCTACACTCCTTTCTAGGGATAAACTCTCATATATTTGGCAGTTATTACCATCAAGCTTGTTTTAATACTTCCACACATTTTTATCTACAAACAATATATGTTGGCATATTTTCACTTTAGATAAATGATATTATGCTGTATGTATCCTTGAGTATTTCATTCAACATATTTTTGAGATTTGTCCGTATCAGGTAGTCCTAGTTCTCTAATTTTAAAAGCTGTGTGGAATTCCTTCCTTCCTATAAATACGACAAGAATCTATTTGTCCATTTTTCTTCTGATGCTACAGTAGCCATATACTGGGGGTGCCAAAAAAAATGTATACACATTTTAAGAGATGTTATCTATGCTCAAGCAGTGGTTCGCCATAATCAGAAGTGTCTGGACACTGATGGTAACCACTTTGAGCACCTCTTATAATTGCAGAAGTCAAACTTGACTTGTGTTCTTCTTTTGTTATTGCTATATATTGAGTATTACAATTAACAGTGTTGTCCTTTCTTAAAATGTGTATACGTTTTTTGGCACCCTCTGTATGTGGCCTTGTGCATATACACAAAAACTGTCCCTAAGAGTCATACCTAGTAATGGGATTACTGGGCCAGAGCATGAATTTCTTCAAATTCATGAGCTAATACTGAACTGTCCCCTAAGTGGGTGTACCAGTTAACACCTTTGCCAACAGTGTATGAGAGTTCCTGTCGCTCTGTATCCTGGCCAACGCTTGGTTTTATCACGCTTTAATTTTCATTCATTAAAATAAACATTTATAAATTTGATTTGATTTCCCTGTAGGAATGAAACTAGAGTGAGGCAAGCAAAGCACCTAGGTCTCAAAATTTAAGGAAGCACTCACTCTCAGAGTCATGTGAGTGCAGGGTTGACTTTTGCCACTGGCACTAACCTGACAGTGAACACCTCCTTAAATTCTGTGCCTTAGGCACCTTGCTTGCTTCCCTCTAGTCCCAGCACTGCTGTTGATTATTGCATAGACCAAACCTGATTTCAAATACCCAGTGCTAGTTACTGGGTCTGAGATCTTACTTTACTTGCAGACTAACAAGTTAGCCTGTTACTATTTCATGGATGCTGGAGAACGTGAAACTCCTGGGTCAAACGCAAAGGACTTTATTACTCATAGCACAGCAAGCCACAAGATGTTTGTATTGGTGTGAGTTCCCATGTCCCCAAGTCCCAAAGGGCCAACTCAAAGGATACCAGGTGGACCCTGTACATGAGTTTATGTCACAGACAAGGAACACAGAGCAGAGAACTCATCGCTCTTATAGCAAATGGAAGCAGCTTGTTCTTCAGGGGAAGACATTACCTGATCCTTCTAGGTAGCTTGCTACAAACACAACCTTGAGAAGTGGCCTGGGTATAGAGCAGTCAGGGCCTCGCACTGTTGGCACACCCAGCAAAAAAGTTTAGATTCCCAATACCCAAGGACGTTTGCCTTCACCAATACCCAGAAATCCTGTGTCTTAGGCTATATCATCAATATAATGTTATATTGTATTGGGGGGTTTGTTATGAAACTACAACTTCAAACTTTATATAATCATAATACATAAAATGAAGTCTCATACAAAAATAATTCAGTAGCCACCTTAATACATACAATATCCTAGATTTCAAACTTTAAATCATCACAATGTACAAAAAGCATACATGAATTCTTTTTTGCTCAGATTACACAATAAATATGTGATTGCATAAAATTTTACTTTACGTGGACTGTTTAAAATTGGTACAAAGAACTGGATTCTCAGAATATATATTTCTTTGACATTCACTATTATTTTATTAGTTTCAGATGTACACAGTAGTGCTTAGACATTTATATAATTTATGAAGTGATCCCCCCGATAAGTCTTGTACCCACCTGGCACTATACATATTTATTACAAATTGTTGTACTTTACATCCCCATGTCTATGTCATAACTACCAATTTGCATTTCTTAATCCCTTCACCTTTTTCACCCAACCCCCCAACCTCCATTCCACTTAGTATCCGTCAGTTTGTTCGCTGTATCTCTGAGTCCATTTCTGTTTTTTGTTTGTTTATTTTGTTCTTTAGATTTCACGTATAAGTGAGATCATATGGTATTTTTCTCTCTCTGACTTATTTCACTTGGCATAATGCCCTTTAGGTCCATCCACGTTATTGCAATGGTAAGATTTCATTTTTTATGGCCGAGTAATATTCCATTGTATATACAAGTATGTACCACATCTTCTTTATCCAGTTGTCTATGGATGGGCATTTTGATCGCTTTCATATCTTGGCTATTATGAATAGCACTACAGTGAACATAGGGGTGCATATATATTTTCAAATTAGTGTTTTGGATTACTTTAGATAAATACCCACATGTGGAATTGCTAGGTCATAAGGTAGTTCTATTTTTAATTTTTTGAAGAACCTTCAAACTATTTTCAATAGTTGCTGTACCAATTTGCAGTCCCATCAACAGTGCACGAGTGTTCCCTTTTTGCCACTACCTCACCAACACTTGTTGTTTTTTGATTTATTGATGATAGCCATTCTGACAGATATGAGGTGGTATCTTGTGGTGATTTTAATTTGCATTTCTCTAATTAGTGACGTTAAGCATCTTTTCATATGTCTATTGGCCATCTGTATGTCCTCTTTGAAGAAATGTCTATTCAGGTCCTCTGCCCATTTTTCGTTTGCATTGTTTGTTTTCTTGGTGTTGAATTATATGAATTATTTATAAATTTAGGGTATTAAGCCCTTATTAGATGTGTCATTGGCAAATATCTTCTCCCATTCAGTAGGTTGCTTCTCATTTTATTGATGGTTTCCTTTGCTGTGCAAAAACTTTTTAGGTTGATGCAGTCCCATTTGTTTATTTATTTGTTTGTTTCCTTTGCCCGAGCAGATATAACAGAAAAATATTACTAAAGGCAAAGTCAGAGAGTTTACTGCCTATGTTTTCTTCTAGGAGTTTTATGGTTTCTGGTTTTACATTTAAGTCTTTAATCCATTTTGAATTTATTCTTGTGTATGATGTAAAAAGGAGGTCCAGTTTCATTTTTTTGCATGTATCTGTCCAGCACCATTTATTGAATAAACTGTCTTTACCTCATTGTATATTCGTGCCTCTTGTCATAGATTAAATGACCATATAGGCATGGGTTTATTTCTGGGCTCTCTATTCTGTTCCATTGATCTATATATCTGTTTTTATGCCAATATCATGCTGTTTTATTATGGCCTTGTAGTAGTTTGATATCAGGTAGCTCTTCTTTCTCAAGATTTCTATGGCTATCCTGGGTCTTTTATGGTTCCATATATATGTTAGGGTTATTTTTTCTAGTTCTGTGAAAAGTGCCATTGGCGTTTTGATAGGGATTACATCAAATCTATAGATTGTTTCAGGTAGCATGGACATTTTAACGATTTTAATTCTTCCTATCCATAAGCACGGTATACGCTCCATTTATTTGTATCTTCTTCAATTTGTTTCTTCAATGTCTTATAGTTTTCCAAGTACAGGGCTTTTATCTCCTTGGTTAAATTTATTCCTAGGTATTTTTTAATGCAATTGTAAATGGGATTGTATTCTTAAATTCTCTTTCTGATAGTTTGTTATTGGTGTATAAAAATGCAACTGATTTCTGAATATTAATTTTATATCGTGCTGCTTTACTGAATTCATTTATCAGTTCTGATAGTTTTTGGTGTGAACTTTGGGGTTCTCTATAAGTAGTATCATGTCATCTGCAAATAATGGCAGTTTTATTTCTTCCTTTCCAATTTGTATGTCTTATATTTCTTTTTCTTGTCTGATTGCTGTGGCTAGGACTTTCACTACTATGTTTTTCCTCATTGAATACGATATAGTTGTGGGTTTGTCATATATGGCCTTTATCATGTTGAGATATGTTCCCTCTATTTCCACTTTGCTGAGAGTTTTTATCATAAATCGGTGCTGGATTTTGTCAAATGCCTTTTCTGCATCTATTGATATGATCATATGCTTTTTTCCCCCCTTTTTATGTATGTGGTGTGTTACGTTAATGATTTGTAAATATTGAACCAAACTTGCATACCAGGAATACATCCCACTTGATTGTGGTATATGATCTTTTTAATGTATCGCTAAATTCAGTTTGCTAATATTTTGTTGAGGATTATTGCGTCTGTGTTCTTCAGAGATGTCAGTCTATAGTTTTTATTGTTGTTCTGTTTTTAATACCTTTGTCTGGTTTTAGAATCAGGGTAGTGATGGCCTTGTAGAATGAGCTTGGGAGCCTTACCTCCCCTTGAATTTTTTGGAATAGTTTGAGGAGGATAGGTGTTAATTCTTTGAATGTTTGGTAAAATTCACCTGTGAAGCCATCTGGTCCAGGACTTTTGTTTTGGGAGAGTTTTTTGATTACTGATTCAATTTCATTAGTAGTAATTGGTCAGTTCAGATCTTCTGTTTCTTCTTGATTCAGCCTTGAAAGATTGTATGCTTCTAGGAATTTACCCATTTCTTCCAGATGATCTAATTTTTTGGCATATAATTGCTCATAGTATTTTCTTATAATTTTTTTTGTATTTCTGTGATGTTCTTTGTCACTTCTCTTTCATTTCTGATTTTTTTAATTTGGTTTCTCTCTCTCTCTCTCTCTCTCTCTCTCTCTCTCTCTCTCTCTCTTTCTCTTTTCTTCTTGATAAGTCTGGTTAAAGATTTGTCAATTTTGTTTATCTTTTCAAAAACCAGCTCTAGGTTTCATTGATCTTTTGTATTTTTTTTTTTTTTTTTTAGATTCTATTATATTTATTTCCACTCTAATCTTTATTATTTCCTTTCTTCTACTCCCTTTGGGCTTTGTTTGCATTTCTTTTTTCTAATTCTTTAAGTATAAAGTTAGATTGTTTATTTCAAATATTTCTTGTTTCTTGAGGAAGGCCTGTATTGCTATGAATTTCTCACTCAGGACTCTTTTTGTTCTGCTCCATAGATTTGGGGTCGCTGTGTTTTCATTTTCATTTTTCTCAAGATATCTTTTGATTTCTTACTTGAGCTCATGTTTTACCCAATTATTGTTTAATAGCATGTTATTTAGCCTCTGTGTGTTTATGTATTTTTTAGGTTTTTTTTTTTCCTTTTTGTAATTGATTTCTGTTTCATGCCATTATGGTAGGAGAGTACAACTGATGTGATTTCAGTCTCTTTAAATTTACTGAGACTTGTTTTGTAGCCTAACATGTGGTCTATCTTGGAAAATGTTCCATGTGTACTTAAAAAGAATGTATATTCTGCTACTTTGGGGTGGAATGTTCTAAAAATACCAATTAAATCCATCTGGCTTAATGTGTCATTTAAGGTCTCTGTTTCCTTGTTGATTTTCTGTCTGGAAGATCTCTCCATTGGTGTCAATGGGGTGTTAAAGTGCCCTATTATGACTGTGTTACCGTCAATCTCTCCCTTCATTTCAGTCAGTGTTTGCTTTATATATTTAGGTGCTCGTATGTTGAGTGCATAGATGTTTACTAGGATTATATTCTCTTGTTGGCATAATCCCTTTATCATTATGTAATGTCCTTCTTTGTCTATTATAATCTTCATTTTAAAGTCTATTTTGTCTGCTATAAGTATTGGTATCTCATCTTTTTTTTTTTTTTTTCATTTCCATTTGCATGAAATAGCTTTACCCATCCCTTTACTTTCAATCTATGTGTGTCTTTCAATTTGAGGTGAGTCTCTTGAATAAAGCTTATGTATGGGTCTTGTTTTCTTATTCATTTAGCTACCCTAAGTCTTTTGATTGAAACATTTAATCCATTTACATTTAAAGTGGTTATTGATAGGTACATAGTTATTGCCATTTTGTTTTCAAACTTTTGGTCTTTTTTATTGTTGTTTTCTCCCTTCTTCTTCTTCTTAATGAAGTCCTTTTAATGTTTCTTGTAATACTGGCTTGGTGATAATGAATTCCTTTAGTTGTTTGTTGTCTGGGAAGCCCTTTATCTCTCCTTCCGTTTTAAATGATAGGCTTGCTAGGTAGAGTAGTCTTGGTTGTAGGTTCTTGCTTTTCATCACTTTGAATATTTTGTGCCAATCCCTCTGGCCTGCAAAGTTTCTGTTGAGAAATCAGCTGATAGCCTTATGGGAGCTCCCTTGTAGGTAACTAGTTGTGTTTCTCTTGCTGTTTTTGGAATTCTCTCTTTGTCTTTAACCTTTGCCACTTTAATTATGATGTGTCTTGGTGTGGGCCACTTTAGGTTCATCTTGTTTGAGACTCTCTGCACTTCCTGGGCTTGTATATCTATTTCCTTTACCAGGTTAGGGAATTTTTTGGTTATTATTTCTTCAAATAGGTTCTCAATCCCTTGTTCCTCTCTTCTCCTTCTGGTACCCCTATGATGTGAGTGTTGTTATGTTTAATGTTGTCTCAGAGGTCCCTTAAACTATCTTCATTTTTTAAAATTCTTTTTTCTTTTTGTTGTTCCGATTGGGTGTATTCTGCTACCTTGTCTTATGAATCGCTGATTTGATCCTCTGCTTCATCTAGTCTGCTCTTGACTCCTTCTAGTGTATCCTTCATTTCAGTTATTGCATTCTTCATTTCTGACTGGTATTCTTTTATGGTTTCTATGTCCTTCTTTATGCTTACTATCTTTTTGTTAAAGTTCTGACTAAGTTCATTAAATATTCTTATAACCAGTGTTTTTTGCTAGTCTGTTAGGTTGGCTGCTTCCATTTCATTTAGTTCTTTTTCTGGAGTTTTCTCCTGTTCATTTATTTGGGACATGTTTCTTTGTTTCCTCATTTTGTCTGCCTCTCTGTGTTCATTTCTATGTGTTAGATAGACCTCTTATTCTCTCAGTCTTCACCAAGTGGCCTTATGTAGTATGTGTCCTGTGTGGTCCAGTGATACAGTCTCCCTGATTACCTGCACCATATGTTCCAGGAGTGTCTCTTATGTGTGTTGTGTGTGTTCTCCTGATGTAGTTGGTTGCTTTTCACCATTTGTGGGTGGGATTGACTCTCAGGATAATTGGTTGTGAGGATTGGCTACACCCACAGCGTATGAGCTGCTGTGTGGGGGCTGACCCCTCAGAGGGGGATTTGCCCCAGTGGGCTCTTGTGCCTTTGGAGATCAACCTTTGGGTGTGCCACTTGTGAGGCTGCTCTGTTTTGGTCTGAAACCAGCCTCCAGGTGTCTTTTTGCAGGTGCCTCTTGGGAGAGGCTCTCATGCAGCCCAAATTCAGCTGCTGCCTGTGACTGGCCTAGGGCTACCTGGTAGGAGCTACAAAGCTATATGCGGTTGGTTGCTGCCTATGCTAGACCTAGAGACACGTGGGGGTGGAAATGTTATAAACTGAGGATGGCTGCTACCAGTATCAAACTTGGGGCAGCTTAGCAAAAGACCCAGGGTACCCCTAGGCCTGTTGCATCTGCTGGCTTCCCATAAGGCTCAGCCACTGGAAGAGCCTATTTAGGTGCACAACGCCAAGCTGGTTGTCCCAGTGCTGACAGTGCTCCTGGTGGTGCTGCATGATTTGGGTGGGGCAGAGTTCCAGGTAGTCACCAAGATGGGGTGAGTAGTGTGGGTAGTGTTCACAAGGTTAATGCATATTCAGTTCTTGCACCAGTGCTGAGCCTGCGGCCACTCCACAAAATGCCCAGGGAAGACTGAGGCCAGTCCCTGCTTACTTTAGCCTGCAGATCCCTGAGAGCTGTCCAAGAATGTCTACAGCATGAGCCAGGGCTAACTTCCCGCCACCGAAAATGTCCCAGGTGGCCACACAAGCTGCTGTGGGCCATCTGCTGCTGGAAAAGTTTCCTACAGTGTGTAGGGTAGGGTTGGCTACCCAGACACTTAGAGTGCCCCCAACAATGCTGCACAGGGTAGGGCCCCAGGGAGTCACCAGAGTGGGGTGCTCAGAGTTCACCAGGCCAAAGCAGTCTCAGATTTGGCTGTGTGGAGGAGAGCTCAACACAGGAAAGATGGTGGCCACATGTAGGCTACACGTGAGGCAGGCTCCACCACAGGGATAATGGCTGCTGTCCCTCTAGCCCTGTCCCTGAAGCCACACAGCTCAGTCTCCCTGTATATCTCTGGCACCTCTTGATAGCTCAGTCTTTCCCTGTATATCTCTGGCACCTCTTGATAGCTCAGTCTTTCCCTGTATATCTCTGGCACCTCTTGAGTTGCCACCCGTCTGCTGGAACCCAGGGTGAGTGCCTGCGAGCGAGTGAGTCTGTGCACGGGCCCTTTAAGAGGACATCTGTATTTCCAACCGTCCTTCGTCTCACCAGGATAAATGGAATCCTTGCTGATTTTCACTGCTAGATGGTGTGGGGATGCCTCTTCCCAGACAGGATCCCTGGGCTGGGGAATCTGATGTGGGTCCAGGATCCACCCTCTTTAGGGGGGTCCCTCCACCACCAAGGTGTCCCTCCTGATGCTCAACCACTACCTGTGGGTGTTGGATCAGCCTACTTAGCATCTCCGCCCCTTTTACCAGTCTTGATGTAGCCTCTTCTTTATGCCCTTAGTTATATGGGTTCCGTTCAGCTAGTGTTCAGATGGTTCTCAAGGTTGATTGTTCTATAATTTAACTGTAATTTTAATGTGGTCATGGTAGATGGCATGAACAGTGTTAACCTATTGTGCTATCTTTTCCTATTAATATGAAAATATATTTCTTTAAATCAGTGTCCTAAGTGTCCTTTACCATTTTTTAACCATAATCCATAATCACACACACACACACACACACACACACACACACACACACACACTAACTGTTATTCATGTTTTAAAAGCTATTGATTTATAAACAAAGATGAAACTGCTCTCTTAGGTGGAATCAGGAAAATATAATGTTTTAAAAGAGATAATCTAGGATTCTGGAGAGAGATTAGAGAGAGATTAGAAATAGCTAAACCAAATGTTTTGAACACATCAACCAAAGTCTTGTTCCTTAAGTACCCCTTAGTATTAACTTGATGGTGCTTTTGAAAGAAACCAAGGAAAGACTAGTAGACCAATATGAAATTAAGAAGTCATTCTTTATAAACAGGGACTTTCTCGAGGAACGGCAGATGAGAAGCTTGTAGAAACTACCAACATGGGACTCTCCAGCTTCTCCCAGTTTACTTAAATACGTGTTTATGTGTGTGTAAGTGTGTGTATACAGAGGACATGTATTAAGACAGACGAGCAATCTCATATAAATATTCTCTAAGTTGTCCTTGTTTGACCCTAAATATTTACATAATCAGATTCCAGGCATAAGAGTTGACTAATTTTACGTCTTCTATAGTTTAAACACAGTCAAATGTGATACAGACAAAACAAAGATTTGGTAGACTCAATCATTGATAATAAAAGTTTGTTAGAATTAAGTTGCGTGACACCAAGAGATTTTATTGGACTTCTATCCTAACATCCATGACATAGGATTATTTCAAAGTAAAGTTACTATCCACTCCCTCAACTCCCTTTCCTAAAGGATACTTGTGTGCATAATTAAATTATACTCTAGAACTCAGTGCTAACCCTTTGGAGTGTCTCCAAAATCAAGCTGAGCTTTTTCCTTTTGGCTACTTCAAAAATTAATCCAGTTTTTTCCTTCCTTTCTAGAAGAAACTAGCTTTAATTAGAAGAAAATTGCAGTTTTTCCAAACTAAACAGAACTCAGTGCTGTTTTTCTATAGTAAGGTTTTATCACCATTTCCAATCCAATAACGTACAATTGAAATCAAAAGATTCTGTCAGACAACCACGTGATTGCGTCAATGATTCCAAACAACTAGTTTGACTGGATTTTTTTCCACTAAACTCACTAACCTAAATGGTTGTTATATAAACATAGCTTTACACTTGAGAGTTTTGTTTTTATTAGTCCAAAGCAAACATGTATAACTGAACATAATTGTTCCTTAGAATCAGGATATTCATTTTTTAATCTTTATGGTTTTCCTTAAAAGTGGAATCCTTGGAGACACAGCACCACAAAGACACAAGAGACCTTGGTGATCCTGTAATGTCTACCAACTTGGTCTTCTATACCAAAGCCACAAGTGCTGTTCCAGCCTCTGCCTGGACACCTCCTCCGATGAGGGGATCACTGCTGTATTGGGCAACCGTAACTATTAGAGAGTTCTTCCTTATACTCAGTCAGGCTCTACCCTTTGTAACTTCTACCCTCTGGAATCATTCACCCTATGAGCATCCTTTTTCCATATGACACTCCTTCCTTCAGTTGTTCAAGTTTCTACTGAAAACAAAAAGTGGTTGGAACTTATGTTGTTCCTTTGCTACAGGCAACTGTTTATCTCATTTCCCAGAATCTCCTCACCCAAGGATTTGCCCCACCAGCAGATTTCCAAAAAGAAAACAAGGATATGAACATTTCTTGCAGTTCCCCTTTTCTTTCTTGTAGATGCTTCTTCCAGGAAGAACAATTCACTGCACAGTGTTATACAACCACCACCTTGACCTAGCTCCAAAACATTTTCATTACCCCCCAAATAATCAATCTATTCTTAACGTCCAGTTTTCATAATAGCCATCTTCCTCTGGTCCTCTTACTTTAGAATCACGTAAAAGTCTTTTTTTTTTTTTAATGTATGGAATTTTTCAACATTTTTGAAGGAGATATCTGGGAGATATTTCTGAGCAGCCCTTGCCCACTGGTCTAATTATTTAAACATAGTTAATGATTTAAGCAAAGCAAAATAGTTATAGCATAAGTAAGATTCTATGCTTACATCTCAAATTTCCCACAATTTGCAATTAACTAAGATAATGTACATCTGTGTCCCCAGCTTGTGAATGTGACCCTGATGGGACCATATCGGGAGGCATTTGCGTGAGCCACTCTGATCCTGCCTTGGAATCGGTGGCTGGCCAGTGCCTGTGTAAGGAGAATGTGGAAGGAGCCAAATGTGACCAGTGCAAGCCCAACTACTTCGGACTGAGTGCCACTGACCCCATGGGCTGTCAGCGTAAGTCAATAGCAGCTGGGCCGCCAGCCGGATGCGCTTGAAAGCTTGGAGCTGTCTCTGCCACCTCTAAAATTCGATCAATGTAAATACTAGTGAGTTCTTCTGGATTTTTAAAAGTGATACAAAACCTCCCGCAAATTTTATTTAAATTGGTAGAGAGCTTGTCTCCGTGGTTTGCTGAGTTTATCATAAGGGACCAGCAGGGTGCGCTCACACTTTTTTTTCTGCTGGAGCAAACACGATGGAAAATGCCAAGAAATTTAATGCCAAGTTGCAAAACCTTTAGAAAAACGGCCTCCACTAGGACTCTCCTATGCAAATTCATTAAATTACATTATGCATCTCTGCAGAGATTGATAAGTTCTTGAGCAATTTTAATGTAGTGGATTCTTTTCTTTTTTTTTTAAATGACTTTTCTTCCTTTCTTCTCACACCCTTCCTGGTATTGGTCCTACGTTCGCTGATAAAGAGAAGGAAAAAAATAAAGAGCCAGGGGAGGAGGTCACAGGGAAACAGAATAAACCTCAGAATTATACACCCAAATGAAGAGACCCTTGGCTCTAGGACCACAGAAGTTTACAGCTGCCTGGGGTCTCAGAGCTGCAGAATCCTTAGGGAATCTGGATAAATAATTTCCCTTCTGTCACAGTGTCATACCCTATATTTTTGCCCATATAGGGAACTGTATATTGTTTGTATGTTTAGAGAGCAGCATGGCTGAATCCTTCTGTAATAAAATGATCTTCTTGAGTTTGACGGCAAAATTAAATTTCTGGATAATGAACTATACAGTCAAGCCAGCTGCCCATCATACCTTGCAGACACTTTAGACACTTCGCCCGGTTCATGGACTAACCTCATGCCCTCCGAGAATAGGCCAAATAGTGTTTGTTTGTTTGTTTTCAATTTTGTAACAGCTTTAGTGAGATATAGTTCACATACATACAATTCACTGTTTAAAGCGTAAAATTCGATGATTTTTAGCATATTCAGAGTCATGTAACCATCAGTACAATCAATTTTAGAACATTTTCAAAACGCCCAAAAAGAAGCCCCATACTCTACTTCGGGCTATATACCCAAAAGATTGAAAGCAGGGACTGGAAGAGGTATCTGTGTACCCACGGTCATAGCAGCATTACTCACAACAGCCAAAAGGTGGAAGCAATTCAATGTCCATCCATGGATGAATGGATAAACAAAATGTCCATACAATGGAATATTATTCAGCCTTAGAAAGGAAGGACATTCTGAACATACTACAACATGGATGAACCTTGAAAACATGATGCTAAATGAAATAAGCCAGACAGAAAAGGACAAATTTTGTATGATTCCACTTATATGAAGTACCTAGAATAATCAAATCCATACAAACAGAACATAGAACGGTGGTTGCCAAGTTCTGGGTGGAGGGTAGGAAAAGGGAGAGATGGTGTTTAATGGGTATAAAGTTTTAGGTTTACACTAAAAAAGAGTTCGGGAGATTGGTTGCACAACAATATGAGTGTTCTTAGCACTACTGAATTGTAGACTTAAAAATGGTGAAGATGGTAAAGTCTATGTTAAATGTATTTCACTATAAAAAAGAAAAGAAACACCATGCTGTTTAGCCACCATCTCCCTCTCCCCCCATCCCCTCAGCCCTATGTAGCACGAATCAACCTGCCGGTTCTATAGATTTGCCTATTGTGGACATTTCATAAAATGGAATCCTAGAATTTGTGGTCTGTATAACTGGCTTCTTTCACTTAGCATAATGTTTTCAAGATTCATCCATGTTGTAGCATCTGTCAGTACTTCATTCCTTTTTATTGCTGAATAATATTCCATTGTATGAATACACCACACTTCATTATCCATTCCTCAGTTGATGGACATTTGGGTTGTTTCCATGAACACTGGTTTTTCCTGCAGGGGAAATGTATATCTTGCTCTGGGAGCATAATATTTTAGCCTTTATCACATACACAGGACTCAGAAATGTGTATGGGTGGAAGAGAAAGAGGAGGAAGAGAATGAAAAGAGAAAGTAACAAAGCAATAAGGAAGAGAGGGAAGCACTAGGGAAATGATAGATGCATCTACCAGAGAAGGAAACACCAGTAATAACCATGTCACTCAGAAACCCTTGCCCCTACTCTGCGACCCTGTCAGCGTCACTCAGGATGATGGTGCCGGCCACTCAGCTTGCATGACTTCCTGCCTTTCTTGTCTCCTCCTAATTGCCACCCAGTAGACCTACGCGAGGGCACTGGACATGTCTGGCACTGGATCCCCTGTGCAGCTTGTATGCAGTACAGTAGTCATGCAGCCAGGCAGACAATAAGCTTGGCCCAGCAGGCTCCTCCATGTTCTGGTGGCCATGCGTTTTGCTCAGTGAGCTGTTAAGGACATTTATAAAAGTGGGGAAATAGAAATGAATGATTGTGTCTGCTGTGCTTTCAGCCTGCACCTGTCATCCTGTTGGGAGTCTGCCTCTCTCCACCTGCGATGTGGATACAGGCCAGTGCCTGTGCCAGCCCCTGGCCACCGGACCACGTTGCGAGGAGTGCGCTGTATGTATTTGTCTGCGATTTCCTTGTTCTGAAGATATGCAGATTCCTACAGCCATTGCCTAAAAGAAACTTGGTCTTATTAATTGTTTTACTTGTCCTATTGTATTTCGTTACTCCTGTGGTAAAAGTATTTACACTACAGAAATCAGCCAACACCGTAAATCAGCCCTCACCCTCCTGCAGAGAGCTGGTGGTTAAACATTTACCAGCACACCATTTACCAGCTTGGACTGAACTGACCAAGCACCCATGTCAATATTTTTTTGTTTTTGTTTTTCATTTTATTGTGCTTCATAGATGTTGCTGTTTCTTTTCAATTATTGTTGACATGCAGTATTATATTAATTTCAGGTGTACAACAATTAGTGTTGTGATTACTGATTAGACATTTATATACTTTACAAAGTGATCATTATGACTAGTACAGCATAGGGAATACAGCTTGTGTCAATAGTTTTATCCATTGTTCTCTTAAAAGTGCCAAGCAGTAGAATATAAGAACATTTATCGGCCCCCTTTTTTCAGCCCACCAGATGGGGCCTCTTCTGTCTCTTGCACACAGGCCTTTACCACCCCTACCACTCCTTGCCTAAAAATATTTTGGATGAGCTCATTAAAAAACACAAAAACAAAAACATTGGGTTTAAATGTACTGTAGATTCCTGTGGGAAATAAACGCTTGGATTTTTTGCAGACTCCAGCAAACATATGTGCATGTATGTCTAAAATTAGTCAAATAAAATATTTTGCTCCATATGAAATCTGTCATGCAATTAGGGAATCCAAACCTAACTGTTTTCTTTGTTCTCTGATCTTGGCAGCCCCCATGACATTTTAGAGAGGAAACAAAAACCTAACCTAATAAAAGAGCAGTGACCTTGACGTGTCTGCGGAAATGTAGCTGATAAATAAGAAACACATGCCTATTAGGACATAGTTTTGTGCTAATATTTTAAGTAATTTTACTGAAAACATATGAGGATGGGGCAGAGGAAGTGGGAAAGGAAACCAGAAGGAAGTAAGAAGAAGGCATTCTATGTGAGCCAGGGCAGGTAATTTTGAAGTTTCACGGAGGAAGGTGAGCCGTGCCAAGCTCGGTGAGCACAAAAAGCATGCAGAGCTGCTTAACAGGATCCGTGAAGATCATTCCAGACGAACCTTAGATTCAGGCTGGCTTTTCGTTGGCAGATTAAGTGCAGTTAACTCGATTGTGTTTATAGGAGGAAAATAACTGAGCGGGGGCCACCCTAGAGGGGGCTTGTCAGTTGTAGCCGAGCCCGTTCATCTGCCAGGCACCCCACATCCTCGTCTCTCCGATGGTGCCCTGCACCTACACCAAGGTGGCCAACACGACAGCATGCTCTGCCCAGAGGAAGTTTTCACAACCACATCCTGTGGGAAGCGGTTCATTTCACATTGTTTTTGCCTAAACTGAAGTTTGGTTTGGGGAAAAATATGAAAAGTCCTTTGCTGCATTTTGTAACTAAGTATGTCCACTTTTAATGTTTAAAATAAATCGTTTTGAGTAAAATTAGGTGTAAAACTTTACCAGGATGAGAAAAAAAAATATGGATATTTATAACAAATCCATGTAAAACAATTGTTCCATGCCCTAGTAAGACCTTAATTTTATCTGAGCACACTAAACTGAGATTTGAGGGGTAAGTGTTTTTCTGAGCATTTTTGGTAAATGTTATCAGATTTAAGAAATAGTTGTTTGTATCTCACCAGTTGTTTATACTGAATAAAGGTCAAAATGTTGCAATGATGAAAAGGTCTTAAACAACAGAGCTGACTCTCGTGGAGAGGGATTATTATGCCCAAACAACTTTATTTATAAACAAGCGATTCTACTAAACAGATATTCACATAAGATCTCAAAATCAGCTTGATTGATTTTTTACCCCAAAATGTTTCAGCATTGTGTAAATAAAAATCCCTAGAGATTTTGCAGTAAGGGGATCTATTGGTTTTATAAAAGTGGTTGCAAACAGGCTAGTTGGAGAACCTCTGACTCGTCTTAACCCAGCCGGAGGCTAAATGGTGCTGTCAGAGACCTTGTGTGGTTTCCATAGCATTTCCACTTGAAGACAACTCGCCTGTCCCCTTCACTGCAAGTCCCAGGAATGGCAGACATGTGTCCTTGACAGTCATTACCAAGTGCACAGGCAAAAAAGATTATTGTGTGATTATTCATGCTGTGTGGCCAGGTGTAAATTGAATTGTGGTGCTTTTAATATTACACTTCAGAGCAGTAAATATCCTCATAGTTGAATGAACTGAGCACTTTTTCTTTGTAGGTTGGATACTGGGGACTAGAAAGTCATCTCCACGGATGTTCTCCCTGTGACTGTGATATTGGAGGTGCTTATTCTAACGTGTAAGTCAGTAAATGAGTGACAATTTTATGACAATACGTCTCATTCACATTCCCACATAAAAGCACATTCGATTCTGATATGCTCATAGTCACAGGTGAAGGAGTTTATTCCATGACAAGCAAAGGGCATGGAAAAGTGATGATCTTGAGACAATAATGACAGTCCAGTTGATTTATTTTACTTCGAGTATTTCTAAGGGTGAGGTGACAGTTCTACTGCCTGGATCTCCCATAAGATGATGGGATAGATACCTGCAAATGTGTGACTTCAACTGCCTAACACGCCTACTTTTGCCACCCTATAAAGAGAGGTCCTCTACTCTCCTTTTCCCAGTTTTTAGAGCAGAATCAGAGAGTCACTGAGGAAAGAAGTGGCTACCAGGTTTCATGGATCTGGACTTGCTTTTCAAGGCCAGACTTGTAGGGCCTTTCATCATCCTCCCCACAGCAATTGATTGATTGATTCAAAGCATGGATCTAAACTCCGGGTGCGGTGAGCCCAGCACCCCCATGTCTTCATTTTATACTTGCCCCTGTACGTTTTTTCAGATACATTTGTTTTTCCTCAGGTGCTCCCCCAAGGATGGGCAGTGTAAGTGCCGTCCCCACATCACTGGCCACAGCTGCACTGAACCAGCCCCCGGCTACTTCTTTGCTCCTTTGAATTTCTACCTCTATGAGGCTGAGGAAGCCACAGCACTCCAAGGACTGGCGCCTTTGGTTTGTATTTCACTTACTCTTCTGCAGACTCCATCTAATCAAGGGTCAGTGATACTGCACACCCTAGAGATCATGGGTAAGGTACTTGGAAAGGAATGCTTTTATTCCGTCATGGAACACAGATTATATAAATTCTTGAGGGCAGAGTCTGCATTTTGTTTATCTTTGTATCCCAGTTCCAGCACAGAGCCTGGGACATGAATGTGAATTGGATTAAGCTGTGATGAAATGGACTTTGCTTTTACTCTTTCGATGTACTCATTAGACAGAATGTGTTTATTGAGCTTCTGCTTGTATCATCCTCACAGCGCTATAACCCATGAGAGGAAAGGGAGGATATGTCTCCCATTCACCACTGTTATTTTATGCCTTGCACAGTGCCTGGCACATAGTAGGGACTTGATAGATCCCTGCTAATGTATGAATGAATGCATGCATGAGGTACATGAAAGCAGCGTAATGTGTTCTCTGGCCTCCTGACGCTCTCAGATTAGCAGTTTTCACAGAAGCCACTGAGGTTTACAGCAGCGTGTGATTGTAAGTGTCATTTGGAGCTCTTCTTCATTTCCTAAAAGTCACAGTCCTCTGGGATATATTTTCTAAGAGTCTTGTTAGAGGTGCAGACACACACAAGTGAAAGGATTAGAGAAATTACGGATTTGGCTGCCATAACATTCTCAAGCATGTGGCTCCAGACATGGGTGGGAATATGACCAAGGGAAAGGAAATGTAGGTGAAAGTCTTCAAGGAAAGCAAGCACCTGAAAATCAATTTGGAAAGCAGCATTTGCATAGAAAACAGGGGAGCTCATGACAGGTTCCAGTGACTAAGTCATTTCTTGAGGTCTCCTCCTTATCTGGACACCATGGGAAGGATAAAAATGCCCCAAAGGAGTCTTGGAATTTGCTCTTTTAGAGACTGGAATTGGGGCGGGAGCAGGAGACCTTCGCTGTCCTTACTTAGACTTACAACTGTGGTGGGTGGAGTCCCAGTGAAACAATTCTGTGTCTGCATTCTTCGTCATGGTTTTTAGCATGGCTACTTGATAATGGTGATGAAAAAAAATCTTGGAAAGACAGTAGTCTTGACCCTGGCTCCTGACCCAGAGCTCCTAAATCCTTTGGAATTTCCTGGGTGATAGGAGAAGATAAGAGGGTTCTTTGTTTTAATAAGGCAACTCTTGGTGGCCTGGGTGGCTACAGGATGGGGACTGGTCACCAGAGAGACTAAGCCCTCATTGGAAGCTTGAAACTTTCAGCCCCAGACCCCAACTTCCAGGAAGGGGAGGGGGCTGGAGATTCAGTTAATGACCCATCATGCCTGTGTACTGAAGCCTCCATAAAAGTCCCCAAAGTACTGGGTTCAAAGAGCTTCCATTTTGGTGAACACATCCATGTGCCAGGAGGGTGGTCTACCCCTATTCCAAGGGAACAGAAGCTCCAGTTCTCACCCTACGTATCTCTTCATCAGACTGTTTATCTTGTATCATATCCTTTATTATATAATAATAACAAACCAGTAAATGTAAGTATTTCCCTGAGTTCTATGAGCTATTCAAGCAAATTGTCAAACCCAAGAAGCGGGGTCACAGGAACCCCAGTTTGTAGCCAGAAGGAGAACCTGGTAACAACCTGGACCTCCAATTGGCCTCCAAAGGGGTGAGGCAGCCTGATGGGACTGAGCTCTTAGCCTGTGGGACCTGACGCTAACTGCAGGGAGATGGTGTCAGAACTGAATTAAATTGTAGGAGAGTCAGCTGGTGTGAATTCAGTGTGAATAAACCGACATTTCTGGTGTCAGAGGTGTTGTGAATGTGTTAATAGTGAGAGCAGAGGAGAAGCACAAGAGTGTTATCCTATACAACTACAAATACAATAGTTCCCGTTTTTCAGATAAGAAGATACAAAACAAACATGACTATCTAAGAAAAGATGGACTGTTCCTTAACATTTATTCAGTATGCACCAGGTGGAGGGTGCTGACAAGTGATTAAATAGGATAGTATCATGTATGTTAATATCACATATGCTAATACAGCTCCAAATTGTACATGGAGTGTCTGACATGAATCCTTACTCATCTCTCCATGGCTTAAAGAAAAATATTGAGGATACAGAATGGGTTTAAAAGGCAAGAAAAATTGCTTAAAGGATTGGAAAGTAATACCTATAACAAAGGAAAGGAAATTCAAGGTGGGATTTATATTAAGTGTTTAAAGGGTAATAACATGAATAATTTTCCTCTCCTCTAAGAAAATGATCTTTAGGTGTAGTAGAAAGAATTTAAATTAGACACCATTTAATTATTTGTATATTCATTTAACAAATATTTATTGTGCACTTACTATGCTGTTGCTGCTGCTGATACTACTAAAACTTCCATCGATTTAATACTCTGTGCTTTGCACTTTATATACTTTATCTTATTCAGCTTTTTAAACAACCTAAGTATTAATCATCTGTAATTTCCAGGTGAGGGAAAACAGAGAGGTTAAGTAACTTGCCCAAAGTCACACAGCTGGTGGACAGTGGGGCCTAGATTGAAATCCAGGTGTGTCTGGTTTCAAAACTTGCTCTTAATCCATCAATATGTTGCCCATCCATGAGCATAATGCTGAACTTCAGGCTAAGGGTGGCATACAAAGGGATTAGAGTCTCTGCCCTCTCCGTTTTTAACTATAGCTAACAGATTTACATAATACATAGACAGATAACTCAGGATGGGGGCAGTGCTGTATGAAAAGAAGAGTCAATAAGTGCATTAGGATTCAGGAGCCATGAGTGATCTTTTATGAACAGGTTTAACATACAGGTAGAATAAACGAAAACAATAGGGTAAACGAGGTGAGAAGACAGTCTAGCAAGGAAAAGTTATAACAGCTCAGAGGAGAAACAATGCAGTTGTATTCACAGGTAGAACAGGAAGTTTGTATAGGGAAGAAGTATTGGAAAAGAACATTAGATTCTCCTATTAAAGTGACTAAATTTTATTCTCTGGGTGATGAGAACTCGCTGAGGTTTTCTGAGCAAGGGAATAACGTGCTCAGTGTCTTATAAAGGCAGGCTAGCTGAAGTGAAGCCTATGACAGAGTCTGCAATAGTCCAGACAAGAATAAAGAAGGACCAGGTCCAGAGGCAGCAGAGAGAAGGCAAAGGATGGAGACAGAGATCTGAAAGGACGTGAATCAAAGATCACGTCTTATGAACAATTGTTTTGATACTCAAATTGGAGAACTAAAAAGAATGACAATTAACTTTCTTGGTGGGTCTTCAAAAGGTTGTATACAGGCATACCTTTGACTTATTGCAGGCTTGGTTCCAGACTGCTGTAATAAAGTGAGTCATGAATTTTTCACTGGTCTTGCCTTCAATTTGTAAAAAAGAAAAAAAAAAATGCAACATATGAGAAGTGCAATAAAGCCAAGTGTAATAAAATGAGGTATGTTTGTATATATATATATATATATGTATATATATATATATATATATATATATATATATATATATATATATATTTGTCTTTGTTTGGGCGGCTAAAACAAAAATGCCATTGACTAGGTGGCTTATGAACAGCAGAAATTTATTCCTCACAGTTCTGGAAGCTGGAAAGTTCAAGGTTCAGGCACTGACAGATTCAGTGTCTGGTGAGAACCCCCTTCCTGGCTCATAAACATCTTGTTGCTGAGTCCTCACAGAGCAGAAGGGGCAAAGCAGCTCCCTGGGTCCCTTTTATAAGTTCACTGATCCCACTCATGGGGGCTCCACCCGCATGACCTCATCACCTCCGAAAGGCCCCCCTTCAAGTACCATCACGTTGGGGATTAAGTTTCAATATATGAATGGCGGGGACGGGGGGGACAAACATTCAGTCTATGTAACATCCTTGCTACTCAAGAATGTGGTCTGTGCAGCACCAGGGTTGGCGTCACCTGGGAGTTTGTTAGACGTGGAGAATCTCAGGCCCCACCCCAGACCCACTGAATCAGGTCCGCATGTTAACAAGACCCCCAAGTGATTTGTATGCAGTTTGGGAAGCACTGATTTGTTGTCTTGTAGAAACAACCTGTGGTCACAAAAGTTAATATTGATTGAATTTAACATAGAATAGAATTTAATATAGTATAGTATATAGTTCATTCCATAATGTGTTTTCTGTATAAAATTAGTTATACAGTTTATAATTTTGTGTTACAAGATGAAAATAGCTGGTGAGTCAAAGAAAAAAAGGAGAGAACCAATACACATAATCCCAGTGTGGCCTGTCCAAGGAGGCCTCTTCTCCGAGGGGTGGAGGAGCTGGTCAGAGAGTGTGGTGAGACTCTGAACAGAAGGCACTGGAATAAGAGGGTCCTAAAGTGGCCACAGCTGACCACAAGGCTGCCTTCTAATGACGAGAAGCAACAAGGGCACCTGTGAAAATAAAATTCTGTTTGTAAAACCGACACTGTAACATC
This sequence comes from Rhinolophus sinicus, assembly GCF_057876585.1. NCBI lineage: Eukaryota > Metazoa > Chordata > Mammalia > Chiroptera > Rhinolophidae > Rhinolophus > Rhinolophus sinicus. The sequence continues at coordinate 51,174,246 of NC_142504.1, read as the reverse complement.
AACCAAGCAAACACCAATGTCTAGGGTACAGTGAAAATCTGGAAATGAGCAGTTGGAGATGCTGGTTGGGTCGGCAGCTGAATGACGAAGGAGATGATGCAAAAGAGAAGCCCACCTAGCCCAGGATGTTAAGGAAAGTGGAGGCCCACGAGTGCGGTTCTTCTGCGTTAGTCTGGCTGGGGGAATTGGCTGCCCTGGTATGGTATGATCTCTCGTGAGAACTGACAGGCCGAATCCTACAACCTGTGAGAGCTAGCAGGAATTGATCTGGAGCTTGTCAAAAGTTACGCTGTCTAGTAAATCTTTCAATATTTGTACCGTGCCTATTGTTGACTTTCTACAACTTTCTTCTTGAGATTTCATGTTAAAACATAGCATTTGTAATTTTTTTAAAACACCATGAAACCAGTAATAAGAATAAATGTTTTTCCAGTTTAGAATTCCACTAGTATGGCATCCTTTCAAAAGAAAACCCAACACGTGGTCTTAGCACCTCGAAAAATTTCCTGTTTTCAAAGATAAACAAAAAATTTTAAACTCTCTCCATGACTTCTTCCTGAGGCTATAAAATGAGTATCATGATTACATTTTAAATGATGGCATGATCTGAAACTCTTGAACTATGGTGTAATTGGAACTTTTGTTTTGTTACTTAAGCTGTCATTTCTTTTCTTCTTAAGATATTAGCAACAGCTCTGCCTACATGTGATGTGTATTTCCAGCAACAAGGAAATGATTTTGTAATTGACAAAGGAAATATAATACTAAAGAGAAATCAGAAGCAGAGCGTAGCTGCCGACGAGCAGAGTGAGGTAAGCCCTTTCTTCATGGCCATTGTCTGTCGTGCCATGAACAGCTAACCCCGGTGATACCTCAGAATCGAGTCTGGCCCATGTAAGCGCTCAGTCCTTGTATGCTCTTATCCTCAAGAACAGAATGGAGGAAAGGAACAAACAAGCTCAAAGTCATCAGAACCTCTGGGGAAAGCTCCGAGAGTTTTATTTCTTTTCACAACAAAAATTTCTAGAAAGCTGGATTCTGAAGAGTTGGCACGTCAGGTACCATGAAATCACGGTTTGTCATTTTGTTAAGAGAAGGTACAGTGCTGAGGAATTGGCTCTCCTCCTAACTGGAAGAAACAATACGCGGATGTCACTGGGGGTGGTGCGTGGCTATGCCCTCCATCTGAGGGGGTTGTCATTGGTCAGTGCTGCTCTGAGTGCTAAGATGAGGCCAGCTGCTCAGAGCCCTGCCTCCAGTGGCTTCCGAAGGCCGGAGGAGACATGAGGACCTCACAGCCACCAACTACTTACTATTCACCCAAAGTCGGCGCTGCTTTGGGTCATTCATTACACTAGTGTTCCTGTGTTTACACGATGAATGGGCATGTTGGAAAAGCAAATGAAAGGAGACATTGGCAGTCTTGTTTGCAAACCGAGCACCTGAAACAGTTCATTTCATATAGGAGATCTTCTTGAGTGAATGAAATGGTTGAATGAATGACAACAGAAATATTTAGTCATGGAGCCTGTCCTTCAGATTGTTGTTGGGGAAATGAGCCATGTGCACACAGAGCTAATGTGTGCCAAGGTGCGGTAGGTGCTTAAAAGAGGCGCACGTCCGTGATATGGACTTCGGGTTAGGGGGAAGGGTTTCCAGCTGAGGGGCCAGTGAAGGCTTATGGCTGTGCTCCTCCTTCCATGCCTGTGTCCACCAGTCATGTCGCTTCGCTCTTTTTCCAGTCTCTATGCCATGCCACATCCCACAAAGCCTTTCCTGACCTCCAGGCTTCTCAGTCAGAAGTCCACCTGAGTGAGAAGAGTGGGCAATGAGTCACTGCTCCCTTCCCCTTGCTCCCTGTGACACAGATCACTCATCCTCAAATGTTACTGTAAGTATCGCCGAGGGAGTTTGTTTCAAGGGCAGATTCTAGGGCCTTCCCCTTGAGATGCTGAATCAGGGACTCTGCAGCACCCAAGGTGGTTCTGGTATGGAGGGTCCATGGCAGCCCTTTGAGAAGCACTGCTCCACAGGCGACGCTCCTAGCTCTTCCTGAAATGACCACCTCTGTATTATTGATTTGTAAACCTTCTACTCATCCCTGAAGACCTAATTCAGCTTTTTTTTTTTTTCTGACATTCCCTGCCCTGACATCCAGACATAATTATTTCTGTCTCTGAGGTCCCACAGATCCGTAGTTTTCAAACTGTAGGTCATGCCTATTAGTAAGTAGGTGATGAAATCAATGGACAGGGTCAGCTTAGCACACACAAGAATACAAAACGGGCAGTTTTTGGTGAAACTTTTGTTTCCGTTTTACGTAAACGTGTGTGTGTGCCTGAGCACGTGTACTGTCAGAATGGGTTCCTGGAAGCAGAGATTCGTGTGTATGTGTTTACTGAGGGAGTGGTCAGCAGGAGAAACCTGTAAGGGAGCGAGGGCAGTAGACTGGGGAGGGCGGAAACTAAGGCAAGGATAGGGCCTGGGGTAGAGTCTAGCCCAGAAATATAAATGGCACCAAAAGTTGCCCTCCCTTGAGGCCCAAGGGCTGGCCTACTGTATTCTGTCCCATATCAGTCAGTCATGACTGTGGGCTCTGAGGGCAGATCCAGGTGACCTCCCAGGAGAGATGGCTCCCATGGGCCAAAGGCAATTCTCAGAGAAGGGAGTGGCAGTGCGTGACAGCCGCCAACCATCACAGGAGCTTCTGGCCCAGAAAACGGGACCTGGCAATACAGTAACAACACCAACTAAAGTCCACTCCTTGCATGCTGACACCCACATACAGGGCCCAGGGCAAAATAGAAATGCAGGGCCCCTTGTTCATTAGGGAAAATAGCCAATGAAGGGAGGAAAATATAAAGCTTTTTACTTTATTCCATAGTCTCTTTTGACTTGTCAAAGTGTTTTTTATTAATATCATTCTAAGTAAACCAATATTAAACATTTAAATTACCAGCATAAATTATACTATTCATCTATGTATCATGAAATACCAATGTGAACTGCAAACATCAGCACATTTAACTCATACGCATCATCACTGAAATTACAGTTTGTAGTTTGTAGTCATATACGCGTATGTATTTTGTTCTTCCTAGAATAATGGGAATGCTACACAAAACTGACTCAACTGCTTTAATTTCACTTCATGATACGTGTTCTACCAACACTCCACCTTCAGCTTACTGATGAGTAAGGAAGGACTGAAAGCAAAAGAAGCTATGAGTTGCCCTATCTTTCTCTTTCCTTCTAGTCATCATTTTCAGTGCAAGTAGTTGGCTAGTGTATGTGTTTCTTGGAATGCCTTTGCTTTCTTTCTGCTTTCAAGTTCTGGTTGGAACAGAAAGCTTGGCTTCTTAGAGCTGTCGGCACCGCAGCTTACTCAGTCATAGATGTAACATGCTTTCTTTGTACTCTCTTTGAGTCTCACTACGCCTGTGCATAGTAGGTCCCCTTAAATCCTACGCTCATGGGCATGTGCACTGTATGGAAATGGCGCAGCAAGGAAGCAGACATACTGTGCGTATCTCTTCTACTCATATGCGTGCTCCTTCATCCCAAGGCACTTCACTTACAAAACAAGTTCAAAGATAAAGTTATTATTTTAAAATGGTGACAGCAGAGCCTTGAGCCCAGCATGGGCCCTTCTGAGTGCGGGGCCTGTGCAGCTCCACACGCTCCATGCACGTGAAGCTGACCCTGCCCGTTTGCTTCTTACATTAAATTCACCCTGTGCAGCCAGGCTTCACCAGGTCTCTCACTGGTCACCGCTCCCGGGGAAAATTACAAAAGGAGATTAGCCTCCTGCTGCTGCCGTTGGTCCCAAGGTTGTAACCGATACTCACCATCTGCTTCCCTCCATGCCACCCATTCTAGGCTCCCCTCATCCTCAACTAGCACTTTTTGGTGGGATGGCCTGGACCCTCATCCCTCCGGGATCTGAGCCCCTGGTTACCATGCCCTTAGCAGGCCACATGTATGGGAGCGCCAGAGGCACCTCAGGGCTATACATATTCTCTGCGTTCCCATTATACAGCAACAGCCCTATAACTAATGGGGATTCTTTCCCCTGCTGCTGGTCTACAGGCATGAGCAGCCCACGTGACCATGCAGCAGCCATAGCTTTAAGGATAGTGGAATTCTTTGTCCCTGCTCAACAATCAAGACATCTAGACCCATGGAGCCTAATATTGCAAGGACAAGAAGCCCAAATTCCCATGCTCACTGGGAGTGACAGTGAGCTTAGCTACTCTTCCTTGGTTCCCAATCCATGTTTTCTCCCTTTTGGGGACACAGCATCACATAAAGGCCAATGGCTTAAGGAGTAAAGAACATCAGGAAGAATACTGACCCATCTCACAAGGCGTGATTTCCAAGCTAGTGAAGCTGATGTATCTGTAGGGGGCCCCATTCCACTGTCATCTCAGATCAGCATCTTCTGGATGGCATGGTTTGTATAGGAGGAGAGCTCCCAGAGTCACATGTCCTCTGTTACACTTATTTTGCTGTAAAGTGGGTCCCTTGGGCTGAGGAGATGTTATGTTTTCTCAGATACTCCGTGAGCACTCAGAGTGGTGCTGACCAAGGTCAGAGTGTCTGATTCTCACTGTAGGAGGCCATATAATACCGCCTTTGATCAAAGGACCCACCTCTATTCTTCAGTACAGAGAATCAGTGTGCTCTTTTGTGGAATATCTGGATAGTCTTTTGCTTTGGGGCTGTACTGTGACAGAGGACAGGAGACTTAACAGCCTTGGGACAAGACTGAATATATACTACTACCCATCCCAAGTAAATGCAAATTGTTTCTGCTCCTTCTTCATGGGGATGGAAAAGAACACATTTTGCATTTCAGTAGCTGCGTATCATGGACCTGGGTGATGTTAGTCTAGTCTAGAAAAGATACTCCATCCAGCACAACAGACACAAGTGGGGCTACAACTTGGTTACATTTGTAATGGAGATATGATAGGAACCACCACCAAGTCTTGAGAGTGGCATCTTGAAGATGCCTCTAATTTGCAACGTTGTTTTTTACTTACTATCTTGGCTTGGTGGGGGTTGGGTATAGGTTGGGCATTTCACAAGTTTATGCTTGGCACTTCCTACTGTAAGAGCTCTTATCCTACAGGTCAAAGAATCAATGTCCACTGCTAAGCAGGTCCATTCCAGTAACGCATCTAGGAATTGGAGGAAACGATCAGTGTGTGGTTCAGCAAACCCAGGCAATCCACTGTGAGAAGGACCTGGGCCAGGACTACATTTGTCACCTGACCCTTATGGGCCCTTTTCTAATGGGGACAATGATAGCACTTTGGGTACCTGGTTATCAGCATCAACTCTGATCCTGTAGCCACTAACCCTTGGAAAATCTACGTATCTCCCCTTCCCCAATGAACTCAAATAAACAACCTTAGATCTCTTTGTGAAATAAGTGAGAATCACACTTATTGTGATGTTAAAGAGTCTTCCTTCATGGAGACCTGGCGTCTCCGTCATTGGGTTCTGGGTCTGACAAGTGCTCAGATCTAGAAATCTGGCAAAGGATCACGTATTTCCATTAGGGCAGCTGGCCGCAGCCTCTGCTAGTTCGTATTTGATCACTTTCGATTATGTGTATTAAGCAGCACTTTTGTTGACTGCTCATCTGTCTGGCTCCTGAGAATACCGTGCTCTATTACTCATCAACACGAAGACCTTGTGATCCAGGCCCCTTGTCTCCTAGGCCAGCCTGCTGCCCATTAGAATCATACATATCCATCTAGCTTCTGAGAGTTAAGTGCCACCCAGCCTTTGATAGCCTGGGGGCCCGTCTTCCACATTAGTACAAAAGAGCTCTGTTTTTTAATGGTTTTTCCCACCAGCCTGCAGCAGATACCCAATATTCAGCTTGTCAGAAATGTTGCTGCCCCTTCACCAGTCGATTCCTTGCTGTCTTGATAGATGGAGTACCCTCCAGATCTCCAAAAAAATAAGTCAGTTGGTGGCTTTTCCGGTCTTGTATCTTAGAGCCATTCTAGCATGCCTGCTTCTTTGAGTCTTGTATTCCTTTCTCACAGCACACTACAGCAGTTCTGGAAGCCCTGATTCTTTACCCTGGGCCGCAACTTTTGCCAAGCTTCCAAGAGCTACTCCAGCAACACATTTGATCCGTCTCCCAGGGCTCCGGGCCCTTGCCAGGCTGTTAAATCCTATACCACTGGTGACCCTCAAATCAAAAAACTCTCCTTACCCAGTTTCATATTCTGCCCCATTGGTCTAACACCCTCAGGGTCCATACCCAGCCATTCTCTCCCACTTGCTACCAGTTCAGGTTAACTGAGTCCTTGTCAGAGACCTTGCACTTTCCCAGTCAGATCTTGCTGAAATTGACCCTAATGGTCAGGCAAGAGGTCAGAAGGAATAGTGCAGGCAGGGCCTGGGGAAGGAGACTGTTTGTTTTAAGACGCTTGCGTCATCTGAGGTTTTCGCACTGTCATCAAATGTGTCAGGGGAGGAGAGGGGCAGGGTCTGCACTCCCAGGAGGAGTGAGAGGGTTACGTGTACAGGCCAAGAGAGCGCAGGAGCCTCGGGAGTGACGGCGCTCATGTGCATCACCCATGTCACAAGATCCCACTGCCTCCCTGTGACGGGCCTGACTTTGGCACAGGTGACTTCCCCAGGCTGAGGAGTCAGCCTTCTCTGAAGCCCCACAGCTCGTACAGTTAAGTCTTATGCCTTCAGTTCTTCCTGCTTATAATTCAAGGAGATGAGAATCTATTTAAATGCCACCAAGAAGCCCTGTGATGCTCAGTCTTTGCTCTAACTCGGTGAGTGATTGCCCTGAGCCTGTCATTTTCTCTCCACAGTCCTATAATTACTATTTCCCCATATCTCTCAATGCCAGCATATTACTCATGTCACTTCCCCCTTTATCCTGCCCCACTTCTCCACAGATGACAGTTTTAGCAGGAGCTCCGCTCCTGCACCCCAGGGACCATCAGGACATGTGACTCACTGGGGTTCTGGTCGCCAACCAAACAGTCCAGGAGCCATGCTGGACTACCTCTTTGAATCTACTTTTAGGTAAACTGTGTGGTACCAACTGTCTCAGGTCAGGTGCCGTGGAAACACAGGCTAAGACAGGATTCCAGTGCATGTGATTTATTAAGTCAGTGTTCTTCGGGAAAACTCTTTAAAGGAGTGAAGAAAACAAGACAGAGAAAAGGAAAGAGTAAGATGTGGTCTCCGGTAAAACAAACCTTGGGTTGATCCACACGGTCAGAAGCATGAACTGCAGATGAAGTTATCCTTCCCCTTGAGACGGCAGGGCCAGCCTTTGGCTTGAGCTCCCTTGGGAGGTGAAAGTGGGGATGGAGGGTGTAGAAGGTCAATTCTCCAGAGAAGGGGGGCAACTGTGAGCTGTTAGAAGCCACAGACACCCCAAGTGGGAGATGGGTGCACCAATCAGGTAAAGGGGATCCCACAGGGGTACCAGTCGTGTCTACTGTGAAAGTGTTTTTTGTAATGTTTGAAAAACATTGCATGTAGATGAGTTCACATATACTGCTGTCTGTTGAAACCTAATCTGGTGGTATAATTTCTTACTTACATTTCTGTCTCCAGTGCAAGATTCTAAGCTCCTCTGTGGCAGGGACTCTGTCCTACTCATCTTGGCATTCTTAACTCAGAGGCTGGCACTGAATTGTTACTAAATAAACATTTATCAAATGAAGAACAGTTTGGGGTAGATCACAGAGCAACTTGAACTGCAAGCTAAGTAATTTGGGTGTGATTCTGTTGGCAGTTAGAAAGAGTTTGAAATGTTTGTTGGCAGCAGTGTGTAATACGTCCTGGACTAGGGAGAGAATGGAGAGAACAGCCAAGAGACTGTTGCAGCGATACAGGCAAAAGTAACAAGAGGCAGAATTTCAGTGGAGGCTGTGAGTGTGGTGAGGCAGATGCAAAAGCCATTAAAGAAAAATTATCTACAAGGTCCAGATGGCCCCAGGCTGACATCCGGTACTGAGCCTGGCAGGGATGCTAATCAATCAATTGCATTAGGAGTTCTGTACTTATCTACCCCGAGAAGATAGAAGACCATTTCTCATGTTTGCATGGGAGAAATACCTAAGCAATAAATCCATGTGGGTTTTCTCATTGTCATCATGCACATTTAGGCAAAATCTGTGAAGTAGGCGTGGGAGTCTTTTCTTTCCCTCCACATTTTGGCCAGAATCCTAGTCATATCTGAGAAAACCCAAGGTCATCAATGTGGAATTTGCTCAGTTCATTAGCACATGGGATACTTAAAATTCAGATGGTTTCCAGTGACATTGCGTTCAAATCAGTCATTCCATGTAGTAACATATGTTCCAAAGCTGCAGATTGAGCGCATTATTCTCAGCTGTATTCTGGACTGTATCCTGGGTGGAATAATTTATCCGTGACTCAGATGGATCATATATACATCAGGAAAAGCGTGGGCGTTTTTCTTTTTTTTTTCTTTTTCTCTAAACCGTTCCAGGCCTTGACTGCAGGCAAAGCTATGTACATTTCTTTCTGATTTCAGGGCTCAGTGACTTTTGGCCAGGTGCCTGCTGTTCACGTTGTTTTCCGAGAGCCGGTTCCTGGGACGCCTGTCACGTGGACTGGACCTGGATTTGCCAGGGTTCTCCCCGGGGCTGGCTTAAGATTTACTGTCAGCAACATTCCCTTTCCCATGGACTTCACCGTGGCCATTCGCTATGAAACACAGGTATCCTTTAAGTCCAATGTCTTTGGAGGTGAAAAGCTGAAATGCATCCTCGAACTAAGTGTTTCCATTTCAGTCTTACTCTAGTAAGATATGATAGGTTTATCATAAAATGATTTGCAAAAAGTAGAACATCTGGAGAGTATTACACACCAAAGTGTTTCCTAAAGATCTTAAAGCAACTTGGTGAGCCATGTGCACACATGTTTTATTCCAGGGAGAGAAGCTAACGCTGGAGTCGCACATTTTAGGCCGTATGTCTAAGGAAGTGGTGATGGAATGTTTGCATAAGAATGATAAATAACTGAAATAACACAAATCTTGCTCTCCTGGGACTCTTTTTCGAAAAATTAATAAACTAACATGTGCAGAGATTCAAACTTAAAAGACGCAGAAGAGGAATTTATTTGCATTTGGATTTTTCCCCGAAACAAGAGAAAAACTACAGGCTGCCTCTCTGGCCTCCCACTGCCTACTACCCTTCCCCTGCCTTTTGAGAAATATCTAAGACAGAATAGAAAACAAATTATAAAAACACTTGATCTAGAGCAGTAGTTCCTAATCTTTTCTTAGTATAACCTTTTCTTTGATAATCTGAAACCTCACAGGCCATCTCCCGCGAAAGATATCCTATATGGCTGAGGGTGGAGGGGTGGTCTCAGAGCCCCATGGTCCTTCCAGGGGTCCATTCTGGAAGTGCTCACTGTGTGTTATATGACCAGAGATATGACATAATTCTCTATTTCTCACTAAGGGACTTCATAAACTTTGTCATACTCACCAGGTCAAAGTTCATGCAGTCATATATGTGTGTATATATATATATACTTTTCAAAAGAGACGACACATCTCTAAGAGCTATAAAAAGCTTTTCCAAATTGTAAGGCTATATTTAGATGCATAAATATCTCTAGTAATCTAGTAATATAATAATTATTAAATAATATTAAATCATGTAATTTATATGTTTGTATAATAATATATACGTGATCAGAGTATATATCCTTTTGTGAAGGATTCCAAATTTTTATTTTTGTTCTGTGATCCAGGGACACGATGAATTACTCGACTCTTTGGGAGACAGAGGTTAAAGATAAGACCTCTCAGGAGTGCCAGGTTTTCTAGGCCTGTGAGCTATAGCTGTGGCCGGAGAGTTGGGCTTGAGAGTGAACGTCTAAGACTTCTTTTAACTCCAGAATTGTATTTTCCAAGTGGGTTGGGCTGCCAGTTCGATTCCATGCATTATGCATTAGGTTATGCACCACAGGCTCCTGCGTCCTCACAGTGACTTGCTTCCATGTCCTGCCTGTCTAGTCCACAGCTGACTGGACTGTCCAGACCGTGGTTAAACCCCCTGGAGGGAGAGAGCACTGCACACACAAGACCCCACCTCAAAAGCTTCAGTCTTTTGCCTTGCCAGTGGCTTCCAGGTATGCTTGGGACCTGTCCTCAAACATTGAAGGTTTCTTAGAATTTTGTTTATCTATCCATAATTTGTATCCAGGAACCAATTGGGAGAAGAGGTGTATTAAAGAAGACTAAAGAATGCTCCTTTCCTATTCCCCCGATGGCCTTGATGTGAGAAAGTAAAATGCAATAGGAGTAAAATATTCAGCTTGAGTTATCTCAGCTGACAGTTTATGGGGTAAAATGCTGCTAATTTTGAGGCCACTAATTTTGCCTTATCAGAGATTAGGGCAAAATACAACAGAAAGCCTGTTGGTGTCAGCATGGTAGACAGGATGAAGGACCTTTGTCCTTCAGAGCAGTCATAACAGCCCAGGGCCAACAGTTCTTAGGGCTTTGCTGTTTGGCACAACCTCTGAAGAGCCATGGAGAACCTGAATGCGAATTTACTGTCCACCCAACCCATCTGAGCTGGTCGAGACCTACACCTGGCCTCCGCCCCACAGTGGAACCCACATTGCACAAAGTGAAACACCACCAAATACTGTGGCTGCTTAGGTTATGTAATTGTACTTTTGTAACTGAATTTTTGCTTTATTTCTCTTAATACAGGATTGTGCTTCTTCCTACACCCATCTGTTTAGAACCAGATACAGAATATTCCATAGATGTCTACTTTTCCCAGCCTTTGCAAGGCAGGTCCCATGCTCATTCACACATCCTTGTTGATTCCGTAAGTATCACAGAGCTTTCTGGGCTTCCTGCTAAGCCGAGCTCCATTACAGTTCTACTTTTTGATTCTCTGGTGAAATATTTCTTCAGAAATATAAATGTATCTGTTTCCTTCAAAAAATCACCTATTCTCTATAAGTCACCTAATAACAGTCACAAATTTTACCAAACAGTATGTGCCAGTAAGCGTCTGAAGTGTTTTACATATTCTATTGTGTAGTCTTACACAGTCAACAACTCTGTAAGGTAGGTGCTGTTGTTACCCTTATTTCAAGGCAATAGAATCGGGGTACAGGGTCACAGAGCCACCGAGTAAGGAGTCAGGAGTCAGGAGTCGGAGCCAGACCACCTGATTCCCGAGTCCCTCCTCTGGGCCACGCCAGGGTCCTGGCATTACAGAGTTGGACTTTAATTATTATCATCTTGCAAGTTCCTGTTTTATGCATGCTATGCTTTTATATCCTTGTAATCAAAGTGCTCTGACAAGTATATATATGGATTTTATTCACTTCACATTATATCATAAGCATTTTCTTATAGTGCTTATGTGGTCTTCTCATCATTTTTAGGAACGATGTGTAATATTTCCTTGAGTGATTTCTTTCAGCATCTTTCTCCCACAGTGTTGAGCCACAGCCATTCCTTCCAAATTTCTCGCTCTGTGAACAATCTTAGGCCCAGGCTTCTCATGGGACAGAGTTTGGGCATTGAGTAAATTTACATAATTTACGCATCTATTTCTCTACTCATGATCATTTAAGTTGCTTCTATTTTTTACTACTATGTATAGTTGGTACATATTTTTTTAATATTTTAAAATATAGTCCTACTTTACCCAAAGTTTTATGGCTCTTGAAATAATTTATCAAGTTAATTTCTGGAAGGTATTCTCCAGTTAATTTTCAGGATTATCGGTAATGTATCCAAGTACCAGTTTCATCTCACTTTCAGCAAAATTATGTAGAATTGTTCAGGATTTTTTCAAAGTAATTTTGTGTATAAAAATCAAATTGCTTTGTTAAAACTGTATTTTTAAATATTTCTGAGAATCTTCTATCATAATTAAATTGGCAAACTACAGACTGCAAATGTTACTGGAACACAGCCATGCCTTTTTGTTTACATATTATCTATGGCTGCTTTCAAGCTACAAAGGCAGAACTGGGTAGTTGTAACAGAGACCTTAGCGCCACAAAGCCAAAAATATTTGCTATCTGGCCTTTGACAGGAAGTTTGTTGACCCTTGGTTTAAATTAGCTGTATATCCATAGCTTGTGAATTGTGTCTTCAAAGTTCAATTTTTAACCATTGAACATTTTAAACTTATACCCTGGAACTTTATTATTTCATCATCTACTATAGAATTCAATATGAGGCAGGTGTATATTGGATTTTAACAACAAAGAAAGCCATTGTTTTAAGATTATTTTACCAAAGGTAGAGTTGCAAGATTTAGCAAAAAGGAAAAGAAAGAAAGAAAGAAAGAAAGAAAGAAAGAAAGAAAGAAAGAAAGAAAGAAAGAAAGAAAGAAAGAATAAAAGAAGGAAGGAAAGAAAGAAACAGGACACCCAGTTAAATTTGAATATCATGTAAATATGTCCCAAATATTACCCTCAAATGAAACATACTTATACTAAAAAATTATTTATTGTTTCTCTGAAATTCATTTAGAACTGGGTGATTTGTATTTTCCCTGGCAACCTTAACCAAAGGTAAGCTAACGCCTGCACCCAGAGGACGATGTAATATTGTGGGGAGCCTCTACCATATTAGGATAGAAATGAAGTGGAAAATAAAAACAAACTCTTGAATGGGAAATTTAAACTATCGTGATTCCCATATCCATACAATTCATATTTTCTGCTGAGGAGCTTTAAATAGAACTGTGCCCATAAACCAACATACAAATTACAAAGAAAGAAAATCATATCCAACAGATTTAATTCAGAGGAAAAAGCTAAAACTTGGGAACCGATGCAAAGTAAAGAAAGAAAGAAAATAAGGAAGTCCTAAGTCACGAGGGGATGTTGTTATAATTAATAGTAATAGTTATAAAACTCAAATTTATAAGAGCCAAGTTGTTCCTCACTTAAAATCCATATCCTAAATATTTCTAAACTTTGTAAACTCCAAAGATTATCACTTGATGCTGTATTAAATGCATCCATCCAACTTATCCATTTGTCACTCACTCTCTGAGCGATGTGTGACACAGAGCCTTTCTGTTGTGATCACCAAATATGGTGAATGCTGCTGCCAAGTGCCATCCAACAGAAAGGCAGGATCTTCAACACCGGAGGTGGCTCATCAAACCTTAGTAACAGTGTGTGACAAGTTTCAACTTGTTCGGTGCAGTCAGTCAAGTGTGAGCTACGGTTGAGAGAAAGTGTGTTTTAAAGTGTGCTGTAAGTCATCCTCCATCATGACAACACTCCGTGTCACACATTGCTTCTGATACGGCAATTTCTGTCAAATAAAAACATATGGTGTGTCCTCATCCACCTTATTCACCAGATCTGGCACCATGTGACTTCTGGTTCTTCCCCAAAGTCAAAATGATTTAGAACATTGAGGCAGCCATGAAAGCGCAACTAAAGACACTCATGAAAGAGAACTTCCAGAACTGCTTCAGAAAGTGGCAAGAATGATGGGATAAATGTGTTGGAAGCAAGGGGGAGTATTTTGAGGGGGATTAATGGCAATGTGTCTTTTACTGTAAGATTTTTTTTAATTTAAACATTCACCATATTGTTTGATCACATCTCATATATGTATGTGTGTGTGCGTGCGTGTGTGTATATTTTCACATATATATGAAAATCCTGAAGCCTGAATAGAACTTAAGAGAGGAAGCTGATCTTGGCAAACTGTGAGAAACCTCAGTAGAGCCCTCCATCCTCCATCAGATTTCCTACAAGCAGAAGCTGAGACAGGGATTCAGATGCACCTAATTTATTGAGGGCATGCGTAGAGGAGAAGAGCAGAGAGGACAGGGAAGGCCCAAGCATGGATGTGGTCTCCACTGAAGTGCGGCTTCAGCTCGACCCCACAGGGAGCTCTGGAACATGAATTACAGCACAGGATTGATTCTGCCTGGATGCAAAGTGGTGGGCCTGTGTGCCCAAGATGTTGGCTATAGGCTCACCACCCCCTCCCCAGCCCCCAGTGAGTACATGAACTCCCGGACAAGGTGGCTGAGTCCAGTTTCTTGGAGAAGGGGACAGCTGTGAGCCTTTAGCAGCCGATGCCACAGCAGCTGGCAGACAGAAAGATCCAGGCAGGGCAACTATAGTCCTTGACCCAGGGTGTTTAGAGGAGAAAGTCATTGCACATTTTGTGACTATAGATTAGTGCAGTTATTTCCACATCACCAATTTTGCTGCTCTGGGAAGATTCTCGACTGCTTGGGACTTGGGTCTTTCAAAGTTCATTCTTCTCTGCAGCCAGCTTAACATTTGCATCTAAAGCTAGAATGCATTACTAAGAAGACCAGATGAAAGCTTTGTTCAACTCTGAATGCTCCTCCTGCACAAATACCTTTTGTTTGGCAAGCATAGTGAGAAAGTTTTTTTTTTTCAGTCGTCCTGATTACATGATATGTGCGTCCATAAAAGTGTGTTTAGAGTCACAGTTATCCACATAAAACTGCCATTCTTTTTCTTATACCATAGAATGGACTACACTTGGTAAACATAAAGTGCTTAGAAGTTTCTAGAAGTAAGTCATGGCATTACAACATTCTATAGCTGGCAGGGAGTGTTAGCATCTAGTCCGTCTGCTTGTGCCAAAAGTGACCAACTCTAAACCAGCTCAGACCAATAACCGAATAACTAACCCCTGGTTAGCAGCCCGCATCCCCAACCCCAGCCCACCTGGCTTCCTTCTGCATCTCTTCCCACCTGGTTTGTGTTTGGAGAAAGCAGAGTAATTTTAGTATCAAATTAAAGACATAATACTAAAAATGTATATATACTTCCTTCTTGAACAAATGTTTATGAAACACTATAAGATAGACACTGCTAAGCACAGGTATAAACCAGACAGGCACCTTCCCTGCCCTGCAGGAGCTTGCTCTCTGACGGGGAGATGCAGACAATTATACAGGAAATGACAATGTGGTTGAGAGGTGCTGGGAGCTGTGATAGGGCACTGACATGCAAAGCTCAGTGTGGCTCAAGCAGTGGTTCTCAATGTCATCTGACGCACCCTCCCATTTTTATTACAAATATTTTGTAACCCTGTACTATACTCAAATGAAATGCATAGGCATTATAGTCTACCTGCACACATCTTTCAAACAATATCAATGTAGTGTGTAAATGCAAAGGAGAGATAAAAGGAAAGTAATTTATAAAGAAATAATATGTTCGATGATAGGTCCATGCACAGGCATGAACGCACCGTAAGACCCAGTGAAGTAAAAGATGTTTATACCTATAGAAACCACACAGATATGGAAGCAGGCGGGTCATAAACATGTTCAACATAGAGAAAGGCTTTCAACTGATCACTACAAACAGGGATTTCTCCTTCTTGGGTTTTCAGGGGAATGTTCCAAACCTGCAGAAGACATGGGATGATTTTCCTTTTTGTGAGAACGTCTAACATTTTTTGATCCCCACCCACTAAATGCCAATAACATACCTCACCCAATTGTGGTGACAATCAAAACCACCCCTTGGAATTTCCTAAACGTCCCTAGGGAGTGGTGCCTCCCATATTGAGAACCACTAAACTGAGAGGAATGAATGAATGAATGAATGAATGAATGGAGATGAAGCTTAGATTTTATCCTGAGGCAATGGGAATCCAGTGAAAGGTTTTAAAGAGGGGGTTACCTGAACAAATGGCCTTTTAAAGAATCACTATGACTATAAGGTAGACTATTGATGGGGAAAGGAGTACAAGAGTGGAAGATGAAACATCTATTGGGCTGCCACTGTAGTGACCTAGGTGGCCCAAATTAGGGAAGTGACAGGGGAACGAAGAATGCTAAATGCATCCTGGACACATTTAAGAGATCAGATTGACAAGGCTTGTGATGGACTTTATGTGTGGGTCATGTGGGGTGGGTAGGGAGTATTGATGATGAAGAGCCAAGAGTTAGAGACTACCTTCTTCAGTTTTCTACCCTGAGCATCCTGGAAGATGGTGGCATTATTTCCTGACAACAGGCACAGAAGGGAAAGCCGATCTCAGGTGTCCAGTTTGCAATGCCTGTGCAACAACCAATAGGCTTGTCTGTGCATATCTCTACAGATCTCTGCAGATCTGGAGCCCACATTTGAGATGTGGGCAGGAGATGTAACTTCCGATGTCAGCAATCTATGGATAGTAACTGAAGTAACAGCATTGTCAAGGTCACCTAGGAACTGGGCATGGAGTCATAAGGGGGCCAATGAGAGAACCCTGAGGAACCCAACATTTAGGGATGTATGGATGGAGAGTTACTGCATTGGCATGAAAAGTGAATTGGAGAGGAGGCAGCGGGGATGGCAAAGCAAATTTTTCAAGAGATTTGGCTGTCAGGGAGTCAAATGGGGCCATGATAGGAGAAAAATGAGATCAAGAAGGTGATTTTCCAGATGGGAGGGACAAGCACATTTAAATGGCAGAGGTAGAGATTGAAAAAAGAAAGCACAACCCCCAGAACAGTGTCCTGAGGCCGAGGGAATGGCAGTGGGACACCTCTTCCACTGGAATCCCTCCTCTTCGTAAGCCCTGAGTCAGACAGATGGTGGCAGTCCCTGCAAGACGGGAGTTTGGGGGGCAGGAGAAGGAGGCTCCAGTCCCTCACTGGCATCTATTTTCTCTATGAAATAAGAGGAGGACAATGGCACATGCTGAGAGTACAAGGAGTGTGAGGTGAGAGGTCTGAGGAGTGCAGACACTTTGAAATGGTCACCTGGGGTTGAGATTCCACCCGCTGGCGTGTCAAAGGACAAATAGAGAAGGACTGGAGAGGGTCAAAGTAAAGGACCATGGAAACTAGTTTCGGTACAAAAGCAAAAAGACCATGGGTGATTTACCTGTGCCACCAGGTTTGCTCTGACCTAACACGACCTGCTGAATTGAAACTTATTTTCAATGTTGTTGTTTTCCACCAGTTGTGCAAAATGACCAACTTGGTGTCATCAATCTGCTGTACCAACACATTCTCTACTATGTCATCCAAGCCATGAATAAAATTTTTAAATAGTATTAGGTTATAACTTAGATAAAATCTCAGGAAATACAAATGTATGCCTTTTCTTCACATAGATGTTAAGCTATAGATAATTCCTCTTTGAGAATAAACTTATAATGATGCATTTTTTCCCACAATAGCTGTATGATCTAAGCCAGCAACTCCCAAAATGCATCTGTGAAATATTGGTTTTATGGGATGTTAGGATTATTTGAATATAGGACTAGGTTAAATAAGTCTGGAAACACTGAGTTTAAAAAGCATCTTTCTTGCAGGACTTCTCAGTGTCTCTGAGATATTAATCTATTCAGTGTATCTCCAAGAGGCAACATAGTTAATGCAGAACACCACTGTTCACATGTAATTGAAAAAGACAAAACTGTTAAAGAAGAAGTTTG
This sequence comes from Rhinolophus sinicus, assembly GCF_057876585.1. NCBI lineage: Eukaryota > Metazoa > Chordata > Mammalia > Chiroptera > Rhinolophidae > Rhinolophus > Rhinolophus sinicus. The sequence continues at coordinate 51,156,785 of NC_142504.1, read as the reverse complement.
TCAAATTAGAGTTCCTCAGTAATACTATCGAATGCCCTAAGCCATAATTTCTTATTACAGGTAGCCTAAAATCTTTCAAACCTAAGACAAATTTATTAGTAGGTTAAAATAAAATAATGACAGTAAAAAGATAAAGGTTTATGTATTTTCTTTGCCATAGGTCAGTAAATGGAAATAATTAATGACTTTGTAAATATGTTGAAAATATTAAAGTCTTCAGTTGTAAGCAATTTAAAGAATTGAACTAAATCTCTTTTTCAAACATTATTCTCATAGAACTGATATTTTATGACTAGAATCTGGAACAGGAGACAGTTGTGAACATAAGCCTTCTTTTCTTATTTTGAAAGCTTGGTCTTATTCCCCAAATCAATTCATTGGAGAATGTCCTCAGTGAGCGGAATTTACGTGAGTATCAGCTGCACAACTGTGCTGAAGTTGCCTCAGAATCGGGGCCTCGGGTGCTCCCTGCTGTGTGTGAAAGCCTCATCGCCAGCATGTCTGCCAGGCTCCACAATGGGGCAGTGGGTGAGTATCTGTTTTGTGGGCTCTGCTGCAGCACTGCTATCGGTACAAATGCTTTTCTGGAATGTGAGCGAATTGATTTCATTTGTTTTAGCATCTACTCCAGTCAACCAATGTAAGTACCACTTGCCCAATGATTAGATACACAGAACAGTCTATTGTGTAAGAGCCACAATGGGCAGATGAAAGAGGACTCGTGCAGTAGCATTAAGATGCTAGATTGCTGGAGCAGTGGTCCTAAAATAGTTATTGGAATCCTGGAATTTTAGGGCTGAAATGAGCTCTAAACAACTTCTTTCATCCCCAAACCTTCATTTAATAAAGGAGACTGTTACCGTAGGGTCCAAAACATTAGGTAACTCGCCCATTTCACTAAGTTGTAGAGCAGAGTGTCTCACCCTTAGCACTTGAGATTTGGGGCGGGATTATACTTTGTTGTAGGGATGGGGTGGGTCTGTACTGTGCATTATGGCATGTTTAGCAATGTCCCTACCCTCTACCCACCCGATACCAGTAGTACTTTGCCGCATTGTGACATCCAAACACATCTGCAGACTTTGTCATATGTCCCCTGGGGGACAAAATCTCCCCCATACCCAGTTGAGAACCACTGCTACAGAGTTACAGCTACAACGAGAGCCTGGGCTTCCTCGTTCCAGGCAAGTGCTGTTCCCGTTATGCTGCGGGGTTATGGCTTCAGCTTATCCACAATCTCCTGAAAGATACGGAATCAGGAAAACAAAGAATACAGTCCAGCACCACATAGATCTCCAGGAACTGAAGTAATAATATCAATAATAATAATAATAACTTTGGAGCAATTAATTATTAAAACAATATAAGACTTTCATTAATTTAAGTAATGTTTATTATTAAGTTATACTTATTAAGTTATATTTATGGAGCACTCACTACGTGCCAAACACTGTTCTAAGTACTTCACAGGCAGGATGTCCTTAATCCTTATAATCCCATGAGGTAGATCCTATATTATCCCCATTTAACAGGTAAGGGAGTTAAGGACTGGAGAGGCACCAAATAAAAGAGAGGTGAACTACAGCTACTAACAGGATGAGGTGCTTCTCGGTTACTTCCTTCACCTCTAACTTCTGTCTTTCATTCTCTGCAGCCTGCAAGTGTCACCCCCAGGGCTCGGCTGGGCCCAGCTGCAGCCGGCTGGGAGGCCAGTGCCAGTGTAAGCCTCAGGTGACCGGACGCACCTGTGACAGGTGCTCAACAGGAAGCTACGGTTTGGGGCATCATGGTTGTCAGTGTACGTAGCAAAAAAAAAAAAACAGATGGGGAAACACTCTTGTTCACAATCTTGGAGTTTCGAAGGCAGGAGAATTGATGTGGGGATTCTAAAAGGATTGGGCATTTGACTATTATTCAGTTATCTATGTAGATAAAATATATTGACATTTTTCTACCATACTTCATTCATCCATTCACTGGGCACTGGCTTTACGCAGAGCTCTAGTAGGAAGCGTGAATGGTGATAAAAGCATGGCCCACGCTTCTGGGAGTTTGCAGTCTGAAGCAAATAGATGGTAGTCTGGGTGGGATGTGGCAACACCATGAAGGGACTTGGCTGTGCAAACCCAGCTTTCCGATCTGCATGTAAGCCCGGGGGCTGGAAAGGCTAAAACAATGAAGAGATTGGGAAGTTGAGAAAGGGGACAACACTGTCACCAGGACGTTACTCTTTCTGATTCTGGGGTCAGGAACAGCCTTGGAACTCATGTTACAAGCCATCCATTAATAAGGGCTTCCATGCGGCTTCATCCATAGTTGGTAATTCAGTTCTCATGGCTGTCATGTTCCGAGTATGGAGTTCTCTGTTACGATATAAACCATTAGTGAAAACACTGGTCCCCACAGAAACCTGCGTTAGGAAGCAGAAAAACCACGAGGTACGTTAATTCTCCGTTAGGGGAACCTCTTCTTAGTTATGGTTCAGAGATGGCACACCTTCCTGGTCACTGTCTACCTCCCAAACAGTCCATCCAACAGCATGGGACCATCACCACTTTTTTTCCCCTTTTCTTTCAAAAACAATTGTGAAATGCTTGAGATACACAAAGGGAGATACACAAACGAGCAAACATTTCTTCTGTGTAGAACCCTGTCAAAGAAACAGGCATCACATTTTTGTATCGGAAAGATTGACTCAAAGGATTTGAACAATTTACCAGAAAGGACTGAGCCTTTACTATCTTGTGTAGGAAAAAGAAAAATCTGACCATCTTGAAAGGGATTCTTATATTTTTTTATGGTCTTAAAGTTTGACTCCCAAGATATGTGAAAGTTCAAGTCATTAAAAACATGTTACTTGTTTAGTTCCTCTGTATAAACAACATTTATCAAACCCAGTTGTTCACAACTTACTGTTTATTGACTGAATTAATGAATTGTTATTTAGTAAACATTCGCCTGGTACTTACTACTATATGCCAGGCTCTGTTGTAGGCAATTCCGAGACTCACTCTTCTCATCTTCATTGGGATGATATGATATGATAAGGACAGCACAATTAGAGCTGTACCTCTTTCAGCAGCACTCCACTGGCCCCCTACCCCAACGTGTTTCTCTTTGTTTTATCTAGCATGCTACTGCCACCCTCAAGGCTCAAAGAGTACTGTATGTGACCAAATAACAGGACAGTGCCCCTGCCAGGAAGCGGTAGCTGGCCACCATTGTGACCGGTGCCTGCAGGGCTATTTTGGATTTCCCAACTGCCGCCCTTGCCTTTGTAATGGGTTCACTGAGCTCTGTGATCCAGGGACCGGATCTTGCTTCAATTGTGGGGGGTTTACAACTGGAAGAAACTGTGAAAGGTATGGAATTCATATGCACTTTTATTTTTTATTTGCTTTTGTTCTGATCTCACAACACTCTCCAAAGGACCGCTTAGTGGAAACTCACCAATATTTAAGTGTGGAATAGTTGCTATCCATGGGGAATGTAGCATCATTCCATCGTCCTTCAAAATCTCATTATAAGCCAGACAATGTCTGATTGAATCAATAACAGGCATTTGCCTGGCACCTTGCTTTTTATGTTCCTGAAATAAGACATGTAAAATAAGTACTATTATATTGAATTTAACGACTATACCATGGGACTTTCAATAGCAAAAAATCCTTGTACAGAGCAAATAAGCATTTTCTAAAATATTGAGTTTTCAGAGACGCACTGTCCTAATGCATAGCAAATTCACACTGGCTGATATGTGAGCTTTTCTTGGTAACATTTTGGTAAAAAGAAATTGCCTTCACAGGTGCATCGATCGTTACTATGGAAACCCTCCTTCAGGACAGTCCTGCCGCCCTTGCCCATGTCCAGAGTTGCCCTGGAGCAATCAGCATTTTGCCCATTCCTGTTATCAGAGCCCTTGGAGCTCAGATGTGATCTGTAATTGTCTTCAAGGTTATGCAGGTATGCTGTATAGCTCATGACGGTCCCTTCCATTCCACACTGCTATCTGAAAAATAATCATATGTTAATAATTCATCTGCCTTAGCCAAATGAGTGGTGCAGAATAAAAATTATTGATAAGAAAACACAATTTGGTAAATTGCTGCTTTACTGAACAAAGAATTGAAATGATTCAAAAGCCAATGACAATTTAAAACCCATTCCACTGAACTCTAATTTTTAAATAATGTTCTGAAAAAATAACTGACCAAATGATTTCAAACCAAATTAATTTATTTAAAATAAAATCATCACATGTTAAGATATATGTGTGATTAAGTAAATGTATATATGATATGTATTACATACACACAAGCAATTAAAAAGTTTTTTTAAAAAAAGTTAACTAGTCAAATGTTTTCTTTGTATAATTCCAAGCAATAAATTTGACTGGTATGTCACAGATAAAACTAATTTTTCAGATGCCTGGAAGCACTGATTTGGGCATTGAATAGAGACTGCATGTGTCAATTCAATACCTGTGTCTGTTGCTCAATCAAAAATTTTATTTTGCAGAGTTTAAGCATGAGTGTAAATATATAATGCGAATAAGGGAAAAAAAGCTTATGAAGTTTACTGGATTTAATCACACTTAGAAAATATGGTGCTTTTATTTTCTTCAGTGATAATTCCCATCATGGTAATAAATTACGTGGCTACTTGTTTTCTGTTACCTCTAAGGTTACACATGTCTCTAGTTATTCTTATCCCTTCCCTTATAGTCTCTTCTCCATGTGCACTCTGGCTTGGTGGTTGGTCAGTTTTTAGAACAGAGACCACGACTGGGCTATGAGAGCAATTCTAAATGGGAGGAACCAAAATGTGGAGAGTGGTGCGTGCACAGGTCGGGCATCTAAACAAGTATAGTTGCCTTGTGGTTGGAAGGGTAGAGTGTTGGCGAGAGGGATGGATTCTGTGTGCAGCGCTTAATAAAAACACCCTCTTGAAGTTACACATCAAGAAAATTACTCTCACCCATCTTCACTTCTAGACCCCTATCTCAGGCAGCTGTTTCACCTCTAGGACTGGGTGAGGGTTGGGGTGCCTGGGGGAACAGGGGCTGAGATAAGCTTTGGGTCCTGGGGCACACTAGGGTGACCTCGGTTCTATATGGATCCAGGGGTCCTGTGCCCACAACACCAGGTTTTTAAGAAAGACTACAACTTCACCAAGGACTTTATAGCTCTGAATAATCATCTTATCCTCGGACTGAATAATAAAGTAAAATGAATGTTTTATTTTAATTTAGAACACATGTCCTTATTCATCCTCAATGTGTGACCTCTCATTATCCCTAGAGGAGCCCAGTTAGTCTCTATTTGCACCAATCTCCACCCCCCCCCCATAGTTACACACACACACACACATACACACACACACACACCCCTTTCATCCCATCTCCTTTTCCCTCCCCATCTTTCAGGTAAGCAGTGTGAAGAATGCTCTGCTGGTTTCTATGGAAATCCAAGAATTTCTGGAGCGCCTTGCCGGCCATGTGCCTGCAACAACAACATCGACGTAACTGACCCCGAGTCCTGCAGCCGACGGACGGGGGAGTGCCTTAAATGTCTGCACAACACTCAGGGGCCCAACTGCCAGCTCTGCAAACCAGGTCACTTTGGATCAGCCCACAATCAGACCTGCAGAAGTAAGTCTGCAAGGTCCTGGGGGACAATGTGGCAGTGGAGTGGCAGCTCATAAATGTGCTGGCAGCTCTCCTGTTCTCGTTTCGGTTAGGCCAGCAGTGTCAGCGCCCACTGGGTGATGGGTGTTGCACTGAACTCATCAGCAGAAATGGGTGTAGTGCCATGGCAAGTATTTTGGCTGCAGCTACAAGGTACTCATGGGTGTTAGTTGTTTGCCTTTGTGACTGTTACCTTCAAAAACCTGCCCTAGTGGATTCTGAGCATTGCTTCTCAGAGTACGGTCCAAGGTGCACTGTGCCAGAATCACCTGGGGACAGGGGTGGGGCATTAACATGCAGACTCCTGGGCTGGACCTCAGAACCATGGAATTGAATCTCTGGGAGTGAGGCCCAGGAATCTGCTTTGTGACAAGCTCATCAAGTGATTTAAATGTATAAATACAAGAATAATTGATGTAGAAGAGGACAAGGGTTTAATTCTATGATAAAGAAAGAAGAGAAATAAACTGCTCATTTCTAGGAGTTCACCCAAGTCAATTTAGTAAACCATTTGTTTTCAGATCCTTTACATAAATGGAATTTTGGTGAATGGCATGAGGGAAAAAGTGAGACTTCCGGTCTTCCTAAATGTAAACTCCTGAAACGTAGCAGGCAGAACCATATGAAATTGCTGTTTGGGGAGACCAACAACAGTTGAATGGGTTCAACCCATTTTGATTCTTTGATAAATTCTGTATTATTGTAAGGTGTTTCATCCTTAAACCCTTTGGGGAAATGATAAATCCAGGTCTAAAAAGCTATTTGCATGGGTGGTTGAATGCCAGCATTTTCACTGACTTTTGCTCCTGTTATCTCAGGGTGCTCCTGTCATCCTGCTGGCGTGAATGCCACTGCATGTCCCCCTGGCCAGGGAGCTTGCCTCTGTGACCCTGACACTGGCACATGCCCTTGTCTGCCCAACGTCGCAGGATGGACCTGTGACCATTGTGCTGATGGGTACTGGAACCTGATCCCTGGCAGAGGATGCCAGCCATGTGACTGTGACCCCCGGACCTCACACAGCAGCCACTGTGACCAGGCAAGATACGTTAAAGTTACTAAAGTCATCTTGTGTATTTCCTGTCCCTGTCCCATATGAACATTTCTTCAAGGAGTGCTGCTTCCTTCGTGTGGGAATGGTATTAGAAACTAAGGTCTGGGCACCAGGTGACCACGCCTGTTTTACACGCTCCCCTCTACTCCTCACGCCTGCAACCACCACCCATGGAAGAAATCAGTAGATCTCCACATGACTGCTTGGCTTCCTAATTCATGAGGAGCTCCTAATGTTCATGATATCACTCTCTGGCATGCTTAGGCCTTCTGGAAAGCATATTTGTAGCAGCAAAGACCACAGCTCAGTCATAGAGACTGAGGGAAGCCTGCAATCAGATGGCATTGGTTTAACCAAAGAGCCCCTTATGACAAGAATATCTGGGGTTGTCTGGTCCATAGGGCTTCCTAGGGGAAAGCGGCTCTTTACAATTAGGAAACACTGTCACTGGAGTACAGAAGACATGTGAACATTCAGATTCTCAGCTGTTTAAACAACTATGATAAATGTCTCTATCTCAGCCAGTAGGTGGTCCCCAGTGCATTCTTACAGACAGATCCAAACGTGCCGTCCAATATTTTCATCAACAGTTTAGATGGAGTTGGAGAAACATGCTTATCAGATTTGCCGATATTGCAAAGTTGTAAGCTAATATGATAAAGACAGAACAAGAGACAAGGTATCCTAATAGGCTGTCTTGTTGTCTGGAAACAAGATGAAATGTTAACAGGATACAAGTAAAGTTTTGCAATTGGGTCTTAAAAATTTGCATAAATACAGGGTGAGAGTAATAACTTGGCACCAGCTCATGTGAAGAACATCTGAGGATTTTCATTGCATGCTTCAAGTGAGCCAGCGGTGTGGCTGGGCTGTCAAAGAGGAAATGCCCATTCAGGCTAGAGTAAGGGGAGGGCAATATCCAGGTTCAGGGCAGTTGTCCCATTGTCCTCTCTACTAACCAGACAGCTCCATAAGCAGTGTTGTCATTTCTAAATACCATATTTTAAACATTATATTGGCAAACTAATATGTGTCCAAAGGAAGACAATCAAGATGATGGATAGAACCATGCTATTCTGTGATGAACTCTTGAAGGAATTAGAGGTGGTCAGCCTTAAGAGGAGGAGCAAACACAAGTTGAAAATGACTATTTCTAGGTGGGGAAATGACTGTAAGAGGAAAGAGGGAGGCTGCCTGTTTTGTGCAATTCATAGTACAGGCCTCAGAACAATGGGAACAAGTTACAAGGAGCAGATTCTGCATCCGTGTAATGAAGCATTGCACAACAATCAAGGACAACCAGCAATATGACAGCACTCAGGGGCAACGAGCTTCCCATAACTCACTCTATTTGAACCGAAGCTAGTGGTTACTCCAAAGAGGGGTAGAAGCTTAGATCCAGTCACTGTATGAATCCAGCTATTTATTCCCTGGAAGCCTACTGGTAGAGTTGTTGTTTAAGCACATTTGGTCAAGTATAACCCAGGACCACTACCATAGTGATTTGCTTCTATGTTTTTCTCCTGTTAATTTTTCAACCACTTTGGTTTTTAGAAAAGCTGATCAAGAATCCAGCTGGGAGGGTACAGAAAAGTTCAACACTCTCCCAAAACACGGTTAATAACTGTCATTAAATCATTAAGCCTCAAGCACCAAAAAAAAAAAAAAAAAAATGTTTTGTTGAGCAAAACACTGTGACCCAATAGGGAGAAACTCCATTTGGACATTCCATCATGGAAAAATTATTTGCCAAATTAATTGATGAATGTTAGTCCAGGTCTTTGGCCTCTTTGTGTTATGGGAGAACTCTCATAACTGTAGAGGAAAAGAATGTGGCCCATTTCCCATTATGTGTTTTGTTTTCATTTATATCTGTGTGTGTTTCCCAGTTTGGGGCCACCTGTCCTTGAACAGCTGGAAGCAGGCGGTATATTCAAGAGCCCTAAGCAAAAACAACACATTAACTCCTGATCCTTGGTATGGTCGGGGGTGGTTGCTGGCCGTGGGAATCATCCTTCCTCTGACTTTGCACAGCTGAACGTTCTAAATCACTGGTGGGAAAACTGTTCCGTATTAAAATGTATTAATTTTTTAGATCAGAAAGCTTGTCAATTCCTCACCCATGACTGTTCTCCCAGCTTACAGGCCAGTGTCCCTGTAAATTAGGCTATGATGGGAAGCGCTGCACAGAGTGCAAGGAAAATTATTATGGTGATCCACTGGGGCGATGTATTGGTAAGTATTAGTGATTCTAAAACCATGTGTACAATCAACCTGGTCCAACACAGTCATGCTATGAACCAACTGAATTTCAAACTCCTTTATTTGGTGGACAACTCACAAAATTAATCCCAGTTTTGAAGATAATACTTTTAGCCCTATAAAAAGATTTTTTCTCCTGTGTTAAAACTTTAGGCTACATTAAATGTTAGCCTATATTCAAATGTGTAGCCTATATTAACATTCCTCAAAGTCATTAACACGGAACAGACCTCTGAGGTCCTCACTCATAGCCAATGTCCTGCTTTTTGAAGCATGTTGACAACAACAGCTCCTCTGGGTTGAAGTACAGGCTGTGAGATGGAGCACAGGAAGCCAGCAGAGGGGATGTTTCCTCACCGTGGCTCTCTCATAACACTGAGCCTATCACTTATTCACTCATTCATTTATCTTAAAATATCCATAGAGTGCCTACTGAGTGCTCTAGGAGAGAACAAATAAGGGAAGGCCCCAAACCTCATGGAGTTCACGTTCTAGTGCCTCTCATGCCATGTCTTAGCTCTTGTTGTAAGATTGAGATTGCCGCAGTCTGTAGAACTTCCTGAAGAGATGGACATGTTCTTACACCTGAGCTGTCAGTGCAGGAGCCCCTAGTCACGCGTAGCTCCTGAGCATTTGCAGTATGGCTTGAGCAAATGAGGGAAAGAATGGTTTATCTTATTTAATTTACTTAAATTGAAATAACTCCATGTGGTTAGTGGCTACCATGTTGGGCAGCACACACTTAAAATCTAGGTTGGTTCTAGAAGGGATTTTTGAATCTCTCTTTAAAGTCAACTTCCAAAAGAAATCAATTAAAGGAATATCAGATGTGATGTGGTTATCATTGTGGTCACCTCTACATAGCCATACATGCTCTTTCCTCCATTCCATTCCTTTATAAATGTGCTTTTGTGGCCCCCAAAAAGCCTTCATTTTCTTTCTCCATTCAAATGTATATTCTGACTTACTCTGTTTTCTGAATGGAAATGCTCATTTAAAAAGCAGGAATGAATTTTGGCTCTTGGAAAATGTGTCTTAGCCTCTTTCCCTGTGTCCCTCTAATGTTTCAGTAATCTTATTTTATAAAAATGCTTTTGTCTTTTATAGAGAAAACTTTGCAAACGGTCAATCAGGCCACTGACCCCACTAAAACTCCTGGAGAAGAGCTGTTAATAAGGGGGAGCCTTGGCCCCCACTGGTGAAGTGACACAGTGCCACCTCCAGGGGTTCCTGGACCAAGGCAGATAGATGATATCTGGTTGAGGAGCCTAGTGGCATTATTTTTATCCAAGCTGTCAAACGCATCTTTAAATCACTTGTTCCCTGCAGTTAGTCCAATGACATAGGCTAGTGATTCCCTGACCTTTTGGAAACCGAAGTAACTTCAATAGCTCACCCAGCCTCCACCCTCAGGCTTAAACAAAAACCTATTTAATTGAAGTGCATGTAGCATAGTTGTTGTTTTTTAATCAAGACAGAATGAATTTAATTTTCTCCCTTTTTAAAAGGACTTTCTTTGTTTTAGAGTAGTTTTAGGTTCACAGCAAAATTGAGAGGAAGATACAGAGATTTCCCATATACCCCCACCCCCACACGTACATAACCACCCTCATTATCAATATCCCCAAGAGAGTGGAACGTCTAATACGAGTGATAAACCTACATTGACATATTGTAATCACCAATGTCCATAATTTACATTATGGTTCACTGTTGGTATTGTCTATTCTGTGGGTTTGGACAAATGTCTAATGACACGTATCCATCATTATGGTGTCATACAGAATATTTCCACTGCCCCGAAAGTCCTCCAGGCTCTGCCTAGTCTACCCACCCCCACCCCCACAACCACAGATCTTTTTATTGTCTCCATAGTTTTGCCTTTTCCAGAATGTCCTATAGTGGGAATCATATAGTATGTAGGCTTTTCAAATGGGCTTATTTCACTTAATAATGAGCATTTAAGGTTCTTCCATGTCTTTTCATGGCTTGAAGCTCATTTTTTTTTAACACTGAATAATATTTTTATTGTCGAGTTGTATCACAGTTTATCCATTCACCTACTGAAGGATATCTTGATTATTTTCAAGTTTTGGCAGTTATCAGTAAAGGTGCTATAAATATTCATGTGCAGGTTTTTGTGTGGACATAAGTTTTCAACTCATTTTAAGAATGGAATAGTTCTCTTATAACGGAAGACGGCATGGGTTAGCACATTCAGGCTGGGTTTTACTGAGAAATAGTGAGGTCATGGGAATTCTTAGAAAGTCTGTGATATGCCTGAGTCACCCATGGGGGCAGTAGCATGGTCACCAGTGGGCCATCCACCATTAGATTCATGGTCCTCAATGAAATATGTAAAGAATCCACACGTGAACACTCGTATTCACAGTAAAAAGACACCTAATATTTTCCATATAGAAACTATGAACTGATTTGTTAGTGGAATGAAAAGAATGCTGTGTTTTAATGGCCATTGCACAGATCTCTGAAATTATACTGTTTTAAATATTCACCTTAGAAATGAGAGTTGGGGAGATTCTCTGGAAAGAGGAAAGGTCTTTATTCTTGAGCGAGTCATAAGCTAAAAACCTGGTGACTGACATTCTCTCCTCCTTCTCTCTTCTTTTTTAGCATGTGACTGCAACAGGGAAGGTACTCAGAAGCCCACCTGTGACCGGGACACGGGCACGTGCATCTGCCGGGAGGGTGTTGGTGGCCAGCGGTGTGACCGCTGTGCGAGGGGTCATGGCCAGGAATTCCCTGCTTGTCTGCGGTGTCACTTGTGCTTTGATCAATGGGACCACACCATTTCTTCCATCTCCAGAGCAGTGCAAGGGTTAATTAGGCTGGCTGCTGACATGGAAGATAAAAGAGAGACCCTGCCTGTCTGTGAGACTGACTTCAAAGGCCTCCGAGAGAACGTGTCTGAAATAGAAAGGATTTTGAAACATCCTGTTTTCTCTTCTGGGGAATTCTTAAAAGTCAAGGATTATCATGACTCTGTTCGGTAAGATTTGTGCTCAGGCAATAGATAGTCAAGTTCCTGATTTATCTTAACTTCTGCTGCGCTTCAAACACCTCCAATTTAGAAATGTATGTTGATATTAGGGAAATGATAATTTTCTAGTTAATAATCAGTCTAGTGATTGTTTGTCTGTCTCTTTCTTACCTAGTGAGAATTACATGTGATTTTTCCAGATGCCATTGATTATAACAAAATACTAGTCATTAAGAGGTTTATTGGGAACCCAAACCCAGCAGAGCTGAAAGACATGAAACTGGAAGTAAGATAGTGTCTAATACAAATATTTTTAAACCATGCTCTCAAGAAAATTTGCTAAATTTTCTAAAAATCTTCAGTTGTTTAGAAGTCCATATCTTAATGTGAAGTCTTAAAACGAGCATGATAATTCTTTCGAAATGCAGTATCATTTTTATTATACGTTATTGAATTCTGTTTTCGTTCATTAAACATTGCTAGAGATTGTGTTGGTTGCTCCGGGTCAGGGATCGGCCAACCAAAGCCCACAGGTGAAATTCAACACAGCACCCGTTTTTGTAAATAAAGTTTCATTGGCTCACAGTCACACCCATTTATGTACATGTCCTCTGTGGCTGTGGCTGCTTTCCCTACCACAGCAGGGTTCAGGTGACAGACGCACTGTGGCTCCCGGGGCCTGAAATATTTACTATCTGGCCCTTTACAGAAAAAATTTTTCAAACTGCAAAACTCATCTTGGGCAAAACCAAGATGAGTTGGATATAGTTTCCACCCTTCCAGGAACACAAAATCTTCTAAGAAACCAAAATAATTGTGGTTCTATAGCAAATATCCACCCCTTCCCCCATAAGCTTCCAGGATTAAGGAATAGTTGAAGCTGCAGAGTTTTATGTTATACAAAACACATGTATAAATATAAGAACTTTTATTATCAACAGACAAAAATCCCAGAGCTATATGGTAATTGCTTAAATGTTACGCAAAGAAGAAGATATAATCCACCTAGGTAGTTCAGAGAAAAGACCATCTGCACCATAAACAGTGCTGCAGAGCCCAGGGAGGTGACATGGCCACGTCAGGCTGGCAGGTGACAACAGGCCACCTATACCCTGGTAGAGACTGTCGCCCCGCAGGATTTGGGCCCTGTATTCCCACATTTCCCCACTTTTCAAAAGATCAGACATCCAGACTTTTATGGAAACATCACGTCTATAAAACATAAACAGCTAATCCAATAGGGTTTTTAAAAAGCATCGTATATGCCAACGAAACATGTCTGAGAATGAATTTTGGCCCATGAACCACTGGTTTGTGGTTATAGAAAATGGCAAAGTAGAAGTGAGAAAGCAGACTGAGCCAATCCACAGTGAACATTCTAGACAAAGAGGCTGCAAGAGCCCTGAGCAGAGCCAGAGAGAAGAGGATAGAAGCAGGACCAGACCTGACAGGATGAGGAGAGCTGTGGCTACTGGGCCTCTGGAGCCAGAAACCAAATGTCTCTCTGCTCCTGATCCACCCACTGAGCTCTGATGCCGCTTCACCAGCCGCCCAATCACCACCTCTCCTCTGACGCCGTCCCTGACTTCCTCACACTAAGACTCGTGTTTCCCTCTCCGTCTTCCCACTTCTTTGTGGCTCATCTGCAGTTGCCTCAGGGAGGGCTTCCCAGGGCCAGAGGCTGCCTTCTCCGTGCCTGTATTCTCCAGGCCTGGTTACATCACAAATGTTTGCTGGGTAAATGACAAATCTAAGGGGAGGCGAAGGGGACAGAGAACCCCGGACATCATGAGCATAGATTCAGGAGTCAAACCACCTTGGTTCAACACCACTTACTGCTGCGTGGCCTTAGGCAACTTATTTAACTTCTCCAAGCTTCAGTTTCTCCATCTAATAGATGGATAACGTCTCTATTTCATAAGGTTGTGAGAATTACTCAAGTCAAGCCACTTCGCATGCTGTCTGGCACATAGTAAGTGCTTACAGAGTACCAATTATAATAGTACTTACTATTATTGTTTTACTATTATCATCCTAAAGAATTATAGTCCTGACAGTTGCAGTCTAAAGGAAAGGGCTATAGATTAGAAGCGAGAGTGAGAACAGAACATGCCAGGAAGCATTCGTCAAGGCTTTGCACTTGTGCCAAGATAAATAGTCCCATGAGTTTGTATTGTAATTTCCCCCAACTGTGCTCTTCAAGATTTGCACCCAGTTTCCCCCTCTTGAGGGACACACTAATTATTCACTTGAACCAACTCTGTGCGGCACCCGGCAAACCGAAGTGGGCTCACAGTGCCACCATCAAACAGGGAGGAGATGGCAGATGAAGACACCAGAGTCGCTCAGCCGCAAGGAAATCTGCTCAGCACGTGTGGAAATTCGAAGTGAAGACTCTGTACAGAAGTAGCCCTAAAAGGAAGCTTCCTGGAAGCAGATTTATTCTAAATGAGGAACTGACCTTCGCCCTAGGATGGGGGAGGGGTTTTGCGTTGCAAGCCAAAAGTACATTGGATCTCTTACACTGATTGGGCCATGTCTGAATACATGTTTTTGAAAACCTAAAGCAAAGGGAGACAGGAAGGGTATAAATAGTTGAAATTGAAAGATTCAAAAACCTTTATTCTACGAGACTTTATAGGCTGATCATATTTTACGTGAGTGTTGAAATATTCCAGGAAGTGGAATTAACAAGAAACAGATAAGCCATAAACAGAATTATAAATTGTCAAATGAAAAATGGGGAGGGGGGAGCGAATCCATTCTAATTATGAGGTAATTGCCCTAATAATGAGGACAACTTTTTACATCTTTTTTTCCCACCAATCTATGAAATGTAATACAAGCTTCACTACATTTATTCTCATTTTCCCCTGTAGGAAACAAATCGTGCAGCTAAGCAAGCAACTGAAAACAGTGTATGAATTTCAGGATCTGAAAGAAACAATAATAAAAATGAGGAGGGAAGCAGACCTCTTACTTGAAAATCTTCAGGAAGAAATTGATTTGCACTCCAGTGCCCTTAATGCAAGCATCATTGGTGAGTGAGAAAACATACTTCAGCTGTCTGTGTCTGGACAAAGGTTGGTGAAATCCATAGGCATTCCATCAGTGAGTCACCCTGTGCTTGCTGCCATGGCGCCCGAGCACTTCAGAACATGAAAACACACCCACTGAAGGTATTATTTGTACATGAATATTTCAACTTTTTAAACATTGCAGAGCCTAGATAGCATTTGCTCAAAATAATGAATAAAGCTAACAATGTCTGATACTAAACAAATACTAAAAACCAAAGTAATCTTCTAGTGCCAAATCACGCAAGGGGTCTTGTGAAATCAGCAACTTAGAAATTCTCACATGGCCAAAAAGGAAATAAGAGAGATGTTTCTATGCCTTCCTGAGTACAAGCCACTCCATGTCCAGCAACCATAAATGCAAAGGAATATGAAGCAAAAAGGACTTTCTTATAAGAACTTTGTAGAGATTTGGAGGCGTGTAACATGCTAGAAGCCTGTAATTCATATTGCGTAGTGCTCAAAAATGAATGGGAGCTGTGCCAAAGCCAGATCAACTAGGAGGAGAATTGGAACTCTGAAGCAAAACTTTGATTAGCTCATCTCCTGATCTCTGATGAGATCCCCGTTATAACTGGACAACTTGTTATTACCAGGAGAGACCACTGAACTTGTATTCGCACCTAACCCATCTAATTTCTAATTAAGAGGTAAAGGGAAGTATAAGTGAAACCCACCTCAAGGCAAAAGCATTGTCTGCTCTTCCTTGTACTATGTGCATGTTCAAGATCATGACCTAAAAGAGAAAAAAAATAGATGACAATTATGACCATAAAGAAAGACTTAAATTTAGTGAAATAACTATTGATGATGCTCAGTAAATGCTATGTCAGGAGTAAGGAATTTGCTCTGATTCCTAATCTGGAAGAAGGTGCCCACTGAAAGAACTGAAAATCCATCAGGGGTCACCCAAGCCGGTTGGAGGAAGGGAAAATTGCCCTCGTGCTAATCTTCTCCAAACTTGCAGTCCAATAGCAGTTCGTGAGCCTTTTCTCTATGCCTCACACTGTGCTGGGCAGTAGAAATGGGAAAATGAGCACAGCAAGCCTTTGCCCTAAAGTTATTCCCCTCTTGTGGGAAGACAGGCATCTAGACAATCCCAAACAGTGAGAAGACTACATTAGAGCATCTCCAAGCTGCTTTGGGAACAGAATAGCAAGAATGGAATCCTTCCTGGGTGTGGTAAGAAAGGCTTCAGGGAGTAGGTGACAACTGAATTGGACTTCACAGATTGAAGATAAATTTGCCCAATAAATAAAGGAAGAAAATCATTCCATGCGATAGGAACATGGTTTCGTTTTGTTTTGTTTCATGATAAGTGAAAACCATGATACATTAAGAGTATGTTAGTATAAGAACCGGAAGGTTTAAAAGCTATGGTGGGTTGGCACCTGGATTAGGGTTATGTAGGCACTAAAGGGCAGGACCCTGGCCTCTGGTTCCTGAAATACGGAGTTATGGTTTAAAGCCCTCATGTATCATCATTTACATTAAAATATACCATATTTTAATGAAAATATGGACAAGTGCTTAAAAACACAGGTTCCAGACTCAAACTACCTGGCTTCAAATCCTGGTTTTCCCTCTTACCGTCAGCGAGACCTCAGGCAAATAACTTAGGTCAGCAGAGCCTGGTTTTCTCACTTGTAAAGTGAGGGTGCTCATAGGAATGCACACCTCCCAGTGTTTTATGAAGATTAAGGGAGAAAGTTATTGGGAAGGACAGGCACATAGAAAGCACTCGCGTGTGAGCCATTGTCGCCAGCCTTGACGTCAGAGGTGAGCAGTCCGCCAGCCATCCGCCAGGCAGTGCTACCCACAACCTGTTTATGTAGCTGAAGTTTCATTAGAAGACAGCCTCACAGGTTCATTTATGTATTGTCTGGGGCTGCTTTCACTCAGCAATGCAGAGTTGACAAGTTGTGACAGAGATGCTCTGGCTGTCAAACCTAAAACATTTATTCTCTGGCCTTTTGCAGAACAAGTTCATCAGCCCCTGCTCTGTATGGCTAGGTAAACTGAGTTGGCTTATCATATTAGGGTTTGTAATTAATACTAATTAATATGTAATTAATACATTTGTGGAACACTTCACAGAGTATTTTCATATTATCGCACTTAGTCCTCACACATTATTACCAATTTACAGATAAGCAAACACAATCTAAGAGATTAACCAATTTGCTCAAGGATATACCCAGACCATAAAGAGTGACCCAACACACAAACCCTGTCTGCAGACTTAAATCTCAATGTCCGATTGTATCTATATTTACTGCACTATGTCTAATCCTTCCCCAGTAAGTGCAAACTGAAGGAAGAGGACGTTGGATTTTCTATTGGTCATTGAGACCAACACAGCAGTCAAACTGTGGAATGATTATTCTGACAGCCGATGTGTAATTTCATTTGTTTTCACAAAATTTATCTTCCCTCAATTGGTGCTGCTTGTCGACTTCTCAGAGAACATCAAGAAGTATTATCAGAGATCTTCATCTGCGGAAAAGAAAACTAACAAAACTACTTCCGTCATAAATAACTCTGAAAAAACCAGAAATGACTTACTTACCATTTTAGATACACTAACCTCAAAAGAAAACTCGTCACTGGAAAAGTTAAAGCAGATTAAGATACCAGATATCCAAATATTGAAGCAAAAGGTAAATATTCGTGATGGTGTAGTAAACAATCTGGGGTTTTTCCGTGGTATACAGACCGCTTCAATTGTATTTTCTTGTCTTAGATTTTATTTCTTTTTATTTTTTATTTCATAAATGTATGTAGCAAATATGCTCAGTTCTATAATGTATAAATAAATAAATACATTTTTTATTTCTTAAGACAAAGTTTGAGAAAAATCAAAGAATAAAGATTGTGATTTGATTTTATTACTTTACATTATTTACTATTTCCAAAATGGTACAGATTACAGGCATTTACTCCTCCTGCCTCCTTATAAGTAAAAGGTAATTTTTATTTTTAGAAAATGAAATTAACATGGGAATGCTAGACATCTGACAATTTCCCCAAAAAAACTGTTAAGTATAAAAAGAACACTGATTGGCACAATGCTGATGACAAATAATTTAGATACTGATTCAGTTACCTAGGAAACACATAGTGGGTCACATCTATGTACTTAAACATGAACAACTGCTGAAGGAATGCATATGAATAGAGCAGTACCTTGTCTCAGTGAGCCTGGATGGTATTTGAAAAAAAACCTGCCAGCAAGATTGCTTTTTAACGTAAGTCATTTCTGCTGTCAGGTATGTGGAGAACGAGGGGACATGCCATGTGTGCTTGCATCCCATGGTGTCCCAAACTGTTGTGACTCCCTAACCCTCTCGACGAATGCCCTGCAGAAAGCTCAGGAAGCAGAGCCTATGATTCATAATTTGGGCAACCAGGTTCAAGGGTTGAAGAATCAGGTAAATAATGTCTTCTCTTGCTTTATTTGTAAAGCTGTAGCAATAAAAAACAGCAAACTATTTGAAATTTTATAAACTGCCATTTAGCTTCTAAGCAAAAGGGTAGATTCTAGATATTAGGTCATCTTATGCCTGGAAATATAGGATAAAAATATAGATATAGATATAAATGTAGATTTAGAAGTAAATGTGAATAATGACATATTTCTTATTTCTATAATATTTATGTATACGAAGGTGGGACAATTAAGTTCTTGAACTTTCCAACATACGTGTGTGTGTGTGTGTGTGTGTGTGTAAATACATGTATATTTGTAGGACATAGACTTGTGTGGACATGTTTCTTTTATAGCAAACAACATAGAAATGTGACGACGCCTAGCCTTGGAGATTTGAAAACTATAGATCTCTCAAAGTAAAGAATAATTTTTCATCAGTTCAAGAGTATATTTGAAATCTACCAAATACACAAAATTTAATGTTAGAATTTAATGTAATGTTAAAAAATATTTTACTAGGAATATACCCTATGCCTTGAACTCCTTCCTATGTTGGTAAATATGATAAAGTTGTTTTAATATTTAATTACCTGATAATTGAATCTCTAATAATTTTCAATGATTTCATTTACTTTTCTGATCATATTGATAAGTGAATATAATTTTTAATTACCTAGTTTTCTGCAGTTTTTTGTGTGTGTGTGAATACATTATATTGAGAAAATGAATACAATTTTAGGTTTAAGGTGAAGAAATTTAACAATCTCTTTCTGAATATAGCATGGACTAATCTCCCCTGAGATTTCATCTGTGGATACATTGTATACATCTTGAAAGGATTAATATAATTTTAGATATTCTGTGAATACATTGCATTCGTCTTGAGAACAAGATGATGATGTGTTCCATAGCTTGCTGCTTTTTGACAATATACATAGAGTCTTAGATGAAGAAAAAGCTCTTAAAGAGCTGATTTTTTTTTTTACCAATTTAAGTTAACTATTATATCAGACAGCATTCTTGTTTGCAAGCAACAGAAACCAACTCCTGAACAAAAAGGAAATGTATTTGAAGACATCTCAGATTGAGAGGAGGAGAGGGGCCAAGCTCGGGGAAGGGGTGAGAAGCACCCCTATGCTCCATGCGTGCGTGGGCACACGCAGAAACACTCACGTGAACACACACAAAGAGCAAGTTTGCTCTGTGAGGCTGAACCCCAGCTGGTCCTGCATCCTTGCTCTGGGTGCTCCAGAACCTCAGATTAGCCAAGCTGGAGAACTTCCCTGTACCTGCTAAATGTTGGAAAGTTTTATTTACATAGTCATATTCTGTATAGCTACATAGTTTTTCACCTATATGTTAGTCTTCATTATTTTAATAAATATGCATTGAGTACCTACTATGTGCCAGGCATTTATCTAGATGATGGAAATACAGCAGTGAACATAACAAATGCAAATCCTGGTCCTGCGTTCTGGTAGTTAAGCTATCCTTAACTGTTTACTGTAATTTTAAACTATTATAGTGTCCCTTCTCAAAAAAACAGAAATTTCACACCATTTAAACAAGCCCTGTGTTAAACTAATACTTTTAAAAGATAGCCCCTGAAGTACGTATTAGCAGAGTCTGGCTTAATCAGCACATTACAGGAAAATGGTGGCGGGCAGGGGTTGTCATGTTGATAAAATGGTGTGCTGTTTTCCTCTTGATTAGAAGAGTGCTGGAGAGATTGTGAGAGAATTCTCAGGAGTCAATTGTGACAGAGGATGGATTGCAGAGAAATGTTTTAAGAGTGAAGTAATTTAGCAATCTCTTTCTGAATATGGCATCCACTAATCTCCACAGATTTCATCTGTATAATTTGGTGCTTTCCTGTCCAGAGTATTTATTTCTGGAATTCTCATTTTACTGTTATGCATTCTTACTGCTATCCATTTTTTTTATATTGAGATATAATTGACATATAACATTGTATCAGTTTTAGGTATACAACATAATGTCTTGACATATGTATATATTTCTAAATGATAAGCACAAAAAGTTTAGTTAACATCACTACGCATAGTTATATTTTTTCCTTGTGAGAACTTTTAAGATCTACTCTCTTAGCAACTGCTATCTTTTTTAAAGTTTAAAAAGTTCTAGAGAATTAAGGAACAACTCAAAACACTTAAGATGCATATTTTTAATCATGTAAATATTTCTGTATTGTTTCATCATGTGCCAATGATACAAATAAATCCCTTTCCACAAAATATGTATGGCTCAATTAAGCAGGCTTCTTTTGTGGGGAAATAAAGGGAGACTTTTTCCCCCTAATTATGTTTGATCCCAATTAGCCCTACTTCTGTCACAATTAATTTATTCAACGCAGCTTAACTTGTTGGTGATATTGTCCTTTGCTTTCTGTTTTTTCTTTTTCTCAGATTTGTTGGAATCCCAAGAAAAAGTCCATGACCTTTCTCAAATCATACATTGAAGAATTTGCATTTCTAGGCTCTAAACCTTTTAGTCCTATCATCCCTCTACTGAGAGTACAAAGTGGAATTTATTTTTGTAGCCTGCGCTGAGTTCAAACTCATTTATTAATAGTAGGAATGCTTTCTTTCAGCATTCAAAGAAAGTATATTTTTGAATTTGAGGAAGGTGTAGAAGAGTAACTATTTTAACTTATGAGTATATAGAAGAAAACACTCTGAACGTGTTAAACATAATGGCCACTGTAAATAAGCAGTCCTAAGTAATTTCTGTGAAATTTGTTGATATTATGGAATACTAAAGTCTCGTTAAAATAGAATTTGTGTTTTAGATTTGAGTCAGGAAAAGTTATTGGTACTAGGTCAGTCAATATTGTTTTCAAATAATGATTTTGAATACTAATAATGTTTTGAGATAAATTTACAGTATTAAGAAAACATGACAATGAAAGCAAATAATATCTTTTAAAAGAGTCCTTTAAAATGAATCCATTGTTTAATTATCTGCACTTCTATTTCATTTTTAGTGACAGTTTTATTTGGTCCAGCTACGCAATTAAACATCACAGAACATGCCTAGTTGTTGTGTTTTCGTCTTTGTTGTTTTTTTTCTTATTTCAGATCAAAAATATAAGTAAACTGGCAGAAGTCTCCAAAATCAATGCCTTACAGTTAAGTGAGAAACTGTGGAATATGAAAAACCAAAGTGAATCTGAAGAAGAAAATATGAATCTTTTCATCAAAA
The DNA here is from genome assembly GCF_057876585.1 of Rhinolophus sinicus. Classification (NCBI taxonomy): domain Eukaryota; kingdom Metazoa; phylum Chordata; class Mammalia; order Chiroptera; family Rhinolophidae; genus Rhinolophus; species Rhinolophus sinicus. The sequence goes on along the minus strand of NC_142504.1, from coordinate 51,135,053 downwards.
AACTGAAAAAATTTCTGTTAGGTAAATTTTTAAAAAATATTAGGACTAGTTTTTGTTTTTCTCTTTTTTAAATATGTATTCAAACATCACAACCAATTCCAAATTACATAAGTTGGAAATGACATGTCTAAATCAGAAACATGATATACCCCTTGATTTAAATTTTCTAAATGAAAATAATCCCAAAATATTAACTCTGTACCAAAACAAAAATTATGAGTTAGTAATAAATCCTAGAATTTAGTTAAAATTCCAAACAAATGAACTTGATGTTTAAAGTTATTTTAAAAAAAAAAAAAAAAAGGGAAGTCCAACATGATGCCTCTATCAGATTCCCTAATGTTAGGATTTTATAATGTTTTCTGTTGACAGAGTATATGCCAAACTTTGGTTACTGTATCAAATACCGTAGTGAGGTAGCATCTAAAATTTTGGTTATTGATTATTATCGACTGTTTTCCAAGCCTCATATTGCTCTCTATGACTGGCCAAAAGGAACTTTTTCATTCATTATTATTATGAATTACTATTATAATTATAAACTTATTTTTCATTGTACCTTATTTTGGGAGAGGCTTGTTTTAAACTCTGGAGAATTATTAGCTGAAGATGAAAATCAGATAGTATAGCTGACACGAAATCTCACTCTCTGCAAGTAATGTGGCTTGGGTACAGGACTATATGGAACAAATGTCAATAGGCTTTCTGTTCCATAGCCATCTTCCAAATTCAACAATTTAACACTCTCCACATGAATTAATTGACAATTGGGGTATCTGTTACAATCTGTGCTATCATTTCATTAATATGTTTAATACTTGTAAGAGACCCCTGTGGCCAAATATTTTTGCCATCTCGGTATTTCTAGAAATTGTATTAGCAGTGTCTAGTCATGATTTTCAAGATAAGAAAAAAATTAAGCAGTAAAAAGAATCAGTAAAATTGACCAAATAATCAGTAAAAATGAATGGGGGTAGAACCAGTCTACTGGACTTTTTGTTTGCTTGTTCAAAAGCAATTTTCAATGAGTTAGCTAGAATTGGTATGGACTAGACACAGATGCAGGAACTGGTTGGATTGAGGAACATATTAGCTATTTCTGCAGATACAAATCAATTCAGCACCAAAATAAAAACAAAATCAAAACTGGCAGACCAGTTGTGTGAAAATCGTGGAATATGGTTCTGAGCCCCAGCAATGGTTCAGAGTAGGTTCTACTTGCTTTCCACACAGTTCACTGGGTCATGGAGACGATTCCCTTAATTGTCCTATTTCTCTTTGCTACTGAATAAATTACTAATAAAAAATTTACTTTAAGTCAAGGAATTAAAACAACAACAACTGTGTTTAGATTATTACAACAAAAATTAGACTGGGCATAGAGAAAACTCCTATTCCATAAAGAAAATTCTCTGGGCAGGGTCCCAAGAACGTGGGTCACCAGGAAGCAGTGCCTTTCACCCACCCATTCCTTCTCTTTTCCTCGCTATAAAGCCCAAATAAAATCATCATTAGACTGTAGGGTGTCCTCCCTCTTCAGCCTTTCTTTGACCATCTTATTTTCCTTATGGTCTGAATTCCTTATTAACAAAGTTATATGTCACTTCTCCTGAAATTTCCATATAAAAAATTTGAATTTGTAATCTCGTAATAAATGCCAATAAATGTTTGATGACTGAATATATGGTTAAATGAAAATCACTTTTTATTAGAACATTTTTACAAAAAGAATTATTATTTTTAAAGAGTCAGCTGCTGGATTCTGTTGAAAATATGGTTTTCATTTATTCACAAAAAATTATTGTCACTTTTTTTCAAAAACATCACAGGAAGTAAAATATTCCTTTTGTATTCAACAAAATAGCTAAAACAAAAATGATTGCACAAAGGATATATACTCACACCATGTCATCCAAATGCTAAGACTTGTCTGCGCTCCCACTGCCTCCTGAAGAAATTCCAAGTTCCCAGCCTCCCATTTAGGGGCTTGTGGGATCTGCTCCCAGCCTTTCAGAATGTCTGCTCCTCCAATTGTACACCCCACTCTCCCACCAAGAGGAGCACTGAGCTGTTGCTTGTTCCACCATGAGCATTTGCCTCCGTGGTTCCCTCCACTTTGAATGCATTTTACCTTCCCCCTCACCTCATCTCCACCAGGGTAATGTCTGCTGTCCTCCCAGGCTCCATTAACATGCCTTTTGGGGAAAGTTCTTCATGAGGCATTTTTCCTCTGCCTCTGGATCCCACAGAATTTTGTCTTGCAGTTATCACTTCTGTCCTTACATGACCAGCGTTTGTACAGAATGACTTCCATTTCCCTGCTTGATGGTAAACCCCTTGAGGGTCCCATCTGGGTCTAATTCACCTCTAACTTCCCACATGGGACTTAGCACTGTGACTCCGTGACAGTTTTACCCCAAACACTGATAGTCCATCTTCCACGTCAGTTCTCAAAAGGGGGCTGACTTTATTTCTCTGAAAAGCAGGGCATAGATGTATTTAAATGTTCCTTCATAATGTTATTCTCATGGTACTTTACTCTGTATTGTTGTATTTCTTTCTCAAAATAGGCCTTTGAGTAGTAGCATCAGGTATCGTTACCCAATTAGTTATACAGATGAGCAAAAAGTGTGAGCCTTTTAATGCCATGGAAGATTAGAATCGAGTCTTATTGAGTCCAAACCCAGTGTTTCCCTATTATTTCATTCATTGTATTTGAATCCCAGTGACAGGCATCTAAACATTGTAATTGCTTTTGAATCTGTGCTTATAATCAACAAATTCTATGAGGACATTTTGTAGAACATACACAGTATCCCAAGTCTGCAGTTTTTCATTTTTCCAACAAGCATTTGGGGAGCATGTGTTCAGCACCACCAGAGCATGAGCATCTCTTCCAGAGTGAAGGGCACATTGAGGATGAAGGAGAATCTGTGGGACATACACAATCTAATCCCTGTGCTCTGGGGACAGGGACAATCGCCTGCGAGTGCATTTGACTTAGAGTTGTACTTAAAAGCTCCAGTGTTTGATAAGGAGACATAATGACCTGAAACCCACCTTCTTATTTAAGAGGAAAACGTGCCTCCAGAGGACATAGAGAAGGTTGCAAATCGTGTACTTGACATCCACCTGCCAATAGCATCACAGAATCTAACCCATGAACTTGACAAAATACAGAAACTCATGCAACTCTGTGAGGACTCCAGGACAGATGAGGACAGGCTAAATAAAGCAGCAGATGGAGCCCAGAAAGCTTTGGTGGAGGCAAAAGCAGCTGAGTAAGTACAGTATTAATATTCTCCTCTTGCTCTCACAGGCCAGCTGCTGAGGCCGTCTGAAAAATATTTGCCTAAGGAGCTAGAACATTCAAATGAAATTACCCTCCAATAATTTGGGACCAAAATTGAGAGCTAAGCTGTCTGTGGAGGGGCGCCAGGAAGCTGGGAAATTGGGAGCCAGGGTGCAGGGATGCCTGTTTCCCATTTTCCTTAGACTCGGAATGCCTTTCCAGTGATCTGTTACCTCTTTATACCCATATGCACCAGTAAATTCCATATACTAATTATATGCCAGTATCTTAGCAAGTGGTGGGAATATCAGAGTATTTTTTTTCCTTCTTGTTTACCTATTTTTGGTACTTTCTAAATTTACAATCAGCAGTATGGAGTAAAACGATATACATGGAACACAGAGTTAACTCACTCAAGCTCCATTTTGCCCTTATTGACTTAGCCAAGAAACACATTTCCTTGGTGTTTTACAAGCTTGGGGTGCTGGGGGTCAGGGCCACAGTGGCAGCTGGATGCTGGGAACATCACCAACACCCACGACCATTGTGGGATGTCCAGTGGAGCCAAGACCTGAGCGGCCCTCTCTGTCTCATAACCCACCTATATAAATGGAGTGTACCAGACTCAAGTAAGTCCAACCCCTTCCAGTTTTAATATTTACAACTAGGAAGATTAAGTAACAGCAGTACAATCACACAGGTATTAAAAATGATGTGGATGAAGGGTTTTTAATAACATGCAGAGATTCTTACAGGGTAATGTGAATGCTTTAAAAAAAAAGGTAACAGATTATACATGGGAGAGGATCTCAATCAAGAAAAGAAATATTTTGTAGGAGAAATATGCTAGAATATGCCAGTATTTTAAAAGTTGGTAGGATTACTGGTAAACTTTTCCCTTCCTGATATTTTCTCTTCTTCCTTCTCCCCACCTCCTGCTTCTTCTTCTTCTTCCTACTTTCTAAATTTACTATAATGAGCAGTACACTGAAAATCTAAAGGAAAAAAGACTACAGTAAAAAGATATGGTGTGTGTGTGCGGTGGGGGGTGGAGGGTTATGACAAGGGAAGCCTCCAGAACCCCCACAGTAACAATAGGGAAAGAAATGTAGAAAATGAAGGCTACATAGTATATGGTTCCAAATGTAGGACATTCTGGAAAAGGCAAAACTATGGGGACAGTAGAAGGATCAGTGGTTGCCAGGGGTTGGGGGAGGGTGGGATGAACAGGTGCAGCCCAGAGGAATTTTAGGGCAGTGAACATACGCTGTATGATGCTCTGATGATGGAAACGTGCCATTCATTACACATTACTCAAAACCCATAGAATGCACATCAAGAATGGACCCTAAGGTAAACTATGAAATTTGGGTGATTATGATGTGTCAGTGTAGGTTTATCAGTTGTAACAAACGTACGTCTTGTGAAGCATATTGATAATGGCGAATGGGGGCGATGTGCGTGTGTGGGGACAGAGGGTATATGGGAAATGTCTGTACCTTCCTCTCAGTTTTACTGCAAACCTAAAACTGTTCTGAATAAATAGTCTCTTTTTTTAAGAGCGAGATTACCACTGGGAAGAGAGGATGGGTAGAATAAGGAAGGTGGGTGTTTTGCAAGTTAGCGATTTTGGCTCTGGGCACAAGCATTGGTAATTATGCCTCTGCAAAGGTCGGTCTGATATTTTACTCACTTGGTACATTCTCCCAAAGGTGGCTTGGGGCCCATAGAGCTAAGTATCTGATGAATGTTGACTTGAGGTGAGCTTGTTTCTAGAAAACCGCCTATCACTTGGAATGCTTGTGATTTTAACCTCTGACTGGGCCCCTGGGCGGCTGGAATGTCAGTGAAGCTTAAATAAACCTGAATAAATACAGTCTGAAAATGCAGGGCCTTTCATTCTCTTCTCTCTGTGGAGCCTCTTGACTCGGTCACCCCCCACTCCAATAAGGAGTTAGAAATTGTTGCTTAAGTTTGGGAGATCAGAGCACTGGAATTGGCTGAGGATAGTTTTTTGTTGTTGTTCAAAACTTGGCAGTTATATCCCCAAACTTCTCTGCTTCTGACAAATTAAGAAACAAGACCTGTACTCTTGATTTCCATATCTGGCAAAATCTGTATCTGCACATGCATATATATGTGTTTTTACTGGAATTTGATGTGCCCATTTCTCAAAATGAAGACTCCAGCACTTAGCCTTGCTTAAAGGTAATTTAAATTTACTTTATAAATAATTCAGTGAAGTTTTTGGTTGAGTCGAATGAATTCTCAAGTTGAAATTAATGAATAATGGCACATTTTTCTCATCTGCTATGTTAATATTTTACCTTAGAGAAGCAGCAAATGTTCTATTAAATCTTGACAAAATGTTGAATAAGTTGCAACGAGTTCCAATCACTCAAGGACGGGCAAATTCTACCATCACACAGCTGACTGCAGAGATAACAAAAATAAAAAAGAATGCATTGCAGGTATTCTCTATTTTCTTTTAAACTAACATGAAATAGGTTTTGAGGGTAGAAACAGCCCAGTTTTTACATATTCCCATGTCATGCTTGCTTTACGTGTCGGATGGGAATATTGTGAGAATAATATAAGATTATGGTGGTATTATGCATTTAATTAATGTTGTACAGAGCTCTCCTAGCGTTATTTCATTTCCTTGTTGACCAGTCCTGGGGAGTAAAGCAGGTACAACCACCAGCTTGTAAATAAGGAAACAAAGACTCAGAGGGGTTCGGTGTCTTGCCTAAGGGCACACAGCTAATTAAAGGTAGATTTGAGGCCAGAGTTCAACCCTTCTGATACCAGGGAGACTAATAGACTTTTTAAAGCTTACAAACCAGAGAAATAAAGTTAGTTGTTGCCAGGTTTTTGTAACTAAATGCACATAAAATCTCATCAGAGTATCTTCAGACTGAAAGAATATCTTACCTCCAAGAAAGGGTTCCATCCAGAGTTCAGAGGAGCAAGGCTATGGTTTAACCTATGTGATGGATCCAGGGTAGGAAAGCTGGCAATTGTAGGACAGGACAGGATGCAGTCCCAGGGTGTGTGAAGTCGAGTTCTTCAAGGCTCCATCCTCTAGCCCACCCCCTTCCCAGCAGACTGCGAGTTACTCAGTCTCTATTCTTCAGCTGTGTTTCATAGATCTAAATACATGCATCTTGAAAAGAAAAGCAGAAAGCCACTGGACAGGAAGTAGTGCACCAGAAAATCAGAGGGTTGGACATGAAGAGCTTGCATATATACAGTAGCAAAAGGATGAAGAAGGCCTCCAGGTTTTCCTCCTTCTAGGCGTATTCTCTGGAACGGGGTTGACAGAAGGTAGACCCAGGACCAAAAGGAGCACCAACCGTTCCTGCATCCAAAGTCACAAAGTTTTATTGGAATACATCCACATATTGTCGATGGCTATTTTTGTGCTACAGTGGCACAGACTTGAATAGTTGCAATAGAGACTTTATGGATTACAAAGCAAAGTATAAAATATTTACTATCTGGCCCTTTACAGAAAAAGTTGTAGATTCCTGCTCTAGAAAAACTCTGACATATGCCCAAGGGCACAGGAAGGGACTTCTATTTCTAAAGATATGGTGGACCAGTACCCCCAAGGAACCCTCATAGTAGAAAAAAACCTAAAAATGTTAGTAGGACACTTAAAAAATTGTTTTAAATGTATAGCTGACTTGGTAAGAAACAGAGGAAATCCTCGGATGTCAAAAATGACAGGAAAGCATGAATCCAGAGAGGTAATTAAGCATGACCCTGACAACAGGCAGAGGGCTTCTGCTAATCTCTCGTGTATCAGCGTTGTAATGGTCACCAGACATGGCAGACAGAAAATAAAGCCCAGCAAGGAGGAAATAAGACCTCCACATTGAGCTGGGGCCCCAAAAGGAAAATCCTCAGTGAAATGTTAAACTATTACAGAGAGAGAGCGCGCCAGTAAAGACACTTACCTCTGGGTGGAGGGGGAAATCTTCACTAAGAAATGCAGAGCTTTGACTCTCACAGGGGTTTGGGGCTAGGATTCACACTAGCTGGTCGGCACCAACAGTTCAAGCTAAAAATGTCATTTAAAGTGGTCCTGGGTTTGTAGTGCCCTCCTATGCCTGACAGAGGCAAACAGAAAATCCCCTCCAAAGGAATGCACCTTAACAACCAAGCCTCAGAGAATTCCCCCAAAAGACATAAAGAAATAAACCTTAAATAAGAGAAACAGTAAATGCAACAGACTGCAGATATTACAATTATTGGATATAGAATACAAAATAAGAATATTTACTATGTTTAAGAAAATCAAAGTATAAAAGTATGATCAAAGAACAAGCGATAACAAATGACCAGATTTGAGAAATATTTAAGTAAGACTTCTAGATATGACAAGTACAGTCATTGAAATAAGAACAAAGTATAACATGTTCATTATTGTTTATAAAGGGAAAAAATTAGAAGCTACGTGCATCAACTAGAAAATAATTAGAAAATAAAAATAGAATAAATTAATAATGCATTTGTAGAAAGTTAAAAATAGGAAATACTGTATACTGTTAGAAACACTGCATAGGATATAGTAAAAAACATGTGGAAGCACATGGAATGACAGATATTAGATTCAGGGTAGTGGTTCCTTTGAGGGGGGGAGGAGCTGTAATGGGGAGTGGTACTGCGGGCCTTGGCTCACTGGCAATGCTTTATTCTTAAACTGGCTGGTGGGTGCATGGATATGTATCATATTGCCTCTTAGACCCTTTTGTATGTCTGAAATAGTCAAACTTTTTTTTCTTTTTTTTTGTAAACAGAACAGAAAAATCCAAGGAACAATTTTGTTTCCCTTTATACCTAGCTTTTTTTCCGAGGAGTAATTATATCATTTATTTTCTTGTTTGTTTCTTGTTACATAAAGAGACTTTCTCCTTTCTGGTCTTTAAATCATCAACAGGCTGAAACTCAAGCCCAGGAGACCAGGAATGCGTTGGACTTAGCAAAACAACAGTCGACCCTGGAGGACGGGCCTTCCCGGCTGCAGAGCAAGTTGCGAAGGATTCAAGAGCGAGCCATCCAGGCAGAAGCTCAGGCCCAGTCCGCCGGACGCCAGGCTGGGGGCCTTGAGGAGGTCATTGTCCTGCCACTGCCACCAAAAAGAGCAGACACACAGTGCTCCTTTGAAGGCTGATCCTTTAACCGCGGGTTTTTGTGCCACTTACCAGCACTTCCTGTAGGGCCGGTCCATGCTCAGTGCGGTAGGTTCGTGGCGAACCGACGCATGAAGGCTTCTCTGCAGCGGGGTGCTGTCCCTGAGGGGGCAGAAGTCCTCTGGCCAAACCGTGCTGGGGTGTTTACTCCACCTCTCCTCACCCAAGTATTCTTAGTGGTCTCCTGGCCAAATTTTTCCTGAACTTCCAAACTTTTGCAATTTATGTCACTGGTCTGTATTGTAGGTATTTGCCCTTGAATCAAATCACATATCCTAGTATAAGAGAAGAAGCAGTGCAAGGCACCTGCCAGAGAATAGATCAAGTTACAAAAATCAGTGAGTTAATTAAACATTTGTGGAAAGTGGCTCATTAATTTAGGTTGCTGAAAGAACCTGTCATCTCATTTTCTTAGCAGGATATGTTTGGTCTGTAGCATTAGTATGGTAGCTTGAACAAAGGAAAAATGTTAAAGCATTGTTGCAATTGGTGTATTCTCTTCTTTTTAATCCCTAATGTGCTGGATAAATTTTCCACTGACTTGGGGGTTGAGAACATTTTCTAGGGAACAGAGGCTAAGAAGGTGCTCCTGCCCACCCTCTTCCCACCTCCATATTCCATTCCTGCAACTGGCCTTTATTCAGCATCCTATGTAACATCCTCGGTTGGCAACCACACAGGCTGACCCCAGAGATTTCCAGTCTAACTCTGAGGGAAATCTTCATACTAACACTTCTGCTTCCCTTCCTGCCTCCCTTCCTACCTCACTTCTCTAACCTTTTTGCCAACCAAATCATGTTATCCTTGCTGCTTCGAAATTGTCACTGCTCACTCTGCCCTGCATTTTGCCTGTGCAGCTGTTCAACCCAACTGAACCCAGATTTGTCAAGGGCGGGACTGGGTCATTCTGTCCTCTGCTCTCGCCTTACCGTAGTTCAGGACAAAAAACTCGTGCCTTCTACCGTTTCCTTAACACAGAATCATGATTGATATTTTGTAACAAAGATGTTTTATTTTTAATTGACAAAAGCTGAGATTTTTTTTCAATCTGAAAAAAAAAATGCAAATGAAAGCCCTGTTGGAAATATCAGAGTAACTCAACTATATTGACTGGATTAGGGTTTCTTGTATTCCTTTTATGAACAGTATCAGTCAACATCATGTATGTGTACATGCTTTATAAATATTTTCTGATGATGGGAGTGTCGCTCTGTTACAGGAATTTGTTGAGCTGAAAAATCAATATGCGAGTCTCCAACATAAGACAAGTGCTGCAGGATTGACAATGGAAACATTAGGAAAAGTGAAGCAGCTAAAAGATGCAGCAGAAAAATTGGCTGGAGATACAAAGGACAAGATAAGAAGACTAACAGGTATCAGTCCTTTTTTCCCAGCTTTATTGAGGTATAATTGACAACTAGAATTGTATATATTAAAACTGTACGATGTGACGATTTGCTAGATGTGTACATTGTGAAATGATTACTACAATTAAATGAATTAACACATCTATCACCTTACATAGTTACCTTTTTTCTTTTTGTGATGAGAATACTTAAGATCTACTCACATATACAATATTATCAACTATAGTCAGCACCATGCTGTACATTAGGTCCTTGGATTGGTGCATTAGAACTTATTCATCTTATAACTGAAAGGCTGTACCATTTGACCAACATCTCCCCATGTCCCCCAGCCCCCAACATTCCACTATTCCACTCCACTCTCTGTTTCTGTGAGTTTGACTTTGTTCTTTGGTTTCGATTTTACATATGAGTGGAAGGAGTGAGAGCATACAGTATTTGTCTTTCTCTGTCTGGGTTGTTTCACTTAGCACAGTGTCCTCCTGTTTCATCCATGTTGTTACAAATGGCAGTATTTCCTTCTTTTTATGGCTAAAATATATATATCAAATATATATTATATATATATATATATATATATATATATATATTTCTTTTTCTTTATCCATTGATCCATTGACAGACACTCGGGTTGTTTCTATATCTTGGTTATTGTGCATAATGCCGCAACACACATGGGAGTTTAGATCTCTTCAAGATACAGATTTCATTTCCTTTGGATACATACCCAGAAATGGGATTGCTGGAACGTATGATAGTTCTATCTATTCTTTTAGCCACTCCATCAGTTTGACAATAACATCATAATATTCCACCTTCCTGGTAGAATTTATGCCAATTTCAATTTATCATTAACATAGTTTAACCACATATGAATCCACTGAGGAGAGAGGAGTAGGAATTGGGTTTATACCTTTGGGACTGCAAAATAAGAAGCCTCTTACATGGTTTTACCTAAAAGGGTATTAATGAGCCTCCACTCTGCATTAATCAGCACAAACTGAGATTTACCTTTGGTCACCTTGAAACGCCCTTCTCCTAACCCAATGGTTCTCAACAGGCTGTGATTTTATCCCATCCTCTGGGGACAAAAATGTCTGAAGACATTTCTGCTTGTTACAATGGGGGTGGGGGGGGGGTGTACAACTAGCATCTGGTGGGTGGAGGCCAGGGATGTTGCTAAACATCCTATAATGCACAGGACATCCTCCCACCCCCATGACAAACAATTTTTCTGTCCAAAGTATCAATGATGCCGAAGTTGAGAAACCCTGACCTAATCTATGCTGCTTATTTTCTCACCTCGTGCAAATAAATAACTCTTTTGGAGTCTGTATGATCTAGACTCTAGGGCGCTAGGTCATCTAGCCCATGTCTGTAGGTAGCAATCTGGAAGGAATCATATTCTGGACAAAGATTTTTATCAAAATGGAAATTTCGATGCATACAAAGTGTGCACACATAGTATACGTACCATCAGAAAGTCCGCTGATGATTTTTCTGGGCAATCATCATGTCATTAGAGACCTCTAAATCATCAAGAAATATCAAATGATGGGTGGTCTAGTTTTACTTTTGGTTGTATAGTGTCTCCCAAAACTTTAAAATAATCATATTCATTTGTAATATAAGTTACTCTCAAAGTTTTAAAATCAGCCAACCTCCTCACTTATAAACGCGTCTTTGTTATAAAATGAGCCTCTTTCCTTACAGCCTCTTATTCATCACTAGGACGCGACAAAAATGAAAATGCAACATTAGTGTGGACCAAAGTCAGGAAAGATACGCCAAACGATTAACATTAGTTATCTCTGGGGAGGGGAAGAGGAAAGAGAAAAACACTTTTTATAGTTATATAATTGTTTCAAAGTAGTGAGCTTGTGGGCAATTTTTTTTTTTTTTTTCATTTTCAGTATTTTCCTAATCATTTTTAAAAAGAGGTACTAGGAAAAATGAAAAAAGACAGAATGTGTTTTGCCTTATACTCCACTCCATAGGCAATAACGTGAAAATCAGTTTCTATCATTCCCAGATTTTGGCCCTTACTATTGGAGCAAAAACATGGGGAGAATTATTTCCTGTGTTGTATTTTATGTCAGGGTCCAAATTGTTTCCACTTATCCCCATAGATGAAAACTTTCACAGTTCTTGAAATTAGGTTGGAAGAGAAGTTGAAATTAGGGGACTTCTTCTCAGAGGGGTCTAGAATAATGCATTCCACTTTTCCTCTTTTCACGTTAAGGCTGTTTTCACAACTCAGCAAGATAGGAAAAACAGACATGGGTTTGGCCACCTTCCCAACGCTGCCACTTGAGAAGAGCGTGAACCACAAGAGCTGTTAGGAAGAGATGTCTGTGGGACTCCAGAAAGAAGCTTTACTTACCTTGGCAGGATCAAAGTTGAGAGTGGAGAGTGGGCCCCCGTCTGCAGCCAGGGTCCTTCCATAGAACTTTGTTAGTCAGGGTCCCAGCGAGAAACAGAAAACGTCCTTGGATATACTTCTGGATCATGTCTTTATAAGCAGAGTTGTCTATTCAAGCAGCTACAATCAGCTGATGGGTCAGCTGGCAGGTCTGCCGGGCTCGGCTGAGAGGCTGGGCCTCTCGCTATGGGGCCTTTCCTCCCAGGCTGCTTTCAGCACTGTGGTTTCAGGGTTCCACGAGAATGAGCACAGAAACTGTGAGGCTCTTGAGGTCCTGAAACATCATTTCTTCCCATTTCTATTGGTCAAAGCAACTTGTAAAGCTGGTTTGGGGAAAAGGGTAAATAGACTCTACTTCTTGGTGAGAGGAACTCCCAAAAGTGCACAGAAATTAAAGGGATCATCCAAGGGTGTGGAGGTTCTGTGGAGCCCCAGTCAGCAGTCATTAGCGTCCCTGGGCCTTGAGGGGCAGGGGAAGCAGGAGTGTGAATGTCGTGAGGCAGGCTGTGAAGGCTGGAGCAGAAGGGATGCCGCCCCTGCAGGAACTGGAGCTGAGATGGAAGAGCTGCCAGGGCCTGCTGCTCTACAGGGACGCAGTCTGCTCACCCCAGCTCCGCTCACTTCTCAGAACCAGGCAGCGGCCAAGTGTGAATGGAAGCCAGAGGTCAGGGAGCCAGGTGCTGTCATCGTCGGAGGCTAGCTTTCCAGGACACAGCATGGAGAGTGGATCTGGTGGGGCAAATGAAAAGTAACCAGCACAATCTTATTAACTTATGTGGTGGAACACGGGGTATTGTATTCTTTTAGAAATATACCTCCAGTGCTGAATCCTCTTTTCAATCCCAAAATGATCTACGTTTAAAAGTTTCTAGTGACAGAATGCTCACCACCTTCCTAGCAGCTCCTTAGTCTTTGAACAGCTGTGACTACTAGAAAGTTCTTTATATTCAGACAAAAATCTTCATGGAGCTTCCACCTGCTGGTTTCATTTTATTTCCTCAGGATGACCAAAAAAAACAAACCACATTTACTCTGCTTTTCTGGTTTTCAAATACTTGAGGATCGCTATAGCACATGCCCTGAATCTTTTTTCCTTCATATGAAACATCACCAGTTAATTCAATTTTTGTTCACAGGACAGTTTCAAATACCTTCACAATCTGGTTCCTTCCTCTAAACACATGGCTAGACTGACAGTTACCCCAAGCCAGCTGAGTATCCATGTGTGATCTGACCAAGGGAAGTGGAATATTTGCCTTCCTTCATTTGGAAGTTACACTTCAACCTAAAGCCAGTTTCTTTCCTAAAGGCCACCTCACACTGTTAACTATAGCTCTTTCTACCTCTTCCACCCACTACTCTGTGGGTTCCTTCTTAGGGTTTAATATGATTCCCAGGTATTTGTTGATTGAAGGATGGATGGATGGATGGATGGATGGATGGATGGATGGATGGATGGATGGATGGATGAAAGTAAAGTGAGGAAAGACATTGCTTTGCTTTTACTGTTCAAGGACTTCAATATCAGCAGAGGAGAATGAAATGAAAATGTTAGTCCTTTTTACTGAAATATTGTGAAACACTAAAGTGAAAAACACATTTTTAAAAGTAAAGTTAAAATAGAAAGAACAAACCTTTGGAAATAGAGCACTTCACCAAATCCGATCAAGGATTGTCATCTGTCTCTTCATTTCTAATAAATTCTATCTAGCTATAGAATCACTTTGATAAAAGCCTTGAGGTATGATATATTTTTTAGGCAGAAATATCAGTTTATCTGCTTTGATTTATGTAAAACCCTTGACAAGTCTGGTGGAAATAAATGTTTTGTCTATTGAATCAAAACATAAAACTAAATATATCTTTAAGAGACACATAAATTCCTGTGTTTGGTATCACATGGGAATCCAGGCAGGGTCTATCAAATGGAAATACATCATTCACTTCATTTTCTTTTTTCAGATTTAGAAAAGAAGATCCAAGATTTGAATCTAAGTAGACAAGAAAAAGCTGATCAACTGAAACAGCTGGAAGATCAAGTTATTGCCATTAAAAATGAAATTATTGAGCAAGAAAGTAAATATGCAGCCTGCTATATTTAGGCAGAGCTATAGTAAGTGAAAGCCTGTGCCTTGGTTTCTGGTTTCTGATGAGCAAACTGAGGGGCTCTGCTGAGCTCAGGGAACACAGTGGTCATCTCTTAGGCCTCCCCTTTCTGGAGCCTTCCCCCTGCTGCAGATTTCAGTGGCTGGAGAGTGGAACTGGGCCCAGGAAATGCCAATTCCTATGGAATAAAAAGGGGAACAAGAGATTGTCTCTGGCTTCAGAAACCTTTCCTCTTGCCTTTCATAACTTAAAAGTAATTAGTTACATACTACAAGTACAAATCTAAATAAGTATTCTATTTACTAATACTCATTTCAGTCAAATGAACCTAAAGTTTAAATGAATTGCCAGAAGCTGGGGCTGGGGAACAATGGGGAGTTACTAACCAACTGGCATAAAGTTTCTGCTAAGCAAATGAATTCCTTCTAGAGATCCACTATACATTTTATAACAATAATGTACTGTACACTTAAAAATGTGTTAAGAAGGTAGATTTCATATTAAATGTTCTTACCACAATAAAATAAAATGAATAAACTAAAACAAATTAAAATAAATCAATATCTCTAGTATAGGATGGAATAAATATGGATGTATATACTAGATTGTCCCATATTTTATTTTTATTTAGATTTGCTTTATCTATAAAACTACTATTCTGAATAAAATGTATACAATCCAAAATGTAACTTGTTTTTACACCCACTTTCCTACATGTTTATTCTCTCAACCAAAGGATTCTGTTTTCCCCAAGTAGCACTGGAACAATATTCAAAACTAAATATAGAACTGCTTTTCATAATTTGTCTGCAGGCATTTCTACTGTAAATCTGCTACTTGTTTTTCTAAAAGACTAGCAATTATGTTGTTATTGTTTAGTGTAAAAGTTCAGATTGTCTCATTTCAAATGGGTCTATACATTCATGTTAACTTTTTTGCATATATGATATATAATAGAGCACACTGCTGCTGTTTATAGAAGCTATCCTTCAAACAGATTATTTTAAGGGAATTTGGCCCCACATTTTTTTAAAAGAAATAACATACGTCAACACTGATGTATGAAAGAGGAAATGCAGCTGGACCCATTTCTATTAAGGACTGACTCATAAAAGATGGATTCAAAAATTCAATAAAGGGGCTTTAGGATTACACATAAATATGAAATTTCTTAAAAAGTAGGTTATTAAGGAAAATTGCAGTTTGCCTTGGAGATCCTGAAGAATAATAGAATGAAACTTTCCTATAGGAAGGTCTACTCCAGAAATCTCTCTTGAAATACACGATTGTAATGCTCCACATGCCCAGCACTTAGACTTGGAAATCTCTACCAAAGAATGGTGCCCAGAATGAACCAGAGAGTTAAAAAAAATACAGCTGCCACAGAGTCTAAACTGTTTAATGTAGAGGGTGGAACACACCCCAGCTTTCCCACCAGGATACTGACTTTCCACTTTGTACAAATGATAGGCTTAATTTTACAAGTATGATTGTCACTTGCAATAACAACATTCAACTGTTCTACTTTCTCAGTGATCAGAGACTATAAAGTAACATGCTAGAGGGTGTGGAAAGGGTTGAAGAGGGAAGAATTTCTGTCCTCTGATGGGGAGGCTGTTGAGTCCTGGAGAGACAGAAAATTCCCCAGCCATGAAAAAAAGCACAGTAACCTGGAGAATCCAGGGCAAGATAAACCCATCATCTCCATAGGCCTCTGGGGATTGAGGTTTGATGAAGTTAGGAAGTGCGTGATGCACTTTGGAAAGATTGCAATTAAAAAGTGGTGTTGGGGTGGCTGGATGGCTCAATTGGTTAGAGTGCGAGCTCTCAACAACAAGGTTGCCGGTTCGATTTCCGCATGGGATGGTGGGCTGTGCCCCCTGCAACTAAAGACTGAAAATGGCGACTGGACTTGGAGCTGAGCTGCACCCTCCACAACTAGATTGACAGACAACGACTTGGAGTTGATGGGCCCTAGAGAAACACACTGTTCCCCAATATTCCCCAATTTTTTTAAAAAAAAATTATGTTTAAAAAAAAACACAACATGCTGGGAGCGGTGGCCGGTTAGCTCAGTTGGTTAGAGCATTATGGTGGCCGGTTCGATCCCCACATGGGCCACTCTGAGCTGCGCCCTCCATATCTAGGTTGAAACAACTACTTGACTTGGAGCTGATGGGTCCTGGAAAAACACATTTAAATAAATAGAAGGTTTTTTTAAAAAAATGTGGTTATTCTATCTAAATTTTGGTGTTGAAAATGATAAACATTGGCTATCTTTAAAAAACAGGTACATGTGTGAGAAATCTCATTCCTCAGTAATGTCAGATAAATCATCCTATCTTCTATTAATGCCGTATCAGTTGTTCAAGATGTGATCAAGGCAAAGAGTCAATGGAACAATCTCTTACACAAAGCAAAGCAATTTGACAATGTGTAGCAAGATCTCTCCTAAGATCAATTGAACCTGTATGCTAAGAAAATCATCTTAAACATGGCGAAGTTTGTGAATAATTCATTGAAGCACTACTTATGTTAAAAATACAAAGAATCCAAATAACTAACAATTAAAAAAATTAAATATTATTATTTTACCAGTC
Organism: Rhinolophus sinicus; assembly: GCF_057876585.1. NCBI lineage: Eukaryota > Metazoa > Chordata > Mammalia > Chiroptera > Rhinolophidae > Rhinolophus > Rhinolophus sinicus. Next base: position 51,118,068 of record NC_142504.1, on the reverse strand, counting down.
TGAGTTCTTGGTGGCAAACACTGAAAACCAGCAATAGTTTATTAAGCAGGAAAGGAACTTACAGAAAGTTTGTCTGATAGCACATGGAATTGAAGAAATGGCTGGAGTAAATGTAACCACAGACACTTATGCACCTGGGGATATATCCAAGATCACACCTCAGCATTAGCATCAGGATGGGCTGCTAATGCTGGCCCTCTGGACACTCTCCACCATTCTGTTACCTTCCAGCTGTCTCTGCATCGCATGTCACTCTCTCATGACTCAGCATCCATGGCAGAATAAGGATCCAGTTGTCTGAGCCTCTTCATGTGCCCTGGCTGCCAGGGAGTGAGAAGAGAGAATATCTGCCCCCTTTGGCTTTGGTACTGGGAGGGGAGTTTTACCTCCACCTATCTTTGGAATCTTCCAAGGTAGGGAGGATTTTGACGCCAGGCATCAACAAATTAAAAATTTCCATTATAGTCCACTTCTTTACTTCCATTTAATATCATAATACATTCTTTATCTTATTTTTAATTCTAAAACAAAAACAAATGTTTGCATCAAACACATGTTGCACGCTTGCAGCCATCTGAGAGCACATCTACCTGCCTTTGAGGGAACCAACCCGAAGACCCACCACCCCCTGAGTGCACCAGCTCAAAGCCTGTGGTCTCACTGCACTCCACTCTTTCCACTTCTGGGACTATTCTGTCTTGAAGAACTGCAACTTGTAATGAAAATGATGGAGTTCACCACCAACATCCAGGAACTATAGAATAGTGGGGGAAAGAAGAGAGATAAACATGAAATTAAATATTTATTTCATATTTTCTAATAAAAAATATAAGTACATACAAAACACTGCATATTCAGAAGGATGGATTGAGGCTGAAGACTTCATTTCTGTAGCTTCAAGAGGCTATAGTTGGGATCATAAACCCCAAATACTCTTTACTACTCATTCCATGTTCCCTCTGCCTTCAGCAAGTATCTCTTTATCAGGTACAGCGACCCAAATCTTCCTTCCTGAAGACTGAGGTCCTACCTGTGTAGGGCTGGAGGGCTCTTACATTACATTTTCCCCTGGACATGGCTGGACTAGATTGTCTAGATTGTAGCCGCACCCTGCCCTGCTGCCACTGTGGACCCCCAGATCTATTTACTTCTCTTGAAAAGTCAATATAATTACCCCAGTCAAAATTATAATCTCCCCCTTTTTTTGGCCTGTTTACCCTTTAGCATGAGAAACCTGTAATATGTATTTCTTTTATTTTTATTTAATTTTTTTGGGTATGTATTTCCATTCAGCAAAACAGCTGTTGTATTATCTAGTAAAAACATACTTCCTTGGAGATCAGAGCCCAAAGTCATAGGTACAGGAAGTAAAATTTTGCCTGTGAGCCATTTGGATATAATTGTGAGCAGTATCACACATATTCCCACTCTTGGTTTTAGATCCATGTTCTGCCCATAGGATGCTCTATCAGCTTTCATGGGAGAATAGCTGTGCCTCCCATCGAAGAAAGATCATTTGTTGTAGCAACAAAACAATTAATTAATTAATTAATTAAAGTATGTAAGACACCTATACAACATGATAGTCAACTGATAATATGATCAGAAGATACACTTTAATTCTTCATATAAAATATTTACATATATCCGCATACACACATTTTCTTTGCCTCTGTTATAATTATTCTAATAGTTTTCTAAATTTGAGTTAAGTGAATGCTACATCCACATAGCACTGGCCGGCCTATTGAGGTGTTGTGAGTGAACAATGTAGAGACATGTATCGTGTTTCCCCAAAGATAAAATCAGATCTTATACTGTATTTCCCCGAAAATAAGATCAAGTCTTACATTAATTTTTGCTCCAAAAGATGCATTAGGGCGTATTTTCAGGGGATGTCTTTTTTCATGTATGACAATCTATATTTATTCAAATACAGTCATGTCATCTTCTTCTGAACATCATCATAACGTACTAAATGCATCGGTCCGGCTGACGATCTGTGTGCGGGAGACCCTGCTCGCTGCGCCATTTTTCAGGCAGGGAGGCCTGCGGGGTCTCTGCTCCCACTCCCCACACAAGAACGCAGGATATAGTGAGGCCAAAAAGGAACACCCACAGAGCCATAGGTAGGGGAGTCATACCACTATAGTCTCACTGGAGGCTGGGCCCACCGGACGCGTGACCTGCCGTCCGCCTTTCCGCCAACCGACCGACGACTCTCCTCCACTCTCCTCAACTCTGTTCCTCTCCTCTCTTTCGCCCTCCTCAACTCTCCTCGGCTCCTCGGCAATCCTCGGCAGTCCTCGGCAGTCCTCGGCTCTCCTCCGTAGCCGCAGCAGTTATACCAGCGGCCAATCGGCTAACCGGCCACAGCCGACGGCCAATCAGCCACAGCCAACGGCCATCCACCACCCGAGCCAGCACCCTTCCACGTGAGGCCGAGAGCCTGTAAACTACTTTCTGGGACTCTGTCCCCACACGATCTTAACTGGGGCTTATTTTGGGGGTACATCTTACTTTCAGGGAAACACGGTAGACTGAATTCTGAGTGTCTCAGAGCAGGACTTGAGTGAAAGGCAGGTGTTAGAGATCCAAAGTTGGGACCAAGAGTAGGGCCCAGGCAGTACAGAGACTGAGACAGGCAAGATTCAATAATTGGCGCAGGCAAATAAGATCTGAGACACTGAACGTAGAAGGGAGAGCAACACAGGGGACAGTGGACTGGGTGGGTCACACATATGTGGGTGCGCCAGGAAGCGTGTTCCCAGTGGCCAGGGGGAAACATTTGCAACCCAGCCAGTCACATCAGAAAATTATTATGAAGATCAGGAAACAAGTGACTATGAGGTAGCTGGTGTGGCCCCTTAAGAAAACAATTCTGTGTCTTCTCCTTAATTAGAAACCAATCCCAGGTGAAGGGCAGCTCCTGGCCTGTAGGTGAGTGCAATTCACCAAAAGCACCATGGCGCAAAATGAAGTGAAGGAAAACCGAAAGTAGATCCTGGTAAGGACAAATGAACCTGACGGGGCACAGGCTAGAAACTGCTGTCCAGTATCCATTCTCCCCTGCTTTCTTTTCTCCATGTTTTAACCGCACACATGCCTACCTACTTAGACTACATTCCTCACCCTCCCATTGCCCAATTAAAATTTTTTCAAGCATAACATGAAATCCAATCACCATATGGTTTAGCTCCTCTAAAAATGTAATTGAGAACAATTCAAATCTTTACTTCAGTATTTAGAGAAAAGAAAATATCAAAATGTAACAGAATACATACATAGGACAAAATCCTTTCCCCATCTCTCCCACTGTCAAGAACATGCTCCATAGCAGCTGTTGTAAATTCTCTCCTCTCTCTGCAAACTCCTCCCCACGAAAAACTCCCCAAACCAAGTTGCTCTCACACAACTCTTCATTCTCTTGGTGTGGAGACAGAGCCAGGAGTGCAGTTTCCAGGCTCTCGGCCTCACATAGAAAGGTGCTGGCTTAGGTAGTAAATGGCCATCAACTGTGATTGGATGGCCATCAGCTGTGGCTAGTTGGCCGTCAGCTATAACCAGTGAGCCATTGGCCACTAATATAACTGCTGTGGCTACGCTAGCAGGAAAATGGGGGCTAGCAAGAAGATGGTGGCTGAGCTAGCAAGAGCGGATTGCAGAGAGGCGGATACCACCAACAAGAGTATAGTGGTATGACTCCCCTACTTATGGCTCCGTGGGTGTTCCTTTTTGGCCTCACCATATCCTGCGTTCTTATGTGGGGAGTGGGAGAAGAGACCCCGCCGGACGCCCCCCAAAACAGTACTGGAGCAGTTTATACGTATAAAAGCTCGGCTTCATAAGCAGGGTACGGGGCCGGCCACAACCTACCAAAGCATGGCGGAGCAGTTTGTGTATGTGAGAGCCCAGCTTCGGAACGCCCATGAGGCGCCACACCGGAACGGGAGGCACCGTCTGCCTGGGAGACTCAATCCTCCAGCTGGCACACCACCCTCTTGGCCATGGACAGCGTTGCCTTCATTTTGGCAATCTGCTGCGGCCTTAGGCTCCAAGGGTTGCAGACATCTAACACTGAGGCCTCCACCCACTCAGACACCAGGCACGGCGAGCAAGATTCAGACCAGGTAGGAATGGCGTCTGACTCTGGGCAGGAGGACGTGTGGCCCCCACACGGTGTGTGGTGTTCGGTGGCCACTGTTCTCAGGAGTTGAACCCCCAAGGAAGGGTGGGAGGACATGGACGGCTCTCTGGCCAGCGTGGAGAGGGCCCTGCAGGTTCTAGCTGAGTGGTGGCCGGAAGAGGCGAAGGGTACAGCCGGCCACGTGGGCTGAATGTTCCTCAAGGCCTTGAGTCTCAACGCAGAAAATGCGCTTAATGAAATGGCCCAGGTGCCGAACCAGGTGTCCCTGTTGGAAGCGCTGGAAGCTCTGTCCACCTGTTAGAAGAGGGGCCCCACAGTGGAGACTCTGAGGCAGAGGTGGAGGAAGCAAGTGGAGACAATGTAGCTCCCAACCCCCAAGCCTGGCCAATCTTGAAGCAAAGGGTAAAACGTGAGCAACCTTTGGGCCCCGGGGGCGTTGCTGCTGGCAACCCAGCTGTGACTGAGTTCACGACCTACACCCCATACACTCCCACTGAGTTGCAGGAGCTGGGGAGGCGGTACCGACAGAGCCCTGGAGAGCCAGTCTCGGCTTGGCAGCTACGTTTATGGGATGAGGGAGCAGACAACATTCTTTGCTCCCCAGGCGAGATTGAAAAGCTAGCCTTTGTGACAGTGCATCTGTCCCTGTAACAAAGGTTACAGAACTGCCATAGGTTGGCCCAAAACCAGGGCAACCATTCTCTAATGCAGTGTCTCACTGCTGCAGTATGCACATTATGGGGACAGGCTGGCGAGCTGCCAGACACTGTGAGTCAATGGCAGTCATATACGGAACTTACGCAAATCATCTGTGAAATGGGTATGAGACATGCTATTTTCAACCCTAATATGCGGGGGCCGGATAACGAGCTTTTTACAGCCAGCATGAGAGATCTGGTTTTGGATACTTCACCTGCGAGTGCTTTTGGATCCTTGGTTGCCATTCTTACACCCTATGTGGGGCGACGGATCCATGAAGTTACAACTGCCATGGCGACCCTAGGGGATGTTGAAAGCTGGAGGCGAAGGAAATTAAGACAGGAGGTCCGCACAGTTGAGACCTGGAAGCCCAAATCAAAAGTAAAGGGGCAAGGTCGCGGGCCTCAGAGAGTAACACGCGCACAGATGTGGCGTGATCTCGTGGCAGCAGGGGTCGATCGGGAAAAAATAGACCAACAACCCAATGCACTTCTGTTGGAACTTTGGAAACAGTTGCGTCCGGAACAACAATTCCGGAGAAGCCTAAAGGAGAAGTCCAGGAAAGCGTGACCAGTGTCCCTCCAGGACTTCATGCAGCCACTTGAGGCCGACTCCTTTCAGCTTGATTAGGGGTGGGGCCAAGGTACCCGGTCAGAGGGGACGAGCAGGGACCAGAGGCCCCACGTGGAACTGTCCACACATTGGTCCCCTTCTAATGTGCAGAGGGTTTTGGCCCTAGTTGACACTGGCGCAGACTACAGTCTTGTTTATGGGAACCCAGAACTGTTCCCCGGACCAGCAATCTGCATTGATGACTACAGGGGGACAGACTATGACTGTAGTATACAGAGGTCCTGATACTGGGATGATTTTGCTGGAAACCTATGTGCTCTCACTATGGTCTATTATGGGGTCCCCTGTTCTGTTACGTGTTGAAACTATACAAGGGACCCCAAGCACTGCCATAAAGGTGTGGTACCACAAACCGGGAAAGGTGCCAGTGGCAGCGACCTTCCTTTCCCAGGACGAAAAGCTAGCGTGTATCCTCCCAGGTGGAAGGGATTTGCTATTGTTGGTTCCTAAGACTGCTGTCTCTTTTTGTCCCTAGGTGCCCATAGGCTAATATGGCACAGGGACCCTCGCGGAAGATGCTTGTCGCGTAGATTGTGAGGCGAGACCCTGTAGGGGTGGAGTGTGGGGACAGAGTCCCAGAGAGCAGTTTCCAGGCTCTCCGCCTCACGTGGAAAGGTGCTGGCTCGGGTAGTAGATAGCCGTCAGCTGTAACCCTTGAGCCACTGGCTGCTAATATAACTGCCGCAGCTGCGTAGGGGAGTCAAGAGTTGGTCGGTTGGCAGAAAAGCGGACAGCAGGTCGCACGTCGTGTGAATCCAGCCTCTAGTGAGACTATAGTGGTATGAGTCCCCTACCTATGGCTCCGTGGGTGTTCCTTTTTGGCCTAGCCACATCCTGCATTCTTATGTGGGGAGCGGGAGCAGAGACGCCCCAGGCCGGCCCACGTGACAGAGTGGGAGCTGAGACTCCGCAGGCCGCCCCACACGACACTTGGGCTCCCTCTTTTTCCTTCTAAAATCCAGTCTCTTCCCTTTGCACTTGGTCACTCTTGCTTTTTCCTGCCATGTATGTTTGTTTACAAGACTGTCGAGGTTTTCCAAGTCACTCCACCATAAATTAGGGTGAGCCATTCCCAAATGAAGGTCATGGCCTCACAGACAGGCAACAGTTATACTTCCCAGGCAGAGCTCAATGAGTCAAGCTGAAGGAGAGTCTTTCCTTTTCTTTCAATTACGCTTTGTCTAGGAAAAAGTGATTGCATTAAGTGGATAAGCATAAAATGTTAAAGAACACTTTGGAAAACATTTTATATATAAATATAAAGGCTATGTATTTATATATACTTAAGATTTAAGCAAATTTTATATAAATACAACTGTAATTTGTAGGCTTTGTAGTAATCTTTAACATTAAACAAATTAGTTTAATCAAACCCTCCCGTGTGCAAACACCAGCATGCACACACCCACTCTTCTTCCTCCACACACCCCAAAAACAAGCTTGAATAGAACATTTTTTTTCATTCACTGTATGCTTCTAACTAAAGTTCTTTCCCAATCCTGATTTGGGTGCTTCAGAAAAGTGAAGAACTTAAGAACTTCAATCAAGGAGTTCTCATAGGCTTTTTCCATTATAAGCGTTAAGGCTTTTAGCAACAGAGCTGCCTGCTTACAATTTATCAGAAAGCATTCCCTGTTTGTTCTCTCATGTTTTCTGCCCTCAGCCCTCTGTTTCTTCTATCTTCTTGTGAAGAGAGTGAAATAAGTTTTTTTTCTTTCTCACTCCTTCCAACATAAAGCAGCCAAGGCATAACTTTATTGAACACCTGCTCATCCATCAGCACCTAGCTTCTCTTTGGGGCATAACTTGAACCTACATATGATCTTTAGCTTTACTCGTTAAATTCTATGAGTGGCCGTTCCAGGAGGCTTCTACTGCCCTAGCAGCTTGCCTTTTGCCACCTGCCAAATGAATGAACGTGGTTAGACAAAATAAGCTTACCACATTCTACATCAAACATCAATCAGAACGTACAGGGTTTTTGAACAGAAATGGAGAGTTTTCTTCATGTTCATATAAATTGTGTGATTTTTAATAATTAAGTTTGATTCATAGTGATATCTGACATAGATCCACATACACATAGTTCTCTCTTGACAAATACCTAGGGAACAGGTGACTGGCTGCATTTTCTTATATTCACTACACACCCAGCATTTTAAAACACTCTCTAGCCATCCCAAAATGGCACCAAGAATTAAAATCTACTTCCTTGCAGGGAAGATTTTGAAATATGTAGCCCACAAACGTTCACGGTTAAAACCATTGAACTCTACCAGTGAAAGATATTACCCCTGATGGGAAAAGATACAAAATGACTGTGTCAGGAAATACTAGATACAACTGAGCAAGCTCTTTGACACTAGCTGCAGGCAGCTCTCATACCCGGAAAGCTCCCTGAGACTGCCTCTAGTGCAGGTAAGAGGCTGAAGAAATCCAAGGTCAGAGGGGTAGTAAATTGGGGGAGGAGGGTTATCACTTTGTGAGGGGGGTAAATGTCTAACTATTACATTGCTTTGTATACCTGAAATGAATAAAAAATAAAATTTAAGAAATTAAAAAGAAAAGAAACCCAAGGTGAAAGAGATTTAATGAATTCCCTAATCCTGATCCCTCATATTTTATAGAGTACTGAGATGAATTTACCCAAGGTTGCACAGCTAGTTGGCAGAAATGCTGTCATGCAGCGTGTCATGCGGGGTCTCTGGTCCCGCTCCCCACATAAGAACGCAGGGCATGGTGAGGCCAAAAAGGAACACTCACGGAGCCATAGATAGGGGAGTCATACCACTATAGTCTCGCTGGTGGCTGGGTTGGAGACACAGGAAGCAGGAGCCACATGATCCGCAACCTACCATCCACTTGTCTCTGCCAACCAACCTCACTTACTAGCTGCAATCCGCCGTGCTAACTGCAATCCGCGCTTACTAGCTCAGCCACCATCTTCTTGCTAGCCCCCATTTTCTGCTAGTGCAGCTGCAGCAGTTATATTAGTGGCCAATGGCTCACTGGTTATAGCTGACGGCCAACTAGTCACAGCTGATGACCATGTACTACCTGAGCCAGCATCTTTCCATGAGAAGCCCAGAGCCTGGAAACTGCTCGCTTGACTCTGTCCCCACACTCCTCCCCTCCAGGGTCTCACCTTACAATCCAAGGGACAAGCGTCTTCCGCAAGGGGCCCTGTGTGAGGAATCTAGCCCACGAGAAAAGGTTTCAGTCCAGGGTGTGTCCCTCGATATCCACCTACTTTCTGGGCACAGCCAGGGTTTCTCAGGGTACTGCCAGTCTTTCTGGGCACAGCCAGACTTCCTGGGCACAGCCAGGGTTCTCAGGGTACCATGCTGAAACAACAGTGACTCACAGTCAAGGTGCCTATGTATTTTCAATGGCAGCCGGTCAAGACACAGGAAGTAAAGATCAGCCAGTACCCCAATAAGGGGTCCTCCTGCACCAGTCTCGCTGGCAGCCAGGCAAGACACAGGAAGCAAACATCCACCTGTACCCCAATAAGGGGCCTTCCTGCACCACAGTCTCACTGGCGACCGGGAGAGACACAAGAAGCAAACATTCGCCAGTTCCACTACGTGGTGGTATGTTCCCAAGCAAACAGTCAAGCGGTCCATCAAATCAGGGATGGAAGGCAATTTCCCATAGTCCACAGTCATTCGCCAGGGCTGTGCTTTGGCCTCACAATGTGTGCCCCTCTCCACAGGGCAAGGACTCCAAGTCCTCCCCAACCTGGGGGTGAGGGATGACCTTGACCTCACCCGCATCTTCCACCAAGGACTCAGCAAGCGTTTCCTCCTGGGACTACAAGTCCCGCATCTGGGCCATCCCAGCAAGCACTTGCCAGCCCATATGGCCACAACAACCTTCACTTTCTCCAGCCTATGCTGGTTGGAGAACCATTCACATCTTCCCACCCTTCCATGGGGTTCCAGCTCTCTGGCAGCTACACGGCTTTTTTTATGTTGGTTGGAGAACCGTCCATGTCCTCTCCTGCTCCCTGGTCTTCCTGAGACTGAGTGTTCATACGCACAAACTGCTCCACCGTCCTTCGGAGAGTTTTGGCCAGCACCATACCCTGCTCTCAAAATTGAGTTTTTATACGTATAAACTGTTCCATTACCCCTTTGAAAATTTTGGCCGGCACCATACCCTGATTGCTGCTCCATGTGTAATGCAAGGTCTCAGCTCCCACTCCCCGCACAAGAACACAGGATACGTGTTCCTTTTTGAGGCCAAAAAGGAACAACAACAGAGCCATAGATAGGGGAGTCATACCACTATATTCTCAATGGCAGCTGGTCGAGACACAAAAGCAAACATCCACCAGTACCCCAATATGGGGTCTTTCTGCACCCCAGTCTCGCTGGCAGCCGGGTGAGACATGGGAAGTAGGATCCACACGATCCATACCATCGGCAATCCGCGCTTGCTAACCATACTTGCTAGCTGCAATCTGCAGCCCACTTCTCTGCCAACCAACCAACCAACCTCCCAACGTAGCCGGGGCAGTTATATTAGTGGCTAATGGCTAACCGGTAACAGCTGATGGCTACTCAGCCATAGCGGATGGCCATCTGATTACACCTGATGGCCATCTAATAACCAAGCTAGCACCTTTCTATGTGATGCTGAGAGCCTGGAAACTGCTCTCTGGGGCTCTGTCCCCACAATTATGTAGGAAAACAAAGTCAACCCGACTACTGAAAGAACTAATTGGTTGGGAGCCTTTGTTCTGTGTGGTACACAACCAGTTTCTAGGACTGTAATAACCAAACAGCTATCCAGATTGTTATCTCTGTTAAAGTGAGTATCTAAATTAATCCAATGTTTTTCTTGATTCTCAGATAATTGAGCCTATTAAAGGTATCACCATACTGTGAACTTTCTAGAAAGGAGTAGAAATGGCAGTTAAATGGAGCCTGAAAATCTAAAACCCAAACTAGTGTTTGAGGAGTCCAGAGAATTGTAGGATAGGAAGAAGCTCAAAGCTTGGAAAAGCTGTGTAAACATTCCCTATCTAAAGATAAACACTGGGGGAGTTTTATGATACTTAGGTTTAGCTTTGTGTTGGCCATACTGCGTTGTGACTCATCTAGGGAAGACAAAATATGAATGGAAAAGATCAAATATTTAAGATTAAGAGAACAATTGCTTTCATTTGAAAAGAGGAAGTCTGGCATTTTTAACAAATAAATGTAAAAAAGTCAATGTAATTATATATATGTTTTAAGTTATAGTTTTACTTTTTAAAATCCCAGTTCTGTTCTTCAACTCTTCAGACCACCCTATCTTCTATATACATCTTCTATATCTTCCTATACAGCAGATGTATAGAAATGTGTATACTAAATTTTATCCTTAAGCTCAATTTTCTTTTAACCCATTTTGGAGGGCAACTGTAATATACAGACAATTTGAAAGATTTAAACATTTACATAAGCACATTTCTCTGTAAGAAAAAAAAATCAGCTTTCAACTTGAACACAGTTTACCATATTTGGAACATAGGAGGAAAGGAAGTGATTAACAAAAATTAATCATGGCTACTATCATGTTGCATTCAAACCAAAATAAACCATAACACTTCCTACTCAACTCAAACTCAAGTTTCTATCAAGTAGCTGCAGATTTTAAGAGATATCAGCAAGCTTGATTTGTTTTTTCCCCAGTCTTGGAGGGCCAGAAGACAGATTCTTATCTTAACTACATGAATATTGCCCAATATCTCCATCTTGGCTGCAGTCTATTAAAGTGAACTAAACTTCTAAACATAAAGGGTCACTTTTGAGAAAGCAACCACAAGAAACTCTTTTAATTTTGAAATAAACTTTTAGAACAAGGCTATACATGTTCATTATGAAAAAATAAAACAAAGGGGATAAAGCTACTTAATATGTTGGGCTGTATATACAGAAAATTTCTGGGTGGTCCCCCTTTTAGTCCCTCAAGAAATATGATATACTTTTTTTCGTAATTGGAACCTACTTTTCCCTGTTACATCATAGAAATAAGCCCCATGTTTTTAAGCAATGGTTTAGTATTCCATTACAGGTGTCTAGCATAATTACTTAACTAATCCCTATTGATGATCATTTACGTTATTTCCAGTTTTTCTTGTTATAAACAATAGTGTAAACATCTTTAAATGCATTATTTGGCATGTTTTTCCAGAGTCATAGTTATATATATTTTAAGTTTTAATGTATTTCAGACTGCCCTCCAGAAAGGCACAGGGTGACCTCCCCAGTGATCATTTATGCTACAGTCCTCATGACCCTCATTACAGACGAGGTCACAAGACTTGGGAACATTGACTCACCTTTTTTTTTTTTGTATCATCATCACCTTGCAGCTTCTCACATGGCTGTGAAAGTGCAGTTTACTTCTTGGTAGTCCTCATGTAGATTTGCACTCTCCCCGTTACAATACAGAGCAGTCACAGAGTGAGTTTATGTTAATATTGTATATATTAATACTTCGTGTATCTAAATCACAACAAAATGCTCATGTTTTTGTATTTCCCTTGGAAGAAAATGAAATGCACCATCTGCTTTGTTAAAGTACTAATGTGCATTGGGGAGACTCATTCTGGCTAAAGTATTACCTGTGAATGTTTTCTCCCCAGAAAGCACAGTGGGCATAGTTCTAGGCGTGTTAAATTAATGCACTCAACTAATATCTGATGCGCTCTGTGCTCGGTGCTGGGGAGATGAGGATGCTCTCAAGGTACTTGCAATTTATCACACACAAAATACACTAACTATGTATTTGGTGAATACCTACCATGTGCTCTGTGCTGGTGCTGGGGATACAGCAGTGAGTGTGAGAGGTGGGGTGCCTGGCCTCATGCATGGTACATCTACTCTAGAACAATCTAGAAGACCTCCTCCAATAGACGTGTGCCCAAGTATTGTAGCTGAGCAGTGGAATTGAGAAGGTTACACATGTGAAGTATCAGCAGGGGAGGACCATGAACACAGCAGAGAAGAGGGAGAAGTCATTCCAGGCAGAAGCAACTGGATGAGTCAAAACAGGGTTTGGGTTTTGAGAATGGTGAGTACATTGAGACTAGAGCTTGGTGGGATGGGAGGCTGGTAGGCTGAGAATGTAGAGATGAGATTATACAGGGGCCAGATTTCAAAGAGCCTGTAGAGTGTGCTAAGGTACCTGGACTTTGAACTTGTTTCATTGATAAGGAAACTGAGGCATACAGAAATGTGACTTACATGGTCCCAATTTGAGAGCCTTGCCATGTCGTTCAGTAAATCCATTAGTGACTAGATATAATAAATTTAACTCCATAGGTCTGAATTTGTATTTCAAGGTAAGAACCCAGACAGAGTCAACATTTATGCTACGCTTTATTCAAAGCATAACAAATATTTATACTTCAAAAAAGACTGTGGGTTAGAATTTTTGTTTTTAATTATACCAGTTTTAGACAAATGCATTCTCCTTATTTTAAAAAAGTTAAAACTTTACAGATAAGGCAAGAATTCCCTTTAATTCCCATCCCAAACCCAATCCCTGTACTATCCCTTAAAGTACCCACTTATCTACTTGCTATGCATCCTTCTAGAACTTTATCATTGTTCATTCATGTATATATATTTATGTTTATTGAAATAAAAATTGCAATGTTCTTCCTTCACCTTAGACTTTAACCCTGTTGATCTTTATCAATAGCGTATACATTTAAGATAACCCTGGCTTTCTCCAAACGTAGAATATATACCATTGGTCCTTAGCAGGGCTTGGCACACAGGAAGGGCTCAGGAAATGTTAAAGAATGAGAGAGAGATTCGCTGCTGAGACTTAAGGTACTAATTGGGTAGAGAGGTGGGGTTCCTGAGGTCACAGATCAACCAGATAGTGATGATTATCACCACTTGGATTATCTGAGTAGATGACCGAATGTTCAGCTCCATATTCCATGATTCCCAAATAGGGTCACCAAGAAATCATTTAGTCCTAGAGATTCATAGCAGCATTTCATTAGCCATATTGAAAAGAGTAAACACATCCTACAAATTCTTTGTCAGGCAAGCAGCCCAGTATGTGAAGCAGCACCTAATCCTGGAGTGAGACCTAGTGCTGACTTGTTCCTGGCATGATAAAAACACCACACTGGGCTCTGGGTGGGCTGGCCTTCACAAACCTGATTAGCAGCCTGGCAGCAGCCAGCCGTGATGAAAGAAATGCTTGCTTTTCAGGAGAGCAGTCTCGCTCTTTTAGAGGAACTGCTGTTGTAGAGCTAATTCTTCTAGAAGGCCAAGGGCATAATGGTTGGGGAAGATAAAGCTGCTCTTTGACAAGGGATGGTTTTTACCAGCATTTCCATCACTTCTGAAATGTGCTCAGATCAAAGATCCCATCTTCCCAGGGTAACAATACTGGATTGAGAATTAGGATCCATTCCCAGTAGTCCTACTCGGGCATTTAACTGGCTAATTAATACAGTTTCCTGGATCACCCTCGGTAATAATTAACAACTCAGAACTAAGAGATAGGTTTGCAGTGAGAGTGCATTAGACTATCACTTCAAGCCTCTGGTGCAAGGACATTGCCTAGTTTTAAAATATGGGTTAAATAAGAAGTAGTGTTTTATGCAATAAACATATCCCAGGGACCTACTATGTGCCAGGCATGGGGGCTAGGAACCCAGGGGGAGATGTATGAAGACTTCAGGAGCTCTCTGGGAGCTGAACGTGACCTTTCAAATGGAGAAGGAATCTGGATAAAAAAAGCAAAGGAGGATCTTTAAAAATTAAAATACTGGAATACAGAAAGTCCTCTTTTCTTCCTCTGGATACTACTGAATTTTAACATCCTTACAAAGTGGAGGGAAGTAACACCATCAGCTGAAATAAAACTTTCAAAATCCTTAAACTACAATTTTAGGTGGGTTGCTATAAGAGAGGAACTGAATTGTTAAGAAAACTTTTAAGAAAAGTCTTTCTGAAACTTAACTATCAACCACTGTCAGTTGCCTACTCAGTTTGACACTGGTGATTTCAATATTTTAAAACAAAGCAGTCTTACCACACTCAAATTTTAGATGCCGATGTATTTTGTCCAGTGTATAGCTCGGATCAAAAATAACATTTAAAATATTTTACAGTAAATAGTTGTAATAACTTATTAAACTTCTAATTATATAAATTTTTAAAAGTTTATAAATATAACTATCATAGGTGACAAAAGCTGACTAGAGAAATAAAACCTCTTATTTTTGATGGCCTTAAATTTCATTATCTATGAACTGGCAAGTATTCGTATTTAAATTCTTACTGCCCTTCCTTCTTCAGGCGGGGCTCATGAAGGAAGGTAATGATATGCCAGAAACATGAAACATGGGTTCATGACTAGTATTCAGATCTTAAGGTATTTAATTGACTACATTTAAGTTAATCCTGCTATAGAATATGATAAAATGTTTAAAGAGCTTTCCTAAAACTCTCTAGCCTTGCTTCAGACATTAATCTCTCTCCCACTCATTTTCAAAGTGCCAGGTTAACAACCAGATACTAAAATCTGTAAACAAAGAATAAATAGTGAACTGAAAAAACTTGTCCCATTTGGAGTGTTAAATATAGATTAGAAAATGGGGGAAAAAATAAAGAAACTAGTTTGGAATCCATGGACACAGATGGGTAGAAAGAAGGTGACACCCCATCTCCCAATGCATCTGTATTGCCATCTTGCTACTTTTTTGGAGATGAAATCAATGATTTGTAGCCTTGCAGATGGCCTGGATGGTGGATAAAGAGAATGGATGAAACCTTCTTACACCTATTTTAGTGCCCATCTAAAAACACTGAAATATAGACTTGGCTACGCTCTCATTTGTGATATGTCTATTGAGATATTTAAGTATAGACAGATAACCATTTTTAAGACAGTGTTGATAAAGACCTCCTTGAATCAACCACAATAAACTAGGTTATGTTGTAGTTTAAACAAACAAACAAAAACTCCCAAATGTCAGGCTAAAAACAGCAAAGGTTTATAACTCCCTCAATGCTACATATCCAGAACAATGAATTCATCAGAATGCTAAGGTGATGTAGGCTTGCTTCAGGCGTAGCTGGATCGAGAGACTGACTCCAAGGAGTCCGGAAGGATACGCCCTATTGCTGCCCTCAGCTCTGCTTTCCTCTGCGTCGGCCCCAGTCTCAAAAAGCCCCCACTAGTTCCAGGCCGACATTTATATGAACTCCACATCTAGGCGAAAAAGAGGGTTTTTTCTCTCCCATGAAAATCCCAGTAATTCCCGCAAAAGTCCCAGAAGTCACCTAATTGGAAATGTTGAGTTGCATTCCCATCCTTGAACCAATTTCTGGGAAGAGGGAGTGGAAATGCACTGATTAGCCTGGGTCCCATGGAGGGATTAGCCTCATCTGAATTATGCGGGTTGACAAGTGAAAGGATTAGTCCTCTCAAAAAAAAAAAAAATCTAGGTGCTGTTACCAGATGAAGGTATGTTAATGCAAGTCTAAACAGCAGTTTTTATCACGTGGTCCCAGACTGAAAATGCCATGACTCCCTGCCTGACCCTGACCCTCATGATTTCCATGTTACAGAGGGTGACAGTAACAACCCCTATGTGCTTATAAGGAAGAGTTATTCAATTTTAGTTACTCCTCCAACAAGTAGATATTGAGTGTGTGTGCCACCTGATGGGAATACAAATTCCAATAACATACACTCCTTGTCCTCAAAGAGCTCCTGGGGGCAAGAACACTTAAGATAAAATCACTATCCTACATATTATGAAAGAAGTTTGTGAAAAGTGCTGTGTAACATTTGTCCTGAATTTTGCTGGTCATTGAACTTACTTTCCTAGATCAATTCTGAACTCACAAAATACACTTAAATCTAATTTTCAAAACAGCAAAAATCTAGTATTTTTCATGAGTGCTATCTAAATAGCCAGGTTTTAGGACCTAAGTATCAAAGCCTAGAAAGTGACACCCTTTTTGTTTCACTGTCAATACAGGATTTAAAATGAGATGCATAATCCCAGACAAGAAAAAGCTAAAGGAGTTCATCATCACCAAACCAGTATTACAAGAAATGTTAAACGGAGTTCTTTAAAAAGATGAAGGGGAAAAATAGATAAACAATATGAATAGTAAAATGTCAATAACCACCTATTGACAATTACTTTAAATGTAAATGGATTAAACATTCCAGTCAAAAGACATAACATGGCAGAATGGATAAGAAAACAAGACCCCAGTAAAGAAGAGGCTACTCATGACCCAGCCATTTAAGAGAAGACAATGTGGCCATTGAATATGACACTGAACACATATGGTAATAGTATCAGCCATTCTTACGATAATATAATCTGCAAGTGTATGCACATCAGAGGGCTCATGCTAAAATATGAACAGTGAGGAGATGCTAATTTTCTTTTTAGATGTTCTAGAATTCTCTGGCTTTTCTATTGGTTTATAATCGGGGGGAAATTTCTTTTTAAAAACTCTATCAAGGTTATTAAAAATGTCAATAAAGATTGGATGACACCACACACACATACACAAAAACAAGACCCTTACATATGCTGCCTACCAGAGACTCACTTCAGATCAAAAGAAACAGACTGAAAATACAGGGATGGAAAAAGATATTTCATAAAAATGGAAATGAAAAAAAATTTTTTTAAAGGTAGGGTAGCAATACTTACACCAGACAAAATAGCCTTTAAGATAAAGGCCATAACAGGAGACAAAGAAGGATCCAGCAATTCCACTTTGGGTATTTTCTGAAGAGACCCAAACACTAATTTGAAAAGACATATGCATCCATATGTTCATTGCAGCATTATTTACAATAGCCAAGATATGGAAGCAACCTTAGCATCCATCAATAGATGACTAGATAAAGATAATGTGGTACATATATAATGGAATATTACTCAGCTATATAAAAGAATGAAATCTTGCCATCTGCAGCATCTTGCCATCTGGACCTAGAGGGTATTAGGCTAAGTGAAATAAGTCAGATAGAGAAAGACAAATACCATGTGATTTCACTTATATGTGCAATATAAACAAACAACAGAAACAAACTCAGAATATTTTGATGGTTGCCAGATGGGAAGAGGTTGAGAGGATGGGTGAAAGGTGGGAAGAGATTAAGTATAAATTGGTAGTTGAAAAATAGTGATGGGAATGTAAAGTATGGCATAGGGAATATAGTCAATAATATTGTAATAACTAAGGTGTGAGGTGGGTACTAGATTTATCGGGGTGATCACTTTTTAAGTTATATAAATGTGTAATCATTATGTGATACACCTGAAACTAATATAATATTGTGTGTCAATTGAAAAATAAAAATTTATTTAAAAAATAAATGGAAAAAAATGAGAAATAATCATAAAAAAAATTTTTTTAATGGGATGCCTAAGTGGCATTCTAAGACTGTGTAAAGGTGAACTTGAAAGTAGTTTTTGTGACCAGATGGCTTCACTAGTGAATTCTACCAAACCTTCAAAGAGGATCTAATACCAATTCTGCACAAACTCTTCCAAAAAATTGAAGAAGAGACAGTACTCCCTAACTCATTTTATGAGGCCAACATTACCCTGATACCAAAACCTGGTAAGGACAGCACAAAAAAAGAAAACTACAGACCAATATCTCTAATGAATACCGATGCAAAAATCCTAAATAAAATTCTAGCAAATCGAATACAACAATGCATTAAAAAGATTATTCATCACGACCAAGTGGGGTTCATCCCCGGGGCACAAGGATGGTTCAACATACGCAAATCCATCAATGTGATACATCACATAAACAAAATAAAGGACAAAAATCATATGATTATATCAATTGATGCAGAAAAAGCATTTGACAAGATACAACATCCATTTATGATTAAAACACTTAATAAAATGGGTATAGAAGGAAAATACCTTAACATAATAAAGGCCATATATAACAAGCCCTCTGCTAATCTCATAATTAATGGAGAAAAACTGAAGCCCTTTGCTCTACGTTCAGGAACACGACAGGGATGTCCCCTATCACCTCTGCTTTTCAACATAGTGTTGGAAGTCCTTGCCAGAGCAATCAGGCAAGAGAAAGAAATAAAAGGCATCCAAATTGGGAATGAAGAAGTTAAATTATCACTCTTTGCAGATGACATGATGCTATATATAGAAAACCCTAAAGACTCCACCAAAAAGCTATTAGAAACAATCAACGAATACAGTAAAGTTGCCGGCTACAAAATCAACGCACAAAAGTCCATTGCCTTCCTATATACTAACAATGAAATCTCAGAAAGAGAAATACAAAAAACAATTCCTTTTGCAATTGCAGCAAAAAGAATAAAATACCTAGGAATAAACTTAACCAAGGATGTGAAAGACCTATATGCTGAAAACTATAAGACATTTTTGAAAGAAATTGAAGAAGACACAAAGAAATGGAAAGACATTCCGTGCTCATGGATTGGAAGAATCAACATAGTTAAAATGGCCATATTACCCAAAGCAATATACAGATTCAATGCAATCCCCATCAAAATCCCAATGGCATATTTTAAAGAAATAGAACAAAAAATCATCAGATTTGTTTGGAACCACAAAAGACCCCGAATAGCCAAAGCAATCTTAAGGAAAAAGAACAATACTGGAGGTATCACACTTCCTGACTTTGGCTTGTACTACAGGGCTACAATAATCAAAACAGCATGGTATTGGCAGAAAAACAGACACATAGACCAATGGAATAGAATTGAGAACCCAGAAATAAAACCACATAAATATGGACAGATAATTTTTGACAAAGAAGCTAAAAACATACAATGGAGCAAAGACAGCCTCTTCAATAAATGGTGCTGGGAGAACTGGATAGCCACGTGCAAAAGAATGAAACTGGACTGCTATTTGTCACCACGTACCAAAGTTAATTCAAAATGGATCAAAGACTTAAGCATAAGACCTGACACAATAAACTGCATAGAAGAAAACATAGGTACTAAACTTATGGACCTTGGGTTCAAAGAGCATTTTATGAACTTGACTCCAAAGGCAATGGAAGTAAAAGCTAAAATAAACAAATGGGACTATATGAAACTTAAAAGCTTCTGCACAGCAAAAGAAACCATTGACAAAATAAAGAGGCCACCAACTGAATGGGAGAAGATTTTTGCAAACAGTGCCTCCGATAAGGGGCTAGTATCCAGAATATACAAGGAACTCATGCAACTCAACAACAAAAAAACAAACAACCCAATTGAAAAATGGGCAGAGGACTTGAAGAGACATTTCTCCAAAGAGGACATACAAATGGCAAATAGACATATGAAAAAATGCTCAACATCTCTAATCATCAGAGAAATGCAAATCAAAACCACAATGAGATATCACCTCACCCCAGTCAGAATGGCTATCATCAACAAGACAAATAATAACAAATGTTGGAGAGGCTGTGGAGAAAAAGGAACCCTCATACACTGTTGGTGGGAATGCAGACTGATGCAGCCGTTATGGAAGGCAGTGTGGAGGTTCCTCAAAAAATTACGAATAGAATTGCCATATGACCCAGCAATCCCTCTCCTGGGTATCTATCCAAAAAATCTGAAAACATTTAGAGATAAAGACACGTGTGCTCCAATGTTCATTGCAGCTTTGTTTACGGTGGCCAAGACATGGAAACAACCAAAATGTCCTTCGATAGATGAATGGATAAAGAAGTTGTGGTATATATACACAATGGAATACTATTCGGCAGTAAGAAAAGATGATATAGGAACATTTGTGACAACATGGATGGATCTTGAGAGAGTAATGCTGAGCGAAACAAGTCAGACAGAAAAAGCAGAGAACCATGTGATTTCACTGATATGTGGTATATAAACCAAAAACAACAAAAGAACAAGACAAACAAATGAGAAACAGAAACTCATAGACACAGACAATAGTTTAGTGGTTGCCAGAGGGTAAGGGGGGCGGGGGGTGGGGGGTGGGAGATGAGGGTAAGGGGGATCGAATATATGGTGATAGAAGGAGAACTGACTCTGGGTGATGAACACACAACGGGATTTATAGATGATGTAATACAGAATTGTACACCTGAAATCTATGTAATTTTACTAACAATTGTCACCCCAATAAATTTAATTTTAAAAAAAAAGTAGTTTTTGTTTTTTTTCAAACAAAATAATAAATACCTCGGGGAAATAAAAAACATTCTTTTTTTTTCCCTCTTCTTCTGCCTTCCCCACCCCCACCCACTCCAGTTCAAGCCGCTGTTTCTCAGTCTAGTTGTGTAGAACACAGCTCCCTGGCCCATGCTGGTATTATGAGCCTTGCGCTCACGGACCGACGGTAGCCCACAGCAGCCCGCTGCAGGCCACGCCAAACTCTGGCTGCTCTCAGCAGCCCAGCTCCAGGGAGAGCTGTTGTTCACAATCTTAGCTGTAGAGGGCACAGCTCACTGGCCCATGTGGGAATGGAACCCGCCACCTGGGAGTTAGGAGAACGGTGCTCCAACCACCTGAGCCACCGGACTGGCCCCTGTCACATTCTTTGAGACAGAACAGCCAACAATTTGCAATCCCATCTGCCATTCAACACGCTGTAGAACTCTCCAGTAAAGACTCCTTATACTGAAGCAGGTAGTCCCACGTAAGTACAACTGTGGGAGGAGAGGGTTGTGTCAGCATGAGTAAAGCCTTGATGAGCTTTAATAACAAAAGTGATTCATTTCTCCTAAACTTGTAGTGTTTTCAGAAATCACAAGTTGTATATAGTATAATAGAAAGGAAGAGTTTGTTCGTGAGTGAACTTTGGAAGTATTCCTGAAATGAACTCAAGTCTGTTGCTACTTCTTTTTCTCCTTGACTAGAAATTCATGTTTGGTAGAAAGTGGACATTTAAGAAAGTTGTTATAACATGGAGCCTAGTCTTTATTTACTTTCATTCAAAAAACATTTATTGAGCACCTACAATAGGCCACATGTCACATCAGGCAATGTTTATGCATAAATGAAAGTTTCATAGTACTTGTCTGTCTCACTGTCTATTGGAGATGAGGGCATACACAGATAGTTATGGCATTATGTCATTTATGCTATAACAGGCTTTTACAAGGTGGTACTAGGAGGGAGGGGTCGGGTGGAGCGCGGGAGGAGATAGTCGTGTTTAAGTAGAGGCTTCAAAGGTGTGTTGTAGTTCACTACGTGGATGAGGTCAACAAGGGTCCGTGTAGCAAAGAGAAAGAAATGAAGGTATAAAAAGTATGTCATGTATCAGGAACTTCAGGCAGCATGTTTACATGGGCGGCAGGAAGCCACTGACAGCTTTTGAACAAGGGAGCGACAGGACCAAAGTGGTGCCTCCGAAAACTCCTGGCAATGTGATGGAGGCTTAGACTGGAGAAGGGAAGAGTTTGGAAGTAGGAACACCAGCCAGGGGGATCCCGCGGGTGTTCGAACCAGGCATGAGGGGAGACTGAACCAAGCAGGGCAACAAGGTTGGAACCAGGCGGGCGTGATGACTAGTTGCTAGTAAAGCAGAAATGACAGCAGGACCTGGTGGTGGGGTGGGAAGACGTGAAGGAGAGGGAAATGGGAGGCATGCTTCCCAGGCTGGGCTGGCTCCAAAGGCATGCGATCTGCGCAGTCTCTCAGGACAACACCCCCACCCCCACCACCATGGGTCCCAGGCTTGGTTTAATGCTCTTCTGTCACCATCTTGAAATCATTAATTATGAACAATGGGCTGCACATGCTGATTTCATTTTGTACTGCATCCTGCAAATCCTACAGCCAGTCCTGTTCCCAGGTTTCTGTCTTGAGCTAAGGGGTGGGTCATCGCGCTAATAATTGAAATTGGAAACAGAAGTACACACTTTGCTCCATGAGGGATGGCTGAAGAGATGAGTTCAATTTTGTAACACATGTCCTATGGATTATCAAAGTAGGGATATCCAATAGACTGTTAGAAATTGAATGCAAATTCCAAGCAAGGTACAAGCTAGAGTTACAGATGTGGGGAGTCCTGAGGCCAAGGCAGTGAAGACCCTGGAGGAAAGTGGCTCGAAGGAAAAGAAGCTGGAGACAGAACCTCAGAACCATAGCATTTAAGGGATCAGAGAAGGGAAAGAGAAATGGAAGAAGGGGAGTGAGAGTGCTCTGGGGAAACTTTGGAGGAAATTGTATCCTAGCAGCCAAGGAAAAAGGAGTCTCAAGAAGGAGGAGTAATCATGTGAAACATGATGCAAAGAGTCAAATAGGGAAAATGCCCATTACATTTGGCAAGTAGAGGGTTGCTGGTAATTACTGAGACCCCGGGTAGAGTTGGAAGTCATAATAGGATAAAGGAGAAAGCAGGAGGGAACAGTAAGTGCAAACTACCCTTTCAAGAATCTAGGATATGAAGGCAAAGAGAAGAAAGGAGCAAAGTAGAAGGTATGTAGACTAAAGGCAGGTTTTCGTTTTTTTTTCCCCTTAAGATGGGGGAATGGAGCAGGTGTATATGTGAGAGCACTGCTTTTAGGAGGTGAAATGAGGGCACACACTTCTAGGACAGAAGTACAAAAGATAAAGGTGGAAATGGAAATAGACTAATAGATGGAGTGGGCAGGAGAGTGTTATACACACTCCCCACCGCACATATACATGCAAAACAACAACAATAAATCGCTAATTTTCTTAGTATTGTTAAGTTTACTACTGAGTGAGGTGGCCAAGGGAGCAGCAGGGCTTTCAAAGAATGTTGAAGATGAGTAATTATTTGCCCCCTGGAGAGGACCCTGACCAGGGACAGGTATAACTGTCAAGCAGCAGGGAGGGCTCCGCTGCTGTGAGAGCAGAGGCCGGTCTCAGTAGAGGCAGAACAGAACAATGCTTGCAATCTGTATGGATGAAAAACTGTAATAAGCAACTCTGGACTGCAGTACTAAAAAACTTGACAAGGGGAAGAGAAATTTGCCTTTTAATAGTTTTCTCTTATGTATTTATTTTTTAATTGGGGAATATTGGGGAACAGTGTGTTTTTCCAGGACCTATCAGCTCCAAGTCAAGTCATTGTTTTCAATCTAGTTGTGGAGGGTGCAGCTCACTGGCCCATGTGGGAATCGAACCAGTGACCTTGGTGTTATGAGCGCTGCGCTCTAACCATTGAGCCAACTGGCCGCCCCAATAGTTTTCTTTTAACTAAGATCTGAAGACCCTCCATTGCAACATTAGACCCTCACAACAGCACCTGCTTTCTCAGTGCTCTCAGGGCTGCCCAGCCAGCACCCAGGATCCTGAGCAGGGTTAGAGTCTGCGACAGGGCAAATGCTGATTTGGTGAATAATTAATGCCTCGCCAAGACTGGAGGCTCCTGCCTCCCTGAAAGCATGTTTATAAACTTATGAAGCAGCTTACTCTATGGTCTAATTATTAAACTTTCCTGGGCCCTATTTCATTACAGCTAAGTTAAAAACTGACCAACTGGCCACTTAAACCTTCTCCCTGGGGTGATTAATTTGAAAACAAGCACAATCTCCTGACTGGACTAACAACTAACTACACTCCCCTCATTCCAGGCACTTTTGCTCAGAGCAGGACTCAAGAAAGCTCAAGACTTGACCCTACCCATAGCTAAGGCAGCAGAATTAGGCGAATTCACAGAATGGATGACAGTCCTGCCACCGGCCTCTCTTCCCGCTCCAACCCCCAGAGGCGGGCGAGCTTATATTTACCCTTATTTAACCAGGCAGGTCACACACTCCTGTTTGAGACCCCATTAGAGACCGCCTCCCCGACCTCAGCATTTGTGTATGTACTATGGCGTTTCTGTCTAGAATTGCCGAGGTGGTGCTATGTGGAGATTGTGGGCAAGTGCGTCTCATGAGAGACCTCCAGCTTCGTGGCTGAGTCAACTCTGTCAAGGAGAGATGGGAAAAGGCGTCACGTAACAAAAGTGTCATTCGAGAAATTATCTGAATTAGAACCATCGTCTAGAATTAGGTAAGACGTAGATTTTTAAAAACAGAATCAGATGGTAATGCATTGCCGTGGCCACCTGGGCAGGTCCTGGATAAATGTGTGCGCCAAGGAAGCATAATGAAGAGCAGTTAAGTTCCTTCCTTCTTATGAAGGCGTGTTTAAGAGGAGCGCCGAGGCCAAGCTCAGCGGTACCGGAGGGTTCGATTCTTTCTCAGGAACAAGCCTGACAGGTAGACCCTCTTTCTAAAGGGTTAACCCTTCTTGCCGGAGTACAAAGTGCAAAAGTTTGTAGCCTTGGGCACCTTTTCGTGACTCATTCCTTACAAATGTAAACTGCACAAGTGCGCGGGAGGTCCCGACCAGTACCCCCACGCCAGGCGTTCTGAACGCCCTCCTCCGCGACCAGCCCAAACGCAAGCCTCCCCGCCACCCACCCACCACCGCTCGGGAAGCGCAACGGGTGGCAGTTCCGCAGCTCCTCGCTGGGAACTGAAAGAGCCAAAACCCCGCAGCGATTGCAGATGCGGCCTTAAAACAAAAGCGCCCCCGGAGGGTGGGACCAGGACCTCACCCCCTCCTGGCCAACTTGTGGCCTCCCGCCGCCCGCCCCTTTGGCCCCGGTTCTCCGAATGCGCATGAGCAGAGGCGCCTCCCTTGGATCCTCCCAAGGCTAAACTTTCTAATTCCCTTCTTTGGCTCGGGGTTGCCGGCCGCCGGGAGAGCGCTCGCACCGCCGGGTGAGCTGAACAAAGTGGCTGCGCGATTTTCCCCCCTCCCCACCGTCCCATCCCCCGCTTCCGTGGGAGCGGCAGGAAATGGAAGGGCCCCTCTCCTCTCTCTGAACATTTACCTCTCCCCCCCACCCCACCTCTCCAGAAAGAAACACGGGAAAACAGGGCAGGCGGCTCGGTGATCACTCCTCTGCGATGTCCTCTCGGCTGCAGGGACTGGACATGCTGCTGTTCCAGGTGTTCGCTCTCAGTGTCTTAGGTAATTCCGAGGAAACGGTGGGGGAAGGGGTGGACTTGGATGTGGGAGAAGAAAACCCCAAAGCCGATTGACCCTGCTTCGAGGGCACCTGGGGGATCGGGAGAGGGATGGGGTGGAAATTACGCCCTGGGATTAAACGCCCGCGCCTTCGGTAGCGGCTGAAGACGGCGCGCGAGGATCGTCCCGGACCCGCATCCCGGGGGCTCTGTGGCCAGAGCTCCGGATCCCGCAGGCTCCCGCGGCCACGACGCGGGTCTTTACACCTTCGGCCGGTTCAGGCTGGGGCTCTCCACTGCGCGGGACAGGCTCCCTGAGTTGGAGGGACTCGCCATGGAGCTCTTGCCCCAGGAAAGTGCCTGAGCTGAGCGCAGGCTTCGTCCTGGGAACAGATTGGGGCCATGTGGCTTTAATTAACCAGCTCTGTTTGCCCCCGGATGGCGCCAGAAACAGCTGGACCCAGAGCTTCCCTGGAATGGCGAAGCGTTGAAACCTCTCCAAAGTCTCAGGGATTGTCCTCTCGCCTCTTGCTTGGGAAAGCGGTGTCCGGGGCGCGCCCCGCCACTTTGTCCCGCACGCCCCCGCGATCTTTGCGCGCGCACGCGCGCACACACTCACGTGCCCCCACGTTCACGAATTTACGCGCTCACAAACACTGGCACTCACACCGAGGATGCACGGGCTGCCACGTGCACACGGGTTCACACGCGCGCGCCGTTGTGCGGCGTTTGGCCACTCGCGTCCCTGTACCAAGGTCTGGTCACGTCGGAGTGGTGGGTCGGCACATCCATCTTTTGTGGCCGGAGGTGCTCCCCAGGGGCAGATAAGGGTGGGCGCGATGCCCTTGGCTGCTGGACAAACCTGAGGTGTCTGTGTTTCTTTCCGAATCCTCTCCACGTCTTTGCCTTCCCGGCCTTTCCCTCGCTCCTCTCTCCATTGTGTCTTTTATGTGCGTTCTGCTGTCTTCCGACTCTACTCTGTCCCCGCCCATACCTGTTCCTTTTGCTCGGGCTCGCTCTATCTCCCTTCCCCAACCCACCCTGCCCCTTCCGCAGCCCTGTTTCGAGCCCGAGTGCGTGCTCAAGAACCAGAGTTCAGCTACGGCTGCGCGGAGGGCAGCTGCTACCCAGCCACTGGCGACCTTCTCATCGGCCGAGCACAGAAGCTTTCGGTGACCTCGACGTGCGGGCTGCACACACCCGAGCCTTATTGCATCGTTAGCCACCTCCAGGTGAGGGAGGAGAGCCCAGCTGGACGCTCTGCTCTGCGCGTGCCTCCACCAGTCCAGATCTACCGTCAGAGGCAGGCCCAGGGGACTATGTATCCTGCCAGCTATCCAGATAGGAAGCGCACAGCCAGCCAGGGAGGCCCGGGATTAGGCTGGTAGCTCACCCATTTGCCCCATCTCAGTTTGCACAGTTGCATCCGCCAACCGTTTCCTGCCGGTCGGCACAGGCAGCATGGAATGGCAGGGCTCCAGACAAATCAGGCCCCTGCACCGTGCCCTGACCCAGGAGCTCCGAAAGTCCTATGTGTGTGTGTGGTTTTACTCTTTCCATTTTGGAAATGTGTATAACAGATGGTTTATCCTTTCTTTTTTTTTTTTTAACACTGAGTAGTAATCTGGGGTTTTTTTCCAAATCTTTCACTTGGGTGAAGGATGTATTCCAGCACTGACAGACACCTTTAAGGTCACTCTAATCACTGAACCCGTTTTTCTCTCCTTTGATGCTGTTCTCCCATCTATCTCTGTTAGATATTAACATCCGGTGCTTTCTTTTTCAAAATGCTCTCGTTGTCACGGTACCCTTATAGATGAAGACCAAAATAAAATTTCAGGGTATTTTCTGTGTCTGAAAGTAGAACCAGATTTTAGATTTCAGAAGTCACATTTTCACAAAATAAAAACTAATTTTAAAATAAAAACTAATTTTAAACAAAGTGTAAATTGTCCAGAATCAGAATCCCTTTCCTGGATTTTTCAAAAGGAGAGTGATATCTCTGGCCTCTAAGGAAAGCAGAAGGTGTCAATCCCACAGGTAGGGCAAGTTGTTCCAAGCCAATTGCTCTACCTTTGGTCATGTCACCCAACTGTAACCCCTGCCCTTCAGGGGTAGGACAGAGTGATGCGGGTTGCACAGCAGATTCCTTAAAATGGAGTCACTTTTACAAAGCAGAGAGCCCATTCTGGAGTCCTGATAAATTAAACTGAAGGAAGGTGATAAAGTAGATTCCACTCATTTGCTTCCAGGTTTGTGCAGAAATGTCTAGACGGCTTCCTCTTGATTAGAAATGAGGCTATAATTAAACTTTTTTTTTTTCTAAGTTCTGGTAATTGTTTTTTGGTATTAGTTTCCTTGACTACAAGTTAATGAAGGCAGTTGATGTTACCATTTCTAATATTAGCGTGTAAATTTTACCTAAAATACTACGCTAACGTTTACCTCAGAGGCCAGGACATCCTGTAAATGAATCATCAGATTCTGGAAGCAGCTTTGACCATTATGAGAACTGGTCTGTTTGTGTCAAAATCAAGTAGAGCTGGGCACTCTGGTTTACATGATTAACCATGAAATTGTGGCGTGCTCTCCACAGATATCAGAACCTAAAGAAAGGGACTGGGTACGCACTTTTCTCAGGCATTTAGTGGGTGTACAAAGTGAGTCTTGAAGCTTGCGTATTTTGTCCAGGGCTCCATTGTTTGCATCCCTGACTTTTGATCTCTATATTGTAATTAGTACATTTTGCCAGTCTCTAAATTCTTTTGGGAGGAAGGAGATAATGTATAGCTAAATAAACATATAAAAGTACAATCAGTTGCTGGTGTCCTCACAAGAATATCACCTTTGCTTAAATGTTTGTAAGACGTGTGTGGGTCTCTATAGATTTCAGTCTTAGCATCATTTTCAGATTTCAGAATAATCTGCATTTCGGAAAATTTAGGTAGAGAGAAGAACTCCATGTGGAAAAGCGAACTAAGTTATGCTATTTATGATTTACCATGATGCAGTGCAAAGAGGGTTTTTTGAACTCTCCTGACCCAACTCCCAGGGGGTCCTGTGTCCCCCATTTTAGGGAGAAGGAAGATGAGAAGAGAGAAGTTCAAAGCTACTCTAAACCCTAAAGTATACGTTAATTCCAGTTCAAGTCTGTTTTGACATTCTTTGAGTTGCTCCCAGTTTATAGTGATCCCAACACAGCAGGACAGCCTGACACCCCCTTCCTCAGATACTCGAGCAATTTGCAATCTGCACACCATCACCCACCACCGCTGGTTCTCCACTGGGGCAAAGAAGAAGCTAAGAAATCTTGTTCTGTATTTCCCAAAGTTTCTTCAATACCTCTGCCTAATTCTTGGCTTCTGCCTTATGTAGGTTTTAGAAAATCAGGACAAATGACTTGTTTGTTCTTTTTTTTTCCTTTTATTTTCAGTTTGCTTTATGTCAGCAAAAATTCTCTAATACCTCTTTTGCATTTTACTTTAAGAGCAAGCTTTTCTAGCTATTAATTGAGATTAAGAGATTTCATTTTGATTAAGTTAATAACTGGTAGAAACAATGCCTTCTTGTACTTTTGACCTTGAATTTGCAAGAGAAGAGGACATTTTCAGGAGAATTCCATGCTCAGTATGTTAAAGTGAAAGATATGTGATATGTCATTTAAGTAATTTTGGCACATTCATTTTTCTCGAAACAGGTAGATTTGATTTTTTTATTGTAGGCTTGATTTTTGTTTTAGTGTGTGTGTGTATGTGTGTGAGTGATTGTTTCCTAGACTCATGAAATTAACTTTGCTTTCAGGAGGACAAAAAATGCTTCATATGCAATTCACAAGATCCTTATCATGAGACCCTCAATGCTGACAGTCATCTCATTGAAAATGTGGTTACTACGTTTGCTCCAAACCGCCTTAAGATTTGGTGGCAATCTGAAAATGGTATGTGGTTGGTGTGGGAACAAGTTGGTGAAGTGTGATTGGTCACTTGGGATGGGTTTATAGGCTCCTGGGTGTTTGTAATTACATGGACCAAGGAATCCCCGTGGCTTTTGGAAGATTTATTGCCTGAAGCACTAACCTCTCTGGGTAAAATCTGGTTCTTCTTCCTGAAGCAGGCACTTTCCACAAGAAAGCAGTCTTTCTTGCTAGACCAAAGTATTCTGTAGTTCTCATTCTGAGGGGAGCTTTGGGGAGTGTGTGTATGTGCTGGGGAGGGCGTGGGAAGGCTCTGTACTATCTCAGGCTCTTATTCTTCCACAAAACATAGCATCTCTCATTTTGGTCAACCCCAAATGAAAGGGCAGAATCAGCCCCCACCACTAGCAACATCTTCCTTCTATCTAAAGAAAATTGAATAATAGTACTATGAGTAAACACTAGATGTGATTTTTCAAAGACTCTTTGAACATGGATATGACTCCAAGTCAATTTCCCCAATGAGTGTAAATTCATTCCTTTGTCCTTTCTTTGCCTTTTGGGTTTTGATTTAATAAATTCATCAAATCTGTTACTATTGCTGTGAAACTAAGCCAAAATTAATTTTCATTTGTTTCAAACTTGAATGCTGCACTTTGGGGAATAAAGATAGAGTTATTGTGTTTTGTTAATTAACAATGTGTCAATAGCTCTTTTTAAAAAAGTTATGAGAAAGGGCTCTGAGAAGTGAACCTAAGCCTGGCCATAGAAAGCATGGACACCACCAGATCTCTTTATTCTATGCCCTATACCTGAGAACCTTTTGGATGCTCACAGTCATTCATCATTCTGTAAAGAAGAACTCCCTTAATAGACTTCCTCATCATTGACTGTGAAATCCCACATGCTTTCTAGAAGACTGTTGGTTTCTAGGGAGGGTTAATTATTCATTGGTTGGCCTTGAGACTCCATTGGGGACCAGCTTGACTGAGATAGGCTGGTCCTCAGAAAGCATGTATCAGAGCCTTATTAATTCTTATAGGAGGATATCTTGGTTGATAGTTCAGTGTGAAAGAGAAGTTTCTGTAAACCTGCAGCAGAATCGCAGAGGACTTCTAAAATAGCATAGAGCTTATTACGAATAGACCAGGAGCATTTCCTGACTGCTTACATTCTTCTAGTGAAATGGAAAGACAGACGGAGGATGCCTCAATGTGACAGTCAAGACTGTTCCTCTTTTAGGTGATAGACATTAAAATAGCCCATCACGTGTTGTAGTTCTAGAAGAGGAGTTTTTCTTGGTTACATCAGGAGTTTATAAATTTCTACAACTTTGATTTTGTGTGGCAAG
The DNA here is from genome assembly GCF_057876585.1 of Rhinolophus sinicus. Classification (NCBI taxonomy): domain Eukaryota; kingdom Metazoa; phylum Chordata; class Mammalia; order Chiroptera; family Rhinolophidae; genus Rhinolophus; species Rhinolophus sinicus. Next base: position 51,087,367 of record NC_142504.1, on the reverse strand, counting down.
AGAGGCCAAATGCCAGAAGGAAGGATTTTCAATTAGAGGGGCTTGAGTTTGCTCACTCTCTGACATAAGATTAGATGAAATTAGACTGATGGAACTGAGTTTTTAGAAAGACCTATTGTTACTGTCCCCTGTCATGTCTCTGTTGTCTGATAGGTTACAATTAAGGACTCTCTTCGTCAATGTGATTTGATCTGTTTTCTGTGTGTTTTGTCCAAGTTGAGCTTTACGGGGCGGCATTAAATAATCAGTGCTCAGGCACAGACTCAGGCCTGGCATGTCTGGTTACTTTTAACTTACCCTGCGTGATGGTCTAGTCTGGAGTCTGGCAGAAATCAAACGCACCAGAGAAGAATGATCTTGTTTCTCTTCTCCATGGATTTTTCTTCCCACGTTAAAAAAACTGTAGTGCTTTATCAGGTTATAAATCTAAAGTGGAATGTGCTTTTAGGGCACACGCTGCAGCGTATGTTCTTATGTTACAGAAATGGTGCTAGTGTTGTTTGTACTTTACATTATTTCATTATCTCTTCATTTTAAGCAAATACTGCAGGGTTTTAAAAGCCTGGGAGGGGAGAGACATATAATTGCTTAGCTAACATTTCACTCGGAAAGAAATGTCCAAAGTAAGTTTTAATATGGTTCTTTTTATTAGATAAAGTTAGTATGATTATAATATTTTTCTTTAACATTCCAACTAACTCATATCCGTTCCAGTGACCACTTCCCCCTCCCCGCAATTGACTTGGCAGTTTTCCAGAGTAGAGTTTATTTCAAAAGTCTACTTACTAATTTCCTGAAAATACACCAGCCGGTGACATGATTCACTCTGACACGTTTCTGTCTTCCTACATTTAAGACTTCTTTTGCTCTGAAAGATGGACCCCCAAAGCTCTCTGAAGTGCAGGAAAGGTGGAAAGGTCACCTTTACCAAACAGGCAGGCTCCAGGGCCCAAGAGATTTGGGCGGAGGTTTTTCCATCTCTGGAATTCCAGTGACCTTTTTAGTGTGTTAAAGCGGGTCCGATGGACCCTCAGGGGATAGTGCAAAGGCTCATTTGTTTGTTCAGGCTCCCCCACCAAAGCAAGGATGTTAGTATTTGTTCTGGGCCAGTTTATTTATTGGACTGATCCTTTGTCTCTTTTGCATTGTTTTTTAATTGTAGAAATGCATCCAAAGCCTTCCCCATCAGGGCTGGGATTTTCTAAATCTGAGTATAACCAACATGTGTGGTGGACTCTTATTTATTTTTCCTTGCTGCTGAATAGAAAGAAAAAGGAGTATTTGTGTTTCTCCTGGAGAAGGATTGTGTCCCTGTGCTTCAGACTGCAAGCTGAACCCCTGCTGTGCACAGGAAGTACCCCCTTTCTCTTTCCCCTTGGAGAGCCTCTTGGCTTAGAGGCTTGGGAAGATGTTTCACTGTTTCCTAAGTAAAGATGTCCTCCTTGACAGCAGCTAGGGGCGTCCTGCCAGATGTTTTCTTGTTCCAGGGAGCAGATTCAATATGTTGAGCTCCAGGCTTTGTGGAAGACCGAGGGATCCTTCCGGCACTATGTGCTTGACCACCTAAATCAGGACAGAGGTTTATTTCATGCTCTCCTCTGCAGCTTCAGCGTAAGATAGAAGGCAAAGACGATTCTACGAGGAGCATAAAGATAACTTGGGAAAATAGTCTTATCTGTCCAGAGATATTCCTGTTTACCTTACTGTTTCCTTTGTTATTTTTAAAAAATCTATAGGTGTGGAAAATGTAACCATCCAACTGGATCTAGAAGCAGAATTCCATTTTACTCATCTCATAATGACCTTCAAGGTAAGGAACCCATAACTTTCTCACAAATGACACATGAGAACACCATGTGATCCCCTTTGAAAACGGATGTCTGTTGTGAGTTGATCTAAATGGAAACTTAAACATTATTGTTGCTGTAAATTGGGATAATTGAGCAGTTTTTTAAACACGGGCATGAATTACTATGCTTAACTAATACTCTGTCTTCATAGCAATAAGCAGAGAAAGCCACTATTCTAAGGTAATTCAACTGTAAACTTTTAATTAGGTATGTTTTTATTTCCCCATGCAGTGAGACTCTCTCCCAAACCACGATAAAACATCTGGGGAGTAAATCATTGATCCCTTGTGTTGATGATTTAATGCTGAGTTTGGTAACTTAAAATGAAGTGGATTATCTTGAGTTTCCAAGGGTTTGCAAAATTTGTGGGAACAGTTTTATAGTTCCTTAAGAAATGTGGATTTTCTCATCCTTTTCCTTTTAGAGATGTAAAATGACTCCAGGACTAGGGAATGTCTCTGTACAAAGTCCCTTTGTTTCTCTTTAAGCAGCTGCCTGGAAATGACAGACTTCACATGGCTTCGAGTACTTGTTGGTACACACAAAACCCATAATTTACTTATTGCTTCTCAGAGTAAAATCACTTGTGAATAGTTTTCATTTGGAGTTGAGGGCCTTATCTATATCCTCTCAGGTTAGGAGAAGGTGCCGGGCATAGATTTACTGTGTGGGCAGGTAGCCGTGAATGTCTCATTTGTGTTCTCTACCGAAGCCTGGGAGGCCAGGGGCATGGGTGGGCGTAGAGGTCAGGATGTGACCGGGAGGGGTACTGAGCTGCTGGTTCCCAGACCCGAGCTCTTCATCCCCTTGCCCCCCACCCCCAACCCCCAGGAACATGCTGTTACTGGTTTACACTGTGACACCTGATACTGAGACAGGTAGGAGGGCTTCCATTAAACACACTTCTTGTCCCCTCATTGATCACACACTCAGCCTGGTGGTTAGTCTTCACGTTATATGACAACAAAATACACTTGGTCATCTTTATTAATGTTTACGGTCCTATCTTTTACTTTGGAAAGGGCATCTGTTTGCAGGAACACATAGTTCTGAGTTTCTTTTCTTTTTTTTTTAATTTATTGGGGTGACAATTGTTAGTAAAATTACATAGATTTCAGGTGTGCAATTCTGTATTACATCATCTATAAATCCAATTGTGTGTTCACCACCCAGAGTTAGTTCTCCTTCCATCACCATATATTTGATCCCCCTTACCCTCATCTCCCACCCCCCACCCCCATTACCCCCTGGTAACCACTAAACTATTATCTGTGTCTATGAGTTTTTGTTTCTCATTTGTTTGTCTTGTTCTTTTGTTGTTTTGGTTTATATACCACATATCAGTGAAATCATATGGTTCTCTGCTTTTTCTGTCTTAGGTATTTCGCTTAGGTTCTGAGTTTCTTTATCTCCAGAAGGCACATATTTTGTAGTTGAAACTTATTCAAGTAAATACAGTGGGCCAAAGATGGAGTTCTGCTCAGAAGTACAGAAGGTGGGGTGCGGGGGGGGGGGGGCACAATTGAACTGAGATGTGAAGATGGGTACAAGTTGTCAGACTTCAGTGTATGAGAGAGAGCTCACCCTTTGGGTTCTAGCTCATGTGTGAAAAGCAGCATCTGTGGGGTTGGACAGACTTGGGTGTGAGTCCCCTTTCTGCCCCTTACTGGCATGTGTGGCCAGAGCTTTGGCCTCCCCCATGGTGAAGTGGGAAGAATAATAACACACATAGGGTTGTGTGACATACCCTTCTGCTCAGGAAATAGGGACAATCTTGCTACCCTGGCTTATAGTGGGAACATGGTCAAGTGTACAAGCTGAATAACTGGGAGGGTGGTGATACCACGAATAGTCGTGAGGACGGGAAGGAGGTGAGGCTGAAGAACATGTGTCATTCTTATCTGAGTTTGCCATGGAGATGGCTGATTGCTAAGTGGACTGGGTTTTCTTAGGCTAGCAAAATTCGTTTAGCATATACACAGTATGTTTTTGTACACAGCCTGGTGTTTCCACACTCATAGCTTTTTTATTTCGTATAAATTCAGAGGCAACTGTGCAGCAATGTGAGGCCTAAAAATGTTGGTGACAAAGCAGAGTGTGGAAAGGCTTTTGTTCTGTAGGTAAAATGTGTTGTTCTGGTTTCCAGCGGTTTCTTAATTCCGCAGGAAATTGGAAAACTCGTCAGTGGCCCTTTGGGACTCAGAAAATTCCAGAAGGGAGGGAGAAGGAAGCACAGCCAGGACTGCCTGTAAGGCTTTTCCTCTCTGCTGCCTTGTGATGTAGGCGTTAGGCTCGTCTCCCCAAGTGTCACCACCCAGGACCCTGCTCTCATAGGGAGTTTGCCCTGGTTCACTTAGTTACTGGAGTGTTTTCCCCTTACTTTAAAATTCTTAGCCTAATACTCTTGAGTCTGATAAACTGTCATTTTCTTATTTTCCTGAATAGGTAAAAAATAAAAAATAAAAATAAGAACTTAACAACTAATAAGTCAAAGAATCTGTCAAAATGTGATCTTCCCTTTTCTTGCCTTGTCTCCTTTTATCGGTGAAAAAGACCATCAAGATCATTAAAGGAGGTGAGAGGAGGTCTGGGAATAGTTTTGACCATTAGTCGTCCCCCAAAGTGCTGTCAAACACTGGCTTTAGTTCAGAAGTGTCTGTTCAGGTTGTGTTTGGTAGGTCGCCTTGACTTTCTTGATCTTCCTCCACTGTGCCCTGACTTCCACTTCCTGAAATGCACTTACTCCGGTCATCAGTGTTGAAGGATTTGCCCACTTTTAATGCTCGTTCTGCTTCGTTTCTTATTTCCCGTTGACCCCGTTCACACCCTCCTAAACCTCCGTCCTGCCTTGGTTTCTGGGATTGTTGTCTTTTTATTCCTTACTCTTTGGCATCCATTTTTCAGTCTTTTATTATGCCAACGGCCAGTGAGGTAGGAGGAGAGGTTTGGTCTTAATTCAGCTTGCATTTGAATCTAAGCTCTACCGATAGTTGGCAAGTGAGCTGATGTCTCTGAACCTCGGTTTACTCATCAAACGTGAGGGTGTGTTATGGTCTGCCATGACAAAGGGCTGCCATAACAAAGGGCTGCCATAACAAAGGACCACAGGCAGCATGGCTTTGGCAACAGTCTGAGATCGAGGGTCCGCAGAGTTGGCTTCTTCTGTGGCCTCTTTCTTTCATTGACTTGTAGATGGCTGTCTTCTCCTTGTGTCTTCACATGGTCTTCCATATGTACATGTCTGTATCCTAATTTCTTCTTATAAGGACACCAGCCATAATGGATTAGGGCCCACTCTAATGACCTCATTTTACTTTAATTATTCTTTTAATGACCCTATCTTCAAATACAGTCACAGTCTGAGGTACTTGGGGTTGGGTTTTCAACATGAGAATCTGGGGAGGACACAATTCAGCCCATAACAAGGTTAAATGAAATAATATAATTAAGGTTCCTGGCACCACTCTCTTTCTTTGTCTAGCCCTTTGTTGCTGTGTTTTCTTGGAGCACCAACTTTGGATCTCTTTTATGTTGCCCTTTGAATTTTGGTGGAGAATTATATATTTGAAGGTTTCAAATATTGTATGTGTACAATACTCCCAAATCCATGTTTCAAGCTCCATTCTCGTAGCCATGTGCCAGCCCACTGTTTCCAGTCGTCCAGTGGGCTCCTCCATGTCTCAGATGTTACTAGTCCAAAACCAACGCCCTCACATCTCTTCTGTGTCTTTGTTATTAGCAAACACAGTACCCCCAGCTACCCAAGCTCAGGTGCCCATGTTTCACTCTCTTCACTGAAATCTACTTGATCACCAAGTGTAATTCAATATATTTTACTTTCACTAAATTTTCAGAGCATTCAGTTGCATCCCTTTATCTCTATCCAAACTGTAATACTTGAGTTAAGACCTTCATCTTTTTCTATTACTTGGTTTCCTTGTCTCTTGTTTTGTCCATGTCCAGGAACTCTGCCACAGTTATTTTTCTAAAGTGCAATCTGATCATTTCACTCTGTCCATTTAAATCTTCCAGTGTTTCCCTTTCATTGCATAAAGATAAAGTAAACCTGTTAGCATGACAAACAAATTCCTTGCTACCCTGCCCCAACCAACATCTTCTGTCACCTGCAGCCATCTACACCCCTCGCCTAGAAAACACCTAGTTACCCTTTTAAGGTCCAGTTTGATGCCATCTTCTCTCTGAAGCATTCCCTAGCTTTGTGTGTGGTAAAATATACATAACACAAAATTTGCCTTTTTAACTATTTTTAAGTGTACAGTTCGGTGGCATTAGGTATATTCAGAACATGATGCAACCATCACCACCATCTACTTCCAGAACTTTTCATCACCCCAAATAGAAACTCTGTACCCATTAAGCAGTAACTCCTCATTGAGCCCTCCCTGCAGCCCCTGAAAACCTCTGATCTACTACCCATCTCTATGTACTTGCCTGTTCAAGACATTGCCTATTCATATGTGTAGGGTCATACAGTATTTGTCTTTTTATGCCAGGCTATTTCACTTACTATAATGTTTTCAAAGCTCATCTATGTTGTAGGAAATATCAAAATTCCATTCCTTTTTATGGCCAAATGACATTCCCTTACATGTATACAAGCCTTTTATTTATCCATTCATCTGTTGATGGACATTTGATTTGTTTCCACTTTTTGACTATTGTGAATAGTGCTGCTGTGAATGTCCATGGACAGCTGTCTATCTGGTCCCTGTTTTCACTTCTTTTAGCTATCTAGCTAGAAATGGAATCGCAGGATACCCCAGATTCTCCAGTTAGTAATTCCCTCCTCTGTTTCCCCAGGCGCACACATGTGGTTCTATTTTGGTGTGTGACGTATCGTGTTATAAATGGCTTATACCCATATCAGTTTCTCACCGGGCTATCTACAGCATACAGACCACTGTCTGATAGTGCAAGCAGTCATTACACATCTACTGAAGGATCAAATGAACGAATGAAAGAATAAGCACTCAAGCTAACCAATCATATTATGGGACTTGTGACTAAATATACCAAAACTTGTCTGCTATTAAGGCCTGTTTATAATCAACTTCTAAAGAGAAACAGCTTACTGATCTGTGGTAGGATGGGAGAAAGTACAAATTTAGAGGCTAGACACTTTTCCTTACAGGCGGGGGCTCCGTGGAACAGCTTGAAGTATTTGAAATCCAGCCATAGCCTGAAATACCAACCACATGCAGTCAGGGTTGTGGCACACAGTTGAGTGGTATTTTCATCTGAGATTAAAAAATTAAAAAGATAACCAATAAAAAATATCAAACGAACCTTTTCCACCCTGCCTCTAGACATTCCGTCCAGCCGCTATGCTGATAGAACGATCGTCTGACTTTGGGAAAACCTGGGGTGTGTACAGATACTTTGCCTATGACTGTGAGAGCTCATTTCCAGGCATTTCAACTGGCCCCATGAAAAAAGTCGATGACATCATTTGTGATTCCCGATATTCTGACATTGAACCCTCAACGGAAGGAGAGGTTTGTTTGCTTTTTGGGGATTACATTCTACTTGCAAATCTAGTTTTGGATCATTGCAAAAATACCAATTATTCTTATATCTGTTTTTAGGTGATATTTCGTGCTTTAGATCCTGCTTTCAAAATAGAAGATCCTTATAGTCCAAGGATACAGAGTAAGCTTGTTTTCAAATAAAAGTTTGATGGAAAACAGCAGTCATGGAAGAACTCTTACCCATAGCACTCCTACCCAGAATCTAAATATTCAGTGCTAAATCCACACTCTTCTTTTCTTTCTTTCTCTGCAATACCCTAACAGAGGTGCTTGAAATTGGCAGTAATCCAAGTCCTGATGGGGAACACATTTTGATAAGTAAAGAATTTATGTCATAGGTACTCAAACAGTTATGCTGGTCATAATACCTTATTTATTTTATTGCTCAGTATAATATATATGTGTATATATATTATAGATTAAGCTGTTGTAACAAAGTGTCCCAAAAAATACAGTGGCTCAAATAAATGGACGTTTATTTCTCTTACAAAATCACCCAGAGGGATTTTCAGAGAAGAGTAGCTCAGTTGTCAGAAGCAGGCTTACCAGATAAAATGCAGACTGACACAAAGTTAAATTTGAATTGCAGATAAACAATGAATTTTTTAATATAACTGTGTCCCATGTAATATTTGTGACTAGTACAAGTATATCCCATGCAATATTTGTAGTTAGTATAACTATGTCCCATGTGATATTTGGGACAGACTAACACTGAAAAATGATTGTTGATCTGAAATGCAAATTTAACTGAGCATCTCATATTTGTATTGCTACATCTGGCAACCATAGTCATTAGGTCACCCAGGTTCCCAGGTTCCTTCTGTCTTATAGTCTTCGTCCAGATGTTTGAGCTGGACCAACACCATGTCCTTGTCCCAACCTGTGAGAGGGAAGGAAGTAAAGAGCAAGTGACACAGAAGCTGTTATCACTTCTGTTCACATCCCATTGGCCAAAATTAGTCACATGGCTATTCTGCCATGTGATACTGGGATACTGGGAAACATCTCTAGCTAGGTGGCCGTGTGCTCTCTCAAACTTTTTGTCTAGGGCTCTTTTTGTCAAAGGAAGAAGAGAAGAAAGTACCGTGTTTCCCTGAAAATAAGACCGGGTCTTATATTAATTTTTGCTCCAAAAGACTCATGAGGGCTTATGTTCAGGGGATGTCCTCCTGAAAAATCATGCTAGGGCTTATTTTCCAGTTAGGTCTTATTTTTGGGGAAACACGGTACTGAGGGGAAATCAGAAGTCTCAGCCATGTTCAATATGCTCAATACAGTGAAGGTTGTATTTCCATTTTACAGATGAGTAAACTGAGTCTCAGAGAGTTAGAAATCATTTATAAGGTGACATGGCTATTTAATGTCAGTCAGATCCTAAACTTATATGTTACGATTCTCAGTTCAGAGCTCTGCAGTATTCATCGACTATTCTTATGTTTTTTCAGAATTACATTTTGATCGTGGGAGGCAGAGTGTGCACTAATTAAAAGAATGGGGTTTGGAATCAGAAGATTTGGGTTTGACTCCCGGTTCCAGCATATTATAGCTGTGTGACCTGGGGCAAGTCGTTTACTTGAAACATTTTTTTAAGCCTCTGTTTTTTTTCCATTTGTTTGTAAGTGTAGAGAACACTATTGGTGTTAGGGTTGTTATGGAGGGAAAATGAGATAAGGTATATAAACCACCTACCACAGTGCCTGACGTGTAGAAACTTCCGTAAATTCAAGCTACATTGCGGCTGTTGGTGACGTTGCCGTCAGCTGTGGCTTAGATCTTTGTAGACCTGGTCCTGTAGTCAGAGCGAAAGGGTGAGGGCCTCCTGCTCTTACTTTCAGGGTGCAGGCAGGTGAGGGAGAGGCAAGCCTGGCTGCTCCTCAGCTTTCCCTGCTGAGTATGGCCCTGTTTTTGACCAACGCCCCGCGGAACTTCCCAGTCTGAAGTGTGGAAGAATAGAATGGAAGAAGTCCAGGAACTCTTGCCAGAGGAGTGCCGTTTCCCCACTTAACTTAATCTCACATGTGGCCCAGACTGTCTCTGCTCTATGATTTACTCATTCATTCTGTTGTAAAACAAATATTTAATGGCACGTCCAGCCCTGTGCTATTGCTGAGTGAGCTCAGTGAGGCCCACCCTCCCTGCTGTCAACATCCATTTGTGAGAAATGTCCATTTGAGCCCCCTCAATAAACTGCCCCTGGGTCCCTAAAAGGACTCACAGTCTGCTCTTTTCTTAGGTGAAATTTGTGGGACTTGGGGACTGTGTTGACATTATAATTCTCTTGTCTTCTATTGTTACCTGGCATCAGAAAACCCATTTCTCTATTAAAGAAGCATCCACTTTAGCTGTTTATGCTTTTGATTTATTAGGTTGGTGCAAAAGTAATTGTGGTTAAAAAGGTTAAAAATAATTGCAAAAACTGCGATTACTTTTGCACCAACCTAATACTTTGTTTCCAAGGGAACAGTATACCTTTGGTTGCCCCTATTGTTGAGGCCTCTGAAACTCACTTCAGAAGTGATTTTGCCTCTTAGAATTAGAATAGCAGTCAATGCAAGGCGTAGTTGTTGGTGAATATGGCAGGAGAGAGTGGAGAGGAGTGTATTTGCTCTTCTGAGAGCTTCCACAAAGATCAGTTCAAGGGTTTCTAAATACTCCAGCTGCTCTTCAAGTTTGTTGTTTGGCCTCTCGTCAATAGGCGCTTGTGCTTTCTGTGCAGGAGCATTTGTGAAGGAGGAAATGCTGGCATCCATCAATTCCATTCAGCTCAGGAGGCCACTGAGGTTTCTCTGTTTAGTTTTTGATGTTACAAAGAGCCCAAGTTTAATGCATGGACTCATGGACTTTCTCTTTCAACCCACAGCTCTTTCTATGGTCTTCATTGTAAGCTATGCATAGATTATAAGTATTTAAAATTATATTTGGACTTTGAAAGGATCTGATGCGCTGGGCCAATTCGCTGTTGTCCTGTGTTGGAAATGATAAGACCGCATCAGCAGAAATGAAAGTAAAGCTTAGGCTACAGAGCTAAGTGGGAGGATAGGTGGACCTATCAATCTTTTGGGGTCACTTCAGCAAGGGCAACTTAGTAATGAATGAAAACACTGGTGGAGAAGGTTGAATGGCTCTTGGTTTGTAAAGGTACTGTAGAATGTAATTACCAGCCCAGCTTCTATAATCAGCATAGGTCTATAAGCCCAGGAAAAAGAAGATAAAATAAGAGAAATTGATGCACAGGTAACATATTTAGGAAAAAATTATTTGCCCAAGCACCCTAATACTAAGCTCCTTGATCCTTATGCCACTATCTAACATTGGTAATTATATTGGTAAATTTATATTGTAAAACTAGAACAGAAAAAGTTATATATTGTCATGTTGCTTAAAAACTTGGTTGAGATATTCTGTTCCTGGATTGTGATTATCCTATAGTGTTAAACCTATTTTAGTAACTTGGACTTCATCTAAATGGTGGGAAATTTCAGATAATATTTTCCTCTCCAGAAATAAACACAAAATATGTTTCTCTCTAACTATCTTATAGTAATGAAACTTGGGGTGATTTAATAAACCCTTTCTCACTTCCATGGAATTTTCAGGTTTTGAAACTAATTGCTGTGGGAACCAGATGGTATAGCAATAGTTTTGATTATTAGTCCCAGTGGGTTCTGGCAATCATGTGATCACATTCTTAAATTTTTCTGCTTTCACACTTCTTCCTGAAACATCAATCTGCAAACACATCTATCATGGAATAAACATTCTCATTAAACTAATGAAAAGGTAGTAACCTTCCTTCCAGAGACTGTCACATTATGTTAAACTTTACTATTATGATCATGTAGATCGTACACGGGGGGTAGGCTTCACTTAAGCCCTTATGTAAGCTTACAAATTATGTAAGCTTCACATTATTATTTGTCACACCTTTGTATAAAGAGAAAAAATGTCGTGTAATTGCAAAAGAAGTCTTACTTGTTTGAGCAGACTTTTCATTTTCTTGGTGCCTTCCATAGATCTCTTAAAAATAACCAACTTGAGAATCAAGTTTGTGAAACTACATACTTTGGGAGATAACCTCTTGGATTCCAGAATGGAAATCAGAGAAAAGTACTACTATGCAGTTTATGATATGGTGGTTCGAGGAAATTGCTTCTGCTATGGCCACGCCAGTGAATGTGCCCCTGTGGATGGAGTCAGTGAAGAAGTAGAAGGAATGGTAAGCAAGCACTCCGTGAGGCGTTCGCCTGTATACAGGCGACTGAAAAGCCAAAGCCTTTCATGTTTTCTAGGGGTTTCTTTCTCCAGACTTTCATTTCGCCCATGTGACCATTGTAGTGGTTGGTTATTGATTTTCTCTTTGCTGACTTTCTTGGACTATAAGAATATAAGGACTGCTCATTTCATAGACACAATGAATTTTTGGAAATTGTTGCTGCGGGCTGCTGCTGCAGTAGATATTTTAATCAACAAGGATTTAAAAGCTTTCAAAATAATATTACATCTTTCTTTATTTTAGGGAAGATTGAAAACCACAAACATTCCAGTCTTTATGCTAGTAGGCATAAATTAATCCCAGCCCAAAGAAACTGGAAGTTTGAACCTAGAACCACAGGATGTCATATAGGAATCAAATGGACTTTGTTTCTTTATATCTTCTAGTTTCATTCTTTTCCCACTTTTATGCTGTGCTTTCAAATTATGTACTTTTTAAAATTTGGAATTTGCAAAATGGATAAAGTTAGGTTATTTTTCCAGTTTCTAAGTAAACTAGTTATTCTTATAGACCCATAGGATTTTAAAGCCAGGCAGGAGTTATTAAACCAAGTGTCCTTATTAGAAGAAGCCAGGGATTAAGTAATTTGCCACAGAGCCTGAGTATTATAAGTAAACGGCAGGTGGAAATTCAGCTCCGGCTCTCCTGTTTCTGCCCCAGGGTTCCTTCCACTGGGCTGTGGGTCTCCCTTCCTAGTGAAGGGTGTGCCTGGCTGCCCTGCCGTTTGCCTTTTCACAGTTTGTTAGTCGTCATCTAAGAAGGTACAGGACTGAGTACATGCGACTGGCTGAAACTTCTGCTTTCCCTTTACTCCAGTTAAAAATTTATTGCATAAATAAAGTTGAATTTCTGATAAAGCCTACAGGGTAGATGTTTCCTAATCTTGTTGCTACATCGTTCAGAGAACGCTATGAAGACTATGTTTACTTCTCAGTGTAATACATGTGGTGAGGAGCTAATGTCATACAGCCATGTCACTATCACACATCTCACAGTACATTGGACTGTTTATTCAGACACTGTAGAGTCCTGTGGTATGTGCGTTGAAACTGTTTTTCAGTCTATGTGCAACCACCTTGTAATGACAGGAGTTTAGTCTCCTGCTAACTGCATTCCTGTCAAACTAAGTCTAGGGTGGGACCTGTCTGTCCTGTTCCCGAATTCCACTGTATAGAAACTAATGTTAAGGTGAGGTGTCTGTGTACGTGCATATTTGGTAGACTGAAGGAATTTACTATTTATGTGCCTCAGGCTTCAGCGTGCCTTGGAGTGGCACAATGCAAAGTAGTGTATCATGGGCCCTCATAAAGCAAAATAATTTGTATCTCTTTCTGAGATTCTACATTTTCTTTCTTAAAGGAAAAAAGTAAATGTAAAAGGAGAAATATAAATGTAAAATAATTGGTTGAAAAAAATTTTAAGTGTGTGCCTGAAGTCAAAAACAAAACAAGCCAACACAAACCTTTCTTTTATATGGCACAGTGGTAGAACTTATAGTAACGTGGTGTGTATACATTTAGTTCTGCATTATAACTTTTGTTGATGTCTATCATAATAATATGTTTTTTAACTCTTAAAAAACTTTTTTTTTAAATTCTTACATTACTAATTTTGTTTATCTGGGTTCTTTTCATTGATACTTCAATAAAATGTTTATTAAGTATCCATTATATAATAGGAACTGTTCCTAGAGATGGGCATTACAGTATTCAACACGACAGAATTCACAGGGCGGGGGGGAAGGAGGGACAAGATAGAAACAAAGAAACCCTCAGTGTGTGTGCTAGAGATGAGGATTAGTCTGAAAACGGGTTTATATTTCTCACTGAACGTGGAGAAAACCTGACCCTTAGTGTATCTCTTACTTCTCCCTGTTTTTATAACTTGCAAGGTTCATGGACACTGCATGTGCAGGCACAATACCAAGGGCTTGAACTGTGAGCTGTGCATGGATTTCTACCATGATTTACCATGGAGACCTGCTGAAGGTCGGAACAGCAACGCCTGTAAAAGTAAGTCTTGGTCAAAGGGACATTTCGAATCAATTCAGACTCCAGTATCCATTTTTTGATTAGAGGTAAAATAATAGTACCCTATTTTGCAAAAGTTACTACCCTTTACCCAGCTTCACCCTGATAATCCTAGGAAACCAATATCTACTCAATTAAATTAATAAACTAGTATTTACTGAGCAGCACCTATGTGTTTAGCAGATTCAGTAGAAGATGGAGATGTTTTCCCTACTACTGTACCTGCTTTTAAAGCAAGATGAGCATGATAGAAAAATGAAAGAAAAATATGGCATGGTAGATCATCTGGAGTGTTTGGCCTTGTTTCTTTGCCAGCCCAGCTGCAGCCTCTGGCTTCCTTCCTTCCAGCCATCCACCCATCCATCCACCTATCCCTCCCTCCCTCCCTCCCTCCCTCCCTCCCTCCCTCCACCCAGCCAGCCAGCCAGCCAGCCAGCCAGCCATCCACCCACCCACCCAGCCATCCATCCAGCCATCCCAGTGGTATTCTCTGGGCAGAGGTGTTGTTTAAAACCACCCCCTACACACAGTGATTCTGATATACTATCCCCCCCTTGAGTGGTCCCCCACGGAGAAGGGCTGTTGTAGAAGAAATTATTGAGAACGCAGTGAGGGCTGGAGTGGTCACGGTTTTGTTAGTAAGTACCACCCAGCTGGCCCTTGGTGAATAGTTAAGATTGTTTAGGTAAAGAGAAGGAAAAGTTAAGAGGAAGGTGTAAGGTACTTCGGGTAAGGAGAACATTTAGCACAAGGCCCCAAGGACCTTCTTGTGACCACAGCAGTCTATGCTGGGAAACGATTCTGAGGTTTAATTCAACCAGTGTATCAGGGGCAGTACTCTGCTAGACGCTGAGCCCACATCAGCGGGTAGACCCAGCCCCTGTCTACAGGACGTCGTGTTACAGCGAGGAGCCCGATAAGGCTCCAGTGCAGAGCCCCGTGAGGGCCAAGCTGAGTTGAGTTTCGTTGTGAGAAGATAAGAGGAATCATGTGGCTTGTTGGCCATGAGAGTGAGATGATTAAAGCTAGGCTGGACCAAAATGACTGCCAAATAGGCTAGAGGAGGAACAACTGCACTCAAGCAGGCTAGATGGTTGTTAAGCAAACCTTACTTCTCACTAAAGAGCCTGGTTTGGTGTGGTGATGGGAATGGGGGGAAGGGCGGCAGGCCTTCATACCATGTTCCTCCAAGCTGGCCTCCCAAACAGACTTTTCAGGAGCGTACTGCCTAGGAAATCCTCTAGAGGTATATTCCCGTCCCACCCTGAGGGGACCCAAAGGGTCCTCCATGCAGTTACAGCTTCCCTGTCAATAACCTTCCAAGGGGACTTTCCCTAAAGGTTTTCAAGTTGTTGTAGCCCATTGTCTTCCAAAGAGGGTAGATCATTGTGTTTATTTCGTGAAGTACACACTTTGAAGGTTTCCAGGATTGAAACTGATATCATAAGTAGATGTGTCCTTTTTCATCACAAGTGCCTTCTTGTTAATTGCTGTTTTGCCTGAACTGAATGAGCTTTCTTCCTAGCAACCCCATCCTCCATTGATAAATAGATTTAAAAGGCTTTTCTTGACATCGGTCTTGTCACGCAGAGTGTAACTGCAACGAACATTCCAGCTCATGCCACTTTGACATGGCGGTCTACTTGGCCACTGGAAACGTCAGTGGAGGAGTGTGTGATGAGTGTCAGCACAACACAATGGGACACAGCTGCGAACAGTGCAAGCCGTTTTACTACCAGCACCCCGAGAGAGACGTCCGAGATCCCAATTTCTGTGAACGTACGTGGGAAAGGCCATGAGATGGGACCTATTTCGGGCCACCTTTCTATTTGAATAGTCTGGTAGTCACCATCCTGCTCTTGGAACTCCATCTTGGCATCAGACCCAGCGTTGTTTTATCTGCTATATAGGATGCTGGGGGTGGAGTTTACTTGGTAGTCCAGCCTTCTTTCGTCTATTTTTGTGACATTTGGAGGATGAAGGGAATATATGTATTTATACAAACACCGATTGTGTCACCTGGCACTTTTCGTTCTTCTTAGAATGTACCTGTGACCCAGCTGGTTCTCAGAATGACGGAGTCTGTGACAGTTACACTGATTTTTCTGCTGGCCTCATTGCTGGTCAGTGTCGGTGTAAATTATACGTGGAAGGAGAACATTGTGATATTTGCAAAGAAGGCTTCTATGGTTTAAATGCTGAAGATCCATTTGGTTGTAAATGTAAGTATATTTGTTAAAAAGTTTGGGAGTTCTCATATGTGCATAATTCCTGTTTTACTTTGCAATTACTAAATCCAGCCTACTTCTTCAGATTCCCTTGGTTTATGTTTCTTTCCTTCATTTTATTTTCAACAAAGCTTGTGCCTGCAATCCTCTGGGAACTATTCCTGGCGGGAATCCTTGTGACTCTGAGAGTGGTTACTGCTACTGTAAGCGTCTGGTGACTGGACAGCATTGTGACCAGTGCCTGGTAGGTAAATCCTCATTACACGGGGTGTGTAGTTAGTGAACATGACATGTTTTAATATAGAATGCTTTTCGCTATTCTAGATTCTACCATCATCCTTATATGTAAATGTTAGAAGACATGAGTGGACACTTCACAAAAGAGGGATTGCTAATGAATAAGTTTGACAAGATATTCACTATCACTGTTAGAACTGTAAAAGAAAACCACAGCGAAATATCATTTTCACAAAGTTAATAAAAGTTTTTAAAAATAGGAATGCTGACTCTTTGTGAGGACAAAATAAGGGCCTGGTACTCATGCTGCTGATGCAAATGCAATTTGGTTAGTACTTTTTGAAAAGCATTTTGGAGATAATGTATCAGTAACCTGTGGAAAAACACATACTCTTTGACCCAGTAATCACACTTGTGGGAATCTATCCTGATGAAATAGTAAGAAAATTGGACAAAGATATATTCACCAAAAGGCTTATTGCATCTTTTTTTTTAAATTTACTTTTCAATTACAGGTGACATACAATATTATATTAATATTAGTCTCAGGTGTACAACATAGTGATTAGACATTTATATACCTTATGAAGTGATCATCCAATAATTCATTGCATCTTTTATTACATAGCAAAAAACTTAGAAGCAACAGTGGGGAAAATAGTTAAGTCAATTTTGAGACTTCTGTACAGTGTGATATTTGGTTGCCACTGAAAATGACTAACGCGGAGAAATGCTTGTGCTGGTATTTAAAAAAAAAACCCTCAGAATATGAGTAGTATCTTGATTATGTAGGAAAAACAAAATCTGGAAGGAAATACACCAAGAAGTTCACTGTAGTGAGTACAGGTAGAATAATTACGAGAGAAATTTTTAAAAATTATTCTGTATCTTTTATAACATTTTTGTGATTGCTTTTGTAATATGGGAGAGGAAATCTCCTGAACCCAAACTATGCTTATGATGACTAAATATGCATATTTGCATATATCCTGATTGATTCTTACATTTCTGGAAGTCTGATTTAAATTGGTGTACCTGGTTTTTATCACTCATTAGGAAATAAGTATTTGCTGAGGTGCAAAGAGACCTTCTCCCCTGTATAGACTCTGTCCCTACAGAGATTTCATTACCATCTCCCGTGTTCTCAGGACTTGGTGATCTCACTTTTCAGTTGTGAGAACAGTCCTTGCTTTACACTGTTTCCACACAGACAAATCCTTGAAGAACTATGTGGAATTTATGACAGACTGAACAAAAAAATTAAAGGCCTGCCAAATAGTTGCCAAAACTCTTACTGCCAGAGTAATTTTAATGAAGAGAATTGGTGTCTTTGCTGTTTTCTCATGGTTATTATTGGATGCATGCTATCTGCAAGGGCAAAGAAACACCTCTGATCTGGCATTACCGTGCGATTATGTGTAACCCTCTCCAACCTCAGTGACCTACAGCTTGGGTTTCTTTTTTCAGAATACTCATAGTCATTTCTTTTGTATGCTTTCTGCTTTCATGGTGCAAATGAATGTTTGGTGGAACAAACAAAACATGCCATAACTTGTTTCTTGCTCTTGAGTCTATTGTGTAATTACAAGAACCCACCGTTCGATGTTTAATCTTTTGTTCTGCAGCCAGAGCATTGGGGCTTAAGCAACGATTTGGATGGATGTCGACCTTGTGACTGTGACCTTGGGGGTGCCTTAAACAATAGGTGAGTGTAGCTTCATTTACATTCTTGTACTCAGTCACCCAGGAAAGCCCTCATGAGCCCTAGGAGAAGTGACTTCAGTCTCTGAAGAAGATATGAGAAGTACATTCACCTTTGGTTTGAATGTCTGATAATCACTCTTATTTGTGGTCTCAATGTTTTCAAAGATTTTTTCATTCCAAGAGTTAGCTTTGAAACCTTCTAGTATGTTTCTGTTTCTCATTTTAATAGTGTTGTTACTTGCTTTTGTACTTTTACTTTACAGTAGTTTTTTTTTATATTATGGAAACAATGTATGCCCGTATTTTTTTAAAAATCAGACAGTTCAGACAGGTATCCCGCCCTTTCTCCCCGCAGGTTCCACTGCTGAGAAGTTCCACTGTTAACGTTTTCTTGGATCTCTCCAGAAGTTAATAGTAACACTCAAAATACCTGTTAAAAATTTCGATTTCTTTCCTCTAATTTCTTTTAAAATAACATGTTAGGTTTTTTTTTAGACAGACAAGTACAAAGGAAAAAAATGATTTCCCACTTCGCTTCACTGACATTTTTGAAAATCAAAGTAACATATGTTATGTACATAATTCTGCAACTTGCTTTTTTTAATCTGGAGATCTTTTTCATATCAGCGTGTATTCATCCACTTTTTTGTGTTCTCTCATGTGAAAGTACAATGATTTATTTATTGCCAGTATTTTTACTTTTTAAAAATGTTTCAGTGAACACCCTTGTAGATGTAACTTAATGAATGTTTATAGAGATATCTATTGATTAGGTTCCCAATGACAGAACCATAAGTCAAAGTAGACGTGCATTTTTTATTTTAATGGAGAATGTCAGATTCTTTTGCAGATTGTGCTAATTTTTCTACCAACCAATTATAAAAGTACCTTTTTCTCTGTTCCTACCAGCAGTTGGTACCATCAAACATTTTATTTTTCACCAAAAATGAATTCCTATTTTGATTTGTGTATAGAATCTCTTCATTTTCTTCTTCTTTTCTTTTATTTTTTTCAACATCCAAGTTTATTATTGAAAATTACGTATACTAACATTTAGTTACTTAAATATGTTGGTATTCCTTGAATAGATGAGACATGAAGCTCTATCAGAAATTATCATAATGCACATTTGGCAAGATGTTTAATTTGTCGGAGTTTAATTAACCAACTTTGAGTCAATGAGAGTTTTGGTCTCTGTTGGTTGTGGGATCAGATTCAGAACATCTGGTGAAGACAGTGTGCGTGACTGCTGAGAAAAGGCCAGATGTTTCCTTGCAGCCCTGAGTCTGCCCTGAGAGAACATGTTGAATTCACTGAGCTTCATGGGCTCAGGAGCTGACTGTCTCACAGGATTATTTCCCAACGCCATAGTAAGTAGTCTGCTGGGAAGGAAGGAGATCTTAGGCAGCAAGAACATGTGCTGTTTGGCCTCTGTATTTGGATTTGTCCTATTCCAGATCATGCAGTAAACAAACGCAGGACAGCATGTAGCCTCTGAAACTCCAGTGTGAATGTTTGTTCTTAGAAAACCTCCAGAGTTGGAAGGAAGCAAGGATAATTCCATCCAAGCAGGGAAGAAAGGCAAACCGCTTGTCTGCTTATGGAATCTCTTCTCTGCCTTTCCTTTGTGACTCCCAGAACCCATGCTGATTCCTTTAGTAATCGATTCCTCAATTCACATCTTCCATCACAACTAAAATTCTTCTTGATTAGATGACAATGGCATCCATAATTCTCCAAATTATGTCATAAACTCAGGAATGTCCTATGTTTCTTTACTCTAAATGGTTTCTATTACTTACATTCTTTTCCTCTATTCCACACATGCTTCCTCTCTAAATCCACCCACACACTGCCTAGGCTGCCCCTAGTCGCTCCTGCAACAAGTTATAAAAACCATAATGTGCTAAGCAAGAGAGTCTGTGAAGCAACATTTTTTAGTGAAGATTTTAAAGCAGGTAATTTGATCTCTCTAGCATGATTGATGAGGCATTCTATCTTTTGGCATCACTGATGGGAAAAAAGCTTTCAAGGTGCCTCTGGTCCTGTGACTCTGCAGTGTTTTGTAGTGATCCTTTTCAGAGTTTCCCCCACGAGGCCTCTCTCTGGGAGCCCATAAGGGTGGCAGTGGCTCCTCTGAAGCACCGATTCTGCTTGGAGAGTGCTTAATGCTGAATACTTGCTGAATGAATGATGTGTTGTCACCACTCATAAATATCTTCTCCCTGATAATATTCCTTTGCTTTGCCTTGGACACATAGTAGGTATTGAATACATGTTGATTGAGTTAAAGAATTTGAGAAACAAATGATTCTAAAGATACGAATAGAAATATGCACTCCTTAGGAGAGGCAATCTCTAAAGGTGATCCCAAGCTTGCCTAGTTACTTTGGCCAGAGACAGACTCAATGTCAAAGTCATGTGAAGTGGGAAAACTGAAAATGCTTTGTATCATAAGCCAAATGGATTTTGGTAGAAAAATTAAAGCGTAGTAATCCATGTCTACTATGTTGACAGCTAATCTGAACTTTTGAATATTTTCAAGAGTAAGACTTAATTAAATAATGTAACTCAAGCCAGGTTAATGAAGCTTTTCTTCTAGATAACCTTCTTTAATGAATCAATAAGAATGGTTGCTAGGGAAACACTACTTGCAAATGTTTAAAAAACATTGAAATATACAAACATCTTCACATCATCCTTCAAAATCATTTCAATTAATTTAGGACTTTGATATCTGACTTGAAACCCACCACTTTTTTAAAGGCTTCTAACTTCCTGGTCTAAAGTCCCTAGCCCTCCCTTGATGTTTCAGAAGCACATTACTTCTGCATCTCTTTAAGCACTTATTCAGTTTTGTATTATAGGTGTTTGTATTGCAAGGGTCTCTGGACAGGGATTGTGTCTTATTTGTTTTTGCATCTCCCTTCGTACCCAGCACAGTACACCTTGCAGGTGCTCAATAAATGAGCAACTGAAATGTATTATACTTTGAAACAAGAGCAGAAGTTAATATGTGTATTCATCAGTATATTGAATGATTATGATATCTAACCCTTTATTAATTATATGGTAGCTGGACATAAAAGGATTAGAGAGCACAGCTCCTACCGCTTAAGAAAGTATCCAAGTCTGCGGGTGGGACTACTCTGGATAAAAAGGATAATGCTGACTGTTAATCAATGTAGAGCCAACTCTTATTTGTAGTCAGAATTTTGGAGGAGAAATCAGTGTTGAAAAGAGTGGCGATTCTTCTGAATGATGCTTTTTATCCTTTCCCCCCCACACCCCGATTTCTTAGTAATAGAGAAAAGTTGAAACTGTACAGTATTTACTCTGCTCATCACTATTTGAATGAAATAGAATTTTCCTTCCAATAGAATCATTAAATAAGTTGTTAATTTCTATTCTTATGAGAAATCTGTGTTTTTAAATAATAATTTTAGCCTTCATCCATTAAGAAAAATTAGGGCTTGTATTAGTTTTCTATTGCTGCCGTAGTAAATTACCACAACTTAATGGCCAAAAACAAATACATTTATTACATTTATTATATTACAGTTCTGTGTGTTAGACACGGTCTCCCTGGACTAAAATCAAGACGTTGGTAGGCCCTGTTTCTATCGTAAGGCTCTAGGGGAGAATCCTGCTGATTCGAGTTGTTGGCAGAACCCAGCTCCTTTCAACAGTAGGATGAGGTTCCTGGTTTCCTTCTGGCTGCCAGCACAGCATTCCCAGTGTCTGCTGGCTGCCCACACCCCTTGACTCATGGCCTCCTTCTTTCATCTTCCAAGCCAATAACTGTGGGTCAGATTTTTCTCATGTCACATTTTTGACCCATTTTTTGGCTTTCCTCTTCCACTTTTAAGAACTCATGTGATTAGATTGGCCCCATCTGGATAATCCAGGATAACCAACCCCCGCCCCCCATCTCAAGGTGCTTAATCACATCAGCGAAGTGCCCTGTGCTATGTGAGGTCACTTATCCCCAGATTCTGCAGGCGAGACCAGGGACATCTTTGGGGGCTGTTATTCTGCCAGCCACAGACCCTGATTTGTTTTGTCTTAAATCATTGCATCTTATTTGTTTTTGCATCTCATTACTGATCCAATGAATTGAATCTGTATCTAGTTACAGGGAAATTTGTGGGCTGGAACATATAAACTTAAAAAGTGTACCATTTCTATCCAATGTGATTTTTACTTGAACACAGAAAGAATAATTAATTACATGTAATAACTTTTTTTATCTCACTATGGAGGAGGTAGGATTTGAGCTTGGCTTTTGAAAGATGAGTGAGACTTTGAGAGGTGTGACAGGTGGGCAGGAGGGCCTTCTAGCTGAGACTGGTGAAGGCACAGAGAATGAGTATGTCAAGGTCAAGATCTGGTTGGATCTTCACCATCTCTGCTCACATTCTTGCGTTACTCCTCCTTGCTCCTGTCATTCCTGTCCTCTCTGCCTGTCAAGATGCTCTGACCAAAAAAAAAAAAAAAAAAAATCCTCTGCAACCTTCAGAGACACCTCTCTCCTGATGCTGCCTTTAATCAGATGAACAGTGTTTTCCTCTGCACCCTTAGTATTTTGGTTGTAGCTCTATCTAGGTACTTGCAACATTTTGATTTGTTGTATTGGTCGATTGCTTTATTATTTATCTCCCCAATTAGATTGTAAGTCCTTTAGGACAGGGACTATTTCCCCCCCGCTTGTCTTTCTCTTTATCATTTTGCCAGAAACAATGGACTTTACCAAGAGAGTAAGGATTGATCTGGAAGAAAGTTGACAGTGGACTGAAGAGTGTGAATGTTAACACCAGGAAGCACAGATTCCAGCACCTGTATTTGCTCAGTAAATATTTGTGGAAGAGAATGAGGAGTGTGGCTCTTCTGAAAGCCAAGGGCAGGCACCACAAGAAGCAGCAGTTGTTTTTAGAGGATGGGTTATAGAGGCTGCTGGAGACCAGGCAGAGGCATCCTGGCTTGGTAGGATAAGAAGGAACAATCGTGGATTTTTGTGAGATGATGAAAGCAGTGCTATGGGAAGATTGGTTTGGCAGTGCGGACAGGATGGCTGGGCAGGGGGAAGACAAGTGCTTGAGAGGTTGGGTTGGGAGGTTGCTAGGGTAACAGATGTGGAATGATGTCATACTGGACTAGGATAGTGGCGAGGACAATTAGCAGAAACTGCTAAGTTGAGAATCATCTGGAAATAAGACTTGGATATTGGGGATAAAGGACGGGGAAGGTTATGTCTCACCTACATCAGAAGAATTTTAAATCTGCTGACAGAAATAACAAGATAAGAAGTCAGTAGGAGTTGACGAACAGTTTGGGACAAGATAAATTCGAGCTGACTGACACCATGGAAATGTCCCATTCATGGCTGGAAAGGTACAACCAGAGCACAGTTGAGTAAGAGCTAAGAGCTGTAGATGTGAGGGCCACATGCACAGAGCCAGGTAAGCCACGAGAATGAGTTCACTGAAGCAGTAGGTGTGGAATTGGAGCCATGCCTGGGAATGCCAGCAATTCAGCTCTGGACACGAAGTGATTGCCAGGGCTGAAGTTAAGAGAATTCCTTTTACCTGATCAGGGTCTCCTGAACTTCTTTAGAATTGGGCTGCAGGAAAAAGGCCACCCCAGGAGTCTGCCCACTCTCCTTATCCTCAGCTTTATTTGCTAATTCTCTAGTGATTAAGAACTCATGGTTAGATTGGCCCCATCTGGATAATAGTGATGGCTTGGGAAGAATCCAGTTGTTTTCTTCTTCGGTGGTTCATGTTTTGGACATTTGTTCCCTCAGTAAACAGCTGGGGAGGAAAGAAGGATTTTTTTCTTTTTCTTTTCCATATGGTGTAATGTCTGATGCCTGGATTTTTGCAAATGGCTTTTGTTGGTGGACTGTACCAAAAGAGGCCTAGGTCCTAGTTGGAACAAGCTTTCCTCCTCTGGGAATTGGCTACAGGATGTTAACTATTCGTATTCTTGTAGGATAAAAATGGTTTTACATGATATACTGAAAAAGACTTCAATTGGACTTGCCTTAGGCACTTGGTTTAAAATGAACTTTGGGATGAGAAAGAAAAAATAAAATAAGTCTGGGAATGGGTTTAAATTAACAATTTCAAACCACTTGACTGTAATGAAGTAAAAATGGATGTATGTAATTTGGTTTTACCTGGTGCACAAAATCATGATACTACTAAGGAAAAAGACCGACATAGGCTGAGAACAAAATGTATATATTATAGGGGCCTTTATTACTGAAAAGAGCAATGAGTAATTTAAAAAAATTTTATTATTTACATTAAATCTCCTATTTTTCTTTTTTTAATTCAGAACTATTCTTCACACGTTTATTTGTTCACCCAGTGTTTGAGTGTACTGCATGTGCATAGCACTGGCCAGGCCTTACCGGGGGCTGACCAAGGTGAATAAGTCACAGACCGGGTCCTCAGGGAGTTTACAGTCTAGTAAGGGGTTGGGTTGGTCTGTCAATAATTGCACTGCGAGATAAGGCGATAAATGTCTGAACAGTACAGATAAGGAACAATTGAAGTCTCAGGCAGCACTAGAGACTGGTAGAGGGACAGAACCAAGCAAAACCATGAAAGGGGTGAAAGTTGAACTAGGATTTGAAGATACAGGGCCTCAACTTTAACAAACACCTACTGTGTGACAAGCTTTGTTGCGGATGTTGTGAATACATTTCTTATGCAAGGAGGTGGTGGCATGAAAGAGAAAATGTGTCATTCTGTGAAGTGGAGGGTGATGGTTAGGAAGTGCCACCACAGGAGTCCTATATGAGCTGAATCTGGAAAGAAGGGTGGTCGTTTGCTGGGTCAGTCAGGGGGAGGGGCATTCCAGGTCGTAAGAACATCACAGGCAGAGGGAGGGGTCAGGAATCACCCAGCACATTTGATAAATTGTCAGTAGTTCAGTGTGGTTGTGAGGGGAGGGGTGGGATGAGGCTGAGGAGGTAGAGAAGGACAGATTATGGAAGTCCTGTTGTACCTCCCCAAGGCCACTGTGCTAGGAAGTGACACAGTTAATGCACCTTAGGAAGAAAGGTTCACCTGGGCAGCTCTGTGTGTGGCGGTTTAGGTCGGGAAGTTGGAAGAGTGGCAACAAGTGTACTGAAGAGAAGACTAACTGCTTTTACTATGAGAGAAGGGAGAAAGGCGTGGTCTAACCCATGGAAAGGGAGGAGAGACGCACAGATGCTGGGAGGTGAAACACAGGAGTTGCTTCCTGGTTGACTATGAAGAAATCCAGAGAATAACTGCCCGGTTTCTGACTTGGTTGACTCAGCGGCTGGTGGTGTCTTCTCAGCAGAGTCGGGGGAGGGATTGAGTGCTGCCCTGTCGGATCAATTGTTAGCCTCAGGGACAGCGAAGCTGGAACTGTCCTCCTGGGTCTGAGGCCCAGGAAAAGAGCTGTAGTTGGAAATAAAGCAAAAATGACAGGCTATCAAAGCAAGAAAAGACTTGTATCTACAGAAAACCCCACCCGGGTGTGGATGCAGCATAGTGAAGAGAAGGCAAGGGACATGCCCGTGAGCAACCAGGTCATGCAGAGCTTTCAGCCTCGGAGTTTGGGATTCATTCATAGGCAGTATTTTTTCCATGTACTTATTTTCTGAAGGAAATACGAAAACCCCCCTGAATATTTCACGCCATTTAATGTATAATACCAAATGCACAATTGCCCCCCGCGGTTCCTTAGTGAGCGGTGAGCGTGGCTGACCAGCTGTGGTTCCTTCCAGCTGTTCCCCAGTGTCCGGCCAGTGCTCATGTCGACCCCACATGATCGGACGCCAGTGCAATGAAGTGGAATCTGGTTATTACTTTACCACCTTGGATCACTACATCTACGAAGCAGAAGAAGCCAACTTTGGGCCTGTAAGTAGGGGGCTGCTTGGCAGACTGGTAAAGCAGTGTTTGGCGGCAGTAAACGGCATAGACACATTTTGTAAACAGACCATTTAAGAAGTGTTTTGTCAGTGAGCCCAAAGAAGGATCAGGACCATGCCTTCTTGAGAACAGTCATATTTAAAGCCAAATAAATCTGTAAGTCCCAAAGAAACTTTGGAACATTCACTCTTTACGCTTTTGGTGTTTGGGGGGCAAGCTTGGGTTTTTTTTTCCTTCCATTTTTCTCTCTACTTATGCCGCAGTTATTGTTGATCTAGTAGAGTACTCAGAGAGACTATGGGTTCATTTATCAATTGTTGTGTAATAAGCCATCCCAAAATTTAGTGGCTTATAATGTGTGTCTGGCACTTCAGCTTGGATGGCTGAAGCAATTGGTGCTGGCTGGGCGTCTTTCTCTGCATGACCTCTCTCCCCATGCAGCTGTCCTGAGCTGCCTCACAGCACCGTGGGTCAGCATCGTGAGATTTCTTACTAGCTTCCAAGAAGGTGTCTAGTTTCCAAGGAGGAAACAAAAACTGCTCAGTCTCCTAAAGCGTGGGCTCAGAAGTCCCAGAATGTCATTTTCTCACATTTTTTTAGTCACAAGTCACAAGGCCAGACCAGATTCAAGGGCGGGGTAACATAGATACCACCTCTTGATGGTAAAGCCGGACACACATCCATATGGGAAATGAAGGACTTCATCTTTGGAGATGACTACTCACAGGTATTATATATAACCCTGTGAACAAACTCAAAAGCATGCTGGAATTAAGCAATTCAAATTGATCAATGCTCATTCTCAGTGACAGTCAGAATTAACTCATCGCTAGTGAACATTCATGACTATATCAAGTTTCTTCACTTGTACTTGGAGCTTCAAACAAATGCCAATGAGAAAGACAGACAGAAATAAATCCACTAGATACTGGACTGACCTTGTAGGAAATCTGGGACATCCCTTGTCACTCCTAGGCTCCCTTATAACAGCAGTTATGATGTTCTCTTTCCTTCCTTTATGCTCATTCACCTGGTGACATCATAGAAAGTCTGCACGAGACGTTTGAGTCCCATCACCAATGTCCCAAGACTACCTTAACCAAAACCAAAAAGAAACCAATTTGCTGTTTATATATCAAAACTTTGTACAGTCTACTGGGAAGATGTGACTGCAAAAACTAGGGATAATATCTACAGTTTTGGACCTTTGGGTGACTTCAGATTTCTTTGACTGTTACATTTCTTTGAATTTCATTGTCCTCAGGGGGTCAGCGTAGTGGAGCGGCTGTATGTGCAGGACCGGATTCCTTCCTGGACTGGAGCTGGCTTCGTACAAGTGCCTGAAGGGGCTTATTTGGAGTTTTTCATTGACAATATACCATATTCCATGGAATATGACATCCTAATTCGCTATGAGCCACAGGTAAACCCTTGGTGAACTATTGTGGTTGGGGAGAATATTGGTAGAAAAATCTTTCTTTTAATGGACATGATGGTTTTGTGAAACTTGGAAATTACATTGGAATATGGGAAACCCTCTCTGACTTCTAGCCTCCATGGAAGTGAAAAATGTACATTTTTCTTGAATTCAGTTTCACAAACTTTCAGCTATCTCTTACTAGGCACTTAACATTGCTGAGAACTGAGGTGGTGATGAGAAAGTATCAGATCCTCTCCTTGCCCTCACGGACTGCACTGCCCAGGAACAGACACACACCCCTAACTGTAGTAATACACCAAAGGTGGAAAGTGTGCAAGTAGAGATACAAACAGTGATGGAAGATGAAAAGTTCATACCAGCTGGGCTGGGCCAGGGGCTGCCAGAATGTTTCAAAGAATCAGACGTCAGCCTTAAACACAGATGAAATTTTGACCTAAGAGGAAGTCAGGAATAGCATGAGCAGAAAAGAGGAGAGTGTTTTGAGAGTCGTTCCACGTAGATAGATAAGGGATATGGTTGGACATGCTGGTAGAAAAAATGCCAGGATCAGTAAATGAACTTGGGCTCTATATTAAAAGGAAGCTATTGAAGGGTTTTGAGCAGGGGGTTGTCATTATCTGAGCTGTGTTTTGAGGTGGGTAGAAAGGGACATAGGGAGAGGCTGGGAGGCAGTTTCAGGGATTAGGGCTAGAACTGGGACAGTTCTAGAGGCAGTAGCAGAGGAAACGGTTAAGAGGGAAGGGAAATGCCAGCAAGTGTTTTTCAATTAAACTTGGCAGGTGATCGATCAGGGGAGGTCTTCATGAACAGACAGGCAGCAGTGGGCCAGTGCGGATGGTCCTTTTGATTATTGTTTCTTATTCCAGCTGCCTGACCACTGGGAGAAAGCTGTCATCACGGTACAGCGACCTGGGAAGATTCCAGCCAGCAGCCGATGCGGTAACACCGTTCCCGACGATGACAACCAGGTCGTGTCCTTATCGCCTGGCTCAAGGTCAGTGACACAGTGGTTTGCAGCTCAACAGAACTGATATGCAAATTACTCTTTTCCGGTATCTTGCCTTGTGAGTTGTGCAGTTACCACTTCAGAGCCAGAGCCAAATACTGACTATCGACTTTCTTCCTTCGGAATGAACTGCGTAGAGCTTTGATTGACTGGATACTTAAAGGATGACTTTTGTTGTTCTCTTTGTCACGGGGCAGGTACGTGGTCCTCCCACGCCCTGTGTGCTTTGAGAAGGGTGTGAACTACACAGTCAAGTTAGAGCTGCCCCAGTACACCGCCGATGGCAGTGTGGAGAGTCCATACACACTTATTGATTCCGTAAGTGCAAGGTCGTTTCTGACACGTGCAGGGAGGCCTGGGCAGAAAGGGTTCCTCTGCTTCTGCAGAGGGTTTTGTGGAGGGGTAACCCTGAGAGACTCAGCAGAATCATGTTTTTTTGCCTCCAAGTCCACTTTGCTTATATATTTTAGCAAAACTCGACCCTCTGATAAGGTTTTACTCAAGCTGATTCTTTCTGAAAATATGAAGTGTCTTTAAAAATGACATTTCCAAAAACCATCAAACTGTGGAAGGTCTATCTAAACTTTTTCTGGAAAGAATATTTTAAGAATGGGCAGGTTTATTGAGTGAGTCTAGTTTTTCCTTTTCAAGAGTCAAAGAAGCATTTGGGGTTTTATGTGTTTACTTGCTCTAACTGATGACATGGGACACCACCATAAGAACACTTTCCTGTTCTCATGTCTTCGTAGCTTGTTCTCATGCCATTCTGCAAATCACTGGACATCTTCACTGTGGGAGGTTCAGCAGATGGGTCAGTCACCAACAGTGCCTGGGAAACCTTTCAGAGATACCGTTGTCTGGAGAACAGCAGAAGCGTCGTGAAAACGCCAATGACCGACGTTTGCAGAAACATCATCTTTAGCATTTCTGCCCTGTTACACCAGACAGGCTTGGGTAGGTATTACTGTAGCTGCTTCTGCCCCCTCTTTCTTGAGAGCCCAAAGGACACTTGGCGCTACGAGATCTGGAGGAAAGCAGGCCCTATCGCTCTATGTGAGGCAATCAGCACAAAGGCGAGAGTGTCTCAACTACCGTTGGGCTTTATTTTTTTATTTTTTTTAGATTTTTTTTATTGGGGAAGGGGAACAGGACTTTATTGGGGAACAGTGTGCACTTTCAGGACTTTTTCTCCAAGTCAAGTTGTTGTCCTTTCAATCTTAGTTGTGGAGGGTTCTGTTCAGCTTCAAGTTGTTCTTTCAGTCTTAGTTGTGGAGGGCGCAGCTCAGCTCCAGGTCCAGTTGCCGTTGCTAGTTGCAGGGGGCACAGCCCACCATCCCTTGTGGGAGTCGAACCGGCAACCTTGTGGTTGAGAGGACGTGCTCCAACCAACTGAGCCATCTGGGAGCTCAGCGGCAGCTCAGCTCAAGGTGCCGTGTTCAATTTTAGTTGCAGGGGGCGCTGCCCACCATCCCTTGCGGGAGTCGAGGAATTGAACTGGCAACCTTGTGGTTGAGAGCCCACTGGTCCATGTGGGAATCGAACCGGCAGCCTTCGGAGTTAAGAGCACGGAGCTCTAATCGCCTGAGCCACCGGGCCGGCCCGGGCTTTATTTTTTTTTTTAAGAATATTTGAGTGATAAAGCACCATTGCAAATGCGATCAATAGTCAAGAAATACACACCAGGTGACCAGGGGAAAAGTCCGTGAGGATGTAGCGCTTCAATAGGCAGGTGGGATAACTGAAGTTTGTTTTTCTCTTTGAAAGGTCAGAGCAGCCCCCAGAGGTCGCTGGGCTTGTATCTAAGGTCCTGTGATATTTGAGCTTTGAAGGCAAGGGGAGAAAACCTAAATGACATTCTTCATAGAAAAACTGTTTGTTATCTGCCAATTCAGCCTCCTGTGGTACTCTCCTGCTTACCACAGGGATGAGATTGTATTAAATGGGAATTCTGAATATACCCAGGTATTAAAGGATCAGGAAGAGCCCAAGGGAACGGACAGGCCAGTTCAGAGCCGGGTGTGACATATTGCGTTCATTTCTCTGGTGGGGGGAGAGCAGTTGCTCTGTGTCACAGGTTCTGGCATCTTTTTCCCCTGCAGCTTGTGAGTGTGACCCTCAGGGCTCGTTAAGTTCCGTCTGTGACCCCAACGGAGGCCAGTGCGAGTGCCGGCTAAACGTGGTTGGAAGAACCTGTGACCGATGTGCTCCCGGCACCTTTGGCTTTGGCCCCAGTGGATGCAAACGTAGGTTAATCAGAAGAATTGTAATGATTATCTGAGGAAGACTGGTGTGGGTTCCACAGCTTCAGGAAGCAGTGCTTCATTATGGAAGTTGATCACGTGAGCCCATGAGTATTCTGAACTAGGCACAAGGGTGCTTACATGAGGGATGTGTTTACATTTAATAAGTTTCTCAATGTGGTTCCTCGGTTGCCTATCTCTCTTCAGCTTGTGATTGCAATCTGCAAGGATCTGTCAATGCTTTCTGCGACCCCATCACTGGCCAGTGCCACTGTTTCCAGGGGGTGTACACTCGGCAGTGTGACCGGTGCTTACCTGGGTACTGGGGATTTCCGAGTTGCCAGCCCTGCCAGTGCAATGGCCATGCCGATGATTGCGACTCAGTGACAGGGCAATGCTTGAGCTGCCAGGACTACACCACGGGCCATCACTGTGAACGGTACGTGGACATGGCCTCTCAAAAGTAAGAGAACGAGATCATTTTTGGCTGAACAAACAGCGTCTTAGAGAAACCCCAGGATGAACCTCTGCCAGACTCCAGATGGCTCATTCATTTCTGACCACCTCAGTATTTTCTAGGAACTCAATCATTTATCCAACACATATTTAGTTTACACCTTCTGTGCCAGGCATTGTTCTGGGGCTGGAAATACGGCAGAGAACAAACCCAACATGAAACTGCCATCTTGGCGAGTCATCCTAGAGGTCACCATAGACCTGTACAGAAATCATCTCTCTGTCTCAGCAGATTCTGGCCTAGGATGAGAGTTGTGAAATGTCAATGCCTGATTCGGTCCAAGTAGAAACCCAATCCAAACGGGATTAGTCATTTTCAATAGCTTTGTTTTTCTAAACATTTTATGCAGCTACAGTTTCCAGGAGACCACATAAAATGTGCAAAGTAGATCTGTTCTCCAGTTAGCAAATGTGAATTGGATAATTATTATGGATGCAAGGCACCGCAGTAGATAATAGTAAGAATAGGACATAGAATGTGCTTCTAATGACTTTAGAGTCCCACTCAGCTGATAAGAGATAGTCCACATAAGAAAATGACATGCTGACTTAGACTTTTATTGCTAATTAAGAAAGCCAGACATGCTATCAGAACCTCCTTTTTTTGGAGTACTAGTCTCCACTTTCCATGTCAATAAATTTTCTCTTTTAATATCCATCCACCCTGTATAGGGTTTTTGTTTTAAAAATCTCAGCAAGTGCTTTAGTCAGTACAAAAGTTGCTGATCAGATGAAAGAAATCGTTAGTGAAAATTGAACATGTGATTAACTTATGGCATGAAAGTAAATATGTGGCTCTTGGCTATGCTAGAGTGTATTCAAGGACTTGGAGGTTCCAGTGATTACTCCCTTAAGTAAAAATTACTCCTTCCAACCACAAAACCGTGTAGTAAAAGGATAGCAAGGAAACAGTTATACAAGACTGAAAGGAAGGCATTAATATATTACTGTCATCGTTTGTTTCCTGCATGAAGTTTTCCATTATTGTTCTTTCAATGGAAGATGGAAAATAAGTTTGAGAAAATGAGACAGATGAGAAAACCAGAGTATAAAGGAGTTGAGAGTGGGATGGGAAACAGAAAACAAAGGTGGTTGTCCACATGCCGATTTGAAATCAACACACTCTGCAGTGTATTCATAAGAACATCCTGTGAGAAAGGCTTGGTTGATATTTGTGACTGTTCTTGGATTTTACTTGTAAGCATTTTTATTTCTTGCAGGAGAATGTGAGAGGGTGTGGGAGGAGGAAAGATTTTTTGCTCTAGTTTGATTCTGCTGTCTGGTTTGAGCCAATTTCTCATCATTCTTTTTCTTTTTCCAAGATAATTAGTGTCATCCCCACGAATTTAAAAAGAAGCTCTCGGCTCAGATTGTTCCCGAAGTTGGAAGTGGGCAGGGAGGCAGGAAATGAACACTCAGTTTCTATCATGATGCATTTGGATTTATTTCACCTAGAAAACTTTCTCAGAAGCCGTTGTACACAATTGCTTCATCACCACCAATTCCCCCAGCGTATAATTGGGGAACATGTTCTTGTATTATGTCTGTGTATAATTTCCTCTGAAGAATTTTCCCCT
Organism: Rhinolophus sinicus; assembly: GCF_057876585.1. Classification (NCBI taxonomy): domain Eukaryota; kingdom Metazoa; phylum Chordata; class Mammalia; order Chiroptera; family Rhinolophidae; genus Rhinolophus; species Rhinolophus sinicus. Next base: position 51,054,800 of record NC_142504.1, on the reverse strand, counting down.
TCTATTTCGTCATCCTTTCCCCCCATTTAAAAAATATTACCTCTGCCTCAAAAAAAAAAAAAAAAGAAGGAAAGAAAGAATAAAGAAAAACAAACTGAATTGGAAACCCTCAGACCTGAGCTCCAGGCTCGGTTCTGCTTCTAACCCACTTTATTGCCTTGAGTGAATTAGCTCACCGCTCCAAGTATCCCACTTTCTGTTAGTAGCATAACTGGGTTGTATTAGGTGATCTTCAAATTCCTTTCAGCTTTTATGTTCTAGGAAGTAAAAAGACTCACCTAAGTACCATTCGTGTTCCATGACATAGTCAAATAATTCCTTGCTGAAAATCCGGAGGCTGAATTCAAATCCTGGCTCATTACTAACAAATTGTGTAAACCTTGCAAATCACTTAACCTCCCAGAGTTTCTTATCTGTGAGGAGAGGAGATGGGACCTGCTGGGTTTGGGAGTTGAAAAACAGCATCCATCATCCCCGCCCAAGTTTGAAACCACAAGAGGCAGTCACAAGAGTCATGCAGCTGGACAGCTTCCTTACCAGCTCTGTTACTGGGAAAGGCTGGATTGCTTCATGCCACCATGGGCTTGCCAACCCGTCACCTTCTCAGGCAGAGGCAAAGAACAACCACAAGCTTCACTCCCACCCCCACCCGACTCCTTAATGCAAAGAGGGAGCTGGCTAGAATGCTCAGGGCGGATAGGCAGCTCATAGGACAGTAGGGTGCATGTGGGAGTGAGGGAGGGTCCAGGTGAGGCCAGGGGTGTCACCCTAATGCAGTAGCCCTGCAAGTGTGATTCCCAGAACAGCACCCTCAGCATTACCCAGGACCTACTAAGTCAGAAACGGGAGGAGGCCAGCAATCTGTGTTGTAACAAGCCCTTTTAGGGGATTCTGATAGGAGCTAACGTTTGAGAACCACTGCTCCAATGGAAAGTCCTGCATGTAGACCCATGAGGAATGGGGAGTGAATATTCCCAAGCAGAGAACACAGTTCCTAAAGCTTTTTTGTGACAGGTTCCTCACAACTCTGGCTTATGGTCTTCTCTTCTGTGACTAATGTAGGTGCTTGGCTGGTTACTATGGTGATCCCATCATTGGATCAGGAGATCACTGCCGTCCTTGTCCTTGCCCAGACGGTCCCGACAGCGGACGCCAGTTTGCCAGTAGCTGCTATCAAGATCCTGTTACTTTACAGCTTGCGTGCGTCTGTCATCCTGGGTACATTGGTAAGTCATGTGGAGACTCTGGAAGGAAAAGAGGTGTCTTCATGAGTTAGTTGTTAATGAAGAAAATAGATGTGAAGAGTGAGCCAATTTAGTTTCATTTTTGCAATCCTTAATTAAAAGTGAAGGGATCTAGAAAGATGCTCTTTTCCTGCTTGGGGTAGAGTAATTCTTGAGTCTTTATGATAATGTTACAGTACAGAGCACGAGAGCAAGCTTGTTTAAATCCATAAATGAATCCCTGTGAACATTTCTCTTATTAGGCAGTAGAAAAATTAATTTACACTTGACTTCTCCTTTCCTTTCCAACTCCTAGCCAAAGAGTCTTAAAGTAGTGATGTGGCCCAACATTCGGCAGAGGGAAGAAAGCGTGCTGGGGGTCCCCAGATAACTGAATCGGTCAATGCTAGTCCAGTCTTCATTGTTTGTTATATTCACATTATCGGTGACACTCAAGGAGTGTAGCAAGGTGTGAAAATAAACTCCCTTTGTTTCATGCCACCCTTTCACATACTAGTTATGCTAATCCAGAGCTCAGTAAATGTTTGCCTGTAGTTTCAGGATTTCTTAAACAGGAAAGTTGGTCATCATGAAGGACCCTATTTTTCATGCAAGAGCAGTGATTTTTCAGTTAATGTAGTCCTTGGATTAGGATTTAACGCCAAGCTAAACTTTCCCCTGGTAGGTCGTTATCTGCTCCTAATCTGCTCCGTCCCTGTGTAATGAGAAGCTAAAGTGCCATGCGCTGGAACGCTTACAGCTGTCCATGCCCCACGGTGGCCTCTGAGCCAGGCTGCAGCAGTGTTACAGGGGACAGAATACTTCTTTCCCCTCAAACTAGACGCCGGTTTTTCTCCCCAGACCATGTGGTCACCCCGAGCTCAGTCATGGGTGCTGTGAGGAGTGCAGCATAGCCTGGGTTGGCTCTCTCGGCAGGAACGTGGATGGACTAGACCTTTCAGTCCGTGAGCTAAAGGTGTTGTGCTTGGTTTTATGGATGATAGGTTCCAGATGCGACGACTGTGCCGCAGGCTTCTTTGGCAATCCCTCGGAGGTTGGGGGCACATGTCAGCCTTGCCACTGTCACCACAACATTGACACGACAGACCCAGAAGCCTGTGACAAGGAGACAGGGAGGTGCCTCAAGTGCCTGTACCACACGGAAGGGGAGCACTGCCAGCTGTGCCGCTTCGGGTATTATGGGGACGCCCTCCAGCAGGACTGTCGGAGTAAGACGCACGTTCATTTTGCCTGCTCTTTGGAATGTTTTCCACTTTCTTCTGCATTGGGGCATTTCATTCTTCTGGGATTTATTTCCTTTGAGAATACACTTGTTCAGAGAGGTCAAATTTCACTTTCAACAAAAGGAAGATAACATGGTTCTTTCTTTTTTTTCTTTGCATCCTCATTTTCTAGCAGGACTGAAGTCTTAAGACGTGACTCAGTACCTGACAGAGACAACCAAAAGGAAAAACTATGTAGCTGTCACCATGATAAATGCCATCCAATAAAGTGTGTTGATTTTATGTTCTACCCAGGACCTGATTGGCTAGGACCATTGGTCCACACCTTTTCTCTGTCACTGATGGGTAGAGCCTTCCAGTTTAAGGAAAAGTAAGAAGTAACAGCTCTAAAGTCTCCTTCAGCCTCCATATTTCTCTCTTATCAAGCGATCAGCCAGCATTTCCTCCTGCTCCTGCTGCACAGCCAGCCCCCAGGCCCCTGTCTTCGTTGATCCAAACACGTGTGGAATGTTGAGGAGCAGTAGGACTGGATTCCTTCGAGCCGTAGTAGCTTAAAGGGCTTCTACCTGCTCTGTCTGGTACATCCATTACTGCTGCTCCCTGCCAAGGGTTTGAAATCACTAGATATCTCAACTCCAATGACATATTTTTTATTATTTCCAGTTAAATCCTCAATTTAAAAATGATTCACCAGCAGCTTATTACATCTGTGTCTTTTGAAAATACTGCTGGCTTGTCTGCCTGGGAGATGTCAGAACATCATCAGAACTTCCGAAGAACAATAGTCGTAGATTTTATCACCTCTATTCCTTCCGCGGCTTGTTTGCGTTTCCAGGTTGAAATCTGGAGGGGGGAACATCATAGCTGTTGGGCTGGCACTAATCTTTGCACATTGCCTGTGTGTTCTATGAATGTGACAATATACGTAATTGTCTGCTCTTTTTCAGAGTGTGTCTGCAATTACCTGGGCACTGTGCAGGAGCACTGTAACGGCTCCGACTGCCAGTGTGACAAAGCTACTGGCCAGTGCTTGTGTCTTCCGAATGTGGTTGGACAGAACTGTGACCGCTGTGCGCCTGACACCTGGCAGCTGGCCAGCGGGACTGGGTGTGACCCGTGCAACTGTGATGCTGCTCATTCCTTCGGGACGTCTTGTAATGAGGTGAGGTGCTACGGCCGGCCTGGGTGACGCCGTCATGCCACAAGGAGAGATGCCTTTATGAGTTCAGGTGACAGATAGTTGGTGCGTTTTCCCCAGTTAGAGAAAGGCACACCCTCCTGTGGTGGCAGCCTTGCCCCAGGGCACACAGCTTGGCAAACAGCACAGACTGGATGTCAGCCCTCACTTGTCCCACTTGGCTGGGACTACATAACCGCGCTGGGAGGCCCCATCTGATGCACCCACAGCATTTTAATATGGGGCCCCAGCTGCACACTCAGATTAGAATGGAAGGGCTGTGCTGTTTCTCGTCAATCCCGGGCTGCTGAATCAGGCTGTTTTCTTAGCCACACAGCCTGAAAGGAACAAACAGCCACACTCAGCATTGTAAAAAGTGCTTGTTTCCTGACACACACTCAGAATGAGGGGCTCCGCATGGCAGATGAGTCCCAGGTGGCCTAGTTGATTTGTGAAGAAACATGTAAATAAACAGTAATGTGCTCTGGGCCTTTCCAGCCTCTGTTGCAGAAAAGCAGTTAGCAGATGCTGGCAGGGGGCTCTCAGCACCCAGGATAGAGGTACGAGTCCCTTTTCTTGTCCAGGATGTGGAGGCCTTCTCAGGCACATGGTGGGGTCCCACCTCCCCTAACTGGCAGCTGACAAAGAAAGTGCAGGCTGGCTTCTGCCCCTCAGCCACTCTTGACCAAGCTCTGTTTTCTGGCTGCAGTTCACAGGGCAGTGCCAGTGCATGCCTGGGTTTGGAGGCCGCACCTGCAGCGAGTGCCAGGAGCTCTTCTGGGGAGACCCCAACGTGGAGTGCCGAGGTGAGGCTGTGGGCGATCTTGGTGTGGTGCTTGATCAGAGTGGAGGGAATAGATGTCGGCTCGGGCATTTTGTAAATTCTAAGCACATCATAAATTAATTTATCTATAAACACTCTTCAATTGCAAAAGAAATTCATGCTCATTGTTTAAAAAAAGAAAATCTAACAATCTAGCCCCATAGATATGTGGGCAGTAAAGAGTGGGCCTGCTCATCTCTCCAGCTCCATCCTCCAGGGTAACGTTGGTTTGTTTCTGTGCAGAAAGACACACTTACACACCACAGATATACACAAAACTGCTTTTTAAAACGCTTTTAACCCAAATGGGCTTATATTAATCAGGGATTTCGGTTAAATTGATTTTCCCCCCCTGTGAACAGGATTTTGTGGCCAGCTTTCTCGTCAGTACATGCAGAGCTAAAGGGTTGTTCAAGTAAGATCGTTTGATTCCGGTGAATCGAGTAGACTCTGCTGCTGACAGAACCCTCAGCGTTTGTACTTTGTGTAATGTCCCTACGAGTGGGAACCAGAGGGTGTTGTCATAGCGCCTCTTTGAACAAGAAGTCAAATAGATGACACAAGCTCCAAGTCTGTTAATGAGGATAAAACCCAGGGTCCCACTTAGGCTTATAATCAAATAGGACCAGGAGGGAAAACTTGACTTTTTTTTTTTAAGAACAAAAACTTGTAAAATCATATGAATCATAAAGATTGCTTAATTTTTATGCTGTTGCAATGTTTTTTATGACCTGCTGGATTACTTTTCATATCTTCAAGTAAAAGTGTTTACAGAAAAGATTTTAATAGATTGTTTCTATTCTTTACTATTTGGGTTTTCATCCCTGTTTTAAATTTATAACTATGGATAAATATCTTTTATAGTTTCGTATTTCTTTTTTGTTACACATTTTCTTTGTTTGTTTTTCTTTGTTACACATCTGAAATTCTAGGTCTCTGTTGGACTCTAAATTTTAAAAAATGACCTTTTTCTTTCTTGGATACAACTGTAGCAAGAAATAACACAGACCTTCAAGTTAGCAGTTCATTCAGGATCTCTTCCTATCAGAGGTCAGAAGCCTAGAAACAGTGTGTTCCTTCAGTCAATAGGGCTGTTCCTTAACAGCAGGAAAATTTCAAACAGTGGACAAGACCAGAACAAAAGGCATGTGATTTGTTTTTCCAATTGAGGCCCTTCCTATTTAGCTAGAAGGATTTGGGCAGACAGATTAGATTAAGGTTTGTTCCACAGAGGAGACGATGTTTGCTGTGTTAATAAACAGGTGCTTTTTCGTTCATCCTTCTTCAGCCCCAGTGTTGGTTCTTAAATGGAGCTGATTTTCTCACCTCCCCTAGAAGGACTGTGACATTCAGCGCAGCACATGCTCCAAGCCTCTTCTGCAAGTATAACCCTGCTTGAAATCTGGCTTCTCCAGAGTTCTAACCACTGTTCTGTTCAATTCCTCAATCTTGTAATGGCCTTAGCGCCCCAGGGACTTGATTTTTTCCAGATAATGGTTCTATCGTTGCTTATGGCCTGATTCTATCAGCATGTGTCATTGGAAAAATAGCTTTGGCTGCCAAAGCTTTCTGACCTTTTGCTCTGTCTAAGCTTTGTTAGTATGAAAGGCCTGTTCCCCAGAATCAGAGTCAATCAGAGAATTGTTCATCTAGTCCTCAGAAATTTACCCCCTTACCCTTTAATCTTTGCTTTAAACTTTCAGCTCTCAATCTGCCAGAGAAATTGTGGCTTTTAGGAACAGTATCAAACGGGTTTGGGTCAAAAGTTGACCATGTTTTAGACACTTTGCAAAGAATGAAACCCATGGCATCGATGTTTACCACTCGTTTGTTCATTTTCTCCAGAAGAAAGGGCAGCCCGTTGCAGTAGAAACTGTTGGGACCCCCGTGCTTTTGACACCGTGTGGAAGAAGCTCCTAACTTACAAAACATCAAGAGACACTGAGAATTGATTGAACAGTGGGGACTCATTGCCAGCCTTGTGCCAGGCTTGTGCGTGCAGGCGGGCAGTGGGAGCAGGACCAGTCAGATTTGATAGGGTAGAGACAACATGCAGAAGCACACAGAGTTCAGGGCTGTTAGATGTCCTCGTAGGTCGTCACACATGGAAATAGGAGGACAAAGCCTGAAGGGACTGGGTCCAGCAATCAGTAGGACAAGAAGAGATGTCATCCGAAATTAGGTGGAACTATGGGCAAAGAACATGACCACTTTTCTCAAATTACATAAGTAATTGCCAGTCTTCCGTTTCAAATCTCTTCATTGAACAGGGTACAAATTTAGACTTTCTGGTGCCATCTCATTAACAATAAGGTTATAGAAAGACTTACATTATAGCTAAGTATTCTCCTTATGGGAAAAAAAAATGTAGTTATGTAAAAGACAAATGAGTTGAGCCTCGAACTTATAAATTGTTGAATGTTGCTATTGTCCAGGCGGGTTGGGGCTCTTGGCCAGTCGTGCCAAGTCTGAACAAGCCCACCACTGTGCTGGGATGGGGAGAGAATCTCATCCACCCACCACCGAACGTGCCAGAGGAAACCTCAGCTGGGAGCTCTGCGTGGTGCCCCCACCAGTCACACAGTCACATGAGGAATCTTTCCGTTGATTCACAGATAGCAAAGAGCCTCTGACTCTTGGGAAAAGCAGTGTCTCTTAACCCCAGGAAGACTGGAAATGTGGGGCCTAGGTAGGGGGCTCTGGGTGGTGGCCAGCATGCTTGTTTTTCGTTTCAAAGTGTTTTAGCAGAGAAATGAAGTCCATTTCTTTGCTCAGACATAAGTGTTTACAATGCTTGTATTCTTTTCTCAGCCTGGAATTCATTTACAATCACCCACCTTTTTATTTCTTGTCAGTGTGACTCAGGAAACCAGATTTAATTTGATTCTTTAGAGACCCACACATACTCTTGTTAGGAGAGGGAAGGCTTGTCTTCTACGATCCGAAGCCCAGAATCTGGCCCTAAGTGCAGGGCTAGACCAGAGTTAGGCAAACTGACCATGTGCCAAATCCAGCTTACTCTGTGTCAGTCAGGTTTCTGTGGACTCAGCCAGGCCGTTTGTTCCGTGTCATCCTAGGCTGCCTCAGGCTGCATGGCCAGAGCTGAGTTGTGTGACAGAAACCATACGGCCTCCAAAGCCTAAATATTTACCATCAGGGCCTTTATAGAAAAAGTTTGCTGACCCCTGGACCAGACAGCCAGCTCATTTCTGCAGGTGAGGTCAGTCATTCTCTAACTTGCGTTTCAAAACCGAGGTTGTATCACTGAGTTATATTATCAAAAAAAGGTGGGGCTGAGGGACATAGAGGGTGTAAAGAGAAAGAAAATCTCATTTAAGAAATTAAAAAGTATTAAAATTTCCCTTGCTTATAGTAAAATGGAAATGCCTAGGTAAAGTATCAGGAAACCGTTCGGCATGAGCAAATCCTGGAGTCCCAGGTCCCTTTGAGACGAGGTCCATGGCAGAAGAGAATGGGCCCTGTTCCTGACCGTAGGATGCAGCACTTTCTCTGTTCCCAGGCAGACTGAAGTTTCCAAAGGAAACATAGGGAACCAGCACGACACTGAGTGCTGCCCATGGGGTGTAGACACTCAGCAGAGAAAAGCTGGCGCCTGAACAGGAGGCGTTTGCAGGCTCCCTGGGGAAGTGGGTGCGTCATCTCGTGATGGCAGGAGGCAGGAAACAAGTGGTGCAGGCCTTTTCACTGTCAGGCAAGACGTGTAGGAACCGGAGTCCCTCGGCAAGGTTTCATGGGAAAGGTTAGCTCCAGTGGCCATTTATAGAGGCTCTGCTCTCTGTGTGCCGAGCACTTTTAGGGCGATTACATGCATATTCTTGATTTTATTCTTATAACAACCAACCCGCGGGTGATTATCATCTCTGTCCACAGCTGAGAAATCTCAGGCTCAGAGAGGTTAAGTGACTAGCCCAAAGACACACTACAAGTAAGGACAAAGCTGGGATCTGAAGTCAGGCCTGGTGGTTCCTCGATGGCAGTGATAGTTAGAGAGGGAATTACTATCCTGGAAAAGGGGGTGGGGATGCCCTCAGGAAACTGTCTTACTGGAGAGTCATGGAGAGATTTGGTCTCACCAGATTGTAAAAAGCCTTGGATGCCAAGTCACTGAGGATGGACTTTCTTCAGTGGGCAGAGGAGGTCTGGAGATGCAGAGGGAAGGATACAAAGAAAGCAGAAAAGTTGTACCTACTGGTGAAGAGGTACATAAGCTGTTTTCCTCTAGACATCAAGGTCTATAAAATGGGTGCAATAGTCTTCATTTACCTATCTTTCAGAGGTCCTGTTTTAAATGATGAGAAAACTTAGTAAAAATAGAGGAAACCTACTGGCTACGTAACAAAGAATGTATTTATAGGTGAAGGTAGAATTCTTATGGCTCAAATTAAAATGATTACTGTCTCCTTTTTAAAATGCTATTCTTCCTCTTCATGATTTGTTCACTTTTGCTATACACACTGTCTTTTCCAAGAGAAAGTTTTTGCTCCTCTGCCCAGTAATCCCATTTCTTAAAGCAGTGCTGAGCTGCAGGTCCGCCTGGACCCCTGTCCGTTTCCCGTCAGAGAGGAGAAAATCCATGGACCTGTCGGAGACTGCCTGAACCGTTAGTCTGGAATGTCATAGGTCCCAGTGAGTTTGAGAGGTCATCGGAGAGTCTCCATAATATTAGTGTCCGTGAAGTTTTAAATTGTCAGGTGAGAACCAACCTTTCTGCTTCAGTCAGAAAAACTCTTGGGGGTTCTTTTTACAAGGTTGTAAGTGAGGCTTCTGGTGCTTGCCTCCCAGGTGGTCCCATTAGAGAAGCAGTTCTGGAAACTCAATAGGCAGGGAAGGAGGCATGTCCACAGGGGCTTTAGCAGTTTCCCAGCTTCCGTTTGAAATTAAAACCTAATGCATGTTAGAGTAGTCATTTGGTATCCTTCCAGAGAAAGTTCAGGATCGATGTTTTCTATGATGAAACTGCACTCCAGCATCTGTGAAATGTGACTCTTTCCTTTTCAATAGAAGGAAAGGACTGTTGGTCAGTTGAGCTGAACCGGTCCTTGTCTTCTGGAGAGAGCTGAAGCTCTGCTGGCCCTTCAGAATGCTGGCCTTTAAGGGACAAGGCACAGGGTCCAGAGATCAGAAAGGACAAGGACAGGTATCCTCCAAAATCAGATGGCGCTATGGGAGAAGAACGTGACCACTTTTCTTAATTATGTAGTTAATTGCCAAGTATGTCTTCAATAGCAAATCTTTCTGTTGAAATGGTTTGTTGGACGGTGCGACTTTAGACGTTCTGGTGCCACCTTGGTAACAATATGCTAGAAAGACTTGGGTCATGGCTCAATATTCTCCTTGTGGGGAAAAAAAATGTGGTCATGTACAAGACAAATGAGGCAAACCTTAATGGGAGATCACTTGCCTTTTAAACCGTACTGTTTGGGACCAGTATTTTCCCCCTCAAAGATGTCCATGACAAAATGAGAGCAAGATATGCCTTTACCAATGAAACGAATGAAACATTATTAGCAAAATTAAAAATAAACATATGCACACATTTCCTTGTCCCAAGCATGAATCCAGTAAAAACCTCTTTAGGACTGAACTAAATAATACCTTTGCATTATCTATGGAAAAGCAATAATTTTACAAGCAAGCTGAAAGCATGTGCAGCGTCTGCCTCAGTTGTCCCAAGCCTGCAGGGGCTGGTAAAGTAGGCACAAGCCTCTTGAGACCCATAGACCCCACACAGGCAGCCAGTGGGCCTGCTGGCAGGAGCAGACTGAGAAGCTCATTGACTAAATGGCATCATTAAGGACCTCTGTTTACAGAGGTCCTCAGGTTAGTGCATCAGCCTGCATTGCTGAACTTCCAAAGGCATCACTACTGCAGGCCACACACACTCTTTCACCCCTAAACAGACACATTAATGTACAAAAGGAAGGCTGGAACAGATGGGAAAATAATAGTCAGTACTCCTCAAGATGCCGTGTAGTGACCCGCCATCTCGGCATCGCCTGGCAGCTCTTATGCAGATTACCAGACCCCACCCCAGACCTACTGATTCCAGATCTGCAGGTGGAGGGTCGGAGAGCACTTGTGTTTCATGAACCCTCCAGCTGATTCTGCTGCATGCCTAAGTTTGAGAGGCAAGGACCGAGATGACCCAGGTACCTCGCTCTTTGGAAGGTGACTTAATTTTACCAGATGATATGGAAATCCATTCCTGAAGTCTAAACAGCATCGGCGTTCAGACACAGCATCGTCTAAGTTCTTCCCATTCTCCTGATCTCAGAAACTGATGAAGGCAGTGGTTGTCCCAAGTCTTCCTCATTAAATCTCTGGGCATCACTAGGCATTCCGCTAGAAAAAACTCCATGGTCAAATGAGTTTGGGATATGACTGGGTAAAAAAATGTGAAACAGGGTTTTTCCCACGGACCTCCTCAGAGTCTTTAATTTGCTGATGTTTGTTTTGAATCTTTAAGAGAATGATGTAGAATTTCCCAAACCTACTGGATTATGGAACTCTTATTTCCGGGAACATGTCCTCGAACTAATGATCTAGGGAACACACTTAAATGTATCCTCCAGCTCCCCTACACTGCTTCATGACTCATGAGAATGCCCCAGAAGAACGCAGGAAACATGAAACATGCCTGAAGTGCCTGGAAAGAAACAATATGCTTAAGGGAGAAAAGTTTGAAAACCCAAGACACCAAGAGAATACTATACACATATATGTTTTAGATCCTAAAGATTGAGAATATTCCAAATTTCAAATATTTGAATACCACGATGTTATTCAGAAATATAAAAAGATAAACGTAAGGAATGCCATGACAACTTTTCGTTCCCCTTTGTCCAGTGGAAATGTGACCAAGCAGGTCTTTGTGCAGGAGACCACCTGACACTTGCATGGACACAGCAAGTGACAGTAAGGAGAACATTTACTGAGTGCCTACTATGTGTCAGACACTCCTTGAAGCAGTTTAGAATTGTTATTTCATCCTGAAAGCACTCCTGTGAAGGAGGGGTAATCATTACCCCTTTTGTACAGACGTGGAAACTGTGATTCAGTCTCCTTGCTGCCCAGAGCCCCACAGTTGGCATGTGGGGAAGCAGGACTCAGCCAGGCAGCCTGAGCCCACAGCTGTGCTCTGACCATAGCACTGTGCTACTCAAACTTGCAGCTTGAGAGCTTGGAGTGTAGTTGGCCAACAAAGGCAATGGAGAGAGAAAGCAATGGAATGGGACAGGCCACAACACATCTCTCTGGGTTTAGAGGATGGAGGCCTTGCGAGCAGCTCTCAGGGCCATCAGTGAAACTGGTTCTGGAAGGTGTTGCATTAGAAAGTCTTTCAGAGGCAGATCGTATCTAGTGACTACAAAATCTTAAAATGTAACATTTTATAAAGATTTTTGAGAGACTATGAATCTGTTGTACTTTGTCACGGTTGACATTTTAGGAGGATTATTTTATAGGGGCACGTGAATGTCCCTTGCATACATGTACCAAAAATGAGGTTAGGGCCTCGTTGGGCAAAGACAGCTGAACTCCAGTTTGCAGGTTAACCCTGTGTTCGGTGCTGAGAATGGAAAAATGGTTGAAGATGGACCCCTGCCCTTGGAATCCTCAGTCTAGTTAAGAAAACAAGATATTTGTTTGTTTGCGGGGTTTTTTAATTGTTTGGGGTTTTTTTTGCCCCACATTTTTCCAGAAAGGATTGAAAGCCAGAGGTAAGATGTGTGTACAGGCTTTTTGTTATTCAAACACTATACAAATACTCAGAAATGTCAAGCATTGATAAAATGAGTTAGTCACCTGAGAATTGGGACTCTAAGCCAGGGTTCAGTGGCACAGGCATTGTGACAAGTAATCTCAGTCACAGTCCATTGGCCAAGCACGCCAATTTGACTCTGTACCGTTGGAATCTACCTAAAATGCCAACCTTACTGGGCCAGCGAGAGATGGGGACTTGAGTGGCTCCCCAGGTCCCTTCTATCACTCTGATAGTTTGTGAGCCTGTGCATTTAGTGCTGGGGTGGTTATCACAATGGCAGATACCCAAGAATTAGATTACATACAGCGGAAAGCCTTTGAACTAGATGCTTAGAATTCCTGTGACTTCTCTCTGATTTACTTCCCGTTTTCTCAAGTTTGTTGCATTTCTCCAAGTATTCATCCTTCTGTTTGGGGACCAGGGAGGGTGAGGTGTGTTAGGAACTGCTCGTTTGTGTTGTATCTTACGCCAGATGCATCACAGCATCAGATGTCGCCTGAATTGTCTATATTGATAGGATCCAAAGGAAGTCAGAGGAAGAGGAAGACAGAGGCAGGACAGAGCTTAAAAGCACAGGCGCTGGAGTTGCAAAGTGCTAAATCGGAATCGTGTTTCAGCCATTTCCTTGCTGTAAGACTTGGGGTGGGTAACATGTCCCACACGGTTATTGAGAGGGTTAAATGAGATGATTGATGTGTGTAAACCATTTCTACAATGCCAGGCGCAGAAGTGTGTGTTACCTTACAAAGAAATATTTGTGTTCTATTATCATCAAGAACTGTCAGCGAGGGTTGAGGTGATGCATGTTTTGGCGAAGCTGCTGCGGTCACTACAACAGCCGCTGGTAAATGGTCATCAGTGGTTGACACCTTCCCATTGTAACAGTGACGATTCTAAATGCCAGGTCTTGTCACTGCAGTGTATGGTCCAGTAGATGAGCGAGCATTGCTGTTTCCCTTCCAGCCTGTGAGTGTGACCCCAGGGGCATTGAGACACCGCAGTGTGACCAGTCCAGCGGCCAGTGTGTCTGTATCGAGGGTGTCGAGGGCCCACGCTGTGACAAGTGCACGCGAGGGTACTCGGGCGTCTTCCCCGACTGCACTCCCTGCCACCAGTGCTTTGCTCTTTGGGACATGATCATCACTGAGCTGACCAACAAGACCCAGAAGTTCCTGGAGAAAGCCCAGGCCTTGAAGATCAGCGGTGTGATCGGGCCGTACCGGGAGACTATGGACTCAGTGGAGAAGAAAGTCAGTGAGATCCGAGACATCCTGGCCCAGAGTCCAGCCGCCGAGCCGCTGAAAAACATTGGGAATCTCTTTGAGGAAGCAGAGTGAGTAGTTAATGAGCTTGCCTAAGAATTCACGGTATTATTTCAACTTAATAATAAGCAGCAGCGATGCCTTGGCATGGTGCTTCCGTCCGAAGGCGTGGTTAGTCATGTGAGTACAGACAGATGCTGGCCATTCACTTCCCAGCAGTCTTTACTCTGAGCATTTGGGCCCGTGAATGTTGGCCCATCACTGGGGACCAGATCTGTGGAGGCTGCGTATAGAATGTGTGCGTGTCGTGTTCGGCGCTCCTCTTTGCAAATGGTGCTCTAAGGCAGTAGAATGGCAAGAACATGGAATTCGGAGACAGAGGATCCACGAGTCCCAGCTTGGTTCCTTGCTAGGCTTGTGAACTTGAATGACTCGCTTATTCCTGAGCCTCTCCTTTCTCTCCTGTGGAGGAGTGGCAGATAATATGGCCTTTACCGTACAGAGTAACAAAAGGATTGATCTATGAAATGGATAATGTAATTGCAAAATGCATTATAAATATGAATTGTTACTGTATGCTTTGCTACTGCCAGGGAAATTCCATTACCACAAATAAGACTCCAATTTCCGAGTTCCTTCCGCTGCTCAGCCGTTGGTCCACCCCAACAGTGCTTCATTCATTGAACTGTAACAATTCTCTACAATGAAAAATCCTCCTCTTAGCCCTTCTCTAGGTAAACCTCTCTCTGACTGGGTAGTGTTTATTTTGCCAGTGAAAGCAGAGAGAATTGAGCTGAGTGATGCCTAACTTCTCAGGGATCATTTTTCTACCATTTCTCCTAACCGTATCTCTCATGCTCTCAAATACTCCAGCTGCCTTTACCAAAACCCGCACCGTCAGTCCTAGGCTGAAGGACAAAGATAAAGCAGGAAGGGGTAGGAAGTGTTTGTGTTTCCTTAAGAGCTGTGTTTTTTTTATTGTAGACTCACCATTTGGCGTGAGCTAGGGGACTGTTTCATAGCTAAATCCTATACACTGAGGTGATTTTACATTATGATAGAACTACAGGAATATTTTTTGTGTGATGGGACTGTAGTCAGCATCTCTAAGATGCCAGATGGACTTTTCATCTCAACATGATGTATGAGAAGCAGGCAGGGAACAGCTGACCTTAGCACAAGTTCCTTGCAGAAGGTGTTTCCTAGACCGTCTCGATTTAAAGCAACTGGTCCCTCCACTTCAAAGCTCAGTTTTGGTGCCCAAGACCATGTGGTTGCCCTCGGTGCTATGTAGTGTCTCTGTGGGGTAATAGGTATTTAATGAGGAGTTTCACCTCATCAAAGGCTGTGGTGCTGCTCAGCCTCCTAACAGAATGAAAAGTTTTGGGAGGCCGTGATCTGAGTGCAAGCCTATTTAAGAAATGATTCTTGGCCTTGGTCTCATGTACCTAAGGGAGAACAAAAATATATGGTGTCCTTTGAGAGCCGTCCAGAAGAGAGACTGCACTCATGAAACAAACAGCTCGTTTCAATTTACAATCAGGTAGATCGTAAGCATCTCAGGAAAACTAGTTTCACTGATCTTTTTTCAATAGGATACCCAAGAATGCATGTTTTAGGATCCAAAGTGGCACTATTTAAAAATATGCAATGTTCAATTTGATTTTTTTTAAAGTTGTAACATGGTGTGAGAGCTGAGAAGAAATGAAAGCTTTCTGTGAATCAACAGATTAATAAGAGTAAAGCACTGAAAAAAACAACTATAATAGCCTCAGGAAAAAAGTCTTTGGGTTTCTAAAATGTAATTGAACGTACAAATCCTTTTATGTACTTATTTTCTGAATTGGGGCATGGTATTATCTCAGCCTTAAATATCATTTTTCTAGAGGCCCTCAACCTTTCAACATCTCTAAACTTTCCCAGTTTTTCATACTGTTATATTCCTGAGAAGACAATTATATTCAGTAAGATGACCCAGTAATACCCAGAGCAGTGGTCTTCGCAGAGATTACTTTCATAGTCACACACACACACACACAGACACACACACACACACACACACACACACACGAATACTGTATGTACAAGTAATATACATGTAGATGCCCAAAGTACAGATTTGGAGATAGAAAGACACAGAACAAAATGCAGTTTAGATTCCAAATGAAATATTGCGAAAATTAAATGTTACCATATTTCTTTCTCAGTGGATGCTACCTTCTTCCTTATAAAAAATAAAAGGGTTGCTTGTTGTTGGAAGGAGGTTCCTTTGATGGACCTTGCTTAAAGGGGAAACTGCGTGACCAGCCTGCCGGCTCCTGCGTGACCAGCAGACTGGCTCCTGCCAGCTTGCTGCTGGCTGTGGGGCTTCCTTTCTGCATGTTCCATCTTGCAGGAGATCCTTGAGGTTCAGATAAGCATATTTTTGGCAGGGGCTGGAAGGCATAATTCTGCACTGGAGTCACTTATGTCTTCTGAGTTTATGGGATTGAATGGGCTTGAAGCTGTTTACGTGCGGAGGTGGAACTCCACAGTCTGGACCCATGCTCATACTGCAGCAGAAATCTAGACTCCTTCAAATGGTCCATCTGCCATAGCACAGCTGAGAGGTGCTTCTGTGCTTTTCTTCAACGTCTTTGAAGAAAGAAAATGTGTTGGATTTAGTACAGTCTCTTGATAAGGAGATAAAACCAGTACTAAGGGATAAATTGTTACCAACTATTGAGTTAGTTTGAAAGTACAGAGTAATGGATACAGTATTAGGAGAAAATGTGAAAATGAGACTTCAGAATTCCCCTTTGGTTTATTTCACTTGGGTAAACTTACCCTTCTCTGTACAGGAAACTAACCAAAGATGTTACGGAAAAGATGGCTCAAGTAGAAGTGCAATTATCTGACACGGCTTCACAAAGGAACAGCACAGCCAAAGAGCTAGATTCTCTGCAGACAGAAGCAGAAAACCTAGACAACACCGTGAAGGAGCTTGCTGAACAATTGGAATTTATCAAAAACTCAGATATTCGGGGTGAGCATTTTCTGTGCAAAGAGTCAATCCTGAACCATGGATTTAACCATCTGTCTAACCTCTTTAATGCGGCACTTTCAGAAAAAAAAATTGAGTGCTTTCTAATAATTTTAAAGCTTTTTCTCATTGAGTCTCTGACACAAATGAGAATTAAAGTCTTCATTTTATAAATGTGGGACCTGGGCCACAGAGAGGCTAAGAGGCACAGCAGACGTCCCAGTGTTCATTTCATTGGAATGGCATTTGTGTCCTGATTTTTTTCAGTTGGTGGTTTAACCTCCTTGGCTTTACTTGAAAAGGAGCTCTTTTGAATAGTTAAGAAATTCGGTTGATACTTCTGCAAATGTCTTACATTCAAGAATATTGCTTGGTCAGGAAATAATTTTGGCAAATCCTTCATCTATTATTGTAGTCCATAATAGAACCCTCCCCCCAAAAGCAGAAGAAAGTAGAAATAGATCAGATCACACTATCCATCCTGTTTAATGCATGATTACTTATTTGTTTTTTGGCTAGGTCCTTCAAGCCAAAACTTGTCATACTATTTTATGTATATAATACAAACCATTTGAGTGGATCTAAATAAATGACCGAGGAAGGGAAAAATTAGCTGGACATGTAACTTACAGGCTGCCGGACACCAGCTGCTTAGAAAGAACTGGATGCTGGCCTGTGTAGAAACAACATCATGCTTCACTTAATTTTCCATCCAGATGTTTGGCGTCCTCTAGAGCCAGAGTAGGTGCTAACGGGACAAAGTATATTCATTGATCGTGAGAGGAAAGTTGTATTTCTTTCTCCATAAAGATTTTATTTCTTGAATTTTCAAACAAAACCATACAGTAAATTCAGGGCTGGAAGATACCCAATATGGACACTGCTTAATGAGGAGATTGAGTCCAAGGGAACTAACTGGGCAGTTCCATTTCGTGCTTAGGCGCCTTGGACAGCATCACCAAGTACTTCCAGATGTCCCTAGAGGCTGAGGAGAGGGTGAATGCCTCCACCATAGACTCCAACAGCACTGTGGAGCACTCGGCACTCACTCGAGACAGAGTAGAAGACTTGATGCTGGAGCGAGAGTCCCAGTTCAGGGAAAAACAAGAGGAACAGGCCCGCCTCTTGGATGAGCTGGCAGGCAAACTACAAAGTCTAGACCTGTCAGCCGCTGCGGAATTGGTAAGTATAGGGGGTGTGGCCTCAAGGCTATCCGTGATATTGGAGAGGATAAAAACACTCTGCTTTGTCTTTAATATTGTTCACTTTGCAAATGAATCAGCAGGAGTGAAACTCCCGGGCTAGTCTGTCACAGTACGGGGTGTCCATGACCAAGCCAGATTATAAACCACAGCTGTGTGTGTCCCATCTTCCTTCTCTTCAAGCGGTGCCTCTGGGACAACCAGAGAATCGTGACTACTCTCCTGTACTCTTGTACCGACTCATTGACTTCGTATTTAAACTTGGCCCTTTGTATACTGTGGCATTTCTTTTTTACTTTGTTCTCATTTGAAGTGCAAACTCCATCTCAGTGAAGCAATTCAGAATCATTCTGGGAGGAATTTCCTAAAAAAATTTAAGGGAGCTAAAGAATTTTTTCCATGGGTGTTAGTTAAAATGTTCCTTTGTTCCAGTAACTTTACCTGGTGAAGATTAATCCTGAGACCAGCCCAGAGAGTAGATTCATTTCCCAGAAGCTTTTAAAAAGTAACCCTGGAGCCAAATGAAATTGAGTAGCGACTTTAATGAAAATCAGGCAGAAGGCCAAAAACAGCCACAGTAAGCCTGTTTACTCCCCCTGATTCCTTACTGGTTTTCGCGGAAGAGGACCTATCTGAGAGAAGTTGGAGGGTGTTTTTATAGACTTTTATTTTGTAAGGGTTGTGCGCCCTTAGCTTAGTAACAGGAACAGTAAAAGAGGGGGATGTGAGTGCACAGGAGACTGAAGGGTTCAGACTTCATTACAGTTATCTTAGTGACGGTTCCTCTCCCTCCCTGCCTCCTTCCCCACCACTCTGAAATAGACAAAAACAGTCTGTATTGTGATGAAGTTAATTGATGCCTACAGTAGATATTCATTAAGAAACTAGCATCTCATGGAAATAGAGAGTAAGTAGATCTCCTGTCGCTATTTAACACAAAGAAAAATGGAGGCCGGGAATAGTACGTAAACTGCACCTACCGTGTTTCCCCGAAAATAAGACCTATCCGGACAATCAGCTCTAATGAGACTTTTGGAGCAAAAATTAATATAAGTATATTATATTATATTATATTATTATATTATATTATATTATATTATATTATATTATATGTTAAAGACCGGGTCTTATATTAATTTTTGCTCCAAAAGATACATTAGAGCTGATTGTCCGGCTCGGTCTTATTTTTGGGAAAACACCGTACTAGGAAATAAAATTGTTATATTTAAGCATGAAATGCCAATTCTTCAAATCTTATTTCCTTTCAATCTTGATTCCTTCCTTACAAATTCCAATAGAAACCAGTAATCACAAATAAAATCTCAGCAAACTATAATGAAAAGCAGCTAAGCATGCTAAAGGATATTTACTTTGCTATGGAGAAGGGTCTGGGGCGTGGCTGGCCGATGGGCTGGTCCCTCCTGCCACGTGTGAATGGGGCCGTGCCCTTCCCTGTGCTTGGTTTCCTTTTTTTTTTTTAATTATTTTTTTCAGTTAGTTGACATTCAGTATTATTTTATATTAGTTTCAGGTGTACAGCGTAGTGGTTAGACACCTATATAATTTATGCGGTGATCCCCCAGTTGGTCTAGCACCCACCCAGCACTCATAGTTGCTGCCACATTACTGACCATACACTCGATGCCGTCCTCCACATCCCGTGACTGCTCTGACTGCCCATCTGCATCCCTCCACCCCCTGCCCCAGCCCTTCAACCCCCTCCTTTCCTGGCAACCATCAATTTGTTCTCTGTATCTACGCTCTGTTGCTTACTTTTCCATCTGGTGTGCTACCTAGGGATTAACCAGTTTACCGTCTCTCATTGTATGTTTCTCTCTGTTAATTAGTTGTCCTATGAGAACTCCATACTGCCACTTCTGAGCTAAACAGATTTTTGTCCCTTTGTGTTTTTTCAAGTGCCTTCAGTTCTTTGTCTTGTCTGTTTAGCTATACCCATGCTGTTTTTTCATGCCTGCAGAAGTATTTAGGTTGGTGCAAAAGTGATTGTGGTTTTTGCAATTTTTTTTTAACCTTTTAAACCACAATTACTTTCGCACCAACCTAATAAAACATAACTACATGTCTTCTAGTGTTTTGTCAGATTGTTTTTAGAAAGCATCCCTGAGGTCTCCTTAAACTGCTCTTGATTAAAGCTCATCTTCCTCTGTAACACACAGAATACATTTTATTGCCTGAAGTTTTTCATGTACTGTAAGCCAGCTATATAAAAGATTTTTATTATTCTGATATACAGTGGGATTGTAATTATCACAAGATTATTGGGCTCAAGAGTTGATTCTATTTATTCAAAATGCACCAATTTGCCATGCGCATGCCATGACCAAGCCCTGATCTTTGGAAGTTTCTAGTAGGCAAGAAAGGAAGGAGTTGCTTATTCGGAAAAGTTCGTCCACCTTTGTTCCTGTTTTCTGTCTCCCTCGCACACCTGGAATGTCCCCCCACTCCCCCTGCTCAGTCTCACCAGCAGACACATCCTTCCCCAACTACCACGGCTGTGGTCCTCGGTCCTCCTGCGTGGTCTCTCCTTTGTCTGCTTTCCTTCCTCCTTCCTGCATCTGACCTATTCTTGGCTGTTTTATGTAGAGTGAGCCTGTCTTCCTAATTAGAAGGGAAGGTACTAAAAGGCCAGAGCATGGGTCTTTTATGTCACCCCTTCACCATGCTAAAGAAACTTCTCAACGCCTGTTTCTTTTGTTGAAATCCAACTGGTTAGAACAAAGGGGCAGCGTTCTGTGGCTCTCCTGTTGGCAGACTTGAACTGGTTCCGGCAGACGTTTGTGCCCTGTGCAGAGCCCGTGTGGTACCCCACTTCATTAGGGGAGAAGGTATTGGTGAGGGCATAAGTGTTCGTTGTGTCCTTGAAAATAAGCAAGTTCGTTTATTCCTAAACTCTCTGCTCCTCTCTCCATCCTGAACACTGTTTGCAAGTTGGGAGCCACCTACTCGCTCTCTGGCCCCCCGGGCCCTGCACAGCTGTTACGCTGCTACAGCATTCACTCTCTGAATCTTGTGCCTGCCTCTTGCTTATTGCAGACCTGTGGAACACCTCCAGGGGCCTCCTGTTCTGAGACCGAGTGTGGCGGCCCTAACTGCAGAACTGATGAAGGAGAGAAGAAGTGTGGGGGGCCTGGCTGTAGCGGGCTGGTCACTGTCGCACACAATGCCTGGCAGAAAGCCATGGACTTTGACCGAGATGTCCTGAGTGCCCTGGCTGAGGTGGAACAGCTCTCCAGGATGGTAATTCAGTGGATGGCCTCAGCTTTCACTGTTTGTGTGGTTTCCGTTATGGACTGGAGGCTCTGAAAGGGAGAAATCAATTCTAAGTGCTGGCTAACATTAGAAGGGCATTTCACACCACGTATGGAAGCTCACGTTTTTGTGAGGTCAGGGAAAGAGATGAGGAGGTTTTATTCACAGATAGTTTAAGAATTTGCTTCCTTCGCATGATAATAATTTGAGATACCATGTTATTTACTGGGTCCAAGGTTAAGAATACATCCAGCTGTACTACAAAAATTCTATACTCAGCAATTGAGCATTTATTCTTCTAAAGTGATACATGAAGTATTAACTTCATATTAACTGAAGTATTATTTATGTTGATACCAGAGAAAAAGACTAAAGAACATTTTATAAGTACCAAGTGTTTTGAAGGAGTTAAAAACAACTAGAAAAAAATGTATGTGCTAGTCCTATCAATATGAGAATACTGTATAGGAATCTGAATACTGGATACTTTCAGTCTGTATAGGAATATAATACAGTTGAATGGGAGACATTTGTTTCTAAAAGCCGTGATTCCAAATGCTTAGTTTTCAAGATCATTTTCTGGACCATTTTTAATATTCCTGTCTGCTTTAGGAAGAGTGAAGTTGTTTCCTGGGTAATTTACTTCTTTTAATATTTAGGTCTCTGAAGCCAAACTGAGGGCAGATGAGGCAAAACAGAACGCTCAGGATGTCCTGTTGAAAACCAATGCCACCAAAGAAAAAGTGGACAGGAGCAACGAGGATCTGCGAGGCCTGATCAAGCAGATCAGGAACTTTCTGACCCGTAAGGAATTTTTTATTTTACTTTTAGACATTTCTTCCTATCTTGGAATCTAAAACTGTTTTATACCAAGACTGTTTGAGAGGCCATAATTCAAATCACATTGTTAGAAAAGCAATTTCTGAATTTCTGGCAGGGAATAAAGTAACATTTCCAAATTAAAAAAATTCCATGTTAAGAAATGTTTCCATTCCTTAAGAAGTTTATATGTGTGTATGTCAGTCACCTCCCATTTTATGCAGATACAGACACACCTGATGTGATGATACCCAAGCAGCAAATCGAGAAGCGAGAGCAAATCATGTACTATGAGAACTGAGTTTGAAATTTATTAGATCACATATATATCATTAGAACTTTAACTTGAAGTAGAGTTTATTTTCACATTGCCCCCAAAGCTTTGTAATCGTATTACTTACAGGATATTATACCTACGGTAAGACAGATATGTATATATATGTATTTTGTTTTTTTTGGAGAGAGAAAGAGAATCTCTAAAATCTGTGGTCTAAAGTATTGCTGGTCAGTGTTATCAGTAAGGATGGTTTTGGCTGCAAGTTACAGAAAACTCTCAACTGAAATTGACTTAATCCAAACAATGTAACACATGACAGGAAGTTCAGTAGTAGGACAGCTCCATGGTTCTGGCCCATGCACTTTTCATCTTTCTGCTCTGCCATATTAAGCATATCAGCTTTGTTCTCAGGCTAGCTCCTCCTGGTTACAAGGTGGCTGCCAAAGTTCCAGACTTCATATAAAGACACGATAATAGCTAATGGAAGAAGAGCACACCTATTCCTTTGTTGTGTCTGTTTTTAAAGGGAGGAAATCTTCCCCAGAATCCTTTGAGCAGTCACCTCCATAAATCTCACTGGCCAAAAATGAATCCCATGCCCATGCATAAATGTCACTGGCATATGGAATGGGACTACCCTGTTTGGCAGACTAATCAGGATGTATGAGGGCATCACTCCTTCATAGGGTCGCTAGGAGTTGGAGCCGACTCAAGGGCACATAACACGCACAATCAGGATTGAACTGAGTTGGTGAGCTCACCTGACCTTAGAGGTAGGTGCCTGAACAAAACCAATGTTCTGTGAGCAAGGAAAGGGTAAGGAGCTAACAGTTGATAAAGATGCCTTATGGAATATTCAATGATATAGTTCTCTAATACTTAAATCATCAGGGGTCCATTTTTATGTTCTTTGACAGTTAAAAAGCTTAAAAATGAGTGACTATTGAAAGCTTAACATCTTTGGGGTTTTTTTGTTTTGTTTTATTTTGTTTTCACCTTTTACATTTAACACTTGAAACTCCTTGGTTTCTGATGGATAATACACTGCCCTGATTCTCTTGCTTCTGACTGGACTTTATCCCCTTCTGCCATTTCCTGAATCCAGATCTTTTATAAGGAATACTGCATTTACAGTAGTTTCCTAGCTATTCTTTCAACCTCCATTGAAAGTTTTCATTGCCTGTTAGGACCTACTGCCAGGTTTCTGCCCTGGCCTCTGCTGTCTTCTACAATCTGAACCATTCACTCCACTCCAATTTCACATAACAGGCTCTGGCCATACTGTTTCTCTAGCCAAAGATGTCCTTTTTTCTTTCAAATACTATTATCCTTCAAAACCTAATCAGTCCCTCATCCTCCGCAAAGATGTCCCCGACTACACATTCCAGTTGTGTATAGTTGGTGCAAAAGTAATTGCGGTTTTTGCAATTTAACCTTTTAAAACGCAATTATTTTTGCACCAACCTAATACTTGTCTGCATTACTTTCTCATGTGCAGGTCTCATCTCCTTGCTCAATTAGATTACAAACTCTTAAACAGGAAGTGTGTGTTGGTGTAACCCCACCATGCTGTCCACATAGATGGCCAGTAAATGGTTGAACGAGTGACCCATCCATGATTTCCACCTTTTTAACAGAGGACAGTGCGGACTTGGACAGCATTGAGGCCGTTGCTAATGAAGTATTGAAAATGGAAATGCCTAGCACCCCAGAGCAGTTACAGAACTTGACGGAAGATATTCGCGAACGAGTCGAAAGCCTTTCTCAAGTGGAGATTATTCTACAGCAAAGTGCTGCTGACATCGCCAGAGCTGAGATGTTGTTAGAAGAAGCTAAAAGAGCCAGGTATCTGAAGACATATGGCATTTAGGGGGCTGGTTTTGTGTATCTACTCGTAGCTTGGAGTAGAAAAGCATTTCTTTAACCAGTGAAATTTCTAAGAGCGACCTCTGTGAGTCTCTCTGGGTCATTTCAGGAAGGGTGTTCTTTACAAGAAACAGTCTTTTCTGTAAGGAAGTACTTCTTTCATTTTCACGTATATTGCCTCCTTCTTTTACTCAGCAAAAGCGCCACAGATGTGAAAGTCACTGCAGACATGGTAAAGGAAGCTCTGCAAGAGGCAGAAAAGGCCCAGGTCGCAGCAGAGAAGGCGATTAAACAAGCAGATGAGGACATCCAAGGAACCCAGAACCTGCTGACTTCGGTGAGCTATTACAGCCATTATTATTGTGGGAGAAAACACTCACACGTACTCTTCCGTCAGAAAAGTAAGTGCATGCGATAGTTATCTATGAAATTCTTGTAACTGAACATTAAAGGATTCCTTTAAATAAATCTGAACCACTCCCTTAGCAGACCGTGTTTCCCCGAAAATAAGACCTAACCAGAAAATAAACCCTAGCATGATTTTTAGGATGACGTCCCCTAAACATAAGCCCTAATGCATCTTTTGGAGCAAAACTTAATATGAGACCCGATCTTATTTTCGGGGAAACGCAGTAGATGCTAAATATAACGTTTTCAAGAAAAGACTGTGAAAACACTGGAACATTAATCTCTCTTCCATTTTCACCCCCACAAAAGTTTAAGATAAAACCACAAGTTTCCTGTTCTTTCAAGGAACCATATGGACTATTCAGTAGTATGACGTGCAGTATTAATTTCAGTCCAGTGTTAGAAAACTCCTGTAATAAAGCAGCCCAAAAGCAACTACATGGTTCAGACCAGTGTCTCATGACTTATGAGGTGATCACTTACAAAACCTTAACTATAGTTCTGAAAAGGACTGGAAAGCAACAAAGGTCAAAATGTGTTTCCCATTCATTCTAGAGGAGCCTAATAGATCTTACAGCTAAACAAGCTGTTGTGTTCAGAATGCATGGAAAACTTAATGGTTTGTTATCAGCTAAATACTCCTAGAGACTAGGAGATATTAAAGGCACCCACTAACAAAAGAAGTTTTTCACATGCATTTAAATGCTTGATTCTAAAAATCCTCTTATCTCTTAAAAGTAAGGTAAACATAGTCCTATTATTTTTTTTTTTTAAATCAGTTGTACCGTGTTTCCCCGAAAAAAAGACCTAGCTGGACAATCAGCTCTAATGCGTCTTTTGGAGCAAAAATTTATATAAGACCCGGTCTTGTAACAAAATAAGACCGGGTCTTATATAATATAGGACCGGGTCTTATATTAATTTTTGCTCCAAAAGACGCATCGGAGCTGATTGTCCAGCTAGGTCTTATTTTCGGGGAAACACGGTATAAGCAAATTTTTTTCCTTCCAATTGTGGGAAAGTTCATTTCTTTAATAGTGGGTAAAGAAAATTGATGACTCATTCACGCCTCTCCATCTTCTCAGAACGTACTCTGAAATTAAATACTCTCAGTACAGTCAGCCTTGTCAGGCCAACAACTCCTTAATGTTTAAAACCTGGGAGATGGTTTCTAAACCTGCTTTTCCTGCCCTTAGTTGATACAAACCTGTCTGCCGTACTCTATTGCTCTCAGTAAAGTGAGGCCCAGTAGTTCGTCAGCCACTTTCCCTTCTTAAATTCTGAGCATATACAAGGCTTTTTCTTCAGGCTACTCCTTCAAGTTTAGAACACGATATTTTCCCACCAGTCTATGTCCTAACCCTTTAATTATTTTGATTTTTCTGTGTCTAGGTTTTTCAAATTTCTCAGTGTGTTGCTAACATTTTAGTGAAATGTATTTCAGTGACTTTTTAAAAGCTACTGTGTTTTGAAAAGCAAGTTAGAAAATATTAATCGAACTATAGATGAGGTATTTGGCTTGAGGATGTACCATTAATAATGGTGGTTGTGTGTCTCAGACACTGGGCGCAGGACGCGTTTGGGTTAGTAATAAGAAACTGAGAACCTCTAACTAAACTATATACGCTGATTAATGAAAAGCTTGTCAGAAACTATTCACTCATCTAAAAATGAAACTGTAAAACTCATCTCCTAAGAATTATATCTACTCTCTAAGAATTTATTAGGTGAGCTTTTAGGTCGAGTTATTTGATCTGAAATACAAATTTTAGAATGTCCATACTGACCCATTAGTTTCACTGACATTGTTATTCAGAGTTAATTCTATAGAAATTGACCCATCCTTGAAGATCATTTTTAAGAAAAAGCGAATGCTCAGTGAAACTGGTTTGTCTATCATGGGCCAGATTGCTTATTTTGGCTAGCTTTAAAAAAAAAAAAAAATCAATGTTTATTCATTATAATTTGAAATCACCAGTTGCCCAGATGATATTTTTTTCCCTAAAAAATTTTATTTATAGTTCCATCTCACAATCCTATAAGTAACTCTTAGGAGTTTTAAAGAATATTCCTGGTCTCCATGTCTTCAGTAATTAGCTAAAAACACTAAAATTAACTTTCTAGATAGTTTCTGAAGTGCCATAGTGTCCACTACTAGTTTCATTTAAAGTTGACAGAAAAAAACTAAAGGTACCTGGAAGTTGTAATTTTCCCACCCACATTAACTGGGAAATTTATGTGGAAATCCCTGTTCTCACATCTGCTTACCTGTGAACGTTGGCCAAAGTTTGCAGGCATCCTTAAAATGCTTCTCAATGCATCCAGCTGCCTACGGGTAGTTCTTAGTGTAAAGAGAAGAAATCATGTGAAAATTTCAGCCTAGATCACCAGAAGTACCAAAAGAATAAAGTTAAACTATGAGATGTAGTAAAGAGCATTTAAAGTTAGGCACTTTATATAAGCGTTCTTGGAATTCTATTTTCTTTTTAGTGATTATTTTTGGTTGAGAGGAAAATGGCAGAGTAGTCTTTTAAATCTTCCTCAACACTTGTGTTCATAGCACTTTCTACCACTTCTCAAATTAATATCATGCTGGATGGTTGACATACTTTTAGATCGAGTCTGAAACAGCGGCTTCTGAGGAGACCTTGTTCAATGCCTCCCAGCGGATCAGTGAGCTGGAGCGGAATGTGGAAGAACTTAAGCGGAAGGCTGCCCAAAACTCTGGGGAGGCAGAATATATTGAAAAAGTAGTATATACTGTGAAACAAAGTGCAGACGATGTTAAGAAGGTGAGTAAATCTTTGAACTTCACAGCTATGTTGGTGAAGGGGCCTCCCTTGGAATTGATAAGGGATGCAGACCTACTGTGGTTAGTCTCAGAAACATCCCAAATGACTGTTTGCCTAATTGGCAGTCTTTGGACAGAGATGGAAGAAAATGGGAGTGGACATGCAAGTACCCGATAAGCAGTCCTAGGCCCTTAAACCCAAACTTAAGTGAGAGTTTAGAAAATGAAATTAACTTAGTGGTGGAAGTCTGAAAGCAAGCATATTGGGCATGTTTCTGTATTTAATCAGGAAGATGTTTATGGCATACAATAATTTCCTGGCCATTTGGAAAATCTTTAAAAGCAGGGTAGAAAAGCTTAAGAGTTCATGACAGAGAACAGCTAGGAGGAGAAAACTAACATCTCACTCCTGCACTCATTCTGAAATAACCATCCTTGCCTCTCTCTCATTGCAGAGAAAATCTCACGTGACCCAAATTTTTCACTAGAAGCCAAAAAATAATTGAAATACACATTCAATTTCTAAACTTGTATGGGCTTTGTCTCCAAAGAAACCTTTTTAAACTTTTGGAGGAGTGTTGAAACTTTTAAATGAATAGTAGGAAGTTATAAACTGACAAAGTCAAGATTTTCTTGTACGTTATTTTGGCTTGTGGGCATTACATAAGAGTGACTACCCCTCTGGGTTGGGAAGAGAACAGTAAGAAAAGTTCACTGCCACATCTGTCTTTTCCACTATGGTGTGTACTTTCTTTCCTGCGGTTCTGAGAGCATGAGTTTCCCTGGTAGTCTTCTTTCTTACACAGCATTTTGCATAAATCCGATATTTGATTGCAATAGAGGAACAAAAACCCTTGACATGAAATCCTATTATCAGTGGCTATTGTTTGAAGTTTCTCAAAAGAATCACTTGTAAGCATCTTTCCAAACCCACACCAACTTCTCTCAACCACCCTGCATATGCTACAACCTCGCCCTTCCTTTCATTACATCTGCATTTTCCCTCTGAATTCCTGATATCGTTTCTATAAACCCTAGTCAAGAATCCAGATGATCCTCCCATTTCTTCAAAATGGGCCTTTTCTGAGGTCTAAATATTTGGATCTTAGCACATCTTCTTTTGGGAAAATCAATTTTTCCACAGAAATATGCTCATTAGCAGAAGCGAACTCCTTGATTTCAGACACCTTGTTGCAACTCCAAGGTGTCTGAAATCTTGTTTGTAAAAATCACCTTAATGTTGTAGGTAATGTTACTGTTTCAAGACCATGTTTTCAGTGACCTACCATTTGAGTAGCTTGAAGCCTGGCGCCCCTGATGGTGGCACTAATCCACCACGCTTGCTGTGCTAATAATGGTCCAAGCTTGCTGTCACACTATGTGCTGCTCTCCATTGTCATTACTGACACTCACTTTATCACCTCTTTGTGTCTAAATGTGGAACTGCAGACTCTGGATGGTGAACTTGATGAAAAGTATAAGAAAGTAGAAAATTTAATTGCCAAAAAAACTGAAGAGTCAGCTGATGCCAGAAGGAAAGCTGAAATGCTACAAAATGAAGCAAAAACACTTTTGGCTCAAGCCAACAGCAAGCTGCAGCTCCTGAAAGGTGGGTCTTTTCATATAGGTTCATGCTTTCATAAGAATTTTAAAATTAATATATCCAGTTTGTTTTAAAGGGTGAAAATCTATTCACTTTGTCTCAGGCACTTCAAAGAGCCTTATAAGCAGAGAATCAGTATTAGCTTTTGAGATCATCATAGTATAAATTACTCAGACTTTTCCTTTTTATCTCCCAGATTTAGAAAGAAAATATGAGGACAATCAAAAATATTTAGAAGATAAAGCTCAAGAATTAGTAAGACTGGAAGGAGAAGTCCGTTCACTCCTAAAGGATATAAGCCAGAAAGTTGCTGTTTATAGCACCTGCCTGTAACAAAGAAGGGCTGTAAGATGGCTAAGGTGACCAAAGTAAAACAGCTACATTTTAAAAACTGACAGTAATCTTCAGAGTAAAACTCATTGCCTATTTAATGTTTGTAATCGCCACATTTTATATGGAGTTGAATAAAGTACAGTGCTTTTGTATAAATACATGTTTAGTGTAATTCTTAAATTTACTTTACTGATTTAATGTTCATAAACCCCTGAACAAAGAATGTTATTTTCACTGTAAACAAGTTGATTGGCTCCAGGGAGACCCTAATGTCTGTTATGTCTTTAAACAAGCTATTACTCTTCTGTTTGCTAGGTCAATATCCTCCACAAATCTACCCCCAAATCACCTCCCAATGATTTCTGGCCAAGGTGAGAATCACCATTTCAGTGGCTCCTCAGTTGCTCTAATCTCACAACTTCCATAAGCATTCCTTGCTCTAGGACAGAGAAAAGTAGCACTTTTTAGAAAATTGTGGCTTGTAAGTATTACCACCCAGAACAGGGCCAGGGTTGCTGAGGGGAAGGTGAAAATTAAATTGGGCCAGAGTTTCGACATTGCTCCTGCCACCTGAGCAGTGCTACTCAAAGTACAGAATGATACTGTAATTTCAGCTCTCGTGTATTTTATTTCATGAACTAAAGATTCTCTGCTACATCTATGGGTGAGGACAAAGCAATTATGTAACAATCACTTATTCCACAGGCTAAAGAAAATAGCTGGAATGCAACTGCCAAGGCTCTGTCAGTTTTATAGCTGAGCTGAGTAACAGGCCAGGCCTCAGTGATTTTTTTCACACATTTTTCTTAGAGCAAGACTCTTCTGCGTACCATTTCACAACCACCCACATACCCAACACAGCTGCATCTGAAGCTGGGCCTGAACAAAAGTTATGTACACAGCTGTGATGTAAATAATAAGGCAACTTCCCTCGGGTGCAAGGCAATTATTTGTCACTTTTATTAAGGCGGGAATCCTAGTACTGTTAACAAAGTGGTCATACCTCATCATCTACTAGAGCAACCATCTTTCCCCCTAAGTATTTTACTTATAATAGTAGAAACCTTCACTACTCACCATTCCTTTTCAGCTAAAGATCTCACTTTGAAATTACTAATCAGCTTAATGAACTTTGCCCTACTTTTCACAAGCCAGGGAAATATTAAGAATTTAGTTAAGTGAACATTTAAAATTTGTTTTATGCCTAGGAATTCATTCCCACCCAGGTAAATCTGCATTCTCGTATTAAATGGGAACCTTAAAATAGGGTATTCAAATAATAGCCTTAGGTATTATTTTGTGTCTCTACAGCTGGGATTTCATATTATATTTCACTATTTCCTAATTAGAAACGTTTTCCCTAGAGTAGGAGACACGTTTCACGTTTAAATAAACTAGCACTTCACATAATACTGGGATTTCAGAATTTAAAAAGATACAGAGCTCCTTTCCAATACTGGCAAACGGCACATTCAGACCAACCTTCCTGCTGATAACAATCGCAAACTCTAATCAAAATGATTTCCCCCTAAACATCCTGGAGAATAATCAGAAGCAGCCAGAAGATAGAAGGGAGTTCACACTCAAGAAAGATCTCACCGGGTGTAATTCTCATTCTTAACGTTCACTTGAGGGGAGATCCCAGTAAGTGGCAACTTGAGCAGGAGCCGTTTCATTTACTGGTTAAGAAATTGGAGGAGTTTGGAACAATTACAGCAACTGAAATATGAGGGAGGGAAACCCCAGAAAAGAGAGGCACAGAGGAGAGGGCCCCCCAAATTCTGCATAATACTCCGCCCAATCTCTGGTTGACCAGTGAACTACACATGGGGGGTGGGGGGAGCGGCAGTGCATGTATAGCTAAAACTGAGCAGAGGTTTCAGCTGCTGCCCCCCAACAAAGATGAGTTTGGAGTTGGAAATCAGCCAAGTTTACTGCCTACTAAAACAAAAATTAACTATTTTTCAGAGATATGTAACACAATCAAGTTTTTACAATGTATCATTCATAATGGCTGTAATATTAGGTTGGTGCAAAAGTAACTGCAGTTTAAAAGGTTAAAAATCGCAAAAATTGCAATTACTTCTGCACCAACCTAATACAATCCAGGACCACTGGACATATTAAGAAAAAGGAAAATGTGACCCATATAAATGCAATTAAAACCTGAAGACTATTATACTAAAGATTTTCCTTTCAGTTATGATCAACTGATGGTATCTATTCCATACGGCTTTCTGATAAATTACATGCTCCAAACTTAAGACTGGTTAAACCTTTAAATTGCAATCAAGTGACTCTCCAGTTTGCGTATTTCTAGTACTATAAGATAGTTTATTTTCCTCTTCGAATTTATAATATCCCAAATTTGAGAACTACTTAATCTGAAATGATTCTTGTATTTAACTATATACAAAAACTATTTGTCATTTAACACTTTAAGTATTTCAAGAAATGGCCATCTTAAATATTTATCAGTAAATACAATTTTATAGCATTCTTTAAAGGAACAGTTATTTACCCGGCCAAGAACAAAATGGAAATGTACACAGGAAAAGAGATTAAAGATTCCTTTTACAGTCTTTCTCCAAAAGTATATGCTCAACAATTTAGTAAGATCACTATAACAGGTGAACGGGTAATAACCTTTTAAGTAACTTAATAATGTCCTACAATGTGGGGAAAAGATACATTCAGGCTTATAAGAGCAATAAAAGTAATAAATATACACACAAAACGCATCATAAAAGAATTCGGACCATTTTGATAATCCACTTAGAATAACCAGTGAATGGATATTTAAGAAATGTTTATTTTCAGATCTTCATTTCCTACTGAAATACATTTGAGTCAGCACTGAATATTTGAATTTTGTAGCTATACCTATACCTCCTTAATTTGGTTTATTTTATACTCCAGACTATAAACCTCAATGGTACCTTAAAAATCTAAACAAATTCTACTGCTAATCTACAAGAATTTGGGGATTAAATAAAACAAGTGAGAGACCATCAGTTTTTATTTACATGAGTTTAGTTTACACATATTTTAATCTTACTCTAATGACTGACTTGTTTCCAATATGAAAACCAAGTTTAAAAGAACTTGATCACCTTGCTTCAAATACAGCTGTTCACATATCATACTCCAGTTCCATCCATGTAGTAAATCCAACTTTACTGTATCAGAAAAAAAGCTACTTAACATAAATTCAGTGAAGTTGAACTTTTCACAAACAGCATGGAAATATGCGTTGAAAAAAAATTTCCAGGATGCTACTATAAGTAGCTTTTTTTCTTGGGAATAGTAATGTACTGAAATAAAATATATTTAAAATATAGATGAGATTATTCCATTCAGTCCAAACCTATTAGACACCTTCCAAAAGTTTCATAATTCAGTCCTAGAAATTCTGTGAGCTGTGAGCATTTCCTGTCCAGAAATGTGACCTCTACAAAAGCTCCCAAAAAATTTCAGAAAAAAATATATGTAATCTTCTAATTTAAAAGTTGATTGGTTTGCCAAATGATGCAGCCAGGTTTGCTTCTCTAAAAGCTTCTGATAAGGTCTGCAAAGGAAGAAATTTAAAATTAAAAACCAAGTATTTGTGGGTCAAAAGAAAATTTAGGTAGCAATTAATTCTGTTACATTAATAGTTACCGGATGCGCATGACAGACTCTAGCTATATCTTCACAGGATGCCCCATATTCCAATGCAAGAGCAGCTTCATTTACCATTTCACCAGCACCCTTTAAAATAATAAAACAAGAAGTAATTTTGTCTCCATGGCAAAACTACACACTAATGGGACAAATTAGTTGTGAGAGCCGTTAACTAACCGCCTCTATTCAGGAAACACTTGGCAGAAATGGTGGCATGGAAGTTAAGAGCTTGGATGGCCTGGATTCAAATCCTACCGCTGACCATCTCAGCCACTCAGAGACTGTGCTTGATTCCATTTATTCTCCTCAGAAATGGGAAAAGCAATGCCGACCTCACAGAGTAAACACTCAAATGTTCTATTATCATTACTGTACGGCAGATACCTAGGGGGAAGGCGTACTGCAGATTCAGTGGTAGGAAAGGCTTCTCTTAGAAAGTAACATTTGAGCTGGCCTGAGTAACACAGGAGCCGCTCATGCAGAGATCTGGAGGCAGAGCGATCTAAACAAAGGCTACGACTACAAGCACAAAGGTTCTAAAGTGGGGAAAAGTCTGGCCTGTAACGACATTGAGAGAAGGCCCATGAGGCCGGGAATTACTTAATAAAAGGGAGGAGTGGAAAGAGATGAGGTCAGAAAGGTAGGCAGGACTCGAGTTAGAGGGGACATGTATGTAAGTCTGCAGTTGCAAAGAACCACTAGAGAGTTTTAAGCAGGCACATGGTGCATATTTTAAAGGGACAATCATAGCTGTGGTGTGGAAAGTAGGTGACGTGGGCAAGAGGAGAATGCTGCTGGTACTTAGCTAGAAATGATGCACAAAGAGGCCACATTCAAACTCTACTGGTAAATAATCACCTCAGAATGTAAACCCCAGGTGGTTTTAAATTAATCTACTAAATAGCAATGCTTTCCAGAAATCCTAATGGGGTTTCTGGTTTTACAGTACTCACTGGTCCTAGAATATGTGCTCCCAATACTCTGTCCGTTGATTTCTGCCCAAGAATCTTCACCATGCCATCCGTGTCAGCATTTGTCTTAGCTCTGCTATTAGCAGCAAATGGGAATTTCCCAATTTTGTACTCAATACCCTGTGAGACAGAAAATAAGAACCTACATAAACTCTGAAAAACTTCATTTGCCATGACTGAAATCATCTACCATTCGTTCAGAAAATAAATCCCAAAAAGGTAATTCTTCACACAACATAAAGAAGGAAAGACCAAAAGGCTTGTTAATGAAATATATTTTGGGTGCAAACACAAGCAAATGCAAATTTCGCTCTGTGTACATTTCAAAGCCAAAAAGAAAAGCTCTGGAATTACTAGTTTTTTAATACAGGCAAGTGAATGATCTCCTTTATACTACTACAAAGGAAAAAATACATACACTAAACTATAATGCTCCACATAGTTACTGAAATGCATTAATGCAATATTAATAAAACAATTCTCAGCTCCCAGTGTCATTAAGTCAGCTCACACACTGGAGTAAAACTACCCTCATCCAGGATTACCTCTTCTTTCAACTGCTCTTCTGACTTCCCGACCCAGGCCACTTCCGGGTGTGTGTAGATCACCGACGGCACACAGTTGTAGTCAATGTGCACAGCGCCGCCGGCCATGCCTTCCACACAGATGATGCCCTCATCCTCCGCTTTGTGAGCCAGCATGGGGCCCGCAACCACGTCGCCAATAGCATAGATACTGCCACAGAGATCGCGAGAAACACGGTGAACCTCTGAAACCACACCTTCCCCTTCAGTGTTGCCATGGTAACAAAATTATAAATTGCTAGTTATGATGTCACAAGAAAATACATTAAATACAGCGCTTCAAATATCTGAGTTTGGGTTCTAATCATCTTTAGGTAATGAAAAAATTCAATTATTTTTGCTTTAACATATTATAAATTTACTAATCTTCTCCAAAGCCAATGCATTTTTTAAGCATCACAAAAGTCTTATTTTCAAAAGAGCATCTGATATAAACTTTAAAATTATTGAAAATGCAACTTACTTTGGAATTTTAGTTTGGAATCTGGTATTGACTGGAATTCTACCTCTAGGATCTAGGTCAATGCCAAGGTCTTCTAGTCCCAAATTCTGAGTAAAAGGTCGTCGGCCAATGCAAACCAAGAGTACATCACAAGTGATAGTTTCAGCTTTCCCACCAGAAGCAGCTTCAATACTAGACAATGAACAGTGTATAACTGTTAAACACACAGCTACATAAATAGCTGACAGACTTGGACATTTAAGACCAGACATTTCTCTCTCTGCACTGTACACCTGAAGCTGGACAATAATGAATGCCAACTATAACTTTATATATATATATATATATATATATATGTATATGTATATGTATATGTATATGTATATGTATATGTATGTATATATGTGTACGGTTACAGGAAGCGGAGTACAGCATTTAGGAATAGAGACAGTGGAAATGTAATGGCTCTGTGCGATGTCAGAGGGATAGTGGATGGGGGAGGGGGGTTCACACAGTGTGAGGGATATAAATGATAAACGTCTAAGTATTGCTTTGTCTTGTGCACCTGAAACTAATAAAATAAAATAAAAATAAAAATCAACAAGGAAAAAAAGACCAGACATTTCTCAAGTGCTAATGACATTCTAACAGTGAAGTTTATTTTATTATAAATATAACATAAACATAAGGGTCAGGCAAAGAAAACATGTACATATTCTCTAGAGATCTAGCATTAAAGTCACAAAAACAGGCAGTATAACATGGGTTAAGAACACAGGTCTTAGAGACAGAAAGATTCAAATTCAAGTTGTGGCTCTGCCACTGACCTTCAATAACTTACTTCATTAAGTTATAAGTGTTTAATAAATAGAGTGCCAAGCACATAGTAAGCAATGTAATTAATATTATTATTACAGATTTCCCCATATATCTGTCTAAAAACATTGAATTCATTTTATTGAATGTTGGGAGTTTAAATTTTTCTGAATGTATACTATGAAAAAGTACATTACAGTGATAACACTGGACTAATTTCTCTAGCAAAAATTGAAGGTTTTTCTTAAAAACAGACAAGGATATTATAAAACAAATGTAGCATACTTACGAAACATCAATTTTTCCATCTGACTTCTTGGTAGCACCAGTAACTTTTGTACTCAATTTAAATTTAAATCCTTGTTTTTGAAGGATGCGTTGAAAGTTTTTAGATATCTCCATATCAATTCCAACTCCCCCAACATGACCCAAAAACTCAACTGCTGTCACATCTGCACCAAGTCTTTGCCAAACTGAACCCTGAAAATAACAATTTTTTAAAAATGATTAAAAATAAAGGTTTCTACAGCAACTTGTCTACTGAATTAAATAATTTATTGTAAGATATTTTCTTTTGTTAGTATGTTCCTATTAGAAGCTCTGAGGTTTAAAATTAACACCATGGCAAATATATATAACTTCATATATTTATTCACTCATTCATTCAACGTTTACTGAGCACCTACTATGTACAGGCACCATTTCAGATGCAAGGCATGCATCTGTGAACAAAACACTGCCCTCAAGAACCTTCTATCCTGGTAGAGGAGACAGACAAGTAAATGAAGAGGATGGTTAAGTGCTATGAGAAAAATAAAGCAGGAAGTACAGCCAGACTACCGAAAAGGAAGGAATGACAATTTTAAATACCATGGCTGGGGAAGGCCTCACAGGTAGTGACATCTGCACAAAGACTGGAAGAGAGGGAATGAACCCCACAGGTAACTGGTCCAGGAAGAGAGAAACAAGTGGGAAGGAAGGTCCTGAGGGGGCCTCTTATTGCTACTAATTACTGATGTTTGCAAAATATTAAACTGGCTTCTAATTTTATTTTCTCAACAGAGAAATGTTTACTTTTCCATTCAAATTGTAATTTAAACTGAATGCTGGGTTTTTAACAATATTTTAACAACTATAACTTCTGAATACGTATATGTGAAATACGCAAGAGGACATAAGTAACAAGCATAAGCAAAAGTTAACTCAAAATTAACTTAAATATAAAACACAAAACTGTAAAACTTCTAGAACATAAGAATCTTCGTGACCTTGAATGATGCAAAGATTTCTTAGCTACAATACCAAAAGCAAAATATAAGACACAAAAAGGAAAAAAATGCATATAAATTAAACTGCATCAAAATTAACAACTTCTCTTCAAACAATAATACTAAGAACACAAAAAGAGAGTGACGTCAGCATATGGAGTGAGAAGACCTCTTGGTTTCTTTCCTTTAAAGTTACAAGTTAGACAACTATAATTCAACAAAGGATTCCCTGCTCAACACACAAACGTGTCTGAGAGATGCATGCATTGAGACATCTGAAGGTGGGTGTATCGGACAGCAAAGGAGGTGGGCTGGGAGAAAAGACAGAGAACGGGAACACAGGCCAGCATCTGCTGCAGCCCCAGCTGAGGCGGCAGTGGGGAGAGTCTGGCTACAGCCCTAACACGGCAGCCAGGGGGTCCAGAAGGGCAGAAGCAACATTCTGGCTTAGGTGGCCAGCACCCATTGCAGTTAAACGTGGTGATAGGACGGAAATGCAGCACAGCAGTGTGGCAGCAGTGGACTAGCAGCCACCATTACTATCAAAGTAAAACAGCAGATTTGCAAACCCGCCTCGCCCCACACACCCCTCCCCTACCTGTCACAGTGGAACTCGGTAGAGCAGCAGACACCTCAGACAGCAGTGTGGCTGGCAGCCTCTGGTTACAAGGAGCCAGTGCTGGGAACTCACAGGCCCGGAGCCCCATCACCAGTCACACCCTATCATGGGTAGGGTACCCTAATACCCAGGTGACCCGGAAACAGATGGACACCCAACTCCACGGGGAATACAGGGCATTTTGCTAAACTGAGACTACACAGACCCACTGAGATCTCAGAGGTGGCAGTAGTGCAGGTAAGAGAAAATAAAAACTTGCACTATAGCACCACCTACTGGAGAAAAGAAAGCCGTCTACTTAACCTGCTGAATATTGTTAAGAGCAAAACAATATCTACAAGAGTTCACTACCTTAAATCCCCAGGTAGAAAAACAGTCCATCAGGTACTATGAATATCCAAGGAAAGTAACAAGGTAGCACAGAAAGAAAATGAAAAATCTCTAGAAACCAAACTCCAAGACATGGAAGTCTGTGATGTAAATGACAGAGAATTTAAGATTGCAGTTATGAAAAAACTCAATGATACACAAGAAAACACAGAAAGGCACTTCAGTAAGCTCAGAAATAAAATCAACAAACAAAAGGAGTAATTAACCAAAGAGATAAAACTATAAAAAAGAACCAAACAGAAAATCTGGAGCTGAAGAACTCAATAAATGAGGTGAAAATGGATTAGAGAGCATCAGAAACAGAACATACCAGATGGAAGAGAGAAATAGTGAGCTCGAAGACAAAAATCTAGAAATGACTCAGGTGGAAGGAGAGAGAGAAGTGAGAGTTAAAAAAAGAAAGAAAGAAAGAAAATGAGGGGCGGCCGGTTGGCTCCGTGGTTAGAGCGCAGTGCTCATAACACCAAAGTCGCCGGTTCAATTCCCACATGGGCCAGTGTGCTGTGCTCTCCACAACTAGACTGAAAACAACGATTTGACATGGAGCTGATGTGTCCTGGAAAAACACACTGTTCCCCAAAGAAAAAAAAGAAAATGAAAGAACACTATGAAAACTATGACTCCACTTGAAAGAGAAACATACGAATAATGGGTATACCAGAAGAAGAAAGGGCAAAGGGAACAAGAGAGCCTATTCAAACAAATAATGAGGGGAGCCTATCCAAACCTATGGGAAGAGCTAGACTCACAAATTCAAGAAGCTAAAAGAACAACCAACCTAAGCATCTCAAAGCAAAAGGACCTTCTCCAAGACAATTATATCAAAACTATCAAAAGTTAATGACAAAGAAAGAATTCTCAAGCCAACGGGGGGGGGGGGGGGGGGGGGGGGGGGGACGGGACACTGCAAACTAGAAAGGAAACCACATTAGATTATTATTGGATTTTTCACCAGAAACCTTACAAGCCAGGAGAGAGTGGAGTGAAATATTCAAAATATTGAAAGAAAGAAATCCCCAGCCAAGAATAATATATACAGCAGTTATCCTTTAGATATGGAGAAGTAAAGCTATACCAGACAAACAAAAGCTGGGGGAATTTACCACCACAAGACCTGCATTGTAAGAAAAGTTTAAGCTCTTCTACCTGAAACAAAAAGACGAAAGTGTACAAAACTTTGAGTAAAATCACAGACAGAAGCAGGAAATTGCAACTCCCTTTCAGAACAGGGTATTAATTATTTAATTATTACATAAAGATTAAAGGAAAGAAAACATTTAAAAAAAGACTAGAACTTTTGCAATTTGGAAATGAACACACAGAAAAAGGGATAACGTCTGACAACAAAAACATGAAAGAAGAGGGAGAAAGGAACTGAACTTGCACAGGTGAATGAAAATAAGATACAGTCAGAAGGAAAAATACTCTATGTACGAAACATTTTTTTTTTGTACATAAATCTAACGATAACCACAAAATAAAAATCTAGAGCTGAGACAGGTAACATAAAAAACACAGGAAACTGAAAAAAACTATCACAGAAGGCATTCAAATATAAATATTTAGACGCAAGAAGCAAGGATGAGGCTGCAAATAGTATTTATAAGCTGTTGGGTAACTGAAATAAGAATGAAAAGAGTATTCTCTGGAAAGAAGAAAACAGTCTGAGATAGAACCCTAAGACAGACTCTATTGTAACACTAACAATTCGAGGGAAGGCTGAGAAAAGGGAACCTGCATACGAGATAGAGAAGTCAGCCCAAAGGACAGACAGAAAACCGACCGAGTATGGAATCAGACAAGCGAGTGTCAAAGACAAGAAATCAGCAATGCTGACTGTTAATGAAATAAAGCAGTGCAAAAAACAATCCACTGGACTAGCTAATAAATTCATTCATGTCCTTTCAACAGCAATTTGAGGGCACATGAAGCCATGAACTGAGGAGTGGGAGTTGATGAAAAGAGTGTGGACGACTCTTCCAAGAAGTTTGGTTGTGAAAAGGTGAGAGGGAAATTGGTAACTGAAGGGGGAAGTAGGATCGAGACAAGGCTTATTTCCGTGTAACGGCCTGTGTCTATGAGCGCAAATGCATCTGAGCATGCATGAATGGCACATAGGTGCCCAGAGACCGGTATGTTTCAATGTAAATGAGAAGGAAGCAAAAGTAGGGAGAGGTGAAGACTAAAGAACACAAAAATAAAAATCACAAAGCCAAGTCCCTGAAGAGGCAGAAGATGTACTACAAGCACTCACAAGCAGAGGTGAAGGGCTCTGTCTCAGGAAAAGCAGCCTTTCCAGTTACAGGAGAGAAGATCAAGAGAACAGGTGTAACAACAGGTGAAAATACTTTCCAATCTGGGGCTCCAAGTTGAGGGGGTTTTCCTCTGATGGTTTCTCTTACATGTGATATTTAGAAGACAAGGTCATCTGCAGGCAGCAGAAGACAGTGTACTGGCAGAGATGTGAGAAAAGTGGGAAACGAAAGAGCCACTGCAGACACCAGGAGAGGGTACCAGCCAGGGCAACACTGGGACTGTCGGGAAGGCTGAGGTTCCTGTTGAGATTTGTGACCAAGAATTCCCATGGGCGTTAATCTGCAGGGTGCATGTGGTCAATAGCCTGCATGTGGCATAAGAAAGGCTGAACTCAGCCAGGACCGGAGTTTTGCCAAGCAGGTATGACAGCAAAGCAAGGGACTCAAGACCACCTATCAGAGAGTGGTTAGTGATGGACTATGGAATCTAAGCTGATCTGGAAAGCAGTCAAGACAGGAAAGGGCAGACAGCAAAAACAAAGAGGGATCTATGACTAGAAAACCTGATTAAGTTAAAGAACCTGTTTACTGAGTAAGAGAGGAAAGGAGGTTGTGGTTAGAGAATGAAGTGTCTGAATTTGTGATTTCAGAAGTAGAGCACTTCTTGGTGATTACGAGGTAAAGCAGCCCTGAGAAAGGATAACTGAAATAGAGGGAAGAGAGGTCACTGGGAATATGGGAAAGCTGCCAGATGGACAAGGAAGTACAAGGCAGGCAGAAGGCACGAAATACCGTAGTAGTTACAGAATTGCAAACAGTTTGACATTTCTCATACGTAAGATAAGAGGGAATGAGATGAAGATGGAGAGGAAGGGAAGAGCCAGAGCATGTCAGTCATGGTCTTTACTGAAATGCAATTTGCTTAGAATGAGAGCTGCCTTCTGAAAGGATGAAGGGCATGAAGGACTGTCAGCTCTAAATAGCTGAAGGGCTGTCAAGATCTTTAAAAAATTAGTCCAGTTCTAGGGATCAGAAATTGTGAAAGATACAGGAAAACAGATTTCAAAATAAAAGAGAATGTTCCAATAACTATATAAATAAACTGTCTTGAATACTCTTTACTACTACAAGTATTTAAGCAAAATTCAATGCCCATTCATTTATTTTAGCGTTTACTTCCCTTGCCTCAAAATAAATGAATGGGACTATATCAAACTAAAAAGCTTCTGCACAGCAAAAGAAACCATCCACAAAATAGAGAGGCAACCAATGGAACGGGAGAAGATATTTGCAAACAACGCCTCCAATAAGGGGCTAATATCCAAAATATACAAGGAACTCATACAACTCAACAGCAACAACAAAAAACAATCCAATTGAAAAATGGGCAGAGGACCTGAATAGACATTTCTCCAAAGAGGACACACAGATGGCCAAAGACATAAAAAAAGATGCTCAGCATCGCTAATCATCAGAGAAATGCAAATAAAAACCACAATGAGATATTACCTCACCCCAGTCAGAATGGCTATCATCAACAAGACAAATAGTAACAAGTGTTGGAGAGGCTGTGGAGAAATAGGAACCCTCATACACTGTTGGTGGGAATGCAGACTGGTGCAGCTGTTATGGAAGGCAGTGTGGACGTTCCTCAAAAAATTACGAATAGAATTACCACATGACCTAGCAATCACTCTCCTGGGTATCTACCCAAAAAATCTGAAAACATTTATCCATAATACACGTGTGCTCCAATGTTCATTGCAGCTTTATTTATTTACGGTGGCCAAGACATGGAAACCAAAGCATCCTTCGATAGATTCGATAAAGAAGATGTGGTATATATACACAATGGAATACTACTCTGCCATAAGAAAAGATGAAATAGTGCCATTTGTAACAACATGGATGGATCTTGAGATTATTACGCTAAGCGAAATAAGTCATATAGAAAAAGTCGAGAACCGTATCACTTCACTAACATGTGGGATATAAAACTGAAAGCAACAAAGGAAAAAGACAAACAAACAAAGAAACAAAAACTCATAGACACAGACAACAGTTTAGTGGTTACCAGAGGGTAAGGGAGGAGGGGGATGGAAGAAGAGGGCAAAAATGGTCAAGTATATGGTGATGGAAGGAGAACTGACTGGGTGGTGAGCACACAATGTGATGTATAGATGATGTTTTACAGAATTGTACACCTGAAACCTATGTAATTTTACTAACCATTGTCACCTGAATAAATTTAAATTAAAAAAAAAAAGAACAAAACAAAACTTAATATCAATCTGCCTGTAACATTATACAAAGAATCAAATGTTGACCGATAAGTCAAATGGAACCCCATGGAGGTAGTAAGAGACAGAAGAGACATCACTTACCAATTCTACACCTATTACTCCTGCACCAATGACAACCATCTTTTCTGGAACTTTTTTTAAAGATAAAGCACCTGTAGATGACACTACTGTATCTTCATCAATCTATAATAATTTAAAAAACACAATCAAAATTATTTGAAAGGATCTACTGATTTATAAACTATGATATCACTTAGCATAGTCATTAATAATACTAAGCCATTTATTTGCTTTGAGGTATCTGTAACTTTTATCCATACACTCAATTTTATCAAATCCCATTAAAAATGCTCATTTAAATTTTTATCATTTAGCATTTTAAAACAAAATGGTCAATTTTAACTTCATGTTGAATTAAAATATATCTTAAGTGTTCTATTTCTGGTCAAAATCACTGCAGAATAAAGACGGGCAACTTCCCGAAACTGAATGACTGTTAACATGTAGTATTTCAGTCAGAAAATCTCTCATTCAAAGTTCATAAACAGCAGGAAGACAGTAGTTCATAAATGTATGTCTAAAGAAAGGTTTTGACAGTTGTAAAAAGCATAAAATACCGTGATTCCAGGAAAAGGAGTAACTTCTGAACCTGTAGCAATAAGAATGTTCTTTGTATCAATAACTTGAGTGCTGCCATCAGCTTTTGTAGCGGTGACCTGGTTTTTGCCAGTTATCTTTCCATATCCATTTACATGAACAACCTTTATAAAGCAATATTTGTAAGTTTGTGTAGTTTAAAATAATTTTTTGATAAACAAACATGATTAATAGGAAAAAACTATGCTATTAAATAATTTATCCAATACAAAATGCCCTTACTTAATAATGCTACATACGTAGCAGCAAAAAATTTGAATCTACTTCAGGTTAGCATACTGTTTTAATCAAATAAATATCCCCCAGCATCCAAGTTCTAATAACATCACTGTAACAGTGTAAAGCTGTTTAATGTGTCTATAAAATCAAGCAATAATCTGAACATTAAACACACGGACCTTATTTTGTTTGAATAAGTGGGCAATTCCACCTGTTAGAGCTTTTACTGCAGTACTCTTCTGCTCCATCATCTTCTCTAAATTCAAGCGAACTTCAGACACTGTAATTTATTAAATAAATCTTTAGTACTTAGCTAAATTCTTGAAACAATGCATGGTATTTTTCACTAATCAAGGTCTGGAAAATTACTGCCTACTGCTTACAGAACTGTACATAAGGCAATATTAACCT
The DNA here is from genome assembly GCF_057876585.1 of Rhinolophus sinicus. Classification (NCBI taxonomy): domain Eukaryota; kingdom Metazoa; phylum Chordata; class Mammalia; order Chiroptera; family Rhinolophidae; genus Rhinolophus; species Rhinolophus sinicus. The sequence goes on along the minus strand of NC_142504.1, from coordinate 51,011,099 downwards.
TTTTAAATTTAATAACTGATACAAGATTCCTAGCTGGCAAAAGGCCAACAGTATCACATCACAGCAACATAATCTATCAAACACTATAAAAAAATCCACCTCTGGGGAAAATGCAGTCCAAAATAAAACATAATATCCCACTGTAACAACATATTCTCCAAACACCTTATAATGATCATAATAAGCCTAGAAGAGATTTAAGTAGAAATGGCAAGTAAAACACAACCTGAAATTTTAAATAAAAGGAAATGCTAAATTTCATGAAAACAAAAATTAGTAAAAATACACGAGAAAATTTCAAATACAGATGCTTAAGAATTTAATGAACTAGATTCTAATCACTCATTTACCTCAGAAGAGAACTCTGAAGCAACAATATAAGATAAAGAAGCTCAACTCATAGAACTTCAGAAGAAAGGATACTTTACTTATCAGCACATGCAACCAACACATATCCCAGAGATGAGGCAGCAAAGACCCTGCGAGCGCTGGTTTACCTCAAGCCAGAGCGAGAACATGAAGCTCTGCCTGCAACGCAGGTCTCTTGACTAACCCTGTCTCTTCTTTTCCTTAGTGGGTAAGGAAAGTGGGTTCTGATTCTATTTTTCACCTAGCTTAACAAAATATTTGCTTTAGTGTATATATATCACCTCTACACACACTAGACTGCCTACACTATAGCCCATTCTTTCAGATACCTACCGTGCTTCCCCGAAAATAAGACCTAGCCAGACCATCAGCTCTAACGCATCTTTTGGAGCAAAAATTAATATAAGACCCGGTTTTATTTTACTGTAAGATCCGGTCTTATATAAGACCGGGTCTAATATAATATAAAATATAATATAATATAAAATATATTACTGGGTCTTATATAACAATATAATATAAGACCAGGTCTTATATTAATTTTTGCTCCAAAAGACGCATTAGAGCTGATTGTCCAGCTAGGTCTTATTTTCGGGAAAACATGGTACTGCTATAAAGAAACAAATGAAGGAAAATACAGCCCCCAAGGTGTGTTTAAGCGCTCCCTAGAACAGACTACCCTTCTGGATATATTTGTCAACAACAATAATTGGAGAGAAAGGATGAAAACAGCCCAAAAAGAATGGCAGGAGACAAGACATATCAAACTAAAATGTTATGAAAAGTCCTTTTCCCACCATGCGGCACTCCTCCTTCTCTCCTCTGCTCTTTCCACTACCAACACTTTAGGCAGACTTTCTTTCCTTCATCATTATCTGCCCACAGCACTCAGGAATCCATCAGTACCACCCCCACCCCCAGCCATCCCCAGGTTGCAGGAAAATAAAACTGACTACACACACACACACACACACGCACGCACGCACGCACGCACGCACACAAGTTGACAAAGGAACAGAAGCTGTCACAGAAGAAATCTGGATTAAGCCTTCTTTCTTAAGTAAATCTCTACATTTTTAAGATCTTGTTCTTCCTCTGCCCTCACTAAACATGTATTACACTCATCAAGACACATGCAAGTCTTAAAAAAGTCAAGTATGGCTGAAAACATCACTAAACATGGAAAGTATACTTACTTTCAATTCCCCTAGATGCAAAATCTTTTCCATGGGCCATGTGGTAATAATGAGAGTTATTTAATAAAGCCTAAAGAAAATAAGACAAAATTAAGACAACCAAAAATAAGACAACCAAAGAACACTTAGGAAATGACATTCTGTACATGGAACAGTACATAGGATTATACCAATTCAGTTTCTGCTCCTACGTAATTAATCTAAGACAAACAATAATGACATAAAAAACATTCAACAAGAAAGAATGAAAAACAAAACATCTTTACTTTCTTAAGTACACACTTTAGGGTGGCAAGTGAAAAAGGCAGTCACGTTTACTAAATACATAAAGTACCTAAAAGAATTTACTACCTATTATCTGTTTCATTGGTAAAGGAAAGCCAAAGAGGAAAAAAATGTAACAGCAGAGTCTGGTTGAATGAAAAGGCTACTAGGCATTCTGAAACAAGGAAGCTCTTTCAGGAATGTGTGGCGCACTGGTGACACCACTCTAGGTTTCCCAAAGGAAAAACGTGTTTATCATGCCTGGGTTGTTTTAATTTTCAGTAACTATATAAGTCCAATATTCTAGTCTCAATACATCCTTCTAGTTGGTGGCCAATGAAAACACCTCTGCACTGTACAAAATGTATGCTCACCTTGGAAGGAATACAACCAACATTCAAGCATGTCCCACCAAGTGTTTCGTTTTTCTCAACGCAGACTGTCTATAACCAAAGAAAACATTAACTGCATATAACTGGCAATGTTTCAATTCACTAAAATTCCAAGTGTATCTTAGTTCTTCTACAAAACAAGCTACTCAAGCTGTGTTTGTGAAAATGAAATACAGCTCTTTATAATTTATCATTTGAATACCAAATTCAGGCTAACCCAAAAGTGAATTATTTTAAGAGATATTTTTGTTCATTTAATATTACCAAATACATGCTTTTAGCTCTATTTCTGTATCTTCCAAAGTGTGATCAGAAGCCAAAATGAAAAGTATTGAAGGAGAGGAAAAATAATGACTTCACTTTCCATTTTATGAGACTACTAAAACTAAATGAACCACCCCTCTCTTCATTAGTCTCAGGCTTAAATATAATTTACAGAATTAAGAAATTATTTACTATTATTATCTAACTACAAAGTATTTTGTGAATATGATCAACTCTTCCCAGATAAAAATGAATCAACATCGAGTTTTAGTCTAACTCTTACCTTGAAGCCTAACTGGGCAGCTTTAATAGCAGCAACATATCCTCCGGGACCAGAACCTATCACAGTCAGATCGGCATCAACTACGATAAAAGCAGATGGATGTAAAACAGTAAATTGCTTAATAATGACCAAAAACAGTACAATTAGAAAAAAACTGGTAGTTTAAACCTGCAAGAAAATACTTGGTGTTCTTTGATGTAACTGAAAATGGCAGATTTTTATGTTTCATTTTCTATCTGTTCATTATGGATATGGAAATACAACTGAATTATGTATCCACTGACCTTGCTAAATTCTACACAATTTTATTTAATGTTAACAGACAGGCATTTCATGATACTGGAATACACAGCTATATAAAGGAAAGAGCCTGGGCTTTGGAATCTGACATACCTGGCTTTAAATCTCAGCTCTGACACTTATTAGCTGTGTGACCAACTGAGTCATTTTTTTCTGTAATATAGAAACAATAACATTGCTTTAAATGATTGATATTAGAATTAAATAAGGTAATTTTGTGTAATACCTTAGTACTGTCAATAGATTTAAGAGTGATCACCCCTTTCAGGTTAACTTCTGAGACATTGGGGGAAGGGGGCGGGGAATCAGCTTCCCCATAACACATGGGAGATATGTGTTGAACTTTATTGGACTATTGATAAATTTTGCATAGTTCAAGATAACAAGCTAAACCTACTCTGGATATTTATCATATAAAGATAAAAAATTAAAAATTAACTCTGATTAGCAGCCTTAGGAATATAATAAGTACAATACAAATATACAAAATAAGACCAATTATTCCCATTCCCAATCCAATTTCAAATAAAGCAACAATGCCTATTAAGAGTTAGGAGAGTCTCCCTTCTCCTCCCCCTCCACTTTCCTTACAACCCCAATTACTCTAGCATTTAGACCGTTTTTAACACACTCTCACATATCTTATCATGTTTGAGTCTCAGAACTTATGAGGAAGGTAAAGATGGCACATATCTGACATTTCACCAATAAGAAGAAATACAAGGTTCAGAGAGGTCAATTAACTCGCCCTAGATCATCTAGCAAGTGAGCAGCAGAGACAAAATTAAGCTTTCTGTCTCTAGTTCCAGTGGTCTTTCCATTATTCAACACCATTCCTTTCCTCAGTTTCAACTATCATAAACTAAAATCCCCAAGAACAATACTACAGCTTTACAATTGCCAGCTACCTGACTTTAGGTTGAGTAATTTGACTTAATTCATCTTCAGGTTCTTCATCTGCAAAATAAATACCACAAAACATCTACCTCTTAGGGTCATAATACAGAATAAAATAATTTATGTAAACAGCTTAGTATAGTACTTGGAATATACATAAGGATTCCCTACAAATACGACAATTTTAATTTCTTATTATCCCCTCCACCACGAAACACACAATCCCTAAGGGACAGGAGTGCGAATATCATTCAAAAATCCTTTGCTGGCCTTGAACAGAATCACAGAACCCATGTTGGAAGATAACTAAGAAGTTATCCAACCCAGTTACCCACAAAAATCTAAGAATTCTTTCTACTAAATAAATTACTAATTCTCCTTGGTTATTATCAGATGATACCTAGGATTACTCAACACATGAACAAAATGTGGCTAGTCCAATACATGAAAAAGTATTGCTTCAATTTTTACTGATCCATTTGTACTTTTTGGCCACACTGCTTGGTTCATTGATTCATGTTCAGAATTAAATATGTAATAAAATGTATTTCTATTTTCAAATCTTGAACCAAATAATGACCTAAACAATATCCTTTAATTTGGGTTCTAAATTGTAATTTCACAGTAATGTAAATAAAAGCTACAAAAACTAGTTTCTTTGCTGAATTTTTAACATATTTTCTAATTATAATACATAGGTTTATTTAATAAATTTAAACACAGAGAAGCTAAAAAACTTGGGTTTTATTTCCCAATTCACTATGTGACCTTAGAATTTTTTTGAACTATAGAAAATGTCAAAAACTCAAAACAGTTCACTTCTTACTGAAGACACCAGATGTACCATTCCATCAGCTTACCACTAAAGTGCTAAGAAGCACAAAAACGAAAGGAAAATAGAAAAGTCTTTCAAGATTTGTCAAATGACAATACAGGCGGTCATAATCCAGTGAAAAACCTTCAAAAATAAGCCAGTATTTAAGGGAAATATAATGATGTCTGCAATTTACGTTGAAATGCACCAAAAAAGTAAGATGAATTGATGGACAGATAAATAGATGGACAGATATGTGATAATGTAAGCACTGGGAAATGTTAGTGGAAGAATCTATGGATGTTCACAGTAAAATTCCTACAACTTTTCCAATGTTTGCAATTTTTCACAATAAAATGTTTGGAAAACCAAACTAGCTAGCTTTCACCTATATCAAAGCTACATGAAGTGAAAGTTTACAACACACGATTCTGTTTCACCATCTCCTTGTCAAGAAGCATTTTTCAGTTTCGTTTCCATATATAGTTTAAAAACTCAGGATACAGAAATGTAGTTAAACGAAATACATTAATCTAAGGAATACTTGATGGAAAATTTCACAAAATTAGCATCAGCCTATAGGAATGAAAAGAAAACTGAAAAGGATATACAAATTGATAGCATGAAAGCTGATTAAGTTAGCAAAAAATGGCAAAAGACCGTTGGATAGTAACCAGCACTTCAGGTGGCAGTGAAATATCAGGAGAAAGCTATCACGTTAATACTTTTAAAAATACTGGGGACAATGAGAGGTGAAGGATTTGAAAAACACAGCAGCTAATGCTATGAAATGAACTGAAAGAGAAAAAGCAGGAAAAAGTGCTCTACAAATTATTCTACAAATGCCACTTATATCATTCTGAGGAAAGTAAACATAGTACGATATAAAGGATACCACTGAAATAAAGGTGTCAAGTTACAAATAAACTATAATCACCAACAAATTACAAGAAGTATCTTAAGAAGTCAGTCTGCAATAATATCTATCATTTGGGTAATCTGATATGTGCCAGGCAGTAAGCTAAATGCTTCAAGTAGTTTCAGTTAGGCCTCATTACATTTCTTTTACATAGTTATTACTTCCATTAAACAGAGAGAAAATAAGGCTGAGAGTAACTAAATAAGTTGCATAAGGTTGCACAACTAGTGAGTGATCTAGCCAGGATTCAAACCAGGTTCTTTCCTTTAGATTCTGAAGCCTATGCTCCTATACCACCCAATATGTTCTCGTGCCTTCCAAAACACTCAGATCCCATAATCTGCTGGGCTATCAAGAAATCCAACTAAAATGACGAGAAGCTCCTTAATTTTCAGAATGAAATCAATAAATATTTATCAATGCCTACCCTATGAGGAAAATATCACTACCTCCAATAACCTTATATTATAATTAGGGAAAATAGGCACGTACTAAAATGTAGATACATCAAAATTATTTTTTTAAAAAAAGAAATAGGGAAAAAGATGTCATAAAGCAGTAGCTATTAATTATGAAATTCACTAAATGAGTACGAAGCTACCTGTAAGGTTTATTTGTTGTTCTGTTGGGGGGGGGGGGCTGTTTTTAAATTATCAATGCCCTTCATCTTCAGTCTACTTCAGTGGCCTTCTTTCACATACTTGTCACCACCGAAAACTGCTCTGCCTCTAAAATCCTGAATTCTAATACTTCACTTTGTAATCATAACCACACAACCTCCTAGTCCATAAGGAAGAAGAAATATAGTAAAAGAAAAAAAGGATTTGAAGTAAAACAAATATGAACTCAAATATGAGCTCCACCACCTGAAAGTCTTGGGCAAATTATTTAACGTCTCTGAGCTCTGATGTAACATAGGGATAACAGTGACAGTACTACCTACATCCCAGGGTTGCGAGGTCAGAGGTAATGAATGCCAAGACCCTGGGCGGACGCCAGGTGCATATTAGGCATTCAATAAATGTTTCTTCCCTTGACAGATCCACCTCCCAACTTTAGTCTTGCAGCCTCCAATCTCATTCCCACCCTCCATAACCCTACACACTGCCATCCCAGTGTTACCCCTGCTAAAACCCCACTCAGACCTTATTCTCCCACTCTTCATTAGTTTCCCTGTCTCTTGTTGGATGAAGTCCAAGTTCCTAAACAAATCTGTTCAGTAACTATTTCTCCAACCTCATTTCCCACCACGTTCTGCTTATCCACTAATACCATGCAGTTTAAGCCTCAGCAATAGTGAATTACTGTTAGCTTACACCCACAGAACTACACTGGTCTACCTATGTGCATTCTGTTCCACCTACCTAGAAGTAAATCCTGACAACATGCATTTCACATTATAGACACTACTCTAAGCTCTTCGGCTACCAATAAATAGCACAGGCCTGGTTCTTATTATCTAATAAGAGAGAAAGAAAAAGAATTGCAATAAAAACTCCAATCTGCAACCAGAATGATCTTTAAAAACAAACCTAATCATATTATACCCCTGCTTAAAACACGTCAGTGACTTGCAACTACCCTTAAAATAAAGAGTTAGGGTCTTGCATAATCTGGAGAAGTCAACAACTCACCATCTTTAACACATTTCAGTCAAATTGGGCCTTTTCAAGTTTCTCAAATGCACTATGCTCCTCACATCATAATACTGGCATGCAGTACCTTCTCCAACCCTTTTCAGTTATCAAAATCAATTCTTTAGGAAAGAATCTGTGAACATTCCCAATATGTAGATTTCATAGCTCCCTTCGCCTGTGGAGTCCTTATCACAATTATAATGAATCATTTGTTGGATGTTTGTCTTCCCCAAATGGACTGTAAACTCTATAAAAGCTGCATCTTGTCTGTTTGTTCACTGCTGTATCCCAGGAACTAGCCCAACAACTAGCACAGAGTAGATATTCCGTATTTGTTGAACTAATGAATAAATAAGTACTGAGTACCTACTGTGCCATTTTAAATGCTAAACAATAGGTCACTGTCCTTGCCATTAAATAAATACCTCAGATGAATATAAATATGTAAAAATGCTTATTATTTCATCCAACCAGACTTTATACACTGCATCTACCTGGGTACTAAAGGATCTATAATTTACTCAATGTTAAGGGATCACGAAACTGTTTGATTCATGAGCACTCAGTTACCCTCATTCCGTTAAAATCTACGTTCCTGCTCCAAACTGCCTGGCAAATAGCAGGCCCTGAACAACTTTGTTGAATGATTCTAAGAGTGTAGAATCAGCGATGAAAAGTCTGTAAGTGCGTGCTCTGGAAATGAAAATCTAACATTTCTCCTGTTGTGTGACTTTAGAATACGTAATATTCCCATTTAAAAAAAGAGACAAATGGGAGTATACCAATTACATCTCAAAAAAACTGAAAGAAGAAAAAGGGACTTTTTTCCCCACCATCAAATTAACATTTTTTAAAGGATTTCTTGACCTGTTCAAAGCTAGGATAAATCACTCACTGTTGGTTATCGATGACGGAATCCTCCCCCTACTCTTTCTTCTAGGAATAAAATCTCCAAAATGATAATAGTTTGACAATAGTTAAAGACACAGGATAAAAGTATTTCACAGAATACAGGGAGACTGATGGTCACAGTTCCCCCCAGCTAATGGTTTGTACAACGAAGCTTTAAGACATGATGTGCAACTTCACTTATAATCATATGGGTGATTCCAGTAAATGACAAAACAAGTAATTTCAAATAATCAATGTCCTTGGTACTGAGAGGCCAACATACCTTACTACAAGCCCATTAACTTCCTATTTTAAGTACTTTAAAAAACAAAATATATATATATCATTTCTAGACATGTCAAAAATATTAAAAAGTATGAATATCCATAATCCATAGCTTCCTTTCAGGGCACATCCTTCTATTCTTTAAAATGTGCCTTTGATAAGCCCATCAAGATTTTTATTCAGGATGTGAAAAAAGTCGTCTCACCATTCTAAACAGCAACAAACAAAGCAACAAACAACAATCTGACCAGTGGACAGAACTAACTTTTGAAATGTAAATATATAAAATCACCCCCCTGCTCAAAACCCTTCAGTTGTTTCCCATCACACAAACTCCCTGGCCTGGCTTACAAACCCCTCCATGACCTGATCTCTGCCTCTCTCTCTGATTTTACATTCTATGGTTCTCTGCTCCAGCCACACCAGCCTTCACTTAAATTCACAAGTGAATTCTCACCTCAGACCCTTCTCACTGTTATTTCCTTCTGCCTGAAATAACCTTCTCACTCTCTCACTTCACTCAGGCCCAGGCTCAGACACCATCTCCTCAGCAAAGCCCTGACACCTTATCTAAAATAGCGTCTTTTCCTCCCAATCAGCAACTTTAATTTTCAATCACTTCCCAAAATTCTTAATCTATTACTTGTGTGTTGTTTGTCTGTTCTGAAACCAGACTGTAAGTTCCATAACAGGACTCTGCCTTGTTCACATCCTGGAACACACTAGGTGCTCAATGAACATTTAAGTGGATAAATAAATGAACAATTTTGAGGGAACACTGTTTTATTAAGTACTCACTTGGTTGATCTGCGTAAGTTCTCAGCGGCACTGCAGAAACTCCCTGGAGGCCATGAGCTATTCGATTGAAATGGCCTCTCTGGAAAAGAAAAAAAAAAGAAAATGTCCTTGTTATGTAAAAAAAGACTTACTGAAGTTCAATGAAAACATGATACGGAGCAAATATATCAAGCACTGATTATTCACGTTATCTTCCATTGCCACCCAGACATTACATATCAATTTCTCCTCTTCGGTAAGAATAGTTATTTAAAGTTTTCAGCTTCAGTTTGGCACAGTATCTTTTTATTATGCATATTCAAACACCTCATGTTTAATAAAATTATTATTCAATGGTGTTTTTATTAAGTTTTCAGAAAGCACGGCTAATTTTTAGTACCAGGGATCATTTTAATGTCATAATTAACGTTCGCCAAGTTCTAACTTAAGTACTTGAATAATCTACATTAATCCTTTTACTTGTAATTATTATTTCCTAACTCAAATCGAACGTGTGCAATCTATGAAGATGTTCCTGAACCATCAACTAGCAACAGAAAATTAGACACAGTGATTTAGAAAAATTAAGTAATGCACACACTAAGTAACGTATTCATATTCAAGAACTACTACAGTTTTACAAACTGCATCATAATCTCCACAACAATCTCTAAACAGGAATGACTACTATTTCCTAGAATAGTGAGGCACAAAGAAACAAAACAAATACGTCCTATCACAGCAGGCAAATGGAAGGCAGTGACCAAACCTACACCCATCTAGTCATGTTCTCTATTCCAAGGGAACTCTTGCACCTGAGGTCAGGACAGTAGACCAAAGAGAGGAAGACTAAATGTCAGTCCTGAGTTTTAGTCTCTGCTCTGGCCCGCACTAAAAGCATGACTTCCAGCATATTACAGTAACTTTCGGGAACACAGGCTACTCATTTCCAAACAAAGGAGCTTGACGGCTATATTATCTGTAGGGTCTCCATCAATATAGTACTCAGCCACGATCCCACATATATACTATCTGGCTGTATTTGGGATGCGGATGAAAAGGGAATTCTGTCCTGACAATCACTGCTGCAGTTAAAAATAAGCCCCTGGGAAGGCAGGCAATGAACACTAGCTGAAAGCTGCAAACACCAAAGGGACCTTTGAGGAATTCCTGGGGCTACGTGTTGGGGCTGATGGCGTCCGGGTCTTTCACGCAGTGCCCTCAAGGTTACCTGCCCACTGCAGAAAATTAGGCCACTCCGGGGCCGGGGGTAGAAAAAGGTAGAAGGTATGAAAAGCTAGACCACAGGGGGCAAGGGCAATTTCTCCTTCCTCCCAGGTGGAGAGGCCTTTGTGTAACCGCATGGCCCTCGGCCCTCGCCTGCGCGTGCAGTGTGACTGCTGGCCGTCATACAACCCGAGGGGCCTGCCTCTCCACAGACCGGGCCTTGGCCTCCCTGCGGCGTCCTGGACTGAGCGGGGTCAGGGGCGGAGCCGCGGTTGGTCCCAGCCAGGCAGCCGGCCTCTCCCACCCCACCAGCTAGGCTGCGTCTCGGACCCCGTCAGCCTGCCTCTCTGTGCCTCTGGCTCAGCACGACCCCATCCAGTCGGCCCTCACCTTGGCCAAGGAGCAGGATACACGACTCCAGCTCTGCATTTTGCCGCTGAACTTTCTTTTCCGCCAATGCTTTCACCTCCCCCAAACGCCTCCGCGGCCTCCACAAGGTCTCCCCGCCCTGCGCATGCACAAACGCAGCTTACGTCATGGGTCGGAAGCAGCGCGATTGGCCAATGCGGTGCGGACCCACCCTTAGGGCCCTCCTGTCAGGCTCGGCGTCGTACACTGTCGTAAAGAGCGTAGCGCTTTCTGGCAGCGGGGAGTTGAGGGACCATTTTAGTGAGTAGTAAAATAGTGTCAGGAGTTGCAATGTGGTCTGCTACTTGGAAGAGGAAGTCAATAAACGAGACTATCCGTTGCTTAATGCACGTTACAGAAAGTATAAAGCTTGACAAGTTTTTTTTTTAAGATTTTATTGGGTAAGGGGAACAGGACTTTATTGGGGAACAGTGTGTACTTCCAGGCCTTTTTTCCAAGTCAAGTTGTTGTCCTTTCAGTCTTAGTTGTGGAGGGTGCAGCTCAGCTGCAGGTCCAGTTGCCATTTCTAGTTGCAGGGGGAGCAGCCCACCATCCCTTGGGGGACTCGAGGAATTGAACTGGCAACCTTGTGGTTGAGAGCCCACTGGCCCATGTGGGAATCGAACCGGCAGCCTTCAGAGTTAGGCGCATGGAGCTCTAACCGCCTGAGCCACCCAGCCGGCCCCCAAAGCTTGACAAGTTCTTGGTTGCGCTAGGCCAAGGAATCTCGGCGCTTTCCAGGAATTATCTCACTTCATCGTTATAACAAAATGACGGTTTTTGAGTATTTCCATTTCTTGGGTGAGAACCTGAGAGTTTAAACAGTACCCCCAAAGTCTCACAAGGGAAAGATGACTGCAGCCTTGAAGTTGAAGCCTTTAATCTTAGCTACTGCTTTATAACCTCTCCCCTGAAATCAAATGCCATATAAGGGCTGGGGCCACAGTCTGGCATCGCCAGCATCTTGCTCTAAGTAAGTAAGCAAACTGACAATATGTACAGAACTCACTGTCTCCTACCTCCTCAGTTGGGAGACACGTTTCCCTGGTAGAGCAAATGGCTGGGATGTAGATGGGAATTTAGGTTTTCAAGAGACAATGAAAAACACTGTCTTCAAGATTGACCAAAGATCTAAGGTCTGATGCTTGCTTTATAATAACTAGTGTGGATAAAACTTAAGTCTATATTTCTGGAAAGGTTACTTCCCAGGCACTGTGCTGGGCTCTGTGAGTTTAAACACTAGCTCAAAATTACTCCTTATCTAACTATGCTCAGTTAGGTAAGAAGAAGGGAAGAAGATAGGAATGATATTTAGTTTGTTAAAGAGGCTGCTAGTTGTCATCCAAACCCATTCTCTTCTTTATACAGCATTTTGTCCACCTTCACCATTTTCATGGCTTTAGCACCTGCCTACATACACTGATAACTCCTAGATCCTTATCTCCAGTCTCTACTTTTCTGATCTCCAATTTCATATTGTCAACTGTCTACTGAACACACTTAACTCTGTGTTACTGCCAGCACTTCAGTTTCCATTATCTAATATCTAAAACATAAATGATAACTCCAAATAGCTAATCACACATAGTAAAGATTTTGTAGCCATTCTCAATGCCTCTGTTTATCCTAATATCTAACTGGTCACTGTTTTCGTTCACTACCCCCAGAAGCAGATCCACAGACAAGCATTTGAGTGCAATGAGTTTGTTTGAGAAACAGTCAAGGAAGCATCAGCAGGGGACGGAAAAGGGATGGAAATTTTTCAGATACAGTAATGAGTAGATTACCACTGTGGGAATCAGGACTCAGACTCACTGGACGCCTCTGGAGACAACATAGAGAATGCTTCAGAGTTGTCCTTCCCAAAATGTATGCATCAATTTCCGTCAGTCATTGGTTGAGGACTGCTTCCAGGGATTTTAACTTCCTGACACTTCTGGCCTGCCCCATAAGTGAGCTGAGTGAGCACCAGAAGCCAGAGAAATCTCTCAGGTAAAGAGTGCCTGATGCTTGCAATAAGAACACTTTGGGTGAACATGCAGGGAGAAGTGAGTACTAAAAGGATACAGGAGAGACACCAATAAAATCTGCCACAAACACCAAGTTCTATCAATTCTGTGTGAGAATAAGAGTGAAGGAGACATTGAAGATGGTTCCAAAGCTTCTAGCATTAGATGGCTGGGTAGGTAGTGAAACCAAATAGGCAATATAGGAGGAAGAACAGCTTTGGGGAGAAGATAATGGATTAAATTCTTTAATTTTTTTTTGCCAGCTATACAACCCAGTTGAGACCTTCAATGTCGGCTCAGGTAGTAAATGGCCATCAACTGTGATTGCATGGCCATCAGCTGTGGCTAGTTGGCCATTGGCCACTAATATAACTGCTGTGGCTACGCTAGCAAAAAATGGGGGCTAGCAAGAAGATGATGGCTGAGCTAGCAAGAGCAGATTGCAGAGAGGTGGATGCCGCCAGTGAGAATATGGTGGTGTGGCTTCCCTACTTATGGCTCCGTGGGTGTTCCTTTTTGGCCTCACCGTGTCCTGCGTTCTTGTGTGGGGAGCAGAGACCCCACAGGCCGCCCCGCACTACAACAAGTCTACAGTTTAGAAACTCCAGACATAGACTTGAAAGTTTGCTGGCATATGGATGGTAGTTGGCATTTTAGGAATAGGTGAATTCACTAAGTATAACACCTTAAAAGGAGCTAATGAGGGAGAGTGAGAAGGAGCTGTCAGAGAGACTGTTAAGTTAGCACAGTCTCTGGCATGGAGCATGTCCCAATTACTGTTTGTTAATTTACTTTTAATTGAGCTGCATGGCCCTCTAGAAGAGGCTGTCGTACAAGTAGAATCACCATATACTGCTACTCTCCTCCAAATTGTTTCAGACAAGCGTGACACCCACACAGTGGCACTTAAATGGCCCTCTGCCCCAATATTTCTACCCCACCCACCACAGACCTAACTCCTGGTCTAAAAGTTATCTATTAAGAGATTCATTCCTGTTGCTCCTTTTCCTAACATTCTCTACTAAAATAAGCTATCAGTTGCTGGCTACAACTCTCCCCTTGGGGGAAAAAAATTAGGAAATTAAGATCTGTTGAACAGATGTTCTGACCCTGTGGTAAAGGTTTTACATAATTTCTCCATTTAATTCTCACCCCAGCCCTGTGAACTGGTTTGTCAGTGGATCTTCTAGATGGTTAGTGAAAGAAATACGTAAGATCCTCAGGTGGGTGGAGGGATTATTCTGGAGCGTAAGAATCTTCCCCTGTTGGGCAGACCTGGGATGGGGGGAATGGAGCAGAGTAGATGACAAATGGACATCAGGTGAAAGGCATAGACAGAAAGAAAATAGGAGCCAAATGTATGAAAACTCAAAGACTTTCACCGGACATTCACCTTGAGTATGTGTATAACCACTGCAATAATAGTGACAACTCTAATAATAACCTCAATTTTCTTTATAGTCTGCAAGCTCTCTTTACCCATTCACTTATCTAATAACCACTGAGAGCCCACTATGTGCTGGGCACTATGCTGAAATCTGGGGAAACGACAGGGAACAGAACCGGAACCCGCCCCTGCCCTCATGGAGTTTACATCCTAATGGGGATGTACGTCAAGCAAATACTTCCATAATAAAATAGAAACATGTAATTATGATAAGTGTTATGATAAGAGGCGATTTGGGCTAGTTGGACAAGTTGGGGACAGAAGGCTCCCCTAAGAAAATGATGCTTGAGCTAATATCCAAACAATGAGAAGGAGTGTTCTGGGCAGTAAGCTTTATCACCATACTCATTTTACAGACAGGAAAGAACGCCATGAGGAAAACTGGACTGACAGTTAGGAGACTTAAGTTGTAGACCTGACTGCTCTTCATTTGCTGTGTAATCTAGTCAGAGCCATCTCTCGGGACCTGGCTTTCCCAAACTTTAAAATAAGGGGCTATAATCTCCCTTCTACCTATAAAGTTATGCCACTGAGTTGCCGAACTGGCTTTCAGAGAACCACATAATAGTCACAGTAGCTATTTGTAGTGGATGTTTGTTACTCTGGAAGCTGTTGTCTATTGGAACCCCTTTTATATGTTTAACAGATCTATTACAGTGTGAGACCAGACTCCACTAGGAAACCCAAGTGGCCACCCCGGATTCCCCTGGCCACCAGATGGTAGAGCAGACACAGAACCCAAGCCCCTTAGATGCTGCCACCAGGACCTGAGTCAGAAGGGTGACACAAAGAAACCGACAATTTAGAGTCATTCCACTGGCAGTTCCAATGGTTGCAGTATTGGTGGCCAGTGGTGACAATGGCAATGTCCTAGTCATACCCTTCTTGTGGGAAATCTCAGCTGGGACCATCTAGCGTCTTGCCTGCTCTTCAAAACTTCCCATTGGTTCTGTGGCTACCCAATAGCCTGCCAATAAAGTGCTTTCTGCAAAAGTGGACCAGAGATTCTTTCTCAGAGATTACCTGGAATCCACAATCATGATTGGTACACTAACATTTATTTGAACATTATTTTTTTTAAGATTTTTTTTTCAGTGGGGAAGGGGTACAGGACTTTATTGGGGAACAGTGTGTACTTCCAGGCCTTTTTTCCAAGTCAAGTTGTTCTTTCAGTCTTAGTTGTGGAGGGCACAGCTCAGCTCCAGGTCCAGTTGCCGTTGCTAGTTTCAGGGGGCACAGCCCATCATCCCTTGTGGGAGTCGAACTGGCAACCTTGTGGTTGAGAGGATGCGCTCCAACCAACTGAGCCATCCAGGAGCTTTGTGGCACCTCGGCTCATGGTGCCGTGTTCAATTTTAGTTGCAGGGGGCGCTGCCCACCATCCCTTGCGGGACTCAAGGAATTGCACTGGCATCCACGAGAGCCCTTGCTCCAACCAACTGAGCCATCGGGGAGGCAGCTCAGCTCAAGGTGCCATGTTCAATTTTAGTTGCAGGGGGCAGAGCCCACCATCCCTTGCAGAAGTCGAGCCGTCGAACAGGCAACCTTGTGGTTGAGAGCCCACTGGCCCATGTGGGAATCGAACTGGCAGCCTTCGGAGTTAGGAGCATGGAGCTGTAACTGCCTGAGCCACCGGGCTGGCCCTGAACATTATTTTTTAACATTAATGCAAGAGATAATATTGAAAAAGGGTTGAATTCTAACAAAGCAAAAAGTTACCAATTATCCACCCTATAGTAAAAAGTGGAAATGCGGACCATTTATAACACATAAATAAACTCTACCTTTACATTTCTGAATAAACTTGTATTTTTTTATTTGAGGGCCGTGTCTTAACTTTTGTTGATAGGGCTTTATGAATTGTGTTCTGAAACTTTTATAATACACACACACACACATAAAAAGTTACTTGAAATGAACTATTTTTTTTTAATTCTCATAACTGCATGCCGGGTATTCTAACATTATTTTTTAGGGAAGGTAACAGAAGGTCAGAGTTTAAATAACATAGCTAGGGTTGTTCAGTCAGTAAGTGGCAAACTCCAGCGTGACCCTGCTCTTTCCACAATTCCACGCTACATCCATTCATGCCAGATGCAGGACTATGGGTATGGAACTGAGTTCCTTGGCTTTTTCTTTCTACAACCTCATACACTTGTGGTATGAGACGTCATGGATGGCATGGACTAATTGCTTAACCCAGGTTTACTGGGGTTGAATTTCCCTACCTGTAATGAGACAAACTAGCTCAAATGGTCTCAAAGTTACTGCCATGTAGCCCTCTCCCTTGGATATTTTATAGTTTTATTGAGGAAATTACTTCATTTCCTAATCATCTCCTTTGTTCCTGATAAATTTCATTCTTAGATGATGCTTAAACAACAAAATTGTATCAAAATGTTAATATAAACATTTGTGATTGATTGAGTAGGTAACAGTGACTATTGTAAGGGCAGGACCCCTGCAAGCTGACAGGCACCCTACATCCTACTTAGAAAAATATAAAATCCCAGCACGCCTTCTCATTGGTACAGCTGTCCCTATTGGACTCTACCCTGGCAAAACTTCCTTTGCCAGAACTCTCTCTCTCTCTCTCTGACTTTCAATAAATCTTTTCTTACTCTTGTAGAGTCTTGTAAATACTTTTCCATTCTGCAAAAGACCAGCGGTTAATTCTATGCCAAGACAGTTCCCTTGAACAAATTTACTGGTCTCTCTAAATTGTTTCCTCACCTATAAAATGGAGAGAATAATATTAGGTTGGTGCAAAAGTAATTGCGGTTTAAAAGGTTAAAAATAATTGGAAAAACCACAATTACCTTTGCACCAACCTAATATTGGTTGATTGCAACATGGAAGATTGTTAAAAGCATTTTAAAAAACTTAAATAATGTACCTGACACATAGTAGGTCCTTAGAAAGGGAAATTATTATGATATTGCTACTGTATTTCCCCAAAAATAAGACCTAACTGGAAAATAAGCCCTAGCATGATTTTTCAGGATGTCATCCCCTGAACATAAGCCTAATGCGTCTTGTTGAGCAAAAATTAATATAAGACCTGGTCTTATTTTCGGGGAAACACGGTATAATATGCTGGGATACCTAACAAGCAGATTAGTTGAATTCACGTTCCAAATCTGTTTTGAGTCACTTGAGTTGTTCAGCTCAGGTTCCTGGGGTTGAATTCTGCATCTATATAAGGAGACAAACCAGGAGGTGGTCATGCGGTATGAATCTTTAAGGATCTCGAAGAATGAGTATGTGACTAGCATTTTACAGTTTATGAAATTCTGTCACACACTAGCGCTGGTCTATATAGTGAGACTGACATGGATAATATTAATATTGTTTAGTGAGATGAAGTTACTTGTCTAAGCTCACAAGTCTATTAAGTGATAAAGGATTTCATAGCCAGGATTTCCGATTCCAAGTCCATTTACTCTTTCCATTAAATGATTCTCTACTTCTATTTTAATGGATTTGAACTATACAGTTATATCGTTGAGCTGTTAATCAACTGAAAAATTCCTGATGATTCTCGAATGCCTAGACCTCTCTCTCTCTCTCTCTCTCTCTCTCTCTCTCTCTCTCTCTCTCTCTCAGATTGAAATAAGAGGAACTGGAGAACTGGAGTGTATCCCCCAAGGCCACTTTCTGCCAGTTTATGAAAGATTTCCTCTTCAAGTTTTTGTTCTCACAGAATTTAAACCTCTTCAGGTAGAAATGGTACTTGGGGGGAAATTAGTTGGAAATACCTTTTACCTTATCTCATTCAACATATTTCATTTAACGTTTCCAGTTAAGAAAGAATGCATCCTAACCATTAAGAAGTTGGGGGGGGGGGGGGAAATGAAAAGACCAAAACCCTTAGGATATGTGAATAAATACACGTTGAGGTGAGAGGGGTGTTGCTATATACATCCAAGGACGAACAGAGCAAGAAATAATGTAGAAGAAAGTTGTAGTAGGGTATTAGAAAACCCACGAAGCAGAGAGGAACTGGACCTTGTTCTTAACACAACAGGGTGTGAAAAGGGACAAAGGGCAAGTTCGTGAATGAACTTGATGTAATGGAATTATATGGACTGTGTATATGAGAGATGTAGGTACTGTAGAAATACAGCTATTCCTATGATTAAGCGGGTTCTCTGTTATATTAAAGAACATAATCATCGTCTGCACAAATCAGGCATTCCTTTGATTTCTGTCCACAGGCCCAGCAGGTATTTTCTGCAATTATTTACTAGACTCAAGAAGAAAGATGCTCAAAGAGGAAACGACTGCAATTCATTCTTTCTGCAACTCCTAAAGAATTGCAAATTTTCTCTGAGAAGATGATGTTATGCTTTATCATTATTTTTCTGACAAAATGAGCCTTAGTTGTTAGGCTAAAGCACGCTGTCATCTAACATTTTCTGGAAGCATGTGCAGCCAATCTAAGTTCGTCTTTTTGAAAAGACAATAGCAACTCTCCAAAAAAATACCAAAATTGTATCCCACTGTAGCAATTAATCAACAAATCAAGTAGTATCCACAGTGTGTGTCTAGCACTGTATACAGTGCTGTGAGAAATAGAAAAACTTGTTATTCTTTTTTATTTAAATTTTTATAGAAAATTTCAAACACACACAAAATACAAAAAATACTATAATGAATCTCATATATCTATCACCCAGCTTCAACAATTATCAACTTATGGCCAATATTGTTTCACTCATATCACTCCTCCTGTTTGAGTTTAAAACAAAACCCCAGTTTGAGTTTAAAACAAAACCCCAGTAGTCATATTATTTCATCCATAACTATTTCAGTATGCATCTCTAAAAGATAAGGATTTTTTAAAACATAAGGATTTAAAAATAGAACATAAAAATCAACTCCTTAATATCACCAAATATATAGTCACTGTTCAAATTTCCATTTAGGATTTGTCATTATGAACAATATTATTTACAGAGGTCTTCATATATGTCTGTCACTGTGCCACGCAGTTTACAGTGTGCAATTTAATCTTCACAATGACAATGTGAAGAAGCTAACATGTTACATTTTACAGCTTAGGGAACAAAGTACTAAGGCTTAGAGATGTTAAGAACTTTGCTCTGGCCACTGCCTTCAGAAGATGTACAGGAATAGCTCCAGAAACAATCTGAAGAAACTGAAAGCAGGAACAATTACAAGAGAACACTGACAGATGAATTCTAAAGGTTTAAAGGAGGAAGAAATGTACATGTGCAGCAGCAGGCAGAAAAAAACAACACACCCTGGTAAATGTAGGTCTGAGAATCCACAATACAAGCTATTAAGATGTTTTGTGCTGTGATATGAAGGGGAACTCCAAAGGAAAGTCATCTCAAGATACAGTTGAGGAGGTGTGTTGCCAGGGGTGTCAAGGGCTCCCAAATGACCCTAGTCAGTCAAACTACCCAAGTCAGCTTGGTGGTTTATGTGGCTGCCATATGGGCCACAACCAACAGGTGGCAGCAACATGCAAGCGATATTAAATGTCACTCATTCCATCCTTGATCTAACCAGTAACAACCCTGCTTTCAGTTCTCAATTGCTCAAATAAGATCTCTCAGTAGTCCTACCACTATAAATGTCATTTGGAGAACACAGAGAAATAAGAGTGCCTGTAAGACGGTGTTTCTCAGAATATATCTCATAGACCCCTCCCTTTTGCAGTATCATCACTTGGAAGCCTTGCTAAAACGCTGGTTCTGAAAACTTAGTACAAGAAAAGTATGTAAAATATTTCATTAATAATATTTTCTATTGATTAATGTTGACATGATAATAGTTTGAATATACTAGATTAAATGAAATATCATTAAATTTCATTCATCTTGTTTCTTTTCACTTTTTAAGACGTGGCTACTAGAACATTTAAAGTTACATATGTGGCTTACACCTGTGTCTCATATTTGGGACTCCCATTTTATGTTTACTGGACGTCTCCTCTCCAAAGGCTAAAAATAGAGCATGTGACTCAAGCCTGACAATGAGAGTGATACAGTGCTATGCTAGAGTGATTGGTTCAGGGACTTAGGACCCAATTAGAAAGTGAAACAAACTCATGCTGTCTTTTTTGCTTAAACCAGTTTGGGTTGGAATTTCTATCGCTTTTTCGTGCGGGAGACCCTGCTCGCTGCGCCATTTGTCAGGCAGGGGACCCTGCTTGCTGCGCCATTTTTCAGGCCAGGCGGCCTGCGGGGTCTCTGCTCCCGCTCCCCACACAAGAACGCTGGATATGGTGAGGCCAAAAAGGAACACCCATGGAGCCATAGGTAGGTTAGTCATACCACTATGGTCTCACTGGAGGCTGGGCCCACCCGACGCGCGACCTGCTGTCCACCTTTCCACCAACCGACCAATGACTCTCCTCCACTCTCCTCAACTCTGTTCCTCTACTCTCTTCCGCTCTCCTTGGCTCTCCTCAGCAATCCTCGGCAGTCCTCGGCTCTCCTCCATAGCTGCAGCAGTTATACCAGCGGCCAATAGGCCAACCGGGCACAGCCGACGGCCAATCAGCCACAGCTGACGGCCATCCACTACCCGAGCCAGCACCCCTCCACATGAGGCCGAGAGCCTGTAAACTACTTTCTGGGGCTCTGTCCCCACAGCTTGCACCAGAAACGATTCCTAATCATTACCTCTTTGTATTTAACACTGGTGATCTTTAGGAGTAAATTTTAGTCAAAAAGAGGTGAAGCCATAATTCAAGGATTAAAGCCTAAATGGTAAGGAAATGTAGGCAGAAACAGTAAACATGACACTTTGTGATAAAAAGAAAAAAAGGTCTGGGTCTACTCAAAGGAGGAATGGGTGAAGGGGAGTGGGTTTTCTGCTTGTTTGAATGGATTTTATTTGTTTGGTTGGGGGAGAACTGGAGTATCTTCACTGCCTTGATTCTCTGGATTTGGGGTCAGCGAGGACAGGGAGGCAGTCTTCTGCTGTCACTCTCTCAGGGGTGTGGCCTTAAAGTCTGGGCTTTCCTCACCTGAGTGGAGAGACCTCTTGAAGTAACCTAAGTGATGAATGCTTGAGGGGAGAGAAGAAAAAAGATTAAGGAAATAGTAAGAATACATAACTAACGAGCTAGTAGTTGACTAGAGGTGGGGGGTGAGAAAGGAGAGCGGTGACCTGACCCTCAGCTTCCGATTTGGGACACTTGATGGTATGGGTGATGTCTGTCACCTGCAGGGAAGCACAGGAGAGGGAGCACATGTGATGGGGGCGGGGTGAGCCGTGTTACACATGCTGGTTCATTTCTGTGCCCTCCAAGAACCACAGGAAACTGGGGTAAGGATGCCCCTACCTTTTCCTCCCAGTCACATAAGCTGCAGTCCTGCCTTGCCCAAAGGGCTATTCCAGAAAGCCCTGTGCCTCTGGAGATCACTAGACAACATGTAGACACCAGTCTCCACAAGACAGGAAATGCCTCACCTCCAGGGGACACTCATCCAGCTCTCCTAAGAATGAGCAGCTAACTCTCCACCCACAGCAGCACCACAGTGGACAGAAGTTTGGCTACTCAGCCAGGGATCCAGAAGTGGGTCTCCCCTTCCTGCAGGACCTTCAGTCCCTGTGAGTGACTCTAGGAGACTCACAGCATATTGTGTGGGGGTGAAGGGGGGGAAACGTGCCCAACAGAGAGACCCTTGCCTCCTACTCCCCCACAAGTCATCTCCCCTTCCCCAGGCCTTTCCTTCTCTAGAGGCCAGGCAGTGTGGGGGTGGAGATCCGTGGCAATAGGGCTGCTGAGGCTGCCTCTGATCACACTTGTATAAAGTTATATACATATTTCTGTAAGTATATACATATGCATTGAAAGATACCTGAAAGGTGTTCTACCAAAATGCTAACAGTGATAATACCCCCACAGCACGCTTTTAAAAAAAGTCCCTTGACAAAGATTTAGACAAGGAAGTTGAGGCATAGAGAGGTTGACTAACTTGCCAGTGGTCACATAGCTAGTAAGTGATGGAGCAGGGATTTGAATTTAGATAGTCTGCTTCCAGAGTTCATCTCTTAACACCACATAATATTGAAGTGCAATAGCCCCCTTCCCCATTTCCAAGGGGCATACATTTCAAGACCCCCAGTGGATGCCTAAAACCGCAGATAGCACCAAACTCTAGATATAATATGATTTTTCCTATACATACATATCTGTGATAGAGCTTAATTTATAAATTAGGCACAGTAATAGAGTCACAACAATAACTAATAAAATAGAACAATTATAGCAATATGCTGTACTAAAAGTTATGTGAATGTGGTCTCTCTCAAAATACCTTATTGTACTCTATTCTCCCTTTTCTTGCGACAATGTGAGATAATAAAACGCCTACATGATCACATGGGATGAGGCGAATGAGACATTATTAGGTAATATAAGAGTGTCTTGAACACAAGCACAGCAATACCGAGAGAGTTGATCTGATCACCGAGACGGCTACTGAGTGACTAACAGGTGTGAACAGAGGAGTCACATCCCAGAGAGGACAAAGCAGGACGGTGAGGGAGTTCATCACACTACTCAGAACTGTGTACAATTTAAAATTTGTGAATTGTTGATTTCTGGAATTTTCCACTTAATATTTTTGGACTAAAGTTGACTCAGGGTTACTGAAACCATGGAAATCAAAACTGCAGGTGAGGGGGGGATTACTGTACAGATCACCAGGCAATATCTAATAATACTGCCTACCTTTCTATGCTCATCTCATTTCCCCAGTTCCACATTCTGCCGCCACACCGGCTTCCTTTGTGACCCACAAATATGCTAAGGTCTTTCCTACTGCGAGATCTGTTGGTCCTTCTGCCTGAACAGTCTTTCCCACTCTACCTAGCTTGCTTGCTTCACTCATTCATTCATTCTTGCATTCATAATGCATTCAAACTTTGTACCAGTGCTGTTCTAGGGGCTGGGGATACAATAGTAAACAAATCGGGGGGAGGGGGGAATCCTGAGTCTTTCTCATCCTTTAGGTCTTAGTCTACATGTTGTCTTTGAGAGAAGCAGTCCTTGATCACCTCTCTACAGAAGTGCTTTGGATGAGGTCATAAGGTGGGGCGCCATGATGGGATTCGTGCCCCTAAAAGAAAAAAACTTCTTCTCTTTCTCTCTCTCCTACCACGTGAGGACATAGAGTGAAGGTGGCCATCTAAAAAAATCCGGAAGACAGCTCTCACTAGAACCCAACCATGCTGGCACCCTAATCTTGGACTTCTAGAACTGTGAGAAAAATAAATTTCTGTTGATTAAGCCACCCAGTGTATGGTATTTTATGATGGCAGCCCAAGCCTACTAAGACAAATTTTGGTACCAAGAGTGGGGTGTTACTGTAACAAATACCTAAATATATGGAAGCAGCTTTGGAATTGGGCAATGGGTAGAGACTGGAAGAGTTTTGAGGTGCATGCTAGAAAGAAAGACATTAACAGCGATTTTGGTGAGGTCTCAGATGGAAATTAGGAGCATGTTATTGGATCCTTGTTATAAAGTGGCAAAGAACTTGGGGGAAACCTGTTCTACTGTTTTGTGGAAGGTGAAATTTGTGTATGATGGAATTGGATATTTAGTGTAGGAGATTTCTCAGCAAAATATTGAAGGAGCTCCTTGGTTCTTTCTGACTGCGTATAATGAAACGCAAAAGGAGAGAGATGAATTGAAGAAGGATGTTGCAACTTTAATCAACATTTGTTAAATGGAGCCGTGTGGTGTCAGATGGTGAGCCACAATTCAACAAAATACTGCCAGGGAAAGTGAAGTAGAGAAGTTTATTACTCACAGGTCCTGGAGTAAATACATAGCACACCTTGATGGGCCATGTGGGGAGGTCAAGGCAGGCTGCAGGTAGAGAGAGCAGGACCTGGGCAACACGCCTTCATTAGGGTCCATGGGTTTAGAGCTTTGAGGTTTCTAGGCTTAGTCTGGATTGGTCAAGTCACACCAGAAAAAGCTAGGTGTTTGATAAGCTTTGAGGGGGAGGTCTTATCTAAGGGGCACACAAGGGGAAGGTCCTGGGCTTTAGGGGAACTCTCTTATTACAAGTGTGGTTGGGGGAGTCATACCAGGAACTTAATATTTACCTGTGACTCTGTGGGCTGCTGTCTGGGAGGGAGGGGTTAGTGTCCGTTCAAGGCCCTGCAGGCAGCTGGGCGACACAAATAGATGCTGGGACAGCCATATTATGGAGTAGTCTAGCGAAGCTCTGAACAATGGAATTGTTAAGCAAAGAGGAACCAGAGCCTTGCAGACACTGCTGCCCCAGAGCTGGCCATGTCTAGCTATGGTCAGCACCACCTTGTTTTCAATATCACCTTCGAAGCGAGCCCTTGAGCCATGTCTCCTTCAAGTTGTTTGCAGACAAAGTTCCAAAGACAGCAGAAAACTTTTCTGCCGTGAGCACTGGGGTGCAAGGATTTGGTGTTAAAGCTTTCTGCTTTCACAGACTGATTCTGGGATATATGTACCAGGGTGGTGACTTCACACGCCATAATGGCACCAGTGGCAAGTCCATTGATGGGGACATGTTTGATGGTGAGAACTTCATCCTGTCACCTTGTCCATGGCAAGTGGTTCCCAACACAGATGGTTCCGTTTCTTATCTGCACTGCCAAGACCGAGTGGTTGGATGGCAAGCATGTGGTCTCTGGCAGGGTGAGAGGCCACGAATATTGTGGAGAGCAGGAGCGCTGTGGGGCCAGGAATGGCAAGGCCAGCAAGATCCCATGGCTGGCCGGGGACAACTCTGATGAATTTGACTTGTGTTTTATCTTAACCATCAGACCATTCCTTCTGTAGCTCAGGAGAGCGCCCCTTCACCCTCATCTGCTCAGAATATCCTATAATCTTTGTGTTCTCACTGCAGTTCCATATTTTCCTTATTCACCTCCAAGTCTATAGCTGGCTTGCAGCGTTAAGTTCGTGATTAAGAAATAAAAACTAAACAACAAAAGGAGCCAGAATTTGAAGATTCGGAAAATTCTCAGCCTGTCCCTATTGAAAAAAGAGAGAGAGAGAGAGAGAGAGAGAGAGAGAGAGAGAGAGAGAGAGAGGCAAAGCTTGTTCTTAAGAGAATGCTAAGTGTGTGGCTGAAAGACCATTTGATAAGATTATCGTGGATGTGAACCACAGATCTAATCGTCCATCTCAATCCATCTCAGCAGAAGCTAGGAATAGAGATCTGACTGTATCCACAGAAACTCTGCCAGCTGAGACCAAAGGAAACAGAAAGCGAAGGACAGCTGCAAACTTGCATTATCCTTCAAGAAAAGGGAAGAATGAAACAAGCTGATTCAGTGAGTTGCAGCATGAGAGGTGGCAGGTGTCCTGTGGGGCTGAAGAGACAGGGGTGCTCATCAGAGCCTGGGGGCAGTGGTGCCACCGCAGTGGGCCTGGGGGGCGGAGTATTGAACCAGGGGTTTGGTCTTGAACCTTAAGATCTAATGGAACTTGCCTTGCTAGATTTTGGACTTATTTGGGAACTGTCACCCCTTCCTTCTCTCTTGTTTCTCCCTTTTGGAATGGGAATGTCTGTCCTATGCCTGTCTTTCATTGTATTTGTCTAGTTTCACAGGTTCACAACTGAGAAGAATTTTGTCTCAGGATGAATCGTAGAATCTCACCCATATCTTATTTAGATGATATTTAGATGAAACTTTGAACTTTACAGTTGATGCTACAACATGTTAAGACTTTGGAGGCTGTTTGAATGGAATGAATATATTTTATATGTGAGAAGGACACGACTTTTGGGGGACTAGAGGGAGAATGCAATGTATTGAATTGTGTCTCCACAGAATTACATATTGAAGCTTAAAACCCCAATGTGATGGTGTTTGGAGATGGGGACTTTGGGAGATAATTAGGTTTAGATGGGGTCATGAGGGTGGGGCCCTAATGACTGGATTAGTGCTATTATAAGAAGAGACATCAAAGAGCATCTCTCTCTCTCTCTCTCTCTCTCTCTCTCTCTCTCTCTCTAACCACCCTCTCCACCCACCTCTCCCCACCATGTGAGGACACAGTGAGATGACTGCCCTCTACAAGCCAGGAAGAGGATTCTCACCAGAATCCCCCCATGCTGGCACCCTGATCTTGACCTCCAGCCTCCAGAACTAAGAAGAAATAAATGTCTGTTGTTTAAGCTACCCCATCTGTGGTATTTTGTTATGGCGCTCAGAGTTGACTAAGACAAGGGGCTCTCCACTTTCTCTTTGTCATATCACTGCTGTTTTTCAAATCACTTATCACTCTTCTTAATCATCTTGCTAATTTTTTTTTAACTTTCTTGTTATTAACTTCAGTAGGATGGAAGCTCTAAAGGGGCAAAGACCTCATCCACTCTATCCCGAGAGCTTAGAACAATGCCTGGCATACGTGTTTATTGACGAAGGAAAACAAAAGATAAGAGCTAAATATCTTGTAGCTTTAGTTTTTCAGAAATATCTTCTGTTGTAGACTCCCCCCAGTCCTCAGTGCTTCTACTCACTTTTCTCCTTTCTTCCATTCCTTCCTTTTCTGCTTTCAAGAAAAAGATGTAAATCAGAATAATTTGGAGTGGTTTCTAACTGGGAAACAGGAGGAAACAGAAGTAACATCCAGGATCACTTGTACCCCCTTTACATCGATGCTTCACTTGATTTAATTAGAAAAATATTTTCCAGTTCTGCAGAAAGAGAATAAAACTCAAGAGTCAGGAAAAGGCCAAAGATTATAAGTTACATAGATATATATAATGCCTTATGTAAAACTACCATAAAAATGTACCTTTTTGCCTACTACAAAGTTCATATTTTCTCAAAATAGAATCAGTAAATATTCACCCAAAAGTGTGAGTTTTCTCTTATCATTCTCCTATTATGCACTTAAATACACAGAGGCTTATTCTAAGAAGAAAAACACAATGATGTTTTTTACAGAAACTGGAGTCCTGAACTTTTTTTCCTCTGAGTCAATCATGGCTAAAGGGTATTCAAAACAAATGAGGAATTTCTGTACCTTTTCCAGTGAAAACTCAAAAATGGGCTTAAAGTACAGATGCACAAACTGGAAATCCTTGGGCCATAAACCCAGCCCATAGTTATTTTTCCAAAAATTCAAATTTTGAGATTCTTTTCAATCAGCATTTTCAGTGGCAACAGTCAGCTGGAGCTAAGGTGTCACTCTCCTCTGTGGGTGATTGTTGAACTTTAAAATCTGACCAGAACTCACTGAGGTATTTTTCTTGCCTCAGCCCCCTTCCCTTATTTTACATCATTTGCTTGGTTCTTGTAAGTGTTCAAGTTTGAAATCCCCGTCTTAAACTAGGAATCAAAACGTCCTGGTTTACTACCACACTAAAGTCAGGCCACGTTCAGCCAGGTCACAGTGGGGTGGCTGTGTCTGTTGTTTATGCCCACTGATCATTCTGGGTGGGCAGTGCCCAGATTATACGTGATGTTAAATATTTTGCATGTGATTCCTGCATAAAATTCTTCCAGTGACATTCTTAAGTCAGAAATACATATATATTTTTTAACTTGACAGTTGTTTGAGTTGGTATTGTGGATATTCAAGTAAATGAAAACTATTATATAATGGGGGCAAAGAAATTAGACCTATAGGCAGAGTTTGAATCTTGTTATATTTGGCCTAAAAAAAATCAAACGGTGGATAAGTAAAAAATATTTATTAAGTAGAAAAAAATGTGATAATATACTTACATAATTCTTTAGGTTAATCCTGTTCACGCTTATTAAGGTAGTAAAAAACATAGTTAAGGGTGAAACTGATAACTCAATCTTGAAATTAAATCTCATAATCACAAAATATTTGCAGTTATATCCAGCAGTTTTATCTACTTGGCTGAGTTTCATTACTGTGACAAAATTCTTTTCATAATAAATATATTGGTTTCTTTGTCCCATGTCTTTGCTAAATGAGTTGGTGAATGAATTATGTCCCAATTCTTAGCTGAATTAATTGGTTTCAAAGGCACAGATATTCTCAGCACAGTGGATGAGCCTCACCATAATCACAGAGCGGCCTCCAGAGAAAATCCCAATAAACGATTTTAATAAAATAACTTAAGAGAACTTGAAATGATCCATTTCCATTTTGTCCCACTTCTTTGGGAGCCACCACTGCCCTAAGATGTCTGCTTTTCTTAGCAGGGGAGCTGGTGACCAGCGGTCCTGGAAATGGCCTTCGTGTCACTTAAACCTCTGCCTGTGTTGCCTGGTCCTCAGCAGAAATCTGATCACTCTGCTTTTCCTGTACTTTCTTGTCAAATAATGTAAACAATTCAGGGTGGGGGCTTGGGCCCATTGATAAACGGATGCAGTCATTAAATCATGAAATCTTAGAGATGGAAGGACCCTTTATTTAATCTGCTCCATTTATTTACAACTGAGGAAACAGAGGCTCAGAAATGTGAAGTGACTTGCCTAAGAGGTCTTACAGCCAATGAATTACAGAGTCAGTTTAAGAACTAATCTCTG
The DNA here is from genome assembly GCF_057876585.1 of Rhinolophus sinicus. Classification (NCBI taxonomy): domain Eukaryota; kingdom Metazoa; phylum Chordata; class Mammalia; order Chiroptera; family Rhinolophidae; genus Rhinolophus; species Rhinolophus sinicus. Next base: position 50,982,224 of record NC_142504.1, on the reverse strand, counting down.
TCATTTCTGATGAGCATATTGGTAGCAGTGCTACCTCACATTGTGGAATCCGCATAAAGAAAATTTACAACAGTAAATACACACCATATTTCAGAAAAACTCTTTATTTCACTCTAAGATTTTATATGCCACTGTCCTAAAGGCATTTTTTTATTGCAGGCTTCTCGTTAATACTGTGCTCAACTTTAATGTTGAGATTCAAGACTTTTGGGAAGATTTAGAAGGCATTTCAACATTTGTACAGTGTGACATGCATAGGGTGATATACAGAGGAAAACGGGCAACTGGTGGCTGGCTGTGGTCAGCATGAATTACGAAAAGGGCGCTCACAAAGGAAACTCCTTGTTCCCTCTCTTGAATCTTTTGTGTGCCTGGCCTCATCTGTTATCTAGAATTCTTTCTCTGGCCTCTTCTAAGCTCCAAGCTCAGCTTCTCTATCACCCACTGGACATTTCTACCTGCAAAATCACATTTAAAATGCCCAGCACTTCTCAAATCATATCTATCATGGTTGCCATCAAAGTATATTCTGCTACCTATTTACACTCCAATTGGATGTCCCCCAACACATCATACAGATCTCCTTCCACGTGTATTCCGACCCACCCTCCCCTCCACATCGGCCCTGCTCCTCCTCCTGTAAATCTCATCTGTCTCAACGAATGGCAATACAGACCTTCAATTGCTTGAGCCCCAAACCTACGAGATAGTCTTGGTGCCTTATTTCCCCTCTACCTTCAAGCCTTCAGAAAGCTTTGATAAATCTAGTTCCAACGATAACTCAGATGTACCCACCAGCCAGCCCCATCTTAAACCATTCCACCTCACCTCTTACCTGAAGTGCTGTAAAAGCCTCGTAAATGTTCCATCTGCTTCCATTCTTGGCCCCTCTCCAGTTCATTCACATACCAGCACCAACAGTGACACTTCAAACACAAGTTAGATCAGGTTAGTCCTTTGCATAGAAATCCTCCCCTGGCCTTCCAATGAGCTTACAATAAACTCAATGTCAAACTATTTACTAAGGCCCTGAACATCTCCCCAAACTTAATTCAAGTGTCTTTTCTATTCACTCACCACTCCATGCAGCTCTTCCCTGAAGCAACTCTTTGTCCCCTTTCATTTCCTCAACGTGCCAAGTTCATTCAGTCTCAGGGCCTTTGTGGCCTCTAGCTGAAACTCTTTCTCTCTTAATGGCTGGCTTCTTCTCATCTTCAAGTCTTGGCTAAAATGGCACAGAGGAGCTTTCCATGACCACCCTTTTAAAAGTATGATCCCCTATCACACTCTGTCTCAGCACCTTATTTTATTTGTAGAATGTGTGACAATTTGTTAATTATATTTTTTGTGTGGGTTTCCTTGTTTTCTGTCTTATTCACTGAACTATAAGCTCCAAGAAGTCTGGGGCCTTGACCATCTTGTCCATATTTTGATCTGTAACTCCTAGCACAGGCCCACAGAAAGTCCTCATTAAGTATGTATTGAATGGATGAATGAATAAAAGCGTGTTTACTTCCCTGCACCTCCTCCTTGTCCATGAGATTACAAACTCTATGAGGGTGGCAACTCTGTCTTATTAGCAACACCTCCATCCCCAGAACCTAGTACTGTGTCTGGCACACAGTGAATACCTAATAGATATTTGCTGAATTAAAATAAAAAGTAAGAAACAGAAAAATCTGCACTTCTTCCCAGGCAACGGAGAATGAGCTACAAAGGTGGAAGAGGGAGTGGAAAGTGGAGAACACAGGCCACGCCTTACTACTGGGGAGACCCCCTTGTACTGGTTTTGTCTTTCTGAGGCACTATTAGGTACCATTACCTTATAAGCACTCCCAGATCCACACAAAACTGGCAGAGGGACAGAGCGCAAGGGAGGCTGTGTGGATATTTATTGCTGGTAACTTACTTTAGCATAAGTTTTTACAGCAGATATCAGTGGAAAGATGATCCTGTAGAGCTAACACTAATACTGATTCTGGAACATGAGTACCTACAGCCCCATATCAAACAGAAGAATTGTGGAAGCACACATTTCTCTTGGTAGCTGTGCCAAATATTTCTTTCAACATATGGCCCCGTAATATTTGCCCTCCATTCTGTAGACTCAGAACTCCACCTAGGCAGGAATAAGTTACAACATCCCACGCCCCCCACGCGCCACCCCCATGCAATTACTTTCTTTAGGTTAGGAAAGGTCCCTCGATATCTTTAGCTGTTTTAACAATTAAGTATCTAGTTCAACTAGATCTGCACAAGTGCAAAAAGATGTATGTTCAAGGCATTCTCTGCAGTGTTGCACAGAAGAGCAACCCCTAAATATCCACAGTGGGCCTGTTGCATCCCTGCCACGCAGTGCTGAAGACATGCGGTAAGTCTCTGTTGAAGACACCTGCTGCTTTAGAGGCTGCCAAGACCTGCTAGGAAGTGAAACAGCAAGGTGAAGACAGGGTTTCTCACTATTTCTATAGAAATAGTTTGTTCCTACTTCTATAATTTAAAATACCTGCCTCTCTCTATATATGTTAAATATATACATATATTTTATATCTATTTTATGTATTTATATAATATATATTTTTATATAATTTATATATTTTTAATATACTTATATATAATTTTATACTTACATAAAATTTCAAGATACTCAACACACTATTAACAATTGCCTCTAGGGAAGAAGATGCATTGGAGGCTAGAAGGGGGAGATCTATATTTTAATGGATACTCTCATATTATTTAAGGTGTTTTTTGCCATTTGCCATGTATTAACTTTTTTCCAACAAAAATACTACTTAATTTTTTAATCAGAATATTGTTTTATGAATTGTAGACTTCAATTCTTATTTAGGTACAGTAATTAACTCATCAGATTTAATCCCTCATGATTAATTGAAATAATAATATGAGAGTAGTACTTCTCAGTTTCCAAAGCACACTCACATACATTACCTCATAACAACCTACTGAAGGATACACTAGCAGTAGTTGTATTAATCACATGTTCTAAGTAAAGAAACACATTCAAGGTAAGCAATCAATTGTGAATTCGGGGCTTGGATGAGGTCTTTGAAATTTGATCTTTCCTCTACACCCAACTTCTCCTCTGTTCACCAAATCATTTCCAAAAGCACAACTTTTTACCTCAACTTCAAATTATAACATAATTATTGGGGTGTTGGCTATCTCTTGAAAGCTCTTTTAATAAATTTCAGGTTTCTTGTTATCCATTGAACAGCCGAGTAGGAATTATTCTATTGTTGATTGATGCTATTTTCTGTTTTACGAGAGAAAATGTTTTCAGGATCCCCCCCCCCCCCATTATTTATCAAACTAATACCAACGTGTCATTTCATAGGCTATTCCTGGGGCTGATCGCAAACAATGGCTACTTCCTATGAGCTTTCGTCGCAGCCCTGCCAGGATCAGAGCAGTAACAACAGGCACTTGACCCTAATGATGTGAAACAGGGAAGGGGGTGCCCAGGATCCCCCTCTTTCGTGTTAGTCTAAGTACCTACAGCCCCATATCAGACAGAGCTTTGTAGACACCCCTCAGCCACAATAAATAGGAAAGGGGCCTTTTCCTTCCCTCCTCACCAGGGATTCTCAATCCTGTTTGTATTATACATTGTAATCGTCTAGAGAGCTTTTAGAGGTGCTTGGGCCTAACCCCACCCCACCCCCCCCACCCCGCCCCGAGATTTATGAGTCAGTTGGTCTGAGTATGTACGAGTCAATGCCTGGGCATTGATGTTTTCTAAATCTCTGCAGGGGATGCATTATTAATAAGTTCACATTGTCTGGGGCTGCATTTTGCAGCTGACTTCTCCTGGGCCTGTAGGCATGCAGCTCTTCCCTGAAGCGAATGTTCCCCCAGCCTTATCAGGTCCTCTATTGGCCCTCAGTGTTCTTGACCAGCCTCGTCTCTCTCACTGTCAACCATGCCGAACTCTGGGCCTGCAGCTGACAACTTTCTCAGGCATTGGAGCAGATTCCAGTCAGTAAAACCCTAGCCCTGCCCACGTCCTCCCGGTGTGCCTCTGTAAGCTGTGGAAGGCTCCAGGTCCAGGGAAGAATTCAGGTCTTTCTATTTTTCACAACAAGGTATAAACTTACCCACTGCCAGGCCTGGAATTTAAGCCAGATAGGTATATATTCAACCAGTAACAGAATTTCTACACTTCAGGGCCTGCTACGGAATACAGCCTGGGAACAACCTGTTCTCCAGTGCCCAGTAAAAGATCTAACTGAAATCTTAATCGATGTTCAAGGTCCATATGCAAATCACCCTCTCATCTAGATTCTAGATGTTCCCTCTCTGCATGGAGCCACCAGATAGTGCCACTCTTGCTCTCCATGACTTTAGATTTCTATACAAATGTCCCCACAATGGTAGCATTTGAAATTATGGCCTTGGATTTTTATGGTGAGTTAATGAAAGGAATCCCAGGGGAATATCAGTCCTTTGATTTTCAGTAAAACTACTTTTGAACACAATAACCTCTGTTTTGTTCAGTGGACAAAATATCAACTATTTTGGTCGTTTGATTCAATCAGAAAACATTTATTAAGCACCTCTTCTGGATGCATAGGTAGTGGCCATACCTAGGTAAATCAGATAAGTGTCTACATTTCCAAGAATTCACAGACCAGGGCAGAAAACAAACATAAACAAATTATTACAACCCAATGAGCCAGGTGCAATAAAAGGGTTTAGTGCAAGGTGTACAGAGGGGCCGAGTTCCAGCTTGGGCTGGGCAGTTGCAGAAGGAGGCCCGAAAGGGTGAAATGGGTTAGGCAGGTGGCATAGTTTCTCCAGGCACAAGGTTTGCAGTTAAATTTTAGAAAGATAATTCTGGAAGCAGCTGGAGGTAGATTTATTTAGCAATAGATTTAGCCCTCAGGATGACCCAACCTCTATTTTCAGTGCTTACATAGAGTAACTCATTTAATCCCCATAACAATTCTTTGAGGTAGGAACTATTATCATCCTCGATTTACACATGAAGAAATAGGTACACACAGAGAGATTTGGCAGCTTGATGGAGGTTCTATAGCTATTACGGAACAAAGCCAAGATTTAGACCCAGACAGCTTGGCTCCAGAGTCTCTGCACTTTAGGTTCTGCTAGGTTGCCTCAGGGACAGAGACAGAGAGGGGAGGGGAGACAGGTGGATCAGTTGGAAGGCTGATGTAATAGTCCAAGGGAAATGGCTATCTCGTGCGTAGGAGGTGAAAACAACAGAAAAATAGACTGACGTTCACTCCCCGGTTTCTAGCTTGGGGAGCTAGGTAAATTATTAAGCTTTCAACTGAGTTTGGGAATGCTAGAGGTAAAAGTTTTAGCTATACAGGTCAAAAGAAAGAGGAAAAGGGAATAACATTTATAAAATAACATTTATGTTCTAGGCACTCTAAATAGTCGTTGGGCTAGCTACCATGTTTAATTCTTACAACTCTAAGAAGTAGATATTAAATATGAGGAAACTGAGATTCAGAGAGGTTAAGTAAGGTCACACAGTGTGTTGGACATTTGTTAGTTTGCGTTGCCTGGAGTCCTAAGAGCACCCTGATTTTCTCTGGGGGAATCACATCCTTCCCATTGCATGTAGCATAATTCCAAGTACCTGCCTCCCAACGAGTCAGGGAGTTGTGTCATTCCTCTTTACAGCTGGCGGTGTAGTCAAGGGGTGAACAGCTGGCCAAAGCTGGTTTGCATTAAATTTCAAGTAAGAAATCCTAACTGAAACACACAGCAAGTGGCAAAGCCAAAATTCAAAGCCCATCTAACGCCCTGTCCATACTTTTCCACCACACCATGCTGCTCCCAAGGTCTCTGTAAGCATCATATATATATATATATATATATATATATATATATATATATATATATATATATAGTGACTGTCCACCAATTGTTTAATATGAGAGCCTTTTCTACAAACTATTAGATACTTATTCCATGGTGAGTGAACAAGTGCTACAATAGGATGTGGGATAGAGTGGCAGCAGTGGGCAGGGGGTGCTGATTTATCCAGGGTAGTCTTTTAAGATCTCCTAAAGAGATGTGAATTGAGACCCACACGATGAGATGGGGGCACCCATACAATGATCTGTTGAAGAAGCAAATAGCAGAAAAAACAGCAAGTGCAAAGGCCCAGAGAGGGACCAAGCTTAGTGTGTTTAAGGGACAGAAAGAAGGCTGAAGGGACTGGAATGACAAGGACAGAGAGGCAAGTTATGTGTTAGTTGGGAGAGCCAGGCAGGGTCCCGGTCAGTTAAGCTTGGTACACTAAGGCTGGAGTGTGCGTTTTGTTCTGCTTGTCAGGGGAAGCCTAGGTAGAATTTTAAGGTAGAGAATGATGTGATCTGATTTATACTTTATAAAGACACTTCTCACTGCTGTGTGGTGGGTGGGCTGTGCTGGGAAGGTGTAGGGCAAGAGTAGAGGTTGGGAAATGTGTCTGGAAACTTTCTCAGTGTCTGAGAGGCAGCTGGCAGTGACGTGAACGAGGATTGGAGTAGTACAGGTGGTAAAAAGTACTGGGATTTTCTACTTTTGTGGCATGGCAGGTAAAAAGAAAGAAAAATAATTCACCAAACTGTTAAATTTTAATATTTATTTTAAAATCTTTGATCTTAAAAATCTTATTAGTGCAAATCTGGAGAAATAGAGAAACGTTTAAAACACTCTGTATAGCATAAAGTAGGTTAGTGACTAATATGTACAGTGCAGGTAAACTAGTCTTGATAATTGAGGGTTAGTGTGCCCTAAATTGGGTAATTCATTTAGATTCATTGGTGCACTGACCAAATTAAGCCATTAGCTCACCTCACTCCACTGCATTTTGTGATGTGAGAACAGCAGGCAATGAACTCACAAGTGCCATAGTCTGTATGCACTCCGCAATTCAAAGAGCTCTGCAGTTGACCCTAGAACAATGAGGGGAGTGAGCTGCCGACCCCTTGCACACTTGGAAATCCACCTATCACTTCTGACTCCCCAAAACTTAACTACTAAAAGCCTACTGTTGACTGGAAGCCTTACCAATAGCCAACAGTCAATTAACACATATTTTACATTTTATGTCTTATATACTGTATTCTTACAATAAAGTAAGCCACAGAAAATAAAATGTTATTAAGAAAATCCTAAAGAAGAAAAAATACATTTACAGTATCTATTAAAAAAAAATTCACATATAAGTGGGCCCACACAGTTCAAACTGTGTTGTTTAAGGGTCAACTGTATATGTGGGTTGGATTCTAAAGTAAGAAGAGTAGGAAGAGACTCATTGCGAAGGCTGTACCTGGTCAAATCCCACACAGCCATGCTTCTGAACCTTCTGGCTTAGGGATGGGAAACGTTATAAAGTTGAGTCAGTAATATGGTGAGCCTCTAACCCCAGTAAACTATTAAAAACATTCACGTTTTCCCATGACTTTTTTTTTCTCCTGTGCGATCCCCATTCTATCAGGACATTAAGCCTCATGCAGAAGACACTTGGTGCTGGGTTCTGAGATGAGCATTTTGGGGTTATCGTTTTGATCTACAGCTGACTGCCATTTATCCAGCCAAGACCAGCCACCCTTGTAAATAAAGATGTCAGTTCAGAAGAAATGAAGGAATGCATCTTAATGGAGTGAGTGTTCTGTTGCTTTAGCTGTTCAAAGGATTTGAGGACCTTGTTTGTTTTGAAACAAGTAACCAGCCTCCTCTAGCCACATATTGCTAACCAACCAGGACAGCCTGCAGGATGTCAGATGTGAGGAATGGCAGGTAAGCTGGGGAACTCTCTGTTGTTGTTCTCCCTATTCTTACCCTGCTTTTTGTTTGCTTGTCTGGTTTTGCTTTTAAGATGGGTTTAGACCTGACCTGAGGACTTTCTGTTCACCCTTAGACTTCCTGTTAGGGGGAAATATACTGCAAGTGTTAGACAGAGAGGCAATCCAAAACAGGGTCTGCAGCCTTTCAGAGATGGTGTGTCAATTCTGTGTTCACTGAGCCAAGAGGCACGAATGTGGAGGATGGGAACTGAAAAGTAAACAGGATTGTCTACGGGTTCCTCTCCTCCTTCTCACCATGAGCCTTCTCCATGGGAGATGACTTAGCCAAAGCCCTGGAAAAACCTCTGTGGGGCTTAGAAAGATCCCAGAAGAGGACTTTTCCGGTAAGAGATCAGATGGAGGGAGGATAGGGGCATCTTCACCCACTCCTTCACACAGGCGTTCTCTCTGCATCCCCAGCTCCTGGGCCCACTCCATAAAACAAGTATGGTCTACGGAAAGCCATTCCACAGTAAAGGCTTCGATACTTCTGAAACCTTGTCACACTTTCAGAAGCTTCTTTTGAAAGGCAAGGCACTGGCAACTAACCCCATAACCATTGCTGATCATCTATCTAATTGAGGATAAGAGTAGAAAACTAGAGATGTATCCAGAGGAAGAAAAGACAGAAAGAAGGGGTATTAATTGATGAAATGGAATGGTACCCATGTTTCCTCCAGGTTGCCTGAGCCACTCTATTCAAAAGTATCTTGTGAACAACTCTTGGTATATATTCATTTGTTCATTAAGTTAATGTCTTTTTTTTTTTGCATCTGACAAGAGAATGTAGCCCTTGGCACATTGTAGGTGCTCAGTACATGTTATTACTATTACTACTAGTATTAGTACTCCTGCCACTATTACTGTAGGTCATATTACACATTGTGCTGGGTTCTGGAGACAGAGAGGAGCAAAACCTAGTTTCTGTCTTCAGGGAACTTACAGTTTAGAAGAGGGGATAGATGAGCGAGTGGCAGGTCATCACATGGTGTCACTAGTGCTGAGCTGGCATGGACTAGACTACTATGGAAGTCCAGAAGATAACACTGGCTAGGGATGGAAACGGATGGGTGCTGTTTCTGGATAAAGCTGTAAGTGAGAGGGTCTCAAAGACCAAATAGAAGCTAGTCAGGTATAACTGTCAGACTCTTAATTACAAGTAACAGAAACAGATTCTGGCCAGAATCTGTGGAGAGGACATCAGTTAGCCACAAAGTTTTGAGAAGGCCACAGAATAATTTAGGAAAGTGGTACCAGTGTGACGTGGATGTTGTTTGTGGTGTGGCGTTGCAGACGGCCCCAGGGATCTGGATACTGCTGCCCTTACCACCATCACAGCCAGGAAGGAGTCTTCCCTTCCCCACTTCTTGGTAGCATAACTACCAGATTCCACGTTTCAGACAGGAACAGTTAATGGGCCAAGCCGAGGCTACCTGCCCATATTGTAGGTGCCAAGATGGACATTAAATTGAGTGTTGGGTCTTCTGTAGAGGACGACATGTGCTGTTTCCCAACAAGATGCATAAGGTGATCTTCACATGTGGGACAAGACTTCAGGGACTGTGAGTCAAAATGTGCCAAATGTTTTCTGCACCAGGTGAGGTGGAGGAAAGGCATTGGTATGGAGGGGCCAACACAAGCGAAGGCTTGGCCTGGGGGTTAGAGACAGCACAGTACATTTGGAGAACTCAGAACTTCAGTTGGACTGGAGCATGAAGTGGGGGAGGGAGGTATCTAAGCATGGAGCCGGAAAGATAGAGAGTCTATCAAGGGAAACCCTGTCATGGTCTATGCCTGTGATGGAGTCTGCTCTTCATTCTGTGAATGAAGGTACAATAAGGTTTTCAGTTTGGGGGTGGGGAACAGAGTAGTGGAGGTGGCATGGATACCAGCAGGGAAGATGAGACTTTTGAACTTTGAGCTGTGTATTCAAGAGTCTTAGAGAATATCATTTTTTTCTGTCCAAGTATTGTTATTGTAGTAAAATTATTGCACAAGTTTATATATATTTCAGGTATAGAATATTATAATTCGATATTTATATGCACTACCTAATGTTAAGTACTAACCATCCATCTAGTTACCACCCATCTCCATACAATTGACCCCCTTTAGCCATTTTTCCCTCCCCCCCAAACCACCAATCTGGAGGATATCTTCTTTGCAGTGTTTGATCAGGGATGTTTACTTAGCTTTTCTGGTCATCTTACTAACCACAGCTTCCCATTCAGCTTTTCTGTATCATACCTTAGATCTACTTTTCCCAGATTGCAACTTTTAGAGGTAAATTCTGAGCTGTAAATTCTTCTTACATTTGAGGGAAGTGTGGACACAGGCAAGGAGAAACTGGCAAGGATTGCAAGACTTACATTTGTTTAGATGCAGCACATTTAAGTTCTCAACTACAGCTAATTTCCCAAAGGTATAACACTGTGCTAGGCCACAGAGACAAATTGCTAAAAACAGACAACCTTTTGGTACTCTAACCCAGAGGAGATGTCTGCAGATTTCACAGAGTAAACTGGAAGTGTGGTGACAATCTTGTGAATTCAGGGCTGGTATTCTGATAGAATTTATAGACTAAAGAGGAAATTTAGGACTAGGAAAGGAATTTCCAGTTACGTCCAGTGCTGTAGCTGTCTGGTTCTCTGGCCAGGAGAAAGTTCGGGAACGAATAATGTCCAGGGAGGTGACACTTTCTCTGAGTGGGGCACTGGGAGCTTCTGCAGCCACCAATATCTTTGTCTGCAGCATTAGTGGGAAAAGACAAACAGAAAACCCATTTCTGTCCTTATGGGGGGCGAGAAGGAAATAGTAATTCAGACTTAGTTCAACTTGCCCTCCCAGTTCACCACCTGTCGCCTGCCCACAGAACGAACCATGCTGGCAGTCTCGGAAAAATCCTCACCCGGCCCCTTGCTCAAGAGGAAGTGCTGCTCTGGGTCTGTGGCTGATAAGCACAGGGCTAAGCACCCAATCCAATGACATCTTTTCAGGGAGCCCCACCCTCAACTAGCAGGTCCTTCACCACTGGGGGCAGTCACACTTATTCATGTCTGGAATTCCTTAGTCATGTAGATAATAGGAGCATAATAAGTGAGGGTTATTCTTACACAGTCCTTGACACTGAAGATGCCAGGGGTGTAGTGATTTTGAATCTAGAAAACCCTGTGATTTGCTAGTGAGGTCTCACAAAAGCTTACCATGAAAGCACTTTCAATAGCTACATTGCTACATCTTTCCATACGATTTAAAGTTTGCAAATATTAAAGAAATCTTAAAATCTTAAACCAGGATTTTAAAATAGTGAGGAGAGTCTTCCCTGGGTGAATGTCTTCAGCTTTGGCTAAATTATCTAGTTAACTAATGAATCTAGCTTTCAAAAGATACTTTTAGGAAGTAGGGGGTGCATCACTTGGTACCTTTTTAAACAACATTCACTATATAAAATTTCAGATGTGCACTTAAGTTTGTTTGTTGAGGAGCACCTCGAAAAACCACCACACACATATGGTGAAAACAGGAGTTGTAATCACTGCTCCTCATCCTCATGGGTAGAGTGGGGCTCATGGAAGTTTCAGCCCCACTGTCCGAACATTACAATGACCTCGAGGAAAGCATGGCTGGTGACGTACTTTGTGACAGTTTCGTAGATAGGCACAGAGCTCACAGCTACATGAACATAGGAAGATGCATCTTTGTTTCATCACAGTAGGAAGTATCCTCTCTTCCAGAGCATTCTGGCTGAGCTTTGGTACAGTTTTGAAACCAAGTCATCTCTACGTGCTTTTTCACATTATGCATTTTTTAAAAAATATGTTTACTTTTTACTATATACTTTACGTTGAACACTTCAAGAAAGAAAATAATTGCAATGATTTCAAAATGCAATCCCTGGACTCAATAGGTATCCTTTATAATTATACTCAATCAATATCTAGAAATGTATATAAATACCAACTCAATTAATGAATAAAAATGAAATAACTATGTAAACTATAAATCTTAGGGAAGGGGGACATACAGTATCAGTTAAGCCACCATGTTTTTGTTTTTGTTTTTAAATACGATTCATATGTGTTTCAATCACATATACATCCATTGCAACAGTTAAATTAGACCACTGATGTCAACAACTTACAAGCGAGTCTCAGCACCAATGTTCATAGCGGGATTAGTCACTATAGCCAAAAGGTGGGAACAGCCCAAATGTCCATGAGCAGATGAGTGGACAAACAAAATGTGGTATATACATACAACAGAGTATTATTCGGCCTTAAAAATGAGTTGACTCATTTTATGAGGCCAACATTATCCTGATACCAAAACCTGGTAAGGACAGCACAAAAAAAGAAAACTACAGACCAATATCTCTGATGAATACAGATGCAAAAATTCTAAACAAAATTCTAGCAAATCGAATACAACAATGCATTAAAAAATTATTCATCACGACCAAGTGGGGTTCATCCCCAGGGCACAAGGATGGTTCAACATCCGCAAATCCATCAATGTGATACATCACATAAATAAAATAAAGGCCAAAATTAATATGATTATATCAATTGATGCAGAAAAAGCATTTGACAAGATACAACATCCATTTATGATTAAAACACTTAATAAAATAGGTATAGAAGGAAAATACCGTAACATAATAAAGGCCATATATGACAAGCCCTCTGCTAATCTCATAATTAATGGTGAAAAACTGAAGCCATTTGCTCTATGTTCAGGAACACGACAGGGCTGTCCCCATCACCTCTGCTTTTCAACATCGTGTTGGAAGTCCTTGCCAGAGCAATCAGGCAAGAGAAAGAAATAAAAGGCATCCAAATTGGGAATGAAGAAGTGAAATTATCACTCTTTGCAGATGACATGATGCTATATATAGAAAACCCTAAAGACCCCACCAAAAAGCTATTAGAAATAATCAACGAATACAGTAAAGTTGCTGGCTACAAAACCAACCTACAAAAGTCCATTGCCTTCCTATATACTAACAATGGAATCTCAGAAAAAGAAATACAAAAAACAATTCCTTTTGCAATTGCAGCAAAAAGAATAAAATGCCTAGGAATAAACTTAACCAAGGACGTGAAAGACCTATATGCTGAAAACTATAAGACATTTTTGAAAGAAATTGAAGAAGACACAAAGAAATGGAAAGACATTCCGTGCTCATGGATTGGAAGAATCAACATAGTTAAAATGGCCATATTACCCAAAGCAATATACAGATTTAATGCAATCCCCATCAAAATCCCAACGGCATATATTTAAAAAATAGAACAAAAAATCATCAGATTTGTTTGGAACCACAAAAGACCCCGAATAGCCAAAGCAATCTTAAGAAAAAAGAACAATAATGGAGGTATCACACTCCCTGACTTTGGCTTGTACTACAGGGCTACAATAATCAAAACAGCATGGTATTGGCAGAAAAACAGACACATAGACCCATGGAATAGAATTGAGAACCCGGAAATAAAACCACATAAATATGGACAGATAATTTTTGACAAAGAAGCTAAAAACATACAATGGAGGAAAGACAGCCTCTTCAATAAATGGTGCTGGGAGAATTGGATAGCCACGTGCAAAAGAATGAAACTGGACTGCTATTTGTCACCATGTACCAAAGTTAATTGAAAATGGATCAAAGACTTAAGCATAAGACCTGATACAATAAACTGCATAAAAGAAAACATAGGTACTAAACTTATGGACCTTGGGTTCAAAGAGCATTTTATGAATTTGAATCCAAAGGCAATGGAAGTAAAAGCTAAAATAAACAAATGGGACTATATGAAACTTAAAAGCTTCTGCACAGCAAAAGAAACCATCGACAGAATAAAGAGGCCACCAACTGAATGGGAGAAGATTTTTGCAAACAGTGCCTCCAATAAGGGCCTAATATCCAGAATATACAAGGAACTCATGCAACTCAACAACAAAAAAACAACCCAATTGAAAAATGGGCAGAGGACTTGAAGAGACATTTCTCCAAAGAGGACATACAAATGGCAAATATACATATGAAAAAAATGCTCAACATCACTAATCATCAGAGAAATGCAAATCAAAACCACAATGAGATATCACCTCACCCCAGTCAGAATGGCTATCATCAGCAAGACAAATAGTAACAAGTGTTGGAGAGGCTGTGGAGAAAAAGGAACCCTCATACACTGTTGGTGGGAATGCAGACTGGTGCAGCCGTTATGGAAGGCAGTGTGGAGGTTCCTCAAAAAATTACGAATAGAATTGCCATATGACCCAGCAATCCCTCTCCTGGGTATCTACCCAAAAAATCTGAAAACATTTAGAGATAAAGACACGTGTGCTCCAATGTTCATTGCAGCTTTGTTTACGGTGGCCAAGACATGGAAACAACCAAAATGTCCTTCGATAGATGAATGGATAAAGAAGTTGTGGTATATATACACAATGGAATACTATTCGGCAGTAAGAAAAGATGATATAGGAACATTTGTGACAACATGGATGCATCTTTAGAGTGTAATGCTGAGGGAAATAAGTCAGACAGAAAAAGCAGAGAACCATGTGATTTCACTGATATGTGGTATATAAACCAAAAACAACAAAAGAACAAGACAAACAAATGAGAAACAGAAACTCATAGACACAGACAATAGTTTAGTGGTTACCAGAGGGTAAGGGGGGTAGGGGGTGGGGGGTGGGAGATGAGGGTAAGGGGGATCAAATATATGGTGATAGAAGGAGAACTGACTCTGGGTGATGAACACACAATGGGATTTATAGATGATGTAATATAGAATTGTACACCTGAAATCTATGTAATTTTACTAACAATTGTCACCCCAATAGATTTAATTAAAAAAAAATGAGTTCACACATGCTACAACATGGGTGAACCTTGAAAACATTATGCTAAGTGAAATACAAGGTCTGCCAATTAAGTTCGCGAACTCATCCTAGAAAAAGTGCTACATGCCTCATTGCTGAACATCACTACGGCCATGTTCCAAGTCCTCCCCTTGGGAAGCTATGCACCGACGCCAGCGCCTAGTCCACCCTTCAAAGCAATTTTGGAACTCTTTTTCTGGAGTGGCCATCAGAACTGTCATCATATTACACTTGATGTCCTGAATGTCATCAAAATGTCTTCCTTTCAACATTTCCTTTTTCTTCAAGGAAAGAAAGAAGTCATTGGGGGCCAGATCAGGTGAGTAGGGAGGGTGTTCCAATACAGTTATTTGTGTACCGGCTAAAAACATCCTCATAGACAGTGCTGTATCAGCTGGTGCATTGTTGTGATGTGAGAGCTCCTGCAGAACCATTTTTGCACACTCCTTTCTCATGCCAAGATTTTCAGTTAAGATTTTCCTAACTGCTTCTCTATTGATGTTCTCTTGGGCTGCTATGCTTCTCACAGTCAGGTGATGATTTTGACGCACAATTCAATGAATTTTTGCAATGTTTTCATCAGTTCTGCTCGTTACTGGCCACCCTGACCTCTCTTCATCAGTGGTGTGTTCTCTCCCCTCAGAAAAATGTTTAACCCATTTGTACACTGCCGTTTTCTTCATGGCATTATCCCCATAAACTTGGACTAATATGTCTCTGAATTCACTTCCACTCTTGCCAAGTTTAACAAGAAATGTAACGTTTGTTGATTGCTGTAATTCAAGCTCAGACATTCTCATGACTGCACACAAAAACACCCAACAAGAATAATGAACGTCACTCAGCAAGACACCGCCACACGTCAACATGAACACAACTGTGAGACACTGATACACCAAGGTTATGAAACCTTCCCGAGCTGTTTGTACTGTGCTGCCAATATAAGCTCATGGTGGTAAGTTCGCGAACTTAATTGACAGACTTCGTAAACCAGTCATAAAAGAACAAATATTGTATGATTCATCTTATATGAAATTCCTAGAGTAGTCGAATCCATAGAGACAGAAAGTTGAATGGCGATTGCTGGGGACGGGTGGACAGGGAAATGGGGAGTTATTGTTTAATGGGTAGTTTCTGTTTGAAATGATGAAAAAGTTCTGGAGATGCATAGTGATGGCCACACAATGGTGTGAATATACTTAATGCCATTGAATTGTACACTTAAAATGGTTACCATAATTAAAGAAAACAAATCAAAAATCATATCTCAAGAGAAGATTCCCAGCCCACTGGCCCTTTTTCTGTTGTTCAAGACCATCTGGCCTTGTCTTCGTCCAGGTTCTTCCCTCTTCCTGGAGGGCTCTTTACAAGCACTTCACATAACTGGTTCCTGGGACATACAGATGTCACTCTTGTTTCTCCTTCTGCAGTCTGTATTATCTTATCCTGTTATTTGCTTACCTATTTATTATCTGTTTGTCTCCCCTTACTAGAATGAAAGCTTCCAAGAAAATTCCATCTGTTTTGTTCCCTAGTACTTAAAACAGAGTCTGATTCTACATCAGTGCTCACAATATTTGTTGAATGACTGAAGGACTGAACCAATGGACACTGGCACTTAAAGGACCAGTGTATGTTCTCTATAAGCAGACTTTATTTGAAGTCAAGGGCATAGACCAGAACTGTGACTCTATTTTCTGGAGCATGTATCTTTATATTCTCTTTTCCGTCCCATTCTCCACTCCCAATTTTCCAAGCCCTAACTCCAGTTTCCTATCTTCGAGTGAGTAATGCCGAGCCTCTGGACACTGACCTCGCCCATGGTAAAGTCCATGCTGTTCACATCCTCCATGCTGCCCTGCCCGCACAGGAGAAGCTGGGGCTTTGGAGGTGGGAAGGGATTTGAAAGGTGGCAAAGTCAAACATCACAGTATACGGGGCCTTGTGGGATGATCCTGAAGCGAAATGAAGCAAGTCTTCCTCCCATAGTCATATTTTGTTACTGTCATGAGCTGGTTTTGGTGCAAGGCCCACTTCTAGCTGTGATGGGCTGAGGGAGTCATCAGGTAGGAAAAACTAGGACCATCTGTACTGGTCTCCGTTCTAGCTTCTGCTCTCACACAGTGGTGCCTTCCAAACTGACATGCTTGCATCTCCAGAGCAGGGCCACACTGTCCACAGACGCACCTGGGACCTAGGGGCTGGCTGTGAAAGACCTGGGGGATTCAGAGTACTCTGTTATTGGGAAATATTTTTGTCCAGTGAGCTTAACCCTTTAGGTTTTACTGGCAGAAAGTTGCACTTATCTTCAGCAACTATGCATCTGAATATTCACAGTCCCCAGGAACCCTATGTAAGGTCAAAGACACAGATCTGATCTGCCATCTGTGCTAAGGCAGGCAAGATGAGTGAGAAAAACATTTATTTCTTACAGCATACTTTTTTCTGACCTAAGGGCTTTACTTGACCTCATTTAATTTACCTGTGATCTTTACCTACTTCGTTAACTACAGACTACAAATCATCTCTAGCCAGTCATGCTGCAAACACAGGTTCTTTGTCACATGGATTATTGGGGAAAATATAAGTTTAAATGCATCATTCTTGGAAAACCTATTCAAAGTGCAGATTGAAGGAACAAATTGACAGTAGCATCCATATATATTTTTTTACTACAGTAGTAAAAGAATGGTACATGAAGAAAATAATATGTGTTTTTTGGATGATTTTGCCTTCAGGTGTGGGCAAAATGAATGAATTTATTCAACATATGCCCCTTCCCGTAACTGCCAACTTACCTCCCTACCTCTTCTTTGTTTTCTCCATGAATCAGGTTACTGTGACTATCAAAAGAAGTAGGGACTCCTTTGAAGTTTTGCTAAAGCAGTTGAGAGGAAAAACAATCTAATACGCTGAACAGAAAAGCAAGCATTGCTCATACCTCCTCAACTACTCCAACTGAGCCTTGTCCACTTCTGTCAGCCGGGGGATTACATTCTCCAATCTCAGTCACCCGAGACCCCTCAAGTGCAATGCCAATGGGAACAACTCACTGCTCTGTTCTCAGTTTTAAAAAATAGCACAAGCATGTGTAGAGGGGAGTGTGTGTGCAGAAATTACACAAGTGAGTAGTTATGTCTGCAAATATATCATGACAGGATGTTGCATGATGAGGGTTTCCACCTTCCTCTGGGGAAACATAGAAAACAAGACAATACATCTTTGACTTTGGTATAGTTTGACTTGAGTGGCCAATGAATTTGTCTTTCAAACATTATTTCAAGGAGATGTATTTTAAGTATTTCAATAACTGGGTTATTTACATGGGAAATATAATAAAATTACTCTTATTTGAAATTTATCTAATAAGAGGTGTGGAGTTAAAAATATCAGTTAATTATGGATGCTTGGGTATGATTTTCATTTTTGAATTAATATGTAGGTCATAGGTACTTAGATACTTATAACTTCTATATACATGTGTAGAGATATATACAGATATGAATATATATATATATATATACATATATACATATATATATATATATGTATATATATATCCTCTCTTCTTATATTTAGTTTTCCATTTAAATATTTTTTGAATTTGTTGATGTGTTAGGCAGAATAATGTCCCCCCCAACATGTCCACACCTTAATCCCCAGAACCTGTGAATATGTTACCTTACATGGCAGAGAAACATTGCAGAATTGATTAAGGTTAAAGAACTTGAGAGATGATCCTAAATTATCCAAGTGGGCACAATTTAACTATGTGAGTCCTTAAAAGTGGAAAAATAAGGCAGAAAAATGGGTCAGAAAGATGTGATATGAGAAGGACTCAACCCATCATTGCTGGCTTTGAAGATGGAGAAAGGGGCCATGAGCAAGGAATGTGAGCAGCCTCTAGAAGCTGAAAAAGGAAAGAAAACAGATTGTCCTTTAGAGGCCCCAGAAAGGAGCACAGCCCTGTCACCACCTTGATTTTTGCTCATTGAGACCCACATAGCACTTTTGACATACAGGATTGTAAGATAATTAAATTTGTGACATTTTAAGCCACTAAGTGTGTGGTAATTTGCACAGCAAAAATAGAAAACTAATAAAGCTGGTGATTTCAGTTATGGCTCTCCAGACATTTTCAGCTATCGTATTGGAGGAACAAAGAGAAAATATAGAAGCTTCTATAGTACAAAAGAAATTCTCTGCCTCTTTTTCTTCTAGTAAATCAGTCGGTTTGAAATTTCATATTCCCTTCTCCCTATATCTGCAGAAGAAAGAAAATAGTCATGATTATCACTGTCATTAAATGAACACTTGCTTGTATCCCGCACTGTACTTAGCATTACAAATATTATCTCATTTAATGTTCACATTAACCCTCCTGAAGAAACTGATGCGTTAGAAGGTTAAGAATTTTAACTTATCACACTGCTAGAGATTGGCAGAACCAGCGCTGGGACTGAAGTTCCTCTCCCTCCAAAGCCTGAAGAGTGAACACATAACCATAACCCTGGAGCTTTGTCCATTTCCCTGGCCCCATCACTGTTAGAAAGGTAGCAGGGCAAGTGGCTCTAAACCTGGTCTGTAAGGCAAGTGACCATTCTGATAATTTTAAATATTCTGGTTCCTTGTCCTCAAATGTAACCCAACTATCCCAGAAATTCTCATGTTTCTTCAAATAGTGAATAAATATTGTAATAAAATATACAGGAGTCTCTCTAAATTTTCTATCAAATCAGATTTCCTTATTTGTGATTCAGAAAATACGGTCCAGGTACCACTGTGTCACTTAGTCCCTTAGACAAGTTATGGAGATCTGATGTCTATTGTATCCATTAAATTCCACTCTGCTCAAATAAGCTGGTTTAAGTAGCATGAAGCAAAGGGGGCATTGGGCCATAATCCCGGCTGTTGGAGCAGTAGGGCACCTCAAACAGAAGGGCATCTCCATACACACAAGTTAGAAACTAAGGAAGGGCATTCCAGTGCACAGGCACCCCATGTGAGTCCAGAGCCACGTGGTTGTCATTTTAGAGACTCTGCAACAACACAGCGAGTTCTGAAGCTGCCAAGATCTGCTCCCCAGTCTCAGATACTACGAGTATGTAGGGTCCATGATGTCAGATTGCAGTCTTCTGGGGCTGTGCCACTCCTCTGAGCCCTGCAACTGGAGCAGCCTAGGGGATCACCTGCCAGGCTGACAGCCAGGCCTACTAGAAACCAGGCCAAGACGTGAGGATGACCTGAGGCAGAAGCAGGGACCATCGGCTCCTACCACTGGCTCTGTGTGTGATCCAGTTATACGTCATTTCTTTTACTGTTATCCACAAAACATGTGACATTCTCTATCCATATCCAAACAACACAGAAACCAATCTAGAAGTGAATGTTGCAAATTTAATAACAGAGCTAGAAAAGAAGGGAAATCTTAATTACCTTTAAAACAAAACAAGCAGAAAAGATTTGTGCTAACTGGCATTGTTCCAGTGCTAAGTGAAACTTTCATACATTGGTGGTGGAAATGCAAAATGATATAGCCAGGCGCCATTTTTGTCACTTCCTTATAAATTAAATAAATACTACCATATGACCCAGCAATTCCAATCCTAAGTATTTAGCCTAGAGAAATAAAAACATATGTTTACCACACACACACACACACACACACACACACACACACGAAATATTGAAAGCAACTTTAGCATTACCAAAACCAGAAACAACCCCATGACCTTCAGTTGGGGAATGGTACAAACTGTGGTACATCCCCACTAAGGACTATTACTCAGCAATACAAAGGAGCAATCTAGTGATACACACAACAACATGGATGAATCTCAAATGCATTATGCTAAGTGAACAAGTCAGATTCAGAAAGCATTCTGTGAAACATGATTTCAGTTAGGCAAAACTTGTCGGGACAGAAACCAGATCGGTGGTTGCTGGGAGCTGGGAGTGGAGGAGGCAATAACTACAAAAGGAACTGTTTTGGATGATGGAACCATTCTGTATTTTGATAGTGGTGGTGGCTACGTAACGCATGTGTTTGTCAAAACTGTACACCGAAAACATGAATTTTATTGTATGTATATTGCATCCCAATTAACGTGACTTAAAAAGTAAGTGCTAGCCCCTCTTCATAAGATAAAAGCAAACTCTACTGTTAGCTCCTGGAGGATGACTTTGGATCTGTGTGATTCACGTGATCAAAGGGACAATGCTGGATGGATGTTTTAATGAAACAATTGGTGGAGGCCAGTCGTGTCACTCCACACTTGCTCCGCACACTCTGCTCTCACCCGCCGAGTGCAGTCCAGATGCCCCTGCTGCCTTCTCGCCATCGCCCCCTGCACATGCTTTTCCCTCACTGGGGCGTTCTCTCTCAGCTGGTCTCCTGAGGGGTTCCTTCTGATGCTGCGGGTCTCTGCTCATATGGCACATCCTCAGAGAGGCTCTCCTTGATTCTCCTGAGCTTGATTGAGGGGCCACTGTTAATCTCAGTCACAATACCCCACTGGTTTGCTTCACTACCCATGATCTTTCACTTTTTATTCTCTGTTTATTGGTAGACTTGTTTATCACCTGTGTTTCCCTGGAGATGAAAGTCCTGTGAAAGCAGGCCCCGTTTTTGCCTCGTTCACTGTTGCACCCCCAACACCTCACACACAGTTCGTAGCACAGAGTAGGTGCTATAGACTGAATGTTTATGCCCCACTAAAATTCATATGTTGAAACCTAATCCCCAATATGGTGGTATTTGGAGGTAGGGCCTTTGGGAGATGACTAGGTTATAAGAGCGGGGCCCTCGTGAATGGGATTAGTGCCCTTATGAAAGAGACGTCAGAGAACTTTCTCACCTCTTCCATCACGTGAGGGCAGAGCGGGAGGACTGTCTTCTAGGACCCAGGAAGTGGGTCCTCAGACACGAAATCTGCAGGCACATTGATCTTGGACATCCCAGCCTCCAGCACTGTGAGAAACAAATTTCTGTGGTTGATAAGCCACATGATCTGTGATGGTTTGTTACAGTAGCTGGAATGGTCTAAGACAGTAGGTGTTCAATAAATGTTCATTGAACCTAGGAGACCAGGGACCCTGTGTAGAGAGAGCAGCCCAAATCAGCAGCAGCAGGAGTTGAGCTGTATCGTGATTCTCTTTAAAGCCAACAACGATTATCTCCCAGTCTCAGAGGCACGATGGTTGTCTGTAACATGTTGAACTGCACTGAAACCCAAGCTGTGTAAAGCACTACCCACAAATACATTTCTTTCTGTGTTAAAAGACTCCTGTGGTGAATTCTGTAAAGTTTTGGGGAACCAAATCGTGTCTGTTGTGCACTAGAACACAGTGGTGATCTGCGCGTGCTCACAATACCTCCCCCTGTGCAGTGCCATGGAGTGAATACAAACACCTCTAGATGGGGAAGAATCGGGTTTGATCAATACATCATGCAAGGCATTCTCACAGTCAGTAAATTATTAATTAATTAGTAAGTTAAAGCTTTTTTTAATGAGGAAACAACTTAAAAAGATAATTTTCTACTTAAACCATAGTCCAAGATTCAAATATTGATTTCTTCTCTGGCAATCATAGGCCAAATGTTTAATCTGACTGTAGGCAGTTTAATATTAACTATTTATCCCCCTTGATCAAAAACAACGCCTGCAGGAACCACCAAACAACATTTCTTACTCAGGGTTTTCTTCACCATATGTCATTAACTTTCTTGTAACAGAGTCTTTGTACCCGCTATTCCCACTGCTGGATGACGCCTCCTCATATACTCATGGTTTACTCATTCACCCCCCTTGGGATATGGCTTAAAGTTCACCATATCAATAGGTTCATCACTGACCACCCAATTTAATGTTGCACCCATCATTCTCCCCACCCCATACTCTGCAGTCCACTTTTCTCCAGAACACCACACTGTAAATGGTACTTGCTTGTTTTGTTCACTGCATGTGTCTCCTCACTAGAATATAGACTCAATGAGAGCAGAGATATTTTACTCTGTTATTTACTATTGCATCTCCAGGGCCCAAAACAGTGCCTGATACATAATAAGTGATCAATGAATATGTGTTGAATGAATATTAGATAGATTGATGCAATTTATTATATCAACCATTTCCCATTTCCCCACTAGACTGTATCCATTGGTGCTCCCAATTAGAGGTTATTGGCACATGGGATTTCATGGTTCAAAAGCTGTAAACTCTAGGGCATAAAGGGAACTTACATTTCCTCTGTACTTGCAGCTTCTGAACTATGGACACCTACTGGGCATTTCTCTGAAACTCTCAGCAGAAATCACGCAAGTCTCAGGTGGGACCAAAATGATGGAAAGACCATTGTCCTGGAGCTGTGGCGTTAGGCAAATCCCTTAACCCTCTGAGCCTCAATTGCCTCAACTGTAAAATGGAGACAATTCTTGCTCTGCGTCCCTCATTAGGCTGAGGTGCGGGTGAAATGATAACCCCACCCCCACTTCCCCTGCCTCCCTGCTTACCTTACCCTCTGGGCTCTATTCTGTTGCATATATCTGATAAACTAACCAGAGCTAACAGTTGTTAATGGGTTATTGTGCCTAGGTTTAAAATAAATTTTTTAATGGAGACTTTAGGAAGCCCTTGGCCTTAATTGGGAAGAACAATTTCAGATTAAACCAAGAAGGCAAAAATTTCAACTAGAGTATGAGGGTGGTATTAACCGTTTTAGGACCAATGTTCCTTTTGGCACACCCTCACTTAGACTTCAGAATGATCCAAGGAGCAATGGCTGCAGGCTCTGGAGAGTTATTTATTGGATTCTGCTATTTGCTACATGTTTTGAGCACCTACTAGTGTGTACCTGGGACTCCCTGAACAAAAGGCTTTGCTCAGTTACCCTAGCTATACACAAGCTTGGGCCACATCCTAGGGTTTACAATCCAGTGTTTTTCTGCTGCAAAGTAGCAAATCGAAGGACACCTATGGAGAGAATGCCTTCCCTGCCCTCATTGCTGTCTCTGGATTGGTAGGTGGTCTTTCTCCAACCCGGAGGAAAGCGACCGCTGTCCTCACACAGTTAAGATACAGCGGTTACATTTTATTTACCAGCTTCCACATTCCTATCCTTTGTTCATTCCCCTTTCCGGCTGGGTGTTTTGTCCTCCTATGTTTGAATCTAGGTTGGTGGTTGATTTGTGCTGGTAGGAGTAAGGTGGTGGTAGTGGTGGAGGTGCACTTCAAATCCTTACACATTGCCTCACTGTGCATCTGCGAAAATCTCACAGAATCTTCCTGTGGTGTTGGGTTCTGGGTTGGGTTTATTGCATTCTTGGCCAGTTCAGTCCGTACTTCATAAGGAGTGTACCTGATCTGGGTCTATGATATGCATCTTTGCCCTTTACTAATCCTCCACAGAATACTTAGGGCCAAATCTGCCAAGACTTCCCCTCAGAAAAAAATGTAGAAAAAAAAAAGTGTGTTATCTCCCCTCTGGGCCTCTAAGACTTTGCTCAGGAGAGGGAAAAAAAACAAAATTTTTTAGCTGTAAACCTCTCTCTATTCAGACTTTCTGGCTGAGGCACGCATGCATGCACACACACAAATGTAATTTTAATATACGGAGATTCAAAATCCAAGTTCTTTCATCCATTCAACAACAATTGATTGTGGTCGTTCTATGTAGCTGCCCATAAGAGTGACTAAGACAGGGTGAAGGCCGGGGAGCTGGGGCAGGGTGGGGAGAATAGTGGCTGAGAGGGCAGAGATGGTCAGGTGAGGCTGTGCAGGCAGGCTATCCAAAGCACACACCCCCCCAAGCTACCACACAACTGACTTCCACTAGGGCTTTTAGGTGAAGACCAGTGTGGTGGGACAGGGATGTCCCCCGCCCCCATGGATCTCATTAATTTGGTGAGGTCAAGGAAGGAATACAGGGCACAGAAATATGGGAGATGTGCAAGAAACATTTTTGAGGTCTAAAACTGCATAATCAGTTCAATTCCAATTTAACCCCATTTAAACAAAACCAAAAAAAACATAAAAGTAGTGATCGGCAATTGGTGCCACTACATATTGCCTGAATTTCTCCCTTTCTGCTCCCCCAGGTTCATTCCTCACCTCCAACATATATATATATATATATATATTTATATATATACACATATATATATATATATGTATGTATATATATATGCGTATATATGTATATATATACGCATATATATGTATACATACACACAGCGTGCCCAAAAAATGTGTACACATTTTAAGAAAGGAAAACTGTATTAAAATTGTAATACTCAATGTATACTAATAACAAAAGATGAATACAAGTCACGTTTGACTTCTGCAATGACAAGAGGTGCTCAAAGTGGTTACCATCAGGGTCCAGACACTTCTGATTATGGCAAACTCCTGCTTGAGCAACGTTGACCAAGTGTCCACTTGTATATACTTTTTTGGCACCGCCAGTATATATATATTAGGGGTGCCATTTTAAGACAGGAGAAAACTGTATTAAAATGACACTGATGGTAACCACTTTGAGCTCCTCTTATAATTGCAAAAGTCAAACGTGACTTGTATTCATCTTTTGTTATCAGTATATATTGAGTATTACAATTTTAATATAGTTTTCCTTTCTTAAAATGTGTATACATTTTTTGGCACCCTCTGTATACATATATACATATATATATTTCTCCTTTGACTATATCTTGTCTCTAAATGTGGTGTCAGAAATATATGTAGAAGTTGGTGTGCCTTGCTGAAGTCAAAACCCTAAAGACATGACAATCCCCTCTCACCCCAGGTGACCTTGGGATACCACCAAGAGAGAAGCAGAAGCCAACTCTAAGGGAGAGGAGATGCAGTCCTGGCTAGAGACTGCTAGACCAGCTGGGTGGCAGAAATGTAAGAGTGACTGCATAATACCCACCATCTCCCACACTTGGCAAGTTTTAGGGATCCTCCTCTCTGGCGTTTATCTCCAGAAAATATTCGTCAGGATTCCTCACACATATAAGGTGGAAGAGGCAGATATTTAGCAATAACATTTAATCTGTAATTCCATGCCAACTGACAGGTGACCTTGATAGCAATTCCTGAAGGATAACCTAGCACATAGTAAACACTTTAAAAAGATAGCTATACCCTGAAATGCTGCATTTATGATGAACTCAATTTCTCCTGTACATTGGGAAAGTGTTCATCCATTCCAGGGTAGGCAAAAGATTTTCTCAACAATTGGCTTGGTATTTGGCCTTAACCTTGTACGATTGAAAACAATAGCAACTATTTATTGACTGCTAAGCATGAATTAGAGCATGGACTAAGCATTTTATCTCATTAATCATCTTGTTTAATCTCCACAGCAGCACTAGGTGGTCAGGTCTAGCTCCATCTCTAGTTTAGAGATGAGAAAAATAAGGCAAGGAGAAGGTATGGAATTTGTGCGATTTATACCCCTAATACTAAGCGGTGACTGTGGGAATCAAACACAAGTAGTTTGATGCCATGCGCTCATCCTAAACTATGTAGTGTCATCTAATTTGCTGACATCAGGGTGTCTTACAGTCCTGGAGCATGGTAGTAGAAAGTAAGTGGGAAATCACAGGAGAGTAGAAGTAATCCAGAGGCAGCAAGAATTGCAGGAGGCATCTTTTGTGCTCCCGTCATTGCAGGAGTGAAATTGCCATACATAACGCCCCACATTCATTTATGGATGTTTCTCTATTCAGGATTTGTGCTTGCCCAGTTTTTGACTTTTGTGTTGCAAGAATTGCACTAAATATGGAAAGGATGGCTTTTTTAATCATAAGGTTTGCATTAATGCAGCTAATGAATTGTGTGAAAAGGAAGTGTGTGTGTGTGTGTGTGTGTGTGTGTGTGTGTGTGTGATGTTGTTTATATCTTCATTATTTAGGAAAGGGGCAAAAATAATTGCCTCCCTATTCTTCACTCAAATCACACTCAGAAGGATGAACATGGCAGTGACTCTCAGTTGCTGAGCTTTAGCAGTATTGATTTTAATTTCTGTCTTCTAGATCTCTCTTCGCACTATTGTTTTAATCAGCATACCATGCATATGACACACCTACACTCCACAAGTCTTGAACTTTGGGAGCTGTTACAAAGTTAACTGAAATTATTAGACCATTTATAATTACTGCTAAGATGGCTTTGAAAAAGAGCACCTGTTAAAACCCTCCTCCCAGGCCGTGCTCCATCTATCTGTTTGTCCCAAAACAAAGTGAGACCAGGCTATGGATGGGGGTTGGGAAAGCCTGGTCCAAGGGGCTTGGATGTGTCTTGACAAAGAAAGAGGAGTTAAGGAACAGTCATTCTTCTACCATTGGCTATATCTGGGGTATCTGAGGAGTTGAGAAAAGGGAAGGTGATTCACAGTTTATGAGTGCCTCCATAAGCCAGGCACTGGGCTAGGAGTGTTTACCAATATTTTACAATCTAATCATTAAAATTTTATAGCTACTAGCAACATTATCAAGCACACTCTTCTAAGTGCTTTACAAGTATTAATTCATGTATGAGTCACAACAACTAGATTAAGTGAATTTTATTATCCCCACCTTAAAATATGAGGGAGTGAGTTATTAAGAGGTTAAGTAACTTGCTCAAGGTCATGTAGCTGATATGTGTCAGAATCAGGATTTAAAACCAGCTCCATAAACATGGCTTTCATCTCTGCCTCAGCCTACCTCTCAGGAAGAGGGAAAAGAAGCGCAGAAAGTTTGCCTGACTCCAGGTCACACAACTAGAATGGTAGCACCAGGGCTCAGAGCCCAGGTTTGTCTGGCATCGAAATGCATGCTTCCTCCTACACCTCACTGCCACCTGGATTGTGTGGTCTCTGGAAATGTTTCATCCTATCCTTTAGAAGCAAATTCAGATAAATAGCTTTTTCTGTTTCTCTGTTCTTCTCTTTCCTTCAGTTCCTCTCTCCATTCTTTCCTCTCCCCTTTTCTCTTCCTCTCCTATCTTCTTTTCTTGTTTTTCCTCTTTTGCTGATGCCTCAAGTCTGCCAGGAACATTCAGAAAGGGCAATGAGGATGCAAAAGCTTCCTGAGCTCTGACCTCATTGATTCCAGCTCAACTTACATAGCTTAAGAGTATTGCCAATCTAACCAAAAGCCTGTTAATAACTGAAAAATGCAACACTTATCTCAATAAATGTCTACATGATAAATTGGTCCCATTGTTGAGACAAAGGAGCATTTTTATTTTCATTATGGTTATCCTATTGACCAAATAAATAGGATCATTCAGTGCTCACTGGATTAACTATTTAATGATTTGATCAAGGATTTGGTTATTGACGTGGGTATTCAGGTTAAGCAAATTGCACAGCAGGATCCGAGAAAGCCAGCAGACACAGAAGTACAGGCTGCCAACCAAGTTCTCAGGTGGTGCAGGTGGTGAGCCTGCAACAACTCAAGTTTCTGAGATCCAAGTCTTTCAAGTAAAGGCATATACAGAAGTCATAGACTCTGGAATGCCCATTCGTGTCTACAGTCCTTTTGGTACACAACAGAGCTTGTGCTTATCCTATTCAAGTACCAGCACTGTCCAGGGCTCTGACCTTGATTCTCTTATCTGCCTGCTCATGTCCCACCTCATGCTGATGATGTCCAGATCTGTGTCTCTAGACTCTCGACCAATTTTCAGCATCTTCTTAAAGTTTCTACTTGGCTGTCCCTCAGACATCTTAAATTCAACTAGAACTAATCTCCTGGACCTTTCCCCATATAGTTCTGTTAATGGTGTTTCTCAGCCACACAAGCTAAAATCCTTGATTTGTCCTCGAGTCTTCCCTCTCCTGCACTCCATATTTGTAGGTCTCCAAGTTCTGTTAGTTTATATTCCCAGGACACGTCATCCAAGTATTTCCATTTCTCTATCCCTACTGCTACTGCCTTACTCTTTCATCTCTTACAGGATTATCACCACAGCCTTATAAAGAGTCTCCGGGATAGAGTACTCGTTTGCTACCATGTTTGTTTCCCCTCTTGGTCTCTAAGCTACTTAAGGGCAGGAACTGTGTCTTATTCATCTTTAGATACAGTTACTAGCACAACTGAGCTGGTCTCACTTCTCTTTAGTCCACTATTCATGTTGCTGCAGAATTTCTTTCTCTACAAATCAGTCATCCTTATATTTCCATTAGTTCCTAGCACTTACATTAACCCTTCACTGTCTGGCCACAATTTAATTCTCTACCTCCTTATTCCCACCATTCTTCTCCACCTACCTGACGCTCCAGCTGAACCCAGATGTTTTGATTCCTTGACCATGCCATGCTCTGTGTGTCCCATGCCTTTACACACACCACTGCTTTGCCAAGAACAACCTCCTCACACATCGGCCATACCACTGCCTGAAAAACTGTTGCTTACCTTTTAAAATTCAGCTCAATGTCTTCTCCTCTGGGACACTGTCTCAGATGCCTCCCAGATCACTCTTTCATACCTTGATTCTTATCTCCATGTAAGATATTGTTTTGCAATGATTTACCTATTTGTATCACTGTCTGTATTAGTTTCCTGTGACTGTTGTTAACAAATTATCGCAGACTGGGTGGTTTAAAAGAATACAAATTTATTCTCTCACAGTTCTGGGGGCCAGAAGTCCAAAGTCAGTATAACTGGGCTGATACCAAGGTGTCAGTAGGACCACACTCCCTCCAGAGATTCTAGGGAAGAACTGTTCCTCATCTCTTCCAGCTTCTGGTGGCTGCTGGCATTCCTTGACCTAAGCCACATCACTCCAAACTGTGCCTTTTATCTTCACATTACCTGCTTTTCTTATAAAGATATATGTAATGGCATTTATGATCCACCTGGATAATTCAGGTGATCTCCCTACTTCAAGATCCTTGATCAGGGCCAGCCTGGTGGCTCAGGTTGTTGGAGAGCCGTACTCCAATGCTGGGGTTGCTGGTTCAATTCCCACATGGGCCAGTGAGCTGCACCCTCCGCTACTAGAATGACATCAATGAGCTCCAGGGTGGCGAGATGGCTCAGTTGGTTGGAGCAGGGCTCTCAACCACAAGGTTGCCGGTTCCACTCCTCGACTCCAGCAAGGGATGGTGGGCTGCGTCCCCTGCAACTAAGATTGAACGTGGCACCTTGAGCCGAGCTGCCACTGAGCTCCCTGATGGCTCAGCTTGTTGGAGCGTGGGCTCTCAACCACAAGGTTGCCAGTTCCACTCCCGCAAGGGATGGTGGGCTGCTCCCCCTGCAACTAACAATGGCGACTGGACCTGGAGCTGAGCTGTGCCCTCCACAACTAAGATTGAAAGGACAACAACTTGACTTGGAAAAGTCCCAGAAGAACACACTGTTCCCCAATAAAGTCCTGTTCCCTTTCCCTGATTAAAAAATAATCCTTGATCATATTTGCAAAGACAGATATGGAATGTGTTTTATTCATTTTTACTCTCAGCACTAATAGGCATTCAACAAATGTTTAATGGGAGGTTGGGGAATAAATTGAATTAAACACTCTCATCTTGCAGATATTGGCTACTTATACATTCAACAAGCATTTAGTTGATTATTATTACCATGTTTCCCCAAAAATAAGACTGGGTATTATATTAATTTTTGCTCCAAAAGACGCATTAGGGCTTATGTTCAAGGGATGTCTTCCTGAAAAATCATGCTAGGGCTTATTTTACAGTTAGGTTTTATTTTCGGGGAAACACGGTACGCACTAGGCACAGGAAGTACAAGAACAACACAAAACAAGCACAGCTCTGCCTTCATGAGGCTTAGAGTCTAGTGGAGGAATCAGGCATAACAAATAGCACATACCTATAAATAAATGTGTAACTACACAGTGTGATAAGGGTCAGGAAAGGAAATAGCCAGGATTGGTGAGAAAGAATAAAGGGGCAGAGATCAGCAAAGGCCTCTGTGCGGAAGTCACATTATAAGCTGAGGGTTGAGGATGAATAGGTGAAGAGTGCGGGGATTATTCCAGGCAGAGGGAACAATATGTGCACAGGCCATAAGGTAGTAAAGAGCTTAGTGAGTTCAAGAAACAGAAAGAAGTCCAGAAAGGCTAGCGTGTAATGGTTTAGAGGGGTGTGGGGGGATGTACTGGCAAGGCAAATCATGCCAATGATTTGTTGGGATCATGTTAAAGATTTTGAATTTTATCTGTGACATAATAGGAATTTAAGGCCAGTGATTGACATGACCAGAATTTAATTGTAGAAGATGTATCTGGCTGCTGATTTGAAGACTGACTAGAATGGTCAAGAGAGAGGAAAAGTAGAACCTGTTGGGAGGCCATTGCAGGAGTCCAGATGAAAGTTGGACTAAAGTAGTAGCAGCGGATATGGAGAGAAATGCACCAACTTGGATATATTTGGGGGATAGAACAGATAGGCTTCACATGCTAAATCAGATTTTTTTTAAGGTTAATTTCACATGTCCATCTGGTCTGGTCTGAGTAGAGAAAGTGCAACGGTCATTGGAGTATACATCTATAATCAGTTGGTTTTCAGCAAGGGTTTCAGGACCTTCCAATGGCAAAAGAACAGTCTTTTCAAAAAATGATGCTGGGACAACTGGATATCCACAGGCAAGAGAATAAAGTTGGATCCCTACCTTATACCATATAAAAAATTTACAAAAAATAGATCAAAGATCTAAATGTAAAAGCTAAAACTATAAAAATCTTAGAAGAAAATGTAGGGGTAGAGGTGGCCGCTTAGCTCAGTTGATTAGAGGATGGTGTTGATAGCACAAAGCAAAGGTTGCCGGTTTGATTCCCACATGGGCCACCATAAGCTGCACCCTCTTTAAAATCAATCAATCAATCACACACAAAAGAACCAGGAAGAAAGAATGTGTCTGAGGAAGATGAAAGTCAGTTAAAGAAAGAAAGAAAGAAAGAAAGAAAGAAAGAAAGAAAGAAAGAAAGAAAGAAAGAAAGAAAGAAAGAAAGAAAGAAAGAAAGAAAGAAAACGTAAGGGTACATCTTTACAACCCTGAATTTGTCTGTAGATTCTTAATTGTTGGTCAAACAATTAAGTTCACAAACTAATCCTAGAAAAAGTACTACATACCTCATTGCTGAATATCACTACAGTCACCTCTGAAGTACTCCCCTTGGGAAGTTATGCACTGACGCCAGTGCCTAGTCCATCCTTCAAAGCAATTTTGGAACTCTTTTTCTGGAATGGCTATCTGAGCTGTCATTGTATTATGCTTGATGTCCTGAATGTCATCAAAACGTCTTCCTTTCAATATTTCCTTTATCTTTGGGTAAAGAAAGAAGTCATTGGGGTCCAGATCATGTGAGTAGGGAGGGTGTTCCAATACAATTATTTGTTTACTGGCTAAAAACTCCCTCACAGATAGTGCCATGTGAATTGGTGCATTGTCATGATGCAAGAGCCATGAATTGCTGGAGAAAAGTTCAGGTCATCTAAGTTTTTAATGCAACCTTTCCAGCACTTCCAAATAACAAACTTGGTTAACTATTTGTCCAGTTGGCACAAATTCATAACGAATAAACCCTCTGATATCAAAAAAAGGTTAGCAACATTGTTCCAACAAGTTCACGAACTTAATTGTCAGACTTCATATATATGCAATAAGTACATATATATAATAGCAATAACTACATATATATAGTGGCAATAACTATGTGTGTATGTGAGTGTGTGTGTGTGTGTGTGTGTGTGTGTGTGTGTAGTTTTAAAATAGTCCCTCTAACCTTCCTGGTAATACTGGTTTGGTGGTGATGAACTCCTTTAGCTTTTTATTTTCTGGGAAGCTCTTTATCTGTCCTTTGATTCTAAGTGATAGCTTTTCTGGGTAGAGTAATGTTGGTTGTAGGTTCTTTCTTGTCATCACTTTGAATATTTCCTGCCAATCCCTTCTGGCCTGCAAAGTTTCTGTTGAGAAATCAACTGACAGTCTTATGGGAGCTCCCTTGTAGGTAACTAACTGCCTTTCTCTTGCTGCTTTTAAGATTCTCTCTTTTTCTTTAACGTTTGGCATTTTAATTATGATGTGTCTTGGTGTGGGACTCTCTGGGTTCATCTTGTGTGGGACTCTCTGGGTTCATCTTGTGTGGGACTCTCTGGGTTCATCTTGTCTGGGACTCTTTGAGCTTCTTGTGCTTGTATGTCTCTTTCCTTCAACAGATTAGGGAAATTTTCCGTCACTATTAGTTCAAATAGGTTTCAATTTCTTGCTCTCTCTTCTCCTTCTGGTATCTTTATGATGCTAATGTTGGTATGCTTGATGTTGTCCCAGTGGTCCCTGAAGCTATCCTCATTTCTTTAGTTTCTTTTTATTTTGTGCTGTTCTGTTTTGGTGTTTTCTGCTACCTTATCTTCTAAATCATTGATTCAATCCTCTGCTTCATCTAATCTACTGTTGATTCCCTCTAATGTATTCTTCATTTCAGTTATTGTGTTCTTTATTTCTGGTTGGTTCTTTTTTTATGTTTTCTATATCCATTTTTATGTTTGCTATCTCTTTGTTGAAGTTCTCACTGAGATCATTGAGCATGCTTGTAACCAGTGTTTTGAAATTTGCATCTAGTAGATTGCTTGTCTCCATTTTGGTTAGTTCTTTTTCTGGAGCTTTGTTCTGTTCTTTCATTTGAGACATGCTTCTTTGTCTTCCTGTTTTGGCTGCCTCCCTGTGTTTGTTTCTATGCATTAGGTAAGATTACTATGCCTCCTGGTCTTAGTAGAGTAGTCTTATGTTGTAGGTGTCCTGTAGGGCCCTGGTCACCGCAGTTGGGTGCTCCAGGTGTGTCCCTTGTGTGGGCTGTGTTTACCTTTCTGTTTGCCCATCGATGGGAAAGATTCACCCTTCGGCTGATTGGTTGTGAGGACCAGCCATAACTACAGTGGAGGATCTATTGGGCAGGGGCTGACCCTACAGGGCAGGATTTGTTTTAGCTTGTTCCAAAGCTGGCATTCAGGCATGTTAGTTCCCAGGGCTTCCTGGGAGGGGCCCCGCCACCCACCTAAGTTCAGCCAAGCCTCTGCCTTGCCTGGTGCCACCTGGTATAAGCCATGAAGCAATCCACAGATTGCCATCATCCATGGAGAGGTTGAGTTTAGAGGTGCCCCAAGAGTCCCAGTAATGAATGAGGCTGGCTGTTGTGAGTTCCAGTTATAGGGATGCTCAGAAAGGGTACTGGACATTCCCAAGCTAGATGCTGCTTGTTTGGGCTTTGTGACTCTTTGAGAGATTTTAGGAAAGTCTGCAGCATGAACCAAGACAGGCTGTTTATACAGAAAAGCCACTGGAAGCAGCTTGGGTGTACCTGAAAGTTGGGTGGGGCAACGTCTCCTAGAATCATCTGGGGCAAGGCAAATGAACGTCTTTAGCCAGGTTGTTGGAGACTCCCAAAATATTTCTAAGGAACTTATTTTTAAACAACCCAGCCAAGTCACCCACTAGACCATTGATGAATAAAATATAGCCCACCCCAAAATATATCACCCTACTCTAATCATGAGAAGAGTACAGTCAAATCCCACTTGAGGATCATTCTACAAATATCTGATCAATACTTCTCAAAACTGTTAAGGTCACTGTGATGCTTAGTTTTATGTGTCAACTTGGCTAGGTTATAGTAGCTACTTACTTAATCAAACACTAATCTAGAGGCTGTTATTAAAGTATTTTTTAGATGTAGTTAACATCTATAATCAGTTGACTCTGCTTGTATAAGTTTATTATCAGTTTACTCTAAGATTATAAAGATTAAGAATAAGAATATAAAAATTATAAAGAAGATTATATATAATGTGGGTAGAGTGGAGCCTTATCCAATCTGTTGAATGACTTAAAAGCAAAAACTAAGGTTTCCCAAAAAGAAATTCTGTCTTGAAACTGCAACACCAACTTCTGTCTGAGTAAAATCTCCTATTGATTCTGTTTCTCTGCAGAACCCTGACTAATACATCATCAAAAACATGTCTGAGAAGCCATCACATCCAAGAGAAGCCCAAGGTAACATGACAACGAAATATATGGCATTCTGGATGGGATCCCAGAACCGAAAAAGGACTGTAGGTAAAACTAAAGAAACCTAGAAAGCATGAAATTAAATTAATGATAATAATGTACCGATATTGTGTGTTAATGAAAAGAAATGTACCATGCTAATTTAAGATGTTAATACTAGGGGAAACTGGATGTCAGGTATATGAGAACTCTGTACAATCTTTGCAATTATTCTGTAAATCTGAAACTATTCAAAAATGAAGTTTATTTTGATAAACATACATGAAGTTCATGCTTTCCAAGGAAACAAAATAAAATTTGCATTCACATATACCTTCCATAGGGCTATAGCTGTCATGCATTCAACAATAAATGCAGAACATATGAGTATGAGTACATATTAATATTAATATAATAAATAAAAATTATGGGTTACAATAATATTTAGACCTATTTAGGAGACCATTGAATAAAAGTGACAAGAAAAATCATCTTGGGTTTAGGACCCAAAGAATCTCTTAATTAAATGTTTCTGAATTCTGTCCCTAGAGAAGGACCTTTCCTTTTATGTACATTCCTTCAAAGACTCATGATTCTGGCTTTTGCCTGATACACAGTGTGTGATCAAATGCATCTGAAGGACCTGTAATTTTGGATCAGGTGAAAAAAAAGCAGGGACCATTTCAAGCTAATGGCAGGAGTGAGATCAAGAACACCCTGGAAGCTATTGCTGGATAAAGCTCTAAAACTGAAGCTGAAACAAATGTCTAAGCCAGGTCTCTGATCATGTCAGGAGTCCAAAGAAAGAGTGAAATAAAGCAGATTGAGGTTCAGAGAGCCACAAGCAAATTTATTATAGTTACACTAACACTTTAATTATGTGGCATTGCCTTACCCTTTCTTTGGAATGATAAAGGACAAATTTTATAACTGGTTCATAGTTTTATCTTTAAGACTCTTGGAGATAAGTATAGGAAGATTGTTAGCTTTCCATTATCTGATATATTATTAATAATATTTATAATAGAGAAATAAAAATACTCTTGGCCCAAATAATATTTTTTATAACTAGATAAAGTCTTAGATATCTTCTAGTTCTAAATCAGATTTTGAAGATTAAAACAGGTGACTTACCCAAAGTCACAAAACAAGTAAAAGGCAGAAGTAAGAGTAAAACTCAGGCCTCCAACTTCTTTTCTAGTACTTTCTCATTACACTCTGCTACCTGTCAGTTCAAAGTCTAGTTCCGCACTGTCTAATAGAACAATAATGCAAGCCACATGTATATATTTTAAATTTTCTAATAGCCATATTTTAAAAAGCAAAAAGAAGTAGGTAAAATTAATTTTAATAATGTATTTTATTTAATCCAGTGCATCTAAAATACTGTCATTTCAACATAAAATCCATATTTTAAAATTATTAGTGAGATAACCCACACAAGGGACACTCCTGGAGCACCAGGTGCAGTTGATCAGAAAGACTGCAACACAGGGCTCCACCTACTACATAAGACTACCCAGTATAGACTGGAGACATAGCAGATCTACCTAATACATAGAAACAAAAATAGAGAGGCGGCCAAAAATGAAGATACAAAGAAACATGTTCTAAATGAAAAAACAAAAACCTCCAGAAAAAGAACTAAACAAAATTGAGGCAAGCACCTACCAGATGCAGAGTCCAAAACACTGTTTATAATAATGCTAATGAACCTAGTGAGAACTTCAACAACGAGAGAGTGAGCATAAAGAAGGACACAGGACAGCCTAGGAGTTAATCTCACCTACTGACAAGCCAAAAGCAATTAAAGCTCAACTTTAACAGGACAATATACACAACACAAGGAGCACATACACAGGAGAATAAGGAAGTGGTGTAAGTCAAATAAAAGGACACATACTACATAAGATAACTCAGCAAAACCCAAGAACCCTAGGGGATCTACCTAATACATTGAAGCAAATACAGAGTCAGCCAGAATGGGGACACAAAGAAACATGTTCCTAATAAAAGAACAAAAGAAACCTCCAGAATTGGAACAAAATGAAATAGAAGTAACCAACCTATCAGAGACAGAATTCAGAACACTGATGATAAGAATGTCTAAGGATCTTAGTGATGACATAAAGAAGGATAGAGAAATCATTCTGAACAACCTCCTAGAATTAAAGAATACAATAACTAAAATAAAGAACTCACTTGAAGGAATTACCAGCAGGTTAGATAAGGCAGTGGATAGAATCAGAGACTTAGAAGACAAGTTAGCAGAGATCACCCAAACGGAACAACAAAAAGAAAAAAGAATAAAAAACAATGAAGATGGTTTAAGAGACCTATGGGATAACATCAAGCACAACAACATGTGCATCATAGGAATACCAGAAGGTGAAGAGAGGAAGCAAGGGATTGAGAACATATTTGAAGTAATAATGAACAAAAACTTCCCTAACCTGGTGAAGGAAACTGACATACAAGCCCAGGAAGTGCAGAGAGTTCCAACCAGGATAAACCCAAACAGGTCCACACCAAGACACATTATAGTTAAAATAGCAAAGGTTAAAGACAAAGAGAGAATCCAAAAAGCAGCAAGAGAAACACAGCGGGTTACATAGAAGGAAACTCCTACAAGACTAGCAAATGACTTTTCTACAGAAACTTTGCAGGCCAGGAGTGAGTGGCAGGAGGTACTCAAAGTGATGAAAAACAAAGGCCTACCACCTAGATTTCTTTATCCAGCAAGGCTGTCATTTAAAATTGAAGGAGAGATAAAGAGCTTCCCAGAAAAGAATAAGCTGAAGGAATTTATTACCACAAAGCCAGCATTGCAGGAAATATCAAAAGGGCTTCTGTAAGCAAAAGAAAGATGAAAACAATCTAACTACAAATAAAAAACTGGCAAGAACTATGTATCTATCAATAATCACTTTAAATGTAAATGGATTAAATGCTCCAATCAAAAGACATACGGTGGCTGAGTGGATAAGAAAACAAGACCCTTGCATATGCTGTATGCAAGAGACTCACCTGAGATGAAAACACACACAGGCTGAAAGTGAAGGGATGGAGTAAGATATTTCATGCAAATGAAAATGAGATAAAAGCTGGAGTAGCAACACTTATATCTGACAAAATAGACTTTAAAATGAAGAATATATTAAAAGACAAGGATGGGCACCACATAATAACAAAGGGATCGATCCGACAAGAAGACATAACCCTAGTAAACATCTATGCACCCAACATAGGAGCACCTAAATATAAAAAACAGATATTGATTGACATAAAGACAGAGATCAACAGTAACACTATCATAATAGGGGACTTCAACACACTACTGACAACAAGGGACAGATCCTCCTGGCGGGAAACAGCCCCCTTAAATGACGCACTGGACCAGTTGGATTTAATTGATATTTTCAGAGCATTTCACCCCAAAGCTGCAGAATACATAGTCTTCGTAAGCGCACATGGAACATTTTCCAAGATAGACCACATGTTAGGTCACAAAACAAATCTCAATAAATTTAAGAAAATTGAAATCATACCACACTGCTACGAAATTAGAAATCAACTACAGGAAAAAAAAACTGGAAGACACACAAATACATGGAGGCTGAATTACATGTTACTAAATAATGAATGGGTCAACAATGAGATCAATGAAGAAATCAAAGGATATCTCGAGACAAATGAAAATGAAAACACAACTACACCAAATCAATGAGATGCAGCGAAAGCAGTCCTAAGAGGGAAATTCATAGCAATGCAGGCCTGCCTAAATAAACAAGAAATATTACAAATCAACAGTTTATTCTTACACTTAAGGGATCTGGAAAAAGAACAGCCAAATAAGCTCAAAGGGAGTACAAGGAGGTAGATACATCACAGCGGTAATAAATGAAATAGAGACCAAAAAAAAAAAAAAAAAAAAAAAAACACAATACAAAAGATCAATGAGTCCAGGAGCCAGGTTTCCGAGAAGATAAAATTAACAAACCTTTAGACAAACTCATCAAAACAAAGAAAAAGAGGACCCAAATTGATAAAATCACAAATGAAAGAGGAGAAGTGCCAACAAACACCACAGAAATGCAAAAAAAATTAAGAAATTACTGTGAGCAACTATATGCCAACAAATTAATCAATCTGGAAGAAATGGACAATTTTCTAGGAGCATACAACCTTCCAACAACAGACAAAAGGAGGCTTTACAGTTGTAAGTTACTCTGCTTTCAGGAACCATGTTAGGTGTCCAATTTGGTACCTTTGCAGGTATCAATTAGAACAGAAGTATTTTTCAGAATATCTCAGTATCGATGAGTGTCCCTATAAATCCTGACTGTGTGGGGAGATGGGGAGGGGCATTCTGTAGGACCCAAAACACCACCGATAATATCCAAAGGCTCACGACATATCAAAGACCAAAGGAAGAGGTGCATCAGAGTTCACTAATGGAAAGGTAATGGTGTCTGGGAGCTGGTGAGGAAGACAAACTTGAATGGATGAATTTTAAGAACAAAAACACACGTGAAATAAATATGGCACAAATAAGTTATCCAAACGCATTGAATTATAATAATTCCAAGATGTTTCTTTCATTCCATTTTGTGTGCTACTAAGGGAGAAAGATGGGAGGTATAGTCCAAAAGACTTAATGGTTTAGTTTTAAAACGTTTCAGCTACGTCTGGAGCTTCAGTACAGTGGATCAGGCAGAGCTTAAAGAAAAAAAGTATCTCTTCAAGAAAACTGAGATCAGATCCAATATATCACTAAATATTCACGATTTTCCCATGATTTGAAGTGGATTATTTTAAACTGACACAAAAGTTGACAACAAATCTGTTCTAAACAATGTATCGAACATTGACATATGGTAATTTACTAAATAGAGAAAAATAGGCAACACTTACTTCTGGAAGTTGTGAAACTGAAATTGTGCAAACGATTAACTGCATTGACTCAATAGTGAAAATTGGTAGACTTCATGTCCCTAGCATTATTTCAATCTGATTCCCCTGAGCCCAGCCAATTTTATGCCTATGAAGTAGCCACTTTTGGAAGCAAATTCACTTTTAACAGGGTTTCATTTATTTAAAAACAAAACAAACAACAAAAAAACTGAAGGTATCCAAAATGAATACACACCTGAAAGTATTTTCTGAGGGAACTACTCAGCTAAGCTGCGGTATTAATAAGCACAAGGTGGTTTTAAAGAACAATTGCTTGTAGATGCCTTTTAAATGATTGTTTTATATAAAAAGTTACTTTATTATACACCCAAGTAGTGCTTCTCAAAGGGCAGCACCACTTCTTGGCTGAGAGAGTGGAAACAAATCATCTTAAGGGCTTTTCAAAGTGCAACACTATCCACCCCTGGAAAAACATTCTAATACACTTTTTTTTTCTTTTTAAAGCATCCTACAGACTTTAAATTCTAATAAAGTAAATATCAGCCTTTAATATCCCACACAAACAAAAATTTCTTCAGGGTCCCCCCTTTTTCTCAGAGTAAAGAGGTCTTGAAACCCAAAACTGAGAAAACCACTATAGTTTATCCTTAGCCACACATGGTCAGTTTCTGGCTCTGAGCTCATAAAGCACCAGTGTGATGAAATTACCCATAGCTGCTATATAAGGCCCTGGCTGGGCTGAGCTTTCTGTCCATTATAGCCCAGGAAGCTGATTTGTGGTGACCTGTTGGACTTGGACGTTTTAGCTTGTTTTCTCCCCGTTTTATTTTTTCCCCTTCCCTCTTGTTTCCTTGGTCTCATTTTTTTAGTTAGTGTTATTACTTAGTATTGTTAGTACAGTTATTATATTTAGTCAGTGTAGTTGGCATAGTTATTGTTTATTAGCCCCTCCCCCGTTCACCCCCTCCCCCCGTTTTATTTTTCCCCTTCCCTCTTGTTTCCTTGGTCTCATTTTTTTAGTTAGTATTATTAGTTAGTATTGTTAGTACAGTTATTACATTTAGTCAGTGTAGTTGGCATAGTTATTGTTTATTAGTATTGTTAGTAATATTGATAGTGTATTTAGTCAGCACAGTTGGTATAGTTATTATTATTAGCATACTTAGTAATATTGTTGATACAGTTAGTACATTTAGTCAGCGTAGTTAGTACAGTTATTGTTTGTGAGCACAGTTGGAGAGCATCGTTAGTATCGTCAGTGAGTGTAGCTAGCGGGTCACCATGTCACGTGAGTTTACAGACATCCCTGTTGACCAGGAGCCCCCCAGTGCCCATTATGAGCTCATTGGATCCATCGGCGAGGGCACCTTTGCCAACGTAGTGGTGGGCATGCACATTCTCATGCAGACGAAGGTGGCTGTGAAAATCATCAAACAACGGGTCTCTGACAAAACGCGCAGTTCTCTCCTGCAAGAAGTCTGCTGCATGGCAGACTTGCACCATCCTAACATCGTCCAGCTATTCCACGTGATCAGCTGGGCAGAATCCCTCTACCTGGTCATGGAGTTCGTGCCCGGAGGGGACCTGCTGGACTACCTCCGTGCCCACGGCCGCATGTCGGAGGACACGGCCCGCGGCATCTTCCGGCAGCTGGAGTCAGCAGTGCACTACTGCCACGAGAAGGGCGTTGCTCACCGGGACCTGAAGCCAGAAAACGTGCTGCTAGACGTTCAGATGAACGCCACACTAGCAGACTTTGGACTTGGCGCATCCTGCAACATCCATCAACGCAGCACGTTTTGTGGCAGTCTCTTATATACAGCCCCAGAACTGTTCCTGAGCGAAACGTATGACAGTTGTGCCACGGACATCTGGAGCCTGGGAGTGCTGCTGTACGAGATGCTGACGGACACCGTCCCTTTCCATGCGACGAGCTGGCCAGAGCTGATGATGAAGATAGCCAGCGGGCAGTATGTGGTGCCGAGCTATCTGTCCATTCCCGTGGCAAACCTCCTCCCAAAACTGCTGAACCTCAACCCTGAGCAGAGAGGCAATCTGAAGGCCATCATGCCAGATCCCTGGCTGAACATGGGCCAAGAGGAAGAACTGAAGCCGTACGTTGAGCCACCCAGTGATGACATAGACACCTGGGTCATAGAAGAAATGGTGAACCTGGGCTTTCGCTATGAAGACATCAAGGACACTCTGTCTAACAAAACAGGCAATAACATCCTGGCCACATACCGCATTTTACACAGAAAAAACTTAAAATTACAGTCTCGCACCA
This sequence comes from Rhinolophus sinicus, assembly GCF_057876585.1. Classification (NCBI taxonomy): domain Eukaryota; kingdom Metazoa; phylum Chordata; class Mammalia; order Chiroptera; family Rhinolophidae; genus Rhinolophus; species Rhinolophus sinicus. The sequence goes on along the minus strand of NC_142504.1, from coordinate 50,940,307 downwards.
TCAAGGTGAAGCCCTTCCATCCTCCTGAGTTCCAGAGCCACAGCCCCTCCCCAGCCCAGGAGGTTCAATCCCAGCGGTCCGGTTGCCGGCAGGCAGAGCAGCAGCCTATGGCCCACGAGCCAAGGCAGAAGGCCCAAGAGTCTGCCGGTCCTACATACATCCAGGAGTACAGCATAACCATTCCTGAGTCCAGGACCACCCCACCTCCATCCAGCCCAGGACCCAAGACCACCATTCCTGAGCCCAGCCGGGAGTCTAGAAATGCCACCCCTGAGCCCTCCCCTCCCAAGCACTGCTGGGGCTCCAGGACCTCCACTCCCGAGCACAGACCAGGTTCCAGAACCGCCACTCCAGAGCACACCCGGGGCTCCAGGGCTGCCACTCTCTCGCACAGACCAGGCTCCAGAACCGCCACTCCCGAGCTCAGCCCTGGTTTCAGCACCATCCTTAGCCCAGCCCCCCAATGTCACCCTGGGGACTCTCTCACCAGCCACAGCACCACCAGCAGCAGTGGAAACACAGAAAACATCAAGCCGAGCCGGCGGCAGGTGGTTAGGGGATGCTTGAACTTTTTACGAAAACTGTTCTGTCTGCCTCCAAAGAAGGGGTACTGCAGACGCAGTCAAGTAAAGCCCCTATAGACTTTTGACAGCAAATGCGGGGCTAGAACAAGACTCCAGGGAGGTCAAGCCTGGCTCCCTGCATTTTAAAGGCTGAAATAGATGAAACTGAGGTCCAGGGAGCCTGACCACATGGTGGGGGAGATTGGCCAGAGGCTGGATGCAAACTGCAGGTTGCAGCAGTACAAGAAATACACATGCTGTGTCCAAGGAGCCGTGGGAGAGAGGACTTGGGCCAGCAGACAGCGGAGATGTGACCAGTGCCATGGCGTTCTCTGCGTGGGATTCCCAGCCAGGGTATCTGGCATCGCCGTGGCATCCAGCATCGCCGGAGCCTTCAGAAGGACCTCCTTGGAGGACGTCCTGGAGCTCCCTGGGAGACAGGAGGAGGGACCACCATGGCTGCAGGTACACCACTTCGGCCCCCAGCTGGGTGAAACTTCAGAGACTGGACTGTTTTTCCTGGGACCCTTCTTCCCTCCCCTGCTCTGTGGGAAGGGGATGGTTCTTATTAAAGCCCTTGGTTTTCCAAACCTTTCAATAAATGTCTTGCTTCAGAAAGATGTATTGGGTACTCTTGTTTTGCATCCTCCAGTATGAGGAGCGTGTAGTGATGTAATACTTGGACTTAACTGGCACAACTCTGCACCTTTGCATGTTGTAGCCTTGTGGTCTTCTGTTCCCTTGGCTTTGAACCCTCAGCTCCCTTGTCCATTTCTCCTTTGTGGCAGGATGGTGTTGCTTGCTCATATAGCGTACATGCTGCCTTCTTCTTGTGGATGCTCAATTGGAAGGAATCACAGCCGGTCCAAGCCAGTTATGGCAACCAGTCCCCTCTCCCAACCCCCTGCTAGTGATTGGATGAGGCAGGGACTCATGACCTAGTTTTGGCTAATGAGGTATTTCAGGAAATCCACAGGGGCTTCTGTGAGAGATTCTCCTTCCTGTGTGCTCAATGATGTCAACAGGAATCATCTCTCCTGACCTGTTGGCTTTGCCTCCTTCCCTCTGTGCTGCCGTCATTCTCAGGTGGTCTTTCCTTTATGAAAACAAAGTGGCCACCGACAGCCACAGGATGACGTCACATCCCAGCAGCGTCCCAACAGAAATAGAGCATCTCTTCCCCATGATTCCAGCACTGTCTAAATTGTGTATCTTTAAAGTGACATGAGCTGCCAACAGCCCCACATCCCATTCTTCTTAGAGGTCAGAGCATGGTTGGGTCACCATTATTGGTGAGAATGGAACATTTCCCTGAAGTGTGCTGGAGCACGGAGCGGGAATAAACCCAATGGTTTAACACTCCATTCAGCATAATCCTTGTCAAGCACTAGATTCTACCACCAGCTCAGCTGAATCAAAGAATGGAGTCTAGAGGAATGGCGGCAGCGGGGTGGTCTTCTTGCGTTCTCCTCCGGAACGTACCACAAATTGAACATCTATAACTCATCAAAGGACACTCTGCTCATCACACAGAACAGCTAAGAGGCTCCTACGAGGATTACTCGAAGGTGGGCCGGGGAAAAGGGAAGGGAGTGGTGTGGAGATGCAGCCCACATCCGCGACTGGGAGACGTGCGGGTCCCAGGACACAGAACAGAGATCACAAGAGCCAGGAGATGGGCTCTTTCTCTGCGTCCCACAGCTGAACTCTCCTGCCGAGAGAGCAGCGCATCCCATGTTTGAGGCAGTAACCTCAGCGGAGATCTCCAGCTGGGCCCTAGGTCAAACAAAAAAGCAAAAGCCCTACCTGGGCCCCTTCCCCCACTATCCCACAGCAATCCTACCCCTGCCCTTCCAGAGTCTCAAGCTGGTCCCTGAACTGAAGAGCAGTGTCAGACAACAGAGGAGCTGCGGTGCTGAGGAGCTGTAGTGCTGAGGAGCTGTAGTGCTCAGGACCTTGAAAAAGCCGCTTTGCAACAGTGACCTAGGGCAGAGGCTGGGAAGAGTGTGACACTGTTGGGCTGAAAGATGGCAGACACCTCCCTTCCCAGCCCCCACCTTTTCTGGGCTGCTGCAGCAGGACAATTACAGTTGCAGAGACACATGCGGGGTTAACAGCAGATGGGAGAAGCAACTCAGGGCCTTCAGCAGCTCAGAATCGAGCCCTCCACACACCCACACACCTCCACCCGTATGCCCCACACCCCCTACGGAAGAAATGCCTAAGACTCAGCAGACCTGGGCACAGGGCCGGCTGTGGTGACCTAAGCGCATATGTGCAGGTGAGAGCAGACACTGAACTGACTGTAAAAACTTATCAACTGTGACGGGCCAGCCGCCACGAGTCGATGGGTTCCCGAATGGGGGAGTGGGAATGAATAAAAGACACTCTCACATATGATGGCGATCGCGGACTTCAGTGATCCTGAAGACACTAAGTTTATTTTACTGCACCCATATAAGCAGTTTGAGCACGTGCAAGTATGTATTAACATAACAAATGTAAATTCTTTAGCTTTCACATAGAGGATACAAAATTCACCGAAACTCTCACAAGTAATTATCTTATCAATTGCCCTGATAGGCATCAGCCTTCTGTGTCCGGGAATGGCCGCTCCCACCAAATTCCTCAGCAGCTTACAAGCTCAAGCTCCCCTCAGGTGCAGGCAGAGACAATTGCCTCAGGGGGAGGAAACAGGTAGCATAAACCGAGCCATTCTGTAAAGCTCAGAGTTTCCTGTAACCATGGCTCCCCACAATCAACCACAACCCATAGCCCCATGCACCTAGAACTGCAGTGCCAGGGTCACTCTGGGTACCAGGTGGCCGGCTCTCCCTCCACAAGACAGAGAGGACTCTTTGTACAAAAGAGGACAACCTGGAGATTGTTTGGTGAGCTTAAGTCAAGACGGGCGCTGCGTTTGTTTTTTTTTTTGTGTGTTTTTTTTTTGTATTACTATCATTTTTAGCATATATTATATACACATATATACATTTTCCCCTTTTTCTCTCTCTTCTTTTCCCTGCCCTACTTTTCTTCCTGCTTTCCATTTTTCTGTATTGATTTGTGTGTGTGTGTGTGTTTTGGATATTTTTTCCTGTGTTGAGTGTGGGTTATCGGTTGTTTTTACATGTGAGTGTATTTGGTTTTTTTCTTTGCTGTTGTTGTTGCTGTTGCTGTTGTGCTTGTTGATTCGGTTTGTTCTGAAATTGCCCTAAACCAGGGCCCTACAACATCCCCAGAGGCCAACTCCAGACAAAACCAGAGTAATACCGGGTTCGACTTACAAGTGATGCACCCAGAGGTAACTCTATACAGACACAAGACCTCATGGGGGTCAAGCCTCATCTGGGTCAGCAGCTCATCCACTGTGGGCAGAGCCAATGCTCACAACTAGACACCATAGGAGTCAATCCAACCTACTGACAAGCCAAAATCAATTAAAGCTCAACTTGAACAAGAGAATACACACAACGGTCACTTTTGGTGCACACGCACAGGAGAATAGAGAAGTGGTGCCAGTCAAGTATAAAGGACACATACTACATAAGATCACCCAGCAAAGACCAAGAATCCTAGGGGATCTACCTAATACATCGAAGCAAACACAGAGAGTCAGCCAGAATGGGGAAATAAAGAAACATGTCCCAAATAAAAGAACAGAAGAAACCTCCAGAATTGGAACCAAATGAAATAGAGGTAACCAACGTATCAGAGACAGAGTTCAGAACACTGATGATAAGAATGTTTAAGGAGTTAAGTTACGACATAAGGAAGGATGGAGAAATCATAAAGAACAACGAGTGAGAACTAAAGAACACAATAACTGAAATGAAGAACACACTTGAAGGAAATACCAGTAGATTAAATGAGGCAGAGGATCGAATCAGTGACTTAGAAGATGAGTTAGCAGAGATCACCCAAGCAGAACCACAAAAAGAAAAAAGAATAAAAAACAATGAAGATGGTTTAAGAGACCTCTGAGATAACATCAACAGCAACAACATGCGCATCATAGGAATACCAGAAGGTGAAGAGAGGAAGCAAGGGATTTGGAACATATTTGAAATAATAATGACTGAAAACTTCCCTAATCTGGTGCAGGAAACTGACATGCAAGCACAGGAAGTGTAGAGAGTTCCAACCAGGATGCACCCAAACAGGCCCACACCAAGACACATTATAGCTAAAATGGCAAAGGTTAAAGACAAAGAGAGAATACTAAAAGTAGCAAGAGAAAGACAGTAGCTTACATACAAAGGAACTCCTATAAGACTATCAAAAGACTTTTCTACAGAAACTTTGCAGGCCAGGAGGGAGTGGTAGGAGGTACTCAAAGTGATGAAAAACAAAGGCCTACAACCTAGATTGCGTTATCCAGCAAGGCTATCATTTAAAATTGAAGGGGAGATAAAGAGCTTCCCAGAAAAGAATAAGCTAAAGGAATTCATTACCACCAATCCAGCAGTGCAGGAAATGTTAAAAGGGCTTCTGTAAACAGAAGAAAGATGAAAACAATCTAACTAATGAAGACCAGAAATACAAATAACAGAATGGCAATAACTATGTTCCTACCAATAATCGCTTTAAGTGTAAAAGGATTAAGTGCTCCAATCAAAAGATATAGGCTGGCTGAATGGATAAGAAAACAAGACCCTTGCATATGCATACCACGCTGATATGAAAGCAAGAGACTCACCTGCGATGAAAAGACACACACAGGCTGAAAATGAAGGGATGGAGTAAGATATTTCATACAAATGAAAATGAGATAAAAGCTGGAGTAGCAACACTTATATCTGACAAAATAGACTTTAAATTGAAGAATATATTAAAAGACAAAGATGGGCACTACATAATAATAAAGGGATCGATCTGACAAGAGGACATAACCCTAGTAAACATCTATGCACCCAACATAGGAGCACCTAAATATAAAAAACAGATATTGACTGACATAAAGACAGAGATCAACAGTAACACTATCATAATAGGGGACTTCAACACACTACTGACAACAAGGGACAGATCCTCCTGGCGGGAAACAGCCCCCTTAAATGACGCACTGGACCAGTTGGATTTAATTGATATTTTCAGAGCATTTCACCCCAAAGCTGCAGAATACATAGTCTTCGTAAGCGCACGTGAAACATTTTCCAAGATAGATCACGTGTTAGGTCACAAAACAAATCTCAATAAATTTAAAAAAATTGAAACCATACCACACTGCTACGAAATTAGAAATCAACTACAGGAAAAAAAAACTGGAAGACACACAAATATATGGAGACTGAATTACATGTTACTAAATAATGAATGGGTCAACAATGAGATCAATGAAGAAATCAAAAGATATCTCAAGACAAATGAAAATGAAAACACAACGACCCCAAATCTATGGGATGCAGCGAAAGCAGTCCTAAGAGGGAAATTCATAGCAATGCAGGCCTACCGAAACAAACAAGAAATATCACAAATTAACAGTTTATTCTTACACTTTAGGGATCTGCAAAAAGAACAGCCAAATAAGCCCAAAGGGAGTACAAGGAGGGAGATAATAAAGATCAGAGCAGAAATAAATGAAATAGAGACCAAAAAAAAACCAATATATCAATGAATCCTGTTGCCTTACAGCTGCTAAACTGTTTGTTCCCCCCGCGCTCTTCTCAGGATTTCACAAGGGAGTACCTCAGCAAACTGAGGCCTGATGGAGAGATATCGTAAAAGCTCCTTTGAGGGGAAGTCGCAGCAAACTGAGACCCGATGGAATTATATCGGTCCCTCCCCTTCAATGAATTCCTTGGAGATGTGCATGTGTGTGAAGGCAAAATACAAGTTGGAACACAATGGGAACTTTCAGAAAGACAGCCAGCAAGCTACTAACACACAGATCTTGAGATTAACAATCTTTTACCTCTTTAGAAGTTTACCAATAAAAACCACATGTTGGCCTGATTCGGGGCCAGTCCTTGAGGCTGCTGCCCCTTGGTCCCATGCTTCACTCTATTCATGGCTACTGTCTTTTCTTAACCCTGCACTGCCCTTCTCTCTCCCCACAACCCTCGTCGTGCTGGACGCGACAGAATCCAAGAACTGGTTTTTAGGGAAGATAAATAAAATCGACAAACCTATAGCCAGACTCACAAAAAAAAAAAAAAAAAAAAAAAAGAGAGAGAGAGAGAAAGAAAGAGAAGACCCAAATTAATAAAATCAGAAATGAAAGAGGAGAAGTGACAACAGACACTGCAGAAATACAAAAAATCTTAAGAAATTACTATGAGCAACTATATGCCAACAAATTTGACAATCTGGAAGAAATGGACAATTTTCTAGAGGCGTACAACCTGCCAAGGCTAACTCAAGAAGAAACAGAAAACCTGAATAGAATGATTACCACCAGGGAAATTGAATCAGTAACCAACAATCTCCCAACAAACAAAAGCCCTGGACCAGATGGCTTTACAGGTGAATTTTACAAAACGTTCAAAAAAGAATTATCACCTATTCTCCTCAAGCTCTTCCAAAAATCCAGAAGGAGGGAGGGCTCCCAAACACTATTAACGAAGCCACTATCACCCTGATCCCCAAATCAGACAAAGACACCACAAAAAAAGAAAACTACAGGCCAATATCTCTAATGAATATAGATGCAAAAATCCTCAACAAAATATTAGCGAACAGAATTCAGGAATACATGAAAAAGATCATATACCATGATCAAGTGGAATTCATCACTGGTATGCAAGGGTGGTTCAACATCCGCAAATCAATTAATGTGATACACCACATTAACAAAATGAAAAATAAAAATCACATGATCATATCAATAGATGCAGAAAAAGCATTTGATAAAATCCAGCAACGATTTATGATAACCCTTAAGAAAGTGGGAATAGAGGGATCATATCGCAACATAATAAAAGCCATATGTGATAAACCCACAGCTAATATCATACTCAATGGGGAAAAGCTAAAACCATTCCCCTTAAGATCAGGAACAAGGCAAGGTTGCCCACTTTCTCCACTTCTATTCAACATAGTGCTGGAAGTTCTAGCCACAGCAATCAGACAAGAAAAAGACATAAAAGACATCCAAATCAGTAAGGAGGAAGTAAAATTGTCATTATATGCAGATGACATGATACTATATAGAGAGAACCCTAAAGACTCCACCAAGAAACTATTAGAGCTGATAGATGAATTTAGTAAAGTAGCAGGATACAAAATTAATATTCAGAAATCAGTTGCATTTGTATATACCAATAATAAAACATCAGAAGGAGAAATTAAAGAAACAATCCCATATACCATTGCTCCAAAGACTATAAAATACCTGGGAATAAATTTAACCAAAGAAGTAAAAGACCTCAGAAAATTATGACACGAAGAAAGAAATGAAAGAAGATACAAATAGATGGAAACAAATACCATGTTCACAGATAGGAAGAATTAATATAGTTAAAGTGTCCATAAGGCAATATACATATTCAATGCAATTCCTATCAAACTACCGATGACGTTTTTCACAGAAATAGAACATATAATACTAAAATTTATATGGGACCATAAAAGACCCTGGATAGCCTCAGCAATCTTGAGAAATAAGAACAAAGTGGGAGGTATAACAATACCTGACATCAAATTATACTACAAGGGGGTAGGAGCTCCATGCTCCTAACTCTGAAGGCTGCCGGTTCAATTCCCACATGGGCCAGTGGGCTCTCAACCACAAAGTTGCCAGTTCAATTCCTCAAGTCCCACAAGGGATGGTGGGCAGCGCCCCCTGCAACTAAGATTGAACATGGCACCTTGAGCTGAGCTGCCGCTGAGCTCCCGGATCGCTCAGTTGGTTGGAGTGCGTCCTCTCAACCACAAGGTTGCCAGTTCGACTCCTGAAAGGGATGGTGGGCTGTTCCCCCTGCAACTAGAAACGGCGACTGGATCTGGAGCTGAGCTGCTGCGCCCTCCACAACTAAGACTGAAAGGACAACAACTTGACTTGGGGGAAAAAAAAGGCCTGGAAATATACACTGTTCCCCAATAAAAGTCCTGTTCCCCTTCCCCAATAAAAAAATCTTTATAAAAAAAATTATATTACAAGGCTACAGTAATCAAAACAGCATGGTACTGGCATAAAAACAGACACATAGATCAATGGAACAGAATAGAGAGTCCAGAAATAAATCCATGCCTGTATGGCCATTTAATCTATGACAATGGAAGCAAGAATGTACGGTGGTGTAAAGACAGTCTATTCAATAAATGGTGCTGGGAAACCTGGACAGACACATGCAAAAAAATGAAGCTGGACCACCTCCTTACACCATATACAAAAATAAATTCAAAATGGCTTAAAGACTTAAATGTAAGATCTGAAACCATAAAATTCCTAGAAGAAAATATAGGAAGAAACTTCACAGACATTACCCGGAGTAAGATTTTTACTGATATATCCCCTTGCGCAAGGGAAGTAAGAGAAAAAAATAAACATGTGGGATTACATCAAACTTAAAAATTTTTTCACAGCAAAGGAAACCATCAATAAAACAAAAGGGGATCCTACTGAATGGGAAAAGATATTTGCCAATGATATATCTGATAAGGGGTTAATATCACAAATTTATAAAAAAACTCACTCAACTCAACTCCAAAAAAACAAACAACCCAATTAAAAAATGGGCAGAGGACATGAAGAGACATTTTTCTAAAAAGGACATACAGATGGCAAACAGACATATGAAGAAATGCTCAACCTCACTAACCATCAGAGAAATGCAAATAAAAACCACAATGAGATACCACCTCACCCCAGTCAAAATGGCTATCATCAATAAATCAACAAACAACAAGTGCTGGCGCGGATGTGGAGAAAAGGGAACACTTGTGCACTGTTGGTGGGATTGCAGATTGGTGCAGCCACTATGGAAAACAATATGGAGGTATCTCAAAAATCTGAAAATGGAACTACCTTATGATCCAGCAATTCCACTCCTAGGTATCTGTCCGGAGAAATCCAAAACTCTAATTAAAAAATCTTTACGCACTCCTATGTTTATTGCAGCACTATACACAATAGCCAAGACATGGTAACAACCAAAATGCCCATTGGTAGATGACTGGATTAAGAAACTGTGGTACATTTATACAATGGAGTATTACGCAGCCATAAAGAAGAAAGAAATCTTACCATTTGCAACAACATGGATGGACCTAGAGAACATTATGTTAAGTGAAATAAGTCAGACAGAGAAAGACAAATACCATATGATCTCACTTATATGTGGAATCTAAAGAAAAGAATAAGTGAATGAACTAATCAGAAATAGTTTTGGAGGCATAGAGGAAAAACTGAGGGTTGCTAGATGGTGGGGGATAAGGGGGAAGGTGAGGGGATTAGAAAGCAGTCAGTAACCACAAGATTGCCATGGGGTTTTGAAAATTAATTTGGGGAATGTAATCAATAATGTTGTAAAGATTTTGTAGGGTATCCGATGGACACTTGTCCCATTTGGGGACTTCATCAGGGATGATGTAGATGCCTGATCACTGCACTGTACACCTGAAGCTGAACAATAATGAATGCCAACTATAATTTTATATATATATATATATATATATATATATATATATATATATATATATATATATATATATATTTACAAGAAGCAGAGTACAGCATTAGGAATAGAGACAGTGGAAATGTAATGGCTCTGTGCGATGTCAGAGGGATAGTGGATGGGGGAGGGGGGTTCACACAGTGTGAGGGATATAAATGATGAACGTCTAAGTATTACTTTGTCTTGTGTACCTGAAACTAATAAAAAAATAAATAAAATAAAATACCTAGGAATAAATTTAACCAATGAAGTAAAAGACCTGCATTCAGAAAATTATAAAACATTGAAGAGAGAAATTAAAGAAGATAGAAATAAATGAAAACGTATACCATGCTCATAAATAGAAAGAATTACTGTAGTTAAAATGTCCATACTACCCAAAGGAATCTATAGATTCAGTGCAATCTCTATCAAAATAACAATGACATTCTTTACAGAACTAAAACAAATAACCGTAAAATTTATATGGAACCATAAAAAACCTCGAATAGCTACAGCAATGCTGATAAAGAAGAACGAAGTGGGAGGTATCACGCTACCTGATATCAAATCATACTACAAGGCCATAGTAATCAAAACAGCATAGTATTGGCATAGAAACAGACACATAGATCAATGGAACACAGTAGTGTCCAGAAGTAAATCCATGCCTATATGGTCATTTAATCTATGATCAAGGAAACAAGAATATACATTGGAGTAAAGACAGTCTATTCAATAAATAGTGCTGAGAAAACTGGACAGATACATGCAAAAAACTGAAACTGGACCACCACTTTCTTACGCCATATGCAATAATAAACTTAAAATGGATTATAAAGACTTTAATGTAAGTAAGACCCAAAGCCACAAAACTCCTAGAAGAAAATACAGGAGGTAAACTCTCAGATATTACCCTAAGTAATATTTTTACTCACATATCTCCTGAGACAAGGGAAACAAAAGAAAAAAACTAAAAAATGGGACTATATCAAACTCAAAGTTTTTTGTACAGCTAAGGAAACCACCAACAAAATGAAAAAACAGCCTACTGAGTGGAAGAAGATATTTGCCAGTGATACATCTGATAAGGGGTTAATATCGAAAATGTATAAAAAAACTCATGCAACTCAACACCAAAATAACAAGCAATCCAACTTAAAAAATGGGCTTATATGTGCAATTTAAAGAACAGAATAAATGAGCAAACAAAACAGAAACAGACTCTGAGATATGGAGAAAAAAACTGATGGTTGCTAGATGGGAAGGAGGTTGAGGGGATGGGAGAGAAGGTGAAGGGAAAATACAAATTGGTAGTCACAAAGTAGTCACAGGGATGTGAAATACAGTATGGAGAATATAATCAATAATGTTGTATAGATTATGTGGGGTGTCAGATGGATACTGGATTTATTGGGATGAATCACTTCATAGGTTGTGTAGATGCCTGACCACCACGCTGTACGCCTGAAGCTGATGTAGAATTATATGGAATGTCAAATATATATATATATATATATATATATATATATATATATATATATATATATATGTTTATATTTATATATTTATAGCTGACATTCCATATAATTCTACATATATATGTATATATATTCATAGGATGTAAATTATAGCATAGGGAATATAGTCAATGGTATAGTAACAGCTATATAGGATGTGAGAGGGTTAGTAGACTGGGAGGGGGTTATCTCTCCGTGAGGGGTATAAATGTCTAATCATTATGTTGTTTGGTACACCTGAAACTAATAAATAAATAAATAAAATTAAATAAATAAATATTGGGCAGAGGACCTGAATAGACATTTCTCCAGAAAGGACATACAGATGCCCAGTAGACATATGAAAAGGTGCTCAATATCACTAATCATCAGAGAAATGCAAATTAAAACCACAACGAGATTGCACCTTACATATGTCAGAATGGCTATCATCAATAAATCAACAAACAACAAGAGTTGGTGAGAATGTGGAGAAACGGAATTCTCGTGCATTGTTGGTGGGATTGTAAATTGGTGCAGCCACTATGGAAAACAGTATGGAATTTCTCAAAAAATTAAAAATAGATCTACTTTATGATCCAGCAATTCTACTTCTTGGTATTAATCTGGAGAAATCTAAAACAATAATTCAAAAAGATATGTGAATACCTGTGTTCATTGCAGCATTATTTACAATAGCCAAGATATGGAAGCAACCTAAGTGCCCATCAATAGACAACTGAATAAAGAAGAAGTGGTACATACTGGCAGTGCCAAAAAAATGTACACACATTTTAAGAGGTGTTATCTATGTATTACTTTTTGAAGTTGAATTGAATTACGGTAGCTATGTGTAGTATAACATTCCCTCAAAAAATGGCGTTAACCAAATGAATGCTAGCGTCACCATGCGACAGGCAGTACAGTCAAAGAAAATGGCGCAAGCACGGTTGTTGTTCGAGGAGCACAGGACCACCGAGACATGAGAGCTTACCTCGATGAGAATTTGCCAGGCCAATGGATAGGATGAAGAGGTGTGGCTGAGTTTCCCCCACATTCTCCTGACATAACACCCCTTAATTTCTACCTATACGGGACCTTAAAGGATGTGGTGTACCATAGAAAACCAGCAACACTGGCAGTATACTTCAGGAAGAAATTGAAATGGCATGTGCAGTGATACAAGTGGACATATTGGTCAACGTTGCTCAAGCAGTAGTTTACCATAATCAGAAGTATCTGGATGCTGATGGTAACCACTCTGAGCACCTCTTGTAACTAGAAGTCAAACATGACCTATATTTATCTTTTGTTATCAGTATATATTGAGCATTACAATTTTAATACAGTTTTTTTCTTTCTTAAAATGTGTATACATTCTTTTTGGCACCCTCTGTATATACAATGGAATATTACTCAGCCATAAAATAGTGAAATCTTACCATTTGCAACAACATAGATGGACCTAAAGGGTATTATGCTAAGTGAAATAAGTCAGACAGGGAAAGACGAATGCCATATGATCTTACTTATATATGGAATCTAAACAACAAAATAATCGAACACAAACAGAAATAGACTCATAGTTACAGAGAACAAATTGATGGACTCATAGTTACAGAGAACAAATTGCCAGAAGGGAGTGTGTTGGGGGATGGATGAGAAAGGGGAAAGGATTAGAAAGTACAAATTGGTAGTTGCAAAATAGTCATAGGGATGCAAAGTAAAGCATAGGGAATATAATCAATAATATGGTGAAAACTATGTATAGTGCTGGTGGGTACTAGACTAATTGGGGGATTACTTCATAAATTATATAAATGTCTAACCACTATGCTGTACACCTAAAACTAATATAAAATAATATTGAATGCCAACTGTAATTGAAAAATAAAAAAATTTTAATAAAATAAAATAGTGAGATATTTTACATTCTTTTTTGTATTAAGTCTTTAAAAACCAGTGTGTCTTTTATACCTAACAGCACTTACTACTCCGGATGAGTCACATTTCAAGTACCCAGTAGCCTCTTGTGGTTGGTGGTTGTTGTATTGGACAGCACAAGTGTAGTCAAATAATGCATGGGTGAGTGCATTAGAGAACTGGGTCTGAGTGTAAGCCCTTCATTTGACCAATTTAGAAAGATAACCCTGTTATCTTTTTCATCCATGGCTTCTTAAATAGAGTTTTCTTCTTATATCAAAATACAGTGTCCACATGATGAAAGTCAATAGGAACTCAGCGTTGGCAGTTATTGTCCAACTTGTCTTTAGAATGGCTCCCTCAAAGCACTGGTGGAAGTTGATAATTCCAGCCTAGGTTTTCTCTTCCGTCAGTTATTATTGACATTGCCTTTGGACCGTCGATAGTTGATCAGTTCCTTTTCTAAAGTCTATCCAAGCAACTGTGATGCTAGGCCAAATTTTGAACAAGGCGAGCTTATCTTTCATGCCATCAAAATTTTCCCACTAATCCACCTTTTCTTCTTATCCACATTCCTTAGCACCTCTTTCCTCCAGAGAAGATTTAGGGTCCTCTTATTTTTCTCCTTGTCAAAATCTACTAAGAATCAGAAGTGTATTAAAATGCAACTGTAAAGGCTGATAACAACTGAAAGCGTTGCCTACGCACGGGAAATTTGTATCTTCTTTAAAAAGACAAAACAACAACAACAAAAAACAACCCTAAGCTGAAGCACTCAAATATCCACTGTGGAATTGCAGGTTTTGGGCAGAAGCAAGTAGAAAGATCCCTCAGTGTTTCTAAAATTACATTGTATAGGTCAGGGGTCAGGAAACTACAGTCCCAGGATCTAAATCCAGCCTGTTGCCTTTTGTTCAGCCCACATTTTTTAATAGTTAGGAGAAATATCATAGAATAATATTTTGTAATGAGTGGAAATTATATGAAGTTCAAATGTATTTATAATTAGTTTTATTGGAACACAGCTACGCTAATTAATTTGCATATTATCTATGGCTGCTTTCAGCTACAACTGCAGATTTGAGCATTGGCAGCAGAGATTGCATGGCCGACAAAGCCTAAACGACTGTGTTTCCCCCAAAATAAAACCGGGTCTTATATTAATTTTTGCTCCAAAAGACGATTAGGACTTATGTTCAGGGGATGTCATCCTGAAAAATCATGCTGGGGCTTATTTTCCGGTTAGGTCTTATTTTCGGAGAAACACGGTATTTACTATCTGTCCCTTTAAAGAAAAAATGTGATTGCCCATATCACCTCCTTATGTGTATACAGTTGTATACATAAAACACTTTTCTTAGAGCTATAAAACAGGTCTGTGTTATAATTTCATGCCTGTTTTGCAGGATCTTGGGAAATCTGTTAATTGAATAAATTATATAAAAATCTGAATTGTTCATTAAAGACTCCAAAATAAGCAGACTGCCTTCTCATTATGCATAGACAGATGTTTCTACACAAGAATTATAGCAGTTGGGACAGCCAGATGGCTCAGTTGGTTAGAGCCTGAGCTCTGAACAACAGGGTTGCCAGCTCGATTCCTACATGGGCCAGTGAGCTATGCCCTCCACAACTAGATTGAAGGCAATGAGCTGCCACTGAGCTGCCAGAGGGGCAGACTGATGGCTCAGTTTGTTAGAGAGCAAGCTCTCAACAACAAGGTTGCTGGTTCAATTCCCGCATGGGATGGTGGGCTGCACCCCTAACAACAAAGACTGACTGGACTTGGAGCTGAGCTGCGCCCTCCACAACTAGATTGAAGGACAACAACTTGACTTGGAGCTCATGGGCCCTTGAGAAACACTGTGTTCCCCAACATTCCCCAATAAAATTTAAAAAAATAAAATAAAAGAATTACAGCAGTCTTTATACTTGTCAGCCAAACTAGTCTTAAAGATTATAGTAGATGGTGCTACTTGGGTCTCCCTCCCTTCCTTCTTCCTCCCCTGCCTCCTTCTCTTCCTCTCACGTTCCCCCCACTCCTTCCTTCCTTTCTTTCTTTCCAATCAAGCTTCTCCATGTACGAAAGAGGAAAACGACCACCTCCATCCGATAAAGATGTATGTCCCTGAAGAGTCAGAGATCTTATTGCACAATCTGTAAGAATTGGAAGGAACTGATAGGAAGCAAAATGCCGATGAAGTGGTTTAACAAGTTATTGAATAATACTTTATCACAATGTCAATTTAGTTCAACTTAATCCTGAGCATAGGCTAAATTACTAATTCAAGAAAAATATGTATAGAATAATTAGCATGTGTGTTCACAGGACAAGTGTTAGCCAGATGAGTATGGAAATGGGCTTGAAGGCATGTGATAAACATATACGTTGATATAATAATTAACATTTATGGAGCACCTGCTATGTGGCAGGAACCCAACTAAGTGCTTTGTGTATGTTACCTCATTTTACCTTTACAAAAAATCTATAAGGTAGATACTATTGTTTTCTCTGCATAATAGATGAAGTAGCCAAAACTTAGAGATGTTAACCTGCCTAGGGGAATACGACTGATAGGTAGCGGAGCCAGGAGTCTAAGCTAGGTTTGTCCTTGTCATGGGGTAACCTTATTAAGTGCATGAATGTGCCTTTTTTCCACATATGTATTTTCATGTTGTATTCTTGTCTCTCAGATATATATATCCTTTCCCTTAGAGCATCTAAGTCATACCAGGGCCTTGAGTGAGGTGGGAAGCAGGGGAGAGTATGTGTTTTGGATTGTTATAACAGGAATGCAGAGGGAGAGAGAGAGAGAGTTAATATTCAGCTTCTGATATCCAAGATCAGATTTTCAATTCCTTAGCAAGACCATAGGCTTGAAAGCAAGGATTTTTCTAAATTCTCTTATCTCATCCTTTACCATCAAGAACCATGTCTGGAAGACTTGATCATAAGCTTTCATAGAGCAAAGGTCTAGGTACTATGGAAAAGCCCTCCTCTTTCTCCTCTCAATGGCCTGTGGAAAGATGAGCAGTTAGAGAGGCAGGGAGAGGTGTGTGTCCCAGTCTTCCCTCTCTGTGCCAATGCCCTTGAGAGAAGAGCAGTAGGTAAGATGAAAGGAGGGCAGCTGGATGGCTCAGTTGGTTAGAGTGTGAGCTCTCAACAACAAGATTGCCAGTTCAATTCCCACCTGGGGTGGTGGGCTGTGCCCCCTGCAACTAAAGATTGAAAACAGCAACTGGCCTTAGAGCTGAGCTGCGCCCTCCACAGCTAGATTGAAGGACAACGACTTGGAGCTGATGGGCCCTGGAGAAACACCCTGTTCCCCAATATTCCCCAATTAAAAAAAAAAAAAAAAGTGGCAATCCTTGGAAAAAAAAAGATGAAAGGAAAACCTAACTTGGAGGGGTTTCTTCTCTGCTTTCTGCTGAAAACTCTGGGAAGGAGCCACCTCATGAACTTCCCTGCATTAACATAAAAACAGCCATGCTGAAGGAAGTTCAGAATGCAGCCTCATTAGGCAGGGGGAGGGGCTCACTTCAGTTCCCCTAAGGATATTGGTTCCCACGTGGGATATTTAGTGTTGGGGGGCATTAAGGGTGTGTGATATGGACATGAATTTAGAGTCTGGCTGAGGAATTTGTCAAAAGTTTCATGTCCAAAGTGTCCTCAGGCCTAGTGAAGACCAGGTAGGGTGGAGGTGTTAGTGAAGAGGAGGGCAACCTACGAAAGCCAAGCAGGAAGACATGCCCCCATTCTAGCCACGCACTTGGCAGAATATCCAGGTGCTGGTCCACTGCCCCTTAGCAGTTGCCAGTCCAGGATGTGGGGCTGAGGACCTCACAATCCCTCACCACAGGCACTCACATCACGCTTCTTCTCACCCAGTCCCCCCAAACCGCTTAGCACCTTCTGGAGAGGAGGATCAGAAATCCAACATACTGAGCATTGTCTCCAAGGAAACAGAATATTTAAGTCTAAAGAAACCATTTAAATTGTTGACTTGAATTAAACTATTAAATTAGACTAAAGTACAATTTCCCCCTACTAATACGACGGAGGGCTATAAAGGGTATCATATAGGTTATAGAAAAAACAACCCCCTCGTTTTCCTCAATTACAATCTGAGCATAGCGTGAGTAAATCTGTGAGATCCCGAGACTGTGCTACCAACCATTGCCTTCTACTGCAAGAATATGCTAATGGTAAAACTTCAGTCAACATCTTAGGAAAGGGAAACATTCCTCAAGTATATTTCTGAGCTGACGTGGGGATAGAGAGTAGATCTCATGTGATAATAAATAGCAATACTTTTCTCATTGACTGGCTGTGAGAATTAAGTGAGTGCTTAGAACAGAGCTTGACAAGAAGGGCTATGATTTATCATTATCATTGTCATACTTTCTATGGTAACCATAATGGGTACTATTGGCTGACTGCCTGGCACCCTATGTCCCTTCTCTCACTGGCTAACAGCCACACCGTTTAGGTAGGACTGAGCCCACCCCCAGCTCCAGGCTTGGGTCATGGCTGCTGAATACATCAGCGTAATCCAGCTCTGTGTCACAGTGATTGGAACAAGAATGGTCACAGATCCTAAGTAGGTTCAACCGGAATGAAAACTAGCCTGGAGCTTCTATTTTATGTCTTTGGAGGAAACCTCTCTCCTCCTTTGTGTAGTACGGGCAGTGAGTTTGTGGTCTAAAATCATAGCAGCCGATTTTGGTCCTGTATTGTTTAGGATGTATTAGCGGTTCTCAAATTTTCTGATCTAAGGATCAATTTGCACCATTAAAATTTATTGAAGACTTTTATGTGGGTTATATTTATTCATATTTGCTGTATTAGAAATTAAAACTGAGAATTTTAAAACTGTTCATTCATTTGAAATAACAATAAAAAGACCTCTTACAGGTTAATATAAATAACATAGTTTTAAATGAAAAAACTAACTGAATTTTCCAACACAAACAAAAAAGATTAGTGAGAAAAGTGGCATTGTTTTTATATGTTTGCAAGCCTCTTTAGTATCTAACTTAATAAAGGCTGAATTCTCATATCTGAAGCATTCAATCTATTGTGATAATGTATCATCTAACCTCTGGAAAACCAGTGTATGTTTGGAAGGGAATGAGAATTTAAAAAGCAGATAACATCTAAGTATCTGTATTAATTTCCTAGTGTTGCTGTAACAAATTAACACAAACTTAGTGGCTTAAAATGACATAAATTTTATCTTCCACTTCTTAGGTCAGAAGTCCAAAATCAGCCTTGCTGTGTGAAAATCAAGATGTCAGCACCTACGGCTCCTTCTTGAGGCTCTAGTGGATAATCTGTCTCCTTGCCTTTACCAGCCTCTAGAAGCTGCCTGCATTCCTTGGCCTGTGGACCCCTCCTCCAGCCAGCAATGCAGTGTCATCACAGCTTCTCTGACTCTGCTCTCCTCTTTTTCTTTTATAAGGACCCTGTGGTTACATTGGGCCCACCCAGATAACCCAAAGTCGTCTCCCCATCTCAAGACCCTTAAGTTAATCACATTTTGCAAATTCCTTTTTGCCATGTAAAGTAACATATTCACCAGTTCCAAGAATTAAAGTGTGGACATCTTTGGTGGACCATTATTCAGCCTACAGCAGTATTATTATACAAAGAGACTTGACATCCGGGATCCACTGAAAGGGACTCAGGGACCTCAGAAGTCCTACTTGGCTGCTCTATAGAGATTCAAAATAATAGTAGTTTAAACAAAATAGAAGTATTTCTTTCCCATATTATAGTTAAGGCATCAGAAGTTCAAGGCTATCATGGCAGTTCCACAGTGTCAGAGACCCAGAATTCTTTCTTCTTGTTCTACCTTAATCTATAGGATTCAGGGTGGTTTTTTTTCTTCAAAAGTGTTACCTTCACCTGTGTGATTCAAAGTGATTTATCACCATGCCCAAAATCTATTCATAGGGAATGGGAAGGAAGAAAACATGGAAGGAGTGCACATCCCATATTTCTAAGAACAAGACTTAGAAATTGCCTACATGCCTTCTGCTCATATCTTGTCAGACAGATCTGGTCATATGGTCACACCCAGCTATAAGGGGACTTGGAAAGGCAGACTTTAACCAGACTGTCATGGGCCCAGCTAAAAATTCTACTGGAATAGAATAGTCTCTACTTCAGTTCTCGTGAGAAAAATCTAACCTGATGATGGAGATTGCTGAAGCCAACAGAGCCAAGAAATTCTAAAAGAAATGAAGCTAGACCAAATCTTACCTGAAGGCATTACTTTTCTTTTATATTAAAACCTATTTGATTTCAGGTTTCAGTTACTTGCAGACAAAAGCTGTCTTCTTCAGTAACTACATAGTATTTTCCCAACCCAAAAATGGGAATATCAGGTTTTACAAGTTCATATACACTATAGAAAATGACTTAAAATTGGAGCCATGGCAAAATAGTTGAGGGTGAAATGGTCACTAGTTTTAATACTGATTCTAGTTTTAATACAAGTTCTTTATTACTGAAAATTCAATCATAAAATAATTTTTGAGAAGCCTTGAATACTATGGATTAATGAGTCTAACTCCTTTACCTGGACAAGCTGTAAGACTATAATAGAAGATGCTATCATTAGACTCAAAACTAAGGATATCTTGTTGAGGCTGGTACAGAGCATCAGGAACCTTGGCTCTTCCATCTTGTCCTACTCTCCTAGAGTGGTTGCCTGTATTCACATGATCCAAAATAACTTGCCACCACATCTGAAGTCACCTCAGCAGGAAAAATGAAAGGAAGATCATTCCCTGGCCCTCTAAGGGGCATACATTTTTCTCGAGGAAAATCATCAATCACCAATCCCTCATATTTTACAAAGGAGGAGGAGGAGGAGGAGGAGAAGAAAAAGATAAGGGTAACCATTTATATAATTTATTTTGAATTTTAAAACTCTTTTATCCCCAAAGCTATAAAATAAAACAAAACATTGAATTATAGCAGGATTTGGAACAATGTTGAGGGAGGCACATTTTAGGCAGCCAGTCAATGTTAAACGGTTAGATGATAATGGCAAAATTCCAACAAACTTGTTAGGAAATTGCATCAAAATAGTGAGACGCTGATTTCTCTTATATGAGCCAGTGACCTTGCAGTTGGTACCCTGAAACTTACAATAGATAGGGGAATGTTCAATTCACATTCTTGGATGTCAAATTTTTCCCTTTACAGACAGAGAGAAGAAAATGTCTAAGAACTTGAATATAAGGAAATAAGTTTTCTCAAATTAACAGGAAAGAAAGGATAAGGACTAAAAGGGCACTTGCAGGCAGGAAAAGATTAACAAAGGGGTCTCAGCCTTCATTGCTGAGCCTGATCTCAGTACCTCAGTAGCATGCTCTGGAAGAGGAACTATGAGGTGTTATCAAACAATACGCTGAATGGTTAAATAAAAAATATATATTACAGTAAAAGACACATTGCCATTAATACCCTTCAAAATACTCCCTCTCTCTTCGAACACACTTATCCCATTATTCTTGCCACTTTCTGAAGCAGTTCTGGAAGTCCTCTTTTGTGAGTGTCTTTAATTGTGCTGTCGTGGCTGCCTCGATGTTCTGAAGCAATTCAAAACATTTACATTTCATATTCATTTTGACTTTGGAGGGAGCCAAAAGTCTCACAGTCCCAGGTCTGGTGAATAAGGTGAATGAGGACACACCATAATGTTTTTATTGGACAGAAATTGCTGTACAAGAAGCGATGTGTGACTCTGAGCCTTTCTGTTGTGATCACAAAATATGGTGAATGTTGCTGCCGAGTGCCATTAAATGGAAAGGCAGGGATCTTCAATATGGGAAGCAGTACATTGAACCTTGGTAACAGTGTGTGACAAGTTTCAACTTATGAGCTACAGTTGAGAGAAGGTGTGTTTTAAAGTGTGCAATGAATCATCCTCCATCATGACAATGCTCCATGTCACACATTGCTTCTGGTATATGGCAATTTCTGTCAAATAAAAACATTATGGCGTGTCTTCATCCACCTTATTCACCAGATCTGGCACCATGCGACTTCTGGCTCTTCCCCAAAGTCGAAATGATTTAGGACATTGAGGCAGTCATGACAGCACAACTAAAGACACTCATGAAAGAGGACTTTCAGAACTGCTTCAGAAAGCAGCAAGAACAATGGAACAAGTTTGTTCAAAACAAGTGGGAGTACTTTGAGGGGGATTAATAGGAATGTGTCTTTTACTGTAATAATTTTTTTTAATTTACATAG
The DNA here is from genome assembly GCF_057876585.1 of Rhinolophus sinicus. Classification (NCBI taxonomy): domain Eukaryota; kingdom Metazoa; phylum Chordata; class Mammalia; order Chiroptera; family Rhinolophidae; genus Rhinolophus; species Rhinolophus sinicus. The sequence continues at coordinate 50,918,457 of NC_142504.1, read as the reverse complement.
TCACCATATTGTTTGATCACACACCTTGTATGTATAGTCAAATCTTTATTCTTCACAACATTACTTTGGGGAGTGAAAAGCCAACGTGGGGCTCTGGAGATGTCATAGCAGGCACCAGAGCTGGGGCTTCTGTCCTCTGGCTCTCTGGTGACCCTTGCTTGAAACACAGATTTGCTGAAACAGGCACCCCACACACACACACACACACTTCCAAACTAAGGCTGAGAATCTTATGGATGAAAAGAAGACAGGTGGCTTTCGCTAGACAAGAATAAAGGCACTGCTGAAACTGGGAGCAAATATTAAAAATGTTCCATAGGTTAAAGAAGAAGAAGAAGAAGAAGAAGAAGAAGGAGAAGGAGAAGGAGAAGGAGAAGGAGAAGGAGAAGGAGAAGGAGAAGGAGAAGGAGAAGGAGAAGGAGAAGGAGAAGGAGAAGGAGAAGGAGAAGGAGAAGGAGAAGGAGAAGGAGAAGGAGAAGGAGAAGGAGAAGGAGAAGGAGAAGGAGAAGGAGAAGGAGAAGGAGAAGAAGAAGAAGGAGAAGAAGAAGAAGGAGAAGAAGAAGAAGGAGAAGAAGAAGAAGGAGAAGAAGAAGAAGATAAGCCAATGGGTGGAACATTCTTTGGAGATTTTTCAGAGCTGTATAAAAGTGCTAACAAGTAAAAGATGATATATACCATAGGTAACTAATTTAAATTAAATGTAATATAATAAAATTTTGAGCTAAAAATTATGTCTCTAAGGTATGTAGAAATCACAGTAGCCTGTCCTCTGTTCTTGGCTGCCTTTCCTTGCTGGGCTAGCTTGGATCAGATAGGTATCTTGGTAAAATATTTTGTAATGTTACTGGAACAAAAGAGAGAAGCCAATGGGAATCATGTTCCTTAGTTTTTAAAAAATAGAACAATGCAACTGCAAATACATAAATGTCAGTTATTAATTAGTATTAGTAAGTCTTGTCAAGAAAACTCCTCCTTTTTCAATAAAGGGAATCATTTTTCCTTCCCTTTCATACCCAATTGCCCAGGACCTATGGGTTCTTCCCCATCTGTTCCTAAAATTTTGATTACATGGTATTAAAGTTGGCAGTACTTATGTATTCAATCTCTTCATAATGAATCAAGCAGCCTATAATGACAAATAGTAATACTGGTACAAGCAGTTCTTAAACTTACAATGGGTTGCATTACTCAAAAAGCTATAATAAATCAAAAGATTGTGAATTAAATCTAATTTTCTCATAGAAACAATGCTGCAATAGCAGGGTTATGTTTGTAACCTAATGCCTGAAGCTATAATTTGTTCTAGAAATGATTATAGCATCATATCTAATGAGCTCTAAATTATATGCCTATATACTGTACAATAATATACTTTTTAATGTGTACATAAATCAATTGCCAATGCAGCCCAATAACCAAAGTATAAGAATTGTATTTATTTAAAAGGGCCTATGAAAAATATTGGCAAGATGAGCAGTGAGGCTCTAAGGGAACAACAGAGTACTCCTAGAAATGATTCTGCCTTAGGCTCAGGAGATAGAGTGGTTCCTGGGAAACAACCTATGTCAAGTGAGGTAAATAAGCCCACCATTCAGCCTCATACACTAGAATGGGGAGGGCGAGAAGGTGGGCCATGAGGAAGGAAGAGAGAACCTGAGATCTTAGATACCTGGTTGTACCAGATGATATCTCCTTTTATCCAAGCTGTGGTTTGTTCTGGGAACACAAGGCTTATCTGCTGTGCTCATCTTAGCTACTATTTGCTTCTAGTTCCTCTGTCTTCAGCAATAGGAATAGCAGTCGTATGAGCACATCCAGAAGAAAAGTGGAATTTTTGCCTCGTACCCACCAAATCCTTTAAAAATCTCCAAAGCCAGTGTTTTTAAAACAGATACAAAAGGTAAAAGATTATTATATTTTTCTCTTCTTACCTAACTCTATTGACAAAACCAAAAATTTTATCTTCTGTCTCTTGATTAGCTTTGTTGGTTGACAAGTAAAATTGACATAGTAGAAGAGGACTTTCCTTTTTATTATGTATGTTTCCGTAAAATGTAATACTTTCTTTTTACAATGAGCACACGTAGCTTTTGTGCCGAATGAAGTAAGAATGAAAAATGAACATGGGAAAGACAGTATAGAAATATATTGACTTGATTAAAGAAAAGTAGAAAAGAAAGTGGAATGGATGTGATAGAGCAAAATCTTGAGCATTGAATAGAGAATTCGGGGCTTTATCTATTTACCCACTGTTTTCTACTCAAATTCAATCAATGAGAATTTACAGAAAGCTCTCAGGCTGGGGAGGAAAAGGGTTTGACTATGGGAAAACTTGGTTCCAGGAGGAGCCCCCACCTCAGTTAGTATGGACTTACGGTAACAGTAATAGCAACTCCTCTTCCTTCCAGAAGAAATTCTTCAAGAGCCTCCATGGCTCACCAGCTATAATAATTCTGTCTACTGGTCCAGTCTGTGATTCCAGGGTAGGGCCATAGCACAAAAGGAAATTAACAAAGGAATTCAATGATGAAAATAGTATTTTCAGAAAATTAACTTGTTAGCTGCATATACTATGAATTAGAGGATACAGTGGTAATAAGGAAAATCTCTAGAGAGAAGGTGGAAAATAACATTTATTGAGAAATACTATGTTCCAGAAACCTAAATTTCTTATGTAATTTACTCCTAAAATACCTCCTCCCCTCCAGTGTAGGGGTTATTATTCCCATTTCACACATGAGGAAATTAAAGAGTGATTAAGTGGCTTGCCAAGATTCTCACAGACCTAAATGATGAGAATTTGGGACCAGAGCGGAGGTAGCCTTGCTAAAGAGGGAAGGATAAAGCTGGGAGACCCTGAAGAAGAGGAAGGGGAGTGGATGATTACAAGAAAGTTAAAAATGAGAGAGGAATCAAGCTAGGTTGTTTGGAGAGTGATGTGGACAGTTTGGGGAAACCAGGAGATGAGTTTATAAGAAAGAAAGAAGTTGGGTTTTTTATGTTATCAATAAAACTTATTTTCAAAAATCAAGCAATACAATATTGTATACATTGTTAAGTAAATCTTCTACCTCCTCTTCCCAGCCCCACTCTCAAAACATAGTGACTATTAACTGCTGCTTATGTATTTTTTCTTGAAAGTTTCTTTTATACAAATATGATCATACTCTACCAACTTCGATTTACATGGCCTTTAGTAGTATATTTTTAAAACAGTGCTTTCCAAATCTGCCTTATTAAAAAATAAAAACTGTATAGTATTTCATTGTATGGGTGTATTATATTTGACCAGTCTGTCCTGATTAGTGGGATTAATGGATTAATTAATGGGATTGTTTTGTAGGATGTTGTTGCTGCTATTGTTTGCAACTACAAAACATTGCTGCGGTACAAATTCTTGTATGCAATTTTTTTTACATATTTGTGAACCTATATCTCTAAGATAAATTCTTAGAAGTGGAAGAGTTAGGTCAAATAATATGGTGTTCAATTTTAATAAATGTCTTTTAATTGTTGATAAATATTGCCAAATAAATAGTGTGTACTAATAAAAACCTGTACTCACAGAACACAAGGGGTCCTGATTCTCCACATTCTTATTAGAATAAATATTTTCAAACTTTTTCATCTGGCAAAACTGACACATGAATAATGTTACATACATAGTTTTTAAGTTGTTTAATGTTAAAAATATATTATTTTAAATTATATATAAATATAGTTTTAAGCTGCTGCATGAAGTTTTAGGTATTCTGAGTTTGAGGAGCTGCAGAGTCACTTAAAGGGATCATTCATGTAGGAAGCCAGAAGTATAAGATCTGCATTTAACTGAGTGAAGATGAGTAGAGATGCTGATTTTGGAATCATGACCAGAGAGAGAATAATGTTCTCTGAAAGTGTGAATGTAGAGTTAGAAAAGCAGAGGAACAAAGCTAAGCCTTGGGGACCAGAGGTGATGGCAGAAAAAAGAAGAATCAGCTATAAAAAGATTGATAAAAGACAGGAGATTCAAGATTACAGACAGCAAAGGAGGAGAGTTCCAGGAAGGGCATGAAAAGTATAGCACGGTGCATCAAGAACTAAGAAAATAGCCAAAAGGAACCCTTTGCTTTGGTAGAGAAGTAAAAATGGATTAACACAGTCTTATTATTATCCAGATGTTGGGACTCTTGTGGACAACATCTATGTTAGAAGCCTTCACTGTTTACTAGAAAATTCTACTATGATGAGGCTGGTGCAAAACCCAGCCAGCTCTTTAAACTCCCCCAAAGATGAAGTTGACTCACTTCCAAAACGTTGAATAATGTTGGCAATAAAGGGAAAGTTCATTTCAAAATGACCCGTCTGGCCCTCCCATCCCAATGTACTGGTCACACCCAGGATTTTACTGGGAGTCCCACCTCTAAAATGCAGACTAGCTAAGGGAGGGAGGCCACGAATGATGAGGACCAAAGGTTATAATGTTATATTTAAGCATATAAAATGCAATCCTTCATTCTAATATTGCTATAAGAAGTTTTATCATATGACTACACATAGTAAAACAAATCAAAATAACAATAAGCAATAGAGGAAATGTGATTTATGCTTAGACAAGCTATGAGCCCCAGGTGATGGTTTTCAAGGTTGTACAAAGTGTACTTCCTGCACAGTTTCAGCATCACCACCCTCTCCCTTCCTGAACCACCCCCCACCTACATCTGAGGATGACTTGGACTCTACTAGGTCACTCTAATGGAGTTTCTCTCGGATTGTATTCTATAGGACTGTTTCTTCTTTTCCTTTTGTGCTCTTTTCTAACTTGTCTCAAGTTTGACCAAAATAAAAGACACCAGAAAGTTTAATTTGCTTCTGATTAGTGATTCCTGGTTGATTTTACTCTTTTCTCTCCATCGTGAAATTTGAGCTTCCATCTGTGTCTGGTCTCATCTTGACACTAACAGGGATTAACAGAGACTCATATTAAACTGGGAATAATTTCCTTTGATGGATTGGAATCCTTTTGGGGTCAGTCTTTATGAAATGCAAAAGAAGAACTGCCTCATTTCCTAACTCCTCATGGAAACAGAAAAAGATGCTCTGTACGGGCAAACTGAACCTTTGCAAAGGCAGCCTGGGGTCTATTAGAAAAATCAGTATGCTTTCGAGTCTAGACATAACAGTAAACCGAGGGGAGGTGAGTTTTGTTTTTTTCTCCATAACCGAGAGATTTGCCTCCTAGTGTAATTTCTGCCCGTTTTGTTAATGATGTCTGGGGATGCACCTGCATTACGCCAGGAAATTGGTTTTGATCTTGTCAGCGAAACACTTGAAAGGTCAACTCAGAAGAAGAAAAATCAAGTCAGTTATTTAACTGAGTCTACTAATTGTTATACACGAATTGAAATAACTGACAAATCAAGATAGCCATAATATTCAATCTGTTAACTCTGCTCTATCTTTTTTCTTATTTCTTGGCTTTTGAGAATCTGATGAAGACTATGGAACATCTAACCTGAAAAATTCACACTTGCACACTCACACACACATGTTTTTATAGAGTTTTAACAGTCCCTGATTTCTAACCACAGAGATCTGGGGGTATCCAGATAGGCACTTCTGTTACACTTAAATTAAATTTGACTCATGAAAATTTTATCCAGAGACTCTTACCGCTAGTAGAATTCAGTACAGCTGGGAGGCCATCCCTATTAGTGTTGTTGAATAGGGTGATACTAGGCTACTAAACACAAAAATATCCATCTCAAGCATGTTCTGAGTCATAATATCACATCTGAAACAAACTTGCGGATGGAAAACTTGGTTTTGAGGAGACTGTGGACATCAAAAATCCCTGAATTTTCTTTTTCACATATGTTAATTTTCTGCTTAAATTAAGCAGATTTCTTCCCCTATAAATAAGGAATAGAAAAAGGGATTTTTTTTTTTAATTTTTATTTATTTATTTATTTATTTATTTATTTTATTAGTTTCAGGTGCACAAGACAAAGCAAAACTTAGACGTTTATCATTTATATCCCTCACACTGTGTGAACCCCCCTACCCCCATCCATTATCCCTCTGTACATTCCCAAAACCTCTCACCTTCCCCTTATCCCCACCCCCCCGCCCCTCTAGCAACCCTCTGTTTTTCCTCCATGTTTCCAAAACTGTTTCTGATTAGTTCATTCACTTATTCTTTTCTTTAGATTCCGCATATAAGTGAGATCATATGGTATTTGTCTTTCTCTTTCTGACTTATTTCACTTAACATAATGTTCTCTAGGTCCATCCATGTTGTTGCAAATGGTAAGATTTCTTTCTCCTTTATGGCTGCGTAATACTCCATTGTATAAATGTACCACAGTTTCTTAATCCAGTCATCTACTGATGGGCATTTCGGTTGTTTCCAGGTCTTGGCTATTGTGTATAGTGCTGCAATAAACATAGGAGTGCATAAAGATTTTTGAATTGGGGTTTTGGATTTCTCCGGATAGATACCTAGGAGTGGGATTGCTGGATCATAAGGTAGTTCCATTTTCAGATTTTTGAGATATCTCCAAACTGTTTTCCATAGTGGCTGCACCAATCTGCATTCCCACCAACAGTGCACCAGCGTTCCCGAAAAAGGGATTTTTTTTTCTCAACCTATATTTATAACTGGGGTCAAATTAAGATTTCAGCACAAATTTGTTACTGTAGTTTTCTATTAAAAGAGAGCTAGATATTTCTAGTCTGTCATATTCATGCTTTAAATCAATATGCATATTTATTTGTTTGTTCTGTCAATCACCTTTTTAAGGACTAGGTATATTCCCAGCACCATGTCAGGCTCTAGGAACAGAAAGATAAATAAATAAAACACATCCCACCTTCAGGAAGTGAGAGAATATTGAAAATTCAAGAGAAGTATTTAATTCAAGGCATCATGTCAATTCTGAGGATAAAATTTGACAAGAGAGAAAAAGATTTGTTTCTTAGGATATATGTGTAAATCAATTAATTTGTTGTATTAAGGCTCAACTATTAATTTTTAAAGAATGCTTCTAAGTTATAATCATATAATGGTATTTTAAAAAGTTTGCTAACTTATACCACCAAATCTTTACTTCATGAAACTTGAGCCACCTTTTGAGGAATATTCCTTATTTTGTTGTTTGAGGGGAAAGTTTTGTTGGGTTTTTTGTGTGTGTTTTTTTTAATAAATAAAACAAACACCCACCTAATAGCTAGAACTGAAAAAGATCAATAGTACCAAATGTAACTGGAATTTTCATACATTGATGGTGAGAATTTAAATTGATAAAACCACTTTTGGAAAACAATTTAGCACTTTTATATAAAGTTAAACATATTTCTATCTCTTGACCCAAAATTCTTCTAGATTTTTAACCAACAGAAATTAAAATACATGTCCAAAAACGAAAGTTTATAATTGCCCCAGAATGGAAACAACCCAAATGTTCATCAACAAGAGATATACAAACAAATTTTTATATATTCATAAAATAGAATACTATTCAACAATTTAAAAAATGGGCAACTGATACACATAATTCCACAGATGAACCTTAAAAATATGCAGTGAGATAGAAGATACACACAAAAGAGAACGTACTGTTTGTCCCATTTATAAGAAGTTCTAGAACAGGCCAAACTAATTGAATGATAGAAATCAGAACAGAGGTTGCCTCTGGGGGTTGTCTGGGATCAACTGAGAAGAGGCATGAAGGAATGGGGTAGGTGTTACATGATGGGGTATGCAGAATAATGGCCCCAAAGATATCCATGTTTTAACACTCCAAACCTGTGAATGTGTTGTCTTAGATGGCAAATTACTTTGCAGATGTTATTAAAGTTAAGGGCCTTGAGATGGGGAAATTATCTGGGCGGGCCCAGTCTAATTACCTGAGCCCTTAAAAGCAGAGAAACTTTCCAGGCTATAGTCAGAGAGGGAGAGAAAAACAACAGAAGAAAGGGCAAAGAGATGTAACATTGCCGGCTTTGAAGATGGAGGACAGGGTTGCGAGCCAAGGAATGTGGGTGGTCTCTAAAAGATGGAAATGGCAAGGAACATTCTCCTCTAGTGACTCAGGAAGGAACATAGCCCTATCAACACCTTGATTTTAGTCCAGTGAGACCCATGTCAGGCTTCAAAACAACAGAAGCATAAGATAATAAATTTGTGTTGGTGTAGGCTACTGTTTGTGGTAATTTGTTACAAGATGAATAGAAAATTAGTACAAGTGGGTATATGTATTTGTCAAACTCATTACAATATACATTTAAAAACTGTATATTTCACTGCATGTTAGTTGTGGATTGAATTGCTCTGCTCCGCCCCCCCCCCCCCCCACTACCAAAAAAATAAAAGATACGTTAAAGTACTAAGTCACAGTGTTTCAGAATGACCTTGTTTTGAATAAGGTCGCTGCAGATGTAATTTGTTAAGATGAGGTCATACTGAAGTAGGATGGGTCCTTAACCCAAAATGACTAGAGTTCTTATAAAAAGAGGAGAAGACAGAGATACCGTGTGATAAGAGAGGCAGCTGCAAGACAAGGAATGCCAAGAATTGAGGGCCCCCCCAGAAGCTAGGAAGAGGCAAGGAGGGATTCTACTCATTGTCTCACAGGGAAAGTAGCCCTGTGACATCTTGATTTTGAACTTCTGGCCTTAACTATGGGAAAATAAATTTCTGTTGCTCTAAGCCACCTAGTTTGCAGAACTTTGTTAATGGCAGCCCTAGGAAACTAATACATACTTCAAAATAAAAAAGAAAGAAATCTGAAGTAAGAAAAAGAAATCAAATATCACAAATAGAGTTGAAGCTCTCTTCATAGCCCTTTCCAATAAATCTCCTTCCTCTCTCCACGGAGGTAACCACTATTCTGAGTTTCTTGTTTATTATTCCATTGCTTATACGTTTGCTATGTATCTATGAAACATAGCATTTTTGCGTGTTTTTAAACTTTATATAAATAGAATCATATTGTATTTATTCTTTCATAATTTTTTCACTCGATTTGTGATTGCAGAGAGTTCATATTATTATGTGCAGCTCTAATACATTAGTTTTCATCATTGTATGCAGTTCCATTTTATGAACAAAGCATCATTCCCTTACCCATTGTCTTGTAAATGTACCTTTAGGATATTTCCTTTTTCCCCCCACCATTACAAACATTGGTGCTGTGAACATTTTTGAATACTGGTCAACATTTCTCTTTTTTTTTTTTTTTTTTAAGATTTTATTGGGGAAGGAGAACAGGACTTTATTGGGGAACAGTGTGTACTTCCAGGCTTTTTTTTTTTTTTCCAAGTCAAGTTGTTGTCCTTTCAATCTTACTTCAGCTTCAAGTTATTGTCCTTTCAGTCTTAGTTGTGGAGGGCGCAGCTTAGTTGCCTTAGTTGTGGAGGGCAACTAGCAGTTGCCGTTGCTAGTTGCTAGTTGCAGGGGGCGCAGCCCACCATCCCTTGCGGGAGTCGAACCAACAACCTTGTGGTTGAGTGGACACGCTCCAACCAACTGAGCCACCTGGGAGCTCAGCGGCAGCTCAGCTCAAGGTGCTGTGTTCAATCTTTGTTGCAGGGGGCGGAGCCCACCATCCCTTATGGGACTTGAGGAATTGAACTGGCAACCTTGTGGTTGAGAGCCCACTGGCCCATCTGGGAATTGAACCGGCAGCCTTCGGAGTTAGGAGCACGGAGCTCTAACCGCCTGAGCCACCGAGCCAGCCTTGGTCAACATTTCTTAAGGATATACACATAAGGGTAGAATTGCTGACTCTTAGATGTGTATCTTCAACTTGAGAAGATAGTGTCAATGGGCTCTCTGAAGTGATCGCCCCAATTTACATTCACAACAGTAGCATGTTTCCCCAAAGATAAGACCGGGTCTTATATTAATTTTTGCTCCAAAAGACGCATTCGGGCTTATGTTCAGGGTATGTCCTCCTGAAAAATCATGCTAGGGCTTATTTTCCGGTTAGGTATTATTTTTGGGGAAACGTGGTAGTGTAAGAATTCCTCTGGCTCCATGTTCTCTGTGGCAGTTGGCACTTTCAGACATTTCTTACAGAAGAGAATTACCATGAAATAAATGAAGGTTAAGTTTCAGGACCCTTCATTTGCTCGGGCCCCTTCAAAAGCCCCAGAGATAATTTCTTATTTGTAATTTTGTTTTGTTTTTTCTTCAAATGAGCCCCATAAATTGCATAAGCTTCAGGCTCCACCAAATATAGTTCCACTTCTGACCATAGGTAGTGAACTTGAACATCTTTTCATATGTTAATTGGCACTTCAAATTTTCTGTAAATTAATAACAGTTTATGTTGAATTTTTGTCTTTTGTCTATTGCTCTTTGCAGGAGTCTCTTTTATATGCTGGACATTAATCCTTTTTAAGACTTACTGGGGGCAAATATCCTGTCCAATCTGGACAAGATTATTTAAATTTTCCTTCTGATATGCAGATTTTTGTAGTTTGTTTAAGAAATCCTGTTATCTCAAGGTTATACTGGCATTTGATTTTTTCTTCTAAAAGTTTAAAATTTTGCTTTTTGCATTTAGGTCTTTAATCAACTTGAAAAACTTTTTGTGTGTATGGTGTGAAGTTGGGATCTAAATTCATTTGTTCCATATGGATAGCCAGTTCTCTGAGCACCATTTATTGAACTGCCCATCCTTTCTCTACTGCGATGCAATCTCGATCACAATATATCAAGTTTAAATATTTGTTCCCGGGCCTTCTGTTCTGCTTCATGGGCACACTTGCCTCCTGTAGAGTTTGTTATAACACTGACGCATTTTAATAAGCATATTTGGCAGAATAAGTCTCCCCACTTTCAGATTTTTGTTACAATAGCATTTAATGTATTAGATTAATTTGGGGCAAACGTCTTTATGATATTGAACCCCCACACCCATGAAGATGTATGGATGTATATTTTTTTCAGTTTTTCTTCTCATCCCTTACTGATGTTTTGCAATTTTCTCCATAAAGTTCTTAACATCTTTAGATAAGATTTATTCCTACTTATCTTTGGAGCTTTTGTTTGCTGTTACCAGTGGTATCCTTCTTTCTATTACATTTTCTATTTGGTTATTGTCAGTATACAGGAATGCTTTTGATTTGTCTTTGTTCAGCCTGTATTCTATTAACCTAACAAAACTCTCTTATTTGTTCTAAAATAAATAATTTTTAATCTGATCAATGGTTCTGAGATTCTATCTTTATAGGCATTATTTTCCAGTTCTTTCAACAACCAGACCCAAAAGTACACTTTGACCAATGCACCGTAGTTCTGAATAAATGCTATACATTTGTTAAAACAATGAAAAGCCATATTACATGCTTTGAATCATGCCACAGCTAATTCCATTATACAGTTGATATAAGTTTGAGCCAAATTTTAAAATACAGGTTAGATTAATTTAGAACAAACTAGTGCCATGTCCAAATTCTTTTGGCATTCTGTTGTATCGAATATAATTCGTTCATTTAACTGTCATTCAACCCGTTCCGTGATGGATTCATTGTAGGTGCTGGGGATACAGTAGTGAATAAGACAGTCAAGGCCCCTGCTTGTATAACACTTTCATTCTAATAAGGGAGTCAACCATTAGACAAGTACTAATTGCAAAAATAATAGTTTATTTTAAAATTATGATGCTCTGTTAGAAAAGTACAGGATGTCATCAGAGCCACAAGAGGAGCTAATTTAGATTGGGGGACCAAAGGGGTTCTCTCTGAAAAAGTGACACTGAAACTAAATAACAGCTAGACAGGGAGTGAGAAGAGCATTTCAGCAGAGAAAACAATGCCTGAAAGGAGTTAGCAAATTCAGGGGACTAACGGCTGGCGTCACTGTGGCTGGAGTGGAGACAATGGTGAGAGGAGATAGATGAGGTTGGAGAGCTGGGCAGGGGCATATCATGCAAGGCTTTGGAGGCCTGTATTGTAAAGATAAATATTAGCCCCATGAAGTGGACTAGCAAGGAAAGATCATTCCGACTATTAATGGTGAAGAGACTAGAAGGGCTAAAAGAGGACGCAAGAAGTGCAGCAAGAGGATATTATTGTGCAACATGGTGGTGGCTTAGGCTATGGAGGCAAAAGTGGAGATGAAAAACAATGGCTTTGTCATATGTTTTGGAGGGATTTAACTGTCCTGGTGAAGATGGATTGGCTGGGGGTGGGGAGAGCGTTTGCAAGAAGAAGTGTCAAGGATGATTCCTGGGTTTCTAACATGAGTAGACAGGGGGTGTTCTGTACTGGAATGATGAAAATTAGAGCTGAAACACATTTGGGAGGAAAGATTAAGGGTTCAGATTTGGATGTGACAAGACTGAGATGCTTCTGGGGCACCCAGGCAATTCAATATGTGGATCTAAAGTCTGGAGTTAGAGATCTGAAAGTCACAGGGAGTCGTGAGACTCTTATGTAGGGCAAGAGGGTAGAGAGAGAGAAAAGAAGGGAGTACATGTTTGGCTAGAGGAGGAGTTGGCACAGAAGCATGAGGTGAAATATAAAGAGAGGGGTGGTAAAAAAAAAAAAAAAAGTTAGACATTTTAAAAGAAGGTATTGCCAGGAGAAGTCTGCAGCAGAATCAAATGCTGAGAGGTTAAGTAAGATGAGGCTGGACAGTCTTCACGGGCTTTAGTAACATAGAGTTTACTGCTCTTAGCAGGACAGGTGTGGGGAGCGTCAGGAATTAGAGTGCAAACAGAGGCCTGCTGCTTGGAGTTGGGAGAGCTTCCTAACAAGGGCCTTCATCATACCCTGAGTTAACCAGTACACCCACCCTTATGCATCTTGGGAGTTCCATGAAATCACCCAGCCAAGGAACAACACCTCTGAATTCCCATCTAAACTGGTAGGTAAGACCTCAGGGAGATGATCCTTGCTGAGATTTTCTTTCTTTTTTTTTCTATTTTTTTTTTTTATATCCACGTGCACATCTGCTGCGCAAATCTCTGCAAACCAATGAAATATACACACACACACACATACACGCAAGTGCAATGAGTGGTATAATCTCACAAGGAACTTGAGGAAGCTGTTATCATCCCTTTTGCTGATCGTAGTCTCAAAGGTCAAGACCACACTGGAGTCTTTCCATTGTTGTAAAAGTTAATGAGAGTTAATTATTAAAGCTGACAGAACCGTAATTTCCCCACTGACTTACATAATCTATATATAGACATCCTTGTACATATGGATGCATTCAAAGGCTATAGACCTAAGTGGATGAACACAATCCCTGAGAACGGGGCTACTTTATCTCAGAAATTCTTCATTGTTGCTGAAGTGCTTCACCAAGTATGTATCAGGTAGGAAACAATTTTATGATTATTTTATTCAAACTAGTTTTCTTTTTCTTGAAAATGGTATATATTTTCTGATCAAAGCTTATATAAAAGTTAGGATGGTGTTCTTGAGGTCATTCCATGAGCAAGAATATTTTGAATGATTCCACTAACAGTAGGCTAAAAATGTTTGTATAGAGCCCTGGCAATGTGAAGTAAATATTTGAATAGACTTTGATTTGACCATATGCATTGTTAAAGCTTAAATCGCTTTTTCAAATATAGCAGAGGTTTTTGCCTTACTTATTCACATAATTCCTTTAATTCTGCACCCAAAACTGACTTTATAGGTAGACCATTTGTTCTGAAGCTTGGCAAATAAGCAAGCTTTTATGAAACGTTTTTCCAGGAAATAGAATCATCTGTTTCTATGGAAGGTATTGAGAAAGGCCTTTTTGTCCAGAAGTGAGGGATTTATCTGCACGCCAGAAAGTCCAAGAAGGAAAAGGATGGGAGGAGAAAAAGGAATAGAAGCAAATGGGATAGACACTGAAAAAAGACGAGAGATAGAGAAAAAAATTGTCATTGCAAAGTAGCAGAGTGTCATATGCCACAAGTAATATTACAGGTGACCCTTGAACAACACAGGTTTGAACTGTGCGGGTCCACTGAGCACACGGACATTTTTCAAGCAATACTGTAAATATATTTTCTCTTCCTTGGGATTTTCCCAATGTTTTCTTTTCTCTAGCTTACTTTATTGTAAGAATACAGTATATAATACACATAACATACAAAGTAAGTGTTGGCTGACTGCTTATGTTATTGGTAAGACTTTCAGTCAACAGTAGGCTATTTGCAGTTAAATTTGGGGGGAGTTTAAAGTTATATGATTTGGTGCCCCCTAACCCCCATGTAGTTCAAGGATCAACTGTATATTGTGCAGGAATAGTTTCTTATCCCACAGGTTACCAGTCCTAACAAGATGAGATTTATTTCATTCTTTAAAATGTCAGGAAAAAATCACACAACATTCTTTAAATGTGCTAGTGAGAAAAAAAATTATTAAACCATTGGACTAAATAATTCTCTTTTCCAAAATAAATTTGTCATTCAGAGAAACAGTGTAGTGAAAGTTGGCCACATAAAGATCGTTTCTACTGAGAAATTAGAAAGCAATGATTTGATTTCAGAAACAAGTAGTTTACGGTGGGATAATACATAACTTGCCAGCTCCATCTGGACAAATGAGTGAGTGTATAAATAAATGAACAAATGTATCAATATCTACTAAATAAGTCATATTCGATTAAGAAACAAAACAATTTGCAAAATGAGAATGGACATTTTTTAATTACTACAATAAATAAATCATAACTCAGTCTAGCTTCCCTCTATAATGAAGGTTTTTGGTTCTCCAATGAAAAAAGAAGAGCCTCCTCTAGGCTCTGTTTCACTTTGTTGGGAACAAAGGGGAGAATTAGCCAGTTCACTTCAAGGAGGTTGAACTCCAGGCTACCCAGGCTCACATTTTGTGTAGGGGATGTGGAGAGTAGGGCCCTGGGGAGAGGCACACGTATGCTCAAGAGCAAGGGCTCTGAGGGGCCTCAACTGGAGTTCTGTTCTCTTGCCTCGTCTCTCTCGGGAGCAGGACGAATGCCCCACCCCACACACACATCAATATGCCAGAGAAGAGTGTCTATTGCAGAGAAGCATTCACAAGAACTAGCTTATTTTCCCAGCTTTGCCACGTGCTAGCTGTGAGACTTGGGAAAGTCATTTATCCTCTCTGATCTCAATTTCTTCATCTGTAAGTTGGTGATGACAGTGCCCATATATGCTGTGTACGACATAGGGTAACACACAGTGGGGGAAATGTGAAAGTGCTTAGAAAACCACAAAGCCTGACAGAAAGTCAAGTGATTCTCTTTATTCTGTTGTGAGCCTCCTGGGTCTGAAACTTCTTGCTATGGCACATCTTAACATTCCTTTGAAGGTGACCAACAATGTCTTCTACTCCAATTTTTGCATCACTGTCCCTTAAACATGATTTTGCTCATCCCCAGCTGATTTCTCATCATGTCTCCCAAATGTATCTGTTCTTTAAGGTCTAACTCAAGACCCAGTTCCTTCATCAAATTATACTACAAGGCTACCGTAATCAAAACAGCATGGTACTGGCATAAAAACAGACACATAGACCAATGGAACAGAATAGAGAGTCCAGAAATAAATCCATGCCTATATGGCCATTTAATCTATGACAATGGAAGCAAGAATGTACAGTGGGGTAAAGACAGTCTATTCAATAAATGGTGCTGGGAAACCTGGACAGACACATGCAAAAAAATGAAGCTGGACCACCTCCTTACACCATATACAAAAATAAATTCAAAATGGCTTAAAGACTTAAATGTAAGATCTGAAACCATAAAATTCCTAGAAGAAAATATAGGAAGAAACTTCACAGACATTACCCAGAGTGAGACTTTTACTGATATATCCCCTCGCGCGAGGGAAGTGAGAGAAAAAATAAACATGTGGGATTACATCAAACTAAAAAGTTTTTTCACAGCAAGGAAACCATCAGTAAAACAAAAAGGGATCCTACTGAATGGGAAAAGATATTTGCCAATGATATATCTGATAAGGGGTTAATATCACAAATTTATAAAAAACTCACTCAACTCAACTCCAAAAAAACAAACAACCCAATTAAAAAATGGGCAGAGGACATGAAGAGACATTTTTCTAAAAAGGACATACAGATGGCAAACAGACATATGAAGAAATGCTCAACCTCACTAACCATCAGAGAAATGCAAATAAAAACCACAATGAGATACCACCTCACCCCAGTCAAAATGGCTATCATCAATAAATCAACAAACAACAAGTGCTGGCGCGGATGTGGAAAAAAGGGAACGCTTGTGCACTGTTGGTGGGATTGGAGATTGGTGCAGCCACTGTGGAAAACAATATGGAGGTATCTCAAAACTCTGAAAAAGACCCAGTTCCTTTATTAACTCTTCCTCAATTCCAACACACATTCACATGCCCTCTTCTCACAGTTTATTATCTGTACCAATCATTTTGGGCACTCCTCCAATGTATGTGAATTTTGGAGTTTAGGACTACATCATTTATCATTTATATAGTTTTCATTTATAGTTCAATTTATTTCAACAAACCTTTCTGAGCAATTACTATGTTACAGGTATTATGCAAAACTGAAAAAATGATCAAGTTTTGGGCCTTGCTCTTGGAGAAATGAATCTCATTGAGGAGAGAAACTTGTAAACAAGAAACAACAGTACAGTAAGATATGGGATAGAAATACATAGACTCATGCTTCACTAAGTGATGGGGATACATTCTGAGACACGCATCATAGGTGATTTCATCATTGTTTAAACTCTTAGAGTCCATGATGAACAAAACAACACAAGATTAAATCAAGTACCAGAGAAAATGATGCAATCAAGAGACTCATTAAACACAAGATGTATGAGGTCGCTGCCAGGTAACACGGCATACTGTTTTACAACAAACATTTTTTGTAAGTAGAAAGAGTACATTCTAACATGATTATAAAATGTATAGTACGTTAAATACATAATCCAGTAACATTTATTATCATTAGCAAGTATTATGTACTGTGCATAATTCTGTGTGCTATACTTTTATACGACTGGTAGTACAGTAGCTTTGTTTACACCAGCATGACCACAAACATGTAAGGCATTGTGCTCTGACAATAAGGCCACCATGTCATGAGACGATAGGAATTTTTCAGCTCCATTATAATCGTATGGGACCATCGTCATATATATGCAATCCATCGTTCACTGAAAAGTTACGTGGCACACGACTGTCCATGGTATGTACAAGAAGGAAATGATTCGCTCTTCCTAAACGATCCTATGAAGGCTTTGCAGCATTTTTTATCTTATACAACTATGTTAAGAAAGAGTTCCTGACAAACAATAGGTCAATAAATACTTGTTGAAGGAACAAAGGAACAAATCAGTGGTCAGGGACAGCTGAGTATTTTTCAGGATGAATTAGAATTTACCAGGTGTTGGAGGAGAAGAACACAGATAAGGAAACAACGTGTACAAAGGCATGGAGATGCTAAATATTATGGCATGCCAGGAGACTCTTATGATCGTGCAGGAGGAAGAAGAGTGAAGAGGCTTGTGAGACAGGCCAGAGCCATAACATCAAAGGCTCTGTATGTCATAGATACAGAGATGCTTCGAAATTAAGTTAAAATAAATGGATGAGGATGGAAAACTGTCAATTCTGGATAAGCTCAGAGTAAACATGAAGTCATAAAAAAGAGCAACATTAACATTTTCAGACAGATTCCAGTTGACTTTTGTCATATGGTACAGCTGTAAATTGGGTTTACGCTGAGTCAATATTAAACTCAGATCTGAGGCCTTTATCTATGAAATTCAAGCTAAGAAGTCTCTCCTTACGTAACTTACTTTCAGTCTTGACAACAGCCCTACAGGGAAGGTAGTGGCAGCCCCTTTTACCATTAGAAGTGCTTGGCAATAGCCACACAGTTAGGCAAAGGCAGAGCAAGAATGTGAAGCCAGGTCTCCCAGCTGCCAAATTCTTGCTCTTTTCTGCTGTACCTCCTAGCCACATGAGGTTTGACTTAGTTTCTCAGCAATATGGCCAATAATAACAATTGCCAATAAAAACAATTGTCTAATAATAATAAGTTTAGTGCCTAAACTAAGATAAAGCTAAAACTAAGTTCCTAGAAGATGTTATAAGACCACCATAAATTACGCAAGTCACATAAACAGAATAAGCAACGCGAGATACACAGTATGTTCTTGCCCATCTGGACAGTGAACTATAGTTGTGTGAACTAGAATTATCCATATTATTTTCGTTAAAAAAAGGGGAAAAAAAGAGAATCTGAAACTTTTTCCTTTAGCTTGGGGACTCTGTGAAGGAAGGGCCTCCACACCCTCCTAGCCTCACCTCAGTGCCATCACCTGTAATCACCTTCTATGGCAGCTTCTCCTTTCTCTGCAGGGAAAGACTACGGCTTCGGAAACAATCTGGAAGGGCTTGTGAGATGCTGATAGCTTTCAAAGGATCATCATTAAAGGATAGGGAAAAACAGGAGTGTTTTTTATGTTCCAAATGATAATCAACTCCTTTATTTCTCCCAAGGAAATAACTACTCGGTTCACCTCTATAATATAGCCTTTTGAAAAAATATTTGTTATATTTTTCATGGACTAATTAACTAATCGATTATCCTGCTGTGTTTCAAAAGTGACTGATGCACACAGGAATCACAGGATTTAACTGGAAATGATTGCCTGCCCCAGTCGCGACCCCTTCTGACCTTTCTTCACCAACATCTGCACTGATATCCTTTCACCCACTCACACTCCCCCGACCCCAGCCCACTCGCTCCTCATCACCACTCTGGCCCTCTCCAGTTCTGATACCATCATCTCCCTGCTTCTGTCCAGCTTAACACCAACCAGATGTGACATGTATTGCCCTTGATTTCTGGTTCCTCGTCACTGCTGACTGGGGTCCCGCTCAAGGTGCTCCGTGGAGAAATTGTTCTGCCCAGGCATAGTTATCAGGACATTGCCATGTTTCTCATCGTCCAAGGAGCAATTCATGCAATAGCACTGGCTGACTTCTGGTTTCCCACTGCCTGGCACAGGGGTATTTAGAGATCCCACTGAGGGGTGGGGTCACTGAGAGCCCACCTTGTGTAAGGTGGTGGAGGCATCTGGTGTGACGGGAGAGGGGCTGGAAACACCTGCACACCTGCTTGCCTCCTGGTTTCAAGTTTCCATTCATTGAAGAAAAGTACTAGCATTGCTTTTGAGTATATTGGTTCAGATTAGTTGTTTTCCAGCAGAAAGGGCAGACCCCTGAAAGACTAGAACACTAAATAGATAAATTGTGAGGAGCAGAAAGGTCAGGGCCATAAGACGATGCTCAGTGAAGTGGGGCAGGCAGAGTGGGGGTGGCTGGGAGCCCGGCGGTGACGCTCAGTGCTGGGCTGCAGGTTGGAGACGGGTGGAACTGGGGTGGGGGGTGGAGGGTGGGTAATACATATATCATCATTAGAAATATCAACAAGTTATTAATGTACCAGAATAGTTGGAAAAAAATGAACTTCAGAAACTAATGTTAGGATTAAATTTCTGTTCAGAAAAAAAAAAGCAGAGAAGGACAGATGTGTATGACTAATAAGCTCATGCCCATGTATGAAAGATATATTCTATAAAGGCCAAAAAATTAAAAAGAACTAATAAGAATTAATAAGAAAGGAAATAAAAGTGGAAATGTATACAAAGCTTAGAATTGTAAAACTATTCGAAGGAAGATCCCTGAGAATGAGTTTCAATCCTTCAAAAGCCACTGACACTCTAAGGAACCTAGACAGAAATCTGAGGCACAGAGGTAGAACATGAAAAGGTGTGCGTTCATATGGGTGTAACTGGAATTGTGATTCTAGGAACCAAGAAAAATTTTTCCAAGAATTTCTGGGGAAAAGCTAATGTGTTTGGGTTATTTTAAAAGTTAAGAAATTCACTTTTGAATTCCTAACTAATGTAGGTCATTCTCAAGAGTCCCTGAAAAAATGAAATGGAGAGTGACGTTAATTTATGGCTACCTGGAGCTTCTCTCAGCAGAGGCACCATTGGGGTGTTGATTTGGGCCTCAGATTGTCGGTTACATGTGGAGCATGAGGCAGCCACTTGGGAAAGCAGAGATGGCAGCAAAGGAAACAAACAAGACTAGAATGTGGCCATAAAGGTCTCTCTCTCTCTAAATTCTTGAAAGATTTTGGGGTGGCCGGTTAGCTCAGTTGGTTAAAGCGTGGTGCAAATAACACAAAGGTTACTGGTTCAATCCCTGCATGGGCCACTGTGAGCTGCGCCCTCCCTAAAACAAATTAATTAATTAATTAATTAATTAATTAATTAATTAATTCTGGAAAGATTTTGAGTCCTGTCCTGAACACACCCATCTTATTCAGCTCTTAGTGTGAGGAGGAGGCATTTTCCAGTCTGTGGCAGGATGGCCAGAGGTCATGCCTTTTGTCCAGTGGGAGGTATGATGGAGCCTACCAAAGAGCCAGCCATGGTCTTCCTCAGGAAGGAAGCTTAATCGAAATGAAGTTATTTCTGCCATCATTGACATTGGCCAAAAAAATTAGACTATGATTTAGCAGAGAGAAAACACACAGCAGCAAAAGGCAGAAAAGAAATACTTTCAGGATCTTTCTTAAGGAAGAGAACTAATAAGTTTCCATGAACAATGTGAAAATATGAGTAAAGCAACAAAATAGTGGATCTTTTTTTCTGTTCATGGCAGCATCTGACAGACATAAAATGAACAGTACCAGAGTCTTCGTCATCCTAAGACTGGCTAGGTTGGATACTACACAGGATTAAAATTGTTCTTGAAAGACACTCCAGACAGGCTTTGTAAGAGAGCTGAGTTGTCAAGAGTCATTAACATGGATTAATGCCCCCACCATATTGTTGGTAACTGGCAAATAAGGACAAAAATCTGTGCTATGTACAGCAGTGAGCAAGCCAAGTCTGCATCAAGCACACGTTGTCCTGACAATGGCAAGTACTACACAGTTAGTGAGCTATGACACCTGGAATTGGATGGGGATGGAGGGCTGGGAGAGGGGAGAGAGATGAGGAGCAGGGAGGACAAGCAGCTTGAGCTGGGAGGAGGCTCAGAAAGAGCAGTAGAGAGGCTCTAACTGTCATAACAAAGCTCAGAGGGACGCAAATTTTGGAAATCAAGCCAGAGGGTGAGCCGGAAGCACTAAATTGTGGTCAGAGGATGTCTGTAGAGAGGACTTTAGAAGGAAGGTAGGGAATGGGGTAGGTGAGAGAAATGGGTGGTCATAGAGAGGTCAGGTGGGGCCAGAAGCTGAGACCAGCATCTGATTCCTGGTTATAACCTGAGCTCCGCAAACACGCTGAAAATCCCTCTGAGCTATGACACAGCACCATGTAACAAGGTACAATCTAGTTTGAGATAATTCAATTAATAATTGTGATTGTGTTCAGGGAAGAAAACTGGGTGTTACGAGTAGCAATACAGAACCAAGATTAGAGGGGGAAAGTGCTAATAGTTAGTTTGAATGTTCTTTAATTATGTTCCCATTGGATAATAGAGAAACTCCATGTTGTAGAAAAAAATAGCGAAGGAGTTGGAAAACAGAAGTCACATTTTTGACACTCTACTAACTGTTATGATCTGAGAAAAAGTGCTTAGATTTTTTGTGGGAATGGGTGTGCCATTATTTTCTCATTTGTAAGAAAATAACAACAATAATAATAATAGGTGCCTAAAAGAATTGTGAGGGATAAATAGGTAATGTGCACTAAAAGCTTTTGCAAAATTGATCTCTTAAGTATAATAGATTGAGATAAGAAAAAAAATTTAAAAATCTTGTGCAGAAAATGCACAGTTATAATAATAACTACCATATAGTGAATGCCTATTGTGTGCTAGGCACAAGCTAGATGCTTTGAAAACATTCTCATTTAGTCTTCACAATCACCCTGAAACTTGAGAATTATTATCCTAATTACATAGCTGAGGCTCAAAGAGGTTAAGTAAATTGCCCAAGATCTTTCCTTAAAAAGCTCTCATCACTAGTGAACTAAGTAGCCAAGTAATACTTTGTGCTAGTGTCATCAACTATAAATTTTAAAACTCCATTTTAACTCCCAGAAACAATAGGAAAATAATTCAAATGGGCAATATTCTTGAATTTCCCACATTAAAAGCATTTTCCAAGGTATTACAAGAATTCTGATGGGTAAAATGGAACAGCTTTGACTGGAGTTAGAGGCAATGAGTAGACTGTAAGTCTAATCAGTCCCAGGACTCCAATGCCATAACCTGGGAAATGTTTCCAGGAAAAAAAAATAGAATTCCTTTTCTTGAGGAGCTCTTACTTTACAAGTAAAAAATGTACTTACTGATTAGGAAACTGAGTCCATTTCTATTGCTTTTTGGTGGTCTTTAAAAATAAATAAATACAAGCCCTTGTTTACTTACCCAAAGGAGCCGTGTCCAGTGTCCAGCTCATTGGAATATCACTGTCACAAAACACAATCCAGGTCCCTTAATCCTGCCTCTTTTGATCTCAAAAGGTGGTAACATTCAGTCCAGAGCTCACTCATCTGTAAATTGCATCACATTATCTCTGAGTTATTTAAGACACAAGCTCCGTTTGGTTTCAGGCATTTTAACCTGCTGAAGGCAAGAAGGGTTTGCCACAAGGTTCCAAAGGTCTTCCACTTACCACAGCCACCAAGGCAGCAAGATGCTCGAACCCATCGGGAATCAGTACGTTGTGGCCCGGCCAGTGTATTCTGCAAACGCTTTTGGGGAAGAACATAAGAAGAAACACAGATATCATAAGACATTTCTGGATCATCTCAAAGTGTGTTGTAGGTAAGATATTTTTTTAAGATACTGGCATTAGGAATAAATAAAACACTTTCTCCTAAATTTTCAAGCTTTCAAGTGCTCATTTCTGGCTGTAGCCCATAGTCTTCAGAGTCTTTTTATCTTTGGTTTCCAAACCTCCCTGCCAGAGTTGGAAAGGTCGTCTCTGAAATGAATACCATCTCAGCTCTCAACACAGTCCTTCCGTATCAGAGGACTAATAGACGAGAACAGAGGAAAATTCTCAATTGGAATGTTGGACATTTCAAGCTGAGGATGACAAATAAGTTCTATTACAGCCAAAGAAAAGCAGCATTTTTCTTTTTAAAATAAATCCTTTGGTGGTGGCCAGGCGCAGTTGCTATGGGTAAGGTGAACGTGCATGGGAAAGCAAGTGAAAGTACTAGTTTGTTCTTTAATATCGTTATCATCTTTACCAATTTTGCACCTACCATGAGGTACTAAACTTAAAATTTGATGTTAATTAACTGACCTGTGGCTTTCAATTTTTTCAGCTGTTCCACACAAAAGGCCAAGAGAATTGCCCTCTCTCTGCTCCCCATACTGTCTTGGTTACCAGCATACCGGATAAAGGAATGGCTACTCAGTGACATTGTTTCTGGAATCAGCACCGGGCTTGTATGTGTCCTACAAGGTAACTTTTTTTGGGAGATGTAATTCATCTATCATTAAATTAATCCTTTGTATGTGTACAAAATCATATCTAATACCAGAACATTTTCACCACCATCACCACCCCAAAAATCTCTTGCCCATTAGCAGTCACTTCACATTCCCCCTCCATCCATCCCCCTTGTAACAACTTTCTGTCTCTATGGGTTTGCCTATTCTGGGTATTTCATATAAATAGGTTCACAGAACATGTTGTATGTCGTGTCTGGCTTCTTTTACTTGGCAGAATGCTTTCAAGTTCATCCATGATGCAGTATGCATGGGTATGTCATTCCTTTCTATGGATGAATGATATTCTACTGTGTGGATAGACCACACTTACTTAATACACTCATCAGTTGATGGACATCTGGATTGTTTCCACTTTGTGGCTATTACGAATAATGCTATTATGGACACCGTGTACAAGTTTTTTGGGGGAACACATCTCTTGGGTATATACCTAGGAGTGTAATTGTTGCGTCATATCATAACCCACTAACAAAGTATGAGGGTTCAAATTTGCCCTCATCCTTGCGCACACTTGTGACTGTCCGCCGTTTTTTATTTTAGCCATCCTCATCATATAAAACGGTGTCTCATTGTGGTTCTGATTTGCATTTCCCTAATGCAAATGCAAAATGCTGAGCATCTTTTCATGTGCTTACTGGCAATTTGTATATCTTTTGCAAAGTGTCCCTTTAAATCTTTTGCACATTTTAAAATTAGGTTATTTGTCTTTTTATTGTTGAGTTGCAAGGGTTATTTATATATTCTGGATACTAGAACCTGATTCAAGATATGATTTGCAAATAATTTCTCCCTTTCCAAGGATTGTCATTTTACTTTCTTTGTTGTATCCTTTGAAGCACACATTTTAAAATTTTGATAAAGCCCAATTTATCTCTTGTTAATTTGATTGCTTATGCTGTATGGGATAATTTCTAAGAAACTGTTGCCTAATCCAAGGTCACGAATATTTATACCTATGTTTTCTTCTAAGAGTTTTATAGGCTTAGCTCTTACATTTACATCTTTGATACATTTGAGTTAATAAAGTAACTTATATTTAGGATCCAATTTTAAAAACTTAAAGAACCTAAAGAGAACTTCTGTGATTCCCCTTGCAAGAAATAAGAAGCCTGATTTTGTCTATTTACAGGTTTAGCATATGCTCTGCTGGTCACCATCCCCCCAGGCTATGGGTTGTATGCAGCCTTTTTTCCAATCATAGTCTACTTTTTCTTGGGCACCTCTAGACACATATCTGTGGGTAAGTGAATTTCTGGGTTAATTAACGCTCACACTCCTTTTTCTTTATGAATTCCATTAGCCACACATTGTGTCAATTTCAAATTGTGCATAATCCAGGAAAAGAGTCATAGTTTCTTGTAAGAATTAGGACTGGGCCTTGGGGAAGGAGGACAAAGCAGTCTTTTTATGTTACATTATGGTTGAAAAACAATTGTACTTTAGGGAGATATATATTGACCACAATGCACCCTCTGTTAATTAGGTCCATTTCCAGTTCTGAGTATCATGGTGGGAGCGACAGTTATGAAATTAACCCCAACGGCCAGCCCAGATGCTATGAATTCCTTTAATAGCTCAAT
The DNA here is from genome assembly GCF_057876585.1 of Rhinolophus sinicus. Taxonomy (NCBI): domain Eukaryota; kingdom Metazoa; phylum Chordata; class Mammalia; order Chiroptera; family Rhinolophidae; genus Rhinolophus; species Rhinolophus sinicus. The sequence goes on along the minus strand of NC_142504.1, from coordinate 50,893,397 downwards.
GAGTAATAACTCATCACTAGATGACCATAAGGTGATGATAGCTGCAATGGTCACAGTTCTTTCTGGAATCATGCAGGTGAGCACTTTCTCATGGAATCCCCAGCCCCCTTGTCCTGACTGGCACACATTTTTCTGCTTTTCCTCCATCCTGCCGCGCCTCCCTACTCTTCCCTCTGATTTGCAGCCCTCTTTCTGTGGCCCATAGGAAACAATTTAAGGAGGATCACTCACCAACCAGTAGTGGAGGGGCAGTTCATGTTGCAAGGATCAGTGAGCATGAGTCTAGAGAGAAGGACAAGTGGGAAGAGGAAGGCACACGTGGTGAGGAGTGAAATGCTGAATTGCTCAATTCAATAAAATACCTGGGAATTGATATAATCACTAAACATAACTATGTGCAAGTCATAGTGAAACTGAGAGCTTTGGAAACTTTTTCTTCCTGATTTCTCAGGGACTGTAATCTAATTGGAAGGGATTGGGGTTTAGCATTTTGAACTGTCCATATCAAAGATCTGGGGAAAGCTGAAGAGATTTATGGAGGAGCCTAAAGCCTTCCTCCCATGCCACACCATGGCTGATGGTGAAAATGTCACGGACTCCTCAAGATGTTGCCCAAGTTTGTGAACAGTGATATTACTGGTTAAAGCCATTCCTTAAAGAAAGAGGTCATCTACACAAATACGTAAGTGGTGTGTCCTATTAACAAACAGTGTGGTCTGTTCTTTCTAAGACATTTCTGAGCCTCGTGCCTTTGCAGGTCCACAGCTCTGGCTACGTTCTGGGGACATATATTATAAGACAGGCCAGGCATCCAAGGGAAGGATTTTTGCTCCCAGTTAAAATTGAGCATTTCAGATGCTCAATATGAGGTTATTTACTTCTTACAAAAGTCAAACAACTTGTTTAAGGGAATATGAATGGATGCTCACCCATGTAAGCTACAGCAGCTAGAAAGCGTAACTTAAAATTATATGGGGAAATTTATGAGGGTTGATGCTAGATATTCTGCTATGAAAGGCTTATGGGTGAGTCTTCTAAAGATATTGCATCTTTAAAAAAAAGTGGAAGGGGAGATAAGGCTATTACTTCTTGGGGGTGTGTTAGACTTGCATGCTATTTGAACAGCATATAATATTCCACCTTGCAGATGGGATGGGATTGGGGAGAAGAGGGAGAAACCCCTAATGGGAGGTGTTCCAGGAGGCAGGGACTCATGCTTCTTTAAGATACATATGTGCAGTCTGAACCTTTACATTTTGAGTCATTTCAATTGCTGGCCCTTTCGGTTGCTGAGCTGTACTCCTCATCTACATTAACACAGGCCTTGCCTTCTCTTTCCAGTTGGCCATGGGGGTTCTACAGGTCGGATTCGTGGTGGTATATCTATCTGAATCCCTAATTAGTGGCTTCACCACAGCTGCTGCTGTTCACGTTTTGGTATCCCAACTCAAATTTATTCTTCAGCTGGATGTCAAGACATACACTGATCCATTTTCAATTTTCAAAGTAAGTATTCCTTTTGCTTAAAAATTATTGAAATACATGAAATTCACTATCATGTTTCTGGGAGAACTTTCCTTTCATGCCTTTGCCATGGGGCTTACCTACGACTTCCAAGAAACAAATGGGTTGTGAAATTTATTCACATTAAGAAAGTTAGTGGCAAAGAAAACAACAGAGAAATCAACCATGTCTACCATGCAGCTAACGCAAACAATAGAAACTAAGTACCACTTCTCTTAGATTTGACTCTTGAATATTATTAAAAAGAAAAAAATCTAAGTACATTATTAAAAGCTTTAATATATTGTCCGAAGTTTTTAAATTTTTCTTAAAATCTTACTTTGAAAGAAATGTGCTAATTGAGTGATGATACTTCCCTATTTCTAAAAAGCAGTTCTCGTTCTTTTAGAATTGAAGTCCTCCTGATTCTCTTATACACCCCTGCTTATAAAGCAAAAGAAAATTGGCCAATATGTGACTAGGACAGTGATTCTTCCTTCCTTCAGAGGACACACTGTAGAACAAAGTGTTCTTAGCTCTTCTGGTTGTATTTGTTTGAGTCCTCTCTCTTTTTTCTTGGTGAATCTAGCTAAAGGTTTGTCTATTTTGTTTATCTCTTCAAAAACCAGCTCTTAATTTTACTGATGTCTTTTTAGTGTCTATCTCATTTATTCCTCTCTGATCTTTGTTATTTCCTTTCTTTTGCTAACTTTGGGCTTGTTAGTGGCTATCGAGGCAGTCATTGGAAGTCTGAGACAGAATTTGCTCCAAATTGGAACTAATACACTCTCACTCCCATCCAGAGCTACACCCAAAGTGGAGTGTTTTGGGAGCAATTTGGGGTCTAGTTTGGGTCTGCTTGAGCTGTCTTGATCCCATAGACATGGAATCCAACTGGCTGCAAGAATTAAAATTACCCACAGTGCAGTTAGCCAACAAAATCATTTCCAAAAGTGGCACAGAGAGTAAACGAAGATATGTGAGGGGTCTTAACCTAAAAAGAGCCAGGAATTAAGAGGATACATCCTAAGGAAAACTACTAGGGATCAGAAACGATGGCCAGAGAGACCTAAGAGCAGAAGAGACCAGTTGTAAAAATGTGAAAAGAATCCAAGAAAATTTGACACTAGCCAAAGAGATTCCCAGCAAAAATGCAGAAGCATCTCTAAACCAGTGTGGCGCTGACATTGTTGATTTAGCCTCCTCATGCCTGCGTGCTAATTTCTGTAACTACTCATCCATGGTGAAAGGAGCAGAGCAGAGAATCATTGTCAATGTCTGTCCATTCTTTTGCTTCACTGTTTATTCTATCTATTTGGAAATAATTGAGGGTCGTAACCACATTAATATACCACTTGGGTGTTTTTGTTTTTATAATTTTAGGTGCTAAATTCCATATTCACACAAATAGAGAAGACTAACATTGCAGACCTTGTGACGTCCTTGATTGTCCTTCTCATTTTATTTGTGGTTAAAGAGATAAATCAGCGCTACAAAGCCAGACTTCCAGTGCCCATCCCAATTGAACTCATCATGGTAACTGATTATCTTAAGACTTTATAATTCATTAGTCTCATGTTTGTATGTTGAAAGCCCTTCACCATCTGTAGATCAGGAGGTTTCAGTGGGGCAGATGCCATTGTGCACTTTCTAAGTACAACACTTAGTAAGGTTTTCTCTTCATTCAGAATTTAATCACGTCCTTTTATGATTTTGGGTTTATTCTTTTCATGTAAGAGAAGGCTGGTGCAGAGGACACGTCTCTGAGAAGTCAATAGACCCGTTTGAGTTAGAGCGGTGATTCTCAGCTCTGGCGACACATCAGAATTGCCTCGGGACTTTTTAAAAAGTAGCAAAGCCAGGGCTTGAGATTCTTATCTAATAGGTCAAGAGGTGGTTTTTGACAGTGGTATTTTTTGTAAAGCAAGACGCTTAGGTCTATCTCACATTTCTAACTTGGGCAATTTGTGACTTTGCAGACTGTGATCGCAACAGGTATATCCTATGGCTTTGACTTCAAAAACAGGTATAACGTGGCTGTGATTGGGGAGATGCAAAAAGGGTGAGTGTGTCTTTTCTGATGGCATCTCCAAGCACTAGGTAGAGAGCTGGCAGCCATATGCGTTACTCCAGGCCACAGTCCTCCTGCTTCAGCATCCATGAGGCTTCTAGGAAGGAGCCACAAGGACACGTGGGTCTGCAGTCTTTAATATCAGGAAGTTTCTTTCTCCTTGTGAAAAACTCGCAAACCAGATGAACAGGGACTCAAACACAAGTAAACGTGAAATAGTGAAAGTTGCAAAGTAGGCAGATTAAACCAGCTTCTCCTCATAAAAAAAGAAAACCAAATGAAACCAGATTTCCTTGTTCATAAGTTACTATAAACAATATGTAGTGTTTTGTTTGAAGTTACCGGAGCCAAGATCCGACAGTTCAAAGGAAACACTGAAGGCACACCTGGCACACCGCCTGAGCAGCCCTGTTAAGCACACGCTGTCCTTTCCTGTGATCAGATTCAAAACAAAGCCAGAGCAACTCTTAGTCCAGCAGAAGGATAGGAGATCCAATTCATATGAGGAGTTGGAAAATGTATCCTATTGCATTGATTGTATTGAGAGGGGAGATCCAATGTTGTGCTCTCTTTTCTCTCTCTGATCTCAGACCATAGCATCAATTTCTTACAACTTGCTTACCAAAGAAAGGTGTTCCTGTTAAAAAAGAAAAAAGAAAAGAAAAGAAAAGAAAAGAAAAGAAAAGAAAAGAAAAGAAAAGAAAAGAAAAGAAAAGAAAAGAAAAAAGACTGACCTCCCTCCCATGCTTAAGGAGTATTTGAGAATTCCCAGAATCAGTATTTATGTGCATTGTTGACTTAAGAATAGCCAACTTCTTTTAAAAGCAAATATATATTTTTAAGCAAAAACGTATTATCACCAGCTATTCATGTGTTACACTTCATGAATCACAAACATCGCTTTTAATTTAAAAGGGTTTAAAGTAAGAGTTAGACTGAAGCCGAAAAACTGTTTCTAGGGTTTCTCTCCACTCTGCAGCTTTCAAGTAATTACACCTTATTGAATTCAAAGGGATCTTGTCAGGAGGGTTTTGGAAATAAAAGATAAACTTAACATCACTGAGTTACAATCTTAGAAACTTTACTTAGTGAATATATTTTAAATGTCAATAGATCTCTCTCCACAGTGTGTGTCGGGTATGGAAGGGGGGAACGCACACTGAGTAATCGTTGCACTCTACAGAGAGGCAGTGCAGCCTCGTAGGCAGGCTCACGTGTTCTAGAGGCAGAATGCCTGGGGTTTACTTCTGACTCACTTCTTGACCTTGGGCTCAGGGAATTAGGTAAGTAACAAGACCTAGGAAATGAACTCAAGTTTTCAGACCATAAAACTTCATCGCACCATTCTGTCTATGATGTTTAGAGGCTAGAAAAAAAGAATAATAGCAGGCTTCTGGTTATTTTGGTATAAAATGTGAATTTTAATTGTATCACTGATTTTAGATTTATTTCATAAACAAACACTATTCCAAGCTAACTTTCTGATTCATGGTAGCTTCAGAATATGAGATAATAGTACTTCTTCAAAATTAGAGTTGACAATTTTTAACCATGGATATTCACAAAGCATGAACAGCAATTAAGAGTTGAATGGATACAATTATCCCACCAGCAATAAGTTTTAGATGTACACAGGAGCTGGGCATTTGAGTAAACCGCTGTTGAGTTTGAGATATGTATGCCTTTTATAATACAGTTAGCAAATATTATTTACCTGCTCTAAGTCTATAAGCTCAAAAATAACATCTGAGTTGACCGTTTTCCTGACACAGTGTCACTATAAATGGAAAACCACTCTCCATCAGGGCACAGCTGGCTCCAGCACTTCTGTGCAGCATGGGGCAGAGTCCAAGTCCCATCTGTTTGCTAAGGGTTTTCCATGAAAGGTTATGTTATCAGTGGAAAGAAGATTTTCTTGCTTGCCTTGCCTCAGAACTGTGTTTCCTCAGAAAGTCTTCATCTATGGAGAAGTAGTGAAGGCATTGTGGGTGATGCTTTGCCACCCAATGTAACAATACAACTAGAACCTAAGACATTTTGCATGAAGATTATGGAGATATAAATATGCATTATAATACAGTTATACTAGCAAAATCACATCAGATGTACCACTCTCATTGGACTGTATTAACAATCTTGTATCAAACTTAAGCAGCATTGCTTTTTGACGATAACAGATTCCAAAGTTTTCCGTGGTGTTAAATTCTTGCTAGGCATGCTCCAAAGTGAGGCATCGTTCATCCTAGATGGCATTCATTCATTGATTTGCCCAACAATTATTGACCACCTGATATATGCCACGAAGAGTGTTCTGTCCTGGTCACAGAACAGTGAACCAGTCTCTGCTCGGTGTCTGGGTAGAAAGTTGGCCTGGGTAGGGGTGAGGATGGTGGTGGAAGGGATGGGGGAGGGAGGTAACAAGAGCTGATGAAGCACAGAGAATCTATCTTAACACTGATCTTGCGGTGAGGAAAGACTTTCTGGAAGGATTGGGGATGAGGGGAATGATTCAGGCAGAGTGAACAGAAAGTTAGCAGCAGCTTCCAAGGTGAGAGAACGGGTGACACCTTTGAGAAACAAACAAACAAACAAGCTGGGTGTGGCTGGAGCATACATTTTAGGAAATGGTAGTAATTTAAGCAGGAATGGGGGGACGGGATAGATTGGGGCCTTGATAAGGAATTTGGACTTTTCCTGAGAGCAGATGGATACATGGAAGGTTTATAAGCAGGTTGGTGACATTCAAACTTGTTTTATTTCCATTTCAGATTTCAGGCCCCTGTTACACCTGACTTGCAGATTTTCAAAGAGACCATCGGAGATAGCTTTAGCATTGCAATCGTCGGCTTCGCAGTGGCCTTCTCAGTTGCCAGTGTCTATTCCCTCAAACACGATTATCCGATTGATGGCAATCAGGTAAGTGTACAACATACATTGGGTCTAAATTAAATACTGTTTTGTGTGCATAGTGTCAGTGGTGCAGCGTCTAAAAAAAGGTTCCTCCCTGTTCTCTTGTCAGGAGTTAATAGCTTTGGGGTTAAGTAACATATTCACTGGATCATTCAAAGGATTTGCCTCGAGTACCGCCCTCTCCAGGTCTGCAATTCAGGAGAGCACTGGAGGCAAAACGCAGGTATTTCAGGATCTTTGTTGTGAGGGCCATCCTGCATTAGTCACTGGGGAATGTGAAACGGGGGAAAGTGGATTTTGTGATGAGAATACTGTCATCTTCACAGGTTGCTGGGCTTCTCTCTGCTGTTATCGTGCTGGTTGTAATTGTAGCCATGGGATATCTTCTGGAGCCAATGCAAAAGGTAACAACACTCACTCTTTGGATACTGTCTCTCTCCTTTGAGTGATGAATCAAGGACCCTGGTTCCTAAACTCTGGAAACACACCAAGTGGGAAAATGAGGTGACTGCAAACTCCCAAGTGTTCTTCTTAGCCAGTACTGTGGGCCAAAAATATTTATTTTTCCCCTAGTAGCATTTTATGAATGTTAGGAATGTACATGCCCAAACTTTCTTATCTACTCTGCTCTTCCCATGTTCGTAGTCTGGAATATAATGAATGTTTAGATAGATAGACACTCTGGCACTGCAGCTTCAGTATGAATGAACTGAAGTGAAGATTTTCTTAAAGCTTGAGGTAATCAGGGCCTCTGAGTCAGAGGACGGTGCTACCAGCCACACAACCTGTTCTTAGAAACCCACCCTGCAGCTCCCAGAGTTTGGCTGGATTCCAAGACCAAAGCTGTCAGGTTGCAAGACGGGAGCAAACAGCCAGACACAGGCTTTGCACCTTCACCCTCGGTCTCCTCTGTCCGGCGATCCTGGATGTAGTTTTTGAGGGTGTAGGTGAATGCTTTGTAAACTGCTGTGGCTCCCAGGTAAAAAACCTAATAGCAGACCCTGGAAACCATGGGATCTCTAGGGAACCAGACAACGGCAAACCTGCTTCTATTCCTGGCTCTGTCACTTATTCTCTGTGCATTTTGGGCAAATTACCTAACTTCTCTTAACCTCAAGTTGCCCATTTGTAAAATAAGGAGGGAAATAGCACCCACCTCACAGAGTTGATGCAAAAATTAAATAAAATAAGGCACGCGAAGTAACTAGCCCAGAGTGTGGCACACGATAGACAATAAATGATAGCTTTTTTTGTTAATGTTGTTAGCATTATTATTCTCTGAACTTTCTAATACCTTCTGACTACAACGGACATAGAAATATGACAGGACCAGCCAATGTTGATTGGTTGATATCTAGGCCTTTTTCCTTGTTGGTTGGTAGCGGGAATGTGAATTTGGTCCCAGGTTTCTGGTCACCCCAAAGAGCCTCGCTGGCCCACTCTGCATTCAGCAGTGCAGAGTACTGTTTGACAAAAATATGTGTTCTCCATATGCTAACTTCCTGGTTTCCAAAGGAGTCAAGAAGTCACCCCCAAAGGAACAGAAGAATGTAGATGTCAGTCAAAATAAATGCACATACAACCCCCTACGGAGAGAATTCTGCCCTGTTGTGCTTCTTCCAGGTTGTACACTTGGGGTCTGCCTCACCCACATCAACCTGCAGAAACTAAAGAGACAATCGCCATATAAAATCCTATCTCTTGTGAGAAAATAACACCCAAGGACATCGTCCGGGATGTTAGTCAAAACCCCTCCTCCAAAGAATCAGGTGACAAGTCCTTAGACCATTGTGTCTGTAATATCCTGGTTTCCCCTGAACAGTTGTTTGCTTCTTTTTATCATAAAAGGGCAAAATAACCCATAATGATAGCTAATAATGAATGTTTTTTGAGTGCTTATTAAGCATCAACAGATTCCTAAGCGTTTTATATGCATTTAATTCTTTTTTTTTTTTTTTTTAAGATTTTATTTGGGAAGGGGAAGAGGACTTTATTGGGGAACAGGATATACTTCCAGGACTTTTTTCCAAGTCAAGTTGTTGTCCTTTCTATCTTAGTTGTGGAGGATGCCATTCAGCTTCAAGTTGTTGTCGTTTCAGTCTTAGTTGTGGAGGGCGCAGCTCATCTCCAGGTCCAGTTGCCATTGCTAGTTGCAGGGAGCGCAGCCCACCATCCCTGGAAGGAGTGGAGGAATCGAACTGGCAACCTAGTGGTTGAGAGTCCGCGCTCCAACCCACTGTGCCTTCCAGGAGGCAGCTCAGCGCAGCTCAAGGTGCCATGTTCAATCTTAGTTGCAGGGGGCGGAGCCCACCATCCCTTGTGGGACTTGAGGAATTGAACTGGCAACCTTGTGGTTGAGAGCCCACTGGCCCATGTGGGACTCGAACCGCAGCCTTCGGAGTTAGGAACACAGAGCTCCAATTGCCTGAGCCACCAGCTGGCCCTGCATTTAATTCTTTATAGCAATTGTAGTGTGGATACCAGGTTCCTAGTAAAATGATCCTCCTTTTCCTGTCTATGGTTTCTCAATGCTCTGTAATCTTTATTTATTAAAGGGCTCTATTGTGTATGTATTTCATTACTAGTTGTTTCAAATTGTTTTTCTATGGAATACAGAACAGGCAAATAATGCCAATGAAAGAAAAATTAGTCTCTTCTGCAGGTGGCACTTGACGTGTTTTATACTAAAGTCCCCCAAAGCAGGAGGCTTACTATAGAGCCCTATGAACCCCTCCCCAGAGACCATGGTGATGGTGTCTTATATAGCTCTAGTACAAAATCACAGCCAGTAACCGACAGTGATACACTGACACAGTACTGTTAACTAGATTACAGGCTTTATTCAGTTTTTACCACTTCTAAACCAGTGTTTATTTATTTGAGCGCAATTTCCTTTTTAAAGTCACTTGAGACCATATTCAGTCTTCTAAACAATGACCTCTGTTCTCACAGTGAGTAAAATTAACTGGTTAGATATTAAATTATAAATGTTACTTGTGAAAATAAAAAATCAATATCAAAAATCAGTTACACTATCTTTGAGATATGGAAATAAAAACCGTTTTGTTTTGTTTTTGTACACTGTGCTTTTATGGCATGAAAGTAATCAGTATACAAATTGCGTAGCACATTTGGAATGGAACAGCTTGAACTGGGGACAGGGACTGGGGCATGTTCCTACCATGTGTTAAAATCCAAATAAGAAAGGGCCCATACTTGGTGAGTCAGCATTTTTCACCTTAACTGTCATCATTCCTGTACGTTAAATGATCTCACTGGGCATGTGGAGAATCAGAAGCCTGAAGAGTTGCTGTGGCCAAGCTGAGTTTTCCGTTCAGAACTCTTAGTGAAACTACTATTCAATGGTGTCAACATCAGGGCTACTTAAAAGAGGCTGTGTTACTGGGTGCTTAGTCCTGGCTTGGGAATTATTAATTCATTAGCTCATCCACTCACTCACTGAATAATTATTGAGCCCCTCCTATATGCATTTAGTCTGGTTGGTTCTGGGGATATCGCAGGGAACATGGCAGATACAGTTCACACTGTCCCCGAGAGTCTGCCTCGAATCTGTCAGCAGCTTTGTGATATTCAGCTTCTTCTTTCTGAATGGCACGATTGCTGATCACCATCACAGCTTTGCATTCTAATCCCAGGACCCGAAGCTCCCCAAACTGTTTTTTAATAATCAAAGAGCAACCCCCCTCTCCCACCTCCAACAAATAGACACACATTAGACTATCTCTGATAGAAAAGAATTTATTTCCATCCTAGGGCTTAAGATCTGCTTTTCTTGGTCCCAAGGTACAGGTAGGTGTTGTCAGATCACCTATGGCATGTCACTGTCACTGTGGTAAGGACAAAATCACACATGGGGCCAGGTCAGAGTCCCAGGTCTGGTGTGTCTTGGCACAACACAAAAGGGTGTGCCCTTTGCTTTGAGGCTGTTTAAAGGACTGACTTATCTGCAACCCTCACCTTTGCCTCTGTGTGGCTTATTTGGCTATCTTGAAGTACATCTGCCGTTTATGTTTTTCAGTCTGTTTTGGCAGCTTTAGCACTTGGAAACTTAAAGGGAATGCTGATGCAGTTCACAGAAATACGAAGACTGTGGCGAAAGGATAAGTATGACTGTGTAAGCAGAGGCAATTGTATTAGAGAAATCAAGATGACATTTTAATGCTGATGTAAAATGCATATTTCATTGTAAACTAAGAGAAATTTTGTTTCTATGTAGCTATTAAAATAACCTTCGTTTGTTTCATTTGCAATCTTTAAACTGCATACTTTAATGATCATTCTCCAGGATTTTAATTTAAAAGGATGAGCTACTTGCAAGTAGGAAATGCTCCAAGAAACACTGGTAGAGAACTTCCTTAGATCTGTTCTAAAAACTCTTACAGTCGTCCCAAATGCCACAGAAACTCTCTGAAGTTCTGGGTCTGCATTGTTTCTGGTCTTTATTACATCATATGTTAGTTACCAGAGAATCTGTGGAAAACTTAAATTCTGAGCATTCCTTTTGGAAATACTCTGTAGGGGCTCCCCTTGCTGTTCACTTGCCTTGCTATGAGAAGTAGAGTCCATAATTACAGCAGGGTCAAAGTCTGTGGCATAAAAACACCATATCCTATGGAACTTTACAGGCATCAAGTAATAAAGTATACTTGGTTTATTTTGTTCCTGCTAGATAACTGTTGGGGATTTCCACAGCCTTTTGGCGTGCTAAAATGCTTTTAGATATCGTAGCCATTAATGAAATCAGCAAACCAAAAGTAAGAGATTCACATAGGTTCTACCGACTAATTTGCTAATTTTAGCAGCTGGTTCTGGAATTTTAGCAGTGACATATACATTAATTTTCTTAACTGTTTCAGGGACAGGGTTAGCAATGGATGCACTCTCTTTGGAGTTTTTAGATATCTGCTTGTGTTTCTATGATTCAAAACCTAAGCCAGCAGAAGTGACCTCTGGAGGCAGGTCCCTTCTGTGCAATTCCACCCTCCAGCATTGTCTGTAGAAGTTCATGCTGTCTCATAGCTCTGGACCTAAGACACTGTACTTGAATCAGTCAGTTGCAGTGTATGTGTCGCCTTCCTTCTGCAGCTCATTTGGATCATGACCTTCATCTTTGTCGTTGTCCTGGGACTCGGTTTGGGCCTGGCAGCGAGTATGGCATTTCAGCTCCTGACCATCGTGTTCAGGACCCAATTGTGAGTGCTTGTCATGCTCTGCATCCTCACAGACTTTGACCTGCCAGTGTCAGGAGAGAAAAACTTGTCACTGGTTAAGGGAAAAGTAGTTCAGTGACAGGCAGCACGCAGGTCTATCAGGATTGGGGAGTCCGTCCTTCCTCAGCTTGCTCACCCCCAGGCCCGGAGAACAATAGAAGGGCCTGAACGTAGAGCATCACCCCACGTCCCACCGGCTGTTGGTCTGCTCCCTGATGTGACCACTTCAAATACATCATGTAAACCTCTGAGTCTGCCTGCCCCACTGCACACTGGAAGTAATTATATTCTGAGCAGGTTCAACCTCCCAACCTCTTACATTTTGAAAAGGAGCCTGCTGTGGTAAGCTAGGAAGATATCAGCGCTGGCCTTAGACTCATTAAACATGGGGATGTGTTACTGAGAAGACTGTGAGATGCTCCATGTCTCGTGGAGGGTTATTCCTCTTTCTAGGTTGTTAGACCATACTCCAACCTGAAAACTATAGAGCTGAATTAAGAGAATTTCTCAAAGGCCCCTCATCCTAGAATTCAACAAAAGCCACTTAGAATTCGTGGTCCTTAACAGTCCTCAAGTCCAAACACCGTCTTGATGCTTAAGTCTCTGCCACATAATGTTACCACAGGTGGTCACTCCGCCGGTGTTGGAAATGTGGCAGAGAACTCAGGCTTCTTGGGGGTGAAGGAGCTCTAGAACAGAAAGTCTTATCCTAAAATTCATCCTTGACTGACAGAGTACATTTATATCACAATGTTCCTGTACTCATTACTCATTTATAACTTCATTCATTTCTTGGGGACCCATTATACACAGAGACGAACTGAGTGGTCATAGGCAAGTCATTATACTTCTCCATGTCCACACTGATACAACTGGATAATCACTTCTGCCTTATTTTACCGAATAACTGTGCTATTCAGAATCACCACGGCAAAAGCCTGTAAACTAGAATGTGGTAGATGGGAGGCACAGTTCCAGGAGCTGTGGGAGGATAAAGAAAAGGAGGAGCTTGCCCTCCAGGGTCTCTGACGGCACGACGAGCCCCCAACCTCTGACATTTTGAAAAGGGAGCCTGCTGTGGTAGGCTAGGAAAACATCAGTGCTGGCCTTATCGGCCCCCCAAATACACAAGAATGATTCACACGAATGATGTTGATTTTTCTTACAGTCCAAAATGCAGCACACTGGCTAACGTTGGAAGGAGCAACATCTATAAAAATAAAAAAGATTACTCTGAAGTAAGGAAGTCATTTTTTTTACTTTGACTTGCTAAATGATATTAATATGACTCTAATGGGCACCATCTAATATTACTTCTCTGCCTTACAGATATATGAACGGGAAGGAGTGAAAATTTTCAGATGTCCATCCCCTATTTACTTTGCAAACATTAATTTCTTTAAGCAGAAACTTATCGATGCTGTAAGTTTTGGGGTTACTAATTTTTTTTTTTTTTTTGTAATTCCACTGAACGTCTAGAAATGAAATGTTGGTTCTGTAACAAGAGAGGGTCATTGATTTCACATATGCGGAGGCTGGTTTGTGGTAGTGCTTCTGTAGGGGTCCTTTAATACAGTGAGAAATAAGACTCTTCAGACGATGCCCAATATACACTCACCTTTGACTGAATTCTGCTGTACAGTAAAACTACCACAGATTTGGGGCTGCTGGGTTTTAATAGAGAGTATCCTACAGATTTTCTTGGGGCATCAACTTCAGAAACAAGAGGATTGAATATTTGACTGCATCATTGAAGAGATGCAGGATAGCAAACAAATGTTTATAATATAAATGAAATCGATTTTCTCTTGGAGCAACACAATTCCGGCCCTGCTGTAGGTGCTCCAGTCACGATGGACGACAACAGCAGGGTCGGGAACTTGTGACCTGCAGTATTTGCCTGTTGTCACAATGAGTTTGCCCCTCAATCCCAAACCTTTCCTCAATGGATTGACAGGGAAGCCAGTAATGGTGAAACTTAAGTGGGGAATGGAGTACAAAGGCTACCTGGTATCTGTAGATGGCTATATGAACATGCAGCTTGCAAACACAGAAGAATACACAGATGGAGCATTGTCTGGACATCTGGGTGAAGTTTTAATAAGGTGTAATAATGTGCTTTATATCAGGGGTGTTGAAAAAGAGGAAGAAGATGGGGAAATGAGAGAATAGCATCTTTTGTGGGGCTTTTTTTATATATAAAATTTAAAAATTGTTTTCCATCTGGAAAAAAAATGAAATCAATAAATATAATGTAAGTGAATATTTAACATGAAATAACAACTGGTGTCCCCTGATGGACTGGAGAGAAGATGACAAAGAAGCCATCTTCAGGGTTAGGAAACGAGAGCTTAGCGGTTACTCTTGCACCTGCCTTGTGGTCTATCGGTGCTTTGCATTGCGCTTCTGCCTTAAAGCCCCACCTATTGTTATTAGTTTGGTAGGCATCAAACACTTTTCTACCCAATTTTTTTTTATAATAATGGGTTCATATGGTGTATATGACTTTACATACTATCCTTTTCACATAATCTAGTATCTTTTGATCCTCCTTAGTTGTTACTCTGGAGCTAAATATTGCCACAATCAGAATACATTTGTGTTGAAAAGAGGGAAGTAAAGGTTATCCCCAGATCTAATATTAAAATTATAAAATAAAATCACATAATAGATAGTACAAACTATAATCATATACATTTTAATAGAATAAAATCATGTGGAAGCAGAATATTAATTATGGCACCCATATTCAACATTTAGAAAATAAATAAAATAAAATCTCCTAAGAGTTGCGTGGGCTAAAACCACAAACGGATTCAAACAGAGTTTACACCCATTCGTGGATAATTTATGGACGACTCCTGGATGGTACTGAGGCTTTCGGATGTTAACTGCATACAGGACGAGCAAACTCTAGGTCTGACACAACGCTCTCGCTGATGTTGTCTGAACCACTTACATTTTATTACAAATATATTTATTATGGGCCTCAATTCCACTTAACGTTATTAACATTACGGCATATAAGTAGCAGAATCTTCAGTACTCTTGTAACACAGCAATGGGTTTTTCAGGTTGGCTTTAGTCCACTTCGAATTCTACGCAAGCGCAACAAAGCCGTGAAGAAAATCCAAAAACTGCAGAAGAAAGGCCTGCTACAAGTGACACCAGTAAGTTTCTTGACCACATGTCTGTGGAGAATCGCTCAAAGCTTAGTCAAGTGTAGATCAATATGTTGATTCCATTCCTTTCAATAAAATGCCAGAGAAACAAGCTATTTTGTGTGTCCATTATTGTATTTTTAAACGGACCGCTGATGGACCCCTTAAAATTTTTATTCTCCTAGGACAATTTTTATTCTCCAAATAAACAAGTTTACAACCTCACTTGCTTGGCCCAACTTTGAATCTGGGCTTCAGAAAGTCACTGGCTATCCTTGACATACACAGTGTATTCCGTGGTCAGAGATATCGTGCATTTCATCATCCTCTCTTGCAGAAAGGATTTGTATGTACCATTGATGGCCTGAAAGATTCTGACGAAGAGCTGGACAACAATCAGATAGAAGAACTGGATCAGCCAATCAACACCGCAGACCTGCCTTTCCACATAGACTGGAATGCCGATCTTCCTCTCAACCTTGAGGTCCCCAAAATCGACCTGCATAGCCTTATTCTTGATTTTTCGGCAGTGTCATTTCTTGACGTTTCTTCAATGAGAGGTCTCAAAAGGGTAATTTCGTTTTTCTTAATGGAAACAACTAATCAGTGACGAAAGGTGAAAAATTGTATTTCTGTAAGGATGCTTCTTTAGATAATACACACTTAAGTAAAAGTAAATTATAACTTTAGAATGTTCTCTGGAGGGAGTGGGAGTGCAAGTGGAACATGTTCAGTAAACTCTTCAAAAATGCATTTAATACGAGACTGGCATGAAATTTTGAAGGCAACTAAACCTACATTTCTAATGTATCCTGAACTGCTCGCAGACAACTACGCTCACGTACTCCTGCGGTGCCTTCAAATCATTGTGGGCATTTGTATCTAAATTGTCCTAAAATAGAGAAGATTTGGAAAGGTCTTGGGAAAAAGTGAAATACTGGGCCCTTTTGTTTTCATTCTCAGCGATTATAAACTGATGAAATTTCGCTTGGCTATATAACAATCTGTTTCCAAAAAAGCGAGAGATATGAAAGAATAAATGTCACGTGTGATTTTAAAAAGGACTGAAACAATCAAGTTGCAGTCTGTTTTCTTTCCACAATTTTGTCAGGATTTCTAAAATAAATTAGTGTGTAACAGAAATGCAGAAATATATACAAAGAAAATTTAAGAAATTCTACATTTTCCCTCATTTGCTTGGTTTTGCACAGAAATCTGCCTACATAAGAGCTGAGCTAAGATGTATTAAGTATGGGTGAACTGGATACAAACGTAGAAAATAGAATCAATTTCGTTTCTTTCAAACTTACCTTTAAAAAAAATCTTATCACAAAACTCTCAATACTGCTTGCTTTTTCTTTTCTTTCTCTTTTGTGTTTGTTTTAGCTTTGGAGGAAAAATACACACACACATAAAATTTATTTTTTTTTCATCCTAGCAATGTAACACAAAGGGCAGGGACTCCTCTTTATGTTTCTTGAAAGCCCTAACTTGCCTTGCAGAAGTTCTAATGATATTAATGATCATCTAAATTGATCAGCAGTGTAAGCTCCTTTTCTTACCTTATCTGTCCTTAACGATATCACTACTGGTATTTGTTCTAGCCTAGAGACCAGAAAATCGGATAAAGATTTATTGGTGCTAGACACATCCAGCCACTGTGAACAGGAATAATGAACAACTTCCGGGTCTTGGGGATTTTTTGTTTATGTATGTAGAAAGCTCTAGTCAAGATCATCCCATAGAAAAACTTTTAAAATTAGGGAGTGATGTAAGTAAGCATCACAGTGGAGTGAGGAGACTCCTTTGTTTCGCTCTTCAATTTAAAATTGAATCCGAGCTTATCTTGTGAGTTGAGGCAGGACATTTCCTAATCATCCTTCCCGTACTTTCCCATCATACTTCCCACAAGAACTCTACCAGCAGAGTTCTTTCTTTGGATTTATTTCTTTCTGTCACTGAACCTTGTTTTTAACTTTAGTGTCTCTTTATACTATTATCTCTTCTCAAAATATAAAAAGTTCTGAGAGCAATATGTCACCCATAAGGCATAACTATGATAGTTTTCTTTACATTTCTGACAAATGAAACTGTTCCCTAAGGAAGATCTACTTTCTTTTTAACAGATTTTGCAAGAATTTATCAGGATCAAGGTAGATGTGTATATTGTTGGAACTGATGGTAAGTTGTTTTATTTTTATATTCTGACAATCACTTCAGGCTCATTGCCAACTCAATCTAGACAACCTCTCCAAAGACCAGCTATGTTTTATGATCACCAAGAAAGAAATCTAATTTGTAGCTGAACCGATAGAAATCCTTATGGAAATAGCATCTTTATATTTTAGTTGAGCCGATATGTAATTTTGAATCCTAGTCTAGTAGACTGCAAAAGAGTGAATATGTAACCATTTTTACTCTCCCTCTCTTGAAAATGTGGGCCTGTTTTCTCTCTCCTTGATTCCCTCAGCTCATAATCATCTGGTTTCTGCTTCACCTCGCTGATGGGGCTGCCCTTGCCAAGGTCATCAGTGATGTCCAGATTGTCAAGATCAACTGCCTCCGCCCCAGCCTCCTTCCCTCGGAGCTCACTTTAGCATTTGGCCCTTTCTTTAGCACTTGTCTTTGAAACTCTCTCTCCCTCGTTTCTGCAAGACCATTCTTCTGACTCACCTCCCAGCACTTTCATAGCTCCTCAGCATCTAATATCGGCTCCTCTCCCACTCTTTGAAGAGTCAATCTTTCCTCGGCTTCACCCTTAAACCCAATAGTTCTAATTCCAGGGACTCTTTCCAGTCAATCTTCTCTATGCTTATGACTGCAAGTGTATCTTGTTAATGAACTCCCAAACTACACCTCCAACCCAGACTTTTCTTCTGTGCTGCAGATCCATGTATTCAACTGTACCCCAGGCACCTCAGATATACATGTCCAAAACTAAATATATTATCCTCCCTCCCCAAACCACTTCCTTCCCTATCTCAATCACTCCATCACCACTCACCCAGTTGCCCAAAGTAGAAACCCTGGAGCCATCTTTAATTTCTCCTTCTCCCCTTCCCTCTGCATTCAGTGAGTCTCCTTTAGATATCTCTTGAATCAGTTTCTTCCTCTTTAGCTCCACCTTTAGCTCCACAACCTTAATCCACACCTTTATCATTTCTCATCTAGGCTCTGGAACTACTAAAAGTTTTTCTCATTTGAACCTTTTCCTTCTATCTTTTTTACCTTAGGGCATTAAATGTATACTTTTATTAGAAGGGATGCTTTAGTTCCAGAATACACGGTACTAATGGCACATTGGGATTGTACCATTGCAAACTCCAAACACTCACACAGACGTCAATGAAATGCACATTTGCCTGAAGGAGAAACCTGTGGATAATTACTTCTTCCTAACTATTATTCTTTCTTTTCTCTCTTCAGATGATTTCATTGAGAAGCTTGCACGGTGTGAATTTTTTGATGAGGAAGTCAAGGATTCGATATTTTTCTTAACAATCCATGATGCTGTTTTGCATATTTTGATGAAGAAGGATTACAGTACTTCAAAGTTTAATTCCAGTCAGGTAACCAGCTTTTTGGTCACTTTCACATTGGGATAACCAACCATCTTTGCTTTTTAAATTTCTCTTTATTTGTCAATATATTTTTTAAAAGTGTTCCTAATCCATAGTTCCATTCTGGTTTTCTCAGGCAAAAGAAATAAAATGTGATTATACTATAAACACAAATGGAGGATTACGTAACAGAGAATGTAAGGTAAGATTCTTCAACAGGTTTATCTTTATCTAGATCTCTCAACAAAAAACTTAAAAGTAGTGAGGCCTCTTCCAGCAGACTGCAGGAAGTCCAGCACTTGTTTAAGCCGGTGCCTCATCCCTAGAAAACTGAAGCAAGGCCAATCTCCAGGACCTTTGGGGGAAAATAAACTCCCCCAAGGACAAAAGGGATGGAAAACAGTAATACCAAATCTCTATTAATGCAATATTAAACATAAGAGACAGAACTTTTTGTGTTGTCAAAGTACAACCAGGATCTTATTCTGGTCTTGCAATAATCCATGAGGTAGGGAAGTATTGCTATTTCCATTTATAGGTGAATTAGTGATGGGGCTGAGGAGCTAACACACACCTCCTGACTCCCAGGTGATGGGAAGTGCCTACCCAGCAAGGAAAGTTAAGTTCCTTTCCTTCCTTATGAGAAAATGTTGCCAAATCATCATTTAACTCGATACTCCCATTTCATTCTAGAACATTCATTTTTTGAATACTGAGTCCTTTAAGGGAATGCCTATAGTTTGGGAAAAGAACCACAAAATGGTTATCTGCTTTAGGCCAGGTACATGCTGGGTACATTACATTATCTCAATCCATGCAACAATATGCAAAGATCTCTTCATTTCACAAATGAGGAAATTAGGAAAGGCTCAGACAACTTAACCAATTTGCTGTCACTTTGCTAACAGCAACAGGATTTGAACCAAGATCTATCTGATACCAAAGCCTGTGCTCTGCTTACTATACTATATCGCCTCCATACTTTGATGAAAAACTAATGGTATTGAGGGTCCTGAGAAAGAATCTAATGATTGTCTTCAAATATGGGAGGTGACTGGTGGTATTTCTCTGATTTGAAGAAAGATCTAAGAACAGCAAAAGGAATTTAGATTAGAAATGAAGAAATGTATAGCATAAGATAACCCTGGACCCTTATTAAGAGTTATATTATATAGAAAAAGGTTAGAGTGAAAAGCCATTCCAGAAAGTTATTGTAGATCGATCTGAGGTGAGAGGAGAGCTGAGAAGTGCACCATGATTCTGTTTCCAGGGCTGGATTAAAAAAAAACCCAAATCCAGCACCTTGCCCAACCCCCTCGTACAGAGAGCCTTGCCAGAAACGCTCTGCCAAGTAGTTGGATTCAGGATTTTCACCAGCTTTTAGAGGATAAAGGATAGGAATAGAGTTTAAACCTGATGTCTGATCAAAGCTCTAGAACCAACCGTTTAGCAAAATGTAGTCAGCACTATCCTGTATCTGTTTCCCCATATTTAAAAAAAGAAACATTTATCGCTTCTCGGCCTTTTGGCTAAGATCAAGTGTAAAAAAAGAAACATTTAACACCAGCTCCTTGCATTTCTTAGAAGATAAATCAGCAATTATGGACAGGCCACCAGTGGTGATTCATGTAAAACTGAATGTGTTGGGCCAACACATATAACTCTTTGGAGCTTGTGTGGCCTCTGAAACAAATGTGAAGAAATATATTGCTACAATGCATTGTATTGTTAACTTAAAATAGGCCTTCAAAAGATACTTATATTACAACATGGTATCACAGCAATAGAAGGTATTTGATTATTACAATTTAAGACAAAAACAAATAACAAAAATGATAACTGGCAAATGCTAGCTTCTAATTTTAATCAGATTGACCGCAACTCCTTTTAAACACAAGATATGATTCCTGAAAGGGATAGAACTTAACAAGTCTCTTAAAACAAGAACTTTGTCTTCTTCCAGGTACCAGTTGAAACGAAATTCTAATCAAAATATAATTCGGAGGGATCATCATCTGACTGTCACACACAGAACAACTTTGTACCCAGAAGGTTATTGATATCATACGTTGTATGAATAGTTTTGACAGGATTATGTTTCAAACTTTGGAACGAGATTGTTCTAGCATGGTATACTTTTCACATATCTAGTATAAAATTATGTAAATACTCTTAATTTTATAGCTTGTAGATTTATCAAAGGAAGAAAGTGTTTTTGTTTATATGTATTTTTATAGCACTGACAGATTTCCATCCAAGTCACTACCTTCGTGCACATTTTACAGTGTATTTACACCACTGCTTTGAATCTTGTCATTTATACTGCCCATAATAGTGTATCTACATTTTTTAAAAAATTCAATTGTACAGTAGATATGTCTTGTGTTGTTATTCGTTTGCTTTCTGGAACATGCTTGCAGGAAGTCCACATTATAGTG
The DNA here is from genome assembly GCF_057876585.1 of Rhinolophus sinicus. Taxonomy (NCBI): domain Eukaryota; kingdom Metazoa; phylum Chordata; class Mammalia; order Chiroptera; family Rhinolophidae; genus Rhinolophus; species Rhinolophus sinicus. Next base: position 50,872,523 of record NC_142504.1, on the reverse strand, counting down.
GTCTAGCTGGAAGCCTCCTACACGAGAATCTTCTAAAACCCCTGCAATGAGGGTTTTTGGCCCAGATTTTATGACTATCACTATAGCTTTCTTTTTTTGAAAATTATTTTTTTATTACTTTCAGGTGTACAAAGCAACATAATAGTTAGACATTTACACCTCTCACAAAGTGATAATCACCCTCCCCCAATCTACTACCCCATCTTATATAACTGTTACAATTTATGCTATACTCCACCTCCCGTGATTATATATATATACACATAATTACTATTTCCATTTATAGGTGAATTAGTGATGGGGCTGAGGAGCTAACACACACCTCCTGACTCCCAGGTGATGGGAAGTGCCTACCCAGCAAGGAAAGTTAAGTTCCTTTCCTTCCTTATGAGAAAATATTGCCAAATCATCATTTAACTCGATACTCCCATTTCATTCTAGAACATTCATTTTTTGAATACTGAGTCCTTTAAGGGAATGCCTATAGTTTGGGAAAAGAACCACAAAATGGTTATCTGCTTTAGGCCAGGTACATGCTGGGTACATTACATTATCTCAATCCATGCAACAATATGCAAAGATCTCTTCATTTCACAAATGAGGAAATTAGGAAAGGCTCAGACAACTTAACCAATTTGCTGTCACTTTGCTAACAGCAACAGGATTTGAACCAAGATCTATCTGATACCAAAGCCTGTGCTCTGCTTACTATACTATATCGCCTCCATACTTTGATGAAAAACTAATGGTATTGAGGGTCCTGAGAAAGAATCTAATGATTGTCTTCAAATATGGGAGGTGACTGGTGGTATTTCTCTGATTTGAAGAAAGATCTAAGAACAGCAAAAGGAATTTAGATTAGAAATGAAGAAATGTATAACATAAGATAACCCTGGGCCCTTATTAAGAGTTATATTATATAGAAAAAGGTTAGAGTGAAAAGCCATTCCAGAAAGTTATTGTAGATCGACCTGAGGTGAGAGGAGAGCTGAGAAGTGCACCATGATTCTGTTTCCAGGGCTGGATTCAAGAAAAACCCAAATCCAGCACCTTGCCCAAGCCCCTTGTACAGAGAGCCTTGCCAGAAACCATACATATATATAAATATATATTCTTACACTTGACGTACAATCCCTGTAGCTTCTAAAGCATCCAACCTCCTATCCAGATTTAGACACAATCCTTCTATAACTACCTTTTGAAGCAAATCCTTATTTTCTACACCTCTTAATATGAAAATTGTATAAGCTAATGGAAGATATAAAGTGAAAAGGCAAGAAGGTAAAAAGTAAAGAGAAAACATAATGAGTAGCCAGTTCTTCCTGGTCTTAATGAGAGGCAAGAAAAAAATAAAAGAAAGTCTGACTCTTTCTTCACTACTGGTCATTATTTGTAACTCATAGGGCAGACTATCAGCTCTGTTTAGCTAGTGAATGACATTCAGCACACATGCTTCGCTGGCACTGTTCTTGGTGCAACTTTGTATTTATTTTGTGTAATAGTTAGAAATTAAACATCAGCCCCAACAGAAAAAGATTGAGTGCCCTCTGTTCAACATCAAACCACTTTGTCAATGGGAACAGTCCCAGTTTAGATCTCACCTCTAAATATTTATTGGCAAAGTACTCTTCCATCCTTTATTAGTGTCTTTATTGGTGGGGGGGGGGGGGTTGTCCCTTGGACTTTAAAACCAATTACAGAAAGGTAAAACAAAGGTTTACTCACATAGCTATTCTTAATTAAAAAACATAAAATCAACACTCTTTATAGCAACATTTCTTAATGGACACCTCACAGAGCTTCACAAACCCTAAGGGCTTTAGAGGAAAAATATATGGCATCAGACAATTAAGTTCCCGAACTCATCCTACAAAAGGTGCTTACATACCTCATTGCTGAATATCACTATAGTCATGTTCAAAGTACTCCTTTGGGAAGCTATGCACCGATGCTATAGGGTCCACCCTTCAAAGCAATTTTGGAACTCTTTTTCTGAAATGGCCATCAGAGCTGTCAATCATATGATGTCCTGAATGTCATCAAAACGTCTTCCTCTCAATACTTCCTTTCTCTTCGGAGAAAAAAAGAAGTCATTGGGGGCCAGATCAGGTGAGTAGGAAGCGTGTTTCAATACAGTTATTTGTTTACTGGCTAAAAACTCCCTCACAGACAGTGCCATGTGAGCTGGTGCATTGTCCTGATGCAAGAGCCATGAATTGTTAGCGAAAAGTTCAGGTCGTTTTCATCTAACTTTTTCACGCAGCCTTTTCAGCACTTCCAAATAGTAAACTTGGTTAACTGTCCAGTTGGTACAAATTCATAATGAATAATCCCTCTGATATCAAAGATGGTTAGCAACATTGTTGCAACAAGTTCGCGAACTTAATTGTCAGACCTCATATATACATATATATTTACATACGATCATCCTCTACAGAGGGCAGGGAACAGAAATAAAAACATGAGGCTATTTAACTGACCATTTGGCTTAGGAGTGGGGCAAAAGCCTTACATGGCGTTGCCACTGATGTCTGCATCTTCCCAAGCAAAGGTGCCCTCTACACGCTTTTTGCCAAACAAAAACCCACAGAGTGGGACAAGTACTCCAATTATCATGTCCCCATCACAGTCCATTCAACCTTAATGTCTTTGAAGTTCGCATGTCCTCACCCTTAAATGTTTTTTCTCCAAGCCCTTTAAGGTGGATACACTTGGGGCATGGGAATACCTGAGGCCGGACCTCTACTTGCCTGCCTCAAAGTAAATACTGGAAATTGACTAGTACAAAAATCAAATACCTGACTTAGGAAGAGTCTAAGAGATCACATTGGAAGATAAAAATAAAACATATAAACCAGAGCAAGATGGAAGGGGAGAAGATATCCAGGGATGAAACTGGGAGAAAGAAAAACTTGTGAAGACAGATCCATTATTGAAATTAAGAGAGGTTGAAGCTAACACGTGTTGGGCAGTTTATCTGTAAAATCATTTTCTAATAATTATTTAAGCAGTTGATATATTGTCTAAACACAGTAACTTACCACTTAGAAATGTATATGAAGTGTCTTAAATACAAGCTTGACTTAACACTGCATGAACAAGACCAGAGAAGAGGACTATTTCATCCATTTCCCTGCCATCTTCATCTGGACGTCTACATGTTGAAACTGATCTACTGAGCGGGCGATCTGTTGGACCAGCATCTTCTTCACCTCAGTTAATGCCAACTCCATCCATCTAGACGCTCAGGCTGAAAACTGGCAGGAAGCTCTATTTACCTTTAAAGTAGACCTAGAAATCAATTAATTCTCAAAATAGCCCCCATAAGGTAGGCAATATGTTTATCTCCATTTTTTTTTTTTTTAAAGATTTTTATTGGGGAAGGGTAACGACTTTATTGGGGAACAGTGTGCACTTCCAGGACTTTTCTCCAAGTCAAATTGTTGTCTTTTCAATCTTAGTTGTGGAGGGTTCTGTTCAGCTTCAAGTTGTTGTTCTTTCAGTCTTAGTTGTGGAGGGCGCAGCTCAGCTCCAGGTTCAGTTGCCATTGCTAGTTGCAGGGGGCACAGCCCACCATCCCTTGTGGGAGTCGAACCAGCAACCTTGTGGTTGAGGACACGCTCCAACCAACTGAGCCATCTGGGAGCTCAGCGGCAGCTCAGCTGAAGGTGCCATGTTCAATTTTTTTTCAGTTGCAGGGGGCGCTGCCCACCATCCCTTGCGGGAGTCGAGGAATTGAACTGGCAACCTTGTGGTTGAGAGTACGCGCTCCAACCAACAACTGAGCCATCCGGGAGGCAGCTCAGCTCAAGGTGCCATGTTCAATCTTAGTTGCAGGGGGCAGAGCCCACCATCCCCTGCGGCACTCGAGGAATTGAACTGGCAACCTTGTGGTTGAGAGCCCACTGGCCCATGTGGGAATCAAACCGGCAGCCTTCGGAGTTAGGAGCACGGAGCTCCAACCGCCTGATACACCGGGCCGGCCCCTCCATTTTTTAGAAAAGCAAAATAAATCAAGGCTCAAAAAGGATAACTAATTAGCCTAAGTTATATACATAGTTGCAGGTAGTACAGCCAGAATTCAAGCTAGACAGCCTGACTCCAAAGCCCAGGCTCTTAACATCAGGAAATATTACCTCCTAGGAGAAATTAAAACCTGTCTAAAAACTGATCTGGTATAAGGCAGGACTATACTCAGGAACAACACAGGTGCACTACAGATTTGTTCCAAAGTCACTAACGAAGCATTGTTAAGTAAATGTACCCAGAAAAGTTATCAGGAAATATATTATTAATGTCCAGAATTAAACAAATTTAATATTTCTCTCTCATTATAGTTGTGTGTATATTTTGGTAATACATTTTTAAATGTAATATTTAAATGGCCACTATACTTTGAAAAAGAATGTTAAGAAATGTTTTTAAGAAAAATTTAGGGATGACCATCATGAACAATTCCTAGGGAAGTTAGAATGTAAGCTCCTCAAGTGCCGGGACCATATCTATTTTGTTCATTATATACCCATGCCTAGCATATAATAAGTGCTTAATTTATATATATAAACTTATATTTTATAAATTACATATTTTTATCTTACATATTTACATATAATTTGTACATATATTTTATTTTGTGTGTACGGTATGTATACATATACACCCTCCCACAAGTCACCCACTTCTTGATATCTATGCTATTCTTGTGGAATTAAAGCAAACTTCTGATTGGTCTGTCTTTGCCTCCCTCATCTTTTCTCAGCACACAGCCAGATCATGTCACTCCTTCACTCAGAACACCATGCCTTCCCATGTCAGTCTTAAGTCAAAGTCTTCTGGTGGCCTAGAAAGCCTGTTATCTCCCGATTCTGTTATTTCCTCTGACCTCCTCTTACTAACTCATCTCCCTCACTCCACTCCAACCTTCTTACTGTTTCCAAGTATACCAGGTGCAACCCCCTTGAAGGCCTTTACATTCTGTGTCCTCTGCTTGGGAAGTTCGGCCCCATGTTATCATATGGCTAATTCTCACCTACTTCAAATCTTTGCTCAAATGTCTTTTCAATGAGTTCTACCCAAACCACTCTATTTAAAGTTGCAAATCTACCACGACCTGATTATCCTGACTTTTCTTTTATTCCACAGGATTTTACCACAATTATATAATGAAAGTTGTTGATCTTTTGTCTCTAAAGACTTAATGCATCTTAAGTGCTCAGAATGGTGTCTAGCACTAAATACCAGAATGAATGAATGAGTGAATGAATGTTTATACCACACACAGTAGGTGTTCAGTATGTATTTATTGAATATAGATCATGAAATACTACATATATCATGGATTAGGATGCTTAACCGGAGAATGGTGCCTATTTAGTTGTGAGCTCTGTAACTAAAATAAGATATATATACAAACCAAAGTTATAATAGTATTTATCTCTGGAAGGGAAATGTTCATTTCAACAGTGGGCAAGGGGATCTTAAGCTTTATTTATTACATTGTTTTCCCAAAAGAAGTGTTACTTATATAACTGAAATGAGTACAAATTTTAAAACAAAAAGTTAAAGGTTTTGAAAGTAACGCTTAGGAAGAAAAGTAAAAGGGAACAGTATTTTTCAATCTGAAGGCAGGCAAAGGGAGAACAATTTTAATGGTAGCTTAATAAAAATGGGCTTAAATGCAATATGAAACGTGGTGCTTACCACTTAGAAATGGGATATTGAGGTCATAGAGTAGATTAACATTTCAAAATGCTAGATGTTTTTAAAAGACATGGTCCTGTCCAAGTGTGAGAACTAAACCTATCATTGTTCATTTCATTTCAGTGATTCTGTAATACCTAAAAATTCGTATTTCTTAAAGATAGGGAGACGGGAAATTTAAACCTTAACACTAAAATATTGCTTTAAGAATTCTGCCTTAACCTAGAGGGTATTACGCTCAGTGAAGTCAGACAAAGACAAATACCATGTCACTTACATGTAGAATCTCAAAAATAAAGAAACAAAACAGAAACTGACTCAGATACAAAGAACAAATTGGTTACCAGATGGGAGGAGGGTTGGGGACATGGTGAAAAAAGTGAAGGGATTAAGAAATACAAATTGGTAGTTAAGAAATAGTCATGGGGATGTAAAGTACAGCATAGGGAATATAGTCAATAATATTGTAATAACTATGTATAGTGCTAGGTGGGTACCAGACCAATCAGGAGGATCACTTTATAAATTATTTAAACGTCTAACCACTACACTGTACACCTGAAACTAATATAAAATATTGACTGTCAACTATATTTGAAAAATAAACTAGGGAAAAAATTTAAAAAGTCAAAAAAAAACACACAACATTCTGCCATAACACTTTTTCCCTCAATGGGAAATTAAAGGAACATAAAACAAAAAAAATGTTTCAAAATCCAAATGTTTTCATTAGTATCACTACCAAGTATCTTAACTGGTTTATGCCCTCTCCCCCCTTTTGGCCGTTAGTATATCCAATATTGCTTCATTAGATTGTGCATAAATTGTGCTTGGTTTCAAGGCCACAATTTAAGAGATTACAGTTATAAAGCAGTGAAAAATCTACTTCAGAAAATGTGTGAATATGATTATGTCAAACTTCAATTAACATCAATATACCAATTTGGCTAATCTAAGATCAGTGGAAAAGTAGATTTTTGTTTTAGGTACTCAGGAATTTTTCCATGTACTTATAACATAGGACTTTCACAAAAATTTTATGACAGGACTATAGGCTTTTCCAGAAAGATGTATGAAAGATACTCTTCCAGTATGTTAGTCAGAACAAAGCCTAAGTTCACTTATTGTGAATTTAAAACTATGTTCAACTATCTTTTCCATTTATATTTCAGTGGTATCTAGTTAATATTTACACAATAATTTTAAGCCAGTGGTTTTTAAAGGGCAAAATGGATATAGTTTCTTATGGTCTTTGCAACAATTTTCCCAAATACTATATAACGCTCCAAACAAGCATGCCACTGAAGAAATTTAACATTCAACTTTTGGGTTTTAATCTCTAAAAAAGTGAATCTAATTTTATTGTAAATGTTGTATCAACATAACCATGGAAATTCTGCATTCTCCCAAATGTTGTCATCATTAGGTAAAAACTCATTTAGGCAAAACAGTATTTATGCTTCCATTTTATTGTTTTTAAGAATTAAACTGCCACCTCAGTAGTCTTAAGAGCAATATAATGAAACATACATACATTTAATTTAGACTTATGTCCATCATAGATTCAAAGGCTTCCCTGATATAAGGCTGGGATTCACATCTTTTTCCTTAAGGAAAGAAACACCAACAGTGATTATTTTTTTAATCCTTCTGCCCACCCACCCTCGTTCAAACAATAACTGGATGAAGTCAAGTCACCATTTAAAAATTTTGTCTGCTAAAAATTCATCTGATCTGCCTCTCTGCATTGCATTTCTTAAACCTAACTGAAAATAATCATTTTTTTTAAAAGCCTACGAGAATTCTCTTAACATGTGGAATTTTATCATGATACTAATTTTTTGTCCAATACCTAAGTGGTTTCGTACCACAATCAACTCTAGCGAATTTCAATAAAAACAGAAGAGCTCTTCAAAAACAGCTGAGAAGCTCTGAAGTGAATTTGGCTATTTTCATATTACATGAAACAAAGAATGGTATTGGATTTTCAACAGTAATATTTTAACAGCTCCTAAAAAGGGGCATGAAAGGGAATCAAGTTTGCACCAGTCCAAGTACCTACAGTAATATGATAGAAGTACTCACCAACTTTTCACACTATTTCACTCCCATGCTTCTAATAACAAAAATTTCTCATTAGAAATATTACATTAACACTGGACTCTCAAATTGTTAATTGTGAAAAATCACTTAACTTAAAAAAAAAGTGTTATTTTTTTTATTGGTCACGTTTGAAATGGCCATTTATATTATTTCTAACTTCAGCTCTAAGTTCAGAGATGACTTTGCATCTGATTATCCCAAATGAGAAATTATTTTGCCTGTACCTGACTGAATTAAATGGAAAATTAGCAATCATTTCACCCTTTGTCAAAAAGAAATGTTCTAAATTTATACACTACAAACTATTTAATAAATGATATCTGCATACTACACATTTCATGTTTATATTATGCACCGTTTTAGTGGGGGAGGAAATACTTCACAGGGGTTTATTCAAAGGATATACAATATCCTAAGAATATCGAATTGTACATATCAGTTCTGTAGAAACTATAAGTGGTCATCTTAGCTGGACTGTAACAAGCCCTATAATGCAAAAGCTGACTCTAAAGGCACCTTGTAAAGCACTGAAATTCACAATTTAGTCATTGCTTTTCTCTTCTCCAATACAAAATCATCTGGTTGACTCCATGCTAACATGTCCCAAGCGTTAGACTGCTTAACCAATAAAAGAAAAAGGAAATCATTAATAGTTTTAAATTTCAAGTTAGAGGAAGAACACTTACCACACAGTAGTGAAATCTGTGCAATGCCAGTTTGTGACTACAGGAATGTCTTTCATTAATACAGTATTCAAAATCCCTCCCTGGCATTCCAATTGTAATTGAAAACCCAAGAAACAAGACCCCATTTAAGCGCAGGATCAAACTCTACCATGAACTGAGTAATTACATAACGCCCATTCAGCCCTAAATATTTAAGATAATGAGCAGAATAGAACACTTCATCTAAAGAACACCACCGAAACAGTTCTATAAAATAATGTTACTTAAGATTAATAAGTGTGGTGAATCATGTGATTCCAACTATTCAGTAAAAAGCATTCATGAGTAACAGCATCCCCCAACGGCTTGCAGCCTGTAGAGTCAATGACTTTGGCTGTATCTTTCCGAATAACTAGTAATGCCCTTTAATATTACAAACAGATCTTAGTCTGGAATTTCAATGTGTTTTTGGTGCTCCTGAGGCTGCCTGAAGATGAAAAGGCCTCCAAGTGAAGTGCATTATATATACTTAATATACCTCAAAATTTCAGTGCCTAAAATGTGTAATTATTCTCTACCATTTAACAGTCTGCCTTACAGTAAATTCTAGTAGATTTTCACTTTTAGGTTTTTATTGTAACTTTGGGAAATTAGTGGTAAAACATATGGTTTTAAAAAACAGTATGTGGCTGCACTTAAATTCACATAAAAATAGCATTTTTACAACCATATTGAAATTTAATCCTTTTACACAGGTTAACAAAATGTATCACAAGAAAAACTAAACCGGGTTTAACAAAAGCAATACTTTTGAAAAGTGGAACAATGAAAAACTTTTTTCAAATTTTTTACAAACGGTCACCTCTGGGTCAATTTACCACACTACGGGAACAAAGGTGTTCAAATATAGGCGAGCTCCACTGAGCCACTTATCTGCACTACGGGATAGTACTTGAAATTAATCCTAAGGTGAAGATTTAAAACCATTTTAAGAGACAAGATCCTAGGTGTTTTACAGCTACCTCAGTAAGAGGTGTTTTCCTTCCCCAAACAGCCAAAACTTAATTAAAAGATCGACTATACATAGGTATTTTCTCCTCCTATCTTCAGTTCAAAATGCTCTCATCACTGGTAATACGGTCTGTATCTTGTCTGGTCTGGATGATGTGGTCCAGGCAGTGGGGTTTGAGAAGGTGGGCCCTGCATTCGTGGAGGAGGTGGCGGCCCTCTGGGTGCGGGCCATATGCCAGGGCTCATGCCCCCTGGCTGTGTGAAGGGAGGGCTCAGAGTTCCTTGATCTTCAGTGAACTGGGGTAGAGAGTTAGGGTTGTAATGGTGAGGAGGGGGTGCAGTTACAGGTGGACCACCGTGCTGAGGAGGGGGAGGTCCTGGAGGAGGATGGTTCATATACGGTGGCATCTGGGCCATGATATGTCCCGGGGGAGGGGTGATTGGCGGTGGAGCAGAGGTCATTGGAGGAGGTGGAGCTTGGCTGTACACCAAGTGAGGAGTACCTGCGGCCTGGGGCGGGTGTGGCATTGGATGGCTTATTGGAGGAGGAGGGGGGGGCGGAGGTGCGTAATGCTGCTGTGGAGGCATGATGTGATGAGGGTGCGACACCACGGGCTGGCCCTGGTACTCGGGGTGGTGGTGAGCAGGTGCTGGGGCAGGAGGTGGTGGTTCTCTAGCACCTGAGTTGGAGTCATCCTGAATGGGGACGGTTATTAAATTGCTGTGTTTCCTTGTTGAAATACGAAAGGTTTCCTGACTGACCGAACGAGGTGGAGGTGGAGCCATGGACAATTCTGCGGGAGGAGCACGAATATCCTCATGGGGCTGATTATAGTGCTCGTGTGGCACATGCTGCAAAGGAGGTGGTGGCATCATGATGTGCTGCTTTGGCGGAATATGGCTCATATGATGCTTGTCTGGCGGCATGATAAAACGATCAGGGATCTCGGCGGGTGGTGGGGCAATAGGAGGATGAACATTTTCAAGTGAAGCACGGGTAACGGGCTTTCCAGCTCTCAGGTGGCGGTGGTTGATATGAGCCTGCAAGTCTCTCTGAGACAGGTATGTTCTCTTGCAGCCTTGCACAATGCTACACATGAAGAGAGAGCCGCGTGTGCACTGCTCAATCCGCTGCACAGGGTCACTACAGCTAAATCAGAAGGGGAAATAATTGGATTTACTAAAAACAGACTAAAAATAATGCACTTCATTTCAAAGATAGGCTTATTTTTAAAATTTGTTATGGAAAATATTGCAAAAGCTCACAATAGCTATTGTTAAGTGAATCTTTAACTTTCCCACTTTGTTATCTGTTTGCTATTAAGTGTCAGCAACTCTTACAAGAAAAAATTGAAAGTGTATCAAACAGAATTTTTTAAAGAAAAGAACTTATTCTTCCCTAAGACCTAGAATGTATCTAATGTTCTCAAACAGTTTTATACTTTGCATGTATTTGCAAAAAAGCCCAGGAAGGGCAAACCAAAGAATCTGTCACAACCAAGGAATCCAACCTTACACTCTATTTACCGAGCAATAGCATTTGCTGAGCAAATAAAACTAAGTGGAAGACAGGAAGTGGAAGATGCTGCAAGGATTACAAAAACAAGTACGAGCATCCTAATCATCAGAGTCCTTAACATTAAACAACATAAGCAATTTACATTCAAATCCTGGCTATCAAGAGTCCCTTACAGAGGGGACCTTTCTGAACAAATTTACTACTCAGAAGTATCACACACTCCTACCTTTCTAAATTGTAAGCACTAAATTTAACTCAGTATTTTCTTAATGACTCAGGGTCAAAATTGTAACTATTTTTCATTCATTATATTTAATCCACTCTTGCCTCTTTTAGAGTCTTCTTAAAATAGTGGAGAGAGGACTGAACTAGGAACCAGAACTGGGATCTAGTGCTGGCTCTGTAATCTGGGGAAGTCATTTAATATGTCTGTTTCTTCATCTGTAAAATGGGTTAACATCTACTCTACCTAACTCACAAGATTTTTATATCTGTTTTATCCTACTTAAAAGAGTGTCCTTAAAATCAACGGAACAATGAAAACGACAGTATTTCATCACTAAACACTATGTATGTATAAATATAAGCTATCATCATTAAATATGAATGTCAGGTCATGTGATACTATATTAAACGGCTCTACTTTCTAGGTTTTTGAGGTGTGTCTGTATTTCCATCCTTGATGTAAGGCTGGCACTTCTTCTTGATACCAGCAGGCTTCCCTTAGTCGCCTTTTGGCTCACTTCTCATTTTTTGCTTCTTATTCTCTGTAAGCTCAGAAATATTTCCACAGTATCAGGATGTGAGGCACTTTCTTTTGGGTGATGCTTAATCGTAGCAACGTAATATTTATGTTAACTTGGATTGCCAGGTCTTCACTTTCTGATCTGGGTCTCTTAATCCAGACAGGCTTCCTGTTCTAAGCAGCTCAGAGCCAACCAGGGAGGTACTAACTGGAATTCGAGTTGAAGATTGAATTCCCTCTTAAATATTAACATTAGAACACATATAAAAGAGAAAACCTTCTAATGTACTCTACCATAGTGTTTTACAACATCTAAAATCCTTTATCCCAATGAAGCAATCAAATTTACTAGATAATTTAAAGTGAACGTACAGTGTTGGAAAATTAGGCATTAGAGGAAGTTAGACAAACAAGCGAATATGCACTTTTAATTTCCTAATTCTTCTGAATTATAATTCTAGGGAAGAAATATTCTTTAAACTCACACAACAGATTTTATAACGTGACTTTCAAGCGCTAATAAAGATATGCCAAGAAAACTCGTTTTTACTAGTTTGTCAATGAATCATCCTTCCTCTCTGTGATGCCAGTCTTCCTACACCATAAGTGGAAATCATCCCTTACAATCATCCAGAGCTTTGCCATCAACCAACACTACAACTCTTAGGTCGGGATAGCTTGTGACACAGGTTAGAAGAAACTAGGACAACAGAAGTTTCTCTCAAAGCTTTCCCAAGCCTTCTGTCAGGGGTTCTACACTGATATAAAACTTCCTAGCTTAATCTGGAACTTTCAAGACCTTTCCAGTATAGATCATTATCAACCAATACTTCTAGATCTTCATAACTTTCCTGAGTCTATTCCACGATGGTGTTCCAAGATACACTCAACACATAATAATCAGATTTGAAGGTAAGAAATAAGCTTATGCTCACATGTACTATTTTATTCTCTCTCTCTCTCTCTTTCTCTCATTTAATTCTAATAATAACCCAGGGAGGCAGGTACTATTATTAGCTCCATTTTATAGATGAAGAAACAGTCTATGTCACAGAGCTAATAAATGGCAGATCAGGGACTTGTACCCAGGAATTCTAATTCCAAAGTCTTTGCTCTCAGTCACTACGCAACACTACCTTCTCTAGTGTCCCATCAAAACAAGAAAATAACTATTTTTAGTTTATAAAACAAATTTTGTGATAGCAAAAACACTTGGTTATTTTGGCCAATTTGAATTGACTGATAGGCTACCTAGCCCCATCCTAGGAGAAGGCTAAGGCCGACTCTTGACTCACCGAGAAAGGTTAGCCATGCCTACACATATGACAGACTGCTGCTGGTTTAAATTACCTCTGACCTTTAACCAACATTATAAATTGTATTATTTATAAAGATCACAAACTTTTATTATTTAAAATTTAATGATCTTACCCTGGACACATCTTATCTCCCTTTTTTTCATGTAAAATAGCACAGTCATAGCAAAAAACATGCTTGCATGGAATCTGTGAAGAGACATGTTACAGTTAAGCATACTAGAACAAATTAAAATATTTCCAAAAAATAATAACAGTAAGAACAGTGACCTAGACATAGAAGACAGTTGGGAACTGTTTGTTAAAATGAACAATTAGTAAGTATACCAATTATATAAAAGTAATAGTTAACCTTTTTAAGTCACAAAATCCTTTAAGAATGTGATGAAAACTTCCGCCCTTTCCTCAATAAACATATAGATGCTCATTCGCTTATACTTTTTGAAGGTATAAACCCTATAAATTTCATCCATGGTCCTTACAAGTTGAAAGCCTCTGAAAAAGAATACTATAACCATGTTTGATCATATCCTGTTCCTCCTGAAACTATTCCGGAGCAGTGAGATAACAAATATCTCCTAGATTTAACGTAAGCAGCATTTGCCCCTGGTAGCCATAAGTTCACGAACTTATAAAAACAAATCAAGACATAAGACATAGTAAAATGATGTTAGGTTATTTTAACCTTCATAGTCATGACTGTTATTTAACTAATGTTATACAGCAAAGCAATAGTGCACAATCAATGCCCTCTACCATCACAGATATATTACTGACTTCAATTTTTTATTTTTTTCAAACACAAATGTAAAACTACCTTTTTTAATGGAGAATGTGTCAAAATGACTATAAAATTACAAGGTAGGGTTGTAATTTTTTTTAAAATATTAGAATTCAGTTCACAGAAATAAAAAATATTTATTGAATTTTACATTAAAAATTATAGCCTTCAGAAATGCATAACTGATATTATTCTATTAAACAAGAAAAAAATTTTCCTTAATAAACTAGAAATAAATATAAACTAACAGGTATCAAACAGTCCAAAGAAATTATTTAGTTTTCAGAAATTATAACAGTTCCCTTAATTAATACTTTATAAAGAATTCAAGACTTTGTCAAGATAATTATATTAAATGCATATTATTCCAAAATTTCCCTTAGCTGTTTCATATTTAAAATGTCACAAGATTAGTCATTAAACAGTGATAAAGCTATTTAAATTTCAGAATCCTACCACTACATAAATGTTTACATTTACAAAAATAAAATTTACTTTAATTGTACTTACCATTCGCCCATAGATCTTAATAGGCAATCCACATTTGTCACAGAAATGAACTGGTGTATCATCCTTTTCACCTAGGATGTTTATCTGTTGAAATGATGTAATTAAAATTTCCTTTTTAAGCATTTCTAAAATCATATATATGATTTACACAATTAATTAAATAGCATTTTATAAATGTTGTTAAAACAATTAGAAATAAAAGTTTCTTGGTATCCTTACATATTCCCCACCATTGGTTGTGCTTTATTTTTGGTATTTCTTTTTTCTTAAATAGTATTAATAGTTACTGACTTTACCTGACTTTACTGAAAATTGCTTCAAAGTATTTTTGGAAACAGAAGTAGGGCATTAATAAACAAATGAATTACGTGCGCTGAGAGACATAGCTATAAGAAAAGTTCATACCATTCTTTGTGTATTCTGCATTGTTCTAATAAGATATTTAAAATATTTTATTGTTCTAATAAATGCTTTTATTTTAGTAATACCTGAAAGTCCCAAAAAAGGTGTCCAGGAAATCTTCGCTGATTTCCAAACAGTTCGCCCCCTTTACAGTCATACCGTTCTTCTTCATTATAATCAAATCCTTCTGAGAAAAGAAAAAGTTACCTATTAAGTTTTTCTATCTTGAGTTTCATTTGGAAGTACATGTACAATGGTAAAACAGGCCTGTTCACTGATGCTTTTCAAAGCTCTTCTAAGAACAAGATAACCAAGATTAGTGTAAACATCAGCTAGAAGTGGTCCTGGCAATCATGTCCAACGCTCTTACTTCATAACTGGGAATATTAGAATAAGGAGACCCACAGTAACACAGAGAAGTAAGTGGCAGAGTTGGGAACAGAACTCAGCTCTCTTCATTCCCATTCAAGTGTTCATTACTCACCCAACTAGCTCCAGTATAAAACTACTAATTATCACCACGCTTGTTACACAAATTTTTAAGATGTTGATCACCATTTATTCAAATCTATCTACCAAAGTGGTATCATGCTGCAAGAGGCCAAAAGAACATAATGAAACAAAGAATTCTGCAGACTTTCTTCTTATGACTTAGTAAATTAGGTATCCTCTTCTTCAGCCTTAAACTGAGCCTGATTTTAGAAACATCAGACATATTGACACTTCATCCTTTCAATTTAAACCTCTCCCTGGTTAATCACCCAAACAGAAGCCATATCCTATCTACTTACAAGTAGCCTCCCTATACTGCGTATATCAGTATCAGTAAACTTAAAACAATATGAGGATTAAATGGGCTCAATTTCTCTGACCTAATTAAAAGGTTGATTGTAATCCTCTCATCCCATACAAAAGAACAGAAAACCAGTGAACAGTCTGATGAGGATTCTAGGTAGAATCCAATTAACTAAAGTAAAGCTGAGAAGACAATCTAGCTCTCCAAAGTGCCCGGCTTCTCACAACTCTTTTGGCCCTAGAACTGGTAAATCGAGTAGCAAAGCACACAAGTTTTAACTTTACCCACATGGCTAAATTACAGCACCTGAGTACGTACACGCAGATACAGGACAGACGGGGACGAGGGGAGAGATGGACAGACACCGCGTGCGCACACATACACACACACCCACACACACAGAGGACAAGTGGGCACGAGATGGACAGGGACATGGACACACACAGTGATGCATTTGAGTGACCCTAGGTTCTTATATGGTCCATTTATACCTTATAAAAGCTGGTGTCATCTAATACTCAATTTTTCTTATTTGTCTAAAACTCAAAAAACTATTGAGCAGAACAAAAGCCAAGGAAATTAGGAGCACATTATCACTTTTCATAGTTCAACCCTGCATTCCCATCCATCATTAAAATACATATGTGTGTGTGTGTGTGTGTGTGTGTATATACATATATACACATATACATATATATACATATATATATACATATATATATGTATATATATATATATATATATATATATATATATATATAAAATATATACATATTTGTATAGATACCATACAAGCACCCCAAATTCCATATTTTCAACAAGGCCTAAGGGGAAAAAAAAAAACAAAAAAATTTTTTTGCCCCAAATAAGCGAATCTAATGTATCCAAAGATTATCTTGGGCCTAAATTTGCTCTATTAAAGAGAGAGACTGGTAACAGTAGCTCCCTCTAGGAAGGGGGGTGGGAATGAAGGGATACATGAGAGGGAAAGGGTACAAGGGGAATTTTAACTTTTTTGCGTTGTTTGGACTGTTACAGTAATTTATTTGTACATTACCGTGTAGTTTTAAAACATGATTTAAAAACCAAAAAGGCCAAAGGGGGAGTCCCAGGTCTACTGACCCTAGTTTAGTACAGCATCAGCCCTAAGTTGCAACCATGATTTATAACATTTGATTTCAAATATATTTGTTTAGATGGAGAAAAAAAACCCTGTAATAAAAGGAACCATAATATAAGGTATATTTAAAACAGTCTCATTCTAAAAACAGAAATAAAGACAGATTGCTGGGGTAGAATAGCACATCTAGAAGTAGACACAAGTACTTGTAGAACTTTAATATATGATAAGCATGGGATTCCCATTCAGCACGGAAAAGAGATTCTTCAATGATTGGGGTAAATAGCTCGCTGTTTTAGAGATAAACTAAATAAAGCCAACCCCCACTTTTTTTTTTAAATAACCAAATACATATCCCTAATGTTCCAAAGCAGGGATCAGCAAACTTTTTCTGTAAAAGGCCAGGTAAGTAAATAGCGTAGGCAATGTAAGCCACAGGTCTCTTGTTATTATTGAACTACGTCATCACAGTGTGAAAGTCACCATACACAATACTTGAATGGGCATGGCTAAGTTCCAATAAAATTTTACAAAAACAGGGTCAGATTTGGCCCACAGGCCATAGTCTGCTGCCCCTGTATTAAAGGGTAAGATGGGAAAACTGTTTTATACTCATAGACTATAAGAAAGGCCTTTCTAAGAATGTAAAAAAACCCAGAAGTCATAACAGAAGAAAATGGATATTTGCTACCTAGAATCTTCCAGCTTCTCTATAATAAAAATGTTATATATAAAATTCAAGAAGGCGGGGGAGAGAAAACACACAATATATATAACAAAGGGCCAATTTTATTAATTTACAAAGAACTCGTAAAAATCAAGAGGAAAGACAACCAAACGGGAAAAAAAGAATATAAACAGGTAGATCCTAGGCAAACTAAATAACTAACATAATATAAAAAGACATACCTCCCCATTCATACAGAAAAGTGTATCAAAAATTTTTTAAGGTTAATAGTAAGCATCAATATTGATGTGTGGGAGCATAAACTAATGCACTTGTTTTTGAAGTCATTTGACAACAGTTGTCAAATTCTAAAATGCCCAATGCAAAGTTTAAATTTTACAAAGTATACATATTAAGGTATATGTATAAGGATATTTACTGCAACATTGCTTTTAACGGCAAAAAATTACAAAAAATATCC
The DNA here is from genome assembly GCF_057876585.1 of Rhinolophus sinicus. Classification (NCBI taxonomy): domain Eukaryota; kingdom Metazoa; phylum Chordata; class Mammalia; order Chiroptera; family Rhinolophidae; genus Rhinolophus; species Rhinolophus sinicus. The sequence continues at coordinate 50,854,707 of NC_142504.1, read as the reverse complement.
ATATGTGAAATACCTAAACTTATTTTCTTAAACGAGGTATATCTGTAAATCCTGAGAAGGCAAAATCTCAAATGCATCTTACATGAAAAAAGGGCAGTTATAGATGAAAAAAAGTATAAAAAAGTTGTAACAGAGATTATATGGGGGAGAAGTATTGTGGGGGTGAGAGGGACAATTTTACTTTTAATCTTATGCTTTCTGCAGTATTGTTTAAATTTTTAACAATAGGCAGTGTTATTTTCAACAACAAAAGAAACGAAACAAAATATTTATAAAGGAACAGAAAAGAACAAGAAAAGAGAGTATGTAAGATTTAAAAAGGTAGCTATAAGTAAGTAAAATCACATGGATTATTTGGTGGACTCCCATATAACAAAAGGACTTTCGGACCTCTAAACTGAGACAAATTACCTTCATCCCCAGGCGGAGCCTTTGCAGGCATCCTGTTTATTGTCCTCGGCGTGCGCGGTGAAGCTTTGGCTTTGTTCCCTTGTTTGGAGATGAGCTTTATAGGAATTCGTCTTCGAACATCAAGACCACCCAATGATCCAGAACTATTGGTACCTTGTAACTCATTGTCTGTGTGAGGGAGAAAAAGTTGTCATTTCTTTTAGTTTTTCTTTTTTGAAGATTATTCTGCTGTAAGTATTAAAGCAACACACCCAACATTATCAAGGGTTGAGTATCTGGGTTCTGATTTTGAATGCTATGTTATATAAGTGCTAATTTTCTCTACTTTGGGATAAACCCTTAAAGCAATGTGGGTTTTTGGGTTTTTTTTTAATTTATTTTATTTTATTTTATTGGGGAACAGTGTGTTTCTCCAGGGCCCATCAGCTCCAAGTAGTTGTCCTTCAATCTAGTTGTGGAGGGCGCAGCTCAGCTTCAGCTCCAAATCCAGTCACCATTTTCAATCTTTAGTTGCAGGGGGCGCAGCCCACCATCCCATGTGGGAATTGAACCGGCAACCTTGCTGTTGAGAGCTCGCACTCTAACCAACTGAGCCACCTGGCTGCCCCTCCGGCAGCTCAGCGGCAGCGCATTGTCTTCAATCTAGTTGTGGAGGGCACAGCTCACTGGCCCATGTGGGAATGGAACCGGCAACCCTGTTGTTCAGAGCTCGCGCTCTAACCAACTGAGCATCCGGCCACCCCCAAAGCAATGCTTTTTGAGACATGGAACCTTTAAAAAAGTTGACAAAAGTTATAGAATTCTCCCTGAAAAAGCAGACAATAAAATTTTTCATATAATTCCAGAGGGGTTTATAGAAAATAAAACTCATGAACCCAAGATAAGAACTTCTGTCTTGAAGTACTCTATTTTGCCATGTATAATGCGCCCTTTTTTTGCCCAAATCTGTGAGGGAAAAATAAGGATGTGCATTATACATGGGTAGTACTAATTCCATATCTATATAAATGTTTTAATTCTTTTATTTATGCTTATGAATTAAGAGTATAACTCTAGAAATCAATAACAATATCCGTAGGCAAAATAATACCCTGGAATATGATCGTTGCTTTTGTTGAACTTATGACGAACTTGCAACGACGAAGAGTTCTTGACCTTCTATGATGTATAAATATTGTAAATTTGTTACTGGCACATAAAATTGCTTGTACCTTGTATCTGTTCTTGTGTTTTGTAATTATTTGTTACATAAAATTTCTTGTAACATAATGCTAAAAAATAAATGCTAAAATTCCTTTATAATACAAAAAAACAAGTACCTAAATGTAAACAAATAAAAATTTGAATTAAAAAATTAAAACAAATTTTTTTTCCCTGAAAGTTTGGGTCAAAAACATGGGTGCGCATTACACACGGGAGCACATTATACATGGCAAAATACGGTAACTTAGAGATTTTCAAAAGGAGAAAAAGAGGGAAGAGAAGAAAAAGGAAACCATCCCTATCTCCATCAAGCATTCAAAGTAGGCACTCAATACATTTAGTAAACTGATTCGGCATCAGGACAATCGATAAAACTAAGAACACAAAACTAACACTGCCAGTGGTAAAACTAAGTAAATGCATTGAAATTAAAGTTAGTTTTAAGGAAGCAGATTATTCCCTTAAGTGTAAAATAGTTTTTTAAAAAAAAATTTTAGGAACATAGTAAAAATTACCACATCATTTAGTAGTACAAACAAGCAATAACATTTCTAGATGTACGTGTGACTGCTAGTTTTAGTCAGCACTGTGATGGAAAATTATAATTTAGAAAGACGCAAAGTTTCTGTACTTCAACTAGGTATAAACAACTTACACTTTCTAAGTTCCTGCTTATTATTGACTATGAAATAAATTAACTGATATCCCATGAGTAATAAATAGCATTATTTCAAAGAACTTACTCCATCTGAAGTTTAAAAGTCATCTTTTTTTCAAGTCTATGACAAAATATTACAATACAGAAAACTTTCACCTTTACCTACTAAAGACAGAAAGGGAAATGCCATAAAGTAGGAAATGCAAATAAAATAATTTTTTCAAATAGTAATGTTTTAAACATCACAAGTGATTGAACAGGCTGTGTAACTGCTACTAGTGGAGATAGTCCAACCAAGATTGAGAGCCAAGCTGTCTACACTAAAGTCAGTAAAGCCAAATCTGGAAGTAGTAACCTAGTACTAATGACCTCCAGAGCTACTAGGATTACAAACACATATTAAATTCACATTGATGATTTGCACTCTTTCTGAACAATATACAGAACATCATTCAAAATGGGTCCTGAATAATTAAGTACCTTTCAGTCTACTTTCTACTATTACTTTTACAATAGCTAATACTCAAGACAAAATTCATGGAAAAGGGATTACATGCACAGCAAAAATCAATTAAGATAAACCCAATTTGATAATTTTCAAGACTTCACTAAATGTACTAACAAGTTGAGTATGTATTTCATCTGCTTTCACTCTAGTTGCTTACGTAAGTACCTACAAGCAATGTAATAGCCAAAAGACAAGTATGATAGAATTTTTTTTGCTTAAAGTTATTTCTGATTTTCCAATAGACTAAAAAAAAAAAAACAAATCAAGTTCTTGTAGACAGTTAACAGTTCAATGCTGCACTTCAGATATTAAAGACTCTTAACAGATTTCCCTTGGTGAATGATCAGAATACCAACATGTCATCACTCCAAACCCTTTTCACACCACCCGGAGCACTTGAAGTCACTATCACCACTGTTGTTTGCTTAAGCCAACCCAACTTTCAAGAGCCTGCTGCCCCTTACACACCTTGCCGCCTGTCTTACAGACTGCAAATCCATCAACAAAGTACATGTAATAATGACATCAATGCTGGATCTGTCTTGGGTTTTCTGGTTTAAGAATCAGAAATTACAGCACAATTTCCTTTTGAAAACGCCAACTAAAACCACAAAAGTCCTTAGATATTACAAAGAAAGAGAATGAAGGATATAACAGGCCATTTAAGGTGAATCCACTTTAAAAAGGAGTAACACTTTTATATTATATGATTTTTTTTTAATATTTAGAATTTTATCTTGAATTAAAGGAACCAAAAAATAATTTAGAAAATTTAGATTACAGTTACAGCTAAGTGCTAATTCTTAGAATGACCAAAAAATAAATCAAATGTTAACTGGCAGTTTCTTGGAGTAATTTTGCTGGCAAAATTCTATTCGAATACCACAGGCTAGCCTTCGATGTGTTTGACGTTTTCCAGCATGATCAGAAAAATCAGTCATTTTTGCACAATACTCAAGGGTTTTGTCAATTTCCTCAAGGACTTCTCTTAATCCTTTGATATTAAAATCATTCTTTTGAGATGCCTATCCTGTCATAATGTCTTCAATTAACTGGCTAACTGGCATTTCCGCACTTGCCAATGATTCTGTGATTCAAATAATTATTTAAATAATTATTCAAATTCACTTTTATAAATTACATGAAAACCTGAATCTTTTGTAAGGCTTGTAATCACAATTTATATACAGCATTTGATAGTTTCCTGATATGAAACATCAAGGATGTAACAAAATTAACTAACAGAAAAGAAACTAGTGTCAAGCAGCAGAGATATGTGAGTAGGAACTAATTTTTTAAATGGTCAGGTCATGAGTGAATGTTTTCACGTTAGGATGACTTTCATATTTTTAACTTAACTTACTTTTTTTAACTTAAGAGAACTAGAATACTAAATACTCAGGTACACACCCATGCATATTACAATTTCCTAACAACATTCTCTAAACTGTGAGTGGGGCCTTATTCCCATTTCCAGTTAATAGGCTCAATGAGAAATATTTCGCTAATGTTGGATGTCTGCTACTCTAACATCAATATCCTAGTTTCAAGTCTATAAAATTTCCAAACATTAGAGTTCCTTAGAGCCTGGTTCTAGACCCTCTTCTCTATTCCCTCTCCTTAAGTGATCTTGTCCATCCTCTTGTCTTAAAATATCAGGTATGTGATACTAAATCCCAAATATGTATTTTTCAGCCCACCTCTTTCTCTGATCTCCACATGACATCTCTCCTTGCATATCTCAATATACATTCATACTTAGCAGTCCAAAATCTTGTTCCCAAATGCCCACCAATCACCTCTTACCCCTTTAAAAAATGTTTTTCTCCCAAGTTTTCCCCAACTCAGTAATAGGCACTGCCTAGCTGATCAAACCAGAAACGTAGGCATCTCTTCCTCTTACATTTCTCCAAATTAACCTAGCAGTATGGGTTTAAGTTTCACCACCAAAATAGTTATTGAATCTGCCCACTCCCTTTCTTCACTAAGCCAAGACTGCCTTCTGGTTTACTGCAATTACCTCCTAAATTGTCTATTTTCTATTATTCTTGCCACCCTCTCTTACACCCTTCTCCATAGAACCTATTATATTTTTAAGATATTATGCTCCTCCTCTACTTCTGGTTCAATGGCTTCATACTGCACATAAAATAAATTCAAGTCTTTAACACGGCCTTCAAGTCTTGCATGACCTGATTCCTGCCCTCCTTCCCAATCTCGTATTAGAGCTCTTTCATTTTTGCTTAATAACTAAGCTGCAGCCGACTGGTTTCCCACTTCATTCTTTGTACTTGCTGAAAATGCTTTCCTCCTGATTTATTTCATGGCTGGATTCTTCTCATCCATCAGATCTCAAGTTGTTAATGCTACCTTTCGAGAAAGACGTTCCCTACCACCCTCTCTGAAGCGTCCTCCTATTAGTCTTTACTACAGCATGTTTGTTGTTTTCAAAGAACTTATCATAACCTGTAAACAATTGGGCTTTTAAAAAAATTTATTGTGTCTTCCCCAATAGAATGTAACCTCCATGACAGTAACTCTGCCTTGTTTACCATTCCATCTCCAGGCCTACAAGTTTTGGAGATAGATAGGTAGAAATACAGACAGACAGATAGACAGGTACTTGAGAATTGAGGACATCCCAACAAGTACTTAACACAGGGAAAAGCCTTTTTTCCCTATTTGTGATGTGGTTAATATAACTATACGAAGCACTTTCTAATTCCAAGTGCACTCATTCAATATCCAAAAACCCAGGAAACTAAACCAAAAAACACGTAACAAAGAGTGGAGCCATTCTTACTTTGAGAAAGAGATGTGAATGTCCTGATTTTAAGTTCTTTGTAAATGTCCCCAAATGATGAGTAAGGGCCATAGCCGAAGCGCGGGGTTTCGATAGAAAAGCTGCTCCGAGTATCATTCCGAAAACCACATCCGACTCCCTTCTCCCACCTCTAGTCCATAAAGGACGGGAGAGACAATGACCACAGACGTTGACCACCGCAGCACCCGCCCAAAGCGGACTGAGACAGCAGAACGTCTCCAACCCACTCTCGCAAATCCACTCCCAGCGCAATAAGGCTTCCCCGTCTCCGAGAATGGAATCTCCCCGCTAGTTCCCGTAATGTAGGGCACAGCACTCAGAATGAGAAAGAGAAAGAGAGAGAGATCTGCGCACAAGGCCCGCGCCGCCCGCCGTCCCGGCTCGGGGCTCAGCAGAACCGGATAAGCGGCCGTTGCCGGCACCGAGGCTGTAGGTACCACACCGGAGAGTAGGCCGGGACGTAGCAGGCCCTTGCCGGGCAGGGGGAGGGGTCTGTAAGATTTCTTTCTCACCGCTACACCCCAGTAATGTAGGGCGAGCGTAACCCCTCTATGTCCGCTAGGCGACCAGTCCCAGGCCGGCCAAGGGGGCATGGAACCGGGACCCCCACTGCCTCCGCCTCCTTACCAGTGTGATCCATGATTCGGCTCGCAGAGCACAGTGGGAGCGGAAGTCAACTGCGCCGGAGTCGCAGGGAGCGCGTGCGCGCTACCTTCCGGATCCCGGGAGGCGGAAGTGCGATTGGGTTACCCCGGCTTTGGCTTCCGAGGGCTTCCTTTCCTGGCTCACACTACCCAACTCCGATAAGCGAATTGGGCATAGTTCCGGCTAAGGAAGGAAGAGCGAGTAGGCTAAGACCTTCGATGTCGGGGCTGCTACGGCATCTCCTCACATGCTTCGAGAGAAAGTAGCCTTTAATTGGAAAGGAGACGGACGGGAACCGAGGAGGGAGAGAGCGGTAGTAGCTGGAGGAATAAGCTCCCGGCAGGTAAGGCGGATGCCCGCCCCCGCCGAGCGTTGACTTCTGGGACTTGAAGTGCACCGGATCCCTGGGGCGGCCAGGCCCACTGCGCAGGCTCGGCCGTTGGGCGGCCCCACCCCGGCAGGCGGAGTAACGGTTTGGAATCCCCCAGGTCCCCGAGCGGCTGTCTCCTCCCCCGGTCTAGCAAACGTGTAAACACGCGCGCTCCCCTAGGCGTCCCCCGGCGGAGGTAGCCCAGGGGATGGGTGAGCTGTGTGAAGCTCCCAGCTAGAGAGAAGGGTGCTGTGCTTATTGTCTAAAGGTCGCTTTGTCGCGACGAGCTACATAGACCCACGCACAGCCGACTTGGTATTTGTCCCCGTTCCCGCCTCTTAAGTTTCTAACCGTAGCAACACATTTATAGTGTTTGACTAACACTCATTTTCTAGCCTAAAAGCTTCTGCCTCTAGGAACAGCCAGAACCTATGTCCGAAGGACTGAGTGCAGGGTCAGGTGGAGAGCGAGTGCAGCGCAGCCAGTCGCCTGTGACCAGGGGACGCCGGTCAATAAAGTGCACAGTGGAGCTGAAGGAGGGGAGGTGGAGAGAGCGTTAGGGCTCGCCGGAAGGGAGAGGTTAAAAAGGAAAGGCCTAAAATGAGGAAGAGAGAGTTACCACAGTAAGCAGTACCTAGTTCCAGTTCTTGGTCCCAGGGGTTTGTGGTTGCTGCTGCTTTCATCTTCTTAGGCCAGAACAACGGAAAGTGGCAAAGAGTGATTCCTGAGGACCTTCAGTGCGGTCTCCACCTCTCAGACTTGGCTCATTTGTGTCCACTCCCTTCTCTTTTACGTTTGATACCCTCTGATGGGTAGAAAGGAGCACAAATAGTGGAAAACACAAGCTGGGGAGTCAAGGGATTTGGGTTCTATTCTTGTCGTCCCTTGGTGACGACATCATTACCTTGGGTTATTCACGCTTTCAGTGCCAGAGTTCCTTGATTGATAAGAGATTACATTGACCTCTTACAAGAAATGTTTTCATGGTACTGAATTCCAAATAAAGTATGTGTAGCAATGTGCTGTATCTGTATAGATATACAGTAACAGCTTTGAATAATATGTTCCGTGTTATTTGGTGAGTGTTTTACTGGAATCCTTTAAAAGACACTCCCGCTACTATATCTGCAACTTTATGAACAAGTTTTTTTTTTAAGATTTTATTGGGGAAGGGGAACAGGACTTTATTGGGGAACAGTGTGTACTTCCAGGACTTTTTTCCAAGTCAAGTTGTTGTCCTTTCAGTCTTAGTTGTGGAGGGCCCAGCTCAGCTCCAGGTCCAGTTGCCGTTGCTAGTTGCAGGGGGCAGAGCTCACCATCCCTTGCAGGACTCCAGGAATTGAACTGGCAACCTTGTGGTTGAGAGCCCACTGGCCCATGTGGGAATCGAATCTTTGGAGTTAGGAGCACAGAGCTCTAACCACCTGAGCCACTGGGCGGGTGGGCCCTAAACAAGTTTTTAAGTACCTTCACAACTAAGAATAATTGTGAATCAAGATTGCCCCTGCTTTTGTTAAAATGTGGTTTTCAAGATGCTTTCAGTTGCTGGCCTTATTTTTTTTTTTTTTTTTTTTTTGGAGGCTGGGAGAAGCTTAACCTTCCTCCCATACCTCCTATGTACAGTGTTGATATGATCGAGCATTTTTCACTAATTTGGGGTTTAAAAAAAGGTCGTTTTCACCTAGAAGGTACTCTTTTTATTTTTTCTATCCTTATATTTAGCCTATTGGCCATACTTCAGACTGATGCAAATCCAGGTTCAAAATAATATTAGTGTCTACTGATGCTAATATTTAAAGAATTAGAAGGAAAAAAGAACTTTCAAACTGTGTTTTATATAATCTGTAAATCAGAAGTTTTGTCAACATTGTTATGAAAATTTACTAAGGGAAAACTCACCTATTTAGACTTCCTGTTGATAAAATGTTAAACATTTGGTGACTTATTTCATTTAACATTTGTTGTTTTCATGCATTACTTTAGCATTATGCTCTATATTCATTTCTCCCTTAACTGTAGTTGCTTCACTTTACCAGTGCAGCAGTGTAAATCTCTTAACTAAACTGATAAGTGAAACCATACATACATTTAGATTTTATTACTGTGCTTGGTAGCTATTGTTGGTGACTTGTGTGCTGTAATGTCACAATTTCTTTATTGAAAGTCGACATTCACGTTTATTTTGTAGCATGGCACTGTCCTAAGGTTTATAAAAATGAACCATCGTAATAGACCATCGGAAGCACTGAGGTGCACCGTTTCATCCTAGTGGCAGCCCATCTGCTAGCCTACGAATTACAAGCCAGTTCCTCAAGATGCTTTGATAGCCCCCCGTTTACATAGCACTGTTTATGCTACAGGAAAAATAGGATGGGTATCAGAGAGCTTGTTTTCCAAGAGCTTGTTTGAGGCTCCTCAATACCGGTCAGGACAAGAACCTTCATCTCCGTGATGCTCTTTTAGTTCTATCACACTGTAGTGCCTAAGACAGCAGAAGGTAAGAACTGTATAAGTAAGGTTCCTACCTTAGGAACTGCACAGGCTAGCATTTATAGAAATAACAAAAAACACGTAGAATTAAATCCTACGTGTTTTGAGGGAATGCAGTACTGCCTACAGCTCAGAGGCAAAGATGAGTAGTAGGATTGAGGAAGAGGGGCTGTGTGGGGGGACTTGAGCTGGGCCTGATGGAGCAGAGCAATGAGAGGCATAGCAAACAGGATGTAAGAATTGTTACGGCTTCTATAGAAGACAGTAAGCAGTTCGAGTTGCACTATTGATCCATGTTTGCAAGTACTGAAAAATCAAATAAGGTGTGATTGTAGAGAACCTTGAAAAGTAAGATTTCAGAGTAATAGTTAAGAAAGAGCATATAAACAAAACCTAGCACAATATAGTCAGATGAACAACATAATTCAGCAAGATATAGTCAGAAACAATGAGCAGATCTTAAATGTGTGTGTGGGGGGGTGTGGGGGGAAGGTGAATTAATACCAATACATGTAGGAGAAGAACAACTGACCAAGAAGCCAGAGACCCCGATAATGGCCAAAGCCCACAAGTGTGAATGGATGTTAACAAGAGAAGACCTGATCAGGATGGTGTCCATATACACTGACAGGTTGGATAAGCAGAAATGGATGGGAAAGACAGTGGAATATAGTAGGTAGATATATGCACTTGGGAGCCAAAGACGTTCCAAACCCAGCACTGCCACTTACCAGCTGTGAGACTTGAGGCAGATTCCTAATCTTTGTGGCTGACCTCCTTCATTTGTAAAATGGGATGATAATAGTGCCTACCTTTGGGTTTGTTGTGAGAATTAAATGTTATCTGTCTAAAGCTCTTAGCACCATCTGGCACACAATAATTCCTCATAAATGGTAGTTACTGTTACCAGGATAGTTACTATATTCACTGCTTCTTGACGTGATAGTGGAGATTAAATGAGAGAACAGTAGTGCGCTGGCACATTATTAAATGAATATTAAATGTTAGCTACAATTTCATTATAATTGCCTGTAAAAATGGACTGGAAGTGAGCTTTGAAGAGGGACAGTAAGGCCCTTCGGACCTGTTAGCTTGCTGATGCACACGCAAGGCCAGCCTGGTGTTTACCAAGACACTTTTTTTTTTTTTTAGCTGTTTAATCAATAAATTTATTATTGTTTTTATATGAAAAATCTTCATGGACAATTCTTTGGTTTATTACCTCTCAGCAGCCCGTTCCTGAGCTCTGAGGAAGCTTGCCTTCTGCGCTACCCGATCTTTCTTCTGAGCAAGAGATATTTGGGGACAGTTCCACCTCTTCTTTTTAACTTCCTTCTTAGGCTTCTTATGGACTGGACTCTGTCGTATAGCAGCATGAGCTTTCTTATACATCTCGATCATGTCTGGAGTTACGTCGTTCTTTATGTATTGAGAGAATTGTTTCTTGTAAGCGTCTTCATCTTCCATTAGTGACACATATAATCTGCAATGTTCTGACCCATGAGGTGCTTCCCATGTACTTCTGCACTGAATCCCTGCTTTCTGAATCATAACCAGGGAATCGTTTGATACTGTGAGGGACAGACAAGCCTCTGTCCACAGCTCCCTTCAGGGCCCCCCAAATTCTATTTCCAGTAGTAGTTCTGGCAAGCCTTGCTTCCAAATAGCAGGTGAAGGCACCAGGTTGACCACCAGTGCTTTCCACATTGTATTCATCTCCAGTCACCTCCTGACTGATGGACAAGACCTTCATAGAGCTTGTCCATGCCAGACCCACTGAGAAGCCTGCAGGCCAGCAGCAGGCCAGTACAATATGCAGCAGCATAATTTATCAGGCCAACTTTCACGCCATACTTTGGGAGTTCATGAGCATAAACTGTACAAACTATCTTAGCTCCTTCTATATGGGCATAAGCAGTCTGACAAATGATATCTCTGTTGGTTACACGAACTTTCATTCTGTATTTGGGTGTGTGGTACTTATTTTTATCCAGGATTACCAAGCGTTTCCAGGCATAGTAATCAGTTTTACCCTCTCGTCATCTCTTGAAGTAGGCCTTATTTTTGACAACTTGACCAAATCCCATCCTGTGGAACAGAGACCCGCGACCGCAGCTCACCACAGCCTGCAGGCCCAGCTCAGCGCCGGGGGAGAAAAGCTAGCCAAGACTCTGACTTCTGCATATGGGAGTCAGTAGAGTGATCTGCTCTCAAACTGGATTAGCAGGCTTAACTCCAGCCCCGCCAGTCCCAGCTTCCTCCTCCGCCTACCAGCTCCTGAAACTGATCTCCAGTGTATTACCACAGCCAAGCCTTATTAAGTATGGCAGCTGGCTTTCCAAACACCATCGTCAAAAACTGGGCCAGATGATCTCACTTATATGTGGAACAAGAACTGAATAAATGAGCAAAGTAAACAGAAACAGTCTCAGAGATATAGAGGAAAAACTGACGGTTGCTAGATGGGAGGAGGTGGAGATGATAGAGAAGGGGAAGGGATTAGACAGCATAAATTGGTAACTACAATATTGCCATGGGGTATGAAAGACAGTTTGGGGAATATAATCAATAATGTAAAGATTTTGTAGGGTGGCAGATGGGCACTTGTCTTATTAGGGAGAAAGCTTCATGGATGGTGTAGATGCCTGACCACTGCAGTGTACACCTGTGCTGAAGCTCAATAATACTGTATGTCAACTATAATTTAATATATATATATATAGTCACGGGATGTGGAGTACAGCATAGGGAATAGAGTCCATGGAATTGTAACAGATAAACGATGTCAGAAGGGTAGTAGATTGGGGGAGGGTGTTATCATTTTGTGAGGGGTGCAATGTCTAACTGTTGCATTGTTTTTAAACCTGAAACTAATACAAAAAAAAGAAAAAGAAGGAAAAACTAATGTAAAAGAATCTTAAAAACGAAAGTGGACCAGAGACCGCCGGGGAATGAGAAGGCAGTGGAGGCTGAGGACTGCAGGACCATGCATTGCTGACTGAGGCATCTCTCCATTCCCACCTTTGCAGCCGGAGGAAGCATCACACCCATGTGGGCAGGAGCCCTTTGGTCTGGAGAGGCCCCACAGCCTGCCTTCTTCCTGAGAAGGAGAGTTTGCAGTGGGATCCTCTGAGCTGGACAGGTCTGCTCCTCCCGGGAGCCCTTCTGCTAAGAGATAATTGCCTTAGTTTTTTCTCTCTACATTTCTTTTTAGTTCACTCCTGAAAGAATGTTTAGGGTATTAAAATGCTCTATAGCTATGCCATCTTTGTAAACAAGCAGTCTGGGACCCTGTTTTCTAGAGGTGAGAAGGCTTTTGGTCCAAGTGCTCACTGACCCCGACCCCAGCGGCCACTCCATGCCAGTTGGAAGAGGGCTTTCCAGCTCTCCTGGTATACTTGGTTTGTAAATAGGCCCTGTTAGTGTTTAAATGTCTCTCACTATCGGAAATATATTTTATGTCATAGCCCAGTATATAAACACAAACACACACATACACATACATATAAGTGTCATGAAACTGTACTTACCCTTAGCATATATAATGTTTTCTGCTGTTTTTCTTCTGTTCTGTCCCTTAAAAAAAAAAAAAAGCTGGTTATGACTCACTAAAATGTCAAAGTACACAAATGTCTTGGAATTTAACTTTGAAAACCACTGCTTTATATCTCTCATGGTGTTTTGAAGAGCTTATGCTGTTCTAGAAATGTCTGAGAGGAAGGATAAATCTTCGCATTGGGAGGACTTAATCCTGTGTGACTGCAAAGTGGTGATGAGAAAGAAAATAGATACCTAGTACGAAAGAATACCAGGAAACTCAAGAACAAGTGTTTTTGGAGTTTCTTTTCTGCAATTGGTATAGCTACCACCAGAGAACTGGGTCTCCCAATGAACAAAAACATTTCTTGACAGTAGATTTAATACCCTCCCATACCTCAGTTGAGGAAAATACTAGGCATAGATTTGCAATACTTAACTTCCACCTGAAAACACACCTACCATGTTTCCCCAAAAATAAGACCGGGTCTTATACTGTATTTCCCAAAAAATAAAACCAGGTGTTATATTAATTTTTGCTCCAAAAGATGCATTAGGGCTTCTTTTCAGGGGATGTCTTATTTTCACATGTACAACAATCTACATTTATTCAAATACAGTCATGTCATCTTCTGGACCATAGTCATAACGTACTAAATGTGTCCGTCTGGCTGACGATCTTAACGGGTTTATTTTCAGGGTAGGTCTTATTTTCGGGGAAACACGGTATCCATCAAGACACCTACTCACAGGAGGTCTGATAATTAAGTTTGCGAACAACTTGTTGCAATGATGTTGCTAACCTTTTTTGATATCAGAGAGATTGTTCGTTATGAATTTGTACGAACTGGACAAATAGTTAACCAAGTTTACTGTTTGGAAGTGCTGAAAAGGCTGCATGAAAAAGACATCCTGAACTTTTCACCAACAATTCATAGCTCTTGCATCACGACAATGCACCAGCTCACATAGTACAGTCTGTGAGGGAGTTTTTAGCCAGTAAACAAACAACTGTACTGGAACACCCTCTGTACTCACCTGGTCTGGCTTCCAATGACTTCTTTTTTTACCCAAAGATAAAGGAAATTTGAAGACATTTTGATGACATTCAGGACATCAAGGGTAATACGATGACAGCTCTGATGGCCATTGCAGAAAAAGAGTGCCAAAATTGCTTTGAAGGGTGGACTAGGCGCTGGCGTCAGTGCATAGTTTCCCAAGGGGCGTACTTCAAAGGTGACCGTAGTGATATTCAGCAATGAGGTATTTAGCACTTTTTCTACCGTGTTTCCTTGAAAATAAGACCTAGCCGGGCAATCTGCTCTAATGCGTCTTTTGCAGCAAAAATTAATATAAGACCCAGTCTTATATATGTAGTATAATATATTTACTTTTACTATTTTGCTTATAGTAAAATAAGACCGGGTCTTATGTTAATTTTTGCTCCAAAAGACGCATTAGAGCTGATTGTCCAGCTAGGTCTTATTTTCAGGAAAACAGGGTAGGAGGAGTTCGCGAACTTAATAGTCAGACCTCGCATGTCACTCTCACCATCAAGCCTTTTCTGACTCATTCTTGCAACAGGTAATATATGTAATAGATAAAGAGCATGAGGTTTGGAAGCAGGCAGAACTGGGTTCAAATGTCAACTCTTCCTGTGTCATAATTAGCCAATTAAGCTTCATTTCTGTGTTGGTACATGGGGATAATGATAACTTTCCCTCCAGAGTTGTCCTGATCATCAAAGGAGACAACATCTGTGAAGACTCTTTATTGCCAAATAACAGGCTTTCAATAACTGGTCATTTCCTTCATTCTTCTTGGTAATTACTGCCCCTTCAGAACATCCAGGCACTGTGTTTCTTTTAAGACATCACACTCTACTTCATATTGTAGTAACATGCTTATTTTGTCTACCTTACAAGACGGGCTCCTTGAGGACAGGGTCCATTGGCCATCCATATTTGTATAATACACAGTATTTAGCAGAGGATGGAAGTATTTAGCAGAAGGTGCTCACAAAATACTTGTTGACTTACTGAAGAACATCAGCAGAGAAAATTTGGCCCTGTCAAAACTTTAAAAAAAAAAAAAGAAACATTTAAAACTTCTGCACACAAATGAATATGGCAAACGAATGGGTAAAACTTACAATAAAAAAAACTAATTATGATAGGAGGGCATTGACCACTGGGATTGTGAAGAATTAGTGACAACTTATTACACCAACATTCAGAGTTCACTCGATAAAATGGACAAAGAACATCTAATGCCAGAAGACAACAGCCCATATCTTCAAACAAGAAGGACCTCAAACAGCATAGCATGTCTGAACTTCTCTTGAGTGAGAAAAAAAACCCTTTGTGTGTGTTTGTTTACACATATGCACATATACAACAATGAAACCCAGCCAATAAGGAGAGAGATTAAAATTTAAAACTAAGAGTGAATAACTCTCGTAACTAATTTATTCATTAGTAGCAGACACTCTTCTAGTCATTTTCCAGGTTCCCCCAATAGTCATTTTTATTTTTTTCCTTTCCGGCACATTTGTTAAACATCTGAGGATACAAATGAATTGAATGTATCATATGAGAGTTTAATGGAATTGGACACTAACAGTCAAGACCAAAAAAAATGAATCACAGTAGATTACTTAATTCCTATTGTCTCGTAGAAGATAGCATAGAAGTTTCCCTGAGATTCAAACATTTTCCTGGTACCAAATTCTAGGAAAAGCTATTCTTGGGTAAAGGACATTAGAAAACATAATGGTCAATTACTTCAAATGGATTTTCTTTTTTAGAAAATTTTAAAATGTTACTAATGAACTTGAAAAAAGCCTAAGGCAAAGCACTCTCTCTCGTGGATGGAGCTGAGCTAAAGGAAGCGAGGCATTGCGGAAGGTAGAAAATTGAGCAGTGCCTTCAAAATTATGAGAAGTGATTTCCAATTTAGAATTCTATCCCAGCATCCTGGATGTCTCAGTGTAGATTAGAGAGATTTTCAGACATACAAGTCCCCAGCGTTCACCTCTAGTCTCCCTTTCTCAGGAATTCCTCATTCTTCTAGTCATTTTAAATGTCTCAGTGAACAAAGCAAATAATCCACCTTGCCTGTGTGAAACTTACATTCTAGTGAAATACAATTGGTTTAAATATGTAACTTTACTAATACTGAGCAACTATGGAAATTATGGTTACAAAATGGAATATGAATGTTATAAACCTGAACAAAATAAATAATAGTGTAACCAAAAACTTGTGGACAGGTGACAGCATGGGAGCACTAATTTTTCATGAATCATCTACCTTTACTGTCTAAAGTTGAAAAATAGTTAAAAATATTAAGAACAACAACTCTAACTTCTGAGAGGTTTTCATAATTTCTTTCTTTAACCTAGAAAGTGCTCTTAGAAAGTAATATCCTTCATGTTAAAGAAAAAAATTTTCTACTTCATGTTCTTTTGTTGTATCAAATTCAGGTAAAGTTAATTAAAAGTAGAATATTGCAATTAATATAGCATCTATCATAGAGCAGTCAGGGTCTAACTAGAAACTACTTTGATTATTTTCAGGGAGGGAATTTAATGCAGGGAATTGGTTGTGTAGGTAATGGAGGAGCTAAGATGCCAAATACGACAATGAGGTAACCCAGGGATTAGGGTAAGAGCCAGAAACGCTGAGCCCTTGGCTGAAGGGACAAAGAGAGAAAACACTGGTACCTGAAACACGGGGCCAGAAAAAACACAACTTCTGTGAAGAATCTACCCCTGGATTCTCCCCTTCTCTTGCCCTCCAGTCTCCCATTCATTGACCCCAGCCAGATAGCAGCTGACCTAGGAGCCAGGGAAATGCAGCCTATCGGGATTATCCCCTTGCAGTACTACTAGAGCAGAGGCAGATCGAGGAATGGGCACGTAGGCCTTGTATTGAGTGCAGAGTGCCACATTGTTGTCATGAAAGGATTGCTACTTACCTACCCACGTAGCTGTAGAGAGACAAAGCTAGACATGCTGTGTCTAAGTTCTTCTGACAGGACTAATAAATTATAGACAGATTAACAGCAGAAAATGACCAAATTTATTACAGATGTGCATAAGGGGATTTCATAAGAGTATGAGATGTGAGGACAGATGGGGTAGGTCCGTTTCTGGTAAGAACTCCCTTCCTGGCTGCCTTCTTGTAGAGAGCTCTCACGAGAACCTACCCCCGCAAATCTCAGACTTGCAGCTTCCAGAACTGTGAAGACATAAAGCTCCTGTCGTTTAAACCACCCAGTCTATTTTCTTATGGCAAGCTGACCGATACATCTGCGAGTGACTTAACTGTCCTGCGATACACACAGTCCTTGGCCGCACCATGAAGATACATATCGGGCTCCTCAACAGAGATGATGTGGGCAGTTGAGTGCCCTGAGCTTCTCGCTGAGAAGCTGCAGAATGGTATACACTTCCTTGGTCAGGAGTAAAGACTCCACATTGTCAGGAGAAAGTCTGAGCTTTCTAACTGAATGGGGGGCAAGGGGAGAGTGTCACGTTTTACCCTTTAGTGATCCCACTTGCGAATATTTGCTGATCTCCTGCATAGAAAGACAATAAAAACGATGGCCTGGTCCGCCTGCATCCTTGCCCAGGGCACCAGAGGAATTCAGAATGCGTCCTGTCTGCTCAGTGCAGGACATTTCTTTGGCCCCTTCTTCATGCCCCAGAGGACAACCAAGCTGCCTCCTTGAGACCTGTTAGTACTTAAGTCTTCTTAAACCATCTCCCAGGTGTTAAACCACTCACCTCCCAATACAGTATAAACACATTGTACTGAATCATCAATAGAACTGATTCATTGTTTTGGCATAGTAATTAAAAGTGTGGACTTTGGAATTTTAGCTCTGCCGTTTACTTCCTGAGTGGCCTTAGGCAACTCACTTAAGCTTTCCTCGTCCCAGTTTCCATATTCTGCAAAATAGGGATAGTTGTTCCCACCTCCTAGTGTTTTGGAGATTAAATTATTTAATAAGATTAGCATCACATCTGACACAATGCCTAACAATAAGCACTTAATGAATGTTAGCCATCTTCAATTTTATCACCACCTTTGCCAGGTGGACAAACAAGCAGTAGATTCACAGCTGTTTCAGAGATGATGTCCACTAGGTGGCACCAGCTACAGGTAAACCAAATCTACCATATGTAGGTATTGAATGTTCTAGTTCATCAAAAGTTTGGAAGGCATATGAAGAGAACTGCAATGGCAATGAGGCAATGTGCATATATAAATACAAATATATTGTGGCCCACAAACTAAGCATTTGATCCATAATAATGACCTGAAGCATGTCTAAAACAATTACAGGGCAAAGTTCTGGTTTGAGTCCCAGACCCCAGGAGGGGTGTGGTGGTGTGATGCTTGGTCAAGTTTGACTAACAAGTAGGGCTTTTGTTTTGCAGAAATTTGTTCTGCCATCTTTTGTTTTGCAGAGCAGGTTGTGATTTGGATAAAGAACCTGCTGAAGGCCAGAGGTTTTTGTGTGTTGTGGGAGGAAACTTTTGCACAAGGGAACAGACAACTGACATAGGTATAGAAACTTGGTTGGAAATGCAGAAGAGTTCAGATAGGGTTTTTAGCAAGTTTTTCTATGTGGTGAGAAATCTTAATGGTACTTGTGTAATTAGATATGCTTTTCTGACATCTGAGAAAATGATCTCAAGGTAGAACAGGAAAAAATGGGCTGGACATTTGAGTTACAACACTTCTTTACTTTTTTTCCCTGGTAATTCCTTTCTGTTATCCCTAAGCTTTCAAATAAAAACTTGTTTAAAATATCTTGGTTATATTTTAGGGAATTAAGGGAGAGTTTGTGTCCATCGTTGAGCTGAATTATTACGCCAATTGGAACTGAGTTACAGAAATAGGTGATAAAGTTGGTGAAATGTGAAAACACTCCATGGGAATCTTCATTAATACTTAGAGAAATCAGATAAAAGCCTGGCAAGCCCACAATTTCATGGAAGGATGGAAGGTTTTGTTATTTGGGTATCAAAGAGCAAGGTGATCCCAGAAGACGGGCCATGGTAATACACCAACTCAGCCGAAGGGGCTGCAGGTGGATACCGAATAGGGAGGAGATGACAGACAGAGCCTGACAAGACAAAAGTAAAAAGGAGATGTAAACAAATATGGAGCAGAATTAAACTGGTTAAGAGGAAAACTTGAAAAGAGCAGTTTGTTCCTGACGTCAAGTTTCTGAGCTTTCTGTTTTGAAAGAAAATAAAGACGAGTAGCGGGCCCATCCTTCAGTTTCCTGGCCCCCACCCCAACCCATCCTGACCTCCTTGCATCCCAGAGGAAAGGGACTTCTTTGTCTGACTTCTGCTAACTCTCCTCTTGTCCACACACCATCAGTTATCCCCTTTCATACATCTTCAATTCTTCTTTCATTACTGGCTCTATTCTCTTGACATACAAAAAAAGGTACTCTTTAGAGCCAAACAAAACCCCTCCTCTCATTTTGCACCTTGTAATTACTGTCCTGTTCTTTCTTCTGTTTGCAACCATGCTTCTAGAAAGAGCAATCTCCCCGGCTTCACGTCCTCTTTTCTCTTTCTTCCCCCTCCCTGCAATCTTGCCATTTGGCCAATGCTCAACTGTGAACACCCCCACCTGAGGTTACCAGTGAACTTCATATCGAAATCAGTGGGTGGTTTTCAGCCTGAATCTAAGCTCTATGCAACATTTGCAACTGGTAACATTTCATTCAATAATTATTGAGCACCTACTATGCGTTCGACACTGTTCTAGGCGCTGCGTAGCTGTGAGGAGGTCCTGCCTTAAAAGTGTAGCTGGTTATGACATCCGAGTTATCTGGCCTGGGGCCAGGGTAAGGGAGGTGGTGGGCCCCACAACTGTGGTTGGTGGGGCAGCGAGCACTTACAAAGGTGCCAACCTTTGACTAACTTCTCTGCTTGCATCACAATATGAATTTCAGACTGCTTGCTCAAATGTTATTTTCATCATATTAACTCTCTTATCAACATACTGTCTTAAAATTGCAGCAAATGTGATATTTTGGGGGGAAATGACCACTCCTTATACACCCAAACTCCCACCCTCTCCCCCAAATAAGCTTTCCTTATATCCTCTTGTAGCCTACTTTCTAGTGGAAGGAACTCACAGTATGCATGTAAACAAACAAGAACTTCAGAGACCTGTAAGTGCTGTGCAGGAAACAGAGCAGGACAATGAGATATAAAGCACTGCTATGGTCTGAATATTTGTGTCCCCCGCTCCCAAACTGACATGTTGAAATCCTAACCACCACTGTGATAAGAGGAGGAGGTGGAGCCTTTGGGATGTAATTAGGTCTGAGAGTGGAGCCCTCCTGAACGTGCTTACGCAGAGGTCCCTTGCCCACTTCTGCTGTGTAGATACAGTGAAAAGGTACCTTGGACTAACCAGGAAGTGGGCCCTTGCCAGATACACAATCTGCCAAAGCCTTTGATTTCCCAGCCTCCAGAACTGTAAGAAATAAACATTGGTTGTTTTTAAGCCACTGAGTTTATGGCATTTTTGTTAGAGAGCCTGAACAGACTAAGACAGGCACCCATGGCCCAAGGGCAGGGATGCAGAACTGCTTTACAAAGTGTGGCCAAAGCCTCTTTGGGAAGATGACATTTAAGCTGAGACTAAAAAGATGAGAAAGTTCATCTTTAGAAACATTTGGGGAAAGCCTGGCTGTCAGAGGGAAGAATACTTGCAAAGGGCCTGGAGAACTTGGGGTGTGGGAGTGACTGGAGGGAGCCCCGCGTGCCGAGCTCTTTGTGATCCGACTCTGGTGGACGGCGGCAGAAGAGGCGGGTCTTGTTCTACGAGATGGGACACGTCACTCACTGGAGCATGTGTAAGCGCTAACAGAAATGATTCGGCAGCGGGCGAGCCAGAGGAATGGAGGCCCAGAAGGGGCGGGATGCATCACACAAGTAGAGGGCTTTGCTTTGCTACGAGGAGAAACACGCAAACCTTTTAAGGCTCTGTTTCCTTAGTTTTAGCAATGACACTCTTGATTCTCCCCCTCCTGTCTGTTCCTCTTCAGTCTCCTCCTCAGACCCTCCTTTACTTGTGGTCGTCACCAGGCCTTCTAATCCTGTCCATGTTTTCCTTAGACAAGTCTTACCCCCGACCCCCAGGCTAGTCCACTCTCCTGGGCTTCACGCTCTCATATCCAACTGTAGACTTGCAATTTTAGTCTCTCAAATTATCTCCAGTCAGCCCTGCCCTCTGATTTAACTGATTTAACTGCTTGACACCTCCACTTGGAGAGAGGCATCTTGAATTAAATGTGTCCAAAATTGGGATTCTTGAGCCCCTTCCCCCAACCCTCACCCCACAAAACAGGATAGTGAATGGGAGTGGGACTGGGGGTGAGGGGGAGGCTCATCGAGCCCCAAGTTCCACCTCCCTTCATAACCTCTACCCCACTCTTTGGTACAGACTTTTGAAGTTTTTCATTCTTATGTAGAGTAATGTTGTAAACATTACTGGAGTTCACCAATGGAGGATTTTATTTACCTATGCCCTTGAAGTTAGACCTGGCTATGGCACTTACTTTGGCCACTAAAATGTGAGTGAAACTACACATATTGCTTCTGGGTGGAAATATTTAAAAGCAGGTGCACAATTTGCCTTGCTCTCTTTTCCTCCCTTTCTTTGTTCTGGGGTTATCATTTGTTGCTACGTAAATGCCTAAGATTAAAACAGCCTGGAATGCTGAGCCGTCACGTGGCGGAAAATTGCCCAGAATCATTTGGACCCACAACAAATTTTGAGCAAGAATTAAAACAAAAAGATAGAAGAAAAAAACCTTTGTTGTATAATTCACTGAGGCTTTGCTTTTTGAGTTCTGAGGTGTGTGTATGTGTGTGTGTGTTTTAGGTCACTGCAGTATAATCAAACATATCCTGACTGATTTAAATGCTATGCAAATGCATATTTAAAACTAATTTCTTCCAGCACCTACTTCCAACTAGCCGGCCACCTCTAAGCCTCTCCTAAAGGGAAATTCTGGAGCTGCCAGTGCCCCAGACAGTCTCTCTTCAACTCTCCCCAATTTTGGTTCTCATCCCCGTCTCCTTAGCTGCTCAATCCCAAGTCCAGAAACAGGAATCATCTGCGCCCCTCCCTCCCGCTCGCTCCCACAGGATCACCAGATGTCCCTAAGTGCGCTTCACGTCTGTCCTGCACATCTGCACTAGCCCTTTTCTTCTTCCTGCTTCCAGTCTTGGAATATATATGTAATAACCCCCAAATCAGAAGTTAATCAAGGATCTCCAGTAAAACCTTGGCCTCCCCGGGGCCCCGGCCACCCTGCTCCTGTTCCTGTAGGCACAGAAGACCAGGTCCTTGTGTGTCCTAGGAGAGGCCTCCGCAAGTAAGTCTGTAGTTTTCAGAGGAATCTTCTGAAAATGCAAAACTGGCCGTCCCTTTCCCTCCTTTCACGCTTTTGTTTAAAAGCCTTTCATCTCCTTTCCAGTACAAACTCTTGACTTTGAGGACCCTGTGTTGGCGACCTCCTCAGGCCTGCTGGTCTCTCAGGTCCAGACAATCCCCTTCTCAGTTTAGATCTTCCCTGTCTCAGGGCCTTTCCCTGTGCTGTTCCCTCTGCCTGGACAATTTTCTCCCAACTCCACGTGTGCTAATCCTCTCCTTAAATATTTCCTCCTCAGACAGTGCACAGCTTTCCCACCCCTGTTACTCTGTGTAACAGATGGCCTTCCATTTGTCGTCTGAAGTCCCTGCAACAAATAGTCATCATATATATAAATGTAAATACACACACACACACACACACACACACACACAGTGCCAAAAACATGCATGCACATTTTAAGAAAGGAAAAAACTGTATTAAAATTATAATACTCAATATATATCAAAAGAGGAATACAAGCCATGTTTGACTTCTGCGATTACAAGAGGTACTCAAAGTGGTTGCCATAGGCATAGTTTTAGTAAGGTTTTTCCCTTTCTTAAAATGTGTATACATTTTTTTGCAGCCTCTGTATGTGTGTGTATATATGTGTGTGTGTGTGTATGTGTGTGTGTATACATACATATATATTTACACTTAAATGCACATAAAGTTTATTAAAATAGGTTGCATATAAAATACAGTAGAAATGGAAAACTACAGCAGTTTTGATGTTTTTTCCGTCGTAATGCAGTTATGAAAAGCACTTTCACACCTATTCACATTTGAACTACATGGAAGGGTGGCCAAATCCACTTGTTTGTGAATTTTACAACCAGGCATATAAATATCCCTATATGTAGATATTTACATATATTTGCATGTACTTAACGTGTATTTGTTTCTTTTTCTATATAGTAACAGAATAGTAGTTCATCTGCATCATTTTCTTTGAAGAAAGTGTGGAGTTAGTCCCCATAAGGCTGCCAGAGTTCTCAAGATATCTGGGAGAAGCCTGCTTTTCCCAGCATCTCTGGAGCAAATGCAATCCCTTCATAAACACACAGAACCATTTTACTCTCTTACTTAAACAAGGGAAATGGTAAAAGCACACTTCCACATAAGAACCCTGATAGACATAAAAAATATGTACACTTGCCGTTTAATGATTTATCATGTAACTCTTATTCTAAGGCTAGAAAGCCCCTCCCTCTTCTGTTTGAAAGTATGAATATTTTCCTAACATAAATATTTGTAAAAGAACGATATGGTACAGAAAAATCATCTAGACCCCACACCAGGGTTTTGACAAATAGAAAATTTGCTCATAATCCCAAAGTAATTTACCATGTTAACATCACACATTACAAGACAAAGTGAGGTCCGTCTCCCCAACATTAGCCACATATTTATAGCTAAAGAAATGACAGTAGTAACTAATAATTCAACAAATGAAAATCAAATAATTCTATTAATGTAAAAACATAGCTTGAACTGCCATACAAGCTATTCTTACAAATATAATTACAGATGCCATGCATAATTAAACCTTTTCCCTTCCTTGACAGCTTATCAATGTAAATCTTTCTTTCTTAAATTTAAAATTCTTGAGTAACTGTTGTGTTCTAGTCACCTATTAATATGACATTCTTCTCAGATATTTTTGTTCCTATTCACATCAATACTGTTCAGCTAAAGACATTCTTTTATAGATTCCCTTGAATATTTGAAATATTTAGTTATCTTTCTAATGTTAACTGCCATCTTCAAAATCACCAATGATTTATTATAACAATTGGGTATGTATAAAAATAAAATTTCCTAAGCTTAAAGCCTCAAAATTTTCTTGTTGGAAAAAATTTTTTCAATCCAATATTTAGAATTGATCAGGAGGGCTTGGACCTGTAAAGAATGAGAGGGGACAAAGTTTCTGACGTGCATCTTCTCACTTTTAGGAAGCTTGGGTCTAAGCTACGTCAGAACTCTAAGTGAAAACTAGAAATCTTATCACATGTTAGCTCTGGACTAAACACACAGCCTGTCTTCACATATTCTCTCCCCCTGGAAGATAAAACCTGACTCTCCTGTATAACAGTCTGCAGTTGCTACTAAATAGTGCAAACAATAAATAGTCTGTTAGTTCAAACTGTTCTCCGTTGGACAGCTAAAATAAAGTTTTTGAAAAAGCATAGAAATGGGACTTCTTTGTACTCCTTGGGGAAGATGGGGGAGAAGAAATATCTCATTGTATTCTACTGCCCTTCATTCTGTCCCCTTTCAAACTCAGACTCTATAAAAGAAACTTGTGGGGGAAAAAAAAAAAAAGAAAGAAAAAAAGAGCCTGGAGCTCTTGAATGTCAAGTTTTCAGAGGCTCCAGAAATTCCAGGTGAAGCTACATCTTGGCTTTTCTTCAGTATCTGGCTTCATTCGCTCAGCCCCACCCCCACCCCATGGTGCAGCTCCCTAGTCATAATATACAGAGGGTGCCAAAAAAGTGTATACACATTTTAAGGGAGGAAAACTGTATTAAAATTGTAATACTCAATATATACCGATAACAAAAGATGAATCCAAGTCATGTTTGACTTCTGCAATTAGGAGAGGTGCTCAAAGTGGTTACCATTAGCGTCCAGACACTTCTGATTAAGGCGAACTATTGCTTGAGCAGCGTTGACCAAAGTGTCCACTTGTATACATTCTTCCGGCACCCCCAGTATTTATTTATTGGTCACCTCCCACATTAGACTATAAGTTCTATGACAACAGAGATTGTGTCTATTTTGTTTACCACTCGCTGTATACCCAGCCCCGAGTTCTGTGCCTATCACAGAATAGATGCACAGTAAACACTTGATGAATGAATGAATAAAGAACTGACAGAAAAAATAATGCCCTGGAAAAAAACAAAAGGCAGATGAATCTAAAAAGAGAAACTAGCCTCAACTATTTAAGCAGGCAAATTTGGCTTTCTTATTGTTTCTCCCCAGAGTACAGATTTTTCATCCTGAGCTTTCTCACACCGTGTGGCTGGCTGTGTCTCTGGTTAGGCCAACCACTGAATATCAAGAGGAGGAAGTGAGAAAAGAGAAGAGCATCACTTCCAAAGGTTCACGACCTTGAATTCTTTTGAAGAAGGTCACAGCAAGTATAGGGCGCTCGTTTGCCAAAACTTGTATTTTGTCAGACATTTAATAACTGGTTTAAACAGAAATATTAGGTAACCACTTCTTCCTTTGTTTTAGGGACCGAAAATTCTTTGTTTTACAAGCAAGTAAAACCAGAAAAGACAATGACTCTTACATAGAAACAGCAACATGTTTATAAGGAAATATTAACTCCACAATCTCAATCTCAGTATCTGTTTCTGCATTAAATCCTTTAATGTAGCACATATTTTCCTAATTATAAAAGCAATGTCTCATCTTATTATAGATAATAGAATACTAAAATTGTCTTTAAAAGGATAAACTAGGGAAATAAAAATCATATCCACAGAACAGCTTTTTATTTCTTAATCACAAAAGCTAATGTCTGTGTTCATCTGTTACTCTTTCCTTGGAAACTAAACAACAAAAGCTTCATTCATTTCTACTTTAATTTCACCTCTGAATTTATTTCTAGGTATCCAGGTCAGTTGACTGGATTAGCTAGGTAATGTAACCCAGCAATTTTGCCCTTATCTCTTACCCGAGTGGAGGATAAAATCCACGATCCTTTATGTGATATACAAGGCCCCTCATAATCTCACCCCTGTCCACCTCCCAGCCTCATTTCTCACCACTTCCTTCCCTTACCCACTTAACTGAGAAAGGTCATGGGCTCCCAAGTGTGTTTGAATGGTGCAGACCTCTCCTATTCACCTGAAAACCTCCGTGCCAGGATATAGAAGGAGGTCCAGGCTTCCTTTGTACATTGCATAGGCTTGGAGGGATGGGTTAGAGGACCCTCATGGGCTAGATTCACCACAAGTCAATGAGCTAGGGAGTGAATTCACCAAGAAGGCTAGGGAGGGTTGACTACTTTGATCAACTCACAGAGATCAGAATGCGTCCTCAGGTGTGTGGCAGTGCCACCTAGTTCACAGCTCTCTTGAAGAGAGTGGCAGTGAATCCAGTATGTCCCCCTGGAAATTTATGTGTTGAAACCATAATCCCAAAGTGATGTATTAAATATGGGGCCTTCGGGAGCTGATTAGGTCAGCAGAGTAGAGCATTCATGATGGGATTCGCGCTCTCACAAGAAAAGGCCAGGGAGCTGGCTGTGTGAGGGCACAGCCAGAAGACAACCCTCTAAAAACCAGGAAGAGGGTGCTCACCAAGAACCTGATTATGCTGGACACTCGTCTCAGACTTTAGCCTCCAGAACAGTGAGAAACAAATGTTGTTTCGGCTACGTAGTCTGTGGGTAGAGTTGTGATTTTGATGTTGTCGTGACAGCAGGCAAACACAGCATTAACCTGTTGCACCATCTTGGCAGCACCTAGATGGATCTCAGTTCCGGTTAGACACTTGACCTCAACCCGGGAGTCCTACCATGTAAGTTTATGACACAGATGAGTCAAAATTTGTATTTCTCTCTAACTTAAAACAAACACAAAACTCAAGTTGCTTTTGTATTTTGCATCATTTAATAAAACATTACCATGATTAATTTTTGTGTGTTTCAATATATATATTATTTCACTTAATGTAAAGTATGTTTAAGTTTTTGAGTCTTTGGCCCCTGATGAAAATTTTTGGTAATTCTAGAAACTATATTAAGAATAATATTTGTTAGAAATTGATAGGCTATTCTAAAATGTATATGGAAATGCAGAAGGCTAAGCATAAATATAGCAGGAAAAGAACAAACTGGAGGAATTATACTTCCAACTTTCTAGAGCTACTAAAAACCTACAGTAATCAATACAGTGGAGTATTGGTACAAGGACAGACACAGAGACCAATGGGACAGAGAAGAGAACCCAGAGACAGACACAAACATATACAGTCAGTTGATTTATGATAAAGGTGACACTGCATTGAAGAAGGAGAAAAGATAGTGTTTTTATTGAAAGGTGCTGGGTCAATGGTATATCTATTTTTGAACAAAATAAAGTGTATCTTTACTCCTTGCCTCACATCACACACAAAAATTGACGCCAGAGAGAGCGTGTATCTAAATAGGAGAGGTAAAACAAAATTTTTAGAAGAAAACATAGGAAAATACCTTCATTATCTTAGGGAGGTAATGATAACCTTACACTAAACACGCCACAAAAAAGGCTAACCATTAAGGGAAAAATGATAAATTGAACTACACTAAAATTAACTTTTGTTCATCAAAAAATGATTATGAGAGTGAAAAGGCAATCCACAGTATTTACAATAAGTATTTCCAATACACGACTTATATCCTTACTATATAAACTCTTACAATGCAATTAGAAAAGGCAGATGACTAAAAAAGAAAAATAGGCAAGTGACTTGTGCACACAATGCACAATGGGGGATATTTAAATGATAAACATTGAGAAGGTGCTTAACTTCTTTAGTCATCAGCGACATGAGAATTAAAACCACAGTGTGATACAACTACACACCCATAAGAACAGCTCAAATGAAAAAGACACAGACCTAGTATTGGCAAAAATCAGTAGCAACTGGAAATGTAACTCACATCTGATAGAAATACAAATTGGTGGGATCGCTTTACCAACAGTCTGCTGTAGATACTAGAAGTCTACTGCAGTATCTACTGAAGCAGAACACGTGCATGTGATGCCAGCAACCCTGCTCCCAGCCGAATACTACATAATTATGTGCATATGTTCATCAAGAAAATAAACAAGAATATTCATAGCAGCACTATTCATGAA
The DNA here is from genome assembly GCF_057876585.1 of Rhinolophus sinicus. Classification (NCBI taxonomy): domain Eukaryota; kingdom Metazoa; phylum Chordata; class Mammalia; order Chiroptera; family Rhinolophidae; genus Rhinolophus; species Rhinolophus sinicus. The sequence continues at coordinate 50,826,741 of NC_142504.1, read as the reverse complement.
AGAAAAAAACCTCTAGATAACACAAATGTCCACAGTAGGATGGATAAATAAGTGGTGGTAAATTTAGACCATGGAATACTATACAGCAGTGAAAATTATTGAATGATTGGTATACACAAAAACATGGATGAATTCCATGATTGCGATGTTGAGTGTAAAAGACAGACACAAAAGAGAAAGGGAAAAAATAGTCTTGTTTGATTTCATTTATATGAAGTGCAAAAAACAAGTATTAGAGGTCAGGACAGTAATTACGCATCGGGGCAATTACTGGGAGGGAGCATGAGAAGGCTTCTGGGTGCTGGTTGTGTTCTGCTGATTGATCTGGGTGCTGGCTACACTGGTGTGCTCTGTGAAAATTCTTCAAACAGAACACTAAGTTTTGTGTGTAATACGTATGTTGTACCAGCATGAAAAGTTTGCTTAAAAGAATGAAAATCATTGAACAAAATACGCTGGAAATATTTGGATAAGAATTACAAGATTTAACTGAGATATTTGTAACATTGTTTATTGCACTGATAAGTCTTTACAAAAAGAAATTGCACGCACACAAAAGGTGGAAGTAGAGCTATAAAGAATACATCAAACAGATGAGTGATGAGAGTAATGGCAAACAAAATGTAGCATTTTTTATTTAATAGTTTTGTTCAAAAAGGACACATCAGAGTAGTTTAAAAGGTAACTTTACATTTAATAAAAACGTGCAAATATTTCAACTGCACATGATTTAATTTTTTCACTTGTTATTGAAATTCATCTACAATACTGGAGTCTTATCATATAGGTTAAAACATAGCAAAAGACAACTTTAATTTCAAGTAAAGTTTCCATTGGCAATACAGAATTAAAAGTATGCTTATTATTCAAAACATGCATAGAAGAGACAGTATGCCTGTGTGGGGAAACAGTCAAATAGACTGTGAACTTATATAGTCACAAATGGACCCAGGATTTTATAAAACTCTGGCCTTATTATAAAGAGTAACTTGGTATTTCTTTGAACTAATAAAAAAAATGAACAGTGCATATTTCCTCTATTGAACAGAGGTATTCATCCACTTCCTACAAGACTATTATATTCAATCTTTAGAGAGATTATTTATTGCCATTATAAACAGGTATTACTGTGAAAATGAGATAACATTAGAATCCTGGTTATGCTGTACCCAACAGGGGCAGAAATCTCTTCTAAGTCAAAGACAGAATAACCCATGAATGTGAATGAATACTGTAATATCATAATCCATTAGAACCCATTCAAATTCCAATATGCAGAAGGGAAGGGGGATGGCGATGATTCTTTCGGTTAATCAATTTGATATGATCACTGATGACATTCCTTCAGAAGTAGATACCTTGTTTCTCATTGTATTTAAGAAGAAAAAGGGAGAGAAGATACACTGCCTTTGGCTAGCCAAACATATTTGGGAATTTCACACATCTGTGCCAAAGGCGTAATATAATTCTCCACCATATAAGATGTTGTCTCAGTTGGGGACCTGAGTACTCATTTTTCTCTAGTAACGAAGTACAACTTCATCCCTTCCAGCATGAAATGTATGGGAATAGTCCACAGGGCCACAGCCTACATATTACATCTAGTACCTAGAAAATCGCTGGCAGTCAGAAAAGATTACGTAAAAATAAAAGATATAAAATATTTTCTGGCTTAAACTATGGATTTTTTAAAAACCTATACATTTTCAATGTGTATATTCAATGTGTATATTCCAATGTGTATATTCCAATTTTTTTCTTTTGCTATTGAGTTCATTTAGAATGTTTTATCTAAAACAGTCATTTTAAATATAGATTTTTATATAGACTATTTACTTTTCAAGATTTCTTTTGAAAGGTGGACAGAATTCAGTTAACGATCACTTATTCTCATGCTGCTAAAATTTTAGAGAAAAATAGAAATTTGTTTTAATCACCACAGTCTTATAAACATCAAAACTGTTTTTTGTTCAAAATAACACAATCTTTGTGTTAGATTTCAAATAGACCATACCTCTTGGTACCACTACACAGTGATCATTTCTATAAACTAAGTTAAAATTGCACTTTGAAACTAGAGACAGACTTTCATATATTTTGTTTGATCTTAATTGTGATCCATGATTATCATATCAAAAAGTGATTTTTACAAATCACAATAATCTTATTGCTTCATTTCTCTAAATACATCAGCCCACTTCTGTAGCTTTTAAGTGAACCATTTTCTTGATTCTGAATTCTGGTTACAGATATGGTCACATGTAACACTCACTACTAAGTACTAACTAACTTTGCATTTTAAAGATTTTTTTGACGTATTTACCAAAAGTGAATTTTGAAGGCTTTGATTGAAAACGGCACCAGCAATGATATTCCAGCATTACTCAGTGTGCCCGCATCCTGTGACCAGTGCAGCTCATGGGTATCAAGGCCAGTTAGTAATGGATTCTTCTTAGGATTACCTTCCTGGAGTAAGAAGGCAGATCTTATTCCAGAGAGGCTGTTGGGTCCCACTTACCACGACTGAACTGAGGCACGTGGGTACCCCGGTGAATGCTGTCAGCAAATCTGTCACGTGGGTCTGGCCGCATTTCATCAGCAGAGCCTGGACATGGCTAAATTGCCTGGATAATTCTTCTCACCATTTTGCACATTTTAGAGGTAAGCTATTTATTTTATAAATAAAGCCTAGAAACAATCTTAAGTGTTTCTCTTTCAATGGCTAAGAGGTTAAAAAAAAATAAAAATCGAAGATTTAAAAAAAAATCTAATAGAAAAAGAATGAGTGTTTCAAGTTCAAAGAAACAGTCAGTGCAGAAAATGCTTGCATAGAATTACACAGGCGGTTAAATTCAAGTGACTTCCTGAGCCCACTTTCAGAAAGCAAGTCTGCGCATAGCCTATGGAAGCAAAGGGGAAATAAAAGTGTTAATAGAACTGAATTCTCCTTAAGTCTATATTATCTTGTTTTACAAATATGTTTTGATAGTGTTGGTTGCTTGCGTTTGCCCATTTAGGTGTGTGGATCATCATAATAAAAGTAGGGTACAAACTTAGTTTTGTGACTCATCAAACTTTAATTAGATTTATTTAAAAGCAGTAATTACTATTTAGTGAGCACTTACTAGGCATCCTTTAATTTTTGCAACTCTTTGAAGCATTATTATTTCTATTTTACATGAAGAAACTAACATGACGACAAGGTAAATCATTTTCCCTGGGCTACACAGCCAGTAAGTAGCAAATCAGGGTTCACACGCAAATCCATCTGGTTCTAGAATCCATGTCCTTAAAACCACTCTGCTCTACTGCCTCACTATCTACAGGATTCCTACCTGAATGATCCTTTTATGTGGCAATCAAAAATACATCTATATTATAGCAACTTCTTTAGTTCCCATTTTGATATATGAGTCTTTACTAAGTTGGCCCTATATCCATAGTCATAAACTTCTAAAGCTGGAAGGACTACAGAGCTCAGTGATGTTGTTCCTGGGCTCACGACACTGGTGGGCTAAGATGCAGGACCTCTGATTTTCACCCTAGCAGTGTTATTTCCTCCACAAAAGGCTTCTCTGACTGTCATCCTCATTGCCTGGTTTTGCCATAGGGGTTTGAATTGTATGCTTTCCACACTTTTATCAGGTTCTGAAATAAGGCAAAGAAGGCATACTTATCAGATCTGTACATGACACCAGTGGGGGTGCACAGTTAATATGCTGGATGATAGATTCAGAATTCAAAAGGATGTCAATAGATGGGAATGAATAAGATGTAATCAATCAGAAATATGTGTAGTCCTGCACTAGGGTCAAAAACTAATTACACAAATATAAATGGGGAGCCCAGCCAGACAACAGTTAGTGTGAAAATCCTAAGTCTTTAATTGACCCCTGCTCAATAGAAGCAAAGATGTTGATGTAGCTATTATGAAAATAAACACGTTTTTTAAGTCACGGTAACGGAACTACATCGATGAGATCAAGGTAGGTCATGGTTGCATAATCTCCATGCTGGCCTGATCCCATCTAGGGTTTTGTGTCCTCTTCTTGGCAAATTCTGTGTCTATGAGGAACAATAAAGGGACCTGGAGGAGTCCTGCCTGGAGTAGAGTTTGCTGGACACACAAGGACTGTTCAGTGGGAGGGTTTGTGTTGTGGAGAAGGCAGATCTCAGTCCCTAAGACGGTTATGAGAGAAAAGCTGAATCTTGTTTTTAAGAACAACTAACACTTGGAGACTCCTGACCATGTAACAAACTCCCTGGAAAAGCTACGAGTTGCCAGTGTCTGGAAATGTTCACACAAAAGCTAAGGGAACATCCATGGTGGAGGAGAGATTTCTGCATGGGCTAGGAAGTGGGATAACTTGATTTCTAAGACATTTTCCAACTTTAAAATTCTATGATCTTCTTTTGGTAGTAACATTTTACTCACTGGTAGAGCCACAAAATTCACTCAGGTAACTACAAGTTTCAGTCAAGTTTCCTAGGAATCATCTGATGCCCCAAGAGAATCTGAAATACATTCTTAGCCATTATCAGTCGGATGGAGAAAGGTCATGAGGTTCCTGCTCCTCACGTACTATTTCTGAAGCTTATGAAACTCCTGAGTTAGACATTCCCTCCCTTCACCTTTCCCCCACCCCTTAGGTCAGTGGAAGAGGAAGTATGCGGAGGCTTAGGTATCTGCCTATATGCCTGGGGCAGAAGGGCCCCAAGCTCTTAAAGTCTTCAAGAGAGAATTCTTATTTCCCATTTTTCCTTTTCGATGAAGCCATCCTTTTGGTATTTAAAATATATATTTTTTCTCTGAATAGTCTGCATCGGACATAGTCACTGTATGTATTATTCTATTTATTTAAGATTTTATCCAAATTATTTTCTTTGAAAGAAAATAATGCCCATACCTCATCCTCGACACCGAGGTCTCCTTCTATCAGCTCTGCTTCCATTAATTCAAGACGATCTTTATGGTCTTGGATGAGGGAGATCTTGACAAGGAACACAGACAGTATTTATTGGAAACATAATAGCATCAAACCACCGGATCTTCCACTGAAAACGACTTTAAGTGCTGCTGCTGCTTCTCATCTGGAATCATCTGTAAACTTTAGAATCCTTTCCAGGTTTCTTGTTCTTTTATATTTCTCCTCAGAGTTTTCCCTGTAGCATTTTTTCACATTTGAGTGTGAGCTAGTACAGTTCTCCATTGTCTAACCCCCTCTTCAGTTCTCTTCCCCAACCTCTGAAGTATATGCCTCTTAGTGAGTCACCCCGAGTTCCCGAATGATTCAGCCGTCCATAGTGTTTTTATTTCAACGGCTAAACTAAACATTGAGCATGCACTGAATGGTCTTGTGACTGATAATGAACAGTCCCAATGATACTTGGATGGGAATTAACTTTATTGGAGATGGAAACCAACATCTATGGACCAAGTTGGTTGTTCAGCTTTTTAGCAGTAATATGTATTTTAGTCTTATACACAGAGGAAACCAATAATAATTTGGGCTTTGTCTTAATGAATAAAGAAATATATTCCCAAAGCAACTGCAAATGTATATAAAGGCAAGAGTGGCATTTCAAAGAGCTTTTTAGCTACTTTTCATCTCACAAATAAATAATCCAATTCTCTTTGCTAGCATGGAAATGAATTAGACTTCAGTCCCGCGCAGGTGGTCAGACATAATGGGAAAGTCAGAGGGTAGGTAACTACAAGTTGAGGCTGTCCTCGGTGAACCTCTGTGATGGCCATATAAAGGGATGGGGAGAGGGTCCTATCACTGCATCCACAACATCCATAATACACAAGTTTCCCTTCCTGAAGAGAAGGAAAGTACCACAGGTGAGATTTACCATCATTTACCTCTACCATGTACCGGGCTTTGTGCTCAATACCGAGGGTGCACAGAAGTATAAGGTTTCTGATCTGACAGGCCACCAGCAGCGCTCAACCCACTATCCAGTGAACCAGTAAGGATATAATACAAGCACTCAGTTCTACTCTGTGTGACATTTGTTCAGGGTCAAAAAATCCTTCCCAGCCGCTCACAATGCCTCCCTGATTACAAACGAGGTTGAGTAACACTGGTGGGGGCACTCTTGGTTAGTGCTTTTTGTGACATTCATGGGATCTGAGAGCTTGGATCAGAAGTGGGTATAAACAAATAACAAAATAACTTTTCATGTTGAGAACAAACTTGACACTTTAGTTCTATTTTACTTTTAATATGGGGGTCTTTTTTAGATACTTTGTATATGATCCTGCTTTGTTGTTTTTATGTATGGGTTAGAGAATTTTAAGATAGAAAAAAGTTTATGAGTTTTCAAAGACGAGCATCTTGTATGCATCTTTGTTTTTTTTTTAAGATTTGTGGTTTTACTATAATACGTTTCTTCCTTTTTCTTTTCTTTTCTTTTTAAATTTAAGAGCCAGATCTTGGTACTTAGGACTAGTATTTTCCCCAGCAGCGTTAGGTAGAGCAATCTCTCTACTAACAACAGCTGAAAAGAATAACGTACTATTGTTTTCTAAATTAGTTTTACTTTAGACATTAACTTCCAGTTTACAATAAGAATCTGCTTACCCTAAGTTTAGGGGGGAGAAAAGGGAAGCAATTTAAAATATAGTAGACTGTGTCACTGAAATAATAATTATTGTTATTTTTATAGGTATTTGTTTTAGTTTCCCAAATTCACATGGGAGGAAAGAGGTTCTTGTACCGAGCCCACCAGTAGGCCCAGCCCGTGACCCAGAGCAGAATGCTCAGCTTTCCTCGGTGTCTGACAACAGAACTGACGAAATAAGGAGGCCCATAAGAAATCAGGGTCTTGTCTATTTTGTGGGGGATAATGAACTCTGGGCTGATTCATGGCTTTTAATTATTTTTCTTTTTCAAAGATCAGTTATGACCTAATGGATCCTATTTAAAGGCATTGATAATCAAGAGTTTCTAGATTGCTGAGAATTCACATTGCATTTTTATATACAAATCCCAGAAAATCCAAGTGTCGTGTGGGGCAGCCTGAGGGGTCTTAGCTCCCACTCCCCACATAAGAACACAGGATGTGGCTAGGCCAAAAAGGAACACCCATGGAGCCATAGGTAGGGGAGTCATACCACTATAGTCTCACTGGAGGCTGGATTCACACGACGTTCGACCTGCTGTCCGCTTTTCTGTCTGCCAACCGACTCCCCCTCCCCAGTGCAGCCACGTCAGTTATATCAGTAGCCAATTGACTAACAGGCTAGAGCTGACAGCCAACTAGCCACAGCCAACATACTACCCCAGCCAGCACCTTTCCATGTGAGGCCGAGAGCCTGGAAACTGCTCTCCGGGGCTTTGTCCCCACACTAAGAGCGCTTTATTCTAAAAAGGCACTACAGTTACTGCCTACTTTTATTAGTAAGCCCACACAGTGTAACTAATATGCACTCGGCACTCCCAGGTGCTTTCCTATAAACTATCATGTTTAGTCTTCACATCTACCCAGAAAAGGAAATGTTTTTACTCCCCTTTTACTGATGAGAAAACTGAGGCTCTGTGAAGTTAAGCAGATGGCTTAACATCCTCCGAGGCTGGCATTCAAACCTAAGTTTGTGCAATTTTCACCATTTACAGAAATTATGGTAGTGTAAGGAAGATAGGAAGATACATATACATATGTAAAAAGGCTAAATGTTTACCGTTTCTAAAAGGGAATCTTGAATCTCTCGGGATTTAACCTGGTTCTGTACGTGGAGGACAGCATCATGGACAGTCAAAAAGAATATGTCCTTTCTGTTATCATTAAAGAAACCACATTTCTCCAGCTTTTCTATCACATGATCTTCAAAAGAAAGAGATGTTTAGTTAGTCTCTAGGAAAAAGATATTTTTTGTAACATCAACCAATACTAAGCTTTGGTAGCTCCTCCTTTTAATTCCTTTACTCATTTCCAAAATGTGATCCTGCTCTAAAAGGCATTTCTTTTCTGGTAGCACATGGCAGGGTTACCCATAATGGGTTGTAGGAGACGCCTGGTTCCTAACCAGGTCCCTTTGCCAGTGTTCTCATCCTCTAGCTGCTGTGAGCCTGGCTGCTACTGGTTCACAGCTGTGGCCTTCTCTGGACAACTTTCCTGGGACAAGGGGAGCTGTCTCACCTGAAATGGCCTGGGAACTTAACACCTGCACCCTTGGGTGGCCTGCAGCCACTGACGGGCTGACATGGGGGTACACAGGCTTGCTCCCTGGCCTCCAGGAGGAATAGAGCCCCTGGTGCTCTTCCTGCTGTGTGATCCTTGTGAAGTCAGGCTAAGGTAGACTTCTGAAACCATGTCTTTGTCCAGCTTCTTCCCCTACCCTATCCTGCTTTCCTCACTCCCTCATGAATGTTTCCAGTGTCCTTTCTCAATACATCACTGGTGCAAGTATCCTTATCTGTCTCTGCTTCCAGTCAAAGCACTAGTATTTCATACAAACACACACTCACACATAGTCAGGCACAAAGTCAGACCCTGGAGGACCCTCTCATTTTAAGGGATCTAAGTCATCTCCAGCTCTGCTCTCCCTGTGATAATTTTTCCCCACTGATCCAGCACTGCTGTCCAGATATAAGTTTACATGCATTACTAGCTCAATGGCACAAATTGGAAATAATATCTTTCTAGCTTCAAAAAGGCCCTCGGAGTGATGGCTTAATGGGTAGAGTTTCTGTTTATGGTGATGAAAAGTTTTGCAAATACATAGTTGTGATGGTTGCACAACATTGTAATGTACTTAATGCCACTGAATTAATTGTACACTTGAATGTGACTAAAATGGCAAATTTCATTATATATTTTTTATCGTGACAAAAAAAATTGTTGTTTTTTCTTTAAAGGGCTTTGGTCATGATGTATCTACATTCCAAAGTAGGAGAAAGGGCTTAGGGAGAAGTCTTACAGATAGATATGTACATATACGCATTTACCTTGAAACGATGCAAAGTACACATTTACATCAATTCTTTGGAATTCTTTGACAATCTAAAAATTTAAAAAGGAGAATTTGAGTAACTTTATCGATGCATAATTCAGTAGCATTCAGTTACTTGCTTAGGAGAAACTTCAATACTTTCATGGTTAATCAGAACTTTGAGGAAAATTCATTATCGGAAAATCACAGAGGTTTTCAGCCTACAGTGATGATGTGATTAGGGATGATAATACTGCAACGCAAGAGGTGGCTACATCCAGTGCCCAACGCAGAGCACTTGATAGCACAGAGGGGCTTGGTAGATATTTGTGGAAGGAAGAAAAGAAGGGAGCCCAGGAGGCTTCCTAAGATAGCCCCTGCAGATCAGAGACAAGAGTATGAGTTTATATCTTTGAGTGGAAGACATATGGGTATAGATATGCGGCCACCAGATTTTGAATGTAAAAACTGACCTGAAAATCAAAGGTTCTGTAGTTTGACTGTATAGGTGTCAATATCTTGATTGTGATTTTGTATAATAGTTTTGCAAGATGTTAGCATTGGGAGAAAGCAGGTAAGGGTTACAAAGGATTTCTCTGCATTATTTCTTACACCTTCATGGGACTCACAATTATCTCAAAATGAAAAGTTTAATTTAAAAAATCAAGATGCAAGACCTATGGGCAATAATAAAATGGAACTTTATACCCCACATGCGCTCTTGTAACCCAGGTCACCCTTACAATTAACTACATATTATCTGTCTCCCCTGCCAGATCATAAGCTCCATAAGATCAAACTAGGGTGGACCACAGGTCCAGCTATTCTTGGGATGGCCCTAGTTTCTACCTCTTGTGTCAGTATGGTGGGTTAGATTGCTGTTCAGCAAATATTAACTCCTTTCCCCTTAAGAAAGAGTATACTGCCAGTAGCATGCATTTGTGCTTGGTCATGTGATTTCTTTGGCCAATGGAACACTAGCAGATATGATGTCAGTGATGCTTTAAGAGGCACTGTGCTTCCTTTCCTTGTGCTTTGTGATTCACCATCACAGGAACACGCTCCATGTAGCTTTAGACCAGTGGAGACCTGAATGCAGTCTGAAGGCTGGAGCCCAGCCCAGCCAACTTTCAGCATAAAGCAGAGCTTTTCCACTCAACCTACAGACACATGAGCAAGAAAAATTAATGACTGTTGTAAGCTGCTGACTTTGGGGTGGTTTGTTATGCAGCATCCTTGCAACAACAGCTGACCAGTACACTCAGCATAATTATTAATAGTGCTCACTTTTACTCTCAGAAGTGTCCCAGGTTAGATGATAAACTGTCTAATCACCCAAGGTCAGTCCATATTTATTTATCTTTTTCATCACTTTAACTCCAACACCTAAAACAGTGCCTGGCACAGAGAATGTGCTCAATAAATATGCTGGGTTAAATTAAAAACAATAATAATAAAATAGAGCTTGAAATTTCTGGGAAAAAGATCAAGACCTCTATATAACTATAAAGTTTGGAATTTTCATAATTGTCATTATAGCATTTGAAAGCAATTATTTGTTAGGTGTGGCAAATATTCTGGCATTAAAGACATTAAGACTCTTCCCAAAAGTAATTCATGAAACCCTTTGGCCAACACAATCTATAATGCATCTGAGCCAATGCCTAGAGTGAAATGCACAATGAAGAACAAGATCTGTTCTCAAATGAGCTAATGACCAGGTCTTCTGAGACACTGGCAGAGAACCTGTCAGCATTTTCTCACAGTCTTTCATCAATTATAATCGCTTTTCTACCTTACCTGCCTAGTACTCGCATCCTGGGATCATTCTCTAACTCTGCAGAAGTAGCCAAGAAGCCCCAGACAAGCTAAACCTCAGTTGAAGGTCATTTTCATATTATTACATCTGATTGTGGTGTCTTGAACCTGCCTACTTTTCTGCCTGACTCGCTTGGTACCTACCTGTAGCTTCATCTAAACTTGACACTCCGGATCAAATCGATACTCTAGTTAGTCTGCTTTGGAGCACTGAGTGTAGTTGTTATTTAAAAGATGACTCAATGTCTGCCTTTCCCTCTAGACTGCTGGTCCATGAGGATAGGGACTCTGTCTACTTCATTACTTGTCTTGTGTGCCTGGCTGAGTGCTAGGCACGTACTAGGCATTTCACATCTATGTGTTGAAGGAATGAACTTGAGCTTGCATAACTGGTGTCTGATATCATGAATGTTCCTGTCCTACATGCTCCCCAAACCTGACGTCTGGGTTGCCTGACCTGTTTCCTGCTCTGACCTCTTGATCATCCCTGGCTTGATCATTTCCCCGTCCTGCCATGTACCTGGTGTTCTTCGTTCTGCTGCTATTCACATAACAAATAAAAACATAATACGTAATGTAAACTTTCACCTACTTTTCGTTCTTTCAATATTCCATTTCCTATATATTCTCAGAAAAATAAAACATAACAAATGTTAATATTTGCTGAGGGGTGACTATGTGCCAGATACTTTTCTAAACCATATATATTAGTATATCTGGGGGTGCCAAAAATATGTATACAAGTGGACACTTTGGTCAACGTTGCTCAAGCAGTAGTTCGCTGTAATCAGAAGTGTCTGGACGCTGACAGTAACCACTTTGAGCACCTCTCGTAATTGCAGACGTCAAACATGACTTGTATGAATCTTTTGTTATCAGTATATATTGAGTATTACAATTTTAATACAGTTTTCCTTTCTTAAAATGTGTATACTTTTTTGGCACTAAATATATATATTTAATGCTCATAAAAACCCTATGAAATAGGCACCATCATTATTCTCTTATTACAGATGAAGAAACTGAGGTGCAGACAGAGTAAGCAACTTGTCCATAGTCACACTGCAGCAAGTGGTAGGGTCAGGATTCAACCCCAGATGGTCTAGCTCCATAGCTGTACTTTAAAATATTATAGTCTAGTGCAAAAGCATTCCCCTAGAAAAATTACAGAGCCCATGCAATCAATTCTCCCTTTGCAAGACTATTTTACTATTGCCAAAGCTTCAAATCTATAATTCAAAATACCAGAACCTTACCACACGTAACGATCTCACTCCAACAACATCCAGGAAAGATACAGCTCCGCAATCAAGCACGAGGCTATGGATGGGCACTCTGGGAACATTGACTTTCACTGGAATATCAGAGTTCCAATCCACTTGAATTTCTATTTCCTTGGTTGGGATATCGAGTTCTTCTGGGTCTTCAATATCTTCATCGGGTTCAAAAGCATTATTCGATGAGCCAGCATCACTTATAATACCATTCTAAACAAAGAATATACCACTAACTTAGTCACCAGTGATTTGGGAGATCTTTCAACAATTCATTTCAAATTACTTAAAAGTGCTACACACTGTTCCTTGTAAGCAAAACACTGAGGGGATGAACTCTTAAGGAATGAGGTCCACCTCAGTCCAAACTTTGATGTTCTCTAGGAAGAAAAATGGAAGAACAGAGGAGTCGCGAACTCTTGATTTCTGAAAGATTGTAGAACTTGGCCAAGAGATATTTTGGCAGCAGAGTCTGAATAAAAGGCAATAGCTCTAAAAGTTTATGAACTTACTGCCTTCTATTACAATTTTCTGGCATTGAATTAGCACTTGTTTTGTTCCTTTCAGTAAAAACAAGGTTTATTTCATGATGGGAAAAAGAATCACACCACATGTTTCCAAGGAACTCTGATTTCATTTTATTTCCTCCTATTTCCTCTTGACTATTAGAACACCTCAGCTGTTCTCTGGCAAACCTGTCATCTGCTTATACACATCTGGGTGCCAAAGGGGGTCGATTTGTTTGTAGACTATCTAGCAGCTTTCATTTTCATCTGAGAAAGCAAAGAATTGAAGAGCAATAAGATGTTGCCTCACCTTTGTTGCTCTTAATTGTCCTTTTTTGATGAGTTTCTGTATTTTCCTCAGTGCTTTCAGCCTCTTATTATACACTCTGATGGCATCAAATCCCACCTTTGGAAATAAATATCAAGTTACTTAAAACATCTGGTTCCTAATGCTCATTAATCACAATTGTTATCTGAAGAGGTTATTTCTTAAGTAGTATTATTCCTTGCGATGTCCTGCCAAATAACAAAGTCTGAATTATGGGGCAGCCGGATAGCTCAGTTGGTTCGAGCGTGTGCTCTTAACAATAAGGTTGCTAGTTCGATCCCCACATGGGCCAGTGTGAGCTGCATCCTCCACAACTAGATTGAAACAACTACTTGACTTGGAGCTGATGGGTTCTGGGAAAACACAAATAAATAAAAGTTTGGAAAAAAAAAAAAAAGAGAAAAAGAAATTCTGAGGTCTGATGGAGGCCTCCACTACCAAGCCACCCTACCCCACCACCCAGAAACTCAGTAGCATATTAAAGATTCCAAGACAATCAAAAACAAGAGAGTGAAAATAACTTCTTTAACTTTAAATCTGTTTTTTTTAACATTTCCTTGATATTACAGAGCTCTTTTATTATTGCAAAATCTATGAATATTCCTCTGAACCAGTTCACCCTAGAACTCATGTGGTAAAACACTGGTATAGAGGCAAAACCCAACTTTGAAGCACAGCATGGAATTCAGAATTTCCTGCTTTCATGGTCCACTTACACTATCTAACTTTTTACTCCAGATGAGCAATTCCTCCCTCCAATACTTGTTTCCACCTTTTCCTCTCAGCTCACATAGTCCCCAAACATCGGATATAATCTCTTTCCTTCTGCCCGACTGCCACACAAAGCATGATGAATCCAACTACGTAACATGGATCGCTCCCTTCTATGAACACTTAACACATACTGTCTGTACTATCCATTTGGAATTTACTCAAATTCTGCCTGGAGACAACTCTAGTGTTTTTGTCCAGCATAGGTATTGATACCTGGACTTTAACATATGTGTCATATATATTTTTTCCTATCCCCAAAAGATTGTAAGTTATTTGAGGACACATATCATTCTTAACGCCTTGTACAAAGGGAACAAGGTATAGAGATTTATGTCCAGTTTGAGCCCAATAAATACCTGCAGAATAAATGAAGTCTCAAAGGAGATTAGAAAGCACATTTCTAGGGATAAAATACTTACTGTGGACTTGATACATTTTTTAAAACCATCGACATTGCCATAAAAAATGGGACTAGAAAACCTAATAATCTTCATTCCTTCCAGTTCTTCAATCTAGCATTAAAAAAAAAATTGAGGTTAAATAATTTCAGGCTTCAAATATTCAATTGAGTTTCTGGCTATTCAGTTATCAGCTGAGATTGCTCAGAAGAGCTGGGCAGCAGCACTCAACTTGCCTCAAATAGGGGCTTCATCCCAGGTGGGAGGCAATTGGTTACCCAAACTGCTGAACCTCCACTGTGCCAATGAAGGTCAAGTTAGAAAGGGCTTTAGAAAGCAATTATTCAACCCTCTGACTTTTGGATGAAGAAACAGGCTCAGAATGATGATATGAATTGCCTCAACTTCATACCACTGGCCTTTCCCTCCCTCAAAAATGTTTATTTTAAAATAGAAAATAAAAAGTAGCAAAACCAAGGCAATCTACAGGAACTGAGACCTATAATGTAATTTGCTTGTTCTTACCCTGACACAGAGTGGCCAGACCAAAAGTCAAACCCACAGAATCACAGGCTTTTCTAGTCTTTAGGAATCATAACAATTTTATTCCAGCCCCGTCAGAGGAGAAAACTGAGGCACTGAAGAGGCTGAGTGTGTTGGGCAAGGTCTCTACAAGCCGGATGCCAGAACTCAGAACTCAGCCCAGGGTTCCCAGAGACAGAGACTCTCGGCCATCATTTTTAGCTCTTGATGGCACTTGGATCAACACAACCGAGGGAGGTTGTGGAAATAAATTAAGTAGCACCTACTGGAATTCCAGATTCAGTGGCCAACTTTTTTTTATTTTAAGGTAAAATTTGATTACAATGTCCTAGGGTTCACATTTAAACAAATTTTTAAACATTTCTTTTAAAAACTTTTATTTTTAATTTTTAAAAGTGTTCTCTTAATTTTCTTTCTTTGCTTTTTCATCTTTGTTTCTCATGCTGGTCACTAAGCAATCTTATTTGCAGGAACCACAAGCCCATCAGTAAGATACTTATTTTCTTTGTTTTTTATTTCCTGTGTTTTTTATTATTTCTTGCAATTCCAAGGATAGAGTACAATGTCAAATATGGTTTTGGTGACAGAACATTAGTCTTTTGTTAGAAAAAATCTTAGAGGGATTTTAGATAATTTTATAGAGGATAAGGATTATATAGCAGAGAAAACTTTTTTCTTCCTCTTGCTGCTTAAAATTTTTTTAAATGCCTGGGCTTTCAGCAGTGTTACTGTATTGTGTACTGGACCTTGGTGTGTGCACTAATTGGGTTCAGTGGGCATTTTGGATTTGTATGTCACATTTTTCATCAAATTTGGGGACATTTTGATATTTATGCAAAAAATTGCATCTGTCTTTTTTCTTTTCTCTTTTGGGACCCTGATTATACATATATCGATATGTTTTATTTTGTTCTAGAGGTCTCTGAGGCTCTGTCTATATTTTTTTTTTATTGAGGTATAACTGACATATAACATTATATTAGTTTCAGGTATACAACACCATTTGATGTGTGTATATATTGCTAATGATCCTCACAATAAGTCTAGTTAACACGTTGCGTACGGATCACGAGAATCTTCACGAGGGATTTAAACCCCACCGTACGCAACGTGTTAACATCTGTCACCATATATAATTACAAATTGTTTTCTTGTAATGAGGATTTTTAAAACCTACTCTCTTAGCAACTTTCAAATATGTAATATAGTATTATTCACTATAGTCACCATGCTGTACATTACAGCCCCGTGCCCTATTTATTTTATGACTAGAAATTTGTACCTTTGGACTCCCTTCACTCAGAGAAATAGAATTTGATTCAACTTCTGGAAATAATTGAATTGCCTATTTTTTAAAGTTCCTCTTACAATGGTTTGACATT
Organism: Rhinolophus sinicus; assembly: GCF_057876585.1. Lineage (NCBI taxonomy): Eukaryota > Metazoa > Chordata > Mammalia > Chiroptera > Rhinolophidae > Rhinolophus > Rhinolophus sinicus. Next base: position 50,810,780 of record NC_142504.1, on the reverse strand, counting down.
AAAATGACATTCACCTAGCATGGACAAAATCCCTGTAAACCAGGGATATCAGAGGGCACATTGAATTAAAAGTTTTCATGACATCCCAGTAGATTTTGAGAATTTCCTGACAGAAACCTGCCACCCCTTTGCCTCCCTTGTTCCTAACCTACTAGATGAGTAATATGTGACCGCTGAAAATCCAGGCTAGCAAACCGAGTCCAGCAACTACCTTACAAAGGCACTCACGTTTTTGTAGTTCTTGGTACTTTTGTAGATATCTGTGTGAGGGATGTTTCCAAGGCCATTCCAAGAGGGACTAAAAGAAAAATTAAGTTCAGGATTTTTTGGAACAGGCATATTTTGGAATAAAAATTTAGAAGAAATAACAGATACTAAAGAGCCCTTCATTCTGATGTTTTTTGGACTCTGTCTTTATTGCAGTTGACATTTTCTTGCAGTTAACTCTGAAATGAACAGCTGGTGTTTGTGTGGAATTGGAGGAGAAGGAGGAACCACAAGTCTTTTCTGATGGCTGGGAAAATAATGAGCATCATACTTTCATGTGTGCAACACCCTGTCGGCTAAGCAAAGAGCTTTCACACCTATTATATCGTATTTAAGCCCCAATCCTGCAATGTCAGTGGTATGATCCTCCTTTTTACTGGTGAGTAAACTGAGGTTCAGAGAAGTTCAAAAGGCCCTAGAGGTCAAGGGCAGCCCAGCGTCTGTCTATCTTTAACCCACTGGTCTTCCCTGCCTGGCACAAGGCCTGGAGGTCAAGGGCAGCCCAGCCTCAACCTTTAACCCATTGGCCTTGACTGCCTGGCACAGGGCCTGGAGCTTACTTGTGAGTTATTGCAACTTTCTGATGAAGTATGGAGAGTCTGTGGTCATGAAGTTAGTCTCATTTTATAGAAATAAGAGCCTAGAAGAACCAGAAGTAAGTCCTTCCCATTTCCTGTTCCTGATGAAATCAAACAAATTCCATGAGTCTTCAAGTGTGACTAGGGACATATGCTAAATACAACTCCTGAAGAAAGAGTGTCTGTTTGGGGCACTCTCAGCAATGTGCCCTCTGGATCAGCCTTATAATTACTGGAAATTAAATACTGTGGGGGATACTGCGTTTTGTTGGCTAAAAGCCTACTTAAACCAAGTCAGCAGTTAAAACATGTTGTCGGTTTTTCCTCGGCTGGCTGTTCTGTGCTGATTTTTTAACTTAAAGTTCATAAACTATACAGTCTCTCTCTACAAAGCCCTTCTTTCCCAACCATAGCCACACAAGAAAAAATAAACGTGAGACAGACAGAGCACAAGAGGCAGCATCTTTTAAGGACCTTGACTGAGTTACTTCACAGAAGCAAACCGGGCGCTTTGGGAGCTTATGAGTTCTTTCTGGCCCCGTGTCTTTGCTGCTTTCACCCTGCGGATGATCTAATGACATGTTCTTCACATAACTGTGTGGGTGTCAGGTACATGCTTTTTTGGCAAATGTGAATAAATTTTGGCTACAATTAATTGTTTTAAAGTCTCCTGTTCTGGGTTACATAAACTTCTAGGTTACTAGCTTCCAAAGAAAATGAGCTAACATATAGTCAGCAGCTATCTTGTCCCAAGCCTTGGGCCAAGTCCCTCACAGACTTCACCTCATTTTAATAAGCAACTGCAAACCAACCTCAGTCTTCTGCTGAATCCTATATCTTTTGGTCTGACCAGGATAGTAGGAGAATGCCAGCAGTAGAGCATGTGACTAAGTGCATAGATTTTGGGGTGAGATTCATCTGGGTTCAAATTGTGGCTCTCCCACCTACTAGGTATGTGATCTTAGGGAGGTTCTTAACCTTTCTGAGCTTCAATTTTCTTATTTGTAGAATGAAAGTAATAAAACCTACTCACAGTATTTTTTTTTTTTTTTTTTAAGATTAAGTAAGACAACGTGTGGCAAGCACTATGTGCGAATTCATACAAGCACTCAATATAGGAATTATTATGAAACGGAGTGGTTTCGCTATATTTATCAAAATGGTGCAGAAAACCTCAGGGTCTGTTGTTCTAGTTAGAGGTAACCTGGGTCTTATATTACTCACAATTGAACTCTCAGGACCACAGTCAATAATCCAAATATGAGGCCAGCTAATAAACCGAGGTCCAGCCCCAGAATGATGGACATTACGCACGTAAATACCCAGATAACCTAGAAAAAAATAGAAATGAAAAAAAGTATACTAATTCATCATGTACCATCAGGTGAGAGATTACCTGTGAAAAAAATAATATCAATTGTCCATAAACAAATTACGGTTGACCCTTGAACAACACAGGTTTGACCTGCGCGGGTCCACCTAGAAGTGGAATTTTTTTCAGAAATACTGCAAATGTATTTTCTCTTCCTTATGACTTTCTTAATAACATCTTCTTTTCTCTAGCTTACTTTATTGTAAGAATATAATATATAATACATTAACATACAAAATATGTGTTAATCAACTATGTTATTGGTAAGGCTTCAAAGGTAAACGGTAGATTATTAGTAGTTAAGTTTTGGGGGAGTCAAAAGTTACATGTGGAATTTTGACTGTCGAGGGGTTGGTGTCCCAACCCCCATGTTGTTCAAGGGTCAACTGCGCAACTTTTTAAAAATATTCATTTCATATTTAAGTGGAAGTGGAAACTGGCCTTCCCAATAAAGATCAACTGTCCTACTTAAATTTTTTTTTAAATTTTTGAATAGTTAGTATATTAACATAGTTTAAAATGGAACTGCTATAAAAAGGGTGTGCAGTAAGAAATCTTGCTTGCAGCCCTCTCTCCTCTTCACCTACTCTCAATCTCCCTCCCTACTGGGATCTTTTTTCATTCCTCTCTGAATGTGTGTGTGTGTGTGTGTGTGTGTGTGTGCGCACACACGTGCACACGTTTTGCCAGTATTTCTTTTTGAAATATGACTACAAAGCCTGTTTTATTTTTCCATCTTTTAGTGTATTATATACACTATTCTATTCTGCACTGGTCTCTGTTTTTCACTTAACAATTTGTCTTAGAAATCTTTCCATATCAATATATAGCAAGTTTTCTCATTTCTTTTCATTCATCTGTTCTGGTTTAAATTAAAGCATAACTCTAAAGGATTTAACTTCCAGTTTTTATTAAGTAATTCCTCAGAACAGTTATGAAGGATACTTTGGTCAGAATTATAATTGGCATGGGGTTTTGTATTTTGTTTTTGTTTTTTTGCTTGTTTTGTTTGTCCCTCTAAATTAGTTGTTTGTTTTTATTTGTTTGTTTGCTTGTTTGTTTTAATGTGTTTGTCTGGCTTTGGCTCTAGACATCAAGTGTATATGACTGAGCTCCAATGGGATTCTTGCTGGCAATGGATCTTCCAGGAGATACACAACCTTCAAAACCATAGTTCACCAGGAAGAGTTCCAAGGTGTGGCTCATGCACACAATTCTCATTTCTGCCCTGAGGCTCCCAAAATGCAAGCAAGACTGAGGCGATAAGGGAACATAATGATATGGCAGGAAGCATATAATAACCAAATCTTATTTCAGAGAAAAATGGGTGACTTACCGCATCAATCTTATTCTGCCTCCACAGATGAGGCACGTCACACACCTGCATAAACATCCCTTTCAGGTTGGCAATTACAACAGCTGCCAAGACTGACTGCCAAGAGAGACAGAGAAGGCTGTGTTATTCAGGGGAATGGTTTTCCATGTGATGATTTATAAATCTCCTGTTATTTCTTTGGGGACAGAGCAGGGAAATTATGCAATCAGTGTGCCGAGAAGCGGGGTTATACCTTCTGCAAGGGTTCCAGCAGCTTCCCCAAGGCAACAATGGCAATCATCACAACCCCAGCCGAGAGGATGCCAGCAACCTGAAAGACACACAGCTCCCATGAACAGAGTTCTTTCTCCTCCTGTCGCCCAGCTCGCCAGATGTGTGTGTCACAGAGCCTGATCACAGGTACACGTGACGCTTCCTGACTGCACCCCCCCCTTCTGCTCAATGCTGTTGAGAGAAATGAGAATTCTTTGCTAACACTCTACAAAACTGAAAAACAAAACAAAATGGAAACCATATAGTATATAGTAGCTGTGACAGATAAATTAAAGAGAATGTGGAGACCGAGTCTGCGAAAGTAAAGCCAGTTTGACCCGGATTTCATTTGGATATATTAGACCTGTAGTTTGGTGTCAATTTAGGACACCAAACTTCTATTTGCCATACCAGGAAACATGGACCATCCCCTTCCCCAACAACAGATCATAGTCATGTTTTGGGGAAATAAATTCTCACAGCACATATCTGATTCCTCTGCATCATTGAATCAGCACCCATAACGGCAGTTCTGATAATATGTTGTCCTTGAAGCACATATTGCCACTGAAGCCTCAGAGAAAAGAAGTTTACCAGTCCTACAGCAAACTCAAAACGCCACAGAAGCCCACTGAGAAGTGGGAACATGTCTCCTGCTTCCTCTAATAGTTCCACAGATGCAGGCTCACAGCTTGGCCCCCCAGTAGCCCGAGTGATGACGGGCAGTAGCAGGGGTAAAGGACGCTCCAGAAACTTGACCTTGGCAGGTAAAAGGAGCTCTCCTAAGGTCCATAGTTAGGAGAGAGGCTGAGGGGGTAGGGACTGTTCTCTGGTTTGATTAGATATCCAATGAATTCTCTGTGGAGACAGCTGGGCCATGGCCAAGGTGAAGACTAGAAGCTCTGAAACAAAGGAGAGAAGGAGACAGGGAACCAGAAGCAAGTGATCAGAGAGGAAACAACAGGGAACAGTGTATGGGGCACAAATATTGCCAGCGCCAGATGTTTGAACTAAAGGAGACAAATACAAGACTTAAGGAAATTTCACAGTCACATTCATTCACCGGACCCGGCACATTGATCATCCATGTTCAGAGTACAGCTGGGTCAGCCTGAGATGCTGTCATGTATATGATGTACTAAAAACCTTTCTTTGTTCATCCAGACCCCTTTTCCTAGGCAATTTCTTACCTCCTAGCACCACACCTCCAGGTTCCGAGCAACTTGCTGAGCTTTCCTCTCTCCTATCTAAAAAGAGAAGCTCATATCCTCCCTCCCTCCTTCCTTCCTTTTTGCCAGGCAATTATTTAACCAATATTTATTGTCCATCATGAGCCACTTGCATCTCACTGTGGATGCAGGGCTCGGTGCATTGGTGAGATGTATGGCAATGTGCCTGTGGCTGGGTGGCCACCTGGTCACCAAGTATATGTAATAATAAGCCTCCAATTATGCGGACTAAGGCTAATTTCATTACTATATTAAAATCTTATAAGGCTGGTTTCTGGGACATGTCGCAGATTTCATATATATATATATATATATATATATATATATATATATATATACACACACACACACACACACATATATATATATGAGCAGATTCAATCACTAGAAAATTAATTATTCTGTTAAGTGAGAGGGTAATTAGAGCTAGAGAATAGTTTGTAATCAGAATTCCCTTTTCATGAGTCAGTACGAGTCAGACAGGAGTGACAGAAAGAACGGGTCATAATGTTGAGCTCTTGTACAATCTGTTGATGTGCTAGAAACAGTTAATGTCCACTAACACTCATTCTTCCATTCATTTATTCATTCAGCAAATATATGCAGGGTGCTTCTTCTGTGTCAGGTACAACATATGTATCATAGGCACTAAGCCACTGTTCTTATCTTGAGAAGTTAATGACTGGAAACATGAGCATTTACAAGTATGTATGTACTAGGCCTTTACAGATATTTTCTTATTTAATCTTCACAACATTCCTATGAGGTAGATATAATTATTATGCCCATTGTATAGATGCGGAAACTGAGGCTCCAACATAAAAGAAAACATGAGAAACCACACAATAAGGGAAGACCTGCCAGTTTACTTGGTCATGAGTCCCTGAATTTCAGTCCAGGCACTAAGACTTTTAACCCCAAAACTTAGTATACATTTCACTAATTAAATATCAAGCCATTTCTGTGCTTGTTTCATTCTTCAGTACTGAAATCCTGGCATCCTCTACTCCTAAATATAATACACGCCAGTGTGTGACAAGGGGTATCAGCTTACCAGAACACTATTATCCCCAAGCCCCGTGCCAAGGAGTCACTTTACATGGGCATTCTTAGTGGGGCAGCCAGCCTGTGCCTCATTTGAGCCTGGAAGTTAACAGCAAGGCAGTGGACATCAGCAGTTGGGGATCTGCCTGCACCCGCTGACAGCCCGTGCCCTGGAGAGGTTGTCAAGGCCCCATCACAAATGAAAGCAGCAGAAACTCTCACTACTGACAATTGCCAACCCCACTCCCCCCACCCCCGGCACATAGGTGTCATTTTGGAAATCACCTCCGACCTCTTGCCCTTTTCCACAGATGTCTGGTTATGCCTCCAGCTAGGGGCTGTATTGTTTTACTCGCTCCCTCAGAACTAGATTTTTTTTGAGGGGAACCCTCAACTGTGAAAAGAAAAATTGTCAAAATTAAATTTAATTTTTTGTTCAATGGGAGCCAAGAAACTGGAAGAGGTTCATTCCTCCAATCCTGTCGCAAAGAGCCATTATAAATGGGAAAAAATCACGTGGGCCTTGGGACAATTAAAGCTCTCCCTGGGCAAGCCACTTTTGTAGTCAGTTTCTCAGTTACTCTCTTTTATACTTATTTGTAGTGTTTCTGCCTTAATAAAAACCCTGTTTGCGAGTGTGTGTGTGTGTGTGTGTGTGTGTGTGTGTGTGTGTTCAACTATTTACTTTGGATTTGTTCTCCTTTTTAGTGTCAATGTACTTTTTACTGTTAAATAATAGCTCTTTCTGTGTTGGGAGGAGAAAACCCTCCAGGCGTAACAGAAACACCTCCTGAGCCTGCCCGCATTCACTTGGTTTGGCATCTCTGACTCCACGTCTGACTGACAGGATGGCCTTTGGGAATAGCTCCTGAGTTTTCTGGACAATTAAAAGAGGGGTCGTCCAGAGATTAACTGGGATGCAGATTTTGGGGTCATCTTGTGAAGGCAACAACTTAAACCCATGAAAAAGGCAAGATCAAACCCACATTCAGAACTCTAGGGACAAAAATTTTACTCAGCAAGAAATGTCAAAATGTTACAACAAAAATGTTCTTGGCTAGCAAACCACTCTGTGGGACCAAAGGCCTCTGGAGGAAGCTCCTGATCCTTGTAAAGGAAATGTAAATCGACGCTTCTCATTTTTCTGAAAATATAATAACCTCGCTAAGCCGTGAATATGCTTTCACTAGGCCTTCTCCATCTCCAGATAACAAATTGATAAGAATCAGCTTTCTTCATATGACTCTCTGTCAATTGTTATTGTCCCTGGAAAAGCAGGGAAGTGTAGCTATCTGCCAGCTCAGCACTGACAGGGAGAGATTGGAGAATTACTGCTTGAGAAAACCATAAATGTTGTTTAAGAGTTTTTGGTGAGGGGGTGAAACAAGGGGGCCCCCAGGTGGAAGCGAATCAGGAAGCATGCTTCTCTTCTCTAAGGCTAATTGTCCTGCTCGGTTCTTGGGCAGATGTTTCCGAGCCCCCTTCCATTCCTGATTCACTGTGCAGTAGTTGGCTATTAGCACACTGTTTTCCGTACCTGTGTCTTTCCCCCAGTGCTCTCCTGGACAGCAGTGCGGGACAGGGCGGTGGTGGCCACAAAACAGGAGAAGAACCCCGAGAAGATGTTGCTGATCCCAAAGGCAATGAATTCCTAAGGGAGACACTGGATGACAAGGATGCTACAAATAGAACCTTTGCAAGACCCTCACCAAGCGTTTAAGGAAGAACATTAAGAAAGCAAACTCCCGAACCCTCCCCCCACCCCCGCCTGGGAGTCCCAATTTAATTTTTACCATGAAAGGTGGCTGAGGGCCTTGGAAGCTGTCAGGAGTTTGAGGTCCTTACAGCCTAGAAGAGGGCTCACTGCTCTCAATCGTTTGTAAGGTCGATGAGGAGTAGGAACTGATCTTTTGCTAAAATGCTTATTTCACTTCCTGGTGAGTGGCGTATCTGCTGTAGCTCTCACATAAAACATTTTTCTGCTCTCACATAAAGTGTTTTTTCTGTGGTTGAATATTTGCTATGAAGCATATTATGAGTAGGAGAACTATTATTCTGCCTGAGTACTAATCATTTAACTGCTGTAATTGCTATGCTGCCTTTTCAGAAACATACCATAACTGCAGATTTGCGAGCTCACCTGGCAATGTATCACATGCCTACAAAAACTGTCCTGTGTACATTAATTGCACAGTGAACCACCCCAGTTTAAAGGGGCCACAACTATTATTAACAGTGTTTTGTTGCACTGTTTTTGCCATATTATAGCTGCTATTTTAAAAAAAAATTACCAGGAGACATGGGATTACATGAAGAATTCTTATTCTGATCTAATACGTTGCTTTGAATGTTATTTATGACCTGACTGAATTAACTCTTTTAAAATTTGGATTACTTCAACTTATTTCTTAAAAAGTAAAGTGATGCACCATGGATATTTTAAAATAATTTCAAATTAACATTCACAAGAGGGAAACCAATAAAGACTGGTGGAAGAAACCAATCTCCTCTTTAGCAGACAACAAAATCTTTCCCTTTTTTTCTTCTTATTTTCAGCACTACAAAACCAGTTCAGCAAAAGGGTGACCATACCTGGTTCCCATCGATGGTGTAATCATACTTGATGGCGTATACTTTTCCTACAGACACCGCAATAGCGTAAGCCACCACAGCGATGGAGAATGATGCAGTCAGCATCTTAGAGAACAAGCTTACAGGTGGCAGTGCAGGAGGCAAGAACCTAGTGAGTTTTTAAATGAAAAATGCTGTGAAGATTTGACCATAATTCTCTTTCCCACCTCACCAAGTGCTAATCAACCCAGCCACAAGTCAAACATGGAAGTACTTGATGCAATCGAGCAAAAACACGCGAGTATGAGTGGTAGCATCCGATTTTATAATTTTAATCAGAAGTTGGTGCCATCTCGCTGGCTGATTTTTGTGTGTGTGCCCTGTTGAGAGCCTCCCAATCAATGCAGCCTCACCTGTAGCTCTGACATGAATGTACCTGCCATTGCTGATTCTTTAGTATCATACAAGCCCATGCTATGCCCTTTCACACAATAGTATTTCTTACACAATTTTATCTTTTAAATTCAAAGATAAACCAGCTACAAAATGAGATTTACCCTGCATGAAGACATGGCAGGTCTGTTAAAGAAATAAAAAGATATAAAATGCTAAAAGAGCTACATGGAAAATCCATTATCTTAAGAGCTATGATATTTAAAAGCTTGAGTTCAGAAAATTTTTAATTTATATAATTATCAGAATGCTTTGTAGTCACAATGACTAATATATCCCAGTGATCGTGGGGTCAAACAACTACTGTCTGACAAAACCAGAGCTATTCCACAAAACATACAAGGGAAAAAAAAACTACAAGTGTATAATCATACGGTTGTCTCCAAATATGAAAATTTGGGGGATGACCTTCATGGACCTGTATCTTGAGGACTATCCATATGGTGTAATTGTAGAGGGCCTAGAAAAAAATAATCTCCCCCACCTACCTCACTTATGCCTGAAGTTCCTTTAATAGGAAACTACATCCCCCACCCACCCCTATAATTAAAAGGGACAATGTAGAGTAAGATTCTTATACAAATGGAGTTATGGGGACCAAGCAACCCTAACATATGGTATTGACCTCAGCAGGATAAAAGGAAGCTGCCAACAGGGATGCACTTTTACTCCCTTTTTGGAGGACTGAAGCGGGGCCTGGATAGAAAGGTGGGCTAGCATGACCTTTCTCTTTGCTCTTCTTGCTTTCATGGTACTCACCTTTAACACTCTCCCTGCTCTTCCAATTTCTCCACAGCGGACTTTCTTTTTCAGGTGTGTCGATGTCTAAAGACTTATTTCTGTGCCACCACAGGAGATCAGGCCACAAAGGCCTCTCTCGTGGCTCGTTTATAATGTCATAGGCCTGATCATAAGAGTCACTTGCAGCACCTTTTAAAAATATTGATTCCCAGGCCCCTCCTCTAGAAACCCTGCTTTAATAGTCTGGGATGGGAACCGGATTCTGTGTTAACGAGGGCCTCATGATTCTCACAAAAAGGTAAGTTTAAGAAACATTAGAATGGATAATATGTAAATTAAGCCCCATGTAGCCAGTTGTACTTTTTCAAGTATTTTTTGAACAGCTATTAGAAGAAATCCTAAGATTAATGAAACAAAAAAGCAGCAGTTCCCTGTGGGATAAGCAGCACTGGGAATCTGCCAGCTTAAGGAGTTTCTATTAAGAGCATGGAGAAACAAAGATTGGTACCAGGTCCCTCAGTTAATATTAGGGGAGGGAAAACTTATTGGTTATCGAGTACTTACTGGTTATCTAACAGCAGACCTAGTCATAAATGCTCTAAGTTAATGTTACAAATCTAATAAACATTTGGGGTTCTTTTTATATGCCATGTAATAAAATTATACTGTATGGACCTGGTCCATTCTGCATTTTATGAGGGATCTCATTGGTGTTTCACAACAAGCTCAAGTTGAGGCTTCAGTAGCCATAATTACCCTTGTTTTATAGGAGAATCCCTTCCAGGGCCACAGAACTAGATGGTGACAGAGATGGACAAAGGACCGGAGTTCTTTACTCTTCTAATTCACCAAACTACCAAACACATATAAAACTTCCCTTGCAGATTATGCATTTTATTAATAGAAACAAATGACATAATTATTACCTAAGATTGATTAAACAAAATGATGGAGAATTTTGATTAGATATTCCTGATTCCTTAAGCAGAAGGTTCTCAATGCAAAAAATGTGACTAACCATGACTCTATTTATATTATATTTTATAATTATAATTATACATATGAGCTTAAATCAGGAGTCTGGTGGTAACTACATGTCCTGCCACTTTTTAAGAAAATGAAGGACAAAGAGAGCTTATGGGGGCTGCTTTTAAACAAATGGCTTAAACTTGAGCTACATCCATACTGTTTATCTGATAGTTTGCACAAATGGGTGTTTCTTTAATACACAAATAGGACGATTGAAAGAGCACCAATGAAATGAAGCTTGTAATAAAAGGTTTCATTTAAATAGAAAGCCCTGATTTAATATATTCGTATTGCCTAAGAGGAATGCGTACTCACCCCCTTGGGATGGATTTAACAATGCCAGCATTGTAATTTTTTTCCAGGTTGGCTCCATATGAAATGGCAGTAGCAATTATTGTCTGAAATAAAACAAAAGAGGTTTAAAAAAATCCATTTGTTCTAACAATTCCTTTCTTGTCAAACTAATTAATGCTGAATTTTTTAATTACATATCCTACTTACCACAATTACTTCTATAGGAATAGGGACTGGGATTTTGTGTTTAAATCGATCATTTAATTCCTTAACTGCCATACAGATGATAATAGTGAGTAATCCAGCAATGAAATCAGCCACATTGGTGTTACCAATATTTTGAAAAATCTCAACCAGAGTCTGTGAAAAGAAAATAATTGTATATATTTCCCACATGAAAAAATCATGATATCATCATCAAATAGCACTTAAAACTTCATGTAAAATCATAAAAATGTGTTGACAGATACAGAGACCATTAAATACATCCAGTCTTTTATATATATATATATAATGATTAACTTGGAGTGGTGATTTCTACTTTCTTATTTTTGTTTACCTGTAATGTTTACAATAAAAATAAGATCTCTTAAAAGAAAAATTATATTATTATATACTGTATTTTACTTGCAGAAGAACTTTAAAAGTTTATATCTTAAAGTGGTTTTACAGCGTTATTAAATGGCCTAATCTTTACCATGTTGATATGGTATTATTGAGATGAAAGGTTAATGAACCAAAAAGTCTCAGTTAGCCAGAGATTTAGGTACAGCTCTTTCCTAAACCTGCATGATACAGGTGGTAATAAAAATATCTAAAATACTTCATATAGAGATACAGATGGACTGATCTATTCCTATGGGTAAGAAAATCTATTGAATTGATATATACGTCAAATATAAAATTTTGAAAGTTAATTTCACACTGACTTCAGACTTGAACTAAGACAATTTAAATAAAAGTAACTCTTTTTTCAAGTGGAGAGACAAGCCAGCTCAAGAAAAACTAATTTTGTTTTGTAAATAGGAGGTTTCTGGGAATAGAGGGATATTATTAACAAGGGAGAATCCCAGGGAAAAACACTAATATCTTTGTTATAGCAACCTCAGTCCTGAAGAAGACATGATTTAAGTGAAAGTCATTTTTCTTTGAATGAGTCTTTTTATAGATATATTTTTATGTGAAGATAAAGGAATGGAGCATGTTATAGTTTATAACTTGCATCTTACTTATTTTTATAAATGAACTATACTTAAAATAATTACAATGACAATCTGATAACGCTTATGTATAATGAACATTAAGTAATCTAGGAGTCGTTTTGCCAGCACTCTCTACTCTCTGGATTACATTCAAGAGTAAGGGAAAGAGGGAAGAAGTTACAGTGCGAGCAAAGTACATTCCACCAAGCTCTTGAACTAGAGTGCAAGCATTTGACTTGGAGGAAGCTTCCTGGACTTTCATTCATTCAGAAAGTATTTTTACTCTTGCTTTAAACTCAATCCCAACAAGTCTACGTCGTCTGCTTCCCAGAGTCAGTAAAAATTGCTAGAGGAACATATACTGATAGTAACAAAATGAGACAAGTGATAGCCGATTGAAAAAAAAAAAATGGAAAACTACCATAAGCAGACACAGTAACTTAAGAACTCAGGGCACCTATGTACCACAGGCATAAACAACCCTACATAGTTCAGAATCCTAAAGATATTGCTCTCTGGTCCCTTACATAGTCCATTTTCTGATAATGATCCTCATTAATTCATGAGCTAGAGATAATATTTTGATTGTCTGTACAATAAAGGTTTACTTTCAACTCAAGATGGTAAAATTGAAACTTAAAAACAGAATAATTATCCCAATCATGAAAACATTTTCACCTTACAAAAGTGATCACTACCAGATTCCCATTTAATCAAAAAGAAACACTTAGACCTTCGAATAAAAAGCACCTTTGATATATTAACAATGTAATATGAGTTCCAAAAAATAAAATCAGTGTATATTAGACAATTTCATAAAATAAGGCATATGAGTATATTAGTTCCTATATATTGAGTAATCATTCAGGATCTCTTATGAAAAGTTCTACGATAGTTTAACCTACGTGGAAATAAAACGCACCTATATAAAGTGAAGTAGTCAGATTGTACTCAAAGGAATAGAAATAGATTTAGACTCTAAGAAAACACTGAAAATTAGTTCTAATTTAGTTTACTATTAAAATGCTTACTAAAATATGTTTAAATATGGATACACATATAATTCCACATCCAGCCTAGATTCTGAATAGTCCAAATCATGATAATGAGCTCTTCAGTAATGGATAATATTTTACTATATTTTCTTCCGTGCCTGGAGAATTTTAGGACCATTTCATTTAGATAATTTCTTCATTCTTACCCAGAATTACTAGGGTATATAAAGTCATAAGTTAAAAATTGTACCTGATATTATGTATGAGGAAATTTATCAGTTAACTTTTGGAGCCAAATTTATTTTACTTCATCTTATGTCTATGAATATAACCAGACCTTCGTAACCACCCCTTGCTGTCAGGCATTTCCTGCAATCGGAACTTTTGTGTATACAAAGTGCTACCTTACTATAATGGCTTAAATTTTACATACTGACATAGATCAAAGTAATGAATCTGATCAAGCTTAGCGGTGGCTTTCAAAACTCTCACCAGCTGGGCAGAACTTTTCAATGTTGTCTTCCTTTGTTAAGGCAAGAAATAGGGCAGGTAGTATCGACTTAGTAAGCATGAAGAAAGACTTCCCTTATCTATTGAGGCAACCCATTCAAAATGATGAGTAGGAAAACATAATCACTCTTGAACAAACCATGTGATTTACTTAGATAATTAAGCAGCCACATGGTAGCATGAAGAGTATTACTAATTCTGAATTCTGCCAACAAACTCTCATTCTCCCTTCTGCATCCTATACCCAGCATCTCTGGCATTTGTGAATTAATGTTTTTATTTTTCTCTCTTTCCCACTATTCCATCCTCCATTATTTTGTGTTCATTATTTCCTTTTATTGGGGGTGGGGGTCAATCCAAAGTATAATTTTATAACAAAAGGACTGTTAAGTTAACTACATTCCAGGGAAAGCATTTTACAAAAAAGCTCATAGTCTTTCCTGGCAGAATCCACTATCACTCTGCATTTGTTGAAGGATTCTTTCATGAATGATTGCAATTGGTGATGTCATAAACAAAATTCTCTGTTCAGGTACTGAGTGGCTCATTCAATCCTTCTGCAATCATTTCCAGACCTGCTGATTCTTTCTTCTCAGAAGAGGAAGCTTATAGTCATATGACAAAGGGCTAACTGAAATATTTTTATCCAACTTGCCTAGGCTGGGAGGAATTTCTTGCAAAATTCTAAGACACATTGTAACCTGAGACTTCAAGAATAATTTCCAACAAAACATGTCACATAATGACTATGTGTGGTTTAAAACTTTTTTGGACCTTGTTCTAGTGTTTCATGGTTAATTTCATCCCTGTTGATAGTGAGATCATTGGCAGCAAACATCATCTTACACATAGTCCTAGGAGACCAGAAGAACTATTTCAGTCCCCCATCCACAGAGGTCCAGCAACGGCCAGGTTAACCACTGGCTTGGCCTCCTGTGATCTGTGTGGAGGCAGACCCCCGCAGTGTTCACACACGGAGGTGAGTACACTCTGTGGGGGTATCTTGGTGGATTCAGAGATCAGTGGGTTTCTATAGGGAAAGCAGTTCCTGGCGTATGGTGGGTTGTCAATAAATACTTATTGAATAGATTGATTGAATGAATGACAATAAAGGGAAAAAAATGAATGGTTGATGGGGAAAATGTGAAAGCAAGAAAAAGCAAGCTGTGTCAGCGACTGCAACAGTAAAAGCCTGTCAGAAAAAGACAGTCAGAAGGTTTGAAAGTGAATCAAGGACTTGGTAGGGGGAAAAAAGCAACAATGACAAAAATAATGCGGAATCAGAAAAACAGCCTGTGCTAATGTCTTCTAATAGGCTACATGCCTGGGAAGTGAACAGTAAGCTCGATCATACCTGTTCATCATAATGAAAATAATACTACTACTATGAGTTCTTATCATGTGCCAGATGTTGTGCTAAGTGCTATACACAATTTTTATTTTTAATCCTCACAGCACTAAAAGGCAGCTACTATTTATGATCCCCATTTTACAATACAGGACACTGAGGCTTAGGAAAATTTAACATACCCCAATCACACCAGTAGTAAGTACTGGAACCAAGACTACAACTCAAGCCTGTTGAAGCTCAAAGTCCGTGGTCTTAGTTTCTGTGTTACACTGCCTCCTCTACCGCATAGTACCTGGTCTGTAAAAGGCACTCAGCAATGTGTGTGGAATGGATGGAGTAATGTGGGGATTATGACAGTGCTGTGAAATTGAGCAAATTCCTAACCACCTCACTAATTTTTAGATATTTATGCATGGCCTTACATTGTGTTAGAAGCTAATAGGTAGATCATTAAAAGACTCCATTCTTAATGTTGGTGCATTATTTTTGCATAGCATTATTCCCCCCAAGCTAGGGTGACATCATGTTACTATTATCACCACTTTTCAACCATCAATAACATGCTTTATATAGAACATATATTTAGATCCAAGAACTTTTTAAATCTAATTAGTGAGATCTACATCTTTCTTTTGCATCTATTTTGCATGTTGAATCATCTCTGAATCTAATGTTCTTTTTCATCTATAATTGCTGAGACATTTACATTATACATTTTATGGGCTCTCAGAGTTAGAAAGGGCTTCAGATATACATGCCCAATTATTTCATTTTACAGATAAAAAGGAAAGAAGCCTTGAGATGTGAAATAATAATTTCAACATAAGTACTTTCATTGAGTACTTGTTCTACGCCAGCCTCTGGGCCAAAGTGCTTCTCACCTGTCCTTATTTAACTTAGTTGGTAGATACTATTACCAACTCCATTTTGCAGAGAACGAAACTGACGCATGGTGATTTGCTTATATGACTAGTAAATAGTAGAGTCAGGATTTGAATCCAGGTCATTGAGCTCCAAACCTGAGCTTTTAGCCACTATCCTACAGTATGTGCCTAAGGGCAGAGGCAAAGCTGAGATTGGAATTCAAGTCTGTTGTATCCCAGTCTAAGCTTCATGATACCACTTTGTTTTCATTAATATTTTTAAGTGCAGTGACACTTCTTAAACCATTTTGATCAACTGAGAACAATGATTTGCAAAATCTGTCTTCTTTGATGCTCCTCCTGATTGTGTTGCTTCTTTCAGAGAAGAATGATTTCAGTGGCTCCCAAAGTATGGCACAGAGGAGCGCAGGCTCTCCAGACTCAAGTTAAAGAGGAAAAAGACACACTGTTCCTAGTGAGCCATCTCTACAGGAAGAAGCAACACTTACATAGATAATGGACAGAACTCCGTTATAATTTCTGGTTGAAACGTTGAGGATGATCTTTAGCTGTGAGACCAACACTTGGAAGGCAGCAGCGGTTGTGAATCCGCCAATCAAAGGATCTGCCAAGTACCTCACGATGAATCCAATCTGCAAACCTCCAAATACCAACTAGGACAAGAAGAAGGAAGGAAAAATGAAATGTTTGCCCAAGAGAAGAACCTAGTCTCTTGAGCTATTAACAAATTAAATTTAACACCAATTTAAACTCTGATAGCCTGCCTATAACACAAAAATAATTGTAGGAAACAAATCTGAATTTCTTAATGCCCTACCTCTCCCCTCCATCACTCTAAATTTGAAAAACATGTATAATATGAACCTTGAAGTATTTCTAAATATGTAGTAAGAAAAGCAAAAAATCATGTAGCTTGTTTCTGTAACTTTTGCAAAGATAACAAGAAAGTAGTTATTATGACTACTGGACTGATGACTATTGGACTGAAAATGATAAACATTGTTTAGAATTAACGTCACCAGGCTTCATTATCTGTACCAATAAAATATCTTCCTTTTATCGATCTAATTGTTTCCCTTCCCCTGCTCATAAATACCCATTGCCTTTGTCTCCTAATTGAAACATTATCTGGGCTTCTTCTGCCTGAATCAATGCTTCCTGAATAGCTATTCTTATTGATCTCAATAAATGATTGTTGCCTCTCACTTTCAAAGGCCTTCTATTTTTAGCTTAGCACCAGCTAGTTATTTCAAATAAAAATCATGCCAATCTACATTTCACTTGTAAGTCCATTACCTGTATAATTCCAACCAGAAGAGTGAGGGTGCTTGCAATCAGTACTCTTTCTGCATCTCTAGCCGCACTGTCTATCATGGTAGCGTTTGGTGCAGTTCCATTACTGCTGGGTATGAGAAAGTTTTCGTCGGGGGCCAGGGTCAGAACAACAGAACCCACCATTAAACTGACGACTGGGAAAGGTCCTGGAGAAAAAAAGTCTCCATCAATTAATAATTTTTAACCACAAATGTTTAGGCACAACATGCATCTACCTGGGATTAGAAAGATGTACCAGATAATTAGCTCTGATTGGATGCTAATCTGATATTGTTGGGTTACAAAAGAAGCTAAAAAGCAGATGTTTCAAGACATTCATGACCCAGAAATGAGCAAGAGAGACATGTAGGCAGGTAATCATAACGCAGCATTGAAGATGCTTTGTAAGTACACAGAAAGGGTGTCTCATCTATCCTTGTGTGATCTTCCTGGATATGGGGGTGGGGGCCAAGCTGTCAGGACAGGTTTCCTGGCGAGGGGGCCTATAAGCTGAGTCTTTACTTGTTCCATCTTATTTTTATTCCACAGAAGCTCATTTCTAATGTCTTAGTCTCTGTGGAGCTGAGTACCTTGATCAATATCACAGGTTTCAAATTAGGATAAAGAAACATCAAAGGGTGTGTATAGTTTCTCTTTTTCTCTTTCCAAAACAAATTATTTTTTCATATTAAATGCCGGTCTGTAAGAGTCTGTGTTTAAAAAGTACTCCTTTTCTTCCAGCAATTGATCTATTTATTACTGGTATGTTTATCCATGATGATGATGATTCTGTCCTTGAACCATGGAAGGCTTTAACAATTGAGAGGCCTCATTACCAAAATCCAGTAACCTGAAATGTCTAAATGTATAGAATACTATAAAGAAAAAATCAGCTTCTATGTTCCTCACCTGGTCAAGCATTTGATACTGACCAATTCTCCCAGGTGAGGAAGTTCTTTCAATCAATAAAAATTCTTCCTGCCCTCCTTCCACAAACAAGGCAATATGCCCGATACTGGGGGAAATACAACTAAGGACAAGCGTATAGATTGGGGATGTGGTGGACAGTTGTGTTTGTTTCAAGAAGATTGTCCAGGTAGGCATGTCTAGTCAGCAGATGGATGTAGGCGCAAAATAATCTCAAGTATAAATGTCAATGTTGCAAAATAGCATTTAAAATATGTATTTACCAGCACATTCTAGCAAAAGAGAATTCAAATTTTAGAAACAGCAGGAAATAAACCTATTTTGAGAAGGAAAGCCAAGCTTAGTCTCTAAGTTGTTTTGGCACAATTTTGCCAGTGTTCCAATCTTAGTGACTTAAAATAAGTATGCTCTGTAATGAAAAAATGAATATGTATTTGATGAACGTAACTTAGTAAATACTGAGTTAATCTGGTAAAACAGTGGGTTCAAAGACCTCTCGAAGTTTTCCTTGTTATATTTTGTTTTGAAAGAGAACACTTTCTAAATATGAAGTCAAATTTATTACATTTTTAAAAGTCAAGCCATGCTTAAATTTGAAGGTAGCTATAATTTTAACAATTTTTCAATTTCTCCACTACATGAAAAAAAAAAAGGCCTTAAGTATAAAGCTAACAAAAGGCATAGTATTTTGAAAACTAAGAACCATTTTTGCATCTTTGAATAGAAAAAGCAGGCAAAGTACTGAAGCCCTGGAAATATCCCTGGAAAACGTTAACAAAGATGGAAGCATAATACACATTATATGGCCACAACACATTAAATATAAATAATACAATTGTAGTAAATGCTTATAATTACCAACTGAGATGTGTCTTGATGTTCCAAAGATAAAGTATGTCAGGATAGGGAAAAAAGCAGAGTAGAGACCATATCCAACAGGAACCGCAGCTAGTAGAGCGTACGCCATGCCTAAAAGTACATCCAGAATGACTGAATTTGCAAACGAAAGTTATGGTATATTTCTACTGTATAAAGAAAGGCCTTTTCACAATATCCTAAGTTTGCAGCTTGTCCTGTGTGGTTTCTTTATTTTATATACAGTCTGAGGATATGCTGGGATGCGGAACATAATTCAGATCTGCTGGGATAATGATTGAATCTACGGGCACCACCTGCTTTAAATGAATTGACTCAACTGATTAGTAATTCAATCATTCACTGATCACACGCGTGGAAATAAGTCAGTTGTTGATTAAAATTGTGGTCAATTCAGTCCAAAAGCTTATACCAGCTTTGCATGTGGGTGGTTTCATCTGAATTCAGTGTTTCTGTCTGAGGGACACATTGATTGTTGCACTGCCTTTTCTCCTTTCTTGTTGGAGAACAGAAATTAGATCCAAACAAGAAAAAGTATGACAATTGTACATAATGTCATGTAGGACAACTCCACAGGGCTCTCCACTAGATCAATATACATCAATGCCCAACTAACTAGGCAAAAGATTTTCAAGATGCTCATGGAAATATGGTATAAAGCCAGTTTAGAATAGTAATAACCACCTATGTTGGGACACTTTGCCAAACATTAAAATAAGGGGATGGATTCAAAAGGAGTGGGGAGCAGAATAGAAAAAACACTTATGTGTAGTCCAGGCTGAAATATTTCCTTCACTTTCCCTCAAGCCAGTTTCAAACTGCAGGTCAAGACCATGTGTGGGATGTAATTTAATGGGCTGCAATTATCATTTAAAATATATATATAAGCAGAATAGAAAATATCAGAATATATTACTTGTAGTGAGGGCAAATATTAGCTCACAAGACTTGAGATATGTGTGTACTGATTATGATGTAATACATATTTCTTACTGTGAGGTGTGGTCAGTAAAAGTTAAGAAGCTACTGCTTAGGTAAATAGGGCCCTAGTTGGAGCCATACAGCTAGAAAAAGCAACATCGTTTCCCAGGAAGAGAACTCCAAGGGAGAGGAGGAGGAAAGAGGCTATTTTCTCCACTAAAGGGCTCTAGAGAAAAGGTGAGGTCTTGAAGGGTGAGGAAGCATTTGGTGCAGACCCATGCGAGCCTGAGGGAAGTTATGAACTGCTGCTGGAAACTGATTCGCAAACACTTGAGAGCCAATCCACCAACACCTTACCTTGCAGTGTACCCACTAGCCCTGTGCTAACTCCTGAAATGATGTCACTAAGCAGCCATTCCTTGATTCGGTATTTGGGGAGCCAGTCCAAGATGGGCAGGACAGTCTTCAGCACACCAAGGGCTCTCTTTCTTGAACAACTGTCAAAAGGTAAGAAACCTGGGTTTCCAATCTAATCTTAAGAAAAATCACAAAGAATGAGAATTTCATGGACAATATACTAACACTGAAGGGTTTACCATGCTTTTGCCAAGAACTCTATCTACTCTTTTAAATGCACTGCACTAGAAAACACAGGATTAAGTGTGTTCCTGTCCTTCTTAATCCTCTGAGAAAATATCCCTACACAAGAACCCATTTTCTGTCCAGCCTTACATTGATCAATGTGGAGTCTCTAAATGGAGATTAATTTTCAGACTTCCAGCACCAGGCGCCTTCGTCTACCTCTTCTATTTTTCTTTTAAGAAAAATAAACACATTCTGTATATTTTGGCAGTCCAAACTTGGAGCCAGTTTTTATAAAATTCAACATGGTGAATGTACACCTTGTTGTACCTTGCTAGTTAGTATTTTTTAAATCCATCAACTAATAGATAAGAGAAAAATATTAACAGTAGGTGAACATTCTTTGACTCCAGATTCAAAAAAATATTTTTTTAATTATATCTATGAGAAAATTGGAAATTTTAACGCTGGCAATTTTTGGTACTAAAGAATTATTTTATTTTTAAGTGTGACAATGGAATTATGATTATATTTTTTAAAATAGTCTCTACAGATATATGTTGAGTAGATGGTCATTGACGCTGGTAGATGGGCAAAAACATGGAGAGAGGGTTCATTATACTACTACCGGTATGTCTACTTTTGTATGTATTTGAAATGTTCTATAATAAAATTATTTAAAAAGAAAGAACATCTGGCAGTTATTGGTTCTGTAGTTCTCTTTGTGATATCTAATTACAGGTGGCCCGTTTGGGTTTCGAGACTGATGGAGGGTCTCCTGGTGCACTGCCTGATGGAAGAACGCGAAGCACACTGCTCTCTCCCGGGTTCTGGCTGTCATTCCGTCTCTGAATGGCATCCTGCCTAAATGAGCGTGGGGCTTTCAAGGCCTCCTGGTCAGGTGATGGGTTTACCCATCATCTCTTTTTAATCGAGCCTCTTTCTTTCCCACTCTCCTCAGCCTGGCCTTCCCGAGAAGGCAGTTGGGCCCCGCTGGACCCCAGGGCGTACTTCTGCACTTCCTGTGTCTCCAAGAAAAAAGAAAGAGACGGGGCTACCAGAACACACTCTCCCCAAAGATAAACTCTGAGACTAGAGTCAACTTCGGGCGGAGAATGATGGAGCCACCCTGCCCACCAGGAAGGACGTGTCGCGGACAGGTGAGCCCGAGTCCGGAGTCTGATGGTTGAAACCCAGGCGTCTCCCACTGCGCAGGCTGACGCCGGCCGCTACCTGCAGCTCGTGGCCAGTCGGTCCCGCAGCGTCCTGCGCTCCTGCAGGCGCCGCTCGTACTGCTGCTGGAAGGCGTGCTCGCTGTAGACCCGCCGCGATACCACGTAGCTGCCACTGTACTCGCAGAGCTGCGGCGGCTCCGACCTGCTGCCCGGCGCTTCCATAGTCTTCGAGGAGGAGGACGACGAGAAGAGAGGCGATGGAGCGAGGAAGGAGAAGAGGTCGTGAAGTAGGGACGGGGAGTGGCACCCGCCCGTTAGCCGCCTCCCGGCCCCACCTGTTGCAGAGATCCGGCAGAGCCTGGTCCGCTTGAGGCCGCCCTGGGCGCTCGGGACCTGCCGCCCCGGGGCGAGCACCGCCACCTGCAGGGGTGCACCTGAGGACCTCCGGGTTCCGTAGCCTGTACCTGCTTCCCGGGGCTCGCGGACTGAAAGGAATGAGTCCCGCGTTGGGGGCTTCGGGAGCTCGACCCAGTCGCCTCCGGCGGGGAGCCAGGGCGCTGTCCGCGTCCTGAAATCTCCCCGAACCTGGGCTGGGACCCGGGGCGCTGGCGGGGCTGGAGGGGACCTCGTGAGCGTCCCTCTCTCTCTGCGTCCCACTTAGGACGCAGCCCCAAGTGCGCACAGAGGAGAAGCACAGGCCCCGGGCCGGTGGTCAGACCCTCAGGCTACGCTCCCGGGTCCGAGGCTGCGTATACACAAGGCAAATTCTGGACGCGGGTCGCAGCTTTCCTGGGCGCAGAACTTTGCGCGGGTGGGGCAGATCTCTTCCCCCCGGCCCGTTTTCCTAGCTTCCTTCTCACTCTCAGCTTCTCAGAAAGAAGGCTGTCCTGCCCCCTGCCCGCCCGCTCCAGGCCCCTCACTAGTCCCGTACTCAACCAGCGAGTCTCCCTAGGAAACAGGCCAGGGTGAGGCGGCGTGAGCTGCGCCTCCAGTGGCGATCTCACCTGCTGCGGCTCCGCTGGTGCCCCGCCCGGAATGCCCCCGGGACTGCCGTTCGCTGCCTTTATAGCGCTCGCAGAAGGCAGGGACACATTTTATTTATGGAGCAACAGAGACACCTAAGTTCAAAAGAGGGACACACAGGCAGCGATCTTTCTCCACCTATCCTACCGAGAAAGAAATCCTGCCTACCCCTCCTGCATTCTTTCTCTTTCCCGAACAGGAAAGGCTGAGAATCTTACTGGCTGTCACTCACTGGGCCACCGGATAATCACTCACCTCCCCCACACTCCCCTTACCCTCCCCCCTCCCAATTACTAAGGCAGGCTGCGAAGTCAGGGGCGGGACAGCACCTGGGGAACTTGTTACAGAAGTGCAGAGCCGGGCGGAGGAGAGGTCAGCGATTGCTGGGAACGCCGACCTTGTCCGGATTGTGTGAATCAGGAGATCCACAGTCTGGCTCACAGCCCTCATACCAGGTGGGGAGGAGGAAAGAAAGGAGCAGTGGCTAGTCTGGGGTTTAAGAAGGCTTTGGATTTCTAGAAAGTCTTTCTTTAGGAGTACCTAGTGGGTGGTGGTTATAGAGCTCATAATTTATTCATAAATTATAATTTATTCATAAATTTTAGATACATAGTTTGTTCTCTCTCTCTCTCTCTCTCTCTCTCTCTCTCTCTCTCTCTCTCTCTCTCCTCATTTCACAATCAAAATCAAGTGTCCGCGTGGCCCCTTTTCTTACCTGACTGATTCTTTCTTTCTTCTCATTTCTCTGGACAATCAAGGAGAGAATAAGCTGAACTAGAAAGGAATCTAGACCAGAAGGAAGTGAGGGGAGTCAGAGCTGTCCTACCCTCAGTGTTTTGTCTTCTGCTGGGATGAGTCTTGCTAAAACTGACTAATGCAGGTTAAGATGAAGGGAGGACGACGAGTTTAGTGAACGAGATGATTCTCTCCTGATTATCAGTATTCTGAAGTAAATGCCAAAGGGGCTCCAAAATATGGGCCTTCTGGACACCAGCCTTCAGTTACCCTCCTGGCAGGAAAATACAGACCATGACAATTCTGTGAGCTCCCAGAAACAGAGCTCATCTCTGGAGAACCCAAGTATAAATCCCCTGAAATTGTATTCCATTGAGTGCAAGGATGTGCGTTTTTCTGAGGAATGAATGAGTCAAAAAATTTCAACAGATTTCCAAAAGTTTTCTTAACCTAATAAGGTTATAAATCCTTGAAAATAGGACCAAGAAAATCCAAGTCACTACTGGTGGGTAAGAATTAAGAACCAATGGTTCTTAACTAAGGGCTACTTTGTCCCCTGGAGACATTTGGCAATATCTAGAGACATTTGCAGTTGTCAAGCCTGGGGGCTTGCTACTGAGATCTAGTGGACAGAGGCCAGGGAGGCTGCTAAACACCCCACGATGAGATGAAGTTCGCAGTCCCTCTAAGATTCTGTATGTTATTCAAAACGTACATTTATTAATAAATTGCTATGTGTACTGAACATGAATTTCTCTCCATATATTTGTGGAGATATATATCTTGATGACATGTATTTTCCACAAGTAGCATTGGTGGGTGTGAAACTCAACTACATCAACTACACTGAAATAGATGAAAGGATTTTTCGAGCAGATTCAGAACACACCCATTCTATACTGTCACACAGGTCTTTAAGGCCCAGTTAAATCACTTCTCCATGAACATTCCTTGATGGGCTCTCAGTCAGAATTAACCCAGTTCCTTTTCTGGATTCTTTTGGCACCTTATCTGATCCTCTCTTAAGAGGCCTTTCTCTATCCACCTCAGTATCATAGTTTTATTTCCATACAAGTCTTATCTCCCTCACTAGACAAAAACTTTGTGAGGGCGAACACTATGACTCCTTCCAACCATTATCTAATATAGTTTTCTAACAGTATCTATAGCCCAAGGTTTCTTTAAAAAACAAAACAAAAAAACAACAACACTAAAACTAAAATACATTACACATTGATCTACAATTTTTTTTTTTAAATTAAGGCTATGTCACACATCTTTCCAGATTTATTAAGAATACATATGGATTTTTCTTAATTTTGTCAATAGCTGCTTAGGATCTCATACTATCAACTCATTCATACAGAGTTCCACGGTAACTCACCTAGACAACTCACAATTCTTTATTGAATTAATTAGGAGGCATTCTGTGCAAATATAACTATAACCCATACCCATTCTGATAGGCATTTTCGCTCCCTGTTACTTCTATTTTGACACTTTTGGTCTGGTCCAGTCAGCTCTGTGGACCACTTTGGATCAGAACTTGGTGATGATTTGGTAGTGGTGGTGATTCCTAGGAATGAGGAGTTGGGTGGAGATGTCAGAAGACAGAGGAGAAAATAGAGTATCAAATAACACTAGGAGTCAAGCATACAACGTCCCTTTTAGAATAGACAGAATTCTTCTTTGAACTGCATCTTTCCTTGTAAGAATTCGGTTCAATAATTATCACCCTATAATAAGCCCTGCATGGACCTGGATGAAGATATTGCTTTCTTTTCTTAAATGCGTTTTTGACAGGAGAAATTAATGGTGCATGGACAGAATGGCATCTCCCTCACAGGTTTCTATAAAACTATAGAACTCCTTTTCTCCTAGGTCTGAATTTGGCTCTCTCT
Organism: Rhinolophus sinicus; assembly: GCF_057876585.1. Lineage (NCBI taxonomy): Eukaryota > Metazoa > Chordata > Mammalia > Chiroptera > Rhinolophidae > Rhinolophus > Rhinolophus sinicus. The sequence goes on along the minus strand of NC_142504.1, from coordinate 50,785,218 downwards.
TAAAAACAGAGAAGGGTAGGAGATGAAAACAGTTTGCTCTCCCCATCCAATTTACTTGTTATATTAAACACCTCAAATTACCCACTTACACTTTGTAAATCAAGCTTCACCTGTTTCCCAGAGAGGTGGGTGGTTCTTTTTTTAACCAGAATTTAATCATTTCCAGGACTTCATTTCAGAGAGATAAATGTTACTTCAAAATAAATGTCGGACAATATTATTGTTACTTTCTAGCACTTACTTAGTAGTTAATGCTAATTCAAAATGCATTTTCTTCTTTATCATTTAGGCACTTGGAGTGGAAGACAAACTCCACTATTAGATCTGCACACTGACTCATTCATTCATTCATTCATTTATTCAAGGATTTATTAATAATTTATTCATGCTGGCCATGGTACAATGATGAACAAAAGAAGCATAGACCCTGGTGTCATATCTGTAATGTCTGTGGGTACAACAGACATTCATCAAATGGTCACATACTATGTATCCTATTTCACTGATTCTAAAATATATATTTTTCACATTTTATCAGAATTCATCTCACAATTGATGACGTGCTGTAGTTCACTTGGCAGCATTTTTATTTCTTAGTAGCTCATAAAATAATTGTGAGTTTTACAATTAATGGCATACTAGAATTGATGAAATATGAATATATATATATAAAATCATAAGTGTATCTATACTTTTGAGTGACTTTGTGTTTTACAAGAATGGTATGAGTCCTATGCTATGTTAATTTAAACTGACAGCAAGCAGTCAGTCTTGCTACCTTTTTCTGGTCTAGAGGGCAAATTTTTTTCTTCTCCTTTTCCTTTTAGAATTTAAAATGTTCTCTAACTGCAAGAATTTCAAGTAAGTAAATTTATAAGTCTTCTTTTGTTTCTCTACATAATACATTGGCAAATTATGACAATGTAATAGGTACTGGAAAAATACTTGTTAAATTATTGATTGATTGATCCTTTAATGATGGGCTCTTAAGAAATTATTGGGTAGAAAGGAAACTAATTTAAAAAGATGAGAGAGGGCTCCTGGATGGGTGGCTCAGTCTGTTAGAGCGCGGGCTCTCAACCACAAGGTTGCTGGTTGGATTCCCGCAAGGGATGGTAGGCTGCGCCCTCTGCAACTAAGATTTAAAGGACAACAACTTAACTTGGAAAAGTCCTGGAAGTACACACTGTTCCTCAATAAAGTCCTGTTCACCTTCCCCAAATTAAAAAAAAAAAAAAAAGGAAAACGATGAGAGTCCATTCTTTAAAAAAAACAAAACTAAACAAAAGAATACTTTCTAAACTTATATGACAATCCATTCCAATTTAGAGCAACTTTCAGTGTCAATATAAATTTATTTTTATATAATTCAATAAATGTCTCAGTTAGTAGAGGAAACACCACATTCTTTTGTCGATGAAAAACATCCAGCCTAAGAGAAAACTTACAAGAGTTTATGTGAGCCAAAACTGACAACAATTGCAGGGAAGCAAAATCTCAACGGATTGAGAAAAGGCTCTGTGAAATGGCGGTTTGCAGCTTATTTTATACATAGAATCAGAAGAGGGTTACAAGAAATCCATTGGTGGTAGATTAAAGGGGTGGGAGAAAACAAAGCAAGGAAATCTCTAGGATTGGATAAAAGTAAATTGGAGAGACAGGTACTTCTTTTACACAGGTGGATGCAGGGTAGTTAATACTTCACATAAAGATGTTAGTGAAAGGATAAGAATAATAATGAGGGACTCTGTAGTTTTCTGCTCTGGTCTGCGAAAAGGGATTACTGACATTTCAAGGATGTCATCTTAGGTGCAAAAAGACAATAGACAGGCTCATTTAAAGTGAAGATTGACTTTATGATGGCAGTTTCAAGCTAAAGATGTGACTTCCCATCATTCCCACTTTAGTTATGAAATTTTTTTATGTTCACTCCATCTTATGTGGTTATTTTCAGTCTCATGCCCCTGTCAGGTTTAACCTGTGGTCCCTTTTCTGTTCTCCATTTCCCCTTTTGGTCCTAAATCAACCCAAAGGATGCATTGATGACCAACCATTTGGTTGCATAGTGTGGTCCCACAGTGCTAGGAAGGCTCATTCCTAGGAAGTCTTAGTGTCAGCATTTGTCTTGCTGAATGTTGGACCACTGGGGGTGGGGCAAGACCATCACCTTAGACGGCAGTCATGGCCCAATTATTTATTTATATTTAAAAGAAAAGGTGAGCAAAGGGAAGGCAGTCAGATCTTATATGTCTAAATTAAATAAATATATTCTGGAGCATTTCAAATCTTTGACCTATCATGATCTGAGTTTCTTTTCTGTCTGTCTTATGTTATTTTTTGCATCTAGTGTAACATGTACAAACTAGGACCAAGAGCAATAGTATTCAACCGGTAACACCAATTAAGAGCAGAAAATGTCCAATATTAGACAAGTATGAGTCTTAGGGGAGCAAACATCCTAGCCAACCAAAGAACCCTTTACATGCATTATCATAACTTTTTATTAAGCTAATGTTTTCCTCCCTTGTCTACTGCTACTCGTACCTTATGATAAGTTTGTCCACATGAATGAAGACTCTATTATTTCAGGATCTAGAAGTTCTAATTTTTCTTTTGGCCAATCAGTTTCCATAAAAATGACTTCATGGGGAGTCACTGGGAAATGACTTCAATTTCCCAATACATCGGATTTTCAGTATCAGTATTATTATGGGTTTTACTAACCTCAGGCAAAGTTAATTTGCCTATGATTATATTCTCATAGTGTTTACTGTAGACCTTGTGTCATTATAAATCAGTATGACAAGAATTCTCTAACCCTTCCCAATAAAAACGTCTCCTTCCCATATACAATATATTGTTGTTGGGGTGGATACAATATGCCAGGATTGGGTGAATTCAGAATTCCATATATATTGGGAACATAACCATTCACCTTTTTGATTTAATATGGCCTATCTAGTTTACATTGGAAGTACTCGAGTGTCATTTATTAACCTGATTTCTGCTAGTTGTATAACTGGGAACTTTAAATTTAAGGTTAAATAGGGACCAAGGCTGTAAGAACGTAAGGGTATAAATTACCTAAAAATTTCTAGAGGCCAGGACTGTAAGTTTCATAAATAAATGTTCTGTGTCTCAGCAGCCATTATAGAGGGCCGTTTGTTTGTTTGTTTGTTTAATATGCATCCTCTTCAGCTTCTATCTGAATTAATTTAGTTAGTAGTCTATGTTGAGTTAGGGGGTAAGCATAATTGGGTTCTAATATTTATACATATAAAATTCTTTTTTCAATATTTCTTTTCTACTAACCATCTACAACTTCACTCATCCTTCTCAGTTTGTCTCCTTGTCATGTGGGGCGGCCTGCGGGCTCCCGTTCCCCGCATAAGAACACAGGACATGGTGAGGCCAAAGAGGAACACCCACGGAGACATAGATAGGGGAGTCATACATACCACTATAGTCTCGCTGGCAGCTGGGTTGGAGACACAGGAAGCAGAAGCCACACTATCCGCAACCTGCCTTCCACTTCTCTCTGCCAACCAACCCCACTTGCTAGCTGCAATCCACCATGCAAACTGCAAGCCGCTCTTGCCAGCTCAGCCACCATCTTCTTGCCAGCCCCCATTTGCTGCTGGCGTAGCCACGGCAGTTATATTAGTGGCTAATGGCTAACTGGTTACAGCTGACGGCCAACTAGTTATAGCTGATGGCTGTCTGATCATAACTGATGACCATCTACTACCGGAGCCAGCACCTTTCCACATGAGGTTGAGAGCCTGGAAACTGCTCTCTGGGACTCTGTCCCTACAATAACATTCCTTCTAAATTTCAAAACCATGAAAATAGTATTATCAACAATATAAAGGTTATATACTTTCAGCAATTATTTACAGTTGGGCTATATAAGTACACGGTTTGAGAAAAGCCTAAAGAACAAGTATAACTACCATCATTACTAATATTATTAGCAGACAGGTAAAGACAATCAAACAAATGGTTATTTTAAGTTCAATATCAATTATGCAAGTATACAGGCCTTCTCAATGTCTTGGGATAGCTATCTAACCCTGATGTCGGTGGATTCTCATCCTTGAGGAGTCTTTGGTATCCACTGATAGGTCCCTTCTGACAAGGTTGGAGAGTCTTTAATTGATGTCTTGTCCAATGGACAAAATTTCCTGGTTGTGAGTCATGGTCTTTGAAGTCTTTGTCTTCTGGGAGCACACTGCAGTGAATCAGTTACTAATTTATTAATTTCTTTAAGATAATTGATAAGTCCTTGATGATAATGTAGAATGTCTCCTTTTAGTAAGGTTGGTTCATGTGTCCCTTGACATAGGGTGAACAATGACTAATGAGGAGAAAGCCCATGTTTACCAAAAGGAATATCTCAGGTTGAGAAACACCATAAGGGGAGCTTTTAACCAAGGAAGATTTAAAGCTTCTGAAAATTTACCTAGTTGAGTTTTAATTTACCATTTGTACATTCTACTAATCCAGAGAACTGGGATGATAAGCACAATGAAAATGCTGTAAAATAAGCTAAATATTGCAGATAGATTATATCATTGGCTCAGGGAAATGAGTCCCTCAGTTACTAAGTAACTCACAGGAAATTCTCTAGTTGAGGAATATTTATTATTATTTTAAGTAACTTCCCTACCATTAAGGTTGTTGCTCTCCTGCAAGGGGATGTCTCAACCCAGTGAGCCAACATACAAATCATGACTAATACATATTTGTATCCTTGAGATGGTAGCATTTGGATAAAATCCAATTATCATACCTCATGAAACTAAAGGAAATGGGAAATGTCCTTGGGACCCATGGAGTGATTTTCCAGGGTTATATTTTGAATAGATACAACATATGCTATATACTTTATAAGCTACAGTGGAAGATTTCTAATAATAGTTACTCTATGATACCGTCTTCCCAAGACCCCAGTACACTTAGCTCATGTACATGCTAAGCTATATCTGTTTGGGTCAAAGTTCCCTCTTTTGTTTTCTTCTGCAGCTGCCCATTGGAACTGTGAAAGTCTTTTATTGATTTAATAGAGAGAAGAAACATTCTCAAGTCTGGATAATTTGGCTGTTTATTGCTGCTGGTCTAACTGCAGTATCAACTAAATTATTTCCTTTTCTTTCTATGATGGCAGCCTTAGAATGTCCTGGGACTTTGATAATTGCCCAATGTTTCGGTTGCTGTATGACATCTAATTTGAATTCTGCAACCTGTTTTCCATTCTTATGGGTGGCCCTGAGAAAGTTAAGAAGCCTCACTGCTTCCACAAATTGTGAGCTACACCAAAGGTATAGCAACTATCAGTGTAAATACTGGCTATTTGATCTTTGGCTCATTTACAAGCTCCTGTTAGATCAATTAATTCTCCTTGTTGCGCTAATCTTATTCAAGTAAATAAGAAACTTAAATTTATGTTTGCCATGGAAGTTATTGCATATAGCATAAGAGTAAATCATCTACATATTGGATTAGAGTAGAATTTCGGGGAAATTCAACATTATTCAAATCAGCTTTTAATATCTAAGAGAAATAGGTGGGACTCTCTGTATATCCCTCGAGCATTACTGTCCAAGTAAACTCTGATCTTCCCAGGTGGAAAGGCAAAGACGTATTTCCTGTCCTCTTTTTTTTTCTTTTTTTTACAGGAATGCTGAAAAAGGCACTACATAAATCTATCACTGAAAAATATTGGCAGTACACACAGGAATAGCTGATAACAGGGTATGCAGATCTGAAACCACAAGATATCTATTTATAAGTCTGAGATCCTGTGCAAATCACCATCCTCTCCCATTGGGTTTCTTTACTAGAAGGAGAGGGGAATTATAGGCGCTTATAAGTGGAATTATAAGCTCCCCTTTTAAATATAATCTTATACAATAAGCTAATTCCAGTTGGTGTATCAGGCCTCAAAGGATATTGGCAAATATTAGATAGAGGCAAAATACTATCAACAGTTATTTTAATAGGAGTGGCTGACTTAATCTTGCCAGTTAATACCTGTATTGGAAAAAGCCTAAAATTGCATTGGAACATCCCATAACAAACATTCCGTCAGTATCAAGACTAGTTTCCTCTCATATAGTTTTGTTTAAAATAATTTTTCCAACCTGATTTACTTAGTCCTAACTACATTTCACCCTTCTGGGAGGATATGTGAGCATCATTGGTCAGAAAGTCTCACACTAGCAGGTGAATTGGGGCAGATTTGAGTAGTAAAAATAGATGTTGCTCCTTAACATTTCCTAGCTGGAGAGGAATAGGTTCTGATTTAAACAGACATTGGTTGATTAGAGGTCCTTATTATTTGTACAGAAGCTTTACTCCAAGGGAAAGGGCAACTTAGCTAGGTGGTGTTAACAGATGCAGTAGCCCCAGTGTTAGTAAGAAGAGGAAATGCCCTCATAGTCCTTGGAGCAGCCCTATGCTTGCTTTTATTTCCTTTTTCTAAATCCTATTTTAGTTTTCCACAATCCTTAAGGTGATCTGACTTTTTACAATAAAAGCAGATTCCTCTACAGGAATTTTCCTAGCAAACCTTTAATAATTTTGTTGCTTTGCTCTCAGAAACCAGTAGGTGCGTTAATTGGAATAAATCAGAAAAGTCAGGATTATATGTTCTAACAGTTAATTCAAATTCCTCTGAGAACTCCTCAGGGTCCTAGAGAGGGTTGGGGGAATCTTTAGTAGATTCCTTAGTTCTGCCTGCATATAACCGTGGATTCCCCTCCGCCCAAGACCAGCTCCTCTCCAGACAGAGCTGCAGAAAAGAGACTGAGGAAAAGGAGAGCAAGACCAGACAAAGTAAAGCACACAGTGGGACAATTGGCGAAGAGGGAAAAGTCGGGCGTTGGCATTGAGCAGCTGCAGAAACCTTCTTTAGTTCAGAGATAGTCTCTAAATGTTCTCACTAACTTCCTGGAGAGAAGGACTTGTCTCTATATCGTTTCAGAGGCTTCTTTCTATTTGTCCATTGAGGTAAGCTTCCCATTCTGTTTAGTTGGATTTTTAAGCCGGCTTTTTCTAATTGTGCACACAAAAATTAATCTGGATGTCAAAAGAGCTTCATTTTGGCCATCCTAAGTTGATATCACTTCTAGTTAAATCTTTCCATTTCTGTAAGTACTTGCAAGACTTCTAGCAACTGTTCATCTGCAGCAGTACTCACGGGGCTGGGGTCGGGGAGCTTGTCGGCCTTTGAGGCGCCATTTCTCATGTTAATTTTTAGGGTTGTTGTTTTTTTGTTTTTTTGTTTTGTTTTTTTGAGTTCTGCAGAGTCTGAACAAATTTCCAGTGATATTATGTAGAGGATTGAAGTGTGCTGCTTATGAGTTGAGCTCCAAGGGGCTGTTATGTCCCGAGTCGTTTCAACCCTCTTACGAGCCTCGGTTTCTCTCCCCAGCTTTCTAGTACAACCGTGAGGACTTGGAGCACTAGGTGACCAGCCTTTATGTGCACGTCCCCAGACGAGTCAAATATTTAATTGCGGTTGTGTTGGAATTCCCTGTAGGGCCACTGCACGTTTTGAGGAGTACCCTCAAACACCTCCACAAAGATTCTTAGTCACCTAAGAATACCCAAAATTCAAGCTGGAGGGAGTAAATGCCCCTTATCTTCGGAGCTGAACAAGTTCAGACTCTCATTTATCCAGTAAAAGGTTTTGTTCAGCTCGCAGTAAGCCATTCCAATCGAAAAGCCAAAATTAAAACCAGTCACCCATTGTTTTCTCCTGTCCCTGAGTTATCTTAACGCTTATCCTTAACCTGGGATATCTCAACCCTTAACCTTTAACTCCGCCTCAAGGATTTAAATTAAAAAAATAAAAATAAATAAAGGTCAAATAAAGTCATGGTCTCCTACCTTTAAACAGGGAGGTCCGGAATTCCAAGAAAAACTCATCAAGTTCACCTGATGTGAAGCAGGGAGCCGGTGGGACACAATGGGCCCCTGCTGGTACCTAGCACTGAATCTGGGTCCACAGGGTGGTCCTGGGTGGGCTGCTTTGGAATCCTGCTGACTATACCCAAGTAATGTCAACAAAAAACATCCAGCCTAAGAGACAGCTTGTAAGAGTTTATTTGAGCCAAACTGATGACAATTGCCAGGAAGCAAAATCTCAACGGATTGAGAAAAGGCTCCGGAAAATGATGGTTTGCAGCTTATTTTATGCAAAGAATCAAAGGAGGAGGGTTACATGAAATCCACTGGTGGTAGATTAAGGGGGTGGGAGAAAGCAAAGTGGGGAAATCTCTGGGACTGGATAAAAGTAAGTTGGAGCGACAGGTACTTCTTTTACATAGGTGGGTGCAGGGTAGTGAGTAGTTCACGTAGAGATGTTAATCAAGGGACAAGAAGAATAACGAGGAACTCTGTACTTTTCCTGCTCTGGTCTGCAAAAAGGAATTACTGACATTCCAAGGATGTCATCTTAGGTGCAAAAAGACAATAGAGAGGTTCACATAAGGTGAAGATTGACTTTTTGAAGGAAGCTTCAGGCTAAAGATGTGACTTCCTGCCATGGCCCACTTAGTTATGAAATTTTTTTATGTTCACGCCATCTTAGGTGGTTATTTTCAGTCTCCTGAGTTTGTCAGGTGTAACCTGTGGCCCCTTTTCCATCCTCACTTTAATATGAATCCAAATTTGATAATGTGGTTTAGTAAATTTGTCTCTCACTAGCATGAAATAATGGCATAGTTTTCTAAGCAAAGAATAATTTGAGGACCTGCCCAAGTTTCTTATTATTTAAATATATGTAACTTTTAAAGCTGTCCTTGCATACCTAATCCCATGAACTCTATAGTTTGTCCATGGAGGGAGAAACGGGAAATTTGAGGGATGTTTCAAGTAAATACTGATGTACTGCACTATCCTGAGCCAGATATTTAAGTATTTCATTCATTTATTCATCCATTGATCCATACATTTATTTATTCATTCAGTGAATATTTACTCAGACTTTTACTTGTGTCAGACACTATATTAAGTGTTGAGGATACAGCAATGAACAAGTTCGACAAAGTTCCTGCCCTCGAAGGACTTACAGTCTAGTGGGGAGAATGACTCTAAACAAATAAATAAATCAGATAATATTCTGTCGTGTTAAAAGCTATGAGAGAGATAAACAGAACGATGCGTACAAGTACCGAGGGGGGCAATGCACAGCACGGGGCCAGGGAGGACGGCCGGCAACGGGTGCTTAGGGAAGGCCTCTCTCTTCCCAAGGATGTGACATTTGAGGAAACATCTGAAGTATGAGAAGTAGAAGACCCTCCTGGAAAACAGAACTGCAAAAGGAAAAAGCCTGAGTCAGGAAAGAGCCTGATGTGCTTGAGAAATAAAAAAGGAAGGCAGGGTGGTTGAAATCCCGATCAACCTGATCTGGAGATAACAAACCTGTAGTCCTCAGTAGGTATGTGGCAATTAAAACCAGGCATTTAGGGAGTGGGGGTTGATAGATTTAAAAATGCCAGCAACAGCACTGAGAGATCACAGGAGAAGATAAGGGGTGTCTTTTCTTCTGTGAAGTGCAGATAATCCTAGAACTCATGTGAACAAAAAGAAATAAAAAATACTTTAAACTCTTTAGAGAACTATTTTATTCTATGTAAGTGAAAAATTTTTGGCAGCTATGTTTTCTAATGACACATGTAAAGTAAAGGGAAAAATTCTTATTATTTAGAATTTGTTCAATTGTTTCTAACTATCACATGTGTAATTGATAACTACTTTTTCGTACTGGGGGTGCAGTACACTAAATAAGTTCTTAAGGTAACTCATGGGGCAAAAGTTGATTCAGGCAAGAAAACTAACTCTCTATGAAATCAAAATCACCTGAAGCAGTTTATCACTTTTTTTGGCTGTCTGACTTTATAAAAATGCTTTTTAAATTAAATTTATCCACTCCTCTTCTACTGAACTTTAACTTAGTAAAAACACAATTAACCCTAGAACCTACTGTTTAATTCTTCATTTAAAAATAAATCTTAAATACCAACAGGAAGAAAGCCTATCATGCATAGTGGGACAGACTGGTGCTATAAGCAGAGAAGAAAGAGGGAAGGAAAAAGCTGAAGGAGGCTGAGGAGAAAGAACGGAAGGAGGGGGATAGGGAGAGACACCCCCTGGAGACGGAGGCTCACGGCATCATTCCCACTAGCTGTGTCATGTTGCCTGGTGTGGACTTGAAAGTTAATTTGAGCATAAGTCTTACCTTGAGGTGGATGTTATTATTCCCATTTTACAGATGAGGAAATACACACAGAATGCTTAAATAATTTGCCCAAGTTCGCACAGTTTGGCTGAGTTGGAATATGAAACCAAGCAGTTTAATCCCACAGCCCGTTCTCTTAATTTCTGCCCAATTACCCATCACTTTGGCAGCATCAGTCAACCTCACCACCATATTAGAGCTTCTCATCCTATCTTATTACCCCATCCCTGGCTTCCTGGTTCCTCTGCTAAGTTCAGCTTTTAATTCTGTTCTTTCGATATAATATATAAAAGTATGATATACACAGGCGATGGGATACTAACAAAGTGGATCAATATATATGGGCATGGAAAAGAAACCCAAAGTCTATTATAGATGAAAATAAGGTAAGGTACAAAAAATGTGTATGGTATGCTTATGTTTGTTGTAATGCAGGGTCTCAGCTCCTGCTCCCCGCACAAGAATGCAGGACATGGTGAGGCCAAAAAGGAACAACAACGGAGCCATAGATAGGGGAGTCATACCATTATATTCTCGATGGTGGCTGGTCGAGACACAAAAGCAAACATCCGGCCGTACCCCAACAAGGGGTCTTCCTGCACCCCAGTCTCGCTGACGGCCAGGCCAGACACAGGAAGTAGGATCCACATGATCCACAATCCACTGTCTGCTTCTCTGCCAACCAACCAACGAACCAATCTGCTAGCTGCAATCCGCGCTTGCTAGCTCAGCCACGGCAATTGTATCAGTGGCCAATGGCTAACTGGTTACAGCAGACGGCCATCTAGTACCCAAGCCAGCACCTTTCCACATGAGGCCTGGAGCCTGGAAACTGCTCTCTGGGACTCTTTTGGAGGGAATATACATTTATATATGATGTTAATCAGAATCCTAGAAAGAAAGAGATACACTGAGATAGAGTTAATGAAGGGACTCTTTACAAAAGTGTGGAAAGGGTCAAGGAGAATCAGTAAGGCATGGTGAAGCACCTCAGGGCTAGCTGCAGGGAGCTTTCAGCTATCTGCCATCAGAGAAGAGAGCTGTCAGCAATCCTAGCCTGAGGGGCAGGGGAGACAGCTGTTACCAGAACCCAGAGTGTTGTTGAAGAGGGCTGTCGTGCGGGAGACCCTGCTCGCTGTGCCATGTGTCGTGCGGGGCGGGCTGCGGGGTCTCTGCTCCCGCTCCCCACATGAGAACGCAGGACACGGTGAGGCCAAAAAGGAACACCCACGGAGCCATAGATAGGGGAGTCATACCACTAATTCTCGCTGGCGGCATCCACCTCTCCGCAACCCACTCTTGTTAGCTCAGCCACCATCTTCTTGCTAGCTCCCATCTTTTTGCTTGCATAGCCGCAGCAGTTATATTAGTGGCCAATGGCTCACTGGTTACAGCTGACGGCCAACTAGCCACAGCTGATGGCCGTGCAATCACAGTTGATGGCCATTTACTACTTGAGCCAGCACCTGTCTATGTGAGGCCGAGAGCCTGGAAACTACTTTCTGGGGCTCTGCCCCCACAAGGGCTGTCCCACAGGAACTGTGGCCTTCAGTGGAGGAATGAAACCCCTGCTGATTCCAGGCCCAAACAGGAAGGAGCTGAGGGAATAAATACCCCTATTTCTTCCCGCCTACCTCTGATCTGCTGGTAGGTACTTCCCCACTCCATTCCTCCAGTAGCCCAAATTCTACTGGAAGAAACTGAGGAGCTTATTGATTGCCAATAAAGCCAATCTTCATGGCACAGAGCAGAGAAAGGTGGAGAGAGAAAAGGAAGGGGCGAATGGAGACTCTCTCTACACATAAACATAGAGTGTTTCTGGAAAGATTCACAAGACACTAGGTTCTGAGGGAGGCAAGAGATTTTTAGAGAATACATTTCATTTTTAGAATAGTTGTAGAGTTATAGAAAAATCAAGAAGACAGTACAGAGAGCTCCCACATATACCATACCCAGTTTCCCCTACTATTAGCATCTCAAATTTGTATGATACATTTGCCACAATTAAAAAAAAAAACAATACTGATACATTATTATTAAAACTCAATAGTTTGTTCAGATTTCCTTAGTTTTCACCTAATGTCTTTTTTCTGTCCTGGGATACCACATTACATTTAGTTGTCATGTTTTCTTAGGTTCCTCTTGGCTGTGACAGTTTCTCAGACTTCTCTTGTTTTGATGACCTTGACAGTTTTGAGATGTATTGGCCAAGTATTTTGTAGGACACTCCTTTATCGGAATGTGTCTGGTTTTTTTCATACTTAAACTGGTGCTATGGGGTTTCGGGGAGGCGAAGAGCCACCATCACATCATATTAAGGATACACAGTATCAAGATGACATCATTGTTGATATTGACCTTGATTATCTGGCTGAGGTAGTGTTTCTTAGGTGTCAAGTGACTCTCCCCCACCTCCACTCCCTTTGCTATACCGTTCTCTTTGGAAGGAAGTCACTTGATGCAGCCCATACTTAAGGAGTGGGGAGTTAAACCCCACCTCCCTGACGGCACAGTACGTAAATTACTTGGAATTCTTCTGCTCCCATTTATTTATTTGTTCAATTATTTATTTATGTTAGTATGGAATCATGGATATTTATTTTATATTTTGTATCATAACCTAATACTATTTTACTTTGTTAATCAAATTGTTCTAGCTTTGGTTATTAGTAGCTCTTTCAGTTGACTCCTGTACCCCTCTGACATACCCTCATCAATGTAGGGTGGTTTTGTTTTTTTGGTTTTGGTTCACTTCTTTACTTTCTGGCACTTCCAGATACTCTAGGCTTATTTTGAATATTTTCTGTACCTGTCCTTGAATCCAAGGAACCCTGGTTTCTTTCATTGGAGAATTTTGCTAGAAACCAAGATGTGGGCAATAGGTGTGATCTTTGCTACTGGAATGCCATTGCTTCTAAGCCCTATCAGCTGATAGAGCAAAGAAATATATGTGTGTATATTATAAAATAATATTATGTAATGTCTTATAGAACATACTATATTATGAAATGTGTATATACTGGGGTGCCAAAAAATGTATACAAGTGGACACTTCGGTCAGTGTTGTTCAAGCAGTAGTTCGTCGTAATCAGAAGTGTCTGGACTCTGATGGTAACCACTTTGAGCACCTCTTGTAATTGCAGAAGTCACACGTGACTTGTATTCATCTTTTCTTATTGGTATATATTGAGTATTACAATTTTAACACAGTTTTCCTTTCTTAAAATATGTTTACAGTTTGGGGCACTCTGTATATCTGTAATATTTCTATATGTAATCATCTTATATCTATTAAGCTAAACATAAGTTCACACTAATGAAGAGACTTACTTTATTGTACAATATTGAGTTTATTAAGAAAAAATGTTTTTTATTTTGTGGAAAGGAAAGCAGGTTTATTCCAAAATGCCAGCATTAAGGGAAGATGGTGGACTCCCTCGAGTTTATTATTTTTTTCACTAGGTCCATGTTAGTTTTTCAATCGTTTTAAAAAATATATGTTTGGAATGCCCTAGTGATAAGATAAAATGTATATATGTATGTCTTGATAGTCATGGATTACTAGATGCCCCAAAAAAGTTATATTGGAAATATATATATATATATAAATTTTGTGAATCAAGATTTTGAAAGTATGTTAGGAGAACTAGGTGATTAAAATAATTCACAAGAGCTACTCTTTTATAAAGTAAGGAATGATCCCATGTAGGTTGCATGAGTACCTCAACACAGTCAAAATGGAATTGTCTTCTTTCGGTTCCATTCTTGAACCTGTTCCTCCTCCTGGATTTCCCATCTTGGTGAATGGCTTCCCTGTCCATCCAGTTGCCCAAGGCAGAAACGTAGCATTCACCCAAATGCCAGCATTAAGGGAAGATGATTCCGTCTTCTTTGCTGCCTTTGATGTCATTCTGTCAAGTCTGCTTTGTGAATAACACTCCAGTTCCTCTGCTTCTCTCCATCGCTTCATAGCCACTGCTGCTGCCTAGCTTTACACCCAGGGTAATAGCCTCCTAATAAATTTCCTGCTTCTCTTCTACTCACAAGTCATTCTCCAAACCAGCCAAAAACAGTTTGAGAAATGCAAATCTGATCAGGTCCATCCTGAGCTTAGAATCTTTCAAAGTGTCCCTCATTTGCCACAAGCTCTTTCCTTCTCTACACCCAAGGTACTGAGCTCTTTTTTCTCTCTGGAACTCTTTCCATTTTCTCTCTGGAACTCCTCTCACCATTCCTAGCTTGTCTTGGTTTAGGTCTCCCTTTTAGGAGTTTTCCCTAATGGCCAAAGGCAAGATTAGATGGTTTTCCTACACATGTCCTTAGCACTCTTACTATGTATGTATACTTATCACGCCGAAGGCTACTTGTCTGAATCCACTATTAGACTATAAACTACTTGAGGGTAAGGACTTTATCAAGAGGATAGTGGAATCAGACTGTCTGAGTTTCAGCCCTGCCTCTGTACATTTTGACCTTGGGCAGCTATTTAGCTTCCCCTTGATTCAATTTCATCATTTGAAAAATAAGACTATGTGATAATAGTATTTAACTCATAATGTTGGTGTTAGAATTAAATGCAATACCTGGCTCACAGTAAGCACTTGAAAAACATTGGCTATTATAAATGAGTTCTGGAGTTTTGGGGAGCAGCTTGAGTTAGATCTTGAGCTTCATTTCAAAAAAAGGTACGTGAGTGTATGTATATATGTTATTTGATGTTTGCCAGGAACAGCTAATTTTATCTGTCAAAAATTTCTTCCTAGCACGCTCTTTTGAGTCACAGATTTTGGCTTTTCAGTAAGCTAAAGGTTGTTAGTTGGGAGAACGGCCAGAAAAAGTTATCCACGGCTTTTGAATCACATGTTGAACAATTTGGCAACACAAGCGTCAAGCTGCCTTCTGTTTCTAATCATTTTTCTTTCTAATTTAGGTTCTGCCACCAAAAGGGATTATAATTGATTTTCATTGCAGAGTTCATGAAAGATGTCACAAGATGTAAAACAAATTATTTTCGAGGAGATGGAACCCATACCACTGACCGTTGGCCCTGGCTCCATCCCTGGTGCTAAGCATAGCAATACTGCCTGAGATTGAGAAGACAGTGCCACTGATCTGAAGGAACTGCAAACGTCTCGGCTGAGAGAGACGCTTCTCTCACTTACACCTCTGAAATCCTTAGAAAAAGAAAATGAGTGGCAGCAGCTGATTTATTAAAATCTTTCCAAGAGGTCAGTGGGCTGACCCAAGTCCTCTCTCAAAACAGACTTCCATTAGAGAATTTCACTTTCTTTCCTATACTCTAACTTTTCTGTCCTTTCATCTCTTCATTTCCCAGTATTTACTGCCTTTGTTCTAACCTTAAAGGAGCAACCTTCCTTCTCTTGAGTCCCCATATTCTGCTCTTTCACCCACTCTTATCATTTTCTAAGCTTAGGCATTTGTCCCTGCTTTGAAATTCCTATAAAAAGAGGAGACTCTGGAAATGACTTTTTGTCAACACTAAAGCCAACATTTTATAAAATAATAAACACTTACAATACAAAAAGAGGAAAATTGCAAGTACAATAAAGAGCCATAATCAGGAACAATGCTGTCCATCTGTCCTCTTTGTCTGCCCCAAATGGACACATGAAGCTTTTGCTCACGAACTTCGCCTAGGAAGCCTCACCAGCATCTCCCTTGGATTGAACGTTCCTTCCTTGGAGATTTTACTATACTTTTATGTCTCCCACACACGTATGTAGTTATGCCAGTTCATTTTGTTTGTGTTCACTCCCTGCAGAAATAAGTTTCTTGAGGGCTGACGCTTACTTGTGTGGCTCTGGGCAAGTTTTCTAAACTCTCTTACAAGTATAATGAAGTAATAATCATTCATTACATTGTTGTGATAATTCAATACAATGATAGAACTTTCTAGACCATAGTAAAGTGCTCAATAGTTAATTCCTTTCTTTTTGTTCTTTGGTTGTGTGGTCTCCTCTACAGGTTTGAGTCCTTGCTGCACCATTTGCGGAGGAATTCAAAAAACATACTTACTCTCTCCACATCTCATTTTCCTTGTCTGCAAATTGGGGATTATAATGAATATTTACTTCATAGGATTTTTTTGCAAAAATAAATTGAGGAGTAGGTAAAACAATTAGCACCTACCACACAGTGAGTACTCAACTGTTAAAATTCTCATAATGCTTAGTGTAGAGTGGGTGCCTAAAAATCCTTAAAAAGAATTGGAAAAAAATTCATAGCATGGTCCTTTTAATAAACAGATCATTTGAGGTAATCTTGATGTCGTGCAGGGTGCCTGGAGGGGTCTCTGCTCCCGCTCCCCACACAAGAACGCAGGACATGGTGAGGCCAAAAAGGAACACCCACGGAGCCATAAGTAGGGGAGTCATACCACTATATTCTCACTGGCGGCATCCGCCTCTCTGCAATCCGCTCTTGCTAGCTCAGCCACCATCTTCTTGCTAGCCCCCATTTTCTGCTAGTGTAGCCACAGCAGTTATATTAGTGGCCAATGGCTCACTGGTTACAGCTGACGGCCAACTAGCCACAGCTGATGGCCATCCAATCACTGTTGATGGCCATTTACTACCTGAGCCAGCAGCTTTCTATGTGAGGCCGAGAGCCTGGAAACTGCTTTCTGGGGCTCTGCCCCCACACTTGATCACTGTTTTCTACCCAACAATTGTCTTCTTTTCTATTCAGTTTGCCAATTTATCTTACACCTAAACCTTGTAAACCATTTGCTAGACCAGTTTAAACTGCATTCATGTAATAAAAATAAAAAATTGTTTGGATGTGGCCGGCCAAGTGACTCAGGTGATTGGAGAGCCAGGCTCCTAATACCAGGTCTCTGGTTCGATTCCCACATGGGCCAGTGAGCTGCACCCTCTACAGCTAAGATTGTGAACAACAGCTCTCCCTGGGGCTGCCGAGTGCTGCTGCGGGCTGCTGGGTGCTGCCTCAGGCTGCCGTTGGCTACCGTGAGCGGCCAGCAGCCGGCGAGAGCTGCTGTGAGCTGCTGTGAGCCCCAGGTAGCGCAAGGCTCATAATAGCATGGGCCAGGGAGCTGTGTCCTACACAATTAGACTGAGAAACAACGCCTTGAACCAGAGGGGTAGGGGGTTAGGAGAGGTGAAAGAAGGGGGGAAATTTGTTTGGATAGCAAAAGCCGGAAGGAATTAGTAGGTAGAATTATAATCAAATAGGAAAGGTGTTTAACGGGGGTGAATGAGAGATTCCCACTGGCATACATCTAATTGAAAATCTTAATTAGAGTTCTAGAAAGGGCAAAGTCATATGTTAACATAATTACATTAGGAACAAATGGAAATGCTAATATGAGCTGAGGACCAATATAAAGAAATCCAAATATGTCTATTTTTTCTTCCAAAGAGCTCATAACATATTATAAACATCTCATTAATCTGAACAGTACTTCCAAAAAAGTTAAATAACATTCTTAACTCAGCAATTATTGTTCTTTTTTAGAATTTAAAAATTGAATTTGGTCAGTGTTATTATTTAAGGAATCAACTAGTTCTAGAAGGATGAATAAGATATTAGGTTGGTGCAAAAGTAATTTGTTTTTGCAATTATTTTTAATCTTTTAAACCACAATTACATTTGCACCAACCTAATAAATAGCAGGCCTCAGCCCCCTCCCCAGTTTCCCTGTCCCAAGGGCAACCACTTTCAAATGCTTTAGCTGATTCTTTGATGTTTGTCCACATCTCTGAATAATACTCAACTAGCTCACTTCAGTTTTTTCAGTTTTCTTACTATGTGAGATAAGGATTTAATTCTCTTTTCTCTGTTCCCACCACTGCTAAACCTCTTTATACTTCCTACTTCTCCATCTCTTACTGTGTTTCCCCGAAAATAAGACCTAGCTGGACCATCAGCTCTAATGCGTCTTTTGGAGCAAAAATTAATATAAGCCCCAGCCTTATATTATATAAGACCTGGTTATATTATATTACTATATTATATTATACCTGGTATTATATTATATTATACCTGGTCTTATATTGAAATAAGATGGGGTCTTATATAAATTTAGCTCCAATAGATGCATTAGAGCTGATGGTCCAGCTAGGTCTTATTTTCGGGGAAACACGGTAATAGAGGGTAATCGTTTTGGTTAGATGAATATTGAGTATTCACATTATTATGATTCTGTTTTCTATTCAGAATGGAGCTGTGGTAAGCCACTATTACTTTTTATTTCCTGGACTTTCTTTTTGGTGTTTTCTTGAGTTTTGTCTTGGCTTTGGTTTTTTTCTTTCTTTCTTTATCTTGTATTATTTGCTTAGTTTTCTATGACCAGTGATACTTATCACTAAGCCAAAACTCTCCTTCAGTTTAATTGAAGTCTCTTTTTAATATGTTCATTCACACAGGTATTTGATTAATTTAATCTTCTTGAAAAAGTGTCTCCCAGAGTTGTCTGAGCTGTTTGTTGTGAAAAATTTCCCTTTACTATTATCCTGTGGATTCCCCATCTCTCCACTGTGCAGGTTTCCTTCTTCCCGGTTCCTGGCTTCCTCCTCGTGGTTTACTCATCCTTCACATGGAGCACATCCTCTGTCTACTAGATCCTTGAGGAGGGGTGTGTGGGAGGTAAAATTTTTTAGAACTTGCAAGCCTGAAAAATGTCTATTCTTCAGTCATACTTGGTTTATAACTCGACTCAGTGTGGAATTCCTGGGTAGAAATATTTTTCCTTCATAATTTTGAAAGCATAGCTCCGTTGTCTTGTATCTTCCAGAGTTCCTTGTCAGGAATCTGGACTCCTTTGGATCCTTAACGTTTTTGTGATGTGTTTTCTCACCGGAAACTTGTAGAACCTTCTCTTTGAAGCCAGTTCAGTAGTGTGGATTTATTTTCAGGCATTGTGCTAGGGATTTGGTGGGCCCTCCTATTTTTTCGTAAGGGCTCTTTTTATTTTTGAAACAAATTTTTTTTTATAGCTTTCAATTCTGATTTCACAGGTGTATTGAATAAAATAAGAATCCATGACTTCTCTGTAGACAATAAAAGTTTAGTTGCTGTTATTTTTTTAATTTAATTTTGTACTTCCCACATACTTTCTATTTTTAACCACAGTTTTTTTTCTGTTTGTAATTGGTTTCTGTTTTTTCATATTAGAGACTTTTTTCATGCTTGCTTGCCTGCTCATATTTAAAAGCTGGAGCTAAAAGGGCTGCTTGGAGGCTCTGTGTGAGTAGGTGAGATGTTCTACATGTAGGGTGAGCTGGCCAGGCATTTGTTGGGGAACCCCCAATGTCAACACTGTGTCATTAGTCATTAGGTCTTTCCACTTGGGTCTGAGAGTTTCCTTCCTGGAAAAAGACTTGTCTGGTCTTCTGCCTGGAAGTAAGGGACTGGCTGCTATAATTTTGGGTTGAGGAGGAAATTTTGCAATTAGTACTTGTGTATACATCATTTACTCAACTCTGCTGTTTTCTGTTTGTTAAAATGACTCTCTGCTTTACCTTCTTTAAAAGGGAAACTGTTTTCCACTGGCGAGCGGGAGGGCATGACCCAGCAGTCTGAAGAAGGGAGGACTATCCAGGGATCTACCTGCTTCTCAAACAGCTTCCAACCGATGCTCCTTATTCCAGCACATACCTGCCCCCCTTGCCAGAAGGAGCCCATGTCACCCTCCATTCCTGAGCCCCTATTATTTATTTGGTGGTTTAAATTGACTTTGCACTTGGCTTTCCCCACTGATAGAATTCATTCTTCATCAGGTGTACTAAGTATGTGCAACATGTTCCTCTGTTTCACAGCTTCTAAAAAGTTGGTGCTGCTGCTTCTCATGTTCACTTTACCCTTGTAAGTTTATGCCTTTAAAAACTCCCTATACTGTAGTTTTAGTGCAGTTTAGGGGAGAGTAAAAAGTGTGTGTTCAATCAGCTATCTTTTTGCAGTTCTGTGTTCTTTAGGTGAAAACTCCTACATCTGATATTTTGTAGAGTTTGGAGAATTTTACAGCTGCCTTCAATCGGGAAAAACCAAAACCAGCAGCTCTGGGCAGGCTGAGTTTCATACCTCGCTCCCACTCAATTCTGACATGTACAAACGTGCTTTGGCTTCACTTGCAGATTTTCTAATTAAAAATTCTCCAATTTGAGAATCAATATAAAGTTATGGAAATCTGATTGCAAAAAGCATTTTTGTAAGTCAGACAGAAAAAGTCAAGAACCATATGACTTCACACATGTGGGATATAAAACTGAAAACAACAAAGGAATAAGAGAAACAAACAAAGAAACAAAAACTCAGACACAGACAACAGTTTGGTGGTTACCAGAAGGTAACGAGGGAAGGGGATGGTAAAAGAGGGTAAAGGGGGTCAAATATATGGTGATGGAAGGAGAACTGACTCTGGATGGTGAACACACAATGTAATATATAGGTGATGTATTGTAGAAATCTACACTTGAAACCTATATAATTTTACTAACCAGCGTTACCCCAATAAATTTAATACAAATTAGAAAAAATCATTCTCAAAATGTTTGGCATTCAAATAGTTCACTCACTGTAGCGGACAGAATAATGGCCTGCCTAAGATGACCGTATTCTAACCCCAGAAACTGTAAATTCATTAAATTCACGTGGCAAACAGGAATTAAGGTAACAAGTTAATTGAGTTTAAAATAAAGGGATTATCCTGGATTATCTGGGTGACCCAATGTAACCAATCACAATGGTCCTTGTGGGGACAGAGTCCCAGGGAACTGTGTCCAGGCTCTTGGCCTCACGTGGAAAGGTGCTGGCTCGGTTATTAGACAGCCATCAGCTGTAATCAGATGGCCATTTGCTGTGGCTGGGTGGCCATCAGCTGTTACCGGTTAGTCATTGGCCACAAATATAACTGCTGTGGCTACGCTAGGGATTTGGTGGGTTGGTTGGCAGAGAAGTGAACAGCGGATTGCACATAGTGTGGATCCTGCTTCCTGTGTCTCCAACCCAGCTGCCAGCGAGAATATAGTGGTATGACTCCCCTATCTATGGCTCAGTTGGTGTTCCTTTTTGGCCTCACTGTATCTTGCGTTCTGTGTGGGGAGCAGGAGCTGAGACCCTGCATGACACATGGCGCAGCGAGCAGGGTGTGGGGTCGGCCAAGGTTTTCCGAAGGGCGGTGGAGCAGTTTGTGCGTATGAACACTCAGTCTCAGGAAAACCAGGAGGAGCGGTGCTGGGAGCAGGAAATGAGATCTGCCTGGGAGAAACATGACCCCTCTGTGGCACACCACCCTATTTGCCATAGCGGGCGTCGCCTGCTTTTTGGTGGTTCGCTGCTGCCGTGGGCTCCTAGAGTTGTGGACATCTTATGCTGAGGCCACGACCCACTTAGACACCTGGCACGGTGAGCAGGATTCTGGCCAGGTAGGAATGGTCTGACTCTGGGCAGGAGGACATGTGGCCCCCACACAGTGTGTGGTGCCTAGTGGCCACTGTTCTTAGGAGCTGGACCCCCTTGGAGGGGTGGGAAGACGTGGACAGTTCTCCAACCAGCATAGGCCAGAGAAAGCGAAGGTTGCTGCAGCCGTGTGGGCTGGGAAGTGCTTGCTGGGGCAGCCCAGATGTGGGACTTGTAGTCCCAGGAGGAAACGCTTGCTTGCGGAGTCCTTGGTGGAAGGTGTGGGTGAGGTCAAGGTCATCCCTCACCCCCAGGTTGGGGAGGACTTGGAGCCCTCGCCCTGTGAAGAGGGCACACATTGTGAGGCCAATGCACAGCCCTGGTGAATGACTGTGGACTATGGGAAATTGCCTTCCATCCCTGATTTGATGGACCCCTTGACTGTTTGCTTGGGATGTACCACCATGCAGTGGATCATGCGGATGTTTACTTCCCATGTCTCACCTGGCTGCCAGAGAGACTGTGGTGCAGGAAGACCCCTTGTTGGGTATAGGTGGATGTTTACTTCCTGTGTCTCAACTGGCTGCCGTTGAGAATATGTAAGCACTTTGGCTGTGAGCCACTATTGTTGCAGCATGGTACAGTGAGAACCCTCGCTGTGCCCAGGAAGCCTGCCTGTGCCCAGAAAGACTGGCAGTACCCTGGGAACCCTTGCTGTGGCCAGGAAGTCTGGCTGTGCCCAGAAAGACTGGCGGTACCCTGAGAAACCCTTGCTGTGCCCAGAAAGTAGGTGGACGTCGAGGGACACCCCCTGGGACATTACTTGGACTATAATTTTTTCTTGTGAGCTGGGTTCCTGACACAGAGCCCCTTGCGGAAGATGCTTGTCGCGTAGATTGTGAGGTGAGACGCTGGAAGGGTGGAGTGTGGGGACAGGGTCAGGAGAGCAGTTTCCAGGCTCTGGGCCTCACGTGGAAAGGTGCTGGCTCAGTTATTAGATGGCCATCAGCTGTAATCAGATGGCCATCCACTGTGGCTGGGTGGCCATAAGCTGTTATTGGTTAGCCATTCGCCAGTAATGTAACTGCTGTAGCTGAGCTAGGGATTTGGTGGGTTGGTTGGCAGAGAAGTGGATGGCAGATTGCACATCATGTGGCTCCTGCTTCCTGTGTCTCCAACCCAGCCGCCAGCGAGAATATAGTGGTATGAACCTTCCCCCATGGCTCTGTTGGGGTTCCTTTTTGGCCTCACCATGTCCTGTGTTCTTGTGTGGAGAACGGGACCAGAGACCCTGCATAATAGTCCTTAAATGTGAGAGGGAAGCAAAAGAGCCATGTCAAAAAGATGTGATCTGAAAAAGACTTGACTGGCCATTGTTGTCTTGGAAGATGGAACAGGGCCAACAGCAAAGGAATGCAGAGCTGGAAAAAGACAAGGAAATAAAGGTTCTACTCTAGTCTCCAGAAGAAACCAACCCTACTAACACTTTGATTTTTGCCCTGTAACAGTCATTTCAGACTTTTAACATCCAGAATTATAAGAGAATAAGTTTGTGTCATCATAAACTACAAAATATGTGGTGATATGTTAATTAGTAAATAGGACAGTAATATGTTAACTATAAAATGAAAAAGTGACTGTGATTCACATTCCTCTAATTTGGAAGTTTTCAGCACAATGATTATATTTACTTTGCCCTCTCATTTTGTACCTAAACGTAGATTTCTCTGGAGTTAATGAAATTTAAGTTTGGGGCCTTGGAACACTGGGTTGTGGAGTGTTCAGGGCAGAGAGGAGGAACCAGGGTGCAACCAGGAAGCACTCCTGATGAATTGTCCTGAGGACCTTAGAAGAAAAGGGTCTGGATCTCCAAGGTTTAAGCAATTTGTTGTGATTTCTGTTCATGTTCTACTAAATTCTCATGTTCAAACCCCATTTTGCTTTGGTACTTTTATATTCTTTTTCTTACAGAGAACTCCCTCAACTGTATATGCTCTAGGTTGAAAAAACCCCAGATCCAACCCTGACTCTTTTTCTTTTTTGATCATCGTGTGTGTGTGTGTGTGTGTGTGTGTGTGTGTGTGTGTGTGTTAATCTTTAGGAAAGGGAAAAAAAAGGTGGTAGTTAAGGTTCAAGTAGCTGCTGAAACACCCCAGACCCAAGCCCTCCTGTAATACTGATACAGGTTAGCTAGCATGTCCCTAGGTAGACAGGGAGGTCCCTGGTGGAATAAACAAAAGACAGTCATATCCTAAACTTCAGGTTTTGAAGTCACTCCTTTGCTCCAGGACATAATGTAATAAGGCCTTGAGGTTAATCATAAAATTCATTTTGGCTTGACAAATGGAGCTGATCTGATAGATAAAAAGTGGGTAACTTTGCTACTTCCTTTACATGGGCAAGCAGAACAAACCTGGTAGACGAATTTCATTAGAAGGCGCCAGTTCCCTTCTTCAAACAAGTTCCCTTCTCCAAACAGCTCCTCTTCCCCAAACAGACAAAGGAAAGGCATAAAAGTAAGAGCTTTTGCCTCAGTCATGGGGCACCCCCCATGCGGGACCCCCTCCCGCTTGGGAGCTGCAGCCTCTTCTCCTGCCTCTAATAAACTATCCTCTTTTTAAAACTTTTTGCCTCTCCCTGGTCAGTGTTTCCATTCTTTGGCTTCATGAGACACGATCCCGGCCCACACTCAGAAGCTGCTAAGCAGACTCTCAATACCAAGTCAGCCACTGGGATTTGAAGGAAGAGGGATTTATTAATATATCTTAAGAAAGCTGGTCACAGTTGTAGCTGATCCTGTCATAATCTTTAGCCAACAGGACACACTCTAAAGGCAGAGAATGGGAAGAGTCATGTGAAGAGAATCTGATGCATCAGAATTGAAGGAAATCCAAATAAGCAAACACTGATTGCATTCCTAAACAAATCAGGCGCTGCACTTTGTCTGGGGCAGAGGAGGAGGGTGGCAGTGATATGGCTGCCCATGGTTGTTAGGAAAAGTCATCCTAAACTGCCCCCAGTGCATTTTCATTACATACAACTAGGGAGTTCGCTTTTCAAATGTATTTATAAATTCTCCTTTCCAATGATCTCTTTAAAAATGGAGTAAGTCATCGTTGGCTACCAGTTTCTGTATAATGTTCAGATTACCAGCAGAAAAAGTTATTTATGTTGTCTACAGTAATATAAATGGAGTATACAATAATTAAAACGAAGCCGGGGCTGCCATGCCAGAGGAACTGCCGTGCATGTCTTACGTCTCAAACCTTTGGAATGTTTAAAACGGGCAAAATAACCTTTGGACTGGAGTTGAGCAACCTTGTGTCTTGGAAAAGAGCTGTTTGTGAAACAACAGGAAAGCAGTTACTATGACGACTGGACTGAAAATTAAAAACATTGCTTGGGGTGGCCGTATGCTCAGTGATTAGAGCGCAGTGCTCACAACACCTAGGTCGCTGGATAGGTTCCCACATGGGCCAGTGAGCTGCGCCCTCCACAACTAGATTGAAAAAAACAAAAACAAGGACTTGACATGGAGCTGATGGGTCCCTGAAAAACACATTGCTTAGAATTAACACCACTGTGTTATGTTATCTGCACCCATAAAAATGCCTTCCTTCTATTGATGTAATTGTTCCCCTTCCCTTTCTCATAAATACCCATTGTCTTTGTCTTCTTCTGAATCTGTGCTTCCTTAGTAGTTATTCTTCTTGCTCTCAAGAAATGCTTGGTTGCCTCTCACTTTGAAAGGCCTTTTATTTTTAGGTTAACAATGTGTATTACCTCATTTAATCCTCTCAGGGAAGTCCATGAGGTAGAGAGGCTTATTGTCACTTTAAAAATGAAGAAAGTGATGCTCAAATGGGTAATAAAGGAAACGGGATTTGATCCCAGGTAGTCCGCACATGTAATCATAGTTCTCTACAGCTTCTGAGAACTTTTTGCCAATAAAGGTCCCTATGAAATGTCTGACAACAGGGATAAATTAAATGCTGTGTCCTAGGATTGTTGCGTTTCACCCCCTTTTCCTGCCCTCACATATTGGGTGGTTATCAGGGTCCCATCACTAACACTGGTTCCCTGGGTCAGTATTTCTCAATGGTGGTAGCAATGGATTAGGCATATGAGTGTGAGTATACGGAGTTAGGAAAACTCCTGACCCCTCGAGGGATATGGAGAATCCTGTTATAGAAGAACATTTATTGATGTGGAGGGAATAAAGCCAGGTTAGTAAATAGTATGTATTATATGATCTTATTTTTGTAAGTATTTGTATAAGAACATTAACCAAACCTCTAACTGTAATTTTTTTGTAACTTCTAAATTGTCTATATTTGTCATAAATCAATTTTGTTTCAAGACCCCCCCACACAAAAAAAAGGAAAGAAAAAACAAAAAAACCCAACTTTTCAGGAAGTAAACTCTCATGGAGGGTTATTTCAGGAAGCCCTTGGCTGAGAAGTGGTCGTCTAGAAGTGATTTGTATTCCAGGAAAGTGGCAGCCCTTGGGAGAATGAAAATGAATCTTTTTTTTTTTTTTTTTTTTTTACCATTGCTGATGCTTTTGGGAGAAAAAAGATTTCTGGAGCAATATACTCTCTGGAGAAACCTGGCTAACTGGGAAGGCATCTGGTTTGGGGGCGGGGGTGGGGGGGGTGGCCAAAACTTCAAATTTGGTTAAAGGGGTGATCACCAAGAACAAAATACTGTAGAAACTTAAGTATTTACCAATTTTGTCACAATTACACCTCAAGCTCTTATGCACTGTGTGTACATGATGTGACCAAATATTCTTGTGTTTGTGCGGTGTTTGTTCTTGTGGCACACGTCGTCGTGGTAAAGAGAAGGAAGGAGGAGACCAGGGATCTTCTCTTGTAAACTCTTATAGTGTGAAATGCACACACACCACGGGGGCACATTGCACGTTGCAGAGAGGCTGGTTAAGTTAAATACAAAAAGCGGAATTTGCAGAGAGAGCAGAGGATATGTTAATACTTAAAATCATGACCCTAACATAAAAGGCAAGGAATTAGCAAAGAGATAAAAAAAAAAAAAAAGATGATGGTTTTGTGATAGATAAGACAAACATATTTTTGGCTTTTTATTCCTGTCTAGGCCATTAAGAGAGACAATGCACTAAGGGTATCTGGTGTCATTCATTTATTAAACTATCTGTTGAGAAGTAATTCAGAAGAGGTTTGGTGCTCTTTGGTGTCAGGGACACAAAATCCTCTGCTTATATAGTTTCGATGTCATGATCAAAGATGGCAGTGTCTGTGTTTCAGGCAGCAGGACGGAGAAAAAAAGCAATTGCCACCACATGACATTCCAGCCTATTTCCACCTACAGTAAGACTAGAAAATACTGTCTTTATGCTTGGCAGTTGTGTATACAAATATCAGGGTATTACTGCAGATGAAAGAATGGATATTGGGGGACAACCAGTACCTTGTGCCACAAGCATGTGTTGCAGGGTATCTCAACCTGCAATATTGACATTTAGGGTCAGATAATTCTTTTTTGGGGGGCTGCTATTCTGTGCATTTCAGAGTTCAGTAGCATCCCTGGCCTCTACCCACCAATAGCATTTACCCAGTTGTGACAACCAAAAACATGTTTAGATTTTGCTAAATGTCCCTCGGAATATCTTCCTCACTCTCTGCTGAGGAACTCTTCTACTGTGTGCAGGAACTGTGTAGTCACTGGGCAGAAGACAAAAGCAAACCATACATGAGATAATTTCAGACAGAAGTGTTTCAGACAGATAGGGCTGAGGTGCAGCAGATACTGTGTATGCAAAATCCTGAGAGGGGAAAGAACTTGGCTTGTTCTAAAGAGAATCTGCTACAGGTGTGGTTGGCAGGTAGCGTGGACGGAGATGAGGCTGGAGAGTAGGTGGGAGTCTGGTGAGGTTTGCAGAGCTTGATCTTAAGTGCAAGGGGAAATAATCGGAAGACTTAAAACGGGGAATGACGATGGATGACAGCATGTTCTGACGAGAGGAGTAAGAGAGTGCGGACCAGGAGGACGTTGTCATAGTCCAGGTGATAAATGACGATGGCGTGGTTTGGCAGTGGCAGTGGGAATGGGGAGAAAGAAAACTGAAGGAGAAAAAGAACAAAGGTAGGAGTGATGTTAAAGGGTACCTGTTTTTCACACACTGTGCATTTAGTCCAGCGCATTACAGATTTGTCACGTATGTTCCTGCATTAGCTTCCTGTGGCTGCTGTAACAAATTATCACAAACTTGGTGGCTTATAACAACAAATTTATTGTCTCATAATTCTAGTGGGCAGAAGTGCAGTATTAGTTTCACTGGTGTCTACAGGATCACGCTCCGTCACGAGGCTCTCAGGGAGTATCTGTTCCTTGCCTCTTCCAGCCCTATGGGACACAGCACTCCAGTCTCTGCCTGTTGTCATGACACTTTCTCTTTCTGTGGTGATATCTTCCTTTGCCTCTTATAAGGACACTTGCAACTGCATTTAGAGCCTAGGTTATTCAGGATAATCTCCCTCTCGAGATCCTTAACTTAGTCACATTGTTTCCCATATACAGTAATACTCACTCTTTTGCCAGAGAAGAAACTATCCCCAGGATTAGGACATGGGTATCTTTTGGGGGCTGTTAGCTCTGTAGTGTTGGAAGTCACTTTTGGCTACAGAAGGAAAGACTAATAAAGGCTGTTTGTTTAGAGATCAAGGTGGAAAGCAACACTGTGAAGGCAAAAATGCCGTTTAGTAAATTGATTAGAGAAAGAAATGTTAAAAAGAGCAAACTGAATCTTTGTGAGTTTTCAAGAACTCTAGGAAAGGTAGGCTGAAGGACAAAAAAATCCAGAAAAGATTCCTGGGCAATGTTTACAAAGACTGCTATATTTACACAATGCATAGTGGGCATGCAAATACAAGGTGTATCACACGTCAGCAGGGCTGGGAATGGGCCGTTTAGCTGAGGTTGGACATGGATAGGAGAGAAGGCGGGCAATGGAGTGGGAATGCAGGACCAGACTAACCTCGAGAGGCAGAGCAAAACAGGAGGTGCATCCAAGTGGCTGGCGGGAGGTCCAAGGAGGAAGCAGGCAAGGAGAGACCAGCACCCAGAGCTACAAGCATGGGTATCAGGACAGTATCGTAGGAAGTAGTGAAGCTCCAGGCTCTCGACTGGGGTTCAAAGTACTCTTGTTACTAGTACTGGGGCCCAAGTTACAGCCAGGTAAGTAACGAGGATGACTCATGCCAAACTCCAGAGTGCTTGGCTAGAACTTAAGTGCCACTTCCTGGAGTCCAGGCAAAGTAGATTTGCAAGTCTGACAAAACTCTGTGTAACTCTGACAGGAAAGGACAAGAATGGCACACCTGTGTTTGAATTGACAGTGCAGCCTAGCCTAAGACATAAAGAAATCATTCCTGATAATAGATAGTAACATAACTTAACATGCAGTGTAACTAAGTCCATGGAACACATATTTATTTCTAATAATAGGATTTGCCAAACAACATTATTGGCAAGGTATGATAAAACAAAATAAGGTAAAATAAAACGAGGTATGATAAAATATGGTGACTGTTTAAATTACAAAAAATTATCACAGTAAAAGACACATTGCCATTAATCCCCCTCAAAATACCCCCACTTGCTTCAAACACATTTATCCCATCATTCCTGGCACTTTCTGAAGCAGTTCTGGAAGTCCTCTTTCATGAGTGTCGTTAGTTGCACTGTCATGGCTGCCTCGATGTCCTGAATCATTTTGACTTTGGGGAAGAGCCAGAAGTCACACGGTGCCAGAGCCCGTGAATAAGGTGGATGAGGACACACCGTAATGTTTTTATTTGACAGAAATTGCCATATACCAGAAACGATGTGTGACACAGAGAGTTGTCATGATGGAGGATGATTCACTGCACACTTTAAAACACACCTTCTCTCAACCGTAGCTCACACCTGACTGCACTGAACAAGTTGAAACTTGTCACAGTTACTAAGGTTTGAGCGCTGCTTCCCCTATTGGAGGTCCCTGCCTTTCTGTTGGATGGCACTTGGCAGTAGCATTCATTGTATTTTCTGATCATACCTCATAGCTTGAAGGACAGTTCGGTATGGTGGTAACGTACACAGACTCTGAAGCCAAAGTACCTGGCTAAACACGGCAATATTTTGTTTAGCAAATTATAGCTAACTTGTATTTATAAAGACTAGAGTAATATCTGGGGAACCAGAACACCTAAATTCTAGACTCAGATCCTGGCCCTGAATCTAACCATCCATGTTACCTTGGGAAAATGGCTCAAACTTCTGAGGCCTCAGGTTGCTGAGGGTTGAAGTCCAAGGTTACGTAAATGTACCCTTGAAGTGCTCTCGGGAAATCTTTCAAATCTTCAGGTTCTTCAAAGAGTACCCAGACTTTCCCCTTGCTGTACAGTCTGAACAACTTTGAGAATCAAAGTTGTATTATCTTAGGTTATATACTAATCCTGACCTAAGCATTCTTACTCCTATTATGGAAAGGAGGGAATGGAAGTTGATAACAGGTATGAATAATGTTCAAAATCACATGGTTAAATTATTGTGAGGCTGGGATTAGATTTCAGTTCTACCAATTCTAAAGTTTAAAAGTCTAAATTTTCTACTTTTCTGTGTTATTCTCTTATTAGACTTGATATCTGTACAGCAGGCCAGAATCACAAAGGCTCCCGATCTATTAACACATATTTATCCGAATAGCTCTTACCTTGATATTTCTAAGTTGATACTTTGAGCTGTCACTTGTTCAGTTCTGTCCTGTTTCAGCACTCCCTCCCTTTCCTTGTTATTTATGGTGTTGTCAGCCCATATGGTCTCACTCTCATTTCTTACTCCTATTAAATGTCTCCTACATGTCTTGTTTTCTAGCAGTAACTCCTGACTTTTATCTGAAATAAAATTCTTATGTACCTGCTCATTTTACAATGAAAAAAAGTAACTATGAGTGAAGTTGGTGCTAAAATGATAGTAAACTACAAAGGATGAAACAAATATCAGGAAAGTAAAAACTCTAGCAATTATTTTCCATTTTCTTTTATATTTAGGTCTTTATGAGACAAAGAAGATGATTTTCAGATCTAAACACTGGAATAACAAAAATCATATTAATATTATAATCATTATCATCTTCTAAAGGAAACTGAATATTTAAATGGAAAAAGAGCATTTAATATTTAGTTTTCAGACTACAGAAACATCTCAGAGAAACTGTGACACTAGTGTATGTATATTTGAGGTAATATTCGTATAATCAGTAACTCTCACAGCAATGGGAAACACTTGCTTTTTGGATATGTTGTACATTAACTTTTTGAGTCAAGAGTTCCACACTGTTGTAAAATAATTTCAGTTCAGGGCTGTGGCAGTTATGCAAATAGATGTAAATTCCATTACTAGATGAACTTTAAAAAGGTAGAATGCTTATTAATTATGTGTTAACACACATGTCAACAAAAACAGCCCAACAGGTGCAGAAGCACAGTAACAAAAACATAATTATCAATAGAGTTGTCTTATAAGAGTAAGCCATAGTGTCATCAGGCTTAAAAAAAATAAAAATTAAGGTCATTGTTTTTATTTTTTTGCTCTTTCTGACTCTTCCCTATAAATATGGTGGCAAATTCTGATCATTTATCCTTATTTAATCTCCCTATGAGCAAATTTGCTGATACTGAATACTATACTCATATACATAATCATTATCATCATCTGATTAAATTAGATTATTATTAGTGGAAACTCATTAAAGCTTTTAAGGCTATTAATGGTTTCATACAACTTAAAAATCTAATTTTGGAAGTAACTGGCTAATGAAATTTTTCCTTCTACTGGTAAACAACCACTATACAGTGTTATCCGTATCTAAATAAGGTGTTTAACATGCTTATATTTTACTTAAAAGCTAGAATACAGACTTTACAATATATGTGAAACATCATCAAATACTGTATATAATGCCATTATGATAACAGGTTATGTATGGCATTAAAAAAATATCAGTTGGTCATAGTACATTTTTCTGAACTGAATTTTAAATTTTCTAGAGGCTAACACAACAAATTTAGCATCTTGACCTGGTATATGTACCACAACTTTCTTTCACACAGTTCACAGGCCTTTCTTGTTGCCTTTCCATGAACGATCCTGCAAGAAAAAAATATGACTTAGGTAATTGCCGCAGAGTGAGAAACAGATTCATAGATACAACCAGGACTTTACAAAACAATTCTCTTTTTGTGTATAGTTATTAGTTATGAGCGTAATCAAAAGTGAAATATGGATTGAGAAAGTCTCACATTTTAAAAACTACAAAATTGGTGGGTTTTACTTTAAAAAAACATCGAAATAGGAAAGCAACACTCTTGGTAAGTTCATTTTTCCACCCTGCCTTAATCTATTTTGCTTTAGTTTCATAGGTTATATCAAGAAAACAAAATTTCTAAAATTCCCCTCTTACAAACCCAATTAAGAATTTTTGGCAAGGAAAGAATGAAGGGAACCAAAAAACCCAGATGGGGTGGCCTTTTGTTGTTGTACTTCAGATATCTGCCAAGAGAACTGGCCTCTCAAACCATACTCTTTGCTGATCATGCTGTAAAGATGACTATAATGCATCATTTAAAAATGGAGGAAAATGGGATAGAAACTAACCTTCAGAGATCATTTGCACTAAGAAGGTAAAAGTCCACACTGAGAAAAAAATCCCATAAAAGGGAGTTGCAGTCCTACAGCCTGGAAATGGGACGTTCATAGCTCCATTCAGGCCAAGCGTTCATGCTTCCAGAACGTTTTTAATAACATTCAGCAACCAAATCAGAAGACAGGGATAGAGGAGGCATTTTAAATGACAGGGTACTGCTTTCACGTGTTTATATATATCTTACCACTTTAGATAAAAATCACAGCTTTAATGGAGCTGTGATTCTGGACAAGTCCCTTAAGTGAAGGGTGACTTTCCAAAATGAAATTTGAAAACTGGCAGGTACGTATGCATTTGTGCTGCCAAAACGCTTAGTTAGTTCTGGTTTTTTCTTTTCTAGAAGAGAGCGAAAGCAAACAAGGAAAGGCTAAGAGTACATGCTTGGAAGGGACTGTTTTCTAATATTTATTTAGTGCCTGTAACAGGAAGGGAACCAGATGGGGAAACCCAAATGGATTTTAAAGATGCAAAGTGGGATTTGTTTATAGTAAAGAAACCAGTTTCCTCGTCTTCCACCTTTCTTTCCTTAACATTTTAGTCCTTTATTTTACGATTATTTTATTTAAGGTAAATCAACTATGTAAAATTGAGAAAGCTAAATTTCCCAAAGAACTTTAGGATGTAATTCAATTATTAAGGTTGGTTTGATACTAGAAGTAAAATTCATGAGGGACAATTTGATGTAGCTTTTTACAGTAGATGGTCTATAGCAATCTTTTGCTTCCCAAGTAGGGTTCAGAAGGTGAATATAAAAGTGTAAGAGTTACTTTTTAGAAAATGGTTCTCAGTTAATGACACGTGGATCTCAGAATTTTATAAATGTTCTCATAATGGACAATGGGGGTGGGGTGAGTAGCTGGATGGGAAAAAATGTGTCCAATCAAGAAACAACTACTAGCATCTTATGGCTGTATAGAGATTTCCTTGTTTAAAAATATCTCAAGTGCTTTCTTGCGCAGGATCCGGTTTAGTGCTCATACGGTACCATAATCCTCACTCAAGTACTGACGAAGCCAAAGGTCAAGTGTCAAGTGATTCACCTGAGGTTTATAGAAGTGGTAAACTACCGAGTTGAGAGGTTTTCTTATTTCCCACAGGTATTGATTACAGTGAATTGGTTTTATAGGTGATTGGTTTATTGGGAAGAGATGGATCTGCTGCTGTAAAAATCTCTGGCTTTCCTGCTCTTCCTGCCTTCAGTCTCCTAACTCATGCCACCCACTGGCCAAACCCACCTAGCAATCAGAGAGCAAGGGAGCCTGGGAAATGTAGCTCCCTGAAAGAGAGTAGAGGGGCAGTGGAAGACACTGGATCCCAGAACACACATTCCAATGATCAGCATAGGCCAAAGATGACAGTGGTTAGTAATGGAGGTTCCCGAGAAAGATTTACTGACTTCGAATCCAACTTTGAATGCTATCCCTTTCTAGTTCAGTAACTTTGGGTACAGTATATAACATCTCTGGGTCTCATTTTCCTTATCTACAAAATAGGGTATTAAAATATTTTAATTTAGTGGGCTGTGATGGAGAGTAAACAGGATAACATATATGAAGCCATTAGCTAAGTGCTCGGTGCAGACCATACCCTCAATAAATGTCATCCATTAAACATTTCAAAAACCTGGATACAAGCAGAAGTGAGATCAAAGCCTAAACGCACTAGTGAACGGGCCCCACTGTCAGCATGGCACTTGGCATATCTGCGATGGGGTCATTTTTCAAAGAAACAGGTATAACAACTGCTTTCTTGGAAAAAAATTGCTCATAAGAGCTTTTTAACATCTTTTATCAAGAATGCGTAAGCTCCAAGCTGAAGGCTTTTTTGGGAAAGAATATAGGTTGACGGAATCTCTGTCACCTACATTCTCCAGGGATTAAGAGAATCATTAGCTGTTACCACAAAGGGGATATTTAGCAATGGCCACTGGACATAAGAAAATGAGGAAATGTTGCTACTTCTCTTTTCTTCATTGAGGGATGTTAACATTTCTGACACCTGGCAAAGCCCACTTGTTGAGTGCATCCTAACCTCACCAACGGGTTCTATTTCTAGGCAAGAGGCTTCTGAACATTTCCTCCCTTCCAATCGTGGATCTTCAAGGATGCTGCGTTGAAGCCAGCAATTTCAGGACCTCTGTTTTAGGCATGGGGGAAGGGTGGTCTTGTGGAAAATCTCACTGCCTACTCCAGACAATGGGAACTGAGTTCTTGGTGTCCTGAGTTTAAAACCACAGGGTATCTACCCTTCTCTGAGCTGCCCTCTGGTCAGTCAGTTAGTTAAAGCAAGTGTGCAAAGCCACTGGGAATACCAGATTACAAATGCGTTTGGGATTGCTTCTTGACTGGCTTGAAATCAAGGCCAAAATGATTGGTTGAGAATAAGTTATTTTTCAGCAAAACTTCTACAGAGGAATTAATACAGATGAAAATTATAATGATCACAATAGCTATCATTTCTTGTGTTTACTATAAACCATGCCAGGCAGTGTGAAGCGCCCTACATATTCTACTTAATTCTCCCAACAGCCCAGTGAGTCAGGTGCTATTCCTGTTCCAATTTACCGATGAAGAAACGTGAGCCTCAGAGGGGTGACGACATAACATGCTTGGGATCACAAAGCTGGTATGAGTTAGAGTTACTCCACGTGTGTCTGACTGCAAGGCCTGTCAGTATAGCACCTCCCTGCCTTGTGCCAGCACAATGCTCGACCCTGGAGATACAATGGCCATGACGGGGCATGGAAACGAGTCCTGAGACTTGGGCTTCTATGACAGTGAAATAACCGTAGAGCTGTAATTGCTAAAACGCCCTGATTGAAAGCCACATGGCTGCGAAATTCTGAGGATAAGCGCAACCTGAAAGCAAAAGAACACAGACCCCCCCCCCCCCCCCCCCCACCTTGGGAGAAAGCAGGAAGACCAGCGCTGCCTCTGGATGGTCTCTTCCTTGAATTCTCCCCATACATGGTTAGAGTGTAGCTGGGACATCAATTCAGGTTAGGGCCTGGCAGCCCAAGAGGAAAGGGAAAGAGAAGCTCAACGTGGATAAATGTTGGGAACTGACTTGCTGGAAGGGGAAGAGAAAGAAAATCTACGGCGTCCAACTTTGTGACTTTAACAACAAAAAGGTGTTTTTTTTTTCTCAATTCCATTTTCCAAATCAGCTTTGGAGGTAAATCATGTATCGGAATGCCAACAGGCTTTGTCCTAAGATGTTTAAGAGGGACTTACAAGGAGTAGTGTGAAGTGGGACTGCCTTAATTTTGGCCTTATTTTGGCATGGATATGGCAAACATCCCAAACAGCAAAACTATACTTTTCCAGAAAAGAACCAGTGTGTGTTTCAATGCTGCCATTTTTGCGGCTCAATTCTTTTAATGCTTAAAACTTCAAAACTAGAATGCTAAAAGTTAGTATGTCAGTAATTCTGTCATGACTATCTTGTATTTTCATGCACTGTCCTAATCTTCTCCCTCTAGTAAAATCCTGGCTTCCTTTAATCCATTAACAATGCTAGGATTAAGTGAAACCTCTTGATTTGGGAAGAGAAAAAACCCAAATACCTGTCTTGAGTAATTACAATTTCAAAAATGCAGGCTCAGGACATGGATGGCACCCACCTGAAGTTCGGAGTGTTCTTGTAGGAGTCGGTCGTATTCTTTTGACAGTCTCTCTGACTGCATCTTCATTGTCATCACGTCATCTTGTGCCTTAGAAAGCGCTATAAAACATTGAATAGAATTAAACAATTTTTATTTTGAAATAATTTCAAATGTACAGAAAATCAGCAAGACTTAAACAGAGGACTCTGTTGTAGCTTTTACTCAAATTCCCTAACTGCTACTGATGCGGTACATTTGTTATTATATACTCTCTCTCCACAAACACAATTATTTTCTTGAACCACTTGAGAATAAGTTACAGACATTATGCCCTCTTACTCCTTTTCATTGTGCGTTTCCTAAGAACAAAGGTATTCTCTAATATAACCATAGTAAAGTTACCAAATTTAGGAAATTTAACATCAATACAATACTTTATCTAATCTACCATCCATATTCCAATCTTGGCAATTGTCCCAATTATGTCCTTTTTATTTTTTATTTTTCACTTCTAGTCCAGGATCTAGTCCTCGATCAAAGATTTGCACTAAGTTGTCACATCTCTGGATTGGTTCCTCGGCCTTCCCCTGCCTTCCTCGCCCCCATCTTTTGAGATATTGACATTTTTAGGAATACAGGTCACTTTTTTTTCAATGGAATATTTTTCATTTGGTTTTGTCTTATGTTTCCTCATGACTAAATTCAGCTTATGCATCCCACTTACATACAAATAGGAAATAAGTGATGCTGACTGGCTCTCAAGGTCTCAATCCAGAGGCCCATCTGCCTCTCACTGGTTTTTCCTTACAGTTATTTTTCTCCTTACAATTAAGAAGTCATATGTGGGAAGACAATTAAGACTACGTAAGCATCCTGTTTCTTGATAGACTTCCCTCTTATCTGTAGCATCCATTGGTAATTCTTGCCCAAACCAATCTTTATTATTATGGTTGCGAAACGGTGATTTTCCAGCTTCACCACTCCATCCACATTTGTCAGCTATTTAAAGAAGGGCCTTCCTTTCTCATCCATCCATTCATCCATCATCAGTATGAACTCATAGTTTCCTATTTTTTCAGTGATTTACACTTCATTATCACACTTAATTTCCCCCCAGATTTGGCCAGTGGGAACCCCCTTTAGTTGGCTCCTATGTCCTTTGACATAATGTCCCCACCATTTTTGGAGTATTTCACTTTCTAGCACAAGATGCCCCAGGTTCCTCCTAACCCTTCTCTGGCTTAGCCTGGACTCAGGCATTATAGAACAGCATTTATCAGAAGGGTCTGCTTTTGAACAAAACTAGGGATAAGAAATTATTTTATCATTCTTAAGAACAAGGACAATCACTTTCTTATACAAAGTTGAAAAATACAGGGGTGTACAAATGGCACTTAAAGGCTTTACCTCAAGATGATACACAAAAATGGCTACCTTTTAGCCTTTGTCCATCAAGGAGCGACAGTCTAAATCAGCAGATTACACAGAAGTGTGTGTGTGTGTGTGTGTCTGATAGTTAAGTCAACACATTGTGGAGAAGCTAATGAGCAAATGTGTAGAAGGGAGAAGCACAAGATGGACTGGAGAACTTCTGTGAATCTGGAACTAGCTCTATGTACAATTCTGCACATGTAGCCTTTAGACATTCTGCATTTGTAAAACATTTAGGGTAGGGGTTTGAGGAAAGAAAGTGGGATTTGTAAATTTAAAAGTCACTTTTTTGGCACAATGAAATGAAATTATAGGTTCTATTTATAATCAATCTGGTAGCCTTTCCTTGTGAGAAGCCATCACACGGCATTTTAACATATAAATATACGTCACTATCAACTAAATGCCTTCTGTATCAGTACTTTCTAGACAACATTGTCAAATTAACTTTCTGCGCTGTTGCACATCTGCGTTGTCCAGCACAGTTGTCACTAGTTACATGTGGCTACTGAGCACTTTAAATGTAGTTAGTGCAACTGAAGAACTGAATTTTAAGTTTTATTTACTTTTAATTAATTTAAATTTTGATTTAAATAGCCATGTGTAGCTAGTGGCTAGCCATACTGCACAGCACAGCTTTGTAATTTTTTGCACATCACTTCTAGAGGTCCGTACATCTAAATTAAGTATTACGGTTGAATTTGACAAATTTACCGTGTCACTTGGTAAATGTATGGGGTAGGTACGGAAGAGAGTTTTTGGAGTGGTTAGAGTTCACCGGGATCACAGCCGCAAATACAGATTTATATATTCTTTTCAATTTGGGTTCTACAGGGCACTTCATAGAGGCTACTTGAGACTATGAAACACCGTGTTATCTTTAGGACCTTACTAAAAAAATTTAAGAGCCTAGATTGCCATTATACAAAAAGCAAAGAAGATTCTACAACCTAATAACATCTGAGTAGCCTATTATGGCGGTTTTAAGAATGTTGGTCAGGAGCTTGTATTAAACAGGAGTTGGACTTAATGTTAAAAACGATTTATGCTTAAATTCTAACATGAATACATTACTGAGGAAACTGCATAAATCTGAGACATAAACTCATTAGTTCCTTATTAAAAGATACTATTTTTCTCATGAATTGTTAGGAGAGAAAATGAGTCAGGTGGTCTTATGAATCTGTAAAAGGAGCTGGAGAATCACGTGTACAGCCTCTTCGGAAGATTCTTCTGATCACAACTAGTATGAAACTGCAACAAAACAACTGTAGGCCGATCCTGCTTTTCTGGCACTTACAAGCCAAGGTATGAACTCTATTTCTTATTTTGTTTTGCATTTCAGTGGATATTAATAAACCTAATGATTACTATCTTATTGAATTTACTTCAATTAGGAGAGGCTGTTGTTGTGTAGGAGCCTTTTGGATTGTTTCCCAGTCTTTTCTCCAGCTCTCATTTTATAAAAATTACAATATTCTGTTTTGGATGCCTTCTGCCTCCTTCTGGAACTGCGTTCGTGACTAAGGGATTATATAAACTTGTTATGTGACATTTAAATATGCTTGTTTTATTTTGAACCACATTATTTTGGAAACAGAATATATAGGGAAGACATTATTAGACAAGGAGGGTTGAGGTGATACATCTAAGTCACTATTTCAATTTTCTCATCTGCAGAAATGAGTTGCTATCACTTGACAGTGGCTTCATGGAAATGCTAAGGTATTTCATGACAATACTGGCCAGATTCAATTAGAGACTCGGTTATGTCCTAATCATCAGGTACTTTTTGAGGCACATGCATCACTTATTAACAGAGAATAACCTCAATTAATATTACAGTGACACACAGTAATCCATAATGCTTGTAAAATGACATGTAAGCAGGCCAAAAATATGTGTGGTTTTCACGGTGCCAAACTTCCATTTATGGAGCTATTTGCACAGTGGGAGGAGCTGGTGAGACTAATGCACTCTGTAAATATTCTGTGTCACTATAATTTCCATGTGCGATAACAGCCACTCACTACCAGCTAAGCTCTTCCAGGAAATGGAACAGTTTTAGAGGCACTGGCAGGACACCTAAAGTGGGCTGTGGTACAACAGCTATAAGGACTGAGTGAGAGGAAAACAATTTTAATTTGAAAATTTTCCATACATCTAGTGTTAGCTTCTTTGCAGTTTATTTGGTTCTATTTTTGAGAACTTGAGAACGTGATATGCTGGAGCTACTCAGTACTTGATCCTCACCTGTACTATTCCTTTACCGGTAATCACTCACTAGACCCTGTTTTCATTACGGATATTTTCCTGTATGTCTACATTGTCAGGAACATGTAGGTAAGGTCTGTTTTATTCACCACTTCATCGCCCACTCTCTTTATTTTATTTTATTTTTATATATATTTTTTGCCCACTCTCTTTTAACCTCACATCCATGCTTCCTTTGTATCTGCATCAACTCCACTCCACCACTGTCCTCATCTCTGGTTCATGTTATTCAAATGGACTCCTCACCTCGTTTCCTGGCTACTCGAATTCACTGTCCACAGTATTGTCAAAGCGATTGCTCCTCTGCCCAAAACCTCTCCAACAGTGCCCCAAAATGTTAACATCCACTCATGGCAGATGAGGCCCTTCACGACGGACTCTGGGCTGACTGCTCAACTTCACCATTGCTTCTATCTTATTGTATGTTCCAGCTGCATTGAGCTCCTTGTAGTAACTGGAAGTGCCATACTCAGTTACATGCTACTCATTTTGTGAAAACATCCTTGCCCATCTCCCTTAACCTCCCTGGCTTTCTCATTCTCTCCCATTTAGTCTGGTTAATTAATATTCATCTTTCAAAATGTCAAGAACTTGTCCTTGATCTCCACTGTTGGCTTCTACTTCATCTTGAGCGTACCTTTCCTACAGCATTATCATGCTGAAGAGCATCTGTGTCCCCACTGCATTACGGACTACTCAAGAAACAAAGATGTGTCTTGTCTGTTTTGAGCACCCAGCACTATGCCAACCACGTGGTAAGTGCTTAAAACATGTTCCTTAAAGGAAGGAAAGAATGGATAAGTGAAAAGTCTTAGCATTAAGCATCTGAAAAATTTACTTGTGTAAAACCAGTTCATTACCTGAAAATAAAATAAATGTCAGGTCAACAATGAGATGTCATACTAGTCACCTGATAGGAAACTTGCTTCCAACTAAAAACAGTTATATCTTGAATCAAAAAACAAAATATTCAGGATAGTTGGACAGTCACAAAGCAAACAGACCATTCTTGAAATATTTTGATAAAAGTATAATGTTACAAATATCTCATGCTAATTCAGAATTAAAAAAACAAAAACAAAACAAATAGTATAACAGAATACAGTTCAGTTAAAAAAAAACAACATAAAACACTCATTCT
Source organism: Rhinolophus sinicus (assembly GCF_057876585.1). NCBI lineage: Eukaryota > Metazoa > Chordata > Mammalia > Chiroptera > Rhinolophidae > Rhinolophus > Rhinolophus sinicus. The sequence continues at coordinate 50,744,420 of NC_142504.1, read as the reverse complement.
AGAACTGGATCAAGACATATGCAAGACAATTCTAGAGCATCTTGTACTATCAGAAAATAAGAAAGTACTCAAAAAAAGATTAAAAAAAAAAATCCACAATGATGGGGATACATCATAGGAAAACAGGAGCAAACTGAAGAGCTCCCAATGGCCAAAGCTGGAACAACTTGAGCAACAAATAAGTAAAGTAATATTAAATTATAACTCAAAGTACAAAACGAATACCCATGAGTCCATACTGATATAAATGAATAAATAGGGGAGAATAGACACATTTGTACAGAATAGTTCCAAATAATTTATGGAGATACGCTACCCTCAGGAGGGAGACGTAACGCCCCATTGCTTAAATATGGGCTGAGAATAGTGACTTTCTTCCAAAGAACACAATATGGAAAGGCGGGGGCAAAGAGTAATTTTACACTAGAGATACCTGATAAACTACCACAGACAAGGTCAACATTAACAGTAATAAACCATGTTGGTAAGTACTTCTGATGCAGTGATGAAAATGGCATTTTACCTCTGTGACTTTCCTCTCAAATCCATAACCCCACTCTACTCATTAGAAAAACATCAGATAAATTCCAAGAGAAACACTCCACACAATACCTAACGAGTACTTCTCAAAATTGTCAAGGTCATCAAAAATAAGAAGTGTGAGAAATTATTATAGCCAAGAGGAGACTAAGGATGAATACTAAACATAATATGGTATCCTGAATGAAATCTTGTAACAGAAAAAAAGACATCAGGTGAAAACCAAGGAAATCTGAATAAACTATGGACTTCAGTCAATAATAATGTATCCAGGGCCAGACCGGTGGCTCAGGCAGTTGGAGCTCCACGCTCCTAACACCGAAGGCTTCCAGTTTGATTCCCACATGGGCCAGTGGGCTCTCAACCACAAGGATGCCGGTTGGACTCCTTGAGTCCTGCAAGAGATGGTGGGCTCCGCCCCCTGCAACTAAGATTGAACACGGCACCTTGAGCTGAGCTGCCGCTGAGCTCCCAGATGGCTCAGTTGGTTGGAGCGAAGGCCCTCAACCACAAGGTTGTCGGTTCGACTCCCGCAAGGGATGGTGGGCTGCGCCCCCTGCAACTAGCAACGGCAACTGGACCTGGAGCTGAGCTGCGCCCTCCACAACTAAGACTGAAAGGACAACAACTTGAAGCTGAACGGCACCCTCCACAACTAAGATTGAAAGGACAACAATTGACTTGGAAAAACGTCCTGGAAGTATACACTGTTCTCCAATAAAGTCCTGTTCCCCTTCCCCAAAAAAATCTTTAAAAAATAAAAATGGAAAAGGCAGTGAGAAAGTGGATAAAGGAAAAGCAGATATTCTAGTAAAGAAGCATAGATTTAATACATTTCAAGAATATCAAAGTATAGGACATTTAACCTTTATGTATATAACTATGTGTAAAATATTTAAGTTATTTAAGAGGAGGGGCAATATGATTATAAATATCTTAAAAATATTTAAATTAAGGTTCATAGAATAATTTTTATGAAATCATGTATTAGGGTCAGTATGTACAATAGATATAGAAGGGCTGTGAGAATTAAACTTCTTAACAGCAAGGACAAACCTCTCCTGTTTTCATTAGACTATGAAGAAGGAACTGCTGCTTCTCCTAGTCTCTAACTGCTCAGAGTCCCTGAAACACGAGTCCCTCTCAAAGCTTCCTGGAGTTCAGGACAAAGCTGGTACACATATGAAAGTGCCCCAAGACAAAGGAGTTATTTGGTCCTCTAGCCAACAGCTTATGGAATCTGGCATCCGGCATTTTTCTAAGTACTGGTGATACACTGAAAAGATAGCTAGGGTCTTTGGTCTTACAACACTCATTTTGCGGTGTGTGTGTGTGTGTGTGTGTGTGTGTGTGTGTGTGTAAGATAAAGAGATCAATCAATAGAAATTGACCAAAAAAAGGAGATCAACCAACTAATAGTGAGTGATAAGTGTCATACAGCAAGTTAAAATAGGGTGATGGGATAGTGAATGACTGTGCAGCTACACTGGACTGAATAGTCAGAAAAAGTTTCTCAAAAAAGGTGAAACTTAAGCTATTAGTTCTGTCTATGAAGGGGGCCTCGAATGATGATACCCCAGTAGCAATGAGCACACCTACGGTCTAGATTTTATTTTCTAAATACCATTCTCCACTTAAAGGAACCAACGCTCACTGGAGAAACGGTGGATTCAAAGGCTGGAGGAGGAAATGTACTAGATAAGCTTGGAATATGTTGTTATACCTGAAAGTTAAGTGTTTATAGAAAAGGAGCATGAAAAAAATGGTAATGGCAAAATGACGCAGTTTGAAAAGGCCAAATCTGAGACAATTTGAACACTAAAATGTGCTCAGAATGTATTACAACCCACTGAATATATTAAACAAGCAAACAATTAAATAACTGGAGGAAAAAAAGGAAAGCTCCTCCTTACAACAGAATGGGATCTAACAAATGTAAAAGGAATAAGAAAATTAGAACATTACCATTTGGAAAATATCAAAGTAATAAGTGAGAGAATAATATAAAGAGAGTCAGAGAAAAGGATAAGGCAAATGTAAAATGTGATCATTTGGATAACTGAGCTAAAGGTACAAGGGAATTTTAAAAATATTACTCTGCATTGTTTCTGTGAGTCTGAAATTACGTCTATATAAATAAATTAGAAGGAAAAAAAGAAATTTGCAATGAAGTTTAACAGAGAAATGGAGTAGTAACTGGAAGACAAAGGGAGGTTTTTGTTTCTGTTTTTTTGAATAGGAGGTGCCAGAGGACGTTTGTAGGATGACAGGAAGTGAGGGAGTAATTGCAGAACAACATCCTTGAGAAAGGCAGTGGGGATGGGATGCATAGCACTAGAAGAGCATTGATACTTAATCCACTATAATCCAAGGACAGGAAGAGAGTTCAAGCCCAGCTGGGAGAAGACAGTAGTTTTGTTGGTGAGAAGATGAAGCTGTCTTATTAATTCGTTGTACCCACTGAAGAAAGACGGATTCAGAATTTAGAAATGAGATGAAAAGTTCTAAAATAGTTTTGAAGAATGGAAAAGTAAAGATTTTAGAGATGTGCAATAGGGCAGTCATACAGTACTGAGGGCCCATTTGAATTTAGTGACCATTTACTTCAAACAAGAAGTCAGTCCCTCCAGTAATGCTGAGAGACTTGGGTGCAGGTACCAAGTAGACAGACGGATATTGAAGTATTACCAGGACTAGGTCCTTGAGAGAGGAGAGGGTGGAGTCCGGAGGGGCAGGAGAGGGAGAGGAAGGAGGTAAGTAAGTGGTTTGCAAGGACATAATTACGATGAACCATGAAATCTAAGCTGGGTAAGGAGGTAAGAGAGGGCACCCAATTCAGTGTTTGGGGTGAGATTTACTAGCATCTTTCTGGAACATTAAGTGCATCCTGGGACACAGAGCTGATTTGTCTTTATAGCACTTACAATCTAGTAAGAAAAACAAATAAAAACATAATTTCTATAGAGTGCACTATCAAATAAGTGACCCAGCAGGAATACGGAGGCCCAGAAGGAGGCCATTCCACTCAGCCTGAAGGGAGAGAGTTTCAGGGCGGCTTCCCAGAGGTGGCAGCACTGGAACTGAAGGGAGCATCAGCTATAAAGAAGAGCAAAGAAGACATTAAGGAGACAGACTTGTAGCCCTGGGCAAAGGTAAAAAATAATGAAACAGCACTGTTAAAGAACTACAAACTATGGTATTTATTAAAGTAGGAGTATAAAACTGATATTGGACCAGGGTCGGGACAAAGCTAGAGATGACGCTGGGGAACAGGCCACACAAGGCCACGCATGATCTGAAGAGCTGTAAAAGTGACAGACACCAATGTAGAGTTTTAAATAGTGCAGAGGCATAGTCAGATATGTGGTACTGAAAATGGCTCTAGTGGCATTGTGAAGAAGCCAAACCAATGGCAGAGCTAAAGGGGAACACGTTTTAGAAGACTGCTTGCTCTGCAAGAGGAGGAGCAAGCCATTTTGGAATGGAAATAAAACTGCACAAGTAATTATAATACAGAGTAAACGTTAATGGATACAACTAAATATAGCTCTATTTTTCATATGCAAAAAAGGAGAGATCAATGATTTTTTTTTTTGCATGTGTCTCAATTTCTCTACCAACCACTAGGTTTCCTAATGCCTACCCATACCCTCTAGGGTACTGGGAACATGAATGAGGTTTGTGGGTGAAGTGCTTTTGGGTTTAGAAAAGACATGGACTTAAGGCACGCTGGTACTTATAAAGGTTATTGGTACTCTGGGCCAGGGAACTGTTAAGTAGGCTTTCCAATTTAATACATAAAATCAGCCCCACTGTATATACTGTTGGCAAAAGAAAAAAAACCAATAAATGCATAAAGACTTCCTTCATTAACCTTAGTTAGGTTGCTAAGTAATGTATTTAAGAAAACAATTTTGGTTCTGTTACTTAGTAAAGAATAATTATAAACTATATTAATATGTTGGCTTTGTGCTTAAAAAGCAGGATGTACATTTTAGGCAAAGCACTATGTAAGCATAGGTTATAACAAATAGCTTGGAAAAGGGTATCCTTTATAAAAGAATTTCATGTGTAAGCAAAAGCAACATGTGGAATCTATAAGAATTACCAACCCATCATATAATTGAAGGAATCAATTTACGTTGATGATAAACAAACTAGTTTTACTATACGTAAGCATATAATTTCTTAAATTATCTGATCAATATACATTCAACAAGCACCTAGGTACACAGCAAATTTTTTAACAATATTAACAGCAGAAGCAAATCTTTTTTAGCATCATCTCATTTATACAGAAAAAGGTTCTCTCTTCTTTATTTGAAGACCCTAAATAGGGATCAGCAAACTATTTCTGTAAAGGGCCAGATAGTAAGTACTTTTAGTCTGCTTAACTCTGCAGCCACAGAAAGTAAGTTAATGAACGAAGGTGGCTTTGTTCCAATAAAATGTAATTTATAAAAACAAGGCAGCGGGCTGGACGTGGCCCATAAGCCATAGTTTGCTGACTTGTTCTATACCAACACTTGTAAGTTTTATCAGTTTCTCTTAAATTATAAATTTACTCAAAATAACTATAAACTATCAGAACATGAGAAGACGGTCCAAATTATACTTGAAATTTTGAGAAACCTCCTAATAAGTTTCCCATTTTATCTCTATCAATTTTCCTTATAGAACGAACAAAGGCTATCTATACTGATAGGGGATGTTGCAGTAAGATTTAATTAGTTTTAGGAAGAAAAGGTTTTTCCTCCTTTAATTTTCCACCTCATTTTTCTAGCTTACTGCTTTCTATCCATTTTAAAAGTGACTGAGTCAGGAACCAAGAGGGATAATTTGGATGAGAAGATGATGAGTTCAATTTTGGGTATGTTGATTTGAGATTGGCTAGATTTTCACATGCCCCTATCAAGCAACCTCTAAAGCAAAAACTCATGCTCTAGCTTCTAAAGATAAACTAACTCATCTCATTGGTGTTTATCACCTTTAAACACTGGCCAATTAAAACACCCTGGGCCTGATCAATATATTTCCAAGACACCCACAGAAAAATTGCTGCTATTATTACCCTTTGGTTTTATAAATCAACCCCAGATTTAATTAGCAAATGAACATCTCAGACATCTACACTGCATTTTCCTTTTGATCAGGCTTTGAGAGGTCTTTTCATCTTTTTCAATTTAGAAGCTTGTAAAAGATTCTACCTTAAACTTGACAATTTTATTACGATATACAAAAAAGGCAAATGGATGTGGAAGGTTAGACAGTGTCAGAAAAATCATCCCTAACCCTGAGAAAGATGTTTGAAATTAGTTTTGACATCAATTTTTAGATTAACAGTTAAAGTCTAAACTTTTTTTTCTTGCTTCAGTTATTCCCTATTTAACATGTAAAGTTTTTGAACAGGAATAATAATAATAATAAATAAATAATAATACCTAGCAATTAAGTTGTAACACAGACGAGGCACTGGGCCACGTGCGGTGTGTATGCAATGACTCTGTGAAGAACTACAGTTTACAGTCACTTCCCCAAGATCACAGAGAGGCTAATAAGTGAAAGCCAGTCTTCAACTAAGTCTGAGTTAAACTCCACATTCCCAAATTCTAGTTAGCTTTCACCATCTTTAAACAATTACACTGTGAAAGAGAATTCTGAAATAGATTTAAAAATTTCAGAGTTATTTTATTCTCTTTTTTCTAATCTACATCTCTGTCCACAAATTATTTGGCAAAAGACTGTTTCTGGCTCTGTATTTTCTTGCTAAAAATCTGCTGCTGCCTCTGTCTTACTTTAGAACAAATTTTGGACTTCTAAGCAGGGTCCTCATGGATGGCTGCTGCTCCCACCGTCTTGTCTCCACTCTCTTGCAGCCTCATCAGTTCCACTCTGCCTGCCATAATCCATAATCTCAGGCACAGTGGCCTTTCATCCTTGTTCATGTGTGTTCCCAAGGCGAGGGGAAGACACTGTTTCTGAAATCCCTCTCATTCTCCAGATTCAGCTCAAATAACACCTCCCCCATGAATTTTTCCTCAACTGTCAGTAAAACCATCACTCTCTCCTCTGTGCTACCAAAGCCCTTTGTATTATACCTTTACTTTGGATGTTATCACTTCTCTCACTAGACATCCTTGAGGACTTAGATGACAATGTATTCATCTTGGTATCCCTCAGAGCATCCAGGACAATACTTTGTACACGGTTAGTGTACAAAGTTCATCCATGGAACTAGCAGACACTCCATGTTGCTATGTATTAGATTGGTGCAAAAGTAATTGTGGTTTTGCAATTATTTTTAACCTTTTAAGCCTCAATTACTTTTGCACCAACCTACCATTGTTTCCCCAAAAATAAGACCTAGCTGGACCATCAGCTCTAATGCGTCTTTTGGAGCAAAAATTAATAATAAGACCGGGTCTTATATCACATAATAATAAGACCGGGTCTTATATTATAGTAAAGTAAGACCGGGTCTTAATTTTTGCTCCAAAAGACGCATTAGAGCTGATGGTCCAGCTAGGTCTTATTTTTTGGGGAAACACGGTAATACAATCCCTATAATATGCAACTTTGCAGGAGCACACAGCCATCTGCAGAATCCCAAATCCCAGGAACTGATCCTATAAGAAATGTTGAGGAGTACTTGGTTCATGAAGGTTGCAGGGCATTCTACGAAGCTGAAGAATATGCTATTGTTACTCCCCCAGGGTAGAGAGCAAAGGGGTAAATGTTTCCAGGAAAATCACTACGTGAAGACATACTGAAACGACACATATGAAATATAAATCTTCAGAAGTGTTGAGTAAAGTTAACCTTTGACAGCAATGTCTTACCAACAATTAAGAAAGTGAAACCAGATGGAGAGGGAGGAAGTGAAGGAAAATACTGTCAGATTTCTTCTGAAGATCAAGTTGCAAAAATAAGAGAAGCAGTTCTGGGAGAGAGGAGGGAGCATGGCTGAGCAATACAGTATTGGCTTCTCAGTTGCAGTTTCCTCATTCCTCCAACTCACATTCGCCACATAGTTCTCATACACTCTATCCCAGGGGTGTCAAAACTGCGGCCCGCGGGCCAACTGCGGTCCGCAATCCATTGTTAACTGGCCCGCAGCAAATTCCAAAAATATATTTCGTTTACTTAAATAAACCAGGTAAGGCAATATGTACTTCACCTCGAGTGAGTGGCCCAGCTATTCGTGTATTTTACCGCATACGGCCCTTGGTAAAAAACGTTGAAAAAAGTTTCGACACCCCTGCTCTATTCCTTTGTGCAATTTCAAAATATCTTTCAAAGGGTAAAATTTTAGAAGAAAATTTTATAATTACACATAGCATTTTTTTTCACTATCTAGACCATCAGTAGGCTTAATATTATTAATGCACACTGAAAAGTAGAGGTATCATTTAGAATCTAGAAAATTTTTAATAAAGAAATGATTGAGAATTAAATGATCAGAGGTGCATAGCTGTCAGGTAAACCTCTGACGATTCTAATCAACCTAATCCTCAAACATTGGTATGTGTGTTCAGGTTTTTTCCTTCTCACTTAACACAGTGTTCCTTGACTAGGACTTATCAACTCCTTGATTTAACCATCAGGTCCATATGTATGATGGTTTAGAGCAGGGGTGTCCAAACTTTTTTCAACGTTTTTCACCAAGGGCCATATGCGGTAAAATACACGAACAGCCGGGCCACTCACTCGAGGTGAAGTATGTATTGCCTCACCTGGTTTATTTAAATAAACTAAATATATTTTTGGAATTTGCTGCGGGTCAATTAACAATGGATTGTGGGCCGCAGTTTGGACACCCCTGGTTTAGAGTCTTTCTTGAGACTACCTTTCTTTCAAGCTTAAAACTTGTATTTCCAACTGTTCTTTGGGTATTTCACTAGGTTATCCTGATAGCCCCTTAAACTTTGCATATTTGTAACAAAATGCATTATTTCCACTACCCCTCTCCCCAGATAAAAGAAAGCACTCCACTTCTCCTTTGGTTCAGACTGTAGTTAAAAGCATCACCTACTGAGCCCCTCCCAAGAGGCCCCAGAACCAACACACTTGTGGCCAGCTTCAGACCACATGAGAGCACCACCCAACCACCTCCACAAATGACACACCCCAAGGGCAGACTGGGCAGGCACCAGAGTCCTGCTAAAGCGAATCCTGCTTTATGGGGTCAGCCCTTGCACAACAATTCCTCTACTGTAGTCACGGCCAGTCCTTACAATCAATCAGCCCAAGGATCAGTCCCTTCCATCAATGTCCAAACAGCAACCAAGGCTCAACTACAACAGGAGGGCACACACAACTCACACAAGAGACACACCTGAAATACCGGTCTTAAGTCACCAGGGAGATGGTGTCACTGGACCCCACAGAACACCTACTACATAAGGCCACTCTACTAAGACTGGGAAATGTATCAGCCCTACCTAATATATAGAAACAAACACAGGGAGGCAGCCAAAATAGGGAGACAAAGAAATATGTCCCAAATGAAACAACAGAACAAAACTCCAGAAAAAGAACTAAAATGGAGACAAACAATCCACCAGATGCAGAGTTCAAAACACTGGTTGTAAGGATGCTCAATGAACTTAGGGGAAGAGTAGATGACCACAGTGAGAACTTTAACAAAGAGATAGGAAACACAGACACTGAGATAGAAAACATAAAAAAGAACCAGTCAGAAATGAAGAATACAATAACTGAACTGAAGAATACATTAGAGGGAATCAACAGTTCAATAGATGAATCAGAGGACTGAATCAATGATTTGGAACACAAGCTAGCAGAAAACACCCAATCAGAACTGCAAAAAGTAAAAAGAATCCAAAAAAATGAGGATAGTTTAAGGGGTCTCTGGGACAACATCAAGCGTATAAACATTTGCATCATAGGGGTACCAGAAGGAGAAGACAGCAAGGGATTGAAAACCTATTTGAAGAAATTATGATGGAAAACTTCCTTAACCTGGCAAAGGAAATAGACATACAAACCCAGGAAGTACAGAGTCTCAAACAAGAGGAACCCAAAGAGGCCCACACTAAGACACATCATAATTAAAATGCCAAAAGTTAAAGACAAAGAGAGAATCGTAAAAGTGGCAAGAGAAAAGCAAGTAGTTACCTACAAAGGAGCTCCCATAAGACTGTCAGCTAATTTCTCAACAGAAACATTGCACACCAAAAGGAACTGGCACACAATACTCAAAAGTGATGAAAAGCAAGGACCTACAACCAAGACTACTCTACTCAGTAAGGGTATCGTATAGAATCAAAGGAGAGATAAAAAGCTTCCCAGACAAGAGAAAGCTAAAGGAATTTATAAATGTTAAAAGGGACTTCTTTAAGAAGAAGAAATGGGGGAGGAAAAATATATAAATATGAATAATAAAATGGCAATTACTATGTACCTATCATTAATCACTCTAAATCCACATGGATTTAAATGCTTCAATCAAAAGGTAGCGTGGCTGAATGGATTAAGAAAACAAGACCTATACATATACTGTCTACAAGACACCCACTTCAAATTGAAAGACACACACATACTAAAAGTAAAGGGATGGAAAAAGATGTATCATGAAAATGGAAACAAACAAACAAAAAGTGGGGGTAGCAATACTTATATCAGACAAACTAGACTTTAAAACAAAGGCTATAACAAGAGACAAAGAAGGACCCAGCAATTCTATTTCTGGGTATTCATCCGAAACCTGAAACACTAATACGAAAAGACATGTGCATCCCTATGTTCACTGCAGCATTATTTACAACAAGCAAGATACGGAAGCTACCTGAGTGTCCATGGATAGATGAATGGATAATGAAGAGGTGGTACGTATATACAATGGAATATTATTACTCAACCATAAAAAAATGAAATCTTGCCATTTGTGACAACATGGATGGAGCTAGAAGGTATTTTGCCAAGCGAAATTAGTCTGACAGAAAAAGACAAATACTACATTATTTCACTTAATGTGGAATCTGGAAAAAACAACAACAAATGAACAAAACAGAAACAGAGAACATTTTGTTGGTTGTCAGACTGGAGGAGGTTTAGGGGGACAGGTGATAAAAGGGAAGGGATTAAGATGTGCAAACTGCCAGTTAGAAAAACAGTCATGGGGATATAAAGTACAGCATAGGGAACATAGTCAATAATACTGTAATAATTGTACACTACCAGATGGGTACTAGACTTACCGGGGTGATTATGTCGTAAATTATAGAGATGTCTAATTACTATGTTGTACACCTGAAACTAATACAATATTGTAGGTCAACTGTAACGGAAAAATTAAAAAAAATTATTTTTTAAAAAAAGCATCACCTACCTAGTCAACCAAATTAGAAACCTGGAGTCATCTTAAACTTCTACTTTTCCTCATTTCCCAAATCTTATTGATTCTGCATGCTTCCTAAAATCTCTCTTTAGATGAAATTTCATAACCCTGGGGACAGACATAAGATTCCATAAGTTTCCAGAAAGCAAAACAAAGTAAAACAAGTCATATACAGAAAGGATCGGAGATTGGAATGACTCTGGATATGTCAACAGAAACAATAGAAACCAGAAGATAATGGAGCAATGCCTTCAAATTTCCAAGATTAAACATTTTTCAACCAATAGTGAGGCTAAAATAATGATAATGGTTTTCAGAAATAATGACTTTCAGAAAATAATGATTTTTAGACATCATGGCTTCAAATTGTTTACCTTTCATATACTCTTTCTCAGGAAGCTAGTAGATGATATGCTCTACCAGAAGGAGGGAGTAAACAGAAAGTGGAAAACATGGAATCCAGGAAAGAGGGCAGCAACACGAGAAAGAGACAGAAGGGTAACCATAATGATGATGAATAGATATATAGTCATAATAATTTGATGTAACAAAAATTGATAAGTTTATATTGGAAGGATGAGGGGATGGGAAGTGTGTGGGAGGCATTGGGTGAGATAAGAGAGCCGTCCTGAGTCCTAAGTCCTTCTCTTCTATATAAGAAAGTCAACGACAACATCCCATACAGTGAAAGATCAAGAAATAACTACCTAAACACTGTGTTTAGAAAGCTGGAGGTGCGTATCAGAAGAAATAGCTAAATGAGTTGAATAGTTGCTTCTGCGGATGGGCTTCTGGGACTGCTGTTTTCATTTTAAGTCTTGTATTTGACTTTTAAGATTATGTATATGTAAAACTTTCATAAAAATAAAAAAGAAATAGAAATTTAGGTACTCTGTTTAAACTATATATGACTACTTTGTGTGATAATCCCATAAGCAAAAGCTCTCAGAGCTACAAAGATCTCTAGAGGTCTAGTCTCATTTTTAATTTCCCTAATATTTATAATGAAAAGAAAATGCTGATTTCTCTACTCAAATCATTTCTCCTTTCCTGCAGAGTTTTATCATTCCATATCAATGGTTCCAATAGATGTTATAAACAAACAACCACACTGTAACACTAGTGAGAAATGATTATGTTTACTGGCATATACCCTTTCCTCTCCCAATGTCCAATCCAAGGGAGTTAAACATTTAAGGTTTGTGGCCCCATTCCATATAACACACTTGGGTTACGAGCTAAAGGGTGGATAAAACATGCCAGGTCCTGTCGTTATGATTCTAAGACTACATGAAACATTTTTCTAATGTCAAAAATATGGTTTAATTAACCACTTGCTGAACTTCAGGCTGGAAGAAGGGAAGTTATGGTGAAAACTTTTCTCTTGTGTATACACACAATAGAATACTACTCTGCCATAAGAAAAGATGAAATACTGCCATTTGCAACAACATGGATGGATCTTGAGATTGTTATGCTAAATGAAATAAATCAGACGGAAAAAGTTGAGAACCATATGACTTCACTCTTATGTGGGGTATAAAACAGAAAGCAACAGAGGAACAAGACAAGCAAATAAACAAAAACTCATAGACACAGACAACAGTTTAGTTGTTACCAGAGGGAAGGGGGGAGGGCAGATGGTAGAAGAGTTACCCTCTTCTACGGGGTCAAATACATGGTGATGGAAGGAGAACTGACTCTGGGTGGTAAACACACAGTGCAATATATAGATGATGTATTATAGAACTGTATACTTGAAACCTATGTAGTTTTCTTGACCACTGTCACCCCGATAAATTTTAATTAAAAAAAATTGGAAAAAAGAAGTTTTCTCGCATGAAAAATAAATATAATTTTAAAGGTCAAAAAGCCAACAATGAAAATAGTTCCTGATGGTCACTTCTCCTTAATTACATTATTTGGAGCTATACAGACATTTAAGGCTGACTAGTCCATTCCCTCATTTTACAGAAAACTGGCCTAAAAAGAGTCAGTGACTTGATCAAGACTACCAGTGTATTTTCACAGACTTTGCAATGTAACTTAGCACAAGGTTAAACAACTTCTAATATTTAGTATCTATTCTCAAAGTAAAGTTGAGAGTAGAGTGAATTAATTAGATAATTTAAGCCAAAAAACTACTGCCTTGGGTTATACCTGGATATTTGGGAGTTGTTTTTCTTTTAAACAACAAAAATCTATCATTTTTCACTGTACAAATAGAAGAAATTCTTTACAGAAAATAATTTAAACTCCACAAAACAAACTTCATTGTACATGCCAATTATAACCCTTATTAAGAGTTTGGTGATTTTTTTTTTCCCAATTGAAAATGTTTTCAGATTAGAGTTGTCCAGCTTAATTTCTGTATCTCACTTGGTGGTACAATTACAATTGTACTGATACAATTACTATATATAAAGGTATTTACTGTGAAGGCCTTTAGCAATCATGCACATCTAGGTGGGGAATAAGACAGTAGGGAAAAACACCTAAGCATTCTGATTAATTATCCCCTCAATTTTTTAGGGGCTCCATCAATGGGCCTGTAAACTTTACAGCATTATCTTTGATTGTATCCTAGGGTGACATAGCAACTTCTGACACACCAGTTCACTATATGCTTTGCTCTTCTCACAACAGTAATGTCATTTCACTCATTTTCCTGCCAATCTACATGTCCGTCAACAGAGGATTGTGCTTGATTACAATCTTATCATCTGCAACATTCCTGGATTCAGTATGCACTTAGCACTCTCCACTCCATGGTTTTGGTAGACTAACAAAAGTATCACACGGAGGAAATGAATCACACTCATTTTATGTATATATGTTGGACCAACCCATCTGGACTATAAACTCTTTAGGGAAGAGACTGTTTCCTCTTGCTTTAATGCCCCTCTGTAGAGATTATAAAAGCTTTTTCTCAGGGTAGCTAGCATCAGTTACGCTTGCTGGTATTGTCAATGATATTTAAAGTATCCTTGAATTTCTGTCTTAGGTTACTATGTTCCCCACAGCTATTTCGCCTGGACACTGGGGGACACAAATGGTTTATTGTACATGTACAGGCCCTGGGAATGGATAAGAAGCTCACAGAAAAGTATCACAACTAAATGGGAAAATAACAGAAAGCCAAATAGGATACAATGTCCCCATGATATATTAGGACCAGGAATGTAGTCTTAGAGCAAGCAAGCACCCTTTTTCTGGTTTGACAATAACATCAACCACATGTGGAGATAATATAAACTAATAAATGGTAATACATTCTTTATTGAAAAAAAAAACCCCAAAACCTAAGATCTGAAACCCAACTGAAAGGATGGGTCATATATTTTTTTGCTTTATGTAATTAACATGCTATTCATTACACATAGCCTACTGTCACATCCATCAAACAAACCATACTATTCTTTTTAAATATGGTGTTTTCTTCAGTTAATAAAAGAAAGGAAGCAGCTGTCAAAGAAGCAGAAACTTCCAGATATATAAACAGAGCAGGAAAATCATTTTTTTTCTTATTCAAAACATAAAAACTCATTAAAAGGTAATAAGGCAAAAAATATAGTATGACCAAAACTACCAAATTTTTAAAAGCATTAACAATTTTATAGTAAGATGGTGGCTTTGATGTAACTGCAAGTTAGCGATAATTCAGTTCATGGCCATAAGAATTACAATTGTAAAACATGCTGAGGTTAGACTTTGATAATTTATTTTTAGAGAGAGAGAGACGGTTCAAATAGTTCTTTTAAGGAACTGGAAACCCAGTTTTAAATTTGTATAAAAAGCACATGTCTTATTCTTGTTTAAGATTTAAGACTCAAGAGGCAGGAATTTAGGGTTACTCGTATATAGAACTGTAATTCCTCTGTAATTTTCTCTCTTGTCTCGATGTTTAATTTCTCCTGAAAAGCACTCCAAGTGTTTTCACTCCCGGATCCCTGTGTTAGTACGACTTATCACTAGACTTACAGGATGATGACTTTTTTTCCCTTTTTACTCTAAAATCTTGAAGGGTAGTGAAATTGGTCTGTAAATGAAATGTTAGCTCGTTTCAAGGTGAGCCATGGTGATATGAAGTATTTATCCAGGAATTATCAACTAGATTAAAAAGGATTAGAAGGTTCTGTTTCCTGTTCCAAATCTAAGGTCCTTGTTACAGCTGCCAATACTTAGGTGTACAGATGGGCTTTTACATTCAGTTTCTGTTCTGTTTGTATACACTTTGTTTAGGAGACATTAAAAATTTGCTTTATACTCAACTGGAATGCCATTTAAGAACAGTTTTAATTAAGTTCCATGTTAAACAGTCTTGCCATGAATGAATTATTTGAAAAGTTCTTTAAAAAATTGTTGACAGAAAAAAAGAACCCAGAAAAAAAGGAAGAATAATGAAGGGAAGGAAGAAGGGAGGGAGGGAAGAAAGGAAGGGAAGGACAAAAACGAAGGACAGGAAAGGGAGGAAGGGGAAGGAAAAAAGGAAGGAAGAAAGAGAATAAAGGCAGGGTCAAGAGATTTGCCCTACTATTCTTTTTCTTCCCCTTTATGTAGGAGAGATATACTAGTGCTCAAGCTCTACTGTAAGACGCAGCCCTGAGAACTTTTCTAAGGCAGCATGTTATGAGTATATTCCTGCTCCTAAAAGAATGAAGAGTAGACACTGCCACATGCAGTTCCATCATTTTCAAAATCCTATCTACCTTTACCACTGCCTGGATACACGCGGTGATTACACGGTGCATACTTCCTCCAGTTGTAAGAATAATATTGAGACGGTATTTATTTATAAGAAAAAATACACTGGCTATCCTGAAAGAGTCCTTTGAAGCCAATCTCCTCGGGTGTAAGCTTTCCATTACATACAAGATCTATTTTCATTATGAAAGCGTGTGAGTTCTGTAAATTCTTCAAAGCTTAAGTTCTCATTTTTCATGGCAGTGCCATTTCCCAATTATTCCACACACTGGGACATCAGAACTATTGTTAAACAGATCATTAAAAATGACAGATCAGGTCCTTACACCTAAGTTAGTGCCGAGTAGAAATTAAGTGCTTGCGGAGGTGCACACTTTTGGATTGCTAGGGTCATGGTACTGCCTTGAAACACAGGTCATTTACTGAGGCTGGTCAAAATCTGAGTTGGTGGTTAAAAACTGGTGCAGTTTGGCACTACTGATACAGTGTTCTTAATACCTGCCTTCAGAATACTACTTTGCCAACTTGGGGCTAACCAGCTAGAAAAACGTTTGTATTTACGCTTTATTTCTACTAATATGCTTTGGAGAAAATGTTTCACTTAAAGAAACAGCAAGGGTAAAACAAATTGCATGGAAAATACTCTATTTACCCCTATTAAAAAAATAAACCACAATGCTTTTCTACTTGATTTTCAAATACGAAAGAATTTTCTGAAACATTTCTTAAGCACTGTCGGCGTTAACACTCTCAATCTTTAGAAATCAGTTAATATTTTTGAATGGTACTATGTACAAAGCATTTTGCTGCTAAATTCATCCAAATATTGTACTATTACTTTATGTAATTTCTTAGTTCTTGCCTTAATGAATATGAGCAGTGTAAGTCAAGAGAACATAGCCAAGGATATATATATATATATATATATATATATATATATATATATATATATATATATATTGTGTGTATATGTGTACATACACACACATGCACACACACACACACACACGCCCTTTAGAAATGGAACTTTGATCTGCTCAAGGTCATTAATAATGTTACCTAAATAACTTTGGGTAAATACAATGTGTTCATAAAATACTACACACCTTGTAGGAACCCAACAGTACATACTCAAACAGGTAAAATCTGCTTTTACCCCAACACTGATTCACTTTGAAAGCAGCCTGGCAGTCTACACTTCAAACACAGAAGCTAGTATTGTCTTGTTATCCGATTATAAATACAATGCCTATATTATCAAAGAGTTTATTTTCTCCAAACATCTAAATTGTCTGTTAAAGAAATGCTGAATTTCTTTATGTTACTCTAAAATGATGAGTTTAGGGTTATATCTCAGACTTGTGAAGTTAAGGCTCAAAATTTCTTAAAGATGGCATTTTTGAAAGGTAGAAGAAACTAATCTGGCCAGGGCAGAGAGGTGTAGCACAGTACACAACTTATTCTTGTTTTTCATTTTTGTACCACCCTGCTTATAACATAAGAAAAAGAATCCTTGGCAGATGTGAAAAAAAGAAAGATTTGGAAACAATTTTTTAAAACTAATTAAAGGTATTTTGAAAATAGTCCCTTGCATTCTTCAGAAGGATTAGCAGCAATATTTGTGTTGGGCACAAAAAAGAACACTTTCTCTTCTCAGATCTCTAACATAGAGGGCAGGTGATTACTAGATTTATTTTCATACAAATATGAAAACTTCTTGATCATGTTCCAAACCTTTTGGAATTGCAGAAAAGCCAACAGCACCAACTCCGACGAGATTTTGACTTTTGGGCTGTACTGTAGCTGCCACTTTGTCTAGAAGAGTAACTTACTTAGTTTTTAACTAACTGCCTCTCAACTATCTTCTGATTTTCTTTTTTTCACTTTAAATGAGTAGAAAGTCACTAAAAAATTTTATATCACATGAAATATCCCATTGATTTATTTTTAGAGAATTAGCTTTTATCTTCAGACTTTCCATCTCAAATTCAAATACATCTTGCTGATGTAAACTCTATCCAAACAATATAAATAGATTATCGATTTGCAAGTTATATTACAGAGAACTTCAATTATGCCGAGGCCTATTTAAAAAAATTAAATTTACAAATGGCATAAAGTAGGTCCTTGATTCAATCATTGAACATTCTCCAATGTACCTCCAACATTCAAGTAGTGGAAGAGACTTGAAACTGGAGGTCTATGCACTGATCATTATCTTAACTGACTGGCTGAGGTTCCCCAGTGTCTGGACAACATCGAGGAATATCTGTTACAAGCAGGAATGTTGCCTGGGGTCAAACCACAAACTTGAACAGTTTCCTGGGATGATGTTGGACTTGGTGTATCTACTTTTCTGTGTTATGCGGCTGCAGGCAATAATAATTTGGTCTTTAGCTAAGATGAAGAACATACTAGCAGAATTATTTTGCAAAAAACAAAAAATGTAGAAGAAATAGCTCCCTCCAGGGAAATGAAGTTAGGATGCTCCACTCCAAATCCTCATCGCAATGTATTTTGGAATGCGACATTCCATTCCAGACTGTTCTTATTCTACAAGAACATCCCAGATTGTTCTTATTCTATGTCTATCCATTTCTTTCAAGGAATGCTCTCCTTATATCTGGCAGGTAGGAAATATTAGGGCTTGAGATTAGCAATATTTTCTTGTAACCAAAACCGCCTCCCTGAGATTCCTTCTTTCAAAGGAGCAATATACCATGACAGAAAAATGTGATTTATCTTCCAAAAATGTGTTTACAAGCAACTTTTCAGGAACATAGTTCTTTTGCTAAGGCAGGAACATCTGTATTTACAACACAGATCTGAAACACCTACATGTTTTCCTGTATAACAGAGCATGTTTCTCTTGGCTGAAACAATGTTTTAACTTCATATTTGAGCAGGAATTTATAAATAGGTCACTCTTGGTATTTTAGCCAGAAGAACATTAAGCCATTATTTTTGTTTTAGGGAAAACAGCGAAGTGCAACAGCATAAGATCTCATTCTCTTTCTACTTTGGCATATGCACACAAAGTTACCAGCTGAAGTCTTCTTTAATTCAGATTTCAGTTTTTCCTGGTCTTCTACCAGTTTTTTCTTTTCTGCTTCCAAAATATATTCCTCTTCCTTGTTATAGTTTTTCAAGAGCTATAAGAAAAGAGAGTTATAGAAGCAGTAAGCTTAGATTGCAATAACCAGACAGTCTTCCAGGAAATAGGCTCAGTAACGTTTTAAAAATTATTGGTCTTTATTCTTTGTTTTTTTTTAGTATTTTATAATTTTCTACAATGTAGTTTTGCTAACAGAAACTTGATATTTGGCAAACACACAAAAAAGATTTCTCCTTACAATGGTTGAACTCTCTGAATGAAAATAACAAGAGTTTCTGGTTGAGCTACGATTAAAATTATATATTCAAAAGTATTTAGGTAAATAATGTGAATGTCTTTTCCTCAATTAAGTGTGTAATGCAAATCTAAGGAAAAGAACAGTTCTGAGGATATTAATTGGAAAACCATTATGCTCCAGTTGCAGTGCTGTCTACTCAGACTATATACAGATGAATATAAATGTTGTGAGGGTGGAGGTGGGAAGTGGAAAATCAAAGGGCCATCTCTGTGCTTGGAAAATTCTAATTTTCTTTGACTAGTTTCCAAATTACTTTTATTTGATTTACAATGATCTTCATATTTTAAAATCTATTCTGGCTTTAAAAATTTTTATTTTATGTTTCTAGCTTATCCTTCCTAGCAAGAAAAGTTGAAATCTAAATAGTAAACTATGTGACTAAGATAAAAATACCATGGAGTAAAAATTTCATAATGTGTATGTCTGGACAGAAATCATCATTGTTAATAGAATTAAGAAGTTGACACCTTAAAGAAATTTTAAGGAATTTAAGTTACCAAGAAAGGCAAATTAACTGAAAAATAAAATACGTACACCCTGGCATGGGTTATTTGACTAAAGTGCAGTAACTTGATAATGGCAGCTCCAACAGTCAGGTGAAAAAGCAACACAGGCCAATTTTAAACCGACTGACAGAAAAGAATTTCTACTTCAGGGTGGTTCCTTTTCAAAATGCAATTTAGAAGATAAGAAGACTGAAGTACACACTACAACTGAAGGACCCTATACCTTCAAAATTAAAAAAAAAAAATTAAAGAGCAGAAACAAGAAGAAAAATGTCTCCAAATCTCTATCAATTTGCTGCCCACCTGAAGTTCAAAACAGTTCTAGCTGTTGCTTTACTGAGTTCAGTTCACACAGTCTCCCGTGATTACCCAAATTGGAAAGGAACCATTGATTGCAGGAATGTTTACACTGACTGCTTGAATTATTATGCCATTTACTTGGAAAAGTTGGATTTGTGTCGGTCTTGAAAATAAGCTTTCATTACTGCACCTGTAAACTTGTCCAAATTTATTATGTGTAACTTGATTCTGGAGAAAGACCAAGAGCCCTGGAATCTGAAATTCAATAGCTACCAGCTACAATACTGCATGTGTTCACTGTCCCACCCACCTTTTCCCACCTTGGTAAGTGAATGGAAAAAAAAACCTAATAAGAAGTAAAGCTTCATCACTGTTGTTATTTTAAGCAATTAAAAGTTAACTGGTCTTTCATAATTACTTCATTTCATTAACTGAATATCAGAACACAAAGGGGTCTCAGGCACCATCTGCTAGTCATTTTATAGGCTGGCCTAGGAGCGAATGGACAAAACAATGTGGTCCGATTAGTGTGGATTCTAGAGTCGGACTGCTTGGATTTAAATCTTAGTTTCATCACGATTAGCTGAGTGATTCTGTGCAAGTCACATAACATTTTTGTGTCTCCATTTCCTCATGTATAGAATGCAGATAACAACAGTTATCCTCATGGGGTTGTTGCAAGAATTAAGGGTTAATGCTTTTCTGTGAAGCATTTGAAGTGATACCTGGCATAGTGCTAGCCATTATTTGTAACCTTGAGGCCCAGAACATAGGAGAGGACTTGCCCTAGATCACAATGCTAATTATGGTAGAATTAGCACTAGCACCCAAGTCTCTTGGATCTCAAGGTAATGTACTTTCCATTAGATAATGTGTCTTTGCTAGAGAATGAAGAAGTGTTTTAGCAATTTTATCCTTCCTTAGCTAGCATTTCAAAACTTACATGAATGAAGTATCTTGAAACAGAAGTCATCTTTGATATTCTGACCTGTGGCCTTTATTGGTGTGTTAGCTGCACTTTGGGCACTGAAAGGCTTTATGTCTAGCTCACACTTTCTCCGCACTGTGTACTGACTGGCCTTTAGCGCAGCGTATGTCTGCACCTCTGATGATGTGGGGCCACTGACTGGGTCACAGACATGCAGGAAGCAGGACAGTACAGAACCAAATGGAAGGAAAACAAAATGAGAAACTGTGCAGGGCCAAAGAATCAGTAGTTGTGAAATAAAACTTCCTTGCTACGGTAACTCGTTCTGAAAACAATTCCCAAGGAAAAATTCCAAACAGGTTTTGAGGAAGGTGCTTTTTTTGAAGGACAAGACTAATTTAAGTATATTAATTATGATTCATATGAGAAAAATAATAGTACCAAAACTTTATAAAAACACTTTCCATTTTCTTAGAGCTGAAGAGTTGGAGGAAAACAACTAAAAAGTGAGAGGGGGGAAAAGCAGTGTTCTATCAGTAGTTATAACTCATTAATCTGACACAATGGGCATAATGTTAAGTCCAGACAGGCACACAGCAAGTCCACAGAGACACTAAATTTTGAGTTTAGCCATCATCTTAATCAAAGCTTGGAGGTTTTTGTTTTGTTTTTACCATTGTAAAATGAGATCAAGGGATAGAAAATGAAGCAAATAATATTAAGGTACAAATGAGGCTGTGTTGCTGAAACGTTCCCCCCAAAAAGCAAAAATGACTTATTGTTTGCTTTTGAATTCAGAAATACCAACAGCTTGATTTCCCAGACCTATATTTACTACAAAAGTAAATATATGTGACATCTGTGATTCAATGCCGTTTTGAAACAGAACAAAACAAAGTAAAAAATAACTGGTGCTTATTGTCTAAAAGTTTCCTTAAAAGATGCTGGTTATAATCTACCCAAAGAAACATTTTGAATTCTGTTTCTATAAAAGGAGGTCGTTTTTTTTCCTTTTTTCCTTTTTTTTAACCTTTTTGTTGTAGTGAAAATAAGGCAGACATCATAAAAAAATAAATAAAGCTTTTGAATAGGAGACCATGGTACTGTGGTACCAAGCACATGTTTGTGAAATGAGATTTGTCTTATTTAACAGGTTTTAGAAAGTTTTATATTGTACTTTGTAATAGCTAACTCATTTATAATTGATGAAAGGTGTTGCTCAGAGTTCTTTCTATAAAACGACTTGGATAAGAATTTGAATTCTTTACTGTTGGACTCACAATACTTTTTAAATAAATGTAACTTGGTGTAACATATGACTAAGACTGCATTTCATTAATTTATGATAGAAAAATAATACTGCATTACTTTAGGAATGCTTTCTTCAAGAAAATCTGTTTTGATTCTGAATAATTCCATTGATTCTTTTTACTAAGAAGTAGAATGAGCAAAATTTATGGGGCTTAATATGAACTGAAGACACTCAAGCTATGAGATCTGACTCCTAAATTTCAAACTTAAGAAAAAAAAAATCCAAAGTAATTTTGTATCTTTTATTTTTCCATTTGTTCTTCTTTTTATTTAATGGGGAAGAACATCAATACCTGATTCACACTCTCCCTGAATGGCAAGGGAAGGACAGCATAGGTGCTCAATGAAGGATTATCAACAGTGTCACTTAATTAAAGATTTCAAATATATGCAGTCATCAATCTACATCAACTACTTTCCTCTGCTTCCTAAATAACCATCATTTAAAAGAAACCAAAACCATAAAAAAAGGACTTACAAAAATAATTTAACTGAAAAGGAAATGGAAATAAAGAGACTTATAAGGACTTGCTTTAGGTTATAAAGTAAAATTAATGGTAATAAAGGAATTAAAATTCACATTCCCAGAATACTGTTTTCTCCTTGGACCATAGGAAGTATGTCCTATGGCGTTAATCCATTATTGAGGGAAACTCTGAGAACAAACAAATCTAAAGGATAATAACTTTTGAAACAATCATTCTGTAGAACAATATTGCTATTTATGGTCACTTTCTGCTTATAAATTATGAAAATGCTCTTTTTTGATGGTGAAAAATAACATACCACCCCTTGGGGAATTTCAATGACATTTGCACAAATTTTTAGAAAGAAATTTTAAATACCCGTCTTAGTTTTTCATTCTCTTTCATGAATTTTTTGGCAGCGGCGTTAGTATTTTCTGCTTGAGTTTTAAGTACTCCTTTGTTTGACAGTTCTTTTGCCAGCTGAGTAATAAGGGTAACCAGACGTCTCAACACTCTAAGAAAATAAAAAAAAGTAACTTTAAAATAAATAGTCATTGTCAAACAACTCCCCTTTAGGTATGGGTGTGGTGGAGAGATGATGTTTAGGGAGGACACATATATTTTCTTTTAAATCCAAGTCTTCCAGTCAAAACATGCCTGTGTCTCATTCATTTGGAATCTTTGTTAGAAGACTAGCATTTGGAACACAGATTCAATGGAAGTTACTAATTTAATTCCTTTCTTCATAGAGGCCTCTAGCCAGGAGAAGCAGAAACAGAATTTCAGACACTGTAACAGGACCACTAAGAGAATTCTTTCTCTGTTTTTTTGGCCTAGTTCAAAGTTTGCTATTTAAAGAACAATGTATGAGGCCGCTCAAGCCTAAAAACTCATTCACATCTGTTTATGGGTAACTTCCATCGTTAGAAGTAGCAATTAATATCTTCAATTATTCATTCAACAGATATTTCCTCAGGAACTGCTACGTGTTAAACACTGTGCTAGGCCCTAGGTAACAGCAGGAAACGACACAAAATCCCTGCTCTCGAGAAGTTCAGGTGCTAATCAGGACAGCAAGCGTTAAAACAGTATTTAAGTACAATCGTGAATGATATTTGAAAGAAAAGTACATATACACTCTATGGGGAGTGTAAAGGAGAGACCTGCCTACTTTGGGGGAGTGATGGTCACAGAAAGCTTTGCTGAGAAAGGCGATGAAGGATGAGAAGTTAGCCAGGGAAAGAGGGAAGGGAAGAGTGTTCTAGCAGCAGAAAGAAGTGTGAAGCCCCTGAAGTAGGAAGGAGCCAGGTACACAATAGGAACTCAAGAAATATTTGTTGCAAGAATGAATGAACAGTGAGGGTCAGTGGGGGTGGAATGAGGTGCACCTGTCAGAGAACAGCATGAGACCAAGCTCTAGAGAGAAGTAGGGCTTTTGAACTTATCAAACCCACAAGCCATAATATTGCTTCTTATTTGAGAATATCATCTGAGTTCTTTTATGAAGATGTTAGTATACTAAATAGCATAGAAAAACACCAATAGTGTATGTAGATTAAAAAAACAAGAAAGAGAAACATAAATTATGTTTTTAAATTGTGTGTGTATGTGTTTTACTTACAGCCACAAAAATAACGAGAATCCAGAAATGTAAAGGTTTCTTTGTGACCTGAAAAGTTTCATCTGTGTGTGTTCATGGGCACCAGGCCGGCTGGGTGAGATCTGTTCAATGGCAGAAATGGAGGAATATTTCCGTACCTCTCTCACAGTATCTATCAGAGAAAAAGAGAAAACACTACTTTGGGCTTTTAAGAATATAAAATTATTATTAAATGGGAAGCAGAATAACTGACCTAACTTTTAACTACGGGACTTTAGGTAGGGGCTTTCCTTTTGTCTTTTCCTCTACATACCTGGCAGGGGCCATGCCCAGAACAGATACTCTGTACGTGGATACTAGTGGTACACTGAACGTTACAGCATTTTTGGTTTTTCCTGTTCATCTAGGATTCATCACCATTGCACTGTCTTTCATCTCTAGCTACACTGCAAACTATTGCCCTGTACTTTCTACCCTGACAGAGTCACTAAATGTCAGCCTACACACAATAATGTATAGGGTATATCCCATTACTGTCATTTCTGAGACTATCCTAATTCTCTTACTGTACTAGCATTTTATTACATTTACTATTACTTTAAGTTATTGAGATTTTAGAAATATTTAGTTAGACGGAGATTTCCACTGGCACATGCTTGTTAAACCTGTGGTGGCACATGCTCCCCCGACTGGCACGTGGATGGCACCTGCATCTGGAAATGTTCGGATAGCTGCTCTTTTGATGCTTGCAGTTCTGCTAAGTCTCAGATCCCAGGGAATCCTTTCTTTCCAGTGGAGAACAGAGTCAGATTATCAGCATCTATATTTAGTGCACTTAGTCACAACATTCTTGCAGGCCCTAGGGAAGGTATCTGCCTAGATGTCTCCGAGACCAGAGGAGATACAAGCCAAGTTACATTGCTCCTTTCACGTAGTTACTGCCATACAGGAAAGAGATTCCAGTTTGACTACTGAGGCCATTTTAACCACTATTTTATTTTGTGTTGCTTTTTAATAGCAGCTTTATTGAGATACTCACAAACCTTGATATTTACCCTTTTAAAATAATTCCTCAGTGTTTTTCTGTATATTCACAAAGTTGAGCAACCAACACCACTGTCTAATTACAGAACATTTTCATTGACTCCAAAAGAAATCCATACCCATTGTTCCCTTCCCCTACCTCCTGGAAACCACCATTTACTTTCTGCCTCTATGGATTTGTTTATTTTGGATATTTTATATAAATAGAATAATATACTATGTAGTCTTTTGTGACTGGCTTCCATCACTTAAGCAGGATGTTTTCTAGGTTCATCTATGTTGTAGCATGTATCAGTACTTTGTTACTTTTTATGACTGAAAAGTATTCCATTATACAGATATACCACACTTATTTTATCCATTCATGAGCTTGACAGACATTTGGATTGTTTCCACTTTTTGAATATTATGAATATTTGTTCCCTAAAATTCTTTTACAGATTTTTTTTTCCAAGTTGGAAATTTATAATGGACATTCATTGTAACTTACGCCTGTTTAGTCTCTTTTAATGTACAGTACTTTTTAAAAAAGACATTAACTAAAGTGCCAGGCCAATTGTTTTATAGAAAGTGCACACATTCTGGATTTGTCTGATTGTGGTACAGTCTAATTTGTTTTTCTAATTCCTATATTCCCAGAAAACTAGAAGTCAGGTATATGCATAAAGACTTGATTGGATCAGGTTTAATATTTTTGGCAAGAATCCATGTAATATTAGCACGACCCATACTTTTTGATGCTAAATTTGATTACTTATTTAAGTTGGTGTATTAGTCATAGTTTCCAGAGAAACAAAACCAACAGGATGTGTTTGTGTGAGGTGGGGTAGGGGGGCGGGGGAATGGAAGTTATGGGGGGAGTAGCTTATTTATTTCAAGGAACTGGCTCACATGACTGAGATAATTCGTACACCATAAAAGGTGTGTTAAGTCCAAAATCTGCAGGGGTGGTTGCAGGCTGGAGACCCAGAAGAGATACAATTTGAGACCAAAGGTCATTTGCTGCCAGAATTTCTTCTTGCTCAGAAGAGGTCAGTCTTTGTTCTATTAAAACCTTGAACTGATGGGATGTGGCCCACCCACAGTATGGAGGGTAATCTGCTTTACTCCAAGTCCTCTTATTTAAATGTTAATCTTATCCAAAAAACACCTTCACAGAAACACTCAGACTGTTTTACCAAATATCTGGGTATTGTGACCCAGCTAAATAGACACATAAAATTTAACCATCACAGATGGTTAATCAGTGGACACCAAATTTCTCCTTTGTGATTCCCTTTGCAATTAGCAAGTAATTTATTTTTTTCCCTTTAGTCTTAAAATCTGATAGTGTGAGCGCCTCAACTTTGTTCTTTTTTATGATTATTATGACTGTTACAAAATCTTTGCTTTTCCATACAAATTTTAGAAGGAATTGGTCAATTTATACAAAAATGCCAGTTAGGATTTTGACTGGGACTGTTAAATCTATAGAGCATTTTTGGGAAAATAAACATTGTAATAACGTTGAGTTTTCTAAATGATAAAAATACCTTCATTTATTTCCAGCTTTTGGAATTTTTTCTAGTAATGTTTTTGTAGTTTTCAATTCTAAGGTTATTTGAGGCTTGTTGGTATACTCATAAAAGGAACTTTCAAAAATTTCATTTTCCAGTTGTTTACTGCTTATATTAAATAGTATAGAAATACAATTAATTTCTTTTTTAAAAAAGATTTTATTGGGGAAGGGGAACAGGACTTTATTGGGGAACAGTGTGTACTTCCAGGACTTTTTTCCAAGTCAAGTTGTTGTCCTTTCAATCTTAGTTGTGGAGGGCGCAGCTCAGCTCCAGGTCCAGTTGCCGTTTCCTAGTTGCAGGGGGCACGGCCCACCATCCCTTGTGGGAGTCAGGCAATCTTGTGGTTGAGAGGACGCATTCCAACCAACTGAGCCATCGGGAGCTCAGCGGCAGCTCAGCTTAAGGTGCTGTGTTCAATCTTAGTTGCAGGGGGCGGATTACCATCCCTTGCGAGACTCCAGGAGTTGAACCAGCAACCTTGTGGTTGAGAGTCCACTGGCCCATGTGGGAATCGAACCAGCAGCCTTCGGAGTTAGGAGCATGGAGCTCCAACCGCCTGAGCCACCGGGCCGGCCCGAAATACAATTAATTTTTGTATAGACTTTGTATTTTGTGATGTCACTATATTAATTTCTTTGACACGGTATTTTTCTTGTAGGTATTTCAGGACTTTGTATGTAAATAATCATGTCATCTGCAAATAAGGACTGTTTAACTTCTTTATTTGCAATTTTTTATGCTTTCTATTTTTTTTCTTGACTTATGAAGCTGGTCAGGATATCTATTACTTAAATAAAATAGTGAAAGCAAATATCCTTGCTTTGTTCCCAATTTTATGGAGGAAACTTTCAATATTTAATCAAGGATGATGCTAGCCCTAGGTTTTTTTGTAGAATGAGGAAGTTTCCATCTATTCCTAATTTGCTAATCCTTTTGAAAAAATAATTTGATATTTGTATACTATATTGTGCAATGATCACCACAGTAAGTCTAGTTAACATCATCACTATATAGTTACAGAATTTTTTTTCTTTGATGTGAATGTTTGCTTAGCAACTTTCAAATATACAATACAGTATTATTAACTATAGTCCCCATGCTGTACATTATAACCCCATGACTTACTTACTTTATAACTGGAAGTTTTGACTTCCTTCACCCTCTACTCCTCCACCTTGGGCAATCACCAATTGTTTCTCTCTCTTTTTTTAAATTCTTTTTTTATGGCTGATTAATATTCCATTTTACACACACACACACAATTTTCTTTTAAACATTCCTGTGTCCATGGACATTTAGGCTGTTTCCATTGTCTTGACCAGTGTAAGTAATGCTGTAGTGAACATGGGGGTGCCTACCGTGTTTCCCCGAAAATGAGACCTAGCCGGACCATCAGCTCTAATGCGTCTTCTGGAGCAAAAATTAATATAAGACCTAGTCTTACATTACTATAATATAAGACTGGGTCTTTATAATATAACATAATACAATACAATACAATATAATACAATACAATTAATATAATACCAGGTCTTACATTAATTTTTGCTCCAAAAGATGCATTACAGCTGATGGTCCAGCTAGGTCTTATTTTGGGGGAAACACAGTAGTTTGAAATCAGATGGTGTGATGCCTCCAGCTTTGTTCTTTCTCAAGATTGCTTTGGCTATTTGGGGTCTTTTGTGGTTCCATACAAATTTCAGGATTGGTTGTTCTACTTCTGTAAAAAATGCCATTGGAATTTTGATAGGGAACATCGCTTCTCAGCCTTTTGGCTAGGATCCAGTGTGGATTTTGATAGGGATTGCACTGAATCTGCATATTGCCCTGAGCAGTCTGAACATTGTAACATTAGTAGTTCTTCCCATCCATGAGCACGGACTATCTTTCCATGTATTTGTGTCTTTAATTTCTGTCACCAATATCTTATAGTTTTCAGTGTACAGGCCTTTCACACCTTTGGTTGAATTTATTCCTATGTATTTATTGTTTTTGATGCAATTTTAAATGGGATTTTCTTAATTTCTATTTCTGATAGTTTGTTTTTAGAGTATAGAACTGCAACAGATTTCTATATATTCATGAATTCATTCATTAGTTCTAATAGTATTTTTGGTGAAGTCTTTAGGGTTCTTTATATCTGTACAGATAAAGATTTCTGTAACATGCTATCTGCAATAGTGACAGTTTTACTTCTTCCTTTCCAATTTGGATGCCTTTTATTTCTTTTTTCTTGCTTAATTGTTCTGGCTGGGGCTTCCAATACTGTGTTGAATAAAAATGGTTTTTCTTGTCTGATTTCTGATATTAGAGGAAAAGCTTTCAGCTTTTCACTGTTGAGTATGATGTTAGCCGGGGGCTTGTCATATATGGTCTTTATTATGTTGAGATATGCTTCCTCTACACCAACTTTGTTTAGAGTTTTTTGTTGTTGTTGTTTTGTTTTTAGATTTTTATTGGGGAAGGGGAACAGGACTTTATTGGGGAACAGTGTGTACTTCCACGACTTTTTTCCAAGTCAAGTTGTTGTCCTTTCAATCTTAGTTGTGGAGGGCGCCGTTCAGCTTCAAGCTGTTGTCATTTCAGTCTTAGTTGTGGAGGGCGCAGCTCAGCTCCAGGTCCAGTTGCTGTTACTAGCTGCAGGGGGAGCAGCCCACCATCCCTTGCAGGAGTTGAACCGGCAAACTGAGCCATCCGGGAGCTCAGTGGCAGCTCAGCTCAAGATGCCATGTTCAATTTTAGTTGCAGGGGGCGCTGCCCACCATCCCTTGCAGGACTGGAGGAATTGAACTGACAACCTTGTGGTTGGGAGCCCACTGGCCCATGTGGGAATCGAACAGGCAGCCTTCGGAGTTAGGAGTATGGAGCTCTAACCGCCTGAGCCACGGGGCCGGCCCTGTTTAGAGTTTTTATCATAAATGAATGTTGAATTTAGTCAAATGCTTTTTCTGCCTCTATTGAGATCACCCTATGATTTTATTGCTAATCTTTTTTTTAAATCACAAATGAATATTCTTAAGATAGAAACTAACATCACTGATTTTTCATCTTTTTCTAATAAACACTCAAAGCTGCAAATTTTCTTCTCTAAGCAGTGCTTTATTATCCTATAAATTTTGTTACATTGTATTTTCATTATTATCCAGTTAAAAATATTTTCTCTTTTGACTTTGAATTCTTATTGACAAGTGTCTTGTCTAATTTCTAAACATGTGGGATTCTTCCAGATATGTGTTACTGATTTCTCTTTTACATACTCTGCATGTCCTTTTGTAATTTATTGAGACTTATTTTATGGCCCAGAATATAGTGTATCTTGGTGAACAGAGTACAGTGTCTTCATGTGCCCTTGCCAAGATTATCTATATTCTATACTGTTGGGGAGACTTGATTGTTATACTTTTTAGGGCTGGTCTGCTTTGGTTTTAATTTTAGTTCCAGTAAATTCCTAATTCCTGGGACACAATCTCTATTCCTAAGGAAAAGACTCCTGTGATTTTAGTGGAAAGGCTCAAGGTCTTTACCATGGCCCTTTACTTGATGAGACTTGACACTCTAAACTCTGTTTCTCCTTGGTGGGCAGCATCTAAAAATTCTGCTTAGCTCTTTCAGCTTTCTAGCTCCTGCTTTCCACTGAGCTCCTTGGAATTTTCCTTACACATCCACAGTTCAAGATTTAACCAAGGATTTGAGGGGAGTTTATATGCAGATTTTGGGATTCCCTTTCTGGGGCTTTCTCCTGTCTTGGATATCTCCCCTTAATATCCAGCCTCTCTGACCTCTGACACCTTTAGCCAGTAAGGGTATGGCTTTCTATTTTGAGTTCCATCTGACCATGACACATGAACTGAGAATTGACCTTAGAGGAAAGCTATATAAATGTGATCATCCTTCTTTCATTGTTTCGATTTCCCTCCAGCTTCCATTTGCTTTTGGTTGTTCTCGTAGGACTTCAAATACTTTTTTTCATATTTTTTTCTAGGGCTCATAATTATTATCACAGGAAGGTTATCTAATAGAAGCTATTCTGCCATCACCAAAATCAGAATTCCTAGACTTTTGAACAACTATTTTAAAAAATTTATCAAAGTTAAATTCACATTAACACAAAACTAACCATTTTAAAGTGAACAATTCAGTGGTGTTTAGCATAGTCACAATGTTATGTAACCACCATCTCTATCTACTCCCAGGCATGTCTGTCACTCCAAAATAAAACCCAAATAACTCACTCCAAAATTTAAAAAAAATAATTTTTTGACTTTATATTTGGCATTTTTATTACTGAAAATTTTAGTTTCTAATATCATTAACCTACTAATTCGCTTTATGCTGCAATATACAGTTTTAAAATCACTAACAATCAAACTGTGTGAAGTTTCAGATTTCTCTGCAATCACGTTTGTTTCTACAATACCGTGTTTCCCTGAAAATAAGACCTATCCGGACAACCAGCTCTAATGCATCTTTTGGAGCAAATGTTACTATAAGACCTAGTATTATATATTATATTATATTATATCATATTACATTATATTAATTATATACACCAAGTCTTATATTATAGTAAAATAAAATTGGGTCTTATATTAATTTTTGCTCCAAAAGACGCATTAGAGCTAATTGTCCAGCTAGGTCTTATTTTTGGGGAAATATGGTATATCTGACCAAGGAGGTAGAGTTAGAGTACTACATTCAAGAGTTACTTATTCTGTGTCATATGTTACCAATCTTATATAATATCCAGTTTATTTGTTCTCATTTATTTTCAATTCTAGAGTTAGCTTTTTTTCAAGCTTCATAAAATGTGACTTATTTAAATTCTTGAACAGTTTAAGCAGCTTTTGTAATATCTATTTTTTTAAAGTGGTAGAATGTTTTTTGCAAAATTACTTGGTTTTATGCTTTTCTGAAGGGGCATAGCTTTTTGATAACTTTCTATAATTCTACGAAAACTGGTCTACTTAAATTTTCTATGTCTGCTAGGGTTCATTTGGTAAATTATATTTTTCTGCAAAATTACCCGTTTCATTTATTTGTAAGTTTTCAAATTTGTTTGCATAGAGGTATATTAAGTAGTCTCTTAAATTATCTTTTTAAAATTTCCTTTGTCTTTATGGCTATTTCCCCTTTGTCATTTCTCAGATTGCCTCAATATAGTAAGAGCATTCCAACCACTACAAAAAACAACTAAAAGAACAAAGAAAATAGTATTTATGAGGTATTCTGAGCAGGCCAGAGGAACCAAATGGTACTATGAAGGGTCATTAGGCTTGTGATTCAGCTTCCTTCACAATGAAATGAGAATACACCTGGATCCTTATGCAGAAATACTGAAGATTAACCAATAATGTCAAAGAAAATTATAAATGTAAATGGTCATACAAACCCACCCATAGAATAAATCACCTGTATAATAAAAAGGAGATTGTGTCTGAAAAGTGGAGTGGGGGCAACAATAAGGAAAGAGTGTGATATATAGTCAAGTTTGTATAAACCATGTGGAGGTAGTCTTTTTTTGGATCACTTGTGGAAACTTTCAAATTCCTGGGATGCATTTCTACTGACGCTAAACATATTCCTGGGTTTCCTGCTTCCTTTCTGTCTATTCCCATCCGTGTAAGCACACACAGATGCACATACACTTTTCAGTTAGTATTGGCTTTAGGAATATAAAAATTATAAAAATTACCTTGTAAAAATTACCTTTTTAAAGACAACCAAGAAGAAAAATGAAATAAATTCCAAAGTAAAATATAAATCAAGCTTGAGTAACCTATTAGTTTTACATTATTTACACCATCATTCTAGTGGATAAGAACACTGGACTATATGCTTTACATAGGTTACTGCATTTAAACCATCCAACACCTCAGTGAAGGAAATGTTATTACCCTATTCTGAG
Source organism: Rhinolophus sinicus (assembly GCF_057876585.1). Lineage (NCBI taxonomy): Eukaryota > Metazoa > Chordata > Mammalia > Chiroptera > Rhinolophidae > Rhinolophus > Rhinolophus sinicus. The sequence goes on along the minus strand of NC_142504.1, from coordinate 50,711,783 downwards.
ATGTAAACACTTTGGCTTGAAGGGTAAGTCTCTACCTGCCTGCCTTTACCATCCATGGTTAAAGCTCCTGCATTAACCATTTATGATTTCTCCCTTCTCTGGGAATTAGACTCTGATCACAGATGTAGGCTCCAGCTAGCAGTCATGATTCTGCTTTATGACTCTGACCTCTGTCTTACCAGACAAGGATGGGCTATCTAGTGCTAGCTGGTTTCATTTTTTCCCTTAGAATTGGAATTACATTGGAATTGGAATTCATCCTTGCATATGCTTGTTGTTGTGGACGGAAAAGGGGCCACATGTTAAACCTGACGAGCTCAGGAGACTGAGAATAACCACATAGGATGGCGTGAACATAAAAATTCCTAACTAAGGTGGGCTATGACAGGAAATCACATCTTTGGCCTGTAGCTTCCTTGACAAAGGTCAAGCTTTACCTTAGGTGAGCCTGTCTGTCGTGTTTTTGCATCTAAGATAACATACCGTTGGAATGTCAGAGTAATCCTTTTTGCTGGACGCCCCAGGGGGCACAACCCACCACACCAGAGCAGGAAACTACAAAATCCCTCATTGTTATCTTGTTCCCCAAGTATCATCTCTATGTGCTATAAAATGCTATTTACTATCCTGTACCCACCAATACAAAAGAAATGTGTGTGTCTCCATTTTGCTTTTTATCCAATTCCAGAGATTCCCCGCCCCCCTTGCTTTCTCCCACCCCCTAAATCTACAACTAATGGATTTCATGTAACGCTCCTCCTTTGATTCTAATGTATAAAACAAGTTGCAAAATGGCCATTTTCCGGAGCATTTTCTCAATCTGTTGAGACTTTGCTTCCCGGCAATTGTCATCAGTTTGGCTCAAATAAACTCATAAGCTTTCTCTTAGGCTGGATGTTTTTTCGTTGACAGAGTGATAACACTTGGCAGCTGTGTGGGGCCCATTTTCGACTTTGGGAATACAGAGTCTGTAGAGATGAGGAAGAATGAAGAAGATGCAGGGAGAAATGCAGGGATACAAAAAGGACATTTCAGTTCCTAAGACTAGATCCTCCTTGGAATTTGGCTTCCTTCCTTCCCTGGGCTGCTCTGAAACAACCCCATATTTTATTATAAATTCCCCTTTCTTGCTCAAGTGAGCTCAAGTTGGTTTCTGATATGTAAGTAAGTAAAGAACCTTGACTAAAGTTCCCCTTCTTTCTATGGCAGTTTTCAGTAGAAATTCTTGTGATAGTTTTAGAGTTCAAAGATCACAATACATTTTAGAGCTAGTAAAATCTATAGAGATTATTTCCTTCTCTCCTTTTATTTTGCAAATGCATAAACTAAACTGGGAGTAAATGCCATTCCAAAGGTCATTTAGTTAGCTGGTGGCAAAGTTGGGAGTTGTTTTCCTTATTCTTTACTCATTTAGTGTTACTTCTTACACAGATAGAGATTCAGTCGATAACATTAACAATATGTAATGTACCATGAGACAAATAATGACATTTTTAAACGAGGCAGAAACCCATTCACACTTTGATACAATTACCTACTCATACCCACTCACACATGTTGGTCCCAGTTATAAAAAGAGGATTCCATTTCAGAGGTTGGTGTTATGGAATGAGGGAAACATTTTCTCACAAAACAGTGGAATGGACATGGTGGTTATGGTTCCACCATGTCCTTTGTAAAACTTAACCCACAACACAACAACTCTGAGAGAATCTGAAGGAAAATATACTCTGCCATGTGTATCAAAAGCTGAAGCACCACTAAGTAGCTGGGTGATCAGACAATTATCTAAGCTCTGCTATTTCTTCTAAAAAATATGATAATTATTTAGACTCATGGAATTCCTGGTTTAACAAGAACCATAAAGGTTTAGTTCTAATTTTAAATTAACATACTTGTTATCATGAAAATTTCAAACATCCTTAAAAACTAGTACAATAAAATCCGTATTTCCACCACCTAGATTCAATAATTGCTAACAGTTTCCCATAGTTGCTTTATCTGTTTTTAATCATTTGAAAATAAGTTGAAAATATCATGACACTTTACTTCTAAATATTTTAGCATGTAACTCCTAAGAATAAGGACATATTCCTATATAACAGGTGTTGGAAACTTTTTGTAAAGGGGCGGATAGTGAATGTTTTAGGCCATATGGTGTCTGCTGCAATTACTCCCCTCTGTAGCTGTCCATGGCAACACACACTGACAATACCTAAACAAATGGGCATGGTTATGTTCCAAGAAAACTTTCATTTCAATAACTGGCATTTGGCCCGCAGGCTATAGTTATGCTATATAATAACAACACTGTTAGCACAACTAAGGCTAACAAAATTTCCTAATATTATCTAATAAAGAGTCCATATTCAAATTTTTGCAGTAATCCCCAAATATCTGTGTTGTAGTTGTTTCCTAACCAGGATCCAATCAAGATTCACACCCTGCATCTAAAACTCCTCTTGAGGGCCTAATGATTCCATTCCTTCATGCTTCCCTAACAGCTAAGCTTGCCTGCCTAGGACATTACTACAAAGGATAATATAACTGGTAACTGACAAGTGGGCTGTGCATTGGTACATTTAAATCTTAAAACAATTTAAAAGAGGTTAAGAGCTACTGCACTCTGCTGAAATTTATACTTCTGCATATATAATGGTATATCTATCAACCATTTATCAATATATCAATATCTGCTCTACATATTATCAACGCACTAGAGAAAGTCAACTGTATATCAACAGCGACATCAACTTAATTAAAAACCAATGAATTGGGGGCCAGCCCAGTGGCTCAGGCGGTTAGAGCTCCAGGGAGGCTGCTGGTTCGATTCCCACATGGGCCAGTGGGCTCTCAACCACAAGGTTGCCAGTTCAATTCTTCGACTCCCGCAAGGGATGGTGGGCAGTGACCCCTGCAACTAAAAATTGAACACGGCACCTTGAGCTGAGCTGCCGCTGAGCTCCCAGATGGCTCAGTTGGTTGGAGCGCATCCTCTCAACCATAAGGTTGCCGGTTCGACTCCCGTAAGGGATGGTGGGCTGTGCCCCCTGCAACTAGCAACGGCAACTGGACCTGGAGCTGAGCTGTGCCCTCACAACTAAGACTGAAAGAACAACAACTTGAAGCTGAACAGCATCCTCCACAACTGAGATTGAAAGGATAACAACTTGACTTGGAAAAAAGGCCTGGAAGTACACACTGTTCCCCAATAAAGTCCTGTTCCCCTTCCCCAATAAAATCTTTAAAAAACAACAACAACAATGAATTCATTAATAAAAACTAGAGTAAGGTTACTCAAAGGAGGAAGCTAGTACTCTAGTACTTAACTACAAACAGAACAAACTAGTAACCTAGTATTTACCAATCTAGTAAGTTAGTACTTACCTAGAAACAGAACAATCAATAGGACTATAATAGTAAGGAAAGCCTTGTTCCAGAAAGTTGCAATTTTACTCCAGATGTTAAGTGAAAAAATCTTTTGCCATCTGTAAAGCAATACAATTACATTAGGTATAAAAAAAATCAAAAGAGTGTTTTGAAATACTTTACAAATAATGAATTAACATTTTGGTAATTGTGTAATGAGTAAAAAGAATTACAGAAATTTAATTTTTTATGTTATATCAGAGAATTACCAATTCATAAGAATGTCATGAAATAAAGAACTACTTCTTTCAAATTTAATAATAACCTGACATTTGATTATTTTCTGCCTGGTGGGTTAAACATTCTACAGTGAAAATAACTTTTAAAGGAAAGATACATGATCAAGACCTTAAAAAGGAATTCTTGTAGTAAAATGTTATATTGCTCATAGGAGCTATCACTTTATATCTTTTCCCTAATCAGGGTAATAACTTACAAATAACAAAGATCTATTGGTCTAATAATTAGCAACATCTCAGGAGTAGGGGGTCCAACTCTAAACTATTTATTTTTATGTAGCACAATTTTAACATTTACTTCAAGCAAAAGAGTTTCTTTACTTTTACCATAAAAGAATTTAAAAAATCATTGAGGTATCACATACACACAGTAAAGTGCAAAAATCTTAAATATATAGCTTGATGAATTTTTACATATGTATAGACCCATGTAATTACCACCCAGATCAAGATTTTGAATGTAGATGAACTAAAATGAAGAAATAGTCTAGATGAATTGAACAGTATAAACAAATACACAGAGGTAAGAATGCACGGATTATAAATGGCAAAGAGTGACAAAGTACTTCATCACACAATGGGAAAGGTAAAAAACTTTGTACAAGGGCATTTAAAATGAATAGCACATTACCTGAGTCCAAAGAAGGCATTTATATATACTCGTACATATATATGTATTTGTATATAAAGGTAATAAGCACGTAAGCAAACTTCAAACACAACTTTAAAAAAGGTTTACTTTAAGATTATGACAAATTATTAACTAATAAGTTCTGAAAACAACTGTAAGTAATTAATAACTTGAAGTTGGTGGGGAGAGGAAGACTGATATAGATGAAGTGGTTTCTTTTGCCTCTAGGCTTCCAATTTCAAGGATGCTATTGAAATTTTGCATTAGAAAAATTTTATATTTTTAGAAAGAGAACATAAGTGGCAATACCTTGATATATGTCCAAATGTAAATTCACATTTCAAGGGCCAGTATAAAAGCAAACACAAAAAGAGACTCCCTATAGGGAACAACTAGCAGTGTATAAGACTCCATTCAAGGAAGAGCTGGTAATAGGTACAATACAGAGTCCTTATTACACCATGGCTCTAAACACTTTACATGTTTTAGCTAATTTTATCACCATAACCACTATATGAGATGGATACTAGTATTACACCTCCATTTTACAAATGGGGAAACTGACCCAAGATGACACAGTAACAGGCTGTCTGACCACTGAGCATGTGTCTACCAATGGGTTATGTGAGAAAAGAATAGAGAGCCAAATGAAATAAAAACTGAAGCCCCTTTTCTTTGAAGATTATGGTAATTCACATATAAAAGATAAAAAGATATGGATACCCACAGTAAGGACATACTGTAAATGATATATGTGCAAATATACCATACTTTCTTATGTATATGAGGGTATATTTACATAATGTGTACATATACACACATCTATCATAGTTATTTGATCAGGATAGGAAAAATATTATATTTGGCAGGAAGAAAAAGATCCATAATTTATAAATCATTTTGATGGAAAAAAGATCAACTGACAAAAAAATTTTTTTTTGCAAATTCTTGCAAGTATTACCAAAAAGCTAAACGGTATTATTGAGGATTTGAAACAAAGTCAACAGGATGAGAGGCAGGGTGACGCAGTAGAAAGAGCACTAGGCTGAAAGCCCTTCTTGTCTGGAATCTGTCACTGATCAGCTAGATGACCTTAGACCACTTTCCCTATAGAATGAGTGGGTTGGATAAAATGATTTCTAAGGCCCCTTCTACAGATACGATTCAACTTTTTTTTCTTTAGTAAGGAAGAAAAAAAGTGATGGCATAGCTGATAGACAAAGACAGGAGTAGAAATCCAGGCAGATAAGAAGTAAGTTAAGAGCTGTGAAAGACTGAACCCTGGGCCAAGGTAAAAACTTAGGATCCTAAGTCTCTTCCAGTCATGGAATCTTACTAAAGCGCTATTTCTAGGATTTCACTAACAGCAAGATCTCCTTTTATGCCGAGAATGAACAAACGTCTTGCAACATTTTTATTACAAGTGTATTTCATCATTCACACTAGCAAGTTTCTGGATCTAAAACTGAGCTTCCAATAAGTGGATTATTATAGGGGTAAAGTGAGTCAATGTTTCGATTATGTAGTAAAGACCTTCTAAGGTCCTTTAATGCTAATGTATGGCTCTGATACTTTTCATATCCAGCGCTTCTAACATATATTCATTAATTCCGTGCGTGTGTGTGTGTGTGGGGGGTAGTAGTAAAATTACCATTCAACTTTAATGAAAGTATTTCTTGGTAGGCCAAAACTAAAAATCATTTATTGGCTTAAGTTTCTAAATTGTCATTTCACTGTCCCAGTGAAACATTTCTGAACCCATGCTGTGCTGTAAATATCATTTATCCACCTACCTTTATTTAGTTCACTGTTCCAATTCAGGGCAATAAAACAAAGGTAAAACCTGATGACAAGACGGGTATTAAAAGTATAACCATTGCTTTGTTATATCTGCAATCAACAAAAACAAAAGGACTTGGCTCTTTTCCTTTTATTGGGGAGGGGGAGAAGTTAATTTGTGCAGATAATAAAACGTTCTATATAAAGTGATATTTTAATGTTGTCATTATATGTTAATTTTTCAAGAGAACCTTTTATACAACCAGCACTTAAAACTTTTTATTCTTAAGAAAACTTTTTCAGTATCACACTAAACACTCCAAAGGAGCTGCTACAGATATTTTCACTATTGTAACAACTTGGAAGTTTCCTACCTCTGAGGAGGAATAAAAGGTAGACAGAAGATTAAAATGAGTCCTATTTCAGCATAAAGAAAGGTTGCAACTGCCGCCCACTGGAGTGTCATTTTTTTTTCTCGTCACACCTAAATAAAGAAACACTTATTTTACTTTGCTGCCTCTCAAAGAAATTGGTTCAAGGCTCCCGGGGCGCAAAGTTTTGTCAGGGGTTTTACGGGGTCCGACCCCCCACTAAGTGGAGGCGCGTGCCGCTAACCCGGGACCGGCGGCAAAAGGAAGGGGCAGGGTGAGCCGAGGGCTGGCGTCTCCACCTCCCCTGCGGGCCGTGCGCAACTTGCAGGGCGGCCTGCGCGGCGCCGAGGGCGCGTCTGTCCTCCCGCTTCGCGGCGACAGCTGCCTAACGCCAGCCTCCACTACGGCCCGCGCCTACGAACCCTCCGGCCGGCGAACACGCAGCGTTCGCGCCTAGGAACCTTCCCTGACCGATGCTGTGGGGAGAGGGCCAGCTTCCCGAGGCCCCATCGCGGATCGGCGCGACCCCGCGACCCTGCGACCCTACGCGGCCTGGCGCTCCACGTCGCTTGGGGGACTGCGGCCCCCCAGGTCCCCTCCCAGCCTTACCCCCGCTCCCGCCGGCCTCGTTCCCGGCGCCGTTCCGTGACCGCCGACGCGCGGGACGTCAGACGCCACGGGGGAGGAGAGCGGAGCGGAGCTGGGAGCGGGAAGAGTGCCCCACCCCCACCCGCAGCCAGGCTGGCTCCGGGTCCCAGCTCCCTGCTCCGGCCGAGGGTGCCCGTCCCTGCCGGTGTCGCAGGCGGCGCGAATTCGATGATTATCAGTAACTTTTTCTAATTGGTGCTAGAGGATGACTCAGACTTTTAAACCCGATGCTTGGGGCTACCAAGTGCAACTTCTTCAGGAGAGCCGACTTTAAATTTCAAATAAAGTATGGTTTGGGTGGGAGGGGAATGGTAGTAACCGACGTTTTCTGAAAGAGCTTCGTGGAGTCCTAGCAGAAGGAATGGCCCCAGGGCGGGAGGGTTAGACTGGTGATACAAATTCGGCGAACGTGTTTGAAACGCACTTTTTCCTGTTCCGTCTGTTTTATGGGAGAAACGTTTCATTGTCCCCGAATAAACTATAGTTTAGTTGTGTAGCATTTTGTTCTAAAATTGTAGAATATGTAGTCAAAACATACTATTTCTGTAAGTTTTTCTGCTCTTGTCCATTGGCTGGGAAGAGGCAAAAAACTTCAGGATAATGTTTGGGGACTGATAGTAAATGAAAACAATGTGGGGTATGGGCATAGTCTTTCAATTACCATTTTCCAGGTTTTCAAATTGTGTGAATACACTCAAATTATTAAATATATATATTTTCAATATTGACATACCAGGAATACACATGAAAGTATCTTCCTGGAGACAATTATTTTGGGAACGTTAAAAAAAACGATGAAAATGGGGATCGGTGGCTCAGTTGGTTAGAGGATGCACTCTGGGCAACTGGGCTGGCAGTTGGATTCCCACATGGGCCAGCAAGCTGTGCCCTCCGCAACTAGAATGAAGTCATCGAGCTGCTGAGCTCCCAGGTGGCCATATGGCTCAGTTGGTTGGAGCCGGGGCTCTCAACCACAAGGTTGCCGGTTGGACTCCCAGAAGCGATGGTGGGCTGTGCCCCCTGCAACTAACAAGGGCAACTGGACCTGTAGTTGAGCTGCCCCCTCTACAACTAAGATTGAAAGGACAACAACTTGACTTGTAAAAAGTCCAGGCAGTACACACTTCCCCAATAAAGTCCTGTTCCCCTTCCCCAATAAAATCTTTTAAAAAATAGATTTATAGAATATAAAAAACATTTAAGTTGATGCTTTTATCACAAATATACTTGATTGCATATAAAAGACAACACATTAACTGTAAGGAAGTTTTTAAAAAACCCATTTAGAACTCCTTGCCCTTCCACACTGTTCCCTTTGAAAGGCTGAGGATCTTACTCTAATTATGCTGTTGTCGTCATACTAATATACGAAGTCTGACAATTAAGTTCGCGAACGTGCCACCGTGCGCTTACATTGGCAGCACTGTACAAACAGCTCAGTAAGGTTTCATAACCTTGGTATATCAGTGTCTCAGCTGTGTTCGTGTGGACGTGTGGCGGTGTCTTGCTGAGTGGTGCTCAATTCTTGTGTGAGTGCCGTCGTGAGAATGTCTGAGCTTGAATTAGAGCAACGAACAAACATTAAATTTCTTGTTAAACTTGGCAAGAGTGGAAGTGAAATCAGGGACATGTTAGTCCAAATTTATGGGGCTAATACTATGAAGAAAACGGCAGTGTACAAATGGATTAAATGTATTTCTGAGGGGAGAGAACGCGTCACTGATGAAGAGAGTTCAGGGCGGCCAGGAACGAGCAGAACTGACGAAAGCATTGCAAAAATTCGTGGAGAACGTATATTCTGCAGCTTGGGGTGAAATGCTCTAAAAATATCAATTAAATCCAATTGGTCTAATGTTTCACTTAAGGCAGCCATGGGGATATGAAAGACAGTTTGGGGAATATAATCAATAATGTTGCAAAGATCTGGTAGGGTATCTGATGGACACTTGTCTTATTAGGGAGACCACTTCATGGATGGTATAGATGACTGATCACTGCAGTGTACACCTGAAGCTGAGGCTGAAAAATATTGAATGTCAACTATAATATGTATGTAGTCACAGTATATGGAGTACAGCATAGGGAATAGTCAATGGAATTATAACAGCTATATATGATGTCAGAGGGGTAGTAGGTTGGGGGAGGGAGGTTATCACTTTGTGAAGGATGTAAATGTCTAACTATTACATTGTTCTGTATACCTGAAACTAATAAAAAAAAAAAATCGTTGAATTGTGCATCAAAATCATCAGCTGACTGTGAGAAGCATAGCAGACCAAGTAAACATCAATAAACAGGAAAATCTTAACTGAAAATCTTGGCATGAGAAAGGTGTGTGCAAAAATGGTCTTAAAAGAGAGTCGAAGTTTGCCAAGACCTTTTGGAGAGGAAAGACGATGTTTTGGGCCATGTTATCACTGGTGATGAAACATGGATGTACCAATACGACCCCAACACAAAGTGTCAAAGTGCACAATGGAAGTCAGTTAATTCTCCATGACCAAAAAAGTTCTGTCAGTACAAATCAAGAGTCAAAACAATGTTGCTAACCTTTTTTGATATTAGAGGGATTATTCATTATGAATTTGTACCAACTGGACAGTTAACCAAGTTTACTAAGTATTTGGAAGTGCTGAAAAGGCTGCATGAAAAAGTTAGACAAAAACGATCTGAATTTTTCGCCAACAATTCATGGCTCTTGCATCACAACAATGCACCGGCTCACACGACACTGTAAAGGAGTTTTTAGCCAGTAAACAACTGTATTGGAACACCCTCCCTACTCACCTGATCTGGCCTCTAGTGACTTCTTTCTTTACCTGAAGATAAAGGAAATATGGAAAGGAAGACATTTTCATGACAATGTAACAGCTCTGCTGGCCATTCCAGAAAGAGTTCCAAAATTGCTTTGAAGGGTGGACTAGATGCTGGTATCAGTGCATAGCTTCCCAAGGGGAGTACTTCCAAGGTGACTGTAGTGATATTCAGCAATGACGTATGTAGCACTTTTTCTAGGATGAGTTCGTGAACTTAATTGTCAGACCTCGTAGTTCACCTCAGAGTTAACTTATAAACATAAAGATGACTAAGTTTTGCTGATGGCTCCCTATTTGCTTGTATACTAGTAATATCAAATGATAAAGCCAGTTATCTTTAAAAATACATTAACTGAAAAATGAAAGCAGAGAATATGCCTAAGGAAAAAATACGGCAACATGGTACTTATGTTAAAATTGATTCATTTAACATTCCCAAACTCTTGAATTAAGCAGTTTTAGATAATTGTTTCCTTTTATAACAGTTTTCATGTTGGTAACATAGACCAATATCTTAATTATGGAACTGTTTTATTTTAACTTGAGAAGTTCTTGTAGTGGCACTTCACCAATAACAAAATTCTGTTAGTAACATTCCCAAAACATGGAATTTTAAAGTTAAAATTATTTTCAGCTGCTGGGAGGCATAAAAATAACATTTTCACAAAAACAGGGTATGAAAATTAGGTTTTTAAATTAAAAATAAAACCTGGTTAGTATTCTCCATGAAATAATACTTCATACAAAATCATCTTCAGATTACCTACCAATTTTTTATACTTAAAATGTGGAGGAGTGAAATTAATTTTATCATTTTAGGAAGTTATATTTACCAAGCTCTCAATTTTCTAAGGATCTAGAAGGCTCGAAATGTAACAAATTTAATGTCATTTAAAGAATTTCATAGAAACTTAGTTTTAAATTATAGAAAACATCACATCTAATTAAATTCAGCTACATACAATTTAAAACAAAAACCTTGAGGTATGTAATTCATCAATTAGGAAGTATCAGTTTGATTTTCCAATCTGAACTTTTAATCTAAGCCCTGAGTGCAATTCTATACAGAATTTTTTGTTCCTTTTCACAGAGGTTTGCATTTGTTGTCACTTCTCTGCACTTATTTTCATTAAAAACGTACTTCGTGTTAACTTACAGATACTATGAGTCATACTTTTAGTAGTAAAATAAAAAGTTTTATTTAAAAATGTTAAAAACACAATTTCTTTGAAATACATATTAAAATAACTTAGGAAGTCCAGTCAAATCCCATAATGGTCTGTAAGGTAATCTAAGACTGCTGATGTGCTTGACAAAGCGTTAAATACTTTTTTTTCTTGCTTTGAAGTTATCTTTTCCATCATGTACATTAAATGTTGATGGAAACATGTATAAGGAGTTCCAAGTTCAAGAGCAATGTCAACCCAGTCCCAGAGGCATTTCAGTGGGGTTTCCTCATATCCAGCAAACATGGCTGGGTTTGCTAAGAGTCCTCTTGCAACCATCACACCTACAAATTAAAGCATATCACATTTGTCCACACTTTAAGAACTCAGTTATTAGGTTAAACTCAATGAAACAAAATGAGAATATTAAAAAATAAAGTATCATCACAAGGTTTCACAATGCCTTTATATTAGTCTGTTTAACTCAATTATAAAACAATTTAATACTTCTTTTTGTAAACCAAGAAAGTTTAAATGTACTTTATTTTGTTAAGTATTTTTTATTTTATTAAGTATTCCTTATTTTATAAAGTATTCTTTATTTTATTAATACTTCTACATTAAATAATTAGTCTTTAGGCTTTCTTTTTAGGGTAAACCCAGGATACCATAAATTGGACTTGCTTAAAGTTTATCTGCATTCTTCCATCTAGCAATAGCTATCACAGGGCTTAGTATGCCAGTAATTTCAGGGGATAATGAAAGTTCTCTTGGTTCCTATGACTACGCTTGTGTTCACCAACTCTCAATTCTAGTCTAGGCATTCCCTTTATTAATAGGTTATCTGGAAGATTCTTAACTGGTCATTCACTGGATATGATGGTGGCAGAAAAGTAACTGACTTAATTTACCCCATTTAAGATAATCTATTATTTCTAAGTAGAAGAGTTAACATCATTTTAATAAACTGCTTAGTTTAAATCAGTACAACAGGAAAATATGGCTATAAATTTAAAGAAAAGTAATGAAAATGACATTAATGTTATTCTCCTACCACCACTTTTTTTGCTAGTTAAAAGATAAAACTCAAGTACTTATTTCTTACCATCTGTCCCAGTAATATGCCACACATTTTCTGCTTCTTTTAAGCTTCTGATGTCTCCATTAGCAATAACAGGTATAGACATATTTTCCTTAATTATTTTAATGGCCTCAGAGTGAACAGGCTGATGTCTTTCTTCAACAGTTCTTCCATGCACTGTAATCCAGGAAACGCCCGTGGCTTCCGCCTTTCGACAAAGATCTACAGTTCTTGTAAGATCATCATGGATCCTATAATTTCAAAATCATATCCATCTTTTTTACAGCACATAAATCAATGATAAAATTAATCAACTAAATAAAATACTATTTCATATAAAACATTATATATTTAGTTTTGCTATATCACATTATCATTACATGCCACTATCAGTAAGGTTTTGCTCAGGGATCAGTTTCCGTTTATGATTCCAAATTTAGATATTTCACTATTGGCAACAATAGCATCACAAGTTTTATCTCACCTAAAGCCTTTCATCTTACCTAACTGACTGACAAAGTCATCCAAGTACTGTCACACATGACTTAAAAATGCTTTCCTAGTATTTGCTGCACATATACCAACCCCAAGTGGGAAAATATGAAAATACTTTATCTTGAAACACGTTTTTATTCTGCCACCAAAAAAAACGATTCCTGGTTTATTTTCTTTTCATTGTGAAATTTTAGTGCAAATACCATTCTTATTTTCCACTCTTGGTACCATGAATGTTTCTTGGTATTAATTTCTTAGTTTCATGGAAAAAGTTGACGATTTCTTTTGGGGGAAAGTTTTTAATAATAAAGGGATGTTTTAATTTCTATTAAAAACTACAAAGAGGAAGTTGTTCTGGATTATGAATAAAAATTGTGGTATATGTTCATTTATTAAATGTCTTGTTTCAACATTTCCATACACCAGCTACAAATTTATTGATAGACCCACAGCCCCAGACAAAAGGAATATTCTCTTATTTCTTAAGTAAAGAACTATCTTGCTAATAGATTCAAATATTGTTTTTACCTTATTTTAATAGATACTGAAAATCTGGGATTTTCCACTTGATTTCTTACTTGTTTCACCATATCTTGAACAACCTCTGGCTTGTTTATTAAGCAAGCTCCATAACCTTCTGCCATTGCCCATCTTTATAAAGCAAAAACAACAAACAAATTGTAAATAGCTGAAAGAGAAGATACATTTCTAAAAGCACTGTAAGTATACTTATCTATTTATCTAGTGATCTGGAATGGACTCAGATGTTTATCATTGATAGACCCAACATTTCTAAGTGGATCAATTTGAGATTAGGAAAACAGGTTTCCAGATCTAAAAGTACTTAGGGTAAATGGTTTTCATTGGCAAGTAAGACAATTAAATTAAAATTCATTCAACCAAAACAGATTTAAGTATTTGTAACTAATTGCAATTATTTCAGATTTTTTGAATTCCAAGTTTGAAGTTTATTGTACATAACAAGAGGTTTTATTAGTCTTACTAGAGAGATCATTTTGGCTTATAGCATTCCAACACGACTAAACAGCTTTTAACTCTCCTAATGAGTATACAAAATGTCTAATCTGACGTGGATTATCCTGTACTTAAAATGATTTTAGTTTGGTGGTTGCCAGAGGGTAAGGGGGGCGGCGGGGTGGGGGGTGGGAGATGAGGGTAAGGGGGATCGAATATATGGTGATGGAAGGAGAACTGACTCTGGGTGATGAACACACAATGGGATTTATAGATGATGTAATACAGAATTGTACACCTGAAATCTATGTAATTTTACTAACAATTGTCACCCCAATAAATTTAATTAAAAAAAAAAAGATTTTATTCTTTGGACACATTTTGAATTACAGTCAGATAATATAGTACAGTGCCAGAAAGGTAAGGATATTATTGTCATATCAAGTACAGCCTATCAGCACCCCATTATTTAGAATCAACCAAACTGTGATATAGAAAAAAAAAAGGTAATTATAAGAAGGAGTTCTTATAAAGAAAATCAATTAGGAGAAAATAAGTGATCTCCCAAATCACAGAATCATAGTTTCTAGAGCAAGTATGTCTGATGTGGCAGTAAAAACACAGTTTAGGGATTGCTATAAACATTAGCGTCTCACATAACTACCTATGGATGAAGTTCAAGGCAGAGCCACACATTAAAGAATTCTAGAGGTGAGGTGAGACAAAACACTTGTCAAGGGTCTATACACTCTTTTAGCCATCAGAAAATACCTTTGCATGTATGTTCCTACATAATCTTTCCTTATTTTTTCTTGCTTCTTATTAGAGTCCAAGTGCTTTAACTCTATTTTCCTTACTTTTTAATTCTTGGTAATGTTCACATAGTTTTTTTCTAATATTTTTGAAAATTCTTTCAAGTTCTGTGAGCTTTACCTCTGAGGGCAACCACAGTTAATGTCTATTCCATTCGCATAAGGACAGACTATACGGGCAGCGTCAGATAAAAGTCTTGCATCATTAGCAGCAAACTGAACAATCAATGGGCAATCACCTGATAAAACGAATAGCTCAACATTAAAATTCACAGAAACACACACACACAATACCAAACTCTAATGTTTGTACAGGATAAAATAACAACTATTTTTAGCCTAAGAAGCATCTGTTCAAACAAGACAGCATCAATGCATTTTTAAATTAAAAGGAACTTACATTTAGTACAAATTCAAACAGTATAAAATCTGATAAAATGAAAAGTACAACACTTTTCACAGACCCCTTTTACAAAGGTGAGAATTAGTTTATTGTACTCCAGGACAATTTTATGTATACCTGTAAAATTTACACAAACATTCTGTTTATTGCTGTGCGTACTGCTTTTTTTCTTTTTTTACCTGATGTACATGAGTGCTGTACTCAGACCTATTTTATTTTTTTAGTGGCATATCCACTGTATGGATGGAACACATCGCATACTTCTGGATTGTTTTTAATTTGTGACTCTTGCAAATAATATGATGAGGACACTCTTACAGACTACTTTTGTGAGTATATTCGTCAGGTAAAATCCTAGGAGTATAACTGCTGGATAGGAATCAAACATTTTAATAGGTATTACAAAAATTTATTTCAAAAGCGTTTACCAATATAGATACATACCAATATGGATGGAAGTTCTTGTTTTCTCACAACTTGTCCTAAGTTGTATATCCAACGGTGTATATTTTTACTTGTGAGCTCCTTCCCCAAATTCTTTGCATTTTCTATGCACAATTTTTCATTTACTTGTTCCTTTTTTTCTTATTTAATTTTTTACAAAACAATGAAATTAACTATCATAAATATCAAAAACATTTTATTTTTTCCTAGTTTTGGTTTGCCTTTGAGTATATTTGTGCTCTTTCCTTACATATAAAAGTTTAAATTTTTATATAGCCAAATGTATCAGAGCTTCCCTAGGTTTTAAAGGACATATTTTTTTCATCTTTGGGTTAGTGTTATAAACTCTGGATAGATGTATTTTAATTTTTCTAAAGGTTTTTTATTTTTTCAGAACTACCTATATGAGATTTACTGGGTGTTTGCCTAAGTGCAGATTTCTGGGTATTATCCTAGTTTCACTGATTCAGAATTTCTATGGAAATCTACTAATTTATAGTAGTACACGATAGGAAATTTTGCTTTTTCCTGATGATGTAGGGTGCTTTCCCTTTTGTAACTCAAGAGAGTTGTAGAATGTCAATTTAACAATCATTTATTGGTCTAATGTATTTTGAACACTGAGCTAGAAACTGAGGACACAAATCAGTAAGAAATAGTTCCAGCCCTCAAGGAGCCCACAGTCGAGGGGGAGAGGCAGGTACATAGAGGAAATTATAACACAGTAGGATTAAGTACAACAGAAAGTCTATGCTTCTCAGAAAGGACATGACTGGAGAGTGATTAGGCCACAAAGTGTGAGAGCTGGATTAAGAGGCATAAACTGTCATTTGCCAGAGGTAGGGACATAGGGGACAGACGTGGCTGAGAGGATATTCTAGGCAGAGAAGTGTGAGAGAATAGGGCATTTGCAGGGACTGAAAGTAACTTCGTATTTGTGAAGAATAAAGTCAGGGAGTTGTGGAGAAATCTAATGGAAGATAAAGCTGCAGAAGATGGATTCAGAGGCTAGATCACGAAGACTGTTATATATTATGCACAGGTGCTAGAATTTTACTCTTTTGGCCAGTGGTTCTCAATCTTAAAGCAAGCTCAGAATCATCTGGAGGGCTTTTTGAAACACAGATTGCTGGACCACAGACCAAGAGTTTCTGATGGAGTGGAGCCTGGGACTTTCCATTTCTAGCAAGTTCCCAGATGCTGCTGATGCTACTGGCCTGGGGAATCACACTTTGGGAACCACTGCTTCAGGCAATGAGAGGTCTAAGAGATGTGACGAAACTTACATTTTAGAAAGATCACTTTGGGCTCTTTAGAGGATAGCCTGGAATGGGACAAAACTGGGGGCAGTAAGATAGGAATCTCATCTACTAGTCCGAGTGACAGAATGGGGGGCCCTAAGGAAGGCTGACCTTATACTTTGTATATCATCCATAGTTTACAAGGCACTGAGTAAAAACATATGTACAAAGACTTATTAAAAACATGAAACAAAAAGATTTTAAAATAAAATCTCTGAACTGTCTCATTAGACAAGGTAGTGAGTTTTGTTAGTTTGTTTTTAAGTTTTACAAAGTCACCAAACTCTGGGTTTCACATACCTTGGTTTGTGGTAAATTCACTGTCTCTGGCTTTTATAGATCTGACAAAATCAGCAGCAACTATCATTGGTGTATAGCACAGATCGCAACTGTATTTTCTTACTAATGTTCTAAAAGCCAACCTGTAAGCATATAAAACTTGAATCAGGCATTTAGAAATCACCACAATCATATGTACTTCCAACTTTAATTTAGTTAAATATGAAATATTTATTAGAGGAAAGTTCTGCCTATGGGAAAATGGAGAAGATGTACTTTTCCCTATTCCACCAGCTTAGTGTAACTAAAAACCCTGGATATTATATGTAAAACAAACATAAGAAAACTCTGAAAGGTAGAGAGAAAAGAGCAGACAGGCTAGTGACCTCAGGACCTGAAGAATGACAATGATGAGTTCCTTGGGTTTTCTTTTTGCCTCAAATATCCCAGACTTGGAACTAAAGAAGCTGACAATCTGGAAATACCAACAGGTACAGACAAAAGCAGCCTCAACAAAAGTCTGCTCTTCCTAACTAAAGGACCAAGAAATGGAAAGCCTAGTAAGACAAAATTTTAAAGATAACAATGGCTCTATTTCAGACAAACACCAGAGAAAAAACTATGGCTCCACCTCCACAAGCAAAGACTGAGTGGGGAGCCTAGAGGCACTCCCCCCCCCCCCCCCCCCCCCCCGCCCTCCCAGTAGTATCAGTGCATGCTTAGTGAAGAGCCAGATTGCCTAGCAATTACCAGCCCACCCCATCATGGGGAGCTGGAACCGTCACCCCTGCTGAGCAGTAATGAGGAGCCCCCTGCTCTCAGAGTGTCAAAGGAGACCCAGTGGGGAACTTGGACTTCTACCTCTACAGGCTAGAAGTAATGAGGTGGCGCCTTCTCATCCTTCCCTTGCTGTAGTGGTGGCAGAAAAAAATCCAGTTAAAAGAGAAAGTCAATATTCAGAATCAATGTAATCTACCATGTTACTAGGCTAAAGAAAAAAAATCAAGATAAATATCGTGTTTCCCCGAAAATAAGACCTAGCTGGACGATCAGCTCTAATGCATCTTTTGGAGCAAAAGTTAATATAAGACCTGGTATTATGTTAGATAAGACCCGGTCTTATGTTACATTAAAGCAAGACCAGGTCTTATATTAATTTTTGCTCCAAAAGACGCATTAGAGTTGATTGTCCGGCTAGGTCTTATTTTTGGAGAAACATGGTATCAAGAAAAAGTATTTCACAAAACAATACTCATACATGATAAAAAGAACTCTCAGCAAAATAGGAATAGAGGGAACTTTCTCAACTTGCTAAAGAGCATCCACAAAAAAATCCTACAACTAACATTATACTTAAAGTGAAAGATCACTTTCCCCCTAGATCAAGAACAAGGCAAAGGTGTCAGCTATCATCATTTTATTCAACATAGTGCTGGAACTTCTAGTCAGTGTAATAAGGCATGCAAAAGAACCAAAAGGCATACGATGGAAAGGAAAAAATAAAATCTGTCTCTATTTGCAGATGACATGATTTTTTACATAGATAATCCCAAAGAATTTACCAACCCCCCCAACCAATGAGTCCAACAAGTTCACAGGATACAAGATCAACATACAAAAATCAATTTTATTTCTATATACCAGCAATAAACACATGGTCACTAAAATTAAAAGTATAATACTAGTTACAATCACTCAAATAAAAGAGACATAATTGGGTTTAAGTCTTACAAAACACACATAGAACTTGTATGCTAAAAACTACACAACACTGATAAATCAAACAAGATCTAAATAAATGGAGAGACACTGTATTCATGAGTGAGGTGACTCAGCATAGTAAGGAATTCAATTATCTTCAAGTTGATATGCATATTTAATACAATTCTTATGAAAATTCCAGCAAGATATTTTGCAGATATAGTCATGACCATACTACAATTTATTTGGAACAGCAAATGAACTAGAATAGCTAAAACAATTTTGAAAAAGTGGGAGAACTCAGTCTATTTGATTTCAAGATTTATTACAAGCTAGCTATAGTAATCAAGACTGTACGGTGTTGGTGGAGGGATAGACACAGAGATCAATGGACCAGAACAGAGAATCCAGATAAAGAGCCATGCAAACATGCCCAACTGATTTTTGACAAAGATGCAAACTAATTCAATAGTGGAAAGACAGCCTTTTCAACAAATGGTGCTGAAGTAATTAGACATCCACAGGCAAAAAAAAAAAAATGAACCTCAACCTAAGCCTTACACTCATACAAAAATTAACTCAAAATTGATCAATTTAAATGTAAAGCATAAAATTATAAGACTTTAAAAGAAAAAAATAGGAGAAAAATCTTTATAATCTAGTGCTACACAAAGATTTCTTACCTTTGACACCAAAAGCACAATTTACAAAAGAAAAAACTGATAAATTAGACTTCATCATTAAATAAAAATCTTTTGCTTTGTGAAAGACTGTTCGTTAAGAGGTTGGAAAGATCAGCTACATACGGGGAGAAAATATTCGAAAACCACAAAACTGAGAAAAGAGTAGGATCTAGAATATATAGAGAATTCTCAAAACTAAGGGTGGCCAGTTAGCTCAGTTGGTTAGAGCATGGTGCTAGTAGCACCAAGGTTGTCGGTTGGACCCCGTATGGGCCACTGTGAGCTGTGCCCTCATTAAAAAGAAAAAAAAAGATAATGGTCAAAACTCAATAGCAAATATATACAGATAGCCAATAAGCATATGAAAACACGCTCAACATCACTAGGGAAATACAAGTCAAAACCACAGTGAGATACCACTTCACATTCATTAGGATGGCTATAATAAAAAATAAAACACAAAATCAAGTGTTAGTGGGGCTGTTGAGAATTCAGAACTCTTGTGCACCGCTGGGAATGTAAAATGGTGTAGCTGCTCTGAAAAACTACATGGAGGTTCCTCAAAAAAAAAAAATTTAATTGCCATATGATCCAGTAATTCCACTTCTGGGTATATACCCAAAAGTAGGGACTCAAAAAGATATTTATATATCCATGTTCATAGCAGCATTACTTGCAATAGCCAAAAGATGGAAGCAACCCAAGTGTTCATCAACTGATAAACAAAATGTGGTATATACATACAATATTATTCAGCCTTAAAAATAAAATGCTGATATATAATACAACATGAACATTGAGGACATTATACTAAGTGAAATAAACCAGTTCCAAAAAGACAAATACTGTATGATTCTACTTAATAATATTAGGTATTCAGACTAGTCAAATTCATAGAGAAAGTAGAATGGGGGTTCCCATGTGCTGGGGGGAACAGGGATGGGGAGTTTTTGTTTAATGGGTATAGTTTCAGTTTTGCAAGATGAAAAGAGATTGGATGTAAAACAAAGTGAATGTATTTAACACAACTGAACTATACACTTAAAATGTTAAAAATAACAAGTTTTAGGTTGTGTGTATTTTACCACAATTGAAAAAATTTAAAAATCAACTCAATGGTACAAAACAAATAATCCATTTAGAACATTAGCAAAAGACAAAAGGAAACATTTTTCAACAATATGCAGATGGCAAATAAGCACATGAAAAGATGTTCAGTATCACCAGCCATAAAAGAAATGGAAATCAAAACAACAATGAGATATTACTATAAAGCCATCAGAATGGCTTAAAAAAAAACAAAAAACAATGACATTGTGAAAAATTGGTGAGGAGAAACCAGATCCCTCATACGCCGTTGGTAGGAGCATAAATCAGTACAGCCACTCTGGAAAAATTTGGCAGTTTCTTAAAAACTCAATATATAACTACCAAATAACCCAGCAATTGCAGTCCTGGGGTTTGTCTTCGACAAATGAAGACTTACAGTCACACAAAAACCTGTGCATGAATGCTTGTATTTATTTAATATCCATTAGCTCTTTATAAGCACTACTCTTTTTATAGATACAAAAAGTAAAACTTGGAGAGATTGTTTACTCAGGGCCACATACCAGGCAAGTAGTAACACCAGAACTCAAGCCAAACACAATCGCCAAGCTAAGAGTTTGAAGATCCCACATGATGAGGTGGACTTACTTTTTAAAAAGTCAAGAGCATTAAAAGGAAATCATATTAACCATTTAACAACACTTACTTTGAATATCGAACCATTGGGGCACAGACTTTAATCAGCTTCCCAGAATGAAACATTTCTATTGGATCTTTTTTCCTTTCTTGACCTATTGTGGTTTGTATGCATTCCTTCTTCATGAATACAGATTTCTTTCAAATCTGAAAAAGACAGTTTGCATAGAGAAAAGTTACTTTTATTAGATGAAGACCCACTATTCCAACCATTTCAATTGCCAAGAACATATATTTTTCATCAGACTTGTGGACTTAGGAATCTTTTTAGCTTCTTTTCACAGCATCAAACAGGACACAACAGAATCTGCCTCTATTTATATGTCACTGATAGTTTTTAGCATACTGGGAAATGATGTTTATGTTCTGTACAAATTATGCTTGTTCATGTCAAACACTAACAGTTTCAAATTCTATACTTAACTCATTATAGTAACATTTTCTGCTCAAATTAATAAATGCTCAAGATATGGAAAACTACAAGGTTTTTTCATAGTATACCATGTCATGATTTTTCAAGTTACTTTAAAATTTTTCCATGTTACTTTGTTTGGCAATGATAAACCAGAAAGTTCGATTGGACTCACATCATATATCATAATGTGTACGTCTGGCACTTTGAAATACCTTGTTTTATTTAGGAAAGTTAAATGGCATTAATTGAACAACTTTAAGTAGTTGTTAGCATTTCAAAAGATATACTGGTATGCTTAATGTTTATTCTTATTCTCAAATCCTATTTTTCGTACCTGAATCAAAAGGCAAAAAAATTTCTATTATTTTCAAAAATTTAAATGAAGTATTATCTAGTGAAAATTTCAATTATAATTATACAATTGCATGATAAATCACTTTTATACCCAAAGAGGTTCAGGTGATTAAACTAGGTAGTTCATAGTTGCTATACTTAAAATCCTATTTCATAGCGTTAGCTGCTTTCCATATCCCAATTTTTGGCCTTAAAAACAGATATTGGCCAACTTTAGAAAGGCTGAATTGCTCAACGTGACGTTTTTTATGTGGTTAATCTTGAAAGTACTACACCTAAATATAAACCAAAAATTTCAGCTTCCTTAGACAGAATGTAGAGTTGGAATAAGATAAACTAGTTTTACTAATCACTGTTCAATTAGTCTGACTTAAAAATTTAGACAGGCATTAGCATCGTATTTTTAATAAAAATTCATTAGAACAATATAAGCCACATACATACAGAGCAAAAAGGTAGTTTTTTTATGAGGCAAACCTGTTTCTATTCTCTTGCATTTCATATCCTGGTTATGCCATCACCATCAACCCATACTCACTCAAGTCAGAAATCTGGCATTTCTTCCACTTCTCCAATTTGCAAAAAGTGTATCAACCAAGTGGTACTGGTACCTTTAATTAAACCCTGAGACATCTTCATTGCCCCAGTCTATGTACACACTCATAATCCCCCGTCTTGATGACTCTGACAGTCTTCTCTGACTCCAGATAGAGTTGATCTTATTTACCCATTACACCCAATCGTCTGTTATCATGTGCATTTGCAATTACTTTTATAGAACATAATAACACGTCTGTCTCTTTGGGAGTTTTTGAGGGTATGAACATTTTTTCATTCATCAAATGGAAGTTCCTGCTACACGTTGGAAATACAGAAATACATTTCCTATGTCCTTAAAAATTTATTAGTTAGGCATATTTACATTATGCATGCACACACGCATGTGCGCGCGCACGCGCGCGTACACACACACACACACAATTTAACCCTGGTGGAAATAAATGTCTAGAGAAGTGAGGAGAGTTACCAACAATGGAGGAAGGAAATCTTGAGCTGACTCCACATACATAGATGGGAGGGGTGTCCAGTTACAGAGAACAATACAAACAGAGGGTGCCAAAAAAATGTATACACATTTTAAGAAAGGAAACTATTAAACTTGTAATACTCAATATGTACTGATAACAAAAGATGAATACAAGTCATGTTTGACTTCTGCGATTACAAGACATGCTCAAAGTGGTTACCCTTGGCGTCCAGACACTTATGATTACGGCGAACTACTGCTTGAGCAATGTTGACTAGTGTCCACTTGCATACATCTTTTGGCACCCCTGGTATAAAGCCATAGCCATAGAAGCTTGAAAAGTACTTGATGTTTTTAGTAAACCATTAGTTTATGTTGTTTGAGTTGTAATTGGACGAGAAAGAGTGAGAAGGCCAGATAATAATGGGCCTTATACACCACGTTAAGATTTTTTGGATTTCATAACGTATGGCCTTGCTTCTTAACCAGTTTTTCCTCCTCTGCTGGTTATTTTACGGATGCTCTAAACATGCTAACATGTGCATACGACACACTTCCATGGGCATACCAGACATTCTTGTATAGGCTGTATGTCTCCCCTGTATACTAGTTGTAACTGAAAAATTTTAAGAGAGAAATGATATGATCAGATTTCTGACTTAGAAAGACTTCACTGGAGGGGCTAGGGCTGTTGGCAAAATATCAGCAAAGGGGCCATTGTAGTAGACCAGGCCATGTGAAATGACTGTCATACCTGGGACTCTGGGAGTGAGAACAGAAATAAGAGAACATAGTTAGGAATTATTTAGAAATAAAAATAAACTGGCAAGATATTTAGGGAAATCACTTCATGACAGTGCACATTATGTAAGAAGAATTCTAGGATACATGTGCACTTGTGGCTTTAGAGACTGGGTGGATGGCAATTCCACTCAATGAGATAGAGAACCAGGAGAAATAGGCTTTGACAGGGATCACATTTGGGAACACTGAAGTTGAGGTGCTCATGGGATTTTCAGATGGTGATGCCTATAACTGGTTATATGGGTACGGTGCTCCGGAAAAAGCTATAGAGCCTTTAACCTTTAGATGACAAGCTAAAGCTAAAACCAAAGTACTTAAGAATGTCTTATCTTGCAAGAAATCCTTTGAAACACCAACATCTAAGTAAAAGAGAAAAAGAAGAATGCAAAGGAGACTGAGATGACCTCTGGAGCTGGGAAGAAGAAACCTGAAGAGTGATATTAAAAAATCAAGGAAGGGGAGACTATTAAGGAGGGAGGGGATAAGCATCGTAAATATCACAGAAAAATTAAGCAAGGTAAAGACTAAAGTGTGCAATGGCAAGTAGGTCATTAGTGACTTTAGCAAGAACAATTTCATTCTTCTTCATTCTTGTAATTTTGAATGCATACATCATTAGTTCTCAACCATAGTTGTAAATTAGAATGACAAGGGGAGCTTTCAAGAATCAGGATTCCCCAACCATATTCCAAATTAAATGTGAATCTCTGGGCTTAGGATTTTGGCATCAGATTTTTAAAGCTCTCCAGGTGATTTCCCTGTGCAGGTAAGATTGGGGAAAAAAATAAATCCATACATTCCAAAGCACCTGGTACAACTGTATGTTCAAATGGGTTTCTACCTTACCTATTAGCTCCTTAGGGATAAGATATGGATTGAGTCTTATGTTTCTAAACGCATGCTGTACGTATAGTAGGGGCTCAAAACTCTTCATCGAATAAACGACTATAATGCAACTTTTCTAAAATCTTCCAACGGAAAAGGCAAGGAAAGAAAAACAACCCATATATCAAAGATAATGCTTATTAACATTCAGGAAGTATTTAAAACTTTGCGTATTACGGATAATGAAACCTATTCTGAGTCTGAGCTCATTGTCCAAGGCAATTCCTGCGCGGTGCATTTCAAACCATCAATCCTGTTCACACCATACTTGAGATCAAGCACATTAGGGAAAACCTGAGACAACAAGAAAGCATAATGCATGAGATTTGCTCACTTGAGTTGTAATAAGTATTAAATTCGTTTAGATTTATAAAGTACTTAGAAAAGTGTTTGGCACAGGGTAAGTACTATTATAGCACCGTCTTGAAATACACTTAGTAGAATCAAGAGAACCATGTAGCTCTGAATTGGGGGAAAAAATGGCTCCCTGTGTACATAAAGAGTTGTATTACCGTTTCCTTTTTCTTACTAAGAAACGCTGAAATTCACCTTCTTGCATACGTGTGATTGACCTGTTAATTTATTAGTATTTATCTTGGGAGAGATCTAGGTGAATGAATAATGCAGATGTAACAGCAGAGATGACAGAAAACGAACTCGATTTTACAGCTTCAATACTGTTAGTTGACATGTGGAAAATCCATCAGTTTGGAATATGAAAAAGTTTGGCATCACTCATAGCACGTGGCTGAAACTGAGAAGTAGACGTAGAAAAATAGGTCCGGATCTCATGGGAGGGAGGTCAGAGACTGAGTCCACTTGTTTTTTCCCTGGTTCACTCTTCTTTCTTCACCGACCCTCGACTCTGCCGAATTACCACTATTCAACCCCGGCAACTTTCTTCCCAAACCTTTCCCGTCTGCCTTTACCCCAGGATTGCGAACCAAGGCGTGTGACAGAGAAAGCTGGGTAACTATTAACTCCCGCCAGCTGTGCTTGTGGACCGCACGCGAAGCTTCTAGAAACCCCCGCTTTCCTCTCCTGCCTCTACCGAGAGGCCCTTGTTCTTAGGTTAAATACTTGCTTTAGCGAAAAGCGCTGCGGCCACGTTCCGGCGCCCGCGCCCACTTTCTCTTAGGCCGGGGGAACGACACCAGCCCCAGCGGCGCGGCGGGAGACGGCGGAAGGAGGCGGCGGAAAGCGCCGACTCCGCGGCGTAGGCTTCCCGGGCGCGCTGGACCCTGGGCTCCCGCTTGCTCCGGGACCCACGCGGCTCCCAACCAGGATTAAGCCGATTCACCAGGTGGGCCCGGAGCCGCAGGAGGCGCGGAGCGGGCGGCGCCGGGATTTTACGTCACCACCTGGGCGGAGAGGGGCGGGCCCACCGCTAACGTCATCAGCCGGCATCTGCCAACATGGAAGGTGGAGATGGCGGTGTCGCTGTGGCTAGCCATGGGGCTCGGGGCTCTGAGGCGGCTGCAGCAACAGTCCGGGAGATTCTGCAGGACGGTAAGGAATCAGGATGGGTCGGGGCGTGGGATTGGGGGGCTGTCCTGCTCCGCACCTGGGCCCAGGTGGTGGACTCAACCCGTCGCTTTGCAGAAACTTTTCCGGTCTCGACTTGACCACTCCCCTTCGCCCGGCCCCCTGGTGTCTGGGTGCTGGTCTCGCCTGTTTCCTGGGACGCCTGATGTCTGTTTGCGCCTCATTTCAGCTCTGCCCTCTGCGCTCCTCCGGCTTCCCAGTGGTGCTGGGACCCCGCACCCAGTGACTCACGTTGGCAGCCACTGGCTGCTGCCGCACTTCTTGACGAAGGGGTGTAGGGTTCGATCCCATGAAAGTTATAGGATTTAGAACAAATGACAGACGCTTAATGAAAGAGGGCCTCATTGTTATATAAAGTTAGGAACATCCCTTCTGTTAAATTCTTGGACTGCACAGTTGGCGCCACTTTCAGGCTCGTTTGTTTACAAAGCGTTTGATCCACAACCTTACTTGGGGGAGGGTGTGAAGCATTCTTTCAGGCTGGGATTAACCATATGTATTGAACATAGCAGTCAGGTATATTGATAGTTTTGGATAGAAATTGCTAGAAATTAGAAGATAAGCTAAACATAGTACCTGTGAGAAGCATATTAAATTGAACTAATCCAATGAACAAGCCCCAAATCTCTTATCCTTCAGAATAAAGTCCAGATTTTTCAGGCCCTTCTCATCTGTTCTTAATTTTATTCCCGAATTGTCATCATGTCCTACCTCATATTGAAATAATTTGATGTTAATCTTTTCTACTGCATTGTAAAGCCCCTGTTTATATTTCACAGTGTTAATAACATTACCTTGCACGTAGGTACAGAATAAGTGTTTTTTAATTGCACATGACAGTGAGAAACATATGCACACATTTGTAGACCAAAGTAGGTTATAAACAAATGAAATAAAGTTCTAAATTGTTTTCTCTGTTTTATATTTTTTTATTGCACTTAGTTTAATTACTTGCCTTCTGCTCATAGTTTATATACTTTTGTCAAAACAATGATTCTGTTTTCTGAACTAGATTGTGTTAGATTCTCTAGGTTAAGATCTCTGTCTAATGCATCTTTGCATTTTAATTTAAATTCAGTTTAACCAAGTTTTGAGCTCCTGGTGTATGTGCAATTCCCGCCCAGTAGCTCACCAATTTAGTAGAGATACTCTTGTAGAGCTATAAAGGTAGACACTGTGATATAGGGTTGTAATGGTAGCAGTAGAATTGTGTACAAAGTGAAACAGTAGAGGATGATAACTGGGAGTGGTTAGGGGAGTGTCAGGAAAGTCCACAGGAGTTGGTTTTGAAGTGTAAATAAAATTTCTCCAGGTGAAGAAGTGGAAGAAACAACACATGCCAAACAAGGGCATATGTTTCAGTGGGATTCATTCCAGAACTATAATCAGTTTTTGAAGGGTGAATATTCCGTAATTCTGCCTTCTGTATTTTCCTGGTTAGTTCTCTTTTCCATCTTCCATAGTGATTATTTAAATTTCTTTTACTCTTTTCAAACCTTTCCCTTCAAGCTTAACAAATGACTTTCAACTTCCCTTAGAGAGAAAGAGAGGGAGAGAATACATCAGATGTGAGCTTTCTCCATTTCTTGCCATCAAACCTATAAGCTAAACCTGCAACCATCTTTTCTTTTCCTCTCATATTTGTGATTACATCAGAGATGGAGTTTCTGCCCCTTCCTGCGGACAGTCCTTCCTCTTATGCTTTGGATTTTCTTCCTGTCTGCTCAAGGACCCAGTCACCCTTGTTCTATGCCTTTGAAATCGCGTTGCCAAGGTCTCCAAATGACTTCCTTGTGGAGAAATCAAATGGATACTTTTTTATTTTTAAAGAATTTTTTTTGTTAAGATTTTATTGGGGAAGAGGAACAGAACTTTATTGGGGAACAGTGTGTACTTCCAGGATTTTTTCTAAGTCAAGTTGTTGTCCTTTCAATCGTAGTTGTGGAGGGCGCAACTCAGCTCCAGGTCCAGTTGCCGTTGTTAGTTGCAGGGGGCGCAGCCCACCATCCTTTGCCTGAGTTGGGGAGTCGAGGAGTCGAACGGGCTACCTTGTGGTTGAGAGCCCGCACTCCAACTAACTGAGCCATCTGGGAGCTCAGCTGCAGCTCAGCTCTAGGTGTTCAATCTTAGTTGCAGGGGGCGGAGCCCAGCATCCCTTGTGGGATTTGAGGAGTCGGAACCGGCAACCTTGTGGTTGAGAGCCCACTGGCCCACGTGGGAATCGAACCGGCAGCCTTTGGCGTTAGGAGCGTGGAGCTCTAACCGCCTGAGACACTGGGCTGGCCAAATGGATACTTTTTTGATCCTTATCTTACTTGAACTTGTTAAAAGGGTTTGACTCCTTGAAATATTTTTCCTTATGTGGCTTGTGAGTTACATGCTTTGAAGAAAAAATTCCTAATTCTCTAAGTGTTCTTTTCCATTTTCTTTAAGATGCTTGTCTTCAGTTTGCCCCTAATTCAATAGTTCACTCACTCATCCCCTGCAACATTCCTAAAGAATTAAACATTTCCATCAGTAGTGGTGATGTACTGTGTCAGGTATCTGCCAATGATACAGGATAGGGTTGGTGTGCAGATGCATAGTTTGAAATTTTTTTTTTTTTTTAATATGGAACACTTCACGAATTCGCGTGTCATCCTTGCACAGGGCCATGCTAATCTCTGTATCGTTCCAATTTTATTATATGTGCTGCTGAAGTGAGCACCATAGTTTGAAAATTTGTGAGGTGTTCCTGATGTGCCTCCTATAAGAATGAGAAAATTATAAAAGAGAAGCATTATACGACTTTCTCTTTGAGGATAGTTCTCAAATGCCACATCCGGTGGCCAGTATTCAACCTTCATTGTGTTTGATCTTTGTAAGATCTTTTATGCTACTATTTACTTTCTTTACACTGTCCCTTTTGGTTTTGCTATTCTCACCTGTTTTTCTTTCTCTCTGAACACTCCGTAGTGTTCAGTATTGATCGGTGTCATTCCCTCTTTCTACCACCAAATTTTTGGTGTTTTCTTGGCATCTGAACTCTTGTCTTCCCCATTTCCCTATTTTTGTGCATTCTAAAATTTCTTCCTAAGTCATCTGGTCTTCTTTTCAGGGTTTCAAAATTAATATCTATGCCCACAAATATACATAGATATAGTCCTTACCTTTCTCTTGAGCGATAGAACTACTGGACCAGATGTCTACTGGACATTTCTACCTTGATAGTGAACAAGCACTCATAGTTCTACATATAAAAATCTACATATAAACCAGTAATACAGGTTCTACATATGAAAAAGTGAAATGAGTTTTTTTAACTTCTCTCCCGTAACCTTTGTCTCTGATAGTTTCTTATCGTTAATTACATGTGCCTAGTAGATGTGTGATTGTTCCTCATGTAGATTATGAGTTCCTTGGAGGTAGGGGCATGTTCATGTTCATCTTTATCCAGAGATGCCTAGTGGTCTGGCTTAATCCAAAGCTGAATTCCCTCTGTCAGTCAGGGAGCTTGGAAATCATCTTTTACTTCTTGTTCTACCTAATCAGCGATTTTCAGCTTGACTCTAAGTCCTACACATTACAGGGTTTGAATATTTGTCAAATCTGTCACTTCCTTCATATTCATTGTGCCACTGTTTTAGGCCTTCATCATGTCACTTGGGCTGTTAACTTAGCACCTTACTGGCCTCTGTGGCTCTATTCCATGGATGTGCTGGTAAACCAATTTTCTGGGAAAATAGGAAAAGCCCTGATTTTACAGTGTATGCCAGTTTCCATGGTGTAAATCCTCTCACTGTGATCAATTTTGAGATACCTACATGTGTTGTCAACCGGCTCACACAATTCCTGAAAATGTAAGTTAGCTCTCACACTACCAGCTAGCTGCACAACCCCTGTGTGACTAATCCCCTTTCACTCCTCCTCCGTACTGCTGCCAGAAACTGCTCTAAAACAAAGCTGACAGTGCTCTTTCTTGGCTTTAAATCCTTAAATGGGGTATAATCTGAACATTTGGATGTCTTACCAGCCTCCTTTCAAACTGCCCCCCAAACTTCCTTTGGAACCTCAACTCCTATTATTCTTAACCCTTTTTTCCCAACACTCACACTGTGCTCTGGACACACTGATGTTAGTATTCCCATTATTTCTCAAAATATGCCATGCTGTTTGCTGCCTCTAAACCTTCGCTCTTGGAATGGCCTTACCCACTTGTCTGCCTGGCAGGATCTTTAATTCTGAAAACAAGTTGGCAAACTGGAAGGAAATGGTTCTCAGGATAAGGAAGGCCCCAGTGGCAGTTGCCTTCTTTCACGCCACTCTAGTTTGAAAGTAGTCAAGAATGCAGAATGATGCTTCCAGTTGATATATAGAGTGATTAATTCAATCGGTATTGAGCACTTGCCATGTGTTCAGCACTGTTCAGGCTCTAAGATGGGGTAGTAAATGCACCCTCATGGAGCACAAGTTATATATACCAGGGGTGCCAAAAAAATGGACACATTTTAAGTGATGTTAACATTTTGGTCAGCGTTGCTCAAGCAGTAGTTGGCTGTACTCAGAAGTGTCTGTACACTGATGGTAACCACTTTGAGCACCTCTTGTAATTGCGGAAGTCAAACGTGACTAGTATTCATCTTTTTTTCCGCCTTTCTCCCCTCCCCTGCAAACTCTGAGTCAAGCCGTTGTTCTCAGTCTAGTTGTGGAGGACACAGCTCACTGGCCATGTTGGTACTATGAGCCTTGTGCTCTACCCGGCTGAGCCAGTTAGTTGCCGGCCGCCAACCCGTGCTCACAGCCACTCACGGAAGCACACAGCAGCCATGGCAGCTCCCGCTGGCCGCATGCCGCTCAGGGCAGCCCAGCTCCAGGTCGAGCGGTTGTTCACAGATCTAGCTGTAGAGGGCGCAGCTCATTGGCCCATGTGGGAATCAAACCAGCGACCTTGTTGTTAGGAGTGCAGCACTCCAACCACCTGAGCCACCTGGCCACCCCCAGACTAGTATTCATCTTGTGTTATCGGTATATATTAATGCAGTGTTTTCCTTTCCTAAAATGTGAATACATTTTTTTGGCACCCTCTGTATCTGTGTGTGTGCGTGTGTGTGTGTGTGTGTGTGTGTGATATAGACAATTATATAAAGATAGTTCCAAAAAAATGTATACACATTTTTTTAAAATTGGGGACTATTGGGGAACAGTGTATCTTTCCAGGACCCAGCAGCTTCATGTCAAGTCATTGTTTTCAATCTGGTTGTAGGGCGCAGCTGAGCTCCAAGTCAAGTTGTTGTTTTTTCAATCTAGTTGTGGAGGGCGCAACTCACTAGCTCATGTGGGAATCGAACTGGCGACCTAGGTGTTATGAGCACTGTGCTCCAACCACTGAGCCAACCAGCCGCCCATATACACATTTTAAGAAAGAAAAAGAAATGATTAAAATTGTAATAATTAATATATACTGATAACAAAAGATGATACTGGTCATGTGTGACTTCTGCAATTACAAGTGGTTCTCAAAGTGATTACCCTCAGTGTTCACACACTTCTGATTATGGCGAACTACTGCTTGAGCAATGTTGACCAAAGTGTCCACTTGTATACATGTTTTTGGCACTCCCACTATATAGTATAGACAGTTACATATATAATGTAGACTGTATATATAGTAAACATGCCTTCATGGAGCACGTTATGTTTGTGTGTGTGTGTGTGTGTGTGTGTGTGTGTGTGTGTGTGTAATATAGACAGTTATATATATAATATAGACTACATACAAGGTGTGATCAAAAATATGGTGAATATTTAAATTTAAAAAATTTATTTCGGTAAAAGACACACTGCCATTAATCCCTCTCGCTTTAAACACACTTACCCCATCATTCTTGCCACTTTCTGAAGCAGTTCTGGCAGTTCTCTTTCGTGAGTGTCTTTAGTTGCAATATTATGGCTGCCTCGATGTCCTGAATGATTTTGACTTTGAGGAAGAGCCAGAAGTCATACGGTGCCAGATCCAGTGAATAAGGTAGATGAGGACACACCATAATGTTTTTATTTGACAGAAATTTCTGTATACTAGAAGCGATGTGTGACACAGAGAGTTGTCATGATGGAGGATGATTTACAGCACACTTTAAAACACACCTTCTCTCAACCGTAGCTCACACCCGACTGGCTGCATTGAACAAGTTTAAACTTGTCACTATTAGTAAGGTTCAACGTGCTGCAGACTACATTGAAGATCTCTGCCTTTCCACTGGATGGCACTTGGCAGCAGCATTCACTGTAGATTTTGATTACACCTCATATATGTAATAGTGATAATTGAAGTGTTCCATAAGTACTCTGTTTTGCTTGTTAGCTTCATAATCTGTCAGAGCGGTCTTACCTGTATCTATCATATGGTTAGGAAATAGTGGTTTATACCTACATTGAGCTCACTTCTACATATCCATTTTTAATTCATAATTCTCTCCATTTTTTCTTTCATTCATGGATTTGTGGATTTCTATACAGAAAGATACCTTCTTAACATCTAGCATCATTTTTCCTGTATATTAAGGGTCTGTTTTGAATAGCTTCTCTTTCCACTTACTGTTTCACCCGTAAATCCTAAATTTCAATAACCAGTAAGTTTGTATTTGCCTATTTCTATTAAAATTCCAGAATCACTTTATTATAACGATATTTGTGCATGGATCTAGAGAGATCAGAGATAGTCAGTATAGTCCAGTTTCCTGTTGTCATTGGTCAGTGACCTTGTTTTCTTGTATTGAAGGCTATGATGAGTACTGAATTTTTAATCTTTTACTCAGTATTTTCCTTTTGATTGATAAAAGTTAGCTTTTAGCAGTGTAGCATAGTGGTTCAGAGTGTGCGTTCTGCAGCTAGACTGCCTGGATGCAAATCTCACAGTGAAATTGGACAAGTTGCATGCCACGTTTGTGCCTTTGTCTTCATTGGTACAACGGGGAAAATGATAGTTCCAACAGGATTGTTTGAGGATCGAATGAGTTAATAATACTTGTAAAGTGCCTAGATCAGGGCCTGGCACATAGTAAGCTCCCAGTGAATATTCGCACTCTCTTCAGCTGTTGCCTCCTCTTCTCTTTTACAGCACTTTCTGGTGTATAGAAAAGACCTCAAAATATGTTAACTATGATTATAATTATTTTGTTTAATATCTGTGGTTTAGTGCAGTGTAATTAATAAAGGGTTTTCCTTATTTTTTTCCCCAGAGTGTTATAGTGATTTTTTAAATGAAGACTTTGATGTAAAGACTTACACTTCCCAATCTATTCATCAAGCTGTAATTGCTGAACAACTAGCAAAACTTGCCCAAGGAATCAGTCAATTGGATAAAGAACTACACTTACAGGTACTTCTAGTCTTCTGGATCATACGGATTATTCAGCCTAAAGCGATACTTTATCATTTTTATAATCCTTTTATTTTTTAATCTAAATGCACATTTATATGAACAAATGTATAACTTCTCTATGGCTTATTTTTCAAAGTATATTTTTGAAGTTTTCTGTAAACTACTCTGTTGAAAAGCTAGTATACCCATCTGTCCAAAACCTATTATTCATACTTTGTTTTTACCACCCTGACATGCAGTGAACATAGGTGGGC
The DNA here is from genome assembly GCF_057876585.1 of Rhinolophus sinicus. Lineage (NCBI taxonomy): Eukaryota > Metazoa > Chordata > Mammalia > Chiroptera > Rhinolophidae > Rhinolophus > Rhinolophus sinicus. The sequence continues at coordinate 50,678,140 of NC_142504.1, read as the reverse complement.
AAAAAATAAGATGACATTGATAAAGATAATAGAATATGGAATTTGGAAATAGAACGGTTTGAATAAGAAAAATAGGGATCTTCACATTGGCAATTCATACTTCATGACCAGAAAGTGTAACACATGCTGCAATTACAGAAAATTGATAAATTTGTGGTGGATAGAACACAATATAGGATGTTAGGAGATGTGTCCTAATCTCAGCTGTGCTCTGTTGCCTTTTATATTATTTAATATCTTTGAGTCTTGCTTTGTTTTTTAAAAAATCTGTCAAGTGGGTGGGAGTGAATAAGAGGAGACTGTAGTAGAAAATCTTGAAGTTTCCTTCCTCTACTATTGTTCTATAATTTTTATTGGGTGGTTTTATGGTATACTTCCTAGTATTGCCTTTTGCCTGAGTAGGCACTTAATAAGTATTTAAATGAATGAACAAATTCAAATGGACTGTTTACCAGGAAAACCAGATCTGGTATCACATGAGACATAATCACTTACATTTTTTTTGTGTCTTACGTTATCAATTACAAGAGCAGGTTAGTTTTGGACTAGGATGACTTCTAAGGTCACTTTAAGTCTACAATTCTGACTAATTAGAGTTCAATATTTATTGATAAACATTGATAAAACACTTAATTGTCAGGCTCTGCATTAGGCTATGCGATAGAAAAATAAACACATTTCTCTGGCTCCTCAAGGACTCACAGACTAGTGGCAGATATGTACAGAAATAATGAAGGCAAGTGATACCTATTTTAAATAGAATGGTACAAAGTGCTTCTGGAAGCAGGGGGAATGCACTTAACTCTGCCTAGGGATCTCGGGGTGGCTTTGTGCAAGAATCACCACCTGAAATTCTTTCTGCCCTTTTATGGTTGGTATTTTCCTTATTCCTTGCATGCAATACCTTTTCTGCAGGAATTAATAAAAGTTGAAATTTATTTAACATCTCTTAGAGGGGACAAGTGAGACTTACAGTTGTTTTGGGTGTGAGGTAGAAGTTGTCTCTGAGATCTGAACCTGCTATAATTATTTGTCTGCAGAAAAAAATTGGGATAATGCTAACTATACCCATAAATTTAATAAAAGTAATTTAAAATTTAATTGAGATGATTAAAATTACAAAAGATGTCCTAACGTATGTATTGGTTGTTGCTTAGTACAGGAAACAGAAACTGATTTAGGTATTTAAAGCAGGACACTGTTTAATACAGAGAATTGGGTGCTTATGTAATCGTTGGATGACAGTGGACTGAGTTGAAGGATCTAGGATAGATGCGACACAGATGCCCGGAAGCTCCTGCTGTCACCTCCCTGCTATTGCTATGGGTACCTGGTAACTAAACTCTAGAGTAACCTGCTAGCTCAACTGTCTGTAAATCCTCAGGTCTCAGGACCTCTCTTACTGGCCAAAACAGTAACAGGAAGATAGCTTTCCTCCTCTGTCTTGAAAATCTCTTGGAAATTCACCAATAGGCTACAGGGGAGTTTTTGAAACTGTAGTTTTAGGCTTTTCAACCTTTCCAAAGTATTTATCATAAAGGACAAAGAAGAATAAAGAATTTAAAAAAAAGTTAGTCTTGTTAGATTGGACATATTGATGACTATATTAATGGATTGGGGAAAATTCAGATGTCTTCTGGCAATCTTAAGGATAAGAGATATAGAAGACCAAAAGTGACACTCATTTTAGAGGGATATGATAGAAAGGGACTTGATAGAATGACAATAATATCTGAAACAGGACTGAGTGGAGGATGCGGGGGTTCCAGTGAATGAATCCTCGGGGATTAAGAGCTTCAGTTTGCAGATTAAACATGAAAATCTAAAGGGGACACAATGACAAAGATACTTGTATTAGTCTAAAGATTTACACGATTTCTTAATGTTTCTAAAATCTCTTGCATGTGGGCTTTCACTCTTAACCTTTTAAATTTTTTAATATGGTCATTCACACAGCCCTAACTTTCATAAAAACATCAACCTTCTGCAGGGAGGAGGGTTGCTGTGACCCTGGGAAACTAGAAGCAAAGAGTGCTGTTCAGGGGTAGGTGGCACTGATTCTGCCTTATCTTCCCAAATTGAAATGTGGGCTTAATGATACTGAATTAAGTTCAAGAACTAAGAGAAGCTGATATTTGAAAACATTCTTTAAAGGGAAAGCATATACTAGCGTGGCAAAAATTAGCCGTTTTTCATTTTTCGGTTTTGGCACAAGTGCACCTGCACGTCCCATTAGGAAAGCAAGGGACTAGTGAAAAGGCTGTATCTTCTTTGGCTCCATGTCAAACTATAAGTGTGTTTGTGTTCTTGCTAATAACTCATCTCAAACACACCTTTGTATCTGGTTTTTTTTTTTTTTAAATGTTAGTATTTGCCCTCTTCCTATACGGAGAGAGACCTTGTGGTTACAAAGAAAAATAGCTAATACTTAGAGGGTGTGCTGATTATTCATTTTTGATTTTCAGGTTGTTGCAAGACATGAAGATTTACTGGCACAAGCAACTGGGATTGAGTCTTTGGAAGGTACATTTCCATTAACTATTACCGATTATATAGAGTTAGAATAAGCATTGACAGACTTTTTCTGCTAAGGGTCAAATAGTAAATATCTTAGACTTTGCAGACCATGCCATCTCTGTTGCAACTACTAAACTGTTAATTGCAGAGTGAAAGCGCCAGAAAATACGTAACTGAATGTGTGTGGCTATGTTCCAACAAATCTTTAATAAAACTTTGCTGACTCCTGAGCTAAACTATCTGTGTTCAAATCCTTGCTTTGCCATTCACTAGGTACTCGCACGTGACTTTGGACAAGTTGCTTGATCTTTCTGTGCCTTAGTTTTATCTATGAAGGAGGAGTATTTATATGTGCTAACATGGTGTCATTCTGAGGATTAAATGAGCTAGCAGAATGCTTAGAACAATTTCTGGCACTTATTTAATGCTTCTATAGCTGTTGATTAAAACAACAAAAACATCAAGAATACCAGAGTGGATAGTTGTGGAAATAAGCTTGAATTCTTTCTTGTTTTTGGCTTATTTTGAAACTCTTATTAGTGAATGGATAGTAGAATAATGATACATTCGTTTTTTATTTTTATGAATCCTCTTATTTTTGTTTGGCTAAGTCTTCTATGAATTTTTTTGTTCTCTCTTGATTAAACTATATCTCATAAATATGAAATGTTAATATGTTTTATATTATCACTTGTGTTGTGATTGCTGTTATTAATCATTACACATCAAAAAAACGCTAAGTAAATGTATTGGCTGTGTGCCACGTCAGGGACAGTGGATGGGGGCGGTGAGGTTGACACAGTGTGAGGGATATAAATGATAAACCTCTAACCATTACTTTGTTTTGTGCACCTAAAACTAATTAAAAAAAACACACAAAAGAACACTAAGTGATGTTTTCCTGTGTTGATCAACTTGTTAAGGAGGAAGAATATTGTTTTTTGTGATGCAATATTCTGTAATGTTTCCCTCAGTATTGCTTATGCACTCAAAGGTATATTATTCTCAGCACGTACGCTGTTTCTAAGACATCTTGATGAAGATCTTAGTATTTTCGGAAATAATAGTTTGACTGTTATTTTAATATTTATGGTATGTGTCAGATTGTGTTCTTGGGAAAATTAAAAGGCTCTAAGTACTGACTTAGTATCGGAAATTAATTATGTTTTTTAATCTCTAATTGTTTTTCATGTGTTTCTGGAAGCAAGTAAATAATATTGTTTTAATGGTAATTTTTTTAAACAAATGATAAATGATTGTTTCATTTGTAAAAACCCATAAGGAATCAGAATCAATGTACTACTTAGTATGAATATGAATACTAAGTATGCATATGAATGTATATGTGTACGTATGAATCATCACAACTGAAATACTTCTCATTGTGGTTTTCTTCTATGCGTTTAGTTCTGTCATGGGCTTGCTTTTCCCAGAATGCTTTTCAGTGATTATAACATTTAAAATATACTCTTGGACTGAGTTAGAATCACTATTCGTTGAATGAGTGTATACAGTACAAAGGGTGGCTTCTCTGAATTCCTGTGATAACCTAAGAGTATTTCCAGATTATTTGAACATACAAAGTCAAAGTATGAATTGGTTAGTATTCATTTTAGCATTGTGTATTTTTAACCACTTATAGCATGTTCTTTTGAGATGCGGAAAAGTAAGTATAGTATGTATTTGGAAAAGAATATTATCCCAAATTCTACTTCATCTGCTTTTTTCCTGTCTATTTTAAATTTTGTTGTATAAGTAGTTTGGAGATATATTTATTAAGCCTATTTTATTAAAAGTTGTCCCCTATTCATTATTGTTCATTTATTCATGTAAATATTAGATGAAAATTTGTGAGGTTCCAGGCAGTTGTAACAGGAGATAGAGGCCCTGTCCTTACAGAATGCTTAATTAAGCTTGTTTTATAAAAAGAGATATCCTCAATCATTCATTTGTTCACTCAATCAAATAGTAATTGAGAACTAGTAATGGAGGTATCAGGCACCTGTGAACAGTACACAAAGTCACTATTCCTATGGAACTTTCTAGGTGGGGAAGTAGACAAAAAAATGTACAAATAGGAAACTTCAGATTTTCATTCTAAATGTAATGGTAAATCATTGCAGGTTTTGAATGAGAGGTATAGTGTGATAAGATTAATGCTCTTAAACGTGTCACTTGGTGGTCTTATAGGAAAGCAAGAGTAGAATCGGGGTACCAATTTAGAAGCTACCAGAGTAGTAGAAGTTGATTTGCGTGGTGGAAGTAAAGAGAGAGTGAAATGGATGGGATAAAATGGGGCAGAGCTGATAGGATTTGTTGATGGGAGATGAAAAGGCTGAGGGAAAAAGTCACCAGGAGTGATTCCTTAAGATTTTAGTCCGGAAAATTGGACAGATGATGGTCTGAGTAACTGAGATGGGTTAGACTGGAGAATATTATGATTTTGATGGGTCAGGGTGGGGAAAAATTATCTTGGGTGTCTTGAATTTGAAATAAGAGAGTTCAGGGCTAAAGATGTGTGTGTGTGTGTGTGTGTGTGTGTGTGTGTACATAAATAGGCAAATATAAAGAAAATCTATATAGACATATGTATATATGTGTATACAAGTGGATGCATGTATGTATAAAATCATTACTTTATTGAACAAATAATATTTAAAACGTTGGGATTAAATGAAGTTCCTAAGAGAGATTGTAGGTGAGAGATGAAGATGGCTGAGGATCAAATGTTGGAGTGCTCCATTGTGTGGAGATCTAACAGAGGAGGAATGTGATGACTTGGAATCCCCGAGAAAAAACAGAGAGGGAGTAGTTTAACTATGTCATGAATTTCTGAGAGTTCAAACAAGGTAAAGACAGAACCGACAATGGACAATCAAATTTGGCATCTTGGAGATTTCTGGTGACTTTGATAAGATTGTTTTGATGGAGTGTATATGAAAAGCCTATTGAGATTACCTTGTGGAGAGAACATGATGAAGGAAGTGATGATAGCAAGTAAGGTCAGTCCATTCTTAGAGGTTTAAGGTCAATGAACCATAAAACCAGCTGAAAAATGAGACTGCTTGAGGCCAGCGAGGTTTCTATTGGACTGAGCCATATTAAAGCATATTTGTATGCTGATAAAAATGTTTATTAGTTCTAATATTATTTCATCTAATATATTGACAACATTCTATACTTAATTTATTTAGAGTAATATATGTCAAAACTATAACTATGCCATTTGATACAGAAACTGAGTTTTAGTGAATGGATTTCAAAATAAATCTGTAACATTGGAAAGCCTATTTTTAGGCACATAAAATAGTAAAATTTGAGCTCCATATGAAAATATTTGTACAATTTTGTAAATATTGAGTAAAGGCAATAATATACTTGCCGTCCATGTTTATTATTTATCTAGCATATAGTTAAATAACAAATATTCATTGACTACTTTTCAAAGGAAGTATTTGCGTTGGGCTCTGGCCACACAATGATGAATGAAAAAGATACTTTCCCTAACCGCCAGGAATTTATAGTCTACTAAGAGAGTAAAACATTAAACAGATATGCAAATGGATATATAATTACCTAATGTAATTAGTGCCTTGAAGGAAATGTATGCTGTAGAAGAAAATAACAAGAGAATCTAAACTAGTTCAGGGATCTGTTAATGATTGTTTATGTTAAGCTAAGGTTTGAACTAATAGTTTATCCACTTGGAGCCTGGCAGTGGGTTTGGGGGTTGGAGAGACCATACCTGAAAGAGATACACCATTTCCAGATCATGTAGCGCCTTGTAGACCAAGCTGTGGACTTCAGTTCTAACATAGGAGTGAGGGGAAAACCATGGAAAGGTTTTAGCAGAACAATGTTATGATATAATTTTCACTTTTAAAAATCATCGAGGCTTTTTTTTTTTGGAATTATAATACAATACACATTAACATGAAATTTACCATTTTATCCATTTTAAAAGTATTTAATTCAGTGGTGTTAATTACATTTACAGTGTTGGGCAACCATCACTATCTAGTTCCAGAACTTTTCATCACCCCAAATGAAACCCTATACCCATTAAGCAGTCGCTCCCCATTCCTTAGTGTAGCAAAAATTGGGGGGGGGGGAGATAGTTAGAGGCTTTTATAATAGTGCTGATAAAGATACTGGCTGCTTAGATTACAATGGTGGCAGGAAAAAAAATTGAAATTTGTCTATGTATGTGTATATGTAAAACTATATTTTTCTCTTTTAATTTTTTACCTAATTTTCATCCTTGTAAATTTGTAAAGTGATGTAAGCTGTTATGTTTTCCTAGGTGTTCTTCAGATGATGCAGACAAGAATTGGGGCTTTACAGGGAGCTGTTGATAGGTACTGTTGTTCATTTTGTAAATAAATGGAATGGAAGGATTTTTCTCTGTTGATATTTTGAAGATAATTTTACTGTCACTCCTCTCTTCATTTTTCCTTTAGGATGAAAGCAAAAATTGTTGAACCATATAATAAAATAGTAGCCCGTACTGCACAACTAGCAAGGCTTCAGGTAGGTCCTCACTTTTCATTTCTTTGTACTTTGTTAATTCATTTTGTTTTTATAAGTGGACAATTTCCAAGAGAATGAATTCTGAGAAAATAAGCTGATATTGAGAGAGAAGGGGAAAAATACTAAAGGGCTTTCAAATAAGAGATCCAGTTAAAAATATACAATCAAAACTACTGTTCAAGTGAATTATTCTCACTCTTATTGCAGGGTATAATCACTTCTTAACTCTTTAGAATTCAAACTTATTTCTTTTAATAGAGAACAGGAAGAAACCTAGTGTTTATTGAGTTCTTGCAGTTTACTGTTGTTAACCGTAAGGAACCCAAACCTATAGTTGTTCTAATAGCAGTGCTTGTTCAAGAAATTCAGGTTGTGATGAAAATTTAGTGATTTTCTAGCTTTATGAGAAGGATACACAAAACATTATTTTATTTTCCACATAGTTTCCATAGATTATTCAAAAGGGATTTGCTTTTAGTTAGATATGTAGATTGTTTTAGGCTTCTCACAATTGTAGGTACTACTGCTGTGAATTATTTTATTTTATATATATATATAGCCTTTTCTCCTCTTTGGGTTATTTTCCTAGGAAATCCAGTAACTTTGCACTTCATTTTAGAAAGGCAGAGTAAAGTTCTCTTTTATTCTCCTCGTTCCCTTGTTATGTTTTATTCATGTAATCTGAGGATCTGATACTGCCCTCATTTTTTTTCTTCTATTAGCAACATTTTCCCCTTCTTTCTTGGTGATCTTATTTACCAGTATTCTATCAACGTTCTGTTCTTTCTCCATTGGTTTTCTTTTTTGCTATTGTTTTTTCTACAGTCTCCTGCTTTATCCATTCCTACTCCCCTGTTCTCGCCATGGATATAACCTGCCTTATAACATCTACTGTCCATTATGTGACACTTTTGGGAATCACAGAATATCATGGTGTTTTTCCTAAGTTCATTTAATATAACCAAACCTTATTCTCCTCCAGACGTTGGCCTAAGGTCTGGTGCTGGAGGCATCCTTAAGACTGTGGAGTCTTCTCTCAAATAGCTGATAGGAGAGTAGGGGAGACAGGCTGATGACTATAATGTGTAATAAAGGCAGTGATAGTGGTAATTAACACTGCAGAGTGTTTACTATCTTATTTATCCTGATAGTGTTCCAAAGAGATTGTTTTATATACAGAGATATTGAAAGTTTTCCATCAGTTTACTTTTAACCTCTTTGTCTTATACTTAAAGTGCATTTCTTGTAGGCAGCGTATAGTTGGGTCTTGCTTTTTTAACCCATCTTATAAAATCTGCTTTTCAGTTGGGGTACTTACGGCATTTACATTTAAGGTGGTTATTAACATGGTTAGATTTAAATCTGTCATCTTGTTATCTGTTTTTCCCATTTGTTCTTTTTCCTTTTTCCCCTTTGTTTTCTGCCTTGGTTTGGGTTGAGTAGTTTTGTAATTCCCTTTGCTTCCTTTGTTGGCTTATTATCCATAACTTCGTTTTTTTTATTTTATTTTACTGATTGCATTAGGATGTATAGTATACATTTTAACTTCTCAGTATACCTTCTAGTGATATTTTACCACTTCACATTGCGTATAAGGACCTTACAATAGTATACTTTCATTTCTTCCCTCCCAGCTTTTGTGCTATTATTATATATTTTACTCTTATATATGTTATAAACCCCACAATATGTTGTTATTGTTTTTATTTAAACAGTCACTTATCTTTTAAAGAGATTTAAAAAGAAAATCTCATACATTCATCTATGTAGTTACGATGCTTTTCTTTTCTTTGATTAGACTCATATTTTCTTTTGCCCTAAAAAATTATTTTAACATTTCTTTTAGTGTGCATCTGCTGTTGATGAATCTTTCAGCTTTTGTATGTCTAAAAAAGCCTTTATTTAATCTTTGATTTCTAAAGGTATTTTGCTGGACATAGAATTCTAGGTTGAATGATTTGTTGCTTTCAGTACTATAAAAATGCTGCCCAACTGTCTTCTCATTTGCATTGCTTCCTATGAGAAATTTGTTATTATCTTTGTTTCTCTGTACATAATGTGTTCTTTGCCCCACTCTTTTTAAAATTTTCACTTTATCACTGGGTTTTGAGCAATTAGATTATGACATGCCTTGGTGACGTGTGTGTGTGTGTGTGTGTGTGTGTGTTGTGTGTGTGTTTGTTTTTGCTTACAGTTCATTGTGCTTCTTGGATCTGTGGGTTTAAAATTTTTATCAAATACAGAAAATGTATAGCCATTATTTCTCTAAATGTTTTTCTGTTCCTCCCTTTTCCCCCAGTTTGGGGACTGCAATTACACATATACTGTATTAAGTGTCTTCCAGGTATCTCACAGATCGCAGGGTACTCTATTCATTTTCTTATCTTCACAGTCTTCTTTTCCCTGTGTGTTTTATTCTGGGTAATTTCTCTCTTTTTGTCTTTAAGTTGACTAATCATTTGTTCTATACTGTCTAATCTGCCCCTAATCTCATTCAGTGTGTACTTTTCATTTCTTTTATCTTCTTTTTTCCCCTCTAGAAGTTTGATTGATTTGGGTCTTCTATACTTTCCATTTATCTACTTAATTTTTTGAACATATGGAATACTGTTAACATAACTATTTTAATGTCTTTGCTCCTTTGTGGAGTATGTCAGTCACACTGTAGTCCAGTTTTAAAACATTTCCATCACTGCAAAAAGATCCCTCCTGTCTGTTTGCCATTGTCTTATTCTGTTTGGGCTGTTATAACAATACTGCAGACTAGGTGGCTTCTAAACTACAGAAACGTGTTTCTCACAGTTGTGGAGGCCGGAAGTGTGAATCAGGGTGCATCCTGGTGCGGGCCCTCTTCTGGGTGGCAGAGTCATTCCCTTGTTGTGTCCTCACATGGTGGAGAGGGTTAGGTTGCTCTTGGGGGTTTCTTCTAAGGACACTCATCCCATTCATGAGGGCTGCACCCTCATGACCTAATTACCTCCCAGAGACCCCACTTTGGGGGTTAGAATGTGAATTTTAATATTCAGTCCCTTCCAGCCATTAGTCCTTGTTCCCTCCCCCAGTTCCCACCCCAACTAATCGATTTTGTGTCTCTATAGATTTGCCTTTTCTGGTCATTTCATGTAAATGGAATCATACAAGAGACAGTATTGTATGTCTGGCATCTTTTACTTTGCATAATGCCTTTGAGGTTCATCCATGTTATAGAATGTCACCAGTAGTTCATTCTTTTTATACTGCTGAGTACTGTTGTGTTTTATGGATGTACCACATTTTGTTTATTCATTCACTAGTTGTTGGACATTTGGATTGTTTCCAGTTATTGGCTTTTATGAAAATGCTGCTATGAACCTTTGCTTACATGTATTTGTGTGGACCTGTGCTTTCATTTCTCTTAGATAGATTTCTAGAAATGGAATAGCTAGCTTGTGTGGTAAGTTTGTTTAATTTTTTAAGGAACAACCATATTGTTTTCCAAAGTGCTTATGCCATTTTACATTCTCATCAGTATGTGAGGGATCTAGTGTCTACATATCCTCACAACATTTATTTTCTCTGTTTTGATTATGGCCATTCTAGTAGGTGTGAGATGGTAACTTGTTATGGCTTGAGTTTACATTTCTTAAATGACTAATGACATTAAGCATCTTTTCATGTGCTTATTAGTCATTAGTATATCTTTAATCTATTCATTAGTATACTTTAATCTTTAGTCTATTCACATCTTTTAGCCATTTTTAAAATGAGTTGTTTATCTTACTGAGTTGTGGGTTTTTTTAATATTATTATGATACAAGTACTTTATCTGATGTATGATTTGCAGTATTTTCTCCCAGGCTATGACTTGACTTTTCATTTTTTAAATGGTGTCTTTTGAAATACAAATTTTTAAATTTTGATGAAGCCCAAATAATCATATTTTCTTCTTTTGGATTGTTAGCACCAAGATTTTTCTTGAAAAATCGTTTCTTTCCTCATTGAATTTTTTTGCTGTCTTCACAAAATTGAATTGACTATATATGTGTAGGATTATTTCTGGAGTCTACTCTCTCAATTGATCTAGTTTTCTACCCTTATATTATTAGTACACTGTCTTAATTACTGCAGCTTTGTAGTAAATATTTTTTTTTTTTAGCCAGATGACTTTGAAAAAGGATACTATTTTAATTCCTTTGCAAGCCATGTAAATTTTACAATCATCTTGTCAGTTTACCAAAAATCTGGTTAGGATTTTGACTGGAAATGTATTGCATCTGTAGGTAATTTGGGGAGAATCGACATCTCAACAATTTTGAGTCTTTCAATTCATGTAGGTATGATATATCTACATTTATTTAAGTCTTCTGTAATTTCAGCAATAATTGGTTTTTAATTTGGTTAAATTTATCTCTAAATATTTTCTTTATTATACTAAATGGTATTATTTTAAAAATTTTATGTCTCTAATGTTTACTGCTATTTTATAGAGATACAGTTGATTTTTTAAAATTGACTCTATAAAGGAAATTATGAGGTTTTCTTTTTTAAAGTTAAATTTTCTCTTCATATTGTTAGTAGATATAGCATGAGTTAATTTCAGTATTGTTTGAAGTAGAGAATAGATAAGATAATGAGGGGATAATCGCTGAGGAGCTCTAGATCTTATAAGCTAGTGGAACATCTCAGGTGAGAGATACTCTGTTAGTTATGGCAGAGGGTACAAATATGGATTAGATAGTCCTTCTCTTCAGAAAGTTTGTATAATGATTAAAGGAAATATGATAACTGTACACAGTGACCAAATAAAATACTACTGATTACATAAATGCCAAAATAAAGTAACGAGGAATATTCAAAGGAGAGAGAAATTATATGCAGTTAGATTGTTTTCTGAAATGTTTAATGTTTAATTAGGAAATGGCATTCGAGATGGGCTTAAGAAAAATAGGCTATTGAGAGATTTGAAGTAAATCTTTAAGAATGAATGAGATTTGATACGGATTTTAAAGAGTAGGTAGATTTGAGTAGGCTGAGATTAGAGTAGGGAATTACAGATAGAAAGAAGAATATAACAGAGGCATGAGGTGGATGCTTGCAAGGGCATGTCCAAAGAATGGTAATGAAAGCCTGCATTAAAAGAATTAACTCAAGCTATTTCCCCTTGTCCTTCTTCCTTATTAATTGTATTTGTAAGCCTCCTTGTTCACGAAAGACAGACTTGAGTCAGTCATCTTCTCAGTGAAAGTCTTTATCCTAAACCCTCGTGTTCCATTTTCTGTCTTATACCTCCCCTGATTTTCTACTCTCTCAGTACTTTACCCCACGCCTCTTATTTTTCAAACATCTTTATTGAGGTACGATTTACATATCATAAAATTTACCCATTTTAACTATGCAATTAAATTTCCTAAACTTTCTGTCCCCTCTGCTCTCCAAATTTAGTCTGTAACTGCACATTTCTTTGTCTTCTTTCCTAATATTACATAAAAAAATGGTCTCCTTATTTCTATCTAATACTTTTTCAAGCTTTTTATTAAGCTATATATAAAGTACAGTTTTGTTACTTTTTTTTTTTTTTGTCTGAAATTGTATCTTTCACTTTTGTGGTAAGTGAAAGCTACTGTCCTCGAAAAATGTTTTTATGTCATCTGTGTCATATTCATCACCTTTACCTTTAGCTAAAGTTAACCGTACCATCCTCTGATTCTTTTTGTATATTTCCTGTAGTACTGTGACTTTTCAGTTATGAAAAGAACATTTAATGTTTAGATATAAGCACAACATCTATTAAGAACCTAAGAGTAAAGACGTTAACTTACTACACAGAAGTTAGGCCTACCTGAGTTGGAGGGTGTTGGTTTGGTCTGTAACAAAGGTTCATGTTTCGCCTTATACTTATATTTTGACTTCAGTGTTAACACTTTTGGTAGAATTTCTATTATCTGAGGAGCTTTTTTGGATGGAGTATACTTATTGTCACATACTTTAAAAATTTCTAGTTTGTCTTTTAGATTTACTAAACAATGTATTTTTTGTATTTTTTTTATTATTTATTTTATTGGGGAAGGGGAACAGGACTTCATTGGGGAACAGTGTATACTTCCAGGACTTTTTTCCAAGTCAAGTTGTTGTCCTTTCAGTGTTAGTTGTGGGGGACGCAGCTCAGCTCCAGGTCCAGTTGCCATTGCTAGTTGCAGGGGGCGCTGCCCACCATCCCTTGCGGGAGTCGAACTGGCAATCTTGTGGTTGAGAGGATGCGCTTCACCCAACTGAGCCATCTGGGAGCTAAGCGGCAGCTCAGCTCAAGGTGCTGTGATCAATTTTGGTTGCAGGGGGCGCTGCCCACCATCCCTTGCGGGAGTCGAGGCATTGAACTGGCAACCTTGTGGTTGAGAGCGCGCGCTCCAACCAACAGAGCCATCTGGGAGGCAGCTCAGCTCAAGGTGCCGTGTTCAATCTCAGTTGCAGAGGGCAGAGCCCACCATCCCTTGCGGGACTCGAGGAATTGAACTGGCAACCTTGTGGTTGAGAGCCCACTGGCCCATATGGGAATCGAACCAGCAGCCTTCGGAGTTAGGAGCACGGAGCTCTAACCACCTGAGCCACCGGGCCGGCCCTCATAAATTAATTTTGTTAAATGCTTTAAACATCTTCAAGAACAGAGTACAAAACATATTGTAATGATTACATTCAGACCAAATCTGGTAACAAGTGCAGATATCATCGATTTATTTTTTTTAGAATATCTACTTATTTTAATTCTTTAAAAATTATTATTTGCCTCTTTAGGTTATAACAGTCTTACATTATCCAAACAAAAAGAATCCTGACCCAGTTCAGCAAAGTTCTTCAGGATCTTTTCATCATTAAGTGCTTCTTGTTACAGTATGTGACTTTCATTCTCTGCCTTTTTTTAGATTGTGCATTTTTGAAACTTGGTGTATTCAGAAATATTTTAAAAATTTTGCATGGCTAGTTATCTTTCATTGCTTTGTCTCATTGTTACATAGATTCACTTCGTTGATAACACAAATACTTGATGTGTGTCTTTGCATTATGCCATTATAATTAATAGAGACTTCTAAAGGAATTGGCAAATGTTTCTGGTCAGGAGCCATGTAGAAGTATTTTAGGCTCTGTGGGCTATATAGCTCTTTTGTAGGTATTGACCTAGATTGTAGTAGTGGTTGTTTCAATAAAATTTTATTTACAAAACTGGGTGGCAGGTTGCTTTTGGCCTGCTGGTTGCTAACTCCTGTTCTGTACAAGGAAGCAAATCTGATTTCTTTGGAACATTCAGCGAACTAATCAATTTTGAAAGCAATATTGGATTTTCTTTTTAATTGTATATTGTTTATGACTACCAGTGAACTCACTTCTTCCTGGTTGTTATGAGACCATTAGAGACTGGTGCTGATTGATGCTGGACTTTCACTTTTTCTGGTTGTCATATACAATGACCAATACCATCAGGCCTTTCTGTTTTGAGTAATACTACTCTTTCTGGAATCATTTGGTTCAACATAATTTTTGTTTGTTTTTCTATGGTTTTTTTCTTTATGTTTTATACACCAGTATGCATTCAGAAGAAGAAATGAAATACTGATATGTCTGTATTAACACTTACTAAATTAATGAAAAATTACACTATTCTTGCTTATCTTTTCTTATAACAATCTTTTGTATACTTCAGATTAATTCTTTCTCTTCTTTTTTTAAATTATTTTTTAAAGATTTTATTGGGGAAGGAGAACAGGGCTTTATTGGGGAACAGTGTGTACTTCCAGGACTTTTTTCCAAGTCAAGTTGTTGTCCTTTCAATCTTAGTTGTGGCGGGCGCAACTGAACTCCAGGTCCAGTTGCCGTTGCTAGTTGCAGGGGGCGCTGCCCACCATCCCTTGCGGGAGTCGAGGAATTGAACTGGCAACCTTGTGGTTGAGAAGATGCGCTCCAACCAACTGAGCCATCTGGGAGCTCAGCGGCAGCTCATCTCAAGGTGCTGTTTTCAATCTTAGTTGCAGGGGGCACTGCCCACCATCCCTTGTGGGACTCGATGAGCTGAACCAGCAAGCTTGTGTTGAGAGCCCACTGGCCCATGCGGGAATCGAACTGACAGCCTTCGGAGTTAGGAGCACGGAACTCCAACCGCCTGAGCCACTGGGCCAGCCCTAATTCTTTCTCTTCTTACTGTCAATTTGGATTCATGGTGTTTCATAGACTCAACCTCTTCCAGTTATTTTAATTACTACTGTTGATGTTCAAACTATCAGAGTTTGATCCGTTGGAATCCTTTCAACCTGACTCCTTTGTTTTTTCAGTGAGCCTCACCATTCTTGAAAAGTGTCTTTGTTTTCTGGTACAATGGAATGTTCTAGACACATGTTGATGCTTCTTGTTGGAAGAAATGGGATCAGTAAGCTGTAAAGAACCCTGGTTCCTTTTAGTTAATAATAATGTTATAAACCCAAAATTGGGCATAGGGGAATTTATTGGAATTGATGTGCAGGTGGGATGCTGTTGTTAACAACTTTTTGTGACTTACAAAGCAGAAGTTGTTTCTTTTTATGATCAGTAATACATGTTGATTTTTTTATTGTTCAAAACTGAGCATTAAGTTTACCATCTTAATCATTTTTAAGTGTACTGTTAATTATATGCACATTGTTGTGCAACAAATCTCTAACTTTTTCGTCTTGTAAAACTGGAATTCTCTAACCCCTAAACACTAATTCCCCTTCCTCCCTTCCCTTCTCCTTCTGGGCAACTACCTTTCTACTTTACGCTTGTATGATTCTGACTGCTTTCTGTATTTCATATGAGTGGAATCATATACTGTGTTTCCCCGAAAATAAGACCTAGCTGGACCATCAGCTCTTAATGCGTCTTTTGGAGCAAAAATTAATATAAGACCCGATATTATATTATACCCAGTCCCCGGTCTTATATAAGACTTGGTCTTATGTTATAAGACTGGGTCTTGTATTAATTTTTTCCCTTTTTTTTTTTTTTAGAGGAGTACTTTTTTTTTTTTTTTTTTTTTGAGGGGTGGAAGGGGAACAGGACTTTTATTGGGGAACAGTATGTACTTCCAGGACATTTTTCCAAGTCAAGTTGTTGTCCTTTCAATCTTAGTTGTAGAGGGTGCCGTTCAGCTTCAAGTTGTTATCCTTTCAGTCTTAGTTTTTGAGGGCGCAGCTCAGCTCCAGGTCCAGTTGCCGTTTCTAGTTGCAGGGGGCGCAGCCCACCATCCCTTGTGGGACTTGAGGAGTTGAACTGGCAACCTTGTGGTTGAGAGCCCACTGGCCCATGTGGGAATTGAACCAGCAGCCTTCGGAGTTAGGAGCACGGAGCTCCAACCGCCTGAGCCACCGGGCCGGCCCTTGTATTAATTTTTGCTCCAAAAGACGCATTAGAACTGATTGTCCAGCTAGGTCTTATTTTCGGGAAAGCACGGTATGTGGCATCAAAAATCACTACCAGTTCAAGGACAACACTGAATTTAATTCAATCATCTTTAACTCTCTTCCTTCACTTTGCCTCAGAGGTTATCAAAATGTATCTAGTTTTTCAGGATTAGCAAGTGTTCTCAGATTACATTTGGATTTGCTTCTTTTTTCTCTGAGTTATCTTTTGCTTCACTTTTTGCTTGGTATTTCTATTTGTAATATCATTTCTTTGATGCTTTTGAGGCATTTTACATTTTATACAATATTTTTAGTTGTTTTAAGTGGTAAAGTAATAAATCTAGTCTACTATTACTGAAAACAGGAAACCCACGTCTCATCTTCTTTATAAAACAAACATCAGATATTTTATTCTGATAAAATTATTCAGTAGTTCTTTAACAAGTAATAGAACGAAATCTCAGGTCCTTTACATGGCACAAAGGCCCCTTTGTTATGTGGCCGTTATCAACTTGACCTTTTGTCATTCTAAAAAAATTTATTTTGTGTATTAATCATACTGAACTGCTTACTATTCCTGAATGTGCTAGAAATTCTCGCATTCATTCCTTTTCACATTTTCTTTCTTCTCTAACTCAGAGTGTTCTTGTCACTCAGCGTATTTGAATTGATACATCATATCTTTTTTGAAGTCCTTTCCTGCCCTTCCTTCTGGCATAGCAGAATATTTCTTTTTCATTTTTTGGTTCCTTTAATTTCCTATAGATGCTTCCATTATAGTACTTTTCTACATAGCTTTCCCCTTACTTATACTCTCCTATAATGCTGAGCTCATTGAGGGCTATGATAATATATGTTAATCTTTGAATTTCTAGCCTTAGCATATTAAATGTTTAAGAAATTAATAAAATGATTTGTTCTTTGTTCTGTCCCCATTGTAATATTTTTTTCCAAAAATGTAACATGCAACTGAGTAAAACATAGTATTAATAAATTTTTTTAGTATACTTGTATATATAGCCTATGAGAAGAGTTTGGTTGTCTTAGTTGGTTCAGATAGAGAAGAGATCCTTTCAGGGTATTTCAGGGATAGCCACTTAGGAGAACATGGGGCAGTGAGGGCGCACAGGAACCTGTCTTAACTAATCCGGACGTCACCCGGTCTACAGCAGCACCTTAACAATCACCCTTGCCTATAACTCAGTTCCTGCATCTTTGCATCTCTCTGTCTGCAGCTTTTTCTTGCTGCCACTATGGATTAACCCTTATTCTCTTTTTCACTTGCTCATTGTTTCTTTTCACTCTTGCTTGTTTTGTCCCAAGGCTTCTGCCCTTTCCTGCCACCACTTCCCAAGGGAGAATAGTGACTGCCAGTAACCATTGTGGGCAGTTCTTGTACAAGACAATATTATAGGCCACTGGTGACAGACTGTGGCTTGCTTCCTTTCAGCTAGCTGCATTTCCCTGATCTAATCAGTTGTGGCTAAGGTCTCAAGGTCATATGACCTGAAATGTGGTGAACCATACATAAGGACCTGCCCAAGCTACTTTCCAGAAGAAGGGGCGTGGTCACTGCAAGTGCTCCAAGCACTGGAAGAGTTCTGTCCAGGGAGCTAAGTTTTACTTTAATGTTAAAATATACGTTAAAACAATATTCCCCATAGTTTAATTGGGATTTAAATATTGCTTTTTAGGGTAATTTTCTCATTTTGTACTCAAAATCATAGGATTAAGTTTACTGGAATTCTTTTTCTTGTGAGAAAATAGACTAATGTGTAAGGATGGTATTGTTAATTACAAAAAGTGATTATGCTTATGTTTACAAACGTGCCCCTAATAAAATGAAAATTTATAAATTGCTATTCTGGTATTTTAACCATAGATGGAAATTAACTTTTAGTTTAGTAAACTTTAAAGTATTTTTATATATGAAGACATAGTGTTTTTTATTAGCAGAACTACACTATCCAGGACTGTAAGTCCTATGTGCCTCATGTAGTGTTGTTTTGATTATAGATTATTGTTTAATTTTAGGCACTGAATTAAAATTTAATTTGTTAAATTAAAAATTTTATATAGGGTCAAATATATGGTGATGGAAGGAGAACTGACTCTGGGTGGTGAATACACAATGGGATTTATAGATGATGTAATACAGAATTGTACACCTGAAATCTATGTAACTTTACTAACAATTGTCACCCCAATAAATTTAAAAAAATAAATAAATAATTTGCAAAACATTGCAACATTGTTATTCAATAAGCATTAGTTGATTAATTTGAATCACACCCAACTGTGAACAAGATAAATTATTAATGTTAATAACTATTGATCTAATTTCACATGGCACTATTACACTCTATTCAGAGAATATGCCATAACTCATAATTTTTCCTACTGTTTAGTAAAACTCCTGTATTATATTTCCCACCAGGGTTTTGGCAACTTTATATTTACTTCTCTGCGTTTAACTTCAAATCTTAAACATGTCAGAATCGTACATTTCTTTTTTCTCCTTTGTTCAGTACAATCTTTTGACAGTAAGTTTTAAGAATCTTATTTACTTTTGCCACTTACCTAGGTATTAGTGATAAAAAAATTTGTTTATACAAGACTTTATAATGCAAGAAACATTTCAAGTATTCTAAATCATTCAATTTTTATAATTATGTTTAGAAGTTATACATCTCATCATTTTACGTGTCCTGAAAGTTATTTGAAGTTCATATAGCCAGTATGTAGCAGCGTTAAGACTGGGAAACAGGATTTCTTTCTCTAAATTTAGTATTCTTTGCTTTTGATCCTGTAGACTATGTAAAAAAGTAGGAAATATATTTTCTGTTTTTCAGAAGCTTGATCTAGGTGAAAAAAATAAAAAAACAAATCCAAGTTCATAAAGTCAGATGAAGAGCACACACTAGCAATTCTGAGGCCTGACTACTGTTCTTCGTCACTCTAGCTGCATGATGATGAACAAACTTTAGTGTCTTTTTTAAAGATATAATTGACACATAACATTGTATAGGCTTAAGGTGTATAACTTGATGATTTCATACGTGTGTGTATATATTGTGAAATGATTACCACAATAAGGTTAGTTAATACATCCTTCACCTCACATAATTACCATTTTTGTTGTGGTGGTGGTCATGGTAGTGGTGTACTTTTTACAATGAATTTGTGAATTCTCTTCCAGCTTAAAAATGCCATGATTTTGTGAAGCTGTGATAGTTTGTTTTATGAATGTTTTTATTTTTTATGGTTATTCAAGCATGAGAGGTAGGATTTTTTGTGTTTAAAATAAATACTTTTTATTATTGTTATTAAATGTTAGTCTAATTTTCTATACTGTTACTTGTAAAAAATATTACACTGCAGGGACAACCAAACTAAATTTGGTCAAATTATTATAAAGGAAGAAAAAGAAGAGGGGAGAGAAAAGAAAAATGTGCCTAGGTACATTTTGGTATCTTTATTTCTAGTATTTAATTTTTTCTGAACTGACTCATATGCACCCTTACCGTAGGAAGTTCATCTTAGAAATTTGTTGCCTTTCAAACAGTTTTGAATTCTAAGCGTTCTTGGGTAACTTATGTTTTAACCATTTTTATTCTATTCACTTTGTCTAGCAATTTTCGTTTGAAACATCAGGGAAACTGTTTAATCATTTCATTTTTTGAGCTTCTAATTCACTTAAATGTATGTGGTATTTGAAAGCAAGAAATAGCTGTAAAGTTTTATCCTTAAACTTTGAATTTCTATGATTGTGCCCTCACTTAGAAATAAGTACTTTTAATTCTTTTTGCTTTTTATCCCCATTTCACTCTCTTTTCTGAAAGCCTGTTCTTTCTCCAAGCAGAAGCTTCTGATGATCATCTATATACATGAATACATTAGTTGAATTTAATTATCGCCCCAAGAATCATCTCTATCTTAGCTCATTTTAGTAACACTGCTTATGAACTGCCTCAGAATTTTTCAGAAAGAAATTTTGAAGAGCTTGTTATTCCTTACATTGAATATTTAAATATTTTTACTTAAAATTATATTCAAAAATGAGTTTTTTAACTTTCAAATCTTGTACATTTTTAATATTTTTAAATCATGTTTTAAAAAATACGACAGCTTCATTGAGATATGTCACATACCTCTTGTGTAATTTTTTATCTCTTTAACTTATTTTTTAACATTTCACTTTTTAATATTTTATGACATACATATAAATTAGATTTTTAATTGAAAATTTATTTAATTTTTAACTTTGACATGTAAGTAAGAATATCTAAAAAATGTTGGAATGAATGAGGAAATCATCCATAAAATCTTTTTTCATTTTTATGTGTTTATGTTTTACATGTACATGGTTCTCATCATATACTTTTTAAGGGTCTTTTTTAGTTTTCCAGTTGATATGATATCAAATAATTTTACCTATATTGTTATATGGAATGATGACTTATTTTGCTGGCTTTATCATTATCTACCAAACCAGTGAATGTACCAGAAAGGAAGGAATAAGGAAGATAACAACAGCAGTATAAAATGCCAGTGTCCCCAAATGCTATAAAAACAGAGAGCGCAACTAGGATAGCAAAACCAAACAACCCATGCTGGTGAAAGGGATGTTGTGCTAGTTTGCAGCCTAGCCTGCAAGGGCACAGCAGCTCTTGTTTCTGTTCTGGGAAGCCACTGTTCATGTAAGAAGTCCAAATACCTGACACCACTCTGTGGTGAGGAAGCCTGAGCTAGCCATGTGGAGAAGGCGGATAGAGAAACTGAGGCACAGACGTCTGAGTGAAGCCTTCTTGTACTGTTTAGATGAGCCTTGTTGTTAACTGAGTGTAGCAGAGTGAGTAATCCCAGGTGATGCCATGTGGAGCAGTTGAAACCTGCCTACATTCCTGACCCGCAGAATTCTGTGAAATAGCAAATCATTTTAAACCACTAAGTTTTGGGCTGGTTTCTTGTGCACCAATGGAAATTGATACATCAGTCTCAAACTGATTTTCAAATATAGAGACTGCCATCCATACGTAAGAATGCAGGGAATATTGTTCCCATTGACCTTTCCTAGGAATCTGTTAGTGCACTTGAGACAACCGAAATGACTAGCGAAACATCAAAGTAAGACTAGTGATGCACATCAGAACTAGGATTAAATAAGTGATGTAAAGGAGAGTATAGTATATAATAACTCTATGTTTTGACAAGGAAATAAAATTCAATTGTAGAAAAATGTGGGGAGAGCATGTGCAAAACAATTTTTTTAAACTATTTTCAGCAATTATATATACGTGTATATATATATGTGTGTATATATATATATTGGGGAAGGGGAACAGGACTTTATTGGGGAACAGTATGTACTTGCAGGACTTTTTTCCAAGTCAAGTTGTTGTCCTTTCAATCTTAGTTGTGGAGGGTGCAGCTCAGCTCCAGGTCCAGTTGCCCATGTGGGAATCGAACCGGCAGCCTTCGGAGTTAGGAGCATGGAGTTCTAACTGCCTGAGCCACTGGGCCGGCCAAGCAATTATATTATATTTTTGTTTGTAATGTTAGTTTTGTATTAAGATGTTTTCTGTGTAGTGTGCAGCTAAAGCAAATGAATAATTTTAAATTATTCTTATTCTGTTATCAGTTATGTCTTGGATAGCCAGGAGTCTCCATGTGGAAGAAATAAATTAAAAGACTAAGTAAACACCCTGTGTTCTTTATTTTTAATTGGCAGTAATAGTATGAACTCTTAATTTTATCTTAAAATGGTATATACATCATATATATGTGTATATTTTTGTACATATGTATGCCTATAATGTTAATCTGAGAATGTCTTATGTGTATTGTGGAATAAAGTAAATGAATATGTGATAGTTTAATTTTGACATTTCCTAGCTATGTCTACCGAAAAGTCCAAGAAATGAGCAAACCTAGTTCACAGAATGTGATCTTGACATCTTTTGACTTCTCAAAGAAACCATGGCTTTTTTGATAAATCTTTCATTCCAGGTCCGGAGCATGAAATATACAAAATGATCTTGGAATGTTTTATACCATATACACAGGAAACTATCAAAAACTACTAACTAGATTCATGACTAAAGGATTCAGTAGCCAACTTGAAGAGGCTCTGGGGTGACCAGTTCTCCCAGTTTTAGCGCTGAGAATCCTGTGTCCCAGGAAGCCTGTGAGTCTCAGGCAAAGCGGGAGAGTAGGTCCCTTCAGAGGCTCCTCGGCCGAGCCGGCAGTGGGAGGCTCTGTAGGGCTGAGAGCTCCAGTGCTGGGCATCCTTTATGACGCTTCAATGTCTGAGTGCAGAATGGGGGCCAAAACAGAACAAAACCCTAATTGTTCATCTTTGGTGGATGTTAACAAAGCAGTTTTTAATTTGGAAAACTAATAAATAAAAGGAAAGAATCAAGTATTCTTACTTTTCTGTGTGAACAGAACCACTAGCTAAACAAATAGTAGATGAGGTAAAGTTTGTTTTCATAGAGTAATTTTGTATGCTAGCAAATAAAGACAGACTGATAGAACTGGAGTATCAGCATTTTGCAGTCACCGTTTTAATGGATTTTGACATTGAGTGTCAGTTGCTGCTGACAGCACTAAAAGAGAAAATCATAGATGTGCTATAGGATTCCACCACTTAATGAATAATCTTGCCAAAAGTATTAAACCTGAATCTGAAAAAGCTGCCTACATCCAGCTACTAAGGTATAGGAGATACAGAAGACAGAAGGACATGGGAAAGTACATTGGGAGTGCAACCCGGTCTGTGGGAAACCATAGGACAGATGACCCAGTATATTCAACAGATTGCAAAGAAACGAAATGATGAGGGAACCTGCACAGACTAAAAAAGAGCACAATTAAACTATAGCATTTACATATGTACACTTCAAGAATAAAACTAAATAAAAATAAGGGAGTGATTCCCACAAAAGTCAGAATAGTGTTTTCTTTTGGTTACGATGGAGCATAGAGGGGGCACGATGGAGGGTGCCGTGATTGGGAGGCAGTTACATGGAAGGCTTCTGTAGTGGCTGACGTTCTTTCTCCTGATTTGCGTGGTGGTTCCACCTCATTTTGCTATAATTTTTGTATGTGATTTTCTGTTTGTAATATCTGTATATATAATATTTTTAAAGACTTTTTCTTTTAGAGCAATTTTAAGTTCACAGCAAAATTGAGAGGAAGATACAGAGATTTCGTTTATCTCCCCTGTCCCCATACATCACAGCCTCCCCCTTAAGCAGCATCCCCACTGAAGTGGTGCGTTTGTTACAATTGATGAGCCTACAGTGACACATCATTATCACTCAGAGTCCGTAGTTTACATTAAGGTTCACTCTTTGTGTACATTCTATGGGTCTAATGACATATATCCATCATTATAGTATCATACAGACTGTTTTCCATGCTGTAAAAATCCTCTATTCTTTACTTATTCATCCCCCAACCCCTGGCAACCACTGATGCTTTTACTGTCTCCATAGTTTGGCTTTTCCAGAATGTCCTATAATTGGAATCATAGCCTTTTTGGATTGGATTCTTTCACTAAGTATTATGCACTTAAGGTTCCATTATGTCTTTTCATGGCTTGATAGTTTACTTTTTAGTGCTTAATAATGTTTGTATTATATTTGATAGTAAAAATCTAACAAAAAAATAAGGAAAGTAAATTGATTGGAGCAGAAGCCACTCTATTTGGAAACGGTGAGAGTTGGTGCCTTATAGATTATCTAAGACTTGCTGACTGAGGATTTTATTAAATGCTATTTTGGGAAGATTCAACATAATCTGTTAGTGGAGAGCCAGTGAAGTTTATTAAAAAGGGGGCTGGAGTGCTGAAAACTGTTTCTAAGAAGATAAATCTGGTAGGATGGATTTCAGTATGAGACTGGAAAGCTAGCCGGGAGACCACACTGTTAAGGCGAAGGTGATAAAGATTTGGATTAGGGTGGTGTTTGTAGGAATAGAGGTAGAATAACTGTTGTGTTACGCAACAGAAGAATAGTCAATAAGACGTGGTGACAGATTAAGTATGGTTAAAAATAAAAGCATTAGAAATAAGCTCAAAGATTTCATGTTTGGGGGTATATCCTTCATTGGGTAGGGACTGGGAGTTCTGGCAGGGCAATTCTAGGAAATTACATTTAAATAAGATCTGTGTTTCTCCTCATGATGTGTTTAGAATCCCAGAGGAATGATTGCTAGATTCTATATTCCAAATGATTCATCTAAAAATGCTATCTGGCAATCTGAAACTGATAATAGTGGTTCTTTTACTATTGGTAGATGTATAGTTGGGACAGAGATAGTAGGGTGACTTTTTATCATTTTTGTCTTTTCAGTTTTGAATCATGTGCTTATGTTACCTATTCAGAAAATAAGTAAAATGTAATTAAAAGATAAAGATGCCCAAGTCTTCCATTGTTCAGGGGGGAATTCTAATTTGGCATTATTATTTTTTTAAGTACTTCAGACTATAGTTACTCAGAGAAGCAGTCAGGTAAACATGTTTTTTACTTGGTTGTCTTTTGCTTATATATGTTTATAAACATACAGAGGGTGTCCCCCAAAAATGTATATACATTTTGGGAAAGGAAAAAACTATTAAAATTGTAATACTCAATATATACCGATAACAAGATGAATACACATCATATGTATACATTTTTTTGGCACCCCGGTATATTTGATTATATGTTTATGTTTGTGTGTATGTTTGTATGTGTTGTCTGTGTGCATATTGTGGGTACATGAGTGTGGCTGTGAAAAAATGTTTATAGCTGGAGCCTCAGGGTCCTTGTGTTCCCAGTGCTTTTAATTTTTATTGCCATCACCAGGTAGGATCTTCCTCTTGAGATGGCAGGTATTTTTGCTTTTCAACCAGGTTTCAGGCCATTCAAAGATGGTTGGTGATGCTGCAGCAGCATAGACTCTCTCTTTTCTTCATTATCACTGCTGAAGCTGAAGGTCGCTGCATATCTAGTATTGCGTCAGTCTCCCTTCTCCTTACTCTTCCCCAGGCAGTTGTCCTGGATCCATCCAGCTTCTGTAAGAAAGTGTCCTGAAATGCATGAGTCTTTATTTCTTGTCTTAGTCTTTTGGACAGGTAAAGACTCACTATTAGGTCCAGTAATGAAAAGGTAATAGGTAGCAGAGGAGAGCTTTTTGTTTGTTTGTTTCAATAACTTTTTCTTAGATAATAGCGATTAAAAAAAAAAGACTAGGAAATTTCAAGTAGGACATGCTTGTTCTTTTCAGTCTAGTAAAATTGGGAGAAGTTTTAAGTCTTTCCCTAGGGACCTAGAAAAGAGAAATCAGGATTGGAAACAATAGGAGGCTGTAGTAGGAAGATTGGCACCACCTGAGGATATTAAAAAAAATACTGATGCTTAGTTCCCACCACTAGAGGTTCTGATTTAATTGGTCAGGGCTATGGCCTGGGCACTGGAACATTTTGAACCTATCCACTTGAATTTAATGTGAATCAAGACTGAGAACTGCTGGCCTAGAGAAGAAAACTGGTGTAGGACCGAGGAGAAGAGTTCCTGAACTCTTCAAAGCATCTTAATCCCCAAGTCACTCCATTTAGAGTAAATTGGAGTTTTATTTTAAAATGATGCTTTTTAAGATTTGTGATCTTTTATCTTTCTGGTGGAAAACAAAAAAGATATGAAGAATCTTTAGCATCTGGAAAGAATGGATAGATTCACATAATAATAGTAATAAAACTCCATGGAGTGACCACACTTATTTATTAACCCTGTGATATTTGTACAGGTTGCCTGTGATTTGCTTCGGAGAATTATTCGCATCTTGTACCTCACTAAGAGACTCCAAGGACAGCTTCAGGGGGGAAGTAGAGAGATAACAAAAGCTGCTCAGAGTCTCAATGAACTTGGTAAGTACTTTTTTGGTTATAGAGTTAGTAGACCTTTAAAGATTTTTCAGTCACTTGATTTGTTGACTTGTTACATAATCACCATTAAGAAATAGTGAGCAAATTTATTTAATAATTGGCTGTTTACAACATTGTCACACTTTTCAAAATGGGTAAAATTAGTTGATTTCTTAGAAATGGTGTTTATTTAAAAAACTGTCATATTTTAATAGTTAATTGGCCTTTTTAAAAATACAGACCTGTGAATTTTAACATATGTATAGATTCATGTAACCTTCAACACAGTCATGATACAGAATAGCTCCATTTCCCCCAAGATTCCTTCATGCTCTCCCTTTATAATCCTGTCTGTCTCCCCCCTCTCTACCACCCCCCACCCCAACCCTGGCAACCACTTATGGATTCTGCATCAGTGACTTTTGGAGAATGTCACATAAATGGAATCATAAAGTATGTAACCTTTTGAGGCTGGCTTCTTGTGCTCAGCATAATACCTCTGAGAATTACCTAAGTTTTTATATAGACCATAGTTTGTTACTTTGTGTTTGTTGGAATACCATTGTGTGGTTGTACCACAGTCAGTTTATTGATTCACTGGTTGAAGGAAATTTGTGTTTCCAGTTTTTGGTAATTACGACTAGAGCTACAATAAACATTTGTGTACCGGCTTTTATGTGTTCTTAAGTTTTCATTTCTCTAGGAGAACTATCCAGGAGAAACGCTGTTTTTTTGGGTGATAAATCCCATGTTGACATTATGCCTTGAAAATTTATTGAATTCGTTTCTTCATTCATTCCTTATTTTCTCAAAAATTTAGAGTAGATGCTTGACATTCATAGTTTTGACTAAGCTGCACAGTCCATGATGAAGCAGTTCATAATTTTTCAGGCAAAATTTTGAATAGCTATTGAGT
Organism: Rhinolophus sinicus; assembly: GCF_057876585.1. Taxonomy (NCBI): domain Eukaryota; kingdom Metazoa; phylum Chordata; class Mammalia; order Chiroptera; family Rhinolophidae; genus Rhinolophus; species Rhinolophus sinicus. Next base: position 50,650,884 of record NC_142504.1, on the reverse strand, counting down.
GTGCATAGAACTACCTAACACCTGCATTTTAATGAGGCTTTGTGGTTTTCTTCTTTTCATTTGGTACCCAGTAATTTCCTGAAGTGGATGTGTTTAGTGGTATTTGTATCATTGTAGGTTCAAAAGGTCTTTGATTATATCCATGTCAGGTATCAAGATTCTACTTACTTTTAATGGTATGCTTTGAAAGTAGTTATGCCAAAATAATATCAGAAAGATGTGTGTTACATGTTTTTTTGAATTTTTCTACCTTGGATATTTCAATTACATAGCATGATGTAATGCTTATTCCATGGTTTTTGCTAAGGAAATAGAATCTCCTTCACAAATCATGCTTCAACAACATTTCAATTTATAATGCTTAAATACATTGCTTAGGCACATCATTGGGAATATATCTAATTTATGATTTGGTATGCTTGGAATGAATATATTGTATAAAAATATAATTTTTTTGACAGTGAGTAATGCTTGAGTGCTTTTTTTAGACTGCAAAATATAGGAGTGTAAAAATCCTAGTATCATCTGTTAGTCTTTGCTTTATCACATTTAATTTCTGTGCTTAAAAAATAATCTGAAGAATAATAGAATCAATGAAAACAGACACAGATTATTCCAAGGTTATTATGTATATTTTTTATCACTGATGCTCTCCCATAATAACAAATTGCTAGATTTTGATTATGATTATCATCCCTTTTAGAAACAACAGATGCTGTAATGCAAATGGTGTCTTTTTTTAAAAAAAAACTGGCACAGGTATCAATCATAATGCTTTGAGTGGTGTAATGCAAAATATAAAACCATTATCCTTCCAATGAGCTGTTGGCTTTACCCAGTTTCATAAATATTATGATGACCAGAGGTTATTGAAAAAGTATAATTCATCATGGAGTTATCTCAAAATGGATTGAATTAATTTGAATTTTTAAAGCTTTGCAGATTATGTACTATTCAAACATTTGTGAAGGCATCATCTCTTCCTTCACCAGTCTTGGTTCAGTCTTGGCTAGTCCTGGCGTTGATAATAAGGAGAAGCGAAGAGGAAGATAAAATTTCTACATTTGGAATTAATATTTTAATAGAAGTAATAATTTGCTAATCACTATTATAATTATATATACACTAAATGGTATTTCTATAGTTGGACTAGCTCTGAAATTATCAGTGTCTATATCAGTTTGGGTCTGGCTCTCATTAGAAAGAATAAAATGATGGAGTAGTAGTATTTACACCATAAGCCTTTGGAATTATCTTAAAACCAGTCTCTCAGACTTGAAAGGTCTTGAGGCTTGAATTGTAGTGACCAGGTAAAATAATTGTCATCTAGAAATTAAGTATATTCTGAGGGTGTTGGGGAAATGTGGTACAGATTTCTCCTTGGGGTGATGAAAATGTTCCTAAATTAAATAGTAGTGATTGTTACACAACCTTGTCAATTATCAAAAAAGCCAGTGAATTGTGCCCTTTAAAATGTTGAATTTTATGGCATGTGATTTATATATCACGATAAAAAGTATATTCTGGTACTTTGTGATCATGATCTCACATTGGCACCTTTTCTTTTTATTAAATTGAGGTCTAAGTGACATATAATAAACTGCACATATTGAAAATGTACAATTTGGTAAGTTTTGACATGCAACCATCGCCAATATCAAGATAGTGAATGAAACTGTCACCCCCGAAAGTTTCCTCACGCCCCTTGGTAATTCCTCCTCAGGCAATTACTGATCTGCTTTTTGTCATTATAGAATAGATGGCAATTTAAAGAATGTTACATAATTGGAATCATAGTTTGTATGTGTTTTTATTTGGCTTCTTTCAGTCAGCTTAATTATTTTGAGATTCATCCTTGTTGGTGTGTGTCAGTAAATAGCTCATTCCTTTTTAATGCTGAGTATTCCATTATATGGATATCCCACAGTTGTTTTATCCATTCACCTGTTGATAGACATTTGGGTTGTTCCCAGTTTTTGGCTGTTACAAATCAAGCTGCTATGAACACTCCTGTGTAGGTCTTTGTGTGGATGGAGACTTTTATTTCTCTATGATAAATATGTAGGAGTGGAATGGCTGGATCACATGGTATATGTATGTATAACTTTTTAGGAAACAGCCAAGGTGTTTTTCAAAGTAATTGTAACATTTTATATCCCTGGCAATAGTGTACGAAAATTCCACTTCCTCCACATCCATGGCAACACTTGTTATAGTCCGTTTTCTTCATTTTAGTCATTTTAATAAGTGTGCAGAAAAAGTTACTAGAACTACAAAAAAAATTGTTAGAACTAATAAAGGAATTTAGCAGGATTTCAGGATATAAGGTCAATATATAAAAGTTAGTTTTATTTCCATATACTATACTAACAAGCATTTGGAAATTGAAATTCAAAAATATCACTTATAATAGCATCAAAAATATGAATTACTCAGGGTTGAATTTGACAAAAAACACACAAAACCTGTACACTGAAAACTAGAAAACATGTTGAGAACAATTCAAGACCTAAGTAAATAAATAAATCTCGTCTGTGAATTAGAAGACAATATTGTTTATTAGTATGCTCATTCTCCTTAAATTGATCTATACAGACTCAACACAATTACATTCAGAATCCCAGTAGGATTTTATTTAGAAAATGACAAACTTTTTTTTTTTTTTTTTTAAAGATTTTACTGGGGAAGGGGAACAGGACTTTATTGGGGAATAGTGTGTACTTCCAGGACTTTTTTCCAAGTTAAGCTGTTGTCCTTTCAATCTTAGTTGTGGAGGGTGCCGTTCAGCTTCAAGTTGTTGTCCTTTCAGTCTTAGTTGTGGGGGACGCAGCTCAGCTCCAGGTCCAGTTGCCATTGCTAGTTGCAGGGGGCGCTGCCCACCATCCCTTGCGGGACTCGAGGAATTGAACTGGCAACCTTGTGGTTGAGAGCCCGTGCTCCAACCAACTGAGCCATCTGGGAAGCAGCTCAGCTCAAGGTGCCGTGTTCAATCTTAGTTGCAGGGGACGGAGCCCACCATCCCTTGCGGGACTCGAGGAGTTGAACCAGCAACCTTGTGGTTGAGAGCCCACTGGCCCATGTGGGAATCAAACCGGCAGCCTTCGGAGTTAGGAGCATGGAGCTCTGACCTCCTGAGTCACCGGGCTGGCCCGACAAACTGTTTTTAAAAATCATATGGAAATGCGACGGATCTACAGTAGCCAAAACTTTTAACGAAAAAAAGTTAGAGGATTAACCCTATCCAATTTGACGACTTGTCACAAAGACAAAGACAAATCAGTGGAATAGAATATAGAGCCAAGAAATAGACCCACACATATATGAACAACTGATTTTTGACACATTTAGTGGAGAAAAGATAGTCTTTTCAACAGATGGTACTGGAACAATTGCATATCCATATGCAAAACAGTGAACTGTATTCATACCTCACTTCATATAGAAAAATTAACTGAAAATGGATCATAGTCCTAAATGTAAAACCTCAAAACTGTAGGACTTCTAGAAGGAAACATAGGAGAACATTTTTGTGACTTTGAGTTAGAAAATGATTTCTTAGATATATCACCCAAAAGACACACAAACACACACACACACACACACACACACACACACACACACACACAAAATGGTAGACTTTATGAAAATTTATAACTTTTATTCTTTGAATGATGTTATTAGAAGAGTGAAAAGACAAGCCACAGACAGGGAGAAATTTTTGCAAAGTATATATATGATAAAGGACTTATGTCCAGAATATATTAAAAAACAGTTCTCAAACCTTGGTAAGAACACAAACAACCCAATTTAAAAAACAGGCGAAAGATTTGAACAGACTCTTCACCAGAGAGGATATACGAGTAAATGGGTGGCAAATATGCATTTAAGATATTCAACATCATTAGGCATTAGGGAAATAAAAATTAAACTCATACTGTGTCATTTTAACAGAGAATAAACAGAATTACTTAAGTACAGGTTTACTGTAATTTTCCATACAGATTTTTATTGTGTAATAATTAAAAATAAAATACATAGTGTAGATTTCAAGATTAAATTTTATTACATTAATTTATGGCTTTTCTTCAAGAAGAATCTTGGGACTAGATAAAAATTTAGCTGGACCTTACTACAAATTGGTAACATTTTTTGAGTGATATTAAAATAATGTATTTAAAACATTTAAAAAATAATGTTACCAACTACTTTTTAAAATTATTGTTAGCCCATTTAAGGGATCCTACATAATTCATAAGTTTGATATCTTCCAGAATTTTTTGAGCAGCTTGATAAACTGTCATTGTGAACCAGAGGAAGGCAGCTCTTTTTAAATTAAATTAGTGTCTGAAAGGACTTAACAAGATTAGAAATATTGAAAAGGTTCTCGTAATGTCAATACATCTGGATGAACAGGTTTGCTTATTCCATGGACTGTCTTGGTGTATTGGTAGGTGAGGGTAAAAGGTATCAAATATTATGGTGATGGAGGGAGAACTGACTCTGGGTGGTGAACACACAATGTGATGTACAGATGATGTAATACAGAATTGTACGCCTGAAATCTATGTAATTTTACTAACAATTGTCACCCCAATAAATGAATTAAAAAAGAAAGCATATAATTTTCATTCTGGATAGATTAAATGGAAAAACACATTTGTAATCAGAAACTTGTTTGGTAAAATTCGAGTTAGATCTAGGGAAGCTGGTTGTATGATTCAGTTGTTTGGCACAAAATGTGATTAGCCTGATGCTTATTACATCTTCATATTAATAATATACCTGCTTTACTTGGAATGTTGAATTTAAAAAAGTCTTGTGTCATGGGGACCCCTGTGTCTGGTCACTGCCAGTCTTCTGATTCTTAAGTTTTTATTGTTTTATACTTCATATTGTTGATTACCTCTATTTAGTTTACACAGTTTTCTCCAGTTAGGACACAACAAAATTGATTAGGTTGCTGCTTCTGATTAAAATTTTATCTCAACGCTGAGTACAGTTACATTCCAGGTATGAACTGGAATTTTGAATGTTCTCAGAATTTCAGTCACTTGGATTGATTTTGTACTAATCCCACTTGTTTTGTACTAATCCCACTTGTTAGTATTTAGATACTTCAGATATTGATAAACTTCGTATCTTTTTATAGTATTGATGCTTTCTAAACGGAAACATAATATCTCTTCATTTGTTCCAGTCTACTTTTATATTTTCAAAGTTTTTAAAAATATATGTCGATCTTAGTTTATGTTTAAAAATCCATGATTTATAATTCATTTAATTTATCGAACAAGTAGGTTTCAATATACATAAACCTTGTAGTTTATTAGGAACTGGTATAAAACAAGTGACTAAGATGCAGTTTTTGTGTTTGAGAAGCTTAAGGTATGTCCTTTTTCTAAAACTAAGCCTAAAACTGATGATGATGTGATGCTAGTGGGGTGATGGTGGTGGTGATGCCCGAGAGGAAGTCGCCTCCTGTCCTCCCAGCTTTTCCATGAAAGAGGAAGAAAAAGCTTCGTCATTCTCTTGCCATGAGACTTAGTTTATTCACTCATTCAACCAATATTTATTGAATGTGTGTGCCGTGTATTATTCTAGGTATTGCAGATACATCACTGAAAATAATGGAAACTCCTCTGCCTTATAGAGTTTATATTCTAGTGGATCCCCAGGTGACACACTTGGTCTAGCCATAAAAAATTTGCTTTCCTTAAATTATGTAGCACTATTTAATTGCTTCCAAAGGCATTGTTGCCATTGGTAGATCTCCCAGTATCTTTTTTAAAATAAAGAATAAAAAAATCACATTTAAGATGTACCATATTTGTATAGTGAATGTATTTTTATGTTGCGATTGTGGGTTGACTGTTGTTAGTGACTTAACATTCTGTGTCTAAGCTTTATTGAATTTTTTTTTTTACTGGGGAAGGGGAACAGGACTTTATTTGGGAACAGTGTGTACTTCCGGGACTTTTCCAAGTCAAGTTGTTGTCCTTTCAACTGTAGTTGTAGAGGGGGCAGCTCAGCTCCAGGTCCAGTTGCTGTTGTTAGTTGCAGGGGGCGCAGCCCACCATCCCTTGTGGGAGTTGAACCGGCAACTTTGTGGTTGAAGACCTGTGCTCCAACCAACTGAGCCATCCGTCTGCCCCTGAGTTATTTAAAGATCATTTTTTATAAAAGTATAGTCAAGAAGTAAATTATATCAAGCAGTTGGATATGATATAAGATATTTCCTTCATTAATTTTTATTGCTTATGGTCTGTTTTCTGAGTTTTATAATTTTGTTGCTAAGCTGAAATATATTAATACCATGTATCATGAGAAAATATTGGTAAAACAAAATTAATGGTGGAAGCATTTTATGAAATGTTGTAGAAGGAAGGGATAGTGTAAGTTTGTTTCATTCACTAATGTTCTTATTGTAACTGTGATATTTTCTCAGTCTGATAAAACAGTACTACTTATAGGCAAACAGTTCTGATTTGTGCACAGATGAGAGAAAGTACGATTTATATAATTTAGCCACATACTACTAGGTGACCGATACTTAATGAAGTACATGAATGTTTTTTAAGATGTCTACAAGATGATGTAATTGGTGAACATTTTAATGTTTTGTTATTTAAAGCTTTTAAAAATTCTTTATTGACAGGGAAAATTTTTAAATATGCCACATTCCAGTATTAAATTAGGTCTGAGGTGACTTCTTAAATGTATTTAATAGTACATGCTTAGGTTTTTTGTGACAACTTCAGTATAGAGAATTCAATATGCATTTTTAAACCTACGGTGTAATCACATATAATGATAGACATTTTCGGTAAGTTTGTTTGAGATGGTCTCTAAATCACTTACATATGTGACTGGATTCAGCTACCACCAGGTGGGGTGATGCTGTCTGTGCTCAAACCCACGTGTTCAGGATAATGGGTGTTCGCTTAGGTAGGGGTTTGCCTGTTGCAGAAATAAGCATATTAAAATTACACCCACACAAAAGCTCTCTTTTTCTATCTAATTGAATTTAATGTTACTAAAATTTATATTTAACAGATGATACCCATGCAGCGTTTATGATCCTATTTTATTGGTTTTATCTTTCATTACAGTGTCAAAAAAACCAGGATAACATCCAGAAAAAAATAAAAAGAGCTTAATTTTTGTAAGCTTCAGTATTTTGTTTCTGATACATTTCAAAGTTATAGTAGTAATTCTAGGTATGTTTTATTCCATATGGTCAGTTAATTCTTGTGGAAGCTCTGTATTTTACCTTACTATTTGTCACTCCTGATGGAACGTTTATCTGTTTGAGAGCACTGGTAAGGTTCTTTTAGCTATCAGGTTGGTGCAAAAGTAATTGCGGTTTTCGCAATTATTGTTAACCTTTTAAACTACAATTATTTTTGCACCAACCTAATAGATTTCTTGGTTCTAAGGGGTTTCTTTTCATTTTGATGCTGAAGCCAATAATTCTCAATCTCCTTTTTCTATTCCAGTATATATTAATATAAACCATCAATGTTAAATTTTAACAATTCAAATGTATCTTAAATGAATATAAACAGTATCTGAGAAATACAGGCTTATTATTTTCTTGACTGTTCCTTAAAAATGGTGTCAGCCCACTTCTTAGTGAATTGCAGTTTTGGGTCTCTAAGTCTAATATTTTATGGAAAGATTAGATGGCCTGTTGTACTTTACATCATCATTATACTGATTGTTTTATGTATAAAAAAGCCTAGAACTATATGAAACAGTTTCTATCAGTTTTTGGTTTGGTAAATTGAAATGAACTACAGGCTAAGTGGAAAGGGTTTATGATTGTAGGTATACATACAGAGTTAGAGTTCCACACTGAATGCCATGGAAACAACAGGGAGGTAGGCAGGCAGGATGATCTTCTGAGACGTGTTTAGTAAAATAGGATACAGTTATATTCATTTATTCTCATTTCTGTCTCAGGGTCTTGAAATCCATTTCAGTGAAATCACAATGTGTTTTTCTACCATATCCAAATGGGAAGATAATACTGATGATAATGAAATTTTATTATCGCAACTAAAAATATATTCAGTGATCAGTGGTCACAATCTATATTATTTCTATATTAATTATATGAAAACTAAAATAATTCTACTTTGGAAAAAAATCCTGGAATCATTATTTCTGGCAAACTATTCTCTAAAATCTAGTCATTTCATACCGTATAACTCAAAATGGCCAAGTTAGTTATCTAGGGATGTATCTTACAGCTAATTTATTCTAATGGGTACATTACAAAGGCATGATGGTCAGAATGAGATGGTACATAGAGGTTTTTCTACAGCAGTTACAGGGATTGGTACCATCTGCTTTGAAAAACCTCCATATCTAAATTATATGTTCTGTGTCTCTGGAGATTCAGTCATTCACTTCTCAAGTTTATCCAGAGTTGCTTCTTGAGGAAAGTGCTGAATTTGTCAACCACTGTTCCTGAAGACCTCCTTCATATGTTCCAGGAAGAACAATTGGATAGGATCTTTATTTTTCAAAACAGGATGCCAACTCTTACATTTTAATTTGGTTTCCAAAACTTGTGGATCCACACTCCGTCAATGTAGCATACATTATCGATTGACTTCCCAATTTCTTTCTCCCCCGTTCTTCCTTTCTGGCAGAGTCCCAGATTTGATTTAGTTTTCATCTGCTTAGTAACCCTGGACTCAGAGAAGGGGTCACTCCTTGCCTCCAGGGCTTAAAACATGCTTGGTCTTGATAGTTTCATTCTTTTGTGTAATTGTTTAGATATGGACATGTGATCTCATCTAAGGAGACATGAGGAAGGTGATCTGGGAAGTTCCAAACTTTTTGGAAAGATTTTCTTTGTAAATAAATGCAGACGAAAAGGAGAAACTAGAAGTGGAGACTAGATTCTGTCTATTTCGAAACTTTTGAGTTGTACTACTTGCCTATTTGTAATAAATAGATACCAGATTGCTACCATTTCATTCAGTTGTCTGATTTTCTTTATTTCGCACACTTTTTTTTTATTTTTACTTTTCTGAATGTTAATAGTAATACTTTATATTGGCATGGTCTCTATAACTTGTATATTCAAACATAGGATTTTACCAAATTATCTCCCTTGTTTCATTTCTCTTTCTTCTTTCATCATCTGTCTCTTCATGTCCCCCCTCACCTTTCTTTCCATCTTTCCTTGTTTTCTTTCCAATCTCCCCCACTCATTCCTTCCTCTTCCTCCTTTTTTAATATGTAAGGTACATTTTCTATTGTACTTTAAGCCTTGTCTCTTACTTTCCAAGTGGGGCTGGATTAATGATGGATTTGCATTGAGGAACTGAGAGAACCTGGGCACCAGACTTAGATTGAAAGTGGAGTGGGTATTTCTTATTTGGGAAACATCAAGAAACAGGCTGATTTAACTTGGTTTATAAAAAATCAATTTTATTCAGTATAATTTATATACAATAAAATAGACCCATTTGAAGTGTGCGCAATTCTTACCAGAGAGCGGGCCCTTCTTGGAGCGATGTCCAGGCTTGGTTTCCACACCGGGTGTCAAACCGGGCGGTGTCTGAGCTAGATTCCCAGACCGGGGGTCGAACCTGGACCTCATGTAAAACTGGGAATCTCAGCTGCTCTGGCTGCAGAAGGAGGGGCCTCCTTGGCCTGGTGTCCAGGTTCTTGGCCTCTCAAGCAAAGAATTGAATGAGACACAGAAATAAAGTGGTGAAAGGGCAGTTTATTAGAAGAAAAAGTACACTTCAAACAGGTAGAAGTGGGCCCGAGCAGAAGGTAGTAAGCTCAAGGGCCATTATTAAAAGGGTCAATACACTCCAAAGAGTTTGGAGTGGGCTGTGGCTCAAAGGGCCGAGGGTTGGGCCCAGGCTCAGAGCAAGGGCCAAAGGTGTCATTATTAGGAGAAAAAGTGCACTCCGAAAAGTTTGGAGCGCGCGGGCCGAGCAAAAGAAGGGGCTCAAAAGGCGCTGACTGGCGAGGACTTGGAGTTTTTATCCTTTTTTTTCCTCTAGAATGGGCTGTTCTTCTCCAGGCGTGGGACCACTGGATTGACACCTGTGATTGACTAGAGGCTATTACTTCATCGTTTTAGACTGCGCATGTTCCTTCCCAGAATTCAGTCTGTTATAACGATATTAATGAACTTCCGGGCATATACATGCTATTATAATGATGGTATAATGAGGCCCAGGTGAAATAAATGTCATTGTGGCCTTTACTGCATAGGTGTGAGTGACTGGTCTAATCTAGTTGGGTGTATTGTACCCATTTGTTTCCTCAGAGGGGTAGATAATCATTGGGTGGACAGGGGAGGTTTTTTGGGTGGTCACATTCTGTGAGTTGTGCAGGAATGCAGAGACCCCATGCCTGTCTCTAACTGCCTGCCTTGTTTTCCCCTTGAGAGACGTGATCCCCATAAAACCTCTATGGGAAGTTGAGGGACAGGAGGTCTTTTCTTCTGTATCTGCTTCCTGCTGGGCAGGGGCGTAGAGCTGTCCCTACCTGTTGGGGATTCACAGAACTCTCGCACTATCTGATCTCAGATGAGAGGAAGGGATCTCGAGATCCACCTGGAAGACCTTGTTGACTTCTTTGGTTGCGACTGGCAATCTCTCTGGGGTATCATCTGTATCCCCAAGGCCCCTGAACGAAGAAAAATAGATTTTAATTAACAAATTTAAAAGTGTTGGCTTAATGAGCAGAGCTTAAAGCTATTGATGTGGGGTGGCTATGTGATGGAAAATCCGTGAGCTCTTATGGAGCCTGTGGCCATTCAACTGGTCACTCAGGTGGCTCAGTTCTCCAGGAGCTGGGCCCAGAATGGGTTAGAGAGACCATTAGGCTTCAGTGACTACAATCAACAAGTATAAATCACAAGTTTTAGGGTAATTATCTAAAGCAGGGGGTAGGAGATAAGAAACTGGGAAAAAGGAAACTTTGAGGAGAAAGAAACTTAAAATCTCTATAGAAAAGAAAACAAAGTTATTTAGTAGTGGGGCTACTCGCTTGGCTAATATCACTATGATGGGATTTGACCTATGTGTATACGTTGGTATAATCACCACTACAGTCAAGACAGGGAATATTTCTGTGGTCCCCAAAAGTTGTATTGTTTCTTTTTGAGTCAGTCTTCCCACCTCCAATACAAACTTGTGGTTACTAGAGATTTCATTTTGTTCTTTCTTGAATTTCACATACATGGAATCATACAGTATATATACATTTGATGAGTAGTATTTCACAGTATATTTATCCACTCAGCTTTTGATACGTATTTGGGTTGTTTACATTTTTTGACTATTGTGAACCTGCTATGAACATTTGTTTTCAGTGCTCTTGGGTAAATATGTAGGAGTGGAATTCCTTGAGTCATCTGTGTTACAATTCCTTAAGATTTGCTACACTATTTCCAAAATGGTTGTACCATTTTACCTTACCACCAGCAATGAATGAGAGTCCCATCCTTTAATACTTAGCCGTGTGAGTCATTTTAATTTTTGCCAGTCTAATAGATGTATAATAATATCTCTTTGTGATTTTAATTTGCATTTACATGATTACTAATGATATTGGGTGTGCTTTTGTTTGTTCATTTCCATTTTATTTATCTTATTTTGTGAAGTGTCTGTCTAGATTTTTTGCCCTGTTTTAAACTGGGTGTTTGTTTCTTACTGAGTTGTAAGAGGGCTTTATATATTCTGGATACAAGTCTTCTGTCAAATATATATATTGTGAATGTTTTCTCCCAGTATAAGGTTTCTTTTTACTATTCCTAGTGGTGTAATTTGAGCAGAAATTTGTGATTTTGATGAAGCTCAGTGTATCTTGTTTTGTAGTTTGTGCTTTTGGAGCCCTATCTAAGACAGTCTTTTTCTTTTCTATGGTAGCAAAGAGTTCCTCCTATATTTTCTTCTAGACATCTTACAGTTTTTGTTTTTGTGTTAAGGTCTATGATCTATGTCAAGGTAATTTGTGATATATTTTGAGGGAAAGATTGAAGCTTATTTTTTGCTATAAAGATACCCAGTTAATCCAGTGCCATTTGTTGAAAAGACTTTCCTGTCTCCACTGAATTACTGTCAACTGAAAAATAGTATGGACTACGTGTTTTGTCACCAAAAGGGATTTACTTGAGGGAAAAGAAAGGGTTGCAACCCACGCATGCAGACATGGCAAGCCTGCGTGCCAAGATGGAGGGGTATTTATGGAATGAAAAAGGAAGTTAATGAAAGGGGAAGTTAGAAACATAAATTAAAAGAGAATGTTATTCCGATATAATTTACAAATCAGAGAATATAGCCTTTTGCATGATGAACCGTAGACTCACTCTGAGATGGGAAAAGTAATTCAAGGGTTGAATAGTGCACTTAAGTCTTGGTTTGCTGTCCTGGGGACAGATGCCCCCATTTTGGGCCTGTTGTAACAGCACCCCTTTCAAAATTTAATCATTTATGTGAGGGTTTATTTTGGGCTCTCTCCTCTCTTCCATTGGGGTGTATATGTCTGTCGTGCCAGTTTCATACTGTTTTGTTTACTGTATGTTTGTAGTAGGTTTTGAACTTCGGAAGATTGAGTCCTCTTTGCTCTTTTTTTCAAAATTGTTTTGGCAATTCAAGATCCCTTGAAATTCCATACGAATTTTAGAATGGGTTTTTTCTGTTTCTATAAAAAGGTGCCACTGGATTTTAGGTGAGGACTGCATTAGATCTTTAAATCACTTTGAGTGACATTGTCATCTTAAAGTATTAAGTCTTTCAATTCATGAACACAGATGTTTTTCCTTTTATTTAGACCTTAAAGGTCTTTTGTAGTTTTCAGTGTACAAGACTTTCAACCTCCTTAGTTGAATTTATTCCTAAGTGTTTTATTCTTTTTGATACTATTATAAAGGGAATTATTTTCTTAATTTTCTTTTTGAATTGTTCATTGTAGTGTATAGAAATGACTGATTTTTTTGGTGTTGATTTTGTAACTTGTGACTTTGCTGAATTTATTTTTTTAGGTGTGTGTGTGTGTGTGTGTGTGTGTGTGTGTGTGTGTATCTTTACGGTTTTCTACATATAAGATAATTTTACTTCTTCCTTTCCAATTTGATTGCCTTTTGTTTCTTCTCTTTCTTTTCTTTTTTTTTTTCCTGCCTAATTGCACAGACTAGATCTTCTAGTACTATGTTGAATAGGACTGGTGAAAGGAGACATCCTTTTCTTGTTCCTGATCTTAGGGTAAAGCTTTCAGTCTTTTATCATCGAGTATGATATTAGCTGTGGGTTTTTCACATATGGCCTTTATTATGGGGAGGAAGTTCTCTTCTGTTTCTAATTTATTAAGTGTTTTTATCACAAAAGGATGTTGAATTTTGTCAAAAGCTTTTTCTGCGTCAGTTGAGATGATCATGTGTTCCCCCCCTTCATTCTATTAATGTGGTGTATTATATTGATTTCATGTTTAACCATCCTTGCGTTCTAGGGTTAAATTCCACTTAGTAATGGTGTTTAATTCTTGTAATGTGCTGCTGAATTCAGTTTGCTAGAATACTGTTGAGGATTTTTACATCTATATTTATAAGGGCTATTAGCCTGTAGTTTTCTTTGCTTGTAGCGTATCTTTGTCTGGCTTTGGTATCAGGGTAATGCTGGTCAAGTAGAGTGAGTTAGGAAGTGTTCCCTCCTCTTCAATTTTTGGAAGAGTTTGGGAAATTTGATATTATTTCTTTTTTGAATGTTTGGTAGAATTCACCAGTAAAGCTTTCTGGTCCTGGACTTTGTTGGAATTTTGTCCTTTCTTTTGTGTTAATCAAATTTCGTACTTTCTTTTGTGTATTCCATTTCATTTCGTCTATGGACTTTTAGCTATTGGCTTGCATTCTTATAGGAATTCCATTATTACAACATGTTTCTTTAGCATAGTCTTCTTAGTGTTTGTGTTGAATTACTTCAGGTGAAATATTAGCTGCTTTGAAGTCAGTCTGCTAAATCCCACACATGACCCCACTTGCAGAGTCCATTTCTATTGACTGCCCTATTTTCCTGTATGTTTAGTAATTTTTTATTGGAAACTTGACTTGTGGATAATATACTGCAGAATGCCAAAAAACGAGGTGCCAAAAAAATGTATACACATATGCTCAAACAGTAGTTTGCAATCAGAAGTGTCTGGACACTGATGGTAACCACTTTGAGCACCTCTTGTAATTGCAGAAGTCAAACGAGACTTGGATTCATCTTTTATTTTTTAATTGGGGAAGGGGAACAGGACTTTCTTTTATTGGGGAACAGTGTGTACTTCCAGGACTTTTTTCCAAGTCAAGTTGTTGTCCTTTCAATCTTAGTTATGGAGGGTGCTGTTCAGCTTCAAGTTGTTGTCCTTTCAGTCTTAGTTGTGGAGGGCGCAGCTCAGCTCCAGGTCCAGTTGCCGTTGCTAGTTGCAGGGGGCATAGCCCACCATCCCTTGCGGGACTTGAATTGAACTGGCAACCTTGTGGTTGAGAGCCCACTAGCCCATATGGGAATCGAACTGGCAGCCTTCAGGGTTAGGAGCACGTAGCTCCAACCACCAGAGCCACTGGGCTGGCCCTGGATTCATCTTTTGTTATCGGTTTATATTGAGTATTACAATTTTTTTTGCCCCCACCCTCCCACTTCCCCCACCCCCGTTTCTTTTAAGCCGTTGTTTCTCAGTCTAGTTGTAGTGAACAGCTCCCTGGCCCATGCTGGTATTATGAGCCTTGGCCCACCCCCCACCCTTCCTCCCGGGCTGAGGCCCATGGCTACAGACAGAAGCTCACACCGACTGACCTCCGGCTGTTCATGGCAGCCCAGCTCCAGGGAGAGCCGTTGTTCGCAATCTTAGCTGTAGAAGGCACAGCTCACTGGCCCATGTGGGAATCGAACCTGCGGCCTTGGCATTAGGAGCATGGCGCTTTAACCGCCTGAGCCCCCTGGTCACCCCGAGTATTACAATTTTAATACAGTTTTTTCCTTTCTTAAATGTGTACATTTTTTTTGGCACCCTGTGTATTTTAGTCATTTTAGATTCTGTTCTGTCAGCATTGCTTTTTTGTTGTTGTTCTAGTGGCAGTTAACTTGTCTGCTTAGAAACTACACATTCATTCCCTGTACTGTGTAGTGTTTGTCTCTGCTCAGCTTTATAGCTTACAGTATTTTGTAAGCTGGTGCCTGAGGGATCTCCCCTGTACCTCTGTAGTTACCATGTTTCCCCGAAAATAAGGCCTAGCTGGACCATCAGCTCTAATGCGTCTTTTGGAGCAAAAATTAATATATATAAGACCCGGTCTTATTTTAATATAAGACCTGGTCTTATATAATATGAGACCGTTTATAATATAATATAATATAACACTGGGTCTTATATTAATTTTTGCTCCAAAAGACACATTAGAGCTGATGGTCCGGCTAGGTCTTATTTTCGGGGAAACATGGTAGCTGTTACCAAGAATTTGGGCAGAGTTGATACTAAGATTATGGGCCTCACCTCTCAGTGCATTTTTTTTTTCTTTTTTTCTTTTCTGAGTTTCCTCCTAAGATTGCAGCTCCTCTCTCAGCCATGAGCTCTGTCCTCTGACACCCTAGTAGTAAAGCCCCAGCTTTCTGCTGCTCGAACTCTACTCTGTTCGGGGAATGCCATCAGTCTAAAAAGCAGTAAACTTACATATCTTATCAGTGTTTTAAGGGCCTGTTCCCCTCTGATTTTTGCTTGCTTTACTTTGAATCCCTTCATATCTCCCCTCCTATGTGTGTATTTTAATGGCAATCAGGGATTTGGGTCTCACTCCTTCTGTACCTCTGGTGCTTTTAGGATTTCTCCCACTAAATTTATAGCTATTCTGTCTCCCTGATTCCTGTCCTCTGCTGTCTCCAGATTGTAAAGCTGTATTTTTCTGCTGCAAGAGCTGTGGGTATTAGAATGGAGTGTGGGTGGGAGTAATGGTGGTGAGTGCCCTCAGGCAAAAAAGCCTAAGCTTCGCATTGCAGTTTCTGAATTTCAAAGGTAAACCTAGTTTGGTCTGCTCCTGCCAATGGCCACTTTCCAGTGCCTTCAAATAGTGTGTTTTTCAAAATGGTTTATCTAGATTTAGAAATTATCTCCAGGAAACTATGCTTGACCAATTCATTCTGACATTAGTGGAAGCTAGACTAAACTAATTTGCAGTCACTTGTTTCTCATACGCGCTAAAAGTCCATAAAAGTGAATGAGCACTGTAAATTTGAGTCACTGATAAAAACCTGTGTGGGTTGAGAATTCATGAATTACTTTTAGTAAATACAATTAGAGGTAATGTTAAATGCAGACTTAAATTTTATGTATATGAAATCTCTGTATTCCCAAGGAACAAATGAATACAAGAATGTTTCATAGAGTCTGGGTAACATACAAATTTAGAACAATAATGTTGCCAGGTCATTTTATCATTACTTTGCCTTTTGGAATCTACTGCTATTAACAGTTATTACTTTGAAAAGATGACATGTTTTGTGGAAATTTTTACTAAAAGACAAATCAGTTTCATGGGATCATTTTTCTAGCAATTTAACAATTTGTTATCTAAGGCTAAACTTTACTTAGAGCAGCAGAAAAATGATGGCCATAGAAGTTACCCGTTTTCTTTGCCTAAACTAGTTAAAGCAGCAACACCTTTTCTTTAGTCATGGGATATATTTAACTTGGGCACTCTATAAGATTCTGGATGCTGTGTCTTGTACTCATGGGTCTTATTACCATTTTAACAAATTATTTTCTACGATATAAAAAGTGTCCTGTTCTCTAGAAAATCTCATCTAAGCCTGTGTGTCTTCCAAAATGACTTGCACCTTGTGGCAAGATTACTTCTGGATAAAAATTTGTGGGGCATTGAGGAAGTGAACAGAGAGAGAAGAACCTAGAGGTAGAAATTAGTGTTTTTTGCAGTGAGAAATTTAATTTACTCAGCTTTGAGTAAGTTTTGTTCATATATTTACATGTTTTTCCACTTAAAAAGAGGTAAGGATTTTGTGACAATAACTAAATTGATGACTTCCCTGATAGTGGTAGTGTTTAACGATTGCTCAGCATTTTGAACTCTAATGTGTTTGATCCTAACAACTTTTCTAGCTTAGCCAAAGGGTAGTGACACTCTCTGTGGTTTTGTTCCTGACTTCAAATCATTGTAGCTCAACAAGTATGGTGTGGTAGGCACAAAAATGACCTCCACCACCGCCCCCAGGATGTTCACATCCTAGTCCTGGGAAGCTATGAATGTGTTACCTTAACACGGCACAAGGGACTTCGTAAATGTGATTAAGGTTTTGGACCTTGAGGTGGGCGAGATTCTTCTAGATTATCCAGGCATCCATTCTAAATACATGGATTCTTAAAAGTGAAAGAGGAGGGCAGACGAAGGGTCACAGAGGTGCAGTGGTAGAAGAAAAGGCAGAAAGAGATTTGAAGTATGAAAGTGCTTAACCTGCCATCAATAGCTTTACTGATAAAGGAAGGGGGCCAGGAGCCATAGTATGCAGATGGTTTTTAGAAGCTGGGAACTGTCCTCAGCTGACGGCCAGCAAGGAAAAGGGGACCTCAGTCCTACAACCACAGGGAACTAAATTCTGCCAGCAACTTGAATGAGTTAGGACAGATTCTCCCCTAGAGCCTCCAGAAAGAAATGCAGCCAGGCCAGCACCTTGATTTTAGCCCATTGGGACCCATTTTGGATTTCTAACCTCCAGAATTATAAGATAACAAATTTGTAGTTTTCAAGCCTCTAAGTTTGTGGTAATTTGTTATGGCAGCGTCCGTGTAAGAAATGTCCAAACCTGTAGAGATGTTTAATAAGTTTATTTGAGTCAAACTGACGACTATTGCCGGGAAGCAAAATCTCAATGGATTAAGGAAATGCCCTGGAGAATGGCAATTTTGCAGTTTATTTTACACATTAGACTCAAAGGAGGAGACGTAAGTAGGGTTACATGAAATCCATTGGTGGTAGATGAAGGGGGCAGGAGAAAGCAAAGCGAAGAAATCTCTGGGATTGGATAAAAAGTAAATTGGAGGGACAGATGCTTCTTTTACATTGGTGGGTACAGGATAGTTAATAATTAACATTTTACTGCACACTTAGAAATGGTATTCAGGGAACAGGATAACAATGAGGGGTTCTTCGGTGGTCTCCTTTGGTGCGGTGGGTTGTGCCCTGAGGGGTCCAGCAAAAAGGATGACTCTGACATACCAAGGGTATTATCTTAGATGCAAAAAGACAATAGACAGGCTCACTTAAGTAAAGATTGACCTTTGTCAAGAAAGCTACAGGCCAAGGATGTGACTACTGACCATGACCCACTTTTAGTTAGAATTTTTTCTGTTCAGACCAGCCTATGTGGTTAATTTCGGTCTCTGAGTTTGTAGGGCCTGCCATGCGGCCTCCCCTGAGCTTGTCAGTTTTAGTGTGGCTTCTTTTTTATCCACAGCAGCAAGTAAGAAACTAGTACATCTGTACCATATCAGATATCTGAAAAGAGGATTATTTGTTTTGGAGAAAAGAGAAGGAGTAATCTTTAAATGTCTGCCCTAAGACGACATTACAGTTAAAACAAAATAACACACACACACACACACACACACACACACCCCTGTAGTGTTTAAATATGTCCTACTTCTACTCATGGAGTAAGAAAGTGCCAAAGTTACGTGAATTATTGGCAGGAAACCAGATACCTTTTTTTATACAGAGTTATAAAATGTTAACTGATGATTTTAAAGTAAACTGCTGTAATGGGATACTGCTTCTTATAAAATATCCTACATAGTCTTCTGATACTATGATACATTTTCTTTCCTGTTGCTTTTAAACAAAAATAATGTCCTCAGGCCATGTTAACAATTCTTCCAGGTAAATAATTTGGTAGATAAAGGAAACTACTTTTTATTCTAACCAGATTTACATACTCATTTCCGTACTGAAAGATTTGTGTTAAAACCCTCCTGTGTGCTCATCTCTAAGACTATTTTAGAGTTATGCAAAGTAATAAAGTGCACTTTTGGTTTTCAGGGCACTTGTAGGACACTTCCAGATCTGGTTACAGACATATGGTGGAGCCTGGTTAGGAGTCATAATTACTTAATTTCTAAGAGAAATAAGAATAATGTATGGTCAGGATATCAATACAGTGTGGAAGAAATTTCCTGTAGAATTTCCTGTTAAGGTTAGTGGTTCAAAATCATGTTGCTTCAAACCATGTTCTGAAGAATCCTATTTACTTAACTCTGGTCCCTTAATTTTACTTCATTGAGAGTAATCTGCTTTTATCTTGTTTATAAATTTGGGTTTGGGAAATAGTTTGTTTGAAAAAGAAAAAGTTATATTGCTAAAAGAAGTTTGAAAATGGAAGTCATTATTTCTTGGGAGATGTAGTACAGTAAATCATTGATTGAGACAGTTAGAGGATCCAAGCCTCTATTTGGGGAGAGACTTCAGGACGAATTACATCTGGGACAGAGTGGAGAGCATGAATGGTTAAAATATCAACAGTTTAAACGGGTTCGAGTGTGAGTGGGATAAAAAGGTGTTTTTTTGGGATGTGCTGCGTGATGGCCTAGGCCCTCCAGCCTTAGCTACTTACTTGTCAGGGATGGAAGGCTACCCAAAACAATGATCTCCTCTTTGGAAGGTAAAGGAGAGAAGTAACATCTGCTTGATTTTCTCCATAAACGCTGAGCTGTGGTAGTTGCTGGACCGAGGGTAAGGGTAGAGAGAAGGTAGTTTGTTTGATTGTTCTTGTTTTTAAACAAAGTTTAGGGATACTTAAGAATAGCCACCTAATAGAGACTTTCCACCTAAAAATAAGCAATAAAATCGATATTTTCGAGTGAGTTAAACTGTAACAATGAAAATAAAAACTGAAAAGGAATAATTGGAAAGACTTCTACTGAAGATAAATGACTTATGAATAAATGTTGTTGAATGGGCACCCGGAGGCTAGTTATTTTAATGTAATAACCTGAACAGCATGGTATTCATAAACTTTTCTTTCATCAAAGTAATATTCACTTTACTAACACTTTAGAGATTTCAAAACATTATAAGATTATAACATAAAATATTTGTAATTGTTTTTGCTATGTACTTTGTAATTAAGAGACAGGAAACTAGCTAGACCTTGGTTTTATATACAATTTCCATCCCTCTTGCTAACTGTGAATTTCAACAAGTTAACTTCTCTCTCAGGTTTTGAAGGGCTGTTGTGTAGGTTTAATGAGACTGGGTTTATAGATTGTTTTTGACCTTGCTTATTAGCATATAATAGACCCCCAAATAATGCTTTCCTTTTATCCTTCTTTCTTTAGAAATAGGAGTAAAGAATGAATTTATATAATATTTTGAACGTCACAATGCTTATACATTATAATTGGTAGTCACGTGTTCTACTCTTGTGCAAAAATGCAATTTTTCCCCCAAGTCCCCTCATATAACGTCCATTTCTTGTGCATTTTTTATGGTAACAGAATATTGAAGTATTAGTAAGATTTTCAAGTTAAAGATGGGCATTGAGGGGAATAAAAAACCATTTAAGAAAAGTGAATAATAACAAGTCTCAGATACCTGTTGAAACAGCAAAGAATTGTACTTTTTGAGGAACCAGAGTAATCAGTCCACAGTGATTCCTTCTTTATAATTACATCACATAATTGAATTGGAAATACATTCGTTAATGTTTTTAAAGACAAAATTTCAGGGAATAAAACTGCCATTTATTGCTATATGGCAAGTGCTGTGCTAACCTGGTATGTGTTTTATCTAGTTGAAGCTTCACGATAGCACCCTAAGGTAGATGTTATCATTTTATAGGTGAGGAAGCAAGGTCTGGATGAGATTAAGTAACATGTCCAGGGTCACTAGCTATTGAGAAGAGGACCTCGACTTGTGCTTACTACTTATTTCCTCCACTTGTACTCTGGTGGAGGTGCTAATGAGAACCAAAGTTCTATGAGGCACAAGTATTGTGTCAATTGGGACTTTTGTAAATTTGAGGTATGGGTTATAACAAAATTATTTGTCAGTCGCAGTTGAATGACCTATATAACTTAAAGAAGTTTTTCAATGGTGTCTCCTCTCCTTCATTGATGCTGCCTGTATTTTTCTTTTGAACCAATATTTATCTCAGCTGAGATATGAGATTGGTTTGGGATTTAAATGAGTTTCTTTTGAGTATTTCAAGAAAATAAAAATACATCTTAGTCAAGGGTTTGTAATTTGCTTCTGGTTATGTAAATATATTCTAGAGAACATTTGAGGACATTAAACAGCATCGTTGAAACAGCCCCTGTAGTTTTATTTTTAACATTTTGTTGAGGTATAAAAAATGTGCACATACTTCTAAGTATACAGCTTAATAAATTTTCACCTCTGTAGTTTTGATAGGCTGGCCTGATTAAAAATATAAGACAACAGAGGACAACTAATTCAAGGAACATTCCAAAGGCTGGAGAAATCCCAGTGAATATAGTATGTTTATTCATACTATAATGAGTTACCCAGGGTTTTTTACATGAAAATGTTATGTTTCACATATTTAACATTTTGACTTTGGGGAAAACTTGTATATAGTTTTGAATGCAGAAGGAAGAAATGAGAAAAATGCTATCTCTTACTCTTTGTTTAAAATGAACAAAAAAAGTCAGGTAACTGTATGTTTTCATTTTTTTAATCTCTGCAAAATAAGGCAGAGGAATGAATATTTTTATAAAGTACGTGCATAATTAAAGACAACATTAAACTAAAGAGAAATAAGACCTAGATATTGACAAATTAGTCTCAATCTGGACAATTCCTTTGTGAGGAAAATGTCTATTTTGAATATTATATCCGAGAGATCAGTTAATTTGACTTTTAAAGGCTCAATTTTACTTGTATAAATTTCATTTAATAGTATGATTTCACACTTATGTTTGGTGACTGTTATTAGGGCCCTAACTGCAGCTGAGGAAGAGGTTTTGAGAAGGCCTGCCCTTTGCTGCATCTTTCTATTTTTTAATAAATAGGTTCAGAATCATCACCTCAATTCTCTGTTATTTAAAAAATTAATATTACTATCAGACTACTAGCAATGGTTTAACAAAATAATTTCTTTAGTTTTAAAAATTATACTAATCATATATATTCCTTATGAAAACTGGAAAATTCAGGTGTATGTTAATTGCTGAAAATTAGAAAATGTAGGTAGTTATCACCTAGAAATTCATTTTGAGAAACTAGCCTTCCAATTGTTTGCCTATGTATTATTCTATTATACACATTATTTTGTCTTAACATTATATTATTGACATCCTTCCATGTTAATAAACATAAATTTATATCATTTTAATGGCTGGATAATATTCAGGTGAGAACTTTCCCATAATTTATGCAGTCTGCTATTTTAACTATTTGGTTTTCTTGTTTGTTTGTTTTTTTACTGGTATAACTATCTTTGATGACCATGCTTGAATACATTTTTGCAAAATTATTCAATTGTTTCCTTAGGATAAATTTTAAAAGTTGATTTTTTTTTTTGTCAGAGGTTGTCTTTAAAGTTATGCTTAATGTTTCAAAATGAAATTTATTTCTAGTACTAATGTGAATGCATATATGCACTTTTGTCATAATAAGTAGACATTAGCATTTAAAAAATTATTTGTCAATCACATGTGAAAAATGGTATATTAATTTGTTTTATACCTTATTCTAATTTGCATTTGTTTTTGTTGACTGTGGTTGAACAGTTTTGTGTTTGTCATTTGTTTTTCATTGGTGAGCTACCTGTATTTGTTCTTGGCTCATTTTCCTATTGCTGTGTTGGTTTATAAGTAATCTTTACATAATAGAGGTACGTTTGCTTTACTATATAGGCTGTAAATTTGTTTCCCAGTTTGTTTTATTATTTGATTTTTTATGTATACTTTTTAAAGTTTTGTAGTTACACTTGTTAATCTTTTATTTAATGGATTATTTGGTTCCTCACCACAATATTACAAAAATATTCACCTCCAACTTTTCAAGTAGTTTTGTGTTTAGTTTTAGCCATCTGCAGTTTATTGTAGTATAACTTAAATACATATAACCACGACATTTTACAACTCCAGGCAGTACCACTCCCTTTCACATGCTTCCTGGATGTGCAACTCACCAAAGTGGGGGAGAGAGGCAAGCAGTTAATTTTATTTTTCTAATGTTTAGTTATTTCCCCAGTATCCTTTAATGAATAATTCATCACTTCAGTACACATTTGAAATATCTCATTATTTCATAGTATATTCCTTTATTTGCCTGAGGTTTTTAATGGGTTTCTTATTATATTTTACCTGTCTGTCTATTCTTATTTTCCTTTTTTTAAATCTTGGGGTTAAGTATTTTTTGTTGTTGAATTTAGTTATTTTTTACTTATTACTATTTACAGCTAGATTTTTCCAATGTTTCCCTTTTTCATAGTTTTTAATGGAAAAATGGAATTGGACATACATATTTTTCACTGACATTTTTTTCAAGGCTGAGTCTTTGTGTATTTTGTGGGATAACTTTAATTCTACGTTTGAAAATACTGAGATGTTACTAATATTTCGATTTAATTATTTTTTATTAAATATTATGTTATATTTTAAGTCTCAATGAAAAGTATGTGATGGAAGATCTACTGTGCTCGGGGGTGAACGTGAGCAGAATTGTACTTTAGGAAGTGGAAATGGAAATTGTGAGAGATCAAGGCAGAGAGACCAGGTTAAAGGCTAAGACAGTAGTCTAGCATAGGGCCTATGCTATGATGAAAGAATGAAGTGTAAGGATATATATTTTAGACGCCCTCAGATACTGTCCAATCTAGAAATACTTTCACTGGGCTTTGGGCTTAAGTGAAATTTTTTTTTTGCCTGACAAAACCTAATAGGTTAGAACCTACTACTTTCCAGCTTTATCTCTCCCTGCTTCCATACTCACTGTCTGCGCACCAGCAAAATGGAATTGTCCCCTGGTCTGGAGACTTTGTTTTCTTGCTTTTGTATAATTGCTCATGCTGTGTCTGCCTGACATCCTGTTGTTGCCTAGATGCCATCAGCCAGTCTCATCACTCAGTTAAAGTTCAATTGCCGTTTACTTTCTGCAGCTTTTCCAGGTACATAAGCTCCTTTTTCTCTGAGCCCGATTGCTCCGTGTTTGTACTCATATTGTAGTTGTATTTTGCCTCGTGATACTGATGTTGACTCATTTGTCTTATTGCCACTGCTTTTGTAAGTGCACACAACCCAAACCTTTTATGAAATGTTCAAATTTGGGCAAGTGAGGGTTCAGTGCTATTATAAGAGCCATTTAAAAGTACTTTATAATTTTTTTTTAAATGCTTACAAGATAACAGACTTGTTTATGATGGTAACTAGGGTTTTATGGTTATTGCTACTTGACAGTTTCATTTTGGCGTTTTGTGTATCTGCCTACTAGATCCTGTAACATATGTTATTCATTAAGTTTTCAGAAACATTTATGTAGTTTGGTAAATGTTGTGTTGTAGAACCAGTAAACATATTTGTTAATATAAATGGTACTGATAGAAGAATACTATATTTAAAAATAAAAGCTTCTCATGTCTTATTTCTTGTATTTAACAACAGTGATAAAATATTGATAGGGTATCTTTTATCATGTAGTTGAAAGCACAGTTCTTTTCTTTTAGCTCTTATTGTTTCTGTTCTAAATGTATCTTTGAATTATCAGTAGTAAGATGTTTTAATGAAAATCAGAAATTTCAGGCAAAGTAGATTATCTTAAAATTAGTTGATGAAAATTCAGTCTTTTAACTTGTCATTTTAGATTTGCTAACAGCCACCTCTGCAAGAGTAGAGTGTCATTTTGCAGATGTTAGTCTTTCCCTCAGCTTAGGTGGCTATTCAAGTTTATGGGTCAACACTGAACCATTTCTCTGCCAATTATTTTTTTCAGAATTTGTTGAAAGAGAATATGGCAGATTGTTCATTTCAATTTCACTGATATTTACTGATCAGTTAGTATGTATCAGGCCCTTTTTGGGGAAGAATTATCAAAGGTTATGCTAGTATTATAGAGTAGTATTGTATTGTGTGGATTAAAGACAGTTTTATAAAGTTAGGCAGCTAAGTTTGCCGCATTTTGTTACTTGTAAGAAGTGGTAGTTGGAAAAAATTCAACAGCAAAAGAAAGACTACAGTTTTTTAAGAATTGGGAAGAAAACTGTTAAAAAGTAGATTATGTAAATTTGATTTTTTTTTCATTTCAACTTGTCCTAAGGCAGGGGAGTCCAAACTGTGGCCTGCGGGCCAACTGCAGCCCGCAATGCATTGTTAATTGACCCGCAGCAAATTCCAAAAATATATTTAATTTACTTAAATAAACCAAGTGAGGCAATGCGTACTTCACCTCAAGTGAGTGGCCCGGCTGTTTGTGTATTTTACCGCATATGGCCCTTGATAAAAAACGTTGAAAAAAGTTTGGACACCCCTGTCCTAAGGCATTCACAATATTAGAGTGAAATACGTATCTTTGGTTCTTCTCTACTCAATCAATATACAATATACCACCCAATATAGAGTATACAACATATGGGATTGTGTGTAATATTAATGGCTGCACAATATATATACATGTGCTCTCTCTCTCTCTCTCTCTCTCTCTCTCTCTCTCTCTCTCTATATATATATATATATATATATATTCCATATATATTTCTCAGTGCTACAGTCTACATCGAATATGGCTTAAACTCATTTGTTAGTTATCATTAACATTAAAAAAATTTTAAGTTGAATTAAAATTTTTTGTTTTCATTTTGCATTTACATAGTAATATTGTATGTCTATAACTGAGCAGAAAGCAGTTCCCCATAACCTTTTCTTGCTCCTTTTTCTTTTCATCCCGAAAAATTCTGATGTGCTTTCTGACGTGATAGTCTGCCTTACTGCTTCTCATAAATATATGATGTGTCACTTTTGTGGAAGCAGGGTGAGGACAATGACTTCAATCCCAGACAGGCTCTGCTCTCTTCCTGTATCTGGCTTGATGCTTCAGGGTTTGGTAGTGGTATGGAGTTCATCTTGGTGGCAGTGACAGGAATGACAGCACTTTTTACCACTTGATGGTGGAAGTACAAAGCTGTCATGCTTGAAAGCCATGGGTACGACTTATAGAGGTCTGTAAAAAATGTGTGAACACAAGGTTAGAGATAGGATTATTTTGCACATTATTTTATCATAAGCAAGAGGAGAAATACTGCGTTTGTTTGCTCAGCTTTTTTTCTCTTGAAAAAATGGATATTCTTTAAAAGGTGATAGCTTTCGAATTAGTGATGAGCCCAATTTTTCATTTGTTTTTACATCTCAATACCACTCTGTTCCAAATGTTTGTGAATTGTAATATTCTGATATTCTACTTCTTATGGTGCAATATGTTGTTATATTACTAATCTGTCCAGTCTGTCAACTAAGGTTTCTTTTTAAAAAATTTTTCTTTCATTGTTTTGAATGTTTTTTAGCAAAAAGTCAGTGTTCAAACTAGTTTTCTTCTGTGAATTCTAACTCACAATTCTGTTTTTCTTTGTATTTCTCTTAAGAACTGAGCATCTCTGAGTATGTTAGATCTTTTTCCTGCCTTCTAGGTTTAATTATCTCTTATATTTTCTCTTTTGTAATGTGATCTGGGCTCCTTTTCTTTCCCCAGCATTTGTTAGTCATCTCATGTTTATCTTTCTTAGAGTTCACTGCATTTTCTAGGGGCTTCATTCACAGGGAGTAGATACAGGTGTCCATGCCTGAGATGTAAAGAAAATAGGCTCCAAAGTTTCCTTTAGTTTTTTATTTCTCATCTTACTTAGTGGGAAGGAAGAAAAGAAATACCTTATTTTCTGTTTTTTCCCTAGCTTCTTCCCACCAGTTAGAAAAATAACCTGCTTCACAGTTTGCCACATACCTTTCTTACCTCTAATAAAATGATCTTGAAATGTAGCGTGAAGCTACTTAATTACAATAGAAAAAGTTTTAAGAATTTGATATTTTATTAATATTATTTTTTAGATCTATTGCTATATGTTTTTAAATTTTATAGTTATTTTTATGCAGCTCTTAAAGAATGAAGGACATATGTATGTAATGAGTTGGGTGGATATTTATAATAAATTATTAGAAAAAAGCAAAGGATGACATATTTTTTACTACGATACCTTGACATTTTCCCATTGTGTTTATAATTCTTTATAATTAAAAAAAGTCACAGAAGAAGAAAATACGTGTTTAACAGAAAAACTGAATAAACCACTATGCAAAATATAAACTAATTTAAAACATCAATTTGAAATTTTCATTTTGAATAGTTTCTAATAACTACAACATTCTTGGATAACATTATTGATTTTACTTAATTGAATTTCCTGCTTTGCCTGAAATAGTTTTTGTTTTTACCCTTGTTATCCATGTACTTTATATGAAGCATAATTAAAAAGTTCTTAGATCACTGAAGATAATCCAGTTTCTTCAGGTCCTTTTCATGGCCATCGTTTTTAATTCTTCCATCTCTTATGCCAGGTGTCTTTCTAGCCAGTCGAACTGCGCTCCTGATTGTGCCTTCACATTGCCTGTCACGTCTACAGGCTCCTTTGCGAAGCCTCTGCTAGGCCTTCCGCACCTACCCAGGTGTCACCCAGCCGCCCAGCTCTTGTGTCTTACTTAGCCCACAACCGTTTGGTTTCTCAGCTTCCCACTCCGTGTCTTACCCAATCAACCGTGTCTACATATTGCTGTTTTAATTGTTGTTTCTTTCTGTAGCTCATGTCTCATGGTATTATTCCCCTGCTCAGGTTTCTCTGCTGGCTTCTAAAGTCTTTTGGCCCCAGTTTAACAGATCAACTTCTCAACTGCTGTGTTACTTTTGCAGTTTGCTTCAGTAGCTTTCCTCAACAATGCTATTGTTTTTAAATCCAACATAATTCTTTTCTTCTTAAGTCTATTAAGAGCTTTACTCTTTTTTGATAGCATTTACCACATTCTGCCTTTTTTATGGGTATTACTATTTAATACCTTGAGTTTAGATTTTAAACTATGAGGGTAATTACTCTATTCCATATGAATATGAATATCTGCCTAATGCCCTCTACGTTATAAGGATTGAAGTGTTCACTGAATTGCAAAGCTTACTTAAATGTACAATCATAACATGTAATAAAACCAAAAGTTTATTGACTTTGGAAAGTAGTCTTGAAATTTCTATGTTGAATATAGCTCTACTAAGCACCTGTTTTCTTATACTTTTAGGTTTTTACCTTTAAGTCTAATCGCAGTTAAATGAGGAATTTCATTTTTAATGCCCAAAGAACTGAGATTTTGCTATAATTTTATTTGGAGGATTAAAAAATTAGCCACATATCTAAAAATTGATTTACCATGAGTGAAAAGTACAGAATTATTAAGAATGCCGTTTTTTTTTTTAGTAAAAGCATAATTGTAAATAATTCAGTTTTCATAATAGGACTGAATATCTGTTGGGTACTAGTTAGCAGAATAATAACTTCCTTAAATTAGCAAACAGAACAAAAGAGAAAATAACAGTATCATATCTTGTTGAGCTTATCTTTGGTTATTTTTTACAAATAATCTTATTGCTATAGTTTTGAGTAACTAATCAAATTAACTGATAGAAATTGATAGCTATATATGTGATTTGTAGCATATGGATAGAAAAATATGATTTTAAGAAGGATCCTATATTGAGTTTACTGTTACCTCTATTGCTTTTGCATTTTAAAATTTCATTCTAACATGAAAAATTACCATTAATTTTTTTGGGGGGTAAAATTATTTGAAGTAAAGTGAAAAAATTATATGTGGTAGTGAAGGTCATCATGAGGAAAAAATATTTCATCTTTTCATAAAACATTTAACAAACATGTTATTCTTTCTCTCATTCTCTCATTTAAGCTAAGGTCAGTAATTGCAAACATGTGACTTTTTAAAAAAGCTGAACTTATAAATATTTTGGTTTACATATTACATACTATTTAACATTAAGAAGCTGCTAGAAGTTGTCTGGTATGATTTTTCTTTATTGTAAATCAGTGGATATACTTTTGTATACCTGAAAGATCATTACAGGTAGGCAAAATGCTTAATTGTCTGATCTAATATCAAGTGTAGAAATAATAACAGTTTAGAGGGCAACATTATAATATTTGCCATTTATTTCTTATTTTGTTAGATTTATTACAGAGAACAAGAGGGCATGAAAGCAGTTTAGGCAAATATATTAGAAAAATGTTTTTTAACTGAATTCTTTGGCATGCATACAGACTTGAAGGTTAAAAATATTTATAACAGGAAGGGTATTTTCTTAATATGAAAACTCTAAAAATAGTCTAATTTTTTTAAGATTATAAAACTAAATATTAAAATTTGAATTTATGCTTGGAAGTCCAAGTATGAAATTAGTTTTTAAAAATTTTTTAATTAACATATTAACAGATATTCTATGCTAACTATATGTATCGGATGAAAATTTTCTTGATATCTTTGTCTGTGGACTCTTAATTTCTCTTAAGGGTTTCAAAAAATAAGTCTTACTTGCTTAGGCTATATTTTGTCAAATTGAAGCATTTCTTTAATTCCATAAAAGAGCAGAAAATAAGGCAGAAGGATATCGGCTTTGCCAAGATTTGACATTTTGTTAGTATTATTATCAGAAGTAAATCCCTATTAAATATGCTGTGTAACCCCAGGAAATTCAGGCTATTGCATGGTGCTCATTTCCCCAAGGATTAGGATATTCAGTAAGCTCCATTGGATGAATCTCACTTATTTACAGAAAGCTGATATATTACTGAATTGTTTGACATAAAATTTTATTTAAAAATCAGTTGCTACTTGATTTAGTGAATACAGTGTTTAAAACGTGGAATAAAAACCTGTCCAGTTAAACAATCATAAGGTAGCAAGTATTTACCTATTTTAAGTAATTTATTGCTGTTTTTCTGATGCAGTGATACTTAATGCTCATTGATAGGTCATTGATAGATTATAACAGTTGGAAAATATTTGTTTGATTTGAATTCCCAAACCTGCTATCTAGTTAGGATTAGTAATTTCATAGTTTCCCGACATGAATTGAGGGTTGGAGACAAGATGCTTCAAGTTAAATTAAGTAGTGTGGAGTAAAAAACAACAAAAAAAACCACAAGATTTATTGCCACTTTAATGATTTTCTGAGTGGAAATAGAGCTACTATTGTATTTTGAAGCATTTGGGAGCTATGATAGAGTAAAAACATTGTGTAAATTGTATTACTCTAAAGTTGCTTTATATCTAAAATTAGAAATAGTTGGCTTTGTTAAGCTTTTCTACAATGATACAGTTTTATTTTTCCTTGTATTCAGATTTTAATAGTTAACTTCTATTATACAAAAAGGCCAACTTGAATAAAGTTAGGAAGTCAGTTTATTTTAATGCACTCTTTTTACCAGCCTACTATATTAATTCAGAGCATTTGGCTTAGACTCAAACAAATTGAGAAAGGAAGAAAAAAACTAGTGCTTTAGTATTCTTCCTTCTCTTTATTGTCAGTTCATTTGTGTATTATAGGCATAGTGCCCTTGAACTTAGAAAATCAATCTCTTTTTTCATAATAAAATTTAATTTCAAAGTTTCCCTATCTTGGTATGCATATACAGGTTACTTGTTTTTGATTCTTGAGTTTTAAAATCCTGATAAAGCCTATAATTTCTACATTACAAAAGGATAAAGTTTTGTACATAGTTCATTATTTTTGATGCATCAAATGTTATAGCAAGTTGACTGTACCAGAAAACATAATATAGTGATACAGAAAATCCTGGATTATTTTGATTGTTTGGAGCTCATAATTTTGGTTCTTACATTAAAATGCTATTCCAGTTGTCATTATACAAATATATCTGTAGTTTGTGGCTTAGAAATAGTACACTTTATAAAAACAAAACAACACAAAACCCAAGGATACCTGTGTCAGTTACATTTTAAAGTTTTACATTGTTTTAAGGCTATGTATTTATTCTTTAGAAAATATGACTTACATTAATATCTTCTGGTGGACATAAGATTGACAAAATATACACATGATATTACTTTAACAAACTGCCATGCAGCAAATACAATAAGTTATGAAGAAATTGAATATATATGACTTAATCTAATCTTGACATTTACATTGGAAATTTACAACGTAACCAATATCTAAAATTTTTTTCTTATATTTGGCAGTAATCTCACTTTTTACAATTTAAATTTAAAACTTCTCAATGTGGGTTTGGTGAAACTTAGATTTTTCCTTAGTCTGTAACAACCTGAGGCACTAAACATTTTTCTCTTATTTCACTATCTTCAAAGGTAATTTTTTTGTTTCTCTTAGGGTCTATCCAAGAGTTATGAATTACAGCATTATTGGGCATGGGATCAGCTTCCACTATGGAAACGACCCGCTTTTTCATTTTACTTTTCAAGACTTTTTGAAATTTTTGTCTAGTGAATGCATATAAGAGAGGGTGAAATATAGTTGTTCCATAAGCCATGACTAAAAAACACAACCTTAATTTTACTAAAAGGTCACTTGGGCCTAAACATAAAATGGTGGTATTTAAAACAGAGATTGGTGTCCAGCAGAGAAGAAATGTAGAAATAATCAATAAAGACATTCTGAAAACTCTTTTTTGCCTTTCTCGTCGTTCACGGTGTCGTTTCACAGCTCGCCGGAGGGCAATTATTACAGAGACTGAAGTTCTTACACCAAAGACTACGTTTCTCCCACCACCGCTTTGTGACATGTCTGTAGTCTCATGTTGCGTGGTTAGAGAAATTGTCTTTTTCTTTCTTGTTTTCTTCTTCTGCCCTGTTGAAAATCTGGTGCCTATTCGAATGTTAAGAGCCTGCAGTATTTTGGTGTATGTGATTAACATCACTATGACCGTGGCAAAGAATATTGGAATCTGTACTAGCAGGTGGTAATACATCCCCAGTTCCGTGTAGTATTCATTTGTACTGACACACAATAGTGTCTTGTTTTCCCATGTACTTCCACTTTGAAGACTGAAGAAATTTACCTCAATAAAGGGAATCAGGAAAGAGAAAAAGGAAAAAATCCAAATGGATATCATTAACATTACAGCTCTGCCCATTGTCAGAATTCGGTTTGCAGGTTTTACAGAGATGTCATATCTGTCCAAAGTGATAGCAAAAACGTTGATTGCTGTTGAGACACTTGCAAAAGATACACAGGCCTCATGGAAACAGCAGATGAGAGCAGTGTTACTTTCCAGTGAAAGCAGAAGGATAACTATAGTTAGAGGAATACATCCCACACAAATTATTACATCAAGTACATGAAGATTCATTGTAATAATGTTACTGACAGAGTTGATTAAGTTGGATTTCATGCAGTAAAGTACCAGCACGGTGAGGTTGCTGCCCAGTCCCAGCACAATTTCTAACATAAGAAATCCGGTGAGAGACACTTGAAAGCTTAATGGATATGATAGTGGTTGGTGCATATTGGTGTTGATGTCATCAATGTCATCTCGAACTGTAATGTTAGATTCAGACTGCATGTTGATTTCCAGAATGGGAGAAAAACACATTCTTTTGGAGCAGTTGGTTTTTTCCCTAGAAAGTGAAATAGAATAAACTCTTTGATATTTGGCAATATAAATGACTTATAAACGTGTCTTTGTAAAAAACAAAACAAAACAAAACTTTTGTGTACTTAATTTTTAAGTTGGAAAACTATTAATGGAAAGTGTAGAATTAGGAAACATCAAAGTTGCATTATTTTGATGTAAAAGGAAGTTGGGTTGGTTCTTCCTTTGAAGAAATATTGTATGGGGATAATGACTCCTATATAGTTCACAATTATTTCATATACTAAAACGTTTTTCCTTATTTGGGTTTTTCAAGCTTCTTATTTCAGATACAGTGTACTTTTGTATAATAAAACTCCCCAGTATGAAAAACTAATTTTAG
Source organism: Rhinolophus sinicus (assembly GCF_057876585.1). Taxonomy (NCBI): domain Eukaryota; kingdom Metazoa; phylum Chordata; class Mammalia; order Chiroptera; family Rhinolophidae; genus Rhinolophus; species Rhinolophus sinicus. The sequence continues at coordinate 50,617,851 of NC_142504.1, read as the reverse complement.
CTGAGTGTTTTAAGATATCATTTTAAAATGTTGTGAGTAGGTGGGAAATAAACGTTGTTTTAGTATGTTCTAGCATAATTAGCGTAGGTGTAATTATTCCTATGAAATTTCAAAGGAACAGGACAAGTGTTCATTTAAAATGATAAATGGCATGAGTGCTAGTTGGCTTTAAACCATTTTGTTCCTGTTCTTGATTGAAATTCATATTCACAAGTCGACAGTGTGATTAGGATATTTGGAGTTTTTTCCCGACAGAAGTAGGCAAAGGATAAATATTTCATATTTCACAGTTAAAATGCTCACTGAACTTTATAATGGGCAAACTTATGAAAATTGAAAGAAAAAGGACATTATGTTAAAGTGCCACAAAGCTGGGTCAAAGCAGAATAATTACTCCTATGAATGATTTATTTTGTGACCACACCCGCTTGTATCTTGTGGAAGGAGACAATTGAAAGTTAATATCATACTAAGAAATAGCTATTTTGAAGTGGTTTAAAAGAATACATTAGTTGATTTTGTTTGTTTAAGCAGAATTTTTAAAGTAAATAAATGAAATTTTAGGGAAAAGGAGCATCTGAAGCCCATTTTCTGAGGAATTTTTAAAGTTACACATTTCCTCTGAAACCTTTTTTATAAATCACTCAGTGTATATAATTTTGAGGAAACTTAGAAAAACAGAAAAAAAAACTCTTGCTAGTTCATGCAAATCTACATTTTAATTTATAGAGGTTTAGAGTAATTTATAAAAATAATGTGTGATTTTCTGGGCTGAAATGTCAGTAACCATTAGTATAATCAGTTAAAATATAAAATCATACAACCAACTATATTTCACATTTCAAGTACAGCTTTTCGATTGCAAAATCATAATTAAACAAATTATAAAAGCTAATAATTTTCAGAACTCATGTTAACCTTTCACTTGATGTAACCTTTTACGAGTTTTAGAATACAATTTTATTTATGCACATTATTTTAGGGGTAATATTTCAGAAACACAAATGACAGCAATATTAATTTCTTTTGAGTTTGGTATAAAGTATTACTAAAGGCACATATTCAATCAAGTAGTGAAGGTCTTAGCTAACACTGAAATTCTGTAGAAATGGAAAAATTCAAGTGTGCCAAATTTTCTGAACTGCCAGATTAAACATCAGGTCTTTGTCACATCAGTTAGATTTACAAGTAAATAAAGCAGAAATATCTAGTTAGATGATAACTAAGAAAAATGCATCCCCTCTAGAGCAAGATTCTTTTCTTTTGTAAATGTTAACCGTGTGGTGGGGTGCATGCATCTTCTGACCTACCTGTTTGCTCTTGCCTCATGTGCCTTTTGGCTCATTATAGCAGTTTTTCACAAATTGAAACATGATGTCATTGACAGATTTTGACATGAAGTTTCACCTGACAACAGTAAAGGAGCTGTGTTTTATTTCATGTCTTGTAGGAATTCTTTCATTTTCTCTCCAGTACTTCAATTGCATGAATTGTGAGATTTAGTTGGCTGATGGATTTCTAAAGACCAGTACAAAACATTTGTGTTTGCTTTGCCTTAAAAAGTCATGACCAATAGAAACTTCCTCAAATGATAGGAACTATTAATATGTTTCTCTTTGCGGGAATATATGATAGCGTTTCTTTATTTTTCAGAACATGTGAAAACAAAACAGGAAACATAAGGTTTCTAGCTCCTAAAATGTATTTAGACATCCTTTTCTTACAAAGTGTTTCTATAGCAGTTCTGATTATTTTGAAATGATTTCTTGATCACATAACTTGCTTTATATTATAAATCCAGTCCATGTTCTTTTGATAAAAACCATCTGCTATTTAATTTGGTTTGTTTTCATTAGAAGAGGATACATAATTGGTCATAAAACTCCGATGGAAAAATCCTTTAGTAATAATCAATTGGCACGAATATCTGAAATTACTTGCTAAAGCTTCATTTAGCTTGCTGGTAGGTATTGTATGGCATTCTCATTTTGGCAATCCATGTTTCATTGTTTCGTTAAGAATCAGTAGCTCCACAATTCTGGTATATTAAAGTATAAACTCCCTCTTTAAAAATGCTCACCATTTTGTCTTCAGGCTTTTGCAATTATGTTGTGTTTCTTTTTGTGGCTATTTTATACTGTATCTTCTTAGGATGATAACTGTCAACGTGTTATGTCCCAGCAGTAAGGCAGACCTGTATTCTCTGGCTTTAACTCCTTAGTGTCTTAAAATCATGTTTACAAGAATATCCTGCAGTTTATGGTTCAGACAGCTAGGGAGATACTCGGTCAGTTGCATTCTTCATATTGTTGGTTGTAAGTACTGAATTAACTGCTGTGGGCCCTTGTGAGAAAGAAAAAAATGGTTAAGAAATAGGGTTCCTAATAATTTCCAATTAATTGAAAGTTTATTTTGTTTATTTTAATACCATATATAGTATTTGTTATTAAAGTAAAAGCAAACTGTATTATTAGAGCCACAATTACATATTAATTTAAGGGTTTCTTTAAGTAAAATATTATGTTTTGTTAACAAGGATTGTAAATATTATGTTACTTAATAAGAGTTAACATTACAAATATAACCAAGAAAGAAAATGTGTTTTTCAAACTAATTGATTTCTGCTCTCATTTTAGAAGCAAATCTGTATTTTCAGAGATTATGAGCAATTAGCATATACTAAACATACTGTCATTCCCTCATGTCTTTATAAGAGATTTAACAATATTTCTTGTTGTAAAATACTGTTGCTTGCTATATTAGCACATGGTTTGAATTTTAACTGATTAAAATAGATTTCATGATATTATAAATTTCCATTGGTGAATTGTTCATGTAATTGAAATACAATAAAAGATAATGCAAAATGTAACTGCAAATTATATAATTTTCAATGACCACGTCCAATGATAAACTTAACTGAAAATTGAGTAATAAGTAATAGCTAAATAGTAAACCTGGTTCTTTTAAGAAATATAAGCATTTTTTGAACACTTGAGAAAAACTGATGACATTAAGAATACTTAGTATATCTGAAGTAGCTTAAAAGCTGATGTCTTCATAGTGAATCAACAAAGAATATTCTTTGTACTTAACATAATATTCTAAAAAATTACATTTAAAATATATCATATCTTAAAAGAAATAGATCTTTAAAAATACATGTTTAACAATAAGTAGAATTAAGCAAATAAACTCCTAAAAATCAGGCTGAAATTTTTCAAAGTAATTTTACCCACTACGCTGGTTCAGAAGCATCTGCATACTATAAGAAGGAGCACGTCTTACCTCCGCTAAAGATTTGATAAATTCTTGATGCAGTTGAAGCATTTCCAGTTTTGATTGATTCATGTTGTTCACTTGTTAGTAGAGGACTTGGGGAAGAGGGTCATAAACGTCTCTTCGAAGAGACCTTAATGGAAATGTGTCTTTACTGTGCCATTGTTTCAGCACTACTGCTAATGTATGGAGCATGTCGTGCTGCTGAGGGCTGCTGCAGTCTCTCACTCTTCCTACTGTGCAATCGATAAGCATCTCAAAATGCATAATGAAAGTCATTTAACATGCTGAAGGCTTCTTGTCTCCAGAGACAGCATTTAGATTCAGTCTTTCTGAAAAGGAAAGGCACTGCTTTTCAGAGGAAAGCCTGCTCTGGGCAGCTTTTGCAGAATGACAGCCTACCTTGTCGCTTCTCTCCACTGCAGAGAGATGCAGTGCGTTCACTAATTTTGATTGGTCAGTTGTGTTGGGCTCCAACTATGCTTCATATGTATAGCAGGGTTCCCCCCTCCTCCCCCGCCCCGCCACTATTTTTATATAAGGATGCTTTTTAAAAGGCTATAAGTAGTTGTACCTTGCACTTAAATAGAACATGAGTAAATTAGTCTTTTGAAACTGTGTATTCTGTTCTGGTTTGTTGTCCATTTATGCAAAATATTAACAAATGCTGGGAGGTGGGGGGGCTCGAGAGAATTCACATAGTAAGAGTACATATTCTTTTTAAATCCTGGATAATAGCACTTGAGAATATTTTAGTCATATATAGTATATATATGTTTTTGGTTGAGATTCTTTGTTCTACACGTAGAAAGGCACTGCATCTTTACTGTGAACCACGTTGAATTTTAATTAGTTTGCTTGTATTCGAGTCGTCTCCTCTCTGTATTCCAACTTCTTGTGACCATCTCAAAGTGTTAAACATTGTTATGACAGCAGTATTCATTCATTCAGGTGTTCATTCATTCATTCAAAACATTAATCAGATTATTCTAAGGTGATTATATCCTAAAATATTTTCTAAAAATACTCTAAGTGTGCAAAGATTTAATCATGTGCATTACTTTCTAGGTTACTCCTCAGTCTTCACCTTAGGGAACCCTTTTATTCAATAGCTATATACTGATCATTTGCTGTAATATTTTATTTCAACTGGCTATTTCTGTTTCACCTGGGCACTTTTAGAGGATTGCTCTGTCCTGAGTATGCTAATTTATTGGGTAAATACATTAGTAAAGGAAAAAGGGAGTTAGCTACATGTCTTCATAAATTATAAAGCTAAATTATTTTGAGATAGATATGCTGTCAAAAGAATAAAAACAGTGGTATAGTTCATAATTAACTTAAAAGATTACTTTAAAATTAAATTTCTATTAACTTTGGTTACCTATACATAATTTTCTATTCTCAAAATAGAGAATTTTTTTAGACTTTAGTAATATAAAGTGGCTGTATTTTATATGTGTTGATAAAATAGAAGAAGACTTGTTGCAAATGATGGAATTATTATTTATCATCGCTTATTCCATTATTTTAGGAATATTAGTGATTCTCATTTATTAAAAGGTATGCTAAATTTTAAATTTGTAATTGGAATTATTCTTTCATAAATTTGTAAAGCAGTATACCTTTTTGTAATCTGACAAAGGTGTTTAAACCTCACGGGCTGGCTGAGTAGTATATAAGTTTTGAATTGCATTTTTGTAGAAGTTGAGAGTAATGTGGTACAAAATTTTGTTGTGAGTTTCTAAAATTTTCTGCACAACTTTGTGTAGCAAGGCTTTGGTAATGCCCCAAATTAAAATGTTGTGCTACTTACTTTTCCTGCGTTTTCAAAGTTGGAGGAAAGGATCTTGTTAGAATGCCAACTGTGTTGAAAGATAGTGTGAATATGCGCACACATGTTATTTGAAGCTTAAAACTAAAACCAGAGAAAAGACATTAGCATCAGTTGAAACTTGTGGGGATGAGAAATTATTGACAAGTGAAATACATATTATGCTTTTCTGCCAGAGTTCAAGTATTTGCTTATGTTTATCATTAAAATAAATATCCCCATGAAGTAGAGGAAACCAAGGTACAGAGAAGTTGAATAACTTAAAAAAGTCGAGGTAGGTTAGTAGCAGAGCCAGTGTTAAAACTGTGTAGACTCCCCTCTTATAGCTGGCCCTGTCCCTTTGGAAAATTCTGAAAATACTTGAGACTTAGAATTGGATGCTCTGGGTTCAGACACTACTTATTAGTTACATGATTTTTGGAAAGTCAAACATTTTCTAGGTCACAAAATAGCTTTGATTCTTTCTATTGTCTATGGTTTAACTCTCTGTGAGACAGTATTTCCAAGTTAAATTCAGTCTGATTTGTAAAAACAAATTCTGGGATCTCTGTAAAAAGTAATGGCAGCAAAAAAGCTCAGATCTTGAGATTGCTTTCTGTTCCCTGTGCAAGTGACTTGTGGTTAAGAATACACAATGTATTACAAACAATTTTTTTATTGCACATAATGCCTAGTGTTTTCTTTTTAAACACTGCAAAATGGTTTGGTGATTACAAGGTTCTCTGATTTCTTAGCAGGATAATCCTAACTTCCTTTGTCTTTAACAAAGATGAAAATATCTAAACCACTGGATTGAAAAGCAGATGATATTATTTTCATGAAAAAAATTAATATCAAATTACATATGTCAGAATTTACATTTTCACACTTGTGCATTAAATATATTTTGTATTCATATAGGATATTAATTTTGAAAAATGCTACAATTGGTGATTTAAAACCAAATTTTATATGTCATAAAATAACTTTATAGATTAACTATTAATTAATTAATAATCTGGTAAAGCAGTTTAACTTTTCTAATGATAACTAAGCAACAGATATGAATCCAACCCTAAATGTCTCTATTAAAATTCTTTTTCACAAGTTATATTTTTCTTTACAGTTTGATTTCATAGGAATTTTAATTCCTAAAATTATTGATATGGGAGCCTTTAATATTTAGTTTTATACATTTGCCCCCTTAAGTTTGGACAACTGTGAGTGTTCGAAAGTAGATTATTGTTTGTATTTACATTGCACTATCTCATATCATTCTATCCAGCTTGTGTCTGGCTAGTTCTGATGCTACATTTTTGATGATGCTGAGTTTGTATGAAAAAAACCTCAACTTTACAAAATATTGGAATTAACCACAAATGAAAGTGCTTTGAAACTGTTTACAAAGCATATGTGCAAAAGCTGTTTCTAATTGCTGAAAAATCACTTTTTAATTGCATTGCTTGAAGGGTGCTTTTTCAATGAATACTTAACAAGGCTAACTCTCAACTCTCTCTGATACTGGAGCCCAAGGAAGACAGGATTATTTCGGTTTAAAGCCAATTCAAAAATTTCATTTAGCTTCTCAACTTTAAATTTCTTTTACAACAGATGTTTTACCAGAAAAAGAGAAATGGACCATCTGCTGAATCATCCATCAAGTGGGGAGTAGCTACGGTAGTAGAGAATCAATAGCATTGGTAATTCATTATCCATAAGAGAATAATTGAAAACTGATTAAAATTGGATAAAGTTCATGCATCAAAATTGTACTCTTAACAGAACAATCCATAAAGCATTTTCCCTATCCTTTCCTATTTCACCTAAATTGGGCATTTAAAATTTTTCATACTATGTATTTGTGAGTTATTTGTCAGCATCACATATACTATAAAAGTAAATACATGGCATTTATTTCCATTTTCTCATCCAAACCTAGAGTTTGGACCCTAAGACTATTACTATTTTTTTTATCTCTTTCTGTTGTCCTACTGTTGGCATGTTGTCTTTGGCTCTTTGTCCAGATTATTACCACCTCTGCCCCCAATTTTCTGGCTTACTGTTTTGACTGCCTTATATCCTTCTTTGCATCCTTAAATACTATGGGTTTTGTTGATGTTTTTCTCTTATATTTTCATCAAAGAATTACACAAACCATCATGTTTGTTCGTTTCCCTCCCACATTAGTTTCTTTTAGTTACTTCATTTTTTTGCGTAATTTCTCCTGTTGTAGGTTATTATGCAGAATCAAATTCATTTCTGTATCTTGAAACCAAGTCAGTTGATGAACTAGATTATATGTTTAACAGAGCTATGGGAAACCCCCTCTTCTGTGCTGTTATGAGTCCTGTGCTCTGATAGCAGGCATAGCTGAATGGCTGTCTGTGAACTAGAGGTCTATTGTTGAAATTAGTTAAACACATAATGCTTTTGTAAGAAGGCTGCTATCTGCTATGTACAAAGTCAGAGAGTGGTAGAATTCTATTATAGACATAGTAATTTCCACAGTACTATTTGGGGCATCCATTTGGGAAAACGGATGCATTTTAAGCATTTACTAATAATAGTTAAAGGCTATGCTTGCTAGTGACTTCCTGCTGGCAAAACTCAGCAGTGTACGTCAGTTACTGCTGCCACTAGTTCCACTTAGGGGTAGACTGTCTACAACAAGTCCTGCTAGTATCTACACAAAGTTCTGTGATTTTGATTAGTATTGCAGAGGATTTATGGATAAATATGTGGAGAAGTGACATCTTAATAGCACTGAGTCTTCCAATTTATGGATACACTATCTCTATTATTGTTAGGTCTTACTTGATTTATCAGTGTTTTATAGCATTTAGCTTATAGACCCTGCAAGTATTTTGCTAGATTTGTACCTAATTATTTTATTTCTTTAGTACTATTTGAGTAGCACCTATTTTTTTGAAACGAAATTCCAATTGTTTATTTTTAATATATAGAGATGCTTTTTTTTTTCTTTTTGTATATTGACGTAGTGTTCTGCAACTTTACTAAACTTAGATACTAGTCTTGGAACCTTTTTGTGAATTATATAGTATTTTTTTTATCTAAACGATGCCTTATGCAAATAGAGATAATTTACTTCTTCTTTGAACCACATGTGACTTCTATTTCTTTATATGCCTTATTGTACTGCCTCAGACCTCTGGTATTAGATTTGACAGGATTGTATGGGGGAGAAGCTAACTGTCCTGAGCATCCCTGACTGGGGCATGCTCGATAATTGATGAGTATGCTAATAATGCAAAGACCTTACTGTTCTTTGCTTGGTCCATTTCTCTGACCTTGATGGATGTAATAATTAGTCCCCAGGCAAAGAGCACACTTGCGTCTGCTTGTTATGACAATGGTAAATGTTTTCAAGTTCAGTATTCTTCTGCTGTGATGCAAACCCACTGTATACAGGGTATCCACCAAGGCCCCTCTGCCAGGGGACTTGCAGGGGATGGTGAACTGTCCCTCAGATGACCCTCATACTGCTTGCTGTGTCAGGGGTAATAAAGTCCTATGACATCCGCCAGCATCCATGACAGAAACATCATAGCTTTGTAACTTGCAAGTAAGGTAAAATTCTAGACCTATCACAAGTTTTGACAGTTTTGGCAACAAGGATGTGATGTTGACAGAAATATTGCTTTCTGCAAGAGAAGAGAGAAGGGCCCTGTGTGCCAGTTTAGGGAATTTGAGATCTGGCAGCAAATGTCTTGTTTAAGTGGTGGGCTAATAGGTTCCATACTGACTTAACCTGCTAATAAATTTTCAGAAGCTAAGGAGTGAGAGGTGGAATTAAGCAAAGCTTCCTGAGTGGTGCTTTTGGTCACTGCCCACTCTCTAGGCCAGAGGAGGAAAGAATGTTATTGCACCAGTAAGGCAACAAGACTCCAGATCCCAGGCAAAAGGCAGTAAGTATGGCTGTGGCTGCTGAATCAAAGGGTCCCCGGAGCTAAAATAAAAGGTGTCAGCATTGGGGATATCCAGAGCTTTGGTGAGACTGAATACACTGTAAGTTCATTTGTTGAATCCAAGTTGGCAACCACTTGAAAGTGAATGTACATGGGCAAGTTTGCCTATTGGTGCCGAGCTGCTCTTCCCTTCTTTGCCTCTGATGCCTCTTCCCCTCTACTCTAACCTCAGCTGCTTACGGTCAAAGACAAGTGTGGTAGGAAACTTCACCGAAGGGGAGGGATCCAAAGTTGGATAGCTCGTTGGATAGAGGTGCCCAAGACCCCGTCCTACCAGGTCCTGGGGGGAGAAAGCACAGTAAGTGGCAGGGGAGGCCGATGGTACTGCTGGCTGCGGGGTGGGGCGGGGCCCAGGCCTAGACACTTGCAGGAGCTCGGAGCTCCTGAGGGAAGAAGTGGCACCAGCCCTGCGGTGAGGACCAAGCAGGAGAAATGGCCCCACTGCACAGCCCTCCTCTGTAGGTTGACCTCCCCCACTACCCTGTACTTGCTGTGCCCCTGGTCAGAAAATAACGTTATCTCTTGGGAGCTGTGGCTTTAGTCCTTTTTGTATGTGTGTTCCTGCAGAGGGAAAAACACATAAATTCAAGGAAAGGTGAATGTGGGTGGAGTCTCCGCCTATGCAGTGTACTGTTGTTCCTGCTACCTCCGCCAAATGTGTATTTGGTGTGGACATCTTTTATGTGCTTGTACTGTGAATGCTTGTAAGTTCACAGGAGATTCTCCCACTCGCGGCTGCTGCATGTCCTCTGCCTAGGGGATCCAGCACAAACTGGAGCATCCCAGGAGGCAGGAAAAGAAAATCACAGCTTTTGTTGTGACTTTGTGGCTGCCAAAGTACTCAGGGCGTTTCTTAGTACAGCAGTGCCACCTGCCTGACCCAGCCACCAAGTGCACCTCCTGTGAAGGCCTACTGCCAAAGTCATGCTAAAAAGCAGCACCTGACCCGTAGATGCTTTGCGACTCTCCAGCCCGATGTAACCGTTTCAGGGTAGGTTAACTCATACTTGACTGCTAACAAGAAAAGGGCCCAGTAGACTTCAATGATCAAATGAAAATGGTTTGTTCCGGGGTGGGGGGACACCTCTCCTGGCCTTAGTGTCACTGTGGTTTTGCATGAAGGGGTGGAAGCAACCCCTCTTGGGGAAAACTTTTTCTCACTCTACCACCTGAAGCAAAGCCACTGGCTCAATGGGGCCACAGAAGTTCCGGTAAATACTTGATGGTTCAGCCAGGCTGGAAACTGATGTATCCATTGTGCTGCTGCAGCTGTTGCACCTCAGTGCCAGGTACAGAAAACGGAGTGGATGTGACCTCTCCGCTGCATTCTCAGAGCTCTGACCCTTCATTAACGTTGGCATATTTTACTGACTCATGGGCTGCTGCCAGTAGCCTACCTTCAGGTGTGCCACTTGGAAGACCTACAGATTTAAAACATCTCTGATTAGGGCGGCAAACTATAGAAATGGATTGCAGCTCTCACACAGTTTGGGTCACTCAAGTCTGTGCTCAGATTGCTGCCATTTCTACCTGGATTCATTATTGTATTGGATATAGCAACTGGTCAACCACTGTGTCCTGGCTTCCGGAAGGGGACTCCTCAGTGGCCCTTTTTTCAGGAATTCCTTTGCCTTTCTCAGGGTTATAGGGTTTCTTTGTTCTTTCCTTCCCCTAGCTCTAATGGGTTTTCAGCACTACCCCGAGAGTGATGGAGTTTGTTGCATTTCCTTCGGTAGTTTTAGGCTTTTCTCTCTTGTATTAGGTGTGGTGGAAGGATCCAGGCTGGACTCCATGTCCTTTTCTCAGTGGTTGCTGTCCTCTTCCACGTCTGCACCATGAGGGATGCTTTCTCACCCTCTTACTCTGCATCCAGTGTTTTTAGTGTGCATCTGGTGAGGTCTGTGAAGAACTGCTCAATGGGTATGCCTTCCCTTTGTGTTCTATTTTCTCACTAGTACACACTCAGCGGTTAGCTATTCATTAACAATTTCAGCTGAATTATTTTTAGTGGAGTCAAGTGTTGGCTTCACAGATACTCAAGTGTTCAAGTCTCATTTGTGTTTTAAGGCACCTGGTTTTCCTTAGAGTTTGGGTGGGTTGGTTGCGCTATAACTTTAGCTCTCCTGGCTATTTACCATGATAATAGATTAATTTCATGACCCTACTTGGTCATGATTGATTGATTACCCTTTGAAATATTGCATGCTTTTATTTGCATTATTATTATTTTTTAAAATTTATTTATTTATTTATTTATTTATTTATTTTTAATTAAATTTATTGGGGTGACAATTGTTAGTAAAATTACATAGATTTCTATTTGCATTATTTTGATAAGGTCTTTTGCTTGTGTGTCATTTTCTTTTATTGTAATGTTTTTGTCTGGTTTTGAAATCAGGACAATGTTGGATTCATGAAATGAATTGAAAAATGTTTCCTCATCCTCTAGTTTTAAAAAAGTATGTAGCATCAGTACTAGTTCGTTCCTAAATGTTTGATAGAATTCAATAGAGAAGACATTTGAGCCAGGAGACTTTATGTTGTTTTATGTTTTTAATTATAAATTCAAATAATTTTATAGATAGCAGATTAAATTTTTCAATTTTTCTGTGTCTATTTTAGTGATAAATATCTTTCAAATAATTTATATCACTTAATTTGCCAAACTTGTTGGCATCTATTTGTTTGTAACATATTATATTTTAATATATGTAGGATTGGAACTGGTATCTTCCCTTTTATTACTTATAGCGGAAATTTGTATTTTTTTCTTTGTCAGTGTGTCTAGAGGTTTGTCACTTTTACTAATCTTTTCAAATAACTAACTTTTGATTTCATTGTTCTTTATCTACTTTATTGATTTCTGCTCTTACCTTTAGTATTTCCTTCCTTTTACTACTTTGGTGAAAGTGTTGTTAATAGATTTTGATCTTATTTAAAACGTGCTTAGTACAGCTTTACCTACATCACACAAATTTTAACATTGTATTTTATAATAGTTCAGTTTGTTCTCTGATTTCCCTTGTATTTCTTTGCTGACACATGGGTTATTTAAAAGTGTGTTTTTCAATTTTTCAGATATTTGTGATTTTTGTAATTTTTTTGTTATTTCAAATTTAATTTTACATGGTTAGAGAACATACTTTGTACAATTTCAGTTTTTAAAAACTTGTTTAGGTTTGTTTAAAGGTCCAGAATATGGCTTTAAACTGCCTTGTTGAATGTTCCATGTACTCTTAAAAATAGTTTTTTCCCCCGTTCTTCTTGGGTATAGAATTCTATAAATGTCACGTAGGTCAAGTTAATAAATACCGTATTTTGCTCTGTATAATGTGTACTTTTTTGCCCAAACTTGTGAGGGAAAAATAAGGAGGCACATTATACATGGGTAGTCCTAATTCTGTATCTATATAAATGTTTTTAATTCTTTTATTTATACTTATGGGTTAAAAGTGTAACTCTAGAAATCAATAACAATATCTGTATGCAAAATAATACCCTGGACTATGATCGTCGGTTTTGTTGAACTTATGACGAACTTACAAGTACGAAGAGTTCTTGGCCTTGTATGATGTATAAATATCGTAAATTTGTTACCGGTACGTAAAGTATCTTGTACCTTGTATCTGTTCTTGTGTTTTGTAATTATTTGTTACATAAAATTTCTTGTACCATAATATGTTAAAAATGCGAAAAATTCCTTTATAATACAGAAAACAAATACCGAAATATAAACAAATAAAAATTTGAATTAAAAAATTAAAACGTTGGTGATGGAAGGAGAACTGACTCTGGGTGGTGAACACACAATGGGATTTATAGATGATGTAATACAGAATTGTACACCTGAAATCTATGTAATTTTACTAACAATTGTCACCCCAATAAATTAAAAAAATAAACTAAAAAAAAAAAAAATTGAAACGAAATATTTTTTTTCGTGCAAGTTTGGGCCAAAAACATGAGTGTGCATTACACTTGGCAAAATGTGTGTTGCTTTTTATTCAGATTTTCTCTCGCCTTACTGATTTTCTATTTATTTGTTTTATTAGCTTTTTACTGAAAGAGTGGTTGTGAGGTTCTCAGTTATAATTCTGGGTTTGTCTGTTTCTCCTTTCATTTTTTCCAGTTTTTGCGTCATGCATTTTTATTGGGTGCGTGCACATTGTAGAGTGTTATGAAATATATGTCTTTAGCCCTAATAATATTTCATGTTCTAATGTCTGTTATAAATGTCGCTACTCCAGGTTTGTTTTGATATGGTTTATATCATATATATATTTTCTCAATCTTTTATTCTTAACTCTTCTGTGTCTTTATTTTTAAGGTGTGTCTTCTGTAGACAGTAGTAGTTTGCTTTAATTCCATTCTGATTTCTGTCTTTTAATTGGACTGCAGAGCATTTACAGTTAATATAATTTCCCATATGTTGTAGTTTAAGTCTTACACTTCGCACTTGTTTTGATTGTTCTAGGTATTCTTTATTCACTTGCTCTTGCTTTTCTACCATCATTTTTCTTGCTTTTTACCATCTTTTGGAATAAGTAATCTTTATTGCTCAATTTTTACTATTCCAAATAAAATTGATTAGTAAAAATGGAATAATAATAATCGCTACTTTTACTAGTTAATGAATAAATAAAATACAATAGTAATAAATAAAACGGAATAGTAAATAGTCTATTGATTTATTAGGTCTTTTAGTTTTCTTATTTTGGTGTGTGTTTTAGGTTTTATAATATATATGTTTAACTTATCATAGTCTACTTAGAATAGATAACATCATATATAATGTTACATCATTGCTATAATATCATTTCCTTTGTCCCTCTTCCATTTTTTGTGCTTTCATTACTATTTTTGTTTTAAATAGCCAATTATCTTATAAATAAATTTTAAAGAAACAATTTTATATTTAGCACATATTTCTAATACTTCATTTCTTTTTGTACATCAGAGATTCTTCCTTCAGTCTGAAGAACTTTGACCTTTTCTTGTACTGCAGGCTTTCTAGCAACGAATTCTTTCTTTTTTGTCAAAAATATATTCCATATGTCTTTACCTTTGACTTATTTTCACTTTATGTAGAGAACTGTATTGAATGTTTTATCATTTAAAAATTATTTTGTTGTTTTCTGGCATGCATAGTTTCTGACAAAAGGCTGTGATCATTCTATCTTTGTTCTTTGCTATACGAGTATAATGTGTCTTTATTCTCTCTGGCCATTTTAAGATTTTCTTTTCATTTCGTTGTTTCCGTAGTTTAAGTACGGTGTGCCTTGGTGTGCTTTCTTTGTGTTTACCTTCCTTCCTTGCTTAGGGTTCACTTATATTCATGGATTTGTGTTGCTTTCCAGGTTAATATTATTCCTGGATCTGTGTGTTGTTGCTGCCACTACTACTATTTGTTGTTTTTGGTTTTTCATCAAGTTTGAAATAAAATAAAAAAATCATCATTTCTTTCTTTAAATACTTTTTCTTTCTCACGTCTTTCCTTTCCTTATGGGACTTTGATAACATGGATTTTAGACTCTTGGTATTGTCCCACATGTCATTGAGGCTCGATTCATTTGTTTTTTTGTGTTTTTAGTTTGGAAAGATTTGTTCGTTCTGGATTCAGGTTCATCAGCCTTTTCGTTTGTAGTGTCTGATCTGTCTTGAGCCCTTCCAGTGAATTGAAGAAGTTCAAATATTATGTTTTTCAGCCCTACAAGTTTTACTTGATCAATTTTTATAGTTTCTACCGTGTTTCCCTGAATATAAGACCTCCCCCTAAAATAAGCCCCAGTTAAGATCTCAGCCAGATGGACGCATTAGTTTGTTACGATGATGTTCCAGAAGAAGATGACATGATTGTAATTGAATAAATGTAGATTGTTGTACATGAAAAAATAAGACGTCCCCTGAAAATAAGCCCTGTGGAGCAAAAATTAATATAAAACCTGGTCTTGTTTTCAGGGAAACACGGTATTGTCTTCATTGTGTTCATCTTTTTCTTTAAATGTATGGACTCAGTTATAATACATATTTTAAGAACTTTGTCTCTTAATTCCACCATCATTTTGCATCTTGGTAATTCTGATAATTTTTTATTGGATACCGGACATTGTATTTGAACACTATAAATAGATTTTGTTGTCTTGCTTTAATGAATATCAGACAGTCAAGTGACTTGTGAATCAACTTGATACTTTTTAAAAACTTTATTTATTTTTTGTCAATTAGGTTGACATTCAGTATTATTTTATATTAGTTTCAGGTGTAGAGCATAGTGGGAAGACATTTGTATAATTTACAAAGTGATCCCTGTGATAAGTCTAGTACTCACATGGCACCGTGCATAGTTACTCCAATATTATAGACTATGTTCCCTATACTGTATTTTACATCCCTGTGACTATTTTGTAATTACCAAATTATAATTCTTAATCTCTTCATCTTTTTCACCCAGCCCCCCAACCCCCTCCCATCTGACAATCATCAGTTTGTTCTCTGTATCTATGATTCTGTTTCTGTTTTGTTTCTTTGTTTATGTTGTTCTTTAGATTCCACATATAAGTGAAATTATATGGTACTTGTCTTTCTCTGTCTGACTTATTTTACTTAGCATAATACTATCTAGGTCCATCCATGTTGTTGCAAACGGTAAGATTTCATTCTTTTTTTTATGGCTGAGGGATATTCCACTGTAGATATATACCACATCTTCTTTATTGAATCATCCATTGATGGGCACTTAAATTGTTTCCATATCTTTGCTATTAAAAATAATGCTGCAATGCACATAGGGGTACATATATCGTTTCAAATTAGTATTTTAGATTTCTTTGGACAACTATCCAGAAGTGGAATTGCTGGGTCATAAGGTAGTTCTGGTTTTAATTTTTTGAGGACACTCCATATTGTTTTCCATAGTGGCTGCACCAGTTTGCAATTCCACTAAGAATGCAGTTTCCTTTCTCCACATTCTAGCCAACATTTGTTGTTTGTTGATGTATTGATGATAGCCATTCCAACAGGTATGGAATGAGGTAATAATCTCATTGTGGTTTTTATTTACATTTTTCTAGTGATGTTCAGCATCTTTTCATATGTCTGTTGGCCATCTGCATGTCCTCTTTGGAGAAATGTCTATTCAGGTTCTCTGCCTATTTTTTAATTGGATTGTTTGATAAATTGCATGAGTTCTTTATATATTTTGTATGTTAACACCTTATCAGATGTATCATTGGTGAATATCTTATCATATTTAGTAGGTTCTCTTCTTGTTTTGATGATTTCCTTTGCTGTGCAAAAACTTTTCAGTTTGATGCAGTCCTGTTTGTTTGCTTTTTTGTTTGTTTCCCATGCCCAAGGAGACAATAGCCAAAAAAATATTAAGAGTGATGTCACAGAACGGTCTCTGTGTTCTAGGAGTTTTATAGTTTTGGGTCTTGCATTTAAGTCTTTAGTCTGTTTTGAGTTTATTCTTGTAAATGGTATCAGAAAGTGGTCTAGTTCTATCTTTTTTTTTTTTTTTTTTTTTTGCATGTATCTGTCTGTTGTCACGCAGCAGCCTACCCATCTGTCCCCTGGTACCTACCTCTAAAGAAAGAAGAGTCTGTGAGACTGATCCTTTCAGGGACTTTGCTTCACCTTTGTGCTTACACCTTATGTCTCTCTGTTTGGCCCCAAAGGATGGCTGGTTAGTCAATGACGGGTAAGATTCCTCAAGGGAGGAACAACCTAAGCCAGGCACAGTCACATAGGGGCCATCTGGAGAACACACGGGGTTGATAGAGATGGGCGTAGACCCCCACCTTCCCCTGGCTAAGGAGAGCTTCTGTCTCTGTGGCTATATTCCTTCCCACAACCTGCTAAGGAAGAGATTCAATGATGTGATAACATCACTTCTCCATCTATTCATATCAGTAAGTTTCAGCATAAAGGTTATGTCTCTTGGGGAGGTACTAAGACATCCTGGGACTTTCGGTTCCGGCTGCTTGCAGGCAACGGTGATTGGTTTGAATCAGTTTCCTAGGATAATGTATGAAATTCACAGACCGCGGAGAAAACAATGTTACTTCCTTGTGTGTACATCAATAAAAGCCACAAGGCGACCCAATTCAGGGCTCTCGGTCCTTTGAAGCTGTGGGACCCTTGGCTCCTAGTGCATAAATCTTATGACTTCTGTTTCTTTCTTAACCCTTCGCCGCCCCTTCTCGTTCTCTCACTGTCTGTGTTGTGCTGGATGCAACGTCTGTCCAGTTTTCTCAACACCATTTATTGAATAGACTGTTTTACACATTGTATATTCTTGACACCTTTCTCATAGATTAATTGATGATATAGTCGTGGGTTTATTTCTGGGCTCTCTATTCTGTTTCATTTATCTATGTATCTTTTTTTATGCTAGTACCATGCTGTTTTGATTACTGTAGCCTTGTAGTATAGTTCGATGTTGGGTAGTTTGAAACCTCCAACTTTGTTTTTCCTTCTCAAGATTGCTATGGCTCTTTGGGGTCTTTTGTGATTCTGTATAAATTTTAGGATTATTTGTTCTAGTTTTTTGAAAAATGCCATTGGTATTTTGATAGGGATTGCATAGAATTTATAGATTGCTTTGGAGAGTACAGACATTTTAACGATGTTAATTCTTGCTGTCCGTAAGCATGGTATATGTTTCCATTCATTTGTATCTTCATTTCTTTCCTTGTCTTATAATTTTCTAAGCACAAGACTTTCACCTTTTTGGTTAAATTCTTAGGTTTTATTTTTTGATGCAATTGTAAATTGTATTGTTTTCTTAATTTCTCTTTGTAATAGTGTGTTATTGGTATATAAAAATACATCCAATTTCTGAATATTAATTTTGTATCCTGCTACTTTACTGAATTTATCAGTTTTTTGGTGGAATCTTCAGGGTTCTCTCTATATAGCACCATCTCATCTGCAAATAATGACAGTTTTCTTTCTTTCCCATTTGGATGCCTTTTGTTTCGTTTTCTTTCTGATTGTTGTGGCTAGGACTTCCAATAGTATGTTGAATAAAAGTGAAGAAAGAAAGTGGACATCCTTGTCTTGTTCCTGACCTTAAGGAAAACACTTTTAGCTTTTCTTGAGTATAATGTTGCTGTGGTTTTGTCATATATGGCCTTCATGATGTTGAGGTATGTTTCCTCTATTCCCACTTTGCTGAGAGTTTTTATCATAAATGGATGCTGGATTTTTGTCAAACACTTTTTCTGCTTCTGTTGATATTGTTATCCTTCATTTTGTTTATGTAGTGTATCATGTTGATTGATTTACAGATACTGAATCAAACTTGAATCCCGGGAGTAAATTCCACTTGGTCATGGTGTATGATCCTTTTAATTAATGTATTTCTGAATTCAGTTTGCTAGTATTTTCTTGAGGGTTTTTACATGTATGTTCATCAGGGATATTGGCCTGTAATTTTCTTTTTCTATAATGTCTTTGTCTGGTTTTGGAATCAGAGTAATGCTGGCCTCATAAAATGAGCTTGGAAGATTTCGTCCATCTTGAAAATTTTGGAATAGTTTGAGAAGGATAGGTGTTAATTCTTTTTTGAACATTTGGTAAAATTCACCTGTGAAACCATCCTGTCTAGCACTTTTGTTTCTTGGGCATTTTTTGATTACTGACTGGATATCATTAGTAGTTATCTGTCTGTTTAGATTTTCTGTTTCTTCTTGACTCTGTCTTAGAAGATTGTACGATTCTAGGAATTTTTCCATTTCTTCCAGATTGTCCAATTTGTTAGCATATAATTGTTCGTAGTATTTTCTTATAATTCTTTGTACTTCTGTGGTTTCAGTTGTCAGTTCTCTTTCATTTCTGATTTTGTTTATTTGTGTCCTCTCTTTTTTTTTGAGGAGTCTGGTTAAGGGTTTATCAACTTTGTTTATCTTTTCAAAGAACCAGCTCTTGGTTTCATTGGTCTTTTGCATTTTTTTTCAAGATTTTTATTAAAATATAGCTAACAAACAATATTAGTTTCAGGTGTACACCATAGTTATTCTAATTAATATACTTAAAGAAGTGATCATCATAAGTCTAGCAACTGTGATACTGTACCACACTATCACAATATTGTTGACTGTATTTCCTATGCTGTATTTTACATCTACATGAATTATTTGTTTGATACCTGGAAATTTGAACCTGTTGTCCCCCTTTATTTTTCCTCCTACTTGTTAAATTTTTCAATTACAGTTGCCATTCATTAATTTATATTAATTTCATAGGTATAACATAGTGGTAAGACATTTATATAATTTAAGAAGTGATCTCCCTGACTAGTACCCACCTGGCACTATACATAGGTATTACCACATTACTGACTGTATTTCATATGCTTTACATCCCCATGACTATTCTATAACTACCAATTTGTACTTCTTAATACCTTCACGTTTTTCACCCTTCTTCCAACTGCTCTCCCATCTATCACTCTGATAAATCTCGTACCCATCTGATACCATACATAATTATTACAATATTATTGACTATATTCCTCGTGCTATACCCTACATCCTCATGACTACTGTATAACAACCAATTTGTACTCTTTAATCCCTTCCCCCCTTTTCATCCACCCCCCTCCAAAATCCTCTCACATCTGGCAACCATCAAAATGTTCTCTGTATCTATTAGTTTGTTTTGTTTATTTTGTTCTTTAGATTCCATGTGTAAGTGAAATCGCATTGCATCTGTCTTTCTCTGTTGACATAATCTACTTTGCACAATACTCTTCATATCCATCCATGCCACCACAGATGGCAAGAATCCAGTCTCTTCCATTGCCAAGCAGTATTCCATTGTATATGAGTATATGTACCACCTCCTCTTTATCCGTTCATCTATTGACAGACACTCAGGCTGCCTCTACATCTTGGCTATTGTAAATACTGCTTCAGTGAACATATGCTGGAAATAGCATTTTGTGTTTCTTAATATAAATACCGAGAAGTGGGATTACTGAGTCCTTCTTTGTCTCTTGTTAAAGACTTTGTTTTAAAGTTGTGTTGTCTGGTATAACTATTGTTACTCCAGCTTTTTTTTTTTCTTTCCATTTTCATGGAATACATTTTCCCTGTTCTTTTACTTTCAGTCTGTGTGTGTTGTTCTATCTGAAGTGAGTCTCCTGTAGGCAGTATATGTCAAGGTCTTGTTTTCTTATCCATTCAGCCACCCTTATTCTTTTGATTGGAGCATTTAATCCATTTACATTGAAAGTAATTGTTGATAGATCTGATAGTTACTGCCATTTTTTTATTCACATTTTTGGTATCTTTTTTTTTCTCTTCATATTCTTGAAGTTTCTCTGAGATTCCTTGTAATACTGGTTTGGTGGCAATGAACTCCTTTAGCTTTTTCTTGTCTGGGAAGCTGTTTATCTCTTCTTGGATTCTAAATGATAACCTTGCTGGGTAGAGTAACCTTGGTTGTAGGTTTTAGCTTTTCATCACTGAGTATTTTGTGCAAATGTTTTCTGGCATGTAAAGTTTCTGTTGAGAAATCAGCTGATAGTCTTATAGGAACTACCTTATAGGTAACTAACTGCTTTTCTCTTGCTGCTTTAAGATTCAGTCTTTGTCTTTAACCTTGGGCATTTTAATTATGATGTGTCTTGGTGTGGGTTCATTTTATTTGGGACTCTGTATTTCCTTGGCTTGTTTGTCAATTTTTTTCACCATATTATGGATGTTTTCAGTCATCAGTTTTTCAGATGGGTTCACAGTCCCTTTTTCTCTCTTTTTGGTTCCCCAATGATGCAAATATTGTTATTCTTGGTATTGACCTTTAAACTATGCTCATTTAAAAATTTTTTTTTTCTTTTTGCGTTTCTTTTTGGGTGTTTCTGCTACATTGTCTTCCAAGTTGCTGATTTGATCATCTCCTTTTATGTAATCTGCTATTGATTCCTTTTAGTAGATTCTTCATTTTAGTTATTGTAGTCTTTATTTCTGACTTTTCTGTATGGTTTCTGTGTCCTTTTTTATGTTTCCTATCTTTTTGTTGAAGTTCTCCTTGAGATCATTGAGCATCCTTGTAACCAGTGTTTCGAATTCTTCCTCTGGTAGATTTCTTGTCCTCATTTTGTTTAGTTCATTTTCTGGAGCTTTGTTCTCTTCTTTCAGTTGGGATATGTTCCTTTGTCTCCTTATTTTGGCTGTCTCCCTGTGTTTGTTTCTATGTATTAGGTAGGGTCTATGTCTCCCAGTCCTAGCAGAGTAACTTTATATAGCAGGTGTCTTGTGTGGCCCAGTGGTGCAGTCTTCCGTTCACCGGGTATGCCCCTTGTGTGGCTGTTGTGTGCTTTCCTTTCGTAGTTGAGACTTGATTGCTCTTGGCACATTAGTAGGTGGGGTTTACCCTTGGGCTGACTGGCTGTGAGTACTGGCCATGACCACAGTGGAGTTTGACCCCTCATAGCAGGATTCACCGCAGTGGGCTCTGGTGCCTGCTGAGAACTCCCTTTAGGTGTTCCATTTGGGGAGCTAATCGTGTGGTTCTCTGTTGTGGTCTGAACCAGGCCACTGGTTTTGTTGGTTTGGGGCCTCTTGCGGGGGCTCCGGTGCAGGTCAAGGAAGGTTAGCCACTGCCTGTCCCAACCCTCGGCCATCCAGTAGGAGCTACAGAGTTATCCACAGGTGGTGGCTGCCTGTGCTCGTCCTGGAGGGGTGTGGGAAAGGTCACTCTGTAACCCGCGGCCAGTTGCCATGTGAGCCTGGCCTGGGGCCACTCAGTGAAAGGTACAGGGAACAAGGAGGCTAGCCGTCACCTGCCTGGGGCCTGCAGACCTTGAAAAGTTTTTAAGAAAATTTGAGCATGGGCCATGGCACAGCTTCTGAAAATGCAGTGAGAGAGTTGGGCTGAGCATTGTCTCAGGGAGTCAATAGGGTAGGGTGAGCAGTGTTCATCAGGTTAATGCAGATTGAGATTTGGCGCCTGCCTGCCCCAGTAAGGCTGTGTTTGGGAGAGGGCTTAATACAGGGACAGTGGCTGATCTTGCCTGGAAGCCCCACAATTCAGTTTCTCTCCGTATGTTTCTGCTGATTTTTGAACTGCTGCCCCTTCGTTGGCTCTTGAGTGTTTGTGGGCAAGTGAGTCTGTTTGTGGGCCTTTTAAACAGACTTGTGGGTTTCTATCAGCACTCCGTCTTCCTGGGAGGGAATGGAGTCCTTGTTGATGTTCACAGCCAGCTGTTATGGGGATTCCTCTTCTTGGCACTGGATCCCTGATCTGTGGAGCCTGGTGTGGGGCTGGGCCCTCTCTCCCCTCGGGAGGGAACCTCTGCAGCTGAGATATCCTTCTGGATTCTCAACCACAACATGTGGGTTTGGTACCAGCCCGTTTCACGTCTCTGCCCCTCCTACCATCTTGTGATACAAGAATCTTTATATCCTTAGTTATAGAAGTTCTGTTCAGCTAGTCTTCAAATGGTTCTCCAGGTTGAGTGTTCTATAATTTCGTTGTAATTTTGATGTGATCATGGGTGGAGGTGAGTGCAGCATTTACTTTGCCATCTTGACTGGACACGAACGTAATCCTTTTAAGACTTACATTTTAGCTATATTGGGGCAGCTTTAGAGGAATCTTTACTCTAACACTAGTTATCTCTACCATTAAGATATTCTTAATAGGTTTATACCAAACGAACCTGTGTTCAATGATGTCCTTCATTTTGGCTTTCTTTCCAAGGTAGAATATCTTGCAGTACTCTCCCTGTGAGCTCTGTTAGTTGATCAATTTTCAGGCTTTCTCATAGTTCTTTGCCAGTCTCTTTGAGTCTCACCATATGTATTCTTTGAAGACACACGAAACCCTATGTAGAAATTTTTGGAACTGTTTCTCTGCATAGCTAACATTTTTCTGTTAGTTTGACCTGCCTCTCAGCTCCTTCCGCCTTCTTAACTCAAATTTGTCCCTTCAACTCATCTAGACCATTATGCTCTGCTGGGGTTTTCCCTTATGTTGTAAGGGAAAGAGTATGTAGGCAGAAATCTTAAATAATCACAGCGCTCACTTCGTTTATTTTTAAGAGATCATAGTCTTGTACTTAACTGTTGTCTAGTATCTGAAAAGAGTAGTTACATAAATTTTGTCCAGTTTTCTAGTTGCTAGGGTAAGTCCTGTAGCAATTACTTTGTTTGGTTGGAAGTAGAAGTCCATATTTGTTTTAAAAACTAAGTTTCTTTTAGCAATTAATTATGAATTATCTTGTGGCACTCCTTTTACTTCTCAGAATTATTAACTCTTTGTTTTACTCTCTAAGCCTTATTTCTTATGGTATTATAATAATAAGCTTGCAATATTTTGTATCATGTATTTAAGATTCTTTGCATTTAAAATCTTTGTCCTGGATAATTTACTTTCGTAAGTGCCTCTATTCTCTTCACCCCCTCCCCCCCCACCTCTTTTGGGGAAAGAACACTGCTGGAGAAAAGATCATACGTTGTGCAGATTGATTTGCAAGTTTATGTCTTCTAATCTGTCATTTCCCCCTCTTATTATACAGACTAGAGACTGGCAAACTTGTTCTGTAAAGGGCGGGATAGTAAATATTTCAGGCTTTGTGGGCCACTTACGGTCTGTGTCACATATTCTTCTTTATGTTTTATTTTCTGATTTTTAAAAAGGTAAAAACCATTCTTAGCTGGAATGTTTGGCCCACGGGCCTTAGTTTGATAAATCTTGACATAGACCACCACAACTTTGTTTTAAGGAGCCTTCCCCTCGCTCAGTTTTACCAGAAGACCTTACTTCTCACTTTGTTGAAGAAATAGAGGTACAAAAAATAAATACCAACTTCCGGGTACAAGTCTTGGGGATGTAAAGTACCGTGAGGGGAATAGAGTCAATAACATCGTAGTAACTGTATATGGTGATAAATAGTTACTAGACTGATTATGGTGATCACTTCATAAGGTCTATTAATGTTGAATCACTATGTTATACCCAGGAAATTAATATAATACTATATGTTGATTATAATTAAAAATAAATGTTTAAAAAAACAGGAAAAAGGAAGGAAAAAAGCTTGAACTTGGTCAACTTCTTGCTTCTTATATATTCCATCTAAAAGCCTATCTAGAGCTTCAGTTATTTGTCCACCTTTCACAGCAAAGGTGTGAAAGTGAAGATGTATACATATCCTTTCATTTAAGTCTAAACCTGCTATGTAAATTCCTGCTTTCATTCTCTTCAAAGTTCATTTATCCCTTGTTTTTAAGTACTTTTAGTTGAGTTTAAATTGCAAATGGAAAAAGAATTGCTGTTGTAGCGTACATAGATATAAGGTGTTTTATGATACATACTCATTTCTAGTAGATGTTGGGCATATTTTTCTTTTCATAAATTTACCTCCAGTGACAACATAATAAGATGAATGAATTAGAATATCTTAAGCAAAATGTTCTGTGGTAAGGAGGGGTATAGTTCTCCAAAAGGCAAAACAGAATTAAAAACGAATTTTAGAAATGAAACTAGCTCTAGGTACCTTGTGTTGCAGGCATCACCTGACACAGCTACCGACACTTGTCCTTTCTGAGCTTCAGCACAGCTGTTGTCCCTACAGTACCTCCCCTCTTCTCTGTCCTCCTTGGTGTGGTTTGCACTGGTGTTTTAGTTTAAGATCGGGAAGGAAAAAATACAAAAGAGTCCCTTCCTCATTTTTCTTACAATATTATGGGTTTGAAAAAGCAATAATGTGAGTCATGTAGCAGTGACTTCTACTGGATCCTTCTCATACTAAGAAACACGAAGGTCATTTACTGTTTCAAATACAGATGAGCCCATTTATATGAAAAAGAAATTTTAAAGAATCTAAGGTTACTTGTAAAAAATAAAGACACATTAAAAAACTACATGTTCTCACAACAATTTGTTCTATCCTTTTTTTTCCTGTAACACAGTTATTCCTCCCCCGCTCCCCACACAACAGATTTGTAATGTAAGAATAGAATCATGGTGCAGCCTGTAACTCCCAGAGGTAAAACACACAGCACTAGACTTCCATCTGTAGATTTTAGTTTTCAGTTTTCATGTCATTTTCTGAGTTAAATTCAAATTTGATATCATTTAAGCCTTCAGGGACTGTATTTTGTTAGGTGCAATCATTGTTTGATTATTCTTTTGCAGTCACATATATTACAACTTGGCTTTGTGTCTTGAGTTTTAATTGCTTTTGTCTTATGTGATTAGTTTTGCAATGGTCTTTACTCTTGACTTTTCCCGTCCCTCCCTCTTTTTGATGGATACACAATAACGTCATTAACAAGTGTTTTATGTGAGTAAATTTCTAAAATTAGTTTTGAATTGGATATTTTAGATACGTAAATATAACTCAGAATTATTCAAAATTGAAGAATGGTGCTCTGAATGACCTGGAAGCATTTGGAATACAATAACTTAACATTTTTAAATGCATGTTTGACATTATGCTTGGATTTGAGAGTATTTGAGCCTACAATAAAGAAACTGTATCGGTATCATAATAGCTGTCTTAAATATTTAAATCTTTTAATCACATTAACTCTTACACTAGTAGACTCAAAATGTCAAAATTTGTGCCATGCTCTTTTGCTCTTTGTTGAACATGTGATGTAATGAAAGTAAGTTAATAATACAGTTCTTTTCACTAGCTTTATAAACGAGACCAGTAAAAGTGTTATCTTGACTTACGGTACCTGAGAAGTTTCTCTGTGAAAACATCAGATTTAACATTTTAGGTTTTGACCGTTTTGTCTTGGAAGAGTCCTTGATTTATAGTGATTTGTTTATTTGCTGAGACAAGAGTATGAAACACGTGGTTTTGCTGATGTTCAGGCATTCATTTAGCTAATATGGGAGCCTAGTCCTGCCCACTTTGCCAGTCTCATCCTGGTTAGTTCTCTGTATTTCTCAGATTGTCATTAATGATACCACACGCAGTAACTCTCATAAGAGTGATATTTAAAAACGGGGGAAATCTTGAGTTCCTGTCATTTATATTTTTTGAATATACCGTATTATAAGGGAGGTTTGATTCTTGTACTTTCGGCTATAATTCTTACTCACTTTTATGTAGTGAATACATGACTATTATTCAGGAGGTTATTTTAAACCTCGGTTAGTCATTTAACAAATATTTATTCAAGAATTCTGTGTGTCAGTAGGTAAGATGCTAGTGAAACAATGATAGGTAACAAGTTTTAGTTTAGTGAGAGAGACAGACAAATCCACCTTGATGGTAGAGTAAGTGCAGTACTGAGGGTCAAGTATGCCGTGCTGTGAAATCATAAGAGGGGCACTATTCCAGGGGAAATGACCAGGGAAAGCTTTCCAGAAGAAGGAGCTACGTTACCGGAGAGCAGGCCTTTCTCGGCGTGGTATCCAGGTTCTTGGCATCTTGAGCAAAGAAGTGAAGAAGTGAACAAGACACGGAAATCAAGTGGTAAAAGAGGAACTTATTAGAAGACATAGTAGTACACTTCAAAGAATTTGGAGCAGGCCCCGAGCAAAGGCAAGGCTCAAGAAGTGCTGACTGTCGAGGACTTGGAGTTTTTGTCCCTTTTTCTCTAGAATGGGCTGTTCCTTTCTGTGCGTGGGACAACTTGATTGACACCTGTGATTGACAAGAGGCTATTACCTCATCTATTTAGACTGCGCATGTTCCTTCCCAGAATTCAGTCTGTTATCATGATATTAATGATTTTCCAGGCATATGCATGATATTATAATGATGGTATAATGAGGCCCAGGTGAGATGAAGGTTGTTGTGGCCTTTACTGCACAGGTGTGACTGGTTTAATCTAGTTGGGTTTTTTGTACTGGTTTGATCTAGTTGGGAAGTTTTGGGCAGAGAGGGGAGGTCTTTTGGGCTGTCGCATTCTGTGGGTTGTGTTGGACATACAGGAATGCAGAGACCCCATGCCTGTCTCTAACTGCCTGCCTTGTTTTCCCCTTGAGAGATGTGATCCCCATGAAATCTCTATGGGAAGTTGAGGGACAGGAGGTCTTTTCTTCTGTATCTGCTTCCTGCTGGGCAGGGACACAGAGCTGTCCCTACCTATTGGGGATTCATGGAACTCTTGCCCTATCTGATCTTAGATGAGAGGAAGGGATCTCGAGATCCACCTGCAAGACCATGCTGGCATCTTTGGTTGGGACTGGCAATCTCTCTGGGGTGTTATCTGTATCCTCGAGGCCCCTGAATGAGGAAAAATAGATTTTGGTTAAACAGAGTTAAAAGTGTTGGCCCAAGAAGCAGAGCTCAAAGCTATTGATGTGAGGAGGCTGTGTGATAGAAATTCTGTTTAGCTTCATGGAGCCTGTGATAGTCTCCTCTGGTTAATCCGGTCATTCAGGTGGCAGTGTTCACTCAGGAGCTGGGCTTGGAATGGCCTGGAGCAGGGGGCAGGGGACTTCGTATGATTCAGGCTCGGAACAGTTTTCTGTTTAAAGGTGATTAAGATCAGGAACTAGGGAGCTAAGAAACTGGGGGAAAGGAAACTTAAGGAAAGAGAAACCTAAAATCCCTATAGGAAAGAACACGTAGAAGGTTTTCAGTGGGGGGCGGGGGGTACTCGCTTGGCCCGTATCAGACAAACTGAGATATGAATGTTATTCAAATATTAGCCAGATCAAGGGGATGGGTGCTGGTCTAGATTGGTGAAAGTATACCAGACAAAAGAAACAGCATTTCCTAGAAGTTAGAGGTAGGGACGACAAGGGAAGAGGACAGGTGAGTGTTGAGAGATTGGGCCAGATAGTAAATGGCCATGCAAACCGTGTTGGAGAATTTGAAATTTTACAGGAAGGCAGTGATGACTCCAGTAAAGGCCTTTAAGTAAGCCAGTAATGTGAGCAGACTTGCGTTTCAGAAAGATCACTCTGATGAAAATGTCAAATGGATTGGAAGGTTGGGAGCGTAATTAGAGAACAGAAACTTACTATGTTAGGCAAGAGTTGATGGTGGTAAGAATGTTGAGGTTGAGACGAAGTTTTAACCTATTTTAAGGAGATATAGAAGCAGTGAGATTTGGTGAAAAGAGTAGGCCTATCTTGACCAATTAAGCAGATAGTAGGGCTGGCTACTCACTGAGTTTTGGCTTCTAGGAGGAATGGTAGTGTGACGGATGATTATTTGTGAATGGTAGGATGTATTGAATTTGAGGTGCTTGTTGGACATGCAAGTATAGGTATCTAATAGGAAACTGTATATGTGGATTAGAAGAGAAATTCCATGAGAAAAAAAGGAGCAAAAAAATATAGATCTGAGTGTTGCCACATATAGATGGCAATTGAATATGAAGAGATATGGAGTTGGCTCCCCCAAAGAAAATAGAAATAGGAATGACTCCTGAGAAACTAAAGTGGAAGGGATGGGCATAAGAAGAGACCAATGAGACAACTGAGAAGCAATAACCAGAGAGGAGGAAGGGTATGCTAGGACGGAAGCTAGGAAAAGATAGTGCTTTAAGGCTGGAGTAACCCACATTGGTAGATGTTGCTGAGACTTAAAATGAGGTTGAAAAGTGGCTTTAGGACTTAGTTTTAAAAATAAAAAAGTAGCTGGTGACTTCAGCAAGCACAGGCACTGAGATCAGGCGAACACTGGTGTGAGCACATTTTCCAATGACCCTTTCAATGGAAGTTGTTTCTTTGGTGGGGGGGAGGTGTGTCAGTGAGAATAAAATAAATTTGTGGAAAATTACTTTTAAAGACTTTATAAGTAGAATAAAAATCTGATTCTTGAAATGCTATAACTTGAAACTTTAGATGATAAAAGAGAAAATGAAATATGTATCATAAATACAGCTTTGATTTGAAATAACTGGGATTTAATCTAAATTCTACCAGTTACTAGGAATGTAGATTATATATGGTTATTGACATAATTTAATTAGATAATATATAAAAATGTTTAGCACAATGCCTGACAGGTGTGTATGTGTGTATATAAATATGTGATATATTGAACACTTTATATATAGTATATATTGTGGTTAATAATTTCAGGAGATTTTTTTTTCTCTTAGTATGTGTATTCCTTATATGTTGTTGTACAATAAATTATGCCCAAAGTTAAAAGTTAAAAACAACAAACATTTATTAAATCACACTGTTTCTGAGGGTAAGGTAGACAGGATAATAGCCCCCTAAAGACGTCATGTCCCATTTCCCCAAACCTGTGGATGTGTTACATTACACAGTAAGAGACTTTGTAAATATGAGTACGATTACGGTTCTTGAGATGGGGGGATTATCTAGATGGGCTCAGTCTAATACACGAGCCCTTACAAGTGGAGAACATTTCCTGGTTAAAATCAGAAGACATAAGTCAGAGACAGAAGACGGTTCCGAGAGATGTCCAAGTGTGACATGGAGACAGGGGACTGTGAAGCAAGCCACATGCGCAGCCTCTAGAAGCCAACAGCCAGCGAGGACATGGGCACATCTCAGTCCTACAGCTGCACGAAACTGGATTCTGCCAGAAATCTGAATGACTGGAAGCACATTCTTCTCCAGAGTCTCCAGTAAATAATGCAGATAGCTGACACCTTGATTTCAGTCTGTGACACCCGGAATGGAGAAAACCAGCTGAGCCCACTGGACTTCTGACCTACAGAACTGTGAAATAGTAAATTGTATTGTTTAAAACCAATAATTTTGTAGTTTTATGGCAGCAATAGCAAACCACACTAAGTTCTCACTTACTGTCATTAAGCTCTGCAACTTGAAGCAAACGATATATAACGAAACCAATTTTACCATATGCTAATTAATATAAACATTAGAGTTCCCACTGTATCTCATCAATATTACAAGGACATGACGCTGAAGGATGTTATTCAAGAACCTGCTGTGTGCAGTCAGGCATCCAGAACCAGCTCAGCTGAGGTGATTGTGACTCTCACGAGCTTGCAGGGAAGCTGTAGTCATCTGGAGGCTTGATTAAGGCTGGAGGATACTTGCCAGGTCGCTCATGTGGTTGTCACTAGGCCTCAGTGCCTCACCATGAGTGCCTGTTCATAGTGCTTTGCCCATACAACATGGTGGCTGTGGTGCAGGGACTCTGGTCCCGCTCCCCGCACAAGAACTCGGGATATGGTGAGGCCAAAAAGGAACACCCACGGAGCCATAGATAGGGGAGTCATACCCCTATATTCTTGCTGGCGGCTCGGTTGGAGACACAGGACGTAGTAGCCACAGGATCCGCAATCTGCCGGCCACTTCTCTGCCAACCAACCAACCCCTTGCTAATTGCGATCTCCGCCTGCTAGCTCAGCCACGGCAGCTGTATCAGTGGCTAATGGCTAACCGGTAACAGCTGATGGCCACCCAGTCACAGCAGATGGTCATCTGATTACAGCTGATGGCCATCTAATAACTTGAGCCAGCACCTTGCACGTGAGGCTGAGAGCCTGGAAACTGCTCTCTAGCACTCTGTCCCCACAGCGGCTGATTTCTCCAAGAGAGAGTGTTGAGAGAGAGAGAGAATGAATATGAGAGCAGGTGAGTACAGAAGATAGAGGACAATGCCTTTTTTTAAGGAATCTTTATTTAATTTTTTAACAGATTTGTATTTAAAAATATAGCTAACATAGAACATTATATCAGCTTCAGATGTACACCACAGTTGTTCAACTTTTATAACCTAAAGAAGTGATCACCAGTGTTCATTGCAGCATTATTTATGGTGGCCAAGACATGGAAACAACCAAAGTGTCCCTCTATAGATGATTGGATAAAGAAGATGTGGTGTATATACACAATGGAATGTTACTCGGCTATAAGAAAAGATAAAATACTGCTATTTGCGACAAGATGGATGGATCTTGAGATGATTATGCTAAGCGAAATAAGTTCAGACAGAAAAAGTTGAGAACCATATGACTTCACTCATGTGGGATATAAAACCGAAAGCAAGGGAGGAACAAGACAAACAAAGAAACAAAAACTCATAGACACAAACAACAGTTTAGTGTTTTCCAGAGGGTCGGGGGGAGGGGGCATGGTAGAAGAGGGTAAAGGGGATCAAATATATGGTGAAATATATATGTGATATATAACGTATTACAGAATTGTTCACTTGAAACCTATGTAATTTTGCTAACCATTGTCACTCCAATAAATTTAATTTAAGAAAGAAAATAGAAGTGATCACCATACATCCAGCAACCAGCAGAGACTACCATGCTATCACAATATTATTGACTGTATTCCCCATATAATGTACATTACATCCCCATAGCTTAGTTGTTTTATACCTGGAGATTTGAACCTCTTATTCCCCTTCACCTCTTCGCCCCCTTTTAAATTTTTCAATTACATTTAATATTCAGTATTATTTTATATTAGTTTCAGATATACAGCATGAAGGTTAGACATTTTTACAATTTAAGAAGTGATCTCGGGCTGGCCTGGTGGCTCAGGCGGTTGGAGCTCCATGCTCCTAAATCTGAAGGCTGCCAGTTTGATTCCCACATGTGCCAGTGGGCTCTCAACCACAAGGTTGTCGGTTCGACTCCCGCAAGGGAGGGTGGGCTGTGCCCCCTGCAACTAAGAAGGGCAACTGGACCTGGAGCTGAGCTGCGCCCTCCACAAATAAGATTGAAAGGACAACAACTTGACTTGGAGAAAATCCTGGAAGTACACACTGTTCCCCAGTAAAGTCCTGTTCCCCTTCCCCAATAAAATCTTTTAAAAAAAACAAGTGATCTCCCTGAGTACTCTAATACCCACCTGGTACTATACATAGTTATCACCATATGGAAGAATGTCTTTTTTTCCCCCCCTTGAAACTATCAACGTCCAAAGTTTATTTTTTCAGTCATCCTTAATGGAGAAATTCCACTGAAATAGTGACCTATTACCAACTATATCAAAGCAAAGGATAAAGGTTATAAAATCTAAATACTAGATCAATAAAGTCTTTTCCAACATACCCACAATAACACTATAAATGGAAACTTTGTAAAACAAATTTTGGAAAATTGAGGTAATCAACACAGCCCCTCACAAATCTACAGTGATTCTTGAGGTTTTTTTTTTTTTTTTAATTAGTTTCAGGTGTACAAAACAATATAATAGTTAGATATTTATATCCCTCACAAAGTGATAACGCCTCTCCCCCAATCTACTACCCCTCTGACATCATATGTAGCTGTTACAGTTCCACTGACTCTATTCCCTATGTTGTACTCCTCATCCTGTGACCATATATATATATGTGTGTGTGTATATATCTATATATATATCTATATATCTATATCTCTATCTCTATCTCTATCTCTATCTCTATCTCTATCTCTATCTCTATATCTATATCTATATAAAATTATAGCTGGCATTCATTATTGTTCAGCTTCAGGTGTACAGTGCAGTGATCAGGCATCTACATCATCCCTGCGGTGGTCTCCCAAATGGGACAAGTGTCCATCGGATACCCTACAAAATCTTTACAACATTATTGATTACATTCCCCAAACTGTCTTTTGTATTCCCATAGCAATCTTGTGGTTACTAATTTGTGCTTTCTAATCCCCTCACCTTCTCCCTCAGCCCCACCCCTCTCCCATTTAGCAACCCTCAGTTTTTTCTCTATATCTCTGGGACTGTTTCTGATTAGTTTATTCATTTATTCTGTTCTTTAGATTCCACATGTAAGTGAGATAATATCGTATTTGTCTTTCTCTGTCTGACTTATTTTACTTAGCATAATGTTCTCTAGGTCCATCCATATCATTGCAAATGGTAAGATTTCATTCTTCTTTATGGCTGAGTAATACTCCATTGTATAAATGTACCACAGTTTCTTCAAGCAGTCGTCTACCGCTGGGCATTTCGGTTGTTTCCATGTCTTGGCTATTGTGTATAGTCCTGCAATAAACATAGAGGTGCATACATTTTTTCAAATTAGTGTTTTGGATTTCTCTGGATAGATACCGAAGAGTGGAAATGCTGGATCATAAGGTAGTTCCATTTTCAGATTTTAGAGATACCTTTATACTGATTTCCATAGTGGCTGCACCAGTCTGCAGTCCCACCAGCAGGCACTATGTCTTTAAAATCAAATCCCAGATGTGACACATCATCTTATCTGCCACATTCTGTTGTTCACACAGACCAACACTGGTATAATAGTAAATTACACTACAGAAGAGTGTGCTTGTCAAGAGGCAGAGAGATCATGAGGGGATCATGTGGGAGGCTGACTACATAGTATATATGTGCCTACGATGACAAACTACCAGTTCTCAGTGACCTCATTAGGCATATGTAGTCCCAGGTCTTCAGTGTAATTTTTAAAAAAAATTATGTAAGTTGCAGATGTACAAGATTGTAATTTGACATCTGTATACATTTCGCAGTGCCATCCAAAGTCCCAGTCACTATCCATTACTATACAATTGACCCCCTTCACCCTTTTCGCCCACCTCCCTACCTCCTTCCCCTCCGGTAACCACCAACCTGTTTTCTGTATCTATGAGTTTGTTTTTGTTTTCGTTTTCGGCGGTGTGATTTTGTGCCAGTTATTTAACTAGTCTCTCTAAAACAGAGGTTATTCATTCAAAGTTGAAATTAGTTGAAATTAGTTTTATATGTCAGTGCTAGAAATCAAGTTAAGCTAGTTAAACAAACAACGTACTTCTTAAAGGTCCAAGAACTTACTGATTTTGAATGTGCTGTTTTAAGATTAAGGATCTTGAGGTATTTTTGGATAAATTAAAGGAATAGTTGTCTCTGAGTTATTAAAAATAATAAATAGATATAACTAAAATAAAAGGTTGTTAATAAAACTTTTCAGTAATAATAATTGTCATGTGTATACATAATACTTAAACGTGTTTCCCCAAATTCTTTTAATAACTTGAAACCTTGAGGTTTACTAAGTTAAATGATAAAAATTATTGAATGTCTAGATATTTCAAAATAGCATGAAGTGCAATAACATTAATTATTAAATAAGTCAACCTGCTTTTGGCTTCGTTTGCTACTTTTGGCTACTTTTGCAATAGCAGAGAAACTAAAAGATAAATTGGGATCTGTTGATGAATGTCTTGTACTTTATTAGAAATATGTCTCTTTTAGAGAATGTAAATGTATTTGCTCATGGCAAAATCTATATTTCTAAAGGTTATGAAATGTTTTCATAAATTTGCCAATCTGAAGAGTACTAATTGCTTACTTTTTAGCAATTAAGGTTCCTAAGAGTTAAACATTCTAATTAAGATAAAAACTGTATGTTTTTGGTAATAGAAGAAATTAGGTATAGAGATAATGTTGTGCGGGAGACCCTGCTCACTGCACCATTTGTCGTGCGCGGAGGCCTTCTCGCGGCGCCATCTTTCAGGCGGGGCGGCCTGCGGGGTCTCTGCTCCCGCTCCCCACACAAGAACGCAGGATATGGTGAGGCTGAAAAGGAACACCCACAGAGCCATAGGTAGGGGAGTCATACCACTACGGTCTCACTGGAGGCTGGGCCCACCGGACGCGTGACCTGCCGTCCGCCTTTCCGCCAACCGACTGACCGACGACTCTCCTCCACTCTCTCCTCTGTTCCTCTCTCTCGGCTCTCCTCTTCTGCTCTCTTCGTCTCTGCTCGGCTCTGCTCGGCTCCTCGGCAATCCTTGGCAGTCCTCCGTAGTCGCAGCAGTTATACCAGCGGCCAATTGGCTAACCGGCCACAGCCGATGGCCAATCAGCCACAGCCGACGGCCATTCGTCACCCGAGCCAGTACCCCTTCACGTGAGGCCGAGAGCCTGTAAACTACTCTCTGGGGCTCTGTCCCCACAGATACATTTTTGGATGAAATTAGAAGGAAAGTTATTTGTCCTGAAATGGGATATTTCTGAATAAAAAGAAGTATTAAATTGGTGCAAAAGTAATTAACGATTTAAAAGGTTAAAAATAATTGCAAAAATGGCAATTACTTTTGCTCCCACCTAGTAAACTAAAAGGGCTAGGAAAGTCATAGAGTGTTTCTGAAGAAAAATGTAATTGTAGTACAAAGAAAACCAATTAATGCTCCTAACCTTCAACATTGAGGGATTTACAAAGAAAAGGGGATTTGTAGCTGAGCCCCTAATATTTTGGCACCTGGTATTAATTTAATTCTTAATTAGGCCTTTGGTCACAATTAACCACTCTTCTTGCTCAACTTTTGTTCTCACAGTTTAATTTTATGTTGCTGATATGCTGTTTCTTTGTCAAGCAGGAGGAGATAAATTTATAAGTTTGTTTTGGCTGGACCAAGGTTATAGGTTGTCTGGATGGTGGGATATGTGAAACCTGAAAAGAACGCTATTCAGGCTTTTACAAATAAAATCCAGACTTTAATCCATCAGCACAGGAGAAAATTAGATTAATACTAACAGGGGTAGTTATTCTGGTTGATTCGCTTCGTGGGCTGGCAGGGGGAGTCGTAATACCACGACCACCCACGCCTTACCACTTCCCTTGCAATACTAGCCAAGGAGACTAGACATGATTTCCAGCTTCTCTAAAAATCCTCAGAGTCCGTAGCTAAATTTATACTAGATAACCGAGTAACTCCAGATTATGTATTGGCTGAACAGGGAGGCATTTGCGTTGTACCTCCTGCTGCATGTATGTAAATAGCAGTAGACAGGTTGAAGAAAACCCAAAGAAGATTCTAGACTAGGCCAAATGGCTGCACAATCTTAATAACCCTACCGCTCAAATTGTACGGGACTCCATTAAGGGGTACCTACCAAATAGCTCTTGGCTTCTTCCCCTCCTGGGACCCCTTTAGCTTAATAAAAATAAGCTATCTTACTTTTATTACTTTTTGGCCCTTGCCTCTTTAATCTCCTTGTTAAGTTTACATCTTACAAGCTTTAAGAGTTTCATGTAAAGCTGATGGTCACGCAGGGGTTCCAGCCTCTCCCGACCACTGAGACACCAGACTCTTGATCATCCTGACCCCTGATCATGCTGCACGAGGTGTTTACTCCTCCTGAGCTTAGGGTCCCAGCAGTGCCCCTCTGTCAGCAGGTAGTGGCTTCAGAAGAAGAGCCCTTATCCCTCAATATTAAAAAGGATGAAATCTCCCAGGGGGAATGAGACAGGGCAGCAACTTCCTGCTGTCTAGTCAGTCAGGTTGAACAAACAGGAGCCAGCTGTTAAAACTTAGATAAATTCCCCAAGGACACCCACCCTAGGGAGAATAATCAACATTAAGGCCCACTTACGAAGGGTCGAGGGACTTTCCCTTTGGTTCTGCATGCACAGTCAGGCTCAAAAAATGCCCTGTGTGATCTTTTCTTCATTATAATGCTAAAAATCATGGCCAGTGGTGGAGATTTAACATCCTAGTGAGACATGGGGTGTCTGAAGAGACATGTAACCACACTGTGCAGGTGCCGGGAAACCTCTGCTTCTACATGACTAGACATAGCTACTGTGCCCCCACCCCCTTCCCCCACCCAAGCTTCCCTCAGGTGTTGGTTTCCTGTGCACAAGCTTAATACAACTCTCTCTTTCTCTACATTTGTGTCTGGCAATCTCTCTTGATTTCCATCGTGCAGATCGCAAGAACCCACGGCAGCAGTAACAGTTGAAGATGAAGACTATTTATTAGATAGGACAAGGCTCTCCAGGTCTGGGCGGTTCTTACTAAATGCTGTTCTTGCTGAATGTTACAGTATAGCACAGTATTTTGCAGAGGCCTCTGTAACTTGATGAGTTTGACCCAACCTGATAAATTTAGCCAGTTGCAAAGAGGAAATCAGCATGTAATGAACCAAATAGAGTATGTAAGAATGGCCAAGCCTCCTTCCCATGAGTCAGAGCTTTGGATGTGAATCCCCTGTTTCCTTTACTTGCTGCAAATAAATAAAACCACCTAATGACAACCATGTCTTGTTCTTGAATGCAATATCCGAAGCAGCGAACCCCTTGGGCTCGGTAACACTATGACTGATTTACCTTGGTTTAGATGACAATTCCTGAAGCAGCCATGTTTGGTCACATTATAGGAACATGACATCTCCCTCTGCAGTTCCGTGTGCGAGGAAGTTTCCTAGAAGGGTTGCTGAGTGATGCCACAACTTCAAGGGGCACTGTTGTCATTGTAGTTGTATAAGAATGTCACGTGTAAAGTTGTGCAGTGGACAGTCTGTGTCGCTACACACAGTGGCTCTGTGTTGGTGTATTCTTTACAATTTTAGGACTTGTTCCCATAGGTGTGTCGCTTTTGTTCATTGGTGTGCCTTGTAGCATAGTGCCTAGCACAATTACCAAGTAAGTATTTGTTGGATGGATGAATAAGCCAATTGATATGACCACTATTCAAATATTTAAATGGTTTTCAAGTATATACCATTCTTTTTAGTCTTCATAAGTAATGTTGTTGATTTACATCTTGTAATACCAAGAAGCTTCTGTTTGCACTAAAGAATGAACTAGAACAATTTGTAAAATAATGGAATAGTGAAGGTATAATTCCTTGCTGGCCAATGTCTGATTTATTAAAACAGATTTGCAATTCATCTCTGAACAGCTAAGTCCAATACGGATTTAACCGGAAACCCATTTGCAAACAGCAGTTGTACACTGGAGAGTTACGTTCAGTTTGTGGAAGCTCACCATAAAAAGTTGAATCAGGGCCGGCCCGGTGGCCCAGGCGGTTAGATATTCCATTTTGGCAGAGGTTATTTTTTAACAGCTTTATTAACACATAATTAACGTACCATGTAATGTGCCCATTTAAAATGTACAGTTCAATGTTTTTTAGTATATTCAGAGAGTTATGCGATTGCAACTGTAATCTAATTTTAGTACTTTTTTTTAGTACTTTTTTTGTGTTTTAAAATGTTTAATAGTGAGGGTACATGGGTGGATAGAAGGATCACAGCATTCAACATATTAGAAGACCTCACTGGGTCTTGACAGACATGTTGGCTCTTAACAAAAGAGTTGCATTCAAAGGCCAATTATTTGGCCTACTATTCCTCTGATGTTGCAAAGCGTTTTCTCTCAGCATCTGTTTTTAAATCAGGAAAGTAGGAGTTCCCTACCTACAGGGGAGCTCTGATGAAGGTTGAGACACACCATGAAGATGTTTTATCAGCTCTGAGATACAAAATAAAATGAATATCCAACTGTGCCCTAAGACTGCTCCTGATAGCGTAATCTTGGTGTTAGGGCAAGGGAGAGAAAAATCACAATGTAATGAACTCCTATTCCTCACATACAATTCCATGCGTGACATCATTGAGTTCACATTGTATCCTGTGTGGGATCCATGCTCCTTGATATTTTTCAGGTAGATAAAATGCATTTCAGATATAATACAGCCACAGGTCACTCAAAGGTAGAAGCCAAAGCCAGAGTTGGGTGTATTTGCATAGTAGAAGGGGTTCTGGATGGCTGTCGAGACATCCAGTTATTTAATCACAGTGTAGTAAGTATGGGATTATAATCACATCTGCTACCACCTCTCAATCCATGGGAAATGAAGCTTTAGGCTTGGCTTCCTCAAGGCATTTTTATATCCTCCACTTTATTGAATCTTCATAACACACCCAGGAATTAAAAACATGACACCAAGAAAGACCAAAACAAAAACAAAAAAAAACCCCACCAACTTCAAAGTCAATGTAGGCTCTTCAGGCCAAAAATAGGATTAGATTAGAATTCTGGAGATTCGGTATTTAATATGCTGCCTACAACAAACTGGAGAAACAATGCGAGGTAACAGCTCATTTGGCCCATGAACATGACATCTGAGCGACACGTAGGTCAGGACCTGCTGGTGTTTGTGCTCCAAGAACCTTCCAGGGAAAAGGGGTGGCCTCTCCTTGGGTCACCACCACCATTTGTCTTCAAGGTCATTGAAGTCCCACTTACACATTGATTCTCAGGAAGGACCCCGTCTGTAATTCTAGTAGCAGCCCTAGACTACTACTATTTTACTTTCATAAATTCACCTATTCTGGATATCTCATATAAATAGAATAATATTAGTATGTGGTCCTTTGTGACTGGCTCTTTCACTTAGTATATGTTTTCAGAGTTCATCAGTGTTGTAATATGTATCAGTATTTCATTCTTTTTATTGCAAAAATGTTTCATGTGTGAGTATACCAAATTTATCAACATCTGATGGACACTTGAGTTATTTCTGCAAATATTTTCTCCTATTCTGTGGGTTGTCTTTTCTGGATTTTTTTTTTTTTTAATTTAAAGGTAATACAATTTGAGAAATAGAACATCCCCTTTTCATGGACCTGCAACAAAGGAAAGCCCTTGGTACTGCATCTTTTAAGTATATTATAGACTCCTCTGAAACTTGAAAAGAGATTATGAATTATGAATTAAGGCACTGGAGAGCTATAATGCAAGGTAAACTATTTTATTATAGTATTATCCAAACCCTGTGTTTGGATAAACCGTCTTCTCTTTCTCTGGTGTTCCTTTCTCCAGCTTTCAAAATCTCACTACAGTTGTATTCCCTGAAGCACCTCTGGTATAGCATATTACTGGATCTACCATCTACCCAAATGGTCTGTAACTCTTAAGTTATCTCTCTCGGTGACAGATTACATGCTCTATCTTTCTCTTTCCTTATTGCCATTTGTTTTTTAGGTGAAATTGATTTAAACAGCAGGCAAGACCATATTTATAGAAGGTAACATGCAGCCTGAAGCATATATGTGAAGTAGAGAGAGAACATTTTTGACATGCTTTTGGCCTGATGTTTACCTTGTGTGCATATGAGTATATATGTATCACAAGTTGTATTTTTCTGAACGCCTGCAGATTATTCATAGCAATTCCATCCATATCCAGCTTACTCCTTTTTCAGAGGCCAGATGCCTAGTCCTTGAAATTGTGCAAGATTTCCTTTCCCTATCTATCAGATAACACATTTACTTAGTTCATGGGTCATAATTTGGTATAAAAGGAAAAAGTCTTATTAAACTAACATGGTGTGCTTGTCATTTTGAGGAGTATTTTGTATTTTAAAAGTTCACTCATTTTACTAAATAAGTTCCTGATTGATAGAATTTGAGGTTTAGCAAAGTGAATAACTTTGGGCAGTGCAGGAGATTTTTGAGCATTAGTCATTAAAATTTAGCACATATGGTCTAAGTAAATGCCAGAAGAAATACAAGGAATATGCTAGGAAAATTCAGAAGATAGATAAGTTATTTACAGTTTGGGAGAGTAGAAAGATGTTGTGTAATTAGTACTAAAGATAGGATTTTATTGGGATGTTTAGAATTGGGAAGGTGCAAGAAGTTAGGGTTATGGGGGTATAGTTAGTATTGTAGTTTGACCAAAATGTAAGCTATGGATTACTGGTTAAATATAGTGGATCGGATGCACACCTTTATTTCTGTGTTTCTTAAAATTCACTAAAATGACAGTAAAGGAATAAAAAAGGTATAAATACTCAAGGACTAAGAATGTAAAATACACACACACACACACACACACACATATACACACACAAACACAGAGGGTGCTACAAAAAATGTATACACATTTGAAGAAAGGAAAAAACTGCATTAAAATTGTAATACTCGTGTGTATACATTGTTTTGGCACGCCCGATATATATACTAGCAGATGAGAGAAATTAATAGAATTTTGGAATATGGAAAGCAGATAGGTGAGAGGTAATTGGTTTATTAAAGTGCAGAAAGAAACATAGATACCTGCAAAGGGGGAAGCCAGGAAGAAACATGTCACCCCGTGGAATTCTGGAAAGGCTCAGATCCAGATGCATCATAGACTCTTCAAGATGGGATAAGAAATAGGACTAAAAGCAAGGGGATGTGTTGAATTTCTTGTAAGCCGTCACTTAGAACTTGGAGGAAAGCAGTTTCGTGTTGGAAAATAGGTGTGTTGTCTGGTCAATTCTCTTTACTAGCAACTAACTACTCCTTAAGATTCATTCAGTTGGTCAGTTGAAGATTAACAGGACAGACCAGGAAAAGTTGTGAAATAGATGGTTTCTCTAAATCTAGAGAAGATAGAAGAAAATGAGGTAGCTTTTTGGCACTCCTCAGCTCCCTATGAGTAAATCTTTTTGTCCTCCTCAATGGCAAAACCCTCTCAGTTTTAGCTTCTGGGTTTTCTCTTCTGCTTATGCAGTGTCTGCTTTGAATGAAGTGTTTGTACGGTGAGTCTCCTGTCTAATTGTGTGTTATAAGACTGTAATCCTGTTAAAGCAGTTCTGGGTTAATCTATCACAATAGGGGTCATTATTATATTTGCTCACTCTGTGTGTGTGTGTGTGTGTGTGTGTGTGTGTGTGTCTCATTAATAAGGGAAACTACTGTTTTCCTCCTACTTTGCTATCCTGTTTTCCTCTCTGCTCCATGCTGAGCATATGCACATACACACTCCTCTTTTTTCCAGGAGGAAGCACTAAAACTAGACTACCTTATAGCTGCTAGAAGTTTTCATTCTTTTACTGGTTTCTGCAGAAGAGGTCAGAATAAGAGCAGAATTAATCTTCTGGTATTTAATTCACTCAAACAAATATTTATTGAAGTTCTATGTCCTAAATATTGTGCTAAGCATTTGTGATAAAATAGCCAAATTTCTGCTCTCAAGGAGATTCCAAGAACATTTTATGGGGCAGTTTGACAAATAGATATATGGTACTATTAGTAATACGGCAAATCCTGAGGGAGAACAGGTTAATGGGAGAAATAATTCCTTTTGAACATACTAAATTTGAGATGCCTTTTAGCTACCTATGAGATGAGATGTGAGTCAGGGAATTCCACTGGGAGTTGGAGGCTGAGAATACAGATTTGAGGTCACACGCAAACTGTGTGGGTGGTAATGACCCTGGAAACGGAGCTCTTTCCCAGCAAGAGCCTAGGTGGCTTTCCTTCTCCTTCACCCGTAGCCTCTCCCCTTTGTAGTTCCCTTTGCCATGTTGGACTGCTGCTCTCTTCCTCCTCCTCCCTTCCTCCTTCTGTTCTTCCTCCTCCCTTCCTCCTCCTTTTTCCCAGCCTATCTCATTTTAAAATACCATTTTGACATAGAACTTTCTCTTTTGCCCAATATTTCAGATCCTGGTAAAATAGCCCATTTTCATTATACCCTCAGCCAGCCTCCCAGGCCTCATCATTTCCAATGTGTTATGATTCAGAATGGCATTTTCTTTGGTTTCACCACTAGAAGCCTCCACATTCTGGAAATCTTGTGGATAAAGGAAGAAACCACTTTCTGTTTGTATTGGATGACTTGCTTGTGGATATTTGAACTTGAGATGTTGCTCACTCTATCCTTGGTTTAGAAATCTTGGAAACCATAGGTTTTAAAATGAGAGGAGGAATAGTGAGGCATCTCGCAATGTTTAGAAGGGACACAGCGTCACGAGAAAGTTGTGTTTATTTGAGGAATATAAATTTAATTCAACACTAGAATAATCACTTAATTTCATTGACAGTTTAAGTGACAAAAACATTATATCCAGAGATGGAGAAAACGTATTCAATACATTAACCTGTTTTTAAAATAAAAACTTACAGTAACAGGAAATCATAAGGTATGTCCTTAATCTGATTATGAATATCTGTAAAACAAACAGAAGGAAAGCCAGGTTTTGGTTGGAAAAAGAAGGCATGAATTCGTTTTCTTCATACAGTCTGTGCCTCTCTAATCTAAATCATATTCCCTCTCATGGTGTTTTCTTTTTAAGCACTTAAGTCATTGTTTGTAATTTCTTATTTTTTTCATATTTTAAAAAATTATAGTTGGCATACAATACTATATTAGTTTCAGGTATACAGCATAGTGATTCAACATTTATATACCTTGTGGGTATTTATCCGAACAAAACGAAAACACGAATTTGAAAAGAGTTATGCACCCTTGTGTAATTACTTATTTATATGTATAAATACCATGTATCAACACTTCGGCTATGAAGAACATAAACCCCATCAAACTGTGGCAAAGTAACAGATGCATCCTTTTTATATAATTGTTCAGGGGTGCTGTCAAGGAACTAAATTTCTTCTCTTTTTCTGCTCCACCACCCTTACCTAGGGCCTCAGTGAGATTGCTGTTCTTCCACATTCAGTTTCCAGAGAGGAAAAAAGATAAGACTTCTGTGAAGGAAGACGTGTTGTCTATCAGAGGAAGTAAAACTCTCTTGACAGACTTACAACATATCTAATTGGCTACCTCAAGCATGTGAACTGTGTCTTGAGAAAAGAGATTTATTTAGCTGGGTAACCTGCTGCCTTGAACAAAATTGAAGTTTGGTTAGTAATGAAGAAAGGGAAAGTGGACATTGGTTTGGCAACTTGCAGTGACTGCGATTAAATACTTAGTATATACTGTTACAGAAAGGCAGGAACTGCAGTTTATATAAGGAATGTCTGATTCTGTTGCAGCTTTTCAAGCATATTACATTGCACATCAAAATGGTTCTTAATATAATAAATGATGTATTAATACATAATTAATAAAAGTAAATAAAATGTGCATATGAGAATCATTAAATAGTATGGTTTTTTTCTCAACAGTGGAACCTTAAACTAAATATCTAGAAGAGCACCGTCACACAGTGGCTATTCAATAATAATTGTCCAGTGAAAGGAGAGACATATTTCGTTCTGTTACAAGCACCAGCATTTTAGATTGTTAGGCAGAAAATATTGCATAAGCATAATAAAATTTACAGTTGTTTTTATTTAAGGTTAAACTTTAAGGTTCAGGTGATTGTTTTACACTAAATGACACCGGGAGCTGTGCACATATGCCCATAAGTAGATTAATATCGAGCAGAATGCATGGAGGCTGGATACCTTTCTGGAGCTGAGTGGGTGGAGGAGAAGGGAGTTGGTGAAGTAGAGGAGGAAAGAAGTCATGTGGCAATATATCCATTCACTTCCTGTGTTTAATAAAATTGCTGATTATAATACCTTGGATTTGTATAAAACATTCACGGTTTCTAAGAGATTTCACAGATGGCTCATTTGAAACTCATACTAAGCAGACAGATGATCCCTGTTTAATAAATGAGCA
Organism: Rhinolophus sinicus; assembly: GCF_057876585.1. Classification (NCBI taxonomy): domain Eukaryota; kingdom Metazoa; phylum Chordata; class Mammalia; order Chiroptera; family Rhinolophidae; genus Rhinolophus; species Rhinolophus sinicus. The sequence goes on along the minus strand of NC_142504.1, from coordinate 50,573,756 downwards.
GACTGCAGCTCAGAAAGTTCCTTGTCCAGAGGTTTGTGGCCCACAAATGGTCAAGTTGAGATTAGATCTTTGATTCCTGATTTGCAGTCTATTTTTGGGATGATATATACTGTTTGACCATAAAATGTCATTGGACTCTTAATTAATTTGGATATTATTGTAAATGGACATTCACTCTTTTGAAAGAATTCTGGGTAATATTTATATTATAAATACATATTTTCTTTAATTATTAAATAGTAAGCTTCTTATTATCTTTAAACAGGGTACACTGAGTCTTGATGATATTTGCTGAGCACCCATGATTCAGTTCCGCTTTAATTCATTATTGCTTTGAGTTTTTCCTCATGTGAACTAGTGTATTGCTTTTTTCCCCTTTCACTTACGTTAGATTATATTTTCTTTCTGTTAGTTGCAAGCAAAAATAATATTTAAAAAATTTAACCAATACAAGTTTAATACTGTGTTTAAAATAGAAAGTTTTTTTTTGATGTTAAGATATGTATACAAAATTTTCCGTTTTAACCATTTTTAAATGTATAATTCTATGGCTTTAAGTACATCCACATAGTTGTACAACCATTACTACTGTCTCTCTCCAGAACTTTTCCCACCTGAAACTCTTTAATATTCAATACTAACTGTCCAGTCTCCCAATCCCCCACTCACCAGCTTACTTTCTGTCTTCATGAGTCTGACTACTCCAGGTACTGTGTATGTGTGGAATTATACAGTATGTGTCCTTTTGTGACTGGCTTGTTTCACTTAGTATAATGTCTTCAAAGTTCACCCACGTTGTAGCATGTGTTGGAATTTCCTTTCTAAGGCTGAATAATATTTCATTGTATGTATGTACCACATTTTTTTCCTATCCATTTATCTCTTGATGACCACTTGGGTTGCTTCCACCATTTAATTATTGTGAATAATGCTGCTGTGAACATGAATGTGCACGTATGTTTAAGTTCCTGCTTTCAAACCTTTTGGATGTATACTAGAAGTGAAATTTGGTGAATCATGTGGTAATTCTGTTTGGTCTCTTGAAGAACTACCATACGGACTGCCTCATTTTATGTTTCTGCCAGCAATATGCAAAGGTTCCAGTTTTTTCATACCCTCTCCAGCACTTTTTTTAAGTTGTGGTAAAAACGTCTTAACCATTTTTAAGATTGCGGTTTAATAGCATTAACTGTGTTCACAGTGTTGTACAAAACTAAAATTCTATACCCATTGAGCAACAACCACCACCCAGTTTCCCCTCCCCTCAGCCCTTGGCAACCACTGTGCGACCATGTGTTTGAGTTTGACTCCATTAGATACCTCATGTAAGTGGAATCATACAGTATTTGTCTTTTTGTGACTGACTATTTTACTTAGCATAATGTCTTCAAGCTATCTCCGTGTTGTAGCATGTGACAGGATTTCCTTCTCTTTTTACAACTGAGTAATATTCTGTTCTGTGTACAGACCACATTTTCTTTATCCAGACATGTCAATGGATATTTGAGTTGATTCCATCTCTTGGCTATTGTGACCGTGGGTTTGCAAATATCTCTTCAAGATCCTGATTTTAATTCTTTTGGATATATATCCAGAAATGGGATTAGAGGATCATATACCAATTCTGTTTTAATTTTTTTGTGAATCCCTTATCAGATAATATGATTTACAAATATTTTCTCCCATTCTGTAGGTGGTCTTTCACTTTGTTGACTGTGTCCTTTGATGTATAGAATTTAAAAATTTTAATGCAGTCCAATTTTGTCTAGTCCAATTTTGTCTATTTTTACGTCTGCTCCCTGTGTATTTGGTGACATGTCCAAATCATTGTTAAATCCAGTTTCATGAAGCTTTGTCCTATGCTTTTTTTTAGCTTTAAATTTTTAAATACTTATTGGGATGACATTGGTAAATATATTATGACTTTAGAGATTCCCATTTTTCTAGTTTGAATTGTTTGAATTGTTATTTAAGAAGAAAAGAGTTTGATACCTTTTTGAGGGTAATCCTTGAAATGCTTACACTGAAACTTTTAGTATATGTTTTTGGCTTTAGAGCTATACTCATGTTATTGTTAGTTTCAGTATCCTAAGATTTTACCCCCAGTGGATTTAGATGGTTCCATTTTAATGGTGTGGTGTGTGTGTGTATTATCAGTTACTTTTGAATTGCCAAAATGTTTTGCAGCCTGGCATATTTTATCATCTTAAATTTTATTCTAGCAGTGTTTTGTCTGATTTTCTTGTGCTTAATTTTTCAACTTAACTGAAAATAGCACAGTTATTTTAGCACATTTGGGTCTTTTCACTTGACATTCTCCTTGATGATTCTTTTGGTACTTAAGATTTCATGCTTTTGCTGAAGTTTATATGGGGGAAATAACCTGATTTCTGAGACTTGCTTTAAAAAGCTCCAGCAAAACAAATAAGCAAACAATGGAGTGGGGGTATAAACAAAATAAGGTTGGTAAATGATGAGAGTTATTGAAACTCAGTAATAGGGTACAGTGGACTCATTATGCCATTTTTATTTATGATATTTTTATAATAAAATGTTAAAGAAAACCCACAAATTTACTGGGCAAAATAACATTTCTTTAGGCTGTATGTTTGGAGGCTGACCTTTATGTTTATTTATTTGTTTGTTTATTTAAATTTATTGGGGTGACTGGTTAATAAAATTACTTTGGTTTCAAGTGTACAATCATACTACATCATCTGTATATTGCATTGTGTGTTCACTAGTCAAAGTCGAATCTCCTTTTGTCATGATATATTTGATCCCCTTTCCCCTCTTCTGCCGCCCTTTCCCTCAGGTAACCACTAAACTGTTGTCTTTGCCTATGAGTTTTTGTTTGTCCTGCTCATTTGTGGCTTTCAATTTTATATCTCATATATGAGTGAAATCATATGGTTCGCGACTTTTTCTGTCTGACTTACTTCGCTTAGCTTAATAACCTCAAGATCCATCCATGTTGTCAAAAATGGCAGTGTTTTATCTTTTGTTGTGGCCAAGTAATATTCCACTGTATATATATACCACATCTCCTTTATCCAGTCATCTGTTGTAGGGCACTTTGGTTGTTTCCATGTCTTGGCCAATATGAATAATGCTGTAATGAACATAGGGGTACATATATCTTTATGGATAAATGTTTTCAGATTTTTCGGGTAGATAACCCAGAAGAGGGATTGCTGGGTCATATGGTAATTCTGTTCTTAATTTTTTGAGGAACTTCCATGCTGCTTTCCATAGTGGCTTATCAACAAAACAAAGGCAACCAATCAAATGAGAGAAGATATTTGCAAGCAATACCTCCGATAAGGAACTAATATCCAAAATATATGAAGAACTCATACAACTCAACAACAAAAACCAAACAATCCAATTAAAAAATGGGCAGAGGACCTGAACAGATACTTCTTCAAAGAGGACAAAGAGATGGCCAACAGATATATGAAAAGGTGCTCAACTTCACTAGCTACCGTGTTTCCCCGAAAAGACCTAGCCGGACAATCAGCTCTAATGCATCTTTCAGAGCAAAAATTAATATATATAAGACCCTGTCTTATTTTACTATAAGACCAGGTCTTATATAATAATATGATGTAATGTAATGTAATATGATATTGAGGTATATGTAATTGAGGACAATTACAATTTAATGGGGAATGAATCGCCTTTTCAAGAAATGATGCTGGGACAAGTGGATATCCATGTGCAATTGAATGCATTTGCATCTTTTCCTTACACCATGCAAATAAATTGTGTGTGTGTGTGTGTATCATAGTCCTAAATATAAGAGCTAAAAATAAAAACTCCTAGAAGAATACATAGGAGTAAATTTTTGTGACCTTGATTTTTTTAGATTTGACACCAAAAGGATAAATGACAAAAGAAAAACATAGATAAATTGTACTTTACCAAAATTAAAAACTTTTGTCCATCAAAGGACACTATCAAGAGAGTGAAAAGATAAGACATCATTAAGAAAGTGAAATGACAACCCATAGAATGGGAGATAGTTGTAAATCATGTATCTGACAAGGTACTTGTACGCAGAATGTACAAAGAACTCTTACAGCTCTAAAAATGACAACCCAACTAAAAAATGGACGAAAGACTTGAATGCAAATCAAAACCACAATGAAACACCACTTCACATCCACTAGGGTGGATAAAAATAATTGGAGCTCTGTGTCCTGCTGATGGGAATGTCAAATGGTGCAGCCAGTTTGGAAGATAGTTTGCTAGTTCCTCAAAATGCTAACCATAGAGTTACCATATGCCCCATCAATTCTCATATTACTACCTACGAGGAATGAACACATAAGTCCTCACAACAACTTCTACATGAATAGCAGCATTATTAATAATAGCCCAAAATTGAACACACCTAAATGTCCATCAACTGATGACTGAATGAAGAAATGTGATACCTCCATGGACTATTCAGTAATAAAAGGATAGGTACTGCATCATGGTTGAACCGTGAAAACACTATGCTAGGAGAAAGAAGCCAGTCATAAAAGACCACAAATTATATGATTTGGTTTCATGAAATGTCCACAATAGGTAAATCTATAGAAACAGCGGGTTGATTCGTGCTACATAGGGCTGAGGGAAGGGGAGGATAAGGAGGTTGTAGCTAAAGAGCATGGAGTTTCTTTTCTTTTTTATGGTAAAATACATTTAACATAGACTTTACCATCTTCACCATTTTTAGGACTACAGTTCAATAGTGCTAAGAACACTCACGTTGTTGTGCAACCAATCTCCTGAACTCTTTTCATCATGTAAAACTAAAACCCCGTACCCATTAAATACAGTCTCTCCCCATTCCTACCGCCCCCCAGCCCATGGCAACCACCATTCTACGTTCTGTTGCATGGATTTCACTATTCGAGGTTCATCATTATAAGTGGAGTCATACAAAATTTGTTCTTTTTAGTCCAGCTTATTTCATTTAGCGTCATGTTTTCAAGGTTCATTCATGTGTGGCATGTTCAGAATGTCCTTCCTTTCTAAGGCTGAATAATATTCCATTGTATGGACATTTTGTTTATCCATTCATCCATGGATGGACATTGAATTGCTTCCACCTTTTGGCTGTTGTGAGTAATGCTGCTATGACCGTGGGTACACAGATACCTCTTCCAGTCCCTGCTTTCAATCTTTTCAATCGCAGTAGAGTGTGGGACTTCTTTTTGGCGTTTTGAAAATGTTCTAAAATTGATTGTAGTGATGGTTACATGACTCTGAATGATACTGTGTTAAGATCCGGCTGCTTGCCACTTGAACAAGTTAAAAATCGAGAGACAAGATAGGTGGAAAGAAAGCAGGTTTATTCAGAATGCCGGCATTCTGGGAGAATGGTGGACTCCTGCCCAAAGGCCATCTCCCTGTTCCGGGCAGAAGGTTTTATAGGTGTACAAGAAGAACAAGGGAAAGGGGGAGCCGGTCAGGCAGGCCCCAGGGTTGACATCCTTCCTGGGGTCTGGTCTGTTTTAAGATAATGTTATCTCTGGACTCCAGACTGGGCATGGAGGCCTGGGGCTTTATGTGTATTCAGTGTCTGGTTGCCTGAGGATTAAGAAATTGCCATTTTCAGGTTGGGATTCTGTTGATTAAATAGGTTAACGATGTATGTATCACCTTGAGAAACGAAACAAAACAGTTCTTAAGTCAATCAGTTGAGGGGGGAGGGAGAAACAAAGAGGAAATAGCTGAATATCAGGGTGGATCTAACTGCAAACTAGTTACATATAACTACTACAAGTGACTAGATAGGAAGTCCTGCAGATGAGTCAAACTCTAAACTAGGTAAGTCTAATTACATTATTCATTTACTGAATTTCACTCTTACATGAATATACTAAAAATCATTGAATTTTATACTTTAAAAAGTGAATTGTATGGTATGTAAATTATCTCACTAAAGCTGTCACAGAAGGAAAAAAGAAAAACCCAAACAAAAAACATTTGGACTATTCTAGGAGGGCATGAGGTTAGTCCGTGAACCAGGTGAAGTGTCTGAAGCGTCTGCAAGGTATGATGGGCAGCTGGCTTGACTGTATAGTTCATTATCCAGAAATTTAATTTTGCCGTCAAACTCAAGAAGATCATTTTATTACAGAAGGATTCAGCATGCTGCTCTTGAAACACGCAAAAATACACAGTTCCCTATATGGGCAAAAATATAGGGTATGATGCTGTGACAGAAGGGAAATTATTTATCCAGATTCCCTAAGGATTCTGCAGCTCTGAGACCCCAGGCAGCTATAAACTTCTGTGGTCCTAGAGCCAAGGGTCTCTTCAATTTGGGTGTATAATTCTGAGGTTTATTCTGTTTCCCTGTGACCTCCTCCCCTGGCTCTTTAATGTTTTTCTTTGTCAGAGAACATAGGACCAATACCAGGAGGGGTGTGAGAAGAAAGGGGAAAAATAAGTGAAAGCAGCCAAGCACCAAAGACCAAAGTTGATTAGTATAGTCAGTCATAAGAAATGCCCGGTGTAGAGACAGAAAGTAGATTAATGGTTGCATGGGGTGGGGGCAGAGTGGGTTGGGAGGAAGCAGAAACAGGAAGTGATTGTTCATAGGCATGAGCTTTCCTTTTGATGTGATAATATTGCAGGAAAGAGGGCTCTGTGCAGGAAAGAATTCCAGCACTAGCCAGACAAGAGATCAAAAGGCACTGTATGGGCTGCCCTTAGGCAAGAGACAGTCCTGACCTTCCTTAGGCTTTTTAATATGGGAATAAGGGGGAGGAATGTTCTTACTAGTTCTCTGAAGGGGGGCTTTTCTGGGAATTCGGAATATACCCCTTTTTTGTTCTTCTGTGGTCCTCTCTTGTTGGTGTCATGGTGCTGATGGGAGTGTCATTTAGCATGGCGGTGTATATAATGTCCTTGTCATGTGGCTGGGAGGTGCCTTGGCGGTGACTCTCGCTGCCTCTTGGTCTTGGCCAGTTCTGGCTGGTTTCCTTTTCTCATCTTGATTTACTGGTCCTTTGTCTTCCACTGGTGGTTAATGGTTTTCTTGGAGGCCTTGTCCCTGCACTGTCAATGACAGTGTTCTAAAGTTAGATTGTGGTGATGGTTGTACAGCTCTGTGAAACACACACACACACACACACACACACCATTAATGGGTGAATTTGATGGTATGTGAAATATTTCTCCATAAACCTTAAAAAAAACTACCTAAGATTATTTTATAATATCTAAAAAGCATAGCATAATTATATTCATTCTTAAGGTACAGGAAACATTAGAATATTTTGGTTTTTGAATTTCCTTTACCTTTTGTAATGGATAACAGCATGTATGGTATCATATGGTACGATCAGGGTTTAATGCATTGTCTAGCCACTCAGAATTTCCTGAAACTTGGGGGGCTGATTCACAACTTTTGCAATCAGAAACATTCCACTCATTTCCAAGCTGTTACATTCATATTATGCTTACCCGAGATCTACCAAGATCATAGTTTATTTAATTCCTTTGAGAGTTTAACTAAAATATGCCTGTTCCATATAGATTCTGTATAGTAAAATTGGTATTTATATTTATAGCCGATATGTGTTAGGTAAAATTTTGAATAGTATATACTCTCAGTAATTTTTAGTACTTAGTAGTTCATTGTACAATTGATTTGTCATGCATAATTCTTGAATTTTTTTTGTCAATATAGAGCATACAGACAGGAAATGCTATTGATGGAATTGACATCATAATCTCCATTTTATTTAGCAAAATATCTGTTGCCTGTGCTTTAAGCCCAAGTAGTTTTTTATCCCACTTTCCTGACTCTTCCTTACAAGAACTCACTCATTGTGAAAATTGTGTTCACTAGCTCCAGATTGTCTAAGCTAAGAGAATATGGGTACTTGCTGGTAATGGGCCAGCGCATGCCTTACTGGGGAAGATTAAATGGCTCATCCTGCAGCTGCTCTGCCTGTGGAGCCCTCATTGACTTCATTCTTAATTAACTCTTTTGCTCCGTAGCTTCAGGCTGAAATGGGAGCCTTAGTGAAGATGGAAGAAAGTGAATATATCGGAGAGAAGATATATTAGTTTCCTAGGGCTACTCTTAAACAAATTACCACAACTGAGTGGCTTAAAACAACAGAAATGTAGTCTCTCCTAGTTCTGGACGCTAAAAATCCCAAACCAAGGTGTTGGCAAGACCATGCTGTCTCCAAAGGCTGTATGGGAAGAATCCTTCCTTGCCTCTTCTAGCGTTTCCAGGTTGCTGGAATTCCTTGGTGTTCCTTGGTTTATAGATGTGTCATTCCACTCTCTAACCTTGTCTTCACATGGCCTCTCCTGTGGGTCTTTGTCTTTACATGGCATTCTTCTCTCTGTGTCAGTGTCCAAATCTCCCTCATTTTTTAAGTATTCTAGTTGTTGGAGTAGGGCCCACCCTAATCCAGTATGACCGCATCTTAACTTGATTATATCTGCAAAGACACTATTTCCAAATAAGGTCACCTTTACAGGAACTGGCGGTTAAAACTTCATCGTGTCTGTTTGTGGGACACCATTCAATCCATAATAGGAGACTACATTTTGTCTTAAAATATATTTAACTATCAGGTTGTGAATTAATTTGTGAGTGCAGCGTTTTTACAGAGTTAACATGAAGTGAACTTAATTAAGTGCAATGATAGATAAGAAAGAGAAAGTTGACATAGCTCGGACCATTGTCACCTTTGATATACAGGAAAAATCAAGCCTCCACTACTGATCTCTAATCTCTCTTGAAGTCCCTGAAAGATTGGACGCTTCCATTGTTCTCCTTACCTCTGTACCCTCCAGCCCTCAGTTGGACTCCAGGATGATCTGTGTATATATGGCCCTGCTTTCAGAGAGAGGGCATAAAGTGTTTATGGTCAGACTTGATGAAGCTCCCTTGAGATCAGAGGAATTAACTTTTGTTCACCGGCTTGTCAGGTAGACCTTTCACTACTTCAGTGCAAAACTCAAAACCCATATGACAAGTAGTTTTTAGAGCACTTGGATATTTTTCTGGATCTGTGACCACTGTCAGAGTCTGGAAGTACTTCAGCTTAACCCAGCACTCCAGTTCCTAACTCGAGGTCTGCTTATCCATCAGTCAGCGTTCCTAGTTGAGGCCGACTGAATCTACTCTGCTAGTTTAAGTGGGTGAAGAGAACAACACTTTAGAAGGCCAGCGAATCAAACTTTGATGTTGATCATCCAGTTGAAATATTCTGCCACACTGTGGGACTGTTTTGTCGACACCACCATTTGTGTCACTTCCCAAATCCTGCTGTTACAAGTTAATAATTGTGAACTTGGGCAAGATAATTAACTGCTCTGTGCCTTAGTTATGTTTTCTGTAAAGTGGAATAGATGAGAGTGCCTAACTAAAGGCTTATATTATATGAGTGATGTACAGGTTCTTATCACAGTGTAATAAGAATACACAGACACATAGTGTATTAGTTTGCTAATGCTGCTATGACAACGTGCACAAACTGGGTGGCTTAAAGAACAGAAATTTATCCCCTCACAGTTCTGGAAACTGGCAGTCCAAAATCCATATATAGTGGGGTTGGTTCCTTTTGACGGCTGTGAGGGAAGAACCTGTCCCGTGCCTCTCCCCAGGTTCTGGTGGTTTGCTGGCAATCTTTGGAGACCTTGGCTTGTAGAGGCATCACCCCCTTCCTCCCTTCATCCCCAAGTGGCGTTCTCCCTGTGTGGGTGACTGTGTCCACATTTCCCTTTTATAAGAACAGCCGTCATATTGGATTGGGGGCTTCATTTTAACTAGTGGCCTCTGAAACTACCCTATTTCCGAACCAGTCACATTCTGAGATACTGGGGGTTAGTTAGGACTTTAACATGAGTTTGGGAGGATGCAATTCAACCTGTAACACACTGTAAGCACTATATGAGTGAAAATTATTCTTATTATTCAGATAACTAGTTGTATTGCGATTATAATTTTTCTAAACTTTTTGCATCATTGTGCTTTATATTATATGGATTGGAGAGTAGATACTTTTAGAGTTAACTGATTCTGTGAACTTTAGTAATTACTTTTAATCTTCATTTTGCTTCTTCACAGTAAAGACTCTTCGTAGTGTGAATAAATGAATTTCATATAGCCATATGATAGTTTTTGTTTTTTAAAATAAGATTGAATTTTAGTAAACTTCAGATATAGATAAAAAATAATATGGCTAGAAGTTGTTATATCTCGTTTATGGGGGAGAGATTTATTGATCAATTTTATGGTCATAAATGTTTATCTAAGATGTTTACTATTTATATCAGTAAGATATATGGATGTGTATTTCCTCATCTTTTATATTTTAGTTATTTTATATTATAGTGCTGGTCCTACTAGATCTGCAATTTGAGGGGGGAAAACGGGGGATAAGTAGACTTAGGAAATATATATTATGTGCCTCTTTGGAATGTTTAGTGCATATTAATGGTTCTGAGGAGTACTATAGTAAAGAAGCCTGCTTTATTTTTATTTTGTGTTTAACCCAGCATTTCCTAAAATTTTTTTTAATGATAACACCAATTAACATAGTGAAAAGTCAGTGTCGATTAAACGTTTAATCTTTTGGAGTGCCAGGACCTTAGAGAAGCAGTCCCTCTCATATCCATAATTAGGAATTATATCATTATTTTTAGCTCTCTAGAAACAAAACCTTTTAATACATAAGTTCGTTGTTAAACTTTTTGGTTAGGGCGACTGCCTGAATTACATACTTCTATTTTCTAGTTTGTCAATAAAGCTATAAAGGAAATGTTTTGAAGGTAGGATTGTTGTCTTGTTTATGTACAGACAGTATCTAGCTCAGAGGAGGCATTTAAATGGCTGTTTGAAAGGGAAAATCAAAGTCATACAGATCCTTCTTGATGTCTTTTATAAGTAAGATGAAGAGAGAACATGAATTTTTTGTTGAATAAGCCCAACAGTTCTGTTTGATGTATTTCTGTTGCAGTTTTTCTTCATTTAAAAAACAGATTTATTGAGGTATAATTGATACACAGTAAGTTGCACACTTTGGAAGTGTACAATTGGATACATTTTGGTACATGTATATTCTGAGAAACCATAAACACAATCAAGATTACAAACATATGAATCATTTACAAGTTTCCATGTAAGCCCTGCCTCCCACCCTCTCTGAAATCCCCTCCCATCCCGAGGAAATCACTGACTTCCATTCCAGGGTGCATTTAAAAAAATTCTGTATATAGAATCATACAACATGTACTATTCTTTTTTTTTTTTTTGGTGTGGGGGGGGGGGTGTCTGGCTGCTTTCACACAGCATGATTATTTGAGAGTCACCTATATTGTTTGTGGTGTAAAATTATTCATAATATTTTTTAACCTTTGAATATCAGTAGTTTCTTTAGAGATGTCATCTCTCTCAGTCCTGATATTGATTACTTCTCTGTGTTATTATAATCAGTTCATCTAGAGGCTTTCAATCTTGTTTATCTTCTAAAAGAACCAGCTTTTTGTTTCGTTGTTATTCTCTATAGTTTTAGATTTTCACTTTGTTCTTTATTATTTTATTTTGGGTTTTGTTTGTTCTTCCGTTTTCAGTATTTTAAGGTGGAAATAGAGTTTATGTTTTCAAAAACAGATATAAGTCTAGTGCTATAGACTTCTAACTATTGTTTTGGCTATAGCTTATAAATGTTGCTTTGTTGTGTTTTCATTTTCACTTAGTTTAAAATGCTTTCCCGTTTTTTAATTTCATCTTTATCATGGGTTTTTTTTAAAGAAGTCTTTTTTTTTTTTTTTTTAATTTTATTGGGGAAGGGGAACAGGACTTTATTGGGGAACAGTGTGTACTTCCAGGACTTTTTCCAAGTCAAGTTGTTGTCCTTTTAATCTTAGTTGTGGAGGGCGCCGTTCAGCTCCAGGTCCAGAACTGGCAACCTTGTGGTTGAGAGCCCATTGGCCCATGTGGGAATCGAACCGGCAGCCTTCGGCGTTAGGAGCACGGAGCTCCAACCACCTGAGCCACTGGGCCGGCCCAAGTTATTTTGTTTTGAATAGTTAGAATTTTCTAGGAATCTTTATGGTATTGACTTCTTACTATTCCACTCTATTAAAAAAAAAAACATGCTTTATATGTACGGAATCCTTTTAACTTTATTGAAACTAGATTCAGAACCAAAATATTTTCTTATTTGGTAAATAATCCTGTACACTTGAGAAGAATGTGTGTTTTGATGTTGTGGAGAATGTAGTATAAATATCAATTGTGTCAAGTTGGTTGATAGTCTTGTTCAGGTCTTCTAGTTCTTTATTGATTATCTGTCTTTTTGTTCTATAACTTCTGAGAGAGGTGGTGTAATCTCATACTATATTTTCCAATTTTACTATTTCTCCTTGCAATTCTATCAGTTTCTTTGCAGTGCATTTTAAATTTCTTTTATTAGGTGCATAAATATTTAGGATTACGTTCTCTTGATGATTTGACCCTTTTATTATAATTAAATGACACTCCCCTCCTGCTGTTATTCTTTGCTTTGAAATAGACTTTTTAAAATATTAATGTAATTAATCCAGGTGTTTTTGATTAGTGTTAGCTTTACATATCTTCTCTTATTTTACTTTTAAATAATTTGTGTCTTCATGGTTTTACTGAGTCTTTTGTAGGCTGTATATAATTTGGTCTTTTTTATTCCAGTTTTATGATCTCTGCAATATAGTTGGGATATTTAGACAGTTTAGAGTTCATTTCATCATTGATGTGATTGGGTTTAATGCTACCATTTTGCTATTTGTTTTCTGCTTGTATTATTAGTTCATTGTGTCCCTTTTTCTCTTTTTTGCTTTCTTTTGGAGTATTTTTTATGATTACATTTTATCTCATTTGTTGGCTCTTAGCTATAAACTCTGTGTTATTTTTATTTGTTGCTTTAGATTTTGTAGTAAACATCTTTAAATTATCACTTATTTTCCTAGTATTCTAAAAAGTAACTCCTCTTGGTCATGATGTATTATTTTTTATATGCTACTGGATTATATTTGCTAATATTTTGTTGAGGATTTTTGCATCTGTACTTTTGAGAGAGATGGTTCTCTAGTTTTATTATTATTTTTAAATGTCTTTGTCTGGTTTTTGTGTCAGTGTAATCGGGTTTGCTAACATTTTTAGGGTTTTCGTGTCTGTGCTCTTGAAGGATAACGTTTGTAGAGTTCTTTTGTTGTCTAGTTTTGTGAAGTGTTCCTTCCTCTCTTGTGTGGTATTGGATTATTTCTTTTTCAATGATAGTGAAACTGGTCTTATAGATTTCTAATTCAGAATGTTTTGAACTACAAATTTAATTTCTTTCATAGTTATGGATCTATTTAGAGGATCTTGTGTGAGTTCAGATAGTTTCTTCCAAGTTGTAGAATTATTCATAGTTTTCTGCTATTGTTTTAATGCTGTGAAGCCCATAGTGTTGTCTTCTTTTCACTCCTGATACTGATAATTTGTCTTCTCTCTTTTTTTTTTTATTTGTTGGTCTTAGTGGGGGTTTATTGATTTTATTGATGCTTCCAAAGAATCAACTTTTGGTCAATTCTTCTGTTATTTTTGTTTTCAATTTCATTGATTTCCTGTTATCTTTATTAGTTCCTTCTTCTGCTTGTTTTGGGTTTATTTTGTATTTTTTTTCTAGTTTCTTGAGGCAGTAGATTGCAATACTGATTTGAGACCTTTCTTTTTTTCTAATTACACATTTTTTCCCGAAAAACACATTTAGTGTTATAAAATTTCCTCTAACTCGTGCCTTAGTTAAGTCCCACAGATTTCAATGTTGTATTTTTATTTTCATTCAGTTCAATATTTAAAGAAAAGTTTCTTCTGAGATCCTTGTGATCCATTGATTATTTAGAAATGTGTTAATTTCCAAATGTTTGGAACATTTACAGTTGTTTTTCTATTATTCCATTATGTTCAAAGAACATACTTACAATGATTTCAATATTTTTGCATTTAAAATGTTTGTTATATGACCCAGGACATGCTTTATCTTGGTTAATGTTCCTTGTGTAGTTGAACAGAATGTTTGTTCTGTTTTTGTTGAGTGGAGTGCTTTGTAGATGTCAGTTAAATCCCCTTGGTTTATGGTGGTGTTCTTTTGTTCTGTATCCTTGCTGATTTTATCTAGTGCCTCTCTTAATAGTTGAGGGAATGATACTGATTTGTACTTCTGGTTAGATGCTTATTGGAAGGTAGGCACTAAATAAAGCACCTGAAATATCTTAATGGAGGGCAAAGAAGCAGGTTTTGTACAAATCTATGTTTTTAGACTATAACGTCATGTCAACAGGACCATGTTAGAAAGTCAGGGGAAAAAATACACTGTGCTGAGAGGAAAGATAGAAAATGCACTCTTTTTATTTTGGCTCTGGGCAATTTTTTTGTGCTAGCTGAAACAGACATAGAGTAAGATTTCAGAAAATAAAAAGAAATCCCTTTTTAACAGTAAGGTTTTCCCCTGTTTGCAATAAGAACCAGAAGAAAAAGGAATGCTTTTGATGTTAAATTTCCATAAAGCTTTGAAGAACAAAAAAGAGCTACATGCCCTGAGAAGTGCTTTGGAATTGAAATATATTCTCCCAAAGCAGTTTACCTAAGCCTGAGGCTTTTCTGTGCATAATTTTATCAGTAATATCAATTAGGATTGTTAGAAAAGTACAAGTTTTAGCCTTACTTATTTTTTTAATACTGAACTTATTAGGATTATTTGTTTTTCAGGGCCCTTCCTCCATCCATCAAAAAAAAAAAAAAGGTTAACAACTAATACCTCATTTGTGAAAATAATAACTTACATGTAGTTTTTCATGGTTTACAAGACATTCCTCATGCATATCGTTTTATTCATAAGATTTTACAAGATTTCTAACATAGGTATTTTAATCTTTGCTTTGGGAATCTCATTAAGTGATTTTTCTCAGGTTACAGAATTCAGTAGAATAAAGTCCTAGTTCAACATTCTTACTATCATACTCTGCCTTTAAAGGATATACCTGTTTTCTCTAAAACTTGAATAGAGTTGATTTTAACTGAAGGATTTTTATTGATTTTATAAGTGTTCCACTGTGCACCGTTTCGTTTTACATGAAGATAAATTTCAAAGACTGTTAGAAAAGATTGATAGATTTTCAAAAATTGACTTAATCATGAATATCCTCTTATATAAACTTGTTTTTTAATATCCCTTGAGTATCTACTCACTGAAAACTATAAATTCTTCATATGTTGTAATGGTAATATCTTCATGTGTTTAATTTACTTCAAAATTTTCATCCGTTCTCTTTTTCCTTACGTTTTATTTTTTCTTTAGAAAAAATTAGAAATTGTGTATATTAGTAGTTGTGAAATTTCTCTCGTAATTCATTTGGAAACAAATTATTTTCCCCCATAATTGGAATAAGTATTAAAAAAAATTTTTTTTAGATTGGTTTTATATTTTGTGAGAAGCCTTTATTAGTATTTTTTTCCTGTTTGTTTAGTTATGTTTTGGTTATCGTATATTGAAATCGTATAACTTTTAAACATGTTATTCTCTATCCTGTATGTCATCATTTCTACTTTTGCGCAAATGCCACATTACTTCATGAAAATTTTGCTTTATAATATTGTTTTCATTTATATTATACATTATTGAAATTACTCTGGAACAGCACATAAACATCTTTTTAAAATATTTTATCCTACAAGCATATTTTGTCAGCAGATTCAAGATATCTACTTACATATGATCAAAATATGTCAAATATAAAAGAAAAACACTTTTTACAGCTAAAATTAAGAAATGGAAATCAAAATAGTATGAACTTGTCATTAAAAGTTGGAGTTTGTTGGAGATTTTGATTTTTAGTTTTTCTCTAACTTTATGTGTTCTCTAAGATTTCTTTAGGAAAAGTGTGTGTGTGCGTGTGTGTGTTTGGGTGTTTATATGTGTGTTTCAATGAGCAGAGAGTTTGTGTGATTAAAACAATTTATAAAAGCCATACTGGACTATCTGGTACTTAACCATTTGTTACAAATAACAAATAATGATTCTGGAGCATTATTATTGTTTTTATTTTGGTACCTTCAGTAAGTAGAGGCTGAGATATAATTGTTGATTGGATAAATTGGTTCTGTCAACATTATAACCTTTCAGCATCCATGTTGTGTGGTGTTATTTTAAGGTTATTGTTTGTTTTGTCTTAATTTAAATTTGTAATTTAGCTCAGTATTCTCTAGTAACTATGTTCTTTATACAACATATGATATGGTAGCACAGAAAATCGATATTCAAGAACAATTTAAAAAGTAGTCATTATAATAAGCCCCCATCTTACAATATGATTTATTTTGATTTAAAGATAAAGTTTTTGTTAAATGGATTCTAAAATAGCAGCTTTCCTCTCCAGATTATTATCAGTCTGCCAGATAAGCCTTTATAAATCACAGTTGTACATTATAATATTTGCTTTTGTAAAAGATAGGCTTTAGTTTGAAGTTTCTTAATAATCAGGGTTGTGTAGAAGAATCAAACATGGAGCTTTATAGATAATTCAATTGTATAGTTGTGTTCTGAAAATGGCCTCAAGAAGTAATATATAATTAAATAACTAAAAATTTAAAAATCAACAGACTGGGAAATATTCATAGCAAATATAGGCAAACAGTGAAAATTGTTCCATAATTAATACAAAGTGATATGAGAAAAACATAAGGTAGTGAAATTTAAAAAGTAGATTCTCAAGGAAATACAGTTACTAAAAAACATTAGTAACTATTCACCCTCATCATTTAAAAATGCATGTCAGACCATCAATAAGGACGTATTTGTTCTAGAAGCATATAAAATATTTAAAATAGTGATAATGTCCAGTGCTATCTATGGATTAGTAACTCCCACAGATTACTGGAAAAATGTATACAGCATTATAGCCATTTTGAAAAGTAATTTGATCATTTGTATCAATAAATTTTAAGTTGTTACTTTGATCCAGTAATTTTGTCTTGGATTATTTCCCAAACAAATAATTCTAGATATTTAAAAATGTAAAGATAGGGCTGGCCCTGTGGCTCAGGTGGTTGGAGCTCTGTGCTCCTGGCGCCAAGGACTGTCGGTTCCATTCCCACATGGGCCAGTAGGCTCTCAGCCACAGGATTGTCAGATCGGCTCCTTGACTCCCACAGGGGATGGTGGGCTCCGCCCCCTGCAACTAAGCTTGAACGTGGCACCTTGATCTGAGCTGCTGCTGAGCTCCCGGATGGCTCAGTTGGTTGGAGCGCATCCTCTCAACCACAAGGTTGCTGGTTCAACTCCCGTAGGGGGTGGTGGGCTGTGCACCCTGCGGCTGGCAGCGGCAGCTGGACCTAGAGCTGGGCTGTACCCTCCACAGCTAAGATTGAGGGGATGACAGCTTGCCTTGGAAAAAGCCCTGGAAATACACACTGTTCCCCAATGAAGTCCTGTTTCCTTTCCCCGATAAAATATTTTAAAAAAATAAAAATGTAAAGATAAAGTAGTTATTTATGATAAATTATTATTCCACCTTAGGTAGATGGTTAAATAATTTTTGGTTCATTTACTTGATGAAATATTGGGTAGATGTCAAAAATTCATATTTGAAAGAGTATAATAGGGGATATTGGGTCAAGATGACAGAATAAGTAAATGCTGTGTTCACCTCCTCTCATGACATCAAAATTATAAGTAAACTACAGAACAACCATAACTGAGAATCACCTAAAGTCTAGCTGAACTGAAACCCTACAGCTAAGGACGCACAGAAGAAGGCGCCCTGAGACTGGTAAGAGGGGCAGAGATGCAGAACGGGCTGGTCCCACACCCGCTTGTGACCGTTAAAATCAGGTTGGATATTTCAGTTGTGGAGGTCCCCCTGGAGGAGCAAGGGGTCCCAGCCCCACACCATGCCTCCCAGCCCAGGGTTCCAGTTCCAGGGAGAGAAGACTCTATAACTTCTGGCTGTGAAAACCAGCAGAGACTGTGGTTAAGTGACACGGAGGTCGGCTGTAGTCACAGACATTCCTCTTACACGTCCTGCACCAGACTCATCGCAGACAGACCAGCTCGCTAATAAGTGTCTTATCGGATTTAAATATATTTACTTATATATTACTTCTTGAGCTCAATCACTAGGGTAGCAGCTTGAAAGGCACCAGGGACATTCGCGCAGTGACTGAATTGTTTGGCTGCAGGGTGAGGGCTGGAGGGGCAGCTTTCTCCCAGATGGAGGACCTGGCAGAAGCCATTGTTTCTTTGTTGAGCCCTTTCCCCTCCCTGCATGCAAACACAGGCAACCATCATATCTGAGTCTCCATGAAACAGGCTAACACTGTTTGTTCACACTGATTCCCTAGACCACACCTCATCCAACTTTTGGGCACGGCCAATCCACAATTGTGGCTTTTCCATATAAATGACTTGTCTTGGCTAATGCCTTGCATTTTCCTAAAATCTCTCACAGGTTCACAAGACCCGGACAAGTAGCATCTGGCTTCAGGGTGTCCCGTGCCTCTGGCTGAGCAGCCTTAATCCCGGCCGGCCTTGGTCCACGGCTTGGCCTCTTTAAAAAAAATAAATTATTTTGAGGTGTACGAAACAATGTAACAGTTAGAAATTTATACCCCTCACAAAATGATAATCCCTTTCCCCAATCTACTGCCCCTCTGACATTGTATGTAGCTGTTACAATTCCATTGACTCTATTCCCCATGCTGTACTCCACATCCTGTGACTATACATATATTAAATTATAGTTGACATTCAGTATTATTCAGCTTCAGCTTCAGGTGTACACTGCAGTGGTCAGTCATCTACACCGTCCATGAAGTGGTCTCCCTAATAAGTGTTCATTGGATAACCTACCACATCTTTACAACATTATTGATTACATTCCCCAAACCGTCTTTAGTATCGCCGTGATAATCTTGTGGTTACCAATTTGTGCTTTCTAATCCCCTTACCTTCTCTCTCATCCCCCTCTTGAGGCACCTCCAAGCTGAGCATGGGTGGCTGTCATCTGCAGATTGCTTTGTGGCTCATGCCAGGTGGCACCAGGCAGGGCACAGGCTGTGGTTGAATTTGGCCTGCAGCATCACCCCTTGCAGGAGGCCCTGGGATGGGTACACCTGGTGGCCAGCTTCAGACCAAGCTGAGCCAGAGCATCACCCTGTCGCCTCCTAGGATGACACACCCAGAGGGCAGACGGGGCAGGCATTAGAGTCCTGCTAAAACCCATCCTGCTCTGTAGGGTCAGCTCCTGCACAACAGATCCTCCACTGTAGTCATGGCCAGTTCTCAAGACCAGTCATCCCAAGGATCAATCCCTCTGACTGATGTGCAAGCAGCAACCAAGGCTCAACTATAACAGGCGGGCACACACAACTCACACCAGGGACACACTTGGATCACCTGGCTCGGGTGACCATAGAGACTGCACCACTGGGCCCCACAGGACATGTACTACATACAGCCACTCTCCTAAGACCAGGAGGCATAGCAGACCTGCCTAACACATAGGAACAAACACAGGAAGGCAGCCAAAATGGGGAGACAAAGAACCATGTCCCAAATGAATTTAACAAAGCTCCAGAAAAAGAACTAAACAAAATGGAAACAAGCAATCTACCAGAAGCAGAGTTTCAAACACTGGTTATAAGGATGCTCTATAATCTTAGGGAGAACTTCACCAAAGAGATAGAAAACAAAAAAGGAGATAGAAAACACAAAAAAGAATCAGTCAGAAATGAAGAATACATTAGAGAGAATCAGCAGTAGATTAGATGAAGCAGAGGATCAAATCAGCGATTTAGAAATTAAGATAGCAGAAAACATCCAATTAGAACAGCAAAAAGGAAAAAAAAGTCAAAATGATGGGGATAGTTTAGAGGCCCTTTGGGACAACATCGAGCAACATTCATGTTACAGGGGTACTAGAGAAGAGAGAGAGCAAGGAACTGAGAAACTGTTTGGAGAAATAATGATGGAAACTTCCCTAAATTGGTGAAGGAAATAGACATATAAGCACAGAAAGCATAGAGAGTCCCAAACAAGATGAATTCAAAGAGGCCCACACCAAGACACATCATAATTAAAATGCCAAAGTTTAAAGACAAAGAGAGAACTTAAAAGCAGCAAGAAAAAAGCAGTTAGTTACCTAGAAGGAACCTCCCATAAGACTGTCAGCTGATTTCTCAACAGAAACTTTATAGGTCAGAAGGGACTGGCATGAAGTATTCATAGTGATGAAAAGCTGTGATCTACAAACAAGGTTACTCTACGCAGCAAAGCTGTCATTTAGAATTGAAGGGCAGATGAAGAACTTCCCAGACGAGAAAAAGCTAAAGTTGTTTATCACCATCAAACCAGTTTTACAGAGACTGTTAGAGGGAATTTTTTAAGACAAAAAATTAAAAGGTCAAAACTATGAATAATAAATTGGCAGTAACTACATATCTATCAACAATTTCTTTCAATGTAAATGGATTAAATGCTCCAATGAAAAAACCTAGGGTGGCTGAGTTGATAAGAAAACATATGCTGCCTACAAGTGACTCACTTCAGATGAAAAGATGCAGGAAGACTTAAAGTAAGGGGATGGAAAAAGATATTTCATGAGAATGCAAACAAAAAGAAAAAGTAGTGGGGTAGCAATAGTTATACCAGACAAGCTAGACTTTAAAGAAAAGGATATAAAAAAAGATACAAAGAAGGACCCAGTTAATTCCACTTCTTGGTATTTATCTGAAGAAACCCAAAATGCTATTTCGCGGAGACGTGTGCATCCATACATTCATTGCAGCATTGTTTACAGTAGCCAAGATGTGGAGGCAGCCTGTGTGTCCATGAATGGATGAATAGGTAAAAAGGAGGTGATATGTATATGTGTGTGTGTGTGTGTGTGTGTGTGTGTGTGTGTGTGTGTGTATTGGAATATTGCTTTGCCAGGGAAGGGAATGGGTTCTTACCATCTGCAGGGACATGGATTGACCTGGAAGGTACTGTGCTGAGTGGAGTATGTCAGACAGAGAAAGACAGGTGCAATGTGATTTCACTTATATGTGGAATCTCAAGAACAAAATAAACAAAACAGAAACAAATTCATGGATACAAAGACCATTTGAAGGTTGCCAGATGGGAGGGCCGTTAATGTTGGGTCAAAAAGGGGAAGGGATTAAGAAGTACAAATTGGTTACACAGAAGTCATAGGGATGTAGGGTACAGCATAAGGAATATAGTCAATAATATTGTAATAAATACTTATATGTATGGTATCAAGTGGGCACTAGATTTATCAGGCTGATAGATGGGAGGGGGTTGGGGGACAGGGCAAAAAAGTGAAGGGGTTAAGAAGTACAAAATGCTAGTTAAAAAACAGTCATGGAGGTGTAAATTAAAGCATAGGGAGTATAGTGAATAATATGGTAATAACTATGTATAGTGCCAGGTAGCTACTAGACTAGTCAGGGGGATCACTTCTTAAACTGTAGAAATATCTAACCACTATGCTGCACACCTGAAACTAATGGAAAATAATACTGAATATCAAATGTAATTAAAAAGTGGGAAAGATGAAGGGGAATAAGAGGTTCAAATTTCCAGGTAAAACAAACTAGTCATGGGGATGTAATGTACGGCATAGGGAATAATACTGTGATAGTGTGGTATGGTGTTCCGTGGAACACGGTGATCACTTGTTTAGGTACATAAGTGTTGAATGATTATGGTATACCCCTGAAACTAATATTGTATGTTAGCTTTTTTTAATAAAAATTTACAAAAAGGATTATAGTAGGATGGACGAATGCTTATAAAGTTAATAAAGAAGGCATTGTACATAAGTATAATTACAAATAAAAATAAGGACAAAACAACTCATGGGTAGCATAAAAAGGAGGATACGATTTTAGAGGAATATAGCAGACCTTTTCAGCCCAACCAAGATTTCAAGTATTTTAGGAACATCTGAAGGTTGCTTGAAATTTCTGTGAGGCACGTATCTGAATTGTGCTCTTTGCAAAGTTGGCGTGTAGGAGGGAGTCACTTTCATTGGTAAGTGTCTATAGCCAGCTGCCCAGTCCCTGTGTGTTAGTTTTGCTTTTTCTGTTCTTTCTCACATAAACATCCAGGAGGAGGAGATAGGTTATTTTGGTGCTACGTGAGAATTCATAAATTTCTCAGACATACTCGTGTATAGTCCAGTGATCCATTTGGCAGTTGTGGCCTGTGTTGGGCAGTTATATGATTTCCCACCCTTTTGAAATATTTTTCCATTTTCCAAATTTTTTTTATGAGCATGATATTTATAAAAGAAAAAGGCTTTTTTCCCCATTTACCAGTTAATAATCCTAGCATTAAATTCTTCTTCATGAGACAATATGTTCTGTTTTTCCTACAATGTTTCGTTTGCCATTAATCCCATCCAGACTTTCTACTTTTTATCTCTTGAAGTTCTATTTGTGTCTTACTAATATCCATGTTTTTACTGACATGTCTTTTTTCATTTTGGACATGTGAAATACAGTTAAAACTGTTGTGATGCTCTTGTTTATAATACTATATAATCTGTGCCATTGGTTCATACTTATTTAATATTTACTGAAAATGCAAAAACACATTGTAATGTGTATGCTACAAGGACTACCCACCAAGTTTAAGAATTAGAATATTATAAGCATGCTATATCACTTATGTCTACTAACTTTTCTAAATGTTGTTAATGTTTGTATGTGTCCCTAAATAATGTATTGGTTAATCTTACATGTCTTAAAGTTAATATCAACAGCCTTTTGCTGTGTGTGTTCTTCTAAAACTAGTTTTATTAATATTATGTTATTGAGAAACATCAATATTAATATGTATACCTGTCATTATTTATTCTTCTATCGTATGTTGAATGAATATATTAATTTATCTGTTCTCTAGTTGATGGTCATTTTGGTTGTTTTCAGCTTTGTTTTGTTTTTAGCAAAGCTACGAGTATTTGAACATTCTTGTATATGTCTTCCTGTCTATATATACTCATAACCCAGAATTTCTCTGGGTTATGTGCCTAGGAATGGCATATTTTGCTCATAAAGATAGTCATATGAAATCTTACTGGATTATCCCCAATTGATTTCCAACGTGGTCTTCACTAATTTACAATGTGCTATGTATACACACACACATATGTACATGTGCATACATATATACATACATCTACATGTATATCCATATACATGCATGTATATGTATGCATATATTTGCTATTACAATTAGCACTGTGGTAAATAATTTCCTGCCCAAATGTATGCAGTTTCTCCTTCCATTTAAAGATTACTTACCTCCAGAAGCAGAATCATTGATTTAGGGTAGGAGTGTCCAAACTTTTTTCAACGTTTTTCACCAAGGGCCATATGTGGGAAAATACACAAACAGCCGGGCCACTCACTCGAGGTTAAGTACGTATTGCCTTTATTTAAGTAAACTAAATATATTTTTGGAATTTGCTGCAGGCCAATTAAAAATGGATTGCGGGCCGCAGTTGGCCCGTGGGCCACAGTTTGGACACCCCTGATTTAGAGAATACGGATTTTTAAAATTAGGCTACACCTTGTTTTAATTTTCATATTAGATTTTAACTTTCCACTGTATTATTTAATTTTGTTTTATTTGTTATGAAAGTTATGCATGCATAACATACTCAAAGAGTTCTACAAGGTTTGTTATTAAAAAATAGCCATGCTCTGCCTGCTTCTCTGCCCCATTTACTTTTCCCCAGATGCAACTATGTCCCAACATTTTCACTGATTCTTTAGGTATTCACTTTCATATCTCTAAATAACCTGCTTATATTCCTACTTTTTAATTTTTAACTTCTTGAAGCATGAAGATTTAGCCTTCTTCATTTCTTCCAACTTCAACACAATCCCAACTTCAAACATGTACTCTTCCTTCATTGCTTTTTCCCCAAATAAATAATTTAGTGCCAACATTATTAAAAGAAATGAATAGCTAAATCATTTAACAAACTATAAATACTCTTCTTTTTGTTTTCTTTTAAACAAAGGAGGATGCCAGAAAAAGGAAGAGGCAGTGAGGATTATGGAACGAATAAGGAGGATTTGTACTGCAAAATAGGAGATAATGTTAGTCAACGTGAAGCCGTAGTTTCCATGAATAGGAGAGGAATACGATGAGAATGTTTATTCTGGTAGCCATGTGTAGTGTTGATTAGAACACTGAAAGCCTTTTAAAATAACTGGCCTGTATTTTAGTGGTAAATAATTTTTATGCATTGATATATTGGTTTAGTTAGAAGACTAAAGAAATAAAAAGAAATGGTTAATCCCAGGAAAAAATACAAGAACCAGTCACTGAGATCAAGTGACTGATTAGAGGCAAAACATATGAAGTTTGTTATAAAGTTTTAGTAATTTGAGACCAGGACAATGATAATGGGGGAAATCAGAACTTACTGTTTTATAATAGTTTCTTGAATCTCAAAAAGTTTAGTACATTTGACCAAAAAAAAATTATGTTCAGATTACCCATCCTGTTGAGGGTTTTGATTGAATTCCTTTTCTTCTAATTTGTTAGATTAAATTTTTCTCAGCTTAAGTAAACAAAGAGGTGAGCAATATAATTTATTTTACACTGAAATTACTAGTCTAATTGTTTGCTCACATCTTAGGGGATGATAAATATGTTAAATTCAAATAGATCATTTAGGTTTTCCTCATACATATTTTTGTGTTTTTTAAAAAAATATTTTTCATTTTTTCAATTACAGTTGACATTCAATATTATTTTATATTAGTTTCAGGTATACGGCATAGTGGTTAGACATTTATATAATTTACATAGTGATGCACCTCTATAGTCTAGGGCCCACCTGACACTATACATAATTATTACAGTGTTATTGACTATATTCCCTATGGTGTGATTTACATCCCTGTGACTATTTTGTAACTACCAATTTGTATTTAATTCCTTCACTCTTTTCACCCAGCCCCAGAAACTCCTCCCATCTGGCAGCCTTCAGTTTGTTCTCTGTATCTATGAGTTTGTTTGTATTTTGTTCGTTTATTTTGTTCTTTATATCCCACATATAAGTGAAATCATGATATTTGTCTTTCGCTGTCAGACTTATTTCACTTAGCAGAGGTCCATCCATGTTGTTGCAAATGGTAAGATCATTCTTTTTTATGTCTGAGTGATATTCCATTGTATATTTGTACCACATCTTCTTTACCCAGTCACCTATTGATGGTCATTTAGGTTGCTTTCATATCTTGGCTATTGTAAATAATGCTGCAATGAACATACGGGTACATTTATCTTTTCAAATTAGTGTTTTAGATTTCTTTGGACGAATAACCAGAAGTGGAATTGCTGGCTCATAAGGTAGTTTTATTTTTAATTTTTTGAAGAACCTCCATACTGTTTTCCATAGTGGCTGCACCAATTTGCAATTCCACCAACAGTGCACAAGGGTTCCATTTTCTCCACATGCTCACCAACACGTTTTTTTATTTCTTGTCTTTTTAATTTTTTATTGGGGAATATTGGGGAGCAGTGTGCTTCTCCAGGGTCCATCAGCTCCAAGTCGTTGTCCTTCAATCTAGTTGTGGAGGGTGCAGCTCTGATCCAAGTCCAGTTACTGTTTTCAACCTTTAGTTGCAGGGGGCGCAGCCCACCATCCCATGTGGGAATTTGAACCGGCAACCTTGTTGTTGAGAGCTCGTGCTCTAACCAGCTGAACCTCTCCGGAAGCTCAGCAGCAGCTCATTGTCTTCAATCTAGTTGTGGAGGGCACAGCTCACTGGCCCATGTGGGAATCGAACCGGCAACCCCGTTGTTCAGAGCTCGCGCTCTAATCAACTGAGCCATCAGGCCGCCCCTGTTTTTTGATTTATTGATGATAGCCATTCTGACAGGTGTGAGGTGCTATCTCATTGTGGTTTTAATTTGCATTTCCCTGATGATTAGTGACGTTGAGCATCTTTTCATATGTTTGTTGGGCATCTGTATGTCCTCTTTGGAAAAATGTTTGTTCAGATCCTCTACCTATTTTTTAATTGGATTGTTTGTCTTTTGTGTATTGAGTTGAATGAGTTCTTTATAAATTTCGGGTATTAAACCCTTGCATAATATGTCATATATAATATAACATAAGACCGGGTCTTATATAATATTATATTATACTCTGTCTTATATTATAGTAAAATAAGACTGGGCCTTATATTAATTTTGCTCCAAAAGATGCATTAGAGCTGATTGTCCGGCTAGGGGAATCACGGTAGTAGTTATTTTCGGGGAAACACGGTAGTAGTTTTTTGGTGGAATCTTCAGGTTTCTCTATATATAGCATCATGTCGTGCAAATAATGACACTTTTACTTCTTTCTTTCCCATTTGGATGCCCCTTTTATTTCTTTTTCTTTTCTGATTGCTGTGGCTAGGACTTCAATAGTATGTTGAAAGTGGACATCCTTGTCTTGTTCCTGATCTTAATGAAAACACTTTGAGCTTTTCTCCATTGAGAATGATTGTGCTGTGGTTTTGTCATATATGGCCTTTATGATGTTGAGGTATGTTTCCTATATTCCTACTTTGCTGAGAGTTGTTATAAATGGATGCTGGATTTTTGTCAAACGCTTTTTCTGCATCTATTCATATGATCATATGATTTTTTTGTCCATTTTGTTTATGTGGTGGATCATGTTAAATGATTTGCAGATATTGAACCAACCTAATATCCTGGGAGTAAATCCCACTTGATCATGGGGTGTGATCTTTTAATTGTATTTCTGAAGTCGGTTTGCTAATATTTTGTTGAGGACTTTTGCATCTGTGTTCATTAGGGATAGCAGCCTACAGTTTTCTTCTTTTGTAATGTCTTTGTCTGGTTTTGGAATCAGAGTAATGCTGACCTCTTAAACTGAGTTTTGGAGCCTTCCTTCGTTTAGAATTTTTTAGAATAGTTTGAGAACGATAGGTGTTAATTCTTTGAACATTTGGTAAAATTCACCTGTGAAGCCCTCCTGTCTAGGACTTTTGTTTATTGGGAGTTTTTCATTACTGATTCAATCTTGTTTGTAGTAATCTTTCTGTTCAGATTTTCAGTTCCTTTTTGACTCAGACTTGGAAGACTGTATGTTGGTGGGAATTTCTCCATTTCTTACAGATTCTCCAGTTTGTTGGCATGTAATTGTTTGTAGTATTTTCTTATATTTCTGTGGTGTCAGTTTTCACTTCTGTTTTATTTGTTTGGGTCCTCTTTGTTTTTCTCACTGAGTCTCGTTAAGGGCTTATCAATTTTGATTATCTTTTCAAAAAATGACCTCTTGGTTTCATTGAGCTTTTGTATTTTATAGAATCCATTTCATTTATTTCTGCTCTGACCTTATTATTTCCCTCCTTTTACTCACTTTGAGCTTTGTTTTTTCTTCTCTTTCTAGTTCCGTTAGGTATAAAGTTCAGTTGTTTATTTGAGATTTTACTTGTTTTTGAGATAGCCATTTATGGCTATGAATTTCCCTTTTGTAGCTGATTTTGCTGTGTGCCATAGATTTTGGTTCATTATGTTCCATTTTGATTTGTTTCAAAGTGTCTTTTGATTTTTTTCCTTGATCTTGGTGTTAACCTGTTTCTTTTTTCATAGCATGGCATTTAGCCTCCATGTGCCTGTGTCTTTTTCAGTTTTCTTCTTGTAATTGACTTCTACTTTTATACCATTGTGATTGGTGGAGAGGCTTGATATAATCAGTCCTCTTAAATTATTGAGACTTGTTTTGTGGGATAACATGTGGTCTATCCTGGAAAATGTTTCATGTACACCTCAAAAGGATGTCTATTCTGCTGCTTTGGGGTGAAATGCTCTAAAAATACCAATTAAAATCTATCTAGTCTAATTTGTCTTTTAAGGCCTCTGCTTCCTTGTTGATTTCCTGTCTGGATGATCTATCCATTCATTTCAGTGGGATGTTAAAGTCCCCTACGGTTACTGTATTACTCTCAATCTCTCTCTTTATGTCTGTCCGTGTTTCCTTTATAAATTCATATACTCACATGTTGGGTGCATAAGTATTTACAAGGGTTATAGCCTCTTGTTGGATTGTTCCCATTATCATTATCTAGTATCCCTGTGTTTCTCTTGTTATAGCCTTTGTTTTAAAGTCTATTTTGTCAGATATGAGTATACTACCCCACCTTTTTTTGTTTCCATTCGCATGAAATATATTTTTTCATCCCTTTACTTTTAGTCTGAGTGTGTCTTTCGATTTCAAATGGGTTTCTTATAGATACCATGTATGTGGGACTTGTTTTCTTGTCCATACAGCCATCCTGTGTTTTTGGATTGGAGCATTTAGTCCACTTACATTTATTTATTTGTTTGTTTATTTATTTAAAGTTTCCTTTAAAAAATTTTTTTATTGGGTAATGTTGGGGAACAGTGTTTTTCCAGGGCCCATCAGCTCCAAGTCAAGTCGTTGTCTTTCAATCTAGTTGTGGAGGGTGCAGCTCACTGGCCCATGTGGGAATTGAACCGGCAACCCTGTTGTTCAGAGTTCACTCTCTAACCAACTGAGCCATCCGGCCACCCCAGTCCATTTACATTTAAAGTGACTTTTGATAGGTATGTAGTTTTTGCCATTTTATTATTCATATTTATGTTCTTCCCCACCCCTCCTGTTTTTCTTAAAGAAGTCCCTTGAACATTGCTTATAATATTGGTTTGGTGGTGATCAATTCCTATAGCCTTTTATTGACTGTGAAGGTCTTTATCTGTCCCTCAGTTTTGAATGATAGCCTTGCCAGGTAGAGTAGTCTTAGTTATAGGTCCTTGGTTTTCATCACTTTGAATATTTCATGCCAATCCCTTCTGGCCTGCAAAGTTTCTGGTGAGAAAGCAATTGATAGTCTTATTGGAGCCCCCTTGAAGGTAACTGCCTCTCTCTTGCTGCTTTTAAGATTCTCTCTTTGTCTTTAACTTTTGGCATCATAATTATGATGTTTCTTTTTGGGTTCATCTTGTTTGGGACTCTCTGCACTTCCTGGACTTGTATGTCTATATTCTTCACCAGGTTAGGGAATCTTTCAGTCATTATTTCTTCAGATGTGTTCACAATCCCTTGCTCTCTCTCTTCTCCTGGTTCTTCTATGATGCGAATGTCGTTATGCTTGATGTCATCCAGAGGTCCCTTAAACTATCTTCAGTTTTTAAATTGTTTTCTTTTTGTTGTTCTTTTTAGATATTTTATGCTACCTTGTCCTTCAAATCACTCATTTGATTCTCTGCTTCGTCTAATATCCTGTGGATTCCTGTCAGTGTATTCTTCATTTCAGTTATTGTATTCTTTGTTTCTGATTGGTTCTTTTTATGGCCTCTATGCCCTTTTTTTATGCTTATTGTCTTTGTTGAAGTTTTCACTAAGTTCCTTGAGCATTCTTATAACCAATGTTTTGAACTCTGTATCTGGCAAACTGCTTCCCTCCATTTTGTTTAATTCTTTTTCTGAAAATTTGTGCTATTCTTTCATTTGGGACAGAGTTTTGTCTCATTTTGGCTGCCTGTCTGTGTTTGTTCCTATGTATTAGACAGATCTGGTACTTCTCCCAGTCTTGGCAGGGTGACCTTCTGTAGCAGGTGTCCTTGGGGCCCAGCTTCACAGTCTCCCTGGTCACCTGAGCTGGATGCTGCAGGAGTGTCCTTTGTGTCACTTGTCTGTACTCTCCTGTTGTAGTTGAAACTTGATTGCTGTTTGCTCGTCAGTAGGTGAGATTTACCCTCTAACTGCCTGGCTGTGATCATTGGCGATAATCAGAGCATACGAAGTGCTTGTGTGGTGGCTGACCCCACAGAGTGGGATTTGCTTTACCAGGGCTCAGGTGTCTGCTGAGTCCATCCTTTGGGTGTGTTGTTTGTGTGACAAATTGAATGGTGCTCTGGTGTGGTCGGAAGCTGGCAACAAGATATATTGGTTCTGGGACCTCTTAGGAGGCACTCCCATGTAAACCAAGGTTAGCCGCTGCCTGTGTCTGGCCTGGGGCCATTGGTAGGAGCTACAAAGTGATCTGCACATGGTACTGCCTGTGCTGGGCTTGTAGGTGCCTGTGAGTGGTTATGCTAGGAACTGGGGCAGGCTGCCACTAGTACCAGTCTTGGGGCTGCTTAGCAAGAGGTACAGAACATGCAGACGCAGTCTGCTGCTTGTTAGGGGTTTAAGGACCTTTGAGAGATATTCGCAATGTCCGCAGCAGGGGCCCAGGCCAGCTGGGTGTTTGTGTGGTTTAGCCTCTGAAAGATGCTCAGACCTGTCCTGTGAATTGCATCCGGCTGGGTCTCAGAATTAACAGGGTGGGGTGAGAGCCCCGTTATCCATGTTAATGGAGACTCCGATATGGTGCCAGCCTGTGCCTCCAGGCTGTGTTGGGGGATGGCTCAACAAAGGAGCGATGCTGTTTGCCTTTCCTGCCTTTGACCTGAAGCTGGACAATTCAGTTTCTTTTTGTGTGTCTCTGGAACTTTTCAATCTGCTCTCCCTTCTCTGGAGCTTAAGGCAAGTATTTATGACCGAGTGAATCAGCTTGAGCTCGTGAAGAGGATGCCTCGCCTTGGTCTACCACAGCCATCTGTCTCACCTTGACTGAGTCCCCCCTGATTTTCACAGGCAGATGTTGTGGGAACTCCTCTTTCTGGCGTTGTTCTCTGGGCTGTGCTGGGGAACTTGATGTGGGACTGGGAGCCCTTGTTCCTCAGTGGGGACCTCCACAGCTGAGATACCACTCCCGATCCTTAACTGACAGATGTGTGTGGGTCAGCCCATTTTGTGTCTCCTTGGGTGTGAATTTTTAATTGTTGGCATTTTACAGGTGAAAAATTTGAGGCCCAATGAGGCTATGTCACTTGACTATGAACATCAAGTGAGTAATTATGAGACAGACTATAGCCCAAATTATTTAAAGGCATTTTCAATACTCTTTCCACTGTTGTAAGGCAATTGTCACTTTAGATATACACATTTTTAAAAACTTCTCATGGTTGAATAACCCCTCCTCAGCTGCCCTTTATGTGATGTCCTTTTGTCCTCTTGTATAGAACTGTATGGTGTTCAATCAGCAGATATTTTTGAGTGCTGATAAGTGGTTAGCGTGGTACTAGATGCTTTAATGTAGTTTCTCCTAGGTAATACATTATGATCCAGCTGAAGTAAGATGTGATAATATGTAAGTGCTCAGATATATATTTTAATAAGACTTCAAGTTTAAAAATGAGGTCTACTTAAGAGACTACAGTGAAAAACACATTTGATATTGTATTAAGTAACTGGAAAACTAAGTCATCTTCCATCTAAATCCGTTTGGTTTTTAGAAATAATTTATCTTATAAAAATAGAAAATAGGAGTTTTAGAATGGTGTCTAAGCTGTTTACTGAAAATGTGACTTTTATTTTTATCATTTTATTTATCTTAGATATATCTGAGATTAAGCAAAACATTTTTTAAAATAAATTTCTGAAACTCTAAACATGCAGAGACAACTGCTATTAACATTTTGGTCAATGTCTTTTCACATTTCTTGTGCTGTGTATATAATTTTATAAATAGAAAATGTATAATTCTATAGCATTTATAGAATTGTAAATTATATAATTATGTATTTACATAATCACGTATTTACATATAATTATATAGAGTTAATTCCTCTGTAATTTTTTCATTCAGTAATGTGAAAATTTTTCTGTGTAAGTATTAGATCTGCATGGTCATGTAAACTGACAGCATGTTGTGGTTTTTTTCACAATTAATCATTCTCCAAATGTTGGACACTTATTTCAAGTGTTTTATTATAGAATAAATTTTAAAAGCTGTCTTGCAACTTGTGAAATTTCTAATGTTAGGATATTTAATTACATTAAAATAAATTTGACACTACTTTTTATATAATCTGTTGACATTACTTTGAATTTATGATAATCATAATTTCTTCTCTTTGTTTACCAACTGTGTCTTAGTTGTAAAATTTTGCTGTGGAATAAAGTTATTTAGTGAGTAGAAAATGAGTAACTGTATTTTTTAAAATACAGATTTTGAAAGGGAGTAGTGTTCAACAGCCAATCAATCTATTATATTTTGAAGACGTTAGACATGATGCTTCGATATTTATCCGATATTGAAATATTTAAATGTGTGTATGTTTTTTTTAAAATAGATTATCTTTCTCAAGGAATAGATCTTTCTGGAATAGAAGTAATTGAAAATGATCTACTTTTTATTGCAAGAGCTCGACTTGAAGTGGAAAATCAAGCTAAGCGCCTACTGGAGCAGGGTGTAGAGACTCAGGTAATAAAAATAGTATTGCCTTTTTATAATAATGTGAAAAATACGCCATATACAGATGAATATTTGCCACTGAGTTTACAAAAGTAACACGTTTTCATTTTATTACTGAGGAACTGTGTTTATAATTTGAATTGGAGAGTATAGCATAAAATAAGTACAGGGAAAATTTATTTGATATAATTATGTTCTAAAAATAGATTTTCAAAATTTTTAATGTATAATGTAATATGAAATATATTTTTATACAATGTGCATGTGTAAGTAGATAGTTAATATCTGTTGAGTATGCTTACTTTATCCACAACACTGGTACTCGTTTAAGCCTTTCAGTAACTAAGTGAGGTTGGCATTATTATTAGCATTTTACAAGTGGGAAAACTGAGAATTTAAA
The DNA here is from genome assembly GCF_057876585.1 of Rhinolophus sinicus. NCBI lineage: Eukaryota > Metazoa > Chordata > Mammalia > Chiroptera > Rhinolophidae > Rhinolophus > Rhinolophus sinicus. Next base: position 50,541,003 of record NC_142504.1, on the reverse strand, counting down.
TAATTTGTCAAAGATCGTACAGCTAGTAAATGGTACAGTTTGGATCAAAACATTAACCATTCTAACTCCCAGAACCTTGCACCCTTAAAAATCACTGTGCCATAATTTGCAAAAAAAGTTGACTTGAGATTTCTTCTAAGGAATCATTTTTTGGTGTTTAGTTTTCTGAATTAGAAGAAACGAAAAGATACTGATAGTGCAGAATCAACAAATTCAATGGCAATCTCAGTTCTATATTTGTATTGTACCTAGATGTTTTCTCTATCCAAATACAATTATTAGCTATTTTCATGCATCTCCTTTCAACCACAAATTTTTCATATTAGATGAAAATAACTTTATAAATAGTCAGTTTTTAAAGTAGTCTTTAAATCAGAACAGTACTTATTCGACTTCTGATTCTTGTTGCAATTTAAAAAATATAACAGAATGTCAGTTACTGTTTTAAATAAACTTTTAAAATTATTATGTACCTAATGAAAAGTTAACAAATCATAGATATACATATAGAATGAAAACCACAATGTGAACACATCTGTGAAATCAAAACCGAGATCCAGAAGTAGGACATTACCAGCAGTCCTAACTAAAGTCCCTTCACTCTCACAAACACCAATCTCTTATTTTCCAGAGGTACTTATCATCCTAACCTCTAACACTGGTGATTAGTTTTAATAGCAGCCAGTTATATCTTAACTTTAGGTCTCACTATGAAGATAAAATGCTTATACTGTAAAAAAAATTGGATACTTGTCTACAGCAAATCAGAGAAGATACCTTTTTCTCAAAGAAATTGTCAAGGGAGTATAAACCAACTTTTAAATAAGATGAATATTTCTATAGAACATTGATATCAGCCTAGCTTATTTAGTTTCAAGAAAGATGATTAACATTTCAGATAATGCATATCACAGTCCTTCTGTAATCATGTAATGTCCTTATAATCACTGCATCAGAGATTTAAAACTTTATGTATATAAATTGTTTAAAAACTTTTACCTGTGTTTATTGCTACATATATATGTAAATGTATATATGTCCTTAATTTACGCAATTCTTAATATTTTACTATATTTTTAGTCATGTGAATGGACCAAAAATGGTAGAATGGAAACAATACCAAAGTTTATAGAACTGCACATTTTATTTTAGATATGTTATTGTTTTGTATACATTTTAACAGCTGTCAAATTTAACTTCTCTTATTTATTTAAAGATTTTAATTAAAATATAGTTAATATTTATTATATTTGTTTAGTTTATATTAGAAACAATATTATATTAGTTTCAGGTGTCCACCATAGTTATTCAACATTTATATACCTAAAGAGGTGAGCACCATGATAAGAAAATTGGAAACAAATTCTATAAGAATATTAGGTGGTCAACTTATCCTAGCTGTAGAAAATGTAATATGAGAGGTGCTCCTTCAACTCAGAATGCCCTGGTTCAGCCATAAGTCTGGGGTTGTGTGATGTGGAGAGATGTAGCTGTACCTGCAGTGCTTATTTATTTATTTATTTATTTTAAAATATTTTTATTAAAATATAGCTAACATACAATATTAGTGATTTCACTTAATCACATAGCATCTGTCTTTCTCTGTCTGACACTTCACTCAGTGTAACACCCTCCAAGTCCATCCATGCCACCACAGATGACAAGAACCCATTCCTTTCCCTGGCCGAGCAATATTCCATTGTATATAGATGTACCACCACCTCTTTATCCATTTGTCCATTGACAGACACCCAGGCTGCCTCCACATTTTGGCCATTGTAAACAGTGCTACAATGAACATACGGATGCACATGTCCCCTCGAAGTAATGTTTGGATTTCTTCAGATAAATACCCAGAAGTGGGATTACTGGGTTTTTCTTGGACTCTTGTTATAGCCTCTGTTTTAAAGTCTATTTTGTCTGGAATAATACTGCTACCCCAGCTGTTTATTTGTTTATTTGTTTGTTTTCATTTTCATGAAATATTTTTTTCTATCTCTTGACTTTCAATCTGTGTCTGTCTTTTGATCTGAAGTGAGTCTCTTGTAGGCACCATATGTAAGGTTTTTGTTTTCTTATCCATTCAGCCACCCTATGTCTTTTGATTGGATCATTTAGTCCATTTACATTGACAGTGATTTTTGATAGATAATGTAATTACTGCCATTTTATTATTCATATTTTTGATTATTATTATTATTATTTTTGTCGTAAAGAATTCCCTGTAACATTCCTTGTAATACTGGTTTGGTGGTGATGAACTTCTTTAGCTTTTTCTTGTCTGGGAATCTCTTTATCTGTCCTTCGATCCTAAATGATAGCTTTGCTGGGTAGAGCAATCTTGATTGTCTGCTTTTCGTCACTTTGAATACTTCATGTCAGTCCCTTCTGCAAAGTTTCTGTTGAGAAATCAACTGACAGTCTTATGGGAGCTTCCTTGTAGGTAACCAACTGTTTCCTCTTGCTGCTTTTAAGATTCTCTTTTTATCTTTACCACTTGGCATTTTAATTATGATGTGTCTTGGTGTGGGCCTTTTTGGGTTCATCCTGTTTGGAACTCTGTGCTTCCTGGACTTGTGTATCTATTTCCTTTGCTAGGTTAGGGAAGTTTTCCATCATTATTTCTCCAAACAGGTTTTCAGTTCATTGTTCTCTCTCTTCTCCTTTTGGTATCCCTGTGATGCAATTGTGTGTATGCTTGATGTTATCCCAGAGGCCCCTTAAATTGTCCTTATTTGGGGGATTCTTTTTTGTTTTTCCTATTCTGATTTGGTGTTTTCTGTTACCTTGTCTTTTTTTTTCTTTTTCAGTATATGTGCTGCCAAAGCAAGCACATTACCTTGTCTTTTAAATTGCTGATTCAAACCTCTGCTTCATCTAATCTACTGTTGATTCCATCTAATGTATTCTAATTACAGTTATTGTATTATTTATTTCTGACTGGTTCTTTTTTATGTTTTCTAACTGCATTTTTATTTTTCCTTTCTCTTTCTTGAAGTTCTCCCTGAGATTATTGAGCATCATTATAACAAATGTTTTTAACTCTGCATCTGCTAGATTGCTTGTTTCCATTTTTTTTTAATATGTTTTTCTGGAGCTTTGTTCTGTTCTTTAATTTGGGCCATGTTTCTTTGTCTTCCCATTTTGACTGCCTCCCTGTGTTTGTTTCTATGTATTAGGTAGGGCTGTTATGCCTACCAGTGTTAGTAGAGTGTCCTAATGTAGTAAGCGTCTTATGGGGCTCAGTGACCCAGTCTCCCTGGTCACTTAAGCCAGGTGATCCAGGTGAGTCCCTTGTGTGGGTTTTGTGTGCCTTTTGTAGTTGAGCCTTGATCCTGTTTGCACATCAATGGGAGTGATTGAGCCTCGGGCTGACTGGTTGTGAGGACTAGACAAGACTACAGTGGAGGAGCTATTGTTCCAGGGATTACCCTTCAGACCAGGATTCGGTTTAGCAGGGCTCTGGTGCCTGCCCAGCCTGCCCTTTGGGTGTGTTGTCCTAGGAGGCAACCGGGTGATGCTCCAGCTCAGCTTGGTCCAAAGGTGTCCACCAGGCATGCCAGTCCTTGGGCCTCCTGCGAGGGGTGCCGCTGCAGGCCAGGTTCAGCCACAACCTATGCCCTGCTCTGAGCAACCTGACATGAACCACAGGCACTTTTGAAAAATTACATGTTATCACTTGCATTTAATAATTAAGTGTGACATTAATTTGGTCTCAAAAATGTTATTGATCTGCTTTTATTGAGTGTGTAGTTGATAGCCATCATTTTTAATATCAGTTAACTGTAACACTTCATTAAACTCTTTCATCGTGTTAATTGATTTCAAGTTTTGCTTTCAAAATGTGTCAGAAATGTACAAAAAACCCAAAAAGTTGATATTTTGACTATTTTATGCATTTAATAATAACAATTTGAGCTGCTTTGTATATAAATGACATTTTTATGTAGAAAAATTTCCTATTGTTATTCATTCTTGAAAAACACAAAAAAATATAGAAAAATGTGTATCTGTTTTCCTAAACTTTCTTTCTGGAACACTGACAGGATTCTTTATATTTTATTTTGAGTGATAATTCTCAAAACAAGGAATAACACACATTACTGGATTTCCAGGACACATAGCAGAAGAATTCGTTGTTTGTTTTTGTTTGCGAACGTCTTTTCCCCGTTTTGCACATTCTGAGGGCATAATGCTGCACACGCAGCAATTAGACTTCTTTTTCTTGTCCTCCAATTGCTTAGGAAAATGGTGTTCTGTCAGCGTAATTTCTTTTGGTGCAAACATCCTGCATCCCCTCTTACTTCCATCTTTTCTTGAAAATCCATCTACTAAGCCCACTATAACTTTTTCCCTGAATTTCCACTGGGTCAAGTTATATATTGTTAGGGTTTTGAATGTTGTAACATATACAGCCATTTACTAGAGCCATTTCAATGAGAAAATGCCATATGGTTTGATACTACTTCTTAGACTTCCTATCAAAAGGATAAGTGGCTCAGAGTAGATCAAAACAATTGACTCCACCCATAAATGAATTGTGCAGAGTTTGAATATTTGGTTTCAACACAGTTTTCATTCCCTTTTTTGATCTTATGTGCACTTCCCTGACACCACCATTCCCGACAGTGGAGATCATGTTGACTCTCCCTGTCTCCTGCCAAGTGCAAGCGAGCATTGAGCGATCATGATTTTCCCACATCCCCGGGAGGTCACCACGCTTCAGTTTGCCAATCCACATACCTGAAGGTAGTCCTCTCCTATCGGCAAGCACTGTACCACATGCTCCGATGTTTTTCAATCTTAGATTCTCAAAAAGTTCTACCCTTGAATAAAAATCATCTGTACACACTGCATGTCCTTTGCCTTCAAATCCATTCAGCAAACTGGACACCACCCTTGCTCCCAACCCAACTTTCCTATCTTGAGCTGAATCTTTGCCTGTATATACATCAAACTGCAACAGAAATCCTGTTCGTGAATCGGAGTGACCAGATCTTTATGCCCCACTTTGTACTTGGTTTACTGGGAAGATACTGCTTAAAAAATAGGCACCCCTTGAATTTCAACATGGACTCATCCACACACAATTTCTTACTGCTGTTATAGGCAGAAATGTATGTATCCTTTACTAACTCTATTGCGGGCCTGATTTTTGCAAGCCCATCAGTCTTTGATGATTCATTATCATCATTGGAAAAATGAAGGAAGGACCTAATAGTTGATGTTCATCCTTTGTAAAAACAGTGTTGAAACCAGGAGTTTGAGTCAACCAATAGGTGTCCTGAAAGTGTGATTCTAATGTTGGCTTGCGTACCAACCCCATTGTAATTTCAACAGCTACACACGCCTTCATAATTTGATCAGTAATACCTTGCCCCTTGTTAAACCTAGACCCAGGTGAGAGTTTTTCAATCCAAGATTGAATGCTTTCAGCATGTCTGTTTCTTTTATTGGCAACAAACTCAAAAATAGACAAAGGAAAATAATTTAGTGAAATATGCATATGGTTCTAAATTGTCGAAACCACACTGTGTTTTCCAGTAAAGTCCGGATTAGAGTCTAATTCAGGTAAAGAATTATCTTTCACGTTTCCAATCTTATGCCAAGGTGCCAAGGAGTGTGATGCTCTGTGTAGATGGAGATTGTTCAACTGATACTATATCATCAGTGTTCTCCTCTGCTTCCTCCTTTGTATCATCGTCGTCTTCACAGTCAATTTCACTATCTTCTTGCAAGGCCCTTTCTATTTCTTTGTCATCAATTTTTATTTTTCTCTTCACTCATTTCTAAACTTGGAGGATAAAATATTTCGTATGTGACACACTTTGTTACTATTGCCATTGAACTGTACATATGCGTATGTCTTTCAATAATGGGATGTATAATTACTTCAGCATGCTATGAAATACACACAAAATAAAAGCTTACCTGCTAATAAGCAGCAGAGAAAACTAATGTAATGATGAAGAAACTCCAGTCTTTGTAAGAACTGCAAAGTAACCATGCCAGCCACTTGGCAACAGCACAAAAGACAGTTTGCAATGATGATGACGTGGGGAATGTAAACCTAGGTGTTTCCTGTTCTTGCACATTGACAGCAGCACTCACAGACTTCTGGCACTGGATTCGAGTGCCTGAGAATATACTTCAACTCTGCAGTAGAGGGAAAAGTTTTTTTGAGCTTGTGGGGTAAACTCGAATGCCACAGTCAGCTGATGGAAGTATTCATTCGACTAGTTCCATCAGGGTTGAGAGAGTTAAAAGACAGGTAGTGCAATTTCTTTTTTAGCATCGTTTCCCAAAACCAACATTTTTTGGCTAAATGTAGATAACTTCTCGTTGATCATTATTGTTTTTTTCCTAGTTAATCAGTTAAATGTGCTGTATTAATTTCCAGATTTTTAAAAATTTTTATTAAGTTAGTTCGGGTGATATTGGTTAATACAATTATATAGGTGTCAAGTGTACAATTTTATAATATATTATCAAGAATGCCATATATTTGACTCCCTTCCATCACCGTATATTTGACTCCCTTTACCCTTTTCTACCTCCCTCCTACCCCACTTTCCCTCTCCTGACCACCATACTGTTGTCTGTGTCTATGAGTTTTTGTTTTCTTTGTTTGTTTGTTGCTTTCAGTTTTATTTCTCTATATGAGTGAAGTCATATGGTTCTTGACTTTTTCCATCTGACTTATTTTGTTTAGCCTGATATTCTCAAGATCTATCCATGTTGTAAATGGCCGTCAATATTTCATCTTTTGTTATGGCCGAGTAATATTCCATTGTATATATATGTATCACATCTGTAGAAGGACACTTTGGTTGTTTTCATATCTTGGGCACCAGGAATAATGCTGCAGTGAATATAGGAGTCGTATATCTTTTTGAATAACTGTTTTCAAATTTTGGGGGTATATACCCAGAAGAGGCATTGCTGGGTCGTATGGTAATTCTAAAATTTTTGAGGAACCTCCATAGTGTTATCCGTAGTGGCTGTACCAATTTACATTCCCACTAGCAGTGTATGACGGTTCCTTTTTCTCCACAGCCTCTCCAACACTTGTTATTACTTGTCTTGTTGATAAATAGCCATTCCAACAGGGATGAGGTGGTATCTCATTGTGGTTTTGGTCTGCATTTCCTCAATACCCTGTTTCCCCGAAAATAAGACCTCGCCGGACAATCAGCTCTAATGTGTCTTTTGGAGCAAAAATTAATATAAGACCCGGTCTTATAAGACCGGGTATACAATACAATAATATAATATAATATATAATATAGGGTATAATATATAATATAATATAATATAATACCGAGTCTTACATTAATTTTTGCTCCACAAGACGCATTAAAGCTGATTGTCCAGCTAGGTCTTATTTTCGGAGAAACATGGTGGCCAGTGAAGTTGATCATCTTTTTATGTATTTGTGGCCATTTGTATGTCTTCTTGGGAGAAGTGTCTGTTCAGGTCCTCTGCCCATTTTTTAATTGGATTGTTTGGGTTTTTTGTTATTGTTGCTGTTGTTGAGTTTTATGAGTTCTTTATATATTTTGGATATTAACTCCTTATCAGAGATGTTTACAAATATTTTCTCCCATTCGGTTGTTTCCCTTTTGGTTTTGTTGATGGTTACTTTTGCTGTGCAGAAGCTTTTTAAATAACTTTGTAATATTACAAAGTCTCTACAACAGTGTTTCAAAATTTCTGTTTTCAAAGTCAAATTAAATGACTACTTAGATACTGAGGACCTGTTGTTTCTTCCTACATAAATATATATATAAATAAACTTCTGACCTCACAAATGTCATACTATTTCTATATGGAAAAGATTACCACTTTCTTTACAAAAAGTTTGGAAGAATTGATGACTTAGAGTATACCTTTTGAAGCGTACCATATCACTATATTACTAAAATCATTCTTCAATTCAATTGGCAGTCTTTGTCACAAACGTGGGGCTTCATCTGCAGCTCTTTCCTGACTCCTATTTCTTCCTCTCTCTCTTTCCTACTGACCCTCAGAATGTTTCACTGACAGAAGCCAGACAAAGAGAGAACCTTATGGTATTTTCGAGATTGCAATAGATTCTATTATCTCGAACTCTAACTAGTTTTTAAAAATAGGTGATAGTGATTTTTGATCTGGACGAGTTCCTGCATCACCATAGATACCAAGCCCCACAGTGAAATGGTGACATTAATTAGAAAGATGGCTTTAACTTGTGAATTATAAGCTATTCCAGTAAATAAGTGCAGGACTTTCTGGGGGTTCCCGAATGGAGAAAATTGATTGTCTTTAAAAGTCATCAGGAAAAGGGTCAATGCCCTTAGTTCTTTCAGAGCTCAGAATCTGGAAATAATCTCCCCTGTAGTAAATGTTGCCAGAGTTAGGAAGTAGATGTCCTTGGAAAATCCCAGGGTCCTGATGCTGATGTGTTTCTTAGCCAACGTACTGTGAAAGCGTGATCTGTACAGTCTCCCTCTAAGATGACAATATAGAATAAAAGTTTAGTGGATAAATGTCTACATAGCATAACGTAAGTGATTATGGTAGTATGAACCTTTTTTACGTTTGTAGTTAAAGTTTCTCAATTGTTTGAAGCATAGAGAGGGTACCAGTTCAAATGAATTGTGTTGAAGATCTATGGAAGTTAAACAGTTTCGTAAGCTTCGAAAAGAACTTCTGAAAAGTTGAACACATTGATTGTTTTGTAGTTCGCTGTGGTAGTTCAGCTTGCAACAATTCCTTTGTGATCTCTTACTGTGGGCCCAACAAACACGAATAGTATACTCAGTGTCTGATGGTTTGTAAGCTGAATATCTGCTTTAAGAGGTCTACCTTTCTTATCTTTAGCTGCTAGTTTTCCTGGCTAGTTTCAGGAATTTTGAAACAGATCTCATCATTTGAATCTACAGAAACTTCTTTTGTATATTTGGTCTTGATGTTGTTTTTGCCACTTATTATAAAGTTTCAGTAATTTTTCAACTCTAGTACGAAGCATTTTTCTTGCCACACAGGAAATGATTTGAGGGCAGGGAGTGAAATGGGTTAAGGGGGTCAAAAGGTACAAACTTCCAGTCATTAAATAAATAAGTCCTGGGAAGGTAAGGTACAGCATGGTTAGTACTGTACTGCATGTTTGAAGTTGCCAAGAGAGTAAATCTTAAAAAATTCTCATCACAACAAAAAAAGTCCTTAACTGTGTGTTGAGGAATGTTAACTAGATTTACTCTGTTGACCATTTCATAGTATATACGAATATAAATCATGTCATACACCTGAAACTAACATAATGTTGTTTGTCAGTTACACCTCAATTAAAAAATTTGAAAGGTTGATTATAGTCTTTTCAAGTGGCGCAGATCTAAAGGTTTCATATATTTCTTTAATTTATTAGCCTCAGTGGATAATTGGCTGCCCCCTCCCCCAATATTTGTCTGTTTGCTCCTATCACTGTTAGCTTTCCTTACATTTAGTAGAGACCTGGTGTGGGTACATTAAGTTAGATAGATAGGTAAGACATTTTAAACTGATCATCTAAATGTTTGCCCTATGCTTAGTCTTACTTGTTTAGCTTATGCTTATTATTTTATCCTTAAATTGAATAGAAATAATTTGAGCTCTTAAAACTTGAACACGTTGCGTACGGCGGGGTTTAAATCCCTCGTGAAGATTCTCGTGATCCGTCGCAACGTGTTAATACTCTAAATCAAGGGTTGGCAAACTACAGTCTGTGGATTGTTTTTGTATGGCCCAGGTGCTAAGAACTGTTTTGACATTTTTAAATTGTTGGAATAAAACAAGGAAGAACATATAATAAGACCATATGAGGTCTGGAAAACCTGAAATATTTGCTATCTTGTCCTTTAAAGAAAAAGTGTGCTGATCTCTGCTTTAAATACCTAATTGTATTTTGTTCATGGTGGGTACTTTAATGTTTCACTCCCTCCTTCCCTTTCTTCTTTCCACCACCCTTTTCTCTTTGCAGTATTTTAATTATCATAGGGTATTTCTCTGTTTTTGTTTTATGCCAAATGTAAAATAGTACTGTTATTCTGTATTATACAGTCATGTTATTTGCTTAATCTTTTATATATTCTCTTGTTATGAACAACCCACAGTAACATTGCTTGCTTTGTTATATTATTTTATTGCTATTTTACAGTATAGATTCACATCTAATTAACTGCCTGCTTTCAGCCTTAGAGTCTTTGGCATTCTTGATTTCCATAGTTTTCCAGTTTACTCAATGGCATTTCATTGTAATTCTGCCCTGTGAATAATTTTTCAATAACTGACTAAATTTTCATTGTATTTCGTACAGAATTCTATCACTGTTCTTCGGTTAAAATTTGATAATCCCCACTTCAACGTATGTGTAATTGTTTTTCTGTTTCTCAGAAGTTCAGAACTTTTGCATTTGGGTAGCTCTTCTTTATATGATTTCACTTAATTTAAACGATCTTATACTGGCTCTCTTTTTATAGTAGTAAATACAAAAGTTTTTATTTTGTAGTTCAGAAATAAATGTAGATCCAGCAACCACTTTGGGAAACTATAGATCAACTTGCATTTTCCATAGTTTTATATAGTTAGAGTCATATAATGTATTCTTTCTTATGTCTGGCTCTATTCATTCAACATAATTATTTTGAAATTGATCCACGTTGTATGCATTGGTAGTTGGGTCCTTTTTTATTGCTAATTAGTATTTCATTTTATTGAAGTACATTTGTCTATTCATTTATTGTTGGGCATTTGGGTTATTTCCAGTTTTAGGCTATTGTAAATAAAGCTGCCATGAAGAGTCAATTACAGGTCATTATGTCAGCATTTGTTTCCATTTTTCTTGGGTGACTACCTAACACAAAGAATGGTTGGGTTTTTGCAAAAAATTATATGGTTCCTTTTTAAAGAGACTACCAGTTTTCCAAAGTGCTTCCATCATTTTACATTCCCACATCAGTTTCGAGTTCTGGTTCCTCCAGAGTCTCACCAAAGTTGACTTTGGCGATCTTTAATTTTACCCATTTTATTGGTGGCGTAGTAGATTTTTAATTTGCATTTTACTAATTGCTGATGTGACCAACTTTTCAAATGCCTAATAAAGAAGGAAGGGCCTTTGCCCAACATTTAAAGAGTATATTGTTGTTGTTTTTTATTGGGGAACAGTGTGTGTGTTTTCTAGGTCCCATCAACTCCAAGTCATGTCATTGTTTTTTTCAACCTAGTTGTGGGGGTGGGGGTGGGGGGGAGGCAGGGGGAGCGCAGCTCACTGGCCCATGTAGGAATCGAACCAGGAACCTTGGTGTTACGAGCCACTGCGCTCTAACCATTGTACCAACCAACCGCCCTATATTGTTTTCTTCTTACTGATTTGTAAGAATTTTTGATGTATTCTGGATACAAGTTTTCTGTCATATATATGTAAATATTTTCTCCCATTCTGTGGCTTGCCTGTTTTTCTTTTAGCATTGTTATTGAAGTGTTATTTACTATAATATTCATTCAAGTTTATTGTTTGATGGGTTTTAGTAAATTTATACAGTTGTGTAACCATCTTACAGTTCAGTTTTTTGGTTTTTTTTTTGGTTTGTTTTGTTTTTAGAAAACTGTTATCCCCAAAAAACAGTTCCCTTGTGCCTGTTTGCAGGCAGCCCTTTCTCCCTCCCCCAAACCCGGGCAGTCACTGATCTGCTTTGTCTCTATAGATTCGACTTAAAATTTTATTTTTGTATAGATGGAACCATATAAAAGGTAATTTTATATATGTAGCTTCTTTTACAGAGCACAGTGTTTTATTTAGGCTTCTCTATGTCATTGCATGTATAAATACTCCATTTTATTGCTGAGTAATATTCTATTCTATGGATCTACTCACTTTGTTTACACACTGATAGGTTGATGGACATTAGATTGGTTATAATTCTTGGCTATTAAGAATAATGCTTCCTTTCCTCCCTCCCTTCACACCGTCTTTTTGAAGAGCAAAATTTATAGTTTTGATAAAGGTCAATTTATCTGTGTTTTGGTTTGCATGTTATATAAGAAATTTTTGCCTACCCTAACATTGCAAAGCTTTCTTTCTTTTTTTTCTTTAGAAGTTTATAAGTTTATCTCTTAAATTTAATTTTTTTATACATTGTTAAGTTCATTTTTTTCATAGAGATATTCATAGTTGTTTGAGCACCTTTTGTTAAGAAAAAGACTCTTTCCCCCCCTTATATTATTTAATTATAAATTTGTGGTATTTTGTACCTTGCAAATATTTAAGTCTCTGTCAAACTTTCTCCTAATGGTTTTAACATCTATTGATAATTTTTGCCTAAATCTTTTAATTTTTTTATCAGGGATTGTCAAAGAGTGATTTTCAATTTAAATTATTCCTCTGTTTATTAGCTGTGATTCTTTTGTAAAGAATAACTTTCACTCAACTAAAGATACTTTGGTTGCCCTGAACTGCAGTTTCTTTTTAAAATGATGGACAAATGCTTAAATTTTGTACTTTTATTGCCAATTTGCAGAGTAATGAGTTGATAGAATAGTCACCTCCAGTGGTAGCAAATGAGGCATGATTTTGTTCTCTTTCGTTTTTCCTTCATTGTATTTTTTCAAGTATTGTTATAGAATCATATACTTTTATATATTGTGTTTCAATAAATTTGTTGCTGGATGAGACTGCTAGAGTTGTAACAAACTAGACTAACAGTGACTTAAACAAACATATTAGTCTGGATGTAGGTGGTACTAACATTGTTCCAGGTATTCAACAAGGATTCAGGTCTTTCTTTCTATTCTGTCATCTTTAGTGTCCTCTTGCTTGTCACATCACGGTCACAAGATAACTGTGACACCCCTAGGCATTTGCCCATATTCACGGTGTGGCAATGGGGCAGTGCCAGCTGCCAGTAAAAGGCAGTGTTACAAAATCCTTCCCCAAAATTGCCTTAGCAGACCTGTCTTTATGTTTCATTGGCCAAATCTGGGTCACAATGTTACCCCAGCTGTCCAAGCAAGTATGTGGCCAGAAGGAACAGAATTGTCGACATTGGCTTAGGCTACTCATGAGCCATTGCCTGGGGCGCATTGTTACCCTTGGAGAAAATTTGGTTTTTGCTAATAAGAAAGAAGGAGGGATAACTACCCTATTTCCTTGAAAATAAGACCTAGCTGGACAATCAGCTCTAATGCGTCTTTTGGAGCAAAAATTACTGTAAGACCCGGTCTTGTAGTAAAACAATAGTAAAATAAGACCGGGTCTTATATTAATTTTTGCTCCAAAAGATGCATTAGAGCTGATTGCCCAGCTAGGTCTTATTTTCGGGGAAACACGGTAGTAAAGCCTGCCATAAGTATTTTTAGTAAAGCATGGAATGGCTGGAATTATTATATTGTATTACTTTATATAAAAATAAGCCATATTTATTTATTTAACTTAAAATTTATATTAAAAGAATAAGGTTTGGGGGCTTGCATCTTAATATTTCATGATTTCTTTCATTATCCATAAAATTCATTTTATTATTGAACAAATTTTAGTGTCTTATCTAATATGATAAGAATGTTATTCTAAGTATTGACATTATTTAAAAACTTTTATTTAATGCCAAACTATGAATTCATATAGACTATGTTCTTCAGATTTATTTTGAAAAGAAACTTGGAAGTTAAAATAACCTTTTTGTCTATATTGATTATTCCTTTACTCTCTTCTCCATTTTCTTAGGGTCTCTATGTATTATCACTTATTTTTCTGCAGAACCTTCTTCCAAACTATGTTTGCTTTCATTTCTTTTCTCTTCCTTTTTTTCCTCTCTCATTTTTCCCTTACCTTACCACAGGTCTTCATTTTTTATGCTTCTCTTCCAAAAAGGCTAGAATAAAGTTGATTTCTGGTTGATAAGATCATACTGTGCTATTAAATGTCCTACGTAGTTGCTTAATTTCATTTGGGTTATACAGTGTTGACTGTTGATGGTTAACAGGTTCTGAAATAATCATATTAGGTTAGCCAAGAAGTACATATCAAGCATTAATGGGCTGCATGTGACTGAATCAGAAAAGCCCTGGTAAGCTCTGAATCACAGCCAAGGTAGCTAATGTAATTCTAGCTTTTAAATTACATTATTTAATGTGATTCTCTCTTCCTTTGGTACGTGTAATCTCCTATGGAGCTCCATTAAGTTTTCAGTGTTTCAGGCATGTTGTAGCTCTAGGAAAAATGTCATGTGTTATGTATCTTGTTAGGACATACGCACACACAGATATATAAACTGCCTTAAATATTTTGTCCTAAAGTACACTTGTAATGTATAAGGTGTGAGATTATCAACACTACTCTTGATAAATAAAATATTTGGATTTTAAAGCTTCTTCATTATTGTGCATGATTAAGGTGCTATACTTTTTATTGTCTTAAAATTTACCTGAAAATCAGCCTAATTTTATTAAATGTATATTCTATGCAGAGTATGGTTTAAAGAATTACCTGTTTTTTGGTAATGATCTGTATCCTTTCTCTGGTATTTAAAAAAGAAAAGCCCCCCCACCCCCCCGCAGTAAGGATTGTCTATAAAGTGAAAGATACCTGCTCTTTAAATTTTTGCTTGAACGACTTAGCGTCTTTCTCACTGTAACCTCTGTCTTTGGGAAAGCCAAGTGGGAGACGTATTGATCATTTCTCCCTCTCCGCCCCACCTCCCCCATATTGTTAATCTGATTCCAGGGTTCCTTATTGTTTGTTTTAATTGAATATGTAATGGCTTACTAAGCAAACATTGAGGAAATACTGTAGTCCTGAAACCTCCTCACTAATTGTTTTGGAGGTAAAATTTCTTAATTTCTGCTTGTCTTTCTAGTGAAAATCAGTTGGAATCAACTCAGACTTGATTATAAGGCAAACAGGTTTGTGAACTGAGTCACATTGTGGGATATGCATGGACTGTAACAGCAGAATAGCATCAGCAACATGTATATTCTACATTTGGCACTTTTCTTTAGTCAACACGTGTTTCTTATATATATGAAACCTAAAGAAAAATAATTTAAATGCTAAAGAATTATTTTGTTAGGAGACAATGTAAAATGTGATTTTTACTCTTTGTGATACAAGGATTATACGATCTTTTCAGAATTAATATATCATCCACAGTGGAATCCTGGTCTTGTACATTTCTGTCATTTTTGCATTTTTTTCTAATTTAATCAAATTCTGCCACTCTTTCCATTTTTAATTTCAGTTATGTGGAGCTTTTAAAATCCTGTCAAACTTTTGACTTAATGCTATATGTATGCCCACAAATGTCATTCATTTCATATTAGCCTATAACTTAGTAAATGCTAGAATTTTGCTTGCTGTTTCTTGGAACAATCTTTACAGTAGCCTACAGATATATCTCTGTTCTATTAGCTCAGTGCCAGCTGTTGCTTTGGTTACAGTGTTCCTGTTTTGGCAAGCTTTTTAGGGATCTTAAACAACTGTGTTTCTTTTCTGACTGTATTCTTGTGAGATTTTATTTTCATCCATGTAATGCTACCAAGACATTGAAAAAGAAAGAAAAAATTACATCTTATTTATTTCTTAAGCAGAAAAAAATAATTTTAATTTAAAAATATGGTTGTGCCATCTTCTGAAATGCTTTTGAAGTGGTAAAATTCTATCTTGATCTACTTGTGAAATTATTCTTTCTACTTGGTTGCATGGTCTTTCATTGCATTTTATGAGGTGTGATAAAAAAATATGGTGAATGTTTAAATAAAAAAATTGTTACAGTAAAAGACACATTGCCATTAATCCCAATCAAAATATTCCCCCTCACTTCGAACACGCTTATCCCAAATATTCCCCCTCGCTTTGAATGCACTTATCCCATTGTTCTTGCCACTTTCTGAAGCAGTTCTGGAAGTCCTCTTTTGTGAGTGTCTTCAGTTACGCTGTCGTGGCTGCCTCAGTGTCTTAAATCGATTCAAAACATTGACGTTTCATGGTCATTTTTACTTTGGGGAAGAGCCAGGAGTTGCATGGTGCCCAATTCAGTGAATAAGGTGGATGAGGACACACCCTAATTTTTTTATTCGACAGAAATCGCTGTACCAGAGGTGATGTGTGACATGGAGGCTTTCTGTTGGGATCACAAAACACAGTGAATGCCTCTGCCAAGTGCCATCAAATGGAAAGGCAGGGATCTTCAATACGGGAAGCAGCACAGCAAACCTTAGTAACAGTGTGTGACAAGTTTAAACTTGTTCGGTGCAGCCAGTCTGGTGTGAGCTACAGTTGTGAGAAGGTGTGTTTTAAAATGTGCCATAAATCATCCTCTGTCATGACAATGCTCCATGTCGCACATTGCTTCTGGTATGGCAATTTCTGTCAACTAAAAACATTATGGTGTGTCCTCATCCACCTTTTTCACTGGATCTGGCACCATGTGACTTCTGGCTCTTCCCCAAAGTCAAAATGATTCAGGACGATGAGGCAGCCATGACAGTGCAACTAAAGACATTCATGAAAGAAGACCTCCAGAACCTCTTCAGAAAGTGGCAAGAACAATGGGATAAATGTGTTGGAAGCGAGGGGGAGTGTTTTGAAAGAGATTAATGGCAATATGTCTTTTACTGTAATAATTTTTTTTTTAAATTTAAACATTCACAATATTGTTTGATCACACCTCATGTATTACAGTTTATGAATTTGGGAAATGTCATGTAAGGTTAAGTGATTTGTTCAAGATCACATTGACAATTTGTAGAAAAAGTATCCTTAGGGTATTGACTGTCTCATTTGAAGAGAAGACATTGTCTAGAAAACATTGCTCCCTTTTCAGTAGAAGTTTATTTGTTTAACATGGTATTTTTCAAATGTGTTTAGTCTGTCTTTTTTGAGCTCTCTTACAATTGCCAGAGCATATTTCTCACCTGCAAAATTGGTATATCTGGAGATGTCCTAAAATCGAGTGGTGATAGGATGGCCTGTTGCAGAGTATATAATAGGGAGTGAAGGTCCCAAGAACTAAAATTGGCCTGTCACTAACCACCCGTGGTAGGAAACCGTTTTGGAAACCATAGTTTCCTTAGCTGTAAAATGAGCATCATAATACTTACTCTACCTATATTTCGGTGAAAGAATTGTAGATGGGAAGAACTTTTAAACATTGTTGTCCAGGGGAGAAAGCATCTCCATCTAGAATACTGTCTCCACAGATCAGGGTGGAGCAGTACAATGAATATAGACCACCAAGGCCACAGAGGACCGAGAATGGGTCTGTTGTGAAGGAAGAGGTTTGGTAGGTGGTGGGGAAACAGAGGAGTCCTAGCGCTGATCCTAGAGCTTAGAGAAAATAGGCACACAAATCAGGCAGTTCAAGACAAGCAATGAATCCGAGTGTTCACACTGTACTTGTCACGATTACCTGTGAGATGAGAAAGAGGATCCTATTAAGGACAGTTTATGATTTTACTAATGTAAACTACGCTGGACCTGTGATTTGCAACAGAGAGTGGAGAGTCAGTTGAGTGAGGCAAGAAGCTGATTAACTGTTTACTCGTGAATTAAAGCCATCAAGCTTCCTGGAGAACGCAGTGACCCAGGTTTCTAGGAAAGGAGTTTTTCCATGGGCAGTTTTCGGGGAGACTTTAAACTTGAAGACAGTGTGCACGTGCCTCTTGGCAAGATTGGCTAAGCTGTTTACTGTACAGATAACATAAGTACTGGTTTCCCAACAGTGACCTGCAGGTTTTATCAGTTCCCAGTAAAATTCAAAAGAACAAGATAGTGACTTTTTCATAAAACAGTATTCATGCTATGAGTGAAAGAGTGTCTCTGATTCTGAGGATTTTACCCCCTTTTTTGTAAGGTGGTGAAATAACCATTTTTTTTGTTTCATTTTTTTAACGATTTTTATTAAAATATAGCTAACATACAATATTATATTAGTTTGAGGGGTACGCCATAGTTATTCAACATTTATATACCTAAAGAAGTGATCACCATAAGTCCAGCAACCATCTGACACCATACTATACTATCACAATACTATTGACTATATTCCCTATGCTGTACATTACATCCCCATGGCTTACTTGTTTTATACTTGGAAATTTGGACCTCTTATTCCCCTTTACCTTCCCTCCCTTTTTAATTTTTCAATTATAGTTAACACACAATATTATATATTAATTTCAGGTGTATAGCATAGTGGTTAGACACTTATGTAATTTAAGAAGTGATTCCCCTGACTAGTCTAGTACCCACCTGGCACCATGCGTAGTTATTACAATATTATTGACTATATTCCTTATGCTGTACCCTACATCCCCATAACTACTTTATAACAACCAATTTGTACTTCTTAATCCCATCCCCTTTTTCACTCATACCCCAACTCTCCTCTCATCTGGCAAGCATCAAAATGTTCTCTGTATCTATGAGTTTGTTTGTTTCTGGGTTTTTTGTTTGTTTGTTTGTTTTTCTTTAGATGCCACATTTAAGCAAAATCACATTGTGTCTGTGTTTTGCTGTCTGACGTACTCCACTCAGCACAATACCCTCCAGGTCCATCCATGCCACTGCAGATGGCAAGAACCCATTCCCTTCCCTGGCCAAACAATATTCCATTGCATATACCGTGTTTCCCTGAAAATAAGACCTAGCCGGACCATCAGCTCTAATGCGTCTTTTGGAGCAAAAGTTAATATAAGACCCAGTCTTATGTCATAACATGTCATGTCATGTCATGTCATGTCATATCAGACCCAGTCTTATAATCTTATAAGACCCAGTCTTTAAATAAAACTGGGTCTTATATTAATTTTTGCTCCAAAAGATGCATTAGAGCTGATGGTCTGGCTAGGTCTTATTTTCGGGGAAACACGGTATGTACCACCTCCTCTTTATCCATTCATACATCTATGGACACCCAGGCTACCTCCAAATCTTGGCCATAGTAAACAATGCTGCAGTGAACATACGGATGCACACGTCTATTCGAAATACTGTTTTGGATTTGTTCGGAGAAATGCCCAGAAGTGGAATTACTGGGTTCTTCTTTGTCTCCTGTTATAGCCTTTGTTTGAAAGTCTATATTTTGTCTGGTATAAGTATTGCTACACCAGGTTGTTGTTTTTTCCTTTTCCATTTTCATGAAATATCTTTTTTCATCCCTTTACTTTCTGTGTATGTGTGTCTTTCAATTTGAAGTGAGTCTCTTGTAGGCAGCATATATAAGGGTTTTTTTTTCTTATCCATTCAGTCATCCTATGTCTTTTGATTGGAACATTTAATCCATTTACGTTGAAGGTAATTTTTGATATGTAGTTATTGCAATTTTATTCATATTTTTTATCTTTTTCTTTTCCTCATTAAACTTTGTTTTCATGGGTCTCAAAATACTGTGACAGATTTTTGGTCAAGTTGTTTTCATTGAAAAGTATTGATTTGAAAACTAATAACTTAAAAACTGCCACACACAGTAATACCCTCAAATGGGCCACAAAATATTTTCCTTTCCTCTTGAAGGTTTTATGATGCATTGTAATTATTAACCAGGCTTTTACTATGAAACTTAAATGGCCTATTGAGACAAAACAGTTCTCAGACTGTTCTTACACTAATGGTTAAGACTGGGGTGGCAGGTGTTGGGGATATTATCCATTTAGCCTTCTGAGCTTTCTGGGCAGACTTGGTGACCTTGCCAGCTCCAGCTGCCTTCTTGTCCACTGCTTTGATGACACCCACAGCAACTGTCTGTCTCATGTCACGAACAGCAAAACAGCCCGAGGAGGGTAGTCAGAGAAGCTCTCAACACACACGGGCTTGCCCAGAACCATATCAATGATGGCAGCATCACCAGATTTCACAACCTTCGGGCCATCTTCCAGCTTTTTCCCTGGATGATGATCATTCTTCTCCTTCAGCTCAGCAAAGCAATGTGAGCTGTGTGACAGTCCAGCACAGGTGTGGATCCTGCACTGATTTGGCCTGGATGCACCTGAGCCATGAAGCCGGCTGCCTCCACTGGTGGGTCATGTTTGCTGTCACCAGACTCACTGCCATGATGATGAACATCTTTGACAGGCACATTCTTGACAGTGAAGCCCATATTGTCCCCCGAAGAGCTTCATTCAAAGCTTCAGGTGTACATTGACTGGAGCCAAGGTGACCACCATGCGGGGACACCAGTCTCCACTGGGCCCACAGGGACAATACCAATACCACCAAGTTTGTAGACATCTTGGAGGGGCAGACTCAGAGGCTTGTCATTTGGATGAGTTGGTGCAGGTGCAATCCAGAGCTTCAAGCGGCGTTGGTTCCACTGGCATTGCAGTCTGTAATGGGTGACTTTCCACCCCTTGAACCCAGGCATGTTAGCACTTGGCTCCAGCATGTTGTCACCGTTCCAACCAGAAATTGGTACAAATGCGACTGTGTCAGCGGTGTAGCCAATTTTCTTAATGTAGGTGCTGACTTCCTTAAGGATTTCCTCATATCTCTTCTGGCTGTAAGATGGCTCAGTGGATCCATTTTAGATCCATAATTGTTAACACCAACAATTAGTTGTTTCACACCCAGTGAGTGAGCCAGAAGGGCATGCTCACGGGTCTGCCCGTTCTTGGAGATACCTGCTTCCCACTCGCCAACACCAGCAGCAACAATCAGTACAGCACAGTCGGCCAGAGATGTGCCTGTAACCATGCTTTTCATAAAGTCTCTGTCCTGAGGATTCAATGATGGTCACATAATACTTGCTGGTATTGAATTTCCTCACACATGGAGATATCAGCAGTGATCCCATGCTTACGTTCAGTTTTCAGTTTATCCAAGACCAAGGCATGCTTGAAGGAGTTTATTTCCCATCTCAGCAGCCTCCTTCGCCAATTTTTCGATGGTTCTTTTGTCGATCCCACCACATTTTAGATCAGATGACCAGTAGTGGTAGACTTGCCAGGATCTGTGCGTCCAATCACAACAATGTTCATGTGTGTCTTTTCCTTTCCCATTTTGGGTTAGATTTAGCGATGGTTTCACTATACCTGTGTTCTGGCAACAAGCCCGTTGTGAAAATGTGTGTGTGCGTGCACGCGTGTGTCTTAAAGAAGTCCCTCTAACCTTCCTGGTAATACTGGTTTGGTGGTGATGAACTCCTTTAGCTTTTTCTTATCTGGGAAGCTCTTTATCTGTCCTTTGATTCTAAATGATAGCTTTGCTGGGTAGAATTATCTTCTTTGTAAGTCCTTGCTTTTCATCACATTGAATATTTTGTGCCAATCCCTTCTGGCCTGCAAAGTTTCTGTTGAGAAATCAGCTGACAATCTATGGGAGCTTCCTTATAAGTTACTAGCTCCCTTTCTCTTGCTGCTTTTGGGATTCTCCCTTTGTTTTTAACCTTTAGTGTTTTAATTATAATGTGTCTTGGTGTGGGCCCATTTGGGTTCATCTAGTTTGGGACTCTGCACTTCCTGGCTTGTATGTATATTTACTTAGCCAGGTCAGGAAAATTTTCAGTTATTATTTCTTCAAATAGGTTTTCAACTCCTTGCTCTCTCTCTTCTCCTCTGCAAACACCTATAATGCGAATGTTAGTATGCTTGATATTGTCCTAGCAGCCTCTTAAACTATCCTCATTTCTTCATTTCTCTCTCTCTCTTTTCATTCCTTTTTCTTTTTGCTGATTTTTTTTAAAGATTTTATTGGGGAAGGGGAACAGGACTTTATTGGGGACCAGTGTGTACTTCCAGGCCTTTTTTCCAAGTCAAGTTGTCGTCCTTTCAATCTTAGTAGTGGAGGGTGCCATTCAGCTTCAAGTTGTTGTCCTTTCAGTCTTAGTTGTGGAGGGTGCAGCTCAGCTCCAGGTCCAGTTGCCGTTTCTAGTTGCAGGGGGCACAGCCCACCATCCCTTGTGGGAGTCAAACCATCAACCTTGTGGTTGAGAGGACGCACTCCAACCAACTGAGCCATCTGGGAGCTCAGCGGCAGCTCAGCTCAAGGTGCCGTGTTCAATCTTAGTTGCAGGGGGTGGAGCCCACCATCCCTTGTGGGACTCAAGGAGCTGAACCGGCTACCTTGTGGTTGAGAGCCCACTGGCCCATGTGGGAATCAAACTGGCAGCCTTCGGAGTTAGGAGCATGGAGCTCTAACCGCCTGAGCCACCGGCCGGCCCTCTTTTTACTGTTTTGATGGGTGTTTTCTGCTACCTTGTCTTCCAAATTGTTGATTCAGTCTTCTGCTTCATCTGGTCTGCTGGGGATTCCTTCTAGTGCATTCTTCACTTCAGTTATTATATTTTTCATTTCTGACTAGTTCTTTTTTATGGTTTCTGTGTCCTTTTTTATGCTTGCTATCTCTTTGTTGAAGTTCTCACTAATTTCCTTGAGCATCCTTATAACCATTGTTTTGAACTCTGTATCTGGTAGGTTGCTTGTCTCCATTTTATTTAGTTCGTTTTCTGGAGTTTTCTGTTCTTTCATTTGGAATGCCTTTCTTTGTTTCCTCATTTTGGCTGCCTCTCTGTGCTTGTGTCTATGTATTCAGTAAATTTTGTCCGGGTAGCCTTCTATAGTAGGTGCCCTATGGGGCCCAGTGTCGCAGTCTCCCTGGTCACCTGCTCTGGGTGCTCCAGGAGTGTCCCTTGTGTGAGTTGTGTGTGCCTCCGTTATAGCTGAGCCTTGATTGCTCTTGGCAGGTCATTGGGTGGGATTGACCCTGAGGCTGACTGGCTCTGGGGTTTGGCCATGTCCACCGCTTATGGGCTGCTATCTGAGGGGTTTACCCCACTGATCTGGGTTCACCCCAGTGGGCTGTGATGCCTTTTGAGTGTGCTGCTTTTGGGGCTATTTGGTGTTGCTCTGCCGTGGTCTGAAGCCAGTCTCTAAGTTTGTGGGTTCTGAGGCCTCTTGGAAGGGGCTCTGGTTCAGACCCAGGTCACCCACTGCTTGTGACTAGCTGGGGACTACCTCGTAGGAGGTACAAAGTGATCCATTGTTGGTCACTGCCTTTGCCGGACCTGGAGGCGCATGGGAAAGGCTACGTTGCATAACTGAAGGCAGCTGCCACCAGTGCTGTTCTTGGGATAGCTCCACAAAAAGCCAGGACACCCCAAGGCCTGCTGCCACCTGCCTGCTCCTGTAAGGTTCAGCTGCTAATAAAGTCTCTGTGCAATAAGGGAGTTGGGTGAGGCAGGGTCTCGGTGTCACACGAGTGAGACAAGTTGTGGTTACCAGGTTAGTGTAGATTCTGGTTTGGTGCTAGTGCTGAGCCTGGAGCTACTCAGCAAATGTCTCAGAGAATCCAAGGCCAGTTGGCACCCGCTTGGTGCCCACGGACCCCCAGTAGTTTTCTTAGAAAGAGTGCAGGCCAGTCTGGCTGCTGGGTGAAAATATGTGTCCATCATTGGTTGAGTTGGGTGGGGCAGGGTCCTAGCGAGTAACCAGGGTGGAGCAAGCTGAGCTCCCCCGGTCAATTCAGATTCAGATTTGGCCATTGGTATGGGTGGAGGACTAACGTAGGAAAGATGGCACCCACCTACTGGCTACACTGAAGGAAGAGCTCACACGGCGAAAATGGTGACTATTCTCCAGTCCTTGCTGTAGAACCACACAACTCATTTCTCCCCGTATATCTCCAACACCCCCTGAGTCACTGTCCCTCTGCTAGAGCCCTGGTGTGTGTCTGTGTGTGAGTGAGTCTGTGCACAGGCCCTTTAAGCGGACATCTGTGCTTCCTACAGCCTCTGTCTCACCTAGATGGTTAGCTTCCCCACTGTTTTTCACAGCCAGATGTTGTGGGGGGCTCTTCTTCCTCGCAGCAGTATGCCGGGCTGTGGGCTTAGTGTGGGGCTGGGGTCTCTCGCTTCTCCAGGGTGAACCTCCGTGGCTGAGATATCTCTCTAGATTCTTAACTGACACCTAGAGGTTAAGGACCAGCCCATTCTGCATCTCCACCCGCCTACCAGTCTTGGCATCTTCTTTGTATCTTAGTTATAAAACTTCTGTCCAGCTAGACTTCAGATGGTTTTCCAGGTTGATTGTTCTGTAATTTAATTGTAATTTTAATATGTTTATGGGAGGAGGCAGGCACAGTGTTTATTCTGTCATCTTGGATCCTCCCTCCAGGCATATGTATTTATTAACTTCTGGTAAAATACACATAACCAAATTTACCATCATAACCACTTCAAGTGTATAGTTCAGTATTGAGTATATTCACGTTATTATGCATCCTGTCTCCTGAACTCTCTTCATCTTGCAGAACTGAAACTCAATACCTGTCAAACAAGTCCCATTTGTCTCTTCTCCCTCCCCCCAGGTTCCTGGTTTCTGTCTCTATGAATTTGACTACTCTAAGCACTGTCTTCATATAGCAGATAATATATAAGTAATACTGTCTTCATATAAATGCAATCATAAAGTATTTTTGTATGTGTGACTGGCTTTTTTCACTTCACATAATATTCCCAAGATTCTTATGTATTGTAGCATGACAGAATTTCTTTCCTTTTTAAGTCTGAGTACTATTCTATTGTATATATACCACATTTTCTTGCTCCATTTGATGGACACTTGAGTTATGTTGCTCTTAACCTTCTCTTGATTTTCTAGGGCTGCTATAACAAATTATCACAAGCGAGGTGGTTTAAAACAACATAAATTTATTTATTCCCTCACAGTTCTGGTGGTTAGAAATCCAAATCTTGGTGTTGGCACGGCCATGCTCCCTCTGAAGGCTCTAAGGAAAACTCCTTTCTTTCCTCTTTCAGCTTCTAGTAGCTGCAATCAGTCCTTGAAATTCCATGTCTTGTCTCTGTATCATTCCAATCTCTGCTTCTGTTGTCACATGGCCTTTTCAGTATTTGTGTGTTCTTCTGTTAAAAGAACATCAGACATTGGCTTTAAAGCCCACCAAAATCCAGTATGACTTTATCTAAATGACATCTGCAGAGACCCTGTCTCCAAGTAAGGTCACATTGTGAGTTTGTGGGTAGACATGCATTTTGTGGGGACACTGTTCAACCACTACACCCTCTAAAATTTAATCCATTGTAAAGCATATAAACATTCGGCAGCTCAGGCTTCCACAACAAAATACCATACGCTGGGTGGCTTAAATAAGAGAAATTTATTTTCTCAGATTTCTGGAAACAGGAAAGTCCAAGATCATGGTTAAGCAGGTTTCAGTTTCTGGTGAGGCCTTTCTTCCTGGCTTCAGACTGTCGCCTTCTTGCTGTGTTCTCACATGGCCAGGAGAGGGAGGAGATGGCAGAGTGGGGGAAATGCAAGCGCTGGTGTCTCTTATAAGGGAACTAATGCCATCACACTAGCGCCTACCCTCCTTACCTCATCTAACCCTAATTAGATCCCCAAAACCCGATCTCCAAATATCATCACATTGGGAATTAGGGCTTCAACTGCATTTGGGGTGGAGGAGAACAAAGACATCCAGTTCATAAGATTCAAAATCAAAATGTATATTTTACATTAGGTAATATTTTAGGAGTCAGTTATTTTTAAAAATAGTGATATGTGTGACTGTGCATATACATACACATAAAACTTGCTTATATTGTGCTGGGAAAAAAACTATATAAGATCCATGTGTATGTAATAATTTAATCATTCATATATTGTTTTATTCGATCTAATATCTTTGCCTCAAAATAAACTATAAAGCATTTTTAAGTGCTTTTTAAGATATTTAAGTAGAGGCCTTTTCTGATTCACATTTTTTGTCATAATCTGTTATGTCTTTCATTTTTTGTTCTTTAGACTTTTTAAAATTAAAATATAATAAGCAGAAAAGTGCATATATCATGAGAGTTTAGCTTAATTTTCACACAGTGAACAAACATGTATTACCAGCATTCAGACTGAAAAAGTCTAAAACCTTACCGGCATCCCACAAGTTTTCCATATTCCCCCTTTTCAGTTAACAAGTTCCCCCTGGTAATTATTTTATATATACCAAAAGTTTGAGAGCCACTTATGTAGGTACCTGGATCCAAATTTTCTAATGTTCCAATTTCAACTCCCATTTTTATTCTCTCACTTTCACAGATTCTGTTCTTTATTTACCGCCTTTGTGATTTATAGTTTTTAGCACCCCTATTTTCATTATTATTACTTTAATTTAGCTTGCTACCCAGACTGTGTTCCTATGATTATCCATTTCAAAAGTATTCTCATTTCCAACTAAGAATTCTCCATTGGCACCTTAGATTCATGTCTAACAACTAAATACTTCATTAACAACAGCCTTTTATCCTCCCATTCCTACCTCTTTCCCACCCACTGGTCCAGTGATCTTTTAATTTTCCTTTTATTTTTCCACCTTGTCAGTCCCCATACCTGAAACTTCAAAGGTATGGTAGACTTCTGTAACCAATCAGCATTCAGTTTCTTTTCAGTGTTTCAAAATCCCTTGTATCTGTCCTGTTATTTTATTCACAGTGCAACTCCGTAGTTCAAGCTGTTTTTTCCATCTTTTTAAAACTATTGCCAAAGCTGATTTATTTTCATTTCCTCAGGCAATTTAGATTATGATATTTAGAAAACATGAATGATTTTCTGTGACCAATCAAATAAAACAAAATAAAAATTTCACAGAATGCCATTTGAGTTGCCAATGACCAGACGCTTATTTATGTATCAATGTTATCTTTTATTATTTTTTCATGTACACAGCATTCCAGGCAATAGAGTCTACCTATACACCACTTCTTACGCATATTCTGTAGTTTCCCTCTGTCATTTCTTTGTGTATTCTGTTCTTTTTGCCTCCCCCACCCCCCAAAAAAAAATGCTATGTTCACATGAATAAATGGTTCTCATCCTTCAGAGTCTGACAGTCACCTAGCCCAGTGGTTCCCAAATGCTAGTTCCTAGGTGGCTGCCAGGTCAACTATATCAGAAGCATCTGAAGAGCTTTGAAAAGTAAAGTAACCAGGTCTTAGTCTGGTCCAAATGAATTAGAATTTTTGGAGTTGAGAGCTTATTGGCTATATTTTTATAGAAAAGATCTCTAGTCAGCTTTGGGAATCCCTCCTTTCATTTAACCTCATCTTTTTAAAATTTATGAAATTTATTGAGAAGAGAGAACTCAGTTTCTCAGAGTTACTCTACTTATTTCAATAAGTGGGTAACTTTACTTATTTCAATTATAAATAAAGATGGAGTGATAAGTAAAAGTCCTTAGGAACTAGAATAAAGGCTATTCGTAGCATTCTTTTAAATTTTGGAATATTAATAAATGATCAGAGATCCAATATTTTCTATCACTCATATATGAGTACCAGATATTTTATTTTTATTTTTTTCAGCAAGAGAAAATAATAACCAAATTTAATACTTACATATGGGAACCCTGCATACATGAGAGAGTCAGAGACCCCACATGCAGGAGAGGTTCAGAGATAGAAAGGGAACATTAGCAAGAGAGCACCAGGCATGTTAAATATGTTCTCCCAATCGTCTTTTCAGCAGTCACACAAAGAATGTGTTAGCAAACCAAATTATAAAACGTACTTGTTCATTCACTTATTAAACTGGTTTCTTAAACACCTGTCTATCTAGCACCTGTACTAATGCTACACGTTATAGCAGTGAACAAAACAAATTTGGAATCTTCCCTCAGAGACCTTAAAATCTGATGAGGAAGCAAAATTAATTATATAAATAAAATGAAATATTATTAGTGATGAAGTAATTTGCTGAAAGTCATACAGTTTATCTATAGCACAGCTGGGTTTTCGTCCCAACACTATCTCATTTTAAAAGCCCACATTCTTGCCACTATACCTTGATACCAACAGATCAAGATAAAGGCAACTAATGTTTATTGAGCTCCTTTTCCTACCTTCAGTACTAGATCAGTTAGAAGGATTATTTCATTTTCCTGTGAGGTTGGTGCTATTATTTTTGCCATTGTACAGAGGAGGAAACTAAGTCTCAGGTTAAATAATTTGCTAAGGTTTTGGTGACTAAATGCTATTGTTTGGATTTTGATCTAGGTCTGAGTCCAAAGTCTGTGAAATAGGAATAACAAAAGCTCATAATAGAATTAACAAAGTCAAAAGTTGGTTATTTAACAAGATTAATGCATTAAATTGATCAACACTGGAAAAGATTGATGAAGGTAGGAAAAAAATTTTTTTAAAGAGACACAAGTTACTAGGATTAAGAACGAAAAAGGTAACCTAATACAGATCCAGTAGAAAGTGAAAAATTAGTAAAAGGACATTAGATATAACTATACCAAAGATTTGAAAATTTAGATGAAACAGAAATTTCTAGAAAAACAACTTACCAAAATAACACTAGGAAAATTAGAAAATCTGAATAGTACTTTTGATAAATTGAATTTATCATTAAACACTTTACCGCAAAGAAAACTCCAAGGACAGATAGCTTCACTGGTGAATTCATCCAAACATTTAACAAATAAACCAATGTTATATAAACTCCAAGAATTGAGGAGGAAGGAACACTTCACTGACTATTCTATGAGGCCAGTATAAACTTGATATCAAAATAAGGATATTATAAGGAAGGAAAATTATTAGTTGTCTCTCTTGAAAATCAAAGCAAAAATACTAAGCAAAATATGAGCAAATGTAAGTCAGAGCTATCTAAAAGGTATAATTCATCTTGACTAAGATGGCTTTGGCCCAGAAGTACAGTGTAATTTCTTCAATAAAGGGAAAAACTGATAATCTCAACATTCAGAAAAAGCACTTAATAAAATTCAACTTCAATCTATGATTAAAAATACTCTTAGCAGACTAAGACTAGAACTTCCTTAATTTGATAAAGGTTATCTCGAAAAATCTCAGAGTGAAATACTTAAGGCTTTCTACCTGAGATTAAGGATGACACTAGAACACCACTCATCACTTTTACTGAGCAACATACTGCAGACCCTAATCTGAATAACAAGAAAAAGCAGTGAAATATAGAGGATTGGAAAGGAAGAAATAAAAATTATTCATAGATAATATGATTGTATATATAGAAAATCCAAAATAATCTACAGATAAACTATTAGAATTAAAAACTGAATTTTGAAAGTTTGCTGAAATTCAGAACTATAGAAATCAATTGTTTTTTTTTTTTTTTTTTTTTTTTTAAAGATTTTATTGGGGAAGGGGAACAGGACTTTATTGGGGAACAATGGTCAAATTGTTGTCCTTTCAATCTTAGTTGTGGAGGGTTCTGTTCAGCTTCAAGTTGTTGTTCTTTCAGTCTTAGTTGTGGAGGGCGCAGCTCAGCTCCAGGTCCAGTTGCCCGTTGCTAGTTGCAGGGGGCACAGCCCACCATCCCTTGCGGGACTCAAACCGGCAACCTTGTGGTTGAGAGGACAGGCTCCAACCAACTGAGCCATCTGGGAGCTCAGCGGCAGCTCAGCTCAAGGTGCCGTGTTCAATTTTAGTTGCAGGGGACGCAGCCCACCATGCCTTGCGGGATTCGAGGAATTGAACTGGCAACCTTGTGGTTGAGAGCCCGCGCTACAACCAACAACTGAGCCATCTGGGAGGCAGCTCAGCTCAAGGTGCCGTGTTCAATCTTAGTTGCAGGGGGCAGAGCCCACCATCCCTTGCGGGACTCAAGGAATTGAACTGGCAACCTTGTGGTTGAGAGCCCACTGGCCCATGTGGGAATCGAACCGGCAGCCTTCGGAGTTAGGAGCATGGAGCTCTAACCACTTGAGCCACCGGGCCGGCCCTCAATTGTATTTTAATATACCAGCAACAGAAACACAGAAAGAAAATTTTAATTATCATTTACAGTATCAAAACCCAGCAATTGTGTAGGAATAATTCAAATTAAAGATATATAAGACCTCGTCACAGAAACTATAACATTATTAAGTGAAATTAAAAAAGACCTGAGTAAATAAAGAGAAATACCATGTTCATTATTTAGAGAGCTCAATATTATAAAGCCTTCATTCTTTCTAATTTAATCTATAGCTTTCATACAATCTCAAAATTCCAGAAACTTTTTTCCCAATGGAAATTGTTAAGCCTATTATAAAATGTATATGGAAGTACTAAGAACCAACAAGAGCCTGTACCAATCTGAAAATCAGAAGTGGAGCCTGTACCGATCTGAAAATCAAACCTTTAAAACTTGCTTTGAAGCTAAAATAAGTTACACAGGTAAATTTGTGTAAGGACAGACAAATGGTTTAGAATTGAAGATCCAGAAACCAACACACATAAACGAAAACTTGATTTATTGCAAAGGTTGCTTCTGAAAGCAGGGGTAGGGGGAAGTTTTCATTTGCTTGCTTGTTTTTTCAACTAAACTGTTCTGTCATTTGGATAGTCATGTAGAGAAATACTGAGCATGCCTCCTGTCTCACATTCTACAGAAACTAATTCCAGGTGGATTGTATATCTAAATGTGAAAGGCAAACAGATAGAGTCTGTGGAGTATAACTTCATGAATGAACGGCATCTTCATGAATGTGGAATGGGAAAATTTTTTTCAACAGGATACTGAAAGTGCTAACCATAGCGAGTAAGGTTGATAAGATGGACCACATTCAAATTAAGAACTTCTCTTAAAAGACTTCTTAAGAGTAGGGCAGCATATTTGTAATACGTATCATCTTCAAAGCAATTATATCCAAAATCTATAAACAACTTCTATGCATGTGTAAAACACAGGAATAACCAATGAGAAAAATGGGCAGAGGAGGTGAATATTCAAATACACTTCACAAGAGAAGGTTTCCAAATGGATAATTAACAAGTAAGAAGGGATAACTTCTTAGTCGTCACAAAAAGGTAAATGAAAACGACAGTGCTCACTCAAAAGAATAGCTCAAATTGAAGAGACTGAAATTCTAAATTTTGGCAAGGTTGTGGAGCACGCCACAACTTTCACGTTCCCAGTGGGGATATAAATTGGTGTGATGACTGGGAAATCGGCGTATCTCCAAACACTGAGCATATGAATACATACCATATGACCCAGCAATTCTGTGCTTAACCAGCAGAAATGCATATGCATGCTCGTATGTGTTCACTAAAAGCCGTTCACTAGAGTATTCATGACAGCATTATTTAAAATACCTGAAAGAAAAAAGGAAATAACTTAAATGTACATCCACATTGGAATGGATAAACTAAGTGTAAGTTTCTACACTGGGATAATCGATAGCACTGAAAATGAATGAATCAGTTACTGCCACAGGCAACAACACGGATGAATGTTACAATAAGATACTGACTAAAAAGAGCCAGACACAAACTAATACTTACTTTATGGTTCCATTTATGTAAAATTCAAAAATAGGTAAAACTGATCAATGGTGTTAGAAGTTATGATAGTCGTACTACACGGAGAGTGCACTTGGGGAAGCCACACAAGATTTAGAGGTCCTGATAATATTTGGTTTCACAGTCTTTGTGTTAGTTATATAGCTGTGTTCTGTTCCCTTTCTGGTAATGCATAAAGCTGTGCTTGCATAATTTGCACGCTCCTCTGTATATTACAATTTTTATTTCAATTTTTTTTTTGTAGTTTGCCAACTAACAAATGATACATTTATGTCAAGCAATGAATGTGAATGACTGGCATTAATTGAAAAACGGATCATGTTAATTGGCAAGCTTAAAATTACATCTTGAATTATAAGCATTATAAATGATAAATATTACTATATTAGATGCTTCTTTAATAATGAGCTATATATGTTTCTGTTTTGAAAAGATTGGGGAAGTTAAGTTTTAGAGTGGGAAATTTGAAAATTGGTCCATTTAAGTGAAATATGATTTTCCATGTTTTTCATTTGACGTACACATAACTTACAGTATACATTCATCTGATAACACTGAAACGCAACCGTATGTTGAGAAGCTGTGCTTTTTCAAATCCTTTGAAGATAGTAAAGGCAATAAGTATAATTTTACAGAATTATACTTCAATATTCCAATATATACTGAAATATATATCAATATTCTAGTTTTATAATGTGAAGATATTCTTTGAAGTTGTTTAGATAATGTTTTCTTGGATTATATAGACACTTGAATAGTGATAAAGGAAATTTCTTTATAGCTGCCTAATTTTAATTCTTGGTATCTACTGAAAAGTAAAAAAAATATTATCACTGGATGGAACTAACAACAACCAAAGCAAAGCACTACACCACGTATTTTCAGTTAATTTATATGAATATTTTCTCCCATTTTCTTTGTTAGTACTGAGAGATAATTGACAGTATGTTAAGTTCTATTATAGCCATATTAAATTAAGCTTTTTAAAGTAAAACATTTTAATTTGAAACAGTATCCATTTGCTTCTTTTTCTTTTTTAATTAAAAAAAATAAAAAATGGGTATTGTTATTTATCAACCATGTTTCCTTATGTTTAAGCTGACTCTACTTTGCCTCTGTGTGCATTTGTGTGTGTGTGTATCTGCAGCTTGTACTATTACCAGCACCAGCAGAATTCAGAAGTAACCTTTTGGCTTATTTTATAAACTTAACAGTCAAGAAAATAAAGAAATAATTTAACTTTTTAACTATGTGCCTCTAATAACAGAGTGAATCATAAATGAAACAGGAATTTTAGCTATTTGGGCCTGGGAATATATGTTGGTGTACTAAATTCTGGCTTGATAATTCAATCATTTCCTTAGTGACAAATCCAACTATTTATATCACTATGGACCCGATCTTCTCTTAGGTAGGTTTCTGCTCCCCACCTTCTCACCACTCCCCTCTGCTCCAGCCACCATCAAGGACTCCTTGATGTTTCATTAGCTACTAAGCACATTTCTGCCTCAGCACTTCCGTTGATACCTCTGCTCAGATCTGTATTTCCCTATTTTCTCCTTAGACTCCCTCCATTCAGTGCAGGTCTCTGTTTAAAATATCACCTCAGAGATGCATCCTCTGACTCTTCTCTCTAATAATTCCCATCATTCTCTATCCTTATTCCCTGCTTCATGTTTTCATAGCATTTATCACAACCTGATATTCTGTTATATTTATTTTTTACACATTTCTCAGTAAATAAAAGCTCCATTGAGGGGAGGGACTTGGTTTTATAGGTGCTGTATTTCCAGCATCTAAAACCGAGACAGACACATAGTAAGCACTACAATTATTTGTAGTAAGAATGAGTGAATATAATGAAAAGTAAATATCAATGTGTGTGGCTCTGCCCTCAGTTAACTATGCAAAACTCACTTATTTGTTCTCTAAATAAATGTAGGATTCTTAGTTCCAGCATGGCTCTCTCCATAGGAATTGGTGGTAAATTTTAAATAAATTCTAATAATATAGCAGACTTATGATCTTATCCTTTAAAGGAGGAGGAAAAAGGAAAGGTGGTAATTGTGTACATAATATTTAACTTTGTCTTTCATGAAACAATGGTGAAAAATATTTGTTCGAAATGCATTTTGTTCTTGTCTGATAATTTGTAAATTTTATAGTAACTGCTCAAGTACCAGTAAAAATTGTAGATTTATATTGCTTTTTTTTTCTTCTTCTATGTATATCTATTCCCATCCTACCCACCCCCACCTTTTTAAAGAATCCTACGCAAGTCGGAACAGCTCTTCAGGTTTTCCATAATCTTGGAACTTTGAAGACTACCATTACCAGTGTGGTGGATGGATATTGTGCTGCTTTAGAAGAAAGTATCAGCAGTGCCTTAGATATCAAAGTTTTGACTCAGCCTGCCCAGTCAGCTGCGCGAGGTATGGATACCGTTTATATTTAGCGTCTTTATTTATTTATAACTGAGAAGTTCTTTGAATAGTATGTGAAACACTCAAGTATCAAAGCAATTTAATGACTCATTTTTTAGTAGACAGAAAATGAGAGAAGAAATTATGTTTCAGAATTTATTTATAACATTTTTGCCTAATCAGTGAGTTGAACTGGCCAATTGGTATATTCAGAACTTCTAGATAAAAAGTCTGTAAACTATGGCTTCATTTAGTCCAGAGGAAACAGATGCAAGAAAAAAGAACTTTTTTTTTTCCTCTAAAATCCTTATCCTCACATGTACTTCTTATTGAGACAGAATATTTTTTTAAGGAAATGCCTTCTCTACCTTAGCTTTCTGGGGCTTTTCCTTATAATGATTCTGGTATTTAAGAGAATAATGGGTAACTGTGGAGATAGAAATTGATATCCTTTGGGAACATTGCAACTGTAGCAAAATCTAAAGAAAACTGCTAAAGAAAGGTAGGGGTCCAGGTGGAGAGGAGTAGCCCGCATTAGCACCAGCAGTCTGCAAGCCTGTCCTACCAAGTGCACAGCTGAGGATGTCCGTGTACATTACACACTTCATCGAGAGGAGAGACTGTACGTTATGTGCACCTCTCACTTACCGAAGCAACCCAACTCTGCATTTCTCTCCCGTATTCTTTCTTCCCTCCTATTAATATCGATGAACTATATTAGCTCCTAGCAAAGACCCAGGACACCACTTGTGCTCAGATCCTATCACTCAGCAGCATTGCTTTAGCAGACCCCCTCTCTGTGCCACATCGTCAGTTTGTCAGTTTTTACGAGGCTTTCTCATCATTTATAATCGTGCTCTTGTATCTTCTTCTGCTTAAAAACAACCAAACAAATCTATCTTGACTTTATTTATCTCTTCAGCTTTACTGCCCCATTTTATTGCTTCAGAAAAATTCCCCGAAGTGTTGTCTATATATACTATCTCCAGTTTTTTTCTTTCCATTTTTCTATTGAAGAAGGTACTTTAATCATCATAGAGTTGTCCTAAAGAATAAATGAAATAACACATGTAGAATTAATAGCAGAATTCTTGATACATGGCTAATACTAAAAAATTATTTGCAGCCATTATTACTTTTAGATTTGCTATATAAACCTAATGAGTATAATACACTATACTCATTCATCATTCATACATAAATTGTACTAGATTAAAAAGAGATAGAAGAATCTTAGATTTTAAACAGATTTTTAAAGATTAGCGCCAGCCTCCGATTGAGTCTGTATTAAAACTATTATAGGAAAGTTTTGAACAGAAACTGCCAGAGGAGATTTCACTCTCAGCTTTTCCCAGCAATTATTCTCAGAAAGTTTGACTTAATGTTTAATTTCTAGGAGCAGTTTAATGTCATCCCTCTTGTGTTGCAAGAAATAGGGGGGAAATGAAAGCAGTTCTTCACATGCTGTCAATTCTATTGTATGCCCTTTTGTTGAAAGAATAGTGTTAAAGCCTTATCATCTGTTGATAGTGGATACCATGATTTAATGTAGAAATCTTAAGCATTAATTCTTATTATTTTTAAAAGAGTAATCACTATTTTTATTTTTTTAAAGATTACACCGGCAGTACTAATGTTAATTTCCTGATCTTGTTCCCGATATTGATATTATATAGTAGAGTATCCTTGTGTTTTGGAAATAACATTAAAGCATTCAAGGTTTATAGAGCATCCTGTCGGTAACTTATTCACAAATGATTCAGGGAAGACAATTTTTTTACTACGCTTTCAATTTTCTTATTTTTAAGATTGTTTCAAATTAAAAAAACATACAACATTAATATGATTTTAAGGGAAAAATGTCACCTGTGATATATATTAAAGTTTATAATTCAACAAGAAAAAAGATAAACAAGTCAGTTGAAAATATAAAGACTGTGAATTGGCAATTCAAAGAACATCCAATAAATGTGAAAAGATTCAGTCTCTTTGGAGGATGAACTAGTTAGGAAAATACAAATTAAACAAGCACTATTTCTTGACCGTGAAATTGGCAAAATCTAAGACACAACTAACTCAGTGTTGGGTGAGAGCAGAAATTCTTGTACTCTGATTCTAGGAGGATAAAATGATTCAACCACTTTACTCAATTTTATCAAATTGATCTGTGAGGTTAAAACTGTATACCTTATGATCTTATAATTTCTCTCATGAGATTATATCCTAGAGAAACTCTTGGCACATATGTATAAATATTTTTATTGTACTATTGTTTATAACAGTGAAAACAACCTTTCTTGCAATGGAAAAATTAATAAACTATTAAGTAGACTACTATACAATATTTAAATTAATAAATTTACAAATACAGATAATTCTCAAAAACAGTACGTGGAAAAGTTAGTTGCAGAAAGATACATGCAGTATACTATATTTAAAGCCTAAGAACGTAGTAGACATGATAGATTATATTATATATTGTTCTACATATGTAAATATGTAATAAAAGTATAAGTATATGCATGATAATGATAATAATAAAATTCAAAATAGCATTAGCTCTGGGGAAAGAGCAGGGAAAATGGGACCAGGAAGGGAGGGGTATACAGGGAACTTTATTCATTTTTTTAATTGTTTTTAAAATTTTTATTTTTTAAGACTTTTTTTTAGTGTAGTTTTAGGTTCACAGCAAAATTAAGAAGGTACTGAGATTTCCCTGCCCCCACACCTGCATGGCCTTCCCTTTTTGAATGTCCCCCAAGGATGGTATATTTGTTACCAAGGATGAAATTACCAAGGATGAAATAACATCGACACATCACAGTCACCCAAAGTTTACAGTTTACATTAGGATACACTCTTGGTGGTGTACATTCTGTGAGTTTGGACAAATGTGTAATGACATATCTCCATTATTATAATATCATACAGAGTATTTTCACTGCCCTAAAAATCCCCTGTGCTCTGCCTGTTCATCTCCACAGCTCTCAGCCCTGGTAATCACTGACCTTTTCATTATCTCCGTACTTTTGCCTTTTCTAGAATGTCATGTAGTTGGAATTATACAGTATGTAGCCTTTTCAGGTTGGCTTCTTTCACTTAGAAATATGCATTTAAGGTTCTTTCATGTCTTTTCATGGCTTGATATCTTAGTTTGTTTGTTTGTTTGTTTTTTAGTGCTTATTAACATTTCATTGTGTGGATATACCAATTTATTTATCCGTCTACCTACTGACATCTTGATTGTTTCCAAGTTTTGGCAATTATGAAAAAAAGCTACTATGAAATATCCTTGTGCAGGTTTTCTGATGGACATAAGTTTTCAACTCTGTTGGGTTGTATACCAAGGAGCAGAATTGCTGGATTGTACACTAAGAGTATATTTGGTGTGGTAAGAAACTGCCAAATTGTCTTCTAAAGTGACTGTACCATTTTGCATTCCCACCAGCAAAGCATGAGGGTTCCTATTGCCCCGCATCCATGGCAGTATGTGGTGTTGTCAGTGTTCCAGATTTTGGCCATGCTAATAGGTGTATAGTGGTATCTTACTGTTTTAATTTACATTTATCTGATAATGTATGATGTGGAGCTTCTTTTCATATGCTTATCTGCCATCTGTATATCTTTTTTTAGTGAGGGGGGTGTCTCTTACAGTCTTGGGCCCATTTTTTAATCAGGCTGTTTTCTCATTGTTGAGTTTTAAGAGTTTTTGCATAGTTTGAATAATAGTCCTTTCAGATGAGGTTTTTGCAAATATTTTCTCCCATTTTGTAGCTTGTGTTCTAATTCTGTTGATATTATCTTTTCCAGAGTAAAAATTTTTAATTTTAATGAAGTCCAGCTTATCATTTACTTCTTTCACGGATTGTGTCTTTGATCTTATATCTAAAAAATCATAGCTGTACCCAAAGTCATCTAGGTCTTCTCCTGTGTCGTCTTCTAGGAGTTTTATAGTTTTGTGTTTGACATTTAGGTCCATGATCCATTTTGAGTTAATTTTGTTGAAGGGTGTCTAAGATTCATATTTTTTCCATGTGGTTATCCAGTTATTTCAGCACCATTTGTTAAAGTGATTACCTTTTCTCCATTTTATTGCCTTTGCTCCTTTGTCAAAGATTGATTGACTATATTTATGTGGGTATATTTCTAGGCTTTGTATTTTGTTCCATTAATTTGTCTGTTATTTTGCCAATACTACATCTTCTTGGTTACTGTAGCTTTATAGTATGTCTTGAAGTCAGAAAGTCAGCCTTCCAACTTTGCTCTTTTTCTTAAATATTGTGTTGGTTATTCTGGGTCTTTTGCCTATTCATATAAACTTTAGAATCAGTTTGTCAATATCCATAAAATAACTTGCTGGGATTTTGATTCGTATTGCATCAATTCGGTAAATCAAGTTGGGAAGAATAGATATCTTGATAATTTTGAAACTTCCTATCCTTGAAAATGGAATATCTCTACATTTATTTAGTTTTTCTTTTTTAATTTTGTTCATCAGAATATTGTAGTTTTCCTCATATAGATCTTGTACATATTTTGGTAGATTTATATATACCTAAGTTATTTTGGGGGCTAAAGTAAATGATACTATGTTTTCAGTTTCATATTCCACTTGTTCATTGTTGGTATACGGGAAAGCAATTGACTTTTGTATATATCAGCATTGTATTCTACAACCATGCCATAGTATTAGTTCCGGGAGATTTTTTCATCAATTTTTCTGATTTTCTACGTAGATGATTATGTCATCTGTGAACAAAAAGTTTTGTCTTCCTTCCCAATGTATATCTTTTCTTGTTTGATGTATATCTATCCTTGTTTCATGAGCAAGGACTTCTAGTACTGTGTTGAAAAGGAATGGTGAGGGGGACATCCTTGCCTTGTATCAGATTTTAGTGAGAATGTCTCTCACCATTAAGGATGATGTCAGTTGCAGGGTTTTCGTAGATAGTTTTTATCAAATTGAGAAAGTTCGTTTTATACCTAGTTTACTGAGAATTTTTATCATTAATGAGTGTTGGATTTTGTCAGTTGTTTTTCTGCATGCATTAATGGGATCATGTGGTTTTTCTTTTTCAGTCTGTTGTTGTGATTGATTACATTAACTGATTTTTGAATGTAGAACCAGCCTTGCATACCTAAGTAAATCCCACTTGGTCATGGTGTAAACTTCTTTATATACATTGTAGGATTTTATTTGCTAATATTTTGTTGAGGATTTTTGCATCTGTGATCATAAAAAATACGGTCCGTAGTTTTCTTGTCATATTTTTGTCTGGTTTTGATGTTAGGTAATATTGCCCTCATAGAATTAGTTAGGAAGTATTCCCTCTGCTTCTATCTGCTGAAAGAGATGGTAGAGAACTGGTATAATTTCTTCCTTAAATGTTTGGTGGAATAAACCAGTAGACTCAACTGGGCCTGGTGCTTTAATTTTGGAAGGTTATTATTAAGTACTGATTCAACTACTTTAATAGATATAAGCCTGTGCAGATCATCTCTTTCTTCTTGCATGGGTTTTGGCAAAGTGCGTCTTTCACATAAATTTGTGAGCGTAGAGTTTTGAATAGTATTACTTTATTAGCCTTTAAATTTCCATGAGATCTATAGTGATGTCGTCTTTCATTTCTGATACTAGTAATTTGTACTCTCTCTTTTTTTCTCAGTTGGCCTGTATAGAGGATTATCAATATTATTGATTTTTTTTCAAAGAACCAACTTTTTGTTTCATTGATTTTTCTCTATTGAGTTCCTGTTGGAAATTTTATTAATTCCTGCTCTACTTCTTACTATTTATTTATTTATGCTTACTTTGTTTTTTTTGTTTTTTAAGATTTTATTGGGGAAGGGGTACAGGACTTTATTGGGGAACAGTGTGTACTTCCAGGACTTTTTTTCCAAGTCAAGTTGTTGTCCTTTCAATCTTAGTTATGGAGGGTGCTGTTCAGCTTCAAGTTGTTGTCCTTTCAGTCTCAGTTGTGGAGGGCGCAGCTCAGCTCCAGGTCCAGTTGCCGTTGCTAGTTGCAGGGGGCGCAGCCCACCATCCCTTGTGGGAGTCGAACCTGCAACTTTGTGGTTGAGAGGAAGCGCTCCAACCAACTGAACCATCCGGGAGCTCAGCGGCAGCTCAGCTCAAGGTGCCGTGTTCAATCTTAGTTGCAGGGGGCAGAGCCCACCATCCCTTGTGGGACTCGAGGAGTTGAACCGGCAACCTTGTGGTTGACAGCTGACTGGCCCATGTGGGAATTGAACCTGCAGCCTTCGGAGTTAGGAGCATGGAGCTCCAACCACCTGAGCCACCGGGCCGGCCCTGCTTACTTTGTTTTTAATTTGCTCTTCTTTTTTTGGTTTTCTAGGGTGGAAACTTAAATAATCTTTAAGTTTAATTATTAGTTTAATTAAATTAAACATCTTAATTTTAGATCTTTCTTTTTTCTTCCTAATATTTGCGTTCAATGCTATAAATTTCCCTCTAAGCACCACTTTTACCACATCCCACAAATTCTGATAAGTTGTTCTTATATTTTCATTTAATTAAACAGTTTTTAAATTTCCCTTCAGATTTCTTTGACCCATGTGTTATTTAGAAGTGTGTTGTTCAATTTTTATATATTTTGGGATTTCCTGCTTATCTTTCTGTTGATTCCTAGTTTAATTTCTTTATGGTCTGAGAGCAGACATTGTATGATTTTTTTTCTTTAATAATTTAAGATGTGTTTTATGCTCAGAATGTGGTCTGTATAAGTGAATGTTTTATGTGAACTTGAGAAGAACGTGTATTGTGCTGTTGTTGGCTGAAGTAGTTTATAGATGTCCATTATATCCAATTTTCTGATGGTATTGGGGAAATTCAGCTGTCTCCTTACTGATTTCATTCTTTTTGATCTGTCCATTTCTGAGGGAGGAATGTTGAATTCTCTAACTACGATAGTGGATTCATCTGTTTCTTCTTGCAGTTCTGTCTGTTTTGGCCTCATATAGTTTGACACTGTGTCGTTAGGTGCATATATGTTAAGGATTGTTATGTCTTCTTGGAGAATTGTTCCCTTTATCATTCTATAATGACCTTCATTATCCCTGATAACTTTCCTCACTTTAATTCTGCTCTGTCTGAAATTAGTATAGCTACTCCTACTTTCCTTTGATTATTGTTACAATGGTATATTTTTCTCCATTTACTTTTAATCTCTATGTGTCTTTATATTTAAAGTGGATTTCTTGTAGACAACATATAATTGAGTTGTGTTTTTTGATCCACTTGAACTATCTCTTTTCATTGGTGCATTTAGACCATTGACATTCAAAGTGATTATTGACATAGTTGGATTAATATCTACTATATTCATTACTGTTTTCTATTTAATGCCCTTGTTCTTTGTTCTTATTTTTGTTTTTTACCCTTTTTCTTCCTTTTTTGGCTTTAATTGTTCACTTTATATAATTCCATTTTTTTCTCCTTTCTTAATATATCAGTTATACTTTTTAAATTTTTTATAGAGATTTCCTTAGGTATTGCAATATAAATTTAGAACCAATTGAAGTCCACTTTCAGATAACACTACACCACTTCACAGATAGTGTGAGTACCTTGTAATGTGTAATAACAAAATAATCCTAATTCCCTCTTCCCATCCCTTGTATCATTGTTATAATTCATTTCACTTATATATAGTAAACATAAGAAATGTATATATTATATATACATACATATATATGATATAAACATAAACATACATAATCAGATACATTGTTGCTATTATTATTTTGAATAAACTGTTAGGTCAACTAAGAATAAGAAGAAAGTTTTTATTTTACCTTCACTTATTCCTTCTTCAGTCCTCTTTCTTTATGTAGATCTGAGTTTCTGACATATATGATTTTCCTTCTTTCTAAAGAGCTACTTTTAACACTTCTTGCAAGGCAGGTCTATTGGCAACAAATTCCCTCAATTTTTGTTTGGCAGAAAAAGTCTTTAATTATCCTTTACTTTTTTTTTTTTTTTTTTTAAGATTTTATTGGGGAAGGGGAACAGGACTTTATTGGGGAACAGTGTGTACTTCCAGGCCTTTTTTTTTCCAAGTCAAGTTGTTGTCCTTTCAATCTTAGTTGTGGAGTGTGCCATTCAGCTTCAAGTTGTTGTCCTTTCAGTCTTAGTTGTGGAGGGTGCAGCTCAGCTCCAGGTCCAGTTGCCATTTTCTAGTTGCAGGGGGCACAACCCACCATCCCTTGCGGGAGTCGAACCCGCAACCTTGTGGTTGAGAGGACGCACTCCAACCAACTGAGCCATTCGTGAGCTCAGTGGCAGCTCAGCTCAAGGTGCCATGTTCAATTTTAGTTGTAGGGGCCACTGCCCACCATCCCTTGCGGGAGTCAAGGAATTGAACTGGCAACCTTGTGGTTGAGAGCCTGCACGCCAACCAACTGAGCCATTCGGGAGGCAGCTCAGCTCAAGGTGCTGTGTTCAATCTTAGTTGCAGGGGGCAGAGCCCACCATCCCTTGCGGGACTCGAGGAATCGAACTGGCAACCTTGTGGTTCAGAGCCCACTGGCCCATGTGGGAATCGAACCGGCAGCCTTCGAAGTTAGGAGCATGGAGCTCTAATTGCCTGAGCCACCGGGCCGGCCCTCCTTTACTTTTGAAGAATAATTTTACAGGGCATAGAATTTTACGTTGGTGC
The DNA here is from genome assembly GCF_057876585.1 of Rhinolophus sinicus. Classification (NCBI taxonomy): domain Eukaryota; kingdom Metazoa; phylum Chordata; class Mammalia; order Chiroptera; family Rhinolophidae; genus Rhinolophus; species Rhinolophus sinicus. Next base: position 50,498,622 of record NC_142504.1, on the reverse strand, counting down.
TTTTTTTTTTTCCCCTCAACACTTAAATACTTCACTCTGTTTCTTGCATGATTTGACAAATGTAATTCTTATCTTTGTTCTTCTATAGATAAGATTCCTCCCTCCACCAGCCCCTGCCCTGCTTCTTGCAGGATTTTATTTATCTTTGCTTTTTCTGTAATTTGAAAATGATATGCATAATTTTACTGTTTTTTGGCATTTATCCAGCTTTGTGTTGTTTGAGCTCCATGGATCTGTGGGTTGGTGTCTGACATTAATTTGGAGAGAGTCTCAGTCATTATTGTCTCAAATATTTCTTCTGTTCCTTTCTCTCTGCCTTTTTCTGGTATTACTATCACATTACTTGTTTATCATACCAGTTGTAGTTGTCCCACAGTCCTTGAATATTCTGTTCTGTTTTTTCAATGTTCTCTTTTCTCTACAGTTTTTGAGGATTTTATTGATACATCCTTAGCTCAAAGACTCTTTACTCAGCCGTCTCCAGTCTACTCATAAGCCCATCAAGGGCATGCTTCATTTCTGTATCGCTAGCATTTCTTTGTGATTTTTTTTCCTTAGGATGTTCATCTGTTTTCTTAAATTGCTCATCTGTTTTTGCATTCTGTTTTGTTAATCCATTAGAGCCCTTAGCATATTAGCTTAGTTATTTGACATTCCTGGTCTGATAATATCAATATCCCTGCCATGTCTGGTTCTGATGCTTGCTCTGTCTCTTCAAATTGTGTTTTTTGCCTTCTACTAGAACTTGTCATTGTTTTCTTGGTGAAAGGCATTGCTATGAATACGCCTTTAATCATGTGTTGGTGTGATATGTGGGGAGGGGCAGCATCCTGCAGTGCTGTGAGGAGGTCTCGGTCTTCCAGCCTGCCTCTACCTTGGTACCAGAAACTTCACAAGTGTAAAATATTTCTCTCCTTTAGGCTAAAGGAGGCTGGAGTTGGGTATTTTCCTTCCCAGGTCAGTTAGGCTCTGCTAAATACTCCAGCAGATAAGGCTCTGGTGAATTAGTTTCTCCTGAGAACAGGCCTTGCTAAGAACAGAGTTCTCTGGCCTATTTCAAAATGATTCTTTTTCCTCTCCTCCTCCTGGAAGCATGAGGGGATTTTTCTCTGATATTTATTGTGGGAACCTAGTCAGCCTCTTGGAAATAAATCTCAATATGTAGGGTCCCTCTGTGACTGGATCCCCTGGACTTTTTAACTCTCAGAATTGTCCACACTGAGCCTCTAGCAATTCCTCAGTTACCTTATCAGGTTTTCCTACCATGGCGCTGGTTCCCTCAGCAGTTTCTGCCAGCGAGGCTCTTCTCTGGTAAGTAGCAACTCCCTTCATTTGCTTGTAGGTCTTTCTCATTTATGGGGCGATGGTTTGGCATGTGCCCTCCCCTCTCTTATGGGTCCAAGAAGAGTTGCTGATTTTTCAGTCTGTTCATCCGTTATTTGTTGTTAGGACAGAGTGCCTGACTTCGAAGCTCAGGCTTCTTACATGTGGAACCAGAAATGTAATTGCTAATCAGATTTTTAGCCCCCCCCCCCCCCCCATAACTCACTTGTTTTTCTTGGACGTCTAAATGATTCTTTATCTTTGAAGTTCAGTAATTGGGATATATTTTGGGATTGAATGCTCTATATCTATTTTTTATTCTGTGTGAGAATATGTTATTCTCTTTTATAGAAAAGTTGACCTCAGTTGTATATTTGAATATTTTTCTTTTCCATTTGTTCTTTTCAGGAACTTTATGCATATACCACATCTTTGTTTTCCATTTTTAGTATCTTCTCCTTCATTATATTTTATATATTTGTACTTTAATTTTGTTTGATTCCCTCTTGCCTATTTCCCATGTCTGATTGTGATTTCACCGTTGATCATTATGTTTTGTTATTTCTCATGTGTTACTCTCTTATATCATCACACTGAGAATGTTTCCTATAATTACTTTGAGACAGTGGATAAACTAAGTAACCCTTACTGTTTTTTCCTTTAGGAGTTTCTTTGGTAAGCTATGTTTATCTTTGCTTTTTGCTTATATTCCTTTCCTGCCCTTAGCATCCTCAGATATCTGTGTTAGGCCCCATGTTGCTTTTTCTGATTATTATTCATCCTTGAAATGTACTGCTTGTTCCTTGAAAAATGGTATGGGAATGGTTGGAGGGAGAGACCTGGGACAGTCTATAACTTTGATTTAAGTTTGTTTAGTATTAACCAATGGAGATTTGAGGTTGTAAAACAAAAGTTTATTTGGAGTCTTAAAGGATTCAAATCCAAGAGATGCAGATAGCAACCCGAAATGCTCTCTGGAGAGAGCAAAGAGAGGCAGGGTTTATAAAGGCAGAAACCACAAAATGGAATTCTTTCATGCAAATGTAGGATTCTGGCTAGGTTAACAGGGATTGGTTAGTTCCAATATGCAAATAAGGGGAGTGAAAACTACACGGAAGGAAGTCAAGTCCATGGAGCCCTGTCCCAGGGTGCTTATGGCTCTAGGATATCCTTATGCTGAGTTCATCCACAGGTTTGGCAACTTCATAGCAGCTCTGAGAACAGAGGCCCAAGGTGTGCACAGCCTCCACTTCCTCAGCAGCCTCCTGACTGGATTTTGGGTGACTCTCAGCAGCATTTCTTCCATTTCCCCCCCCATTATCTTCTAGTAAAACCATTCACTGGTTTGTGTTTCCTTCCACCTTGGGAACACTTCTTTTGTCAAGTGTTGGCCTGTTCTGGAACTTAGTGTGAGTCCTAGTGAAGCCTTTAAGCAGCTTCTGTGTGGAAACCTCACATCCTCTGCTCTTCTTTCCTCTTTCACCTCATTTTACTTCTAATCGTCTCCCCACGCTGGAGGGCTAAGTCTTACACGATGTCTATATCATTTTATTATGATTTCTCTTTCAGCTTTTCTTTCTTTGCCACTCTGCAACATTGAGCCTTTTACTAGCTCCTTCCCTGGACCATCCATTTCAACACTAAGCAAAGCATCACTGGATAGCCTGTCTAAATTCTTACCATTGATTTTAAGAACAATTTGTTTCTTGCTAATGGTCTTAGATGGCAGCCATCTGGTTCCTTGTTCATTTTGATTTACCTGCAGCATTTGGCATCCATGCTTCATAATCTCAAGTTTGAGCTTTTAGCTGATTCCTTGTTTATTTTGAAGTTGACATTTTCCTCTACTTTTTGTTTGTTCTTATTTTCATTGCTTTTCTAGGGATGAGAGTAGGAAAATGTTTTTATTCACTATTACTAACTGGAAATCACTCTTAAGTATTCTTTCTTTGAGGAACTCTTAGTTTCTTCCATCACTTTGATAAAACTTAGTTTATCCTAAAGCTGATAATGGTGTCTGTTTTTTTTTTCATTATTCTTTCTCCCCTTCCTTTCTCCCCTCTCCTATGTTCAGTTGTTATTTCATGTTTATATCTTCAAAAAGATGCATTTAGCTTAGTTCTAAGCTATAAATAAGAAAAGTGAAGCCTCTAGAACCTGTCAAACCAGTAGCTGTGATCTTACCTCTTTTTCAGTTTCTCCAAAGTAAATACGAGCAGAAAATATCTTCTTGTATTTCTGCTTGTATGTGGTTTAAGATTGTAATGAGTTGACGCATCCCATAATTCTTTATAATAAAACCAAGCTATACATATTCTAGTAATTTAATGAATATTTCTAGTTTTCACAAGGGCACTACATAGCCTTTCCTCAGTATTATGAGTTCATTCTCTATACAACATATTGACAATTACAGGTTCTTTCAGTATTACCTCTCTGTTCCCTGTACACTTTTCCTGAACAGTCTTTGCACAACACTACAAGTAATTTAAAAATTAATCAGACCTAAATTTCAAACAGGAATTATTCATATTTTTAAAGCCAGTATCTCTTTCCTATATGTTTGTCTTTTTTATTACTTTTCAATTATCAGTAAAAAGTAACAGCATCTCCTTACTAACGGTACATGTAATTCTTTAGTAAACTTAGAATTGGTGAAGAACAAAAGTGAAGCAGCTTACGAACACAGCCTCTGGTTTTCTTGATTCTTGCCCTTTTTAAAAGCAGGCTAGGATAGCTAATCACTGACGGTCTTCTGTACTGCCTGGGTTTTCAGCTTAGTTTGGATGGAAATTTATACTTTTCAATTTGAGATTAAAATCCTTCTTTTTATGTTGAAACAGTTTAAACCTGTACAATAGCTGGGTGTGTATTACATGCGATAACATTGTTAGACGTCACTCTCAAGAATTTCAACAGGTACTTTAGTAGTATTTAATATGTAATTTATATTGAACATTTTTCAGTTGTTCCCCAAAATATTTTCTATAGCTGTTTTTCCCCCAACTTGAACTAGTCAGAGATTATGCCCTTCTATTGGTTGTCTTGTCTCTTTACTCTCTTTTAATAAAAAACACCCCCACTACCTTTTTTGTCTTTTATGGCATTAACGTGTTTGGAGAGCCCCACAATCTGGCTTTGTCTGGATTTATCTGTTTGTTTCTTCATGATTACATTCAGGGTAAACAGATGGGTAGGGTGGTGATGTGTATTCCCCATTACATCATATCAGGAAGCACCACAGTTGTGTTAGTCTGTCTCATAATTGTTGATGCTAAATGAAATCATTTTGTTACTATAATGTATGCTGGATTGCTCCTTGTAAGAGTACTCTTTTTTTTTTTTTTTTGTAATTAGTAATTTGTGGCACATACTTTGAGACCGTGTTAATATCCTGTTTCCTGTTACATTTCTCTCAGTGTTTTAGTACCAATGATAATCTTTCCTTCAATTATTTTACTATTAGTTTCAAAATGGTGGTTTTTTTATTTCTATCATTCCATCTGCATTTATTAACTGACATCTGTAAAAAGCAATTCCCATCCTTTTTAAACACGACTTTTCACTATGAACTCATGAACTATTATTATTTTTTTTAATTAAAGTTTATTGGGGTGACAGTTGTTAGTAAAGTTATGTAGATTTCAGGTGTACAATTCTGTATTGCATCATCTAATGAATTATTTTTCTAATCAGCATTTTGTAATTGATTATCATCAGTATTATTTTGGATGCCCAAATGTTCCAAATTTATTTTGGGAAACCTCCTTCAGTTAATTTCTTGTGTCCTGTGACAGATCTCCATATGTCTTTGAACACTTCTTTGCTCTCTGGCACAGTATGTATCAGGTTTATCTTCTGTGTTCACTGCTCCAGACAGGTATCACCCTTTTCTCCAGTGAGCCTTGGTTTCTTTTTTTGGGAAATGGTGCTGGATATCAAACTTTGGGTACTAGGTATGCTCATTTCTGTTGAGTCATTTTCTCTCTGTTCATTTAGAGGACAGAGTTGGGAAATACCTGTAATCCCTTTTACATATTTGTGTATCTTTATTTCTGTTTACAGTGAGAGCCTCCATTTGCTCTATTCTAAAATACACCTAAACTAGTTTCAGAATACTACATCAATACTACGTTCAACAACAAGTCTATTAAGTAAAGTACAGTATTTCTTTGCAATTCTTTTTGCCCCTAAAATATATCTTACTAAAGTCCGGGCTCTGTAATTAAAAATTACTAAAATTATTTGTTTCCCCTTGTGTGGTTTTACATTATCAATTTGTAGTGCAGTTAGTTTTATTTGTTTCTGTACTTGTTTGTATTTAGTTTTAGAGTTTGCTCTTTTCATTCTTTTAAAATTTAAATCTATTTTGAAGTATGTAAAACATTTGTATGGCTCACAAAGACTCAGTACTTCCAATCCTGTGACCTTCACCTGGTCCTGTGTTCACCACACCCACTCCCTGAAACCATTTTCAGTAATTTTTTGGTTTTGTTTTATTACCCTTCCTATATTAGTGTGTGTGTGTGTGTGTGTGTGTGTGTGTGTGTGTGTGTAGATCCTGTTACCCTTTCTTTCTTAAACACAAAAGGCTAAATTCATTTTTATATTATAAGAAATTATTTCTAATTTTTCAGTCTGTATATGATTTTCATAATAACATACAGTTTGTTATAATTGGAAACTTTTATCTGTAATATTTCTTTGTCACTCATATAAACAGGGGGACCTGGCCGATCTACCATGCCAACCCCAGGAAATACAGCAGCTTTTCGTGCTTCCCTCTGGACCAATATGGAGAAACTTGTAGATCATATTTGTACTGTTTGTGGACAGGTAAATATTTTACAGAATGAGAAGAACATTAATTATGGATTGTTGTTTCAAGTTGTGTGACCCCGTGGGCAGGTTTCTTAAAATTTCCGAGCCTTCAAAATCACTACCTTCGCTGATTATCATGTTTGGAAAGGCTCTGGCAAAACGGCATTTCCCTTCCCTTGCTGCTGCCAGTGCTGTGCTTTACGCTTGTTTCATTTGAAAGTACCCAATTATATATATTCTCCTTCTTTTCCCCTTTTTAGGTCCAACATCTACAAAAAATATTAGCCAAGAAGAGAGATCCTGTTTCTCACGTTTGTTTCATTGAAGAAATAGTTAAGGTATATTTCAATGAAAATATTTTTCTCTTTATTGAAGAAGGCAAAAAGATAATGAGCCAGTGTTATTTGTGTTTCTGTCATACAGAGAGGCTACATGTCAAATAGCTGTAGGGAAATAAGTGTATTTCTTGACAGACATAAATTTTCTTTGCAATGTATGTATAAGTACATTTGTTTATTGAGGAGATTATAGTAGTAATACCATATATAGACTAATTTCTGAAATGCATACAATAATTTCCCATTTTCTGCCGTATAAATGATTTATTATAAATGTTTTTTAAAGTTCCACTAGAGAGTAAGACGACGATTTTTGGTAAATAAGAAAATTAATGTTTATAATCCTGTCTTATGAAGTCTTAACTGAAGATGGTAGGATCCACTCGTTGTTACTTTTTCCTGAAGAGCATATTGTTATATTCATTTTCTATATTCTGAAGTCTCCCTCCTATCAGTGACTGATCTGCAGGCCTCTGAGCAGTGAGAATTCCTTCTATGCGTAGGAATCCCTGACTACATTTTAGTCATTCATTTTGATTTGTTTTTGAAAATGATTTGTAGAATAACTGATTATTCATCATTAAATATTAACACCTAAGGGCTCCAAAGGAAAAATTTCTTTTAAGTTTCCGGTATCGTGGTATAGGTGATTTCCTTTATAGTTCAAAATTTTAAGTATTTTATACATGATTTTGAGGATTTCCCAAACTACCTTCAGTGTCGTGATTCACTAAGAGCAGTCACAGTATTCAGCATATCGTCATGCTTGTGACTGATGTATTATAGGGAGAGTGTCAGCAAAGGGAAACGGTGCGTGCATGGGGTGAAGTCCACAGGAAATCACATGAGAGCTTCCAAGAGTCCTCGCCCACTGGAGTTAGACAGGACACCCTTAATTCCAGGTCTGCCAATAAGTTTTGGCATCATGCATGAAATGTCATCTTCCAGGGATGTTCGTTTTGAGCCTGGAAGTCCAGGATTTTCATCAGAGGTCAGTTCCCACCTAGCACATACCGTATTTCTAGACTCCCAAAAGAAAAACATGTGTTTGACATAAACCACATTATTTGTACACACAGTTTAGATACAGTGAGCACTCCTATCAGAGAATCATGGAGACCCTCTCAAAAGCAAAGTTCCAGATGCCAGGCAAGGACCAGATGTGTAAGCGGGCATTTTTAACTATAGCAGTCTCGGACCTGCTATGTTAACTCTTGTTTGCATATACGCTTACAATGGTACGTAGCTACTTACATTACCCTGCGTCATATTTGGTTTTTAATTGTGTGAAAGAAACAATAAGATGCTTTTTATCAATTTGTATAGTCATTAATTTTTTCCATTTACTAGTAGATGGGATTACCAATACCAGGTCTTCATTTTTATAGGCAAACAACTGCACATGAAATGTTATCATTCATTCCTTCTGATTTTGGTTATCTTTCTACCCAAATTAATTATTTATTCTTTCTATGCATTGGCTTTGTTTCAAGCTTTTACTATCTAACCTTTTATATATTTTTTGATTCTTTTTAATAGTTTAATTAATACTCTACTAACAACACTAAAGCAATTCTAATGAAACTATTGTAATGTTTAAGAGTATAAAGAAAACATTAATAGTAAAGGAATAGTGCCATTTAAAGAGGTTTATGTTTGTGATATTGTGCTGAGCAAACTTTCTACATTAAAAACACCTGTGAATTCTCATCAACATTCAGTTGTTATAGTGAATAGACACTGGCCATTTATGTGGGTCTTTTATATGTAATTTTCAAAGTAAATTTCCAGTTTAGTTGATATTTGTCTTTTAGGGTAATATTTATGGAAAAATACTAGTCCCTCTTGGAATTCAGTGGACTCATCTATATTCAGAGATGAGCAGTCTTACCTGAAAAGTCTAAAATAACTTCTAACTCTATATTCTTGGGAATTCCAGGGCAAGAAGAAGGTGAAAATACTCAAAAGAAAATATCTGTTATATATTGCAAAGATAGCACATAAATTTTACTATATTTACTATAATTTCTTCAAAATAGTCTTTTCCTTTATTGTAAAGCTATAAAAAATATTTTTGCTAATTATGTAACTACCGTGGAATATTATCTAGGTAAAATAATTAAAGGAGAACCTTTGTGAAAAGTGTAGATTTTTAGAATGATTTGAGTCCCTAAATAATGACCCTTAAAATTTTCAGAACATTTTAAACTTCAGTCAATGATGACATAGATCTGGTGGTTTGGGTCATTGAAGATCTATGTCTCGACCAACATCTCTAAATCATTTTGTAATCTCTTTTTGAGGAAAAGATTATGAACAGAATGTTCTTACACTACAAGATTTTGCATCTTCAAGATTTTTAAGGATATGTCCTGGTATTAAACATTCTCATTCTTTCAAATTTAGTGGTTTAGCTTTTTAAACCTGTGAATATATTTTAAAAAAATCAAAACCAGGTAAATAATTTAAGATGAAACAATATTAGAATTATGCTTTATGCTTTATACAATATCTGTTTAGAAATTAATGCTTCTTTTCCCTAGAGAAATCATTTCTAGCAAATACCTTTTTTTAAAATTGGAATCTACGTAGAACACATTTTAGAAATATTTACATATTACAGTTTTGTAAACAGTAGTCCATATTTTGAAATTCACTGGAAGCTAAATTAATAAATACTTTCTCTTTGGCTTATAATATGGAATATAAACAGACTTACTTAATGTCACTAGGAAAATTAAGAATCCATTTCCCAGGTTTCTTTGTTTTTAAACTGATTGTAATTCACTATAAACTGTGATAGGATTTCCATATTTGATTTATTTTTGCCAACTTGTTTTATATCCACAAAAATTATTTGCATTTTCCTTTGTTAAATAATTTTTGTAATTATTTTTCTTTTGTTGTAGTTCAATACCTGTAGATTGAAAAAATTAATGGTCTTTATTTTTATTAAAAAATTAAGTAGAAAATACATCTGTTACTTATGTTATCATAGCATCCATTATGCGTTATGCAAAACCCATGGAGCTGTACAACACAATGAGCTAATCCTAATGTAAACTATGGACTTTAGTAAATAATAATGTATTGATAATGATTCATTAATTGTAACAAATGGGCCACACCAATGCAATTATGCAAATGTATAGTCACATATCCACCATTATAGTATCATTCAAAATAGGTCCAGTAATTTCACTTCCCTAGAAATCCCTTATGCTATACCTAGTCATCCTTCCACCACTTTTCTCCATGAGCCCTGACAACCCCTGATCTTTTTACTATCTTCGTAGTTTTGCCTTTTTCGGAATGTCATTTAATTGGAAACATACTGTAGGTAGCCTTTTTCAGACTGGTTTCTTTCATTTAGTTAGTAATATGCATTTAAGGTTCCTTCATCAACTGTCACCCCAATACACTTTAAAAAAAAAAGTTTCCTTCATGTGTTTTTGTGACTTGATAATAGCTCAGTTTTTTAAATCACTGAGTAATATTCCATTGTTTGGATGTACCATGTTTATCCATTTACCTATTGAAGGACATCTTGTTGTTTTCATTTTTTTGGTAATTATGAATAAAACTGCTATAAACATTCATATGCAGGTTTTTGTGTGGACATAAATTTTGAGCACACTTGAGTAAATACTGAGAAATAAACTTGCTGGACTGTATGGTTAGACTATGTTAGGTTTGTAAAAAACTGCCAAACTGTCTTCCAACATGGCTCTATCATTTTGCATTCCCACTAGCAAAGAAACAGAGTTCCTGTTGCTCCACATCCTCACCAGCATTTGATATTGTCAGTGTTTTGGATTTTAGCTATTCTAGTAGGTGTGTAGTGGTATCTTATTGTTTTAATTTGTATTTCCCTATAGAGTATTAAAAAATTAATTTATGGAAAAATATTTTCATTCGTTAATGTTCTAAGACTTTATCCATAGGAATAAAATTTTGCCACACTCATTATTTAATAATATTTATCTGTTACAGTCAATCCAGGTCCTTAATATGTCGTAAAATATTCTGAAATAATTTTATAAGATTAAGTGTAGTTTTTTAGCATTTGGAAAGCCAAATCTCAACAATCTCCTTTCTGAAAACCTTATTTAAGTAGTGTCAAAGGCAGGATAGTACAGTGATTAAGAACTGGGTCCTGTCAGACAGAGCTAAGCATTCCTCCATTGATTATGCAACCTTGGGTAGGTCCGGTAATCTTTCAGAACATCAAATATCAAATGAGGATGATAGTACTACCTATAGAAATGAGGTATTCTGAGGGAAAATGAGATAACATAGACTTAATTCAAAGATTGGCTTGATAATTTGCTCTCATTATTATTATGTCAATTTTTTAAAAAAGATCTTGAAACATTTATTTAGGGGTCTTAAACTTACCATGTGCTAGGTAATACAGAACCCTGCCATGTGACAAAGTCAGTTTTATTTAACAGTTCTATTAACGTGATGTGCATGTACATTATTAATTCATGCAGACTATCAGAAATTTAATTTAAGACATTATACTTCCTTAAATAAGACAATATCAAGGATTTTCTATGAATGTCTCATTTTACTAAGGAATTGTGAGTTTATGGTCTAATTCGGTAATTTTGTAGCCATAAAAACAATGAGAATGATTTTCCTTAGTTCTGGTCTGTGAGATCTTGTGAGAATTGTTAAACCACTTATTCTCTTTTATTAGGCTCCAAAAAAGGGTTTACTTTAAAAACTTGGTGTTTGCAAGCTATTTGATTCTACTTGATAGGGAGAACTGTACATATTAGTATTCAGAGTCTAATCTTAGGAACATTTAAGAAGAGAAAAAATTCCCCATGATGATAGTTTCTGTAATGCTTTATTAGTTCCGGTTTTGCAGTAGATACTCATGTTATAAAGAATACATCAAAGTGTAAATAGAGCATAAATGGGTTGAGTATAAAATAAAACTTGACCTGTATTGGCTGTTAACAAATTTTAGGAATACAGTTTCACTGTAGAGCCTTTTCAAAGCTTTTTCTTAGTTAAAATAACTAATTTTTCTTCTGTTTAACTTAATAAATACCCTGGCAAACCTGTAAAATTAGCCTGTTATTTTCAGTTCATACTGTAGTTTGAAAAGACACATTCATACCTATTAATCATATTAATTATTTATGGCATTTAAATATGAATATACTTTTTTCCTCTTTCTATATGTATATTCTATAGTTTACTTGAATGAATAAATCATTTTTTTCCTCTTTTTGGCTAAAATCATTTATTTTAAATTAGAATTTTAGATTGTTTATTTTGTATCTTTTAAAACCAGTTAAGAGTTATAGTATTACTATATAAACATCAATATTATTTAACACTTTGTTTGAAAGTGAGTATAGCAAATTACTGACAAATTATTCAGGATCCACACAGTGGAAAACAAGTTGTAGATTCTTATCTGTGGAATTAAGCCTGTGAAACTGTATGTGGGAGGGTAGATAGGATACTTTGGTTTTCTAAGCCAGCAGTTTTTAATCATCGAACAGAATCTTGTAATCGTGTGGATAGGATGTCTTAGGCTAATTTGGAATGTGTTCAGCATTTTGAGCAACTATAGTACTAATGAGAATTGTAATTATGAAAAATAATGTTTTCTTTTGCTTTTTTAGACACAGTAAATGATTTCATTAGCATTGAAGACTTAGAAAAATTTTAGAATACCCAAATATGAAATCTTTTTTAATTTTATGAGAAAAACTTTTCTCTTATCTGTGGCGTCTCAATTTGATTAATCAATTTGAAAATCAAGCGGCAATAGCCAGTTACATTTCTAAGTCAGATATTATCAACAAATACTGTTATCTGTAAAGGTTAGAAGATTTCTGCTTTTACTCGTTAGGAGAGGGACCAAATAGTCTTAAGGGCTCTTTCACTACAGTACAGATAAATTCTAAATAAATTAGACAAGTATAATTTTAAATGCACTGTTAGACGTGCAGAAAGGTAAGAGACTCTTATATATATCCAAAATAATGTAAACACATTTTAAGAAAGAAAAACTGTATTAAAATTGTAATACTCACTATATACCGACAACAAAAGATGAATACAAGTCACGTTTGACTTCTGCAATTGCAATAGGTGCTCAAAGTGGTTACCATCAATGTAATTTGAATACAGTTTTTTTCCTTTCTTAAAACGTGTATACATTTTTTGGCACCTTCTGTGTGTGTGTGTGTGTAAATACGTATGTATTAAGAGTATACATGTATATTATATTTGTATGTATATTACATATTATGTATATGTATATTACACATCTATGTTTTATATGTAGTTTACATATACATTATATATATACATAGATATAAATACACACACACACAAGTATACATAAGCAGATAAAACAGTTGAAGTTGTAGTGGAGATTTCTGATCTACAAGTCATTGCTCCAGGGTCACATGTTCCTGTGCGTGATGGGGTCAGCTCACTAGGCTGTGGGGCTCTAACAAGATGGAAGAATAAACCTGATGGTCTTGCACGAGCTGAGACCTTTGACCCTGGCTGACATGGTCTTCAGTAACAATTCCTCACTCCCATGAGATACAAACGCCGATCCTCTGTGAAGGACAGCATTTCTAGTTTCAACCATCAGAATTCTCCACACATTAAGGTCAGCCAAATACGAGCTCACAGTAAAAAATCACCAATCCTCTAAATAAACTGGAAGCTGTGACTGAGAGTTAGCAGGAAAAATAAACACAATGTAAGATAGATTTTAGGCTTTTAAAGAACTTTTACAGGAGTTCAGATGTTAGAATTATCTGGTAAAAAAAACTCCTGAAATATCTGTATATATTTTAAAAATAAAGAATGGAATAAAAAGTGAGAAACAAATCATTGTTTAAAAAGACCATTAGATCTAATAAAAGAACCAAATAGAACACTTAGAAATTAAAAATAAAATTATTCAAATAAAAAATTTAGCCGATGTTTTAAACAGATACTATAGAAAGCCAAAGAATGAATTAGCAGCCTGGCAGATAGAATTGATGAAATTTTAGAAAATTCAGGATAAAGACAAGGTTATGGAAAACCTGAGAGGTTAAAAAACTTTGGAGGATTAAATGAGGTTTAAATATAAGACTAATTGAAAAAGGAAAACCCACAATCAAGAAGAACCATGTCATCATTTCAGTACATGCAGAAAACATTTGACAGAATCCAACATCCATTCCTGATAAGAGTTTTCAGCAAACTAGGAATAGAAGGGATCTTTCTCAACCAGATAAAAGGCGTTTAAGAACAATGAATGGGATGGTAGAAGATGGGGGATTGGGTCAAATATATGGTGATGGAAGAACTGACTCTGGGTGGTGAGCACTCAATGTGATAAATAGATGATGTATTACAGAATTGTACACCTGAAATCTATGTAACTTTACTAATAATTGTCACCCCAGTAAATTTTAAAAAAAGAACAATGAACAGGTGAAAATCATACATAATGGTGAAGACTGAATGCTTCTCTAAAACAAGGGAAAACACAAGGATTTCTTTTTGTTCTCGCTGCTTCTATTGAGCATTACCCTAGTAGTACAATGAGCAAGAAAAAGAAATAAAAGACTTCCAGGTTGGACAGGAAAAAGCAGAATGGTCTTTTTACAGTTGATATGATCATCTAAGTAAATAATTTGATGGAATCTACAAAAAAGCAGCTAAAACTATAATAAGTGATTTTTTTGCAAGATTGCGGAATACATATACAAAAATCAGTTGTAGGTATTAGCAATGTATAATTGAGAATTGAAATTTAATAATTCCATATACAATAGCATCAAAGAATAAGAAATACTTAGGAATAAATCTGTTAAAAGATGAACAACATCTGTAAACTGGAAACTATAAATATTGCTGAGAGAAATTAAAGACGACCTAAATAAATAGAGATACCTTATTTACGTGTGTGGGTTTATAGATTCACTGCTGTTAAGATGTCCATTCTTTTCAAATTGATCTGTAATCCCAACAGATGTTTTGGAGAAATTAGCAAGCTGATTCCAAAATTCAAACAGAAATATAAAGAATCTGGGATGGCTAATACAACTTTGAAAAAGAAGAGCAAAACTGGAAGGCTAACAATATTTGATTTCAAGACTAACTATAAAACTACAGTATTTAAGAGTATGGATTTGGAATAAAGACATATATCATTGATGCAGAATAGAATTCAAAAATACACTCCCACATACATGGAAAACTGATCTTCAAAAAAAGTTGCAAAGGTAATTCAGTGATGACATAATAGTCTTTTTAACAAATAGTGCTGACACATTTGGATATTCAAATGTAAAACCTAAAATTCTAAAACTTATAAAAGAAAACAGAATAAAATGTCATGACATGGGAACAGGCAAAGATTTCTTAGATGCAACACCAAAAGCTCTAATCATAAAATAAAAAATTTGGTATTTTGGACTTACTCAAAATTAAGAATTTTTGCTCTCCAAAATACTCCAATAAGAGAATACAAGACAAGGCATAGACTGGGGGAAAAATATTTACAAATTATGTATCTAATAAAGGACTTATATCTAGCGAACTCTCAAAACTCAATAAGAAAACAAAAAACTGAGTTTAAAAATAGGCCAAAGATTTGAATAGGTACTTTACAGATACATGTCAAATAATCTCATATGTAAAATTTAACAGACCTGACCATCCCATACCAAATGTTGGGGTTGGTTAGGATGTGGAGCAACTGTAACTCATATACTGCTGATGGGAAATGTAAAATTATATGAATATTTTGGAAGACAGTTTGGCAATTTCTTTAAAAAGTTAAACATACACATACCACATGACTCAGCAGTATATTCCTAGGTATTAATCCAAGAGAAATGAAAGAATATATCCATACAAAGACTTGTATAAAAGTGTCCATAGATCTCTTCTCCCTGTGTCTTCACATCGTCTTCCTTCTGTATGTGTCTGTGTTCAGATTTCTTCCTGTGAGGACAGCAGTCGTATTGGATTAGGGTCCACCTTAATGACCCTGTTTTAATTACTTTTTCAAGATACTGTCTTCAAGTATGTTCAGGTATGGGTGGGTTAGGTCTTCAACCTGTGGATTTTGCGAGGACACGATTCGGTCTAACCGTGATTTGCGTTGATGTCAATGAAAATGTAGAGAAGTGGACTGATTTGAGAATTATTCAGGAAATAAAGCGACAAATTTTAGTGACAGATTAGAACTGGTGAGATGCAGAAGATATCCAGGATGACACCCCTCGTTCTGGTTTGACAAAGGTCCTGGTAGATAGTAGTGACTTCATTTGAGGGCATAAACTGAGAAGCACATTTAGTATGAAAGATGATGAGCTCAGTATTCACGTGCTCATGTAGCATCCAAATGAAGATGTCAGTTAGGCAATTTAATCTGTAGATTTGGTGCTTAGAAGAGAGGCATAGGCTAGAGACTGACGTTTGGGAGACATCAGCTCACAGGCAACAGTCCATGTCGTGATAGTGGATAAGGTTGGCTATAGAGAGAAAAGAAAGTACCTAGACAGAGTCCCAAGAAAAATGCAACTTATGAAATTCCCATAGAACTCTGTTTTCCAAAGTGGTGGGTGTATTTTAACATGGAAAAAGATAGTTATAATTTCTAGCTATATATTTTAAGTCTTATCCTTTAAACTATTTTTGTATATTTTATATTGACACATTTTATTAATATGTACATAATTTGTATATACTTTTGAAACAAATAACCATATAGTATGAGTTAAAAAATATATTGCATTCAGTGAGATAGGAAAACACTGCAACAGAGGAAGCAACGAGTATCCCAAGAGGAGAATGAAACCAGGAGAAGATGGCGAGAGGAGCCAGGGACAGTTTTAAGAAGTGGATGGTTCATACTAATTCTAGTTTGGCTGATATTATATTTAAAATACCAGTATACCATGCATTTTCAGTAAGGGCTGTATTGACCCCAAGAGGGAAAGGGAGTTCTGTTTTCTGGGAAAGGGGAGGCACAACAAATCTTAGATACTACAGTTGCTGGTGGCCTCCAGAGCTCACCCTACCCTACAAAATCTTATTCCTTAGTATTTAATTTTCCTTGTTTAGAAAGAAACTAAGTTAAATTTAATATTAATTAAGTACAATTATATAATTACATAAGTATAACATATGTAATATATACACATACAATTAGTTATTTAATTTAGTTTTCCCTTTGGAGGGACGATAATGAAAAGAAAGGTTGACGAACATTGCAGTAAACTATACGGAAAGGGTTTTACCACTGTAGTTTGACTGTACTTTCTAGGCAAGAATATGAGAGAAAGAATTTGAGTTTGATGAGGAACTTAACATTTTTACCATATGTATTTCAGTATTGAATTTTTTTTATATCAAGAATTTATTCTTCTGTTGAGAATTAGGTTAAATTATCTAAAATTGCTCCTCAAAAAATTTAGAAAGAATAAAGAAAGCATTATATTTAATTCTATTACCCAGAGATAACCTCTGTTAACATTTGTATAGCTTTTCTATTTAATTGTATCCGTTTTAAAAAGTCTCATCTATTCTACCTTCAAAAAGTATCTGAAATCTTACTTTTCACTACCTCCTACCACAACTTTAGTCTAGCCCCATTTTTAAAAACAAAATGTACATTGTACCATAAATATATTGTTCAAAGAAAAAAGAACAATATACATATAAAAGCCTACATTTTTATTTTAACTGAAATTCTATTAGGCTTTCTCATTTTGCTCTGTGGTGTTCATCTTGAAATCTCTACTGAGTTTCTATATCTTCCTTCTTTTGCAGTCATACACAGCAGTGTTTCTCCCTGAAGGCTATTTTCCAGTAAAGGGAGTTTTTTTTCTTTGCCTTGTATTTGCTTCACCGATCCCTCTGCTTTGAATCCAGAAGATGATTAAGAACTAATTTAAATTCTTATCTGTTTGGTTTCTTTGATCAAGTCTGGAGGCTTTCTTATTCACAGCGTGATCTCTCCACAGAGATCTCTGACACAGACTTTTTGCTAAATCTTTTACTCCTCTTCTTTTTTATTTTAACTTCGCTTCCTGGGTTCCGTCTGACTTCCCTCCTGAAGTAGCACTCTGACTGAAGAATCTCTTTATTTGGTCCCCACCTCCCTCCTTCATCTCAAAGTTAAAGGTAGATTGTATCTTCTCTTTTCTCAGACGTATCCTTCTACTTTTCTTTTTCATTGTGCATCTTAGCCGCTCCTAGCACTCTCAGCTTTCTCCAATATCAACCTTTCTGGGCTACTTCCTCTCTAGGGTCTACTATCTAAAACCAAAACCAAAACCAAACCCTTGGTTTTTTATCTGCCTGTTTCTTCTCTTTCTGCCCAGGTTTCAGTAAGCTACTTTGTGTCTCCTTTCTTATTTCTGTTTTGCCCAAACCACTGAAATCAAGCTTGCACTCCACTGAAACAGTTCTTGATGAAGGCATTCTAATGACCCAACTACCAAATCCTTCTGCTCCCTTCTGACTCCCTCTTTTACTTCACTCCTCTGAGGTAATAACTACTTCTGTTTAATGCTTTCCTCCTTCACAGTGTCAATATAAGAAACATCCATTCCTGTAGAGAATTTTTACGAGTTTATCTGAGCCTAACTGATGACATTGCTGGGGAGCAAGATCTCAGATGCTCTGGAGAATGACAGTTTTGCAGCTTCTTTTTATACATTTGGAATTAAGGAAGGATCATAAGGAAGATGACAGGAAGGGGGGAGAAAGTGTGGTGGTGATTGGATTACAGGACAGCTAACAAGATTAAATGCTCCCTTGTGAGTGGTTATGCCCCTGAGGGGTCTGAAAAGAGGTTTACTCTGGCATTTCAAAGGTATGTTAACTTAGATACTAGAACAATGGACAGGGCTTGCCTAAGGCGAAACTTAAAGAAGTTGTAGGCCTGGAGCTGTGACTACCCACCCTGACCTGCCCGGTTAGGAATTGATCAGACCACCCTGTGAGGTTTCTTTTGGGCACTGGACTTATTTATTACAGGTTCCCTTTTTATCACAACAGATACTCCATCTTTTCAGAATCCTTCACCGATTCCTTCTTTTCTACCTGCCTCTCCTATTAAAATATTTTATTTATAACATTTAAAACATACCAAAGTATAGAACTAAAATATAGGACAGTGAATCTCACTGTGCCTATCGTCCAGATTCAGCAGTTACTAACTTGTGACCAATCTTACATAACTATCTTCACCACTGCTCTCTCTTCACTCTGAATTATTTCCTCTACCAACCTTTAAGTAATGCTGTTCCCCTGGGTTCCATCCTCGGCTGTTCTTCTCATGCCCCATGCAATCTGTGGAAAAGCTCACACATGCTACCATTTCTACCACCTCCAAATACTGATGATATGTAAGTCTATTTCTAATGTTTAGATCTTGTTCTTAAGCAGGAGATTTATACTCACTGTCCTACATCATCTTTACTTGGATACCCCACAGGTACTAGAAGCAGAAGATGAACTAATCTTTCTCCCTGCTTCTCCGAAAATTCCGTTTTGGTTGATCAGTCTCCATCCTCCTGGTCCTACATAAATACATCCAGTTGGAGTTCTTCATAAACATATTCACCTGCTCATCAAGTCCTACCAGTTTTTCTGCTACCCATTCTTACTACTCCTCCACTGCTATGGCCATAGTAAAGTCCCTTGCACCTAGACTTTTTTTGCAAACTCATAGCTGGTCTTGTTGTCTGCAGGCTCACCACCATCCTCCACACTTTATCTTCCACATTGTTATCAGCGTGATTTATATAAAACAAGCCTGATCATTGTATTCTCATTAAAACCCTCAAATATTTCACTGGTGTCCTTGATCTGATCCTTGTCTTACTTTCCATTCTTCTTACCTCTCTCCAGAAATTCTGCTCACTATTCATTCAGAAAATATTTGTTCACTTTTTTGTGCACTGTTCACCCCTCCCTCTGGAATACTCTCTGCTCATCTCTTCTTCCCATCTGTGTGGTGAATTCCAATCTTCCTGTAAGATCTAGCCCAAGATATCCTGATTTTTCATAACAAGTAAATCCTATAAAGTATTATAATCCCTATTGTTTCCATAGTTTACAAGATCAGAAAGATGAAACACGTGCCCGAGGTTATAGAGCCAATAAATGGCAGACCTTGGATTTATGTCAAGTTCATCTTCAGACCCCATACCCTTTTACCACACCTAATGCAAGAATGTTAGCTTGAAGTTGTGGACCTTATGCTTTGTGCGGAAAGAATCTATCAAATATATTTGAGCAAGGAAATCTATGGTTAGTTCCTTGTTTAAAGATAAAAAAATAAACCATATCCGCATTGAAATCTTTTCTGTTTAAGTATTATCATTCTGAGTTTGTCTCTATATTTATGTCAAAATCAATGACAAAAGCAAAGACCAAGCTGTAATTCTAAATAACAGATTCATCCAAACATAAATGTTTTAGTATTCCTGTATATTTTATTGTTATTCTATTTATATCTATAAAATATATCTGATTTTGGTTTTATTTTCCACTTATTGACCTCAGCCAAAGGTCCAAATTTCATCCTTTTAAAAGTTAGAATTATAGTATCATTTCTATTTATAACTAAGAAACAAGAAGTTGTTTTAAATTGTGCACATTTCCCAGAATTGATCTGATAACATGACTGAATTGAACTTAATGAAAGTGCTGTGGTCTGAATGTTTGTGTCCCCCTAAAATTCCTATGGTGAAACCCTAACCCCACCCCAAGACGATAGTATGAGGAGGTGGTGAGGCCGTGAGGGTGGAGCCCTGACAATCAGGATTAGTGCCCTCATAAAGGAGGCTCCGGAGAGCTCCTGCCTTCTGTCATGTGAGGACCCACTGAGAGGATGGCCATCTGGAAGGAAGCAGGTCCTCACCAGACAACAAATCTGCCAGCACCTTGTTCTTGCACTTCCCATCTTCCAGAGCTGTGAAAAGTAAATTTCTGTTGTTTATAAGCCTCCCAGTTTATGGCATTTTTGTCATAGCAGTCCAAACAGACTAAGACAGAAAATAAGCCGGTATTGGGTGTAGATAGATTATTGTCAAGTATCCTTCCAGTTTAAATCTAGTTCAAGTATTAAAATCTAGCTGAATGAATTTTATTTCAACACACTTAGGAACAATTACTTGACAGGCTGATTGACTTGAAAGAGTAAGTGAAATTATTCTTTTTATATATCTTCGTATTTTCTTATTTTATGCATACACATCTATGTAATATATTTATGTAAATATTGTGGTTTTGACAACAATTTTTGATAATTCTTTGGTAATTAAAATCATAATTTTATATTTTGGCAGAACATATGTAATACATATTATATATGTTTCTATATATACATGCACATCATGTACAAAACATTATACATATACATACAGAGATGCCAAAAATGTGCAATGTGTACACATTTTAAGAAAGGAAAAAACTGTATTAGAATTATTATACTCAATATATACCAATAAAAAATGAATACAAGTCACGTTTGACTTCTGCAGTTACACGAGGTAATCAAAGTGGTTACCATCAGCATAATTTTAATAGTTTTTTTTCTTTCTTATAATGTGCATACATTTCTTTGGCACCCTCTGTATATGTGAACTTTTTGTTTTAATATACTATCCTACCCCCAAATCTACTTTTTCATTATTCTCTCCTACACTTTTCCCATGCCTCTGAATCTGCTTCATTGCCTTTTATCTTTCCTAAGCAGTTTTCATGTCCTTTCTTGTTCCAACAACTATGTGTCTTCCTTAGTACAAGTCTTTGGTAACTGACTCAGTTCTTAATATGATGAATCCATGGAATTGACTGACTGATTGATTGATTGATTCATTCATTCATTTTTTTTTTTTTCGGCAGTTGTACTAGCATTCTCCAGAGAAACAGGACTAATTAAGATGTGTATGTATAGAGAGAAAGAGATTGTTATAAGGAATTGGCTTGCGCCATTACGGAAGCCATAAAGCCCCAACATCTGCATTCGGCAAGCTGGAGACCAAGAGAGTGGATGGAATAGTTCTGAATTCAAAGGCCTGAGACCCCGGAATTCCTCCCAAAGGCCTGCAGGCTCAAGACCCAGGAAGAGCCAGTATTTCAGTTTAAATCATAAAGCAGGAAAAACTGACATCCCAGCTTGAAGACAGGCAGAAGGAATTCTCTTAGCCTTTTTGATCTGTCAGGTCTTCAGCTGATTGGATGACACCCACTCACATGATTCAGGACAATCTGCTTTACCCAGTCTACCTGTTCAAATATTAACCTCATCCCAAACACCCTCACAGACACACCATGATTATCTTTGTCCAAATATCTGTGGTGCC
The DNA here is from genome assembly GCF_057876585.1 of Rhinolophus sinicus. Taxonomy (NCBI): domain Eukaryota; kingdom Metazoa; phylum Chordata; class Mammalia; order Chiroptera; family Rhinolophidae; genus Rhinolophus; species Rhinolophus sinicus. Next base: position 50,476,769 of record NC_142504.1, on the reverse strand, counting down.
CAGTAGGCAGTCTAGTGGGCTCAGAAAATTAAGCACCATAGCAGTGTTAGGTGCCCCTATGTGAAGTACAAGGAGACATGTTAGTTGTCTCTGTTACAAATTAGAAATAGTATTAGCAATGTTGACAAATATTCATAGAGTGCTTACTATGCCAAGCACTGTTTATGCACTTCATTACAATCAACTCGTTCAGTCTTTGTAATAAATGCATGGAATGGGTTTCCATTTTACAGATGAGTATGCTGAGGTATAGAGAATAAGTAACCTATGCAAGGTCACACAGTAAGTGCAGTTTTGATCTGAAGCTTATTTGGCTGTGCAGTTCCCCCTCTTAACCACTGCTCTGTTCCTTTACCTAAGTAGGAAAATATTATGATGGGGAATCTGGAACGCTGTAGAAGTAAATAACACTGCACCGAACCTAGGGGAACCAAGAGAAAGGACACCTCAACTGAACTCTAAAGAAGGTGCAGGTTTTAAAAGCTGATAACGGAGGTAGACTACAAAAAAATCCTTCAAGAACCTGAAAGAATTTGAGTGTAGTTGGACCTTTGCCCTCAGTGGTGTGTAAGAGAAAAAGGCTGGGACAACTAGGTCATAAAGAGCTTTCTAAGTCAAGTTAAGGGGGAATAATACTTTAATATCTATCAGACAGACCTCAGGTCAAATCTCAGTTCTGCTACTGTCTTGTAATTCCAAAAATCTCACATTATCTCTTTGAACTTTGATTTTCTCTCCAGAAAGGGACTAAGTATGCCTTCTTTTAAGATTGTTCCATTCATTCTTTCAATCGGTATTGTATGCTTTTTATGTCCTGGTCACATTCTTGGTGCTGAAATTACAGTGATAAAAGAGACAAAGCAGGGAGTCTGCTGGCATGGAGCTTGCTTCTAGCGATTGTTGTAAGGTTTAAATGAGAGCATCTGGTAGTGTCTGTTACATATGGACTTTCAGAAAATGTTAATTCTTCAGGTAAGGTTCGCATACAGTCTAGCGTATGGACACTTTGTCTGGGTTCTTCTCTGATTAACTTAAAAGTACATACTTCATGGCTTTGAATTTTTAAGTGACTTGTGACTAAGAAGGGAAAAGAAGCCACATTATCTGGGAACCCATCTTTTCTTTCAAATAGGCATATCTAGGAGTTAGAATTTTCTTGTTTACTTTGATAATTCTAAAAAGCCTTAAAGAATTCCTGTTATTTCTAGAAATCTATTTTTATAATTCTGTGGAGTTAACAAAGATGATTTGCCTCAGAGGAATTTATGGTTAATTGTAGGAATAAATAATGACACATTCAGAAGAAATAGAAGAAAAAGTCTTGAGGGAAGATAAAAGCAAACAAAAATAATCCCCAGAACAAACACAGAAAACAAAGGAAACACACAAAAAAAGCATAAAATTAGATGATAAAAGCAAGAACAACCTATTAGGTAAACATACATGGTTTGTAATTTTTTTATTAAAAGACAAATATAGTGTTTAAAAATAAAATACATATTATTGGTAAGAGTCACATCAAAAAGAAATTGACAGAAAAAATAAAGTAAATAGATTGATAAATGTTTCTCAAGTGAAAGCAATAGGGACAGTATTAGTTTTAGATAAAATAAGACAAATAATGGTATATAGAATAAAGAAGGTCACACAAACTTTCTATTACTAATCTCTTCAACAAATGGTGGTGGGAAAACTGTATATCCATGTGCAAAAGGAAGAAATTGGACCCTTACTTTCCATTGTACCAACATTAATTTAAAATGAATTAAAGCCCTAAATGTGAGACCCAAAATTATAAAACTTCTAGAAGATAACATAGAGGAAAAGCTTTATGACATTGGATTTGGCAGTGATTTCATGGATATGACACCAAACTCGCAGGCAGGAAAAGCAAAAATAGAGAAATGGGACTACGTCAAACTTCAAAACTATGCAACAAAGTATTTTATTAATTAAAGGGTATTAATTGCCTTTTATTCACTTAGCTGTAGATTTCTTTACTGGAGTCACTGGGCTAGTATATTAATAGATTTTCTAACATTAGATGGTACTTACATTGCTGACATAAGTCCTACTTGTTTGGGTAGATAATTCAAATAATTATTTTAATACACTGTTGAAATCAATTTGCTTTCATATCTGAGAATTTTGTATTCGATTCTTAAGCAAGATTAACCCAAGTTGTGTGTGTGTGTGTGTGTGTGTGTGTGTGTGTGTGTGTGTGTGTAGAAGTATATATATAGTCATCAAATTTTCCACATCTTAGAGGGAAAGCTTCCAGTTTTTTATCATTATGATATTATCTGTGGACTTTTCATATATAGTCATTATTATGTTGTGATAATTTCCTTCTGCTACTAGCTGGCTGAGTGGTTTTAACATGAAAGGGTGTTGAATTTTATCCAGTGCTTATTTTGTGCATCAATTGAGATGATCATGTATTTTTTGTCCTTCATTCTGTTAATGTCGTGTACTCATATTACATATACTTTAAACTAAGGTGCATGATATACAGTACATATATTGTATAACATCTTGAGAATCTGAATCTATTTCCTGATCATTGCATAAGAAATTAACAATTATTTGATTTGCTTTGTTATAGTATACAATACCCAGAATTCAAAGCAAAAGACATATTAAGAAAGAAATTATCATGTAAATAGAAGTGTGGATAGGTATAAAAGTGAGAAATCAGTATTTCTTGTTGGTCATTTTCTTCATTTATTACCTTGCAAATTAGAATTTCTTTTGTTACAAGTGCAAAACTAAAACAGAATTAATAAATTTCTTAATTATTATTTTTTATGACAGTAGTCATGTTTGAACATTAAATAAATTTTATTCAGGTTAACAGAGTGAATCATATGAAATTTTCATTTTGTACTTCAAAAATCGGCAATTTGATGTTGTACACCATATGCGCAAAAGTACCTTGAAAGTACTGGGTAAAATTTCTAGAAGTGTGATTCTGTTTTAACAGAATTAAAATACTTTGTCTTGTTTTAACAAATGCTACTTAAACTAATATTATCCTTTTTTAGTTATTACTTTCTAAAACATGTATTCAAAGTGGAATATAAAATTATACTAAGCTAAGTAGCAGTAATTCCTGTAACTTAAAAAAAAACCTATTTCAGGCAGTTCTGTTTTATAATAGGTGAGTTATATCTTGGTGGTTGGTCATTCTTAGTCTAAGCATGCTTCGTTCATTTTGTTATGGTCACAGAAATTGCCTTCTGTATCATCACCAAGGTGATGATGATAGTAATTGTAATAATAACTAACATTCACTGAGGATGTATAATATGTTAGGAACTGTCCCAAGACTTTATTTTATACACTTATTTATTTATTTATTTGACTTATTTATTTATATTGGGGAACATTGTATTTTTCTAGGACCCATTAGCTCCATGTCAAGTCATTGTTTTCAATCTAGTTGCGGGGGGCACAGCTCAGCTCCAAGTCAAATCGTTATTTTCAATCTAGTTGTGGAGGGTGCAGCTCACTGGCCCATGTGCGATTCGAACTGGCGACCTTGGTGTTATGAGCACTGTGCTCTAACCACTGAGCCAGCCAACTGCCCCACTTTTATACACTTCTTAAATCTTCGTAATAATCCTGCAGTGTAGGTAGTGTTATTTTCATTTTTCAGTTGGAAAGGAGGCACAGAATGATTAAGCAACTTGCCCAACCACACACAGCTAGTAAGTAGCAGGGCACGATGATGATTGATTACTTGAACATGAGACATGATTGAGTCATCTATATATTTCTACTTAGTTACTTAATAATTCCATTGTTTAATAGATGTCTTAAAATTTCTCATTTCAATACAGTTTTAATAAATCTTCATCTTATATCTTATCCATTGTAATTTTTAAGAATTAATGAATACGTCCTTTTTTTGGATCACAGGATGGAGAATCTGAAATTTTATACACATTTTGGAATTCAGTTACTCAAGCACTTTATTCTCAATTTCAAATGGCAACAAATTGTAAGTATACTATTTACTTTGCAAATTCATTTCAAAGTTATTCAGTTACTTTAAAGTCAAGAAGTTTTTCTCTATTGGTTTATAAAACATCTTTTTAAAACTCCTGGCTAATTATCATTTCTCATTTTAGCCATATATTCAGTTTTATAAGTGATAAGTTAATTTTTTATATTTTTTAAATGATTAGTATCTTGAATAAAATTCTCCAGAAAAATAAGTTGATTCTCCATAATTTAAACATACAGGAGCTCTGTCTGAATTTTTCCTCTGTAAAGGATGTTAGTGCTTGTAGAATTATTTTCCTAACTAAAAAAATATTAAAATGCAGAGACTTGGTAGCTTTTTCCTTATTGTTTAAAATGAAGATTTGATGAATGAACAGGTGAAATAGCTGCATCATGAATTAAAAGTTGCTTATCCAGATATGATCCACGAAACTTTTTCTTAATTTGTTTTTGCCATGAAATAATGGCACGGGGTAGTTCTAAACAGTGAAATGTAGAAACTAATATCTTATGAGTGTTATTGTCTAATGACTATAAGAGTACTGAATGTATCTAGGATTTTTAAAAGCAATTTGAGAATTTGTGTGTAGTTAAGTTTTTATTCACAAACTTCTCCTGAAAGTACCTAGTACATATGAGTGTAAACATTATTTAGTCACTGGCAACACAGGATTGAATAAACCACACTACCTACTTCCCTACATCTGTTTCTAAAGAAGTACGTAGCAAGTTTGCATCCATAGAAGAGGTCTTCATTAATGTGTGGCAAAACAGAACTTAGGCAGAGGGTTTATTTAGGGCTGATTCACTCCATTTACTTCTACAAATCACACTATTCAGAGAATACTGTACATCTCCCTCCATTATAGGTACCTGTTCTAGTCAGCTTTTTTGGAAAATAAAATTCACCAATTTTAAGCAGAAAATTCTGAGTTGTGAGCAATTGTTTACATCCTTATAACCACCATCACAATTAAAATATAGAACATTTCTGAAATTTCCCTCAAGTACTTTTGTAGTTAATCTCCAGCTCCTTTTCCTAGATTTTCATAAAAATGGAATCATGCAGTGTACAGTCTTTTATGTCAGCATAATTATTTTAAGATATGTCCATGTTGTTGCATATATGAGTAGTCTGTTTCATTTTATTTTTTTTATTTTTAAAATTTTTATTGGGGAATATTGGGGAACAGTATGTTTTTCCAGTACTCATCAGCTCCATGTCAAGTCATCCTTTTTCAATCTAGTTGTGGGGGGCACAGCTCAGCTCCAAGTCAGGTTGTTGTTTTCACTCTAGTCGAGGAGAGCGAAGCTCCCTGGCCCATGTAGGAATCGAACTGGCGACCTTACTGTGATGAGCACTGTGCTCTAACCACTGAGTCAACTGGCTGCCCATCAGTGGCTCAACTCCAAGCTCAAACCGTTGTTTTCAATCTAGTTGTGGAGGGTGCAGCTCACTGGCCCATGTGGGCATTGAATTGGCGACCTTGGTGTTGTGAGCACTGCGCTCTAGCCATGGAGCAAATCGGCCAGCCTAGTCTTTTTCATTCTAATTGCTGATTAGTACCATTGTATAGGTATATATATACAACAATTTGTTTACCCACAATTGTGGGTAACAATTGGGTTACCCACAATTGGGTTGTTACAGTTTTGGGTTATTATGAGTAAAGCTACTACAGTCATTTACATACAAGTCTTTTGTAGATATGTTTTCATTTTCTTGGGTAAATACGTAGGAGTGGAATTTCCTGATTATTTGATAAGTATATGTTTAACTTTGTAAGTAATTGCCAAACTGTTTTCCAAGTTAGATGTACCATTTTTCATTCCCATCAGCAATATATGATAATTTGAGTTGCTCTACAATCTTACCAATCCATGATACTCAGTCATTTTAATTTTAGCCATTCTTTTGAGTGTGTAGTTGATTTAATTGTGGTTTTAACTTCCACTAGCCTAAAGACTAATGATGACCATATTTTCACATGCTTATTTGCTATCTGTATATATTCTTTGGTTATGTGTTTGTAAAAATTATTGGCTATTTATTTATTTTTTACTTTATTGCTTGTTCTATTATTAAGTCCTAAGAAATTTTTATGTATTCTAGATTCAAAGTCCTTTCTCAGATGTGTTTTACAAATATATCCCCCTTGTCTATGGTTTGCTTTTTCATTTTCTTAATGTTTTCCAAATGACAACAGTTTTTAATTTTGGTAAAGTCAAATGTATCAATTTTTCTTTTATAATTTGCAGTGGTTTTTTGACGTAAGAAACCTTTGTCTAACTCAAGGCCAGAAGTATTTTCTCCTGTATTTTATTCTACAAATTTTACTGGGTTCGTTTGGCATGAATTTCTGTATCTGATATGAGAATAAAAGTTAAGGTTCATTTCTTTGTATATGGATCTGAAAGATTATACTCTGCCTGTTGGCTGCCCTGGTGCTCTTGTTAAGAGTCATGTGGTTATATATCAGTAAGACTGTTTTTGGAATCTGTTTTGTTCCATTTGTTTGCATGTCTATATTTGTATAAAAATCATAATCACTAAAGTGTAAGTCCTCCTATTTTATCTTATTTATCATAATACTTTTGCTTATTCTAGGCACTTTATATTTCCATATATATTTCAGAATCAGGTGGTTGTTCTTAAAAAAATGTCTCCTGGGATTTTGCTTAGGATTGCATTGAATCTGCGGATCAATTTGTGATGAGTTCACATCTGTGAACAATACTGAGTCTTCACATCCATGAGTGGGGTATACCTTACCGTTGATCTAGGTCTTTTACATTTTCTCTTATCAATGTGTAGCTTTTAGTCTATAGGTCTAGCAAATCTGTTCTTTATTTAATAAGTTTTTTATCATTAGTTTCAGGTATACAAAACAATATAGTGCTTAGATATTTACACCACTCACGAAGTGATCACCCCAACAAGTCTACTACCCCTCTGACATCATATATCGCTGTTACAATACCATTGACTATATTCCCTATGCTGTACTTTACATTCTGTGACTATATATATATATATATATATATATATATATATATATATATATACACACACACACACACACACACATATATACATATATACACATATAAACATATATACATATATAAACATATATACATACACACACACATATATATGTATGTATGTATGTATGTATGTATGTATGTATGTATGTATAGTCACCTGAGCCTCCGGGCTGGCCCTATATATATTTTTAACTATAGTTGACATTCATTATTATTTTATATTAGTTTCAGGTGTATAGCACAGTCACAGTAGTTAGGCAATTATATAATTTATGAGTGATTTCCCAAATAAGTCTACTACCCATCTGACACTACACATAGTTTTTACAATATTATTGACTATATTTCCCATAGTGTATTTCTCATCCCCATGGCTATTTTGTAATTACCAATTTGTACTTTTAATCCCTTCACCTTTCATCCATGCCCCCAACCCCTCTCCCTTCTAGCAACCATCTGATTGTTCTCTGTATCTATGAGTCTATTTCTGTCTTGTTTATTCATTTATTCTGTTCTTTAAATTCACATACAAGTGAGATCATAAGGTATTTGTCTTTGTCAGTCTGACTTATTTCACTTAGCATAATACTCTCTAGGTCTATCCATGTTGTCACAAATGGTAAGATTTAATTTTTTCTGGTCAAGTAATGTTCCATTGTATATATGTACCACAACTTCTTTATCCAGTTGTCTATTGATGGGCATTTCGGTTGTTTCCATATTTTGGCTATTGTGAAAAGCACTGTAGTAAACATAGGGTGCATGTATCTTTTCAAATTAGTGTTTTGGATTCCTTTGGATAAATACCCAGGAGTGGAATTGCTGGGTCATAAGGTACTTCTATTTTTAATTTTTTGAGGAACTTCCATAGTGTTTTCCATAGTAGCTGCACCAATTTGCAATCGCACCAACAACAGTGAACAAGGGTTCCCTTTTCTCCATATACTTGCCAATCCTTTTGTTTGTTGTTTTATTGATGATGGCCAGTCTGACAGGTGTGAGGTGATATCTCATTGTGGTTTTTTTATTTACATTTCTCTAATAATTAGTGATGTTGAGCATCTTTTCATATCTCTATTGGCCACCTGTATGTCCCTTTTGGAGAAATGTCTATTCAGGTCCTCTGCCCATTTATTAATTGGATTATTTTGGGGGGGGGGGTTATTGAGTTGTGTGAGTTTTTTATAAATTTTGGATATTAACCCGTTATCAGATGTGTCATTGGCAAATTGTCTTCTCCCATTCAGTTGGATATCTTTTTGTTTTGTTGATGGTTTCCTTTGCTGTGCAAAAACCTTTCAGTTTGATGTAGTCCCATTTGTTTATTTTTTCTTTTGTTTCCCTTGCCCAAGGAGCTATATCAGTGAAAATATTACTGGGTAATGTCTGAGAGTTTACTTTTTATATTTTCTTCTAGGAGTTTTATGGTTTCGGGTCTTACATTTAAGTGTTTAATAACCATTTTTTAAAAGTGTTTAACCCGTTTTCAATTTATTCTTGTATATGACATAAGGAGGTGGTCTAGTTTCATTTTTTTACATGTATCTGTTCAGTTTTTCCAGCACCTCTTACTGAATAGACTGTCTTTACCACAATGTGTATTCTTGCTTCCTTTGTCATAGATTAAAGGACAGTATAGGCATGCATTTATTTCTGGGCTCTCTATTCTGTTCCGTTGATGTGTGTGTGTGTGTCTGTTTTTATGCCAATACCACGCTGTTTTGATTATTATGGCCTTGTAGTATAGTTTGATGTCAGGTAGCATGATACCTCCAGCTTTGCTCTCCTTTCTCAAGATTGCCATGACTAGGGTTCTTTTATGGTTCTATATAAATTTTAGAATTATTTGTTCTAATACTTTGAAAGATGCCATTGGTATTTTGATAGGGAGTGTGTTGAATCTATAGATTGCTTTGTGTAGTATGGGCATTTTAACTACATTAATCCTTCCTATCCATAAGCGTGGTATATCTATTTATTTGTATCTGCTTTAATTTCTTTCTCAATGTTTATAATTTTCTGAGTACAGATCTTTTACTTCCTTGGTTAAATTTGTTTCTACGTTTGTTTTTTTCCCCATGCAGTTGTACATGAGATTGTTTTCTTAATTTCTCTTTCTGATAGTTTGTTATTGGTGTATAAAAATGCAACTGATTTCTGGATAATAATTTTCTACCCTACTATTTTACTAAATTACTTTATTCTAATAAATTTTTGATGGAATCTTTGGAGTTCTCTATATATAGTATCATGTCTTCTGCAAATGATGACAGTTTTACTTCTTTCTTTGTAGTTTGAATGCCTTTTATTTCTTATCTTGTCTGATTGCTGTTCTAGGACTTCCAGTACTATGTGGAATAAAAGTGGTGAAAGTGGGCATCCTTGTCTATTTCCTGATTTTAGCGGGAATGCTTTTAACTTTTCCCCATTGAGTATGACATTAGCTGTGGGTTTGTCATATATGGCCTTTATTATATTGACATATGTTCTCTCTATTCCCACTTTGCTGAGGGTTTTAATCATAAATGGGATCCTGGATTTTGTCAAATGTGTTTCTGCATCTGTTGATATGGACATATGATTTTTATTTTTCATTTTGTTTATGTGGTTTATCATTGATTTGCAGATATTGAACCAACCTTGCATACCAGGAATGAATCCCATTTGATCGTGGTGTATCATCTTTTTAATGTATTGCTGAATTCGGTTTGCTAATATTTTGTTGAAGATTTTTGCATCTATGTTCTTTAGGGATATAGTTTTCCTTTTTTGTAATGTATTTTTCTGGTTTTGGAATCAGGGTAATAATGGCCTCATAAAATGAGCTTGGGAGCCTTTCCTCCTCTTGAATTTTTTGGAATAGTTTAAGAAGAATATATTTGAATTATTTTTTTGAATGTTTGATGAAATTCACCTTGTGAAGCCATCTGGTCCAGGACTTTTGTTTGTTGGTAGTTCATTAATTCCTGATCCAATTTCATTAGTGGTAATTGGTTGGTTCAGATTTTCTGTTTCTTCTTGATTCAGCTTTAGAAGATGTATGTTTCTAGGAATTTGTTTCTTCCAGTTTGTCCAATTTGTTGGAATATAGTTGCTCATAGTATTTTCTTAAATTTTTTTTGTAGTCCTGTGTTGTCCATTGTCACTTCTTCTCTTTTATTTCTGATTTTATTTATTTGGTTCTTCTCTCTTTTTTTCTTGATGAGTCTCGTTAAATTAAAGGTTTACAAATTTTGTTTATCTTTTAAAAAAAACCAGCTCTTTGGTTTCACTGAGCTTTTGTATTGTTTTTATAAGCCTCTATTTCGTTTATTTTCTCTCTGATCTATATTCTTTCCTTCCTTGTATTCATTTTGGGCTTTGTTTGCTGTTTTTTTTCCAGTTCCATTAGGTGTAAAGTTAGACTGTTTATCTGAGATTTATTCTTGTTTCTTGAGGTAGGCCTGCATTGCTGTGAATTTTTCTCTTAGGACAGCTTTCACTGTATCCCATAAATTTTGGGACCTTGTGCTTTCATTTTCATTTGTCTCAAGGTTTCTTTTGATTTCTTCCTTGGTGTCATTGTTGACCTATTCGTCATTTAGTAGTATGTTTTTTAGCCTCCAAGTGTTTGTGTGTTTTTAAGTTTTCTCTTGTAATTGATTTCTCGTTTCATGCCATTTTGGTCAGAGAAGATATTTGATATGATTTCAGTGTTCTTAAAGTTATTGAGAATTGTTTTGTGGCCTAACATGTTGTCTGTTTTGGAAAATGTTCTATGTACACTAGAAAAGAATGTCTGTTCTGCTGCTCTGGAGTGAAATGCTCTAAAGTTATCAGTTAAATCCATCTGGTCTAGTGTGTCATTTAAGGCCGTGTTTCCTTGTTGATTTTCTGCCTGGAAGATCTGTCCATTGATGTCAGTGGGGTGTCAAAGTCTCCTACTATGATAGTGTGATTGTTGATCTCTGCCTTTGTATCTGGCAATATTTTTTTATATATATTTAAGTGCTTCTGTATTGGGTGCATAGATATTTACTAGGGTTATGTTCTCTTGTTCCGTTGAACCCTGTCATTATGTAATGACCTTCTTTGTCTCTTATTATAGTTTTTTTGTTTTAAAATCTATTTTGTCTGATGTAAGTATTGCTACTACAGCTTTTCTCTCATTTCCATTTTTGTGAATTATCTTTTTCCATCCCTTTTCTTTCAGTCTCTGTGTGTCTTTCAATCTGAGGTGAGTCTCTTGTAGAAAACACATGCATGGGTCTTGTTTTCTTATCCACTCAGCTACCCTATGTCTTTTCATTGGAGCATTAATCCATTTACATTTAAAGTGATTATTGATAGGTACATAGTTATTGCCATTTTATTATTCATAATTTTTTTTACCTTTGTTAGGTAGTTTGTTTATTTTCTCCTTTCTTCTGCTTAAAGAAGTCCTTTTAACATTTCCTGTAGTACTGGCTTGATGATATTGAATTCCTTTAGCTTTTTCTTATCTGGACTCTTTATTTCCTTCAATTTTAAATGATAGCCTTGCTGGGTAGAGTAGTCTTGGTTGTATGCCCTTCGTTTTCATCACTTTGAATATTTCCTGGCACTCCCTTCTGGCCTGCAAAGTTTCTGTTGAGAAATCAGCTGACAGTCTTATGGAAGCTCCCTTGTAAGGAACTAGTTGTCTTTCTCTTGCTGCTTTTAGGATTCTCTCTTTTTCTTTAACACTTGCCATTTTAATTATGATGTATCTTGGTGTGGGACTGTTTGGGGTCATCTTTTTTGGGACTCTCTGCGCTTTGCTAGGTGAGGGAGGTTTTTAGTCATTATTTCTTCAAATAGGTTCTCGATCCCTTGCTTCCTCTCTTCTCCTTCTGGTATTCCTAAGATGCAAATGTTGTTATGCTTGATGTTGTCCTAGAGGACCCTTAAACTGTCTTCGTTTTTAAAGTTCTTTTTTCTTTTTGTTGTTCTGATTGGGTGTGTTATGCTACCTTTTCTTCTAAATCACTGATTAGTAAATCTGCTTCATCTAATTTGCTGTTGATTCCTTTTAGTGTATTCTTTATTGCAGTTATTGTATTATTTATTTCTGACATTTCTTTTATGGTTTCTATGTCCTTCTTTGTGCTTACTATCTCTTTATTGAAGTTCTTACTAGGTTCCTTAAGCTTCTTACAACCAGTGTTTTAAACTCTGCATCTGGTAGGTTGGTTGCCTCCATTTCACTTAGTTCTTTTTCTGGAGTTTTTGTCTGTTCTTTTAATTGGGACGTGTTTCTTTGTTTCCTCATTCTGGCTCCCTCTCTGTGATTGCTTCTATGTATTAGGTAGATCTCCTGTATCTCTCAGTCTTTGCTGGGTGGCCTTATGTAGTAGGTGTTCTGTGGGTTCCAATGGTGCAGTCTCCCTGATCACCTGTGCGTGTGCTCCAGGAGTGTCCCTTGTGTGTGTTGTATGTGTTTTCCTGTTGTAGTTGAACCTTGATAGCTTTTGGTATGTCAGTGGATGGCATTGACTCTCAGGCTGACTGGGTGTGAGGATTGCCTATGCCCACAGTGGATGGACAGCTATGTGGGGGCTGACTCCTCACAGGGGGATTTGCCCCAGCGGGCTCTGGGGCCTGTTGAGACCACTCTTTGTGTGTGCCTCTTGTGGGGCTAGTTGGGTAGTGCTCTGGTGTGGTCTGAAGCCATCCTCTGTATGCGTGTTGTTTCTTATGCCTCTTGGGAGGGCCTCCTGTTCAGGTCAGTTTCAACCTTGTGTGTGACTGGCCCTGGGCTGCCTTGTAGGAGCCACAAGGCTACAAGTGGCTGGCTGCTGCTTGTGCTAGACCTGAAGGCATGTGGTGGTGGCCTTGCTGAGAAATGAGGCTGGCTGCCACCAGTATTGAGCCTAGGACAGCTTAGCATAAGGCCCAAGGTCTCCCTAGGCCTGTTGCCACCTGTTCACTGCCCAGAAGGCTCAGCTGTTGAAAGACCCTCTTTAGGTGTGTGGGCCAGGCTTGTTACCCTGATGTTGAAAGCATTAACCTGATGCAGCAAATAGCTGGGTGGGTGGTGTCCCAGAGAGTCAGAAGGCTTAGCCAGTGGTTTTTGTAAAGTTGATGCAGATTCATTTCTTGCGTCAGTGCTGGCCTGTGACCACTTTGCAAAACTCCCAGAGTATACTGCAGCCTGCCATCACTCACCTTGGGCCCACAGATCCCCAAGAGCTGCACAAGAAGCTATAATGCAAGAAGTGGCTGCCAATGAAAGTTCTGTGGCAGAGTATCTGCCACTGAAAGTTCTCCAGGCTGCTGCAGGCATCCACTGCTGTAAAAGGCTCTTGCAGCATGTGAGACAGAACCAGCTGTCCAGGAGTCAATAGTGCCTTGTACGAGGCAGAACTAGCTGGGCGGGGCGGGGACCCAAGGTGGCACCAAGGTGGTGTGCACATGCAGATTTGACCAGCTCAGTGTCTCAAATTTGGCCCTTTGGGGAGTGTTCAACATAGAACACATGGACTACACATGAGGCAGGCTCCACACAGGGGTAATGGCTTATGTCCCTCCAGCCCTTACTCCGTAGCCACACAACTCAGTCTTTCTCCATATGTCTCTGACACCTCTTGAGTTGCTGCCCTTCCACTGGAGCCCAGGTAAGTGTTTGCAAGCTAGTGAGTCTATGCATGGCCCTTTACCAAGTCTAGGTTTCCACTGCCTTCCTTCTCAACGGGGCTGGCAGACAGAGTCCTTCTCACTTCTTTTCACTGCTGGATGTTTTGGGGATTCCTCTTCCCAGCACAGGACCCAGGGCTAGGGAGCCTGGTGTTTCTGCTAATTTGATCACCTATGTCAGTTATGGGTCTGGTTGATTGAAGTTACTTCTCATACTAGATATTTTTTTCCGATTTTTCTGCATGTCTAATAATTTTGGTTATTAGACATGAATTTTACTATGTTTAGTATTGGATACTTTTGTCTTCCTATAAATATCTTAGTCTGGATATTGTAAAATTATTTGAAACATTTAGGTCCTTTTGAGTCTTTTAAGATTTATTAGCAAAACCTGAGCAGTGTTTTAGTCTAGGGCTAATTATTTCCCACTACCTGAGGCAATACTCTTCTTAGTACTCTAAATACTCTAAATTATGAGGTTTTCCAGCCTGGGTTTTGAGAACAGCTACCCTTCCCAGTTTTGTGTAACAGGTATATTCCCTCTAATCCTTTGCATAGTTTTTTCCCCCAAACTCTGGAAATTTCCTCACATGCATATGCTGATAGTGCTTTGCTGAATACTCAAGGTGAACCATTTGCAAATTTCTGCAGTTCTCTCTTTGTGCAGCTCTCTGCTCTCTGGTGTTCTGTCCTGTGAACTCAAGTGACTTCTATCTTCCTGATCTCGGGGCAGTAGGTGTAGACAAGTCTCTCCCCTTCCTATGCCATAGCCTGGAAGCTCCTGCTAGCAAATTAGCTGTGGCAGTTTGTGGGGTTCACCTGATTTGTTTTGCTGTCTCTCAAAGATCACTGTCTTTATTGCATGATGTTAAGTGTGTTTTATTTGTTTGTTTGATTATTTTTGGTTGTTTTAGATAGAAGGGTAATTTTATTCCCTGTTACTCCATCTTGACCAGAAGCAGAAGTCTCTCATTTAGTTTTAAGAACAATGATAAAAATACATTTCAAAATATTGTAAGGTGTGTGTATGTTTTTGGTGATACTGTCATTTGTCTTTGGTCATCTGCTTTCTTATTTCCCTTAACAATTGCAAACCTTTGACACTCTCCACATGCCCTCCTTTTTCCCATTCTGCTCACTCTCAGTAACCAGCCTTATCTCCTGGGTCATCAGAATGATTAATGTCATTAGGAAACTCAGTATCCTGTACCTTCCCTCCCAAAAGAACCTTATTTCCTCCCAGTGGGCCTTCTTTTTCAGAGCAACCCACTTGTGACAGCCTGAATGCTTGCTTTGTTTGCCCCTTTCTCTCAGCAGTATCATTCATACTTTTTTTCTATCTTGCAGTTTTCCTTTTTAAAAAATTTCTTTCTTTGAGATATAAACCTATTCAAGTTGCTCTAATCTAATAAAAACGAAAACAAAACTAGAGAGTTCCTCTTTAGTTACTGTTTATTCTCCCTTAATCCGAACTTCTCAAAAGAGTAATTTGCATTTTTTTGTCTTCGTTTTCATATTGTTCATTTCTCAATGAGATGTACTCTGGTTATCTTTCACCATTCTACTAAAATAGTTATTAAA
This sequence comes from Rhinolophus sinicus, assembly GCF_057876585.1. Lineage (NCBI taxonomy): Eukaryota > Metazoa > Chordata > Mammalia > Chiroptera > Rhinolophidae > Rhinolophus > Rhinolophus sinicus. The sequence goes on along the minus strand of NC_142504.1, from coordinate 50,461,499 downwards.
GTTAGCAGTGACTTACCTCTTAATTACCAAATCCAGTGGATGTTTTTCAGTGCATGCCTTACAGGACCTACCTGGCTTGTGTAGTCAGAGAAGCTACTGAGTGGAAGTATAATATTTTTAGGTAAGGAAAAAAAAAAACCCAAACCCATTAATATTTCACATTCAGAGTAGTCTGTTACTTCTAATAGTGTTATTACTTTAAAAACTCTTTTTGGGAGAACTCCAAGTAAGTTGTTTGGAAAGCACCTTCCTTTTATATAGCACATACAGTCCCTGATGTATACTGTAGTACTTCGCAATATTAAGGAAATGCAACCATCTGCAGAGTTGAAGATTCTACACAATGTAACAGATTGTCTAAGCAAGTAATATTTTGGCAGAAAATATCTAAAGGGAAATTTTCCTAGTTAGGAACATGTTCTATCTTATTATAAATGTTCATGCTTGGTAAAAAGAAATTCTAGGTATAAGATATAATCTAGGAGTTTCACAAACAATGGACTCACTTTATTTAAAAAGTGAGCTTTTCACCATGAAGATTCAAAATAGCTTCTATAGGAAATCTACTGCTGTAATTATCAATGGGTGATAATTATTTCCAAGGTTTCTAATCTTTATGTCTGTTATTTAAATATTGTAGTTTTCAGGTAATAATGCTTGTTCCGCAGCCTGTTAATTTATACATATTTTTAAGTCTCAATAGAAACAAGCAAAATAAACACTACCACTTGGAACTCTTTCAAATGAAAACATAATTTGTTGTAGTTCAATGATTTTCCAAGAATGTCTCCTACCCCTTTGCTGTATTTTCTCCATACCTCATCACTTTCTAATATTTCATTTTATTTATCATAACTAGACCCGTCCCCTGCCACCCCTTGCCAGAATGTAATCGCCATAAGACATGGAATACTATTTTGATTATGGCAATATCTTGAATGGCTAAAAGAGTACCTAACACACACCTTTAATAAATGCTTATTGACTGAAAGAAAGGAAGGAAAAGAGGGAGGAATCAAGGAAGAAAAGATGCCAGTGCTCTTTTTTAAAAGCTTAAGAATTTAACAGAGGAGGAGATGTGATAATGGAAACAGAGGTCAGAGTGATGTAATTGCTGAAAGGGGACCACAAGCCAAGGAATGTAGGCAGATGGAGAAGTCCAGGAAAAACTCTCCTGGAACCTTCAGAAGGAACACAGTTTTGCTGGGACCCTGACTTGGGCTTAGTGAGACCAAATTTGTTAGAAAATCTCAAGAACAGAAAGATAATACATTTGTGTTGTTTTAAGCCATCAAGTTTGTGGTAATTTGTTACAGTAATTGTAGGAAACTAATACTGGAGGTGATAAAGTATGCGTATGTTCAGCTTTAGTAGATACTGCCAAAGTGTCTTCCCATGTTGTTATATCAATTTAAATTCACATTGGCAGGATATGAAATTTACAGTTTTTCCGTATACTTGTCAGCACTTGGTATTTTCTGTGTTTTTTGTTTTAGCCATTCTGGTGGACATTTAGTCGAATCACATTGTGGTTTTAATTTTTGTGTGTGTGTGATTGATATTTATTTTTCTATGTGTTTATTGGCCATTAGGGTATGCTCTTTTATAAAGTGTTCATTTTCTACAAAATTGTCTATTGTATTGAATCATAGGATTTTGACATATTCGGAAGTATTTTGTTGGATTCTTTTCTCTCTCTTTGATATTCCAGTTGTATATATGTAGTCTGATCATTTCAATTCACGCTAGGATTGGGCTGAATTTGGGTAGTTGCAATTTTAATAAGATCCAGTCTATTTCTAATTCTTCCCTTTTCTTGGGCATGCTTCTCTCAGGCTTTTGATTGAAGGGTTGGAGGGCTTTTGTCTCCTCAGCCCTAAAATACTGAGGTTGATCTAGCTCTGCCCTCCAGAAGTTTCCAGACAAGCTCGTTAGCCTCCCATTTCATGAAACTTCACAGTCTTGTGAATATCTTCATGAAATGGAAGACCTTCCTGTGTTTGTGGCATAGTCTCTCCCTGCAGCTGGTCTTTGTTTCCTGAAATATGTTTCCACAAATATGATAGTTTACGTCCGCTCTTTGAAGCTTTAGACCTAGTTCCCAGCTTCCCTTGCAACTTCATAATTAAATATATCTTCCATGGGACACCTGGATTGAGAGTCCTTAAGTTTCAAAATTTTCAGTCCAGTCCCATTACCCACCAAAAGCTTTGCTAGTTTCTCTTTTCTCCAGGAGAGGTTTTCTGCTTGGGCCATCTTGGATTTTTAAAACTGTATATGGCTTCTTTAATTGTTAAAATGGGAGCACTGGTCTGCCACCACTCTTCTCCCATTACTCTCAGGATACATTCCAAACATGGCTTTTCTGGTCCCTTCCTATCTCTTCAGCATTTATTTTTTTCTTTCGAATTTTCTAAATTAGATTTATTGAGGTGACAATCGTTAGTAAAATAAGTTTCAGGTGTACAATTCTGTATTACATCATCTACATATCACATTGTGTGCTCGCCACCCAGAGTCAATTCTCTTTCCATCACCATATATTTGACCCCCTTTTCCCTCCCCTACCATCCCGTCTCCCCCTTTTCCCTCTGGTAACCACTAAACTGTTGTCAGTGTCTATGAGTTTTTGTTTCTTTTCTTTTCAGTTTTATATTCCACATAAGAGTAAGTCATGCTGTTCTCAACTTTTCATCTCTGTACTTGAGCTTTAGTTTTTTAATGAATCATCCTCTGTCTTCTCAGTACTTACAAATACCTGACACATTTATCTTCCCCTTCATCTGGGTAACTCACTCTCATCTTTCCAGTCTTAGTTTGGAAATGAAGTGTTCCTGACACCTCCCTCCCCATATCACACTCAAATATGGGTATGATATCCTCTGTCTGTTCCCATAAAACTCTCATATCTCTCTAATTTTATTATTTACCCCACTGCATTGTATTTAGTACTTACCCCACTGCAGTATCTCCCACTTGGCTATAAAGATTCTCTGTGTATTTTGGTTCTATATTATATTCCTTGCACATAGCACAGTGTTCAATACATAATAGAAATTATGTTGAAATGGATCCTAAAAGTGTTAATATTTAAAGGCTTTAGGAATTAGAAAGTCTAAGAAGAAACACTATAAAAATACTCTTCATTAAAAAATTAGTAAGTACTTGTAAGTTAAATGAGGCCCTAATATAAAGAAACTTTAGAAAACAACAGTATGTATATATGATAAACAGGGACATGAAAGGATGGTGAAAAAATGTTAGGATGATTATTATAAGATAATAATAGGATATCAAGTAATTTTTACTTTTTTCCCATACCTTTATTTGATTCTTTGCAATGAGCATTTTATATCATCAGTTATGAAATATAAAGCAATTTTCATTGAGATAAAAGAAGAAAGCAAACACAAGTCTAAGATACTTATTAAATCCTCCATGAAGATTTGTTTATGCAGAAATGTGATCCAGTGGTTATGAAAATGGATAAATTGCTCAGAGTTGAAGAATAGGGTAAGATAAAGAGTTCAGAGGGAAAAAAATCTCATTTATCTCACATACCAAGGTAAATTTGAAATGTATTAAAGAATTAAATGCAGAATATACCATTCAAGTGCTAGAAATAAACACAAGTAAGTGAGGAATAGGGAAAGCTTCTCTGATTTAATATTCAGAAGCAATGATGAAAAGATTGATAATTGATTGTATTAAAAATTTTACATGGCAGAAAAATACACCTTAAGCAAAATTGAAAGACAAATGACAGACTAGAACAACATTTGTAAGTTACACCAAAGGAAAGGCGTTATTATCCCTAATGTATAAAAAGTTTCTAAAATGAGTAGTAAAAGGCCAACAACTCTAAAGAAAACGATGTAGATATCTCTTTAAGTATTTGAATAGATTCGTAATGTTACCCATAAATCAAGAAACGAAAAATAAGACTACACAGAGACACCATTTCTCATCTATCAAATTAGCAAAAAAATAAAGTTTTATAACACATTTGGGAAACAAACACTCTCACACATTGTTAATTAGCATGTAAACCTTATGGAAAGGAGTTAGTGAGTATCTAACAAAATTATATAGGCATTTGCTTTTTTATTCAGCAATTCTCCTTCTAAGGATTTATTCCATAGATGCACTAGCAAAAATATGAAAAGACATATTCACAAGTCTATTCACAGCATCATCATTTGGGATAGAAAAAAATAGAAATAGCTCAAGTATTCATCACCAGGAGGTTAGACTGTGGTGTACCCATAGACTAGGATGCCTTGCAGCTGTGGGAAGAATGAGAAATAGAAGGAAAAAAAGGATTGAGGAATATCTTTGTATACTGCTATGGAGCAATCTTGAAGATATATTAAGTTTAAGAAAGAAAGAAGAAATATGTGTACAGTGTGCTATTGTTTACCTAAGAAAGGGAGTGGGATAAATACATATACATTTTTGCTTATATTTTCAAAATGGAACAATAAACCATAAAATCCAGAAACATAGTTACTAGTATTAAGGGTGGGTATGTATGAAGAATACATGGGCGAGAGACCAGGGATAGATGCTAGACTTCTTTAAATATATTTTGTGTAGCTTGAACTTTGAAGTCATGCAAATACTTTATATAGTTATAAAATAAAATTAAAGAAGAAATACTAAAAATGAAAAGTAAAACGGGTAATCTTAATGCAAGTATGTGTCCAACTGGTGGCATAACCACACAGAGAGGAACCTCTTCATTTGACTTTTTACTTAACTCGTTTGACTACTTTACTTTTTTTTAAAATACAGTAATTTGTTTTTGTAGCCCTACTAGGATATACTTCAAGGTCAAGATCTTCCCCCAAAACTCATGAACTCCTGTCAATAATCATGTTATTGTTGGTAGTATTACTATGGTTATTCCCAGCTGCTGTGTATGTAGTGTGGGGTAAAGTAAGTGAATAATTATGTTGGTATCATAGTGAATCAGGATTTTCAGCACGGGAGAAAGAAAGTGTAAAATGGGAGAGATCAACTGAGTAGGTATTTTTTCTTTGAAACATGTAATTTGATTTACATTCAGTTCATATCTCTGTCCACTGAATGGCCTACAAATAATGGCCATTTTGATAGTACTGGACCCCTCTGTCATCCATGTCGTGATTTTTAAACATGATTTCCCATTAAAAGAAACCAGAATTCTTGAAGAAATGGCTGATTCCAGGTCTGGGGCAGGAAATGTGCAGGACGATTCTGTAACCCCATGTACTAGGAAGCAACAAAGGTACCAAAGATTGGTAGGATTGTATTGACAGGACTCAGGAATTTGAATAGATACAAGGTCTGACAATTAAGTTTGCAAACTTTGTCGCAGCCATGTTGCTAACCTGTTTTGGTATCAGAGGGGTTATTCACTATGAATTTGTACCAGCTGGACAGTTAACCAAGTTTACTGAAAAGGCTGCATGAAAGTACTGAAAAGGCTGCGTGAAAAAGTTAGATGAAAACGACCTGAACTTTTCGCCAACAATTCATGGCTCTTGCATCAGGACAATGCACCAGCTCACACAGCACTGTCTGTGAGGAGTTTTTAGCCAGTAAACAAATAAGTGTATTGGAACACCCTCCCTACTCACCTGATCTGCCCCCCAATGACTTCTTTCTTCACCCGAAGATAAAGGAAATACTGAAAGGAGGACATTTTGATGACATGCAGGACATCAAGGGTAATATGACAACAGCTCTGAGGCCATTCCAGAAAAATAGCTCCAAAACTGCTTTGAAGGGTAGACTAGGCGCTGGTGTCGGTGCATAGCTTCCCAAGGGAAGTGCTTCGAAGGTGACCATAGTGATATTCAGCAATGACGTATGTAGCACTTTTTCTAGGATGAGTTAGCGAACATAATTGTCTGGCCTCATATATACGAAAGATGGAATAAATTTAGCATCAATAAGAATAACAATCATAAGAGGTTGAAACCCATGAAATATGCCTAAATCCATGAGTTCATAATGATACAAATAAAGTAATACTTACTGGTTATCCTTGATTATGCATAGAACTTACTTCTTACTTTGACAAAGGGTAAATAAAGGGGAAAAAATCAAACATTTTCCATGCCTTTCCTATGATATCCAAATGATATCACAAAGAAATCAGACAATTGATGGCAGAAGTATCTATAAAAGTGTCACCTATAATAAATGCACAAAGAATGTTAAAACATCTTTATTTTGAAATCTCTTGGTGGGCATAGGCAAAGATTATTAATGGCTGCTAATATCATGAAAAGGCAAACGGTACACAAGTAGTCTTGTCAGAAAGTATAATCTGATCAAACCTCTTATCTATTGTTTTTCAATGTTGTTGCACATTACAATCACTTAGAGAGTGTTTTACACTCCCAAAGCCTAGGCTACAATTACATGAAAGTCTCTGAGGGTGAGACTCAAGCATCAGGATTTTTTTTAAAGCTCCCCAAGTTGTTTCAATGTGCAGCCAAGGTTGAAATGCACTGATTTAGATCCAACTGATCATTTACAGGAAATACAGAGATCAGAGGGTACAATCAGCAAAATCTAGACTGGGAAACTCTACAGGATATATGACCCAGATTCTTAAACAAAGAATTAAAAGGAATAAAAAGAAACTGTAAATCAGGCTTGATGATATATCAACTAATTATAATATATGGACTATTTATGCGTCCTAAATCAAACAAACCACAAAAAAACCACAAGTCTATCAGGCAAATGTGATCACTGTTAATTTTGTAAAGTATTTATGGATGAAATTATAATTGCTGAACCAGCTGAAACTGGTCCTAGCCTATTTCTAATAAGATACTGAGTTGCTTTTCAGAGACAACAACAAAATTGCAAGTTACGCAGCCAAAGCATATGCAGAGGTGAGAATGTTGACCTTTAATTACACGGGGGCCAGAGTCTCCCCCAGTCCCCTCTCCCCAGCAAGGAACCAAAGGACTGGGATGTAACTGGAGCTTGAACACCAGAACCCTTTCAGAAGTGATAGGTTTGTTGTCCAGGAAGATCTGGTGCTAAAGTCCCTTAGCATATCTCACCATGAATGGTGAAATTCCAAAGCCCTCCAGCACTTCTGCATACCAACCCACCCATCCTTCTCTAACCTCTTAAATTCCACCCCAAACCTTGGATTGGGGAGACAGATTTGAGCCTTGCCACGTGTATCCTTGCCTGTTGACCTTGCAAGAAAGCCTTGTCTTTTCTCAAAGCCCATGTTGTAATATGGCTTGTATAGGCATTGGGCAGTGAGCCCTTGTTCTATAACAAAATATGATGTTTATGGTTTGCTCCCATATAGTTGGTAGGAGTGGAGAAGGATTGGCTAGGAATACAGATAGCCAAGATCGAGCTGAGAAGAACTGAAGCCCTTATTGTATACTTGAAATCTATAACTTTTGTTTCTCAAAGTGTCAAGGAACATATTTAAGGCAGAAGAAAGAAAGCAGCAAAGAAGAATAAGAAAAACAAATCAGAAAAGTATAAAATCCAGGACAGAATGACTTATTTTTGCATCTACATTAATGAAGAATATTGTTCTTTTTTTTTTTTAACTTGTTTTCCTGTTATGTTTTTGGTTTTATCAGGGTAATGGTGTTGTGGAAAGAGTTGGGAATTAGTATTTTTCCTTAAATTGTTGCATAGAATTCACCACTGAAGTTATCTGGGTCTGTGTATTTTCTTTGTGGGATGGTTTTTAACTAAAAGTTCAATACATATATCTATTTCTTCTTTCATGGAAGTTTTCAAAGTTATTGGCATAAGGTTTTTATAATTCCTTTAATTTCTGCTGAGTATGTCCTGTGGTCATCTCGCTCCTTCCTAATATGGCTAATTTGTTTCTTCCAGCTTTTCCTAACCAATCTGTCTAGAAGTGTGTCAATTACACTCATTTTTCTCTAAGAGCCAGGTTTTGGTTTCAGTGTTTCTATTGTTTTTCTGTTTCATTGGTATCTGTGTATCTTTGTTTTCTTTCTTCTGTTAATGTTGGGTTTTCTTTGCCCTTCTTTTTCTATGTTCTTAAGGTGGAAGCTGAGGTCATAGGTTTGAGACTTTCCTTCTTTTCAAATATAGGAGTTTATATAAATTTCTCCCTAGTACTCCTTTAATACCATCCCACAAATTTTCTTAGGTTGTGTTTTAATTTTCATTCAGTTCAAAATACTTTCCAATTTTCCTTTTCACTCCTTTTATGAATAACGTGAGTTATTTATTTAGAAGCATGTTTTTTGTTCCAAAGTTAGGGATTTTTAAAGATACCTTTGCTACTGATTTCTAATCTGAAACTATGTTGGTTAGAGAACATACTTTGTATGACTTGAAACCTTTTAAATTTATTCCGACATTTTTTTTTTATGGCAGTAAATATTGTCGATCTGGGTAAATGGTTCACATGCACTTGAAATAAATGTATACTTTGCTCTTTTGGATGAAGTATTACATAAATGTCAAGTAAATTTTTCGTGTGTCGTTTAGGTTTTCTATATGCTTACTGATTTTCTATGTACTTGTTTTATCAATTACTGAGAAAAGGAATTGAAATCTTCAACTATAATTGTTGAATTGTCTATTTTTTTTATAGATTATGTTTCAAAATATGGTCCACGAATGTATCAAATGCAGTGAATGGTCTGGGTAGAAAATCACTGCTACCAGCATTGTTATAAAAGGCTTCATTAGAACACATCTTTGGTTTGTCCTATAACATAGGCTATTTGTAACATCATCTTCATATATGGAAGAAACTTTTATATGCTACATTTTATTGTTTTATCATTTATCTAATGCATGTTATTGTTTTGCTTGGCAGCTTCTATGTTTTTGAAACAGGCATTTGAAGGAGAATACCCTAAATTATTGCGTCTTTATAATGATTTATGGAAGCGTCTTCAACAGTACAGCCAAAACATTCAAGGAAAGTTTAATGCAAGTGGAACTACAGACCTCTCTGTTGACCTGCAACACATGGAAGACGATACCCAAGACATGTTCATACCAAAAAAGCCAGATTATGAGTATGTTTGTTTAATCAAACCTGTTTGTTGGCATGTTAAGAATTTTGTCTTTTGTTTTTATTATAAATTGGGAATATGCTAATCTTCTAAATATTCGTACTGATTATTATTATTTGAATACCTTAAAAGGCTACAAAACTTAACTGAAGCAATCAAACTTCATTGTTAGTTGAGCAGCCTGATTCCTAACTAGGATCTGTTGTAAGTATAATACCAAATAGGGTGAATAGAAACTAGGGGATGAGCCTATGTGGTCATTACCTTTTAAGTGATATTAAAACATACTTGTAATTACATCAGATAGCATCATTGTTGATGGATCATTGGCATAAATGTAAAAGAAACTGTTGTGTTTGGGAACTATAGCATAGTTCTTATTCAGGATAAGTTCTCAGTCTGGTAAGAAAAAAATGAGTTATACTCAAAATTAAACCTGAAAATCTCTTAGATAACTCATAAAATACAGTATATATAGCTATACTTAGGAGCCACAGTGGAAAACAGCGTACCATCTCAATAAGTTTAAAGCATCCAACTTTTTATCCTAAATTCAAAAAGAGTATTATTTTCAAATTTTTATTTGTGCACCAAATCGATTGATTGACTTGCACACCTTTAAACACTAGAATCTATTTATTTACTGTGATGAGGCTGATTCAGATAACAGCAGATTATTACTACCTACCTTGTAAGAATAATGTTGGATAGATTCATGAGTGCTATTTAAATGTTTGGTTCTCTTTCAACTTTTTTTTCTTTTTTTTTTAAAAATACTTATAGTTGAATTATACCCACTGCAGTAAGAAGTTCTGATTGGTAAAATACACGAAGTAGAAGTTTTGACTGGTAAAATAAGTGGTACAAGCGAAGGCTAGAATGATAGAATGAGACCATAGTGTTGTCTTCCTGAACTCTTTTATGCTAAACATTGAGGTTAGATGAGGACTCATGCAGAGGGGACAAGAGGACTGAACCCACGTGTTTATCTGCAAAGATCTAATAATGTATTAGGGTTTGTTTGTTTTTTAGTGTATAAAATAGCATATATATTATCATTCTATTTTTGTCTCATTTTTAAATCCATTTGTTTATACTGAAAATGTTCTGGCAATATATACAGCAAATGATAATAGTGGTTTATCTCCAGGAGGTAGAATTTTTATTTTGTATTTTCTGCTTTTTAAGTTCAGTGGGGAGGGGAAAAAAACACGATATTTTACTAATGGGACATCATTGTCATCCTTTGGAGACTAAATTCAGTAAAGTAGTTGGTGGGGAACAAGAAAGTGTGACCCTCAAACTCATGAGGGTAACAAGGAAACAAATGCAGTGGGTTTTAAGTATCCTTTTGAAGTAAGGCAGAGAAGAAAACAAATTTTGACTGTATTAGCTAAGCCAAAGGAAAGTTTGTTTTTAATGATAGAGGGAGAGTTGAGAATGTTTAGAGGTAGAAGTAGCCAGTGAAGAGAGAAAGAGATAGGAGATGCAAGAAAGAAGAAAGGTATGGAAAGGAACAAGGCCCTGGGAGAACCAGAATATAGGCGCAAGGCTCAAATAGTAAGGTTAGCAGTTTTCATCATTTGGTATTATTCATGCTGAGTTTTCAGTAGTGGTAATTGCTCCGAAGAAAATAAAACAATATTATGTGATAGAGTGCCTTATTTACTGTGGTCAGCGAAGACACCTATGACAAGGTGACATTTGACCTGAGATCTAAATAATGTGAAGAAATCAGCCATGGAAGATTTAGAGTAAATTTTTGCAGGCAGAGTGAACAGCAAATTTAGAGTCCTTGAGAAAATTAAGATGGGGAAGTTTAAAGAATAGAAAACTGGAACACACTGAATGAGGTAGAAAGGGATATAAAATTGGGTCAGAGAGGAAAGGAAATGTTGATGTAAGAAATGTGCAAACCTGTAGAGAATTTTTATGAGTTTATTTGAGCCAAACTGACGACAATTGCTGGAAGCAAAATCTCAATGAATTGAGAAAATGCTCTGGAGAATGGCAGTTGTACAGCTTATTTCATACGTTAGAATAAAAGGAGGAGACATAAGAAGGGATTTATATATGAAATCCCATTGGTGGTAGATTAAGGGGGTGGGAGATAACAAAGCAGGGAAACCTCTGGGATTGGATGAAAAGTAAAATGAAGAGACGCATACTTTTTTTACATTGGTGAGTACAGGATAATTAACTAACATTTATAATAAGCACATAGAGATGCTACTCAGGGAACAAGATGACAATGTGAGGTTCTGTGGTCTCCTGCTCTGGTGCAGTGAGTATGCCCTGAGAGGTCTGGAAAAGGAGATTACTCTGACATTTCAAAGGTATGTTATTAGATGCAAAAAAACAATAAACAGCCTCACTTAAGGTAAAGATTGACCTTTGTCAAGGAAGCTACAGGCCTTTATGTTAATTCTTCCTATCCATGAGGTCGGTGTATGCTTCCATTTATTTGCATCTTCTTCAATTTCTTCAATGTCTTATAATTTTCCAGTACAGGTCTTTTACCTCCTTGGTTAAATTTATTCCTAGGTATTTTATTTATTTATTTTTGATGCAATTGTAAATGAGATTGTTTTCTCTTTCTGATAATTTTTTATTGGTGCAACTGATTTCTGAATATTAATTTTTATATCCTGCTATTTTAGTGAATTCATTTATCAGTTCTGATAGTTTTTTGGTGGAATCTTTAGGGTTCTCTTTATATAGTATCATGTCATCTGCAGATAATGGTAATTTTATTTCCTCCTTCCCAATTTAGATGCCTGTTATTTATTTTTCTTGTCTGATTGCTGTGGCTAGGACTTCCAGGAGTTATTGTTTAATGGGAACAGTTGCAATATGGGATGATGAAAAAGTTCTGAAGATGGATGGTAGTGATGGTTGCACAACCAAGGATGATTGTCATTAATGCGTAATGCCACTGAACTGTGCACTTAAAAATGGCTAAAATCTCAACCATTATATGTATTTTATCACAATAGAAACAAAACATATTAAGCAAATTTAAAACTATGTTTACACAAAAATTTATACACAAATGTTTATAACAGCATTATTCATAATTGCTAAAAGATAGAAACAATCCACATGTCTAATTAACAGACAAGTGGGTAAACAAAATGTGGTATAACCATACAATAGCATACTATTTAGCCATAAAAAGAAAAAAAAAGTACTAATACATGCTACAACATGAGTGAATTTTGAAAACATGCTAAATGAGAGAAGTCAGTCACAAGAACCATTCATATGAAAGGCCAGGATAGCACAACCTATAGAGATACAAAGGTTAGTGGTTGCTTAGGGCTGGGAATGGGGGGGAGGTGGGTAAAGTGTTATGGCCAAAGGGTATGAGGTTTAATGTTCTAAATTGGAGTGTGGTGATGGTTGCACATATCTGTGAATATACTAGAAACCATTGAATTGTACACTTTAAATGGTTAAATTGAATATGAATTGTATATATCAATATATGTGAATTATTTCTCAGTAAAGCAGTTTTTTAAAAAAAGAATGGGAAAGGAGGGAGTGGATTCAATTTTTCTAAGAAGTTTTGATATGAAAAAGGAATAAAGCTACTTTTTTCTTTGAGATAATAGGAAAAATCACAGGGGGATAAATGAAATTACAAAGAAAAAGAAAAAGCTAGAGAAGTGCCAAGTTGATGAAGGTCATTGTCGGTGTTTTTGGTCTTACTGTAGAGGCAAATTGTCACCTATAGAGAGTGAAGGGCTGCAAAAGAAGAATTTCAGGTGAATAACTTCAGGTCTCTTAAAATTAAGGGGTTTACATAAAAGTTTAATAAATGCAATTTACTTTTTCTCTGCAATAGTTGTGCAGCTTAGCAGCAGATTCAGAGAGCATCTAAATAAAATTTTGTTAGTAAGAGCTTTGAAAGGAAGGAGAATTAGAAAAATCAGGATGCTAATGAGAGCAGTTTAAAATGGTTGGCTGTGGATAAAGAACGGCAGAAAACTGGGTGAACTGGTGGAAAATGAGCATAGGAAGGGGGTCTGCAGCTTTGATCACAATAAGGTCAAAGATCTAGCTCTTTTGAGTAAAATCTAGCACCTTTATTGATATATTATACAACGCCTGGCATCATTTGTTCTGCTTTCTCTTTGGCTTCATCTTGTACTACTCTCCTGTCACTGAGTGCTCTGCCCCTCTAACTTTTTGGCACACACAGCCAGATAAAGAGCCCCTTCTCAGGACCTCTCCATTTTGTTCTCTCATAGAAAGCTCTTACCCTGGAAATCTGTATAACGTGTTCTCCCTTTTCCCTCAGGAACCTTCTCAGTAAGCCTTCCCTTGCTTTAGTGACTCTAAAATTGGATGAAAAAACGAGATAAAGACCAAAACATATTCCCTCTGGCTTCTTTGCTTTATTTTTCTCTTAGAACTTATCACTCTATCGTATCCCATATTTAACTCATTTAAAAATGTGTGTGTGTGTGTGTGTGTGTGTGTGTGTGTGTTTCTCATTAGCATGTATACTTTAAGAGAACAGATCACGTTTTTAACTGACTTCACTGCTACGTTTCCTGCACTTAGGAAAGTACCTGGCAGATTGTAGAGACATAATAGCATTTGTAGGAGGAAAGAAATAGAGGAGAGTGGGGGTGTGGGAAGTTGTCCTCAAGCTTGGAGATCTCAGAATTGGAGCAGTTCAAAATGATGACTCAGATGTGGAAGCTCTATAGTAAAACTGAAATGAAGATTGACTTGTAACGCAGGGAACGCTTCAGAAAGGTTACCCATTTTGACATTGTAGCCACCAATGATCCTTACAGCAGATTTGGAGAATGGGAAGAGTGTTAGTACTTAAAATTCAATGCTGAAATTTTTGTGGAAGAGGGAAGCTCTCAAAGTTGGTAAACGACAGGAGGAAAAATAAGGAAGACATTTAAATAGATGGCATGGACTTTAATAGAAGATTGATTCAGGCAGATTTAGACACTTCTTCGCTGTTCCCATTGTGGCCTATCTTTATCTGTTACAGAAGTTATTATAGTTAGCGCTTTACCTACATTTCTTTACTAGACTGTAAAGCGCTTTTAATCTGTGTCTTTCCAGCATTTAACAAGGGCCTGGTACAAAGTATTATCAGTAAATATGTGTTGAGTGAAATATTTGCTGAATGAGAAAGTGTTGAGATAACTATGGAATTATGATGGAGGAGCCAAGGGCATTCTGACCTCTAGGTCTTGTCGGTGGGTCAGAAAGGGTGGGAAAGGAGAAAGCCGGGTTTTGTATATGTGACGGGGCAGGTCAGGTGTTTTCAAGGTTAATATTTAGGACGGAGGGGGTTTTACTTAACAACAACAACAAAAAAGACAATAGTAGGGCTGGTAAAAGGATGATAAGCAGATGTGATGTGAGAAGATGTGGAGTTAATTATAGGCATAAGAAAGCAGATGAAAATAATAGTTATAGACTCTTGATAGTAATTGTCAAAGGAAAACTGTAAAACCCAGTAATTGGACTGCTAAAGAAGATCAGTGCAGACAATTGAAGTCATGGGAAGACTAAGGAGAAAAGAAGTGTTTAATAGGTTAAGTTTAATTTGTGAAGAATATTATAAAACAAATGAGCTTACAACTTCAATTGGGAGTATTTATGTGATGGTAGGACTTGCACAAATACTTGTTTTTTCCCCTCATTCTTGTTAGTAACAGTTTTGGCGGGAAGGCTGATAAAAACCTGGACGTGTTTGTATGCTTCCTTCTCAGTCACTGAGCATTATGGGGAATGATGACAGCTATAGGTGCAAAGCGTTGAGCTAGTGGATCAGGTATTTGCAGACTTGCCTGTCCTGTGTCTGCTTTGATACTCTGTGAAAACAGGATTTGCTAAGTAAAAGCATAGCCCCTTTAGAATTAATAAGATTTTACAATGTTATTCTTTGAGTTTCAAGTGACAGACTCACTCCAGTAGGTACTGGTACATATTATATTACATTTATACCTAGGATTTATTTATAAATCAAAATATTTTGTCCTTAATGAATGTTTAATTATGAAATGTATTTCTAACAATATTTATACATTTTTAAACACATTTTTTTCTTTTCTGTATATAGAGTTACATTTTATTTAGGAGATTTCTTTTTGAAAAAAGGTACTTACAGCCTGATACACTAGCATTTAGTTTTGTATAACATAAATTCATTTTTAATAAATTTTGTTCCCACAGTCCAGAAAAGGCTTTAAAAGACTCACTGCAACCCTACGAGGCTGCTTATCTATCAAAATCCTTATCCAGACTCTTTGATCCTATCAACTTGGTTTTCCCCCCTGGGGGTCGCAATCCTCCTTCTGCAGATGAACTTGAAGGTATCATTAAAACTATCGCAAGGTATGTATTTGTTATATAATGGCATGTCGTAAAAGGTCTGCCACGTTTGTTAGTCATGTATGTTAGCAGTACATCTTTAATTTATCTCAAATTATTCATGTAATTAGTCCTGCAATTAAATCAAGAGTTTTGCAGTGAATGAGTGCATGTAAAATAAGTACTTGAGATTCCAATTAATAAAACCATTTATATACAGTCTAAAAATAAACTATTCTAATTATTCTGTCTCTAGTGAGTGATGCAAAGTAGACCTAATTCTTTATGCCATAGTAAATTTCTAATATTACACAAGAAAGAAAGTACAAAAAAATTTATAAATTGAGAAGCTAAAGCATAGAAGTTAATGTTTTTTATCTTAAATTCAAAAAGTACTTCATGGCATACACAGGATTATAATCCTCACTAGCCTACTTGCGTTTGCTATTTTAAGCTTTCTAAATGAATGTGACAGCTTTTAAAACTCTCTAAAAGGCCAGGTATCCTAGCAGAGGTGCCACCTGAATGTTTGCAGACAGTGTAATTATACTGTTGCCTTTAGACATTTACAGTTACCAGATTGATTTGCAATTAAGACTATCTCAGTTCCTGTCACAGCTAACAAGTTGTCATAACAATGGGTCGGTATTTAGATGCATATTTTGAAGAGTAAAATAGTAGTTAAGCAATATAGGACCAAGGTATAGAAATGTCTAGATTCTTTTAGACTACAAATTTGACAATGGTGAATCTGAGGCATGTGAGAATAAGACTAAAAAGCCCCAGGTGTAATATACAGAAGCGTTTCTCCAGCTACAAACATACCTATACACTGTCTAAATTGTACAATATCTTGATCCTAAATGTCTCCACAATGATCTTGATTTTCCAAAATCCTAACTCTAGATTTTTTTGACCCTAATGTGTTTGTTATCTGTTTAGCATGGTAGTGACAAAAATAGTCCTAGATTGAACTTGATCTCTTTGACCTGCTAATCGGAATATTAAAGAGGCACCTTTCCCATTCCTTTGTGCCCCTTGACAGTGCTGTAATCAAGTATGGTGTGCAGCTTAAAGAAGCATACTTACGTCAGTGTTTCATAGAATTGAAAAGTGAACATTAATACAATTAGGTCTCACTATTATATGAAAGAGCATTTTTTGTCCCACAAAGTATGCAGTATTGTTTCAAAGTCCTGTATTTTCTTCATAAAGAGAATCTGGCAAGTGCCGAGATTTATTCTGCCACTTCAGAGACAATAATGACTTTTCCTGCTTTCTACCTGAATGTGCGTTTTTATGCAATTTTTAACTCTTACTATTCTTCCCATGGTCTTTGCATGTAAAGTTTTTTTGATTGTTGTTGGTAGTTAGCTCAATTGCCCCAGTTAATTCAATGTTAAAGTTGAAAATAACCATGACAAAGAACTACTTTAAGAATTCAGATTTTAAATTTTCAAATTAAATTTTTGTTATGGTTTTGATGTACTTAAAAAGTTACTCTGTATAGCTGAAATTGGCATGATTCCTATAGAAACGGAATATCTTTATGTGTCATGTGTAATTTATATTTTTAGCCTGTGTCCTTTCAAGGTCATCATTTCCATCCAAGAGCTGTCATTTCCTTGCAGATGTCTGTGATATGCAGTGTCTCTAATTGCACTTATCAGTATTCTCAAAAGTGCTACTTTTAAAATCAGAACACAATTTACTTTCTAATCACAGCCTGAACCCACACATGACGTCCTTTTTTTAATGAGAAACTGGTCATTAACCAAGTCATCACAAAGCACTTTTTTCTAATGCTGAATTTAGGAGGGAAAATGAAACAATGCAACCAATTCTTGGAAGCAATGAGTGAAATCTATAAAAAGAATCACCATATTGGTTATCGGTTTTAGGTTTATGTGTTGCTCTTTACTTTGTTGATGAATTATGCTGCTAATAATTAAGTCTGTTTTTGTTTTCTCCAGTGAACTAAATATAGCTGCTGTTGATGCAAATCTCACATTAGCTGTGTCAAAAAACGTGGCCAAGACCATCCAGTTATACGGTGTAAAATCAGAGCAGCTCGTAAGTGATACTCCTGTAAACTTTCATGATTGTGTTTAAAATTACTAATTATGCAGTCAGTGCCTGACTATACATATTGAATTGACTGAGTTTACTGGCATTTTTACTTTAGTGAACTTTTGAAACTTTCTGATGAATTTAAACCAGAAAAAAATGTGATGTTTATTTAAAAAAAAAAAAAAATGGCCCTTTTACCACTCAGAATGCAGGTAGGTTTTATAAGACATTTAAAAAAATGCATTTGCCACTTTCTGGGCTAATTATATATGTTTTAAAATAGAATTATTTCCTATTGATTAAATTTTCCCTTTCATATGACCACTCACTCCAGGTGTTCATGCACTGTTGTTACCTAGTGTGAAATTGACTTGAACTGTTAGAAAAGGATTAGAGGAACTGAAGTGCTTAAAATTGTAGTAGAAAACTGTTGATTAACTTTCTAAAGGTTCTAACCCCAGAGCATGGAAGTTTAACTCTAAAATTATTCTATTTGACAATAAAACAATAGCTATATATCTGAATCATATCTTAATTCTGTACATTAATGTTTTAAAGCACACCTTTTAACTAGCTTATATACTATCTACTCATATGCTAACTGAAATCTGAAGAATAAGGCTTTAGTATATTTAACTGTCATTGATAGACAAATTTTAGAGAATGTGCCGAAACCTGATATCTCTATTATCTTTATAGGGTAGCCAACCATGTTTCCGTTTAATCTCTCTGACTGCTTCCAACTGATGCATCATAAAATGAAGTAATCTGGTTTTCCTGATGTCCTAGTAGTTCAGTTGGTTCTGGAATAGTTTTTAGGGTAGGTTAGTAACAAATTGAACTGAAGGAATTTGTTTAAAATGATCCTTAATGATAACAGTCATATCATGAGGCTTCCTACTTTCAGCTCCAAAGGATGGCCAGACTTTGTTTGCATATTAACACGGAGCTATTTTCCATTCAATTGTTCGTGCAGCCTTGACAGAGAATTTGAAGCATCTTTTTGTAAACTTTTGCTTATTGAAAACTGGCCCTACAGAGATAGTTGGAGCTCTTTGTAGGTAATGACGTTGCTGGAGGCTCACAGGGATGTCCAAGAAAGGACTCAACTCGGAGCAGCAGTGACTGGGTTCTTGTGTCCATGCAAGAACGAGTTCAAGAGTGAGGCAGATGCAGGAAAGCGAAAGTGATTTATTGAAAATGGAAGTACACACTTGAGAGGAAAGAGCGGGAAAACTCAGAGAAGAGTTGGGGAATAAGTCGCAATCAGGGGTATTTATCCCTCCCTGAGGGGGAATTGGTAAGGTCCCATTGACGTGGTTCATTCAAATCCTTCCCCTGGGCAGGACCTTCCGTTTCTTCCTGTTTTTGGTTCCTCCGGATGGTCATGGCGCCAGATGCATGATGGGAGTGTAGTAACAGCAATGTAAATGACGTTGGAATGTTACACTTAGCTAAAAGTCAGGTCCGTGTCATAGGGATCAGCTGAGCTAGAAGAAACTGTTCTTGTTTTTCTCCAGCTGCAGGGACTGTGAATGCATTCACTTTACTACTTGTGTAACCGTGTGTAACCTCACGCTGTATCCTGGAGGGGGCTGTCAATTTCCTAGGCGACATATCCTGCCTCAATTTGATGACTAATTGTTGTCTCAAGCTTTTTTAATAGAAGCTTTATTGTGATGTTCATTTATTTCATTTATAGAAATAAACCATGCTTTTTAAAAACATGGTTTATTTCTATAAATGAAATTCAGTATTATATCCAGTAGTTTACTGTAATTACTGAAAATGTCAGGAAAATAATGCTTATGAGATGGTCCCACCTGAGGACATTATTATAAGGAAGAGTCAGCATATATTTATAGGAAGTATTTTGCTTTCTTCGGCAGGAGGAAGCATTGGTAATGTAACTTGTGACATCAGTTAAGGCAATTAATGGCAAAAGGTGTTGACGAAATTAAAATATATCAACAAACATCTAATTGAATTGATACTGTTAATCAAATAGTCTGTGACCCTAAATTACTCAGGCCCACCAAGCATTCTATGCTGAAGGTTAATGGAAAGTTAGTCACTGACTTTAAAAATTTTTAAGTGAGTTCTTTTTCCAAAGTAAATTTACTTTTCAGCTTTTATTTTAGCATGTAAAGAAAGCCTAAGCATTAAGTCAGAGTACAAAGCATCATTTACTTTATTTTTGAAATATATTATTAATGACAAGTTACATTTTAGTGTTTACCTCTTTTTTTTTTTTTTTTGGCTGTTAATAACAATATTTCTGCTACTCCTTTATGTTTTTAAATTTGATCTATTTTGTTCTTTGATCTTGCCATATCCCTCTTTTTTGAGTTATTTCACTGGAAACATTTAGAAGAAAATAGCCAAAGTCAAGTTTTTAGTAGGAGAGAGACTTGAAACAGATTTTTAAGTAGAGTTATCTCCTCTATCTGTAAATGGAAATGTTGACTTGGAATTTGGTATCATATCTAAGTCTAAAACTGGAAGATTCTTTTTGTGGATAAAATATTTACGCCTCAAGTCCACAAGGTTGAAAAGTGACAGAAATCAGATCGATCATTAATTGAATGTTCAAGCAGTGAGATAAAGGAAAGCTAGAATTTTAAAGTGAGCGTTTTCAAAAAGGGTGATTTGAACATATAAAACTTGAAAAATAAGATGAGCAGCTTCCCAGGATCCTAAATTTATTTCCCTAAAGGTTAGTTATGGAAGTTTCTTGGCTATCGGAACATTTTCGTGTACCTAACTCTGGCTTTAACTCACATCAAGACAAAAGGATTTTTTTAAAGTTGGTGCTTTCTGTGGATCATCGTTATGGTCATCTAAACTCATTATGTGTATCCGGATACATTCTTCCACATGTCCATAAAAATTATATGCTGTTCCTTTTCAACCTCATTATTTTAATATTCTAGGGTATACTAGAATATAACACATAAAGTATATTTATGGTACATATATATGCTTACAAAGATCTGAAATTATTTTATCGTTACACATGTATATATGTATTATTTTTCTAAAGCTTTTCTATTATTAATCACCAAAATTGTGTGTCATACAAACCTAAACCTGGATAGGGACAAATTCCTAAATGCTTTTTTCTGACTCTTAAATGGTACCTGATAATTCATTTTTTAAGGTTAGGGTAGGGCCATAAAAATAACTACCATTATTAAGCATTTGTAGTAGCTTGGATTGTGCCAAGCCATTTTCAGTATTATCTCATTTATTTCACAACAATCCTATGAAATGGAAGTAACAATATTTGCCATTATAAAATGTGGAAATTGAGGCTGAGAAAGGTTAGTAGTATGACCAGTATAAACTGCTAAAAATAAAATGCCAGATAGCAAGTATTAAAACGAGTATTCAAACTGAGATTTCACTCTAAACCAAGCTTTGAAACTCTTGAGTCTTAACACAAATACATCTTTCTTTTTTATTTAAGAAAAGTAGGATTGTGCTATACATACTGTTCTGTAATTTACTCATTCACTTTACAATATGACGTAGAGATCTACATCTACTCTTTTAATATACGTATAATGTATTTTATTTATGTGTCATAGTTTATTTAATTTCTGTGTTCTTAATGGATGGTGTGTTATTACATTCGGGTTGCTATTACAAAATGCCGTAAGCTGGGTGGCTAATAAACAACAGCGATTTATTTCTCATAGTTCTGTAGACTGGGAAGTCCAAGATGAAGGTACCAGCATATCCGATGTCTGGTGAGAGCCTCTTTTATGCATGGTTCATAGGTCGCTATCTTTTCCCTGGCACCTTATAGGGTGGAAGTGGCAAAGTTTTCTCAAGCCTCTTGTATAAGGCCACTAATACTATCCATGAGTACTGCACCCTCATGAGCTCACCTCCCAAAGGCCCCACCCCCTAATACAATCACCTAGGGCATATGAATTGGAGGAATAATAAACTTTCAGATGATAGCAGACATTTAGATGGTTTAATAGTTTAATTTAGAAATGATAGGGATTTATCCTTGAATTTTCACGTGAGTTACACACAATAGGGTTTCCTTCCTCTAATATGTATTTAATTTAGTATGTGTCGTGTGAATACCAGCTCCCAAGGTGCTCTTTTGTGAAAATGAGATCAGTGTAATATTTTAGACTTTCTTCATTTGAAAATTTGTATTCATTTGTCTTGACAGTAGTTGTGAAGTTATAATTTACTAAGTAGAATTTTACGTTCAAAATACACACAAACACCTATAGATGTATATATATCATAATCTTTTATGATTGAACTGAACAAATTGATTACTTAACGGTAATGTATTGGTAATTTGTATGGTTCTGAAATATGACCTTTTGAAGAATGTCACTAGACCTTGCTATGGCAATTTGAATAATTTTTTTGTCTTCTGTATATTAAAAGGAAATTAAAATATTTACATATAACGGAATTGTTTTATAATTTATAGGCTTATAAACTTGTGTGATACAGAATTATAGGCAAATATACTGATAAGTATTCCTTTTAAAAGGTAAATTGTCAGTGAATTTTCCAATAATAACTGTTATTATCTGATGGTTTCAGAGAATGACATCTAGAATTTTAGTGTATAAATGTGAAATATTATAAACTGAGAAAGTAGATTGGCATTTAATTAGGTTGCAGACCATTTGAAACAATAATAGGAATGACATTTAAGGGGAGGTTTCAACTTCAGTGCAGGTGAAGGGCTGCATATGAGGTTAATAGTTCTAGATGGTACTAGGGCTTTTTAAAGGTTTGTAAATGTACACTTTATTATTTGTATAATTTCATAAGTAAGTTGAAGACTTGACATTTCTATAATGGAATAAAACCTACATGTGTGACATTTAAATGATACAGAAACATGAGTTCTACTTTTTTAGTTTTAAAAGGATTATTTAATGCAGATTTAAATGTCATCTACCTGGATACTGCTCAATATATCATATGGGAATGACCTATATTATAATTCAAATAAAGATTTTAAAAAATATGAAATTGCTAGAAAGAGTTTTTATATTACGTGCAAATAAATGAAGCATATCAGTAGATCTCTTGGACAAATGCACTTTAGCTTAATACAAATACACTCATCCCTTTGGATTACCTACCCTCTTGATTCTTTAGACTTTCTGCTCTTTCTTACCTCTGTGTACTCTTACATTAGGCTATTTTAGGATCACTAGAAAGCTCTGACTTGTTTCCCCAGCTTGTGAGAGCTTGATTTTCTGGGTGCTATGCCAGCTTAGTAGTAGTTGGTCGTGCTTGTCTAAGATTCATGAGGCCAAAGTGAAGACAGAAATGTCAAATATTGGTTATTGTCAGTAGGAAATATTTTCAGGAGAAGGTCAAACTTCCAGATTGTCAGTTAAAGTCTGTCAAAGTCTGAATTCCTTTTCTGTTGCCACAAGCACGTTGCCTAACAGACAAGCACAGGACCTGAGGGGCATGCAGTGGGCAATTATTCCTAATACCTCTCAGGGCAGATGGGGCAGCCAGGTGCGTGCTGAGCGAGGCAGGCTTTGCTCACCGCAGGCTGGCTGTGGGTCTGGGCGGGCCTTACCAACAGCTCTGTCTGCAGGCTCTGATCCTGGGCTTGGGCTTACTGTGAAGGTAGAGAGAGCATCCGCTTTAGTCTGGCTCACCAAAGCAGCCCATCCGCAGTGCTGTACTAGACAGCCGACTGACGATGTGGATGCAGAGAGGGGTGAAGGCTCAGTCAGGACCACCTAGGCTTTCTGTCACAAAGCCAACTTAGGAACCTGGCAACAACAAAAAAGAGCTCATAAACTTTTCCTGTTATTCCTACAGGCCTAATCTCCCTTACTGAATCCTAATAGTGTGTACTAAATTTTTTAAATATTTATTTTATTGAGATATAATTGGCCTGTAACATTATATTAGTTTTAGGTGCACAACATACATTTTTTTCTTATGTTGAGAACTTTTAAGATTGACTGTCTTCGAAACTTTCAAATATACAATACAGTATTATTAACTGTAGTCCCCCTACTATACATTACATCCCCATGATTTATTTATAACTGGAAGGTTGTACCTTTTGAACATCTTCACTCATTTCTCCCATCCCTCAGCCCCCACCCCCTTGCCTCTGGCAACCACCAATCTGTTCTCTGTATCTGTGAGTGAGTTTCTGTTTTATTTTTACATTCCACATATAAGTGATATACAGTAATTGTCTTTCTTTGTCTGACTTATTTTATTTAGCATAATGCCATCAGGATGCATCCATGTTGTCACAAATAACGGGATTTTCTTCTTTTTATACGCCTGAATAATATTTCAGAGTGTGTGTGTGTGTGTGTGTGTGTGTGTGTGTGTCACATTTTCTTTATCCATTCATTTGTCCATGGACATTTCAGTTGTTTCCATGGCTTGACTAGTGTAAATGATATTGCAGTGAACATAGAGCTGCGGATATGTTATGAAATAGTGATTTCATTTTCTTCCGATAAATACCTAGACGTGGAATTGCCAGATCATATGGCAGTTCTTTTTTAATTTTTTGAGGAACCTCCATACTGTTTTCCATAGTGGCTGCATCAATTTTCAATTCCACCTAGAGTGCACAAGGGTTCCCTTTT
This sequence comes from Rhinolophus sinicus, assembly GCF_057876585.1. Taxonomy (NCBI): domain Eukaryota; kingdom Metazoa; phylum Chordata; class Mammalia; order Chiroptera; family Rhinolophidae; genus Rhinolophus; species Rhinolophus sinicus. The sequence goes on along the minus strand of NC_142504.1, from coordinate 50,437,417 downwards.
CTTCACATCATTGCCAACACTTGTTTGTTGGCTGTTTTTGATAATAGCCGTTCTAACCGGTGTGAGATGATATCTTATTGTGGTTTTGATGTACATTTCCTTGATGATTAGTAATGTTGAGCATCTTTTCATATGTCTATTGGCGATGGGGGTGTCCTCTTTGGAGAAATGTGTTCAGATCCTCTGCTTATTTTTTAATTGTATTATTATTATTTTTTTTGCTATTAAGTTATATGAGTTCTTTATATATTTTGGATATTAACCTCTTGTCAGATACATGATTTGCAAGTATTTTTTTCCAAGTGTGTATTAAATTTATGACATTTGACTATCAGCTTCATAGCCAAAGAAAACAGAAAGTTATTAATATGTTAAATCATTTAATGATTTTAGTTAATGTTAATATTACTTTAAAACACTCATTAGCGTTTTTCTAATAGGCTTCATTTGATGATACATGTATATCTTATCACATTTTCTAATTTTTATTGTTCTAAGCCTGTTTTCATTACTATAAGCATATAATATGCAGATAAATATTTTCCCTCTTCTATTTTTTATTTATCTCTTTCGTTACAAAATATACTGAAACTGGAGTTTCTTCAGTCTCTGAATAAATAGAATTTTTTTATACCAACTCCAAGAAATACAAATAGTAGTTAGAGACTTGAAGAGAAATTGGACAATTGGATTATGCCCTATAACTTTTTACTGCCATGTTAGCACTTCGATACCACGAAGATTTTCTTAATATATTATTCATTTTTTCCTACATGTTCTCATTGGCAGGATTAGTCTGAATTACCTGGTCCATTTTCACTGGAATTGGAAGTCTTAACACTATAGGGCTTTTATATCCTTTTAGGCACATTAGTGATCAAGATGAGCTTTTAATCTTATCCCTGTTCCAAGGAATAGGAATATGATTTAATTCCCTGATTATCCTTCCCAATTATACTACATGTTTGCGAGTGTTTCTGGGAGAGAAAGTTGTCAGCATTTAGTCAGGTTAGGCTGTGATTCACTCAGAGCACCCTCTTCCCTGATACACACAGACAGCAAATACAGGAAACAGTAAAGCTGTATCAGACTCACAAAAAACAGAGCTAACCTCCATTTACCTGTTAGGGCTGCAGTGGGCATCACCCTAGTGTGACAGGAGGCAAGGTTGCCTTGCAAATGGAACCAAGGCCAAAACCTGCTCAGGAGTGGGATCTGCAGTATCCCAGTGCGATGGATAGATATGCTCTGAAATGGAGAGCTGTGATGGTGAGGAGGGAGGGTAGCTGAAAGGGCAACCGTAAAACCCCCATGCACCAGGGACAGACAGACAGTCAACAGAAGACACTCGAACAAATGCCTCCTTTTAAAAATTAGGATGCAAACTAAAATTCACTGCATTTCAGTATAAAAGAACTCATTTGCATTTTAGAAGCTATTGATTGTCTTAATTATCCTTTACCATATCAAGCACATAGCACACTGGGGACGAAAAGGATTTTTCTGAAAGTAACCTCACAGGGTGATCTGATCCTAAGTTCCTAACTGGGCAGGTCATGATAGGTAGTCACACCCCAGGCCTGTAACTTTTTATTAAAGTTTGTCTTTGCCTTAAGCAGGTCCTGTGCATTGTTTCTGTATATCTAGGTTAACATACCTTTGAAAGAAGTAACCACCCTCAAGAGAGCAGATAATCTTGTTAACTAATCCCCACCTTGTTTTTTCCCACCTCCATGTAATCTTACTTACTTCCCTCCTTAATTCCAAATACATAAAAGTAACTACAAAACTGTCATTCTCCGGAGCATTTGAGATCTTGCTCCCCAGTGAGGATGGAAAAGGGATATAGGTTAAACCTGACTAGCTCAGGAGCCTGAAAATAACCACATAGGATGGCGTGAACATAAAAATTCCTAACTAAGGTGGGTCATGGCAGGAAGTCGCATCTTTAGCCTGAAGCTTCCTTGATAAAGTCAATCTTGACCTTAAGTGAGCCTGTCTGTTGTCTTTTTGCATCATCTGGGATAACATCCTCGGACCAAAGCAGGAAACTACAGAATCCCTCATTATTCTTGTCCCCTGATTCCCTGTGTGCTGCAAAAAGTGAACTATTAACTATCCCGTACCCACCTATGTGAAAGAAGTACCTGTATCTCCAGTTTACTTTTATCCAATCCCAGAGAATTCCCCCCTTTGCTTTCTCCCACCCCCTTAATCTACCACCAGTGGATTTCATGTAACCTTCCTCCTTTGAGTCTATGTATAAAATAAGCGGCAAACTGCCATTTTGTAGAGCATTTTCTCAATCCGTTGAGATTTTGCTTCCTGGCGATTGTCAGTTTGGCTCAAACTCTTACAGGCTTTTTCTTAGGCTGGATGTTTTTTCATCGACACCAGCATATGTCCTCAGTTTGGCTCAAATAAACTCTTATAAAAATTCTCGGCAGATTTGGATTTTCTCATGTCAGGAGCACTTCCGGGCAACTAATTAACTTTTACTCAATTCATTAGCATGAATTTGTGCCAATTTAGAATTTAGAAGACATACATTTGAAAATGATGCATGTGGAAAGTGTTTTCTCTGTGATGGGAGTCAAGAAATCTTAGGGTCAGAATTGTTATCTGAGGAGGTCTGTGAAGGGGTTTCAGAGGATTTGTGAACCCCAGGAAGTTATAAAATGTTACGATATGTGAATTTTGGTGGGGAAATGTAGAAACAGATTTCAAAGAACTCTATGACCCCTCCTCCCAAAGTAACTGAAAAATATTTGGAAAATATCACAAATATTTTGAAATTAAATGACATACTTTTAAGTAACTCCTGGGTCAAAAATGAAAATGTAAAAATATATTTTGAACTAAGTAAAAATCAAAATATAAAATATCATCAAACTTAGTGGAATGCAATTAACTTAGGAAAACTCATAGCATTAAATGCTTATATTGGGGGGTGGTTCTCAAATAAGTGTTCTAATCTTCCACCTTAAGAAACTAGGGAGGTGAAAAATAGTTGATACCATAAGTAAGTCTCCTCTGACCATCTCTCTACACAAAAAAGAAAAACTTTGAACATCACATTAAAACTGCCATTTTTTTCCTTGAACAAATTTAATTAGAAAAAGTGGGTAGGATTTGGGCAAAATTATTCCACAACTAATTATGTTTATTTTGTTGTCAAATCATTCATTGCAACCACTCTGGAACCATTTACCCATTAGCTGCTTGTTAAGTTATGTTAAGTCTGTATTTTTAAACCACTTTTTTGGGGCATTGTTTTTTTGCATCCAAAAGCATTAATTGATACACAAGGTATATTATAATGACAATCTTTTAATAAAAATTATAGGGGCCGGCCAGGTGGCTCAGGTGGTTGGAGCTCCATGCTCTTAACTCCGAAGGCTGCCGGTTCGATTCCCACATGGGCCAGTGGGCTCTCAACCACAAGGTTGCTGGTTCAACTCCTCGAGTCCCACAAGGGATGATAGCGCCCTCTGCAACTAGCAACGGCAACTAGACCTGGAGCTGACACAACTAAGACTGAAAGGACAACAACTTGACTTGGAAAAAAAGTCCTGGAAGTACACACTGTTCCCCCAATAAAGTCCTGTTTCCCTTCCCCAATTAAAAAAAAAAAAAATCTTAAAAAAGAATTATATATACAGAGGGTGTCAAAAAAATGTATACACTTTTTAAGAAAGGAAAAAACTATTAAAATTGTAATATGCAATATATACCGATAAAAGATGAATACAAGTCACATTTGACTTCTGCAATTACAAGAGGTGCTCTGGTTATATCAGCATAATTTTAATATAGTTTTTCCCTTTCTTAAAATGTGTATACTTTTTTTGGCACCCTCTGTATTAAAAAACAATGAGAAAATGGGGGGGGAGCAAATTAAATTCATAGCAAGTAGAAAGAAGGAAATAATAAAGATGAGAGCAGAAATCAATCACGTTAGAAACAGAAAACCAATAAAGAAAAATCAGTGAAACCAAAAGCCTGTTCTAGAATGTGTTGATATAAGAAACATCTAAAACTGTAGAGAATTTTTATGAGTTTATTTGAGCCAAACTGACAACAGTTGCTGGGAAGCGAGATCTCAGATGCTTCCCAGAATGATAGCTTTACTGTTTCTTTGAAGGAGAAGAAAGTAAGGTACAGAATAGTTTACAAGATTATGTGCTCTCTTGAGGGTGGTTATGCCTCCATGGGGTCGGGAAGAAGGATTGCTTATGGCATTTCAAGGGTGTGTTAACCTAGATGCACAAAAACAGTAGGTAGGGCTGGCATCAAACCTCTCACTAAGGAAGTCAGAGGCCTGGCGCGTGGTTAACCACCGTGACCTGCCCAGTTAGGAATCTGTGATCAGGTCACTCTGTGAGGTTACTTTCCTTTGGATTTATGACAGCACTACTTTTCCATCCACAAATTTTAAGTAACTTTTGTGAACTCAACATACCTGTAGGGGAGGAAACACTTTCCCTCCACACTCCTGAGTTCCATAGGTGGCTCTATGAAATAAACTGACAATAGAGAGATTAACAGGAGGAAAAAGTATACAAATGTAGTTTTTCAATAGTAGGTGCATGAGGGCATCACAGAAAAAAAAAAGTGAATACTGAAAAAGGGGATACGATTTGAGAGCTTATATACTGTTTTAATAGGGGGAGTGGAAGGAAAGAGGGTATAGGTTACTTAGTGGAAAGTGGATAATTTTTGGAAAGGATGAGTGAGCCCTTAGAAGGATAGATGGGAGGCACAGTAGTTTGTGACAAAGTTTGCGTGGGTGTGATGTTTGCTTTTAGTTTCCTCTCGTGATAAGAGTGAATCTTCCTTGGTTGATAAAACTCCCCTGGGGATGATTGAAGACAGTTGAGCTCCTTTGGGAGGATCTGCTTTTAGGCTGGGAAGGTGAGTTCCCAGGAAGCCTCTCCCTGTATTTGCTGTTTTTCAAGTGCCTTCTGCTCAAAATAATGAATATACCAAGACAATATTTCGGAGTGCCATTCCTTGAACTCCTTCATATATAATGTCAATATAAGAACATCCAAACCTGTAGAGAATTTTTATAAAAATTTATTGAGTCAAACAAAGGATACTCTTGGAAGTAAGATCTCAACAGACTGAAAAAAATACTTTGAAGAATTAACAGTTTGCACTTTATGTATTTAAGATTAAGGAAGGAAGAAAGGAAGATTACATGGAAGTGGGAGAAAGTGTGGAGGGGATAAGATGACAGGATAGTTAAGGTTATGTGTACTCTTGAGGGTGGTCACACTTTAGAAGGAGGGGTCTGAAAAGAGGAATTTCAAAAGTGTGTTAAACTAGATGCACAGACAGTGGATAGGGCTTCGCTTAAGGAAAAGATAAACCTTTTATTAAAGAAGGTATATGTTGGGGTCTATCTACCATGACCTGCCCAGTTAAGAGTTTATGATCAAATCACCCTGTGATGTTGCTTTCCACAGAATCCCTTTTCTGTCTTTAATAAATTATATACAAATCGACTATTTCTATTTACCAGGTACAAACAGAAAATAGAATTTATTTTAGAAAAACATTATTTATAGTAGCATTCGAAAATATCAAATTCCTATGAATAATTTGATAAAATAGGAACAAGACTGCACTGAAAACTGTCATAGTAAGAAAAATTAAAGAAGAATTAAATACATGATGGTATATATTCTATTCATAGATTGGATGACTCAGTATTACATATGTGTCAGTTTTTCCAAAATTGATGTACAGATTCAGTGTAACAGTATATTTTTTAACAATACAAGAAGATTTTCTCTGCTAGATATCAAGACTCATTATAAACCTACAATAATTAATACAGTGAAATATTAGTACAAAGACAGAAACAGAATATTGAAAGAGAAACAGCAGCACACATTTATGGTCACTTGATATGTGACAAAGATGGCACTAGAAAGCAGTGGGTAAGGGATGGTCTTTTTAGTGAGTGATAATGAGCTTGTCTGATAGTCTTGTGGAAAAAAATGAAAGTTGACCGTCATCAGAGACAAAAATCAATTCCAGGTGTGAAAAGAAAACCATAGTAGAAATGCCTATGTATATATCACCGAGCGAGATATACATAGCAGCATTATGTGTAACAGCTCCAAAATATTATAGAAACAACCCAGATGCACATCAACAGTAGAACAGATACATAAATTCTGAGATATCCATCAGTGGAATACTATACAGCACTGAAAATGAATAAACTGCAACTTACATACATTCCTATATGGATGAATCTGAGGAACATAATGTTGATCAAAACATATGTACATGCATGTACATTTGTGTGTATATATATATATAATAATAATGTTATAAATGAAATAATGTATATCCTGAATGATTTCATTTATATAAAGAAGTCATATTGTAGGAGGAAGAAGGAGATAGTGATTGAGCTGGGACCACAGGGAAGGTTTTTGGATTGCTAGTATTGTTTAATTTAAATTTTTTGTCCTTTTGTGGTTATAAGAGTTTTTAATTTATAATAATTCATTTATCTGTGCATTAATTTTTATATACATTCCTATCTGGATTTTGTATTTTTTTTTAATTTATTGGGGTGACAATTGTTAGTAAAATTACATAGATTTCAGGTGTACAATTCTGTATTACATCATCTATAAATCCCATTGTGTGTCACCATCCAGAGTCAGTTCTCCTTCCATCACCATATATTTGATCCCCCTTACCCTCATCTCCCACCCTCCACCCTCCTTACCCTCTGAGGATTTTGTATTTCAATTAAAAATACTTGGACTATACAAAGATGTATATAGGTGGCACATAGGTGTATCTAGCTTTGTAGGAGAAAAATCATTCAGTCTAGGACTTGAAAGGATATGAATACTTTTATAAATTTTGGAAGGTATTTAGTGAATCTCTAATATTTAATAAACCAATTTTAGAAAAATGAAAAAGGACACAGATTAATTAGGAAAAGTGGAAATGCCTTTTTTCTTCCTTATTTCACCAACCACCCACATCTCCCTAGTTTAAACATCTAAGAACTCCCAAAATAAACTAACCAGAACTAAATATAATTTGCTATACATTTTGGAAATTTGGAGCAAAAGAGATCTCTCCCTCTGCTCTGTCTCTCTCTCTGTCTCTCTCTCTCTCTCTCTGTCTCTCTCATCTTTTCTTGGGTGTAGATTTCTTCCTTTCACTTTCGTAAATTCAAAATATATGTGATCACTCTCTTTGCTAAGAACTCTACTTATTTGGAAAATTTAATTTCTAAATAATCAGTCTAATAGTCTAAAGATTGACAGTAATAACAAGGAATATTGAGCTCCGGGGAGTTCAGATCCCCTTCTTTTCTTTCTCAAGCATCCACAGAAAATACTTCAAGAAAATACTGGTAGTTTGGGAGCGTGGTTACAAATTGGTAAAGGTAATACTTTGTAACTACAAAGTTTTATAAACATTTTTATGTGCTGATTTGGAAAAGGCTCTTAATATATATTATTAGGCTAGAAAAAGAAGGTGGAACTAGTACATGTAGTAGTCCCACCTATAAGTGAAATAGATATATAAATAAATGCTGTTTTGTGCTTTTTCTTTTTCCTTCCTTTTTTTTCTGGGAGGTCACACCTAGACTCTGTTAGTGTCTGACAGGAGAATGGGACTGGGATGTGGAGAGAGAACTTTTGTTTTTCAATTTATGCCTTTCAGTTAGCTCTATTTCAAATTTTATCATATGCAAGTTCTTAACAGAAGAAATAATTTAACCCCCAAGGAGGCTGATCACACTGATTGGGGCTAAGGAGGCAGGTACAAGTGGCTTAAGTCTGGTAGCTGTTGGAGCAATCTGTGTTCTGGACATTGATCATACAGTCACAAAGTGGCACCTTCAACCCACAGCTTTTAGTTTTCAGGACTGTGTGTCTTCAGCTACATGCCCGAATTCCTGAACACTGAAAGGCTAGAGACTAACTCAGTGCTTTTGCTTTCCTAGAATTCCTGTGACCCAATCTAATATACTAGAGACTGTGACCTTAATTCTAGATAATTCCAGCTCTTCCAATGTATATATATAGGAAGGGCTTTGGCCTTCACTCGGAGTGAGAGGGAAGCCATTTGTTGGTGTAACAAAGAAGGAGGAAATCTAACTCAAAAGGAAAGCTTGAATAGCAAGAAGTAATAGTAAGCACAAATAATTGATAAAAATGTAGGTAAATCTAAGCCTTAATTGAATAAAATAAGAAATAATAGTGACTAATTGGTGACATGTAAACAAGATAGAACTGAAATACAGCTGCACATTAAAGTTTAAAGTGAGGAAGAGATAAGGAATTTTAAAGCATTCTGAAATACTTGTATGGTTCAGGAGGGCTACAAAGCCATATAGATACTTTGACTTAAGTTGAGTATGAATTTTAACAATTAAATTATGACCACTGAGAGCACAGAAATAGAATATATAACTTCTAAATGAATTAATGGGAAAAGGAGTAAAAAGAGAAAAAAAGTACCAGTTCAGTAAAGGTTGATAAGTAAACAATAAAAATAAGCATATATATACACATATACATATATATGTATATAGAAAGTTCATACTAAGATGGATTCCAAATACATCATTGATTACGATAAATGTAAATAGACTAAACTGGCCACTGATATTTCTCAGTTTGGATAGACTAAATTAACTGAATTTAGCTTTCTGTGATTTTACCTAAAACATAAGAACATATTAGGTGGTGCAAAATTAATTGCAGTTTCTGCAATTTTTTTTCCAACCTTTTAAACCACAGTTACTTTTGCACCCACCTAACATAAAAGATGAAAATAAATGAATGGAGAAAAAAAATTTCAGGCACATACTAATTAAACAAAAGCTGATGTAGCTATATTAACCTCAGAAAAAGACTATAAGGCAAAAAGCTTTCTTAGTGTTTAGGGTAGGGGTATCACAAAATGAGAAAAGGAACAAATTCACTACGAAGATACAGGAATTATGATGCACCTTACAGCACAGCCTTACACGAATAAAATGCGTAGAATTTCAGAGAGACATTGACAAACCCACTATCGAAATGGGTGCTTGTTGGGGTTAAAGGTGTTGATCTGGCCCCAGGAGAATGAGGCTCTTTAGAACCACCTGCTGGAGACGCCTCAGACAAAAGATTCATGTATGAGGAGAGCCTCATCAGCTTGGCGTTCAATAATGTAAAATTGTTAGTGTTAGTTATTAAGACGCTAGTTAAATTGAAATTTATCTTTAGACTATGTATAACTTGTTTGCTATGAAAATGAATAATGCATACAAGATTATAGGTTTAATTACATTCGAATTCACATCTCTAAAACTGTGAAAGTACTAGTCTATGTACAAATACGTAAAGTACTATTTCTAGTAGTTTATATATTTGTGGCTAACTTAGGCCTTAATTTTAGTTTTTCTGTATCCCAGAGGGTAATAAAACTTTTCATTTCTTTTGCAAATTCTTTGCTTTGAAATTTAGTCTGTACTACACCCAAGTTACCCTAATTCAAAGAGGATTTATTCTCTGTACTTATGTGTATGTTTGCTATTGATTAATAAATCAGTCATAGCATTCATTATTGAAAAGTGGGAAAGCTCAGTATACCTGACAGTGAATAGTTCTTTCTTTTTCAAAAAATTAAAAGTATACAGACTTGTGAGTCTAAATTTAATTAACAAGACCAGGGTTTAGGAGCTAGTGATTGGCTGTGGGTAGGTGGAAATTCCATCTGTTGTTCAAAAGAATAAGGCCCTTTGAAGAAAATAAAGTAAAAGCTCTAAATGATCCATTCTTAGCAAATCGTGTTTACCTTCCCCACCCCCTGTAGTTGCTGAATCCCTTGTGCCAGGTGGGGGTTTTGATTTAAAGAACAGAAACATGGGGAAGATGCAGAAAGGTTAAGGAGAAAGGATGGTCTGAGCATTCCAGCTTTGAATGGCAAGCTGTATTTTATTCCTTAATGCTGATCTTGCTCATGTCTCATGTAGAAACAAGGTTTAATTTTGTTTCCAGCTTTTTGGTTACATGTTAACTGTTCCAAAGGGAACCCATCTCAAGCTGTCATCTCTCTGAAAACAGATTTGTGTGAAGGTTTAGTTTGATGTCAGGATGTAATGTTACTATTGAATCTGTTATATGATTGAATGGGTACCTGTTCTTAGTTTTGAGATAAATGGATATGTAGTAACACCTCTTTCTTTTTTTATCAAGTAGTCAAACACTTGGAAAATTCAACAATCTGAAATATAAGTAAGAACCAGGAAGGAAATAAAAAACCTCATCTGAACTGCTAGAATATACACTTAGCTCATGGGAAAATCTCCCAGGTTTCATGTGGTTAGTTCTCTAGACTCCCACTTTAAAGCAAGTTAGACCAAGATAACGGGCGGTAGGAGAAGATCAAAAAGAGAAAACTGACACCTTAGGAATATTAAAAGGCTTGGAACATCACCAGAATTTAAATAAAAAGAAAACACAAAATTTCAAAAGATACAGTAACCTAAGGCTGTTTAATGAGTGAAGGGGCAGGCAGCATATATACCCTACTGAGCTCTGACAGAGTCACTTTTAAAACAAAAATGTGTAGTAACACAAAAACACTGGTCATTGTAATGCTTCTGGACGTATACAATGCTTAATTTAACTAGAATTTGCCTTCTTAAAGTACATGTTCTATATACCGTATTTATGAAACCAGAAGTGTGTCATGCACTATAGAAAGATTTTCTTGAAAATATTTTCTGATAGTTTTAGCACCAAAGACAATTAGTTTCATTTGTCAGGAAGGTTTAGTTAGGTTGAAATGCCAGGGAATTGAAGGATTTGTCTTTTATTGTGCATTTGCAGAAACGTGCTCTGCTCTGGATTCCAAATACAATGCAATTTCTAATGTATTACGAACTATATTATTAGGACTTTCATAATTTGTGAGTGTATATGTGTGTATGTGCCTTTACGTTTTTATAGGACAATTGGTGTATTATAATAAGCTAAATGATATTTAATCATAATTCTTTTTTCCTTTACTTGAACCATGTAATCTATGATGAAAGCATTTGATAAGTAAATATACAAGGTGTGATCAAAAAATACGGTGAATGTTTAAAAAATTTATTACAGCAAAAGACACATTGCGATCAATCCCCCTTAAACAACTCCCCCTCACTTCAAATACACTTATCCCATCATTCTTGCCACTTTCTGAAGCAGTTCTGGAAGTCCTCTTCTGTGAGTGTCTTTACTTCATCCTTCATCATGACAATGCTCTGTGTCACACACATCGCTTCTGGTGCGGCAATTTCTATCAAATAAAAACATTACAGTGTGTTCTCATCCACCTTATTCACCAGATCTGGCACCGTGCCACTTCTGGCTCTTCCCTAAAGTCAAAATGAGCATGAAAGGAAAACGATTTGATCTATTCAGGACACTAAAGCAGCCACGACAGTGCAACTAAAGACACTCACAAAAGAGGACTTCCAGAACTGCTTCAGAAAGTGGCAAGAACGATGGGATAAGTGTGTTTGAAGCGAGGGGGAGTATTTTGAAGGGATTAATGGCAATGTGTCTTTTACTGTAATACTTTTTTTAGTTTTAAACATTAATCGCATTTTTAGATCACACCTCATAAATAAAAATCAATTATTTTTATGTGTCACAGATTAGTAAATCAAAAGAGGTTATCTTTCCCAAAACCTTCTTTTGGGCAAGTAAACAGTAACCAAAGTTTATTTTCTCATGTTACCTTAAATCTTTTAGGAATGGAGATTGTACATCTTTCATTTTTATGGTGGGTGACATTTCTAAGTGTAATCTACAAGTGAGCCTTGTATATACTTTGTGGAATCTGCAGTGCCCTTTGCTAGTATTTTAGTAACTTTCTTCATGTAATGCTTCATACTATTTTAACATTTTTGTATTCCAGTCTTTTTGTGAGAGCAAAGTGCTTCATAGATTAATCTGCTGTTTTTAAAAATCAATTAATACTGTAACATAAGGAGCTCGCCCATTGTTTATTGGTTCCATCCTGTGAATTGCCTAATTTACCTAACTATTCTCTTATTCTTAGACATGTAGGTTTTTCCAGCTTCTCTGTTTTATAAACAGCATTATCTTTGTGTGTATAGCTTTATTATTTTCTTAGGATACATTTCTAATAGTGGAATATATGAGGACACAGCAGTTTTAAAACTCTTGGACTATGTTGCTCATTAGCATCTTCTGACCTAGAAAACATTTAGATGACCCATAGATACACTTAGAATTATTGGACCGTGTGTCCAGAGAAACTGATACGACGTAGATCAGAAATTGCAAATAGATTCTATTCCATGTCAAGTCTGCCTGAAGCACTGTGCTATGAGACCATCACAGGGCCACCGCTGATTACTGATGTCTTCTGTATGTGTGAAGGGGGAGTGACAGTCTGAGATCCAAATATTTGCCTTTTCTACTTCTCATTGAAATAATAACAACAATAACACTTAGACTTTTCGTGTGTGTGGTTTTTTTCCCTGTGAATCCAAAAATTAGATAGACAGCATGTATTGATATAACTATAACTAAAGGGTCATCAAAATTTATTTCAAAGTTTTTGTTAGAAATATCTGATTTAATTATAAAAATGTTTTGACTTGGTTTTAGAGAAGCATTGTAGATTAGTATACATTTACACTGTTCTGCTCTAAACCTATGAAATTCTAATACATGCTTTTTTCTCACTTGTTTTATGTATGCTTGCGAAGAAATATTTAGAAGAATTATGAACAAATCCACATAAACAGAAGTTATTCTGTAGACTTGACATTTCCTTGGCAGTAATAGAAATTATAGATTAATAGAACACTAGTAGTATTTCCATAATATCTGGAAAGTAACTTAACCTTCTGTAATTCAGAATCAATCCATAATGTATTTTCTTGTTCTTTTTAGACGTTCTTGTTCTTTTAGACTGTGTCCCCAACTTTATAATTTCCCAGAAGTGGTTTTAAGTAGATATTCTGAATAGAAATTTAAAGCTGTCATCCCACTCACCTGTCGACTTGCCAGTTTCCTTTTACTTCTAGCCCTTAGCTGTGATGTTAGGGAGATCTTGGTCATTTCCTCTGCAAATTAATGATATAAAAACAATCCTCATGTTAATTATATGGTTTATCATTGCTTCAAGGATTCAGTCTCAGCTGTTTCTCATGCATTGAATTCACATGGTGTTCCCAGTGAGCAGATGTACAGAATTAGATTTTCTGAAAAATATTTTCTTTAGATAGTTAAACTTAAAAGGAATAACATGTCTTGTCATTCAATCTTGGGAACCATTTTAATTATTATTGAGGGTTTGTTAACCTTTTATTTCCCTCTCCTACTGTGTGTGTGTGTGTGTGTGTGTGTGTGTGTGTGTGTGTGTGTGTGTGTCTGGTTTTTAAAATTTGAATGCAACTACGCAACTCTTTTGTTTCCGACATCTTTCCAGACTATTAAATAGTGTAACAGTATTCTCCAGTATATACATTTCTCGTAGTTTAGAATTGATGTTGAATCTCTTACTGTTCCCACCTTTCTAGTCCTATAGTTCCTAATGCTGTACAGCCAAAACTGTATTTGCACCTGCATACAATTTTATTCATCTCAAATAAAGTAGACTTTCAAGATGTAACTTTGAGGCACCATTCCTCTGAGTGACTGCCCTTCAGTCATTCAGCAGATGCCTAATGAATATTTTCTACTTTAAGCCTTGCCGAATAAGTATGTGAATGAGGGAAAACTCAATTTGAAGGAGTTCAGATGAAGGAAATAGCTTGAAACAGAGTTAAAATGGCTCAAGGCAGGTGGAAGATTCTGAAATAGTCAGAGAGCGCCTACTCGGTGTAAGATGCTTTGTTACCACACCCAAAGGAGTCAGAATTCACTCTGTAACTCCAGGCAGCTTGACTGGCTTTGCTTCTGATTCCTCAGTCCTTAGATTTCCTCTAATCTGCACCTTTGGTCCCTAGCCAGTGCTGAAATAGGCTGAAACTTGGAGGAGTGGGTCGTAGGGATAAGGACCAAGCAAAGAATAAGTGAGAATAAAATGAGAACAAGGCACAGAATTGTCTAGAGATGAGCTTGGTAATACCTAACATTGTTGAGGTATTTTACAGTTTGCAAAACATACTTTTGTATCAACCGTGTTACTAGTTCCATGACAGAGATGAAATTGAAGCCACAGGTTACTCAGCCAGCAAATGGTAGGGCCAAGTCTGTTTAGAATCCTAAATCTAGTGTTTACTTTATTGCAGACATCCTGGGAACAACAGGAGGGTAGGTAAAATGAACCGATAAGTTCATATGGTGCAATACCACACAGCAGTAAAAAGGGACAAACATGGGTGAGAACCAAAAACCTTATGCTTAGTATAAGAAGCTTTACAGGCAGGTTCACAAAATAACTTTATATAAAGGTACAGAATAGGCAGAACTAATCAGTGGGGTGAAGTCATTGGTAACAAATATACTGATGTCTCAAGTAATTTTGAGGTGCATCAAAAACATAAAATGGGTAGAGGGGTGGACAGCATATGCAAGTATTGTAAAATTTATAGGTGGTCAGTGTATGAGAGTTCATAGTATAAGTCTTTCAAGTGTTTGTAATAAAATGTTAGGAAAATCAAATTATGCATTACTTTCAGTGTTTTGGAAAACAATATATATGAGCCAAAGTAAAAATCTTTTCCCCAAGAAGAATGCAGTGGCAGCAGTGGCCGGTAAAAGAGTAAATTGTCTTTGGAACTTGTTACACATACTTTCCATGTTGTCTATGAATGTAGCCGCACTTAACGCCAAGGCTAATCCCATCAGAACCGTGGGGGCTGCCTGCGCAGTGGTAAAGGATCCTCTGGAGTGATGCGGTAAGCTGCACCAGCCACACCGGTTACCTAATCTCATTCAGCTGGGCACTTAATGTCTACAGTTCATTATACCTGAATTTTACCTTAAAAGGACAATAACTATAAATATTAAATTCTAGTTAATTATATGCATGCTTAAGTGTTTAGGAGTGATGGAGACTGATGTCTGCAATTATTTTGAAACGAATCAAAACTATGAAATGAGTGAAAAGATGGATAGATACATGATATAAAGCAAATTGTAAAATATTAGTTGTGAAATACAGGTTATCAGCAAATGAGGGTTCACTGTACAGTTCTTGAGCTTGTGACTAAGAATCCCGGGTATTGGAAGGATCGTCTGTAGAAATGCTGAGTTAATCAAGAGCTACTTCAGGAGTGCGTAGCAGTGAGTACCTAACGCCCAGATCGTGGTCTCGAATACCACTTCCCACTAAGAGGAACCAGAACTCCCAGGAGACATGGCAGGTTCCAGATGAAAACATTCTATCAATGTAAATTTATGAAGAGCATATCCCTATTTTTAGGAAATACACATTGAAATATTTGGGGGTAAAGGGCCATAATGTATATATGATTCAGAAAAAAATTATGTAGATGTGTATGAGAGGGGGTGAGGAGGGAAGGAGACGGAATACAAATAAGGCAAGTGATAAAAATGTTGCTAGATAAATCTGGGTAAAGTATATATGAGTGTTCCTTGCACTGTTTTTATTTTTGTACTATTTTGTAAATTTAAAATTATTTCTCCTAAAAAAATTATGTCAGGAGTGGTGTTGGAGAGAGACACGGGGGGATCCCCTCAGCTAAGATTATATTCTGTACTGTAAAACCAGCATACGCAGATTCAGTTTACATTCATCTAGTGTCATATTTTTCACTTTGATACTTAAATTTTAGTCCTTGTCTTTGGCATAGTGATGTTTAATTTTCAGTTCTTTCGTATTATCAATGTTTTGCTCCTATAAGGTTTTCTTCATATAATTTTGTACGTCTATTTAATTTAGCCATCTTATCTCAACCTTTGTTTTCACAAGGCTCTCAGGGCATCTGTTTGTAAGTAGTCTTAAAGTCTGGGGATTCTTCTTTCTATACTTTTTTTTAAAAAGACCTTTATTAAAATACAATTTGCCCATTTAAAATGTGCGGTTCAATTGGTTGTAGTATAATCACCATCGAACTTGTAACATTTTATCTCCCCAACAAGAAACCTCTCTATTAGCAGTCACTCCCCATTTACCCGCTCCCCCAACTGCCCCTTAATCACTAAACTGCTTTTTGTCTCTGAATTTGCTTAGTCTGGCTTTTCATATAAATGTAATCATTTAATATGTGGCCTTTTGGGACTAGCTTGTTTTACTTAACATGTTTTCAAGGTTCATCCATGTGTAGCAAGTATCAGAACTTCATTCCATTCTTTTATTTTGGCTGAGTAATGTTCCATTGTATGGATATGCTACATATTATTTATCCATTCATTTATTCATTAGTTGGTCGACATGGGGGTTTTTTTATTCCTTCATTTTTTGGCTATTATGCTATGGAATAATACTGCTGTGAACATTTGTGTTCAGGTTTTTGTGTGAACATGTGTTATTTCTCTTGTGTCTATAACTAGGAGTGGAATTGCTGGGTATTTGTCACTCTGCGTTTATCTTTGAGGAATGGCCAGACTGTTTTCCAAAGCAGCTACTCCGTTTTACATTCCCACCAGCAGTGTATGAGCGTTCCGATTTCTTCACATCCTGGCCAACATTTGTTACAATCTGTCTTTTTGGTTACAGCATCCCAAAGATTGTGCAATTGGTCGCCTTTCTATACCTTCAAAATCTAAAACTATGATCAGTCCTCAGTAATAAAATGATCTCCACCCTTTTCTAGCGGTGAGCCTATCTCATCATTAAATACAGAATACATAAAATAAATGGAAATAAGATTAACATAAGAATTCTTTCCCTTTCCCCTTTCTTTGGCAGTTCTTCTAAATCGTTTGGAGAGAATCTCAAAAGAAGTAAGAGAGATCAGATTTTTTTAAATTGTACATCTAGAACTTATAACTTTTACATGCCCGTTATGGACAGCTATGTATTTAGCATCTGAGCCCGAGTCCGCCATAACCATTGATGCTACTGACCATTGCCGCCTTGGTCTCTAAAGTGGCTCATTCAGGTGCCTCGCCCACCATCTGCTTTCTCCTGGGAGCTCAGAGCTTCCATTAGTATTAGAGTTTAACCACACTGTAAGTTACATTGGATTCTGTGGGCTCTTCTGAGAGTCTCACCATTAACTTTTAACATAGTTTCTGTAAGAAAACTATGGCTTTTTTCAGACCACCAATTTACAAATGATCATTTAGAATACAGCTTGATTGCAAGTTGGTGACTAGACTATGTCCATGAGTAAAGGTGAAGTAAATTGGGGTTGTTTAACCTGATGCCAGAAAATGTTATGTTGACTTAATAATCATCATCATGAGTTGTAACTTCAGCAAAGGATTATTCCCTTTATTTTAATTTTTAATGTTCTTAAACTGTATTTTATTACCACAATTAAGAATTGATAAAGTGGGGATTGAGTTTAATTTTGAAAATATATGTGTGTGTGTGTGTGTGTGTGTGTGTGTGTGTTGACAAAAGGAAAATAGAAAGAAAAATAGTATTTCTTTCTCTCACATTTTATTTGACTCACTATAACAAAGGGAAGATAGTCTTAGGAACTCTCCTAAAAGGCCAGTTTTTCATATGTACAAAATCTGCATCCACATTCATAGAGTTACTTGCATCATGTATTTATTTATTTATTTTGTCTTCATCAAGTTTAATTTATCTTTAAATAATAATTGTTAATAGAGGACTGGATGAAAATTTGATCAGTATGAGAATGGTTTATATGTGGGGTTCTTTTCCTTAAATGGAACTACACCAGTTTTAGATTATAA
This sequence comes from Rhinolophus sinicus, assembly GCF_057876585.1. Taxonomy (NCBI): domain Eukaryota; kingdom Metazoa; phylum Chordata; class Mammalia; order Chiroptera; family Rhinolophidae; genus Rhinolophus; species Rhinolophus sinicus. The sequence continues at coordinate 50,419,571 of NC_142504.1, read as the reverse complement.
TACTCAGTAAAACATTCCATGTCCTCCTCCCTAAAACTCATGTGTTTAGAAGTAAATTAAAGGTCAGGAGTAGAAAGTTCTTAATACCACTTCTACTGATCATCCATACACGGTATAATATTCAGAAACCTTTTTTAAAAAAAGTTTTAATCTACAAAAAATAAGAGTAATATCCCCTTTTCACCACTCATTTAATTGGAATATTATGATGGCTGTCAAATGTACATAGAATGTAGGTTTATTTTTATTCTTTCCACTCTCCCGTTCTCCCTTCTCCCCTCCCTCCCTATTCGTCCTTTCCTCCCTCCTTCCCTCCCCCTCCTCTCTCTGTCTCTTTCCTCTTTCTTTGATTTTTTGGATGACAGTTACCAGACAGTATTCCCTAGGAGTACTACGCGGATGTACTGGGCCTTTGAGTCCCACTGGCCTCAGGTCCCTCCGCTATGATGTATGGGTGTAGGACGTGCCTCCTGTGCAAGACTAATTACAATGAGGCCTCCGTATCCATGTGTCATCTTTACAGAGGATCCTGCTGTGCCCAAAGTCTAACACTGGGGCTGAATAGTTCCAGTTAACATTCTCTTGGTCAGGGGTATCCATTTCCCCCCGGTGAAATAATGAATTTTTGTGCTGAATTCTTACAGCTCTCCACACAGGGAGATGCAAGTCAGGTGATTGGGCCTCTGACTGACGGGCAGAGAAGAAACGTGGCAGTGGTGAACTCACTGTTTAAGTTGCACCAGTCGGTGACAAAGGTAACCTTTATGTTTATTACCATTCAGTTCTGTGGACTTAATTTCAAGTTCTTGTTTCATCTCACCTCAAATTTAGACAACTTACTAATTATTTAATTTTTGCAAAAGAATGTAATGAAAACATGATGATTGTCAGATAAGCTGAGGAATTAACTCTTTTTTCACAATCTTTGACCCTGGCCTTTATTATTTGTGTGACTTGTCTATACATTTGGTTTAAAACACATGAATTGTAGATTCTCAAATTTGGTGGGTATAATCAAATTTATGGAACAATTGATTTAAAGGTAAATCATCTGTGTTTCATACCTATTAAAAAGCATAATTTGATATCATGTGGGTGGTAGTAAATTTTAGCAAAGCTAATGACAGAGTAAGAACTCTTAAGCCTTCCAACATCTCAAAAAGGTTCTATTTTTGGACAAAAAAGGGAGGAGCTGCATAAAAGCAATGAATTTTTATGATGTAATCACTGATGAATACTTGCAAGTAGAGAATATGTATTCTTTTTGCCTTTTTAAAAATTGACTGAACTTTAACTTGTTTGCCTTCATATATTATGTATAAGATGAACTGTATTCATAATTACTGGGCAAACACTTTCACCCCATCTTTGATTTTTGAGTAGCTTGTGTTTATTCTCTATAAATCATTTTCAAAATATTTAGTAAATAGGAAGATAAATGTTTAGAAGTTTGAAGGAAGCTAAAGGTTAGGTGACGTTCTTAAAAATTTGACCTCTATCTAATATGAGCTTTAATATGATAGATTGTAATTTAGAATAATTATGTGACTATTATTCAGTAACTTAAAAGTTTTAACAAGTCCTTTTGATCAATGAGGGGTTTCCAAAAATGTACATTTCACACACTAAACAAAAAATATTTTGAAGTGTTAACAGGTAAATCTCACAAAAGTAAATAACAAACAAAGTAAAAAGAATAAATGTATATTTTCCATTTCCTTTAATAATTACTCTAAAGCCCCACAAGTAATGAAAGGTTGTGTTTATTTAGCCTGATTTAAATGTCTTTATTGATAATTTCAGAATTTTCATAATGTTTATATTGATTTGTAAAAAGGGAAATGTTTGACATTTGTATTTTAAAGACTTGTTGAAAATTATAGTCAACCTAGAAAAGTGGATTTTTTAAAAGAAGTACATAAACATAACTTTAGATCGACCTTTTCAAGTTAAAACTTTATCATTAAAACTTATGTAAAGTGAATAAAGGAAAGCTAGCTCTTAGAATCTTAATGTTTTGATTATTCAGAGTATCTATTTGCTTTATATAGGCAAGTATTTTTCAACCTATCTTAACTAATAATTACCAATGAGTTTTTAAAACATTTATGAGACATTACTCGAAAGTAATGATACTGTTTTATATGTGGTTTGTGGAAACAGCTCTATCATGTTATGATCAAAATTAGTATAAAAACAAATGACTTGGAATTATGTAATAAATGCAAGAATCCAGCTTCCTTGTAAAAATAGAAAAAATAAATGATTTAAGCAAAACTGTAATTGGATCAAAACCTTTTTTTAGGTGGTTTCCAGTCAGAGCTCATTCCCACCAGCAGCTGAGCAAACTATAACTTCAGCCCTAAAGGTAAAAGAATTTAATCTTGGACTCTATACATCAAAGTGGGTTTTAGAATTATTTGTTTGAATGAGTGGGAGATACCACATTTTAAAAATAATTCAGAATATTCTACATATACTGAAAGTAGCATTTTGATAATTTTCCTAAAGAGAGAGCATACACGTGTGTTTATATTTTCCAGAATTTGAAAATAGACCCCTTCGGTATTTACATATTGTGTTCTGCTTGTGTTAATTGTATCATAAGCAAGAAAAGCAAGAGTCTTACAAGTATTCACTGTATGTTAGGGCAGTGCAGTCAAGTATTGACCTACCATATTTCCCTGAAAATAAGACCTAACCAAAAAATAAGCCCTAGCATGGTTTTTCAGGATGACGTCCCCTGAACATAAGCCCTAACGCATCTTTTGGAGCAAAACTTAATATAAGACCCGGTCTTATTTTCAGGGAAACACAGTAGTAAAGCAGTGCTTCTACACCAGGTTGCTTTTGTCTCCTGCTGGACATTTAATGATATCTGGAGACATTTTGGTTGTCATAACTGGGAAAGGGGTGCATCTAGTGCCAGGGATGCTGTTAAACAGGGATGCATAGGACAGACCCCACAACAGGAATTAGCAGGCCCAAAATATCAGTAATGGTAAGGTTGAGAAACTCTTAATGTGTATCTGTAAGATGTGAAACCAGAGTAAATCCCCCTGTTTAAATACACTAACATAAATATGCCCTCTGTCTAATATTAAGGAAGTTAGTGAGAAATGATGTTGGTATGAGATTAGGAGTCATATGTAGTTGACAGTAGGTAACTCTTTTAAAAAAAGAACAAGCAAATCATTCATTCTTATAATAGTAATAAATATCCTTTAACACGTGTTATTTGCCAGTCACATGCAATATATTGAAATATTACAGCCATTACATTATGTATTATTATCCCCATTTTATACAACTTAGAACTAATAACTTGCTCAAAGTCATGTAGCTGGTAAAGCCAGACTTCACTGACTCCAAAGTGTCGTGTCTACCACACCTTGCCACCATTATTCATTCATTCATTTACTAGACGTTTACTTAGTGTGTACTAAATCAGTAAATAAGGCCATATGGCACAGACTCTGGAGCCAAACGACCTGTGTGAAGCCCTTCTCAGGTGTTCAACTAGCTGTGTGACCCCAGACAAGCTACTGAGTTCTCTCTTGCCTTAGTTTGCAACTACTAAATGGTGCTATATACCAACACAAGGTTAAATGTCAACTGTTAGATTGGATTTAGATCACTTGGGTAGGGCTGGAGAGAGAGAGAGAGAGAGAGAGAGAGAGAGAGAGAGAGAGAGAGAGAGAGAGAGAGACAGAGAGAGACAGAGAGAGACAGAGAGAGAGACAGACAGACAGACAGACAGACAGACAGACACTACCAGGAAACTCCAAGGAGAAACACTTATATTTAGAAAGTAAAGAGGATACAAAGAGAGTGAGGAAAAAAATTGGGAGAATGATGTCACAAATTCTAAAGGAGAAGGGAACTTCTGAGGTCAAATGCTGTCCCTAGGTGACATGGATGGGGATTTAACAGGCCCCAGAAGTTAAGGACACTGAGTCCATAGACGAGGATAAGAGGAGACAGTCTGTTTTCCCCCAGCATTGCAGAACTACACTTGGGTGTTATCAGTATCCTTCTCTTTTCCCTAACATGCTCGTCTCATTATAATGAAATATTATTAAAGCTACCATAATGAAATAATTGTTTTTAGTAGGAGTTGTCCAATTTATAGATGATCATAAAAACACTATAAAATCAGGCCTGTATGACAACCCAAAAGGTTTTGATATTCTTACCGCCGGGCAGGGAATACATACAGTTTTCTTTTCTGTAATTCCACAGTTTTTCCTTCTAGCAGTACCTGTCAGATGTTTTTTGATCACTAATCAAGATAAGAAATACATTTTACTTTGTCCCCCCTACACAATACATAAGAATTTATAAATATATACTCAGATATATAATTGCATATATGTAGAATATACATTTATACACATTTCTGTAATTAAAACAAAGCTTTCACAAAACAATACTTTTCCTTATTTTTTGTGATGCTCTCTGGTATTTTCTATACTCATATATTACTTTTTTAAAACATTCTGATAGTGATCCACTAAATTGATTTTTTTGAGGAAGTCCATTCTGTAGGTTAATACAGTGTGCCTACACTTTGCCTGATGATAAAAAGCTCCTGGACAAGTTAAAAGTAGAAATTCCTCTGAAACTGTAATTCAGTATGCGCTAGACTCTCTGAATCTGTATTTTAACGTACAGCAAAGGTTATTCCTACATAATACCAGCCACTTTGGGCTGGGAGTGGAGGCCTGTGCAGGGAAAATGGCCCCGAGCCTGGGCTCCAGCCCTCACTCTGAGCTTCGTTCCAGAACAGGGTCTCCTGTCGCTGGGACTGCTCTTTGCTCAGCCATCGCCAGTTTTCCCTTCAGAACAGGATAAAACTAGCAGTCGGTTCAAGGCTGCCTGGCAGTGGCCCTGCCAATTAGGACTTAATTGCTCATGGTAACAGAACTCAAGGAAATAGTTTGACCTTGCTTTTTTTAGTTAAATCTTATAAAAATCATTATGACATATTAAGTTATAAACAAACAAAACCCTCTGACTTAAAGAAAAAAAAGACCCTTGAATTTTATAAAATTGTAGGAAACTTATTACATCACTTGAGTTAGGACTAGAATGTGATGGTGCATAAATGACTGCAGCTCAAGAACCCTAAATCTATATGCTTTTGGGGCCGGCCCAGTGGCTCAGGCGGTTAGAGCTCCGTGCTCCTAACTCCGAAGGCTGCCGGTTCGATTCCCACATGGGCCAGTGGGCTCTCAACCACAAGGTTGCCAGTTCAATTCCTCGAGTCCCGCAAGGGATGGTGGGCTGTGCCCCCTGCAACTAGCAACGGCAACTGGACCTGGAGCTGAGCTGCGCCCTCCACAACTAAGACTGAAAGAACAACAACTTGAAGCTGAACAGAACCCCCCACAACTAAGATTGAAAGGACAACAATTTGACCATTGTTCCCCAATAAAGTCCTGTTCCCCTTCCCCAATAAAATCTTTAAAAAAAAAAAAAATCTATATGCTTTTATTACTTGATAGAGAAGATATTAAACATACTTTTTTAACTTACGAAATATGTAAGTAATGACACATGATAATCTTTTCTACTCTACCTTGTTGAAATTTTATCCAAAATTAAATGTTATTTTAGGCTGCAGGTTCATCATATTATAAGCATTATCTAGTATGTCATGGATGGCAAAATTAGTATTAGTTAATGAGTGTACATTTCAAGTCATTTCATTATAATCACCTCGGCTGTGAGTATTATTTAAATACTTTGGCCCAGTAACTCTGATCCGTTTATTGCTGAGATTGTCTTGTGCAGACAGTGATTATATTGCTAAGTTTATATATGACAATTCTTTTTTCCTCCCTTATTGTGAAGGTTTGTTGTTCTATATAAGGGAATGTTCCAGATTGCCGAGGCTTCAATATTTTTGTAATCTTAACTATTTTAGGTAAATCTTTTCAAAATGTATGACACACTTCCCTGCTTTGTAACTATTTTATGAAATACAATCTAGCCTCCTTTCTCAGTTTCCTCTGATCGCTGTTGATCATCTGCCTGCTCTTTAAATGAATGCGTTCTCTTCCTGTTTTATATTTTCCCTAAGTGGAAAACCTCATCCAGCTCTAAGTTTTCTGTGTAAACCATTACATCATATACAAGTAGAGACAGTTGTAGTTCTTTCTTTCTGAGCTCAGGCCTGTTTTTCCCTGCCCTGTGTCACTGCTAGGAGCCCTGGTACAGGGCGGGCCAGCACTGGTGGGAGTGGGCCTCGCTGGCCTGGAGGAGAGCACTGAGGATTTTATTGTTTTAAGTATGATGCTACCTGTAAGTTTATCTTGGCTGGCCTTCGTGAGATTAAACAAGTTCCCTTCAAATCCTAGTTTACTGAGACTTTAAAAAAAATTATACATGGTGTTGTTTCATCGAATAGCTTTTTCTGTGTCTTTTGAAATGATCATATAGTTTTTACTGCTTTATTCTGTTAAAATACTTTAGAGGAATTTATTTTCAAGTATCTAACTTATCAAGGTCGTGATGTATTACCCTTTTTATGTATTCCTGGATTTGATTTACTTAGTATTTGTTAAAGATGCTTGTATCTATATTCGTAAGGGATATTGGTATATCATTTTCTTCTAATTCTTTGTCTGGTTTTCATATCAAGTTAATACTGGCCTCACTAATTAGATTTGGAATTGTTTCCTCCACTTCTGCTTTCTGAAAGACTTTGTGTTTTCTCCTTAAATGCTTAGTAGAATGCACCAGTGAAGCCATCCGGGCCTGTAAGTTGCTTTTATAGAAAGTTTATAGCTACAAATGTAATTTGTTTAATACATAAAGGGCTACTCAGGTTATCTGTTTTTTGAGTGAATTCTGATACTTTGTGACTTTCTAGGTATTTGCCTAGCCATCTAAGTTATCTAATTAGTCAGAATGATGTTGCACGTTAAAACCCTTACTGTGCTTTTAATGTGCTTAGGGCCTATAGTGACAACCTTTTTCATTTTTCATATTGATGATTTGTTTCTCCTTTTTTTTGTTTCTTGATCAGTTTAGCTAGGGGTTTATCAATTTATTGATCTTTACTATGATTGTGGACTTGTGGACTTCTTCCTTTAATTTTGTCAATTCTTGACAATTTTGAAGCTGTGTTGCTAGTTCTGTTGAAGCTCTATTATAATACATATGTATTTATCATTCTTACTCCTTCCTGACGAACTGACCCTCTTACCATTGTGAAGTCTCTCTCATTAGCTTTTGTTAATAGTTATTGTCATGCATTCAATTTTCCCTGATATTAATTTAGCTACTCCAGCCTTTTTATGGTTAGTTTTTACATGGTATATCTTCTCCTGGGCCTTCACTTTGAATTCCTCTGTGTCTGTTTTTAAAGTGCATCTCTTGTACACAGTATATCGGTGGGTATTGCCATTTTGTCTTCTGATAATCTCGACCTTTCAATTGGAGTGTTTGGTCCATTCACATAATACAATTATTAATAAGGTTTTGTTTAGGTGTATAGTTTTTTTATTTGTTTTTTATTTCTTCTATTTTTTTATTTCTCTTTTCCCCCTTTTTTGCTGCCTTTTGGATCATTTGAAAAAATGTTTAAATTCCATTTTGATTATATTTTTATTTATACCTCTTTGCATGATTGGTTTTTTTTTAGTGGTTCCTCTGTGGATTACCATATTATATCCTTAACTTTCCATAGTCTTCTTAGAGTTAATATTGTATCACGCTATGTAAAATATAGAAACCTTGCATATATAGACGTGCATTTATATCTACATGTGTGTAGTGTAATTTTCTTTTAGCTTAAAATTTCCATTTGGTTCTTTTTCACATTATTAATCACTCTGATGAGATTTCTTATTACTTTATTTATTGTGAGTATTTTTTTCTTTACCTCACTGAGGTTCTTGTCTGATAGTTGTAGAGTCTGGGTCATCTCTGGGTTGTCAGCTGTTGATTGTCTTTTCCCTTGGAAATTGATAAATTTTCTAGTTTTTGGTATAATAGTAATTTTTAATATATCCTAGATATTGTGAATGTTATTGTCTGTAGATTCAGTATTTTTTTATATTGCTCCTAAGAGTGTTGATGATGTTTCTTTTTCAATTATAATAATTAGCTTAATTAGATTCAGTTTGTGCACTGACATACCTGCAGTTGGCCATGCCTCAGATATTACTTCAGTTCTTTAAGCCTTAGTTGTAAACCACTTTTAGTTTGCTCTGCACGTGCATGATCAATGAGTCCACTAAAGATTAGTGCTAAGTTTAAATAGAGCATTAGGCATTCTCCTCCTCTGGCTTTTTCCTTTCTGAGGTTCCCCTCTCACTCTCTGGTAGTCCTGGTTGAACCAGGGCTCCTTCCCTGTTCCTTTGGCCTGAAAGACTGCAGGTTTTGTTTTATTTTGTTTTTCTCTCGGTGTTAGCCACCAGCCTTGCTGCTACCATGACTGTAGTTACTCTTAGAGCAAAGTCACAGAGAAAAACGGAAAACTTATCTCTTCTGGTTGCTTGCACTAGATTTCCACAGCCCTCTAAAACTACCTGTTGTTGGTTATTTTTTTTCCCCATCTCCAGAGTCCTCCAGTAGGCTTTTGGTTTGGTTTGTTTTTGGTATCTTTTTCAATAATTATTTGTAAGAGGATGTGTACTTAGACACTCACTCCTCCTTACCAGAGCAGAAAACCAACCCCACCTTCTTGAAATCTTATCTGTTTATTTTCACCATACCCTAAGGTCTCCTCCTCCTCCTCTGCCCAGCGACAAAATACAGCCAAAAGCTCGTTGGAGTCACATACAGCGAGAAAATCCCAGCTCTTCCCCTTGTTCACTTAGGGCTCCAGACAATCTCCTTAACATGACTTTGGTTTCCCCGGCTACAAATTACTTTAGCTTCCCCCTCTACAAGTTAGAGATCTTAATAATTCTTAGGGAAAGGAATAATTGAGTTGTAAGTGCAGTTATAATATATGGAGCACAGTACCCAGCACATAACGTATACTAAACCAATGCTCTGACCACTCTGACCCCTTTAAGGGCTGCTCGTCTGCGTGACCTTAAAATGGCGTTTGGCCTCAGTCTGCCAAGCACCCTCTTGGAGTTCATTGACTCCTTGGGTTTGATCTCCCCTCTGAAAAGCCAAAGAGTCAGATCGTGTCAGGAACTACAAACGTAAAGATCTCAGGCCCTACTGGATAGCCCATGCGGGTTTCCCAGAGGCCCTTCAAACTCATATTCAAAACTGAGCTCATCATTTTCTTCCTTCATCCCCAAATTAACCTGCATCTTCTGCATTTACACAGTTACACAGTGAATAATACCACCAAACCATTAAGAACAAACATCTAAGAATACCCGTAAGTCTTTCTACTCCATAGTCCTTAAATCCAGTTACCAAGTCCTGCTGTTCTGTCCGTGTCTTCATCCCATCTCTGCTTCGCCATTGCTGTGCCTCTGATTTGGTTCAGGTGCTCACCATTTTACGTCTGTTTTACTACCGTGTCCTCCTGCCTTTGGTCTAATTTATTCAGTCTATTATCCAACATGATTTTTCCCAAATTCAAATCTTTAACCACATTTTTTCTTTGCTTAAAATCCATCATTGGTTTCCCAGTCCCTTCAGGATAAACTTCCAGCTCCGTAGCAGCCTTCACAGAGTACATCTGCTGCCTGGCTCTCTTCCTCTTAGGCAGGCAGGCACCTCACACTATCTGTATTGAATGCTTTGCAGTCCTTAAATGCATCAGCTTTCCCAGGCTCCTCCGCCTTTAACATAAAGCCTCCTACCCCCACCCTTCTTCAAGTGGTTCTTATCTGTTTGGCCTTTGAAATTCAGTTCCAGCAACACCTTTTGTTTTTCAGATCCTCTCTTTGTAAGTTGGAGGTCTCTCCCAGGATCCCATAGCTCTGTGGAGCACCGTATCACTCTAACTTGTTATCTATTGTCACTAGATTGCAAGTTCCCCTAGGGCTAGAGATGACATTTAGGAATTTGATGAATTGGGAAAGGTTCTATTTAAACGTTTCTCATTGGTTGAAATCATTTGTATGAGCCAAAGCCATCCATCTTCATTTTATGTAATCACCACTGAAACATATATAATGTACTTAAATTTTAGATTTTTAGTGTTTACTGAGGTCCAGTCAGTATGTAACGCTAAAAACCCATAGCTAAGGCCAAGGGTCTGCATAACCTAACCAATGATTATACCTCATTATAGAACAGTTTTTCAATCTTAGCACTATTGGCATTTTAGTTCTTCATTGTGGGGGACTGTCCTGTACGTCGTAGGCTGATGTTTGGCACATCTCTAGCCTCTGCCCATTAGGTGCCAGTGGCAGACCCCTTGCCCCCCACCCCAGCTGTCACAATCAAGAATGCCTCCAAACACTTCCAAGTGCCTTCTGGAGAGCAAGATTGCCCTCAGTTGAGAATCATTACTGTAAAACTCTAATAAATAGAAACCTAAGTCATGAAATGCCTAGCTTTCTGCCCTATAAGAGTCACCAGTATATTTATTATGATGTAGTGCCAATTTTGAAGAATTACTTTTGGTCTTGCCTCACTCTTTTAAAACATGTGTTCATTTGTTCTTGACTTCGTAAGTAGTATTATTCCCCTTTGGACCTTTCTCCAGGGGCTCATTTGACCATTAAACTTTTGAAAATATAAGCGCATTGGAGGAGTTGCGATTTTTCGGTGCCATGTTCTTCATATTTTAAGCTTCAAAAATCAGTACTTACAGCAGTTAGGGCGAGGAGCAGACTTCTGTTGCATTGTTACAGTTAAACTACATAATCTGAATTTGATACAGTAAGAAAACTTGTAGTCAAAATGCTTCTCACATTTTGTGTGGTCGTCTTTAATTTTGCCTCTCCTCCCTTCCTGTTCTTTTCAGACGATCCATGTTCTTATGGGAAGTGCTGTGCAGCCCTTACTGACCTCAGTGGGAGATGCTATAGAGGCCATCATCATCACCATGCATCAAGAAGACTTTTCTGGGTAAGGACGTTAAACCAAAATTTTCACTACCGTCTCCTGCCCCTTGGGCTTGGTCCTCTTGTGACAGGTCTGGCCTCCAACCTCATGCTGCCTTATCCATTGTGGAGAGTTTGGGATAGTTCTTTACATGCTCAGGTGGACTTCAAAACAACTTAACCACACTCTAGAGCTAAACATGTAAATATTAAAATGTAGCTGTATGTTTTATATTCCTACTTGATACTTAGTTACTATTTGTGTACTGTCCTGTTTCTCTTTATATTCATGTTGTTTAAAAGAATATCCACTTTATTAAATGTCCAGCCACTAGTCTGTTTGTAGACAAATTGTGATTATTACACTGTCCTTTAATTTTTCAAGTCATTTATCATTTGATTTATAAAGTATGTTTTGAAGACTCTATTTTTAATATTATTATTTTAATATTATATAATATAATAATATTATTATTATATTTAATATTATTATTTCAGTCTCTCTCTCTTTTTTTTTTAAGACTTTATTGGGGAAAGGAAGCAGGACTTTATTGGGGAACAGTGTGTACTTCCGGGACTTTTCCAAGTCAAGTTGTTGTCCTTTCAATCTTAGTTGTGGAGGGCGCAGCTCAGCTCCAGGTCCAGTTGCCATTGTTAGTTGCAGGGGGCACAGCCCACCATCACTTGCGGGAGTCGAACCGGCAACCTTGTGGTTGAGAGGACGCGCTCCAACCCACTGAGCCATCCGGGAGCTCAGCGGCAGCTCATTGATTTCAACCTAGTTGTGGAGGGTACAGCTCGCTGGCCCATGTGGGAGTCGAACCGGCAGCCCCATTGCCCAGAGCTTGTGCTGTAACCAACTGAGCCACCCGTACGCCCCAGTCTCTATTTTTAATAATAGTAGGAAGCACAGAAGGGTAAAGTGGATTGTACACAAACATGCTCTATTTGGAGATAAGAATATAAAACTGCCGATTACCAGTGTTTGGGAGGAAATGAATTTTGTTTAAAAGTGACTTGAAATGTTGCAGTTAGCCCAGTCACCAGCACCTCTGACAAGGAGGCAAAGAGGAGGTGACCTTTCGAGACTTGCTTATGAGCGGTCAGATTTACTTCAGTGATGTGTTCATGAGCCACGACTAGTGCCTGCAGGTAGCACACTGGACGTAAAAGTTGGTTTCCCTTCTTACCAGTTTGCTTAAATACTAGGGACCAGATTGGTTGTCTAACTGAGAGGATTGCCATTAGTGTGTTGCATTGTTTTAAGGTATATAACATTATCCTTAATTTTTTCCCCCAAATGGCCTATGATGGCTCCATTTCAGCTCTCGCTCCATATACAGCAGACATCTGAGGTTCCACTGAAGGTCATTTTCCATACATGGCAGTGCAGGAGCGTGGAGCACTGTTGCTTTATAGTGTATTTACAGTATTGCTCCCGTGGTAGTAATTTGCCCCCTTTCTAGAATCTTGCTGTTAGTAATTCTAGTATGTTATTTTATATATGTATTGCTTATATGAAATGTAAGGTAAAATTGGATTGAATGTCAATAAGTAGGCATCATTCTTATGGTAGGGCCAACGCCCAAGGGACACACTTAGAAAAACATAAGTGAATACTTGCCCTTCCTCTACACTTCTTCTGGGTAAAAGGAACAAATCAGGTTTACCTTCTTGGCCAATCTTATCTGTAGTATGGTTACAGAATCCCCTGCTGTTTAAAAAGTAGTACTCATCACTGTTTCCAGATATTTGAAATCTATTCGATAGGACCAGTATATTTCTTTTAAAAGTAGATAAAGCTTAAAATGTAAATGTGTGATTGATATAGTACATTGATTGAAATTCCTTTATTTAATGTAAAATGACTCTTGTCCAATTACTTTGAATGGGAGAGGAAAGACAGTAAAAGCAGGAGGCCCCTATATCTTTGAAGTGATGGATGGACACCTGTAAGGAGGGGACAGTTACCCACGTGATGGGAAGGAATCACCCACCACTTCTCAAGTGTGCATTTGCTGAGTCTTCCTATCTTCAGCTTCTGTGTGTAGGCTCTCACTATGAAGACGCTTACGTTTTTGCACAACTTACTGCTACACTTTATTAGAGAACCTCTTACTAAACGTTTTGGCACAATTTGAAAAACTGAGCTTTAGCAATTGCCAAACAAGTTTTGTATTCTAGTAAATTTAAATCAAGCTTCTAATCCACACAGAATTGACAATACATATTTCAAGATTTTGGGTAATAAATAATTTTATTTTACTTATATTAACATATGCTTATGGAACGTGTTTTAGTATGTTATTTTGTAATCCTCAAGGAATTCATTTTTACTGACCAAATTAAAATTCTTGAAACAATCCTCCAGAGTAGTATCAAGATAACAACAGGGCTTGTGATGAAACATAAGAAGATATATGAAAGAGATTGCTAGTTGTTGTTTTTTTCCAAACTTGCCATTTGTACCAATGAAACCTGAATAAAGATAGGCTGTGCAGTGGTCTGAATCCGGCAAAACCAAACCCCATGTGAAGACTGCCATTGTTCACTGAGGCTGTACCTGTCCTCTGTACCAAGCTGCGCTCCAGACTGTGACACCGCAAACAGTCACGTTCCGCGTGCCCCCGTCCATGGCCTGCCACTGCTACGTCCTTACATCTGAGCACAGTGTCTTCCTGCTGGAATATAAGCCTACTTTCTCTGTTTCTATCTGCTTCTGGAAGGGAAGACCTTTGGTTAGCATCCTACTTGTAATAACCATTGCTGTGTTTGAAAATGATTAAGTTCCCCTCATTCTGTTGCTCCTGGCATTGGAGTCATAGCTGTTCTTCTCTAGACCATCACCAGTTACTCTGTGTCATCCTTAGAATATGGAAACACTTAACTTATTTTTTGAAAATGATTCAGCATTATGTAGCCAGTGATCTCATTGGCTAGCTAATTATTATCAGGTGACTTCTAATTTTGCTATAACTCTACTTTCCTATAAATATTTCACATTCTTTTAACATAGTCTTTAAAGCGCAATTATAAACGTTTATGAATTATAAATAGTATTTCATGGAGCATCATCTGGCATCATCTGTTGATCCAAATTAAAGCCTTTCCAAACCTCCTCATCTGGGAGGAAAAAAATTGCAAACCATGTGTATTGTTACATAACCGGTTCCACAGTCAGAATGCTACTATTGGACTGATCAGAGTACATAGCGCAAGAGCAGAAATGTCTTTGCCAAGAATTTGTTTGGGAAAGGCAGCATTTTCTGTCATGACAGAGTGTAAAATGCCATTTCAGGATCTATTATTGATTTATTCACTAACCAGCAAAACATATAACTGGGTGGAGACTTATAAAGCTGGGAGAGACCGTAGGGGTCAGAGAGGGTGTAAGGCAGTCATGTGAATTATCCGGGACAGGTGGTTGTCTGTTTCATTCTTAATAATCTTTAGGTAAATGGATCCTAAGATTCAATAATCTCCCTAGCCTCTTAAAACAGCCTTTAGAATATAATTTAAACATAGTTTTATGCTCTTTAACTCTTAGCAAAAATAAACAATGCCTTTTCTACACATTAAGGGGAAACATTGCTTAGGATTGAAATAGGCAGAGGGAGGAACAGAAGTCCAAGGGTCCCTTTCAGTGCATTGACTGTTTTATCCTTTTGCAGGTCGTTATCTAGCACTGGAAAGCCCGAGGTTCCGTGTTCTCTGTACATGAAGGAGCTTCAGGGTTTCATTGCCAGAGTTATGAGTGACTACTTCAAACACTTTGAATGCTTGGATTTTGTCTTCGACAACACCGAAGCTATTGCCCAAAGAGCAATTGAACTTTTTATCCGCAATGCCAGCCTCATCAGACCTCTTGGTGAAGGTGGGAAAATGCGACTGGCTGCTGATTTTGCACAGGTAAATTGATGCATAGCTACAAAGGGGAAAACGTGTCAGCCTCCATGTTATCTATTAAATAAAAGACTAAATCTTCATCAGTGTTTTAAACACTTGAGGTATGAAGATAAGTAAATTTGTTTAAACCTAATTGGTAAAAAACAAAAAAACTTTAAAGATACTGTCATAGTAGATACTTTTTTCTTTGTATTTAAGAAAAGAGTCACCACTCATCTTCAATACTTCAAGGTTAAGGTGAAGTACCGCATTGCACAGTAAAGCAGCATTTGCCACTTTTACGTAATATGGGGCTTTCTCACTGTTTTACTATCCCACCAAGTCAGTATTGATAAGAGTAATTGATTAACTTTGCTACAAAATGCTGTAGGCAATGAAATGTATCACTGAAACAGCGTAAAGGGGCTGTTGTATAAAGAGAAAGAATTCCAACACATCTGCAATCCCATGGTGGCCAGCTCAGCATTCCAAAACAGCTTTCTAACTCCTCCAGATAAACAGTGGACCAGGTAGATAGAGTCTGAGTATTTGGTCTCCTGTACTAAAGAGTGTCTTTCCTCTGTGTGCTCAGCTTTGAAATCATTCCAAGCTATGTGATGTTAATGAGGTAAAATGACATAAAATAACAGAACCATAATCTGCTGGTATAGAAAGGGTTTTTTTTCCTTTGTTCTTTAGACCTAGTTTTTAATAGTATCAGAGGCAAAGAAGAAACATCTCAAACACACGCTCTCATTAAAAGAGTCAGAAACTGATAATTCACATTTACATAGCATGTCAAAGGTGAAGTCATTTTTTAAGCCTTTCAAAGCCATTAGCTTTAGTAGTCTAATAGTTATTCAAATGTATTATTCTTAGTAGTCTCCCAGATCCTCCCTGCTTATAAAGACAGACGCGTTGCAATGTCCCTGTTTGTTCCTGTGTGTGTCTGTGAGCAGGCCTTGGTTCATTATCCCTGCACCTCGGGAGGGATATGGCTGACCGCTTGTACCAGGACGGTAGCTGCCTGAGGCGCCCTCATACCTGATAGAGTCATAAGAATCAAGTGTATAACGTAATGTTTCAAGAGCTAAGCTCTTTGCATATCAGTCGGACTAGTGTAAGTCATTTTCATCCCCAAATGATATACTTGAGACCACTAGACCGTAGTAAAGAGCCTTCCTTTGGGAAATATGCCTTTAGTAGCCTCAGCATGACAATAGAAATTAAATGTTACCATTAATGTGGCTCCTTTTACCTTTCCTATTTCTCTCAGCTTCATTCTCAGGCACCTGTACATTTGTCTTTGTTGTTATAGATAAACATCAGCTTAAAGAGAATTCTATCTAAATAGTGCCTTACTTATCCCTTGCTCTGCTTACAGGCTCTTACTGAAACGAAGACACAGTGATATACCAGGACCTGCTCTTACTTATTAGGAACATTGTGAGCTACTCTCAAAGTAGTGTCTGTTCTTCCCCTCCCCTTTCCTCCTTAATTTTGTTTTCCTTTTCCTATGTTCTTCTCTCCCCTGGGCTCCCTCCCCCACCAGTGTATTTGCATTCTGCTCCAGCTGGTTCTTGAGTCACTTTCCTGGAGGCAGCACTTGAAGTCCAATTAGAGTGGCAGCCGAGCAGGAGAAGAGCGAGAGAGGCCCAAGCAGAGCAGTGCGCTGTGGGAAGAAGGCTTTTTGTTTTTGCTTTTTATTTTAATGATGCATTCCCTCTGTGTCTTGTTATATGGAAAGCCTCAGTCCTTTAGCCACACTGTGGCAGCTAGCACCTGCTCAGAACGCCTAGGATCCAGTGGCAGGGCTGAACTCCCTCATTCCTAAAACTGCATCATTCCGAATTTTATTTCGCATTCCTTCTTTTTAAGACATATTGCCTAATAAACCAGACCTTTTTCCAGGTCTTTTCCCTTAAGATAAATGAAACTCATCAATCATTATTACTAACTTATGCTCTAAGGCATCCTATGTTTTTCTTTTTTCTTTTAATTTTTATTAAATTTGTTGGGGTGACATTTGTAAGTAAAATTATATAGGTTTCAAGTGTACATTTCTATAATACATCATGTATGTCTCACATTGTGTGTTCACCACCTAGACTCAGTTCTCTTTCCATCACCATATATTTGACCCCCTTTTCCCTCCTTTACCACCCCTCCCCCCTTACCTTCTGGTAACCACTAAACTGTTGTCTGTGTCTATGAGTTTTTGTTTCTTTGTTTGTCTTATTCCTTTGTTGCTTTCAGTTTTCTATCCCACATATGGTTCTCGACTTTTCCTGTCTGATTTATTTCACTTAGCATAATCATCTCAAGATCCATTCATGTTGTCGCAAATGGCAGTATTTCATCTTTTCTTATGGCCGAGTAATATTCCGTTGTGTATATATACCACATCTTTTTTTTTTCTTTTACACCACATCTTCTTTATCCAATCATCTATCAAAGGACACTTTGGTTGGTTCCATGCCTTGGCCACTGTGAATAATGCTGCAATGAACATAGGGGTACATATATCTTTATGGATCATTGTTTTCAGATTTTTGGGGTAGGTACCCAGGAGAGGAATCTCTGGGTCATATGGTAATTCTATTCTGAATTTTTTGAGGAACCTCCATACTGTTTTCCATAGAGGCTGTACCAATTTACATTCCCACCAGCAGTATATGAGGGTTCCTTTTTCTCCACAACCTCTCCAATACTTGTTATTATTTGTCTTGCTGATAATAGCCATTCTAACAGGTGTGAGGTGGTCTCTCATTGTGGTTTTGATTTGCATTTCTCTAATAACTAGTGAAATTGAGCACCTTTTCATATTATCTGTTGGCCATCTCTATGTCCTCTTTGGAGAAATGTCTGTTCAGGTCCTCTGCCCATTTTTTAATCAGATTGTTTGGTTCTTTGTTGTTGAGCTGTATGAGTTCTTTATATATTTTGGATATTAGCTCCTTATTGGAAGTGTCATTTGCAAATACCTTTCTTAAACATATTTAGGAAAGGTGTTTACAAACAGCACTTCCTCAGTGTTAAGTGTGTATTTCCCAGCCCGGCAGTGACACTGTCTGCTGCAGTCTGTGTGACGCTGATTCCTTTGTTCACTCCTGAACAGTGTGCCCCAGTTTTAGAACGCCCTGCACTCACTCACCTTGGGGCTGACTCCTGGTCCTGTGGGTTGGGGGCACAGGAGAGACAGGGAAGCACTGTCATAATCACATCTGTGACCAGTAACTTTGGCAGACCTGGTGCAACTGTTACATCATTCAATCCCCTACATTTTAAACAATTAAAGTGAATTTGGGGTTTTGATTTGATTTGATTTGGTTTCTTGCCACAGCTGCAATTATGTGTTGTTGTGCCTCAGCTTTTGGAATTGTGCTTGGTTGGACATATTTTTCTAGGGTCAAACCAAATAATATCACCCTGGCTTTTATATTCGTGACAGGTACCAACTGGGGACTACAAAGCCTTTGACTGCCTCATTATTGAAAGTTCTATCAATCTGTATTCAAAATTAAACCAAGCCACTTAGGCCACTGGAGTGAGGAATACGCAATCCTCTGAGGATTTGAAAAGCGTTCTTGTGAGAAAAGTGCCTGCTGCCCTGGCATGAAAAACAGAAAGAGAAATTGCTCAAGAGATCAATGCTGATTATGTGGCATAAAGTCCAGTTGCAAAGACAGATAATGATGTATATTAAAGATTTCTTTAGGAATCCTAACTTCTCCCCACTGGCACCATTGTACAGGTAAAAGAGAAAGTGGTTGCAGGGTGCCATCTGGAGGGTTTGTGGTGAGGACGTACCCACATACAGCCAGCCCGGAGCAATCAGGTCAAGGCACAAGGTGGTTTCCTGCAGCTAATTAATTCCTTACTGTGACCACATGGTCTGTGTGTCCACCCTGATCACAGCCATTCTAAAGCAGGAAGCTTGTTCAAGGCCAATGGGGTTCTGCTGACTCAGAATCTTTTTAGGGACTTGTCCACACTGTCCTTGGAAGCACACAAGCCCCCCTTCTCCTCAGTTTCATTTCTTCCCTGAGGGAAAGGATAACTGTTGAAGTTAGCATTCAATTATTTACTTGATGGTACTTATAGCGCTTTCTATTTAAGGTCTTCTAGTGTCCTTGAAGCGTACATGTATATCTATATTTCACTCTTTGCCTGCAAGTACCATCTTAGAAAAGAAAACAAAATAATTGAGATTCTAGTTTCTGTTCTAATTCTAATTCCTTTTCCTCCTGAGCAATATCAGGGCAGGAGTGTCCTAGGAGCGTCCAGAGATGCCCTGTGGTTAACCAAATGTCTGCGGTTGGTGGGGCGGCTCTGTAATTAGTTCACTGGGCCTGAGCTGACCGGTCGTTCCCTCCACACGGGAGAGCTTAGGAGAGGCAGTTGCACTGGCTGGTTTTTGTATCCACAGCTAAATGAAGAGTCACCTCCTCTAAAAGGAACACTCCTGCTCTTTAGAAACCTGGCTTATATTATTTAATGGAATTCTGGCAGAAGAAAATGGTTTTCAGTACCCTGGAGGTCCTTTATGGATGAGAAATTTATTTTAAATGCTTAGCATTTTGAAATTGTCCTGTGGCATAGAAATCTCCCGCATAGATTACACAGCCATTTGAGGTCATATTCTCTCATATTGTCATTTGTTTCTTAGCCGATTATTTCTTTTAACATTCAATCCTGATCAAGTGCTAAGGCAAATGTTGTTTGGTTTAATTTTTGAAGATGATGAAGCCCACGAGGGTAACTGAAAAAAACTGATAAAAACATTTCGTGAAGCACTTCACATGATTTCAGTGTGTAAACAACCATCATATATATGCATGCACATACAGAGAGAGAGGTGTATGATGAGAATTACCAACTCAGAGATACATGGTAATCACTTGGTTTGTACTTTGTGCTTATTGCAAAATAAATGACACCTGAAGAAAACCAGACCCTCCCACTGAGTGAGTACACTGCACAGGCCTACGGAGCAGTCCGTCACTCAGTGCCTTCGGAGCTCAGCACTGGCTCAAGCTGCTCTCGTGTTGTTGCATTGTTGGCAAGAATCCTGACTTTTCTTCCTTAGGTTTTACTCTTTTCATTTATTTATTCTTCTCTATTTTCATGAGTTTTCCAACCCCGTGAGTTTTCTCTGCAGGACGTACAGTATATACTCTATGTCTATGTTAGGAGAGAAACCCACCTGGCCACTAGACCATCTCTAGGACACTGCCCTCCAGCTCTGCCCTGACATTCAGTTCGTACATTTGATGCTGCACCTGTCATTTTGATGAACAGACGTCATTATGTGTGCACGTATGTATATATATGCACATGTGCATGTACACACACGTTTCTTATGATTTTTTTCAATAATAATTACATCATTTGGATTAACAGATCCTTCACTAAATTTGATAGAGCTTCTTGAAGGCAAGAAAGTCGAATTCATCTTCTCATCCCTATACTTCGCTTGGTGCCTGCAATTAATAGGGAGTCAAAAATCTTTCTCAAATGAGTGATTGTTTAGGTCTCCATTGTCTTCCAATGGCAAGGAGATTGGAGCAATTTTTCGGAAGGATGGCCAGCAGGATGGCAGCCTACACTTTACTTTTGTATGTTTTTCTTGGAGAAAGATGCTGCATTACCAGGAAGCAGCCTTTTTTCAGCCATTTTCTAAACTGTTCTTTACTTGAGTCCTCTTTATAGCAAGTGTGGAGAAACAGTATCAGCTGAGGGCCACATATGCAAAATCTTAGCATGTGAACATGGTAGATAAAGAACAGCTAGCCTAAAACTCCAGTTAATGACAAGTAAAATTTCCAATCAAAGGAGGAAAATAAAGAGAAGTGAAACCAATAGTTGCTAGAGTCTTGAGTCAGGAAGCAAATTTGTCAATAATTTAAAAGGGGGAAGCATTTAAAATGCTGATGATAGCCAACATTTAAAGATCACTTACTGTATATGCCATGCATAGCGTACTTTGTGGAATTATCTGTTTTGTTTGCATAATTCTAGGAAGTAGGGATTATTATTTCCACATGACAGATAAGGAAGCTGGACCTTAACGAGGTCAAGTCCAGGGCCACACAACTGGTTGTTGTACACTGGATTCTAACACCGATGTGCTGCCTCTAGAATCCGCGCTTTTAATCACTGGGGGCAGCTTGGTAAAAATTATCATTGTTTATATTTAACATGAAAAAGACACAATCAGTCTTGGAAACTTTCCTTTTTCTGATTTTTCAATGGAGAAAAGGTCTAAACTTTCTTCTCTGACATAACAAAAAATGGTGTTCTATTTTCTTGAAGGAATTGTCTCATCTTATGCCCCTTTAGTAAATAAGTGTAAAAGTTATCTGTGTTCTTGCCTTGTAATAAATCGGATTGACTTTTAAAGCTTGCCTCACAGTGCAGATAAAATTAAGTTGATGGCAAAGCTACAACTTTGTATAATCCAGGAGTGTCCTTAACTCGCCTTAGGATTCTAACATAAAAAGCTATGAGTCTTATCTTTTAATATTTCAGATGGAGTTAGCTGTGGGTCCATTCTGCAGAAGAGTGTCTGATTTAGGAAAGTCCTATCGAATGCTGAGATCATTCAGGTGAGACATAATTCTGTTATTGCTGTTAATATATTCATATCCTATTAGCAGTTAAACCCTTTTCTCCTATTCATGCTGAAATATATGAAATTGCCAGTATTTAACCATTTTGTGACCTACAGCAATGGCAGTTTCATATGGTACATCTCAAAAGTTATTATTCAAACCAGAAACCTGTGTAGAATTACATGTAATGACTATTGAGTGAGTGGGTGTGCACGTGCGTGTGTGTTTGTGTTAGTTTGAGTTTACAATCCAGAAGATAGAGCAGGTGAATTTTATTATGCTCTTGCCAGTGGGATTTTTTATTCCATTCTTACAGAAATATATTGAACAGTAATACCAAGAAGTTCATAATTATATAGATATCTTTTTCTGAAATCTTTGTTCATTTATCATTTTCAATCCAATCTACTTCTAAATAGGTGATGGGTTTCATTCCATAACAAAACCATTGAATAGAGTATTTAAAAAACTGAGTTTAGTGATGAAATGTACTGAATGACTGTAAACATAGTAGATGATTTAGACTGAAGATGGCTAGTGTAGTTGAGCAGAGAATTTAGGATTGAGTTTCCTAAAAACCATTCAAAAAGAAAACTGAGTTAATTCATACCCATGACCTAAGAATGTACCAATTTAATGGGAAAATCCTTTCAGTGCTGAATGCTTACAAAGGCCTTTTACCAACTCAGATTTTAAGAAACACTGAGTAGCTTAATGACTAGTGTCTTCAATAGCAGATTTTAGAAGATACTCAGCTTCCCATATGTTTTCACATCATGGCACATACAGAAAAGGTATACGTTCCACAAGATGACCATCCCTAAGGGCTGAAGGGATCAACATAGTACTTACAACCATTTGGTGATCACAGCACACCGGACAGCAAGCCTTGATAGAAACTGTCCATAATATCCAGCAGCATATAGTGGTTTTTTAATGTATTTCTATGAAGATAAGGTAAGAGGGTCCAGACATGTGGCTTTGTAAAAGTGCTCAGTACTAAAAACTAGAGTAATCAATGAACACTATGTCCTTTAAATGATTGCTACGCTCGCTTATGTCATCCCAACTTTTGGTAGAAAATTCAGGTATAATGTTGCTTGAATATAAGAATCCAAGGTTGTTGATTGAAAAGGGAGTTCTGTGCTTTGTAGTTGACAAAGTTTTTTTTTGTTTGTTTTTTTAATGCCGAAATAAGAGCCTGAGCCTGAATTATTTTTCTCAAATGCCCATCTGTTCAGAGGTGGGTTTCAAAAAAAATTAATGTGGAATCACAAGTGGAGATTTCAAAAAACTAATTGTGGGACGCTACCAAACATGAAGAAGTTGAAAGATTAAGAGGTCCTGAGGTTACTGATGTACCAGTCTTCTGTCCGCGCCATAAAAATAACCTTAATAAAACTCCTGCAAAATCACTTACTTTGAATATGATCACACAGGTGTTACAGTTGGGCAATGAGAGGTTGCCCTGAATAACAGAATCAGTTAGCGTACTGGAGGATATTAACACTGTACTGAAAAGGGTTTGGGAGAAGCTGTGATTTGGGACTTGCTATATTAAGATTAGGCTGTTATTTTTGATAGTCCCAGCTCCCGTGTTTAGTAGTTTATTTCATGTGCATGTGTTAAAATGGTGCTCATCTTCCTGTTTGCTGATGCAAGATGGCTGTTATTAGAGTTGCATCACAATGTGGTGCTACAAGTTCTGAGGGTTTAGGTAAGACCAGTTCTGTTAAAGCAGTCATTTAAGGTGGGAATTTTCTGTTAGCCTCCCAATTCTCACCTGAGAAGAGCACTCTAAAGGAGCTTAGAAAGTTTGAATAGTGACACCTTCTAGTACCTATTTATGGAATAAACAATTAATGATTGGTCAACGTACGAGTATAATAAAAGAAAGTCCTTTTTATAAAAAATTCTTTTTTATATTTAGCTTCTCATGGAGCTATGGTTAATCTAGATGGGTTTCAAACTTCTGGCTATAACTCAGAGTAAGTTATTCTATATTACAACCTGGCATAGACTTACTTGAAAACATGTAGACACACTCAAACCCATATACACACACATGCACACCCACATGTGTGTCGTGAAGCAGTATTTACTCTTCATGTGATATTCTCTGACGTTTTGTTTTCGTTTGATTATTTTAACCCACTAAATTGGACTCATCATTGCAGTTTCTCACCCTTCTCACAGGGCCCTTAACTCAAATTTCAGCTGCTCTCGTGACAGGGGCAGAGTCTGTTCCTTTCTACAATGATAAAGATGTACGCCCTCTTCTCCTGGGACGCTGGTACACCTGAGTGTCCTCCTGCAGATGACTCTCAGCTCCCAGGGCCTCAGCACACATGTAATAATTGTGTCTCACCTATGGAGCATTTTCCATAACTCTCCATTCTCTACTGGTAGATACAACAGATTTATAGCCACCAATATATTCCTACAGTCATACTAAATCAACCAAAGTCTGTTGAGTAGATCCTAGCGTCTCCTCAGTTATTTGATAAGATTTGGACAACCATTTGATATGGATTTTAGGACTAACCAGATCAGGAAATAAAATGAAAGTATAGTATATTCTGGAGTCAAATCTAGCCCTGATCTGCAGATTGTTTTAGGTCCCATCTTTTGAGATGAGAGATGTCAGTATGTGCCCGTGGTTCTGCCTGTTACTGTTGGCAAAGCCCCCGGCCCTGCCAGCTTCTCCACAGTTGTCATTTGAAGAGCATTTCCTTAGGAAAGCTTACCTGTTCAGAGGAACCTACAGAATCCCTTCCTGGAGAGGAGTAAATCAGTACAAGAGCAACCTTGATTCCAGTAACCCAATTCTAGACCCTCGATTTACTTACCTGCAAAAACTTGCAGAGCTCTGCCGCTAATCCAAAATTAGTCCTTAGCAGTTGCAATGGAAGGGCCCACTCTCGTTAGTCTTCCATCTGTGCTGTGGGTTGTGACAAGGCATCATCCAGTGGCCGTGTGCAGAACTGTCTTGGCTCTCATCATGGTCTCCTCCCCAGAGGTTCTGAATCACAGCTGAGTGGCAGTCAGTAGGAGACTGGCTGTTATATATGCTGCATTCGCAGGATCAAATGCATGCATCAGATAGCAATTTGTACTGTTCCTTCATAACTCATACTATGGAAAACACTTCCTCATGTATCAGGAAATGAAAAAACAGGCTACTTAAACAGTATAGATAATACGACCCTTACTATTTTTTTTTGTTTTTTTTTGTTTTTTAAGATTTTATTGGGGAAGGGGAAGAGGACTTTATTGGGGAACAGTGTGTACTTCCAGGGCTTTTTTTTTTTTTCCCCAAGTCAAGTTGTTGTCTTTTCAATCTTAGTTGTGGAGGGTGCCGTTCAGCTTCAAGTTGTCCTTTCAGTCTTAGTTGTGGAGGGCGCAGCTCAGCTCAAGGTGCTGTGTTCAATCTTAGTTGCAGGGGGCGGAGCCCACCATCCCTCGCAGGACTCGAGGAGTTGAACCGGCAACCTTGTGTTTGAGAGCCCACTGGCCCATGTGGGAATCGAACTGGCAGCCTTCGTAGTTAGGAGCATGGAGCTCTAACCGCCTGAGCCACCGGGCTGGCCCCTTACTATTTTTTAAATAACAATATGTGTGTATATGGAGAGGAAAAGCCAAGGAGGATAAACATCAAAGTGTTACCTTTGGATAGTAGGATTGTCACTGGTGATTTTTCCTTTACAGGTTTCCTGTGTTTTTCAGTTTTTCTGCCTCGGTTGTTTTATATTATTTGTATTTATAATATTTGTAGTCAGAAAAGTCAGTAAATGTTTTATAAAATCCCTCTTGTAGTGTTCTTCCCATTTAAAAATAACGAAAGCTAAATGTATATACAGAGGGTGCCAAAAAAATGTATACACATTTGAAGAAAGGAAAAAACTGTACTCAAATTAAGCTGATGGTAGCTACTTTGAGCACCTCTTGTAATTGCAGAAGTCAAACATAACTTGTATTCGGTATATATTGAGTATTACAATTTTAATAGATTTCCTTTCTTAAAATGTGTATACATTTTTTTGGCACCTGTGTGTGTGTGTGCATGTGTGTGTACACACTAAAAGAGTATGCATTGAGTGGGGGGGCAAGAACAGTGGACAGCCACACCCCCCACACCCAGCAGGTGGGTCTGGGTCTGAATCAGTGGCAGTGGCTGCAGGAGAGGGCAGCGGGACTGTGACAGTGCCAGCCAGAGAGCCTGCAGTGCAGACCCCAGGTGCAGCACCGTGCCTCACATGGCCTCAGCAAGCACCCTTTCCTCCAGCACACAGCCAGCTGCCACAGGGCGCTTTCTTCTTGACAGTAATATTAGTGGACTATTTAATTAAGCCAGCAAGCTTCTTGCATACATTTACATTTTACTGTCTCCCTTAGAGTGTGTCAGGCAGCAGGAATCTTTTCTTACCCTGGGCAGGATGCAGCCTGGGAAAGCTGCTGACATTAGGGATTTGCCCCTAGGTGATTTCTGTTTCTACTCGAGACAGCCGCCCTCCACCTGACCAGCGCCAGAAAGGCCTGACCTTTACATCTCAGTGTAGATATTTGTGAGGCCAAAGACAGAAGAGCTCAGGGACACAGACCCTGACTTCAGGCAGGCACCACCACCTTTGCTCTGGAGGGGACAGCTTTGTCCCTGGATATTATCCATGGCCTGCTCTGCTGGTAGCTTTGTTCAGTTTAATGAAAGAGCTGTGAAAGCTGCTGTTAGGATGAATCTCTTAGCTAGGCGGGGAGTGGGGGGGTAGAGGAGAAAACCATCAATAACTCCAGAGTATAGTGCTCAAGTAAACTGTTTTTTTTTAATATTTTTAAAATTTTTAAATTACAGTTGACATACAATATTATATTAGTTTCAGGTGTACAACATAGTAATTAGACATTTATATAACTTATGAAGTGATCACCCTGACAAATGTAGTACCCATGTGACTCCATACATACCGTGTTCTCCTGAAAATAAGACCTAGCTGGACAGACAGCTCTAATGCGTCTTTTGGAGCAAAAATTAATATAAGACCCCGTCTTATTTTACTATAATATAAGACTGGGTCTTACAATATATAATATAATATAGTATAATATAATATAATACCTGGTCTTATATTGATTTCTGCTCCAAAAGATGCATTAGAGCTAATTGTCCGGTTAGGTCTTATTTTGGGGGAAACATGGTAGTAATTACGATATTACTCACTATATTCCTTCTGCTGTACCCTACTTCGCCATGACTACTATGTAACTACCAATTTGTACTTCTTAATCCCTTCCCTTTTTTAACCCACCCCTAACCTTCTCCCATCTGGCAACTATCAAAATGTTCTCTGTATCTATGAGTTTGTTTCTGTTTTGTTCTTTAGATTCCACATGTAAATGAAATCGTATGAAATTTGTCTTTCTCTGTCTGACTTACTCCACTTAGCACAATACCCTCTAGGTCCATCCATGTTGTTTCAGATGGAAAGATTTCATTGTGTTTTTTTTTTTGGTCTTTTTTTTGCTGAGTAATATTCCATTGTGTGTATATATGTGTGTGTGTGTGTGTGTGCATATATATATATGCACACACACATATATACATATATATGTATATATACACACACGCGCATATATACACACACGCGCACACACAAACACACACACACACACAAACACACACACAAGCACATATACCACCTCTTGTTTATCCATTCATCCATTGATGGACACCCAGGCTGCTTCCATATTTTGTCCATTGCAAACAATGCTGCAATGAACATATGGATGCACATGTCCCTTCAAAGTAGTGTTTTGGGTTTCCTCAGATAAATAACCACAAGTGGGATTGCTGGGTCCTTCTTTGTCTCTTGTTATAACCTTTGTTTTAAAGTCTATATTGTCTGGTATAAGTATTGCTCCTCCAGCTTTTTATTTTCCTTCCCATTTTCATGAAATATATTTTCCATCCCTTTACTTTCAGTCTGTGTGTGTCTTTCAATCTGAAGTGAGTCTCTTGTAGGCAGCAAGGGTTTTGTTTTCTTATCCATTCAGGCACCTTATCTTTTGACGGGAGCATTTGATCCGTTTACATTTAAAGTAATTGTTGATAGATATGTAGTTACTGACATTTTATTATTCATGTCTTTGATCTTCTTTTCTTCTTTGTTTTTTAGAGATTTTTTTTCTAAGAGTTTATTAGAGTTTATATGAGCCAAACAGAGGTACTCCGGGAAGCAAGATCTCAACAGACTGAGAAAAATGCTTCCTCTTTTTCTTCTTCTTAAAGAAGTTCCTCTAACATTTTTTGTAGTTCTGGTTTGGTGGTGATGAACTCCTTTGGCTTTTTCTTCTCTGGGAAGCTCTTTATCTGACCTTTGATTCTAAACGATAGCTTTGCTGGGTAGAGTAATCTCTTTTTTTTTTTTTTTATACAGTTATTTTTGTTTTTTTTGTTTTTTTGTTTTGTTTTTATTGGGGACTTTTTATTGGGGAACAGTGTGTACTTCCAGGCCTTTTTTCCAAGTCAAGTTGTTGTCCTTTCAGTCTTAGTTGTGGAGGGTGCAGTTCAGCTCCAGATCCAGTTGCCATTTCTAGTTGCAGGGGGCACAGCCCACCATCCCTTGCGGGAGTTGAACCGGCAACCTTGTGGTTGAGAGAACGCACTCCAACCAACTGAGCCATCCGGGAGCTCAGCGGCAGCTTAGGTCAAGGTGCCGTGTTCAATCTTAGTTGCAGGGGGCGCTGCCCACCATCCCTTGCGGGACTCGAGGGATTGAACTGGCAACCTTGTCATTGAGAGAGAGCCCACTGGCCCATGTGGGAATCGAACCGGCAGCCTTCGGAGTTAGGAGCATGGAGCTCTAACTGCCTGAGCCACCGGGCCGGCCCGGGTAGAGTAATCTTGGTTGTAGGTCCTTGCTTTTCATTACTTTGAATATTTAGTGCCAATTCCTTTTGGCCTGCAAAGTTTCTGTTGAGAAATCAGCTGACAATCTTATGGGAGCTCCCTTGTAGGTAACTAACTGCTTTTCTCTTGCTGCTTTTAGGATTCTCTCTCTGTCTTTAATCTTCAGCATTTTAATTATGATGTGTTTTGGTGTGGCCTGTTTGGGTTCATCTTGTTTGGGACTCTCTGCACTTCCTGAGCTTGTATACCTATTTCCTTTACCAAGTTAGGGAATTTTTTAGTCATATTTCTCCAAATAGTTTTTCAATTCCTTGCTCTCTTCCTCATCCTTCTGGTCACACTGTGATGAGAATGTTGATACTCTT
The DNA here is from genome assembly GCF_057876585.1 of Rhinolophus sinicus. NCBI lineage: Eukaryota > Metazoa > Chordata > Mammalia > Chiroptera > Rhinolophidae > Rhinolophus > Rhinolophus sinicus. The sequence continues at coordinate 50,390,830 of NC_142504.1, read as the reverse complement.
GATGCTGTCCCAGAGGTCCCCTAAACTACCCTGATTCTTTTTTTTTTTTTTTTGACTCTTTTTCTTTTTGCTGTTCATACTAGATGTTTTCTGCTGTCCTGTCTTACAAAACACTGATTCGAGCCTTTGTTTCATGTGATGTACTTTTGATTCCCTGTAATGTATTCTTCATTTCATTTATTATATTCTTTATTTCTGATGGGTTCTTTTTTATGTTTTCTATCTCCATTTTTATGTTTCCTATCTCTTTGTTGAAGTTCTCCCTGAGATCACTAAGCATCCTTATAACCAGAGTTTTGAACTCTACATCTGGTAGATAGCTTGTCTCCATTGTGTTTAAATCTTTTTCTTGAGTTTTGTTCTGGTTTTTTTTTTGGTTTTTTTGGGGGACATGTTTCTTTCTCTACCCATTTTGGCTACCTGCCTGGGTTTGTTTCTATATGTTAGGTATGGCTGCTGTGCCTCCTGGTCTTAGTAGAGTCGCCTTATGTGTAGTATGTGTCCTGTGGGACCCAATGGTACAGTTTCCCTGGTCACCTGAGCCAGGTGCTCCATGTATGTCCTTGGTGTGGGTTTTGTGTGTTTTCCTCTTGTAGTTGAGCCTTGGTTGATGTTTGCACGTCATTGAGAGGGATTGACCCTCAGGCTGATTGGTTGTGAGGACTGACCATGATTACAGCGGAGGAGCTGTTGTGCAGGGGCTGATCCTACAGAACAGGATTCACTTTAGCAGGACACTAGTGCCTGCTCAGTCTGCCCTTTGGGTGTTTTGCCCTAGGAGGTGAGCCTGTCATGGTCTGGCTCAACTTGGTCTGAAGCAGGCCACTGGGTGTGCCAGCCCCAGGGCCTCCTGGGAGAGGCCCTCCACTCTAGGCCAAGTTCAGCCACAGCCTGTGCCCTGCCTGGGGCCACCTGGCTGAGCCACAAAGCAATCTACAGATGGAAGCTACCTGTGCTAGGCTTGGAGGTACCTGGGAGAGGCCAAGTCCTGAACCGAAGCCAGCTGCCTCTAGTGCCAGGCTTGGGGCTGCTCACAAGAGGTATGAGACACTGAAGCTAGATGCTGCATGTTTGGGGTGTGTGTGATTTTAAGAAAGTACACAGCATGAACCAAGACAGGCTGTTTGTATGGAAAAGCCACTGGAAGCAGTTTGGGTGTGCCCACAAGTTAGGTGGGGTGAGGTCTTGGGGAATCACCAGGGCAGGGTGATCAGTGTTAGCCAGGTTGATGGAGACTCAGATATGGCACCCAACTGTGCCTATAGGCTGGGTGGTGGGAGGGCTCAACAAAGGAACAATGGCTTCTGCCAGCACTTCTGTCTGGTAGGAAAGTTGCCCCTCCAGCCCCTTCTCGAAAGCCAGACAATTCAGTTCCTCCCTGCATGTCCCTGGCACCCCTTGAGCCACTACCCCAGCACTGGACTTCAGAGTGAGCAAGTCTGTCAATGAGAAAGTCTGCTCATGGGCCCTTCTAGAGAAACACGTGGGACTCCAGCAGCCCTCTGTCCCACTCAGCCACAATATCCACTGGTCCTCATAGCCAGAAGTTGTGGGGACCTCTCCTCTAGGTACTGGAACCCTGGGCTGTGGATCCTGTTGCAAGGCTGGGCCCCTTGCCCTCCAGAGAGAGCTCTATCGCCAAGACGTCCCTCCTGCTATCCAGCTGCTACACATGGTGTAGGACCAGCCTGCTCCATGTCTCCGCCCCTCCCACCAGTCTCGAGGTGGCCTCCTCTGTATGTCCTCAACTGCAGGACCTCTGCTCAGCTAGATCCCAGGCAACCCCAACAAGGGTTCTGTGCAGTTAGCTGCAACCTTCATGTGGTCGTGAGAGAAGGCAAGCAGAGCTCTACCTACTCCGCCATCTTGACCAGAAATCATGTCAACTATTTAATTGTAGGTGTGGTGAGGGTTTTCCATGTCTACAATTTGTATTAGTGATTTTCTGCTGCTTGAAATCCCAACCCTCCGTGCCTGCGTGTATGTAGGACTAAAAGGCAGCCATCCCTGCAAACTGCCATTTTTAGCACTTTTAGCACTAAGTGCTAAAAGTATGTTGTCCTCACTTTCCGCTTGTGAATCAATCCCCTGAAATAACTATTTCCCCAGGGTTTCTGGATTCTTAATTCCAAGTTCGAGATTCCAGCATTGTAGCCAGAAGGCAGCCCCCTCTTGGGTCAGTACTTTGACAGTGCTAGGGGCACCCAGTGAACATGGGGGGGGGGGGTATTTAGTGTATCACAGTGTTTATTCTATCACTCATCACTTAAGCACGTACTTTGATAACTAAGCCTGTGCTAAATGCAGTTGATACTGGGAGAATGGAGGTTGCCCGGGCTGCACATCTGAAAACTGAGAATTGCAAAGCTGCATTTCAAACGCAGGGCAGCCGGATCCCAAAGCCCAGGCTTGAAACCATCACACCCATGTCTTAGTGCAGAAATTCCTGGTGTTTGCACTCTTGTCCTAGTACAGCATTTGAATGCTTCTATGAATCATCCAGGAAAAGTGTCAGAAAATTTAAAGAGAATATAAACTTACCCCTTTGGTGGGCACCTTCTGCTATCAAACCCCCGCCCTCGCCACCACTCCCCCCATCACCTTCACCATGTACAGGCTTCCAGGAGATGCATTAGCAACGTTGAGCCAAATGTACCCTTTCATTCTAGAGAATGTCTGCCTGAAATCCCTGCCTCCTTTTCAACCTGGTCTCCTAACATTGATAATCTAGACTCTAAGAAAGGAACCTGGAAGTCCTCTGACCTCTCTACTTGGAGCCCTGACCCAGTCCCCGTTACAAGCCTTCTGCTTCACTCTCTTCTGGGATCCACATGGCCCCCTGCCACGATATCTGGGCCTCCCTAAAGTAGTTTCCGCAAGGCCCTGACTTCCTATGGGCCTCTGACACTCATCTCTCCCCTTCCTTCTCTCAGAAGGCGCTCGTGTCCTGCACAGGGAGGATTTTTTTCTTCCATCTCCTCTCGTTTCTGTGCTGGTTCCATATCTCAGTGCATAGTCTTCTCAGGCCCCTCACCAGGAGGTTTGCAGTGAGCGGTGCAGGAGGCATGGGCCACCACTGGATGTGGGCCCAGGAGCAGCAGGACTTCAGGCTTCCGTCACTTTGTAATTGGCCCTAACAGAAGACTGACAGCTACATAGCGTGAGTCACTTAATGTGGAGATCTCCTACTAGAAATGCAATTTTTTCTAATGGGACCTAATACTTGATTAATTAAGACTACCTGCTGGCTGTGAAGTTGAACTTTGAAAGTGCTGCTATATTTATTTTTCTCTAAGAATGATGTTATGGCACTTGGAGTATCTGCGTTTTATAACACGTTAGTTAATTTCTTTTTGTTCCTTATATCACCTCAAATGGTACTTTGTTTTTTTAAATTGCCAGTATTTCAGATTGCACTTGGGTTCAGGGAGAAAGGAAGGTTCTCATGCTGTGTTCTGTCAGACTCTTAAAAAAGCACCAGAAATAAAATGTCTGCGTTTGATGTTTACAAGTAATTATGTCAGTGACGCATAATATGGAATCAGATTCAGTTTTGCTTTCTGTGACTGTTTTGGCAGTCTCGTTAGTGGCTAGAGTGGAAGATTTAGTCTTGGCAGAAAAATAACTGCTGTGACTCAGAGCTCCAAAGGGACAGGTGATTGACCAAAAGACCCCAATTTAAAAAGAGCTGGGTTTTACCAGGCTGGCTTATGCAGGCATCTCGGCTGGCGACCTCGGTGGGCACGGGCCTGTGAGACATGACATGTTACACAGTGGTTCTGTCTCTGTCTCTCTCCCTCCTTCCTGTCCTTCCCTTTCTGCCATTGTATTTTTTGCAGTTTTAATCAGGATATATTGAAGGAAAATAAAGAAAAAACACAAATATTCAAACCATAAAAGCAATTTAATTGCCCTAGGTAAGCTTCAAATTTGACTTTAAGCTTCCTGAAGCTAGAGACAAAAGAGAATCAGCAGGGTGATTCTCATTTTCGGAAGAAAGGAAGGCTATCTATTCCTACGAGAAAGTTCAGTGTTTCTTAGCACTTAATCCTGAGCCCTGTCCGTGGGGTTTCATATGGGGAGCACCAGGGAAGTGGGGACGGGCATTCTTAGGCACGTTGCTGTAACAGAGGCAGGAAGGAGTCCACAGGGCTGTTCTGCAGTCAGTCCTGGGTCTCATGTCGTGAACTACAGTTCTGGATAGATCCCGCCAGATCATGTGGGGACAGGGACGGCAGGGCGGCAAGTGGAGGCATAGGTTCCCCTGTCTCCCCACAGTCCTCAGAGCGGCCTTTCAGGTGTGCCGGAGTGTGGGGGGGGAGGGGGCGTGGGGGGGTCGTCCCCCCTACCTCTTGGCCCTTTATCCCTTATCCGTGGTGCAGAAAGCAGACTGCTGGGCCACAGGCTTGTTTTAGGGTCCCAGGGAGCTGGCTGGGAATGCCAGCTGCCCCACCCCCAGGACCACAGGCTGTGAGAGGTTTCAGCTTCCCCTGCCTGTCTGTGGGAAGTGGAGCTGGGGTGCAGCTTCGTCCGCGTTCCACCCGCCAGCTTCCGGAGACCTCAGGAACTTACGGTCCTGCCCTTCGAGGAAATTATTACAGGAGAGGCTCTGATGATACGACTCAAGTATGTAGGTGATGGGGGTCCAGTTTGACCCAAAGAGAGAATTTGGGGTACCTAAAGAGACGATAATTGCATGGGTGTCCTGGAAACATTATTTTTAGGTAGGGTTTTCTATGTGAGTGGTTGGCGGTTTGAAATGGTCCTCACTCCAAGGATTTTTGTTTCTCGCTGAGAATTCATCTGTTTTGAAAACAGGGCAAGCAGTTGCTGTTGTCAAGATGCTAGAAGAGGCTGTGGGCGAAATGAAGAGCCAGCTGCCTGGTTGGGTCCCTGCTCTCTGCTCTCCTGGCTTGTACCTAATTTCTCCACCCCTCCGTTGAGCTGTCCGCAAAGTGAGGGCATGGGAGCCCCCACTTCATAGGGTTGTTTAGAGGAATAAATGAGTTCCCATGTAGAAAGCTTCTCAAACAGTGCCTGACACGTTAAGCGCTGTAGGTGGTAGCAGGTGCTGTGACCGCCACGCTGTTGGTAAAGCTGGAAACTCCCACCCAGATGAAGGCAGTGCCAACTGCCACAGAGCAGGACTCCCAGGGATGCCGACACAAAACCAAAATCCCTCAGATCTGATTGGGTGCTTGACTCGTTGCCTGAAGCTCTGTAGCTTAAAACACTGTGAGATGATTTGGGCCTCAAAATTTTTCAAGGCAAGTGTGCTACGCCCCCAGCACGGCCATGGAAGACGCGAATCACACTCCCATCCAGTGTCGGGTGTGGAGCTTTATGGGTTTCTTGTGATGGGCAACACAAACGAGCTGAAATGTTTCTGCAATAAGTAAGTAAAATAAATTGCTGATAAGTGTTATTTGATGAAACAGTTAAAATTAGAATCCTTACCAGAGATAGATTTTACTTAGAGAATGGCTAATATAAGGACATTCTTTCATTAACACTCTGGACCTAACAAGAACACTGCTGACGTGACCTCAGTGTGAGGAAGACGCTGGTCTGGTTTTGCCGGCTCTCAGCGTAGCTGGAGTCCTTGCCACGGGGGAGGAGAGCCCAGGACTCAGCTGTTTCGTGCTTCCCGTCATTGCTGCTGTCAGCTCGTGTTGCTGCCGTCCTACCTCTGGACATGCAGCCTCCACAGCTTGGTCTCTAATCTGCTCTTGTCCCTCAGAGCCCAGAGCCAATAAGGAAGGGGCAATAAGAGTTTCCCATTTGCGTTGCCAGCCTGGTGACAAGGTGCTGATGACCGGTAGTGGTGTGGATCTGGTCGCACGCTTCTGGGGAAGGGGGGCTGGTGATCCCCGACTTGCAGTCATTAGAAGAGAGCTGGCATAAACCTGATAGACTGTTCAGCAGAGAAATAATTTTGTGTATACATGGACATAATTGCCCTTTGAAAAGTTGTGTAGAAATGTTTAAATTTACCCACCTTAGATTATAGCCCAAAGAAGGATTTTATTGAAAATGAAAGCTGAAGGTTTTGACCAAGAGAAGAATCTGTTAGTGATAACTAGTTGGAGGCTTTACTGTGTTCTCTCAATTTAGCCTATGAATCACATGAGCTCTAAGAGGGGGTTTGGCTGAATCACCTGGGAGCAAAGTGAGACACATAGGCCAGCGAGCTGGGCCCCTGCCAGCGTGCGTGGAATGCGTGTGTCCCGCTGCATGTGGGGAGAATGGCTAAGAGTTAGCCAGTGCGGGAAGAATGCCCTTATTCATCTGCTGCCATGGCTGTTGCACTGCCATCCGCTGTGTGGTTCTTCCAACAGCACTTCCTCCAGTATTGACAAGCACGGATAACTTCTGCTTTTTCTTTCTTTAGACCACTGCTCTTCCAGACCAGTGAACACCTGGCCAGTAGTCCCGCACTGGGGGACATTATTCCATTCAGCATCGCTATTCAGTTCTTGTTCACGAGAGCACCGGCTGAGCTGAAATCCCCCTTCCAGGTAATAACGTGAAGCCACAACCCTCTTAGGAGTCTGACCACAGAGCCCCACTCCCTGAATGTGTTCCCCGCCTTCTCTTTCTTACTCAGTCGTGGATTTCTGTCTTAGCAGTGAATCCTTTAGGAGGGAAAACTCCCACTGCCCTGCCCCTGCTTTCTCAGCACTGTAAGAATTACCTGGTGAATCCAGAATTAGCCCTTTAAATAATAATGACACAAATAATTTACGTTTATAAAGCTTTTTTGATGGAGGCCCCATTTCCTTTGCTGACCCACCTTTCACTGGCAAGTCCAGAGGCTCCTTGGGAGTTAGGAAGGCTCCCCAAGGGCTGTGCCACCTTCCCTCAGGCACGTGCTGGGGGGCTTTCTCCTTGGCATCCTTAAGAGCAGGTTTTGAACCATCACTTGCTGCCGTTCACTGAAGAATGCATATGCACTCTCTCTTTCCTGCAGAGGGCTGAATGGTCCCACGCTCGCTTCTCCCAGTGGCTGGATGACCATCCATCTGAAAAAGACAGGCTTCTCCTCATCAGGTAAAGCCATATTTCAGGGCACCGGTTTGTTCTGGAAACTCAGGAAGAGTAGGGATCGCAGGGGAAGAGGGTGGATGTGTACGCACGTCGGCACCTCTGGGGCCGGCCACCTCTGCACAGGTATAGGCGGGCTGGGGCCCAGACAATGGGAACTGCGGGCACAGCGGTTTGCTGCCCGCGTCCTTCACCCGCATCTCTAACCACGTCCCTGTTGCGCGGCCCCTGCCTCCTGCAGCCCAAAGAGCCGTGCACTTCCGGTGCTGGAAACCTGCTTGGCTGTGAGCAGACCCCTTGCCTTAGCTCCACATTTCTGCTTCACTTCCATGTGCTGCAGTTACTGAGCTGGTGGAGCACAGATGTGAGTAAACTTAAAATTCTCTAGTGTGCTACAGTTATTAGCAGAAAGCAAGGGCAGTCCTGTAGCCACTTACTAGGTAGCACGCGACCTCCACACACACCTCCTGCACCCCCGCCATGCCGAGGTTGGGGGCGTTAACTGTCGCATGTCATTTATGAAGCATCTCTGTCCCGTGAGCATTCTCTGAAACTGCTCTCCAAAATCTCCAGAGGCCTTGCCACCAAACCCAGCTCCTGTCCTTACCTTACGCCCTGCAGCTCCCGCTGCAGCTGACCACCACTTCCTTCTTGAAACCCCTCATCGACTGACTGATTAAACCCATTTCCATTGAGGCCGCCTGTGTACTCAGCCCTGAGGACACAGGCTACCTCGGCGCTTCCAGACATCACGGTCATGTTTCTGTCCTAACCTTCTGGGCGTTTTCCCCTCAGTCTCATTTGCCTTGTTGTCTGCTGTCCACTCCTTAAATGCCATCATTTCCCAGTTTGTTTCTGGTTCGTCTCCTTCCTGTTCTATCTGTATTTTGGTCCCCAGGTAAGCTCATCTATGATTCTAGTGATCTCTTCTATCCCAGTGGCTCCCCGGGCTGTGCCTCACCTTGATTGCCCAGGTTCCCAGCCAGCAAACTTGCTATCATATGTCGTCAAAATCCCACAGAAATCTCAATCACAAAATGTCAAAAAGAAATCATCGTTCCTCTCAAACCTGCTCATTCTTCTAGACTGCCTGTCTCGCTGAGGTGTCACCTTCACCTTCAGCCAAGCTGGACAACCTGTGAGTCGTCGTTCAGCTCCTCTGCCACCCACCCTCATCCTCCAAAGCAGTCAGTCGTGCCTCTCACGTGGCTCTGGCAGCCATTCCAAGCTCCCCCCGGGGGAGCGGAGCACAGACAAGTCTTTCTCAGCCTGAGTAGGGTTGATGGGTGGTGCGGTTCCCAATCACATCCGCACACGAGAATCACCTTCAGGCTTTGAAAAATCCTGGTGTTGAGGCCACAGAATCTCCGCGGGTGGGACCTCGCATCAGGCAGTTCCCCAGCGCGGCCGAGGCTGAGACCCATGGCCTAGTTGTCGGGTGAGACCCCAGCAGGAAGGACTGGAGGAGAGGTCACTGAGGGATATCAGCCCATCAGCTCCGGGGAGGGCATGGAGCCCCCTCGGGTGTGGTGCCCAGAGCCCAGGTGACCACAGGCCCCTGGGGCACGTGGGTGAAGGAAGAGATTAGCGCAGCCCCTGCTCTTCATCCTGCTTATCTGTTAACTCCTGTCAGCTCTGAGCATCTGACCAGGAAATGGGAAAGTCGCCAGGGAGCCTGCCAGCAGTTCAGGGACTGGTGACCACTGCCCGCAGAAGGCGGCGTGGGGAGGGGGGGCTTGGGGCCCACTCAGGGGTTTGGGGTGTCTTTGTGGAGGTTTTGTTCCGATCTCAGACCCACTCAGCTGCAGCCCACTTGATAATAGAAGAGGATTTAGGATTCAGTTAATTGAACAGGTTTCATCTTTGTCTTACATTGGAGTGAGTTCATCTACGACAGTTGTCCTGCTGTGGACACATCAGAAATCCGTTTTCTTTTGCTGCTCTTTGAAAATGTCTCCTGGGTGATTTCATCAGCAATGCTGTTGCTGAGCCTATATTTAGTAACTGAAAATCGTGCTAAGAAATAGTGTTGTGCTTTTTAAATAAGGCCTATCCATCATTCCACATATCAGAGCCTTCATCCTCTGAGCAGGAAATCGAGCCCCCCCCCCCCCCCAGGAGATTCCAGCCACCTCAGTCCTGGTGCAGCCCAGGTCGTGGGCAGCGGGGAGGGGATTCGTCCTAGAGAATGTTCTCTCTCATCTTTCTGCATAATTAACCTTGTCCCCACATACTGAGGATGGCAGGGGGAGGGGGGGATTTCTTTCCCCTTAGATAAGCCCAGGGTAAGTATTGCTCTTTAAATGTCAGTACATTTGTTTTAGCTTTTGGGAAAACCTTGTTATATACTCATCTGTTCCTCCCAGCACAATATTAGGTTGTTATTAAGTAGGGCAAACCGAGGAGCGTGTGGCCACTGCTGCTGAATAACTGGCAAACGATGAACTCTTCTGCCCGCCTTTTTATTTCCTTTTGACACCAGATGTTTCTCTACAGCTTGAATGGATACTTGTCAAGTTAATTTTAAAATCAGAGTAATCACTGAGTCATGGAGCCAGTGGTGTAAGTTGGGGGTTGTACGTCCTCTGTGCCCAGCAGGCAGGTACCAGACGTGTGTGCCCTCAGGTGCGGAGGCTGCAGCCTGTGCGCAACTGTAAATGTTGAATGTGCTTTCAGTAAAGAGGAAGACTGAGTTTTAGATGCAAAGATTTCTCAAGCTCCGCAGAACTGGCAGGATTGGCCTCAAACCCATTGACTCTTGATATTTGCAACAGAGCAACTCTTGTTATTGTGTGCGTTCCTCTTTGCTTTTCCTTAGTCTTAGTAGAACACCTTTATGGTGTCAAAAGTGCATATGTTCTTTGCTTATTTGTATTTCTTATACCATCGTGAGGCAATTCTCAGTGCCAGATGCGTCCTTGGACCCCCTGCCCTCCTGTTCTCTCAGGGCCCCAGCGGGAAGCCATTCCTCACATCCTATCTGTCTGTGAAGCCGCAGGTCCCATGAATGGAGGATGATGTTCAGTCTCTGGGTTTACCTGCCTAGCGAAGGCATGTGCTACACTTTGATGCCCTGTGTGCATACTGGTATTTAATGATGGGCAAAACCCAATTTTGTTCCATAAAAGCCTCTGCTTGGCTAGTTTATATCATGTTGAGCAGTGTTGCCATGTTACCGCAACCCATTCCTCCACTAATTGTTTGCACAATTCCCGTACTAATTTTTTTCAATAAGGGTAACTTTAATAATGTTTATTTTGGTTGCAAACTAGAGTTGGGACTAATTCTTACATAATTCTTGGCCTGGCTTCCAAGAAAGCTGATGTTTTGCTCAAGTAAATGAAGTAATTTAGTAATTGCTTGAAAATCTTGCTCTGATTTGATGTGGGAGGGCAGCTCTAATCTGTTTTTCTTCCAGTAGTTCTGATAGTGTTTTTGATGAATACCAAAAAAACTAACCACTCATTTCTGAATTTTCTTCTACATATTGTATAGTTCATATAATGTCTTACCTTTGTGAATGCAAATGAAATTGCTAAGTTGATTTTTGTCCATTAGATAAAATGGATCTAATCTGTTCACCACAGAACAAGCAGAGTTGCTGAGAACTCCGGTGCACTAATTTCTTAAACTGATAGACATAGACCATTGTCTCAAAGACAGCTGGGGCCCTTGGGGATTTTTCTGGTGTGTAGGAATCTGCAGGACTGGGGTGATAGCCTAGGATGCCATTGCAACTTGAAAAGTGTTACTAAAAGAAGCAAGTTTTTCCTTTTTTTCATAAAGAAATAGCTTCATTAAGGCTCAGCTGTGACATGAACTAAGGCAGCTCACAAAACATTCCCTAAGAGGATTACATTCCATTTCGCATGCCTTTGTGTCTTTGAGGACCCCGATACTCATGTTTCTCCTTTACTTTCTTCTGTATTTTGTCCTCACTTTTTCATTACAGTTCTATCTTCCTGTATTTCTAATTCATTTTTAAAATCATTCATCATGCGTTTGTGAAGCATTTGGTCCTGGGTCTACGTGAATGAACTAAACAGCCCTAACCTTCAAAGTTGTAACCTCATAGGAGGGAAACTTGCCAACGAACAGACTGCCAGCGTCCACTGTTATGTGGTGAAGTGTAAGCGTCTTGCTCAGTTACATGGAGAATGCACAGCCGCCTGAAAGTATGAGGAGGGGTCTTCTGCGTGCTTCATAGTACACATCTGTACCTGGAACAGCTGGCGTTTCAGAGTGCAGGCTTTTCATTCTCTTAACTATACCATGTAGGTGAAGGTGAGCAAACAGGCCCAAATGTGGCCCAAAGCACACCTCGTGGCCCAAAGCACACCTCCGGCTAGTGGGGCGGAGCCTCATACCGCAGCTGTGCTCCTCAAACAAGAGCTGCCAGCCCCACATGTTCCCCATTTAAAGTAGTCGTGCCCTGAGCAGAGCATGAGGCCAGCCTGTAGGGATCCCAGATGTGGGGGTCCTGCTGCGTCAGGGCTGCTGGTGCAAATCGGAGCCCTTCCCACAAATGCGTGTGATTCAGGTGGCTTCAATTCTTTTGTTTGTGCTGCCTGGGGTTTGGAAAGGCTTTATCAGAAAGAGGATATCTGAGCCGGGTCCTAAGGGTACTCCAAGGATAAGGGAGGTACTGAGAAGGGCCTAAGAGGATGTGTCTTGTAACGGTGCGATTTTCAGTGTGGCCAAAGAGCAACAGGCCTTTGCAGCCTGGCCGTGTTAGGCAGACGTCTTTGTTCAGTTGTTCACACATGCGCCTCCCCCACCAGGGGGCACTGGCATTGGCTGGGAGTAACACAGGGTGAAGCTGCTCTGTGCAGTGATTTAACACAAGCGATGGAAACTAATGATTTGAGGACGCTTTTGGGCCACAGCAAACTGTCTAGAACACAGCAGTAAGTGGCACAGACAGGGTGGGGGTGAGGACGAAGCTGGTGATAGGTGGGCTTGTGTTGAGACGTTGTCCTGATGGGCATAGGGCACGGCCGGGGATGCCCCGCAGGCCAGTGGCTCTTGCGATCGCTCGTGTGGCAGGTCCACTAGCGCCGGGCTGAGGTGGCACCAGGGTAACTGCCAGCCCCTGGGCTGCAGCTGTAATCAGGACCCCAAGTGGCAGGACTCAGACAAGCAGAGGGGAGGCGGGCTGGCGTGGAGACGCCGAAGGAGGTGACGGACTTGTAACTGGTGAGATGAAGCATTTATTTAGATAGAGGCCTTTGGGAGCTGTTGGTGTCTTGGTGAAATAGGGAAGGTGGACACAAAAACACTGCCCTATGGGTGGTTTTGTCCCCTACGTTTTTCTTTTTCCTTTGGTTTTTTTTTTTTTTTTGATAGATTTTATTTTTAGAGCAAGTTTAGCTCACAGAAATTTGAGGTCCAGAGATTTCCTATGCACCCCATCCCCACGCGTGCACAGCCCCCACCAGTGGCCCATTGTAGCAGTCGGTGAACCCACACTGACATCACTGTCACCCAAAGCCCAGAGTTTACATGACGTTCATTCTTGCTGCCACATATTCATTCTGTGGCTTTGGACTGCCCTAGGTTTCTGACAGGTGAGTTTGAGGGATACCTGGAAGAAATCAGATAAAAATGTGCAGAACACAGGTCGAAACAGAAATCAGGAGGGGGTTCGGGGCTGGAAGAGATGGGGGATTCAGTTATTTCATAGCTGAGACTGTGAAAAGGGATAGTGGAGTCGGAGGGGCAGCACAGAGCGAGCGAGGAGCTGGGCAGACTCCAGCCAGTGTGTTCCTTAGTTAAATGACAGGAATGAACGAACCTGAGCAAGGCTTAGTATTTTCAGTGTTTGGGAGCAAAACCACCAGTTAAGAATTACATGTGAGATGGGACTTGAGATTGTTGTGTGCTGAGTAACTGTGTTAGCTTATATCTTTAGAGAAATGCTCTGATTTCAGAGTTGTGCAACTTTTAAAACAATATGATTAAGACAAAAATTTGTTACACCTGGGAATTAGACCAATAATGAACAATAATCTTCTAACCATTGTTTTTAGCTCCACTTAAACAGATCATCCGGTTCAGACATTGAAAACTTTTTCTACGAAGGGCCGGATACTACCATGTTTCCCCAAAAATAAGACCTAGCCAGACAATCAGCTCTAATGCGTCTTTTGGAGCAAAAATTAATATAAGACCCCATCTTATTTTACTTAAGACCGGGTATAATACAATATATTAATTTTATATTAATATATTTATAGTCATATTAATTATATATATACATTTACATATTAATATATTTATAGTCATATTAATTTTTGCCCCAAAAGACACACTAGAGCTGATTGTCTGGCTAGGTCTTATTTTCGGTGAAACATGGTAAATATTCTAGGCTTGGCCAGCCTTATAGCCTCTGCCTGGACTTTTCAGTTCTGCCACTGCAATGTGAAACCTCCACAACACCACAGAATCATGCGTATGGATGGACGTGGCCTGGGGGCAGTTTGCAAATAACACCGATCTAATTCATGAGGACATCAATCATAACTGGCTGGTATCACATTCCCGTGACTAAATTCAGACTGTCTCCTTATAACATCATTTGCTAAAAATTCAGGCCCAGGAACAGTTTCTTCTATGGGTTCACGTTCTGTCAAATGACAAGGGTATAGTGCATGTACTGGTGTCACGCTGTGCACCAAGGACCCCTCCTTCCACTGCACGAGCTCTGCATAGCACACGCCGCACGTGGCTTGTCAGACGTCTCCTCAAGAGGGAAATGGAAGAAGGAAACTGAGAACCAGCTCAGAGGCCAGAGCCTCTGATTGTTATGAGAGTACAGAGCAGACCCAAAGATGTTTACTTTCACACCTTCACCATAGTAACACTACCAGTATATTTGAAGGCTGTTGGTCACTTAGCTTACGGAACTGGGCAGAGCAGTTCCAGCAATGGGCCACACACACACACACACACACACACACACAAAGTTAAGACAATTTAAGTTTGTGAGCTCATCCTAGAAAAAGTGCTACATACCTCATTGCCGAATATCACCATTACAGTCACCTTTGAAGTACTCCCCTTGGGAGGCTATGCACCAATAACAGCGCCTAGTCCACCTTTCAAAGCAAATTTGGAACTCTCTTTCTGGAATGGCCATCAGAGCTGTCGTCATATTACCCTTGATGTCCTGAATGTCATCAAAATGTCTTCCTTTCAATATTTCCTTTATCTTTGGGTAAAGAAAGAAGTCATTGGGGGCCAGATCAGGTGAGTAGGGAGGGTGTTCCAATAGTTACTTGTTTACTGGCTAAAAACTCCCTCACAGACAGTGGCTTGTGAGCTGGTGCATTGCCGTGATGCAAGAGCCGTGAATTGTTCAGGTCTCACTTTTTCACGCAGCCTTTTCACACTTCCAAATAGTAAACTTGGTTACCTGTCCAGTTGGTACAAATTCATAATGAATAATCCCTCTGATATCAAAAAAGGTTAGCAACATTGTTGCAACGAGTTCACGAACTTGTCTGACTTCATATACCTATATGTGCGTGCATATACAGAGGGTGCCAAAAAATGTGTACATATTTGAAGGAAAAAATTAATACTGTAATACTCAATATATACCAATAAGATGAATACAAGTCACATTTGACTTATGCAATTACAAGAAGTACTCAAAGTGGTTACCACCAGTGTAATTTTAAGTTTTTTCCTTAAATTTTTTGGCACCCTGTTTATATATATGTGGGTTACATATATATGTATATACCAGGGTGCCAAAAAAGTGTATACATGACTTGCATTCTTTGTTATGGTATTACAATTTTAATAATTCTTTCCTTTCTTAAAATGTGTATTTGGCACCGTCTGTATATATACACTATATATATAAATATACTATATAAACTATATAGCATGTTTTATAAGCTGTTTTATTTATGTAATTTTTGACATTACTTTCGTTTTGGTTTTCAGGGGAGCCCTGGAAGCTTATATCCAGTCAGTAAGAAGTAGAGAAGGCAAAGAATTTGCACCAGTTTATCCCGTGATGGTTCAGCTGCTTCAGAAAGCTACGTCTGCTCTTCAGCAATAACATGAAATATTTTTTCATCTCCGTTTTGCACTAAGCCATTCAGGGTTGGCAGTTAAACTAAATACATACTCTAAAAGACAGCTATTCACTATTTTAAGAATGTAATTGACTTTTCTGTATTGCTTAGTGATCTTTTTCTGTTTACCTCTTTAGCCCTTTTACTTTAAGTAGCATAAAATGTCAAAAATCATTACCACCTTCAAACTTCAGGGTCCTGATTTTTCCAGGACATCCCACTCTTTTCCTTTCAGGCTTCTCTGAGGCTAAAACTTCTTTCTCATCACCTGAGTCCCCCTGTAGATAACACATAGTAAGTACCCTGCATCCGCCAACCAGCCTTCCTCCTCAGTACATGAGTATGTAGCCCAGTGGTTCCCACATCTGGTTTCACATTAGAATTACTGGTGGAAGCTTTAGAAAAACCCTGATATTGATTTGTACCCCACATTGACACATCTGGGGATAGGAGCCAGGCATTAGGATTTTTAAAAAACATCCCCAAGTGTTTGCAATATGTAACCAAGTTTGGGAACCACTGGCATAGCCCAAGGCAAAGATGTAGGGCTAAATGTTTAAATGTCATACTGTAGCTGTAATAAAGATAGAGCAAAAGAAGTGTCTTTATACCTTGTGTGTCATTTTATTTAAAAGACTTTGGGGCTGCCAAATTAAAAAAAAACCATCTTTGCTCTACAAAGATTTTTATAAATAGTAGACAATCTGTTTTTTCTATTGCCCTTGTTCTGTTAACATCTTTAATGCTTTAAAATCCCATGAGCAACTTAATTATTTTCCATCCCCTAAACCTGTTATTCTGACATCTCATGCATAAAGTTCAGTCAAGATCAATCAGCAGAAGTCAAAGATAAACAATTTTTTTCATTTTATTTGAAATAATATACAAGAATATAGTGTGCAAAATTTAGGGGCAACATCATGAAGAAGTGTGATGAACTGAAATCAATTTTACAGCTGTGATTCCTAACCAGAAATACCATGTGGTTAAGTAACATGAAAAGCCATGATTGTAGCTCAGAGCAAAAGCAGCTGTATTGCCAATGTATTTGCTCTAATTTTTGACAGTTGGAGGAAAAGTAAAGTGCGAGTGTTGCACTGCAGTAAGTGCAAAGTCTGCCCCCACCATAAAGATACGATGACAAAATAAGATACTTAGGATATGTGGCTGAGGAGATACAGAACAGAGTTTAAAAATACAACGTTGTCAACTGTTAACAGCACCCTGATGGCGACTGCGTCCCAGGGCCATGAACTGGTGGCCTGGGCCACGTCTCCACTGGACGGTGGGTGGTGCTGCCACCTGGTGCATGAAGCCAGTGTGCTCGGGTAACTGCAGCAGGTGGCTCTCCTGCTGGACGCTGACACCAGCCACCCGCCAAGGTCCCAGAGCCCTTGGCACTGGCCAGAAGGAGCGCCTGTGTTTGGCACAGATGCTGAGCCACGTGATGGTTGCTCAAGGAAAGGCCAACCCCAGCTTCTGTTTCATTCCATCATGTGTACAATACAGATTAATAAGCAGTAAGGAGCCGATGTATGAACAGCAGTTACATATTTTTAAATTCCCCTTTTGTACAATTTAAAATAAAACATGTATACACTTCTCCGCTTTCTACTGTACTTTAGCACCACAGGATATCAATTTTCAAGCCTATATTACCTGATAGACATATATGAAGTTTGGAAGAAAAATAAGGCAATTTGGTTTACAATGTTGATAGTTTTAGCTTACTTAATGCTCTAATGGAGAAAGCACATCCTCACTCTTATTATTAAATCATTTCGAGACTCAAGGCTATCAGTATCTTATGGTCACACGAATTCAGGACAAATGGTGAGACCTTGATCTTCTTAGGTCTTTCCACCCCCAGTCAGTGTCTATGCAAATGCAGACTTCACATCAGCATCCTGGTTCAATGCTGTTGTGAGCCCTGAGGAGATAAAAAGAAAAAACAACTCAGTGAATGTTTACAAATCAACAGATAGTAATTCTACAAATGGAAGCTAAGATGGATATTTATAAACTTAAAAATCACTTCCTCAAAGTGGGGATTTAAAAAAATTTGCTAATATTTGATGACTTAAGCATCTAGAAAATTTATAAAAATGATAAGAGAGATCAAGTAGGATTCAAAGGGGATCCAGGCAAAGTCCTACATGGAATCCTAAGGTAATAAAGAACGTCTAAAAAACCCAGTTCAGCCATCCTCTTAGATTGCAATCTGACCACTATTCCTTTAAAATAAATTCTTGAAAAATGTAAATAGATGTGAACTGCACGTTACTATAAAGAAAGAGGCACAAAGACACAATCACAGACACCTCTGCTAACCCTACTGTAGATGTCTTCCCTTCATCTTCAGATAGTTCAAACTGAGCTCATTCTGTTCTATCATGTGACTTTCCTTGTAATTAATCTAAAAACAACTTGAAGGACGCTAGTCTAGTCATGGAGAAGTTCTAAGAATCACATCTACCCAAGACAGCATCGTCATGGTGCAAACTTGACCAGTCTTCCCGGGCGTTTCGATTTCTTCTCCTTCCTCAGGATTGTAATTCAGAAATTCTGGGCAACGTCAGAAGCCCCCAAGAAGGCTGGTTAGCAAACCTCCCCCATGCCTCTAATATCTGTACTGCCCCTCACCAATTAGGAAAAGGCTGTTGAGACATACCACCCCAATAGAAATAATTTCTACTGTGATATTGAGTTAGCAACACCCATTTTTCAATCCAACTAGAAATACTACATTGCAGTTATTTTTCCACCTCAGCATTTCCTGACCAACATGCTTCCTAAGCAGGCCTGCGACTTGTACTTCTCATGGGAAAGGAGTCAATGGCACTGACTGATGTCAAGAAAGGCGGCCTGCCTGCCTGACGAGACGGTGTGAGAACACGATTAGGTAGGTGCTGAGGTGTAAAACTGCTGAGAATACCATCAACACAGCTTTTAAAGGCTAGACAACTGCTCTGTGTGAGCACAGTTCTGGGGGAAAGTCAAGGTAATTTTAAGCAACTGCTTGTTGAAACATACTGAATTGGTTCTTTTCCTTTTCCAACAGTCAGGATTTAAACGTTTCTGTTCTTCAGCCAAAGCCTTTGCTTCTAATGTATACATCCTCCTCTCTTCATTCTTCATTTTCTTCCACCTGTCACCAAGGATCACACTTATGGCTCTGTAAAAGAAATATTTACACAATGCTGAAGGCAAGAGTTGTTCATAAAACTCATGTCAAGTGCTGCTACTTCAGGAAGAAATATAAAATTAAAAGACAAAAATCTTGTCCAACATAGAGGAGGGAAAAGGTCAAGACCATCGTAGTCATTTCCAGTAAAATCTCAAGTCATGAGGTCCATTCATCACAATCTCAGCAATTAGTCTCCTGGAATAGTGCCAATATTTCCAAATGCCAAAGGACATCTAAAATGGCTACAAAATGGATGTTCTACAAAGTTTAAAGAGAAAAATTACTATTTCAAAGAAATGGTTTAAATGACCATTGGCTCTCTCCCGGTCCAGGGTTTACGACATTAAGGCAGACAACAGTCAACGTTAGCAGGATACAGTACTGACCCACATAAAAAGCTATTCTTACTTTCTATCTGTGCCCATAACCTGTCAAATAAGTATGATAAAAGTCTTTTCTCAGTCATGCAATCATTAGTGAAAATGTGGTGACATTAACTATGCACATCTTACTGTTTCCCTCTTAAAACAACTCCAGATAAACATCAGGCCATATTTGTACTATCCCTAGAGGAAACTGGATAAACTCAAAAGGCAGGAAGTCAAACTGTGAAGACATCATGATAGAAATCTGAAGGTATTTCCTATTTATGTTTGTTAACCTGTCCCAAACCTACTAAATAGTCTTATCCAGGACACGTACACATAAACCATTTTCCTTCTATGAAGAGCTTTTAACTATTAATTTCACGATACTTTCAAGACAATTTCAAAACAAAAGATCCTGAAATGAGTGCATGAAGTATAAGTAAGTGACTTTCCGGTAACTGACGGGACACTAGAGAAGCATCTGAGCTTTAAAGGAACAGTAACCACAGAAGCTCTATTACTTAAAAAGAAATTAAATGTTTAGTAAACACATTTTTTAATCCAATGACTTGATGCAATTAAACACTGTACTGCATCTTCCTTTGCTAAAATAAAAACCAGTTTTTGTAGTCTCTGGGTTAAAGGTACCACATATTGGTTGACACATTTACCGGAGAAACAAACCAATAAATATTCACATGTGTATGAATACCCCAATCAGTGATGCATTTGACATAAGAAGCTTCTCTTTTTAAAATGTAAACAAAAATTAAACTCATGAGAACAGATTGGTGGTTACTAGATGCGGGAGATGAAGGGTGGGATGAAATAGGTGAAGGTGGTCAAAAGGCACAAACTGCATTTACCAGTTGGTCATGGGGATGTGATGTACAGTGAACTGCATATTTGGAGGTTGCTAAGAGAATAGATCTTAAAAGTTCTCATGACAAGAAAAAAACTTTGTAGCTAGTATGGTGATGGATGTTAACTATACTTATTGTCATGATCATTTTGCAATATATATACATATTGAATCATTATTCTATACACCTGCAACTAATATAATGCTATATGTCAATTATATCACAAAATATACACATAATATACATACACGTAAAAATTAAGCTCATGAGACATTCAAACCTGAATTCAAAATTGATTGTTTCGGTGGATAATCATTTGACTTTTCTGACGACACTTGTGGGTAAAAGAAATGGAGGTTTTGTTTCTTAGGAGGTTTTGAGTGATTCGTTTTTATACATGGAGAACTTGGTTGGTGTGAGAGGGAATGAGCAGTACAGAACCGCAGAGATGATGTGAGGGCACCGTAACCAGAATAGGAAGGACGTGAGTTCATCTGCATTTCTGGGCTTTACTGAGGACACCTCTAGGTGGAGTCTTGACAAAGCTGGCAGTTATTACAAATTGCTAATGTCTGCATATGCCATAGTGTGACGGCTGTAAAATCAGTACATCCTTGAGATCTGACACAAGAAAGTGCTAGGCTTCTGTATAAAGCTTTCCTATGAAGACGGAACTGTCAGCTGTCAACAACTGTGTCTGTCCTCTAACAGGCAAATGACATTTAGTACTATTTTAGAAGGCAGATCCTTACCCCTTAGTAATCTAATTATCTACGTAGGTATTATAAAATTATTACACATAACCCTAAAAATTCCACTTAAACTTTTTACTTTCAAGTCAACCTAAGAAAATGGAATTCAATAATAAAAGCTACTGAACATTAAGTTTAACTGTCCCAGTTGCTGTGAACTGCACTGAAGTGTTAATTATTACAATCAGAATCACCACTATTTTTACCTGTTATCTTTCCCTGGATACATCTGAGTATATTCAACTCTGTATTTTTTGGCAAAAAGCATGAAGGCATTCATTGGTCTTTTGCACTTGTTAGGAGAAGTGGCACTCACAGTCCCTGAGCTGTGGGTTTTGACGGCTTTCGCATACAGAGAATTGGATGAGAGCTGTGATGGTCCAGGGGAGCCACAGTTTTTACTGAATCCAGATCTTGCAAAGTCTTGACCGCCGGGTCCTCCGCACGACAGAGACGCACGGCGCTGACGAGCCATACTACTTAGCACGTAGACTGCAGAAGAATCCATAGGCGTGAAGTCATAGCTTAAAAAAAATTATAACATGGTTTTAATTCAACTTAATTATCTGTTTTGTAAAAACCGGATTTAAAAAAAATCTTTAATGTATGATAGGAAATTTCAATGTATTTCCCCTATGTAATGTTACCAAAACTACTTTAACAACTTCACCACTGACAATTACTTGTAAGATGAAAGCTTATGGATACACTGACTAAAATTGTTTTTTTTAATCTGTGGAGAACACAAAAGTTTCAAAACAAAAGACTTCAAGCACCCCACCCCCGAAGGAGTCTGTTGTAACCCACATACTTCACTCATACTAGTCTCTCCAGATCCCACACCCCCATGTAGTCTTACTTTAGATTTACTTTTTGACAAATTTTATAATCTGACTTCTTGGCCTACAGAAGCCTAAAACTAGAAAATTAAAATGGAGCGGCATGCATACACCAGGCCTGCAGACTAATGACTACAGATGACAAACTGCTGGGGAAGGTGGTCAGAAGCAGTTCAGTGCAGCTAAAGGCACTTGAAAGGGCAGAGTAATCTGGGCCACCATCTGTTAGATACAGTCATACACAGAAGGTGCCAAAGAAATGTATACGCATTTTAAGAAAGGAAAGAAACGGGGCGGCGGTTGGCTCAGTTGTCAGAGCGCAGTGCTCATAACACCAGGGTCGCCAGTTCAATCCCCACATGGGCCAGTGAGCTGCGCCCCCCCAACAACTAGACTGAAAAAACGCCAACTTGGAGCTGATGGGTCCTGGGAAAACACACTGTTCCTCAATATTCCCCAATAAAAACATTTAAAAAAATAAAGGAAAAAACTGTATTAAAATTGTAATACTCAATATATATACTGATAACAAAAGATGAATACAAGTTATGTGTATACATTTTTTGGCACCCCCAGTATCAGTCTCCCCAAAAGGCCATCCATCTGTTATAACATAGCCTAATAACTTAGAAAGTAAAAACCCACATCGACCAGGACTGGCCAGACTTTGGTACATTCAGTTTATACAGGCACGGAAACTCTTTCTTCAGATCATCTCTTATCTCAACAAGCTTGCTTGGAGGGTATCGTTACTGTCTCTTTCACGTGAAGGAACAAGCTAAGAAAGATGAAGTCCTACCGCCCAAGGCCACACAGCTACTAGATCTAAACCCAGGTCCGTCTGTGCCCCCCAAAGCCCAGGTTTCCTCACCAACACCATGGTGCTTTCTCTGCATTGACACTGGCTAACCTCAATTGAACAAATAATATTAACTGAAAGCATCAGCTGAAAATTAGAGTCAATGTAGACCACAGTCTAAAGATACACCTGTGAGAAGAATTCTCTCTTGTTCCAACTGTGTTAACTCCTTCTGCTTCTACTTTTTATCTTAGCAGAAAACCTTGTATTCATTTTTTTTATTCTAAACCCAACTCCTACTTCTCTCCCTGAAACTGAAATTCTGGTAACACATCAAAACAGGTTCATATTAGCTATAGGAATAGAGTCTGCCTAAGGGAATGCATATGAGGTTGAGTTATTCGATCTAGAGCGAGCTAAATGAATGAGGTCCATGCCATTAATGGCACGTAGTAAAAATGAATTCGACCAATTATCAATCACACAATGGCTGTTTTTTAAGGGTATTACATGAAATAAATGTACTTAAAGTATGACTCCAAAATCATCTAATGAATGCATAGCAATCAGTATTATGTCAGAGAAACACTACCATAAGCTACTTCCAAATATAACTTAGAAAAACAGCAAACTTAAGCATTATGAATAAATCTGACACAAATTAATCTCTACTGGGGCAAATATTTAATTACAATGTAAAATATCAAAATATTTCATATAGGGTAAGACAACATGGATGGACCTTGAGGGTATTATGCCAAGTGAGATAAATGCGACAGAGAAAGACAAATACTCTATCATGTAATATGTGGAATCTAACAAAACCAAACTCATAAAAATGGGAATGGCGGTTACCTAATGGGGGTTAGGGGGATGGGAGAGATGATGTTTAAGGGTACAAACTTGCAATGAGTAATATGTAAGCCCTAGAGAGCTACTGCACAGTGTAGTGAATAGACAATACTGTACTATAATCATCTAACTTGCGAAGAGACTAGAACTTAATAATTACAACCACTAAAGGGATGATAATTATGTAACATGACAGAGGTGCTAATTATCCTTACAATGGCAATCTTATTACAGTATATAAAGGTATCAAATTAACATGTGGTACACCTTAAATTTATACAGCGCTATATGTCAAATATATTTCAATTAAATTTTTTTAAATAGAGTAAGCTAACTACTGAAGTTTGAAAACTCTACCATCTAGTGGCAAAAATGTAACCATCACCTATTTCCAGTATGGATACAATTTAAAGCAGTTTGAAATATTCAGTCGCAGATTTCTGCATTTTGACATAACTGCAGCATAAAATATTACAAAGAATACCTGAAAAAATAACCTTTTGCTATACTACCTCACTGTCAGTTTCTTCATTATCTGTAGTTCCTGAAATGTGCCTTGTTTCACACCTCTGCTTTCTGTACATGCCATTCCTTAAGCTTAAAATGTCCTTTCTGACCTTCATTGTCTAATTATTACTCTTAGAGAAAGACTCCGTAATAGTGGAGTATCTACTGACAATGTTATACATATATTAATTCACTTACTCCTCCCTTCAATATTATCCTCCTCTTACAGATTTTTAAAGAGCCAGAGAAAAATTAACTTACCCAGCTTCCATAGCAATCTATTGCAGAGGCAGGATTTGAACCCAGGCAGTCCAGCTCCAGACCTCAGGTTCCTACCAGACTACACTGCCTCCATACGTGCACATGTACCAATCCATTTCCTTCTCTAGGCTGGAAACGAAGAGCCAGGCCCATGTCTTAACTGATTTTAATCCCCAATGTTTGGCACATACAAAGCTCTCAAATGTTTGATGGGTAACCGAGAGGGTAAAATAAGTATTTTTGCAAAACATAATGATGCAAAATTATAATTGGGTTCAAATCCCACCTCTGCCACTTACAAGTAACATGACCTTGGGCAAGTTAAACCACCTAGCCTCAGTCTATATTCTGTAAAATGAAGAGAATACATGCTGTGCAATGTTGCATAGCTGCAAGAACAATGCATGTATGAAAACGCTTAGGGCAGAAGCTGGCACATAGCTCCAAGTCTCGAATGGGCTTCTTCAAATCATGCTCGCACTTGGAAGCTTCCTTTCCACAGGAGAGCCAGCACTACGTCTAAGAGCTCATCAGTTTATTGCTTATTTCCGGTCCTTAACTAGCTAGAATCTACTCAATGTCTTCCCTGTATAGCTTGCCCCAAGTCCCCCAAGTGGACAAGGGAATTTATTCTGCGGTTCCCAGTTCCTTCCTAAATTAAGTATTTCTTCTTTCTGCCTTTCTTTCCCTTCTTGCCCTCCTTGTATCACGCAGCGTCTCCCCCTTAAGCAAGCCATAATCTAACCCATAATGAAAATTTAAGTCAACTTCACGTTGCTCAACTTGTTCATGGTTTCTCCTGGATGAAACCACCCATTTGCACTCCTTTATGGGGAAGGGAAAAGAGGGGTGCTGCTGTCACTCCACAAGAAAGACCAGTGCAAAGGTCATCATAAGAGTGATTACTACTCAGTAGGACCAAGCAATGAGAACTTGCCATCTTGGAAAAATAGGAATTAGGTAGCCAAGTGTTCCTTTTGCTTTAAAAGACAATCTTGTGCACTACGCAATCCCTGATATTACATATATATATAAAGCATACAAATAAATGAAGGAACCCAAAACCTAAATTAAGAAACAGAATATTTCTAACATCATCAAAATTCCACATTTGCCAACCCCCCAGAGATAACTAGTCTCCTAAATGTTTATCATTCTCTTACTTTTTCAATAATTTTATTATAAAAATAATGCATTATTCATAAACACAACACATACATACTATAGCAGCATTAATTATGGTAATGTCAATTTATTAACATGTGATACATAATGTTTCGCTGTGCTGAAAAGGTATAATAGGCCTGACTGCTATCTTTTCAAAGGTTTACAAGGTTGGCCCTTAATTAGCATCTGAAAACTTGGATTTCGGGAAGGTTCCCATGATTCCCACAACTGAGAACAGTGGACCAGTTCCTGAAACTGTATACAAACAATATGGTTTACCCTGAACACCTGCTTTCCTTTTGGAAGTTTGGAATGTTGGTAAGTGCCAGCCTGAGGCAGCCTATATGACCAGCTCTCGGTAAAAAACCTGCTCAGTGTCTAACGAGATAGACACTTGGTAGATAACATTTCATACAGGTCATAACTCACTCCTAATGGATATAGGTTATGTCCTGTGTGACTCCACTGGGAGAGGACTCCTGGAAGCCTAGCTTCTCCCAGACTTCACCCATGCCTTTCCTTTTCCTGATTTTGCTTTGTATCCTTTCACTGTAAGAAATCCGAGCTGTGAGTGTAACTATATATTGAATCCGAGCCCTCCTAGTGAAGACCTCCAGCGTAACTGTGTGGTATGTATTATATATATTATATACTGTATAGTGCAAATATATTTATAATTTTATTACATATATTTCCAAAGAATATGATTCCATAAAAAATGGAATCACTGTGTATATTTCTGAGACTGATTTTTATTAAACATTATTTCTAAAGTTGATCCATGTTTTAAAATGTACAGCTAAGGTTCATTCATTTTCCACTTAACATAGCTATGACCTTATTTACACATCTCCCAACTCATGCCCACAAGGGTACATTATAGAGGAATGGAATTGCTGAGATTCAGTGTTCTTATAAGGCCAAACTGTCTTCCAAAATTTTGTTTACACTCTCACCAAAACAAAGGAGCTACCACTGATCTGTATCCTAAGAATACTTAGTATCAGAACTTAAAATTTTGTCTCATTTTCTAATTTTCCGAGGAAAAGTGTGTATGAGCGATACAATCAAGCAGCATTTAGACTGCAATGTTGCAGTTGTTATTAAGCATATGGCCTGTGTTTTTAAGCAAGCAAACAATAAGCATTTATTTTTCAAGTAATGCAATGTTTCCTTAGGAAGGGAAAGGGGCCTTTCACTAGGAATCCAGAGGCCTGAATTCCAGCTTCTGCTCTGCTTCTCGGTGACCCTCTCTCACTTTCCCCCTTTCTTGTTTCCCTTTTTGTCTCAATTTTTTTAACTTCTTAATTACAACTGACATACATACAATATTAGTTTCAGGTGTACAACACAGTGATTAGACATTTATGTAATTTACGAAGTGATCACCCCAATAAATCTAGTACCCATCTGACCCCATACATAATTACTATATTACTGACAATTATATTCCCTATGCTGTACTTTACATCCCCATGATTACTGTGCAACAATCAATTTGTACTTCTTAATCCCTTCACCTTTTTCACTTATCCCCCAACCCCCTTCCCATCTGGCAACCATCAAAATGTTCTCTGTATCTATGAGTTTGTGGCTTGTCTTTTTACAAATATATTAACCTTATATTTTATTGTGTTAATTGAATGAAAGAAAATCTAGTCCCCAGCAGGAACTCTTGAGAATTCTCTACCTAATGCCTGTGGAATTGATAATTAGCTTAAAGAATGAGTCTTAAAATCCCAGATATTTACATACAGACTTTCTCTGGGTACCTCCTGGGAGTAGGGTGGCCAATTGTCCGTTTGCCCAGGACTGACAGGTTTCTAGGGATGCTGGACTTTCAGTGCTGGAACCAGAGAAATTCTATGCAAACTGAGACAGTTGGTCAACCTTCTTGAGGGTCCTATTGTGCCACTTAACAGCAACATGATCACAGGAAAAATCACTTCCCTCTTAAGTCTTTATAAATCTCAAATTTCCGCTATATTTGCTATTTGTTAAACCATGCAACTAATGCCCTTGGTCAAAATGAGTATTAAACAAAGACAGTTAACTAAAGAGAAAAAGATATAATTAACTACAAAAATATTAAGAGACTTATGGACTGGTTAAAAATAACTGGCCAGATATAACAATTTTTTTTTAAACTATCAAAGCCGATCTATTAAATTCTTGATCATGTAACCTGTTGTATTTTTCCTAATCTAATCCTAAATGAACTCACTTTTCCTATATGACTATTCTATGTAAAACCCCATGAGCTGTTGGTTTTACTTTAATTACCTAATATTTTTTTCACTTAATCATGTATATGTACTTCCTCTAAATGGTTCTTTTGTAATTCTCAAATCTTTAAAGGTTTAACCTCTTCAATGTTTGACTTAGCAATCAGTAGGGAGATTAAAGGTAAACTTCGGCAGAAAAAGAAAACTGACCCAGTATTACCTTTTAAATGTATCAAAAACACCTGAATCATCAAAATTAATGGCATCGGGGTGTCCAGGAGGTAGACATACATCACCAACATGAATCTCACAACACGGAATGCCATGCTGTACCACGGTCAAGCTTGGATAAAACGATGACCAACCTATAGTTAAATCAAATAAAAGCTGCATCAAGGATGGGGATTGACAGAAAGCACCCTATTATATGACAGATATATCATTTCTGAGTCTTAAAAAAGAAAGCTTTTTAAAGTAAGTCCCAAGACATTTTCTAACACAAGTCATGGATCTTTGCCATAAAGCCAAGTACTTTAAGCAACGCAAAAGCCTTCCGAAGCGTAGTTTAATTCAACATTAATAGAGGCTATCAGCACTTCCATCTTCTACAAGATAGTGAGTGATAAATGATGATGAGTGAGACCATGAAATACTCTCTGAATTATCATGTTTAACATGGTGGTATTGTAATAGGCTCTGAAGAGTGATTCAGGTATATAATAGTATAATTGGTAACCCTAAACCAAAATGCAATTACTAGAATACTCCATTCCCCGAACTATATACCAAGGTAAGAGAGCATATTATGTAGTGTGCTGCACGAATCTAAAAGTTTTTCATACCCACAGGAAGCAGAGCTTGGTCTGACTACCATACTATTAAGACACATAGCATATAAGGCATTTCCTATAGTAGTTTTATTTAGTTTGAAATTTTCTCTTCAATTTTTTTTCCTTGATCATCAAAGATTTATGCCACAAGATAAAATTATGGATTTAAGATTTCTTTAAAAAGTTACTACAAATTCAAATTGAAGGCCTACCTTTATTTTTAACATAGAAAGGGTGATCCAGTTTACACTCTACAGTTAGTAAACCATCTTCCACTGTACCAGGATCAAAAGTCAGCTTCAGTACAGACTCCCCAAAGGATATACTTTCTTCATGTGATAACAGTTTTAGACCATCAGAACCATAGCCCTGAAAATACATGTATACAGTGAATGAATTGGCAATGTTCAATTCAACACACAGTGAAATTCCTATTATGTAAGACTTTGTGGAAAAGGCAAAAAATAAACAAGACAGGATCTCTGTCTTTAAGAAGCTTTTATCCAGCAGTGAAGAAAAGCACATATATAAATAACTACAATATAAGGTAGACTGGAAAAGGCATTTTAATTCAAGTGTAAATAATGCTAATGGAGTTTAATAAAGGGAGACATTAATTCCAAGAGAGATTAAGGAGGCTTTCAACTCCCATTTGAACTAGGATTTAAAAGAAGAATGAAATTTTTA
The DNA here is from genome assembly GCF_057876585.1 of Rhinolophus sinicus. Lineage (NCBI taxonomy): Eukaryota > Metazoa > Chordata > Mammalia > Chiroptera > Rhinolophidae > Rhinolophus > Rhinolophus sinicus. The sequence goes on along the minus strand of NC_142504.1, from coordinate 50,362,362 downwards.
GAAGGTAGAACAGGCCTTACACGAGGAGTAGTTTTAACTAACTATGCTTTGGGGAGTGCTGAGTATTTGCTAAAAATACAAGCTGAGTTCAGAGTTGGGGCAATTAAGACTGAAAAGGAGGGGCCAATTAGTAAGTAAAGGGTCTTAGAGACAAAGTGCTTCAACTTTCCTTTGAGAGGGTACTAGGAAGTCAATAAAAGTATTTCTATTAATATGACTGTTCACTTTGAGATAATAATAAAGAATATAGAAATAATATAGAAAAATTTACCTCTAGTATTCAATTTATTTAAAGATATAAGAAGAGACACCCATCAGTCTTGAATTGACAAGTACAGTGGTGGTAGAACTGGGATAAATTTAAATTAAGCATATATTTATTGAGTATTTAGTATATACCAGGCACCAGGCTCTGAAAATACAAGCATTAACAACACATGATGTCTATCCTTAAATTCAAAACAAAGGAGACAGATATGCCAACAGCCAGCTATAGTATCCAAGCATTACACTAGTACATGAACAAAGTAAAGAATGAGAGAGAAAAATGACTGTAAAAAATCTTTAAGGAAATAGAACTGATAACTAAACATGAAGGGATAGTCCACTTCATGGTCTTGAATCTGGCAATCAAGGACACCAATACCTTTAAAAAATGAGGGGAAAAGTAGGCCAGGAAGAGGAAGAAAAAGATGACTCCAATGTTGGCTGTACTAATAAGCTGAGTTTGAACAACGGACTGATATTCATACACAGATGTCTAATACGCACGTGGAAACATGCAAGTAAAGGCTACAGACATCTATTGGTAGATAAGTGAATTACAGAGCCTCCTACTTCTTAGACCTACAAGCCCTCAAAAGTAATCCAATCCCATTTTACAGATCAGGAAGCCAATCCCATTTTACAACACTGTGCCAGATGTTGCAGACATGTCAAACGGAACAAGCAGCAGTCTCTCTAGAAATCAGAATGCCTAGTGGGGTTAACAATCTGCCCAAGGTCAGTCACACAAATAGTTGCTGGAAGAGCTAGAAGAGCACCCAGGTTTCCTGGCCCCAAGTCCAGAATGCTCTCCTCAGACCCCACGGAGGTGGCGCCGACATGATCACAGAAGGAAGTGGCTTAAGTGCAGAGGAGCAGAACCTTGTCTGCCATTCACCATTCTGGGCAGACAAGCCACCAGTCAGAAAGACCGAGATGTGAAAGAGAATCAAGGCACTGCCTGCTTCACTGATCAAGAGAAGACAACGTCAGGAATTAAATCACTGTGCCAGATGTTGCAGAGATGTCAAACGGAACAAGCAGCAGTCTCTCTAGAAATCAGAATAAAGCGAGTAAGCTCTGAGAAAACTTTAGTAGAGTGGTAACGGCCATTCAGGCTAAGGCAAACTTCACTATAATGAACAATAACAGCAAGAGGGAGAAACTAAAGGCAGCCATGTCAGGATTAATTTTCTCAAGAAACTCAGTAGGGACAGCAAGATCAAACAGGAATTTTAAACAAGCGTGCTACACATGCCCAATCTCTCTGCCCACAGTGGACTTGGAGAAACACAAGATTTCACAGACAAGGGTGTCAACTGTTTTTATCCTACTACTGCCCACTACTGCTTTTGCTTATCAACTTAGAAAAAGCTGGTGTTTTATGGAGTTACTTAAAAAATAACTTAATGTAAGCAACTCTCCGTTACCCACAGGGGAATTAACCACGTTGTAGATTACCTAAAACAAGTCTTTGGTTCACTGATTGATTCATTCATTTTTAATGCCAGTTTACTTGTCCACCTCTAAGAAAGTACAGTTATACAGGTAAATCTAAAACCTCTCCATCAGGCTAAGCAACAATAAGTAGTCACAAAACCGCTACCTAAACTGTAAGTTGTCACTTAAATATGAAAGTAAATGGAGGATACTCCTGTAGGTGAACAATAAACCTTATGTTTCGCTTTGAAGACTTTAGTTTCGGGAATCCGACCCCAACCTTGTGCGCGCCCATTTGGAGGCGGTCCTCACTGCCACGGGCTTCAGCTCGAGCAAAGTCCTCAGCATCCTGCCACTCCTTCTTGCTTCCCTTATGAAAGCACAGGCGTGTGCCTGCAGTGCAAGCAAAACAAACATGAGATGTGTGACTAGCGTGCTGCACACGCAAGCTGTGAAAAACTCAACTATGGTTTTTTTTTTTTACCTTTCAAAAAACAGTGCCAAGCAGTTGAAGGCCAGGAATTGCACCATCCCAAATCATCATCATCTGAGAGGGAGGACATGCAGAAAATGCCAGATTCTGACTCACTATTTGCCTGTGGAGAAAAACATTGTACACTTTTTTATTTTTAAACATATCTTGTTACTATCTGTCTTTATCTCAGGCCTTCAGGCTTTCTCCTTATTAGGGGATAACTTAATCATTCTAAACTTAGGGAAATACAATGCCTTTGAGAACTGAAGATTTTGAAAAGTTCTAGTTAAATGCATGTTCCCACTTGTAACAAACTCTCCTAGCAGTTCACAGAGCTGTACGCGAAATCGAATCCCGATCACTAGCAGAACAATGAGACACACTTTTGCACCTGTATGTGCCTCAAAAGACGTTCTGAAAGAGGGAAAGTTAATATATTTCAACTGTTGTGCAAACTTTGTCAAAGTTTAATCTCATGACTCAACTCACCCTTTCATGTCGGACTGGTGTTTCCTCCTTCCAGTGATGAGGGAAGGCTGGCTCGCTCTTAGAAGAGGACGACACTGGTGGAGGGCGTGCATAGGAATGTAAGCTTTTGCTAGTAGCTATGATGTGGACAGGAGAGGATCTAAAATAAAGAAGTAGTTTTAACCATAAAGCACAGGTCCTTAAAGTAGACCTTTCCTTTTGATGAAAAACACTTTATATTAGAAATGCCAACGTTATTACATATAAGACACCCATGGAAAACACTAGCAAAGACATAGAGTTTTCATTTAGAATATGCTGTTCCTTAACTTCAACTTCTTACCTAAGCCCTTTTCACACATTTTAAACACTGTTTTTTCCAGATTTGACATTGTATTTTAAATTCTGAATTAGTTTCATTTATTCATTTATTTTTGTATCAACAAGTACATATAAATGTGCATATTTTCATTCATGAAGAATAACCCCCGTGCAGGGCTCCCTATCCACTTTTCTTCTACTTTGAGATATAGTCACTAAGTGTTAATACAAGTGAATCTAGGCTTAATACAGCCAACACTGAACTCTGTATCTACCAACCACCTGTCACCAGTCAGGCACATGAACTACCTTAAGCTAAAATGCTTCAACTTACTATTTCTTGTAGCAGAAAGCAGCCTATTTGCAAATTCTTGTAACTGGACACTATTTCTTGTTTTCTAATACAAATTTTTGGAAAAGCACCTCCACATGAGGACTAGTTATTTTGCCCCAGGTCACCTTAAAAAAAACTTACCCCTTCCTTCCACAGTTTCCCTTCACAAGTCTCTTTACCTGGCAGTGCTCCCTTTAAGAGTACTTAGGCTCCCAAGGACATACTAAGATCTTTCCCCGCAAACAGATCAGCTATTCCCAGGAGCAGTAACAGTAAGAAGCAAGCCCATAAAGGATGACCAGGAACATGTGTTGACATGGGAAGTGTGAAAACAGCAGAGGAAGACTGCAAGGTCTGGGGGTAGATCTGTCTGAAGGTCCCAAACCAGGACCAATCTGAGATGCCAAATAGGGATTTGGTCCTTAACAGAACAAAGTTTATGCATATCTGTACAAACCCTCTTTTTAAAAAGGGGAAGAGGGCATCTTACTTTCCAATTCTTCCCTTATTCACTGAAATTTTATTAGCCTCTCAATTTTAACTTTATCCTCATTAACATTTTTTCATTATGCCTTTGCAGAAATTATTTTTAAATGATGATTTGTGAAATTTATTTTGCTTTCATGTTCATATCAGTTCTTAAATAAAAACCCCACAATTTCCATGCATTTCACCATGCATTCCAATTTTGGATTTCAAAATACAAATACTAAATGTTTCATCTTTGGTCAACTTCTTCATTATACATTTGGAACTTTATGACGTTATTAGAGAATGACCAAACTGCTAAAAATTCCTTAATTCATCCCTGCCTTTTCCACTAAAAAGAAAATGTGTTTTATCAGTTCTTCTGTTTAACTCTTTAAAAGAGAAGGACCAGTGCAATGTTCTAAAATGTATAAGGGCCTAAATAAATGTTCCGTAAAAATTAACTTATAAACACATGTCTACAACAGTAATACTGGTATCTCCATCCTTCTGTCTATGCAGGGATAATGTAAATGTGACCTTCCTCAAACCCTTGGTACTGTACAGTTAGGACTTCAGACACCCAAAGCTCAATAACTAACATAGTTAACACTCTACAAGAAGTTGCATGAACAGTGTTACAAGGCAGGCAAGACAGCAGAGCATGACTCTTGGTCTTGTTCCCTAGGAAGAAAGGAAACACAGAATATGCTGCAGAGAATAAATTTACATCTTTAGGGAGATAACTCCTTTACTTATGTGTTTATACTGATTTTTTTTCTGAAGGATGTACTCAACTTTCATGAACCATATTTTCATCCTCATGAGTTTGCTGTGAAAAAAGAAAAGAATTATCTCTAAACTAGAAATGGGGAAAAAAGAAAGTCCAATAGTAAAATCAGGGTTTGTGTTTTTAATGTAAAAGAATTTTCAGTTTTTGACTATTAAGATTATAATGAAAACTGGGATATAAAGGAAATAATACTCTGGAAAAGCAAGTTTTCTGTCCTGTGGAAATTTCCATGGAATTAAACTGAAGTTAACTGAAATGAATTTGCTCTAATCAAGACCAATATCCTGCTAAATAGAAGGAAAGCAGCATAATTTAATGGCCCACAAGAAAACTAGTCTTCTAACCCAAAAAATTTATTCTTTAGCAAGGAATTATATTAAGAGCACCACCAAAATTCAGTTATTTCCACATCACCTAGTATGAACTACGGTCTTTTCACCCACATGAGTGTAAATCTGGGCATTTCTCTCCCCTACAAACTATCATATTTATGTCTTTTTACACAGATAATGTCATGATTTTAGGGATAATTAATAAATATTATCTACGCAGGTCTCTAGGAATATTGCTTGAAAGCTTCCATAATTTCACAGCACAACTCATTTTCTTAAACTCTGGTCAGGATATGTGAAACAGTGGTTTTCACCAATGGGAATCTACTTTTATGGGAATCTACATAAGTTCAAGATCTAAAGATTAGCAAATGATAGTATTAGCAAACAGGTAAACAACAGGGACACATACAATGGGAGAAAATAAACCTAGACAAAAAGGAACCAAACTCAAGCTTGATAAAAATTTAAAAGTATTTCTTCGTCTCATTTATTTTCTGATGATTTAAAAACATTTACAAATATTTTTCACTCTGCTGTTTTCATATTACTTGTATCTAATCCTCAGAGTGTGAAATCATACTACTGAATAACATAGCTCTTTGATCATCATAGTACAAGGAGCTTATTCTAATGACTTTACTTAAATACTTATGTAAGTAAACCATTCATTAGATGGTTTATAGCATTACTTTTAAAACTGGAGAAAATAGCATTTTGTGGTAATAGAAATTTTCAATAAAAATATAGCCAATGTTCCTACCTGTTGTAAAATGAGCACTGCATAAGTGGACTTTGTGGACTGGTGGCAATATTTGCTAATTCTGTTAGCCAATCCACCTCATTTTCACGGTAAGTATTTTCTGTTATGTCTGAGGTATTTTGGTTCCAAGACGATCTTGGATATTCTTGATGTGAAACATCTGAACTTAGCTGGTATATGGCAGATTGGGTAGGGTCACTTTGCACAGCCTGAAGTTCAGGAAGGTCATCTGCAAATAAGCACACTCAAAATTATAAATAGGAAACTACTAATACAAGGCAATTCTATTAATTACAGTCAGAAGACAAGTCCTCTAATTTAGCTAATTATTTTTGTGAGAAGAAAAGTATAAATCCAAAAGGTTTTCTTGAATGACACAAGTTTCAATTTTAAAAAATGACACCTAGTACATTAAGGGTCAACAGAGCCCGGGAGAAAAGTGTATCCAGTGAATGTAAATGTAGTAATGACCTCACTACCTAAACTATGTCATTACCACAACTGTGCAGACTGGAAAAACAAGCTTTGTGTATTCTGACATTTCCCCCCTGATGTTTTATAGTTCACTTTAGGAGCAATCCACATGCCACTATATACATTTTTACATGAACACATTAATGAAAAAGAAGACATTCTGTGTGTGCATGTATGTACTTATGTTCATATACTTTATTAACCTGCTATACTAGATAACTGCAATAATGAAAACAATTTTCAAAGATAAGACTATAGATCATGTAAGTTTTTAGGTACTATTTATTCATCTTTATATATGGCAAATTATTTTTTACTGAGAAATTCTGAACTCAGTAATATTTATTGGTTATTTTTTCCTGTAAATGTATTCCCAAAAGGTAGTTCATGATAGACTTTCACTCCCCAAGAGAGAAAAGTATAAAAACTACCCAACTACCACTCATGTACACATGAAGGCCATGAATACTATAAGGAATTCTAAAAAATTAAATTCTAAACTATTGAGTAAGAAAAAAGAAATATAAAGAGAGAAAAAGCATCTTGCAGACCTTAAAAAACTCTATGAAACATATACCTACACACACTGTACAGATCCACTGGGTCCCTTCAATATATTAGAAACTCTTCTCGTCTTGGGAGTTCTCCTAAACTGCCACTACAAAGGTACATACACATAAATCCTATTGAGGCAAACATCCCAGAATAGCCTACTAAACTGAAATGTCTAACTCAGAAGTACTGATTCAGGACATCTAGCATCAAATCCTCACGCTTGTGTAGCTACTTCCTTTCCCTCATTGCCAACATCCTTCTTTGACCATCACTTCTTTATTTACTGTAAAGAGTTCATTTCTGTCTTTCAAATTCAGGAAATTAATGACTTTTAACCTGAAGTCATTTGCGGTGGCACACATTTTTGAGCCCCCCTGAGTCCCAGGTTCTTCATTTCCTCCAGAAACCTAAGATGTGAGGGTGAAGAATCAGCTGCCTGATGAAAACGGTGTCCTTGCTCAACAGTAACCACTATTAAGGAATACGAGGACCCAAGGCCTTCAGGATCTCCATGTTCCCAAAAGGTACCCTAGCATATAATCGCCTCTATTTCATCTTTTGTAAAATAAAGATAACCACATCTTCTCAGGGTTTTGTGAACATTAAGGAAAACTGCCTATTAAATGGGGACAAAACCAAGCTGAAAAGGTGGGCAGCGACTGTGGTCACTCATTAGCTGTTTACTCTTCAACACCTCAAACCAATACAATTGAAAATTATACCTCAACAAACCTACACATTTCTACAGGCTACATATTTTGGGAGTAGCTCAGCAGTAGTGACCACCACAAAATGTCAGCTCTTCAAGTTTCAAGGGTCCCCTGTAACTTCTCCTTCATACTAACAAACAGTCATGAAGAGTGGCCAGGCATAATTTACTGAGCTCACTGGGATGTTACAGAAGTAACACCTTTTGAAAAGCCACACAGCAGGGTTTTCCTAAGTTTAATAGCCCTATCTTTACCCACGAAGTAAGGCAGCTTAGTTTAATACTTTGTAAATGAGTTTCTATAACCATAAATAGCTTCAGGTTTATGTTGGTTTTAAGTAATATTTTACAAGCAATAACAAGAGAACACAGAAAACTCATAATGTACAAAACTACACATACTTTTTAATAGTTCAAGGTAGGCTAAACATGAAAATTAATCTGAATTTCAGTGAGATTCCTAAAAACTTCTAATCTTGTTTACCAAGCTCCATGTGCTCATCACAAGAGTTATAGCCAGGTGAGGACGGCAAATTTTCATTACACTGCAGCAACTCCAGTGAGTCATTCATTCCTGATGCTCTCTTGTCCATTACCAGCAGGAGTTTCTGTACTGCATTAGGCATCTGATTTGTCTTCACTTCCCACACCATGTTATGGTGCTCCGACTTAAAAACAATGTAGAAAAAATGTTAAGTCATGTGATCGGGAGATTATATAAGTATGATAAAAATCAACCCGAGACATCACAACGTTATCTTTAACTTAATCGTACATTGCTATTTATATCCCCAAATCCTTCAGACCAGGATGACTGCGATATCTTGACCTACAACCATGTAGACAGCCTCCAATTACACCCAAGTCCCAAAGATTAATATCTTAAATTTATATAAGTATTTTCTTCTAATGAATAATAGCACAGTTATATATACATTTACTTTGTTAGCTAGTATCGCTCAGACCCAAATATTGATACCAACGAAAACTTTAAACTTGTATCTTCAAATTTGAAAATAAAATGGGCTGGCCCGGTGGCTCAGGTGGTTGGAGCTCCATGCTCCCAACTCCGAAGGCTGCCGGTTCGATTCCCACATGCGCCAGTGGGCTCTCAACCACAAGGTTGCCAGTTCAATTCCTTGACTCCCACAAGGGATGGTGGGCAGCGCCCCCTGCAACTAAGATTGAACATGGCACCTTGAGCTGAGCTGCCACTGAGCTCCCAGATGGCTCAGTTGGTTGGAGCGTGTCCTCTCAACCACAAGGTTGCCGGTTTGACTCCCGCAAAGGATGGTGTTCTGTGCCCCCTGCAACTAGCAACGGCCTGGAGCTGAGCTGCGCCCTCCACAACTAAGACTGAAAGGACAGCAACTTGAAGCTGAACGGCACCCTCCACAACTAAGATTGAAAGGACAGCAACTTGACTTGGAAAAAACAGTCTGGGAAGTACACACTGTTCCCCAATAAAGTCCTGTTCCCCTTCCTCAATAATAAAATCTAAAAAAAAAAAAAAAAAAAAAAATTTAAAAAAAAAATTAACAAACTTTCCTCAATTAAATTTAAAAAGACCAAAAGAATATTCTACTTCTTTCAGTTTGAAGATTCTATTTTCTCTATTTACTGTGTTCATTATTTTGTTTTCTCATCTTCTGAAACTAAACAAGTTTAACACACTTAAAATTATATTCTCTGAAGAACATTTAAGAATAAGTTTCTTAAAATGATCACATACTTCTCATAAAAAATAAAAAACGAGGGGCCAGCCCAGTGGTTCAGGTGGTTGGAGCACCATGACGCTGAGGTTGCCAGTTTGATTCCCACATAGGCCAGTGAGCTGCGCCCTCTACAGCGATCCAAATTGTTTATTTAACATGGGTGACAGGAGCAGGAAGAGTTCCTGATTTCTCAGGTTTTACTCCAAACTTCATTTTAAAAAAATTTCTAGTGAGCTTATATGAAATATACAAAAAATTCTGAAAACGTCATTTTTTCCTCAAAATAAAATATACTGCTGCTAAAAGTCACTGTAAATCAAGTACCCCAGTATAGATGAAAAACCACACTGAAAAGATGTTCAATACTTAATATTTATACCAGAGTTTTCTAAATCATGACATAACGACCAAATAACACTGGCAATACTGACAGATTTTTTCAACAAAGGCTTTTTCATCTTTTTAATTATGAAACGTTTTTCTGATTATAAAATACACAGTCACAAAAATTTAAAAGGCATTAAAAAAAAAAAGAAATAATTACTTCTAATCCCAACTAGATTTAGATACTGTTAACATTTTGGTGTATTATCTTACATATCTTTTTCATGCAGATACCCCCAACCATATTTTTCTTCATACCTCATATAATTGACACGTTTTCCTGAACATAAGTTCATAAGCATTTTCCTGTCATTTTTTCAAATATCTATTTTAAATAGTTATATAATATACATCACATGGATGTACCAAAATTCACCTACTGCCCTCCAATTGCTGAACATGTTGTTCCCCGTTTTCAACTCTTCAAATAATATCAAACTTACATTCTTATTTTTTAAGTAGTTGTTTATATCTGATTATTTCTTTAGATTTCTACAGATTAATAGGTGGATGGCAGCTAAGCATCTTAAGATTCTTGACATACATGGCCAAACTGCATATTACCTTATTTTCTAATATTCTACTTTGGATGCTTTCTGCCTACGCACCTCAAAAATGGCTCGTATCCAGGGCACTGCTTTTAAAGCCTTACTCAACATCAACTGTAAAATGTATGGAGTAGTGAAAAGGGCACTGGGTTAGGTGTTAAGTAAAACGTGGGTTTTGATTCCAGCTTGTTCAGTTACTAAATATGTGACCTAAGTGACTGAGCATCTCAATTCAATTATCTTCATCTGTAAAATAGGGTTAATGATACCTGCCCAACTTCCCTCCCTGAGTAATTGTAAGGATAAACTCCAAGTGAAAGAAATGTAAAATGACTTCTTTAAATTTAATTTAGAGTGACATAGGACAATATTATACATACTTTGGGCACTTAATGTCCTAAATAGAACAGTTATTGAGAAAAGTTCATAGCAGGAGATCAGACAGCTATCTATTCAGCTCAGCAATTTCCTCCCTGAGAAATATCAGGACAGGTTACCCAACAAATCTCAATAAAAGTCATGTGTCATGCCATTACTCTGGGCAAATAACAGTTTATCTAACTAAAACGATATCTGAGGCATTCACAAGAAATTAACACTTCCCCAGTTTAGGAAAATCTATTAGGTATTGATTAATCAGTCGTACTACATACAGTGGTTACAGAAAATCTGCTGGGGTATAACACATAATTTCCTACAAAATTGGTGGCTACAAGAAATATGTAACACAAATTGATTTAAGTAAAACTGGCCAAATCATGATTCTGAGTCTCTTTTTCATGCAAAATCAAGCAATCCTGGCTTGATCAGTGATTCTCAACCCTCGTGACTCAGAAACCGTGTGTAGTTCAACAACATGATGCCCAGGCACCACCTCCAGAGAATCTGATTGATCTGGTCTGAGGTACAGCCCTGTGCACTGGTTTTTATTTATTTGCTTTTGAAAGAATCCCAGGTGCAGTGTGAGAACAAGTGGGCTAAAAATGATTGCCAAATCCCTTTTTATTTAAAAAATACATATATTCATTCAATTAATATATACCATGTTCGTGACACTATACTAGTTTCAATGTTAGCACTCAATCATGCATCTCAAGGAATCTACAATTGAGTGGAAAGATATAAGCTAATGACCATAGTTCTATACAACAGGGCTTAGCTATGAATGGGTGAAAAGGAATGAAGGGAGGTCTCCCAACATGAGAAACTCCTATGACCAAGCTCCCAATTAGCCAAGTACCGGATGAGGTCAAGAGAACACAGAATCCAGTGTCACCAGAAGGTAAGATGGCCTTGTGTGGACTGTGGTCAATACTAAAGCGGGAAGGGTAGACCAGGATCAGAATCTTCAATCCTAGTTTAGGAAAATTGGTGTTTTTTGTAGACGAGAATAAGGACTCTGAAATTAGACTACCTGAGTTAATATATCAAATTTGCTACTTACTAGCTATGTTACCTGAACAATTTATTTTAAATTATTTATTAGGCCTTGTTTGTAAAATGGAAGTAGAAGCATCTATCTCATAGGTTTTACAAAAACTCAGTGAGCTAATAAATATAGAAAGCTTACAATAGTGCCCAACACAGAGCAAACCCTCAAAGTAGAGTGGCTATTAGCTATTTATTACCAAACAGTGGGGAACCACTGAAGATATTTGAACAGAGGTCTGACACGCTCAGAACTACACTTTTAAACATTCTCTTTGAGTCTATACAAAATCATACTGCAACACTCTGAGCATGCAGGAACATCTGCAACAAATATTCAAGGGAGAGTGTATTAAAAACAGAATGATTAATATTCCCAATTTCTATCCATGTAAGCCACCTGCTCCAAGCTTCCTTTGCAAGAGTTCTCACAAACGGCGTTATTTAGCAATGGCTAAGACATAAGAGAAACTAGTCATTCTATATGAGTTCTGTGACCAACTAATATTAATCATTTAGAGAACAGATTTTAACTCTCTTCCTAGAAATCTTAAACATAAAGAACACAATTTAACCTATTTTGATAGCTTAAATGTGCATTGCTCTACATACAGATGTGAACTGCCTAAGTCAGCCCTGGCTTTAATCTTAAACTTGGTAATTCTCTTTTTACCTTTACAATGAAATTCAGAGGTTGCCCTACACATATGCATCTCCTCGGAGCTATCCTTAAGTGTATGAAACGATGCTGTTCTTGGGGTCCACACAAGCAGTGTTGCAGTTTGTCTGTCTCCCCCCTCCCTCTGCTCTACAATTTTCACATTCTTCCCAGCTAAATTTTCTCTTCCCTCTCAGTAGGTCCTGCAGTGTCCACCATTCACCATTTACGATACACTAACACCTCCTTGCAACTTCTATCATTTCTTCAGCACCTAGCCTTAGCTATCTACTAATTTCCAATCACAAGAGTCCTTAAATGAAGTTGAAAATTTTAATTTCAGGCCGTCCCAGTGGCTCAGGTGGATGGAGAGCCGTGCTCCTAGCGTCAAGGTCATCGGTTCGTTTCCCGCCCGCATGGGCCAACGGGCTGCGTCCCCTACAGCTAAGATTGCGAACGACGGCTCTCCCTGGAGCTGGGCTGCTGTGAGCAGCCCGAGGTTGGCGAGAGCTGCTGTGGGCTGCTGTGTACTGCCGTGAGTGGCTGGCAGCCAGTGTGAGCTGGCGTGGGCTGCCGCGGACTGCTCTGTGCTGCGCGGGCTATGTGCTGCTCTGGGCTACCGTGTGCCATGAGCGGCCAACAGCCAGCGTGAGCAGCCGTGAGCTGCTGTGAGCAGCTGACCAACGACCGGCAACCGACTGCCTCAGCAGGGGCAAGGCTCATAATACCAGCATGGGCCAGGGAGCTGTGTCCTACACAACTCAACTGAGAAACAGCGGCTCGAACCGGAGTGGGGGAGGTGGAAAGGGGGGGAAATAATAATTTTAATTTCAAAACAGCTACCTACAATAACAATAAAGATCACGTAAAAATTTGTTGAACTTGAGTTCTATGTGTTTGCACCTCTCACTGTTCATGGCTATCAAAAGTTGGTCTTGAGATAAGGGAGGTTTTGCTACTATAAACCTCCTGTACAGAAAACAGGAGCCTAGACTTAGTCAACAGACTTGATTTCACTTTTAAAGAATGTAACGTAGGCAGGTCACCTAGCCTCAGTCTCACAGTACCTCTACTCATGCCACAGGACTATTGTGACAATTAAATACACGAAAGCAAAATTCAAACCCATATACACATACCAGGGGTGCCAAAAACATGTATACAAGTGGACACTTTGGTCAGCGTTGCTCAAACAGTAGTTCACCGTAATCAGAAGTATCTGGACGCTGATGGCAACCACTTTGAGCACCTCTTGTAATTAGAAAAGTCAAACGTGACTTGTATCCATCTTTTGTTATCAGTATATATTATCAGTATATATATCAGTATATATATTACAATTTTAATAGGTTTTTCCTTTCTTAAGAAGTGTATATATTTTTTTGGCACCCTCTGTATAAGTTTTTGGCTCTCATTTGTTTCTGTCCAACTATTTGGAGGAAGCAAGGCCTCTGATACAATAAATGAAAAGCAGAAGAGTCCATACTCAAAAATACATTACACCAATTAGAGATTCACTTCAATAAACGAGCTCCTCGTTCAAGTATTCCTTGGTAGAGCTAACTGTTCATTGAACCCTATTGATCATTCATGCTTTTGCATACTGCTTTGGAGTTACAGGAGTCACATGATCTCGTCAGTAAATGAGTGATTCTCAAAAAGGAAGAGTAAAATTCTCCAGCAGCTGTATTTTGAAATGTCATATTTAATATTACAAAATTTTATTGGGTGCTATTGGGAAGACCCTATTGCTTTTATTTTGCAGAAGTACAAAAATCTCAGATGAGAGGAAGAAGACTAGAAATAGCTAAGTCTCAGTGAATGAAAAAGGAAATAGGCTTTACTAAATGCCTACCTAGTTATGCGCACAGCATTTCCACATCATTCATCTAATCTTATGTAGCCTCAAAACAGCTCTGTGAACAAAGTATTATTATGGGTGAGGAAAACAGGACTCTGATGACTGAATGTGAGCATTTTCTTTTTGAAAAGAAATCAGAAAAAAGACAAAGGTATAGACTAACATAAGTTCGACTCCTACTTTCAAGTGCCTATTCTCCCCTGAATCCTTATGTTTCCACCCTAACTATGGATTTCACAGAAAGGATCTCTTATATGCAATGAATTTATATCTCTAACATGAGGAATTGGGGTATTCAAAATGGATTACATAATTCCATGCTAAAATGAGCCTCCGTAACAAATTTTATTAAATACAACTTTCTTCACCAAAAGCAGTTGGGGGCCTTAATGCAGTCCTTCTAGAGTATTTTCAATGAAACTTTAAACAAAAGATTTCAAGAAATGTTTCTACAACTTGTTTGCCATTGTGCTAGGAAAACAACAACAAACACCCAACGGTGGGTGGTATTCTTTTGGTAAAACACACTACTGTAGAATATCACTTACTGCTTATATGACTGAAGAATTTAACTCTGATGCCTAAGTTTTCTTATTTGTAAATGGGACCAATACCTGTCCATTATCACCACTACCATACCGTGTTGCCCCGAAAATAAGACCTAGCCGGACAATCAGCGCTAATGCGTCTTCTGGAGCAAAAATTAATTAAGACCAGGTATTATATTACATTATACCTGGTCTTATATAAGACCGGGTCTTATATAATAGCAAAATAAGACTGGGTCTTATATTAATTTTTGCTCCAAAAGATGCATTAGAGCTGATGGTCCGGCTAGGTCTTATTTTCAGGGAAACACAGGATATATAAAAGATACTACATCCCCATGCTTACCAGTTCCAAAGCACTCCTGCACCTCATCAGTCACTGCTGTCCAGACCAGACTCCACACCTTGCTGGACAGCGCCAAATCATCAATACAAATTCTTAGTAATGAAGAGCTGATCTGACATAAAATGCTGCTACTGATGAAGACAACAAAAAACCCCTAACACACCACTACAGGAAGCCAAGCACAAACCTGTTTAGCATTCAAGATGAGTCCTTGTATGAAAAAACTTGAAATCATCTAAAATTCATATATGAAACTTGTTTTCCTAAACCTGATTGTAATGCTAAAAAATTTTGTGTGAAGTGTTTCTAAGCTATCAATGACTTTAAAAATTTAATCAACTGTTATTAGAGAAAATTATTTTTCTATTCTCTATAGAAAATGACAGTATAAATTATAATATGAAGCTCCAAAGTAAATGCAGATCAAAATATGAAGAAATATGAATATTACTAATTTATCATTTAAGAATATCACTTTTCCTGATACAGAAGGTATCTTTGTCAGTGTCAGTTTTTTTACTTTGTTGTGATTTAGTTTTTCATTTTAAGTGAATACTCACTTTCATATTTAAAAGATAATACATGCAAAATACCTGGCACTGTCTTATTAACATGGTAGTAACTTCTTATAATTTATGACAGAAAATAGAGTACTGATATCTTCTTTTCAAACAGAAATACAAGTGTAAGATGCTGGCTTGCAATTCTCCTTCAAGGAAACCTTCAGAGCCTAACAGTTTATTCATTCATTAAGCCCAGGCCACATACCTCCTCCACCGAACACTAGGAGAGCGACTAAACACTCCAAAGAAATTAAAATACAGTAGAGGAAATAATTCTTAACAGTGACAGTACCATGTTTGAAGTCTGAGAGGTAGGCACTGTGAAGCATGAAGATTGGGGAGACAGGTGTGTAAGGAAATCCTGGGAGAAGGTAAAGTTTTAACTAATGTATGTAGAAGTTCCAGAAGTGAACAAAGGGGAAGGGTCTTCCAGGCAGAAAGAAAACGTAATTGGACTTGTAAACCTAAATAAAATAGAAACTAGGAAGTGAAATCAAATTTTCCTTCTATAAATAATGTATTAGCCAAATTAGAGTAAACAGTAGTATTTTGCTATAAAGTAGTTAAATGGCTTCCTCACAAGTATAAAGTAGCTCAAAAACGTAAGGAATAGATTTAATTCTTTTGAAGATAATTCAAATTTCCACAAAACTTGCCAAATATTGCCAACTTAGCAAGAACTGTGTAATCAAGGAAACTGAAAAGATCCTAACACTCGTTAGCAAGCTAAAGCAAAACACAATAGCAAAGAAAAAAAGAAAGGCCCGAAAGTTTTAGGAATGTAAACTTAAATTATCAAAAGTTAGAAAAACAGAAAAGTATTCACAAATGTTAAAATTATTCTAACTCTCAAAAGGTAACTTTAATTTCAAAACCACTATTCGGGTTCATCTGTTACAGATACTTAAATGGAAAGAAGTAAATCTAAAGCACGTCAGAATTGTCGGTGGGGCTGCAACATATCCTAGTACACACAACTACCCTTTACCCTCCTCCCGTTTAATAGCATCAGTGGCTAAAAACTCTTTAAGTATTGCTCTGCTGTCAATGCTCCTTTTAAAAACGATTCTCGCTGAGAACTCCCTAAGAATGAACTCGATTGTAGAATGCACAGCAGCGACTGAAATCCCCTAGATAGCATGCAGCGGTTAAAGAAACTACAAAACCGGGCCCCCGCGGTCGACTTCGCCTGGTTTCTTTTTTGTTTTGTTTTAATCTGCCTGGGGCAGCAGCATAGATTGCAAGGCGGAGACTGGAATCGCCTGCCAAGCCTCTGCTCTCGGTCACACAGAGGCAGCGCCCGCAGGTTCAAGCCAAGTCCATCCCCCACCTCTTTTGCCATTCATCGCGTTCCCCTCCCCTCCCCCCATCATGTGACCGCAGCCTGGACTCCAGGCTTGTTTTTCCCCTCCGCTCAGCCCCACCGCGCAGGCGCCTCGGAGCCCATTCATTCGAACTGCGTAACAATGAGCCCCGGGGCCCAGCGGCTCCGCGAGCTTCCCAATTCGGCCCCAGCCCCACTCAGCCCCGAAGAAGGCTGCACCTTACTGGGGTCCACCACCCCCGCCTGGCCCCCACCGCAGGCCAACCTCCGACCCTCCGCCCACGCGCAGGGAGTTGAAGTCAAACTTTCCTGGGCAGCTTCAGCGCCGCGTCGGCCCCTTCCTCCGCCCAGGCCCGCCCCAACTCCGCACCAGGCCCGGCCACCCACCGCGCAACCCGGCCCGGAGCGCAGTCCTCGCCGACTCCTCCCAGCCCCCTCCCCCGAGACCCCCTTGGGCCGCGCCGCCCCGAAGCCCAGGTGAGCTCGCGGAGACGACGGTCCAGTGGGTTCGCAGCGAGCAGTTACCAGACGGTTAAATGCCTCTACCGTGAGGGCAGCCTTTCGAGGACTAGGAGCGCGGACCGGAGTTCGCCCGCCCGCCGGTTCCCCTCGGGATATTGCCCCTCCCTACCCCACCCCCACCCCTTCCCGAACTGAAAGACAACAAACCCGCCGCGGAGTGCGGTCAGCCCCCGAGCGAGCGGCCCTGGTCGCGACAACACCACCAGCAGCTCGCGTACCCCCTCTCCGACTGACGCCGGCCTCCCCAGCACGGGTTACTGCTCTCGCCGCCGCTCTTACTCTTCAACCGAAACTTTCCTACTTACCAAACCCGTCGCCATTACCAAGTCTTTCAAGCTTCGTCTTCCCCCTCCCCTCAACCCCCTGGGGGGTTGAGCCTCCGCCCAGCTCTTTCACCCTCTTATTGGCCTGTATAACTGCCATTCTATCCTTCCCCTTTCCCATTGGGTGGTACCGTGGCCCATCTAGAGGGGCGGGCTTGTATTGACTTTTGTGCTGTGTTTACTGGAGAAGACGGGGTGTCAATCACTAGAGTGAGCGCTTGGGATTGGATTGCTGCCGAGACTCGGGGACCCAAGCCAAAGGGTGCCCTCGAAATGGATTGTGGGTTCGTAGTCTCAATCTTGCCTCGTACCTTTGGGAAACGGCACGCCGGAGGAACGAGTTGGACTACATGTCCCAGAGACGAGTGCATAGTGCAGTCTTGATAGTAAACAAGAGTCATAGGGACACGTGTATCAGCTCGTTTGTTTTGGTGTCTGGGACAAAAGGGAGGAGGCGGAGGAAGGGAGTGTTTTAAAGCTTTGGACTCTTCTCTTCCTCTGGTCTGTCCTAGCACTCGGAGGAGACCCAGCCTCTTGCAGCACTCGTTCCCGGCCATAAACTGCCCGAGTCTCTCGCTGTTCAAAGTTTGGCAGCAGGCCAAGGTATTGTTTTAGTGCTGGGGGAAGGAGATGACTACACAAGCGGAAGCAGTGCAGCCTCGCGAGGGACCCAGTCACCCACACAAATCACGGTCCCAGGCATGATGGGGATATTAAAGGTGGTGCTGAGCTCCAGTGAGAACTGTATTTCCTTTATCCCGAGTCTTGACTCGCCACCCTCAAGACGGTGACTTAAGATTTCTCGGCCAACTCTGTTTAGTTCACTCAAGATTTGCTGAATGCCAGCTGCGTTCCTCTCAGGCTTGGGGATGAGTAGTGAGAGAGAAGCTCAGGGTCTGGAGAACGTACAAAGCTGTAAGGGGAGTGGGCGACTACTATTGGCTTCGAAATTGAAGGCAGTCAAGCCGTGTTTTCCGTATTGACCAGCTTGCTTGTTGGTTACGGTAATACAGTGACTTAAACTGATTTAATTTGTGAACCATTATTTAAGTTTCTCTGGTGAGTTTGTGTTAACCATTTTCTCACTCCAGACGGCTTCCCATCGATGAAAGAAAGAAGGTATTTCTACTTGTTTCCACTAAGGAGATCCTCCTTAAATTAATGTTCTGACCAGAGAAGGATGGCTTCTCGGCTTTAGAGTTAGTTGCCTTCACTTTAAACCTGGCTGGCTGTCCCATCACAGCCCATCTAGACAATAATTGATGTGTTTACCATTCACATTACAAAGGCATTATTAAGGCTTTTCCCCTTTAATCTTTTAGTGTTTAATCATTTAAGCTATGCTTTAGGTTTTATATCTTTAGATTACTATGTATGCTTAAAGTTTAAGAGAAGGAAAACTTACATTAGTAAAAAAATCAGTGAAGTCAAACTTTGAAAAGAGCCTGAAATCATAGCTATTTATTTCTTTAAACTCCCTACATTTCTTGACTTTTTAAACCTACTTGAAAGCCACATAACAAATCAAGAAATACAAGATTACCTTCATATGTTGAAACAAGTTTTCAAATTCTTGTAGGGATTCCATTTGAATCCTTGAAGTGAAATTATTTATAAAAATAGTCCTCCCTACCATGTGATCAAAGATTTACTTCCTGTATTCACAAATAGTAATCAAACATTTTTTCTGAAAATAATTGAGGGCCAACAAAATCCCACATTTTTTCAAGGACAAAGGACAGGATTTGAATTTATCGTCTTTTAGACATTAATGGAGTGATCCAAAAAATAACTCATTGTGTCCCTGCAATTCTGTGTATCCTTATTTTCTTTTATTTTTTCAATGGAGATTCATTGTGCCCTAGAATTGAAAATATAAACCCCGGTATTTCTTGACAAAAAGAAACATCCGTGGAATTCACCTGATCTTTTAAAATTAAAATCTGAGATATTTTTGTCTAACTCCAGGAAACTAAAAAGTTTTCCCTCCCCCAAAATTGAGCTCTCAAGAGCTTGAGCCATTTCTTTCTCCTCTTCATGGCATAACCTGTGAGATCTGCTTTTGGCTAAATCTTACTTTATTTTAAAAGTTTTTCTATTTGAAAGTTTTTACTGAAAGCCTTAGTGGAGATATTTTTCGCTGGATGCTGTGATGGGAAGAGTAACTTCAACCTCAGATACTGTACATTATTATAAGTAACTATTTTTTAATAACACTATTTCTATTTCAAAAATATTTTCTATTTTTGAAAAAAGTTTTCTATTTCAAAAATATTTAGTTCCTATTATTTCTTGACCATTGTGCTACTTGATAAGGATACAGATACAAATATTTTCATATACATTAATTTTTGTCCAAGTCATTGACTATAAGAATAAAATTCTGATAATTCAGTTACAACTGATTAAAATATCAGTATTAGAATTCTCTACACCTTTAAATGAACTAGTCCTGACTTCTGACTTTCTTGTGAAACTGACCAGATTAGTACCTTCTGTATATTTCATAGAAACATCATCATTAATTCGTGGGTGGCCATTACCTTCTGTATATTTAGTACCTTATTTATACTTATACATTAGTACCTTATGTATGTTTAACAGGAACATCATTAATTTGTGGGTGACTATTACAAAGCCAGCCAACTCATAAGCCAGAACAAAGTACCACAAAACTAGATTTCCTTGGAAATCTTTACACATGTAAATTCTACTCTTTCACTAAAACAGATACAATTTTTATCTGTTCTTCAGATGTTCCCATGATAAAACTGACATTAAAAAAATGTTTTGTTAAATAACACCTACTTTTGGTTAATACAAACATAGACACATATTACACATAAACTATGCCGAACTGTGTCAAGAAGTTGTCATCTAAAATAAAGATGTCTTTCCAACAATTTGTAAAATTACTTGTTATAAAAAAAAAATCAAGTTCTAATTTAAAGATGGTTAAAAAAAATTCTGTTAATGTATTTCCCTTGATTCCACCACATTTGGCACACCAGCGACAACCGTTAGACTAAGAAAGAAGTTCAAGCTAGTAACAATGCTTGAATATTGAGAATATCGCTGTTCAAATTGTCCAAAGGTAAGCAAACAAAATCACTTAAATCAAGTACTAAAATTGGGAAATGGAACACATACATGGTCTAAAAAGTAAGTGCCCAAACTATCTTTCTTGGTAGATTACTTAATCTCTGATGAATCGCTTGTGATTGTAATTATTGATGCAAAAAAGTTAAGATTTGGCTCTGGTGACCATAAAGCAAGACCTTTGTTCAGTGGCCCATCTGTGGGTGTCTTAACATTATCATCAGGAGGAGGAAGAACTAAGGGAAAAGGGAGGAATTAAGAATGATTGCTGGCTTGCTGGCTTGGGTAATTGTGTTATGTTGATACTCGGCAATGTTGCAGAGGACAGGTTTGGTGACTGGGAGAAGGGGAAAAGATGGGTTCAACTTCACATGAATTTGCTGGACAGGCAAGAAATTTGGGTACAGGGTTCCTGTAAGCAGCTAAACATATTGGTCTGGAGTTTAGGAGATCCAGCTCTAGGGAAATAAATTTGGGTGTCCTCAGGACAGAGGGGACTACCCTTTGTGGTTTCAAAAAATTTTTAAGTTGTCCAATTTGGTAAATGAAAATGTAAGTTGAGAAAGCAACACATAATTCTACTTGATCCTACTTCCAAGTTTTAAAATCAAGCAGAAATAAGAGGATTTTCATCTCTCAGATGACTGTTCTCATTGTTTTCATTGTAAATTTTCTAGACTAGATAATTTCTATCTGAACCATTTAACACAAATTCCCACGTATTTTCTACTCATGTCTATTTGGTATCCCAGGCCCTTCTCTATGTATTTTTAGTTGCCAGTCAAATGTACCTAATTTTGGACACAATTGTCTGATAAAAAGCAATCAAAATCATAGGAACAATATGTACACAGGACTTAGATACAGTAGTACTCCCCGATTATTTTTGCTTACAGTTGCCTCCCCAACATTTACATGATCTCCTTCCCTGTTACCATTTCTGATGCATCTTTTTGTCTGGGCCGTCAATAAATAGATGCCTGCTGAAAAATGAAGGAAAATTGGGGAAAATAAGTCGCATGAATTTTCTTACTAATATGTACTGTATTGTGTGTTATGCTGTATGTCAGGTGCCCTTTGAACATTAACTGTTAAATAGCTTCCATGGGCTTTAAGTGTCACCTATCCTATACTATTTGTTACTATTATTTGAGAACAGGTCTCACCTTCTACATTACATGGTAATTAGCACTATTCTCACTGATTTCATCTCCTCATGGGGCTAGTCACACAAAGGCAAACAATACTTGTCTAATACACTTCAATCCTTCACATTACATAGTATATCACAATGCGCTATAGTAATAACAATGCTGAGGATATTTAACTTCAGCTTTAATAAAGAGCAATTACGAGAAAGGTTTGCCAAAGATGTCTTTATAGTGAGCACCTCTCCTAAAATAATTAAAATATTTGGACTTAAAAAAATTCGTATATATTTCAAGAATATAGTCACTATGTAAAGGGAAGTACAATCGCATTAAACGTCAGCCTTTGGCCTACAAGACACTGAAATTTTAGGGATGTGCATGTATTCTCGTTCCTCAGCAGGATCCAGGTAGGTTTTCAATTAGGACAAAGATAGAAAATCAGCAATTAGGAGCAACTTTATCCAAGAAATGTTTGACTGCTCATAAACTCATTCAAGGGTTCTATGTTGTAAGCTTTTTTCATGTTAAATAAAAAACATTTATGGTTTCACTTCTTGGTTATTGCAGTCAAGAGCTGAGGCTGCTTGTTATTTTGAGTCCATTTCCAGCTCCCACTTAACTTTCCCTTGCACATAGGAAAAACAAATCATTTTGTTTTTACAATTGAGAGTAAACATGCATTTACTTTATTAATCAGTTATAATTGGTACTAACAAATCATTTCACGTATATACATTTTGCGGCAGTGTTTTATTTTTCTATATTTGGGAAAATGGCAAGACTCGGGCTGTGGTTAAATCAAAATCTGGGAAAACCACCTGATACGTGGCACTTCATTTTATGGGGTAGACAATTACTTCTATATCATACATCATCACATGCTTCTTCAGGATTTCCTAGGCACTTTTAGATTTACAAACTTAGAGCATAACAAGGGACACAATAAAGCTTTCCTCTCAAGATAATCTGTCTGCATTGGAAACTTTCTATAAATTTCTCAATATACTAAGCTCAATTAACATCATTATTAGGAAACTATATGAAGCCAAGAATTCATGAGGAACCAAGAGATCTCAATTGCCCATGAGTTCTTGTCCATGGACTCAAAGTAAATGATTTTGGTGAAGTCACTGATCTACTCAGTTATGTAACCGAATTGATTGTTGGGCATACAAATCCTCTGAAAATACCTGGTGTACTTTATTGCTTATATTTCCATAGTTATACTTTTATATTAAAGTTTTTCTAAAATACCTGTGAAGACTAACAACTATATAGTTTAAGTTGCTCAACTAGTTTTGCTGCTTTTAAAAGTATCCTGGAACAGGTAAGGTTGTCCCAACTTATTCCAATTTCCTTTTGTCAAAATTCTAATATTCAACACCAGGCTGTACCTCACACTATTAATTTCTAGAAGCCAGCATTCCTTACAATTCTATTTCTCCATTATGTATTAAAACTTCTATTTCTCCCTTAGGTTATTAACATAATTAGATATTAGAATCCCTTCTTCCGTAATTTAACAAAGCCTGGGCTGATCCAGATGTATTACTTACCCTTCTAGGCTTACACATTATTTTCTTTAAGAAGCCCAAGATCGTCAATTCCTCGTCATAAACATGTTTCTCGAGAAAAGTAGGAAAAATTACATCACTATTTTAAAGATGCTTTAGAAAGGAAAAGGACTCAGCACTTAATCTTACATATTTCAATAAAATCCAAAGTCCCTTGTTTCATGCCCTATGTTTCACTTGCACTGTAAAATGGTCTGCTAGCAGAGTTTATAACAGCAAACCAATACATTCACCCAACTTGTGTTACAGGTAGTATTTATGTTAACATATATGCACCAAGCCCTAGTTCATATGGATATGAAAGAAACACATACACACTCTTTATATTTATTTAAAACAAACAAGGGGAAGCACATTTGTGTTAAAAGAATGTTATCCAAGAAGAATTCTTAGGCCCACATACTATACCCTTGAATGAAACTTCAACAATTTCCAAACAGTGTGGATTCTTAATTAGTGAATAAATAACATCCACAAATCAAATCAGAGATGGTTTAGCTACTTTAAGATACAAATTCCTTAGCCAGATTTATTTCGTTATTCTAAATGGCCAAATGAGCCCGCAACATACCAAAATCACATACCTATGACTAATAGTTAAAATTTTTTTAAAAATCTATTGCCATTCAGAACCATACTTTCTTGCTACATTATGCCCACGGAGTTAGTTTTCACATATGCCATATCTCTATCATGCTTTTCACATAGTATAATCTACGGAAGTCATATTAAAGAAAAAAGCCAAAAAAAAAAAGCCTCCATTAAAAACAACAGTTTATTATAAAAGTGTACTTTATTATAAGGAAAATTTAAATATAACCAACAATACTGAAAATAATGTAACTGGCATTTACAGCCTTGGTCAGAGTTCTTTATTAAACAGGCATTTTTTGCTATTCCATGAATAGTTAACAATCATTGTGCAACAAAATAGGTAACTTGAAAAAGTGAATAAAGAATACAGAATGGTGAAGCAGAAATCTGGGGTTCTGTGTGTTTTTTCCTGTTTAACAGACATGGCTTTTAAAATAAAACAGAAAACAAGTCATCTTCATGTAATAAGCTCTCTTCCTACAAGAAAGTGCAAAATTGTTAAACAGTGTTAAAATGTGGCTGAAGTTATACTTTACATACTTTAACCTCATATATACATTATCTGATTAACATATTTTAACCACATTTTCATTATACAAGTGAAACCATAAACATTCTCCATTGAGGCCACACTAGCAACAGAGTAATTTTCCCCATATATATATTTCTTTAAAACATGTTTCCCAAAATAGAGTTGCTCATTTAAAAGTGAACTGCTGATTAGAATGAATCTCTCTAGACATTGGGATCATGTAGGCTAGAAATCATGTAAGACTATATTGCTTTGGTTGAATATAATTCATCTTATGTAGCCAAATAATAAGCGTATCAATTATCAATGAAAATCTCTTCAGGTTAAGTTCATTCTGCACTTTTAAATGTGAGTCTACATTAAAGCAAATGGCAAGGCCTAATGGTGTATTTAGAATGGGCAGAAATTCCTTTTGTCTTTGTATATGGTTTTGCTTATAAAAATTTATTTCTACCACCTTGGAGGAACCCCCTAGGAACAGATGTCTGAAAGGACTGTGTTATGGATGCCTTGTGAAGAACAAAGAAAGATTCTGTGGGCATGTTCAGGAGGACCTGAAATTATTTTTGGTATAGGAGGTTTTGTTTTATTTTGTTTTTTATAGTATATATAAGATCTTGGGCTTTTAGAAGACAACGAGTAAATTTAAATAGCTTTTTTTTTAAAAACTTTATTTGTGGCATTAAATGTCAAACTCACATTTTTAATGAATACAGAGAATAGCAAATGAAAAAGGAAGCAGAGATATATGCTTTATGAGGAAAAAGTGTTAATGATCTCCCATGAAAAAAGACTGTTCCCTATTACAATGACTAAATTGCCTGTCCTTAAAACCACTGGAATATGTAGGTTACTGACATTATGCCAAAGAAGTCAAAATGTACTTTATTGCAAAAATAGAAAAGGTTTTAGAATTGCATATGATGTTTTATACCATTTCACCAACAGGCCAAGGCCAGCACATAACTTATCAAGCCAGAAAAACTTGAAAACAAAAATAGTTAAAATTGTACTTACTATATATATAATGACTTGTAAAAAGAATGTGATGCCATGCTGTATAGCATGACTCATTGCCAAGTTCTCTCTTACATGGCCAGTCACTAACATATCAATCTGAGTTAAGTTAAAATGAACGCTTATCGTCTGTGATGATAACATCCTTTAATTATCTTCTGAAACACATACTTTCAGTATATTACAATCATTTGAATGAACCTTTCAGTCACATACCTTTGTGGAGTAGAAAATCATTTTTATCAATATGTCGATATTTTCATGATCTACTCTTTAGAAAGTGATGTTAAAGCCTATTGCCTACTGAATCACTACTCTGTTTACTATACATGGTAAATGTAAAAAAAGGGAAAAAAAATCTGAAATCACAGAAAATGCTTGGCATCTACACAAACACATTCTCAGTGGACTAACCACTACTGTGTAATTTTGTCACTATAGGTCTTCTTCTCCATACTTTTGCTTCATGCAGTGGGTTCAACAATATCCATGTTTGTTCCAAACAGGGCAACTAATTGTTCTTCATAGGTGGTGATATTCCTTTTCATAATTTCCATGCAAGGTCCCAAAAGCCTTTCAAATGCTTGCACATCCATGGCTAAGAAAAGGGGAGAATAAAAGAAAAATGAATGACGTTCTTTGAAAATCTGCAGAATTTCGGAGTCATTTCTGATACTCTGATACTCAGTCTGTTCTGCAAATGTCAATAATGCAGTGGTATTTTTAGATAAATATAAAAGAAAAAGGCATAAAGACAAAAATGTCCCACTCCCAGAGAAGTAGCCAGGCTCCCTTGGCAATCTGATCTGTAAGCTTGGTGGGAAGTTCCTGATCCAGGCTGAGAAGAAAATGCGGGACTGTCATGGGCAAGACCTTGGAATTTAAAAATATTAGTTTTGATGTCGTCACCTGAGTAATACAAACTCCTCAAAGATGGCAAGGGAGTGTTTTCTGTCCCATTATTCCCTCCTCAGGGTTTATAATGCCACCTTGTGAAGACCAAATGTCACCTTTTATAGTTTTTACTCTTATATTATTGCCTAGTCACTTTAAAATTACAGCCCAAATCATGCTTTTGTCCACTTCTATAAGCAAATGCTGCATGTCACTGTGCTTGCCCATCTCCATTTTTTAAAATGAATTTATAAATACACGTGGAAAACAGTATCACATGCTCTACCATAAAAATACAAATTAAAAAATTGTTTTTCACCTTTCAAATTTGCAAAGGTAAAAAGCAACGTTTACAAGACTAGAGTGAATGGACATTCTTGTACTGCTGGTAGCATGTAAATTGGTAGAAATACAAGTTTAAAAAAAGCTATAAAAGGACTTCTGAAACCATTTCTAAGGAAAAATCCTATAAGTGGGAAAGCAGTCTATGCACATACATCAAAAAATCCCTTCCTTCCCAAATGGAGCCAAAACTCTCAAAATATTTACCAGTGGTGGATCATTAAATAATTTATAATGTACGTATTTCCCTAATACAATGTTATACTTTGATGTAATAAAATGAGAAAATGCCTAAGCTATACTGCATTAAAACAAAGCAGTTTACGAAATTGTTTAAAAACAGAAAACCCATGCAAATAAAATACAAGAAGGGATGATAATCGGATGTGGTAGTCACTGGGTGGTGGTGGTGTGGTTGCTCTTAGTTTTTCCTAGCTTTTCTGTATTTCTCAAATTTTCTTTATGTGAATATTATAATTTATTATAGAAAAAAATAATGGGGTTTCACTCATACCACCTTTACTCTTATTGTCTAATATCTCTACTCAGGGAAATTACCTATTAGTTACTGTCTTCTCTTTCACCCAAGTATAACACTTGATTAATACTATACTTTAAAACCTTTTTAAAAGTGGCTTCTCTAAGAAGTTAATTCTGAGGATATTAGCAAATCTTAAGAACACTGAAGCTAAATTTATTCTACTAAACTGTGGATGAAGAGAATAGTGGCTAATTACTGTTGAATAGTTCTTTAAAAAAGAAAAATGTCAGGGCCGGCCCGGTTAGAGCTCCATGCTCCTAACTCCGAAGGCTGCCGGTTCGATTCCCACATGGGCCAGTGGGCTCTCAACCACAAGGTTGCCGGTTCAACTCCTGGAGTCCTGCAAGGGATGGTGGGCTCCGCCCCCTGCAACTAAAATTGAACACGGCACCTTGAGCTGAGCTGCCGCTGAGCCTCTGGATGGCTCAGTTGGTTGAAGCGCATCCTCTCAACCCACAAGGTTGCCGGTTCGACTCCCACAAGGGGTGGTGGGCTGCGCCCCCTGCAACTAACAACGGCAACTGGACCTGGAGCTGAGCTGCACCCTCCACAACTAAAATTGAAAGGACAACAACTTGACTTGGGAAAAAAGGCCTGGAAGTACACACTGTTCCCCAATAAAGTCCTGTTCCCCTTCCCCAATAAAATCTTTAAAAAAAAGAAAAAAAGAAAAATGTCATCTATAGAGACACTACCTGAATTTTATTTTTCATTATTAAAGTTATTTCTCATATATAAAACCTCATACCGTGTTTCCCCGAAAATAAGACCTAGCCGGACAATCAGCTCTAATGCGTCTTTTGGAGCAAAAATTAAGATAAGACCTGGTCTTATTTTACTATAAGACCGGGTATAATATAATAATATAATATAATTACATAATATAATATAATATAAAACACCAGGTCTTATTTTACTATAAGACCAGATATAATATATTAATATAATTAATATAATATATAATAATATATTAATATAATTAATATAATATATAATAATATAATATAAAATAAAATACCGGGTCTTATTTTACTATAAGACCAGGTATAATATATTATAACATAATACTGGGTCTTATATTAATTTTTACTCCAAAAGACGCATTAGAGCTGATTGTCCAGCTAGGTCTTATTTTCGAGGAAACAACAGTATATATATATTTTCCAGCTGAAGTTGGCATTTCTGCCAAGCTACTATATGGTATAAGAAAGTAAACAGCTGAACAATAAAGAAAATTATATTGTGCTTTGACAAACCTGAACTTACGTTTCCCAGTACTAGAATAAATATTCCCACAGATGTTCCAACTTCCCCCACAGAGCTTCGTGCACTTTATAAAAATACTGTTTTAGCCTTCTTTTGTGAGGTACACATTGCATGTTGTTCATTTGAAAGATCAGGTATAAAACTTGGTACTCAGAATTATTTTAATTACTAAAATAAGATGTTATTTCATGCCTATAAAAAAACACGATATATATGTATATGAAACTTTTAAACAAAAAAGTGTCTTCCACAAACTAAGTCTATAATGCAATGAATCCTAATCTTGTTCTATTTTGTGGGGACCATAAAACCTATGAACCCCAACAAATAATCTGTACTGAATACGTGCAAGGAAGTTGTTCTCCTGTAACAACTTCCACCAGGAGAAGCATGCCCGCCGTGG
This sequence comes from Rhinolophus sinicus, assembly GCF_057876585.1. Lineage (NCBI taxonomy): Eukaryota > Metazoa > Chordata > Mammalia > Chiroptera > Rhinolophidae > Rhinolophus > Rhinolophus sinicus. The sequence continues at coordinate 50,333,333 of NC_142504.1, read as the reverse complement.
TGAGTCCTACCTAAACATTTGACAGTCCCAATGGCATGTGCAGAGGCTGCTCGTGGCTTGTTAGTTACCAGGGCAAGTTCTCCAAAGTACTGTCCCCGAGAACACCGAGCGATTTCCACTGCGCCGTTCTCTTCGACTTCTGATTTACCCTGACAAGGTAATTAAAAGCATCAACTTTCACTCAGCTTGTAAAAACTAGACATTAACCTTAGTCCAGACATCAAAAAGAAAATGTATTATGTTCCTTGCTAATATCACATGGATTTTTTAGAACTTACCTTCCTTTTCATAGTAATTTTCACTTCTCCAGATTCTACAATGAAAAAAGAATCAGCCAAATCTCCCTATCAGAATAAAACAAAAACAAAGGGTGAAAATGCGAATTTAGTTGACAACAATTCTCTTGCTTATTATACCCCTGAAGTCAATCCAACCCCAATGTACAGAGGATTTCCCTGAAAAGTGAAACCCCATTAAAACAGGCTATCATCTCTCACTTTCTATACTGACAGGTTACAGTGGACAATTACAAAGTAATGATTTCATTTATAAAATTTTTTGAAATAATATACTCTACCGTAGCATTTCTGCTAAAGCTAGCCAAGAAAACATGGCAGATAACATGGGGGTAAGAATTCCACCCAAACTTCAGCCTGGATAACTGCACAGGGTTGAAAAGGCCGCAGGGGTCCCAGCAGCACGTCCGCAGTCAGCAGGAGTATGTCAGCCAAGGCTGTGCACGTGTCGTCCTAATATGACAAGCAGCGTGGTGACCCAAGATAAGCCATCGACTCCAAAAAGGGAGAACATACAGACTTATTTGGAAACAGTAGATGTGGGTCCTGATGTTTTGACTGCAGTTAGCTAGGGACCAAATGCCAAGATGCCAGTTTACTGACACTCCACCTCAAGGTCTTGAAAAGACTTCTAAAGTGTTGCCATTTCTAACTACATACGCATATTTTCTTGGTGGTATTTTTGAATAAAATCTGCCATGATTTCCAAGGATGCTTTCAGAATTAAATAGTATAATACAGAAGACAACAGATACTGACTTTTCTGAGCCTCTCAAAGTGATTCTGAAGAAACTTAGGTATTTCAAAACTCTTCAGACAATTCAAGAATTGCAGTATCCAATTACATCACAAAAATAAATGTGGAATCTAGACGTATGTAGTGTAGACCTGTATTTATAAATGCTTAAAAGACAACTAATATACCTCAATATATCTTTAATAAACTCTAAGTACGGTATACATATCCCCTTTTCCTTATCTTTACATCAGGTTTTCTAGGGGCTTCGTGTTAAATTTTCAAGTGTTTTGAATAGTAGTAGGGCTACCAACTGCTGTGTAATTTTGTTTTCCAAACATGCTGTAAGTGCATGTAAAACGGACGAAACAGAATAAGGTCTGTGGATGAGGCCAACGTTGGTTTCCTAGTTTCGATGTTGCATACAGTGATGCAAGATGCTCTGGGAGAAACTGGGTGAAGAGTGCATGGGGCCTCTCTACTATTTTTGCAACTTCCCGTGAAGCTATAATTATTTCAAAATAAAAAGCTAAAAAAATCATTTCAAAAGTGCTCTATACTTCGTTGTTTATTTATATAGTAGAGGCTTCACCTTGTTCTCCAATTTGACTCCACTTCTTCCCAATCCCTCACTGCTCTAATCTGTGTGTGTGTGTGTGTGTGTGTGTGTGTGTGTGTACAGATTGATTTACTTGTTTAATTGCCTTCTAAAATAATTCTTTCCTCAGTCTCACAGACCTTGAATTTTGTTTCACAAATATTGAGACAGTATTTTAGGTAAATAGCACAATACAGTATAATATGATAAAAGTTACAGAATCTATTAAAAATCTGTTTAAATCATTTGCTCAGTGATTCAAAAATGTAACTAGGAAATGAGATACTATCATCTGCGTGCCGTGTCTGTGGACTTCAACCATCTTCATAAATCCTCCTTCTTGGTAGCCCTAGATATGTATTACAACTGGTTCCAACTGGGACCTTGGAAAAGCGGTAGGGGTTAAAGAACATATTGGCCCCTCCTGAGTGCCTGCCAGCCAATACACTATATGGTGCAGTGTGTTCCCTTCCTGGTTGGTTTTATCAGGGAGCAGCCATGGGATTTCATCGGGAACTGATCGTACAAAACTCTACAAGATCTTCCAATGCATCTTCTGGGTCCTTATTAATCTCACAGAATGCTCACCTTTCCTTTCCTCTTACAAATGACATCTTATTCTCTATATACAAGTGAATTTCATGTCATGTACAAATATAATATTATGCAGAAATTCACTTGATAATTTAATACATACTCATTAGGAGTTAATTACATAAGAAAAAATATTAAATATCTTAATGGCTATAAATTAAACTATTTTTAACAGGACATTTGGTAGAAGTAATATTCATTTAAGTCTACATGCTAATTACAGACACGTGAAAAATTTATCAAGATTTACAGTGTCTAAGAACCTTTTAGAATATAACCCTAAAGTGAATTACATAAAAACAATTATACCTGAGCAATGATTTGTTCTCCATCATTGTATACTTTGGTGCCTATCACATCTACCACTTTCAGGCGCTCAGAAACCTACAAAGAAAAAAAAAAACAAACGACAATATGAAACAGATTAATTGGGTAATCATCTATTTCAGAGGTTTAAAAATGGGTAGTCTATAAACCAAATAAACTGAGCAGTGTGTGGGTTTGTGTGTATGTGTGTGTTATATTATTAACAGCCAGCATTTTAAAATAAATTTCTCATAAGAAGTTGAATTTCCAGCTTATCTTGAAAAATCAGGAGACTCAGCAACACTCAGCCCGTATTTCCACATGGCAACAATACACTGTGGTGGGATAACAGCTGCTTCTTTAGAGAGAGCACATGTTCTCCAGTTTACCAAAGTCTCATCCTGGCTCCCTTTTCTTCTTTATGTTACTTGCCTAGCTCTGAAGGCATCTGAATTTCCAACCCCTGATCTATTTTTATTTAAAGAGACTGCTAGAGAAGATCAGCTGCTTTATATGCATTCTGTAATGTGGCCAGGCATATACTGACAATACAACAAATATTTCAATAGGTGAGTCAGTACTAGCCCCAGGGTTTTTGGCCAAGATGCTGGAAGGATGGTGTTGCCATCCACCGAGATGGAGAAGAAAGGGGAAGGGTAGATTTAGGACGTTAGGTGTCAGATGTCTATTAGGTGTCTGAGGAAATGTTAACTATGCAGTTGGATAAATGACTGGCATTCAAGGAAGGGGCCTTGTCTGGTGATGTCAATTTTAAAAGGCATCAATGTATAGACAGTATTTAAAGCCAGGAGATTGGACAAGTTCACCAAGTGAGTAACAATAGCCCGAGAAAAAAAGAAGAGAGCCTGGAATGCCAATTTTAGGAAAGGAGAAGAGCGAAGTTGACTGAGGAGGAGAGGCCATGAGGACATTCTGTATTTAGATAACCTCTCCCTGTAAAGGTGTAACTAGTGGCTATCACTGACATTTATGTAATTACTTTAAGTCTGCTTTTAGATAAAGACCACAGGTCACTCTGCTATAGATGCTAGCAGGAATCTATTACTTGTAAGCAACAAAACAAAAGCAGTTCTAGGTAAAAGAAATAGTGATTTATACAAACACCATAATTCAATCTTTTCAAATGAAAATATGGACAGGTTTTTATTCAAAGAAAGTCTTGTACAGAAGTAAATATTCCTAACAAAACAGAAGCTTTTAAAGCAAAATAAAATGAAAGCATAAACATATACTTACTTCCAAAGATTTAAGGAATGGCAGTGACTCGATAAAGCTTTCATACATTTTTCTCTTTTTGGCATTATTTTTCACAATTATTCTCCTGAAGGTTACCCTGTCCTGAAGACAGAATATCAAATACAAAAACAGTTAAAAGGTAGATTTTATGGGAAAAACAAGTTTGAAGAGAGAGTTTCATTTCATTCTCTATAAGGAACAAAGAATAATTGAAGATTTTGAAATAAAAAACTAACATTATTATACTTTTAATGCAACTCATTTCATATTTTTATTTCTTCAAGTATAAAATATAAAACCATATAAAATATCACTTTCATTTTTTTAAAGGAAGCATCAGTTTACTTTTATTCAGAACAGAGATCTGACCACCATGTAATTAGGCTAAACCCACGAGGTGGCGCTGTCGCACCATTTAAAAAACTAGATTAACACACACAGTGTTCTTTTCCCCCCCTCAGCTTTATGGAGATATAATTGACCTATAATATTATGTAAGTTTAAGATATTTAATGTGTGGATTTAATGTGTGGAGTATAGGGTTAACACCTGTATCACCTCACATAATTACCATTTCTTCTTTGTGGTGACAACATTTAAGAATTTACTCTCTTAGCAACTTTCAAGTATGTAATACAATATTGTTCACTATAACCACCAAGCTGTACATTCAATCCCCAGAATTTATTCATCTTGTAACTTGAAGTCTGTACCCTTTGATGAACATCTCCCCGTTTCCCCAGCCCCCAACCCCTGGCAACCACCATTGTATTCAGTTTCGATCAGTTCAGATTGGCAACCAGTTCTTTATGGGGATGACAGCCCTCGAGTGTTACAAAATCAGTTCGATAAGACATGGCAAGCATTTTTTTTTTGGGGGGAGGGGCGTATAATTGACATGTAACACATTAGTTTCAGGTGCACAGCATAATGATTTGATATTTGTATACATTGTGAAATGATCACCACAGTAAGTCGAGTTAACATCCGGCACCTTACATGGTTAATGAAAACTTTTTTCTTGTGATGAGAACTTTAAAAATCTACTTTTTTAGCAGCTTTCAAATATGCAATACATTATTATTAACTATAGTCACCATGCTGTGCATTACATCCCCAAGACTTTTCGTTTTATAACTAAAAGTTTGTACCTTCTGACCTCCTTCACCCATGACCAACATTTTTATAAAAAATAAAATAGAACTGAAAATAGTGCGTATTCCACTTAGTAAAGTGATTTTTAGTTATATATTTATACACAAACACACGCAAACATATGCACTGGTCGTGATGCTTCCTAATGTGCTTTTTAATATGGATTATGATAAAAAAATAATGGAAAACACTCTTAGGAAATATTTTTAAATCATAAAGCAATTGTAAGAGTTGTTGAAAAATTATTTGGTGTTTAGTCACATCCACATTATGTCAGTTCTTTTTTAAATGTGCATAGAGAAACTACAACTTTCTTGAGGAAAGTCTAATTCTAGTGTTTATTTCATGCTCATCATTCTAAAATGTTCCTATGTTTATACTATTTAACCTCAAAGATACAGAACTCAAGGAACTAGGGAAATTTTAAAGATAACAGCTCAAAAAATGGTTTTCCTACAAGTTTTATTTTGAAAAAATTCCTACAAAACATTATTTTAATTCTTAGTAAAGAGCCCCCAGAATTATGTTAGTTTGGCACACATTGATAAGTAATTATACCATTTTAATATAAAATAAAATTAACTGGAATATGTTCTTTAATTAATAAGTTACTGTGCCAACATACTAAGGCTAAATTTAAATTAACTGATAGGATGGAGAAAAATGCCAGTGTGGAATGTAAGTATCTAGGAAATTAAACATCCTGTACTCCAATTTAGTTTATTATAATTTATAAATAAGGGCTTTGGTTGTTTCTTGGATTTGTACTCTTAATAATTTTTTTAAAAAGAGAAGGTTTTACAAGGTTAATTAGTAAAAATATTAAAATAATTTCAAAGCCTGGCTCTGCATCAGAATCAGTTAAACAAAGATTCTCAAGTCCCAGACTTGAATGACTCAAAATCTTTGCATGTAAGGCTCAATAACCAATAGTTGATAAAAGCTCCCCAAGGGATTCTGAGATATAGTCCAGTTTGGGAACCAGCTGCAACACCATTTTATGGGCTGAGTTTATTGCAAAACAGAAAAGACTAGACATAGTTTAGCGATTCAGAAATTAACCACAGTGAGCTATATGTCTCCGGAGAAATGTTCTATTAGTGGCCCACCTCCTCACACCCACTGTGACATATAACTAAAATCCAGAAAGTCCCATTTCAAATGTTTTCATCCTAGTCATTTCCATAGTCGCCTCTCTGAGTCATCAGCTTGCTCATGGAGACAGCTAACCCTCTAAGACTTAACAGTCACTGAGTAGTATTTGCAAAGTTAGACTAGTCTATAAAGGACGGATCTTTACATGAGCACTTACATGGCAGAACTCTGATCCATTGGCCTTAAAAGAAAAATTTCTACTCGACTTTCCCTGAAAAGCGCCTAGTTGCTCTTAAAAAGCAGGTCTGAAGTATTAACAGATTATATTATCTAATTTAAAAAAAAAGCTATTGCACTTACACACAAAACCCAAGGTGACCATCACAAAGTGCCCACTTTTATAAAGTTTAATAACATGTATAGATTAGTAAAACATCTCTGAAAAATGCTTGATCCTTCTTGAAAGCTTAAGTATCAAGCACAGTTTATACTTCGTTTAAGGTTTCTGCCAGGGCTGAAAACGATCAATACTCAAAGGGGCCAACCGGATAAAAACATGATCTCATGCCCAGGACATGCAAGGAGGAGGCTTCCTTATATCGTGTGACAATCTGACCCTGGCAGGCAACCCCGTGCGGGTGATTAAATTTTTAAATGATACCTTCCTTAATGAAACAGGTCTTGGCAGACTCTAACTTTACCCGCCACTCTCATGACAGGCAAACACTTCCAACAGACCAAGTCTGCTCTGGTTTAGAGTTTTTACTCCAACAGTAAAAGTCATTGGAGTTTTGTCCAGCAGGCTTTGGATATTCAAATCTTTGATAGCCTTTAAAAATACTTCAGATGATGAGTTTCCTCTACCTGAAATAATTCCAATTTTTCTTCTACAACTTCAAAACTGACTCATCACATTTTTAATAAGCAGACAGCAACTGCCTGGTTCTCATAAGAAGAAATGTACATACACTGTCTTGTTTCTCTGATCAAGCGATATTTTTATCAGCTGTATCCAGTTCAGAGTCAAATGCTGAGTCGAGATTAAAGAACGTGTACCTTCTTTGAAGCTACAGTCCTTGGAAATGAGATTGATTTCTCTCAAAGGATTTGAGAGAAATTACCAGATATATGCATGTCAAAACTACAGAGTGGGCTGTTGTTAAAAAGAAAATACAAGTATTGTTAGCATTCACTGAAATCATTGCCAAAAGGGTGTTCTGGGCAGCAGCAGCACTGGTGTTTCCTGGGAGCTTATGAGCAATGCAGTCACAAGCCTCATCCCAGACCCACTGAATCAGAATCTGTGTTTTAACTGGACCCCCAGGAGATCTGTAATCTGAGAAGAGCCGCTTAAACAGTCTTCTAGAATCAGCTTTACTTGCTACCCTGCATCCTGATCTCATCTATGAAAAAAATCTCCCTCCCCACCTCACCCAAACGTGATAGAAATATCACCTCACCCAAATGGTGATAGAAATATCACCATTAAGAAATTTATTTTGAAAGCGTAGGCCCCACCCCAGGAGCATCTGATTAAATTTGTCTGTGGTGGGGCTTAGGCAAGAGGATTGTTTTTAACACCCCCTAAGGAATTCTGATGTGCGTCCAGGTGACAGGCCCAGGCATGGAGTATATTTTCTACACAGCTGTTGAAATGCAAAGTCGCGACCACTCGGTTTCACACCACACGAAGATACAATGTGACGCCAATTCCAGGGTGCAGCAGATTCACTGGTGACTTGCTCAAATACTATCGCTGGGCCTGCTTCAGTGTCTGCTTCAGTGGACACAAATCGGTAAGCAGGGCCCCAGAATGTGCATTTCTTGCAAGCTTCCAGGTGATACAGATGCTACTGGTCAGGGGACCACACTTTGGGAACCACAGATTACAATACTTAACACAAAAAGCTAACTGAGAAAACTGCTCTGAAGGCTTTGGTTGTTTGTATGGCAGGTTGGTTCAAGGCGGTAAAAGACGCCGATTTGGATCTGAGCGTCTCTCTGTCCCAGGGAAGGCCAGTAAGTGAAGCGCCTGACTTAACTGGGGAATTGAACACGAAGATTTCACATAGCAGCCGTGTCTCAGCACCCAACATTCCAGCATCCAGTAGTTGTTTAATAAAATATCTGGTGCCTGGTGACGTTCCCAGATAAATCTACCTATTAGTTCTTGCATGCTTGGTTTTATCCTGTTGGTTAATCCCTAACAAATACTGTATCTACCTGGCTTCTGTCATAAGGCCTTTTACAAATAATATTCAGGTCAAAGAAACATTTCACTCACCAAACCCCACAGAGCACCAGGAGAGGTAGCCGTGATTGTAGCAGCTCTGGGTGTATTGTACATTAAGGCCAGTTCGCCGAAACTCCCACGATTATCGTAGTTTCCCACGCACCTTCCAACACCATCACATTTTACATAAATATCAAATGTTCCTCTGTTGGACACAGGAAAAATAAGAGGTGAAAGTAATTCAAGTAAAATCTCATTTCAACAAAACCTGATTTCAGAGAACAGCGCTGTGCAATAGAATTTCATCCCCAGCCTTCCTTTTCCCCCTCTGATGACAATAAGCAATAAAAGGCCATCAGTACACGCCAGACACACTATCTGTCCCAGACAAGCATGAAGAGACCATCACCTGGACTAGGGAAGCACCATGCATGTGCCTGCTGGGGAAAATGAGACGAAGCAATACATGTTTAAGATAACATCAACGATAAGAATATAACTGACAGAGCAACCAAATAGCACATGTGTGGGCAAACCATCTGAAAGAATGTGAATGAAAATGCTGACTGCAGTTATCTCTAAGCGTAAGAATAGTGAAGGATTCCAGGGACATTCTCTAATTAAAGACTTTTTGTTTCTAAAATGAACAGGTATTACTTTTGAGATCAGAAGAAAATAACTTAGAAAAACAATACAGCTCTAACAATTTGGTCAGCCAAATGGACAGCACTTGAGAGGGTCCTTTACAATTGAAAGGAGGGGCTGGCCAACATGTCCTACAGACTGGCCGCCTTCTTTTGTAAACAGTTTTCCTAGAAAACAAACACCCTAGTTTATGTATCATCTGTAGCTGATCTGTGCTAAAACAGCACAGTGGAGTAACTGCAACAGAGACCACGTGGCCCACAAAGCCTAAAGAACTGACATCATCTGGCCCTTTATTCAGATCAACCCCCACTCTAAGTAAAAAAGTTAAGTGGGAGAAATCCAGACTAAATATCTGACCCTAGTTTGTTTCTGTGTTTCCCCAAAAATAAGACCTAGCCAAACAATCAGCTCTAATGCATCTTTTGGAGCAAAAATTAATATAAGACCTGGTCTTATATAATGTAATAATATATAATACAATACAATACAATATTAGTATAGTATAATACCAGATCTCATATTAATTTTTGATCCAAAAGATGCATTAGTGCCAATTGTCCGGCTAGGTCTTATTTGCAGGGAAACAGGGTTTTTATCATTTCTCTGTGCTTATCTTTTAATGGGTGTTCTTTTTCTAGGCAAATAAGCCTGTTTCCATGCCACTGCACTACATATTGTCCAGATCCTGTGCTTATACGAACTCCACTCTTGTGGAGGACTGTCTTTCCGTATACTGTATTTTATCAGAGAACATGGTTTCAAGGCTTGCTAAAGAAACTGCAAGGCAAACAGGAGAAAATCTTTGGTTTTATCCTGTTGGTTAATCCCTAACAAAGACAAAAAAAGCAGTGCTTTTATTAAAAATGGATTACGAGTGGTAAAAATACAATAAAAGCAAAAACAAGATAATAGACAAAGATATTAATGAATAAGGAAGAAATAATTAGTTTTGAATATAACTCATGGATAGAATAGCTGTTTCAAGGATACTGTCTAGAATTTGCTTCATGAATAATTATTTTTCCAGTATAGATTAATTTTATTTATACTATTCATACTTTTGCACTAAAACTATTGTCTACATTTTCTACTTTAAATTAAGATAAAATATGTAACAAATGTGCTGATGAGAAGTAAAATGAGCTACAGTCCAACTGCAATCTATTAAAATACTATGAGCTGCTTTTTATAGTCGTCCCCCTGAGGCGTCACAGTGGAGCCATGGAGAGAACACCAACGCTGTGGGGTTGGCTGTACTATGATCATCTTGGTGACCTAAACCCGCTCACACCACTTCTGTACTCCTGAGAGTTTTCATCTGGCAAACATAGGATTAGGATCTACCTGAAAAGGATATGCTATATACAAATGTAAGGCCATTTTTATAGTCAAAATGCCTACTAAAAGAAGATGAATCCTGTATATTTGGGGTTCTCACATACTCCTACAATTAACATAATTAAACAGCTGAAGGAATTTCTGAGGTGTTTCATTGATGAAAGCTGTTAATGATACCAAAACCACGACTTCCATTTACATACGGGATGACTGGTTCTGTTCTTTTCTAAAATCAGAGTCCACTGGGCCCTGGCTAGTGTCTTGGCAACAGCTCTACACGTCAACAAGGCATTTGGGATGAGGGAACAGAAGAATCAGTGAAAACCCCTGGTTCAGGGAGCACGCACTACTGATGTACGAAAGATACCACCCATGGAGCTAAGACCAAGAAATGAGGACTAAGCAGTTAGATGGGGAGTAATTTTCCGCAAGCCTTCTAAGTTGAACACAACTCTACCCAGAGAAGAAAACAGAATCCAGTAAGTCAGGCTGGGAGATTCTCTATGTTCCACACAAAACGGGAGAGGCTGGGGATACCAACTGTGTCGTGAACACTTCATCGTCACTTTACAAAAGTGAAGAAATAAAGACTCAGTTCAGACTGCTCCCCTATTATAATTTAGAACTCTTACCTCATTATTGCTTAAAGCACAAAGCTTTAAAGTAAAGCACAACTTATGTTTTCTGAAATTAGATTTTCAATATAAATGCATGCCTTCCTACTTAAAATAATTCCTCTAGAGAATTTTTAGAAAACAAATACAACAACGCATAAACAATTCTGGAAGGATACACAAACTACTCACTCTACTGACTGAATGGTGCTGGACCAGTAGGAAGAGAACTGACTGTTTACCTTATGCCCCTTTGATTTTTTTTAAACCACGAGCATGTTTTGCTTTAGAGTTAATAAAAAAGAACCTTTTAGAAAACATAACCCAGATCGACTAATACTAATCCAATATCCCAGGTCCTGTATATTATGCATCTAATTCCCACTATAACAAGCATCTATTCCATACTAACTACCCCTCAATTAGGAGTTAACAAATGAGCAGGCTCCCAGGGGCTGAGCTGCATAGACTAACCTACCCAGAATCCTCAGTTCTCCTATACACTCTGCCTCTTTTCACGCCCTAGTCTGGTTTCACTGTGGGTTTCACAGCAGGTTTACAGTGCCTATTATGTAATCATAAGAGTAAAGAGGCAATAGCAACTACCATATATTTGTCAGTCATTATAATAACCACTGAGATTTTACACAAGCAGTTTGTTACATTTCCGTAGTAAAGTTACGCAAAACTTACCTATCGATTACGTAAAAGTTGTCACCATCATCACCTTGATCGATTACATGTTCCCCTTCTTTGACCAATTTCTCAAACATAGCATCTAATACTTGAGACATCTGCTCCTATTTTTTAAAAAGAAAAGATATCATCTTTATGTTCATTTAGCGCGTTTCCTTAAGTAACAACCATGATTAGCTTTATATTTCTGTGAACAAGTGCAAAGAAATGGAAATACCATCACTGCTATTTTCTGGTCAAAAACATACGTAGTACATTCTTTCTGGCCACATACAGATGAGATTGTATATTTATCTTACATTCAATATCTGAGTGAAAGTAATTATAGTTAGTCTATTTCAGAATATTTATAATTATCACCACTTTAATATGAAAAATTAGCCACCAAACCACTATATACCTTGTGAAATATAATATTAGCAACTAAAATTACCAGGTTAGTAAAGACCTATTGCAAATATCTTTTAAAAATATCGGTTTTTAAAACTTTCCTATATTAGTCATCACCAGAATTTATATAGAGTTTACCTAAATACTTAGTGAATTCAAACCCTGACTCCACTCATTTTTGGTTTAGCACCGAAAACAAAACAGAAAATCAACAAATGTAAAACCAATAACAGCTGCGGCAAATATTCTACTACTAGTCTTTATCACTAAGGTTCTCTTTAAGAAGCAACCATTTACCTCCCTAGGGAAGATTTATTAAAAATGATGCCAGAAACATCAAATCTATTATCCAAAAACTATGTAAAATATCTAAAATTTTTATTCGGCTAAAGTGTAGTTGACAAGGGTCCGGGATAAACTTCAGCTAGTGCGAATAAACTAGGAGGTAAAGAAATCCTCAGAACAAACACAAAAAGAAACAATTCAAAGGCCTTCAAATAGAACAAATGGATATGGAGAAAAAGTATGGTGCATAGTAATAAAAAAGTCAAAAGGCTTAAGAGGGTTATTTGCTTTGCCACTTACTAGCTCTGAACATTTGATCAAGTCACTCTTTGTAGGTTCAAAATGGGTACAACACTAACTTCCCAGGCCAAAATCAGTTATTATTGTAAGTTAAGGAGCTGAAGCTAGATTAGAGAGGGGAAAAATACAAGTAGAAAATGCAGTATAAAGAAACAAGACATTCTGGATCAAAAGCATGAACAGACCACACGTGATTCTCTTCTTTTTGAGACCCTGTTGACATGACACAGGGAATACGAAGGTATGAATATACAATAACATAAAGTATGGGAAAGGGAAATTGATGGAGAGATTTCCAGACAAAAGTGAGTTAAATGGGGGACAGAGAGGGCACAGCCCAAAGTAGGGCAGATGGGATCAACCACTTGTGAGAGCACCACCAGGCTGGGAAACACCTGCTTCAGCCAGGACCGGGCTGAGTCACAGCTGAAAACAAGTGGACTGATTCAGAGTCATAATCAGTTGATATCTTCCAAATGCCACCACCTTGAACACCGAACGCCTTCCAAGTACTGACCCCCAACTCTTCCCAGACAAAAGATCGGAGTCAGGTTTTTGGCAGAAACTAAACAAATTAAAGAAAACCAGAACAGCTACTGGCATTTAGGGGTTCCCCCATATAACAGCTGACTCCCTGTCCACTCAACTAAACAGTCATTCATTGGTTGAAAGGCCTGCCCTACTTACTGCTCAGAGGTCTCAGTCAGCTTTGCGTTACCCCTCCGGTAGCCTACAAGACTAAGATAAACAGCAAAGTGACACCAGATGGAAGAGAATTCAGGAACAGTAGAGAGCTTTTAGAAAGTTCTACTCTGTACACCCAGCGATATTCAAGATCATCATGACATGAAAAATAGAAAAGAGCAAATCTGAGAAAAATGAGTAAGCTAGAAATAAAAAACATGATTGTCAATTTTTTTCTTCCTTTTAAATATTTTATTTTTTAGAGCAATTTTAGGTTCACAGCAAAACTGAGCAAGAAGTACAGAGTTCTCATACCCTCTGCCCCACCCCTCGCCTCTCCCCACTACTAACATCCCCACCAGAGCGGTACTTGTTACAATTGATGAATCTACACTGACACATCATGATCATTCAAAGTGCACAGTTTACATTACAGTTCATTCTTGGTGCTGTACATTATGACAAATGTAAATGACCTGTACCTATCATTACAAAATACTTTTAAAAGTTAATTAAAGGGTAAGAAATAAATTAAAACCAAAAACTTCAAAAAAAAAAGTCGATAGAGATGAAAAGACAAGAGTTCCAGAGAAAATGAAAATAGGGAAAACAAAACAGAAAAATAATCAAAGAAATATGGGATGAATTTTCCAGAACCAAAGGACGTAGTTCTCAGACTAAAATGGCACACTCAAATGCCCAGTACAATCAGTGACCAAAAACCACACCCTAAAGTGACAATGTCATTTAAGAACACCAAAGATAAAGAACAGATCTGCAAAGCTTCCGGCAAAAAGGGGGAAGGAGCACTTAAAAATACAGTAAGATGTTCAAATCCTTTCAAAATAAAGAGAAATGCAAATTAACACTGAAATGAGACACCATTTTTTCACCTGTTAGATTCAAAAAGATAAAAATGTTAGAATAATATACTGTGTTGGAGACAGTGTGGGAAAGAGGTATTCTCATACAGTCTGCTGCTGACAGGAGGTAAAATGGAACCAACTCCACAGAGGGCAATATGTCAATACTGGAGACAATTTCAAATATGCATAACCTTCTCCTCATTTTTTCTGGTAAGTTACTGTACAGATATTTGTGAAATGACATGTGCACAGGCATTTTTCATTGCAGCAGCATATAGCAAAACACTGGAAACACTAATGTTATCTATGGGGCACTGGATATATAAGCTAGTATATCCATACACTGGAAAGCTATGCAGCTATCAAAAAGAATGGGAGGGTTTTAAGACATCTATCTTTCATGGAGTCACTGAGAATACTCAAAGAAGGGTAATCAAGAAATCTGAAAACCTGCCACTGGGGGAACAGTTCAGGGAACTGGGGCATTTAGGTGAGAGAAAAGACCTGCACGTGAACACATCTGCTATCTTCTGTCACATTGATGATATCAGTAATTGTAGAGGCCACACTGGGACTGCTGGGTGGAAGTTTCACGGAGACATTGGCACAATGTAAACACCTCCCAAGAATGAGCGCTGTCTAGCAGTGGCATGGGCTGCCCTGCACAGACAGAAGCTTCTTGTAGCTCAAGGAAGTGTTCAAGGCAGGTTATCCATCTTCCGCATGCTGTCACAAGGGCTCAGTGTTTTTCAAACTGTTTTGTGGAACCCGGGGATTTTGTGGAGGCCTTTCAAGGATTAATTCTGTAAACAGCTAATTTAATTGCATCCGTAAAGTGTATTTTAGCCATTAAATATTAAAATTAACGGAAATAAAAATGCTTAGATGGATTACATATACAACCTTTTTTTTTTTTTTTGAAAGTTTATAAGAGTTTAATTGAGCCAAACTGACAATAACTGCCGGGAAGTAAAATCTCAATGGATTGAGAAAATGCTCCCTATACAATTTTTTTTAAGGTGAAATTTCACATAACATAAAATCAACCATTTTAAAGTGAACAACTCAGTGGCCACAAAGTTGTATAACCATCACCTCCAGCTAGTTCCAAAAATTTTTTATTGCCCCAAAAGGAAGCCCTGTGCCTATTAAGCAATCACTTGCCATTCTCCCCTCCCATCAGCCCCTGGCAACACTAATCTGTGTTCTGTCTCTATGGATTTGCCTGTCCTGAATATTTCACATAATGGAGTTACATAATACATTATCTTTTCTGTCTGGTTGATTTCACTCAGCATGAGGTTTTTGAGGTTCATCCCCATTGTAGCATGTATCATACCTTATTCCTTTTTACGGATGAATAATATTCCATTATGTATGCGCGCATTCACACACACACACACACAAACACAACCACAATTTGCTTATCCATTCATCCATCACACTTGGGTTCACATAATGAACTTGGGTTCATTATGAATAATGTGGTTATTGGCTATTGTAAATAATGCAGCTACAAACATTCGTATACAAGTATTTGTATGAATATTTGTTTCAGTTCTTTTGGGTCTATACCTATGAGTAGAATTGCTGAGTCATACAGCAGGTAATTCTATGTTTAACTTTTGAGAAACCAATCAAGCTGTTTTCCAGTGCCTGAACCATTTTACTTTCCCACCAGCAATGTACTAGGGGTCCAATTTCTCCAAGTCCTTCCCAACATTTATTTTATTTATTTATTTTTTATACCAATCCCATTGGGGGTTAAGTGTTATTTCACTGTAGTTTTGATTTGCATTTCCCTAATAACTAACCATGTTGAGAATCTTTTCATATACTTATTAGTCATTTGTATTTCTTCTTTGGAGAAATGTCTATTCCCGTACTTTGCCCATTTTTAAGTTGGGTTGTTTGTCTTTTTGTTATTGAGTTGTAAGAGTTCTTAATATATTCTGTATTCAAGGCCCTGATCCTACATGATTTGCAAATATTTTCTCCCATTCTGTAGGTTGTCTTCACTTTTTTTGATAATGTCCTTTTGAGTCACAAAATTTATTTTTTTATGAAGTCCAACTTATCCTTTTTTCTTACTCCTATTTTTGGCATTTAAGAATACATCGCTAAATCTAAGAAAAATTTTCCTGTGTTCTCTTCTAAGAGTTTTATAATTTTAGAGCTTGCATTTAGGTCTTTGAACCATTTTGACTTAATTTTTATATATGGAATAAAGTAGGAAGCCAACTTTGTTCTTTTGTATGTGGGTATCCAGTTGTCCCAGAACCATTTGTTGAAGAGACTATTATTCTTTGCCCCATGAAATGGTCTTGGCACTCTTGTCAAAATCAAATGGCCATAGATGTACAGGTTGGTTTCTAGACTCTCAATTCTATCCCATTGTTCCATATGTCTTCCCTATGCCAGTAACACATTGTTTTGATTACTGTAGCTTTGTAGGAAAAGTTTTGAACTCAGCAAGTGTGTGTCCTTCAACTAGTTCTTCTTTCTCAATATTATTTTGACTATTGGGACCCCCTCCCTGGGTTATATATACAATTTTAATACATTAGACAACAGCAAAATGTTAGTATTTTCATAGTTTAGCTTCATAACATAAATATTACCAACGTAAATTATAACAAATAAGTTGGTACTGATAAAAATAACTTTAAAAAATATAGAATCTCTTATAGACATTGTTAAGTAAAAAAAAGAACTGGGCAGAACACTGTAGAGTTTGCTGCCACCAATATTTTAAAAGGAATATACTTGTATATACATAGCGTAACTCTGGAAAAATACACATGATAATGCTAAAAGAACTGGGTTGCTGGGAGAAAGGGATGGAAGGGAGATTTCCTTTCACTGACTACTCTTTTGCTCTTTTAGAATTTTTACTCTCTTGTTCTTTTTGAATTTTTGTAAATTGTATACAAGTACGTATACTGATTTAAAATTTTTAATTAATTAAAAAACCAAACTCTCCATTTAGACAGAGAACATAATATTGGAGCTTCATGTGAGCTAAGAACAACTTTTGGGAGAACAATGGTGATGAGTTTACAGGAAGTGGTTTTCATCCCTGCTCTGGGTCCCTGTGGGAGCTCTGGGCCCTACTTGTGAAACAGCAGCCAGGGCTGAAGATAAGGGCAGGATGGCAGTAAAAACTGTGCTTTCTTGATGTGGTGCTAATTTACCCCATGGGGACCATTTTACCTAATGAGTTCATGAACCAGGCAACATATGGTCACCTATCAAAATTATGAAGTTTGATTAAATGGTTTACTAATATTTTGCTCTGCTTACTGTTTCTATTTCAACTCTTTCAGGGAAGGTGGAGAGGGAATATCAGCTTTATTGATTGGCTCTGGCTGAAAACATGAAATGGAAAAAAAGATGAAAAACATTGTTATATTCAATGTTTTTGTTGTTTTGGAGTTAGCTGCATTTTAAAACATTATAAAGCTTAAAAATGTATATACTGATATATGAAAAAGTAATTCCTGATAAACTACAGAACAATTATTTCTAGAAGTTCTCTATGCGACAAGTGTCTGTTTTAGTCAATCAAACTGTAACTTCCTCATAATTATGCAGAGTAAAAAGAACTTAGGAAATATTTAATATTCAAAGGCTTATCACTATGACTGACAACTACTGCAGGAAATCCACATCTTATTTTCCTACAGAATACAAATTTGAGACTGAGCTCAGTAAAAGGGCTCTGACTCACTTAAAAGTAACAATTTACTCTCCATTAATGAAAGAGCCTATCATATAGCTTAGGAAAATTATTTCAGTTTGCCTCATATTAGAAATATTCAGAAGCAAAATGGCCTACTGCGTTGAGCATTAAAATATTCATGAAGATTATCTTCAAAGAGATTAATAAGTATAAATGCTGTGCTCTGACATATATATATACAGCACTCCAAGGAAAAATGTTCTTAGGCCTAGGAAGTACAAGATTTTTAAGGTAAACAATAACTTCAGGAAATTCAAATGAGGCAGACACAAAGCCAAAATCATTCTTCTTGCTAATTAGTAATTACTGCTTCCTTTTCCTCCTTCAAGTTTTCCCATTTCAGGAAAAGGCACCACCTTCACAGTCATTCCAGCTAGACACTGGGAGTCATCCTAGACTTACTTTAAGGTCCCAATTCATTCAATCACTAAGTACCAACTTCTACTGATCCTGAATATTTTGTGAAACCATCCCTCTCGCCCCTTCCCTAGGTAGGCCCATTTCTTTTCCCTGTGTCATGATATTGTTTCCTCACTGAGCTCCATTCCTTTGTTCTTGCCCTGTCACTTTGCCATCTTTAACTCGACCCCTTACACCACCACCACAGTGACCTTAGGCACATCTGATTGTTATATTCTCTGCTTTAAATGCTCCAATTGTGCCAGTCGTGCCTGCCCACTGCATACAGGACGTGTCTGACCCATGCTACAGCGAGGCATTCAAGAATGGCCCTTCGTGACACAGCACACACGTCTTAGGATGTCTTCCACTTTAGGCTATAGTGATACCATTCTGTACTTTTCTTCAACGGGCAGTTTCCTACTCATTTTCTGAGGTGGAGCTCAGGTGGCCTCTTCAGCTTTTTGAATCCTTAGTGATGCTAAGAGACCCGCATTCTCTCTTAGTACCCTGATCTATATGACAGCATTTCTCATGTTTTACCACATTGCTTTGTATTTGTACTTGAATCCTTCATCAAAGTTTAAGTTTCAAGAGGACAAGAACCATGTCTAAGTACTTTTGTGGACTCCAACACTTTAGACATGCCTTGGAACATAGTGGGTAATTAAGGAATTGAACTTGAAAGCAGCTGCTGTACAAGCAGAGTACATGAATTGAACATGTAATTCAATTTAAATGCATTTAAGTTATTGTAAAAAGTGAATATCATTAAAAAAAAGTAGAAAGCTACTTGAAATATGAGCTTCCCTAAATTCTTCAATCTGCCATGTTTGGGGATAAATTTCGTATTCCACGTGGTAATTTACTGAGAAAAACTAATTTTTACTTATTTATATTCTGCATCTTTCCTAGAAGGATTTCAGATAGTGAAGAAATAAACCAAGATGGTTTGAGCTCAAACTCAGTAAAAGATCTTTTGGAAACAACTATGTAAATTTGTTTGCTACTTCTCTATAAAACACTCAATAATGGTAATTCATGAACTTTGTAATTTCAGGAACTGGCTTTTTCTCTTTTAAGAAAAATATATATATTGAAGACCAATTTATAGGAGTATATGTTGAAAATATATATTGAAGACACATATATATATCGAAGACCTGCAACAGAGCAGTGAAAGGACATCTTTAAAAATTCTTATGTTTACAAAAATAATCACTTTAATTAAACAAAGATGCTCCTCGCCAGAATATACTAGCGAACGTTTTTTTTAAATTATTTTAAATGCAACCAAAATTTTCACAATGCTTTAAGAGTTTAAAGTTGAAATGGCAAGAAAAAGCAATTTAATTTATAGGATGGAATAGAAGAGGCAGCACCTCAGAAGAGTATAATTGGCAGCTATTTCACTCATGCCTCTTTGTTCCTTAGTGTAGAAACACTAGAATATCACTGTTTAGTCTCTGATGAAGCATTGAAACACTGCAGTTGAATAGGGAAATATACAAACAAAGTAACACATGGTCCTACCAAAATACGGAGCGAGAGCATTTTCATGTCTGGGTTTACTCCTTGCTACTGAAAATACGGCCATAGGGCAGGAGCGGCACCACCACCGGGGGGCTTGTGGGAAACAGACTCTCAGGCCCCATTACAGACCTGCAGAACCAGAACCTGCATTTCTAACATCCTGATGATACACAGGCATATTAAAGTTTGAGAAACACTGTTTTTGTGACCTCCAAAATTCTCCAATGTAAAGTTCTAGTTGAAAAACAGACAATCTCCTTGGTTGAAGCCTATATGTAAAGGTAAATCGAAGGATTAATTTTACAGATGTCTTCTGTGTGTGTATCTGGAACAAGAGTTAAATTCTAAATTAGTTTAATTCCAATACCAAAATTATCATCTTACACACACCACACACACACACACACACACACACACACACACACACAGAGTTCTATCTATCCACTAAAAATTATTTGGATTCATACTGGTGAGATCACATATTTTAGTGTCCTTTATTTCAGAATCATAACCATTCTGGATAAATGAAATTTGGGATTATTTGGAAGCCCATCAAAATTTCACAAACTTAGTCACTTTTCCACTATTTAATACTACAAGGAAAAATTTCCACTCATAAACTAAATTCTTAAATTTTCTATCTTAATTCCATTTCTTATTCTTCTATTATTAGAGAGAACCAGCAATCCCATTCTTTAGAGCTCCTAGTTTTGCAAACTCAGGGATAATTCTAGAGGACCTAGATCAAACTGGACAAAACCTGTAATGTGTGGTCCTAAAACAAGATCTCCAAAGTCACAAAATGTAATCCATGTTCCCGGAGGGCCTGACATAAACATAAATGGTATTTCAGTATGTGATAAGACACTGAAATATTTTTAAAATATGTATAGAAGTGTAGAAGACCCGATATAATGTAGTGCCTCCCTCTTTATAAAAGTGGCCTTTTAAAGAAAACTTTTAAAAAGAGTGGATCTTGATTTAGTGCTTTATTCTCTAGGGCATCAATCTGAAAACTGTAAGACATTGATTTGACCAAAAAAATGTTGAGGTCAGTTACAAAAGTTGACTCAGTTGTCACATTTGGAACATGACAGCAGTAGCTCTTTCCCCAGTGACCCTATAGCAACGAAAAAGCATAATCTGTAATGATGGAGGCGGAATATTGAAGTCAGAGTACAGGGCAAAATCTGAACAGCACGCTCACTCATACTGAGAGAGTGTTCTAGAAATACACCCCAAACCAAAGATTAGAGATTTCAAAATCCTCACAAAGAACAAAAAATCCCCCCACATTTAAAGCCAAGTAAAATGTTATTTCTAACATATGCATAATCTAAGAATTATACATTTGAATATAGTTACTGTCTCTGGCTGGTGAGAGAGGCAATCCATCATGGGCCCTGGACATCCCTGTGTGTTCCAGCTGGGAGTACACAGAACGAAGGTCCTAACTTCTTTTCACCTGGGCCATTTCTCAGAGCTATGTTTGTAGCTAGAAACCTTGCAGGATGAGATAACGTCTTCCCCCAGACAAAGGGCAGGCCTGCCTACTCCTGGTTATAACAGCAGTGGACCTCCCAAGCTCAGGACAAGTGTTCTTCTAACACAACCCACTGTGCGTGCAGGCATCCACGATGGGGTGAGGTGAGCTTGTGAAGACAGTAAGACCCAAGCAAGATTCCACACAGTTCTTGACACTGACACTGAAAAGACAACCGTTTCTATATTGAGATTTATCTTACCGGATCCAGGTTCTTAAACAGCAAGATGTCTTTGCAAGCCTCTTGCAATCGATTCCTTTGATCATCAGTTTTTGGATGTATAATCTAAAAGGACACCAAATTAACAAACAAACAATTAGTCTACTCTTCTTACTCATAAGGGATACAATTTCTTAGCAGGATGTTACGAGGAAGAATTGTAAGCCGAGGTTCACTGTATGTGACTAGACAACTATCAGCCCATTAAGTAGGAAAAGTAATACAATTTGTCTGGGAGGTGGGGGAGGTGCACACTGATCAATACAGCACTTGAAAATTTTTCAAAGGAATTTTCCCTCCAGGTTAGCAAATTCATTTTGTAAAGGTCTGTGATTGGCCAATCACCAAGGATGCCCAAACTTCCAGCCAGTGGGAACACATAAAAGGACAACAGGTGACAACAGCTATGTTGAAAATCTAGAGACAACCTTTACTCTGTTTAATATTGTTAATATATGTAACTCCTCCACACTGAGTGACTTTCTGCAGGGAAGGAGCAATCATGCCCGGCCACGCCAAGAGTGTGGAACTGAGAAAAAAATGAATCCAAGAGTCCTGGTGCTCACATTAGAATGAGCTCAAACAAAGCCAGTGTCCTATATTCTTACTGAACTTTCATTCCAGGAGGGTGAAAACCCACAGAATGCCCTCTGTAAGACCCACAGAATGCTCTCTGCCAATTCGCCAGAGTCCCTTGTGACTAACAGAAGGCTCAACAGACTTGGACCAAACGGCCTATCCTTTCATGAACATTGGTAGTTTGCCAACTATAACATGAGTTAGAGGCAAGAGACTTTTGGTTCTTTGAGCAGCAGGCATCGAGTCGGTCTCCGGGGGCCCAACACACCACCTTTCCTATTCTAGTGGTCCCTCACGGTGACCACAGGAGATGACGAGCTGGCGCCTCACCTCTTCAGCCAGCCAGCCCAGCACCAGAGCTCCCAGAACCAGCAGTGCTGACTTCTGTGCCCATTACTATATCTGAACTCATAACGGGAGATGAAAGTATTTCAAATCCATCTCAGATGGCTAAAAATGAATGAAAATCATAGGCCCAAGAAGAATAAAGTAAATTTACAGTGTGTGTGCACTATTCATACACTACACAAAAGTCTATTAGCCAGTTTGAGAGAAAGCCACTGCATTTTTTCTATAAGGGTAAGACAAATGCAAACTTTTGTTCATTATCTAATCAATTATTTATCTCAAACTGGACTCTAAGATGTCGTATGAACACAGAAAAAACAGATTTGGTGCCTATTAACTCGTTGTATACAAGAAACTCTGTTAGTTAATACAATTTGGGTATTAACTAAATCATGCCAACCAAAATTCGCATCTCCCTACTTCAAGTAAGGAAGGCTAACATAATAAAACTAAAGTTATTTCTCACTTCATGGAATTCACCTTGTACTTCAAGCTGAAGTAATCATAAACGCTTGCCTGCTGAGAAACTCTATCCTCAGAGAGAGAAAGTTAGGGATACCACGTCACCATTGTTGAAATAACTTTCTTGGCCAAAAATGGAGCTGCTCCCACCTGGGTACCATGTGAGCAAACCAAAACCTTCATAGCTTTTGTGTCCCTATAAATGCTCCGCGTCACCGGAAACAAGTCTATCCAGTCCGTCTATCCCCCAATGCTAAGCCAACTCTGGGTGCTATACTAATCTCCTTGTCCCTTATTCATTTTCTATTTTTTCCCCCAACCCTGGTGCTGGAAATCTCCATAGGTCTGAGAGTGAAATGGGGATTCCTTGAAGGTCTTCTGGTCACATAAAGCTCCTGATCTTGCTACCATTGGATTTTACATATATTTCAGGGAGCTTAATGATGTAATGACTTAGAGACACAGTATCTGCTTTTCCATGTTAAAACTCAATCTTACTGAAGTATTTTTTAGAGCTACAGAAATAGATTTTAGTTTATTTTTTAAGGCCAAATAGAAAAGGGGGACTTTGCAAAGCATGTACTCAGAAAAAAAAGGTAAATTATTACTTCCATTTCCAGGCTCAGTAATCTCTTATTTAGTTTACTTTTTACTAAATAAATAATAGGAATATGAAGCTAAAGGACACAGCTAAAAAACTGCTTCAAACAAAACTGGACAAATTTTTACAAAAACATTAGGACCTCCAAGAAATCAGTTTCTGAGCAAACTATTAAGACTCATAGATTTAAAAACACTAATAATTGCTGTACTGACACTTCAGATGTAATTTTACTGTGATTTTTCGTTTGTTTCAGAGTAAGCTTCTGTTGCCATAAATTAATAGGAGCAGAAGGCTCTTCCCAGTATTTTTCTTTACTAGAAATACTAGGAAAAACAAATTATCACTATGAGAAAGATAGCTAAAAACATTTTTCATCACCAGACTGTGTTTTTGCAAAAGAAATAAAACCACAACTACAATGAGCTTTTATGTTTATTTTTCCTTTTAGACAAAGAGACTCTCTAGATAAAAGTAATCCCACAGAACATGAAATAGAAGTAGATAGAGCTAAGACTAAGAAAAGAAATAGTCAAAATAACTCCATTATATATCCTGTTAACCTATATGCTTGTTAACACCTTTCCTATTATTATTTTCCTTATCCAATACAGAAGTAATTTAAAATAAGTTAATTCAGTCAATTACATACCCTGGACT
The DNA here is from genome assembly GCF_057876585.1 of Rhinolophus sinicus. NCBI lineage: Eukaryota > Metazoa > Chordata > Mammalia > Chiroptera > Rhinolophidae > Rhinolophus > Rhinolophus sinicus. The sequence goes on along the minus strand of NC_142504.1, from coordinate 50,309,155 downwards.
CTGCATCATCTTCTTCCTCATCAGGGTTATAAGCTTCTGCACATACTATCAAAAGAAAAATGGACATTTTAAAGATTCTTTCACCACAAAACATACTATAGTAAATACATCTTTAAAAATTAACAAACAAAAGAGTATCATAGCCTAAAAAACATTAATTCATCCAGGGCAAGCAGTCTACCCACAAATCGATTTCCTACTCCAATATATACGTAATTTATTAAATTACAGAGCTGAACTTTAAGACATTGACAACTGCTTGTTGCTTTCTCCTATTCAGAGAAACACAACTTAACCTCTTTCACTTTAATTTCCAAGCTATAGAAATGCACAAGATCTAAAAATTACCTAAAAAAACAGATACCAAAAAAAGTCTAAATCTGCTATGAAACGATCAATTTAATCATATAGTTAGGAGTAACTTTCATAAATTATCCATAACCGTAATTCCAGGAGGAAATACTACTATTAACATTTTGCATATTCCTTTGCAGTCTTCATTCTGAATTGAGTTCATATTGCATATATAATTTTAAAAACTGCTTTTTTCATTTAACACTGTAAGAATTTCACATGCCATTCAAAACATTTTGCAAATATTGTTTTAAGGACTGCTGATTATTTATCATAAGCTATAATTTAACCATTCCCCTAATGCTAGAGACTTAACTGGTTTCTATTAAAACAACTTTGCAATAAACATCTTCATGCAGAAATATTTGTCTACATTTCAGATTATGCTGTTGGAATTATTCCCAGATGTGTTTTTTTTTTTTTTTTTTTTTTTTTGGGGGGGAGGGCCTAAAAGATATAACAATTTTTAAGACATACTTATCACCAAGTTTCTTTCCAGAGGGATTGCACCCATCCACTATCCTACAAAGAAGAGTCCTCTAAACTGTCCAGCAAAGTTGGATGTTATTGTTTAAAATTTTGCTAATGTGGATGGAAAAAGGATTTAAATTTGTGAAAATTATTATTGAATTTGAACAATTTTCAAATGTTTATAAGCTAACTATATTTCCTCCTTTTTTCTTATATATGAGGAATTTATATATGTATTTGGTTTTCTTTTTTACTTACATCAGTCTCTTAATACCACTTTGTCATATTTCTGACAATCAATTTATCTAGTTTGCTTTCTCACTACAATTACAAAGGTTTTACAGATTATGTATATTTACTTGTGTCTAGTGTAGCCACATCAAGGAAGAAAATTCCTCAATATGATTTAAATGCAAATGTTAAACATCATAAAAGTACCACTGGTTTTGAGCTTGGAAATCCTTTCTTTATTTGAAAATCTAAAAATGTGCTACCTCTCTTTTCTTTCAGTTTTTTAAAAGTAGATCTTAGATTTACCCGTTAATCTACATGGACTTTATTCTGCCACAGATGTAGAAATTTAAAGAACAGAGGTAAAAAACTGAAAAATGTCTTTCTAAGAGCCTCATGATGGCATCAAGCATATTATAACTTTTTTTTTTTTAAGAAGAGCTAGCGCAGCTCACAGTGGCGTAGGCAGGGATTGAACCGGCAACCTTGGTGCTACGAACACCAAGCTCTAAAACCAATTGAGCTAACCGGCCGCCCTATAATTATTAATAGTATTACTGTTACGTTATTACGAACCCTGACATTAGCTTTCTTTTCTCTAGGCATTGCTCTACATACCTAGGCCAGTGAGTGATTCTTAACCAGGGCCAAATTTGCGCCCCCAGAGGACATTTGCCAATGTCTGGAGTCATTTTGATTGTCACTACTATGGGGGTTTAGGGGGAAGCTACTGGGAGAGTTCAAAGATGCTACTAAACTTTCCACAATGTACAAGACAGCTCCCTACTCCCCATCCCACCCCCCAACAAAGAATTAGTACCTGGCCCAAAATGTCAATAGTGCTGAGGTTGAGAAACCCTGACCTAGTGTATATTTTCTCAATTTCTCAACCCTAAGATAGGTGTTGTATCAGCACTTGACAGATGAAAGACCAGGGCATAGAGAGGTTATTTATCTTGGTGGAGATCATACATTGTAGTACCACAGGACCAATACATGATCCCAAGAGTGTATGGCTGACTCCAAAGCCCTCATTTTTTTTTTTATAGTAATGTTTCCTGGTTTTTGTTTTTTTAATTTATTGGGGAGACAATGGTCAACAAAACTACATAGGTTTCAAGTGTATAATTCTGTAATACATCATCTATATATCACATTGTGTGTTCACCACCCAGAGTCAGTTCTCCTTCCATCACCATATATTTGATCCCCCTTTACCCTCTTCTACCATCCCCCTCCTTACCCTCTGGTGACCACTAAACTATTGTCTGTGTCTATGAGTTTTTGTTTCTTCATTTGCTTGTCTTGTTCCTTTGTTGCCTTCAGTTTTATACCCCACATATGAGTCATATGGTTCTTGACTTTTTCTGTCTGACTTATTTCACTTATCGTAATAATCTCAAGGTCCATCCATGTTGTCACAAATGGCAGTGTTTCATCTTTTCTTATGGCCGAGTAGTATAGCCCTCGTTCTTAACCACTGTTCTGTACTCTACTGCTTTGGTGAATTCAACAGCACGATGCCTGGACTTCAGGCTCCTGTCTCAGAAATGTAACAGAAGGGGCCCAGTGTCTCAGGGACAGCATCCCATTAAAACAACTCACTGATGCACGCCACCAGCATGCCATGTTAGTAAGTAACTTCCTGAATCAAGTAGGGAGTCAGCATGACCAGGCAGCTTTCTCCCTGCAGGAAGACCACGGAAGCCAAATCACAATTAAAAGGTTGCTTGGTGAGGAGATCGGAGGAAGTGCGTTTGTCAAATAAAATAAATGTTTAATGGCATCATTCTGAGACAGACGTTTGCATCCACGTGCACAATACAGACGATCCTGCTAATTTGACCCGGACAATGTAATTGTGTTGGCTGCAACTGTCCTAAAAGTGAGGACACCGACCTCTAAAGCCGTGCTCTGTGACTTTGTTTCTGTGAATGACCCATCTCACAGGCAGGACTGCTACAAAATTTATAGGGCTCACTGCAAAATGAAAACACAGGCCCCATTTTCAAAAATTAAAAATTTCAAGAGGGCAACAGCAGAACATTAAGTCAAACCCTTCTGAGTATGGAGCCCATGAAGTCAGCCCTGCTAATATGATCAATACATACAATGAGGTGATATAGTAGATATTTGGTTCTTTAGTAACTTTTATATATCCTCTGACCCATTAGCATTGATCTTAAAATTCAACTCACAGAAGAAAATCTTAACCTTCTAATTTCTAAGTTTCAAGCCCTTGAACTTTGACTAAAAATCATGAGTATTATTTTTCTAAATAACTTCCTAATTGTCACAGCATTACTTATTATTTAATACCCTCTTGCTTTGTGAAAACTATTTTATCATATATTTGCTGTTTGGTTCTGGACTATCCATTTCCTTGAACTATTTACTATGCCGACATTACAAGGATTTAGTCCTTGGCATTTATATACAATTGTTTCGCTGTGTCGAAATTCATCTCCCACCCCCTTCTACAGCCAAATCAAAATGCAGCTCTTGCACTCTGTACATTGCCATGGCACCTCACACCTCCTTATCTGCAAATACACCATTTCTTCCGATTGGAACTCCCTCCACATCCTCCTTTCCAAGTCATCCCTTCTCTCCACCCCCAACTAAAAAGTCAGACCAAGAGTCCTATGTTGAACTTGCTGAACTCTCACCCACACAGAGCTGAGCTGGGGAGCCCCACTTCCGTGCTCCCTTTGCACCCTCCCTCATGGCGTGCCGAGCTTGCTATCACTTACCACACTTTACCAAAGACGTTACTCTCTGTTTGCCCCTCCAGGCTGCGATGTGCAGCCCTTCACGGACTGACTCTGTGCTCTGTTTGACTTGTATCAGTCTCTTAATACCACTTTGTCGTATTTCTGACAATCAATTTATCTAGTTTGCTTTTTAACTACACTGACCTGGCACACTGCCTGGCTCAAAGTACATTTCTTGAATGAATGAATAAATGAAGAACAAACAAGCTTGCTAGGTCTTTGAGGGAAGAGATGTCTTTTAAATATCTCCCAATAGTCGACCCGTATCATATGCTCTCAAACAAACACAGCAGGTTGAATGAATGAAAAAAAAAAGTGTTCTTTGTTAAAATGTCCTACAGCGTCTGTCGAAGATACTGGGACAGAGAGTAGAAGTGAAAATAAGGACCTTTTGTCTTGTTCACCAAGGGGGCTGGCAGAGAGATTAGAAGCTCAGTAAATATCTATACAATGAATGAATCGATGAAAGGCTCTGTGCTTAGATGGACCCTCAAACTAAAGTCACCAGATAACTTTACCTGTCTTGTATTCTTCCTGAAATGTATTTGCCCCATCCCTCCCTGGCAATCTGAAAATCGAGCTTGAAACTATATATTCCATCTTTGTTTGGCAATTACACAGTTGTGAGGGACAAAGCCTTAGCGTTTAAGTCAGCCCTATATTGAGGTTCCCGTTATGTTGTGCATTTGGATAATACATTAGTTATCTAGAATGGTCCAAGAATTTAAATCGATTCTCACATTGCAGACAGTCTAATGTACACTGGTGTAACCACACACCTGTCAGTTTGCAGGCCAGAACAGGAAAGTGAGAACTACACTGACTTTGTATTTTTGGGGGCTTTACCTTCAATCTTCTCATGTAATTTGATAGGTACATACACACACACACAGAGTGACAGACAAGGGATAAGGGATCTTTTTCCCTTCGGACACCAAATGTGCGATCTTCTCCAACACCACTTCTCCAACTCTCTGACATCAACTGGGTGTCGAACAATTCAACTCAATTCTGAAACTATCGACCTGAATTTAGTGTTAGATCGCACAAGTTAAAGGGCTCAGTCCCACAGGACTGCCCCACTTCAGACACCAATCGCAATTCCCAGGCCATGCACACTTCTGACCAACCAGCTATAAACTGGAGGCTCCCACATCCCCCTTCTTAGGTTCGATAATTCACTAGACTGACTCACAGAACTCATGAAGGTGTTTTCCTCCTCTTATATGGTATCAGTTTATTATAAAGGATACAACTCAAGAAAGCCAAAAGGAAGAGAGGCATAGGGCAAGATATGGGGAGGGGGGAACAAAAGAGTCTCCACACCCTCTCCGTGTGCTACCCTCCACTGCCTCCATGTGCTCAGCAATCTGGAAGCTCTCTGAACTCTGCCATTTGGGGGGGGGGGGGGGGTTCATGTCACACACACACACACACACACACTTGATTAAATCATTGGCAACTTGTGATTAACTCAGTCTCCAGCCCAGTCCCCTTCCCCAAGGTTGGGCTGAAAGTTCCAAGTTTCTAATCAAAGTTTGATCTTTCTGGCAACCAGCCTTCATTCTGAAACTATCTAGGGGCTGCTCAGCCAAGGTCACCTCGTTAGCACGCCAGAGAAACTCTTATCATTTAGGAAATTCCAAGGGTATTAGAAGCTCGGTGCCAGGTACCGAGGGCAAAGACCAAGTATCTTTCTTATTATTCCACACAAGTGGTTACACCAACTTCCAGGGTCTTCCACGAAGTGCCCACTATAGCACTTTGTTGGTAATGTATAAAAATCAGTAGAGTCAAAACAACTCTGCACTGGACAAGTTTACATAACCCAAGTTAGCTTCAACAAAGCTAACAAGACATAAAGGTACCAGATTGAACTCCATGAGCCACTGGGCTTCAGCACCTGGCACTGAGCCTTGCACATAGTACACCCTCAGTAAGTATGTGTTGAAGGAGTAAAAAGCAAATGTGGCTTGTACAGAAAGACTGCATGGTTTAAAGCCCTTTAGCCTAGAAAAAAAAATTGACTTCTATAAGCTATATAAAATTTACTTTTGCAATGTTCTTAATATACTAAGAATTTAACATACTATTTAAATGATAATCAGCTTAAAAGAAAGCTATTATTAAAGCGCAGGTGTATCAGACAACAGAGCTCTGATTTAATATGGTTAAATTTAGCTTATTGAAGTGGAAATGCCCTCCTACAAAGAGAAAAAAAATTACCTTTTACAAATATTAGTTTAAGGCATGAATTCTCAAACAAGATTAGTTGGGGGATAAAAAAAGTACCCTTTTTTCATATAAAACACAGATATACGCATATATACCATACATAAATCAATATACAGTATACTCATATCTGTGGTATTAAAATGTCTTGGGGCAGTTAAGGGGGGGGAAAGTCTAAAAATACTTGGAGAGGCAATAATAAATATAAGATTGAGAAATACTGGTATAAGAATATACTAGTTATAGCTAAATCAAGGGAAGAGGCACAGTAAGTCAACAGACTCCCCTTCCCGCATTCATTTGTATTTCTGCCAAGATAATTTGCTACCGCATTTCCCCAAAAATGAGACCAGGTCTTATATTAATTTTTGCTCCAAAAGATGCATTAGGGCTTATATTCAAGAGATGTCATCCTGAAAAATCATGCTAGGGCTTATTTTCCAGTTAGGTCTTATTTTCGGGGAAACACAGTATATATCTTCTCTGACACATTAGTGATAATCTTGTCAACAGGAGTCCCAATCTGGGGTGCGAAAAAAGGAGGAACTTAATTTATTATTCAGGTGAACAGTTTCCCAACTGGGGAAACGCAGCCTTTGGTGGAAACCTAAAGTGTGCTCTACCAAGACAAACAGGAGACCCACTCATATAGAGAAAGTTCCCACCCTGGTTTCTGACTGGTCCATTCTATGCAAATGACCACTCCAAATCTGCACAGTCTGATTGGTCCAAACAGCACTGTCCCGATTGGTCTGCTTTGCACATCCTGATTGGTCATTATGGAGCTGGTCTGATTGGTCAGTACATATGCAAATGAGGCTATGGCTGCAGAATTCCAATTGGATGGGGCAGGTCTCAGCCTATTGGTCCAAAGATGATACCCTTTGTGAGGGATGACTCAGCAGGCAAGAGGCTGAAGGTTCAGTCCATAGCTTTCCCCTGAAATGCAGCGTGAGTGAGAAGCCTCTGTCAGCAATGGCTGCTAGACTCTAGTTAGGAATTTGTGACCAGTTAACCATGAGGAGTCCTTTTTGGCAGATATATTCCTCTCATCCATAATCTTAAATTTTAATTCACAGAGCAAAGGCATTTGGACAACATGTCCAAAAATAAAGTTCACGTTCTGATCTCAAAATCACACTCAAGCAAAAAGACCTACAGGAAATCTTATTTATTCATTTTTAAAAATTAGGTTTTGAAATGTGGGAGATGAAGAGTACAAAAAGAATGATGCAAAGCATGTATACTATTTTATCGTTATATATTACAAATAGGGTAGAACTTGTTTTACATATATACATTACTTTAAATATTATATGTAACTATGTACTGTATATACACCATTTGTTCTCTAGGCAATCACAGCCTAGAAAGCAAGACAGAAATAGAATAATCAACAATTATATTAGTGCCATGATGAAGGTATGCATGTACAAAGCACTGTAGAAGCACAGAAGGGAAGGAGTGACCCGCTGCTTATAGGACACCAGGATTCGCAGAACTCCTTAAATAGTTAATGAAGAATGGGAAGAAGTTTACCGAGAAAAGAAGACAGTGTTTTGTTCACTGCTATACTCTTAACACTTAAAACAGTGACTCGCACCAGTGTTAAAAATGTTTGAAGTAAAAGTTTATATTGTTTGAAGAAATGAATAGTTGTTTCAGTTGGTGAGAAAAGTTTATCTTCTTTTGATCCTCAGACTTATAGAAACTGTATCTGTCAGGGCAGGCTGGCTTATAGCACAATAACAAGCATCCCCAAATCTTAGTGACTTAAAAACAGAAGTTTACTTCTTGCTCACACTATTTGTCAGTCTCATGATAGAGGGTAATCTGTTCCATGTGGTTGTTACTAAAGGCTGCAGGCTGATATAGCTGCCGTCATTTGGAATGTCACCAGTCCCCAAAGCTGTGGCAAATTGCTCACTGGCTCCTGAAGGAGTTCAAGACACGCAATCAAAAACTGAACTATCTGAAGCCAAAGGAGTCTGAGAAAACGGCAGAAACAGGAAGGTCACTCTGACCTCCCCCACCTTGCCCTTCTTTTCTGAAAGCAAGAGATAAATCTCCCATGTGAGAGGTACCTTCCGTATACCAGGAGAAAGGGAGACACCTTATCACTAGAGACAGGGAATTTAGGGCAGAGAAGGCCGTGGAAACAAACCTCATTACTTCATTATTTACTACCTATAGCCCGACAACTGTCTTGTCAATTCTTCACAGATTTATTGTTTCTTTGTCTAAAAAGTATAAAAGCTTCCTGCTTTGATCACGTCTTTGGGTCTTCATTTTCTTGTGAAGGCTCCCATACACATGTTAAAATTCAGTAAAATTTGTATGCTTTTCTCCTGTTAATCTTAGACCCAGCCAGAGACCCCAAGTGGGTACAGGAGAATCTTTCTTCCCCTAAACTCCTAAAGCTTCTGCCTGGAAGTGATACATATTACTTCTGCCAAACAGGAATATACCGTGTTTCCCTGAAAGTAAGACCTAGCTGGACAATTAGCTCTAACGCGTCTTTTGGAGCAAAAATTAATACCAGACCTGATATTATATTGTTATTATATTATATAAGACCTGGTCTTATATTACAGTAAAATAAGACCGGGTATTATAATATTATATTATGCCTGGTCTTATAGTAAAATAAAATTATATAATATTATATGGTATAATATTATATATATTATATAGTAAAATAAAATTATATAATATTATATTATATTACATTATATAAGACCAGTCTTATAGTAAAATAAGATCAGGTCTTATATTAATTTTTGCTCCAAAAGATGCATTAGAGCTGATTGTCCGGCTAGGTCTTATTTTCAGGGAAACACAGTATATCACAATTAAGAGGATAAAGTATTCAATAGGTTTATAAAAAGAATTGAGTCAATGTGGAATGTATCTGTGAGGATGAATCCAGAATCCGGTAGGCTCAAATACACTCCACAATTCCACTGTTCATACACTCTATAGTAGCCTGTGGGATTCAGAGAATGGAGGAAACACCATAAGTCTTCACTCTCTCTCACATGGAACAGTGGTCCCCTGTAGCTATTAACCCTTATTTCATCAGTAAGGATATAAGAAAATAAACAATGTGCAAGATCCAAGATAGGGCAAGAGCGCATAATCAAAGGACTCAATTTCTGGGTATTTCTCAAATAATCTATTCCAAGTAAATTTTCTTTAAGAGAAAATATAAAAACTTACAAATGATCAAGGGTAAGATAAACAGACATAATACAGAGAGCCTGAAGATTAATTCTAAGAATGTATTTTGATAACCATTAATACTTTAACCCCAAGTATGTGTTTGCTACTAATCACTATAATTCCTCAATGATATTCTCTAGAACTATTAAGTAGCAGACAGTTAAGTGGCTCCATCAGTGTTAGAGGGCAGTACTGTAATAGAAACTATTTCATGCTTTGCTGGAAAAAAATGAGGATTTCTGAGCATTATATTTGATGAATATTATGGGTTTTCAGAAATTAATAGCCAAGGAGAAATCAAAAAAGAATTCTGATCCTTTGACTAAAAAGCCAACAGCTTCCCAATAGTTTGTGTAAATGCTCTAGGAGTCTAGATAATGTGATCATCTCGTGGCATTTTATTTTGGTCTGAGACCTTGAATCACATTAAGGTCATATGAATATAAATACTAGCTGAAAATGAATGCTATACCCACATTTATCAAAATACAGACGCAGTAGAGCTGGACCTACTGAAAGCTTCTGAGTAATTTTATTTGTTTACTATTTTTGAGACTAACACTGCCTAACATGTACCTATAAGAGAATTATAGGAACAGAATCACGAAAGGGATTCTTCTAATTTATTAATTAATTTTCAGAAACAGTATCATTTGACCTGATGGCTCTAGGAAGTTAAATTTGGATTTAAATATTGTCAGAATAATGGGAAAATAGTTTATGTCAATTCTTGGCTTCCAGATTTAGTAATAAAACTAAGCAGTGTGAGCATTTGTGGAACATCTTTCAATCAAGCCTCTCTATGTGACTATCAGAAGTCTAATAAGAATTTCAATGCTACTTTCAAAAAACATAACCAAATTGTGAACAATACACATCAACATCCAAAGACTTAAAAATATATCACATATTTATAAGTAAATGCAATTCAGTCAAGCTTTCTCATTATTTATATTCAAAAGATATAAGTACTTATAAGTAGCCTAGCAGGATTTTCTTCTTAGAGAAAAGAAAATTTTCCTCTTAGAGAAAAGAAGGGAGACTTAAAAAAAAAAAAAAAAAAAAAGTTGAGATTTGTGAGGTGATGACGATGAATTTAAATGAATTTTTAATTAAAAAGAAAAATGATGGGATCAAATATATGGTGATGGAAGGAGAACTGACTCTGGGTGGTGAACACACAATGGGATTTATAGATGATATAATACAGAATTGTACACCTGAAATCTATGTAATTTTACTAACAATTGTCACCCCAGTAAATTTAAAAACTAAATTAAAAAAAAGAAAAGAAAAATGATATAAGGACAATAAGATAGGAGATATGGAAATAAAACAGCCAGTTAAACACTTGAAATCTAATAAATTGGTAAAATTACTTGTTTTTTAATAATACCCAGTTTTAGAAGAGATACATAGATTAGAGTGAACTTTTTCATACACTGCTGGTGAAACGCTAAACTGGGAGTGAGATGGAAGAGTCAGCCTGAAATATTGAAAGTCCTGAAAATGTTCATGCCCAATTCAGCAAGTGCTCTTCAACTAATTTGATCTGAAGAGATAATGACAGTTGAATACAGAAGAAACCTCAATTCCCAACAACAAACAAATAATAAATTACTGTCCTTACATACTATGATATGCTATGCAGCCATTTAAAAATTGTTTTACAAGAATATCTGATGAAATAGTAAAATGTTCACCAAATCTTATTAGGTTTTTATTTGTTCATTTGTTTTTTAAGCAGGTTTCAAGACAGGTGCATGGTTTGAGCTCACATAAAGTATGCATGAAGTCTGATGGGATAGACACCAAAGTCTATTCAGTAGTTGTTTCTAGTATGACTGTGACGATTCCAGTTTTCCTAGGTTTTCCTCATTTTCCACAGAGAATGTACTATGTTTATATTCAGAAATAAAGTTTGTTGTTGTTTTTTTTAAAAGATGATAATGATTATAAAGCTCCCTGAAACATTCGTATCTCAAACATAAAAAGGGGCTTAAAAACAGTTAACAGCTTTCTTGCTGTTAATCAGTCTTTCTTTGAAATGCATCTAATCCTTTTACAAAATCACTTTTACAATTTAATGCTTCTTAAAAACATACAGTTTCTAAAACTGGCAGAGTTAAGGTACTAAAACTTAGAAAGTAGCTATGAAAAATAATCTCATGAACAATATTATTGTAAAATGGAAAATTTTCTTTCTAATAAAACTTTTTACATAAAGTAAGAATACTGACTTAATGTCTACCTCAAGTTTATAATAACATGGCTTCCTCTACACCTTGAATACTTAAAAGCCATCTTCAGAGATGCAGTACAGCAGAGTGAGGTGTATGGCAAATTCTCACCCCAAAAGCAATGATAAAACAAAACTAAAATTTCACACACAAAAAAAACAAAAAACATTTTAGAACTTTGGAAATCAATTAAAGGCATGTAACAAATTGAGAATCATTTATTCATAGAAAACTATTGAACCTCAAGTTAGAACAGTGGGAGCATACAGGAAAACCAGGAGTTATGCTCACACTACTGTCACACTCACAACACTTCTGACACCAGATATGTAGGTTTATTTTCACACTGGCCATTCTCCACGACCAGCCAAGTGTCCTACAATTCAATCCAATGCTGCCACTATTTACCTGGAGTTAACATCAGATCCCACAAAGTAAGGGCTCAATCCCACAAGACTGCCCCCCACCCCCCGCCCACACTACAGAAGCCAGATTACCCACAACTTCTATCAGACTGGAGGTTACCAGAATCCCCTCCTTAGATTCGATCATTTGCTAGAAAAGCTCACAGAACTCAGGGAAACACGTTTACCAGTTTATTATATAAGGATATGATAAAAGATACAAATGAACAGTTAGATGAAGATACACGTAGGGCAAGGTCTGGAAGGGTCCCAAGGGTAGGAGCTTCTGTCCCCACGGAGTCTACATGCCACCCTACCAGCATGTAGATGGGTTTACTGAACCCCATACATTTGGGATTCTTATGGAGACTTCACCAGGTAGGCATGATTGATCATTAAATCAATCTCCAGCCCCTCTCCCCTTCCCAGAAGGTGGGGGTGGGTAAAAGTTCTAAGCTTCTAATCACAGCTTGGTCTTTCTGGTGACCAGCCCCCATACTGAAATTATCCAGAAGCCCACCAAGAGTCACCTCATTAGAACAAAAAACACTCCTATCGCCCAGAAAATTCCAAAGGATTTAGGGGTTCTATATCAGGAACCAGGGTCAAAGACTAAATATTAGAACAAAAGATGGCCCTAGTGATCTTATCACTTTGAAAATTACAGGGGTTTTAGGAGTTCTGTACCAAGAACTGGGGACAAAAACCAACATATCTATATATATTCTCCACTGTTTCACAGGGAGTCTATGGCAATCCTGCCTGGGGCTGCTATCCAGAACCCCTACCACTAGACCGGTCAGTAGGGGAGTTCTACTAACTTTGCTGCTGAAGGAGACTAACCTGATTGAGAGTAGAGTGTGGAAAAAAAAAAAAAAAATGCCCAGCAGCATTGTTGGTAACGCTGAGCTCAGTGGCAGACAAGAAGGAAGGCTGGCAGCTTGCCTAACCTGAGGTCGTGGTCCTGGTTACAGCCATCATCAGACCAACAAACTAACCAGAAATTAAACCAAAAAATGAGACAGCATAAAGCGGCTTCATAAACTCTCCAAACATCCATGGCTGATTGGAAGGCTATGCAGTCATGCAGGAAAAACTAGACAGGGCCCAAGCCATTCATAAATCCTGGGCTGTCCATGAAGATGTCTGTGAGACATTCAGAGAAGACAAAAATGACAGAAGTTGGGGCACACTTTAAAACTATCTGAAATATGAACATGCTCCCCAAATCATACACATATCCATCAGCTCAAGGTGTGTGAGTATAACCTCTAACCAATCACTGGCTGACCACTAAGCCATGCACAAATGGGGTTAACCCTGGAAACCCAAAGTTAAAACATTTTTAATTAAAAATTTTTAATTAAAAAATTTTGAAAAGCACAGACATTAGCAGCCACATACCATGGTATAGACTGAGTCCATAGATTTAGCCTAAGAAAATTACTAAACAAAAAAAACAGCATCAACAACCCTAAGATGGAGAAAATCAGAATTGCTACAAAATATAATTTAAAATGCCAGTTCTCAACAAACTTATAAGAAACAGGAAAGAACAGCAAAGAAACAGGGAAGTGTGATCCATACTCAGGAAATAAGCAGTTAATAGATATTATTTCTGAGTGGGCCCAGGTGTCGGACTTAGCCGACAAAGACTTCAAAGCAGCTATTGTTCAAAGAAATAAAGGAAAGAATTAAAGAATTAAAGTATGATGACAATAATGCAACAAATACCTTTACCTCAATAAAGAGGTAGAAATTATGAAAAAGAACTAAATAAAATTCTGGAGTTGGAAAACACAATAGCTGAGATGAAAAAATTCACTAGACAAGCTCACTAGGTTTGAACTGCCAGAAGAAAGAATCAAGGAACTTGATGATAGAGCAATAGAATGACAGTTCCACAAAAAAAGAAGAGATAGGGAAAGGGGCAGAAAAAAATAGGAAGAAATAAAGGCTAAAAAAAAAATTGCCAAATTTTACGAAAAACACTAATTTACAGATCCAACAAGTTCAATGAACCCAATCTAGAAGAAACACAAAGAAGTCCATACATAGTCACATTTTAGTCCAACTGTTAAAAGTCAAAAACAACAAAAAAATCATGAATGTGAAATCATCTTTGTATACAAGGGAACAATAAAACAATGTTTAACTTCCCATCAAAAAACAATGGAGATCAGAAGACATTAATAGCATATTCAAATTGCTGAAAGAAAAAAATTATCTCACAAGAATTCTATATCCAGCAAAACTACCCTTTAAAAATGAAACTGAAACGAATTCATCCTCATATAAACAAAGACTGAGAAAATTTGTCTCAAGCAGATGTGTCCTATAAGAAATACTAAAGGAAGTCCTTCAGGATTAAAGGAAATGACACAGATGCTAACTCAAAGTGACAAGGAAGAAATGAAGAGCACCACAAAAGGTAAATATGTGAATAAATAAAAAAGACTGTATAAACTCATACTTTTGCTCTTTTTCTCTTAATTTTTATTTAAAAAGACAAGATTATATAAAGCATAGTTATAACACTTAACGGTTGGGTTTATAACATATATAATATGTTAGTAAAGGAACAATGGGCTGACAGGTGAACTCTATGTCCCTCAATTTCTTCTCATTCACACACCTTAGTAAAGCAGTCTGATGGTTACATGTGGCTATGCCCAGAAAGAGATCACCTCTTCTCAGTTTGTTTCTGGGTGATGATCAAGGTGAAAGAGGTGTGGAGGATAATACGGATCTTTTTTGAAATTTCAGGATTCCATCCAGACCATTCTTGGACACAGTACATCTCTGACCAAAAACTGTTAATGCTTCCCACAACATACAGAATAAAACCCAAACTCTTGCCAAAAGGGTCTCCCATTATTTGATTCAAACCTAGTTTTTTGAAACCTTCCTCCTACTATAATATAATAAAGCCCATAAATTTCTAACCTTTTTAGACTATTCATGATTCCCTCAACACAATATTATCTCACGTGGTTTGCTCAACAGGAAATTTATCCCTTCCACTCTCCATTCTCATCTATCAAAATCTTACCCTTCCTCCAAAGCTCTGCACAAAGGCCACAGCCTCCCTGACACTTTTCCCAAGCACAAAATTTGGGATTAAACGCTCCCTTCTATGTAGGAACGCAGAATGCACCTTATTCATATCTTTATTTCAGTGTAATCACATATTACATGGGAGCTAAATTCTAAATACAATATATGAGGCAAAAATCTCCAATAGTCAATGTTATTCTTGAAAATCTCATAGGAAACCATTGCTGAATATGGTCAGATAGCCCCATAATAAGTCCACAAGGGGTTTTTCCCTCCAGCATTAAAACTGATTGCTTTTTCTTTTGCTGAGCACTAGAAATTGTTGCTGCCTTACATTTAGAAGCTACATGTGTGGAAAATGGATACCTTTAAAACGCTAGAAATGCTCACACTCTGAGAGGCATGCAGGAGCCAAGCAGGCCAGCAGGAAGGGTAGATTCAGATCCTTCCTCACCCACTGAGGGCACAAACTCACTGAGTGGAATGGCTCTCTGCCTTTGCACTCAAGCTCTCTGTGAAATGTGTATAGTGGAATCAGAGTGGGTGGCACTGACCATGGCCCAAGTGCTATGCTGTCCTACAACCGCCTGCTTGGACAGCCATGGATCCAGTCAGCTCTTCCAGGGGCTTGGGCACAAGCTATGTCTTCCTCATCTTCAGCAATCTCACAGTATGCACAGAACAGTGTTGCAAATAGTGAATTAATGATTAACTTTTTTTTAGTTTAACTGAAGTGATTGCATAACCAATCAGATACAAAACCATTTTGTCTGCAGTTGTCAGAGTATAAACATTCCAAAAACAAACATTTCCACACAAAAAAGTTATCCTCTTGCAAATTAAAAACATTTGCGAGTCTAGAAAAAACATCCAATCTGATTTTAAAACAGTAATTTTGCATAGTATAAGGGAACCAGGTGGTTGGCTGCTCTTAACGTTCTGAAGAAATAACATCAGAAAAGTGTTTGTACGAAGAAAATTACAGTGACCTTTAGTCTCCCACTTTATCTCTTTAAAAAATGTGTGGTATGAATGTAAAATATTATTTCTTCTCTGGGGCCTTTTCATTTAGTAGTTAAATGAACTGATATGCAAGATAATAATAGTTCCATTCTTTTGAAGAGAAGCAGTTTGTCTGGTATTGTTATTTACTGTCATTCTATGTGTCAAGTATTATTCTATCATAAACAATAATGGTTCTCAATAGAAAACGACACATCCAAGTGGGTCAGTGCAATCGTACAAGCAGGCAGTCAAACAAGTTACTTGAGCTTCCCTCACACACAGAGCTCAGGGCTTGTCAGCCCCTCTCTGATTTACAGATATGCTGAGTACACTGCAGATGTCCCCTTAGGCTGAAAAGGAAACTCAGAGGGCCAACAGAGAAGCTTCCTTCAACAAAGAAAGATAGAGGGCTTCTTCAGCATAGTTGGTCAAAAGTAAGAATCAGCTAATAGACATGATTCTCATAATCCAAAGTGGATCAGTTAAAATTAGTCCCAGGGAGGTCGTGTTTCTGAGTCCTCTGTCACAGCAGACCCCAAATGGGCAAATGAAACAACTTCCAGATCAATCCAGGATGACAGAGCTAATTGGAACCCTTTTCTGGGCCTTTGGGGGTCTTGAATCAGAGGGAATGTCAGGTCAATCTCTTTCTGGGGGCTAATGCTATAAAGTGCGGAACTGTGGTGGTCATATTCCCCACTATGTAGACCAAGCAGCCTACAACAAGAGAGAGAAGCAGAGACAAGAGATGGAGCGATCCCTAACACTGTTCAAAGCCCAGGTTCCAGTTGCTCAAGAGGCCCGGCTACATTACTGCCCTCCCTGTGATTTTGTGAGAACCCTAACCCCACTATTTAAATAAATGTTTCATCTTCACTTGCTTGAATTCAATGCGTTTCAGTAACTCACAACCAAGGACACATCAGAAATTAAGGGAAACACTGGTTCAAAAAAAATCAGGACAACAAGGAAAACAAGATAATCACCAGCCAATTACCAAAGATAACTAAGAATAAAACCACAGAGCAGTCACTGATAAGGAAGTGGTATTCGCAAAATAACAAGTTTAAACTCTAGTGATTATTCTAACAACAAAAGTGGATGAGACATACTCGGGACCCTGTGTGGTTCTGACAGGAGTACCCAGGACTGTTTGTCTATGACACGAGAGAATGTAAATGATAAAGCAGCCCACAAAATTGAAATCATTCCTGCCACCAAATTGTGCTGTCTTGCAGAACGAATAATCGTGGCCTTAGGTCTTCAATTTAGTTTTTATGTTCCATGGATTTCAGAACCACTGACTGGTATTTTTTTAAATAGCTTTATCGTTTTATGCAAATATATGTACTCTGCAAACAATTCATTTAACTATTAAAATTTTGTTTTATCCTACACGAAATGCCTCCAGCTTTACTGAAAGTAACATGGAAATAACTCTTACTGATTATTTGTAAAGCTGTGCTGGGTGTCTATGAGTGATGCAAGTACTAAATAGGGTCCCTGCACTCTCTTAGCTTACGAACTGGTTAGGGAGATTAATTCATCTGTAAAGCAGTAGTGTAAATTATTATGTGTGGTTATACAGGCAGTGACTGATACACATGGTGGGGAAAGAGCACAGGACTCAGACAGACTGAGGCACATCCCAGCTCTGCCGTTTTCATTCCTGCCACTTATTAATGGTGTGACCTTTGTATATATTACTAACCATTATGAATCTTAGTTTTTCTCATCTGTAAAGCGTGGCTATTAAGAACTACCTCGAGTTGCTGTGATTAAATAACTGCCAGCTATATAGGAATCACATAGTAAACACTGAAAATTACGTAGATTGATATAGTTGGCTTAAACTGTCAAAAGACATAATGAAGTAGAATGATAATATTCACACCTGCCGATGAATGAGAGTGAGCTCCAGGCCTGTGCATACACAATTCCCCCAGAATGCTCCACCCCACACCCCAACCCAAGCCCTGCCTCCCACTTCTTCCCAGGTCTTGACTGAAACCACCTCCTGGGAGAGACATTCTCCCCCATGTAAATAGTTGGCTCCTGTAAATAGGTGTCATGTGTCACACTCAATGAAGAACTGAGTCATCCCACATGCTCACTTAGGGTAACGCCCGAGTGGAGTTATAGTCCCCAAGAAAGGCAGTGTAAAAAGCCCATATCCATCAACCTCACTAAGCATCAGAGAAATGCAAATAAAAACCACAGTGAGACACCACCTCACCCCAGTCAAGATGGCTATCATCAATAAATCAACAAACAACAAGTGCTGGCGTGGCTGTGAAGAAAAGGGAACACTGGTGCACTGTTGGTGGGAATGCAGATTGGTGCAGCCACTACGGAAAACAGTTTGGAGGTATCTCAAAAATCTGAAAATGGAACTACCTTATGATCCAGCAATCCCACTCCTAGGTATCTATCCGGAGAAATCCAAAACTCCAATTCAAAAATCTTTATGCACGCCTATGTTTATTGCAGCACTACACACAATAGCCAAGACATATAAACAACCGAAATGCCCATCAGTAGATGACTGGATTAAGAAACTGTGGTACATTTATACAATGGAGTATTATGCAGCCATAAAGAAGAAAGAAATCTTACCATTTGCAACAACATGGATGGACCTAGAGAACATTATGTTAAGTGAAATAAGTCAGAAAGAGAAAGACAAATACCATATGATCTTACTTATATGTGGAATCTAAAGAAAATAATAAGTGAATGAACTAATCAGAGACAGTTTTGGCAACATGGAGGAAAAACAGAGGGTTGCTAGAGGGGCAGGGGGGTGGGGATAAGGGGAAGGGGAGAGGTTTTGAAAAATAATCGGTAACCACAAGATGGTCATGGGGGTTTGAAAATTAATTTGGAGAACGTACAGAGGGACAGTGGATGGGGGGAGGGGGGTTCACACAGTGTGAGGGATATAAATGATAAACGTCTAAGTTTTGCTTTGTCTTGTGCACCTGAAACTAATAAAAAAAAAAAAAAAGCCCATATCCAGAGGGAAACTTGCTGTGTTCAAAATTTGACTGCATTCCAGACAAGCTGAGGGACCTTGGACCAGTTATTTAACTCCTTTGTGCCTCAGTTTCCTTGTCTATAAAATGGAGATAATAGTGCCTTACTCAAAAAGTTGATGAGACGGCTACATGATATCTTTTAAATTAAAGAATGTTCAGAATACAGTAGGCAGCCACAGCTTGGTTGAAAAGCAAGGTTTGTGTTAGAGGTACCAGAATCTAGTGTTATGTATTAACTGAGTCTAGGTTCTCAAGGGCCTTGAGTTGAATATTGATTTAAAGTGTATAGACTTTACCCTGTGTGATATGTAGGATATTATGACAGAAATCTGCCAGACAAATTAAGAAAAAAAGAGGAAGATTAAAGCAAGAGAGATCACATAGCATCACTATAGCAACCTACGTGTATGTGGTTGGTATGGTGTCAATAGAAATAGAAAGTAAATAAAAGTCAGCACTAATCCACTAACACATTACATACAAAGGCCAAGGTTATTAAGTATACACATTAATAATTTAATTAACAGAAATGGTTTCTATCAAGAATTTACTATAGTACAATAAAATCTAATTATCACATTATACTCAGTTACTAATATCAAAAAAATGTATTTCCAATGAAACAAATGTGTATTTGATAAGTATAAGCAAATAAGAAGCAACATCATTTTAAAATACCAAAATGACATGAATGATATTTATGGTACAAAATACAGAAATGAATTCTAGCACAGTAATGTAATACATACCAATGTCATTCAAGGAAATTGAGAAAATAGTTATGCATTTTTTGTACTTTACTCTTTCAAAATGATAATTTTCAGTTATCCTGGAAATATCAACTTTCTTCAACATTTTCCTAAATGATAATTTCAAACAAAAATTATCTGAGTTAGAAAACATACGGCATTCTGGTGAGAAAAAAACATCATTTATAGGGAACTCAATGCAGTCCCTCTACCTACATTTACATCGTTTGCTGAAAATTATTACGATTAGAAAATGTAAATGTATAGAAAAGAGGAAACCAATAGTAATTTAGCCTTTTCTATGCCAAGCACCATGCTAGGAGCCTATGTTCATTTAATCCTAACAACCACCTCAGGAGGTCGGGCACTCAATGCCTTGTAAATGAAGACACTAAAGCTCAGCGTTCACACACAGCTAGCTCATGATGGAGCGCTGTCATTCTCACCCAGGTCTTCAGATGCCAAAGAATAAGAATTTCTCCTTACACTGTCTAGTCTCCCGGGTCTACATAAAAACACAGCATATCACCAAGAGTGAAGAAAGGGAATTCATAAACCAGCCAAATAAATGAGGAAAAGGCAAAAAACATTCATCATAATGAAGAACCTTCATAAACTATGAACTTGTATTTCTATTTTCTGTTTCCAAAAGAATGTACACCTCATGACACAGAAATGAGCGTGTGTGTCTTGTTTACCATGGCGCTGCCCCAGATCTACAACAATTAATAATTTCCAGTACACTGTAGGCACTCAATAAGTATGTGTTGAATGAAAGTAGTTCCATCTTTGTTGGTAGATTGGAGTATTTAAAAGAGCCCAGGCTCTGAAGACAGAATGTGTGAATTTGCATCTTGTCTCTGTCATTCTGTTGCTGTTACCTTGGGCAAGGTAAAACTCTTTGTGTATCAATTTCCTTACCTGTAACATTAGGACATTAATAATAGTTGTTGTGTAGAACTGCTTTAGGAATACAATGAATTAAGGAAAGGAAGAAGTAAAACTTATTATTTGCAGATGACAATACTAAACATAGAGAACCCTAAAGATTCCACCAAAAAACAATTAGAACAGATAAATGAATTCAGTAAAATAGCAGGATATAAAATTAATATTCAGAAACTGGTTAGATTTTTATACACCAATAACAAACTATCAGAAAGAATAATTAGGAAAACAATCCCATTTACAACTGCATCAAAAAATATAATAAAATACCTAGGAATATATTTAACCAACGAGGTAAAAGACCTGTATTCAGAAAATTATAAGACACTGAAGAAGATACAAATAAATGGAAGCATATACCATGCTCATGGATAGGAAGAATTAACATCATTAAAATGTCCATACTACCCAAAGCAATCTATAGATTCATGCAATCCCTATTAAAATACCAATGGTATTTTTCAAAAAACTAGAAAAAATAATCCTAAAATTTATACGGAACCATAAAAGACCCTGAACAGCCACAGCAATCTTGAGAAAGAAGAATAAAGTTGGAGGTATCATGCTACCTGGTATCCAACTATACTATAAGGCCATAGTAATTAAAACAGCAGGGCATAAAAACAGACACATGGATCAACAGAACAGAACAGAGAGCCCAGAAATAAATCCATGCTTATATGGTCCATTAATCTATGACAAAGGAGGCAAGAATATACAATGGGGTAAAGATAGTCTATTCAATAAATGGTGTTGGGAAAACTAGACAAAAAAATGAAACTGGACCACCTTTTTACACCACATACAAGAATAAACTCAAAGTGGACTACAGAAGTAAATGTGAGACCCAAAACCATAAAACTCCTATAAGAAAGCAAAGGCAGTAAACTCTCTGACATTGCTCTTAATAGTATTTTATTATTATTATTATTATTATTACTATTATTTATTTTTGGATAAGTATCCTTGGGCACGGGAAACAAAAGAAAAAATAAACGAGACTACATCAAACTAAAAAGTTTTTGCACAGCAAAGGAAACCACCCACAAAACTCAAAGACATCCTACCAAATGGGAGAAGATATTTGCCAATGATAATATCCAAAATGTATAAAAAACTCACACTTAATACCAAAAAAAAAAAAAAAAAAAGCCAATCTGATTAAAAAATGGGCAGAGGACCTGAACAGACATTTCTCCAAAGAGAACATACAGATGGCCAAAAGATATAACACCACAGCCTTAACAGATGAATTAATTTCCCTATAGTAAGACTATAATACTCGTACATGTTTGCTAGTAGCATTACTAATACTACTAAGATTCTTGAAAAATTAAGACTAGAATTCGTCAAATGCTTTCACAGCATCTATCTGATCATTTGATTCTTCTCTTTAACACAATGATATAAGTTGTATTAATAGATTTTCTAATATTGAACTATCTTTATATTCCTAGAAATCTCCTTGATCATAACATTAATTATTAGTTGTGTTCTGAAGGTACATCTAACACATGCCAATTATTATTTTAGTACAAATCGAAACACATTTTTAACATAGAATCAAGCTCTGAATTTAGGTATATTTGTTTGTTTAGGTGTATTTCAGAGAACATCATTGAGTGTGCTATCCCATTTTAGGTGAATAATTAGAATCAGAGCTAGGAATTATCTAGCTAGAAACCGTTGGTTAAAGTACTGACCCCAACAAGAGGCATTTATCATTTGTGAGATATACTAGTCAATATATACTCCTGTAACAAGCAGCCATTGTTCCACCCAAACTATGGAGTAAGAAACAGAATAGGGAAATTAGATTTTGATTCTGCCTTATATTTTCATGTCTATTAAGTTTGTATCTATGTACTTCATGGCTTTTAAAATAATATACAATGTAGTTTTATAAAACTGAAATAAAACTTTTCATACATAGGAAAGTCTTATATGTTCTAATTCGTGCCTTTTAAGGATGGTAGTCATTACTATCTAAATTAATTTTTCTCAATATTAAAGTTTTTTCCCTCCCTCTCCAGGGAGAAACAAAGAAAAATAATAAACCCGACTAAACTGCAAGCAAATCATTTCTAGAAATGTAGTTAATTCCAGGTATAAACAAATAGCATTATGGTTTACGTATTTCTAGGTACTCATCCATTAACTTGGGTGGCAATACAGTATTTTCAGATTTCTAGCTGTAAAGGGAAGGGGATTACACTTAAATTTAGATCAAAATTAATCTGAATTGGGATGTCAACGGGAAGAGGCAGAGCACAGTTCATACCAGAACTGCTTTTTATATGTTTTGTAAAAAGACCACTTTGGAAACAAGTGCATTTCCTCCGATAGGTTTTAATTTAATGAACAGTGGTGCTGTGTCACGTCCCACACTAGTTCAGGGTCAAAATTTTCTAATAAATCTTTTCTGATACCAAAAAGAAGGAGTGAGAGGAGGGGAAGGAGGGAAATGAGGGGGAAGGAGAGGGGGATGAATGAAAGGAGAAGGGGGTAGGGGAGGGAAGGGGGGGGAAGAGGAGCTCTGAATCACTCAAATTGACTGCTAAAAGCATTAGAATGTAAATTATTTTACAAGTTTGGGCACAGAAAATTTGAATGATAAATTGATTAAAATGTAGAAAATACCTTGGGTGTTACTAAATGACAACAATTTAAATGCTTCATCTGTTTAAGAGTATGTATAGAAAAACAATGCTGGTACTAGAAATTACTATAAACAATTGCTTTTTCTCTACTTTGTTAGAACTTAGTATATAAAATATTAACATAATTTCATAATTCAGGATGAAAATAGGTATCATTATTTGATTTAGAATCCTGCAATATCCTCACCAACAACTGCATGACTTGGCTCTGAAGTTCCCAAGATTTTTATAGTTCTACCAGCCTGCAACTCCCATTTAATGAAACAATTAAAAATTAGTTTGACTCAATTTTTAAAAATAAATAATATTTTTTAAAAAAAAGAACATGACCTCGGGCATGTTAAACTCTTGTGTCTCAGTTTCCACACCTGTAAAATGGCAATAATAGGAAAATTTCCTTCAAATATGGTAGTAGTGACTCACATGGATTATCAAGGGAAAATAAAGTTGAGAAATGGTTCCTGGCACACAGTCCACCCTGCGTCCATTTTAGTGTCGTCATCATCATCAGCTGCTTTGACAATTTAGGCTAAGGTTTATAACCTACATAACAGATCCTTATTCAAACTTTTGAGCTACTTTCATTGTTAGAGAAATATATTCTTCGACAAAAGCAAGAGAAAAAAACTTTGGAAATTAAAAATTCATGGAAAACACTTGGGACTTTTCAAAACAAGACTACAGACCCAGAATGAAATTTCTTTTGCTAAGACGCACCTCACCAAACCAAGACATAATTAGTTTCAGCTCTCCCAGAAATGGAATCTTACACCAGTGTACAGAGCATTAATTATGAACACAGAATGGACTCTAATAATACTGATAGCTCTGTCAATCACACAGTGACAGTTGTGCCAGAGCATCACGGGAAAGGCGTACCCAGTGAACGCCCTAACTCCAGGCGCAGGGTGGAGTGTGACCATCTGGACGGCTTTACCGGACTGCAGATGAGCTTTATGGGACTGCAGATGGGGGCATCTCACCCAGTCTCAAGCATAAGATCAGAGCTCTCTGCGGGCTCCTCGCTCAGGCCTCAGCTGAGGAGCTGACAGCTGCATCTGCACTCGTCCCAGACGAGGCGCTTGAAGCCTGGCGTGTCCTGACTGTCTCACCAGCCCCGCCTGACGCCCAACCCTATGCACCCCAGCGGGGAAGGGACTCTCATGGAACACCGGACTCTCCCATCCTTCTTGTGTAAGACTGTTGACCTTGCCTAATTGTGGGGACAGAGCCAGGAGTGCAGTTTCCAGGCTCTTGGCCTCACATGGAAAGGTGCTGGCTCGGGTAGTAAATGGCTGTGATTAGATGGCCATCAGCTGTGACTAACTAGTTGGGCGTCAGCTGTGACCGGTGAGCCACTGGCCACTAATATAACTGCTGTGGCTACGTTAGCAGAAAATGGGGATAGCAAGGGCGGATTGTGGATTGTGGACTGCAGAGAGGCAGATGCCACCAGCGAGAATATAGTGGATGACTCCCCTATCTATGGCTCCCCGGGTCTTCCTTTTTGGCCTCACCATATTCTGCGTTCTTATGTGGGGAGCAGGAGCTGAGACCCCACCTGGCACCCTGCATGACACTAACCCTACTGCTTGGAAACCTGTGTGACCCTCTTGTGTGAAATCGTTCTCCCTCTATTGAAGACTATCCTCTGGCCAGAGCCTTGGTCAATGCCCGTGGTAAACCGAGTCAGTAGGGCTAGATTCATGGCTTTATTCTAATAAAGTCTGATCTTGTGGAAAGACATAAACATGTGTGAGATTGCCGCTTTCATAGCCACGTCCTGCTCACGACAATCGGCCAATCAGGAATCGCCTGATCAACACTAGTGGAGCAACCTGCTTGCACACCTCTGCCATCCCCTAAAAGAAAGTAACCTTCCAATAACCAACTCACTTTTTTGTCTAGTACAATTTCCTTGTTCCCACTCTCTTCTGCCTATAAATCTTTTATTTTGTACAGCTCCTCAGAGCTCCTTTCTAGCTATTAGATTGGATGCTGCCCAATTCAAATCAATTTTTGCTCAAATAAACTCTTAAAATGTTTGCTATTCCTCAGTTTATCTTTTAACAGGAATCATAGGCTGCCTTTAAAATATGTAATGATCTCTGTCCGGGATGAGACAGTGTGACTCTCTCCTGAAGGTTACAACAACCATCCAAGGGACTTCAGTCTCACCAACTATATGGTTTAATATCAAGTCTCCCTTCTAAAAGAGTTAAAGAAAATTTTTAATTTCATTTAACTTCTAATGTAATTGCCTACGTGATACAACATGAATGTTTACTTTTTAATAAAAACATAATTCTGGATCTATAAGCCTTTTCATTATTCTAATTTCAAGAACTGCCCTCAAACCATCTTCCACAAATCTACATGCAATGTTAAATCAATCCAAATTTGAGGTAAGGGGATTAGCTGTAAGAGATACATAGATTACATACTTTGGCCAACTAAAATTAAGTGGGAAATTATAGGAGATTACAGAGGTACTAATATTGCGGCATTTTTTTAGAGTAAAATTTGACAACGTGAGCCTAATGATATGTAAATGTTTATTTAGCACACACTGTGTGTCAGGCTCTGTGCTTTCAAAAAATTACAACAACCGGGTTTTACAGAAGACCGGGTTTTACAGGTGTTTACAGAAGGTTTGAGTAAGTTGCCCCAGGTCACAGAGCTAATAAAAGAGGCAACTAAGATCCTAAACAATGTCTGTTTGCCTCAGGCCCAGCCCAATGCCAAACACACTGTAGTCCCTCTTGAATATTTAATCAATAAATGAAAGCATGGTCCAAATCCAAGCTCTTCACTTCTACACTACACTGCCTTTGTACGCAAGGTAAACCTCAGGAGGTTAAAATGCCTCACTGGGAACCCGACAGTTACCTCAGAGAAAGCTGAGTAAAACAAGCGCTGCTGTGAACAGGTGGAGGCTAAAGACCCCTGATCCAACCACGCCTTCTGCGATCTGTCATCCGCGATCCTCCACACGCCAGACACTCTGGACAACGCCTTTCCCCATCATCTAGCCACACTCCTTTCACCTTACCCCTGAGACGGGAAGTGTCTCGAGGGCAGGGAGCGTTTGCTGCCCCAGTACCCAGGGCTGAGCACAGCGCCTGGCAATGGGAACTGCTCAATACATATTTGCTCTACCGAACTGCTGACTGGGGGATTCCTCCTCTCCAGCACTTTCACCCTCCGGTGATCTAATACATTTCTGACATGGCTCTGCCTCAGCTGAAACCCGGTTCTTCTCCAAGAACACTACTTCTCTTAGGAGCCACTCCCTGCACATGGTGGGATCCGAGGGACTCTCCAGGCTGCCCCACTGGCTTCTAGACCACTAGTTGGAACTGCCATGCAAACGCCCATGCTCCTGAGATTCCCAGCATTCAGGACCCCTCCCGCCTGAGAGCTGGCTCAGTTTCCTTTCCACTCCAGTTTTGCCATCATCACAGAAGACTTCGATGTCCAAGCCCAACCTCAAATTGTTTTTGCTTCCTTGGCGCCAGTAAAAACTTCATCCAACATCCACTTTAGCAGTTTCACTCTAACTACACACATGGCTGGTCCTTACTTCAGGAATCTTAAGCCTCACTATACACATCTGGCCAACTCCTGCCATCCTTTTAGTACTCCTCTATTTCTGCATTTTGTTTTTTCTTTGACTTCATACCCTTTTCTCTCAGTTCATCAATTATGATGCTCACAGTTCAGTAGAGGAAGACACGTGAACAAACTACAACATCAAATGATGTGTAACAGTAATAGCAGCATGAGTACGTACTCTATATACAGATGGCATCCAGAAAGAAAGAAAGAATGCTGAGGGGTAGGGACCGTGGTTTAGGGGGTGCATTGCAGCAAGGCTAGACAAAGAAAGGCTGTGGAATATTCCGAATAGGCACCGGCACACGCCGGCAGCAGAAGTAGCCGTGTGTGTCGTGGATGCGGGGCGGGGATGCCGCAGAGCACCATTCCACCACTCTGAGGGGCACCATTTTCACTGCAGTCTGTTCTTGCAAAATGCCAAGGTAGTAAAATAAGGTTTGTGGCTTTGTTTTAATAGTCAGTTCTTTTAGATAAATGTGACTTTCCCTTATGAAAGCTTCTTATGAGAACTTTCCTATCTCATACAGAGCACTCCAAGGTCATGTCACCTAAACCACACTGGTCCACATGGATAAGTACAGAGTGGGAGTGTTCAGAAACTATTATAACTATTTGATACTGCCGTGGCAATTTTATTATATTTTACAAAAGTACTGGTCTGCAATGGATTGTGGGGGGCTGGTCCTTCACAGACAGTCTGTGGCGTAGTGACCTACTCTGATCATAATTACAGAATGGTTGCAACGAGTTCAAATGTCCATTCTGTCTACTCACGTCTGTTTTCCAGGCAGGGTTCAATTACCAGGACACACGAGGGCACGGTGGGCTACACAGGCTTCTCGTGCCACCTCCCAAGTCCCTCCCAACCTGCTGGTGTGAAGAACCTGAGGACACTACAGGAGAAGGAGACACCCACTCACCCTGCCCTGCCCTGCACCGGTAATCATGTTTTTACTAGTGCATTCCTTCCTCACTTCACTGGAGGGCTCCAAGAGAACTCTGGAGAAAATGCAGTTAAATTCAAGAGATAAATGAATTTCTCACTGACCTTGAGATAGTTTATCAGCATTCCTGGGCCTAACAAAAAAAAAACCAGACGCAACACTTTCCACAGATTACACTGGGCTCTAATTCCCACAGCAGGCCAAGGCGTCCAGAACACAGCGTGCTTAAGTGGTAGTAAATGGGCACTTGCAGAGGATGCAGGAAGAGATGGACCAGGTGGTAGCAGCGCCTGCTGTGCTCACTTGCTTTGCTTTGTAACTGTTCACAGGGGAGAATCCGTTTTCACATCAGCCTGGGCCCAGAGAGAAAAGGTGCATGGAGTGGTTGAAGCCACTTCCACTTCAGCTGAGGGAAATGCCTGGACAAAAGCTCTGGGGACTGTGCTCTGGCATCTCAGAGAACTCTCTAGGTCCACCCTCTACCCTTTCTTCTCACCTCCCTTGCCCAGTGCTGGCACATCTAGTTTCATCCTGTTGCCTCAGTTGAACCGTCTGACTCTTGATTTCAGCCTCACCCTGGGTATCATCTTTCTAATGAACTCTCCATGTCAAGCTGTGCAGTCCACAAGCTATTCCTGGCCCACGCAGTCCAGGCTCCTGAATGCCCCTGCCTATCCAGGAGACACATCTGGACAACAGGCTGATCCTGTGAAACCAAACTGAAGAGAAGACTGTGTTAAGTGTTAGAGTTTTTCATGGATTATCTGCTGTTTAATCATTACAATGATCTTGTGAGATAAGTATTATCCCCATTTTCTATGTGGAGAAATTGAGCATTAGAAAGTTGAGTAATCACACACACACACACACACACACACACACACACACATTTCATAAGTGGACATGTAAGTAACAGAGCCAGTACTCCAACCCAGGTCTATCTGAATCCTGAGTCCAAACTGTCCCCCCTTCCCCCCCCCACACACACACTGTGAGAGAGCAACAATGGTAAGATAAATGCAGAAGTAACTCCTGGCCTTAGCCCCATCTGCTACTCCAGCCATGCCACAGGTGCTTGGTGACAGAGGCAAAGTGCAGAGCAGACTATGAGAAAGGACTTCTTACAATAAAAACAACCCGTTACTAGTGATAAGGCACAAATGTTCCCTTGATTTTGTTGTTCACACCCATGTTCTGAGCCTTAAAGACCAGCTAAATGGCACCCTATCTGTGAGCCTCGCCCTGGAAGAACTATACATTTATTTTTTCCTTTTCCCTTTGTGGGTAGTGTGGTATTTACCACACTGAGTCACAGCCAGCTTCCCTGCCAGACTATGAACTCCACGAGGCCATATTGAACTCTTCTTGCATCCCTAGCATTGTATGTGGCACACAGTAGGGACTCAGTAAATGTTTGCTGAATGAATTCGTAAACTAATTAGCATAGTATTCTTCCAGTGTGCATTATCTACCTAGTTTGGTAATTACCAAGCTTGAAATGAGCTTCCAAAATGCTCATTACAAAACTAAATATAAATGTAAATGTATTCATACCAGCAAATTAGTCTGACAATATGAGAATGACCTCTGGGGAAAAAAATCATCGAGGGGTTAAAAGAGCTCATCAAATAACTTTAGAATAAAAACAACGAACACCATGGCTACAAAATATTTTCAAAACAAAACAAAAGGAAGCATATGTTCCCTGAATCAAGGAAGCATATGTTCCCTGAATTGGATTCAAGACAATATCTGAACTTCTTCTATTTCACTACTTTCTTGGGGACTAATTGTTTTCTGTTTGAGGTGACTTCACTGAGTTTTTAATATGTCATTTTACACAGTAGGTGTGTGAGATTTAAAGACTTAATTTTGCCTCTGAATTATTCTAAATGCAAGTTTAGAAAAAATTATAAAATTTTAGCTCTGCTAAAAATATATTATAAAATGCAATGCTCATGTTATAGCTAAAAATTGAAGAGTGGCTAATTATCTACATGAGAAAAGAAAATTAGCAAGCTCAAAATTTGGAGTTTGATTTTCACTTGTATTTAAGACATAATTATGTATTAGAACAAGTAATGCTCAACAGCGGTCCGTCAAAGCAATACTAAATGTCAATGCAAAGGTTTCACAGACATCAGGGGGGCACAGTGACCGACAGTTGGATGTGCCCGTGCAATCTAAGAATTCCTAACAGGCCATACAGGGAACTGTTTCATTGTTACGAATAACCTTCAGAACGCTCAAAAACCAGATTTCAGGGACTCAATTTATGAAAGACAAGAAAAGCAGTCATGACAATTAAATGCAATATAAAATACTTGAATGAGCTTGAATTTAAAAGAGAGAGAGGAAGAGAGGATATATCAAGACAACTGAGGAAATAGGGTTCTAAACTGTATATTAGATAATAGCATTGTATCAAGGTTAAGTTTTTTGAGTGTTTTATAGTGTAGAAGAATCTCCTTGTTCTTAGGAGATATCCGAGAAGTATTCAGGATTCCTAAAAGGTTCAGTGAAGAAAAAAAAAAAGTCTGTGCATGTGCATGTGTAAGGACGGAAGGAAGAGTGTGCAAATGTGGAAAAATCTCAACAATTGGGAAATCTAGATAAAGGTGTTCACTGAATTATTGTTCAAACTTTTCTATAAGCTTGACTTTTTTCAAAATAAAATCCTGGGGTTAAAAAAATTTACGAAGAAGTCTTATCTGATGCGTCAAGGCATTTGCTCAAGAAGAATGAAATTTTTCGGGACATGTCTTTTCTTTTTTGGTTTTTCAATTCAGGGAAAAACAAAACTACAGAAGAACACTATTATAATCTTTCTAAAAATCATAAAGTGCAAATAATAAAAACAGATGCACATATTAAACGATGACTATCAAATAGTGTTATGACTCTCTAAGGCTTTTTTATGACATACTAAAGCACTGAGCTGAGGATTTTATTATTTTGTCTTAAACTGTATTCAAAAGAGAGGGCTGACCACTAACATTTCTGAGAGCCTAGCCACTCTCCTTTATAAAAACCATCTAATTTAACCATCACAATAAGTATGAATATAGCTCTTCTGATCCCAAACTGAAAAAAAAATGAAAGTAAATAAAACTCAATGAGGTAAATCATTTATATTCAAATTCACATAGTAAATGGCTGGTTTGAACTCAAGTCTGTATAACTCCAAATCCTAGGGTCTTCCCACAAAGTATACTAGATGAACAATGAAGCAACAAGATTGTTGTTTGCTTAAAGTTTTACTCTTCAAAATTTTATTAAGCTACTATATCTACCACTACATCTAATTTTTTTTTTTTAAGATTTTTTTTTTTATTATTGGGGAAGGGGAACAGGACTCTATTGGGGAACAGTGTGTACTTCCAGGCCTTTTTTTCCAAGTCAAGTTGTTGTCCTTTCAATCTTAGTTGTGGAGGGTGCTGTTCAGCTTCAAGTTGTTGTCCTTTCGGTCTTAGTTGTGGGGGGCGCAGCTCAGCTCCAGCCCAGTTGCCGTTTTTCTAGTTGCAGGGGGCACAGCCCACCATCCCTTGCGGAAGTCAAACCTGCAACCTTGTGGTTGAGAGGATGCACTCCAACCAACTGAGCCATCCGGGAGCTCAGCAGCAGCTCAGCTCAAGGTGCCGTGTTCAATTTTAGTTGCAGGGGGCGCTGCCCACCATCCCTTGCCAGATTCAAGGAGTTGAACTGGCAACCTTGTGGTTGAGAGCCCACTGGCCCATGTGGGAATCAAATCGGCAGCCTTCGGAGTTAGGAGCTTGGAGCTCTAACTGCCTGAGCCACCGGGCTGGCCCCTACAGCTAATTTTTAATAATTACAAAAGTAAATGGTTTATTTTCATTTTTCCACCAAAAAGAATAATCTTCCCAAACAGAAAGCTCATAATAAGCTTTACAAAAAATTAAGCCCCAAATTCCATTCAAGATGGTGGTGTAGGTAAGTGCTGTGCTTGCCTCCTCTCATGAACACATCAAAATTACAATGAAACTACAGAACAACCATCATTGAGAATCACCTGAAGTATAGCTGAATAGAATTCCTGTAACTAAGGACATACAGAAGTCACACTGAGACCGGTACAAGGGGTGGAAGAGGAAGGGGCTGGACCCACACTCACACGCAGCGGTTAAAAATCGGGAGGGATATCTGTGCTGCAAAGGTCCCCCTGAGGACCGAGGGGTCCCAGCCCCCCACCAGGCTCCACAGCCCAGGGCTCCAGTGCTGGGAAGAGAAGTCCCCATAACTTCTGGCTGTGACAACCAGCGGACACTGTGGCTGTTTGACCCAGCGGGCAGCAGGAGTCCCAAGCGATCCTCTTAAAGGGCCCACACAAGGACATACTCGCTGATGTGCTCACAGACTCTGAGCTCCAGCACTGGGGCAGCAGCTCAAAAGACACCAGGGAATGTGGGGAGGAACTGAATTGTCTGGCTCCAAGACAAGGGCTGAAGGGGCAGCTTTCTCCCAGAGTGCTGCAAGAAGACATTGTTGCTTAGTTGAGCCCTCCCCCGCTCCCAGTGTGCAGAACTAGGCGGCCACCATATGTAAGTCTCTATCAACCTAGCTACCACCGTTTGTTTGTCCTGCCCTGGTGATTCTCTGAGAACCCATCCCACCCAACTTGCAGGTCCACTCAAGCTGCTTCAAGTGGCTTTTCCATACAAATAGTCTGTCTTAGCTCATACTGCAGACATTCCTAAAATCTCCCAAAGGTTCACAAATCCCAAACAAGTAGCATCTGGCCTCAGTGTATTCCGTACCTCTTGCTAAGCAGTCCCAAGCCCAGCACTAGCAGCAGCCAGCCTTAGTCCACAGCTTAGCCTTTCCCAGTCACCTCCAAGCCCAGCACATGAGGCAACCATCTCAGATCACTTTGTAGCTCATCCCAAGTGGCCTCCGGCAGGGCACAGGCAGCAGCTGACCTGGGCTTTCAAAAGAGCCCCTCCCAAGAGGCCCCAGAACCAAAATACCCAGTGGTCAGCTTCAGACCACACAAGAGCACCACCCAACCACCTCTACAAAGGACACACCCAAAAGGAAGACTGGACTGGCATCAGAGCCCCGCTAATGCAAATCCTGATCTGTAGGGTCAGCCCCTGCACAACCATTCCTCCACTGTAGTCATGGCCAGTGCTTACAACCAATCAGCCTGAGGGTCAATCCCTCTCACTGACATGCAAATAGCAACCAAGCTTCAACTACAATAGGAGGGCAAAGAACACAAGGGACACACCTGGAGCACTCGGCTCAGGTGACCAGGGAGATTGTGCCACTGGGCCCCACAGGACACATACTATGTAAGGCTACTCTATTAACACCAGAGGCATAGCAGCCCTACCTAATACATAGAAAAACACAGGGAGGCTGCCAAAATGGGGAGACAAAGAAACATGTCCCAAATGAAAGAAAAGAACAAAGCTCAGGAAAAAGAACTAAACAAAATAAAGACAAACAATCTACCAGATGCAGAGTTCCAAACACTGGTTATAAGGATGCTCAATGTCTCAGTGAGAACTTCAACAAAGATAGGAAACAGAAAAATGAAGATACAAAACATAAAAAATAACCAGTCAGAATTAAAGAATACAATAACTGAAATGAAGAATACATTAGAGAATCAACAATAGCTTGATGAAGTAGAATATTGAGTCAGCAATTTGGAAGACAATGGAGCAGAAAACACCTAGTCAGAACAGAGGGAAAAACACCCCCCGCCCCCCAAAAAAAGATAGTATAAGGGGTCTCTGTGACAACATCAAGCGTACCAACATTTGCATCATAGGGGGACCAAAAAGTGA
This sequence comes from Rhinolophus sinicus, assembly GCF_057876585.1. NCBI lineage: Eukaryota > Metazoa > Chordata > Mammalia > Chiroptera > Rhinolophidae > Rhinolophus > Rhinolophus sinicus. Next base: position 50,275,395 of record NC_142504.1, on the reverse strand, counting down.
AGAGAGAGAGCAAGAAATTGAAAACCTATTTGAAGAAATAATAATGGAAAACTTCCCTAACCTGGCAAAGGAAATAGACATACAATCCCAAGAAGCGTGGAATGTCCCAAAACAAGATGAATCCAACGAGGCCCACTCCAAGACACATCATAATTAAAATGCAAAAAAATAAAAACATAGAATCTTAAAAGCAGCATGAGAAAAGCAGTTAGTTACCTACAAGGGAGCTCCCATAAAACTGTCAGCTGATTTCTCAACAGAAACTTTGCAGGCCAGAAGAGAGTGGCATGAAATATTCAAAGTGATGAAAAGCCAGGACCTACAACCAAGATCACTTCACTCAGTAAAGTTATCATTTAGAATTGAAGGACAGGTAAAGAACTTCCCAAACAAGAAAAAGCCAACAAAGGAGTTCATCATCACCAAACGATTATTACCAGAAATGTTAAAGGGACTTCTTTAAAAAGAAGATAAAGTAAAAAGATAAAAAATATGAGTAATAAAATGGCAATAACTACATATCTATCACAATTACTTTAAATATAAATGGATTAAGTGTTCCAATCAAAATCAGGGTGGCTGAATGGGTAAGAAAACAAGACCCTTACATATGCGGCCTACAAGAGACTTACCTCAGATTGAAAAGACACACACAGACTGAAAGTAAAGGGATGGAAAAAGATATTTCATGAAAATGGAAACAAAAAACAAAAAATCTGGGGTAGCAATACTTAGACAAAATAGACTTTAAAACAAAGGCTATAACAAGAGACAAAGAAGGACCCAGTAATCCCACTTCTGGGTATTTATTTGAATAAACCTAAACTGCTACTTTAAGGGGACGTGTGCATCCATATATCTATCGCAGCACTGTTTACACTCTCCAAGATGTGAAGGCCACCTGGGTGTCTGTTGTTGGAGGAATGGATAAGGAAGATGTGATACATATATAACAATGGAATATTAGCCATAAAAGAGAATGAAATCTTGCCATCTGCAACAACATGGATGGACCTAGAGGTTATTATGCTTACTAGAGTAAGTCAGACAGAGAAAGACAAATATCATATGATTTTACTTATAAATGGAATCTAGAAAACAGGACAAATAAACAAACAAAACAGTAACAAGCCCATAGATACAGGGAGTATTTTGATGGTTGCCGGATAGGGTGGTTGGGGGAATGGGTGAAGGGGGAGAGAGGATTAAGAGGTACAAATTGGTAGTTACAAGACAGTCATGGAGATGTACGGTATAGCATGGGGAATAGAGTAGTATTGTAATATCTATGCATGGTGTCAAATGGGTACTGGATTTATCAGGGTGATCACTTTGTAAATTATATAAATGTCTAGTCACTGTGTTGTACACCGGAAACTAATATAATATTGTATGTCAACTATAATAGAAAAATAAAAAACTATTTTGAAACATTAATAAATAAATAAATAAATACTAGGAAGGGAACATGTCATAAAAGGACACTACAAAGTCATCCAGCTCCCCATACAAAGACATTTTTAAAAAAAAGACTTTATGAGAAAGTGAAAAGGGAAAAACACTATTAGTAAATAATAAAACCCAAGTAAAGATTGTGATAAACTACCCTGCCATGTCTTTTCCAAAGAATCAAACTCCTGTTTCAAGTACTACACAAAGGCGTAAACAGCCATTTCTGTGGTTCTTTAACTATCAAGATGGAGAATATTTCATTTAGAAGAAAGCCTCTGAAATATTGTCCTTTTTGTGACTTGAAAGAATACTTTGATAAGGTACCTTTTTGGGAGAAGGTGGAGAGCAATGATTCAAACCTCAAAAGCTACGGTATGATAACAAGAAACAACCTTCAAAGAATGGATTCAATTACCTATAGGGAATATGTTTTATTAGGAGCCAAAGTATTGGTTGTCCTTAGCTCAATTAAATATTAATCAATAATGCTTCAGAACATAAGCTAAAAAGAAGTCATACTCAAATACTTACACATCCTTTTCTAGAAATGAAGATAAATTTAAAATCTCTCTTTCTCACAAGGCTTTGCTAAATTTTCATTTAACACTTTAAATATGTCATAATTGAAACTTTTTTCTAAGTTGTATCTGTAAATACTTTAGTGAAGTAGCTGTAATTATTTAATAGCATTACCGATTTAAGGCTGTTTTTCTAAATACGAGTACGTGTATGTATTTGTTTAAGTACTGAAAACACAATAAAAATTCATAATTAGTTTTAAAAATAAAGAGAAATTAAACCCCAAACTTTTAAAGTTAATTATTATACATCAAAATTCTAAAATAGATTGTGTATGATTTTTGTGTATTTAAAAAGACACAGATGAGAAGTGATCACTAGGAGTAGGAATGGGTTAAAAAAGAATGAAAGCAGTATTTCTTTTTCTTTTGTTTAAAGATAGGATTATGGGGTGCTGTTTGAAAATAAGGTTATGGGTAATCATATTGCAACATATAAATGCATCAAAGGTTGTACACCTTAAACGTACACAATGTTATAAATAAGTAATGAAATTAAGGTGAGGGGGTGCTGTCAGGAAGATACCAAAGGTACATTTTATCTGGATTTCAGAAGCTACCTGACAGTTTTGGTCATGTTTTGTAGAATTTATCCGATCTACTCTATAAGGCAAGACCCTGTTCTTCCAATGCCCATCTATGTTTGTTTCTGTCAGTCATACTCTGCCCTACGCCTTTCATTCCTACACCAAGTGGAAAACTATCTTACGAAACCCTGAAATCTCTACAAATTCAAGATTCTAAGAATTTAGTTTGAAAATACTGAGTGAAACTGATTCCTTTTACTTACAGGAATAAAAACTGCCAGTTTTATGGGCAGCCACTGAAAACACATGAGGAGAGATAAGCAGAAACAGCATTATTAAAAGTGTAAAAGTGATCCTAAATAATGTATCTGTTACACACTTTCTTAATATAAACATTCCTCTCATTCTCATGAACTATAACAAAAGAAAAAGGCATAAAAAGGAGAAATGCTTTGTCTGAATTATTCAAGGTGAAATATTTATTTTTGATAGATGCAGTATGAGTATCAAAAGCCAAAAAACCTCAAATATTTGGGAAACTCAGTCAGAAGATTAGAAATATAACTTTTTTTCATTCAATTAACAGTCATTGAATACCTAGCACTATACATGGTATATTTGTTGTTGTAATATACACAAACAGCATTATTGTTGTAATTATTAAAAAATAGATGAATAAGAAAAACTTTCTACAGATTTCTGGTTGATTTTACCTGACTTACTACCCCATCCCCCACCCCAAATACAGGTCTTATATTAAAGTTTTATAGTTTATTTCTGAAAAGAAAAGGTATTTCTGAAACAAAATTCCATCAGAATAAAATATCCTAAGAAATACTTTTAATTATCAAATACAAATATCTATATTTTAAGCACAAATTTATTTTTATTTTCAGGAAATGCTACTTGAAAATAAATTCGTATATATATTACTAAATTACTTTTAGCCATCAAATTAAACTAACAAAGAGAACTATAGCATTTCCTCCATAAGCTAGATGTCTTAAGATTGTTTCCATATTCTTCTTTGCCAGAGAAGTTTTAGGCAAACTTTCATAAAAAATAAGAAAGTCAATATAAATTATAAACAGGTAGCTGATTAAATAGGCTCCATTCCTTTAAAAAAAAAAAAAAAAGTTATTTTTATTTAAGGTAGGGTAGTAAATACAATTTTATTTCCCTTTGCCTGAAAGATGAAAATATATATAAAATGCTTAACAGTGTATGTAAAATGCTCAGTGTCTGATCCATCAGGGATACTCCATAAATTAGTTATTTTTGCCTTCCAATAATCAATGTCAAGATTCATTCTCATAATGGTTTCCATCCACCGTGTTATATTACTAGGATAACATTTTACTCCTTTTAAGGTTTATTGCTATATATATAACACGATTCTTGAACTTGATATCATCTTATTATTTTTCTTTGAATCAAATTGCTTCCTGTTGTTTTCACTGACATTTCCCATGGCCTATCATTATAGGAGTAAATGCAACATTTGACTTTAATGAGTATTTCTCTGCTGGTATCCCATCTTCTCTACATTTTAAGCCAAGTCTTGCTGAGATACACTGCTCACAGATTTAGTAGTAGCAGGGAACTAAAATAATGGTGTTTCAAAAGCAACCTACAACCTACATACTGGCGCCCCTGACCCATCAATTGATGATATATATGTCTATTGTGCAACAAATACTAATGAAACTTGCCCAGAAATAAATCTCATGTCATACAGTTTGAGACAGAAAAGGAGATTATTTATTCTAAGATACTTAACTATGTTTTTATGGAAAGAATTTTAAATCATAAAGACAAGACATTGTACTACTGATTCTCTCTTATTATTCCTCTTTTGTTTCCACCACTGATCATAAAAGACTACATACATACTATACTAGACTGCCATCACACATGATATCTCTTTTCTGGGATGAAGTTTTATGACTTATTAAATGAATGTAACCTCTCATTCCACAAAAGTTATTACAATCTACTCCTTGTATTCAAGATTTAAAACAAATGTGCCTTGAGATTACAAAAAGCTTGAGGGTAAAGTAGATACCATCCTAACATAGCACATTTTCCGAATCTCTTTTTCCTTATATACCTACATAAGAACAGAAAATTGTACCAGCAACTATCATCGACAAATTAAAAATAAAACTCAATCTGAAAACGCTTTTAATATAGCACAGGTAGAAATAAGGTAATTTTATGAAATAAATTACTCATTTGTATTATATAAACGTCACGGATGATGTGTTTGAAATGTTTTTCAACAAAAGTCTAGTTATGTTTAAAAGAAAGATAATTTTCTCAAACCAAACAAAGTAACACTTCATTTGTCCTCTATGTTCAGAGAAGAAGCTACTCCACAGGGGTGAAGTTTCCAAATAATAGTTTATCCACTGCAATGCCCAAACTCATTTCACTGAAACCATTTTGGACAGAAACGCTGTTAACTGTGTCCTGTACCTCCCTACCAGTCAGCAGAGGCAGTACTCAGTCTAGTGAACCTAATTTAAGCTAAGGTCTATCACTGTGAATATGCTTTAGGTTACCGTGGGATCTTTCAGACAGCAATAACCACGGGGGCCTTCACAAATGGAAAGCAATTTACTCCTTATTCTAAATGGCCCCATGATGACAGGTTTTTATGGAATCTGTATTTTCAGTTTTCCTGTTCCATATTCAAAACTCTCATCCCTCACTGTTTCTAGAGTGTTCTTTACCCAATCTCCTAAATCACTGCTTCTAAGCTGTGGTTGGTCAACCAGGTACCCATACAGATAATAACTGATCAAGAGTAACAATAAACAAATTGGGGTAAAAGTCTCCATTTAAAAAGGTACATTAGCCTCTGTGTGATTTTAAGTTTACCCAGTCAGAAAATATTTCCAATTATTTTTTAGTTCTTGATTATATCAGAAGTTGTTTTTCTGGGAAAGTGATGGACAAATAAGTTATTACTCTACAGCAATTATTCTCTTCATACCTTCTTGTCCAACACTGCTATCATTTTTTTAAATGTCACTATTAGTAAGCAAAATCCATAATACAGTCAGACTTACCTGAGGCACGCCTCGTGAATCGGTTTATTACTGGAGCTAAAAAAAAAAAAAAGCAGAATAATATTATGTAAAAATCTAATTTATCCAAAGTCCTGAAAAAAAAACAGTTAAGTGATACCATAAATTAAATGAGAAATATGAGTGAATTATCAAGAGGAAATATCATAAATACACGAAAATTAACTGTTTAAATTTGTTAGTAGTCAAATAAATTAAAATAAATTATTTCACCTTTGGGAGGGATCAGTTAGTCCCCCCAAAAGATGTTAAATAAAAATCCCTACTTATAGACAGCTGAACCTATTTAACTAGGGACAGTGTAATTCTATATAATATTTTTGTAAACAATTTGGCAATTACATCTAGTGCCATAAAAGGTTTGCCCTTTAACAGAATAATTCTCCTTTTGGAGATTTATCCTAAACAAATACCACTAGAGAAAGAAAACACAATATATGTATACTCTATTCAGCAGCATCAGTTTTACAATGAAAAATTAGGAAATAAAACTAAAAATGCTCATATACTTTGAAATTATTATTAGGCGAAGGATGATACATCCTTGATAGTCTCAGATTTAAGATTTGTGGTTTTGTCAATTTTTGTGTAACCCAAAGGTCGATGACACGCAAATCTGTATACTGACTGCTGCAATTCCAGGCTGGTGGGCGGAAGTTCACCACACAGCTGGTAAGCTGACCATGGGCCCACTCCCCGGATTCAGCTCAGCTCTGCTGTTGCTTCTTGGTTTTGCTTACAGTTCCCTCAAGAAGTGAGGTTTTTAAAAACTTTATTTCTTGAGAGAAGCAGGTGAGTTTGTGGTTCATATTATTTACAGAAAGGACATCGCATACTACACAGTATATTTTAGGGGCAAAATGTCATGGACTTGTATAATACTTTTTAATACTTCAATATTTTTAGAGCAGTAATTATAAAAATTATTTACACTATGGAAATAGCTCAAGTAAAAAAAAGACAAATTTGTCATAAGCACTATGGTACTGCATGAAAAATACGGAGGCACAGGAACACATACTAGGAAACAGTCTCAGATGTTTTCGCTGAGGCCTCGCAACCACACTATTACATATCAGCATCACCACATTACTGTAGAACATTAAGGCTCAGAGATATTAATTCGCTATAGATCACACAACCACCCTGTGGCAGAGTTGTAGAATTTGAACCTAGGCACATCTAGCACCAAAATACTGCCTCGTAAAGAAGAGAAAGCAAAAATATTGATTCCTGAAATCACACAATAGGCAAATATTTTCCTCCATATTGATTTCCATTGTTCTTAAAGATCAACTTTGTAAAATAATTCACAAATCCAATTATTAAAATACTATAGTTTATAGCAAAATTATGTCCTCCAGATTAATCAAGAGGGATAAAATTCTCCTACTTTATATACCAAATTATATTCCAAAATAATTTAGCAATATATTTGCAGTCACAAATTATTTATGTGAAAATCTTTCATCAGGTAAATTGTATGGTATGAATATTTACCACATAAAAGAAAAGCTTCCATCAGTTTTCTTGGATACTTTCCAATTTGTTTTTCAATCTCCTTCAGGTATCAATAGTCTAAAGAAATTTAGCCTCCCCAGAAAACTACAAGGACAGGGAACTGCAAGGATGCGAAAAGCTTCAATCACAGGAATGCAGGAGATAGTGCAGGCTGGTAATGGCAAGATGAAGGCAAAACACACAACTCAGCCTTGGAAAAAAGCCCGAGCAGACATTCTCCTCCCACCTCTCTCGACACCGACATGACACTATGAGCCTCTGATCCGAAATGTTGGAATGTCTTTGTTCTCATGGGGTCCCTTAGCTTTCTGCCATCTTTTTTAAATGTTTAAAGGCAGAGATTTTTCAAACCCAAGTGGCATCGCCATCTAGGAGGTATATTCTAAATTTGTGGGGCAATTTTTTCAATTTTCACAATAATTCAGAGGACATCCTTGGCGCTTGACAGAAAACATACAGGACAGTCCTGTACAACAACAAAAATGTCCTGAATCCCACAATTTTTGTCCTGCACTACTTTCAAATAGCCCACTGAACATTCATGTTGGCAAAAAAGTCAGCTGATAACCATGTGAGCCTGGATCCTAACGGTGTTTTATATAACATGATTATTTTATGCAGGTTTTTAACTTACATCAAATTTTCCACAACACCACTACTACACAAATCAAAGAAATTTTGTAGGGACTTTTTGTATTTTATTTTATTTGGAATTTTACTAATAAATGTTCATCATTTCAAAAACTCATGTCACTGTGCCAATGCCACTTGGGGTATTTGAGCTGCCAGTACATTACACTCAATCAGACGACATCTGCAGCTTAGTGATTTCACATGTAAGAGGGAGACTCTACATTATGTCTTCCTGTGTACATACTGATGCACATACCTACCACTTTCTTTATTACTTTCCTTTATTTTTCTTTTATATTTTTTGCTAGAAACTATATAAATTTTTAAATTGTGGGTAGATAGGTTCTATGACTATGATTTCCATTTCCCAACAGTAAGTGGGCACAGGAACAGGCAGTTAAGAAGACGAGGGCACCAGGCAAGTGGTATGCAGCAGCCAAGGAAATACTGGGCTTTGACAACCCTTACCAAAAATCCAACCCCTCAGTCCATATCCTTCCACACCCACTCGCAGAGATGAAACACACGTTTCCTACGAAATTCTGAAAAGGAAACAGTAACCATCATCTAGATTTTTTAGTCTAGCTACCAAAATGGGGAAGAAGGTTGAGATTCAGGGTGGAAGCCCCATTGGAAATCAAAGCAATGCACATCTGGGCGGATGTGCTTGGTGTTTTCTCTCTCAGGAACCCGAGTACATGGAAGGGAGCAGCAGGAAGATGAGGAAGGGCATGGCCACCGTTCTCCACTGGGGATGAGACTGGGACTCAAGGCAGGGTACCCACTGGAATCAGAAGGCTTAGGTTCCACGGCTGGCCCCGCGTCGTCTGAGAAACCTTGGATGAAGCACGTAACTCTGACTTAAATTCTCAACTTACAAAGTATGAAAAGCAAGACCTGCCCTCCTTCTTTCAGAGGGGTTTTGTCAAGAAAAAAATAAACATCTTTGAGAGTGCCTCTAAACTATAAATTCCTATTCAAATGTAAGAGATTGATGTTTATTGTGAGCTAACGTTAATATTACCATTTTTTAAACAGACAAAATGAACAGTAGTATAAATTCACAAAAAAAGTTAACAGATGATGTTTTAAAATGTGACAACTCAAATTAAGTTCTCTTAGACTCTTGGTTTCCACCTTTAGATTTTCCTATTCTGTGAATATTCTGTATTTACACACACACACACACACACACACACACACACGGAAAAAAAACAACACTAGAAACTAAGAAAGTATAGAAAAAAATAAGAAATGTATTATCTGACTGGAGAAACATGAAATACAATTTAAGACTATACTAAACATTTTAAAGAGATAAAACCTAAGATCTTAGTGACTCCTCAAGGAAAAATACAGAAATATTTATATAGCTTTGACTTTCTCAAAAATGCCATTCCAGGGGCCTCCTGAGAGTGCTGTGTTCCTGTGAAGACCTTCACGCTTGTCTAACCACAGACCCCCTCAGTTCCCAAACCCTATTCCACTAGACTGGTCTTAATTCCTCTGCTCCCAGGAGACCCAGAAGTGTAACTGATCAAGCCTCCTTCAACCCTGGAGTATCCCTACGGGAAAAACCCTCCAGCACTTCACGTACACTGACTGAGCCTCCCACACCTGTGACTCCACTGGTGCCAGCAGGACGTGCTTATCTCCCCACTTCCTTCTGCCCAGAGCCTAAGCAGTGCCTGGCAGACAAGACGCCGTCCAAGTAAACACCTGCGGCCGGATCAATCAACTTCTGAGAAGAGCACAGAGAGAGCCCTTGTCCCACTGATGTCACTGCTTTATTGATTGCAACTGCTGAGCACTGGAGACCCAGCAGAGTCCTGCCCTGAACAGCTCGGCTGAGGCGAGCCGCATTTTCAAGTTCCATGATTGCGAGGGCTTACACAATGCGAGGAGCTACCTAACTGAAACATTTAGGTAAAAGAGACATTCCACAGAAGACTAAAAACCTTAAGAAATTCTCTAAGGACAAAAGCATGAGCCAGTGAGGTCCAGTCGGCAAGAAGAAAAGCCAGGGCGACAGTGGTGCATACAGGCTGCATCTCTGAGCAAACGCTGGGAGAGAAGTTTCCGAGAAGGAAATAGGAGCCCCGAGCTGTGATCCATGGTACACACACACACACACACACACACACACTCACACTCACACCATCTGTACTGAAGCCTCGTTAGTTCAATGGACCTGTTGAAGAAAAGTGACCCTGAAGTGAGATGTACACAGTGATCTTGGAGTCAGTGGAATAACGAGCGTCCCTAATTCTATTAGTCGGCTTTTCCAGCAATAAACACTTTTTGAATCTGTTAACTGTCTAAACAAAAGATACTAGAAGTTATGTAAACTGAAACCATGTTAGCTAATTACTTTTGACAGAGTAAATACGCAGCTCAGGATAAATTAATGTCTCTTAATGCCCATGCTTCAAAAATTAAAAATGAAATAGGGCTCACCCTTGAACCAAGGAAGAATTAACTTTCAAAAAAGATCAATAGCAGAAAAGCAAATGACAATAAACTGGAAATATTTTGCTACTTAACCTAACAGACATGATTTTCAAACTGTTTCATATGTGTTTAATTCCTGACATTGAAAATGACCACTTATTTTCTATACTTTTGTTAAAAGATGATGAGCTTTGATGACTTTAGTAAGTAGCACTCAGAGACACTCAGCGGCTGCGGTGCTGCGAGCCTCTGAGCTGGTTTCCAGGTACGCGGGGCCTCTGGGGGGGCTGGGGTAGGAGCACAGACCTGAGCTGGAGGGTGCCCTCCAAAGCTTCCCGTCAGTGTCCTCAGGAGGCAGATTAGGAGCCACTGTGTCCTCAAAGCACTTCTGATCAGACATAATGGGATCTGCTTAGAGTCAGGCATTTGGGGGACCAATTTTCTTCTTCCTTTTTTATTATACAGCACGTGGTCAGGTGTCCAACCCACCTAGACATATGAAGCATGGCTGGAGGAAGGGCAGATTGAGATGAAATACAGACACTAGCTTTTAGAAAGTGCCAACTTTAAGGACCACTGAAAAGATGCATTTTCGTTCTTTCTATTCATAAACCAAACTCCTCAAAATATAACTGATATTTTAAAATACCATGGTAACAAAATATAACAATTACACTAGGAAAAAAACCACTCCTACTTACTTTTGCTTATGAATGAACTTGATTCTCGACGTTTTAATTCATGAGAACTTAAACAAAAATGCCCTTCAGTTTCAGCTAGAAGAGTCCTAAGGTAGCTAAGCTTTTAAAATCACAGGGTTCATGCAATAGCAATGCCGAGAGACAGGATTCCAAATACTTTCAGGATTTTACAATGCAGGCTCAGAAGAGAAGCAGGATATAGGAAAGCTGTTGTCAAGACTCCATAAATTCAATCTCTGCTTCTGCATAGGCTAACACTGTCTCTTCTAAACCTCTGTGGTCAAGTATGTGCAAAGGGCAGATTTATGGAGACTAATGTTCTGTTTCTAAGAATGAACAACACAGAGCAAATTACTGAGACTACCAGGAAAGCCAAAAGCTTAAAAGTTCAAATTGTCACACATCCATAAAGTCACAACAAAACAGATCCACAATAGGGTAGTTAAGAAAAATATAAGGGCTTTGAAATGCAGAACAAGTGAGAAAACAACCAAGGGATGTGTTTTAGGTTGCCTAATCATAAAAGTAGTGTTACAGAAAATCCTCCTTCGGTTAAATCCTCCCACTTATCTTCACAGAATGAAGATGTTCCTGCCATTCCAGTCTCAGGTGAAATGTCTCATCCTGGCGTAGCCTTTCTCTGAACACAGTTCAAAGAAGCCCCCTCCAATTCCTCTCAATCTCAGCGTCCTGTCTCATTTTCCTCAGAGCAAGCAGTGCCTACCAAAAGGTAGCTAGTGTGTTATGTCTATTGTGTTTCTCCCAAGCTAGACTACAAGCTCCGTGAGGGCAGGGCCCTTCCTTGTCTGCCTAACTTTTTTATCCCCAGGCCCTAGAACACTGCTTGATATATAGTAGGATCAACAAATACTGACTAAATAGTGCTAATGAAAAATTAATATGGGAGACACTCCCTGACACCTAAAGATTATTTGGACAAATGTGATATTTATACAAGTATAAAATTTGTGAAAACTATAAAATAAAATACAGTATTATGAAAACATAAAACAGTAGAGCCTGACTACCCTTTGGCTTTTTGTACAAATAGCAAAAAACAATCCCATTTATGCCCAATAATTATGAAAATTTAACCCAGATGTTAAGTGTCCAACAGAAATAATGAAAAATCTCACAAGATAATCAGTGCAGAAAGCAATGGCATTTTTCAATTAAAATGTGGAAAAGATTTCAAGAGTATCCATGTTTACAATTTTTTAAAAATCAAGGTGAAACTGACATACAATGCAATGCACAATTCAGTGAGTTTTGACAAATGTATACACCTATGTAACCAAGACTCCAATCAGAATATAAAACATTTCCAACACCTGGAATGGTTCCATGAGCCCCCTTACACTCAATTCCTACTATCTCACAGGAAACTACTCTTAGGATTTCTACCACCATAGTTTAGTTTTGTCTGTCTTTGAATTTCATACAAATGTGAGATTCATTCTTGCTATTGGGAGGATCAATAATCTGTTCTTTTTTAATTGCTGAGCAGTAGTCCATTGTATGAATAAACCACAATTTGTTTACCCACTCTCCTACTGATGAACATTTGGGTTGTTTCCCGTTTGGACTACTTTGAATATAGCTTCTGTAAATATTTGCATACAGGTCTTTTTGTGAATACATGCATTTCTCTTGAATAAATGGCTAGAGTAAGATTGCTGGGTCATAGGAAGATGAATGTTTATAGAAACTCAGAGTTTTCCTTAAGTGTTTGGACCATTTTATACTCTCATAAGCAATGCACACGAGTTCCAGTTGCTCCACATCTTTGCCAACATAAGGTACATCTTCTTATTTCAGCCATTCTTGTGTGTGTTTAATGGCATCTCATTGTGGTTTTAATTTTTATTTCCTTGATAACTGAAATTCCTGAGCACCATCTCCTGGGCTTACTGGCCATTCTTATGTCTCATACTATACACAAAAATAAATTATAACTAGACTAAAACTTGAGTCTGAAACTTAAGACTTTAATTTTTACAATAAGGAGATTATCTTTTTAATTTGGGGTAGAGATGGATTCTTTAAACAAGGCATAAATGTAAAGGAAACAAAAAGCAAAATATAAAGGAAAGGATTAATGTTAGGCTACATTAAAATTAAGAAATTCTGTTCAATCAAAGTGACCATAAACAAAATGAAAAGACAAGCTCAAGACTGGGAGAAGATTTTTTCTAATACATATTACCAACAAACGATTAGTAACCAGAACATTTAAAAAGAAAGGGAGGGAGGGAAAAAGGGAAGAAGGGAAAAAGGAAGGGGGAAGGGAAGGGGAAAGAAAAAAAACCCTCTTAAAAATCAGTAAGAAAAACACAATCAGCCAGATAGGAAAAATAGCAAAAAACAAGAATATTTTTCACAGAAGATAAACTACAAATACGGCCAATGAACACAAAAAGATGCTAAGCATCACTAATAATCAGCGAAGAGCAAATTCAATTCACAATGAGATTCCATCTAACATCCATCCTATTGGCAAAGCTTGTTAAAATCTGACAATATCAAACGTTAGCTTGAATATGGAGAACCAGGAACTCTTACACTGTTGCCAAAGCAGTGTGACAACTTTGCAAAGCAAATATGGTGGTACAAGGTGCAGTTAAAGCTGTGCCTCCCCGACAACCAGCCTTTCCACACTTAGGCATACACCCTAGAGCAGCAGTCCTCAAACTTTTTGGTCTCAAAACATCTTTACACTCTTAAAATTATTTGCTTATATGGTTTATAGCCATCGATATTTATTGTATTAGAAATTAAAATTGATAAATTAAAAAATATCATTTTATTTAAAACAACCAACAAAACAATTACGTTATCATAAATATTTTTATTTAAAAAAACTATGTTTTCCAAAACAAGCAAAATTTCATTAAAAGAATGACTTTTTGTTTGTTTGTTTGTTTGCAAATCTGGTAGAAGACAATTGGGTTCTCATATTTGCTTCTGCATTCAGATCTGTTGCAATCATGTACCCTCTGGGAAATTCCACTATTTACTTATGTGAGAATGAGGGGGAAACCCAACAAAGAACGTTATTATTATTGCTATTGTTATTGTTTTATTTTTCACCTCATGGACTCCTTAAAAAGGTCTACGAGTAAGAGGAGAATGGACCTCCAGGGGTCCCCAGATCACACTTTGAAAACCACCTTAAAAACTGTAGTACATTTGAATAAAACAAACACACAGACACACACAAACACTAAGTTTACTACAGCACTGTAATAACAAATTGGAAACCAAAACATTTATCAAAGAATGGACAGTGTCTATTTATATAAGGGTATACTACAAAGCAGTTTAAAATAAATGAAATACAGCTACAGGAATCAATGTAACATTATCTCAAACTGTTCTCAGAAACAAGTTGAAAGATGATAATTTACATAATGAAACTTTTATAAGTGGCACAATCTATACAAACTTTGCAAAACAGCACTATTTCTAATCTATGGATAAATGCCTACGTAGCAATAGCACAAAAACAAGCATAGGAAATACAAACAACAAATTTATCATAATGGCAGTTAACCTACGGAGAATGGGTAAGAGAGGGATACACAAGAGGACCTCCACTGCACATGTGATATTTTCTTAAAAGAAAAAGAACTCAAGTGTTAAAACGTGTTAGGAGCTTGGGGATAGCTTATGTGAGTGTTCTTTATATAGTCTCTGTTCCTTTCTGTATATTGGAAATATCTCACAATTTTTTTAAAAAAGAGAGAAAAAATGTCCTGCTCTACTTGGTTCTGGCAAATACACATTTCTCAGTGTGCTCTACCACTATCATCATCAGCCCACCCAGATTAGTTAACATTTTTTTAACTATTATCTTTGACATATAAAAATTGTACACATTAAAGGTGTACAACTTGATGTTTTAATATATGCACACATTGTGAAAAGATCACAATTAAGCTAAATAACTTCTTCATCATCTCTACATAGCTACCAGTGTGTGTGTACGTGTCCAGATTTAAGATCTATCCTCTTAAGAAATTTCAAGTATACAATATAGCATTGGTAATTATCGTCCCCAGAACTAATTCATCTTGCATTAACTGAAATGTTGTACCCTTTTAATGCTAAACATGCTCCTAAAATATTTTTCACAAAATATCCTTTTTACAAAACAAATGAATGTTAATATTCAAACACTAAAATACCTTTCTGATTCTTTTTAAGGAATTATAAGGAAATTATTTTAAGTAATCAAGTCCTATTATTGCTTAGTTGGTAAATTGTTGCTAATGAGAGTCATCAAATAAGAAGACCTGTAACAACTCCACATAAAAACAAAGTTATCCAAAAGGACTATCTTTTTTTCCTTCTGAAAATCTATTCAGATAGCAATTTGTAGTGGAGCAAGTACAGAATTATGGAGTTTTGGAATAAAACCCATTCTAATGTAAAACTGGTATAAATTTGTCCTACCCTGAGCTAAATATTATGACATGAGGAAATGGCAACAAGCTGTCAATTTAATGCAATTAACTTTTTCTAATTAATGTATATTTTAGACACATATTGTTTTTTACTATAAACATCTGCCTCATTTAAATAAAGTGACAATTTTCAATACTACCTACTCTTTCCTAAGATGTTTTAAAATGATTTATTAAAACTTAAATAAAACCATAAAATCAGAGATTTTGCACAAACAACTGTATTTATTCTATCAGTTAAACACTGATTCTCAAAGTAGGGGATGATGTGAAAACAAAGCCAAGCTTTATCCCACTGCTTTTTTCACTTTTTTTTTAAAGTCAGACTACTTACCCTGTATTTCAAACAGAATTAAAGGAGGGCTTGAGATTTAAAGAAGAAAGATTTTTTTTTTAAGTTTGGAACAGCTAAAAGATCTAAAGACTACTTTTATATTTTTCATTAATATCTTTTTTTTAAAGTTACTATTACTACACTGCCTTGAAAGCAACCTCTAGTTTCTTACATTTCCAATCAAACTTCATTTTTAAAAACTCACATTCTCACTGACATCTAAAAGTTGCTCACTCTTTCTTTGCTTTGCTTTTCCCTCTCCCTCTTTCCCTCCTCTTCCTTTCTTTCTTTCCTTAACAAACCCATAATAATGCTTAGTATATGCCAGACACTAACTCATTTAATTCTAACATTCTATAACTTTATCATTATTCTCATTTCATAGATGAAGAAGGAAGTTGAGGCAAAGGAGGCAAAGTAATTTGCTCAAGGGTCCAAACGTTATAAACGTCAGAGCCAGGATTCAAACCCAGAGTCCATGCCAAAGTGAAGTCATTTTTTTTAAAAACTTTCGATTGTTTCTGATTTTTCATGTTACTACCCTTAAAATTTTGGCATCTAAAAGCAATCTGTTTGTTTCCCATAAACTAGCAGCTTTAAGAAGTATGAGGCAAAGGAAAGGAGCTCTATTGACTGTGTTTATTAAATTAGAGGAGGAAAAAGAAGGATGACATGAGTGTACAGGGAAGAATAATAACTGATGCAGAAGATAACACATTCAGTTTAGGACAAAATTAGTTGGGGGTGCCTGAAGAATATGCAAGTAGGGGTGGCTGGTAAGCAGAGGAGAATGTGTCATTCTGACTCTTAAAGAGAGGGGGGTCTGTGCTGGAGCTAGAGGAAAAACTGGAGGGCTCCAAGGGGACAGTGCTCCGTGAGGGGTGGGCTGGATTCACTAGTAAGGGGAGGAAGGCAGCCCGCACTCAATGTGGTAGGAATATGAAAGGAGGAGAGAGAGAAAAGGACAAAGCAAGTATTGGACTTGGCACGGGGCTCATATAAGCGGAAGCAATGACGTGGGCAGTTCAGGTGGATCAGAACGGCTCCTCCATCAGCATGTGAAATCCTCACCAGCAGGACAAGCTGATGTGCCAGCGCTCTTTGCATTTTGCAGAGTGATCAAATACCAGGCCAAAATATTACACAGTCACATTTTTAATACAATGACATCTAAAACTATGAAACTAGAGATAGCCTAAGCCTTTTATAGTTCAGGAAAACATTTAAAAATGCATTAATGTAAATGATTATTAGGAGACTATTTTAAAATTTACATGCCTAAAAGAGGGTTTCAGTCACTTTAGAAACATACGGTACAGACACATACTATTAATTAGACATTTAGTATTTAACTAGGGTTAAAGTATGTTTGAGCAGGCAAAATGCAGTGCACGCAGGAAAGCCACAGAGGGAGAGCATATTCCTGGATATTCCTGCCTGCGCTGGGACACCTGACATCTGCAAAGCTCACTCTGATGTATGGCATATTCATCCTGCCATATTGATACTATTAATGTCAACCAGAGACTCTTGCAAAGATTTCTGGGAGGGTGCAATGTAAGCCAGCCTTTGAGAAAGAGTGGGATTTGGCACACAGTGAAGGAAAGACGACCGGGCAATCAGGACCAAGAGAATAACTTATGCAAGAATATTTGGCTACATACAGATTGTTTTATTGACAACTTAATGGATTTTTACAAAAGAATTACCTTTCTTTCATGTCTTTTTACAGTTAAAATCTACTTGATCGGTAATACAAAAATATGATAAACATTTTTTCAAAAGTTACAGAAAAGGAGATAGTGAAAAAGTCTCACTCCTAACCAGTTGTCATCTCCAGAAACATCTCTTTTGAAATACTCTATGAAACTGCTTCTTTTAAACTATTTTAAACTTAGACTTTTCTCCTAATTCCGGTTGGCATTTCTCTCATTCAGTGATTCCTAACTAAACACCTATATGATATGATTCGCTTCGGCACATCTCCATAATTTGTACAAAGAGCATTGGCATCTACCATTTAGGCTGGAGCTGGCGGTGCAGGCGGGAATACAGGTTTAAAAGTCTGGGTCTTACCTTTCAAGTAATACGTTTTTACTTCTTTTTTATAAGATAGAATTTTTCTCTTTATTTTGCCAAACTTCTGTTGGGTCAAACAACTTATTTGACACACACAAACACACACACAGTGTCATTAGAATTAACCCCTGGTCGTTCACAAAAGGTGAAAGAATTCAGACTCAGAAAGTAGGAGGGCAAGGAAAGTTTTATTCAAGAAGAAAGGCGCTGGCAGAGAGGTTGCCAGGGGCAGCCAACTGCACCTAACTTAGGTTAGTTTTTTCTTATATAGGAAAGGGTAGGTAAATTTCCTTACAGCAGGAGGGGTGACGTATAGACTGAGATCATTTGACTGACATATGTTGGTTATATAACTAGTTTCTTTCTGCACAAGCTCTTACCCAGAATGCATACAGAAAAACCCACAGGGGGGCCAAGGCTTAATATTCACTTTATTTTAATTGTATTATAATGAGGCTAGAGTTCAGATAACGGCCAGGTGTCAGCAGTCTGTGCCTGTGTTAGGAACCAGCTAAATCCAGTTGGGTCTTATCTCCTCTTTTTAGGGGTGTTTGGACAGCTTGATTGATCACTAAGGGATGAGCCTGGGTGGTTCCTGGGAGAGGATGCAGGCCTGGGCAGTCCCCCTTCTGGCCCACTTTTATTAACCCTTTTTTGCCCCCCCCCCCCCCCACACACACACACACATACACGAACCCTGCCTACCTACAGGTCCTTTATAATCTAAGAGTTTAAATCAGGAAAGCAAAGTGGATCATCGCTACCTTGTATATTAATAGAGTATCAAGTTGTGTTGAATTGTTCAGAGTTGTGGTCTCCAAAATGGAGACCCAATGCACCCCAAAGCAGACTATAAGTCAATCCTTTGGGGTGTAGGAAAAATTAGAACTTGTTTACAATTACTTTTTACTTATTCCTTACAAATTTATATCGTGGGAAGCTTTATCATTTAATAATAAATCAATATACTGGTACATGTATAAAATATAAAGACATATTAGGAATGCATATTCAAATGTATTCTGCTAACGAGGGTATGTAATTTTAAAAGTTTTGAGAATTAAACAGCTCAGTATATGAGGTGTTCACTTCTAAAAATAAACATTTTATTGAGTTTATAAAGTATATGAAGGGCTAATTTGGGTGGAATAGAGAGAGAAAACAAATTTTAAAACGGACAGATCAATGCTAGGCTAGATGGCAAATTTTTCGAGGGAAAAGTACATAGTTTCCTTTTCGATATGTGTTTCTTTTCAACCATGTCACTGCTGTAAACGTTACTGAAAACAAAGCATATGTACCATGGTTAAGGAGATGGGCTCTACACTCACACTGGCGGGTTCAAATCCTACTCCACCTACTTTAGGGAGGGCTAAATTCTAGGTAGAAGCGGCCTTTTTCAGTGTCTGATACTTGCTGCCAAAATGTTAACAATTATTAAATAAAAAGAATATCATTTAACAAACATTAGCTTTCTATAGTAACTGAAATGAAACAGCAGAGTCATGTGTTAATTTAGCATAATTTTTTGGAATGATGCTTTTGGGGGTCTGACTGAAACGTATTTAAATAAACGGAAGCTTTTTCCCTTCTTTTAATCCAAAAAAAAAATCCCCTCAGTATCACTCCCATGAACTATTTTGTCTTGGAACAGCTAATGTAAATTAAATGTCAGTCTCTAGCCAAACAGATACCGGAATAACAGTATACAGTATATGTTCTTGGCTACACTTTTATGTGGAACATGTGTTTATATTTTGACCTTTTGTCTTTTTTTTTAATACAGAAACATTTTTAAACAGCAGCAACTGGAATGAATTCTTTTTTAGTTTCCAAACATATTAAGCTGCACATGGCAGAGACTATTACTGAAACATTTATAAACGTTACACCAACTGTGTTTATATTTCTGACTTTTTTAGATTGTTTTGTTTTCATGTAAGCCATGACCTACAAATTTTAGCTCAAATTCTTTCCACAAAATACTTACATAATGGAACAGTCTGAGTCATTTTGAATTACCGAAACACAAATCTCAGTCCCATAAAATAAAGATAATGATTGGCATCAGTGAGGTTTCTATATGGGGTTTTGTGATTCTCCCAACCACACCTAAATGGTATGGATAAAAGTGGAAGGATACTAAGAACAGGACGGAGAACACAAGGGTAATAATTCATCAAAATCAGAAAAATCACTGGACTCTTTTCTTTTCAATTCTCTCTTCTTAAGCAATTGGTACAAAAATAAAGTCTAATATGAGATTTCACTGCAATGAAAAAAAAATCAAAGAGCAAAAAAATTGGTAATAGGGAAAAGCACTTCTCTTTAGCCTAACCTTTTAAGTCTTATCTATCACCTGGATAGAAGACAGAATTCATAATACGTTTAAGTTAATATAAACAGCACACAAAATGTAAGTGACAGATCTATGAACAAGAAGACCAAAACCAACTGAATTTGGGTAAAGAACTTCTCTGGTTCTCATCTGTTAAATGAAAAGGATTATATATACTATCGATGAAACAGTCTATGACAAAGGATTGATTCTCAAGCAGTCTACAGACAGAAAATTTAAGAGAATAATCATTTCCTTTTTCTTTAAAAAAAAAAAAGAGAAGAGTTGGCTCTCAATAAAATTTCTGCAGGGAGTGAAAGAGTGAAACAGCACAGTATCGTACCTTCCAACTTTCACACGTTCCTTCTTCTAATAGGCCACCCAAGGTCTCAGCCCCTTTCCGGTATCATGTGACTAGACACGACTAAGGGAGACCCTGTAGTCAGTCACTCAATCTCGTCATTGAATCCCTCACCCTCACAGTCCATTAATCCCAATCTCCACCAGACCTTTCTTCATTGCTACTTTCATTAAATGCCTTTCTTAATGGGTTACAAATAAACTCATTGACCAATTCAAAAGTCTTTTGTTAGTATTTACACCGTTAAAAAAACACATTTGTTTTTTGCTATAGCTATGAACAAAATCTTGACAGCTGGAAATTTACTGGAATCTATGAAACGAGACTGGCAACAATAAGAAATCATTAATTATTTACTCCTTCCCACCCACAGTACATCACTTTATGTGCAGCCTCACATGGAAAACTTGTAATTATCTGACATTAAATAATGGCTACACAGTTTGATTTTTAAGATAGGTAGTCAAATGAAATTATCCAGTGCTTCAATTTTTGTTTAGGTATTTTCATTCTATGCCCTCTCTTCAAAGTATAAGTCACTCAAAGAACCCTTCACAAGTCCCAACTGATTTCACTCCTCTCTCTCTCCCCCATCCCTCTGTCCCTCCTTCCCTCCCTCTCTGTCGTTCTCCCTTTACCTTCCTCCCTCCCTTTTCCCAAAGCCTAACAGATGGATAAGAGTTTTGAGAATATGCTGTTTCTCATTGGAGATGCTATTTCAAGTCCTATGATTTCCCAATTTCAAACCCTAAAGCAATCCACTTAATACTACTATCAAAATTAATAATGTTCTTAACTGTTCTACTCTGAAAATCACAATTACCATTTTAAAAATCTTTTCTAATATTACTGTGTTATGATCATATTCAAAATAATGGCTTCAATATTTTAGCCATTTGTCATGAATGATGTAATCCTGAATTTCAGGAGGATTTAAAACTACCACATACATTTCTAATAGCCAGAGACCAGAAAGTCTCATTAATTACAAAATCCTGGGCTCTTAGCTACAAATTACAAGTTGAAAGGATGTGGGTTTTATTACTATACAACATAACTTCTCATTAAATCCTAAGCGGAACTGCACATAAGCTCATTTCCTACTTCATCTCTCTAAAAAGTGCAAATGCTAGATTCATTTCCACCAAATACAATGAAATTGCTATTCTGCAAGAAAAATTTACACTTCTGTAATTTTTCATGTTAATGCGACATTTGTTTCACATGTAATCAGTGCTTGCTGCGTGCAGTCCTAGGGGCCTCACAAATATTCATCTATCCCCCCTTGTAACAACTTTATGAGGGAGGTACTATTAGTATGACAACATGTCAACATGCCTAGCACTTCATACATAAAAAATAACTGTTGTCTGAATTTAGTTAATGCAAAAAACCTGATTTTCATGAACATTTTCAAACCAATTAAATGTATTTAAGAGGTTTATGATATATTAAAAGATATTTTAACTTTCAGCTAGTTGCATAAGTACAACCACTAAAATAAATTTCTTTAGTCGTAAGTTGACAGCTGCATGCAGTAGGACGCAAGAGCTAACAATGGCTGCTTTGTCTCATAATAATCTCTAGTCGCCATAGAGAGAGTAAGTTCTTAAATAAGGGCACACAGAAGTGTGTATAATAAGTCAAAGAACAATTCTTTAAAGCCATGATTAATCTCTACAATTTTCTGCTATCAGTTAGGCCATGAACTCATAGGTAAACATATTTTTCATTCCATGTATGACCACGTGTAAGAACATTTTTACAGCAGATTCTTGGGAAGTCAATCTATTGCCCTACTGCTTTGCCATCTCATTTCAGGAAGACCATATAAACCATTTCAACGGACAAATTTCTGACTTTTATTTTTCAAGTTAGAATGAAGATTAGTTCTCCTAATTCTGTATCTAACGGAAATATTTGTTCATAATCCTCTAAGAAAACTTTTTCATACACATGAATATTCTTCTAAACTCTCCTTCAACCATTTCTCCTCACAATAAACAACTTTGTTCTCTTAGTCTCCCTCCCACCACCACTAGCAGCTCCAACTTTCAAATATTTTGCATGGTTTTAAGGATCTCTGGTAAATTCTCCACATTCCCTTTAAATTGAAAAAAAAAAAAAAATCAAAGGTAAATAAGATTCTCCAACAAAGGTTTGACGTATGTCAGAGTTAAGATGATTAAGTCATAGTTTTTACACGGTAAATTTCTATTTATATACCTTTGACATGTTTCCTTATTAGGTATAGGTCTATATCTTCAGCTTGTGTATCCCCTTTGAATTCTAGATCTTTTTCTTCCAAAATGTAAAAAGTTAGTTCTTCCATATTTTGTATTAGTTTAATTTTCTCCCAAGTTGATTGCCCTTCTTAAGCCATATGTAATTTATTTCGTTCTGGCCACTTGTCAGATTAACAGGGTAAATTGGAATTTTACTTACTTCATTTTATAATTTCAGCAATTTCACTGAAGAAATTATTGGGCAACAAGATCTCACAATGATGCTAGTATAGAACCATTACAGGTATTCCCCGCTTTTCAAAAGTTCACGTTACAGCACCTCGGTTTTATAAAAAGATGTATATAAATACACACCTATATTCGCTAATGGAACGAAATCAAAGAGGAATTTTGTTTTTACAAAAAAAGGCAAAAAGTGAGAGGTGTTCAGCATTTGTTTAGCTGCAAGTTGTTATAGAGGCAGTGCGTACACAGATCAGCTTATACTATATGTTAGTATTATTTTAGGTTTTATGTGTATGACTTGGTAACGTTTTTTGGGGGGGTCAAAATTTTTTCCATATAAATTAATGCTACAATTGACCGCTGACAATACAGGTTTGAAATGTGCGATCCTCTTATATAGTTTTTTCAATAAATACAAGAAAAGGTATGTACTTTTTCTATCTTATCATTTTCTTAACATTTTCTTTTCTCTCAGTAACTTTAGTATAAGGATACAGTATATATACATATAACATGTGTTGACTGTTTATCAGTAGGGCTTCTGGTCAAAAGTAGGCTATTAGTAGTTAAGTTTTTGGGGAAGTCACAAGTTTTAAGTGAATTGGTGCCCTAACCTTCCTTCTCCTCGCTACTTCCTGTTGTTCAAGGGTCAACTGTAATTGCTTCTTCACTTTACAAAAGATTTCATAGGAACACTCTACTTTCAGATGAGGGGCACACCTATAATTACCAATTACCATAGATTCCACTCCAAGTTGGTACTGATCCAACTCTTTGGCCTTTAAACTGCACACCCTTCTAATAAATTCTAAGCCTGGGAGAACTACCCTTTCAGAAGTGACATGTCAAGCTTTATTCACTTTCGGCATGATGGGGAAGAGGGAGGCAGAGTCTCCATTATAGCATATTTCAAGGCTGAAAGGGGGAATCACCATATGACATTATTATTCTAACACCTAAAGGTTGCCCTTTTAACCGGAATTGATAGCAAACTAAAAATAGAAATTAGAAGTGATAAAATTAGAAGAAAATGGAAGAGGAACAGGAAAGCTATCAGCAGAGGAAGGGATCCTTCGGAAGGGTAGGAAAGAGTAAAGATCACCATCACCCATCCGATTATTTGGCCAGGTGCCATCAGTGGCCATGCTACCAGACCCTGGATGGCTTATTTTATTTAACCACCACACCAGGAGGTCAATGTCATATGCTTGATCCCGATTTGAGTCAATGGGTACGAGCTTCATGGTCAAAAACTTGCCTTTTTGCCCAATCTCTCATAAATACTAGCACTTGTCCTAAATGGATTCACAAGAATGAATATGAACCAATCAATGCAAATTCATCACAATTACTGGAAAAATAATCAGGAAAACCTGACCTGTGACTCAGCCCATAGTACAGATTTCATTTAGGAGAAACTATGGATGGTCTTGGGTCAGAGATATGTGAGAAACCAGGCTCTGTTACTTACTAGCCCTATGCGTGACCTTGAACAGGTTAATTTTTCAGAGCTTTAAAGACAGAACACGTTACAATAGCGTTTGACATGAAAGGGAGGCTCAAGTGAAGCCAGGGCGGCCCCACTGCCTCCTAGAGTTAGGAGCACAGGGAGAAGCCCCCATGTGTTCTGATCCTGGTTTTGCAGCATACTAGCTGTGAGACATGGAGCAAAGGACAGTCTCATCGTTCTCATGAAGCTGGGATAATGAATTAAAGCATTTAGCTAGTGCCTCGCACATAGTGAATGTCAAAAAATGGCAGCTATTTTCTTTTAATTGTTAATACAAACATCACTATCTGTTGATCAATGTTTCTCAAAATGTGGTCAGGGAGCAATGGATATCAGAATAACCTGGCATGTTTGTAAAAAAAAAAAAAAAAAAAAAAAATCCTGTATCCCTCCCCAACCTACTCAAAAAGATCTCCAAGAATAGTACCTGGTAATACTCATTTCTGAATCAAAGGTCCTTGAGATGCATACTAAAAATTAACAATTATTGATTCAGCTGGTCGTCTGCTATGTCACAATAATTTAAGACTTGTCTTCTAGTACTTTACTATGCTAGAATTACCCAGTATCTGGGTGGGGTTTTTTTTTTGGTTTTTTTTTTTGCTGCTGTTGTTGCTGTTTTGTTTTTTGGCACTTTTTCGGATCTCAACATTACATTGTTAATGTTTTTTCCCCCCAATGGCACTATCTTGATTTTTTTGCCCCTCTCCAACCAGTGGTCCGCACACTATGGCTTTGGTTTGTGGCCAGTTTTGTATAATCCCAACCTCCAGAGGGACTATGTGTTGAAAGGGTTGTTTTAAAAAAGAAGACTGAACTAGAGACCAAATGTTGCTCACAAAGTCGAAAATATTTACAGTCTCGACCTTTACAAAAAAGTATGCCAGCCCCTTGGTAGCCTGTAATTGTTTTTAAACTCCAGGTCTCAACATAATTTATTTAAAAAAAAATAGGAGAGAATTGATTATAAAAGAAAATCTTTGGGTAGATATTTACAACTACACCTACTATAGGGAAGTAACATTGCCAAAGTGTGTGTGTGTGTGTGTGTGTGTTGGGTTATGATCAAATTGTATCTGGTTGCAGTCAAAAAAGTTTTTAAGCCCTTGGGAGTATGGCTGGGGCTAAGAAGTACAATTGGCTAACAAGTATTTATTAAAACTCACTCAGTAATTTTTACAATAAAGGTATCTTGGAGAATATAAAACCATATAAAATGATTCCTGCTGCTTAGAACTTAATGGATTATTTTTTTCATTGCAAAATGGAAATAAAAGCTGTTCTGTATACAATATACACTGTTGTAAGGAAAAAAATGGAATCAATGCCAATTACTTCAAAAGCATTATACAAACAAAATATTTTAGTTATACTAACAACATACTGTATCGAACACGTATAGGTTCTTTACCAACTCCCTTAGTTCCTAGTTTCCTCCAATCTTGGAAACTAACCCTTTTTTCCTTTGAGTGGGTGCATGTGTGTTTGCATGTACGCATGTGTTTGCATGTACGCATGTGTGTTTACATGTTGGAGCATTAAAAGAAGTATTAGATGCCTCTGCTCTTTCTGTGTCATCCACTAATGGCTTCTCTTCTGCATCTATTTAAAAGATGTATTCTTTTATCCTTTCCTTGTTTCTAGTAAGAAAAGCATTTGATTAAATTCTTGTGCAAAAAGAACAATTAAGACTGATTACCCTACCCTTGGAAACACTAAAAAATCCAAAATGAAAATTTTTTAAGTACAATCTTTCCTTTTATCTTTACAGAGCACTAATTTGCAGGGGTTTTGTGACTGTTTCCAACAAGCTAAAAATATTAATTTTATAACACACTGCAAGAATTTTGCAAAGAAAGGAAACACCTACCTGGAAACATACACAAGAAAATGACACTTTAAAATGTTTTCATTATATGAAATGTGCTGCAGACACACAAACCACAAGCAGTGTAAGTGAATAAAAGCTGGTGCAATGCTGAATGCAGGTTTGCCTTATACCACAAAGAGAAACACTTGCACACTGCACACCATGTTGTTTCAGCTTGGGATGCCACAAAGATGGGATCTAGGCATTTGTGTAAATACAGGAAGCTGTAATGTGCATGTGTGTCTGTATTAGGAAAAGAGGGTTGTAAGCAGAAGGGGTGGGACTTGCCAGGAGTAGCTATTTGAGAAAATCCCTTTTTCTTTCCCCCATTCATTCTTTTTAGCTTCGGTGTCTGGCACAGTCCTTACAATTACTCACTGGCTTTTCATTGTAAAGACAACCAACAAGCTTTCAAAAACTTCCTACAGTATTTTTCACACACTTTTTTAAAACAGACACCAAATCATTCAGTATTTGTTTTAAATGAAAAGCAAACTATTAGCCCGTTTCCTCATTCCACAGGCCCCGTGGGCTGCTGGCTAAAAAGAATCCTTTGTTGTGCATCTAAAAAAAACACAACGCGGTTGGTAAATTGGAAAATAATAGATTACTTTGTTTTCAAGAATGTCAAAGCTATCGCCATAAATTTTGTCCTGCCCCAGTGAATACAATTTCATGCTCCTTTTAGAGAATTTGCCCTCCTAAACAAAGCCAATCCAGCTGAACATCCCTCGCCTTTACGCTCTGAACACTCCGTTAATAAACATAACGGCTGAAAGAGGACGCCAAGTGGGCCAATTTCCTTTATGCACAATGGCATCTGCCCAGCGCAGTATCGCCAACCACAGTGAAAGTTGCCTTGTAGATGCCAACCCCAAGCCGGCCGTCCTGCGCTTCCCAGCCCAGGACCAGAGGGTGTAGATGGGCAGAGAACTCTAACCTTTCAGCTCCCGACCTCCAGAGGAGAGGACGAGAGGAAAGCTGACGAGAACAGAGTAGGAAGGTGGGCGAATGGGAGAGACAGAAATGGATGCTGAGGGGGTGGGCAGGAAGGTAGGGAAGGTGGAGGATGCGGGGAGAGGTGGGTGAGAACAGCTACAGGATTAAACAGCAAAGGGGGAAACGGCGGTGGGGAGCGGGGGTGCGCAGGGGCCGATCCTCACCGTTGAACGCCCCGGTGTCGGCGGCCTCCTCCTCCTCCTCCTGCTCCCCGTCCTCCGAGTCTGTGTGCATGGGCTCCTCTGCGAAGTTGACCCCTTTGCTGGGGGTGCCGCCCCCGGCGGCGGCGCCCGCGTCCCCCCAGGTCCTGCCCTCATGGCCCGAGCGCGCGGCGCCTTTGCGTTCGTTCTCCTGCTGCAGGCGCGTGAAGTGCTGCAGCGCGAACTCTAGCAGGTCCGCGGGCTGGTGCCTCAGCACCTCCACCGTGAAGCCCTGCAGCAGCTCCGTCAGTCCCGCCGGGATCTCGATGCTCATCCTGCCTCCCGTGCGGCGGGCGCCTGGGCGCCGCCCTCGCCCCTTCCCCGGACCGGCCTCGGGCCCCGCGGGCGCCAAGCGAGCACGGACGGCGCTGGCGGCGCTACCGACTGCGAGCGCGGAGCACTGGGCCCCCGCGGCCCGGCTGGCCCGGCGCGCGGCTCCCGGCGCGCGGCTGCTCCGAGCGACGGCGGCGGCTGAGCGAGCGGCCCCGGGAGGGCTGGCAGCATCTCCAGCTCCTCCCGCTCCCGCCACGGCCGCCTCTCTCCGCCGCCCCGCCCCCGCCCCGCCGCGGCGCGCTGGAGGGAGCGCCGGAGCGCGCCCACGTGACTCCGGAAACCATGGCAACCCCGCCGGCAGGCGCCGCGCACCCGCCGCTCCACGGGGGCCCAGGACGCTGGCGGGCGCCTGCGGGCTTGTTGGGAACGCTGCCCCGCGCGTGGCCGAGGTTTGGGGCCCCCACTCAACACTACCTCGGGTTTTGCCCCCGCCGACCAGGCGCGTCTCGCTGTCTACCTGTCGGCGTGCCCGGAGCCAGCGAGCCACTCGGCCGAATTCCCGCACGTCGTGCACCGCGGGGAAACCACGCAGAGCCGGTGCCACGCGATTTGCCCTGAAACTTCAGCCTCCACCTCGGTAGCGGCATTTTATTTTCCTCCGAGGATCTAGTTGCATTGATAAGTGTGGGTAAAGTCTTTTGTTTAAAGTCAAAGAGTGGTACTGGTTCTCTTTTGGACAAAGATGTGATACCCCATCTTTGTGACACCTTTCTTTCTTTCACCACATTTTATCCAACCTCTCTCCATCCATCCTGTTGAATATGTTTTGCTTTACTAATACCATACTATTGTCTGTCCTATGTATTTTCTATCATTTAATTGTGAGGCACTTATCAAAGTTAGTCGATACCCTTCAAACAGGATAGTGCAGCAATTGGAATAAAATGTCATAGTCAGGACAGACGATCCCTAAAGCAAGACAAGCTTTGCCTGATTAGGCTCTTATTATTCTAAAAGTTTCCCTTATGCGTGAGTCATTTCAAATGATATCACCAAAAATAAGAATACTTCAATATAAAGAGAAATAGAATTAGAGATGTGTACTTTTAAAGTAGAAATCCTTGACTTTGAAATGAGGCTTCTTCTGCAAATATTTACAATTTTGAATTATCAAATTGTCTTTGCCAATTAAATGCTATTAAAAACACATACTTCATTTTCTACAATGACTACCATACCATTATAAATAAAATATTTCAAGAGCAAGCTCACTTATTCTGATTTTCTACCCATAAAATAGAGTAAATGCATGACTCAGGAAATTCAGAGACTAGAAATCAAGATGTAACAAATTAGTCCCTTTTCTAAACATACTTGTTGATATTAACCTTTTGTTTATAATCCAGCTTGTATTCATTCCATGAGTGAATGTTTTCTCTATTTCCATTTCTTTTCAACCTCATAATAATATGTTGTCTTAAGTATAATAAAGTACTTCTAATTGTGTCAAGCATTTTAAGAAGTAAGCTTTTATTAAATACCATGATCCTTATTGCATAGTCCACAATATTAGTCAAACTCTATCCATATTAGCATTACATAAGCCATATAAGCATTATTATCAATATAAACCTAGTAATTTAAGATGAATTTGCATCATCTTTATGATGTTTTTATTAAGATTAGCATTGTTCGCATGTGGCACAAAATGCAAAATACATTAGGTTAAACAAGATAGAAGTTTATTTCTCTGTGATATAAGCAGTTCAGAGCTGGTATGGTGGTTCCACCATCATCAGGCACCCAGCTGCTTGCTCTGTAATCCTCAGTTTGTGGTCCAAAATTGCTGCTCTATCTCCAGTCATCTCATCCCTGTTTCAGCCAAGAAGAAAGTGGAAAAGAAAAGGGAATTTCTCCCCAACCTACAAAGCCCCCCTCTCTAAGGACACTTCCACAGAGTCAAATATACCTATTACTCTTACATATTCTCTTGGCCAGAACTTAGTCAAGATGACCACACCTATGGTGTGACAAACTGCATTTTCCAAAGGTGACTACAAAAATATCTCCTGTTCCATGTGCTCTTCTACCGTGTGACCATGCCACTCCCCCATCAAGAGTTGAAATGTTAGTTCCCCTCTTCTGAATCTGGATGGGCTTACGACAGCTTTTGTAGAAGTCATGCCAGTATGACAGAAGCAACCAGCCCGATGATGCCCTGTCTGAAATTCTGACCCACGGAATCTGTGAGCATAATAAGAAGGTTGTTTTAAGCCTCTCAATTCAGGGGTAATTTGTTACACAGCAGTAGTAACTGAAGCACTGGCTGTAAGGAAAGCTTGGGAATGTAATCTTTATTTGGAGCAGTCATGTGCCAAGCAAACATTTGGAGATTAAGGAAAACCAATTCTGGAGAAAATAATCAGTGTCTGTCACAATGCTTAACACCCTTTTCCCCAGAAATGACAAAAGAAAAAATGTTTTCCAAACATTTACAAGAGCCGTATTTCAAAGTAGCATCCTACATTTTATGTTTCAAAATGCGTTTCTTCCTTTTTGTGGGCTTTCTATATGAGGCGTGGTAGGTGGCTCTGACGTCAACCACACTGCCAGCGTTATGTGGCTATCACTTCTTTAGAGGTATAGAAGTGAGTCAAACAAAATGCATTATTGGATTAGATAACCTATATGGTCTGTCCCATCCTGTGATATTCTACAATAGTATAATATCAAAAGATATGTTGGATTTAAAACATCTTTGCAAACAGTTCTCTAATAACAATATTCGTTTGCATCAATTCTTAAGTCAGTAGTTATGACCTGAAAAAGTAAAGCTTGATCCTGATATTCCAATTATGTTAATATTGTTCTCAGAACAAATGTTCACTTTTCAAATCATATTCTGGCTTTATTCACTAGCACATAACCGTTTCGGTAATATTGTATGATTTCCTTTGCTTTCATTTTCAGGATATTTCCTTTTGAACCTTGGAGTGCAATGACCACGGCTTATGGGGGCTATTTATCTTCGAATTCTTTAAGAGAACCTCACTGATACTGATTCTTTGGTTGTTGATTCACAAAGCTATTGCAAAATAACTCCAAGAGTTCAACAAAGAAGTGCTACCAAATTTGTTTCCACACATGGGAAATTAAACAGATATTGGACAAAGACATCAATTTGTTTATATGCAGCTGCCAAAACAGAACAGCATGGACAAGCCAAGAGTTTGGCAAGCTTTACGATGGATAATAATAACTATCACCAATCAGTCATACCGTATTTCTTATCAACAGTTAAGATGTATCCTGATCAAGGGTCTTTGGTGCAAGACATATATATGCACTCAGGGAAATTTTAAAAAGTGGGCACTTGAAAGGAGACAGGCTGTGCTTGCACAGGACCCACTGTGACCATCATTGTCAGTTTTGTATACCTTTAGCAGGTCAGCACTGATTACAGTTTCGATGTCTCTAGTTCATATTCTCAAGAGAGAGAATCCGCTTACTTGGTCCTGACCATCCAGTGGATTGGGTGGCCTTGAGTGAGAGATTCTCTCTTGGTTCAGTCCATGTGGCCAGTGGGATGCAAAATAAAGAAGTGTCAGGCGGTATTCATACAGGACACAGCCAGCCTCTTCAACAGAGAGAAAATTCCCAAACATGGGCACTATAGGTTATATAGGCTCCTTACAACTTCTCTGCTAAAAGATGGCTAGCACATAGCCTGAAAATCTTGTAAACGTTTGGACTACAACTAAAAAGAATATTTAATCTCTAGATGCAGCTTTGCAAAAGGTTGCCTCTGGAGGACCCATTTCTCAAACTTGAGCAAGCCTCAGAAGCACTCGCTGGGCTTGTTAAAACACAGTTGCTGGCTCCACCCCCGGATGTTCAGATTCAGTAGGTCTGAGGTGGGGCCGGAGAATTGCATTTCTGTCAAACTTCTGAGTGATGCTTATGCTGCGGGTCCAGAGACCACAGTTTGAGATCCTACATTAGATTTCCCAGGGAAGAGTTTATACTCATACTGAAAAAACAGCTGCTTGAAGTAACTTTTTTGGTTAACGTCAAACCATAATTTTTCTTTGGCTAAATGAAAACTAAATGCAACTTCATTACTCTGTTCTCCTTTAAGGGGACTTGCAAAGTTGAAGAGATCCTCAAAAGCAGTGTCCTTAAATGCTACATTTCATAAATAGAATGTGGGTTTCCTATTCAGGACTAGGTTGGATTCACAGGTTTATCTCTGCTTCCTGAAACTCCACTAAAATAATGGCTAAAGGAGTGGGGAAAATAAAACTATAAACCCATAAGGACAAAAAAAAAAACAAGAGAACCATGATAAAATTTAAAATAATTAAAGAATTTAAATTACTCAGCCCTGAAAAGGAAGGAAATTCTGACACACTACAACATGGATAAACCTCAAGGACATTATGCTAGTGAAATAAGCCAGTCCAAAAAAAAAAGACAAATACTGTATGACTCTACCTCTATGAGGTATCTAGAGTAGTCAGAAATCATAGAAACAAAGTAGAATGGTTGTTGCCAGGAGCTGAGGGGAGGGGGAAATGAGTTGTTTCATGGGTAAAGAGTTTCAGTTTTGCAGGATGAAAGGGTTCTGAAGCTGATTGCAAAACAATGTGAATATACTTAACACTACTGAACTATACCACTTAAAAATGGTTAAGATGGTAAACTTTGTGTATTTTATGTATATTTTCCCACAATGTAAATATTTTTAATTACAAAAGAAAAAGAACAGGACAATAGACAAGAACAGATGGGAGTTGTCTGCTAGAATTTTGGAACTAACTTCACAAACTAGAGAATGCTGGAACCTAAGCTTGGGTGAAGGGTCAGTGAGAGGAAGCCAACAAGAAGCAAGATTACATCTGTATCACAGAGCGCAGAAGCACAGAACTTGAAGACAGGTTGCCTCTGAAGACAGATAAGAAGTGAGGATTCATGCAGTGTTTGCGTAGGAAGCTGATAACACTGTCCCCCTCTGGCGCCTCCTCTGTCCCGCTTAGTCCATGCTGGCAATTGCTCTCCTTTCCCAGCAGGAGATGGAGGTTGACTTTCTGTAGAATTCTGCACAGCCGATTGTGGCGATAAGTACTAGACTGGAAAGAAGGGGACTAACTCAGATTGGAGGAACTACATATCAGTGGTCTCCTTCCACTACTGGACCCCCAAATCAGAGGATTCCTCTTTAAGGAACTGACCAGCCCAAGAGACAAGACGGACACATGCTGACATTTGAGGTTGAAAAACCCAGTTCTGTCTTTTCACCCCATTTTGAAGTTGACCGGCCTGTAACTACTGCCACCTCCACACACTTCATAAACATGAATTCAGGTAAGAATCATCAGATGTCCAAGAAAAACTTTTAGTGTGAAAGACTGGGATCAAAATAAATGAACAACAACAACAACAACAAACCCGCAGTGAGGTAAAGACCACAGTGAGCAGAAAAAAATTTTTTAAAGCACTTTAATATCCTCAGATACATAATAATAATAATAAACATTTATTTAACAGCTACTGTTCTGAGCACTTTATATCCATTAATTCATTTAAAGTTCACAAGAACCCTATGACATATATACATTATTACACTACAGATGAATAAACAAGAGACAGGGAATTTAAGTAATTTGTCCAAGATCACACAGCTCACAGTGGTACTGGCATGCGACCCTAGGCACTCTGGCTCTACAGCCACTATTCCATACTTGAGGAGTAAGAAAGGACTAGAAATTAAAATTATGATAGTAAAAATCTCTATAAAAGGGTTCAAGATAAAGTTGAGGAAATTTATGAGAAAATAGAAAAATAAAAATTCTAGAAAGTGACAGAGAAAGATAACAAAATTAGAGGATTGACCCAAGAAGCTCAACATCCCAATAATATGAGTTCAAGAAAGAAAACAATGACAAATTGAGAAAATTGGTAAAGAATTTTTCCCAGAATTAAGAGATATGGATTTCTAGGTTGAAGGGGCCCATGGACAGGCCTGTGGGACAATAAACAAAAACACCACCACCAAGCCTATAATACTGAAAATTCAGGACACTAACGGCAACAGAAGTCTAAAAGCTTAGAACATAATCAGCTTCGCAGCGGCAGTACTAGAAGCTAGAAGGCAATGGAATGATATCTTCAAAATACTGAGGGAAAATTATTTCCAACCCAGGTTTCTGTACCCAGGAAAATGAAGTAGAATAAAGATATTTTCAGACATGTCAAGTTTTAGATAATACAAAGTCTCATTACCCTTTCTCAAGAATTCGAGTAAGTTTTACCAAAACAAGGAAATAAACCGAGAAATAGAAATATATAGGATCCAGTAAGCAGACGAGATCTGACATATACTCCCACCACATTAGCCAACCTACCTGCACCTGTCGTCACCTGTACTTCTGACCTAAATTAGATGTCCATGCCCTATCTGCTCCATCCTGACCTACTCAAGGAAATTGTTTCTGCAGTTGCCACCTCTTTCCTGTGTCATCAATGTTTCCCTTTTAACTGAACCATTCATGGCAACAGACTCTAGGGGACCCCTGACACCTGCCCCCTGGTATTGAAGCCCTGCAGGGTCTCCTCCTGAGTGTGAGTGCTACCTGTTACTTCCTTCTTGCCAATAAAATAGGGCAAAGGGGAAGGAATTTTGCAGATGAATTAAGGTCCCCAAACAGTTAATTTCGAGTTAATCAGAAAAGAGTTTATCCAGGACTAGACTCAATCAGCCAAAAACCCTTTAAAGAGGGGCGAGGGCCTCCCTGAGGGGAGAAAGTCTCCTTGGAGGCTGGCTGAAGTGAGCAGTCATGTTGAGGAAGCCCAGGTGAAATGCTTTCTTCACTTATTTTTCAGAAACTACTTTTTCTCTTGGTTTTCCTCCCACCTTCTAGCCCATCTTCTCAGTCTTCTTTCCTGGATGTGTCTTAATTTCCTGACCTCTAAATGTTGAAGCACCACAGATGTCTTCTTTCCCCACAACCACTCCTCAGTGATCTCATCAAGTCCAATGGCTTATTTATATGTGAGTGATTCTCAAATTTATACTGTCAGCCCTAACTCTGAACTCAACACTTCCATACCCAACTGCCTGAGATATGTGAGGCACCTCAAACTCACCATGTCCTGAACACTGAACCCTATTACTAGTTCTGTGCTATGCACCGCACCGAACAATGCTTAGGACATAGTGGGTGCTCAGTATTTACTGAACAAAAAGAAAGAAGCAGGGGGGAAAGAAGTAGTGTGAGGAGGAAATGCATGCAGAAGAGAGGCTAAGGGAATTCTTAGGATAATGGTGAAGAAGGGCCAGGGATAGCAGCTGTTCATCCAGGTCCAATTGAAGCAGGAAATCAAAGACATACAGAAGGAAGTCCCCAAAGAAAAAGAAAGGCACTGATGATTCTCTAATGTGTTTCACTATATTGAGAAAAACTACACTTCTGGCGGAGGGTTTGGAAAATGAATAAATGATAGTTTCAGAGAAAACGAGACAATTGAAGAAAACAATGCAATCTACTCCAGGGAAAACAGAAGATTGAACAAGAAAGAAAATAAAGAACATTGTGTGGCTTAGCCATAAGCAATATTTATGTAGTCATAACAATCAAGACAACAAGTACTGACACAACCAAAAAGTGTGGTATGACTATATAGGGCAGAAAAAGAGGAAGAGTGTGTGTGGTGTGTGGTGTGTGGTGTGTGGTGTGGTGTGTGTGTGTGTCTGTGTGTGTGTGGTGGGAGCACGCAGTAAGAGCACTAAATCCTGTCATTCCACAGCAGGATGTCAATAGAAGTGTCTAAATTGAAGAACAAGAAATAATATATGTATTATTTAGAAATACATCATTAAATAGCAAAACAAATAGCTTAAATAATTGAAAGTGGTTGCTTCTGGGAAATTGGAATGATACATTAATTTGTTAAACTTAAGAGTGAATTTCTATAGCAGGTAGTAAGTTAGAGGGATCCCCACATTTCATACAGCTCTTCCCTTTATTTCTGGGTTCAGGGGACCATATAGCTGAAATTTGCCAGTCCCTCTGAAGTGGGCTAACCATCTAGTGGGAAATCCCAAGCCTGCATCTTCAGGTTCTATGAATTTTAGAAATCAGTTGCTCTTAAGATAGGTAGGCCCTTTTTACAGGGAAGGACTTTTAAAGTATTCATTCTCTAACTATCCTGTTTATTTTACCACTTACTTGAATGTTTATGAAACTTCCCTTTGTTTTATATCTTGTTCTACTTCAGTTATTGCCTTTTTTTGCTCCGTGTTTTCCGTCTCCAATTTTTTTTCTCCATTGTTATTTGTGAAATTCAAGAACCAAGATTCCCAGGTGTCGAATTTCCTAGCCAAGCATCATTCCTGTGGGGTGGAATGTTCCTTTTTGCTTTCAGTCCTCTTAGAGCTAAAGTGTGCTCTATTTGAAGAACAGTTTACCCTTTACCCTGCCTCAGAGTCATCTTATCTTTTGTTTGTTGCGGTCTAGTAAATTTTTTGGTCTAGTAAATTCTGATTGGTCTTTTTCTTGCCAACCAAAACAAACTACACATGTGTCACAGCAGAAGGAATACTTGAGGTGTCTAAACTACATTTTATTTACGATTTTAAGATCTACCTTCTGCATTTTCCAACTCTCTTTTACTGCACAAGTTCTGGAATTTGTAAAAAGACACGTAAGCTGGACATATGTACCAAACGGAGAGCTAGGTGCCATTTTTGGTAGACGCGGGATAATGGAGATCATTCAAATGCATGAACGTTTTGTTCATACACGGGCAGCCCTTGGTGTTACTCTGCTGCAAATGACTCCATAAAGATTTAGATTTTTAATTCACTCATCTCTCTTAACCACCAAACCCACAATTCCATTTACCTGCTGGAAGCCTCTGCATAGCTATGTTGCCAACATCTCAAATTCAATCACCAAACTTGTCAGAAACAAAAAATGAGCTTGACCCCTCAGAATTGTTCTTCCCAATCTGTTCTCTACGTCTGTAAATAGCATCATAACACCTCTAGTCAATGGCTTAGACTCAGAGCCACCATTGACCTTGGCCTTTCACGTCCCAAAGTGGATTACTTGTCAAATCCCTTTGATTCTATTTCCATGGTGTCTTGCTGACATTTGTCCTCTCCATGCCATTCCTAATAGCACTATCTGTCTCAGTATGCTCAGGCTGCCATAACAAAATACCATTGAGTGGGTGGCTTAAACAACAGAAGTTTGTTTTCTCACAGTTATGTAGGCTGGAAGTCTGAGATCAGCATGCCAGCATGGTTAGGTTCTGGTGAGAGCTCACTTCCTTGCTTAGAGAGAATCTCTCTCTCACTGTGTCCCCACCATGGCTTTTCCTCCATCTCCTTTTTATAAGACCACCAATCCTATTGGGTTAGGCTCCACCCTCATGATCTCATATGACCTTTGCAACCGTCTAAAAGCCCTATCTCCAAATACTGTCACATTGGGGGTTAGGGCTTCAACATAGATAATTTTGGGGTTTACATTTCAGTCCACAGCACTGTAGCAGGCTGGGTCTTCATCACCTCTTGCCAGAATGTGTTTTCTGCTTAATCCTCCAGTCTCCAGTCTTTCTCATTTCCAGTTACACATTATTTTGAGAAATCTTTCCTGGGTACATTTCCATTTATATCACTGCGTGATGACAAACCTCCGATGGCTTTCTGATTCCTGGAGAAGAAAGGCAAACCTCATTAGCATGAAATTCAAGGACTCTGATAATCTGATTCCAACCTAATTTCCCGGCTTTAGCTCAAAGTCTCCATCATGCAGTTTATAACACAACCAAATTGGAACACTTGCCTTTCTCTTAATGTGTCTTTCAATTTCCTGCCTCTGTACCTTCATTCGTTTGCCCCACTTGGAAAGCCTCTTACCTAGTGAGAAATCCTGCCTCTTAGTCAAATGCTACTTCTTTTATCCCCTGGCCAGAAGTAACTACTCCCTATTTGGTGCATCCTTTTGTACTTGTATTGTAACTTTCTATTTTATTTGTGGAATTATGTGGACCCCTCTGGAAAACAACTTGTTGGAAGCCTTGGATTGTGGCCTGGCTTACACCTGGGGTAACAGAATCTTTGCAGGGGCTAATACCAGCAAGCAATCCTGTGGGTGCTTGTTAATATGAACCACAAATCTATTAATGGAATGACAATATTTCATAGTCAGATGGACACAAGATAGTAGTTAGGTTAGTGATTTTCAAGCTATGTTAATTGGAGTTATATTCTATTCCATACTTCAGGCTTCAACAAAATATTTTATTTGGAGAAAGTGTTTTTTTTTGCCATGTATTTTAAACCATTGATCTTATTCAACTCCTTCATTTTGTAAATGAGAAAAATGAGGTCAGATGGAAATTAAAAATGACATTCCCAAGGTTTCCCAACTGTTTAGTGGTAGAAGCAGAATCATCAGGACTCTGATATATGAACTATAGCATTTGGAAATATATCCTTATAGAGCAGCTTAGCGACCTCGTTCTTTTCAAAGATACTATCCTGCTACTGGGAAAAATAAGATAACATCTGAAACGAATCATAATAACTCAGTAAGGGCACCTAAGGTTAAATCTTGTTAAATCATTTTTTCTAGGCACTGTTTGGTACTTCAGGACTATGAAAGATTGTGTGTTTTCTCAGGAAATGTGTCCTAATAGAATATACCTGTTATCTTAAAAGGCCAGTGTCCAGTCTTTAGAGATAAAAACCACATAAACTCCATAAAATGTAAGTTTTGTGCAAAGACTTGATCCTATAATATTCCCCCATGATTTTGCAGGGACTACATCAAAGTAAGACCATGTAATAATTAGGATATCAAATATATTTATGACTTGTGCATGCTTTCATGTATGATAATAATGTTGCAATGGCATTTTTAGCTGTTGCTTAGTTCTTGACTTTTTTTTCTTTGAAACTTCTTTTAAACCAGGCCCTAAATTCACAATGTCTCCCATACATGAGGAAGTATTGAAGGAACGTGGAAAGCTACCCAAAGTATTGTTTTTACTGCAATGTTACTTTACAATAGTAGTTCACTCTTAACAGCAGCACAGCCTGACAAGGCTTATCTATGTATTTAAATAGAACCTCCCACTTAAAGAACTCAGAGCTTTGTGAAGCATGCCTTTTTTGGCATGAAATAATCCAGGGAGGATGGTAAGCTATTAGGAAGAGAGTTTATCATCAATAAGAATAATATGTCCAGGATGCTACTTCCTGGGCCAATTTATGTATTTAGATATGATTTCTTTATCTTGGGGACACATCCCAATGAATCAAAAATATTAATGCTGAGAGTTGCACTAAGCAAAATAAATAAGAATAAACCTTGAAAGATATTTGAAATACAACCATTTTCCAGGATTAAAAAATATGGAAAGTTACCTGTTTGACATAGATTAAGGAACATTTCCTTTAATAGCAATAGTGGCTCTGAGAGAGAATTCATCGAGGAAGTCAACATTATTTATAGACCCCTCTGTGCAAAGCACCATGCTAGGAGTTACGGGGACACAAAGGGCCAAGTAGGACGAGGTAAAATGTGCCTATCCTTATATTCTAGCTGGGGAGAATGACATTAAACAAATACATAGAAAACAAATTACATAATTATGAAGGAGTATAGGATGGTGTGTGAGAACCTACAATGTGAGACCCACTTCATTTGGACATGAGTGGAAATGCGTCCTCTTTATTGACTTCTGGTATTGTGTATAGACATGCCGTCTTTTGCTAGTAAATAGAGCCAGAGACTGTTGGCAGCAAGTCTGCCAGAGCGGGAGCAGCTGACACCATTATGAAGATCCTTGGCTCAGAGCCAAAGCCCCAGAGACAGCAGTTGGCAAAACGTAGCCATTTCCCACAAGATTACCTTGTCTTCCCACAAGGTGCAGGGCCCCTGTCTGAGCCTCCCCAGCAGGCTTTATTGCACTTTGCAGGAGCCTCTGATTCTAGTGGGAAGTGGGACAGACAAGTGGGCATTAGTCATGAAGCAAATACTTAACAATCTTTTATTTTTTAACTTTTAAGCTGCCAATGCTGTATTCATAAAACTCCATAAGTATTTTTAATTTAATACAATTTTCTGGGTGAAATAAAAAGACAGAAAACTTGAAATACTCACAATTGTAGTATTTATCAAAAGCCAATCTTCTCTCCTTTCCTTATTTACATACTGATAGTTTCTTCAATGAAATTCTATTCATTTTTATAGTTCAGATTTATTAATTGTTTATGTAACAGAATCCTAAATTTAAATATCCCTAATCCACACTTTATATGTTTTTTGTTATGCATTTTTATTTCTACACATTAGAGACCATTTTCTTCCTAAAGCTTGGATGCACTATTTTATGTCAAATAATTCCTTTAAATTCCAATGTATTTCTGTGTTCTTGTGGTCAGTGTTCTCTGTGATATACCCTCTTTCTACTTCCGACTTTTTATTTAAGTAATTGTTCCCTGAACAGAAGAACTCTATTAACCCTCTGGTCTCCATTCCACACTTCCTGCAAACTTTGCTATGTGACTTTCCATTAGAAAAAAATTTTTCAAAGTTTATCCATCTTTCTACAAACTTAGTTAGACCCTAAACACCTCAAATTTCATTGCTTTCATCAACCCTCAGTTTTCTATAGAGAGCATCACATTCTATCCTTTCCTTTCCTGATTCAAATCAGTCTCAACTGGTTAATCTCTTTTGCTCATAGTTTCTAAGTTGTGTTTGAGTTCATTGACATCCCCCTGGCCCACCCCACACCCCCACTTTCCCCATTCAATCTAGAAGTAACTTACCTCTTTCTTTCAGTTCCCTGTTAGTTATCCAATCCTTTTCCATTTTAGAAGTCAATCACATCCCTTTAAAATATGCATTGATCATGTCATGACCCAGCCCTAATGAAATGTGCCTTCTCTTTTTTGGAAATTGTAAGATGACTGCAAAGCTTACATACCATATAAACCATGATAAAACCAGACAAAAGGAGCACTGAATGCTGATGTCCTGTGTTCAAATGCTAAACTTTCTCTAAGTTTGGGTCACTTTGTTGCCTTTCTGGGTCTCAGTGTTTTCTATAAAATTAGGGATTGGATACTAGATACTGTCTAAGATTCTTTTCAGGTCTAGTGTTCTATAATTCGATGTCTCAAAAAAAATACTTCACATCCTATACAACGTACATACCTGTTAAAATTTTAAACTGTATAG
This sequence comes from Rhinolophus sinicus, assembly GCF_057876585.1. Lineage (NCBI taxonomy): Eukaryota > Metazoa > Chordata > Mammalia > Chiroptera > Rhinolophidae > Rhinolophus > Rhinolophus sinicus. The sequence goes on along the minus strand of NC_142504.1, from coordinate 50,234,280 downwards.
GAAATCAACTCTGTTTGATATTCTTTTTATGTAACATTCCTTCCAATTTTTATTTTTCATACCTTTCAAAAAATGCATACTCTTAAGATTGTAGTGAAAATTTATTTTTCTTTTCTTTCTCTTTTTATATTTTCCCTCTTCTCTTCCTCAGTCACTCTATAGTTGTTACATTGCATCTAGACTTGTGTATTTGTCACCAAAATGAAAACATAATCCATCTTTTCTTGTCATCCTTATAATAATATTATTTTTGTAGGCTACAACTTACATGTGCTCATTCCCTTATTTATACGGTGTACTGGCCTTCTATCTGCAGTACAAATTTTTAAAAATAATATTTTAAATAATAATACATGAAATTATTTGAAGAACAAGAAAATATAAAGAAAAAAATAAAATTTCCATATTCCCACATCCAGAAACAAAAGCTGTTATTTTTAAAAACAATTTGGGATCATACTTTATGTATTATTTTCTCCTGATTTTTTAATACACAAAACAGACAGCCTCTACCATTTCTATTTCTGTCCTCTTTATTTATATAGCTTCACTTTTCCCTAAACAAGAGACTTCCAATCTTTGATAACTCTACTTTCACTGACTATGCACAGAAATTTTTGCTTATTAATGTTTCGTTAGCATTTTACAATGCGGTATATTTTCAGACTTTCTATTGTTATGCATATTGCAAAAGATTGCATGAATATTCTTGCCTTATTTCGAGCTTTATCTGTAATGTATTGGAATTCCAATCACATTTTCCTAGCGTTTTTATATATTTGACACAGTTAGAAAGCAACCCATATGCTGGCTCTATTTTTAAAAGCCTTATGCCTCATTGTATTGATGACTGTCTCCTGACACACAGGCACCATTCAAGCTCTTTGCAGTCATTCTGTTCTTGGTTTGAAGACACTGGAAAGTCTAGTCTGTCATCTTCTTGTTGTAGCATAATTTTAGGCCTGCAGTGTTATTCTGTCACTTGCCTACTACTTGTCTCTGTAATGAAATTATGAAAAAAAATTTAATCTGAATCCAAAAATGTTGAGCATCTCCAATGACTGCTATTTTTTTGTTAGCTTCCCTAAATGAAATAGTCAAAAACACTAGAGTCATGGATTTTATTGTTTCCCTTTTCTCCAGAATCAGGCTGAATATAACTGCCAAAGGCTTATTTTAACAGTTGGGGAATTATTTGCAAATGCAGTGGTAAGCCAGTCTGTTCCAGGAACTCTCTTTTTTCTCGTGAACTTTATTAGGCTTTCTAACTATAGACATTTGCTTCTGCCACTTAAAATCTAGTCTCCCATTAGGAAAATAAACAGCACAACCCCAGAGTTAATGATCAGAAGGAGTCCTATTTCATTCCCTGATACTTGCATAATTATCAGAGGCTCTCTTTTCAGAGCTGGGCTGTGTGGACGTTAATCACTCTCCAGGCGTGTTGGTGTCACAAATTATTGCAGACTTCTCTATTCTCTAGGGGGGAAAAATGACACGAGGTAGACTACTACCGTTTTCATCTTTTTGTTTTTTAACTTATATTTGTTTGTTTGGTTGTTTACCTAACCAGCTAGCTAGCTATCCAGCTATCTATCCAGCCAAGCATCAGTTTCTCCTTTTTCTCCTTTATCTGACATATATGTTAGTATATCTCTCATAAAACTTACCTGATTCAGTGTCCTCTTTCACCTTTCATAAATTTGCTTGCTTATTTCTTTTTTACTTTCAGTGATTTCTTCTCCTTGATTGATTCCCACTCTTTTGGCTGCTTCCTCGACGTCACACACAGATTCCTTTCCCCAAACCGCCTTCCTTTTTCCTGACATCTCCATCCCATAACCTGACATCTCTCACCACTCTCACACATGCTGGGTTAGGCGTTTTACTCAACGATGGTCCTGATTCCAAGTACGAAATGCAGCTCCTCTCTCATCACACATCCTTCCTTGTTTGGGAGCAAATTATTATACTGGATACCACGCTGTTCAAAAAAGTTCTTTCCTTTTACGATAATCATACTTCTTCAGCTTTGCTTTCCTCCTTTAATGTTTGTCCATCATTGAGTCTGAGAGATAAAAGCTGAATGGAAAGGAATCAAAGATTCTAGAAGAAATAATCCACACTTAGGATGAATGACATCCACCAAATATCAGAATCACCAATTAGAAGTCTTTCAGCAGCAACTTCAGAGGGTCCCCCTATCCTGTATTAAATATAGCATAAAACCACAAAGACAGAGGTTCATAGGGAAGCCTTTATACTCAGCAAGAAGGACTTGTGTCTTTTATGAAGGTCCAAATCATAGAATTAATTGTTTGACAAGATGAACAACTGATCATTGAGATTAAATCTTTTGTTGAGATAATGACTGTAATTTTAGTTATTTTATGGAGACTTACTGGGCTCTGATAGCTATCCCTTCCCCAAATATTAACATTTAACTAGCAGAGCTTCCTTTAGCCTCTAGGATCCCCGATTTCCTACAAAGATGTCATAAGGATTTTAGACAGAAGGATCAACCCTTGCAGTTTTTGGAGAAAAAACTGCAAGGGTTGGAGACAGTTTTTTGGGACAGTATTTGGAGAAAAAAAACGATTGAGTTCAATATTTAAAAAAAAAAATCTCTGATATATAGATGTGTGTGTGTGTGTGTGTGTGTGTGTGTGTGTGTGTGTCTATATATCTTTGTGTGAAATTAAGAATGATGAACACGCTCTCTTGACTTCAGGGCTTAGTACCATAAAGAGTAATCATATTCTCCCACAAAATCTCATTCCACCATCATAAATAGTATATTGGGCTTGTACACATCATGATCTGACCAGTGACACTTTGTAAGTTTTTAAATTATAAAAATTTTTTTCTTTCTTATATTGTTATAGAAACCATGACATTCTGTGTTCCAAGTGGGTTGATTTTGCACCTCCCCAGCTCATCGACTGTTTTTTAATTTACTTATTCTCTGAACAATTTTTGGCTGTGATGTGCAAGAATGTTTTATTATACAAGCATTTTTTTGCTGACTACTTTTTCTCTCTTTTTTCTCTTTTTTTTGCCTTCCGTCCCCTTCCCTGCTGTATTAATTAACTATTGCTGTGTAACAAATTACCCTCCAACTCTACAACTTAAAACAACAAACATTTATTATCTCATAGTTTCTGTGGGTTAGGAATTCATAAGAAGTTCAGGGGGGTGGTTCTGGCTCTGGCTTGAAGTCAAGCTGTTTTCTAGGGCTACAATCATCTGAAGTCTGCACTGGGGCTGGAGAATCTGCTTCTAATAGCCCTGAAAGCACTATTGGCAGTTGGCCTTCGCTCCTCTTGATAGGGTTGTTTGAGTGTCTACGCAACATGGCAATCTACCACTTCTCCTGTTTGAGGTGTTGAGTGTCAACCTGTTTGTCATCATATCAGTCTCTTCCCTAACCTTTGACCCGGTCTTCTTGACTTAACAGAAGTTTCCTTGTCCTTAGATGACATTGCATTTCCCACCCTATACTCTCCCTAGAAACCCTGAAGGGGAAACCCTCCCTTTCCTTTCCTTTCCTTTTTAACTTCCCATGATGATACAACCCAAAGGTGGAGACTCGGGTGTTGCAACAACTAACCTGGAGACTTTTATCTACGCTGCCGAAGTGTTCATCCTTAAAGGCAACAGCAGAGGATCCAGGACAGGGAGGATATAGGTGAGCAAGGTACGGCCTGGGAGACAGCCGGGTCCACGCTCAGCTGGAAAATCATCTGCTGGAACCCAGGTTTCTTATGATCATATCTTTCATTCAACCAATACATCGTGCTCACTGACTCTGGGCCAGGACTTAGTGATGAAGAAGTAAAAGCTAGAGACCCCAGCTTGAAGGAGTCCATCATCCTTTTGGGGACATCAGTCGGAGACAGTGGAGAACAACAGTCCAGAAACCATGTAGTCCAGGTATCTGATGACTCATAGGTAGGGACTAGAAAGCTGACAAGAAAGCTGAGGAAAACAGCCAACAAGGAAGCATTTGGGTATCAAAGGACAAGAAGCTGAGGAACTATGGGAATATCCCTGGGAAGTTAAAAACCAGAAAGCCAAATCTACACTCAATTCTGTCCTTAAGGAACTTTGTGATCCTGGATGAGCCACTTAACCTAACTTGCCTCAATTTTACACTGTTAAGAAACTTGACACTCTTTAAGGTTTCTTTTAAATTCAAAATTCTATTTCATCTATTTATTTTGCAGGAAAGTAATACCTAACATTTGTTCTTTCACTGCCCCCAAAATTAAATGCCGAGCTCTTTGGGTCTCAATCACTATATAATCTAGTTGGCTACATATTTGTGTCCCAGCTGTATTTACTTTTACCTCCCTTTGTAAATAGATGGGTTTAAATTCAACCCCAACCTGTATCAGGGTCCCAACAAGAGAAAGATAGACTGTCCAAAGTAGATAGTTGAGGAGAGTTTAATAAAGAGATTTTACATGGGTGTGGACAGGATTTAGGGAGACCAGCAAGAGACAGCACACTACCTTGGGACTAGCAACACCAGGGAACTGTTACCACCCCTAAAGACGAAAGGAAAAACAGTACAGAAACAGAGAGGACCCTCCCCACATGAGTTGTAATCTTTGCTCTCAGAGGTGGAGCCTGTTTATAGCGACCCGGTAAGGAGAGAGTTGAGGCATTAAATATCCCAACTGCATTTTCCTCCTTCCTTCTGATCTCTGATGTCCCATTCCTTGGCCAAACCCTGGCTAGAGAGTACACTAATAAATGGAAAATAGGCAGCACACCCTCAAAATGAGGTTAAAATTACCGTTTGAACATGAAAATAGGAATAATTAAAACATTAGAGATAAAATCAGACCTACAGAGAAAGGACCTAACAGATTATCGGTGCTCAAATAACATCTGTGTATCACCTTAGGGGGTGAAGACTGAACTGTGATTATATCTAAAAAAATTATATTTAGTTAATTAAATTGTACCATGTCTGGAGAATGAATGTGTAAAAAGAAGTAGGGGAATCTATAAACAGGATATTGCGAAAGATAGACTGTGACAACTCCTCTGGTAGTGGCCAGAGGGACAGCGCCCTGACCTGTGAACACCAGTTTCTTCTGTGAGGCAGATAATGACCAGAGTGCAGGGGAACGCATGGGCTATCACAGCTTCATGACTCTGAGCACTAATGCCATCCAGGTCACCTCCCGCTGCTGGGATCCATTCTCTTCGAGTAATTCTTTGGTGGTAACCCGACTCCACTTAGATTTGTCCATCATGAAAGATGTGCTCGTCAGAAAATACAAATATCCAAATCTTTCATTTTATTTTTCCTACTATAAATCAATGAATTGGTGGTTATGTCTTTGTGAGCTTGGCTAAGATGTGTCCATCCCCAAGAAATGGATGCGGGTGTGGGAGCAGGTCAGGGTTGTGCACCTACTACAAAGCCCCAGGGCCAGCCTGTGAAGGGGCAACACCCTGCATGGAATGAAGGCAGCCCTGTGAGGACCTGCCATGTAAACTTACCTGTCTTGGCACCTATCACAGTTTCTTCTAATTGCTTGTTTGTTTGTCTCAGTTGCTAGGCTCTAAGCTCTGTTATCAACATGTTGATCTTGTCTCTGGTTTATTGCCACAGAAAAATATTAATAACTATTTGTTGAAATGAATGAATGAGCAGATGAATTTGGCAACGTATGGCTGTGGATCTTCCCCAAAGTTACCCAACCTCACCTTGAAAATTTTCTTTAAACAGTAGCCCCTTAAATCAACATCGTGCTGTAGACCTTGTTTGGAACTCACTCTCACTCTGAACTTGGTTTCCTCTGGAGCGTTCTTCTGTTTTATCTTTCACTAGTCCTCATTTGGAACCGAGTCCTAATCCCTTTTCATGTCTTAACCTCTGTCACTCAGTTTCACCATAGTGCTTTCATCTAGTCCTGCTTTGATCATTTTCTTTCCTTCCGTTCTTTTCTCCTCCTCTTCCTTCCTTTTTTTTTTTTTTTTTTTTTTTTTTTTTTTTTTTTTTTGTAAGTGGGTGTTCAGAATTTCTGGTTTAGTTTTCACTGTTTTGCTCCATTTGTCTTTTCATTTCTATTCCTTGTCCCCTTGCTATCACTGCCTTCAGTTGTCTTTCTCAGGTCCCTACCCCTTACTTTCTTCTCTTTACTCCTCCATCCATATCAAGTGAGGCACACATTTCCTGGAACTTCCTGCTTATGGCTGCTGCCAAGTGCTCTTTGCCTCACGGTTCTTTTCTAGCTCTGAGAAATTAGCTTTCGTATGCCATTGAAAAATGTTTTATAATGTAAATTTTCAGTGATACATAAAAGCTGGGAGAATAGTATAAAGAATCCCTGTCGCCCAGCTTCAAGATTGTTTCTAGATGTGGCCTTGTAAGATTACAGATTACTGAGCTCCTAGTCTCTATGCCAACCTACAAGTCTGAAGCTGATTGTATTCTGATGCCCTCCAGAGCCATAAAAATTCAGGTAGAGTTGGCTGCTCACCGCTCTGCTCCCATCGCACGCTCTGAACACACCTGTGTGACTCTTATCACGCTGTTCTGACATCATGTATGTTCTTCTTTCTGTCTCCTCTCCTAGACCATGAGCTTTATAAGGCTGGGAGTTTCATTTCTTTTGTTATACCCCCTAGCACCTTGCTCACAGTGCCTGACACTTAATGGCTCTTAGCAAAAAGTTCTTGAATGAGGAAAGAAGAATGAATGAATGCAAAAATATACTGCAGTGACTTATCTCTATTTCAAGCAAAACAAACAAACAAACAAACAACAAACAAACAAAAAAACATGTATTCTGGTCACTTCCTTGCAAAGGTCTACTCTTCCCTTACCTCTATTTCCAACTTTTCCCTCTGAGGCAATGCAGTTTTTCACTCAGTTGATTTAGGTGACGTGTTTTGATATCATCATTTATACAATGTCTACATCGTATCTATCCACCATTTTGTTTCAAAATGACGTAAACACCAACATTTATGTACACTTAAATGTTCTGGGCACTGTACAAAGTCCTTTGCAAATATTATCTTTGTTAATCCTAAATCACTAAAGCCCATGAAATAGAAACTATTATCATCCTCATTTTGCAGATGAGGAAGCCATGGTCCAGGGAGAATAAGTAACTTGTAAAGGTCCCATTCCCAGTGAATGAAAGAGTCCATATTTAACCCTAGATCTATTTGATTCCAGAACCGGAGCATCTAACCACTGGGCATACTACCACGGAAGTCATCTCTATCTCTGGTTGACAGTGCTATTTGTGTCAAGCCAATAGCTCTAAATCTTTTCCTCTAGATACTGTGCCCAAAATAAATATGAAATTGCTCTACACTTAAGGCTTAAGGCTTGTTCTTTCTGCCCTTTCACCCTTGGCAACTGAATCACTGCAAAAATGTCTCTTGAAGTCCACCCCAGTGACTTATAATCTGAGTTCCCACACAAAATCCTCATGTAGGCACTTGTTGACTGTTTTTCATCTTCTGATGATAAATAGTCTTTTGGATGGCTTCACAATCTAGTTGCCTTTCCTTCAGGGACTGAATTTTTTTCTTCTTCTTGTGGAAGCACAAGTCCACACTAATAACAGGACATTTCTTTCATCTTTTTTCTTTCCTTATTTGTTCCCAAATTCTATTTCTACCTTTTTCTTATCTCATCACTTCAGTCAGCCTGGTCTTCAAATCTCCCTGTCTTGAGTTTGCTTACTACCCTCATGACCAAGTCTCTGATCACTAGAGTAGACATATGTTCTTCTGTGCTCATATGACGTTGGGGCCTCACCCTTCACACCCATCCTTCCCAATCCATGTGTTCTGGTGGAACTGGCATTCCCCCTGGCTCTAGGGGTGGGCACGTGAACCAGGCCTGGCCAATTATAATCCTGAATTACTCCAACCATAGTAATTGGATCAGGATGAGTACAAGACAGATGATGAGTCAATCAAGTCCTTTAAGGAGAGTTGTGCTATTAAATAAGTGTCACTCTCTCCTGAGAGCGTAGGTTGGTAGTTAGGATGAAATATGCCTGAAACTGCTGGTGGCCATCTCTGCCACAAGTAGAAAGAGTCTGTTTGAAAATGGAGTCTTCACGGAGAATGCAATATCAAAAATGGAGAGACACAGATTCCTGACCCCAAAGTATAAAGCCTGAATCAAGCCATGCCTAAAGTCACCTCAACCTCTGGACATGATAACATCAACAGGAAAACACTCTACAGAGTAGGTCTCTGAACTGTTACTAGGAGAAAGAGACCATCCACCCTTCATCCAATGTAAATTCTATATTTGATTCAGTGTTGAGGGAGGAGGAAGATATAAAAGCAGGAAGTTTCAAACCATGCCCTGAGCTGGCCTGAGGGGTTCCATGAAAGTTCCTCAGGGGACACCATGGAAACCCAAAAGCAAGGCAAAGAATAGCTCAGTATCTGAAATAAGGTTTCTGAAAAAAGGTTCTGTTGCTAACAAAAGCAAAACCAACAATCCTTTGGAAGTCATTGACACAACATTGATGTTAGTTTTCCTAGAAACCCAACACTTTCTACTCTCTAACTCCTGCATTGTACCCTACTTTGTCTGAATTTATATCCCCAACTACATAATCACTTCATACTTTTTCCCTTCTCCCTCTCAGAGGTGTTAAATCAGGCATTGCCTCCACCTACTCCTCTCTCCTTGCTCATGGGTGTCAGCCAATTCAGATGTTCAACAAAATTCAAATTCAGCAAATATTTATGGGCCTTGGCTTTGTGAACATTAACTATTCTTCCAGAACATAGTTGGCTGAATATATCATAATAAGAATACATGCATTTATTTAACCAATTCACAATTATTAAACATTTAGGTTGTATCATTACTTGTTTTTTAATTAAAATCAATTTATGTATCAATCTGAGATCTCATATTAATTGAGCTGACAAATTTTGGACTTCCAAATACTCTTTTAAATCTTTTTTTAAAAGATTTTTATTAATATATAGCTAACGTACAATATTAGCAGTTTCAGGTGTATACAATAGTTATTCAACATTTATATACCTAAAGAAGTGATAAGTCCAGCAACCACCTGACACTGTACCACATTATCACAATATTATTGACTATATTTCCTGTGCTTTACATCATATGACAATTTGTAACTACCAATTTGTACTTCTTAATTCCTTCACTTTTTTCACCCTGCCCCAATCCCCCTCCCATCTATCACCCTGATAAATCTACAGGGTCATAGAATTATGGAGTGCAAGGTAGTGCTATGTGCTATATTTTGTAACATTCATGAATTCCTTCAACTCCCTGAGAGGTGGGTAGTTATTTATATTTGTATTTGCTGAATGAGGTGAAGTGATCATCTTAAAGATCACAAGACAAATTGTTGATAGAGCTAGAAATACAACCTCAACCACAGTCAGGTATAATATAAAGAGCCTGAAGTTTGGGAACAGACAGGCTTGGATTTGTTTCCTGGTTTTTCACTAAATTTTGGAACTTGAGCAAGTTATTCAATTTCCATGAACCTCAGTTTTGTACCATTAAATATAATATTCTTTACCTTACAATGATGTGCAGATTATAGTAAATAATGTGATAAACGCATTAGCATAAGGTTGGCTCAGGAATTGTTAGTTTTCTTCCACTGCACTAGGAAATACCTGTGTTCCTCCATCCAGGATGATTTGCACATAAAAGAGGTCTCTGTTATGTGTTAACTCCCTTTAAATACTGTTTTCCATTGAGATGTTCATGCATGTAGACCATATTGTGCTATAAGTCATAATATTTAGGCATTTCATTATTGATAAGACTTGTTGGCCAGGAGAGAGAGCAGAGGCTTGTTACTGTGGATTCTCAACACTAAGATTCGTAGCAGAAAAGAATCAACATCAAATTACTTTTTAAATTTTGTCCAAGAAAGATGAAGAGGAAAAGACCTGCAGACTTTCAACAAATTGCAGTTTCTCTCCAGTCATCTGCACTTGAACTTAGCCAAAAAGCCAAGAAGCGATCTCCACTCATCTGAATGTGGAGAGAACTGTTTACTGAATCAACAATTATATGTTTAGGCCTAATGTACACTAGGCACTGTTCTAGAGGCTGGAGTTACAGTATGAACACGATGGACCAAGTCTGTGGAGAGGACAGAGGTGGGTGTGGATGACCCGTCCATTCTGCCCTCCTGGCCTTTACAGCCCTATGCTTGCTGCAATAGGTTAGGGCAGGGGCAGCAAATTATGTTTTGGTACAGCTGAGCTTAGAATGATTTTTACATTGTTAAAGAAATGCTGTGTAGCCTGCAAAGCCTAAAATGTTTACCATCTGGCCCTTTACAGAAAATATTTGCTGACCCCTGTTTTAGAGGGACCTATAATTCTTTCATCAAGACCAGAGTAAACAGTTTCATGTGTAAATAATAGTCTTTTTAATTAATAATTTGTTATTTACATAAAGCATTATTATGTTACTATGACTGTTAAACAGTATTAAATGATAAAAAGTTGTGGATAGTAGGAGGGTAGACTTTTATATCAATTTTGTAGAACATAATTCTCTTTTGTAAGTTATTTGACTATAATTTTGTTTTCCTAGACTCTATTCTCCACATAAAATGTGGACCTTCTCTATCTAGCTTTACTTGGATTTTTCTATTTTTTTTTAACCCCTGTACCAAAATGGAGGATTAGACGATGACCTGAAGAAGGGTCATCATTTCCTTATGATAATGGGGAAGGCAGAAGAAAAGTTACTCTGCTGAAACTCCCGCCCTTTGACAATGACAACTTAAAAATCCCTGAGTCTTTCCACCTAAATGTGCTCTCTCTGCATTTCTTCCCTGTGCCACATTTATTTAAGATGAAACAGCCCTCTTCTATCTAACTGTTTCTTAGCACTCTCTTGCTCTTTCATGCACACGTACATTTCTTTCCCTTCCTGCCAATACCCGCTACTCTGACTTGGGCAAAGGAGGGTCACTCGCTAGTGCCCACTTACTCAGGGCCTTGGCTTGTTGGCTTTCACCCCTAAGGATAATTCAGACACTTGGGGTTGCACCCTCTTCTAACTCCTGGAAACTGCTTCCAGGTAACCACATCATCACCCACCTTGAGCTTGTGATAGGCTGTTCTAGAATCACCATAGTATAGAAGGGTCCTTGCCAAAACAAGCTTGCAGTGCACACAATTTGAAGAGGCCACAAGGGACCTGGCTTGGGTGTCAGCGGACTAGTTACAGCTCTTCTTCCTCTGATTTGTTGTTGGATCAAGGCCAACTTCTTAGCTTTTAAATGCCTCAGTTCTCACATCTGTAACATTAAGGTAATGCCGACTTTCATTTCAGCTTCCGGAAATAGAATTAAACTGGATATGGACATTGATGTTCCCATAGTAACAGTCACATAAGGTTTCTGGCACGCCACCAGAGGCAATAAATTATTTATGATAAGTACTTATAAAAACTCCTAACTGTCACTGAAATAAAAGATTCTTACAGGAAATCCTGGGGATATGCTTTCACATTAATTTGCATTCATTATTTCAGGGAGAGTTCATCATTCTGCATCAAATTACCTAATTCTAAATTCGCAGAATAAAATCAATTAGCACATGCTGGAACTGCTGAATTCAAGAGCAGTGCCGAGTGCTTCCCTGGCCCTTGTAAGAGGAAGGAAGATACTGGTTTCCTGGGCGTATTTATTAAAACCAGGGAAGAGTCAGTGGGTGTGGCTTGTCTGAGTAGTGGTGGCTCCAACTTGGGACCCTCTGAAGAAGACAAGAATGTTAGGCAGTTCTACCAAAACAAATTTGGTGTAACATTACTGTTGTTATTATTATTTTGTGGAAATTAAGCATACAATAAAATACAAAAAATGTAATAGTGATCACTCATATTGTCATTCCGAGAGAGCCAAAATTAACATTTTGGTTTATAGCCTTCCTATCTATTTCTATACTTTTATTTTTCCAAATATTGTTTTGGAACCAGCGTTTTGATTTGTGAACATTAGCTATTCTTCCAGAACATAGTTGGCTGAATATGTCATAATAAGAATACATGCATTTATTTAACCAATTCACAATTATTAAACATTTGGGTTGTATCATTACTTGTTTTTTAATTAAAATCAATTTATGTATCAATCTGAGAGCTCATATTAATTTAGCTGACAAATTTTGGACTTCCAAATACTCTTTTGAATCTTCTTTTAAAAGATTTTTATTAAAATATAGCTAACATATAATGTTATCAGTTTCAGGTGTATACAATAGTTATTCAACGTTTATACACCTAAAGAAATGATAAGTCCAGCAACCATCTGACACTGCACCACATTATCGCAATATTATTGACTATATTTCCTGTGCTTTACATCATCATGACAATTTGTAACTACCAATTTGTACTTCTTAATTCCTTCACTTTTTTCACCCTGCCCCAATCCCCCTCCCATCTATCACCCTGATAAATCTATAGGGTGATAGAGTTATCTGACATCATACGTAGTTATTACAACAATATTATTGACTATAATCTTTATATTGTACTCTACATCTCCACGACTATTTTGTAACAACCAATTTATACTTCTTAATCCCTTCCACTTTTTCACCTACTCCCCGAACCCCTCTTGCACCATCAAAATGCTTGTTTAATAAGTGTCTATGAGTTCGTTTCTGTTTTGTTTGTTTATTTTGTTCTTTAGATTCCACAAATAAGTGAAATCATATTGCATCTGTCTTTCTGTGTCTGACATACTCCACTCAGCACAATACCCTCCAGGTCCATCCATGCCATTGCAGATGGCAATAACCCATTCCTTTCCCTTGCTGAGCAATATTCCATTGTACATATTTATCACCTCCTATTTATTCACTCATCCATTGACCAACACCCAGGCTACCTCCATATCTTGGCTATTGTAAACAAGGCTGCAATGAACATATGGATGCACATGTCCTCTTGAAATAGTGTTTTGCGTTTCTTTGGATGAATACCCTGAAGTGGGATTACTGGGCCCTGCTTTGTCTCTTGTTATAGCCCTTGTTTTAAAGTCTGTTTTGTCTTGTATAAGTATTGCTACACCAGCTGTTTTGTTTTGTTTTTATTTCCATTTTCATGAAACATCTTTTCCCATCCCTTTACTTTCAGTCTGTGTGTGTCTTTCAATCTGAAGTGAGTCTCTTGTAGGTCGCATATGTAAGGACCTTGTTTTCTTATCCATTTAGCTACCCTATCTTTTGAGTGGAGCATTTAATCCATTTACATTTAAAGTAATTGTTGATAGATATGTAGTTATTGACATTTTATTATTCATATTTCGATTTTTCCTTCTTCTCTTAAAGATGTTTTTCTAAGATTCCTTGTAATTCTGGTTTGGTGGTGATGAACTCCTTTACCTTTTTCTTGTCTGGGAAGCTCTTTATCTGTCCTTCTATTCTAAATGAGAGCTTTGCTGAGTAGAGTAATCTTTGTTGTGGGTCCTTACTTTTCATCATGTTGAATATTTTGTACCAATCCCTTCTGGCCTGCAGAGTTTCTGTTAAGAAATCAGCTCTTATGGGAGCTCCCTGATAAGTTACTAGTTGCTTTTCTCTTGCTCCTTTTAAGAGTCTCTCTTTGTCTTTAACCTTTGCTATTTTAATTATAATGTGTCTTGTTGTGGGCCTGTTTGGATTCATCTTGTTTGGGACTCTCTGCACTTCCTGGACTTGTATGTCTATTTACTTTGCCAGGTTAGGGAAGTTTTTAGTCATTATTTTTTCAAACAGGTTCTCAAGCCATTGCTCTCTCTCTTCTCCTGGTACCCCATACAATGCAAATGTTATACTTGATGTTGTCCCAGAGGTCTCTTAAACTACCCTTATTTTTTGGGATTCTTTTTTCTTTTTGCTGTTCTGATTGGGTGTTTTATGCTACCTTGTCTTCCAAATTGTTGATTCGATCCTCTGCTTCATCTATTCCACGATTCCTTCTAGTGTATTCTTCATTTCAGTTACTGTATTCTTCACTTCTGACTGGTTCTTCTTTATGTTTCTATGTCCTTTTTAATGTTTTCTTTCTCTTTGTTGAAATTCTCACTGAGTTCCTTGAGCATCCTTATAACCATTGTTTTGAACTCTGTATCTGGTAGGTTGCTTGCCTTCATTCTGTTTAGTGCTTTTTCTGGAGTCTTCTCCTGCTCTTTCCTTTGGGATGTATCTCTTTGTTTCTTCATTTCAGCTGCCTATCTGTGTTTGTTTCTATGTATTAGGTGGATCCACTTCATCTCCAAGTGTTGACTGTGTGGCCTTATGTAGTAGGTACCCTGTAAGGCCCAGGGGCACAGTCTCCCTGTTCACCTGCAACAGGTGCTCCAGGAGTGGCCCTTGTTCAGGCTGCATGTACCCTCCTGTTATAGTTGATCCTTGGTTACTGTTGGCATGTCAATGTGTGGGATTGACCCTCAGGCTGACTGGCTGTGGGGTTTAGCCACATCCAAAACTTATGGGCCGCTGTGCAGGGGGCTTACACCACTGAGTCAGATTCACCCCAGTGGGCTCTGGTGCCTGTTGAGACCACCCTTTGGGTATGGCACTTGTGGGGCTAATTGGGCAGTGCTCTGCTGTGTTCTGAAGCCAATCTCCAAGTATGTTGGTTTCAGGGCCTCTTGTACAGTGCTCTGGTGCAAGCTCAGTTCACCCACTGCCTGTGACCAGCCAGGGACTACCTGGTAACAGCTATTATACAAAGAGATCCGCAGTTGTTTGCTGCCTGTGCTAACCCTGGAGGCATGTGGAAGACGCCACACTGTGAACCGAGGACGTTTGCCACCAGTATCTGGCCTGGGGGTAGGTCTACAAAATGCTGGGATACCTCGAGGCCTGGTGCCACCTGCCACATCTCTTAAGGTTCAGCCACTGATAAAGCCTCATGTGGTATGCAAGTTGGGTGAATCAGTGTCTCAGGAGTCACTAGAGTGGGAAGAGTTGTGGTACCAGGTTAATGTAAATTCTGGTCTGCTGCCAGTGCTGAGCCTGAAGCTACTCAGCAAAAGTCTCAGAGTAACACCAATGCCAGTTGCCACCCTCCAGTGGTCTGTCAGACCCTGATAGTTTTCCAAGAAAGACTGCAATGATGACAAGGCTGGCTGCTCTTGGAGAAAATGCCGCTGATGTTGGGGTATTTGGGTCAAGTGGGGTCCCAGTAAGTCAGCAGGGCAGAGCAGTGGAGTTCATCAGACCAATCAGATTCAGATTTGGTAGTGGTGGGGGCAGGCTCAACACAGGAAAGATGGTGCCTGCCTGCCAGCTACATGGCAAGAGGACCCCTCATAGGGGAAATGCCAACTGTCCTCCAGGCCTCGTCTGGAAGAAACACAACTCACTCTGCCACCTGTATGTCTCCGACATCCCCTGAGTTACTGTCCCTCTGCTGGAGCCCAAGGTGAGTGCCTGGGATTGAGAGAGTTGTGTGCTGGCCCTTTAAGAGGACTCCTGGGTTTCCTGTTGCCTTATGTCCCACCCAGATAGTTGGAATCCCCACTGTTTTTCACAGCCAGATGTTGTGGGGGCTCCTCTTCCTGGCACCAGTACTCTGGGCTGGGGAGGCCGGAGTGGGGCTGGGGTCCCTTAATTCCTCTGGAGGGAACCTCCATAGCTGAGCTATCCCTCCCAGTTCTCAACCACCACACAGAAGTTTGGGGTTAGGCAGTTTTGCAACTCCTGCCAGTGTCGACATGGTTTCTTCTTTATATCCTTAGTTATAAAACTTCTGTTCAGCCAGACTTCAGATGGTTTTCCAGATTGATTGTTCTATAATGTAGTTGTAATTTTAATTTGTTCACAGAAGGAAGCAGTCAGAGTGTTTATCTACTCTGCCATCTTGGATCCCCATTGACTTTCTCTTTTAATGGGGGGTTTTAGTCCCTCACCCAGCAGACGTCAAACTTTTTGCTATCAAGATTCTTTGAAAATTTATTGAGGACCCCAAAGAACCAACCAACTAAGAGGTCTCAGGAACTCAAAGGGACCCTCTGCCCATACTTTGAGAAGCACTACCTTAAACTGATTCTAATTGCTAGACAGTCTTTTTATGCTTCAATTTCCATTTTGTAAAAATATGGTGATAATAATAGTATTTCGAAGTGTTCTGAAATTATAATATGAAAAATGCTACAGTGACAGGCAGAAATCTATACCTGTACAACAGATAGGAAAACACTTCCTATGGAGCATTTGGCAGCCATGATGCTATTCAAAGTAAGTTGGTTACTAAAACAAGTTATTCGTTCCAATAGATATTTAGGTGTCACACTTTACCACTGCAAACAAACACTAGGAATTTTCTAAAGAAAATTTAGAAGTTTCTTGTGATTTTGGTAAAAATAAAAATTTTTTTAAGAGGGTAAGATATGAATTCTGGCTCAATTTTAAAATGGAGCTATATTTCTCCAAAACCCACTGCCTAGTTATCTTGGCTTTCTTTGATCTATAAAATGGACTCATACTTCATTTCTTGGAAAATGTTGAATGTGTCTCATTTTAACTTAATTTAGATTGGACATTTTAGAGTCAGAATGTTAGGGTTTTCCGGCTGGCCTGGTGGCTCAGGCGGTTGGAGCTCTGAGCTCCTAACACCAAAGGCTGCCAGTTCGATTCCCACATGGGCCAGTGCCAGATGGCTCAGTTGGTTGGAGCGCGGGCTCTCAACCACAAGATTGCCGGTTCGACTCCTCGACTCCTGCAAGGGATGGTGGGCTCCATCCCCTGCAACTAAGATTGAACACGGCACCTTGAGCTGAGCTGCCGCTGAACTCCCAGATGGCTCAGTTTGTTGGAACACATCCTCTCAACCACAAGGTTGCTGGTTCGACTCCCGCAAGGGATGGTGGACTGTGCCCCCTGCAACTAACAACGGCAACTGGACCTAGAGTTGAGCTGCGCCCTCCACAACTAAGACTGAAAGGACAACTTGACTTCGAAAAAGTCCTGGAAGTACACACTGTTCCCCAATAAAGTCCTGTTCCCCTTCCCCACCCCCACCCCACCCCCCTTAAAAAGAATGTAAAGGTTTTCATGGTAGACCTCATAATGGATTCTGTACACTGTGGCCAGTCCAGTATGAGGTTGGATCACGTATACAGTGATCGTTGTATACATACTCTGCAGTGGGCTTGACTGCACTCTGGGGATGGAATGTTGGGATACCTCACAGGGCCTATTGTACAACAGTGCACATTCTGCTTAATCTGACACAGTGATTCATCCCATGAAGGAAGGATTTGAGGGCAGGATGGCACAGAAGCCTCTGTCCTTACCTCCACTCAGAGGTCCAATAGATTGTCCACCCCCATAAGAACCTCACACTGGTGACTCGTTTCTGGCAGTGGTAGGTCTGCTCTCTGCCTTTGAGAACCAGGCAAGGGGTAGGTCACAGAAGTTTCTCTCTGATCTACTCCAAATTCTGGACTGTATCTCATCATAGCATTTCATGGTGTTGAGTGGTTGCACCTGGATTTCAGAGAGACTGAGTGTGTCTGCATTTGGTAAATGGAGATAATGGGCTGGGAGAGGGCAAAATGAGAAAGGATATGAAAATGCTTTGAAAACACTTTAAGTCCCATATAAGTGTAGAATTGTTATTATTGTTTTTAAGTGCCTAAACCATCCTTCGTGTGAGGACTTTCCATGAACAGGGATACTTCAGGCCTGGGATTCTTTGTTTTTATTAGGTCCGGGAAAAGAACATGCTGGATCCCTCCCAGGCCTTCTCATGAAGCTAATCTGCTCCGTGGAATTCCTAAAGTTAAGTTGATATTGGCTGAAAAACCAGTTGTTGCTCCCTCACCCCTCCCGTATGTCCTGAATGAAAGGTACGGCCTGGCACTGAGCACTTTTGTCTCCCTCTGTTACCTGGTGACTGTTATGCCAGGCAAAGTCGATTGCAGCATTTTTCAAGTCTTTTATACTTCTTTGGCATCTGAAAGCAGCTAATAAAATTACTGAGTTTTCCTTTTTATAAGACTATGTCAAAGACTTGTGCGCACAGCCAATATTTTTGAAGTCTTCTATTAATTATTTTTCAGTTAAAAGTAAACAGAGCCTTGGCACTGAAACAATTTTTGAATTTAGAAATTGGTTCTTGAGTGAAACCTTAACTTCTTTGTGTTTAGTTAGACTTCAATTGCTCCACTTAAAAAAGGTCACCTAAATTTGGAAAAGACAACTGATTCTAATTGTGACAATCTTATGCTTGCTGAATTTTATCAGAAAGGTTAAAGTAGTTTTTTCCATTTGCTAAGTAGCATTTATCCATACTTCCATGATAATGGCACACCAAAAAACTGAGGAAGTCATATTTTAACGGATTAAGCTTGAATTCCTTGTCTCATCAACTGTATCAGCGTGCTGTGTGCAGATATTTTAGACTATCTGCACCTAATTTTCTTTGCTATAATAATGGAACTATATTTCCTATGGGTCTGTTAGAGGTGTTGCAGGTTAAATGAGAAAGTATCTGTAAAGCACTTAGAGTTTCTAGAGATAGCTGGGTCATAAATTAAAGTGATGTTATTTCTAGAGCCAAGGTAGAAAAAACTGGGTGGCTGAGAGAGACTCAGGCTCAGTAGGAGTAAAGGCGAAGGAACTTGAAAGAAGGAGCTCTGAGGAACCTGCGCTGAAGTTGCATAGACTTCTGCAGCGGCCATGTTTCTTGGGGGAGTGAGAAGCTAGTAGGCTGTTACTAATAGTATTCATATTAGTCTGTGATTCCATGGAAAATGGAGGTCATTTGTATGTTCGTGTCTGAGCACCAGACTAAATACTCCAGCTGGCCAGTAAACCATGTCAAATTACTTTATATACAAGTATTGGGCAAAATGAGAAAACTATGTTAGCCAAAGATTATATCCCAGAACATCTCACATAGACCACTATTCAAGCATAAACTGGATTACTGTTTTTTTCACTTTTATTCCTGACAATATATAAATAGCCAGGGATTTTTTTTCCAGCTTTAGTAAGATCTCACATAGTTACCTTTTTTCCCATTCAGTTTTATTGAGATATAATTGGTTCACTGCACTGTGTAAAGTTAAGGTGTACAGCATAATGACTTGACATACATATATTGTGAAATGATTACCACGCTAGTTTAGTTAACATCCATCTCCTCACATAGTTACAAATTTTCTTTTCTTATGATAAGAACTTTTAGGATATACTCTTAGCAATTTTTAAGTATACCATACAACAGTGTTAGCTTTAGTCATCATGTTGTACATCACATCCCCAGTACTTATTTATCTTATAACTGGAAGTTTGTATCTTTTGACCACCTTCATCATATTTCCTCACCCCCATCCTCCTGATCTTTTTTTTTGTGTGGTGAGAACATTTAAGATCTACTCTTTAGCAACTTTCAAGTATACAATACAGTATTGTAAACTTAAAAGGATTTTTTTCTTTTTAATCAGGCACCGCCTTCATTTTTGTGAACTTTCTCACATATCCAAGTGGTAATTTCAAATACTATGGAATTATTAAAATGCTTAAAATGTAGTCTTGCATCGCAGCAAAGTAACAGTCTGAGCTGTCATGTTTCCATAGGTGTCTTTGAAAGGAAAAGGGTGACCACATCCAAGTTTAGAATTAGGGAAGAGGGACAAAGATAGGAAAGGCTATCAAAGCCGCCACCATTGTAGCCACCACTGCAGTGGTCCTGATAAAGACCAGAGAAAATAAGCCAGCTTGAGACCTGGGCCTTGAAACTCCCGATCTACCAGCAAGAGAGGAAAATAACGCCAAAGCATTTATCAGTAAACAGTTTATAAGAAGAGTTGTGCAGAAGATAACGGGTTTCTGTTCTCCAATATTTCTAGCAAAAAAAAAAAAAAGGGCTTGCACTCCTGTTTTAGATACAATGACCACACTTAGAATTTAGAATAGCTCAGAGGGATATCTTTTTAAAGCTTCTAAGATGTGAGTCATTCTATCAGAATCTTGCGCAAAGACAACTTAGCTGTGGAGGGCTTGCAGAAAATGACATTTCATCTCCAAGTCTAGCTAACACACCGGTTCCTTTAAAGGACTAGTTAGTTCTAAGATTCTTTACTGTCCTGTTAATGGCAAGGACGTTTCCAGGGCAGAGGGAGCTAGCTATTACACATTGCCCAAGAAAAACTGGCTAGTGATTCCCCCCTCTGTTTTCTCTTTACCCAATAGCCCTTATTCTCTATTACATGCTCTCAAGAGAGGATTTGATCACCTCCTTTCTCCAAAGAGGCAGAAAGAGAAAATGATGAGCAAAGGTTTTACGTGCTCTGCACGCCTCCCCCCCCTCCCCCCCCCCCCCCCCCGCCCCTGCCCAGGAATATTTTCAGGGAACTAAGGAATGAAAGAAACTCTACTTGGAGAATTTCAAGCATCAGCTAGCCCAGTGGGAAGGTATTTGGTGTGGCAAGGAGAACGTTGTCTATTCCAACTAGTTGTCTCTCTGCTTTTAGAAGGCACATTTCTGTGGGTCCCCACTAACGTGGTAGACATCCCCCTATGACCTTCAGAGATCATACTTGTTTATGTTGTGTGTGTGTCAGGGGAAATGGCTGAGTGGAAGAGGCATCTCCTCATGTCCTGTCTGACACTGCTTCTTGTTGAGGGTGAGATAGCAGACCTGGAAGAGGGACCAGTTGCTAAAAAGGGTGGCTGGCTTTTCTCAGGATGATTTTTTATAAAGAAGGCAAAGGAAATTTTTATTACACAGTTGCAATAGATTATAGTAAGAAATACCAAGGCAACATTAAGTATGAAAATGCTCTCCTTCCCTTTATCCAGAAAATGCAAAACTCTCTTTATAGTAATGTTTCCTCCTTGTCCTCCGTGTATGTTGTGGACTTGTGGGTCTTACTTTGCATCCTTGTGAAGCTCGTGGACTAATATTAGAGGGAGCCCCCCAAAACTGTGTAGCAACGAGCTACACAGTTTCTTTATTTCCCTGAAAAATCTACCAGTCAAGGATACCTAATCTTTGTAACGATATCAACCTACTTTATGACGGGCACTTCGGTACTTCACGTTGAAAAATTAAGTCACATTGTTTTTGTGGGGATATGTCTATAGTAAGTGCCATTAGAGACCTACGAAATGCTTTTGGAATGAAAAGAAGGAAATTATCAATTCCAACTGAGGAAGGAAATTATATTGACAGGAACTAAAATAGCAGATGTTTATTCAACTCTCCATTTAGGCTCCAAATGTACACCAGTGCTTCATCTTGAGACATAAATGTTTTGTTTCAAAGGGGGAAAATTATAGTGGGCCATGTTCCTGTGCCAGTGTCACCATTGCTTCCATAAGAGACTTTCAGTAAGTTATTTACTAATCTTACTCGTCCCACATGTATAACGAGACTGATAGCACCTGTGCATCACATATTTCATAGGAAAACTTCAAATGAGAACAAATGTATAGACGCATTTAGCTGTTTCCTGATAAAGGCAGTAAGCAGCAGTAAGGTGTTGCTGTGTGTTTGGACATTGCCATTACGCCTGGGCATTGGTTGTATGTGTTGAAATACATTTCATAAGAATTTCTGGAGGTGAAGTTAGGCTTTTTGAAATACTGGCATATTTTTAGTAATTTCGAATTGGAAAGGTTCAAATAAGCTTTATTATGCTGTGATATATTCAGACATATTCATCAGAGAGAAAACAACTCATATTGTGAATGTCAGGCTAGAAGGAGGGATACAAAAATGAAGTTGGCCAGACCTCTACCCTCAAGGCCTTTTCAACCTAGTAGGGGAGACAGTTGTTTAACCAACATTTTAGCACCTTTAGAGACTTAAGAATAAAAATATTGGATTGGCAAGGAGGGAATAGAAATTCTAAGTGTGACAATTAGAGAAGGAAATTATACCAACAGTAACAACAATGATAACAGTAGCTGTGAGGTTGGTGGAAAAGTAACTGTGGTTTAAAAGGTTAATTGCAAAAACTGCAATTACTTTTGCACCAACCTAATAAAATTGTTAGTCTTTTATATTCAAGACACACTAAAATTGTTATCACATTTACTCCGTTCCCAAAATCTATTGTTATCCTTATTTTATAAATGCAGAAACCGATGCTTAGACAGATAAAAATGAGTTGTGCAAGATGACATGGCTGGAAAAGGTGGAACCATGGTAGTGAGTTTGGGTCCATCTAACATCAAAATCCATGTACTTTTTATTCTGCCACGATGTATCTCAGTAACAGTGCCATTCTAAAAACATATTATAGTGATGTCTAAACAATTCTGATTTTTTTAGAGACAATTTCTCTGATACCAGCCATGACTCTGTGATACCTCCATGGCCGTTCAAAGACCATTGAGGTGGAAATACAGGAGCCCTGGGCACCAGCAGGGGTGCGGCCCATGTGGAGAGCTTCTTTCCGGCCTGCTGGGCTTGTATGGACGTGGCTACCTGACCTAGTAACAGCAGCCAGCAGGTATGTTTTTCTTTACTTTAGAAAGGATTGGGGAGTGGGAAATAACCCCATCAAGACTTTCTAAGGGCAAAACAGCTAGCTAACGTTTATACACACACAAACAGCTTGCGTTTCATGTTTTCCTTAACAGAACCTCTTTTCCTTCTAATGGCTCTTAGGAGACTCTTCCCCAAGAACAAATAGGCAAATTGGAATCTTTATTTTAAATGACTGTATTTTCTAAGACAGATATTCCGAATAAAGGCTTTTTTCTGATTACTGAGTTTATTATATGAAAATTCTTACAAAGATATAAAGATTGCATAATGATTTAGCTATGGTTGTAAATCAATTGCTTTTACTGAAAATATTAAAAATTGCATGACAGTGGAAGGAGTTTGGGACTATGCTGTATGCAGAGGGAACTGAAAACCTGACATGATAATTTTTATCCCTTGTGGAAAAAACTTAAAGAGCAATGTATTCTGATCGTATTATTTTAGAATCTGATAGCAAGAAAACCCTCTGTCCAATGGACTGATGTTTTAGAAACATTCATACAAATTAAACAAGTTGTGTTTAAAGTATGATTCTTCTGTGATCAGCACAATGTCTACCATCTGTGGTGTCTGGATGGCCCTGTTGGTTTGTTGAAACTCCAAAATACCAAAGAAGCAGTTTCCGTGCTTCCCAGTGTGGTCAGTAGCCTGAATTCTTATCCAAAGCCATAGTCACTCGGATGGTTCCAAGATGGCTGCTATAGTTACAAAGAGTGATAAATGATTCTACTGTGTTACCACTTTTTAAAGTTCTACTGTAGCTCTTGTAACGGGATTCAAATTGTGCCAGTCATCTTTTATTAGTCAGTCCTGTGGGATTTTTATTGTTATTTTGAACAAGATCTATTTTTATTTAATTCTATGGGAACCACACATACTTTGTACATTTGCCAGAAATTTATTTTCCAATGAGTATTACTCAATTCTAAATAAGTACATTGTGCACTTTTTTGCTGGGACATAGTAGGGGTGAGTTTAATTTACAATTATGTAATGTAGCCTAGCCTTTTTTGTAACGCTAATAGTCTGGTAACTTAAAGTGAATTTGGGTTTTATTTATTGTCTTCCGAAGAGTCCAATTTTAAGCAAAAACATCATCTTTTTAAAAAGTCACTAAGAACTGCTTTGTTACAACTGTTAATCTAAAATTAAAAAGCTGAAATAAGAGGCAACAAGCATTTATAACAAAAGAATTGCAATTTGGGGAGCATAGTTTCTAGCAGAAACCCAAATAGTGTCCCAATTACAGGGTGAAGGCAAGGAGTTTTTATGAGAAAAGGAAAGAAAAAAGAAAGAAAGAAAGAAAGAAAGAAAGAAAGAAAGAAAGAAAGAAAGAAAGAAAGAAAGAAAGAAAGAAAGAAAGAAAAAGAAAGGAAGGAAGAATTCCTACAGGTTCTAATAAGCTGAGCTACTCTCGGCTATACATGATTCTTTACTGATTCCGTCTTCAGAGAGAGAGTCCATAATCATCAGTCCTTGTGGTCAGGATGTTCATTGTCCTGCTGGCTTTACAAACGATTGTAAGGCAACATTGGTTCGGCCCAGTCCTACTCCTGGCCCAGTCCAAACAGTCCCAAGTTTCAAGGTGCAGAGCAGTTCCTCTGAAATGGCAACTCCAACTCCATTTTGAACCGGCACCACTTACATCATTTACCACACAACTGCTCAATGCATTTATTCATGCACAGAGATAAGCATCATGTTAGCTATAATAACCAGAGAATTAGTGTCATGTATCCTTTCCCAACAGAATAAAGGAAACATTTTCTTACCTAACTTTTGCTATATGATATATGAATGGAAATCTTGAACTTGTTTCCAGAGGTGGAAGATCTCTTGTTCTACTGCACTGTGTGCCTGAGCATGGATATTAAGACTATGTTTCTTTGACCTGAGAAAAGCAGAATTATTTTCACTTGCTACAAAGCTTAACTCTCAGACCGGGAGGCAAAAAAAGAGGCAATCTTATTACAAGACAGGACCTTCAAGTGTCTTAGACCCTGAGGGATCCATAGATGTTATATTCTATTCAATGGAACAACAGAATCTTTGAGCAAAACTCTCTAAGCAAAATCTATAGAAAATGATGAATCCAGCACTAAAGCTTAAAAAAATAATAAAATTACAAAGCTTCTACAAAGACTGTTTTCAGAGCACCAAGAAGAAAACTGAGGGGATTTTTAGTAAATGTCATTTATTTTCTTGTCAAAATAGAAAATAAAGCAGGAGTTCTTTATTGTTTGTTTGGTTGGTTGATTTAGTTTGGCTGGGTCTTTTATTATAGAGACATAAACAATGGAAGACTGTGTGACATACTCTAGTCACGAAAGTAATTTTTTGTCCAAATATCTAAGGCATGAAATAAAATTTCATGTTCTGTTTTGTGTTTCGAATGAACAGAGATTTTTAAAATGTACTTATTTATATACAGAAAGTGATAAAGAGTAAAATTTAAATGGCCCATAATCCCATTGACTAGATAACTCTGTTGACATTTTAAAAAATTTAAAAGTAACATAAGCACATGTTTTTTTTAAAAAATTCAAATAGTACTGAGATGTGTGAATGAAAAATAGTTGTGTTCCTACCCTCCCCACCCCTTCCTAACCACCTGCCTATTTCCCCCAAGGAGCAATTGTTAACAATTGCTTGTTTATATTTCCAGAAAAGGAAACATATCACCAGATAAACATATACACTTATGTGTGTGTATATATGTATGTGTATGGGTATATGTATATAATTAAGATTTTTTTCCACAAAAGGATTATGTCATTCCATTGTATCTTGAATTGTTTGTTTAATAGTATGTTTTCAGACCTTCCCATATCGGCACACACAGAGCTATCACATTATTTTTAACACTTGTATAATAGTTCATTATATAGTATACTGTAAGTATTTAACCAGTCCTCAACTGATTATCATTTATGTTGTTTTTAATTTTTGTGACTATATCTATAAAGATGTGGCAGTTGAATAGCTGGCGAAAGTGTATCTACATATTTCATTTTGATAGATATTGTCTAGTTTATTGAATCAGTTTTCTTTTCTACCAACATTTGAGAGTTACTATTTCTCTAGCACTGGAATTAGAAAAATTTTAAATGTTCACTCAAGGGAATTTCAGTTTATAGAATTCCACTTTTATTCTTTTTTTAAGTGGACTAACGTTTTTACCTAAAGAAAAACCATAATGTACTTGCTTTTGGAGTGTATGGTGTCTTCGCCCAGTGATATGTAGATCCATGAAGGAGAAAGAAAGTATTTTGGTTTAATAAGACTGGATTGGCAAATGTGGCTAACATGAAATAAAACCCTATAGGCCAATGAATTTTAGGAAACTTTTAAAAGAGTAGATTAAACTAATAATACCCATGTTCAAAAGATAAGATGCCAGTGGAGGGGGAGATGGGAAGTTGTTTAATGGGTAGAGTTTTGGGTTTGCAAGATGAAAAGAGTTCTGGAGAGCAGTTGTACAACGTGAGTGTATTTAACACTGTTGAACTATATACTTAAAAATGGTTGAAGTGGTAGACTTTATGTTATGTGTGTTTTGTCACAATTTAAAAAATATAATGTACAAATTATGCATCAATAGAAAAAGAAGACATTACCTAAAATATGATCTTAAAAGAAGAAGGGAAGAGCCTCTACAGAAATTCAGTCAGATATCTTCCAGGAGCCAATTAATGTCATTACACAATGAGATAAAATCCAGAATGCAAAGATCTGTGGTACGTAATGGACTCCAATTTAATCTGAGGCACAAATGGCTACCATCAGCAATAGTACTCTCCCGGTGTGTTATGGAACATTTGCCTGCCGTACCTGTGACTGCCAGGACATTTCCAATGACAGACTCAGTGCCTGGAGTTGACCAGAGTGACAGGGAAGACCACAGTGAGGACTGACGGGATCAGGTCATTCTCTGACATACACCGTTGTTGAAAAGCACTCTACAATATTTTTATTTGCCATCCCTCACAGCCACCTTGTGAGAAAACAACAGAATGAAAGGCAGAGTGCAGTCTCCAGAACCCAGAGAAAATAGTAACTTTTGTTCACAATGACTTCGAGGCTCAGGTCCTGATTTATCAGAACAGACAAATCACTACTATAAAAATATCTCAGAAAGGAGACTCCCAATGAATAGTAATGATTTATCTACTTAAAGTGTTTCACAAATTTAATATACCCATTTCTCAGCTATTCAACGGCGGTTGGACAGTTCGCTTGCCGGCATTCATGTGTTACATCTTAGCACAGAGCAGAGGCTCTCAACCGTGGCTGCATGTTAGAGTCACAGGGGAGCTTTAAAACGTCCGCTGCCCGGGGCTATCCCAGACCACTTAATCAGAATCTCTGGGGTGGGTCTCCAGGTGACTGCAACACACAGCTAAGGCCGAGAGGCTCGGGCACAAAGATTCTCAACTTCAGCGTTCATAATCCTTGGGGAGGCGGGTGGTCTTCCCTTTCCCCAACAGAAATTTTGTTTAGTAGGTTTGGAATATTCACAAGATCTACGTTTCTTACATGAATCTCACATGATGCTGATGTATACGGTCTCTGATGCACACCTTTGAAAAGTACTACAAACAGTGACCAAAATTCCTGATTTTTCATCCCAATCACTGATCTCTCCTGCTTCTCCATAAACCTGGTCCCCTAGGCTTTAATAAGGCTCTTTCCAAGTTAATCATTTTTATTGCTTTGCCCCTGGAACGTGCCCAACATCTTCACATATCGCTTGCAATGAGTGACTCCAAAATGGCCACATAATCCAATGAAGTCCTGGCCAAGGTTGAACAGAGTGGAGAGATTACATCATGGTTCCTCCATGCCATGCTTTTGCTAATAACTTCTGGAGTCATACTTTAAAAAATAATGACACAATAGTCAACACTATCACCAACACCAAAATATATCGTTAGGGTTGTTTTGCTGCATCACTGTGAACCTGAGAATATTTTTTAAAAAGCTTCCACAGAATTAATCCTCTAAAGTGTGTATTTGTATTTTTCCTTTGGAAACTTAGTCCTCAGTAAATTTTACCATGGTTATTTTTGACTGCTGCTGTACTAATCACCTTAATGTCATTGGCAAATGACAGGCATACTCGTATATCTGTTCCATGATTCAAGTTGTCAAGAGAAATGTGAACTATTCATGCCCAGGACAGATCCCATACATAATGCACCTTCTCTTTCCCCAGGCTCACCTAGAACTCCATATGCCTATGTGTATAATTGTAGCCCAGAATGGGGTGGTCAGAGTCAGCACTGTGGACTAAAAAGGGAATGGGCTTTCGGTGAGATAAACCTAGTTCTTAATCTTATAGAGCCCCTTATTTTTTTCTTTTGGAAATGTGCAACTACAATACCTCCGTCAAAGGGGTATTTTGACAATAATTAAATGAAATGCAAACGTGTTCAACATATTGGCTAACACATAGTAAGGTGCTCAATAAATAGTTTTTTCCCCCCTTTCGTGCGGTATATGATAGGTGACATGAACAGCAAAGAGTATAAATATATTCTTCTAACTTAATCTGTTCAAAGAAATTTGGGGAAAGGAAAAATAATTGCAATTAGTGTTGGACTAACCCTCAGAAGGTCACTCAGCCAAGGGTGAACGGCTTAACTCTAACGCCGGGGATGTTGGGCAGGGGGCACTCTGGGTGCTGGGTAGGAGTCAGGCCAGGAGATCTAAGGCCAAGGGTGAAACCAAGGAGACCAACCTGAGCCAAGGAGAGGAAGAGGCTAGTGCTGGAAGGCAGCGGGGGTCAACACGGAGCAACAGCCAGCCCGCAGAGAACCTGGAAGAAGCCTAAAGGAGGCAAAGGGTCAGCCTCAAGGAAGAGGTCAGGAGCCTGGGAGGCTGCACCAGGGGAAATGGCAGAGCCTGGGCACAGAGGGACTGCAGAGCAGAAGGCCCATCATCCATGAGTGCTTATAATCTTCAGAGTCACACTCGTCGTTTTATATTATCCTGGCTAAACGTTTCTGTCCTTATCATAGTCTCTCCTACTGGTAGGCTTTTTTGTTTTTAATGGGCATAAATATATTCTTCTATAATTAGGCACTATACTAGGGAGAACATGCTAAATAATGAGACTCCAAAGTCTCAGTGGCTTAATACAACAAAAGTTTACTTTAAGCTCCTATTATAGAACATTTTAAGTCTATAGGAATGGGTAGGGCTGGGACTCTGCTCCATGCAATTATTCAGGGACGCAGGTTCCTTTCACCTGGTGGATTCCTTATTTATTTTCTTTTTTCTTATTCCTTTTTTTTGGGTCATGAATTCTTTTGAAAGTTTAATGAAGTTTTCTGGACTTTATCTCAGCATAAGATTTTCAATTGTGCAGAATAAAATATACAAAAGGAAACCAACTAAATCAAAATACTGTTATCAAAAGAGTAAAAATACAAAACTGTGGTAAGAACAATGTATGTGCTTCTTTATTAATATGTGATATTATTTACATGGGACATCATTATGCTAGAGGACTTCCAAAGAGTCACTGAGTGCTTCCTGCTAAACCTGAATCAGGGTCAGCACTGCAGTCGAGCACTTATCACGTACTAATATACGTTGTTCTGGTTATCTATTGCTGTGTAACAAACTACCCATAAAACTTGGTAGCTTAAAACAATCTCTTACTTTGCTCCTGATTTTGTGGGTCAGGAATTTGGGAAGGTCTTTGCTGGGCAATTTGTCTAGGATCTACGTGGCATCCCCTAACACAGCTGGGGCTAGGAGACCCACTTCCAAGATGGCAGCTTCATTCACATATTTGGCACCTCAATTCTCCTTGGCCCCAATCTCCACATGGGTTGGCTTCTCACAGCATCATGGTTTCAGGGTAGTCATACTTCTTAGATGGCAGCTGGCTTCCAAGAATAAGTATTCCAAGAGATAGAAGTGGAAGATGAAAGTATAAATATGGATATTTTTCTAACTTAATCTAGTCTATGAAATTATGAGACAGGAAAATTAATTCAAGCAAGTATTATACTAATGCTCAGAAAAGATCACTTAACCAAGGGTCACCAGGTTAACTCCACCACCAGGTGATGTTGAATGGGGGCCACAGCATCACTTCTGTCATAGTCCACTGGTCAAAGTGTCATAGAGCTCACCCAGATTCATGGGGGAAGGGGCACAGACCTCGTCTCTCTATGGGAGTGATAGCAAAGAAATTGTGGCCATCTTTAATCTGTCATATACACAAAGTCTCATTTAATCTGTTTAATAACACTATGAAGTAGGCGTCATTGTCTCCATTTTACTGATGAGGAGACGGAACCTCAAACAAGTTAGGCATTTTGAAGGGTAGCTGGGGAAAGTTTACAAAAAGTCAAAAAATAGACATTTATCTTGAAAGAGTCAAAAGAATGAGTGAGATTTGGACTTAAGAGAAGATTCTAAGACAGAGAACAAGTGTATTTATTATTACATAGGTTCTGCTACATGTATCAGGGACACAAAGTAACCGTGACTTAAACCAGGTAGAAATTTATTTGTCTCATGTCATAGCAAGGAGTAGATGGTCCCAGGAATGGTATGGAGGTTTTTCTCCATGAGGTCATTCAGGGATCCAAGTTTCTTCCATCGTATTGTTCTGTGAAACTTAGGATATTGCCCTTACCTACAATGGTCCAAAATGACACACACACTGTCACATCCACATCTACACTGCAAACAACAGGACAGAAAATGGAGACGTGATGGGCATGCCCCTTCCATTAAGACACATCCCAGAGTTGAACATATCATTTCTTACCACATGCCGCTGGCCAGCTCCTAGTAACATAGCCTCATTTAACTGGAGGGGAGCCTGAACTATGCAATCTTTATACTGAACGTCCATGTGAATGTTTACCAAAAAGGAGTTCTATCACCATAGAAGAAGGGGATAAAAGATATTGGTGGACAATCAATATCGATGCAATCTGCTGCAACAAGTAGCAGGTTGAAATTTTAGCATCTAGGATAGATGAGAACATAATAGAATTTTCCGTGAGGTTGTTGAACCCAGTTACTGTAGAATATGAGAAATGTTTCCAAATGTCTTAAAATGGGACAATCTTTCATTTGTAATGAAATAGGTTGAGAAATAGGTTGATACTATGCTTCCCCGAAAATAAGACCGGGTCTTATATTAATTTTTGCTCCAAAAGACACATTGTTCAGGGGATGTCATCCTGAAAAATCATGCTAGGGCTTATTTTCCAGTTAGGTCTTATTTTCGGGGAAACACGGTAGCTTATGTTTAGTCTCACCCTTAAAGTCTATATTCATAGATGACAAAAGGTAAATGACAGGGCTGAATAAAAGTTTAAAGGTCTCTCTCAGGGCAAATTGCTACAACCAGAGTTGTACGCTTGGCAGAATGTAGTGTGCTATCCAAATGCTCCTCTGGGTCTTTGTAGAAAATGCAATAGCCCCTAAGGAGGTCGGAGAGGCCCTGGAGCTAGAGGAGATAGAGAAAATACCAAGAGAAATTTATAGATGACAAACACAAGGGCAAATTGGGTGCAAGTTCAAAGCTGTAGAAATAGCATGGAGAGCTAGAGGACACGTGTACGTCTGAGTTATCTTGCAACACGCTACTTGGGGCAAAGAGTAACAGGGCTCTAAGCCAAGGTGGCAACGGCAGAGGGCAGCATCCAGAGAATGACAGCTGGGTCAGAACCTCCCAGGGGCATTGCTGCCCAGCTGACAGCCTTCTGGGCTGATTCTTTTGAACTGCACTTTCTGAAGCAGTCTTCAAGCAACTGATTTCTTAGGAAAGCAGTAATGCTTGGCCCATCTCCACTACTGTAAAAGTCTCCAGAGCTTCTTATAGGCATTCTCTTTTCTCATGCTTTTGGTTTATTATAAAGATATACATGTCACCCAAGCAATCTAGGTATATTAGAAGAAGTTTCGGTTGAGTATTAGTGTTTTTGTATCCTTTTACTCTCTTTTTTTAATTACATGAATTTATGCTAATAAAAATACTTTCCTGGGCTGCTATTAATAATGGAGAAATGTTTCTAATAATAATTATAGTATTAACAGTAATGAATATTGGTTTATTGATTTAGTGCTTTACAGGTATGTGCACTTTTTAAAATTGAGATAAAATTGACATACAACATTGTATTAGTTTCAGGTGTACAACATAATGATTTGATATTTGTATATATTGCAAAATGATCATCACAATAAGTCTAGTTAACATCCATCACCATACATAGTAACGGAATTTTTTTTCTTGTGATAGGAACTTTTAAGATTAACAACTTTCAAATATGCAATACAGTATTGTTAACTATATTTGCCATGCTGTACATTACATTCCCATGACTTATTTATTTTATAACTGGAAGTTTGTGACTTTTGACCCCTTTCACCCATTTTGCCCATCTCCACCCCCCATTTATGTTCTCTGTATCTATAAGCTAGTGTTTTTTTGTTTGTTTTTGTTTTGTTTTGTTTTTGTAAGATTCCACATATAAGTGAGATTATATGGTATTTATCTTTCTCTGCCTGACTTATTTCACTTATCAAAATGTCCCCAAGGTCTGTCCTGTTGTTGCATTTCCTTTTTTATGGCTGAATAGTATTCCATTGTGTATATATATACCATATTTCTTTATCCAGTCATCTTTCTCTCTCAAAATATCTTATGGTACTGTACTCACGCTTCTTTTTGTGATGATGTGAAATAATGAAATATCTACATGATGAGATAAAGGTGAATGACACATTATTAGGTAAAATAAAGGTTACTTGAACACAAGCACTGCAATACTGAGACAGTTGATTTGATAACCAACACAGCTACTGAGTGACTAATGGGTGGGGAGTGTGTACAGTATAGACATGCTGGACAAAGGATGGTTCACATCTGGGCTGGAGGAGTGGGATGGTGTGAGATTTCATCACACTGCTCAGAATGGTGTGCAATTTAAAACTTGTGAATTGTTTATTTCTGGCATTCCATTTAATATTTTTGGACCACAGTTGACTGCAGGTAACGGAAACCACAGAAAGTGAAATGGTGGATAAGGTGGGTCTACTGCAGCACTGAATAAAACAGACAAAAAGTCCCTGCCCACTTGTAGCTTACATTCCAGGAAATGACAAAACAGTGATAAAACTGGAACCTAAATGCTACATCTCTCTTTCCTTCTAAAACAGTTCTTTTCTCACTGTATACTACTTTTTGCTATACCTGTTTCCTTAATGGCAGGCATAGAACTCATTTCTTATTAGTTCTCTGGCTCCAGATTAAAATTTATCTTTGGCCCACTACCCACAGCCACCCCAGTTCTTCTCCTCTGCTGAGTGTATGCTTCGATACCTAAATGGTCTTCAGTTGTAAGTTATTAAAGGATGTTCAACCTACCTTTCCCTGTCTCAGCTGGGATCACACAACCTGAAAATCAGGGAATAGTACTTAAAGCAGGATGGAGGCTCAGTTCTCAACCACATTTTCACTCTCAGCTGCACCTCTTTCCACTGATGTCCACTCTCTCTGTGGTTTTGAAAAGACTGATACATTCTCAGATCCATAACTTAATATTATAACAATCACACACACACAAACCTCTTCCTTATGTAACAGCCTGCTTTAAAGTCATTATTATTAGTAGTATAGGTACAATCAGTTAATGAGACCACTGATATTTGCAATATCTGTGTTGGAGCATTTCAGCTTTGTAGAAGAGCAAACTGATTCAGAAAGAGGCCAAATGAGATACAGTCTTTCTTTCCCCCACTCATTCCCTGCAAAGGTAATGGAAAATGACCAAGTGCCTTTCAGTTCGGGGTGCACTCTCCCTGGGAATTTGGGTTTGGGGTGCACTCTCTCTGGGAATTTGCATTGTTTGTTTTGAAGATAAAGGAATTTGTACCATAGGCTCCAGGTAGAATGCTGCAATGTTTCTGTTTTCAAACATAAGTTTGGGAATGGGCATGTCCATTTTTTGATACATTTGAAAGATGGAGAACTGTTTAGTCACCATATGACCTGCCTTTACAAGGTCTCCCTACAAGCATTCCCTTCCCTCTAGCCATAACTCACATTCTCACTACCCAGGATGATTTGAGGGGTGTCAGATCTCATCCATTTGGGAGACTTGGTCTTGAAAAATTTACCTTTAGAGATCAATTATTTTAGATTAAGTATTACCTTTCTTGACATTTAAAATATAAATACTTTCTGGAAGGAAGTGTAGTGGAAGAAAAATAATTTTCTTTCTATTCTTCTAGGATCTTGGGTGAGTCACTCCCTCCCCTCATAATAAAAGACAGATTAACAGGAATAAAACTAATTTAATTAAGTACATAGGTACTGGAGGCCCACAAAGATGAGACTCAGGGAAGCAACCAAAGCAGGAAGCTTTAATGCCTTTTAGACAGGGAAACATTTTGGGAATCACCTCAGTGAAGCCTTCTCTGACCTGCCCCCACCAGCAGCGCCGGGGCACTTGCATTTATGCCCTAGTTGTACTTATACTGGGTGTTATGGCCTGAATTGTGTCCCCCAAAAATGCATATGAGGGGCCCTAACCCCTCATGTGACTGTATTTAGAGACAGGGCCTTTAAGGAGGTGATTAAGATTAAATGACCCAATAGAACTGGTGCCCTTATAAGAAGAGGAAGAGAGATCAGAGCTCTCTCTGCCCTGTGAGAACATGCAAAAAAGCCGCTTTCCAAAAGCCACGAAGAGTGCTTTCACCAGTACCTGACCAAAATGGTTCCCTGATCTCAGCTTACAGCCTCCAGAACTGTGACAAAACAAATTTGTGTTGTTTAAGCCACCCAGTGTGTGGTATTTTTGTTATGGCAGCCTAAGCAGAGTAATACACCAGGTTCTACTGTCATGATTTGATCCATCTATCTCCCCTTTTAGATGCTAGATTCCTTGAGAGCAAAGACCCATATTAATATAACTGCCATATATTGAGGGCTTACTATGTGCCAATCACTGTACCAGGCACTCATACACTATCTCATTTAAATCTTACAACTTCTTAAGATCAAAACTATTATCCTCATTTTACAGATAAAGAAACTAAAGGTTGGAGAAATTATGTGGTTTGTCTAAATTAGAATCCATTTATAGGGCCAGCCCGGTGGCTCAGGTGGTTAGAGTGCTGTGTTCCTAGGGCCAAGGTTGCGGGTTCGATACCCACATGTAGAGCTGCACCCTCTACAGCTAAGATTGTGAACAACAGCTCTCCTTGGAGCTGGGCTGCTGTGAGCAGCCGGAGGTTGGCGTGGGCTGCAGCGGGCTGCTGAGTGCTGCCATGGGCTACCGTGTGCCAGCATGAGTGGCTGGCAGCCAGCGTGAGCGGCCACAGCCGGCAGCAACCTACTGCCTCAGCGAGAGGAGCGCAAGGTTCATAATCCCAGCATGGGCCAGGGAGCTGTGTCCTACACAACTAGATTGAGAAACAGCTTGAACCAGAGTTGGTGGGGAGGGGGGAGGGAGGAGGTAGAAGAAGGGGAAAAAAAAAAAAAAAGAATCCATTTATACCTGGCTCCATACCATCATACTGCCTTCTTTGTCATCTGTGTTTCCTTTTCTCCTAGCAGTTCCCCACACATATCTAGTTTTGAGAGGTTGTTACTCAGCAAGGGAAAATGTCCCTGTTTCTCTTTACAATAATGAAATTCCTGAACTTGATGTTCTTAAACACTCCCACATCCCACAATAATAAAATATAAAATAAAATAAAATAGCCCCTCCTCCAGACAGAACCATCTACATAATTTATGGAGCTCAGTGCAAAATGAAATTGCAGGGCCTCTTGTTCAAAAGTTATTAAGAATTTCGTGAACTTCTGGGTTGGTGAACACATGGAGGTTTGGGGAGAGTGGCACGCCCACAGAGCATGAAAACTCTTACCCTATGCATTCTTCCATCTGGATATACCTCAGTTAAATCATTTTGTAATAAACTGGTAGACATTTGCCTATGCTGGATACCCACCTTGCTTTATTCTCAGAACACCCCACCCAGCAATCTCTCGACAGTAGTATGTCAGGATCTGCCTTGTTCCTTTTGCAATCTCAGAGTCCTCCACTGTGCGGCTCATTCAATTAGTCCCCAGTGATGGACATCTGCCCTAGTTCCAGTCTTTTGCTATTACAATAGAGTTACAATGAATTAAAAAGAAGGAAAGGATTTCAAGATCGCCACAACAGAGTATTAAATGACTTACCGGGTCCTTCTACACACAGGACCTGTGTGACCATGCAGTCACAGGCCCATGAAGCCAGCTCTACCCCTGGATATTTTCCTCCACCTTTCTCTTGCCATCAGTCAAAAGTCCCAGTTTCTATCTGTCCTGTATAATATTGTTTTTCCCACAATAGCATAAGTTTGGGTGGGGTGAGGGTAATTGTGGACAGGAGTGCATCACATACTCACTTCTCCTTTGTTTTTCTGCTCCCTGGAAATAGTTCATTTGCCTACCAAGGACCAGTATTTAAGAAAGAAAAAATTCTCAACAGACACACAAGGTTGCATTAGTCAATAACAAAAAATATTTACGGAATATGATAAATTAGTGGGGAGAATGAATATCTATGATCCAAATTTTATTTCAGAAAGGTAGAAATAAATAAAACTCTACACAAGTATATTACAAAATTAGAAGATATATTAACCACAGGAGATTAAAAGATTTGGACCATTGCCTTACAATCTAATTCAGCTTTGAATACATTCAAGAGTTGGCATCAAAGTTGACAACCCTAGAAAAATTATTCCATATGGAGTGTTCCATTTTCAGCTAGTTGTTGTGGAGCTTTAAACCAAGAATTGCAAATCTAGTGCCTGTAGAAGCCAGGCAGATACTGTGGATGAGGTCAGCCAACTGGGGACTTGGGCAACTGGAGAGCATATCTGGGTCTCTATTTCAGCTGTTCCCCTAGTCCCGCTGATTCTCACCATATAAGCGAATGTGATAAAATCTTCTGAATTTTCAAGTAAAGCCAGAACTGAGTATATATCACAAACAGTAAATTTTATCAACAAACTTTAATAATTAAAAAAAAAATCTGTTCTGGTCACCTAAGAATTGTCTGGGGGCTGGAAATAGTCATGGGCCCTTAGGTTTAGCCCTATATGACAAGAGTCATTTTAACATATAGAGTCCTAAGAAAATCAAGTTTGGACTACAGTTCCATATACAAATCTATCACGCACAAGAAAGCGTCAGTGGCTAGAATGTTTGAATTAGGAAGAACAAAGATTCTAAGGCAGTGGTTTGCAAATCCATCACTCCAGGGGACATTTGGCAATGTCTGGAGATAGTTTTGGTTGTCACAACTGAGAAAGTGGGGATGCTACTGGCATCCAGTGGGTAGGCCCAGGATGCTGCTCAATCTCCTGCAATGCAGAGAATAGCCCCACACCAAATACTCATCCAAACAAAATGGCACTAGTGTAAGACAGAGAAACCTACTCTGAGGCAATGCTTTACCCTCAGAATGTGGTTCTCAGGCTAAAGCTCAAGATGAAGATCGTTGGGCCCCAACCCAGTTTCCTCAATCATATGCTCTGTGAGTAACACCTACATATGTGCATTTTAGAAATTGTCCCAGGTGATGTTAATATATGCTAAAATTTGAGGTCCACCGAAGTGAAAGAACAATATAAAGAACTAATTTACATCCAGAGAACTACTATTGTATGTTCAGCAAGGATGCATGTTCAATGATAAGAGAAAACTTTCACTTTTAAGCTGCAAAATACTGCACAGCCAAAGCAATAGTATCTGAATAATCCGCCCACAACCACAGTCTGTTCCAAAAAGATAGGGGGAGTTATAAAGAAGAAAAACTGTCATCACAAATTTACCCTCCAAGTACAGAAGGTAATTTCTTAGACTGCTACAAGTGTTTAAATCTTTTTCTTGGTAACAAGAAAAACAAAACAGCTAAAAAAAAAAAAAAAAACCCCAATTTAAAGGCAATCTATATTCCTCAGGCATTGCAAATTCAAGCATTTGAAATTAGGGTACATGAAATTAAAGAAAATACATTACAGATATCCTTACTGCCACCTTCAATATAACTCACAGTGAGACAGGTTAGCTAGCATGTCATTAGGTAGACAGGAAGGTCCCTGGTGGAATAAGCAAAAGGCAGCCATATCCTGAAACTCCAGGTTCTGGAATGTCTCCTTCACCCCAGGACAAAGATATGAGAATGTGTCTTGAGGTTAATTATCCCATAAATCCCTTTTGGCCAGACAAAGGAGCAGATCTGAGGAATGGTTTCGTAAATTGCTTTAGGATCTGATAGATAGGGATGGGTTATTTCGTTAATCCCTTCAGGATGGGCAAACAGGACAAACCTAATAGATGAATTCCATTAGAAGGCTCCAGCTCCCTTCCCCAAGCAGGCAGGGGAAGGTATAAAAGTAAGAACTTCTGCCTCAGTCACTGGGCAGCCCCATTCGGGACCCCCTCCCGCTCGGGAGTTCTGGCCCTTTGCTTTCAATAAACTATCCTCTTGCCTCTCCTTGGTCCATGTTTCCATTCTTCAGTCTCACGAGACACGATCCCGCACTCACTCCAAAGTCCCCTACATCATTTGGGGACTCACAGAGGAAATATTCTACATCAATAACAATGGGAAACTAGTTTAAGCTTTATAAAGCAACCTATTTGTAAGTTTGTTTTATGTTCCATTAACTAAAAAATATATTTTAAAAGAAAAACTGCCCGGAGACCTCCCTCTCTTGTATATTAGAAGCTTCTGAGCTCCAGAAAGGCAAATAGGCAAGTAGATACTCTTTTCTTATCCTCTGTCCAGTTAAGTCCCCACTAGAATGAGCTGCTGTTATTCACAGAAGTGTGCCCCACCTCTGGAAAGTCAGGCATGTATAGTGGCCATCATCTCTAGTGGACATAAATGGAAAACGCAGAAGCCTAAGTACAGATAAGGGGAGATTTGTCACAGAGCTGATGCAATAAGAATTTCAAGGCTATAAACCAGACAGAAGGTTTGAAAGCTGTAGCTTCCTGGGTAGTAAAATCGTATGCCTGTGTAAATTTTTCTGACTTGGAGCATCAAAGGCATCTTTGCAGGCTGGTAAGATCATCAAACTCTAGAAAGGTCTCTAAGATAAAAGGACACAATAGGGAGCTTTTCTACACTCCAGCAAACTTACTTGTTTATATCCTTTGTGCTGCTCATTTCCACTGCTTTTGGAAAAAACCAAAGTAAAAGCAATCATACCTATGCCAAATTGTCATTATTGCTGATCTGAACACCCAGGCGATGCTTTGTGGTCTGGGCTGACTCTTTGTGGTTTGGGAGTGAGCAACAAGGTTGAGAGACACTGCTAAACTTGGGGAGTGGAGGTCAACAGGGCTCGCTCCCAGAAGCAACCTATTACTTCACGTCCACAGAGAAAGGAGAGCCACCAAAGTCCTTAGGACAGCACAGAGTCCTCAGGGGCCTCACTCTCCCCTCCCAGACTCACCCTTAATGACATCCTCTGTAATTACAAAGGGACACCCAGCCCATTATTGGGCCTTGGGACTCTCATATCCCCTTCCAATGCCTGTCCCCCGTATCATTCGAAACTCTTTGTCTCCCTCCCCAAAAGACACATAGTCAGGGCTCATTTTGCCCAGTTCTATAGTCAATGCTATGGAATGAATGTTTGTGCCCCACCCCCAATTCATATGTTGAAACCCTAATCCCCGATGTGATGGTACCATTGAGGTGATAGGGGAATTAGGTCATGAAAGTGGAGCTCTCATGATGGGATTACTGCCCTTATAATACAAGACATGAAAGAAAACTCTCTTTCTTTTTATCTCTCTCATTCTGTTTTTTTCTTAAAGCACTCGCTTAGATAAATTCTTTCCATTATACTATCTATTCCATCATACCATCTGTCTTAGTCATTCAGGCTGCTGTAACAGCATACTATAGACTGGGTGGCTTAAATAACAGAAACTTATTTCCCGCTGTCCTGGAGGCTGGGAAGTCGAAGATCAGGGTGCCAGTATGGTAGGGTTCTGGTGAGGGCCCTCTCCCAAGTTTCAGACTGCAATTTCTTGTTTATCCGCATCTGGTGGACCACAGAGAGAGAGGGAGCAACTTCTTGTAACTCTTATAAGGACACTAATTTCCATTCACAAGGGTTCTATCCTCATGACCTCATCTAATTCTAATTACCTCCAAAAGACTCCAACTCCTAATACCATCACATAAGGAAGTACGGCTTCAAATTTTGAATTTCAGGGAGACACATTCAGTCCATACATTGTCTTTTTCATCAAGATCACCTTTTTAGCGGAGACCACCCTCCCATAAACCTCCCTTCCTTCCAGAGACTTCCATCCTCCTGCTGCTATAGGACTTGCTTCTTTTCTAGGCCTGCACTACAGCTAAGATTCTGAGAGTACTAGGACTTTCCTTCACTGCTTTTTTTATATTGCATCTGCTGTCTCTT
Organism: Rhinolophus sinicus; assembly: GCF_057876585.1. NCBI lineage: Eukaryota > Metazoa > Chordata > Mammalia > Chiroptera > Rhinolophidae > Rhinolophus > Rhinolophus sinicus. The sequence continues at coordinate 50,194,284 of NC_142504.1, read as the reverse complement.
GGATTCCATCTTTCTTTTTCTTGGTTCCTTCCCTCATTTTGCTAAAATAGATAAAAACAAAAACAAAACAAAACAAAAAACTTCTTAAAAATGGTGTAAAACTAAGATATGAATGTCTCAAAATAGCTGTTTTGTCAGTGCATTTGATAGTTTGGCTGGGTATAGTATTCAAATGTAACTGGAATAGAGCAATTTGCAACTGGTTTTTCCCAGCCCTGTCTTAGTCAGAGGAAAATGCTTTCTACTCATGCCAATGCTGCAGAAAAACAGCAAGGACCAAGAAACTCAAGCGGCACGTGGAGATCAGGGAGAACACAGCTTTATTACGCCGACAGGCTCAGCAGGCTCCTTCCCAAAAGACTGAGCCTCTAGCAAGGTTTTGAGCAGGTTTTTATGGGTTGGGGATTTCCTTGAATGGGGAAGGCGTAGGTGTCGTTTGGTGATTGGCTCAAGGTGTGGCTTGGAGGGGGTTATGCGGAAGTGGGCTGGGGCTTAGGCTGAGGACTTTTCTCTCCACTGGGACCACCATTTTAGCTCCGTTCCACGTGGCAGGGAACCATTTTAAGGTCAGTTTCCCCATCACCAACATTTCACAAAATGTCTTGGGTATATAGCATCAGGCAGGGGATAGTCCATTCATATTAATGAGTGTCCCATCAAGCTGGGCACTCAGTGAATGATGACCAGCCATCAGCTCCTCACTTGAGACTGCAGCCAGTGTGGACAGCTCAGCACCAAATCAGTTTCCAGGGAACCAGCTATATATCTCAAGAAAGTCTTTCCCCATCCCACCAATTCTCTTCTTAAGTTTAGAGCTTTCTCAATTCCTTTCTGTAGTATTTCCTCTGCCTTTTTCTTCCCTTCCCCAGTCCACATTTTGTTTAGCCTTTGGAATGGAAAAACTAGTTCTGCAAGCATGCAGTTATATCTTTCTGTCTTGTCCTTTATCTAAATAGTTTTTCTTTTAATTTTATAGTTTTTTTTTTTTTTTCTGCTTCCAAAGTGGGTGACTCATGCCTATCTGAGAAGAACAGAGTGGAAGGAAAAAAGAGCCTAGGGGTTCAAGTGAGCAAGTAAAGAGGTCAAGAACCACACAGGAAACATACAGATTAATACTTCAATATATAATCTACTACAGCAAGTTGAAAATTCTTCTTCCTTAGACCTTTGAAAGTATAGCTTCATTCTCACTATTACTCATGAAAAATAAGATGCTAGTGTGGTTCGAGTTTGTTCTTTTGTGGCTGACTTGGTTTTACTTTGTGGAAGATTTTAAGACGTTCTCTTTACTCTTGGTGTTCTGAAATTTCATAGTAATATCTTTAAGAATAGGTATTGTTAAATTCTTGAACTGGACATTTAAAAGATCCTTTCAGCGTGAAGATTTCTGACCTCTTGGCTTTAAAATATTTTCATTAATTTTTTGCTGATTTCTTCTTCTTCATGGTCTCTGTCCTCTCTTGAATTGATCTATTGAATGCTAGACTTGCTGAATTAGTCTTGTCTCAACTTGTGTGTGTGTGTGTGTGTGTGTGTGTGTGTGTGTGGTAAAATACACAAAACATAAAATTGTCTCAACTCTTCTCTCATTTTTTTCTCTATCTCTTTGTCTTTTTGTTCTAACGTGTGAGAAATTATTTTTTTATTTTTTTCATTTTTCTGTTGTATTTTTTATATCAGTAACTAATAACTTCTAATAGTTCTTTCTGTTTTCTGATTGCTCCTTATTTATAGTAACCTAACCCTGGTTTATGAATAGTTAATTTCTCTGAGGATTTTAATTATAACTGCTCTGTTTCCTGAGTTAATTTCTGCTTTCTGATTATTTATCTTGGTTTTTCTTTCTTGTTGCTGGTTTTATTCCTGTGCCTAGCAATCCTAAATGTCTGTTCACATGTAAGAAGGAAAAACTGAGTAGCTGGTGTGACTTTCTTCTGCTGCACTGTAAGAAGGACTCTTCTGGTTGACACTCTTCATGGGGTGGAGAAGGCAGGGCTGTGGGCTGAGCGTCTTTGTTCTCAGGTGAGCAGGAGAGGAGCTTGCTGGCAACTGAATGGAAAGAGTTTTAACTCACAGACACCACTGCCCACACTAGAAAACTTAGCTTTTGCCAATTAGTTCATGTGGAGCAAGATGGCTGAAATGGTTCCAGTTTGAAAATACAGTATATACCACTGGGATTTTTTTCAGTGTTGATGCTTTAAGTTAGTGAGCCTTAAACTATTTTTATTCTTTTGGTAGGACTGAAGATAGTTTCTATATTTTGAATACTAATTTAGTTGTAATAAAAAATAGTTCAGAACTAGAGTGTGTAGATGTAGGAATGGATTTAATGATATAATTGATTTCTTTAAAGGATTCACCTGCATAGTGGGCTTTTATGACTGTTCAGGTAGATTTTACAAGCAATTACACTCAAATTCTGGAGTTCTTACCTCCTTCCACTTTTATTTGGGTGTTGTTTCATGGTATATGCTAAGCTTTTATATGCCTCCAAATTAACACACACACACACACACACACACACACACACACACACACTTTTACCAGTTAGTCAGTGTAGAGTTGGGTAGTTCCAAGGTTCTGCTTTAAAAAGGAATTAAACTCTGGTACACCCAAATGATAAAATATTTGCCAGTCTCTCCTCTTTCCATTACTTTCTCCTTCCCTCCTACACAGAAGTTTAATAATAGTTCAAAAATATGTATTCAATTCAATTCCTTTTAACATACATTATAGGAATCCTAACACTTATCCAGCATCATTTTGTTTTTAGACTACAAAGTTTAAGACTCCAGGATCTTTGTTATTTGTGGCCTAAAATTGGTAAATTGGCCTTTTGCTTATCTGAGTTGCCTCTCTTTAATTCCTGGGCTTTAACTTTGGAGGACCCTGATGCATGTCACATGTTTTCCTTTTTTGTGTTACTCTGGAACTTGATGAGTAGTCACCACTAGCTCCATGAGGTCCTGGGAGTCATCCCCTTCCCGATCAGCCTGGACCAGCAGGGCTCTCAATACAGATAGTGCGTCATGGTCAACAACCCCAGACCCTTTCAGTGGAATCTTAAGACTCATTTTTCTCCTTGTTCAGGTTGGATGCCCAATTTTCTGGAGATGGCAGAGTTCCGGTCTAGAACACTGCATGCCTTTGGATTGCTGCAGGGTCCCACAAATACCCCACAGAGAGGGCCAAGGCCACCTCAGGAGTCTGCTGTCTCCTTGGGGTGAATGCTGAGTGCTGTGCTCACACTTTCCATGCAGAAACACTAATGATGCAGGCTCTGCTTCACAATGTAGACCCACATGCTTAAAGTAGAGGAACAGGTCAAAGGGCAAGGGAAGGTAGAGCCTGGACCCCTCACATAGTTCCCATCCTTTTATGGCCCACCCCACACATATCTTTTGGAATGTATGGATTGAGTGGCCTATTTTGTCTGATTTTTCAGATTCTATTTTTGTTGCCCTAACCTAATCCTTCATTTCTGAGTGGTACCTTCATTCCAGGCTAAAGCTTTTGGAAGAACTGAGTCCTTAGCTCCTTTTCCCCAGTAACTTAAAGGGAGCAAATAGCCCTTAGGGGTTATATAAAGTGCTTGTTCCCCATTCCCTTCTGCTCACTAGAATTTACCAGAAAAGGAATAAATTCTGTGCAAAGTTAGGTACGTTCATGCAATAGATATTCAGTCCAACAAATCAAAAAATGTTAATAGAATAAATTGAAATTTAAAAATTCCCTAACTGGCGTCTTTGCTGTGCCTCCACAGACTGGCCCCAGGGCCCTATGTCCCCATCTGCACTACCTTGCTCAGCCACTGCTTTACCCTTGCCATCTGCCCCCCAGCCCGACAAATGGTAACCAGGGGAGGGTGGCATCTCTACAACAACCAATGATGCCTCTGCAATGGGATTTGAAGGTGGCTCAGCCCAGCTCACAGTTTGAGAAAACCCATGCTAAGGAAGAGATAGATTGTGAATTTGTTACTGTCTTCTTAAATACAAGCTGGAGTTACTTGCAAATCAGAAATATAACATTGTACTCAGATATGTCGTATTGGGAGCTTCAGAGAGGTTGTTCTCAAAAATGAAATAAGGTAGCTGGCACAGAGTTAAACTATGAAATCAACACAACATGGTACAGAATACAGCACTTGGAATACGCATTTAAATAAGCCATTTAAAAGACAATGGGTCAGTAACCTGACTGATGTTAAGCAGAGCTGAAGAAATAATGTGAAAGTCAGGGGCACAGTGATCAGCTTGGAGCACAGAAAATGGAGTCACCAGGAGCAGTGGGCAGGGCTCTTCACAGCATTGTCCAGTGGAGAAGGAATAATCTCCTCCCATGGGCTAGACTAACCCTATCTTATAGGTGGAAGCATCAGGCTACCCAAGCCTGATCACATTAAGTAAGCACTGTACTTATCTGACAGTCTTTGTTCTGATGTCCTGCTCTCCAGGCAATCTCTATTATCTGACTTCTTCTATAGTTCTGCCTACAGAAATGGATCTGTTATAAGGGCTTTTAGTATTCCATTCCTTATAATGTGTTTTTCTCCCTCCCGATTGTAAATGAGCAAAATGGCATTTTTGACCATTATATTATTTGGCTTCCCCTGTAGGTTGACTAACTGGGAAAGAAAGAGCTGGTTATGTGATATATGTTTCTGTTCCTGTGAGAGGTACTTCTCATAGTAAATGAGGTCATCTGGCATTCAGTTTGGGGGGCTTCGTGGATTTGAGTCTGCCCCTGAGGATTCTAATGTACTCAGGGAGCGCTCCACTTGGGTTTCTGAGCCTGGAAGAGAGAAGGCCTGACTCTGGAATGTGGCAAGTTCCCTTGGTAAAGACACAGACCACTGAGGCTTGTTTCCTATGTGATAAACACATGTGCTCCTAGCTGCTAATTGACCATTTTTAGGCAAAGACAAAATTATTCAGTTCCTGATGTAAGACAGTGCTCACTGTGCATGCTCAGTATTAAAATTGAGGTTTCTAGTGTAGCGTTGTTTCCCTAATATTCATGCTTTTATAAGTTCTCCTGAAGTCAGTATAAAATAAACAACGTATTCAAATTTCAACTTAATTAAAACCCTGGTGCAGATGCATTTATTATTAGGCCTACTAATTAAGAAGGGAAAGAAAGGAGGCACATGTATTGTTTCTGTAACCCCAAACTCACCCTCTCCTATTCCCTTCCAAGCAAGAGGCAAGATGAGATTTGGGCCCAGCGATGAGAAGAATTTCCATCCTGTTTGGATTACACTGCAATGGTTTTGAAGACACTTAAGAGAAGAAAACAGAGTAGTAGGAATGCACAATTCTCTGTTTACGTCTTTTTCAGACACACATTTATGAACCCTTAGATCCACGCCCCAAGAATGCAGGATTTCCAATCTGAGGCAAGCATAATTGGGGGCTTTAAAAATGGATCTGCAGGATTGCCTGGGAAGGGATCCTATCTAGTGGTAATGGCTGCCGTTTTCAATGCAATTGCAAGCGCAAGTCAGATTCACCCTCACACACCGTCTCTCTGCTCCTTTTGTTCAGAGCAAACTGCCATTAAGCAGCAAATAGCACTATTAGGCAGAGCTGTTTCAGTGAACTGGATGCCACTGTCTGTGCATAGATCTTTTGTTCTGTAATGAATCTGCAGCTCCCTAAGTGCCTTGTTGTTAACATAACAATGAAAGGGTGCTTGAAAGAAAATACGGTCTAAAAATATTTGGGATTGCACCTGGGCCAGCTTTTTCTGAGAAAGTTAAGTCTTTAGTTCTCAAATCCAGTGATTTCCAAACCTTGGTATGCTTTAGAATGCCCTAATCAGCAAAATGCTAATTTTCAGGTCACTCCCCTGATTCAGTAGGTCTGAGTGGAGGCCTAGGACCCTGAATTTTTAATAGGTACCCTAGCTGATTCAGATGTTTCCAAGACTACATTTCTGAGAAGTCCTCTTTTGGATATTTAAGAACACTGTCCCCTTCATGGAAGGTCACGATTAAAGAGACAAGTTGAATATCAAGGCCTTTCTCCCATATGAAATCTACTTTGAATATATTCAAGCCATATGGGTTTAGTTAGGTGGCAAAGTGGTTTTAGGAGGATGGGCCTGAGCTTCAGACTATTTGCTCTGGGGTCTTGGATCAGTATAACCCAGTTGCAGGGTTCCTTCCGGTTGGTACCAGCACCTGCTGTTTTCATCCTCAGAGAAGACAAGGAACCACTTTCCTGCAGGACCCTCTTGGTTCAGTGAACAGGCATGGGGAGCTGTTACTTACAAGTTCAAAGCAAAGAGATGAAGTTCCAATGGCCATCTGCCTTTCTCATAATGGTCTGTGTGAGCTTCAGCTTTAGGAAGGGAGAAGAAGGTGTCCCTTATATTCTGAAAAAACAAAAAAAAAAAAAACGAAAAAAAGAAAAAGAAAAGAAAAAAGGAAAAAAGCTGTGAGGCTGCCACACCTTGGAGAAGTGTTGTAGCAATCTCTTCATCTTTCTATTTTCCCAGCCTCCAGTCTAGGCTTTAGATGTTTTAAGATAGTCTCCCCACCTCTTTCTTTTGGTTTCTAGATTGCCTTAGATGCTTCTTTTAGACAGATTCTGTTTGTTAAACAGATGCAGAATCCAGCCAACACCTTGCATGGTCTTGGAAAAGAGTCTGGCATATCTGGCAAACCTCCCCGCAGAGTCAGCATTTTAGCACAGGAGACACACTCAGTGGCTCAAGTTAAAATTCAGAGCATCCTAAGTAAAACTTTGCTGGAGGATGCTCCCCTGCCCAAGTTGGCAGTCCTCTGTTGCAGAAATAATTTCAGTGTGTGTGTGTGTGTGTGTGTGTGTGTGTGTGTGCCAAAGCACTGCAGGTGGTACTTAAGCTTTTATTAAAATGCAGTTTCTCTTTGAAGGAGAACAAAGCAGATCTGAATCAAAGCCCTGTTTTGGGGAAGGAAAAGTAAGTGATTCATTGATAGATATTTGCATTGTAAAACTCTGTCCTAAGGCCTCATCCTCAATTACCACTGTGTTGTCCACACTTTGTGGCTTTTCCCATCTTCACAAAATGGGAACAAAAGGATTGGTTTTCAATATGATGAAAATTAAAAATAAGACAGTACAGAGGCAATTGTGGACAAAAGCATTTAAAAAAGTCTCTGCTAACTCTTGTGCACTAGAACCTTCCTTGCACCAACAACTATAGAGCCAGTTTTGTAAACAAGTCACAGTTTAGGTCTGAGTATAGAGGTGCTGGCTTATTCTCCTTGTCAAATGAACTACAGGGAGTTGTTTTGATGTAAATTATGTTGGATCTGCCTGCAGTTTCTGGGTGTGGGCCGGGATTGTGTCTCCTGAGACCGAAGAATGGAAACACGGACCCAGGAGAAACAGAGTTTTAAAGAGGATAGTTTTTTGAAAGCAAAGGGTCAGAGCTCCCGAGCGGGAAGGGGTTCCGAACAGCGGTGCCCAGTGACTGAGGCAAAAAGCTCTTTTATATCTTCCCTTGCCTGCTTGGGGAAGGGGGCTAGAGCCTTCTAATAGAATTCATCTATTAGGTTTGTCCTGTTTGCCCATCCTGAAGGGATTAACGAAATAACCATTCCTATCTATCAAGTCTGCTCCTTTGTCAGGCCAAAAGGGCTTTGAGATTATTTATTAACTTCAAGGCGCGTTCTCTTATCTTTGTCCTGGAGTGAAGGAGACATTCATCTGGAGTTTCAGGATATGGCTGCTTTTTGTTTATTCCACTGGGACCCCGCAGTCTACCTAGCAACATACTAACTAACCTGTCTCAATCCCCCCTCTGAAGATGTAACCCTAACTGCCATTAAGGAATAGGGGCGACGACCTCTCTGGCTACTTCAGGCTGAGGAGGGGCGTAGAGAGAGAGACCAGCAGCTAGGGCTTGTCCAGAGGTCTATCTGACATCTACCGGGTCCCCGGTAGTTGAACTAATCAGGTGAAGATGTTGTCTTGTAGGCCATCGCAGCCCGCCAGTGGGTAGGTAGTCTGTAAGCTGAGACATATTGTAGGCAACAGCAGGAGATAATAACTATAATAACGAATAAAAGAAAAATGAGAAAAGTTTCTTTAAGTCCCGCGAAACTGGGAAGCCAGGAAGTGAGGAAGGAAAAATCTAGACCGAAGAGTCTTGTTTTTAGTTTAATACTGGAAACTATATTATGAATTTGTTGAACTTTATTTTTAATTAACTGTGAATTATCAGAGAGATTGAAACAGCATAACCCTTTAAACTTTTTACATTGATTGTGTTTGAGAAGCAGATAATCTATGGCAGCTCTGTTTTCCAGAACTGCGTCTCTGCCCTGTCCTAACTCTTGTCCCAAGGCATGGATAGCCTGCCAGGTAGCGTTGAGGGCCTTTCTCATTGAGCGAACTATTTGACTAATCTCTACATTTAAAACAATGGTCATAGCAGGTACTACAAAAAGAGATAAGGATAGGTACTCAGCGGGGCTGAATAAATGTGTATCGCTGTTACAGCTGGATATTGCGATATTTAACCTGATGAGGCTTTTGGAGTAAAAAGACAGTTAATCTCCCAAGAGAGCTGGGTCCCCCGGTGCTGTAAATTGGGAGGTTATCTTCTCACAAATAAGAAACCATCTAGCCGGCAATTTGATATGTGCATTAGAACTCATAGAGGTGGTCGAGCTGCAGTTTAAACTGTTACCACCTGAAAGATAAAAGCACTGGTTGGAGCAGCCAGTGAAATCAACACATTGCTTAGCCAGAATTACAGCTCTTTTTCCTTTATTCAGCTCTAGTGTTCGGGTGAGAGCTATTAGCTCAGCCAGTTGTGTGCTGGCCCCAGAGGGAAGGCTTGTATTTTCTCAGATATTATGTAAAGTAACTACAGTATATCCAGACTATTGCACGTCATTTTCTATAAAGGAGCTCCCATCAGTGACGAGCGTCCAATCTGGATTTTCCAGGGATGTTTCTTGTAAATCTGCTCCAGCAGTATAGGTTTGCATTAAAACTTATTGGCAGTTAATTCTTTCTCCATCTCTGGGAGGAAGGTGGCAGGATTAAGGGTGGAGCAGGTCAGTATTTGGATTACAGGACCTTCTAATAAGAGGGCCTGATACCACAGGAGGAGGCCATCAGTGAGTCAGTGACTATTATTAGCATTTAAATGTCCTCGAATGTGATGGGGGGCAAAGATGGTTAAATCTTATCCCATCGTGAGCTTGGTGGCTTCAGGAACTAGAAGGGCAGCCGCAGCTATGGCCTGGAGGCAAGCTGGCCAGCCACATACTACAAGGTCTAGTTCCTTACTTAAATAGTTCTAGAGTCCTTTTTAAGTTTAATTTGTTTATTTTACATTTTCTTTAAGGTATAGACCAATGATAAGAAACAGGCTGAGTAAAATGAGCCCAAATCTGAGGGCTGTCTTTATCTTTACAACCAAGCAGTTTTCAGAGGAAAAAGGTCCAGAGTGAGCAGTTGAGACAGAATAAATGGCTTCTATATCAACTAGGAAATTAATAGGCTTACCTGACACATGAGGGTCACCCGCAGTTTTACCCCCTGTGATGAGAATAGCTTGGGAGCTGCTGGGAATTTCAGGCCCAACAGTGATGATGGCCATTTTGGGGGAGGGAGTTGGTCCTTGCTCCCTTCAGAACAGGGGGTACGCTCTCCTGTAGTGCCCTTTAGTCTGTATAGAGGGCACGTGTGTTTTGGAGGATTAGGACTCCAGTGATCTGGGCTTGTCTATCCAGAGGAGGCTCTTTTATCTGGCGTTTCCTCTCTGGGGCTTCTGGGGTGTCTTGAGGTGGCTTCTGCCCTGGGTTGTCTATAACTGTGTCCAAAAGTCTGGCCTGTCTCTGGTCTTATCCTTTGGTCTCGCTGTTCTTTTGTTCCTCGTTCTTTTGTCTTGGTTGTTAAAGACATTTAAACAAATTCCTGGTCTTCTCTAGGATCTGAGCCTTTTAATCACGGATGTAAGAGTGTGCCAGAACCATTAGCATTCCTTGCCAGTTTAGGTTTGGAAAAACATCAGGCTAAGCTTCCTTATATTGGCCTATAGCTGATACCGAGGAGGGCACCTGAACTTTAGCAATTCTAAAATATAGAAGTTTATTTAACTATTAGCAAAATTTAGTTTTTAGATTTAATTTTTGAGTAACCAAGGACCAGACTGAGAAAACATAAAAAATAGAAAATGATTTTGGTGACATATATAATCTTTGCTTTTATAGGTAGAAAACTTTTTCATAATGGCAGTAGCACACCAATAGGCTAATGAACTTTATATAGAGAGAAAACTCTTATTTTGTACCAGCTTACTTTTGAGATTTAAATTTACTTAGTTAATTGTATTTAGATTAACTATATATAAAATTCTCAAAACTTCTCACAAACCTTCTACAACTTTCCTAGTCCCTCTTAGTTTGTCTCTTTTCACTCATTCAGAAATAACCATCTTTAGGACAAACTGTTTTCTTTCAGTACCTTCAAAAATGTATTTCCATACCTTATACCTTCCTTGAAAACACACCATTTTCTTCCATGTTAGAATCCATAACCTTCAGAACCTTAATTTCTACTGACAACCAAAAGCAAGCAATTAGCACTTTCACTGGCAAATCCAGGAATATATTTGGTAAATTTCAAAAGCATAGGCTTTTGTAATAAAATATAAGATATATTTATTAACAGATCTTAATTTATCTCTTAACATTCCTGTGACAAGAAGCCAGAAATAGATGAACTTAGACCTACCTAATAATTAGCACCTCCGTATTTTGTTATTTTGAAATACCTAGATATTTAATCTAAGCTATTTTCTTGACAAATTCTGTAACAGAGAACATCACTTTAAAAGGAGGCTTATTTAGAATGTTAGTACTCTGGGACTCCAATCTAAGGGCGATTTCCTTTGTAATGAATCCCACTGCGAGTGGTCCCTGCAGGACTTACAATTAGAGTTGTGGAGTAAGTGGGAGGTGTCTGGTTTGAGAATCAGCCATTTGGTATTTAAAAGTGCCACTTTTTTCCTTCAGTTACCTCAGCCTCAGGCATTCCTATTTATAGGTGGATTAGGAGATGGGTGTGTGTTGAAGGGGCCTCCTTAGGAGAGGAGGATCCCGCTGGAGGTTCCTTTGGAGGAGTCCCTTTAGGAAGAATCTCCTTAGGAGGTGTCCCCTTAGGAGGAGTCCCCTTAGAAGGGGTCTCCTTAGGAGGAGGGAGGCAAGAGGTCACGGCGAAAAGAGCCGCGTCAACTTTACATTTCTTACAGAGATCTGGGTTGTCCCTCAGGATGGAAAAAGCCTGACCATATGGAACTTCTGACCATTTGCCCTCCTGTCTGGAAAACAGGTTTAGCTGCATGATAGTATTATAATTAAGACTTCCCTCAGAAGGCCAAGTCTCCCCATCTTCCAATGTGTATTTAGGCCAAATCTCTGAACAAAAGAGAACCAGGCGCCGCTCCTTTAAAGTCTGAGGGTCAAATTTGTCCCACTGCGTCAAGATGCAGTTTAGGGAGGTGAAGGCGCGTGAAGGCTGATGGCCCATCGGAAAGGGAGGAAGAATACTGGAAAGGCGTCCCTTTGCAATTCATCTCCCGCAACTTGTTCTAGGACGTCCCCCAGAAAATGTGGGCCACGGACATCCCGCGACCGGTTCTGAGGCGGGTGGGGAGACAAGGCACACCAGGATTTATTTGCGCTTACCTGGGCGGCCCGGCCCGTGCCTCCGGTGGGCACCTGCCCAAATCCGTTTGTGTGTGAGTGTGTCCCCGCCTGAATGTCTGGCGCTGGCCCACAGGCCGGTAAAGGCTGTGGCCGATAATGAGGTGGTTTAAAGTGGAGGGAGTATATAGTTAAAGCTTGTAGGGAAGGCATACGGCCTAGGCGAGAGGGAGGGGAAGGAGGCGCTGAAACCCAATATGTGAGGGGGGACAAAAAGAGACATCTGAAGCCCTAAAAGGCTTTGGACAAGGCTATTTCCTTGAGGAAAAGCAAGTCTGGAATATATTGGTCCTCCTTAAAAACTTTGCCTGGTGGTGGCTGAGGTGGCCGGCTGGATGGGGCTCCAGAGGCTGCGCTCTTTGGGCCCCTCCGCCTCCCGGCGGCAGCTGAGCTGAGCTGGGGGCGAAGCCAGGGGGCAGAGAAACTGCGCAGTCCCCAGAGGAGTACAGCGATAGAACAGAGGCGATGAAAAATCAAGTCTGCAGAGAGACATTATGCCGTACAAACACAGACCTCACTGGTTCTTGGATTTGTCTTGATCCCAGCAGATCCTAAATGACCTGTTCCAAGACCAGGTTATCCTGTCACGGGAGTTTTTAAGTGGCAGACATCCTAATGGCCATTTAACTGTCTGACCCGTGCCCGCAAAGGACGGCAAACAAAAGAGGTACAGAAAAGTGAGCAAGAGGTTTTGGGGTCCCCTAAAAGGGGCTTACTTCCTGGCTGGCTTGTTAAAATATGTTACTGGAGAGTGTTAAGGAGGTCTCACAGGGAAGGGGCCCCAGACCAACGTCTCAAGAGCTGGGGAGAGACAGTGGCAGGATGAAAGAAAAGCAAAGGCAAAGGAGTCATCCTGCTGGCACCCTTATGGGCAGTCAGGCTGGGAAGGGACCAAGGGACCTTTGGGACCCACCACAGAGTAGCCATGCCCAGGGTCCCTCAGTTGTCCGCAAAAGGCCCATAGTCCTGGCCATGCACCAGAATTCAGTCTCCTCGTGGAAAGGAAAAAGGCAGCAGAAGGATATGAGAAAATAGCAAAGAGGGGGAGGGAAGCCTCTGACTGGCACCCTTACAAGCATTCGGGCTGCGGGGAAGACCCAGGGAGCCTTTGGGACACACCGCAGAGTAGCAACAATCAGAGTCCCTCAATTGCTGCCAAGGGCCATTCACCTCAACCGTGTGCCGTCTTTGGGCTTTACTCCACCCCAGAAAGAAAGCAAGAGAAAAGGCAGTTGGACTGGCCGATATTCCTCCCGTTCAGTGCCAGAGGGGATCAACCAGAGCCCTTCAGCAAAGCTTTTACCTCCGTGGTTTAAGGTCGGCAGCCACAATAGTCGCTTTTAAGTGGCTGATGGAGGCCTGATATTTGTGTGACAGGAGAAAGAGACAAAAAAATGATGAAGGCCCATAGGGCGGGCAAGTAGAAAGGCACAGATAATATTTACCTTTCCTTCAATCCTGGACGAGCCCCCAAATGATGTAGATGATGTTGGATCTGCCGGCAGTTTCTGGGTGTGGGCCGGGATCGTGTCTCATGAGACCGAAGAATGGAAACAAGGAACCAGGAGAGGCAAAGAGTTTTAAAAAGAGGATAGTTTACTGAAAGCAAAGAGTCAGAGCTCTCGAGCGGGAGGGGGTCCCGAATGGGGGTGCCCTATGACTGAGGCAAAAGCTCTTACTTTTATACCTTCCCTTGCCTGGTTGGGGAAGGGGGCTGGAGCCTTCTAATGGAATTCATCTATCAGGTTTGTCCTGTTTGCCCATCCTGAAGGGATTAACGAAATAACCATTCCTATCTATCAAGTCTGCTTCTTTGTCAGGCCAAAAGGGATTTGAGATAAATTTATTAACCTCAAGGTGTTTCTCATATTTTCGTACTGGAGTGAAGGAGACCTGCCAGAACCTGGAGTTTCAGGATATGGCTGCTTTTTGTTTATTCCACCAGGGATTCCCCTGTCTATCTTGCAATATACTAACTAACCTCAGTTTTACTCAAAAAGTAGCAGTGAAAGGAAGCAGTACAATGTGGTTAAGCCTGCTTTGGATCTTTGGAGCCAGGCTGCGAGTACTAATCCATGCTTCCTGCATACATCTGTAAAATGGGAATGACGGTCACATCATGTGCTCATGGTGAGAATTAGACAAGGTGATGCATATTAAATTTCTAGTGAAGGGCTGGCACTTAGAAAGGGACCAATGCAAGTTCACTATTCTAAATGTGGAGAAAAGACTGTTGCATTTCATATAGCTTCATGGACATGCTTAGCTGTATCTGGACGATGGGGAAGATAATACTTACTGTGTTTCCTCGAAAATGAGACCGAGCCAGATAATCAGCTCTAATGCATCTTTTGGAGCAAAAATTAATATAAGACCCAGTCTTATAGTAAAATAAGACCGGGTCTTATATAATATAATGTAATACAATATAAGACCGGGTCTTACACTAAGTTTTGCTCCAAAAGAAGCATTAGAGCTGATTGTCTGGCTAGGTCTTATTTTCAGGGAAACACGATACTACCACCATTTGGACTGGAAGAGTTAGCTCTCTGGTTGCCATCTGTGTCCACGGCTTGATGCTGGAATTAGCCACCATTAAGCCCCTCATCAAGCAAGTGGGAGAGAGCATGCCAGCAGGCTTGGATCTGGCTCAAGCCACTCTCGTTTCCTGCTGACCAGGACCCCCTGTGCTCCACACCCAGGTTCCATTATCAGATCCTGTTTAGCAGATCTTATCCCTGCCCCTTTCATATCCAGAATTCCCGTCTCTTCTCAAGCTCTGCTTACTGTCTAATGTACAATGAGGAGGCTCTGTGTCTTAATGGAAAAATACCCTCCTTTGCAGTGAATACAGCAGAAGAATTTGCAATACACAAGGACAAATCCAGCTCTCCTTGACACCACCCTGACCCCTCACCTCCTTGTCTCTTCTTCCCTACTCATGTTCATTGGGCGCCTGTCATGCAGCTAAGGGCTAATGATTTGGTAATGAAGAAGACAGACATAGTTCCTGTCCTCATGGAGCTTATATTCCAGAGGGAGAAAGACTATAAACAGGTAAAGGACTAAACAATATTCTCATATTGTAACAAATTCTTCAAATAAAAGAAAGAAGTGGCTGATAGGAGAGAATAGTTGGACAGAGAGTTGGAGTGCATAGTTTAGCTAGGAAAGGAGCCACTGTGGATGGTGCAGTCAAGCTGAGAAAAGATCACCTCTTTGTAGGATTGCAGATGAGGTGATATTCTCAGGTGGTGATGATGTTCTCATCAAAGAGCTAGGCTTGGGTTGAGGTGAGGAGGTCTTTCAAAAAAGACTGAAAAAGTCTGATTACGGTACTGATGCTGAGCTCAGAGCAAGTATCCCACAGGACAGGGAAGTAAATATGTGTCTGTGGTAGGAAGTATGTGTCTGGTAGATTAGGGACATAACAGACCAAAATGCAAATTCGTCAATTCATCTGTCACTCTGCATGTGTTTATGGAGCATTATAATATGCTGGGTACTGTTCTAGCTGGGAAATAGATAAGAAATCTCAAAAGTAATACCCAAATGAACGATGTCGTATGTTAGAAGGTGTTAAGTGCTGTGGAGAAAGAGTGAAACAAGATAGGTAGGTAGCGCAGGGTAAGAGGGGGCAGGAGGACAGCAGAGGTAGAGGCGCGTGTGTGTGTGTGTGTGTGTGTGTGTGTATGATTTATAACAGAGTGGTCAGCATAAGCCTCATTCAGAGGCGAGATTCAGAGAGATGAAGGGTTTAGCTGTACAGATGACTGGAGGAGAGGGGTCCAAGCAGACTGAACAACCATACAAAGGAAAGGCCTGAAGGTGGGCGCAGGACTCTGGGTAATGATGAGTCTCAGGGATCTGGACCTCTGGGGTGACTAAGCTTAACAGGGAGGTGAGGCCTGATGGTGTCTGAGATGAGGGGGGGCTGCAGCTCCTCATGCACATTTTATTGGTGCTCACTGGCAGCTGCCACTGATGGGGAAACTGACCTTAAAATGGTTCCCTGCCACGTGGAATGGAGCTAAAATTGTGGCCCCAGTGGAGAGAAAAGTCCCCAGCCTAAGCCCCAGCCCACTTCCGCATAACCCCCTCCAAGCCACACCTTGAGCCAATCACCAGATGACACCTACCCCTTCCCTGACTCAAGGAAGTCCCCAACCCATAAAAACCTGCCCAAAACTTTGCTAGGGGCTCAGTCTTTTGGGAAGGATCCCGCTGAGCCTGTTGGTGTAATAAAGCTGTGTTCTCCCCGGTCTCTGCGTGCCGCTTGAGTTTCTCAGTCCTCGACGGTTTTCTGCAACACCACTTCAGAGACCTGACCCAGTGTTGGTATTTATGCGCTGAGGCTGGGTGAAAAACTGCCAGGTGCTGGGGTCATGCAGAGGCCTTGTCCTGCTTCCAGGTTCTCCTAAGCCCTCCACAGTGGCACCGCCCTGGCTCCCTCAACCTCTCAAAGGGCTTCTTGGGCTCACATTGCCCGTATCCTCTTCTGGTCCAATCTCATGCTAACCCCAACCCCAGCTCCTCAGTGCAGCGGACCTGAGTGAGACATCAGGAGGGAAGCAACTGGCATGGGCTAACAAGCATTGCTGATGAGTTACGGGACTAACTGAACTTGACACTGAGTGGGAGAAAAGCAGGATATTCACAACCAGACAAATTTTGGCTTACACTTTGCCTTTGCCACTTATAGTTGAGAAATCTTATAAAAGTTTTTCTTAGGCCCCCCTAAGATCCTCAAGGAACCCTGGGTAGCTTTCAGATTTTAAAGCCTTTCACCCTTGGTTTTTTTTTTTTCTTTTTGAGGTATAATTCATATACCACAAAAAGTATACAATTCAGTGGTTTTAAATATATTTGCAAGGTTGTGCAATCATCACCGCTAACATTTTCCTCACCCCAAAAGAGACCCGTATCCATTATCAGACACTTAGCATTCTCTCCTGGCCCTAGAAACCAGGAATCTGCTTCTGTCTGTATGGATTTATCTGTTCAAGACATTTCATATAAATGGAATCTCACTACATGTAGCTTTTTGTGTTCTTTCACTTAGCTAATGTTTTCAAGGGTCATTTATGTTGTAGCATGTGTCAGTACTTCATTCTTTTTATGGGTGAATAATATTCCCCATTGGGTTTATATTAGCACGAGGGGTCAGTGGATTTCTGTAGCACATGTTTCTCTGCATAGATTTACCACTGATGAGCAGTCAATACCCTCCACCCCATACGCTTGAGACCTGTACACAATACTTTTGCTTCTATTGCCTCCTAGGTCCTGGGTATGTGTCATCCTTGGGTTTCTGTTGAGCTGAGATAATTGTAATTAAAGCAGAAATAATAATTATTACCTCACAGGTTGTTGTAAGGATCATCGAAACAATTTGTAAAAGCATCTACCCTCTCCTTTTGTATTGCATGTGCTGAGTAGAGAACTCTCCATTCCTGCATTAAACACCTTACTCCCCTTCCGCTCAGGAGACTGTTCCTAGTCTCCTTGCTCCTGCGACATGGTCTGGGCATGGGCTCTCTGGGGTGCTAGGAGTTATGATTAAGCTGCATGCTAGGTTCTGGGGTGCTTCTGACCATGGTGCTGGATAACAGGGCCACTTGCTTTAGCCCCAGCAAGGCAGTAAGTAGTGGGTGTCTGGGAGGCTTGGCTCAGAAAGTTTTTTGATAAATACCTGAAAGGAAATCTAATGATTGTAACTGACCCTGGAGTCTCTTGGTCTCCAGCTGAAAGTACTGAGTAGTAGCTGGTGTCCCAGCACAGATAGCTCCTAACTTTTTTGCCTCAGTTCTTTGGGCTGGCCAGGCACGACTTCTCCTTGCTCTTCTTCCCCTAGTGAGTGATCCTTTGCAATAGGAGCGGTGTCTTTAGAATAGTCTTGGGCAGTCTGCTAGCTCCACAGTTCTAATCTGAGCTGACAGGGACTGTGGGGGCAGAGCCCCAGAAAGTAGTTTCCAGGCTCTCAGCCTCACATAGACAGGTGCTGGCTCAGGTAGTAAATGGCCATCAACTGTGATTGCATGGCCATCAGCTGTGGCTAGTTGGCCATCAGCTGTAACCAGTGAGCCATTGGCCACTAATATAACTGCTGTGGCTACGCTAGCAGAGAGAGAGAGAAAGAATGGGGGCTAGCAAGAAGATGGCGGCTGGGCTGGCAAGCGTGGATGGCGGTTTGCGGACAGTGTGGATCCAGCCTCCAGTGAGAGTATAGTGCCGCCAGAGAGAATATAGTGGTATGACTCCCCTACCTACGGCTCCGTGGGTGTTCCTTTTTGGCCTCACCATATCCTGCGTTCTTGTGTGGGGAGCGGGAGCAGAGACCCCGCTGGACGCCCTGCACGACAAATGGCGCAGCAAGCAGGGTCTCCCGCATGACAAATGGCGCAGCGAGCAGGGTCTCCTGCACGACAAATGGCGCAGCGAGCAGGGTCTCCTGCATGATAGGGATACTTCTTGGACACTGAGTCTCCTGTGGGATTTGCTAGAAAGTTAGGGCCTTGAACAACCATCACTCTTCTCTTATGACATTTGAAGATACCCCAGAAGGACCCAGAAATGCAAGTTAAAAGGGAATGGTTTGGGGGAAGGGTGGAGAAAAGAAGAGGGGTAACAGCACGCTGGTTTGACTGCAGGGTGCCCGTACTTGGTGATCTCCTGGGTCATCTCATGCTGAGTACCGGGAGCAGCAGTTCTAAATCATTCCTGTGCAGCAGAATCACCTGGGGAAATTTAAAAACATACAGATGCCTCGGCCCCTCTCAGTGATCTGATTCCATTGCTCTGGCGTGGGATCTGGGCAATAAGCATTTCTAATAAAGTCTCCAGGTGGTTCTAATGTGTACAAAGTTGAGAAGCACTGATTTGGAATCACCTCTCACTTACCTCCGAGGAAACTTCCCTGTAGGCTGCCTAGTGACAGCCAGCAACCTGCGGACTTCTGTCCACGTGGGGAAAGCCAGCTCAAGGAGTAGAGCGGCTCTCTGACCCAGCGAGCCCATTCATGAGACTTCACTCTCTCTGATGGCCCCTGTTACTGCTCCGTTGGCTTTGCAGCTGCGGACAGCTGCTCCTGGGGCAGGTGGGGTCTGTTCTAGTACAGGCGCAGGGTGGCAACTGGAAGGCAGCAGAGACCCTAGAGAGAGTGGTGAGGGGGAGGATGCAGAGCAGCAGGTGTAGGCTCCGGACCATCTCCAACCAGGCCGGATGTTTGATGGACAAGTTGTTTGGTCTTTGTGAGTTCCCTATTTCTAATAACCTCCCTAATGTTGTTGTGAGGCTCCAATAAAGTAATGCAGTCATGTAAAGGCATTTTAGTAAACTGGGAAGCGTAATGAAAACATTCGTCCTGTTACTATGGAGTGGCCTCCATGTCCCCTTTTCCTCACCAGTGCTTGAGCATCTCACCAGCGGATCGGAATTCATCTGTGTCCCTTGCTCAAGACCACCGAGTCAGGAGCAAAACTGTAGGTGAGTAAACCCTGCAACCATGAGGCTACCAAACTGCATGCTGAGCCCTGAGGGAATTTTTATTCCCCAGTAAAGGGAAAAAAGGAAAGAAAACAAAGAGAGCCCTGTATGACTGAATTCATCCGAGTTCCGGGACCTATTTGGGTTTTCAAGGTGGGAGAGCAGGAGGCCAGGAAAAGGTGAAGCCAGTGGCGGGACGAGTCAGTACATTGGTGCCCATGGGAGGCCAGGGAATGGGGAGCGCCTTCGCAGGGTGGGGCCAAGTGGCAGCATGGATGCCGAGGAGCTGCAATTTGGGTGGGTGGAGAAGAAATGTGAGCCAGGACTACCTCTTCCTCTGCGACCCCACATAACAAACCAGCTACCTTAATGCCCCTAAAGGAGTTCTGGGAGGGCCCCCAAAAGTTCCCTAAGGACCACAGGTGCTTGTGGAGCTCATCACAGGGAAATCCCCATTGCTCTCCCTCCCTCAACCTGATTACAGCACATACATTTCACCCCCATTGGCACGAGAAAGAGGCATCATTTTGTTCCACTCAAAGGGAGAGGTGGGTCGAATGCACGCAGACCCTGCAGCAAGCCCATTTTTCATGAGTAATGCCATCTACGGGGAAGCAGGAAGACAGGAATTTGAGCAGGAGGAAGTGGGTGGGGAGTGCAAGAGTCTGGAGGTTTTGTGTTTTTCTGTTGCTTGGCACAGCTTCGAGAAAAGAGAGGAAGGAGAGACAAGTGCAGCCCAGGGAGGCATTCCTGCCACCACCATGGCCTCAGCTGTGCCACGACTCAGGCTGCCAGGAGGAAAGGAAGCAGTGCGATGCTTGCAGTGCAGAGCTTGGAGGTCCGCGGAGCACTGGTCTACCTGAGCACGTGCCCTTCAGTTGTTGGGGTGGGGTGCGGGGGTGGGCTATGCAGAAACACCTGCATAGAATACCAGTGATGCATAGGATTGTTTTCCAGTTGTGAAATACTTGCTCTTGTAGCTCTTTTGATTGTCCCAACAACCCTGGAGGGCAGGTCCAGCCAGTTCTCTCAACCTCATTTTATAGAGGAGAAAACTGGGGTCCACAAAGATGAAGTGAATTATCGAAGAGTCTGGACTTGTAAGTGGTAGAGCTGGGAGAGGAGCACACAGGCGGTGACTCTTAGTTGTGTCGTATTTGCTCACTCTTCATTTTGGCTTCTCTGGTGCTTTGGAAGTGGCATGACCACGCCTGGGATGCCGCCGAGGCCTCCATTCTGGCATCGCTTCATCCAGCCCCCAGGTCAAGGGCACCCAGTGAGCACTTGTGTGTGTTGGCTCCTCTGGCGAGAGGCTGGGCTTTTGGCTGATGTGTGAACCTCAGCTCCTGCTTTTGCTCTATGAATTGTGTATATTTCATCACGTTTGACGGAATTTACTTTAGTCCAAGTTCAGGCTGTTAGCCTTCTTCTTCTCGTTGTTCCTTTCATTTTTACCCTTACTCAGTGCAAATGATTTGTCTTCTCTAGACCTCAAATACACAGTTCCCCTCCCCTCGCTAACTCCCACAGCCAGAGAAAAGCTAGCCTGTGGGAACTCTCCCTGCTCCCTTTGGACGGGACATTTGCTTGAAGGACAGACTGTTGCCTTGGGAAATGAAGCCAGAGTTATCTTAGCTTTTTGGCTCTTTTTCTTTGTCAAGCTGCACATTTGTTTTACTCTCTTTTTCCATATTTCAGTTTTTCCAAGTTTCCCTGCTGAACTGACTTGAAACTTCCCCTGCCTGAAAAATTCCGGCTGCTTCTGAACACCCCCATTTAATTATTCCAATGAGGAATTATAATAACCATTTGTTCTGGTTAAAAACTAAAACTAGGAGCCAACATTCCTAATGTGCAGCTCCCTTCTGGGTTCAACAGGTACAGGGGCCTGATCTCGTGACACTGGTGTTTCCTGGCACATCCAGGTTCAAGAATGTGTCCTCATGCATTTCATAACTGCAATGATGTGAAGCTGGCAGGGCAGAACGGTCATCCTCCTTTGAGAAAGAACGGAACAGAGGATCCCAGAGGGTGGCGCAACAAGGATCATCTGACTTCATATTTTGGCTTTAAGCTATGAATCTGAATTTTCTATGAGAAAACCCATTGTTTCAGAGGAGAGTATAGAAGTTCAAATATAGAGCCCAACTTGATATTAGCTGTTGGCTCAATCTGCATGGACTACCATAACAAAATACCACAGAATGGGTGGCTTAAACAACCGAAATCTGTTTCTCACAGTTTTGGAGGTTGGAAGTCCCAGAGGATTTGGTTCCTGGTGAGGTCTCTCTTCCTGGCTTGCAGACAGCCGCCTTTTCTCTGTGTTCTCTTGCTGTGTCTCACATGAGAGACCTCTCTCTCTCCCTCTTTTCCTATAAGGCCACAGTTCTATCAGATTATCTCCCCACCACCCCTTATGATCTCATGGAATTTTAATTACCTCCTAAAGACCCTATCTCCACATATAGTCATGCTGGGGCTAGGACTTCAACATACAAATGTGGGGGGGACACAATTCAGTCCATAGAAAATATGTCTAGGAGAGATCAGCCTGGCTTCTAACATACCTTATATTTTAGTGAATTCACTTTGGTCCAAGGACTTCAGGTCGTCATGTCCTCAGATAAGCTCAGTCTTGTATATGCTCCAGATGTGATCAGACAGTGGTTGCTGACACACTTTATCCAAGTCCAAAGTTACACATTTCTTAAGGTAAACTAATTGTATTACAATCAAATTTTGCAGCCTTAAGAAGTAGCAACTTTATCTCCAATATCATCTATTAAGTGTTGATTTGTATTTACTCTCAGAGCTAGTTTATTTCTGTTTCTTATGGAACATTTCACTGTCACTTCTATGCATCACTTACATGGACCAAGAGCCGTCTGTTCACTCTTAGTTAAGCTTGATTTTTCCTCTCTTTGCTCCAGTTCTCCTAGTATTTTTGAGAATCTCGTTGATATCCATGGACTCTTCATTTCTTATGTCACAGAAGACATGCTATGCCTTACCTTCTGCATTATGTTAATGTAAGGTTCTTGCTTATTGTTTCCATGAAAAGTCAGACTCAACAACCTGTTATTTCCATTTTAATTTAATAACAATTTTTTTGGGAGACTTAATTCCAGAAACAGAAGGAGCCTAACACAGTGGTAGCTTTCTTAATATACATTTCCCCAAACTCTGCCTGAAATTCTCACTTTGCTTTTCTTATATTGCCTGTAAACCTACTGATTTCAGATTCTACTTTGAAAAATGTGAAACTGATACAGGCCAAATGAAAGGGCTTCTCACTATAGAAACTCTTTAAGTTTTCTTTCTTTCGTGTTTTAACTCCATTAGTTTCTTAATCATAAATAATAGATTGTTTTTAACCTGAATCATAGAAATCTCCTACCCCCTCCTTTAGATAATTGCCCTGAAACTTGTGATTTGTGCTTGTTGATTGTAGTCATTGAAGCCTAATGTTCTCTCCTACCTGTTCCAGGCCTAATTCCTGGACAATTAACAACACCTGAATAACCGGTTAAGTGGTCACAGGCCCTAGAGAGCTGACAAATTTTCCATCATGTAGCCACCTCACATTAATAGCTTTGAGCTCTGCTCTTTAAGCCAACACTTTTAAATTTATTAATTAAAATCTATTTTTCCTCATTCAGGGGACTTGGGGATACAGATAATACCCCAATAAGATTACCAGTCCCAGCCAAAGAAGCCAGTGCGGTCTTCCAGGTGGATCTCAAAACCCCTTCCTCTCATCTGAGATCAGACAGGGCAAGAGTTCCGTGAATCCCTCAATAGGTAGGGACAGCTCTACGCCCCTGCCCAGCAGGAAGCAGATACAGAAGAAAAGACCTCCTGTTCCTCAATGGCCCATAGAGATTTTAAGCGGATCATGTCTCTAAAGAGGAAAACAAGGCAGGCAGTTAGAGATAGACATCGGGTTTCTACATTCTTGTACATCCAACACAACCCATAGAATGCGACTGCCCAAACGACATCCCCTCTCTGCCCAAAACTTTCCCTTTTCACTGTAATTATCTACCCCTATGAGGAAACAAATGGGTACAAAATACCCAACTAGATTAAACCGGCCACTCATACCTTCTCAGTAAAGGCTACAATGACCTCCATTTCACCTGGACCTCATTATACCATATTATAATATCATACATATGCCCAGAAGTTCATTAATATCATTATAACAGACTGAATTCTGGGAAGGAACATGCACAGTCTAAAGAGAGGAGGTAATGGCTCTTTGTCAATCACAGGTGTCAATCAAATGGTCCCATGGCTGGAAAGGAACAGCTCATTCTAGAGAAAAAAAGGGATAAAAACTCCAAGTCCTCACCATTCAGGGCCTTTTGAGCCTCTTCTTTTGCTCGGCCTGCTCCAAACTCTTTGGAATGCACTTTTTCTCCCAATAATGCCACCTTTGGCCCTTGAGCTATTCTCTGCTGCTCGGGTCCACTTTCTATTTCTTTGGAGTGTACTATCTCTTCTAAAAAACTACTCTTTCACCACTTTATTTCTGTGCCTCATTCAACTCTTTGCTCGAGACGCCTAGAACCTGGACACCGCGCCAAGAAGGGCCCACTCTCTGGTAACAAAACTGATTGGATCAGTTATTTGTTCATTAATTCACTAAACATTTGTTGAACACTCTATATGCCTAACACTGTGCTTTGTTTGTTTTGTGTATGCTGAGGCAAGGAAAATCTTTGTCCTGTGAAAATGTAGGCTAATGTGGGAGCCAGACAAATGAACAGCTGCTACAACAGTGTGAAAAATGCTATGATAAGCATTGTACAAAATAGCCTAGGAACATTTGGGGATATAGATGGGATGCACCATTCACTAGATGAGGGATGTAAGAGGAGGGTCATGTTTCCCACCCCAACGGTGGGGATGGACGAGTAGCTCAGTTTTGACAAACTGAGTTTACAAGTGCTTATAAAAATGTTCAATAGACAATCAGTTATGTGGCTCTTCCTGAATTTAGGAGAAAGTTATGGATGGAGCTAGAGATTCAGGAAGCATTAGCTTATAAGTGGCAGTTAAAGCTGTGGGTGTAGATAAGGTCACTTAGGAGGAGTATGTAATATGAAAAGAGAAGAAGAGAGAACTGGGAGAAGGTAAGTAGTCCACACAGACGAGGCGTTGGAGACAGTAGATGTACGTGAAGAGGCAGGGGACTGAAGTGACTGAACATGGAGTCTGGGTGGGAAAACCTGAAGGGAACACTAAATGGGTTTGACAGGCTGGAGAGGTGGGTGGGATTCAGAACTGGAGGGGCCAGTCTGGTTGAATTGTGGCTATATTGTGGTGATCTGGAAAAATAAGATGTGGTCAGGAGGTGGGTATTTGAGTCTGAGATTTCAGGGATGGAGGAACTCTAGGAAGTAAAGTCAAGGTGTGGTCTTGAGACGTCAAGCACTATGAGACTGGTAGCTCATGGATAGTCTTTTGCATGGAGATTAAAGTTCTCCAGGAGAAAATGGTGATACAAGTGCCTGAGTTTGAGAATGAATGTGCAGTGAGGTGAGAATGACGATGAGGTACTTAAGGAAATATTAATGATTTTGGAAGTGGAAATGAGAGAAGTCTGCACACAGCAGAGCTTGAAAATACAGAACAGCTTCTATGCCAGATGACTGCAGAAAATGGTAGCCTCAGGGAGAGTGAACTTTCCCTCTCTGCAGGGAAAGGAGAGAACATAGAGGGCAGGGAAGCTCTTTGAACAGGTTGAGAATAATAAAGGGGTTTGTTTACCATCAAATGGGGAATAACAACCAACAGTAAGTCTTCAGAAGAAGGAAAATAGTGGAAAATTGGATTTGAGGAGCACAGCAGGAAAGAAGATAGATGATCAGAGGAGTTTGCAATGTTGATAAAGTCCAAGGTTGGCAGTGGGATTGCTGGAACTAGAAAGAAAGTTGGGTTAACATCGATGCTTCAGGCCTGGTCATTGTCCATGCACAATGGCCTTTGCTGTTCTTTGTCCTTCCATTGTGCAAATGTGAAGTCAACTGGGAGCAGGAAACTGGGACTTTCATTTCCTCCCAAGGCAGTAGTTTCACACTCTCATCTAAAGCAGCAATAGTCTCATAGTGCTTGACGTCTCAAGACCACACCTTGCCTTTACTCCCTAGAATTGCTCCATCTCTGAAATCTCAGACTCAAATACCCACCTCCTGACCACATCTTATTTTTCCAGATCACCACAATATAGCCACAATTCAACCAGACTGGCACCTCCAGTTCTGAATCCCACCCACTCTCTCCAGCCTGTCAAACCCATTTAGTGTTCCCTTCAGGCTTTCCCAACCAGACTCCATGCTCAGTCACTTCACTCCCCTGCCTCTTCATGTACATCTACTGTCTCCAACGCCTCGTCTGTGTGGACTACTTACCTTCTCCCAGTTCTCTCTTCTCTTTTTACATTGCACTCTTCCTGAGTGAACTTATCAACTCCCACAGCTTCTTCTAATAGGAATATCACCAAGAAGTATTAAGTGTGAATCTGAAATTTTAATACCACATCCATTTTAAACATTAAGCACTTCTCAACTGTTTGTCTTTGCCACAATCTATAACTGTGGTCAGATACAAATGTGTTTCTGTGAAAATGGTTTTCTGAAGAGTTTTTATTAAATATATATATATATATATATATATATATATATATATATACACACACACACACACACATATATATATATACACACACACATACACACACACACATATATGTACACTAATCTATCTATCTACCTATCTTTCTAAACATTTTTTTCTAAAAAATGTACATATAGTAGTCTCATGACAAGGAGAAAGAATTTTGTCAGTGTGAACATAGGGCTTATTTGATCTAAGTTGGCAAATCAGCAGAGAACATTTTTCCATGCTAGAGGATTAGGAAAGACTTAAAATAGTTATCAAAATTGTCAAGTCAGGAACATTTTTGTGCAGCATAAAAGGTTCATTAGCCTACGCACAGTGATCTTGACATAGTCTTCTCTTTGTCATCCAGACCTACTCCTATATCAGCAGGTGAAGAGAAGTCAGAAATCCTTTGCGGAAAACCCCAATTCTCTCACAAAAGATAAGAGGTTACTGTCCAGAGAAAAGGAGCTGAGGGTTCCTGAGCTAATGACTAAGCCCCTGAGGCCACTTCTAGTTTGTTAATTCTGACCCCTAGGGGTTGGTTTCTGCAAATACATCTGCACGCTAGGGCTGGAAACCCATGGCTAGGAGGCCTGACAAGCCAGAGGGATCATTCATTACGAATTTGTACCAACTGGACAGTTAACTAAGTTTACTATTTGGAAGTGCTGGAAAGGCTGCGTGAAAAAGTTGAATGACCTGAACTTTACTCCAACAATTCATGGCTCTTGCATCACGACAATGTACCAACTCACAGAGCTCTGTCTGTGAGGGAGGTTTTAGCCAGTAAACAAATAACTGTATTGGCACACTCTCCCTACTCTCCTGATCTGGCCCCCAATTACTTCTTTCTTTACCCAAAGATAAAAGAAATATTGGAAGGAAGACATTTTGATGACATTCAGGACATCAAGGGTAACACGACGACAGCTCTGATGGCCATTCCAGAAAAAGAGTTCCAAAATTTCTTTGAAGGATGGACTAGGTGCTGGCTTAGTGCATAGCTTTTCAAGGGGAGTACTTCAGAGGTGACCGTAGGGATATTCAGCAATGAGGTATGTAGCACTTTTTCTAGGATGTGTTCACGAACTTAATTGTTAGACCTCTGTGTACACTTTGGCTGGCACTGCCTTTAAAAGAACCTTCATTGAACTGGAGCAAGATTGTGGAGCCATTTATTACCAAACTGAAGAGAAAAAGGGTATTAAAAACCACCTAAATGCAAAAGTGAATGCATTAAAAAATAAAACAAAATGATGGACTTTGAAATTATAATTGCCCTGAAACAGATGCATTATTTACAAAATCATGAAAATGTCACTGTCCATATTCTTCATAAAAACAAAATGAACAGTACTTTCTTCATTAAAGTTGTTTTTTTTTTTTTGGGGGGGGGGGTGAGGCTATAAATACCTAGGAAATCTTAAGACAATACGTAGGTTATCTATGAGTTACATCGAATCTAAAGATCCATTTTGTTTGGTTCATCAAGCAATACTTTAAAAGATATATAGTATATGTATATATGCGAATTTAGTGTATGATAAAAAGCATTTCAAAGTAGTGAAGAAAAGATATATTATTAAATTATTAATAACTGTTTTTGGAACAACTTGGCAGCTACTTGGAAAAATAAAATAAAACAAAATCACTAACTTACTTCTTACAGCAAAATAAATTCTAGGTAGGTTAAAGATTTAAATCTATAGAATGAATGTAATAGAAGAAAAATATGGATGAATGTTTTTATAATAGGGGATTCAGATCAATTTATATTTGCCTCATTCTGCATGAATCCTATATCATTTTACTTAAAGTGGCTTTATTTTCTTTGTTTTCATATCTGGTAGGGCTAGTCATCCCTGATTACTTTAAATTTTCAGCTTATTACACATACATTGTCACACATGCATCCTTATGGAAGATTTTTGAATAGAAGACAACTATTCAAAACAATAATGATGTTGATGATGACCATACATTTATTCTATGCCTATTAAGGGCCTTAAGGGCCAGACCCTATACCTAGGGAGTAAAGTGTTTTCATATTACTGGTCAACTCAATCTCTGCTGTGTTGTAAATGCTTTTATTACCATTCCAATTATGGACTTGAGAAATGGAGAGAGTTAGGTGCTTATCCTCTCATCATCTTAATATTTATCAGTTTAAATTTCCAAGATAAGGTCTCATTAACTTTCCACATCAAGATACTTCTTAGGTCACTAGCCAAGCTATGGATTGGCTCCTATTCATCTGTTGTCGGTGAGGTCACAGTATCTTGGAACAAAGCAGAGCTCCCTAGCACGGACTGTGCTGGGGCAGGTACCATGGCTGATGTATTTGGTGCCTCCCCTGAATTACACATGTGGGCAGTACTTTCTCTGTTTTCTTTAATGTCTGCTCTTGGGGAAAAAAACCCACATCTACTTTGGGGTTCTGAATATGAACAAATGAACTTCATCAAAATTTCTTGGGGGAAGAATCAATCGGTCATTTGAAACACAGGTGAATTCATATGGGATCAAAGCAGTGCAGCTAAGAATAGTTAATAAGTTCACTAGACTTGCTGGGCAAACTTACCAGTGAGCTTTATCTGATTGGCCTATCAAAGACTAAACTTTCAGGTTTAGTAAGTAGTTGGTGTGATCTTAGCGTAAGCAGTTGAAGCATTAGAGAAAAATGAGAAAATATAATGGATATGACATATACTGAAAATAGATGGCATTCACACCCTGAGAAAGAAGTCTTTATAATTATCTTCGAAAAGGAAATGTATTTCTGTAACTTTGCCAAAGAGAAACCTCATTGTTTGCTTTAAGAGAACACTCTATTAATTCTGCAGTGTGGAAAGGGAGTTGGAGTTTTGCATTTGTCTGTGAATGTCTCAAATATTTATGCATCACACTGGCAGATTTTAAGGTGTTATTATTACATGTATTTTTTTGTGAGAGCTAGCCAAAGAAAAATCCAACCGTTGAGGGAATCGAAGAACACCTGGATCTTTTAAGATCATAAAGAAATAAATAGTTTTCCACCACAGTCTCTGGCTTACTTTTGAAAGCTTCCTTTGCTTTTCTGGTTTGTCATTGTTATTTCTTTTAGAAGATACAAACCTCTCACTGAAAGTAGTTCTAAATGTTAGCACATTAGAGGGCTTGAATGTTGTTTTTACCAGGACAGCAAACTGGAGGAAATGATATGTAACAGAAAGTAGATGACCTCCTATTTGGGTGATTGTTTAATATTTGTATTTTATTCAAATTCTTAGGAGCTACTGTGAATTAGACATGGAAGGGAAGCTTTGGGAAATCATCACTAAACACTGATGCTGATGGACAACACCTGTTATGCTCTGTCTTGTGTCAAAGTTCTCTGTGCTCTTTATCCCCTCATTAGACTCTAGGATCCTTGAGAGTTGTAGCTAAGGCATCTTCTTAAACCCCACAGTGCTTCATATGGTATTCAATACTTATTGTGCCAAAATGGAATTTTATTTAAAGACAAAAATTTCACTATTTTAAGGAAACTAGGATCCCATCAGCATAGGACTTTGAAAACAGCACAAATTAAACACAACATAATCTGGGGAAAAGCCTGTCTTAGTGTGGCAAGCTCTTATTGCATTAAAATAATATATAGTTGTTCCAGTATCCATTATTGAACTTTTCTAGATGAGGAATATCTCAGCCAGAACTCTCTAGGAGAGCTTTGGAGACAATCTAATATGAAGTATAACCTAACAGCTGGTTACCATCTTAAAATGCAGGGTAGAAGAGACAAAAGCTGATAGAACGCCAAATGAGAAGCCTCATATAGCTTTTTCCTGCCATTCTTCTCTTCCTCCTTTCTGTCTTTTTGGAGAGCTCCTCTCTCCCAAGAAAAGTTCTTTGCAGCCCTTTTCCTCACACTATCCAGTGACTGGTTTCAGATTTTCAGAAGGCTGTGGTATTTTAAAATCTGCTGATACTAAATTGTCTAAGGCATCAGTCAGGCAATGAGAAGTTAATAACCTTAAATTAAGACACTTAAAAGCACCCATGGAAAGAAGAAAAGGACCTTTGGGGTTTGGAAAAACTGTAAAGTAGTAATCAATATTTCAAAAAAAATGATGCTACTGCTATTTGGTATTCTTTTCCTCTTGCATATGACTTATTTATCACACACTATCCATGAAATTGATAGGATTAGAAACCTCATTTTAGAAATAACAACAGGGAGAAATGAAAGCAGGGAAAAACTAACTCATTTGTGCAGCATCACTTTTGTCTTAAATTATAATATGATGTGAGGTTTTTAAAATCAGCATTTGCAATAAAGAACCAAGCCTGAGATGAGACCTGTAGAGCAGAGGCATAATACATTAGTACCAGAGTCTTAGTTCAAGAATAGAAAATGAAACACCCAGAAAAACAGGAAACAGTAATTACTATATTGATTCTTTTCTCCTCAAAGGAGATTAATCTTAG
Source organism: Rhinolophus sinicus (assembly GCF_057876585.1). Lineage (NCBI taxonomy): Eukaryota > Metazoa > Chordata > Mammalia > Chiroptera > Rhinolophidae > Rhinolophus > Rhinolophus sinicus. Next base: position 50,163,950 of record NC_142504.1, on the reverse strand, counting down.
CCTAAAATCTAACACATGGTTGGTCCTAGGGAAGACTCTGTTGATTTATGGAGTTGTTGTCAGAACTGGAATAGTTTATTGAAGTACCTGATGGATGCTTCTTTTCTTAAGGGCCAAAAAACAGAACAGCTTTTCACCTGGTGTTATTACAAAGAGGTCGTACCTAAAAACAAGATAGGTAAGTTGACTTAATAAATTCTTGTTGATTCTTCTGATATTAAGGTCCAAGGTTAGGAGAATTGATGTTTCCTGGTATTGTCTCTGATTTACTTTTTTTAATATAAAAGTTTTATTGAGATATCCATATACTGTACAATTCACCCATTGAAAGTATACAGTGTTAATACATTCACAGATTTCTATAACCATTATCACAATCAGTTTTAGTACATTTTCATCACCTCATAAAGAAACCCCATAACCATTAATAGTCACTCCCCGTTTCTTACCTACCACTCCCCACCCCAGGCCTAAATAACCACTAATCTACTTTCTGTCTCTATAGATTTGCCAAATCTGGACATCTAATATAAATGAGATCATGCAATGGGTGTCTTTTGTGACTGGCCTCTTTCACACAAACTTAGTATAATGTTTTCAACATGAATGCATGTTGTAGCATATATTAGTACTTCATTCTTTTTGTTGATGAATAATATTATGTACCACATTTTAATCCATTAATCTATTGGTCTTGTGTTGTTTCTAATTTTTATTTATTATGAATAATGATGCTATAAACATTTTGTACTAGTTTTTATATGGATATAGGTTTTCGTTTATCTTGGTATATACCTGAGAGTGGAGTTACTGGGTCATATGGTAACTCAATGTTTAATCTTTTGAGGAACTGCCAGACTGTTTCACACAGCAGCTGTGCCATTTTACATTCCCACTAGGAGTGCATAAGGGTTCCAATTTCTCCACATTTTTGCCAACATTCATTATTCTGTCTTTGATTATAGCCATCCTAGTGGTAGGAAGTAGTATTTTATTGTACATTTGATTTACATTTCCCTGGTGTTTAGTGATGTTGATCATCTTTTTTATTGACTATTTAATATTTACTATGGCAAAATGTCTGTTCGGATCCTTTGCTCATTTTTAAATTGGACTTTCAATTCTAGTCCTTTGATCTATGTCTGTTCTTATGCTGGTACCACATGGTCATGGTTACTGTACCTTTGTTCATATTAAGGTTTGAAATCTGTGAGTCCTCTAACTTTGTTCTTTTTTGAAATCCTTTCAGTTATTCTGGGTCCCTTGTGCTTCCATATTTGGATCAGTTTGTCAATTTCTACAATGAGGAAGCCAGCTGGGATTTGATGATGATTGTGTTGATTTGGTAGATCAATTTGGGGAGTACTGCCATCTTAACACTACTGTCTTCTGATCCATGAACATGGATGCTTCTCCATTTATTTAGATCTTTCTTTCAATGTTTTGCACTTTTCAGAAAATAAGTTTTGTACTTCTTTTGTTAAATTTATTCCTAAATATTTTATTCTTTTGGATGTTCCTTTTTTTTTAAATTTATTTTTTTAATTTATTGGGGTGACAATTGTTAGTAAAATTACATAGATTTCAGGTGTACAATTCTGTATTACATCATCTATAAATCCCATTGTGTGTTCACCACCCAGAGTCAGTTCTCCTTCCATCACCATATATTTGATCCCCCTTACCCTCATCTCCCACCCCCCACCCCCCTTACCCTCTGTGGATGTTTCTTTAAATGGGATTTTTTCTTTATTTCATTTCCAGACTGTTTATTGAAAGTGTATCGAAATATAATTGCATTTTGTATATTTCATTTACTTTTGCTCTAAGATAACACTTATTCTGGTAACAGGAAACAACTACAAGAAATACTGTTTGTTCTAAATAGATTATGCTAATGAAATAGCACATTATAGCCCAAGGAGTGGCTTTGTTTTGTCCTGAGGACTGAAATACATCATCAAAAGTCAGACGCATAACGCAAAGGCATTGAAACATCCCATAGATGGCTTTTGATGCTCAAATATCTAGGGAATAAGTGAATAGCATTGTCTATTCTTTATATACTTAACTTTCTCCAGCAACAGCTAATAATTAACTAGTGGCAGCTTAATTCTCTTCCTTCAGGTCTTCACACAGATGTCAATTCTCAGAAGGCCTTTCCTGACCCATCTATGTGTGGCTGCCCTCCTGCATTTATTTGGTAATACATCACCTACTTTATTTCCTTAATCACACATTACAATATATAATCATCTCACTTGTTACTATTTCCACCACATAGTATAAGTCCATGAAAACAATGACTTTCCTTGTGTTTGTTCACTACAGAATTCCCAATAACTAATAAATACTAATTTTTGGTGCACAAGTGAATAAATGGATCTCTCAACTACAAAAGCATAACACAGACAACTACTAAACATATGAAGCAATAAACAAATGACACTGACATCATACTTGTGTATGCTTTTTATGTATACTTAAACGAATTGTAGAGATATGAATATTGATGGGTAAGAAATAATCACTCATTAACTAAATGCCTCAACTCCTTACATGAGCCTCAAAGCTTGGCTTCAAAGTTGGTTTCCTACAAAAAATGATCAGTTAGTACATACCATTGTAACTGGTGTTGGGGTCCTTGGGTTTCCCAAGATAGAAATGAAGAGGAAACCCCAGAAAAATTTCCAGACAAATTTTATTAAGCCTATGCTAGAGCACAAGGGAAGCAGCACAGAGGAGAGAAGTCCCTCTGAACTGACTCAGGGGCCAGCTCTGCTTGGCTGCTTTTATAAGCTGGGGACAAATGGGGCTTGTGCATAAAGGTGGGCCTTTTGAATGTGAAGGGCTTTTTGAAAAGGCGGGCTTTCTTCACTGGTTACGTCGCCTGGTAACTATGTTCCCACTTGCACTGTGGGGGCAAGATGGCCAACTGCTCATTATCACCACCCCAGGAAGGTCGTACAGAGGTCAAATCTTGACCAACTGTGCATGTGGAACAGTGGTTTCGACTTGTATAGAAATAAATGGTTAGAAGGGAGATAATGATTAGCTATTTCTACATTTTTAGGTACGGGGTGATTGGGCCGTGGCATTCTTGTGGTCAGCTTATCTGGCATTCCTCCTGGCCATCCCGCATTCCTTCAGCCCTGAGCCCAAGTACCTGTGCTGTCTCACTATGAACCTTCAGAGTTGCCCTTCAGTAGTTGAACTCCTGGATGCTAGATCTGCAAGTGTCCACAGTATACTGTGTGGTTGTCTCAGGAAAATTCATGAAAGGACTTCTTAAATATCTGAGTATATTTAGATCCTAGTAATTTAGTTGTCACAATATCAGTCATTTGATGATTTAGTCCGATGAATTACACACTCTAAAATCTTTCATTCTATTCTGCAGTTTTTATATCTAGATCTGTATAACTTCAAAATATTCTCAAGTCAATTGACATACTTGATAAAGACAAAATATTCCAGCAATTCAAAATATGCTTACATATTTCACTAAGTATAAAATTTTAAAAGAGCTCCAGGATTTTTGAGAAAAGGGAATGCAGCTTTTAGTTATAAATCATCAGTATATGTCACTCGCAATTTGCAGAAACAGAGGGTTGAATTTACAGGGCAGGGCCAATAACAAAATGATGAACCTTTATTGAACTTTGTAGGCAAGCTGATGGCAGTTCTTGCTTATACAAATTCTATGTTAATTTGGATTGCTGGCTCCATTTTCCCTCTAAAAGAGCAAAGGCCAGGAAGGATAGCAATCATTCATCAGTGATAAACATGTGAAGAATTTAAATTGTTTTAGAAAATTAAAAAAGCCTAGTTGATTCAAGAAAGTTTTTCCTAAGCACAACATGACTTTTCTCTAAAAGTGAGCCAGGAAAAGGTACCGGCAGGAAATTTATTTATTCCGTCTCTGAAGGAATTCTGAATTCCAAAGATTTCACATGGTTTCACATAAATGTTTAATAATCACATTGAAAGAGAAAGGACATTACCTTGAAAGTAAGTTGGGTTCTTTCAGCGTTGACCTCATGGCATGCTAAATGTTGAGGATGACGTCACGTGGAAATGGGGCACTTTTGGAGGCCTTGCTCTGTAAGGGAATCTGGAGTAAGTGCTGTTCTGGTTAACATTTCTTTCTCTTGTCTATCCAAGACTAGGCAATATTATAGTTGTACTGCCTGTCCTAACCTATTAAATAGTCATGCGGTTTCTTCCATATCTTACAATGATACCCTCTTTTCCTATGTGTTTTGTTTGACTTTTATCTGATCTATTGATATTGGACATGGGGGAGGACCTTGAAACCAAGATATTGAACTGATGCCTTAAAATGTCAAGAGTTTCCAAGGAAGAAATAACCTGCACCTCCCAAAATAAACATCCCTAAATTAGAATAAAGGCTGAAGAGGCAGGCTGATTTCTTCTTGATTAATAACCCTGGTTGTTATGGAGATGGACAGGGGGAACAGGAAGAGGATTGTGAATGTTGCAATGGAAGAAGGGCAAGTCTAGTGGCTCATACTACTGTGTTTCCCTGAATAAGACCTAGCCGGACAATCAGCTCTAATGCATCCTTTGGAGCAAAAATTAATATAAAACCCAGTCTTATACAAGACCCGGTATTATATCATATTATGTTATATGATGTTATGTCATGTCATGTCATATCATATCATATATCATATCATATCATATCATATATCATATCATATTATAAAGACCCAGTCTTAGATTGTAGTAAAATAAGACTGGGTCTTATATTAATTTTTGATCCAAAAGATGCATTAGAGCTGATTGTCTAGCTAGGTCTTATTTTCAGGGAAACACGGTATATATCCCTTTAAGCCAGTTAGGAATCATTTTCAACATAGGTCCCATGGCACTTTGGAAATCAAAGTATCAATAATTTCCTCAAATTCTGCAAACCTGATAGTTTTCTTTTCTTTGTTTTGTTTTGTTTAGTAACCTTACCCTAAAACTGTTAAGATCACAGCTATTGAAAGAGATCCTAGAATTGCACAAATGCACATGGCCCTTTTACAGTTTATTTTTATTCTAATTGGAACACAAATGCATTGAGAATTCATATTTAAATAACTACTAATAATCAGTAAGCTATCTCCCCTTGTTCCTTGAGGAACCCCCATCACCCATTCTGATATAGGATTTCTTCCACAAACTTTGATAGCCAGAACTTGCAAATGCTTCAAAAGATGGCAAAATTACCTGGGCATATTTACTCACAGAACCATAGAGAATTGATACTCAGTACTCTTAAGCCAAATAAGCCCAGCTGCTGCTCCCAGAGCTATAGCTGAGGAGCCCTGGACTTCACACTTTAATGGATGACCTGGGGCTGGGAAGAATCCCCAGGCTGCAGCACTGGCTTCTTGAGAAGGCACATGTGCAAATTTCTTTAGAAAAGGTTTCCAGGGAAACCATATAACTTCTATTCCTTTTTTTCTTAAAGGTATTAAGCACTAAACGTGCCTGCTAGTTCTTGAAGCTCTCATTAGAAAGAGCTGCTGAGGAAGAGCATTTGTATGAAACACACCCACATTTCTGTATGAAGCACAGAAATCATTAAGTGCTTCCTTCACTAAATGTCAGCATGCTCAGCTGGGGAGAACTAAATGACCTGGGTTCATTTGTGGGGTGAAAGATAGGGACAGCTAACTCCACGCCGTTGAACTGCTTTTCTTCCATGTTGTTGGTGATGGTTACTAATGAACGACAGTGATATTCAGATTGAGCACTGAGATACTATACATTCTAGACCACGTAGAAAATGTGAATACCACAGAATGTCTTTGTGTATTTTTTTAATATATGGAGAAATATTTGAGGGAGAAAATCACTGAAAATTTGGCCAAAATGTTCTTATACCTGTCCATCTCCATTCATAGCCAAAGACTTGCAGAAGCTTGGCCTCTTGCCTTGCCCATGTTTCCAGCGTACTGCGGGTAAATCCTGGCACCATGTTTTCACTGTCTGATTCTGCCTCCCTAATCCTAACTGACTGACCTTGATTTGGACACCTGACCAGAGAGCTGAGCTAATCACAACCCTCAATGCAGTTTAATTGGAACGCAAAGATGCTGGCCGCTTGAACTAGACTATCAATCCAGGGAAGAGCTGGGGGGCAGCCCTGTGTAGCTCCTGCTCAACCAACAGGAGAACAGTTGTTATACAGGGAGAGATTGAAGCACACACAAAAGAAAAGTAAGAGAGAAGAGACAGAGATTGGAAGGATTTTTGGTGGCTTTTTAGTTCCTGGTTCTTCGTCTGGGAGGCTTGCTGTAGTTCTTGATCCAAGGTTTTATGAGATAGATTTATATCCTTAAAATAAATTCCATTATGTTCTTAAGTTAGAGTGGTTTTCTGTTGCTTCCAATCAAAAGGCTCCTCATAAAACACCCAGCTTTGCTAGAATCAGTTGTTACCACATTTCTTTCCAAATGGTCCAGGTTTGTCGGCTGTTGGTCTTGTCCTTTCTGACCTGCTCAGGGGCTGTGGTAGATGCCCTCTTGTGGTACCACAAGGATGCTGACCTCCTGTCCTGCACTGGCCATTTGAGGGCTCTCTGTAGACTTGTTCTTCACACTGGATGTGGTTGGGTGATCCACACAGAAATGCTGCTCCATCCTCATGTGCTGGTTCTGGTGGAATTGTCAGCGAGGCTTTTTATAGAACTATAGCAGGCTGACTGGAGGAGATTCAGAACTTTCCCTGGGAGGGAGACTCCTAGTATGGGGGAGCTTCTGGGTTTATAATCATAAACTGGTAGATATGGAAGGAAACTCATGCTGAGTCCAGCTCCACCTCTTCTGTGTCCAGATGAGAATCATGAAGCCGGGGAGGCTGACTAGTTTGCTCTGAGGGGGGAGCCAAGACTCCCACCTCCAGAACAGCGTTCTTGCCCCAACCCCATTCTGCCTCTAGAACTTTCTTAATGAAAGGAGGGTTTAGATTTCTGTTAGGGGAGGAAAAAAATTCTCTTCTTCCCTCTTAAGATCACTGGCTGGGCCGAGGAATTAAACTGGGACAGATTAACAGAAGAAAAGCATACAAGTTTTATTGAGATTTTACTTGTACATGGGGACCTTTGCAAGAGAATGGAGACCCAAAGAAGTGACCGGAACAGAAGTCTTTTGTACCTGTTAGATAAAGAAACAATAAGTTTTTGAAGAAATGACAAGACAAGGGGGTTAGGACTAGGGGCAGTGATTGTGAGGAAGTGACTAGAAGATACGTGGGGGACGGAAGCTAGTGGAAGATGAGGGCTATTTTAGTGTGTTTGTATGGACCCATTTCAGCAGCATTTCTCAGTCTCTGGTGATAAGGATGTTCTCTTCCTGGTACAAAGAGCACCTCTCTCATGGGAAATTTTATGGCTTGTTTTTAGGTAGAAAACGGGAGGTCAGAGAACTCTTCCCACGTCTGCTATTTCTCAAGTGCTTTCAGCCTAAAATAATCAGTATGCCAAAGTGGCATATTTTGGAGTAGCATGTCCTGAACTTCACCTGGGTTCTCCCTTCTGTACTGTATTTGGAATATTCATAATAAGATACCAATACCACACATATGACTAAGGATTTTATGGTCTTGTGATGATATTAAGTATATTTATTTTATTTTTAAAGCAAATTGAAGAATATGAGTCATAAGTGATGTGAACGAGTAAATGTTTTTCAGTGGACCCATATGTCTGGTGTTCCTCTAACTTTAAGCTACGTTATCTTAGGCTGTGCATGTTCTGGTATCAAATTAACCATGAAAACATACCAAGGTCACCTAAACTTATTTAACATGGGTAGAAACAAGATATAAAAGATGAATCTAAGTTTTGACTTTGCACCACAGGCCCCCTAAATCATATTCATTACACAGATGATTCCCAAATTTTCTTCTTAAAATGTCTCTTCTCTCTTAACCCCAGATACTCTGCGTGAGGTATCTCACAACTGTCTAACAAACAACTGCTTTGTTCATGTTACACTCATGTCACACTCATGGCCCATGATATCTGTCCTGGTTCCATTTTATCTCTTGCCCCGTCTGTTGTAGAGGTTTTCTTGCTTCTGGGGAAACTCTCTCCCCTCCAACAGACGGCCTCTAGAATGGACAGTTTTAAAATTTTATGTATGTATGTATGTACTAGGTGTGACCAAACAATAAGGTGAATGTTTAAATTAAAAAAAAAAATTATTACAGTAAAAGACACATTGCCATTAATCCCCATCAAAATACTCCCCCTTGCTTCGAACACACTTATCCCATCATTCTTGCCACTTTCTGAACTAGTTCTGGAAGTCCTCTTCCGTGAGTGTCTTCAGTTGTGCTGTCATAGCTGCCTTGGTGTCTTGAATCAATTCAAAATGTTGACCCTTCATGGTCATTTTGAAGTCACACGGTGCCAGATCCGGTGAATAAGGTGGATGAGGACACACTGTAATGTTTTTATTCGACAGAAATTGCCATACCAGGAGCAGTGTGTGACATGAAGCCTTTCCGTTGTGATCGAAAAATACGGTGAATGCTGCCGCTGAGTGCCATCAACTGGAAAGGCAGGGATCTTCAATATGGGAGGTAGAACATTGAACCTTAGTAACAGTGTGTGACATGTTTCAGCTTGTTCGGTATAGTCAGTCGGGTGTGAGCTACGGTTGAGAGAAGTTGTGTTTTAAAGTGTGCTGTAAATAATCCTCCATCACGACAATGTTCTGTGTCACACATCACTGCTGGTATGGCAATTTCTCTCAAAAAAAAAAAAAAGATGGTGTGTCTTCATTCACCTTATTCACCAGATCTGGCACTGTGTGACTTCTGGCTCTTCCCAAAGTAAAAATGATTCAGGACATTGAGGCAGCCAGAACTGCTTCAGAAAGTGGCAAGAATCATGGGATAAGTGTGTTCAAAGAGAGGGGGAGTATTTTGAGGAGGAATAATGGCAATGTGTCTTTTCTGTAATAATTTTTTTATTTAAACATTCACTGTATTGTTTGATCACATCTTATACATCTACACAGCAAGAAATGACTAACACACAGCCTTTATAAAGTCAGGTCCTATGTCTTTTATTTGACTTGTAGTGAAGAAACTTGGTATTGGAGAGCCGTGTTAGTTCCTTGTTTTATGATTATCTATGAATTTGTTTTTGTCTTATTTGTTTGTTTGTTTTGTTCTTTAGATTTCACAGATAAGCAAAATCACATTGTATCTGTCTGTCTCTGTCTGACATGCTCCACTCAGCACAAAAACCTCCAGGTCCATCCATGCAGCCGGAGATGGCAAGAACCCATTCCCTTCTCTGGTTGAGCAATATTCCTTTGTATATATGTACCACCTCCTCCTTATCTATTCATCCATTGATGGACACCCAGGCTACCTCCACATCTTGGCCATTGTAAACAATGCTGCTGTGACATATGGATGCGCACGTCCTCTCGAAGTAGCATTTGAGTTTCTTTGGATGAATACCCTGAAGTGGGATTATTGGTATTATTTTACTATAATACTGGGTCTATATAATATAATATAATATAATATAATATAATATAATATAATATAATAATATAATATAACACCAGTCTTATATTAATTTTTGCTCCAAAAGATGCATTAAAGATGATTGTCCGGCTAGGTCTTATTTTTGTGGAAAATTTTCTGAGGCCCAGGACCCAGGGACTAATTTGCATTGATGAGATAACTCATCAGAGAAGGATGCTATTTAAAAGATTTCTAGTATCTCATGTTGACACTGAATGGAAATTATTTCTCCTTTGATGTCCTACTGGGAAGACACCATACTTAAAAGTTCCTAACAGTCACACTTGAAGGATGATCCTATTGAACTTTTCGTTTTGATTTCACAAGATTCTTCAGCCTTTCTTGAAAAGGAACATAGAAGTGGTAGTTTTCATTTATTGAGCAATAACTCCAGGCCAGACTTTCTACTTAATGCTTCATTTAGATTATTTCATTTAATCTGCAGAGCAATTCTGCAAATGAGGTACTACCGTCCAGTTTGCAGAGGAGAGAACTGAAGCTTGGAGAAATCAACTTTTTCTTTTCTTTTTTTATTTTAAATTAAATTTATTGGGGTGACAATTATTAGTAAAATTACATAGATTTCAGGTGTACAATTCTGTGTTACATCATCTATAAATCCCATAGTGTGTTCATCACCCAGAGTCAGTTCTCCTTCCATCACCATATATGTGATCCCCCTTACCTTCATCTCCCACCCCCCACCCCCCACCCCCACCCCCCACCCCCCTTACCCTCTGGTAACCACTAAAGTATTGTCTGTGTCTATGAGTTTCTGTTTCTCATTTGTTTGTCTTGTTCTTTTGTTGTTTTTGGTTTATATACCACATATCAGTGAAATCACATGGTTCTCTGCTTTTTCTGTCTGAATTATTTCGCTCAGCATTACACACTCAAGATCCATCCATGTTGTCACAAATGTTCCTATATCATCTCTTCTTACCGCCGAATAGTATTCCATTATGTATATATACCACAACTTCTTTATCCATTCATCTATCGAAGGACATTTTGGTTGTTTCCATGTCTTGGCCACCGTAAACAAAGCTGCAATGAACATTGGAGCACACGTGTCTTTATCTCTAAATGTTTTCAGATTTTTTGGGTAGATACCCAGGAGAGGGATTGCTGGGTCACATGGCAATTCTATTCGTAATTTTTTGAGGAACCTCCACACCGCCTTCCATAGCGGCTACACCAGGCTGCATTCCCACCAACAGTGTATGAGGGTTCCTTTTTCTCCACAGCCTCTCCAACACTTGTTACTATTTGTCTTGTTGATGATAGCCATTCTGACTGGGGTGAGGTGATATCTCATTGTGGTTTTGATTTGCAAGAAATCAACTTTTTCAAACTATCATACTTGAAGTTGGGATGATCAAATGCTCAAACCACTTACCTACTGTCTTGTACAGCCTTACTTACTATAAATTGCTCCTGTAAAATCTCATTCAGACTCTCAAATAGATTATCCCCAAGTTCCTGGCTAACAGTCCACCCTCTATCCACATCCATATATGCTTAATCTGTATTTCCACCAGGATCTCTCAAGTCCAGACTCCTTTAAGTCTAATAAATTAAATAAGTCAAACCACACATCTGCCTACTAAAAGCCTGCAGAATGTCATGTGCCAGTGTAAGCAATTACTTCCTATGGAAAGAGTTGCTTCCAAAATGAGGAATTGTCTTGCCTCGTTTCCAGAACCATAGGTTAGAGAGAGGAGAGGCTGGGAAAAGTCAGGGATTGGCAGTGGTTTGTGGCAGGAGGATTTCCTCAGTGGAAACCCTCAGTAGTCGTGGGGCTGGTTGTTTTGTAGCACAGGTGCTTGGTGATGATGCAGGAAAGGTGCAGGTGGGAGGTGCTAGGGACCAGTATGGCTTTGGCCACCAAACACATCTAGTGATTGGAGGTGCTCTTCAGCCACAAACCTTGCACGTGGCCAGAACTGGTAGGAATACTGGTGAGTGCATCTCTGCAGACATTAGGCACCCATCTTAACTCTGAAGTATAATTAAAAGAATTCTGAGTGTGATTCTCTGACTAGAAAACTTTTTAGATGGCTGTTCGTCTGCTGTGAGTTAAGAGAAGTGCTGCTGAAATGCTGCAAATGGATTCCTTGGTATGTCCCCATCCACATTGCTCCCTCTAAGTCACATGAGAAGTGCATTATGAACACAGACTCAGAGCCCAGCTCTCAAAAGGGAAAATTCTTACCAAAGCAGCAAGCAGTGAGATTTAATCCGTACTAATGAGTGAGTGCTTAGAAAAAAACTCCGACTTTCATGAGAAGTGAAAATGAGGCAGTTTGCACCTCTGATCAGGATCCTAACTGAATAGAGAGCCAGCATGGCCATGGGGCTGTGTGAGGTTTGCAGAATGAGAACTGGGCTGGGCAATGCATCCCGCACTGACTTGAATACACAGCATCCTAGGAGGCCCTCCTTCTCCAAAAGCATCGTCATCTGAGGGGATAGATCAGGCCAGCCTCGGCATATAACAGATCACAATCAGGTAGGTCAGCTGATGCAGGAAGCTTTGAATAGTCATTTTATACCAGAAGTTCCAATAACAGCTTTGATGCCAGTGCCTGATAATTACTGACTTCGCATGATTATTTTCCGTTTGAAAAAATTTTCTGAGTTTTAACGAGGCTTGATGGAAGCTAAAGGATAGTTATCGAGCAGACTGCATTTTTTCCCAAAATGAAAAGACATTTTTTTCTCTTGTTAAGAAATTCAAATAATAGAAAGTCAAGTTCCCCAAAACCCAAGAGAAAAAATAAATGCAAAGTAAGAAAATAACTATTAACAGTTTGGTGAGTATATCCTCCCAGCCTTTTAATACATATGCAAACCTACATTTTATTTTTTTCTGTTTACTTTCTAAAATTTGTTACAGTTGACATTCAATATTATTTTATTTTAGTTTCAGGTGTACAGCATAGCGGTTAGACATTTATATAATTTATGCAGTGATCCATCCAATTAGTCTAGTACCCACCTGGCACTATATATACCATGTTTCCCCGAAAATAAGACCTAGCTGGACAATCAGCTCTAATGCATCTTTTGGAGCAAAAATTAATATAAGACCCGGTATATATTATATTATATTATATTATATTATATTATATTATATTATATTATATTATATTATATTATATTATATTATACTAGACCTGGTCTTATATTATATAAGACCTGCTCTTATAGTAAAATAAGAGCAGGTCTTATATTAATTTTTGCTTCAAAAGATGCATTAGAGCTGATTGTCCGGCTAGGCCTTATTTTCGGGGAAACACGGTAGTTGTTGCAACATTATGTACTATATTCTCTAATGCTCCCTATCCCCCCTTCCCTCTGGCAATCATCAGTTTGTTCTCTGTATCTACGAGTCTGTTTCTGTTTTGTTTGTATATTTTTTTCTTCAGATTCCACTGAGAACATATGGTATTAGTGTTTCTCAGGCTGACTGATTTCACTTAGCATAATATCCCTTAGGCCCATCCACGTTTTCTCAAATGATAAGATTTCATTCTTTTGTATGGCTGAATAATATTCCATTATATATACAGAGGGTGCCAAAAAATGTATACACATTTTAAGAAAGCAAAAAAACTGTATTCAAATTGTAATACTCAATATATACTGTTAACAACAGATGAATACAAATCATGTGTATACATTTTTTGGTAGCTGGTATTGCTTCTGTTCGAATTGAAATACCTCATTTCTGTGGCTGTGCATTAGGTCCTACAACACTGGCCCATTGCTTTTGGATGAGAACTATGGCCACTAAAAGTAAAACATTGCAGATATTTGAGACTTTGTCCCTCATTTGACTGGCTTTGGTGAAAGTAGGCAGAAGTGGAGATATTAGAGATAAAATATATCAATTCTTAGAGAAAGTTCTTGACTTTAAAAAATTAATTTTATTACATATGTATTTTGATCTGGGCACTTTATCTGCACTCATACAGACATTGTCTAAATGTAAAACTGAGCACCAAAGCCGTTCTTCAGATACATGCAGAGCCAGCTTCATGGGCTTGTGACCTGCGCAGTGACCCACTCTCAGAAGGGGCCCTGTGCTTGGTTTAATGTTCTTCTGTTGCCATCTTGAATTTCTTAATCATTTTTGAATGACAGGCCTGGCATTTTCATTTTGCACTGGGTTCTGAAAATTACGTAGCCAATTCTAAATACACATAAAAGCTGTTTTGACCTGAGTCATCTGACTCGTGATCTCTGTTTTCATTTGGCATTGAAGATAGAGTTGTGGGTAGTTTCCCAACATTTCCTCTCAATAGCAAGATGACCCTAGTTCTAGGACATTTTCAAAGTCATAAAAGTTGTAGATCATGTGATTCACTGGGAACACTGAAGGAAGGAAACACACAAAGGTGATTTTTGTTTATCTGCAAGTGTATAGAGTTAAAATTATACCTTCATTGGAATATAGAAGAATCATGCCCAATGTGAGATATATATATATATATATATATGTATGTGTGTGTACATACATACATACATATGAGTGTGTGTGTGTGTGTGTGTGTGTGTGTGTGTGTGTATAGAGGGTACCAAAAGAATGTATACACATTTTAAGAAAGGAAAACTGTATTAAAATTGTAATACTCAACATATACCAATAACAAAAGATGAATACAAGTATATTTGACTTCTGCAATTACAAGAGGTACTCAAAGTAGTTACCATCAGCGTAATTTTAATACAGTTTTTTTCCTTTCTTAAAATGTGTATACATTTTTTTGGCACCCTCTGTATATATATCAGCATAATGAAAGAACCTGTTCATCTGAAGAGTAAATGTGTATGCACACGCGTCAATAAGCTAAATATAAATACATTCCTGTAATTCTTCCATCATGAAGATGATTATTTCAGCAATTCAAATAAAAAGTAGAATTTGTGCAAGGTCTGAGTTTGGCTATTCTCTATAAGAATAATGAAAACACCCTCTTCTGAACTGGAAAGCATCATTCTTCCTACTCTTCTTTAAAAGAATGGTAGGGAACAGTTGGTCCAAAAATACCATAAGATGTCTATCCTTCATTATCACTGAGGAATAAACATTTCATTATAGGGCATGGTCCTCTGTACAGGGAGACAGAACATGATTTTAAAAGACGAGTTGCCAAGGAAGAGTTCTTTCTGGATATGTTATGAGCCACAGGGAAGGCTCAGCAGGCAAGGAAACAGGGCTACCTCCACCTTCCAAGGTCAGGCAGGGCTTCTGAATACTGTTTGTTAGATTCACCCAGGGTACTTTGAAAAACACTGATGTCTGGGCATAATCCCAAACTCATTAATTTATAACCTGAGATTGGTGCTCAGGCAGGGTGTTTTTAAGTATCCCTGGTGACTCTTATTTGCAGCCAGGGTTAAGCACCACTGGGCTTTTGCATACACACACACACAAAAAGGTTTGGGCTACACCAAAGTCAAACAGGTATCTATTTAGAAAATTTTAAATTTAATCTACATTTATATCTGATATACTTAAATATACACACTGTTAACAGATAATCCTATATAAAGTATTAAGTGTAGGTAATTTAAAAATATTTTATAAATAGTTTAATGATATTTCTCTAAGGTTAAACAACACTTTCAATAAATAGCAAAATATTTAAGAGATGAAAATAATTTTTAAAGAAGACATTTCAATAATTTTAAGAAATCTGAAGAATGTGTCAAAGTTTGAAAGTCCTTTATACTGATAGGTGGGTAGGCAAGTAGTGTTCTTTTTAACTTGAATACTTTCTTAGCTATCTAACATCATTTTCCATTAAAAAAGAAAGAAAAAGCTGCTCAAAACAAAATTTAAAATTAACACATTTGGATTAACACATATGGATTAACACTAATCCGTAATTTATAGAATATCTCCTTTAATAATATACTTTAAACAAAACAAAACAAAAACTCCTCCAAGCATCTTTACAAATAAGTGTCTAAAATTCTAGTAAGCCTAGAGGAGAAATTCCTTTTCAACTAATTTTTGAATCCAGGGTAAAAGGGTTCTTGAAGATTTCACAACTCTGGGTAGAGAGTTGTGGGAGGATGGCAATTGAGGAAGAAGGGAGGCAGGAAGGAAGGCAGGGAGGAAAATATAAAGGCCACAAAAAAAAAAAAAAAAAAAAAAATGAGTGCCTTTAGTTACTTCCTATTTCTATGCTGGAGAAAGCTATGCTACCGTATTTCCCCAAAAACCGGGTCTTATATTAATTTTTGCTCCAAAAAATGCATTAGGGAGTATTTTCAGGGGATGTCTTATTTTTTCATGTGCAACAATCTATATTCATTCAAATACAGGCATGTCATCTTTTTCTGGAACATCATCATAACGTACTAAATGCGTCCATCTGGCTGACCATCTTAACTGGGGCTTATTTTCGGGGTAGGTCTTATTTTCAGAGAAACACGGTAGTAGTTGTACTTGATTGTACTTGGTAATTAACTTTGTACACAGAGTGGAGACAAATAGTCTCATCTCTCTTTTTCCTATTCATAACCTTGAACCAGACCAGCAGAGAAGGGCCAGGGCACAAAGGTTCAGATTTTCCATTTTGCGTCTGTGCATCTCAGTTGTATACTGTAAAAGAACCTGATTGCAAAAGACACCGAAAAGATGAACTTGCTTTCCGTGCTTGTAGCACATCCCTAACATCTGCAGACACGGAGGGGATGTTTGGATTAGCGCCTCAGGAATGAGACAAAGGTTACAATGATTATGCCTTTTTCTGTAAAGAGCTGGAGGAATACAGGGATAACCACAATTGAGAGTAAACCCAGATGAAAATAGACGTCACCAATTATTCTAGAGAATTTCCAGAAGCATTCAATAATGAGATAGTCAAAACATCAGGCACAATGAGGAAATGATTAGTCTGTTTAAACTTAGAACTCCAAAATCACTGAGATAAATGAGAAAAAAACAACCCTGCAAATAGCCTAGAATTGAACATTACTTAAGCAATCAGATATGCCAATATTTTTTTCCAGTGAAGAGCTCAGCGGGAAAAGAGCTATATTTTTGAAGTGCCAGCTTTCCTAATGTCCCATTACATTTTAAATCCATGGCTGATGATTGACATGCTCATTTACAGCTCTGGAATATTAACTTGCTTCTAATTCTAGTCCAAAATATTAGGCTGAATGTTTCTCTCCTTGTTTGATGCCAAGAACAAGATGGAGGAACCAGTTAAACTGCACAGTCCATCCTTTATCTCTGCAAACTTCAATCTGATCAAGAAAGTACTTTTTAGCATCCTCCTCATTTTTGCCCACTGTGAGGGCATCCCGAATATATTCGATATCTTCTTTGCTTGTTAGCTGCGGCATTCCCGTCATCAGCATCATGGAGAACAGGATGATCAGTAGGTTTGTGTGATGACGAAGGGCTAGATAAGCCTTAGCGCAGACGTCCTGGAAAGAAGAAAAGGCTGTCACTGTTGTTCCAGTAACTAAGTCGGGTGGAGACAACTGGGCTGTATTGGAATTTACATGGCATTACTCTGTTTGTGAGAAGAAACCGTCACAAACACAGTAGGTCCCCTGCCTCAGATGAAAAGCTTGATGAGAGAACAGAAACTGTTTTTGTAATCTCCTAAGTACTCCAGTGTATTGCATATATGCAGGGTGTGCTCAAGGAAAGCTAGTTAAGGTTCTTACTCTACCTTTTTACTTCAATTCTTTCCTAGGAAATGGAGGGTAGAAATTTCTGTTGTCTCTGAACAGGAATGAATCAGTTTTTGAACACTATACTGGAATCAATAAACTTTATGTAAGCATAAATAAGCTTTGCCAAGAGCTAATGGAATCCAAAGAAATGATGAAAACGTGGTGTCTTTATTTTACAATTTGCCCTATTCTAAGAAAACAGGTGAATTAGCTTTTTGTTGTCTGACTCCCAAAATTGTTGAATGAACTTTAGAATTTTAATACAAATTCTGAATATTGAGTAAGACAGAGGCCTTTGAAAAAAATGCTGTAGCTGGTGTCTCCTCCAAAAGCCTTGGAACAGATGATACAGGTGAGTTAAATTCACTTACTAGGTAACAGGCATGCTTATGACAATTAAGTAGTTTCAAAGCACAGACAAATATACAACATTCCCAATTGCATAACATGAGAATAAGACAACATTAATATCATAACTTGGCAAAGATAGCATATTAAAAAAACTGAAGGTAATAATTACGGATATAAATATTTCAAATAAAGTATTGAGTAAAATGTTAAAAGAATAATACACTATAGCCAAATACGATTTATTCCAAAATTGCAAAAGTAGTTCATCACAAATTACTGTATTAAAATCACTTTTGATTTTTATAAAACTAATATGCAACTTAATATGTAACTAAAACGTAATGAGTGAAGCATTATCTGAAATTAGCACTCATTGTGAATAATGAGTACAGGAAAAAGAAATAAAGAAATAAAATCAGAAAAATGAAGGTAAAATTGTTAATATTTACAAATAACTTAATCATCTTCTTGGAATACCAAAGGGAAAAAAACTAAATAGTATTTTAACTAGTTTTTTTAAACAAGCTTTTTATAAAATTAATAAATAGGATGCTACAAATGGGAGCCACAAGTTAGAAAGTATATTGAAAAGACAGATGTATGCATATTAGTAACAAAAATACCATGATTCCTGGGATAAACACATACACAAAACACGCAGAACCCATATTTTAAAACTAAAAATTACTGCAGCACATAAAAGAAAATTTGAACATGTGGAGCCAATAGCATGTTCCTCAGTGATGATTGTTTATTATAAAGATGGACTTTCTTCTCAGATTAATCTATAAATATAATGAACTCTCAATAAAAGTTCCTATTGAATATTTCTTCTCAGATATGGTTTAATTTCATCTGGAATAATTGGGGCCGGAGAGAAATTCTGAGAAAGTATAGTAATAAAAAACACTGCTTGCCATACTAGATATAAAACATATTATAAAACTGCAATATTATAAACTGTGTAGAAAAGTACCTATTCTTTTCCAAAAAAGATAAGAAATTTTGTGGAACAGAATGGAAAGTCCAGACATATAGCTAAGTACATATTAAATATAAGATATAATAAAGGTGATGTCTCAAATTAGTGGGGGAAAGATCTATTATTTGATAAACAGGGCTGGTACAATTTGGCTCATCATTTAGGGGAAAAATAAAGTTTATCCCATGTGATATACCAGAATAAGTTCCAGAAGAATTAAAGATTTAAATGTAAAAAGGGAAAATATTTAAATAATCATGAAGTGGGAAAGGACTTTATGAAGATAACTTCCAAAGTGGAATCCTTGAGGAATAGATGGAGAGATTATGGAAAGTTCAAATTTTTGAGAAAAGGAAAAGCCATAAATTATTAAGAGAGGCAGATGACAAGAGAAACCTATTTGCAACATGATAGATCACTTCTTCACCTTAACCCTCCAATAGCTCTCACAAGTCAATAAGAAAGAGAAAAACAGTTGGCTAGAATACAGGCTAAGGATATAAACGAGAATTCATATAAGACATAAAAACAGATAAACATATGAAAAAATATACAACCTCATTAGTAATCAAATAAATATAACTTAAAATGAGGTGGAAACATTCACTTACTAAATTGTAAAGTGTTCTAAAAAACATTTTTAAAGGTTAATACTCAGTGTTCACCTTTCCTAGGCTGATGGTAGATAGGAATAGGTATAATTTTACTAGAAGATAATTTGATAACATGCATCAAAAGCTTTGAAATACTTCTAAGTGTTATGTGACTTAATTGTGGTGGTGGCTACATGACTGACGCATTTGCCTAAAAAGGCCCAATTCTGCTGTATGTGAATTATGCCTCAATAAACTTGACTTTAAAGATGTCTATATCCTTTTGCCCAGAGATTTCCATGCTAGGAAATTTACCTTTTTAAAAAAATTGGGTAATTTTGTGCTGATTTATCTACAAGAATGTTAATTAGAACACTGTTTAAAATTGTGGAAACTTGAAAGCAAACCTAAATATCCTACAATTGGGACTGATAAAAAGGGTTTATGAAAATACCTAAAATTGTATGCTCTACAACTACTAGAATGATACTGTAGAAAAATATTTAGTAAATATGTAAAAGTATTTGAATTAAAAAGTTGGTATGAGACAACACGTAGTATAGTCCCATTTTGGTAACTGAACTTAAAATATTTAGATAAAAAAAGGAATATAAATTTATAGGCCAAAACATTAATAGCGATTTTTCTTTTTGCTTTTAGATGATCTTTTCAGTGTCATTTGCATGTGACAGGGTGACTGCAGTGACGATGAGGGCCATGCCTGTGTCATTGTGGGTGCCAAGACGAGACTGCATGTGTCGCGCTGTCTGAGGACAAAGACCCATGACTACTCTGGCATTTCTAAAGTGAGACAATACGTATAAAATGCCTGGCCCAGAGGACGGATGGTACAGGATTCAGTAAATGCTAGTCCTCTCCCTTTTCGACCTGGAAATCGACTCCGAGGGAGACTCCACAGGCCCAGAAGACTGAGCAGTTCCTGCCACAACCCAGGTACCACTTGTCCCTGGAAGTGGCCCCAGTGCATTAGTGCCCTTGCATTCTTGGTGATTTATGTCCAGAAATCATTTTCTTTTGCTCACCCACAGGACCCACTGAGGTCTCTCTCATTTCTTGCTAATCACAAGGCTAAGGGCAGACTTCATCCCAGGCAATAGTCTTATTAATTTGCCAACTCACACAATTTTCACAAAGGCATAGATGGGGATGCCTTCTGATTTTGAACTAGATTACATTCCGATTTTTAATTATTTTCGATTCTTTCTGCACACTGGGGGTTTCAGGTAACACCCCACTGTCTGAATCCATGTGTGGTCAAACCCTTTGATAGATAATTTTTGAGGAGGGAAATTAATCTGGGGCCAAATTATTATGACACCACCAATCTGTAGGTGCTCAGTAAGTATTTGTTAAGTGACAACACAGTGATTTACCAATTGCTGTAGCCCAAAGAGATGTTAAAGAAAAGGAATGTTTCTCTTGAAGGCCATTTCACCTAGGTAAGGAATTTCTGCTGGCTTGAATTTACTCGGTTTGTTCTGATTTTCATATACAGGGGTCACTTCTATGAAAAAGAAGTTTCATTTCCAAATTTAACCGCATGTTCCATACTTGTCAGATGCAATGTCTGAATTCTGACTGGCCGTGCAGACTTAGAGACTTGGTGTGGATTTAATTATCTTTGGCTTAAAGGTAGTATGGACTAGTGGTTAAAAGCACAGATTCACGCCTCACTGCCTGGATTCAAAACTTTGCTTTATTACTGAAAAGCTGTTTGTCATCTGAGAAGTTACTTAACTTCTCTGGACTTCAGTTTCCTCATCTGTATAATAATAATAATAATAACAATACCCATTTCATATGGTTGTGGTGAGATTTAAGTGCTATGCAAATGGTTGCCTATTATTAATAATAGTGTGAGAAGTTGCATTTCTCAATGCTGAGGTCACCTTCCCATCTAGACCACCTGCCCAAAATGTCTCCTCGGACAGTAAAGACCAGATGGTGAGGTGGGAGATAACCTCCCTCCGACCAATGTGGAGAGGGAGCGTAGTCTTTGTGCTGGCCTGCTGAGGGGTAGAAGATGGGAGCACAGCACGTTTGCTGGTGCATCTGCAGCTGGTTCTCTTGCAATGAAGGCACCGTGAACACTCGCTCCACCCACTCAAGCCCCAGAGGTTTCATTTCTGCCCTTTGTACTGAGCCACAGGGTCTGTGAGAGCGTTCTGACCGTGCTGCCTCAGCCCAGAGGCCTGTGGTTTCAGGGACCATGCGGATGTGGCTTGGGGAGCTCAGGGGGAAGCACAGAACACAGAAGTTCCTGGCTGTAGCAACAGAATTTTCCCTTTTGCCAGGGCTGCCCAGAGCTGGCCTCAGACGTCCTCCCTCATTCTGGCCTTCTCCACGGCCTGTTGAGTTCTCTGTTACTGAATGGAGGAGAAGGGGCTAGGGAAGAATCTGAATTCTGGGACTTGGTGTAATGAGTGGAAAGCGGAAACACTGTAGTTTTCTTCATGTCATTAGCTGGAACCCTCTCGTTTGGTAGCTCATAAATAGACTGAGCTTCCATAGCACAGCTGCTCTGAACTTCATAGTTGACTTAAATGCCTCAACTATAGCATCTAGTACCAAGGAATGGATTGCTTGTACAGAGTTACCACTCCCATACTTCTTGGGAACAAAGGAATTCATTACCATTTTGAGCTCAAAACTTTGACTTGATTTGTAAACTGGCATAACTTATCAGTTCATTAAACTGAAAAGAAACTACTTTCTATGCACAATCTACTAATTTCATAACCACCAATGAGCTGTGGCTGCTTTCGACTGCCCACGGTCATGTGAAATAGGCCTACTTTTTTTTTTTTTAAAAAAACTAAACTCTTCCATTCTCATCTAGAAACAAAGTGGAAGTGAAATATTACTGTACATAATGCACAAAAATGAGGAAGTGATCTCAGAATCATAAAACAGAAACTCGGAAAAGAATGTAGGCAGAGGAGAGAGAGAATAAAAACTCAAAAATATTCATCAATGAAGAAATGTTCTCACCCACTTTTCCTAAAAAGTCAGGTTGATTCTGTCTGCTAGAGGAAGGAGTAAGTGGAGAAAAGTAGCATTTCAGTCAAAGACAGAGGATTTTATTTTTTATAAAAATCAATGAATTGGCGAGGCAATGTGTTTAGAAGTTATTTTGGCAAAACAGAGAAGGGTCACCGATTAACAGACCTAGTAATGCAGGAAGAAGCACTTTTTGGTAAATCTGAAAGAAGAGTGTGTTTGACACTTGGCTATGCATTTGTTGAGTTGGAATTAGGAGTCTTACCTCTAAGGTATTCTTAAAAATGATTCTCAGACTAGCTCTGTCTACTAGGCACAGGGCTAAACTGCCATCTTCTCAAATATTTACCGTGTTTCCCTGAAAATAAGACCTAGCTGGACCATCAGCTCTAATGTGTCTTTTGGAGCAAAAATTAATACAAGACCGGGTCTTATATTACATTATTACATGTAATTAATTTTTGCTCCAAAAGATGCATTACAGCTGATTGTCTGGCTAGGTCTTATTTTCGGGAAAACACTGTAGCTAGAAGCGCATTATAAAAGTAAAGGTTAGAATTAAAGTATTCTACTTTAGTCAAATATTCTAAATAGACTGTATGTAGGTGAGTGTGAGTGTGTGTGTGTGTGTGTGTGTGTGTGTGTGTGTGTGTTTATCTTCTAGCCTTGTTCCAAAAAGGATTGAAGGTAGATTATTTGGATACACAAAAGTCATTAACTAGAAATGAGTAGATAAAGGAAAGGGACTAACAAAGGAAATGACCCCCAGTGAGTGTGGGAAAGAGACTAATCCTACATGTCACGAATACTGGCTATGGGCGGTCTTCAAATATATCTGCAGCCAAAAGGAAAATAGAATGCATTATTTCATCCAATGTTCAGAAGATTAAAAACAAAAAACAAAAATCAAAAAAGTGTTTAGGAGAAACACAGCTTTTCTAGAGACTGAGACCTGAGAGACTTTGCAAGAGGATCTTTGTGAAGAGCACACTTTGCAACATGAGGGACAGTGTCCTTGATAATATTCTTATGGTAGACAAAACAATTCTCTAAATGGCGCTAAACATTGAGAGGATGAAGCCATTTGGAAAGTTATTCTCGATAAACATTTAAAAGTAACGGTGTAGGAGGCACTGAGTGGTATTGCACGCTGGTAGATTAACACATAACCAATCCAAGGCCGCCTGTCAGTTTTGTATTCATGTCTTTTCCAGAGAACTGATGAAATTCAGCAAGCTTGTCCAAGTCCTAACAATTCTACAGCCCCAGGCAAGTCTGCATCTGGGGCAGATGTCACACCAACATATTTTTACTCCTCCAAATGGCCAATGCTGGCCCTTGTCTGAGCACCCCTTCCAGTGGGAGCAAAGGCAGAGAGTGAAGAACTGAGAGCCTCAGACCTGGGCAGAGGAGGCTAACCTTGGCCTCGTTAGTGGGCCAGGGTGCAAGTCCTAACAGAGAATTCTTTATCAACTCAGCACGTTTTGGGCAATTTGATAGATAACTCGTCATCTCCCTGTTGACCTTTATAATAGGCCTTCATTATAGTCATTGTGATGAATCAGTTGAGTTCTGAATGACTTGCTTTGTTCTCTACCCCCTAGTCGAGCCCTCAAACTTGCATTGCTCAAACATGGACCCACATTTCTTTTCTTGACTCAAATTCCACTACGCACTCCCATGTATACCTACGTTCTAAAATATTGACAACTCTACTTTTGTTCCTAAGTACTGATACCAAATACCAACGTCATGCCCTTGCTCTTGTTATCCTTTCTGCCTGGATGTTCCTTCCCTTCTTCCTTCACTCGCTCCACAGCCCTTTTCTAGCCCCAGGATTTAATTGCTGCCTCTGCAAACCGTTGTTGAAATCCTCACAGACCTTCCCATGTCTCTCTTTTGCTGTGCCCTGGGGCTATGCCTCTGCTCTGTGTGTTACCTGCGCCCAGCAGTGTCTGGCATTATAGACAATACGCAGAATCCTTCATATGCAGAAGCCAAGTTCAATCAATGTTGGGCAAGATTCATTGCTTTAAAGTGCAGATGAATTGGGGAATAATCGTATTTGAAGAGGATTAAGCTGTAATGACATCTTGCCTCTCCAAGAGCAGTGCTTGAGGCTTCTCGGCCCCTGAAATGTAGTAGGTAGTTAGTAAGTGTGCACTGAACAAGAGTGTTCTCTTGGATACGGAAGAACAGGGCCTGGTGACACCACAGGATGGAGCAGGAGGCTGTGAAAGTCCTGCCTGGCAGGTCACAGGCAGTTAGTTATAGGTGGAGACAAGGCAGGGGTTAGCACACAAGGCAGGGGAGTCAGACAGCAGGAATGCGGAATAACAGAGAGTGTCAGACGGTCTCTGACCGCTGGTCCCTGCGGCTGGGCTGAGGGAGAGTAGGTGAGTCTCCAGCCAGAAAGACGGCAGGTGGGAGGAGGGCCCCAGTACTACAAGCAGGTGAACAAGCAGGGCGCTGGTGGAGGACCTAAGGCAGAAGGAGTTAAAACCACCTGGGATCTGAGATGACAGCTAAGTGACAGCAGAGACGGATTTGGAATAAAGGTTCTGAAAAACCCAAGTCAGCATAGAGGCTGGGTCCAGCGCTGAGCCTGCAGGTCGAGGGGCCTGGGATACCACTGCCAGGAGTAGAAACCGGCCGGCCTGACAAAACTGGCATCCTAGGCTAAAATAACAAACACACAGCCAAGGGTTCCAACTGCTCTCCTGTGACGCTTCTTAAGAGTGACATCTAGGGGCAAGTGCCTTGTAAGGCTGCTCACCAGTCTGTCTGCTCTGTCCAGACAGGCGTGGGAAGGTGCTCTGTGGCTGCCCTGACTTCTCGGCTTTACCTGACACACACTTGCTCAGTGTCTACTGTGTGCAAAGAACACCTTCCAAATGCTTGTCTATACAAGGCCAAAGGGTCCATGCGCCCTGAAAACTATCCTATACTGAATGTGCAGGTACGCACCGCAAGGCCTATTCTCGTTGCATGGACTGCTGCTCTCACTGGGGAAAACAGGGAATGTTTGTCAGTAAGGAACTCATCACAAAAATGTGACTATGCCTTGTATGACACATATTTGTATTATTTAATAAAATATTAGATTTCATAATTAGGTTTACTTCCTCTTCTGATATATAGATATTTAACCTGCACCCTGAAGGCTTATTGACGTCCATGGGATTGTAGTTTGTCAATCTGTGCTATTACTACTTCGTAAACTCATAGAACACAGTGTATTATGGAGAAGGAAGAAAGCCAAGGGGGTAGTTCGTCTCATGTACCTCCTACCGATGCAGGCATTGCCCCTCCACCTTTCATTCCTTCACTCCCAGTACCTCCTGAGTGCTTGTCTCAGGCCCCACGCGAGGGATGCAGGCCAGACACTGCCCTGTTGCACAGAGCTTACTCCGGGAAGGGAGAGACAAACAGACTAGTACAAATAGTTACACGCTGTGACAGATGCTGTGAAGGCAGCATGCAGGGGGCTGTGGCGAAGAATAACGCCAGGGTCCTGGTGCATTTAAGTGGGGACCTAACGGGCACTGAAGGACGTTCCAGGGAGAGGGGCTGGGCGGTGGCACAGCTGGAATGGGGCAGATATGAGGATGGCCACTGTGACCTGAGTGAGAGAATGTCGGGAGAGTGCCATGGGGGGCTGGGGTGGGGGGGTGGGGAACAAGGCTCCACGGCACAGGGCCTGTAAGGCAAGATCGGATACTTAGATTTTAGTACAGATGACATGACGAGATGCCACTGAACAGTGTCAAGTAAGGGAGTAACACTGTATCTGTTTATTAAATTCACTTTTGAACCAAGCTCTGATTAATTTACAATCTTCTAAAAGACCAGATACTTCACAGAATGAAAAAACAAAAAATGAAAAACACGAAAATGTTGACTGTTATTTTTGGAAGAAGGGATAATGGATTTTTTAGAGCTTCCTGATATTTTGCTGGCTTTTTTTTTTTTTTTTTTTTTTTAAAGAAGCACTTACTACTTTTAAAATTAGGGGTAAACCCCACATTCTTATATAAAAATAAATAGGAAGTCAAATTTAATTTGCTAGTGATATAAGTGTATTTGTATGTAATATGTGTTCTATAACTGTTCAGTGAAATTTAAAACAAAGTGGTTCTAAAATAAATCACCAGTGGGCAAAACACTGTTTTTCTTTTTTTTATCTCTTCAGGAAGGGGGAGATTTTTCTAAGGAAAATTGGTTTATCAAAATTGTCCTAATTGAAATATATCTGTTTGGCAGCCTGTGTGCCAGATGCTGCTCCAGAAGCTAACGGACATTCTTGGGTACAAATGGCAGGCCTTGGTTTTGTGTCTCTGTCTGATTATATTTTGCTCCTCAACTCTCCCTATTCTAGAAATAATTTATGAATATGACCCTGGGCTAAACTAGCTACCCTGGAAAGAAAGAGGTAAAATAAAGGACTGCTTCAGTTCCCCTAACTTCCATCCTCTGGCCACTCCCTGATTTTTAAGTCTTTTCTGGAGAATGCTCCTCTCATCCTGAACAAAAACTGGGTCAGCATTTTCCACCCTTCCTAACAGGTATTCAAATATGCTGCATGCATTAATTAATCATATCAATTCAAAACTAGCGATTCACGGGAAACGAGGACACCTTTAATTCAAAATGTAAATATATACAACATTTCCCTGCTTACCTAAAAATGGCAGCTTTATTATACAAGATCCGGAGGTGCTGTTTAGAGAGTTTAGAGATGTGTTCCCTGAGCTTGAAGAAGTTCATCTCGAAAAGGGAACACAGAACTAAGAAACAGAAAAATCCTCTTGAAGACTTAGTAGGATGTAAAAAAGTATTGTTATAGGGTCTGAGTTAAATGAAGAAAAAAACTTGCTGCTCATCTTTGTCAAGCTGGAAAATTTAGAAATTCCGCATATGTATAACTGTACATATGTATGTGTAAGTGTTTGGCTTTTTTCCTGTTGTGAGTGAGGGTGGGGACAGTGCAGAGAGGATAAGCAGACAAGGGGGCAGGCATATCTCGGACCCCACTTGCTCTTTCACCAGGACAATGTCACTTTTCCATGTTTTCCATGTTACACTTGTGCTGGAGATGTCATTTCAGAATGGACTTCTCAACTTAAAAGTTTTCCAAGTGAGTCGTGATGCATATAACAAAGGGCTCTACAGTCTATTGAGTTTCTGCTGTGGTCTGGGCACTGGGCTAAGCATTCTACATATTTAATTTAAATGATCCCTAAAAAAACACATGAAGTAGATCTTAGTATTCCCACTTTACAGATGAGGAGACTGAGGTTCTGAAAGGATAAATAATTTGTATCACATACACAGCAATTAAGTAGCAGGGCCAGGATTCAAACTCAAGTTTGTCTGCTCCAGAGCCCATCCTTCCTTCCAACCACAATGCCATGCTGGATCTGTTTAACGCTCAAAGTGCATATATGCACAGGCACTTAAATAGTATGCAATACTCCAAAATGTAGGTCTCTCCATATGAGTACAATAAAATTTATAAAGGTGTGTTTTTAGTGGTGCACACTGCCCAGATGTCACTTTAGTGAAAGAGGTTTTAATGGCTTAAGAAACCAGCTTTGGTCACAAAGGAAGGAGAAATACTCCCAGACTGAGAGGACAGCTTGTGCAAAGTCTCCCTGCAAAAATTTCTTGCTTTGGGTGGAAGCTGCCGGAGGGGAGGCAACCTCTGCTTGGCCTCCCCACACCCCAAATCTTTTCACTAAAGAATGTTCTGAAATTTAAAACAACAACAAAGAACACTAGGCAAAGAAAGGCAAAGTATTCCTGAGATTTTAGGGTGACACGGCACTCTGGGTCTTTGGGAATGATGTCAGCAGCAGGACAGATGGGCCATCATTCTGGGGAAAACCACCAGCACAAAGGAGGGGAACATACACACAGACACCAGGAGAGCCTATTAGTGAGGCCAAATGCCTTGTGTCTCAGATTCCTTAAATGACACTATTGCTGTTTGTTCACAGCTAGTCAGATAAGCCCCACCTCCAGGAGAGGAGAACTGATCGTTTTCCCTCCTTTAAATGGTGAAATTCTTCCAGGTGCTGTGTGTGTGTGTGTGTGTGTGTGTGTGTGTGTGTGTGTGTGTGTGTAACAATTGTTCTCTTCCAGGAAGTTGTCAAAACATATGATTTTTAACTTTAAAGGAAAACAGGACTGAAATGTGTCAAATCCCTGGAAATAGTCTGAAACCCAGTTGAGTTTACACAGAAAAATACACACTAAAAATGCTAAGACCATCTGGCCACAGAGATCTCAGTTTCTCTGACAACATTCCTGGAACTGTGGGAGGTTGTCCTGTAATCACCAAAGCGAAAATCAGCCAGGAGAATAAACAAGGTTTCAAAACAATACAGTCTAGTTCCTGTTCCACTGAACTTCAGAAACCGTATCACCTCCTCAGGGTAACACGGACTCACAAAGAGATTCAGGTAAAAGACTTGTTCCTGAAATGCTGACTGCAAATCAAGCCCTGTTTAAAAGGCACTAAAGGAGGGGGCTAGTTAAAGGGAACCTAAGGCAAATGGACTTACAAAGTAATCACTTGTTGCCTCTATTGATGTGTTTTGTGTTTGTCTAGCTATAAAACTGTATATCACAGTAGTAATGACAACTTCTCAGAGTTACGTTCATTCACAGTTATTAAATTTGCAAGTGTAAACATTTTACTCATTGGGTATTTGAAATACTTGATAGCCCACAGTGGATGTAGACCAGGAAGGAATGAAAAGGAAGATAGAATGTGAAGGCTCCCAGGGAGCTGGGCAGACGCATGGAGGAGCGTCACAGGTCAGCAGTACAAGGCGCAGCTCTTTGAAGGACCTGTAGTCAAGCTGACAAGAGTTCAAATGAGAGAAGGGACTATCTTTTGCAAAAATGAAACAAGCACACAGTGCTCTAACAAGAATTCCTATGTTAGTAATTGAATAACTACACACCTGTACCAAAAATCAAGAGAAGTTCACAATTATTTAAGAGTCCTGAAAACAGATGTAAACTTTAGATCTTCTAGGCAACGTCTTAGATAGATAAATACTCAGAGGCTACACCTGCTTGCCAGGCACTCTTTCTTAAAGCTCCCTGTTCTGTGCCACTGTCATCCTGATGTTCTAGATTTGCCAGGCCCACCGATTGTGGCAGACATTTACTTGCTGTTTGGTTTTTAGTGGAAGGATTTCTGAGAAGCCTCATTTTGCACTTGGGGAAGGAATGGAGGAGATGGGGAGGAGGTGGGGTGGTCACGCCAGACGGGGGTGGGCAGAGGTGAGAAGAACCTCAAAGTGGAGGAGAGGTGGGGGCAGCTGTGAGCTGCAGGTACCATCTGGCTACTGTTCACAAAAGGTGATCAAGAGGGAGGCCAATTACCTGAAATTTCTGGAAGTGCAGGCTCATCTTCTTTCCAGAAGTTCCCATCACAAACAGGAAGTCTGGGGTTAGCACAAATGGCACTCTCTCTTTATTAATGCCCAGGAAACTTTTGTAATTCCCAAGAATGTGCCCAAAGTCAATATGAAATAGATTTCCTTAAAAGAAGAAAATGTCTGACATCATTACACTGACGTAAGTGCGCGTAACAATACTCTTGTTTGTTTATTTCTTGAAACATTTTTTTAAGTTGCCTGAAAATGAGCTATCTTGGGCGAGAGAGCTATTTTTACACTGTTTTATCAGCTTGTGTTATTTTTCGTCTTAGCAGGTGTGTGTAGTAGTAGCCACAAAGCACTCTTTGAACCAAGTATGTATTTTTATCCTTCCGGTGTTCTTTAAATGACAGCCAAATGCCATTACAAAAATTCTCATCTCAGAATTATTCAAAGAAATATAAATCAAAACTCTCTGGCTAATATGTCATCATTATGCCCAAGAGTCTTATGCCCTTTGTGTAACTCAGGATTGACTGATGTTTCACTCTGTTTGGGGGAGGGTCATTCACCTTTTACTTTTGAGTAGCATGATAAAAATCAATCATTTTGAATCTCCTTTGGGTCGATTTCTACCACTGTCACCATTACCACCACAATTACCATAATCTCTTCTCATTTGTATAGCCCTTTATCACATGTATGATCTTTAAGTGCATTGTCTCTTTTGATTCTCATGGAGAGTAAGTGATTTTTTCCAATATGGTACTTTTTCCAAACTCTACTCTTACATTGGTCCAATTTTTTGGGGAAAAATTCATGGCATGATAGCCAATACTGATCACTGTGACCAGTGAGGTGAGGTAGGTAAGGAAGGGACAGCATTTCAGATTTAAGGATATCTACGAGTTCTTTTGGTTACTTCTCTGCAACATCTGATACAGGTGATCACGCCCACCTTCACTACCTTCTAAGGTATGACCCTATGGTAGCTTTCCAGCTACTCTGACTTTTCCTTTTTAAGTCTCATTTCCTGCATCTTC
Organism: Rhinolophus sinicus; assembly: GCF_057876585.1. Classification (NCBI taxonomy): domain Eukaryota; kingdom Metazoa; phylum Chordata; class Mammalia; order Chiroptera; family Rhinolophidae; genus Rhinolophus; species Rhinolophus sinicus. Next base: position 50,133,298 of record NC_142504.1, on the reverse strand, counting down.
TACCATTATTCACTCCTGGGTGATCTTGGGTGATCACAACTTCTGTGTCCCTACACAGACACACACACACAATAATAATGACCTCTAGATATGTACTGCAACCTTGGACTCCATTTAAAAATTACTCTATGCTGGGAGGAGGAATGGGGAGTTAGTGTTCAATGGGTACAGGGTATCAGTTGGGGAGCATGACAAAGTTCTGGAGATGGATGGTGGTGATGGTTGCAAAGCAATGTGAACATACTTAGTGCCACTAAACTATACACTTATAATTCGTTAAAATGGTAAATTTTATGTTATGCATATTTACCACAATAAAAAAGAAATGACAATAGATAATCTCACCTGTCTCTGTGATCATAATGTTGTCATTGTGCCGGTCGCCTATTCCAAGAACAAAGGTTGCCACACAGTAGCCGGCACAGGAATACACAAATCTCTCCACTGCTGCCTGAAACTAATTAAAATGCATCTGAGTATTAGTTGTGTTCTAACTACAAATTGCAGCATGAATCTATTACAAATGACTTTCAAAAAGACAGTATTCTGGGAACCATTTTCAGAGAGCAAGTGAGTTGTGCCTGATTTCATTAACGTTCTATCTATGAAGTGTCAACTTCTTATTGCTCTACTTACTGTAGGTTTTAGGTGAAGATTCAAGGAATCACAAAAGCACAAGCAGGAAACAACAGTTAAAGGGCAATAGTAATTTAGTCAAAGGGTTCACTTCCTCTCCATGCATCACTTGCCAACAGTTATCCAGAAGCCATGATAATTTCTCCGTGATTGGTGAACATTTGTTTTGCTTGTGACCACTTAAAGGACACATGGGGTCACGAATCCACATATATAACAGATTAATAATTGCTACTAATTACATTTCCTCCCCCAAAGGCTGCTAATCATGCAAACAAGAAGTGCTAATCCTGTGCTGCAGAACTTTAAATGACAGCTAGACAGCCTACCACACAGCTTGTGAAGGATTCAGCATATGTACTTCCGAGGAATGGTGAAACCGACAGTTTCAGCATCCATAATTTACCATTCAGATCAGAGTGCAGTGGTTAAGTTAGAAATTAGTTTATGGGGTATGTGGTATTTCCCAGGTAGGAAACAATTTATATATCGTAACTAATTGTTTTTTGGCTGAACAACAAAAATAGACCATTATAGAAAGTGCTAACAAATTATTCCACAGAACTGAATTTTATGCAAAGCATGCCTGATAATCAAAGGAGAAGCAAATTCTCATGGAGTTCTGAACCGAGCGCCTGCCTCTGTTTTACACAGATATGTGAAAGCCCCCACGGTGGGCTGCATGAGTAAAGGGGTTTCACCAAAAGCCGCACGCAGGAGCTCACCTTTTCTTCAATAGGGCATTTTTCTCTGAGCCAGTGATTCAGGACTTCGTCTTTAAATGCGCCTGTGTTGCCCACTGTGCTTTGCTGAATTTTGGCAATAGTTGTGGCATCTTTCACGATCTCGATCATTCCTACAGGGGGAGGCACACAGTTTGATGCAGACTGGGGCCTAGGGCCTGACCCAGGGGAAGGATGGCTATGTCTTTGCTGAGGGGAGGGCAGAAAGCTATTTTCCAGGTTCATGCTGTTGGTTTTCTTAGGAGCAAAAGAAACAAAAGGAGGAGGATATGGAAATTGTGTGGGACACGCTTTCAATATCCCTGATGAAAAGAGGAAAAGGTTGGTTTCGAAAGGTAATAACGAAGAGCTTTTTTACATACTGAGTATATCCTTCCTTACTTGGCAACCTGTGCCTTTTCCTTTTTTAAATTACAGGGTCAAATGTAAATGGCTTTGTACTCTTCTCAAATCGGAAACTTGAATAAAAATATGTTTGACTGAAATTAAAATGTTAAATGTTTGTAAAAGCACCTAAGAGTAGAATATGCAATAGCTATGATAATATGAATTCTGGGATATTAAAATAAGTGACAGATCTTTCTATTTTTAAATGTTATTTGCGAGGGAAAAGTTTAATGTGCAATGAAAAGAGTTCAAATTTAGAGGTGGAAAAGTAAAGAGGAGGGAACAAGTTCTTACTAACATCATTTCCATGTATAGTCTCAAGGATTTGAATCATGCATTCATGTATCTTCAACATATCCATATTAAATTGAGAGTCACATTCACCAGTCTTGGAACACGTTCTTCCTTTTTATATGGATTATGAATTTAAGGTTTTAGTTACTAAATGCCTACACTGAAGGAATTATGATCCTTTAAAACTAGCTGAGTGGTACATCCATCTCCTGAGGTAACCACATACCTATTTTGTCACCAGTTGAAATGCAACCATATGGCAAGAGGCACAGATCCAAAGATTCAGTCTCCCAAATAGACTCCATGATTCGTAGGATCTGGGCATCAAAACACAAAAATATTTCCATTATAAATGTATATATTTCTTCTCCTTTAAAAAAACAATTGTCTTAGCTGGCAAGACAAAATAAAGAAGGAAACATAAAATACATAATTAACAATTATACTTTTATTTATCACCCTGGTACGCTAAAGATTCCCTTCCTTGGGAGGCTGTTAATTTTGGTCCCTGAGATGTACCTGGGGGAAAAAAATAAATGGACTTCTTTTGAGGGCTTTGGCCGTGTTTCATTTATTCAAATGTTCCACTCTAGTTATGTATATTGTACGACAATAAAAAACAAGTTCCACTCTAACACTTCTATACGTTTTTATCCATAAGGCACTCTTGGGCTACACCCAAGACAACAGTAACGATGATGACAGCTAACATTTACTGAATGCTGATTTATTTATTTAAAAAATTTTTTAATTAAAATTTATTGGGGTGACGATGATTAGTAAAATTACATAGGTTTCAAGTGTAGAACATCTATACGGAAGATGCTCAAAAAACGTACATACATTTTAAGAAGGGAAAATACTATTAAAATTATAATAATATATACCGATAACAAAAGATGAATACAAGTTGTGTGTATACATTTTTTTGGCACCCCCAGTGTATCACATTGTGTGTTTACCACCCAGAGTCAGTTCTTCCAGCACCATATATTTGACCCCATTTACTCTCTTCTACCACGCCTGAATGCTGTCTTATGTCGATCCTTTGCATTAACCCTATAGTGTGGATATGATGATTATTTCCATTCTGCAGATGAAGAGACTAAGGCCTAGAGAGCTTCAATAACTTGTCCATATCTGCCAAGCAAAGTGCCTTACTAACAAAACAAAGTACATAAAGGTCAAGTGCAAACTTTCCCTCAAAATGAGAGGAAAAGCGTGATGTTTTGTGTTTTTGAAGTGCCCATCTTCGAAAAATTCAAAAGAATCTGTAGATTTATTGGAAATTTAATAAACTTTCAAAGGTTTGAAGGACTTATTTTTCTCTTTTTATAAAATACTATTTCCAGGACAATACACATACCATTCTTGAAAAGACAGCAAAGGGTATTATTGTTTCCGTGTTAAAAATAAGTAAAAACAGAAACATAGAGGGAATTGAAAACATAACCAGTTTTTAAGTACTCTACATTTAAATCATTGTGGTTTGCCTATTTTAAACAAGGCATATTAAATATTAGAAATTATGTTACCTCCACAATGTTGAACAACTAGAATATAGAGAATATTACTTATGGATTTATGAAGCTAAAGTTCATCCAGAAATGTTAGAAAATATAAAATTGATTAACACTGATACCTTCACCATTCACCTGGTCTAGTAATCTGTTCGCTCTTATTACTTAACTGCGTGATATCTCCAATCACCCATCTATTCATCTTCTCTCTCCTTCCTATCAAATCATTCACTTGAGTTTGAGTATATGTGGGTGTGTATCAAAGGTGATCTATCTAAGGAGAGAGCACCTGTGGGTGTGTAGCTATGTGTATGAATATGAATGAAGTAGATGCTAGGGGGTAAATATGTTTATATTCCATGTTACCATACCAGGAATGGGATGCATTAAAAAGAGGCTAGGTGAGGGAAGTATATGTGGCTGTTTGGGAATGCTGGACATGCATCTTCTCAGGAATGGACAGAACTGTGATGCTCACTAGATTGTGTGGCTAATGGCCCACGACCATATGTCCCCCATGAAAACTCTCTCTTATGTAATCTTTGATCACTGTTCAGCTGATACAAGATAGGAGAATGGGAATAGGGTAATTAGAAGGCATTTTTTAGCTCTAATATAGAAGTATTTTTTCAGGTAATTAAAAAACAATTCCTAAGAGTAGCATACCTGTAAAATAAGCATGTCTTGGCGCAGATCATCACCATGTTTAAAGATAATTCCAATTGTTTCATTTGATAGAGCTGTAGGGTCAGCACATTTAAACTCAAGCCACAGGGGCTTTTTCTTGGAGGCCATCACTTTACACTTTTCAACCTGTAAGGAAACAGTCAAGTGTTTTCTATACACAATAAATACACATTGTGGGGACATACATCCTCTTGCAAAGTATCACTATAAACAACCAGGACGAAGTCCTAGTTGGAAAATGATTTTCAGTGATTTGGGTAAAAAATACAGAAAATGTTCTCACAAAACCTGAAAATACTAGTGAGAGCAATTGAGAACATTTAAACCAGTTGTTCTCAAAGTGTGTTCCAAGGAACCCTAAGAGTCTGTAAAGGTGCCTAAGAGGTATGGCAGATCCTATCCTCTGCATGCTCCACTCCCATGGGACTCTGGTACTCCCCCGTCTCTTTAATATAGCTTTGTATTAAAGTTGGCCTCCTTCTAAGATTTAACTTGGAAAAAAGAATTCTACTGCTACTACAGTATCGAAACACTATTATTGTAAAATCAGAAGCAATAGACCAAATATAAGATGAAATTTAACAGCAATAAATGGAAATCTAACACTCAGGTACACCTGCACTCTCCAAAAAGAACCCACACATCTAAATAAATTCAAGGAAATTTGGGGAAAATGTGGCTTAGCATTCACTCACTTAAAAAAAAAACAACAAAAAAAAAAACTTAGGAGTTTTAGCCAAAAGTGAATTCACCATGGATCAAAAATGTGATGTGGTCTTTTTAAAAACCAAACACAATTTGAAGCTGTACTAATATATTATTATTCCTGTCAATCTCTTAAGTGCATAAGGACAGTGGATAGTGTGTACTTTGGCTATAGGGCCAGTTTACTGCTAATTGGATATACATTGGTACATCAGTTTTCGAACATAATCCGTTCTGGAAGCCTGTTCGAGTTCTGAAATGTTCAAAAACTGAGGCACGGTTTCCCCATAGAAAGCAATGCAAAATGGATTAATCCATTCCAGACCTTGAAAATCAACCCCTAAAACTGCAAATTTAGCATGAATTTTACTATCTAATGATACTATAGATTCATAAAATTTACAGTGTTCGTAAACCAAAATGTTCTTCAGCTGAGATGTTCGAAAAACGAGGTACCACTGTAAAATTAAACGTGAAGGGAGGTATTTCCCCTTCTATCCAGGGGAATCATCTTCAAAAAGTGAGGTGGAATAAAGAGTTTTACAGACAAACAAAATATGACAGAATTTCTTGCCAGAAGACCTGCACTATAATAATATTAAATGCTGAAGGAAAATTATGCCAGATGGAAACATGGCATACAAAGTAATGAGGAGTACCAATAATGGTAAACTGGGGGGTCAATATAAAGAAAGTTTAATCTATTAAATCTGTTAAATGTATTTTTAACTGTTTAAAGCAAAAAGAATAACAACATATTAGGTTTATAATATACTATGCAGAAATTAAAAGCATAACAAAAATAGTATAAGTGGTGGAGCAGGTTAATGGAAGTATACTGCTGTAAGATTCTTATGCACACATGAAATGGTTTATTATTTGAATGTAATCAAGAGCATGTGGTATTGATGTAAGAATAGATATTTAGATCAATGGAATGGAATAGAGAATCGAAACACATGCGTAGACCCCCAAAGGTATATATGGTTAGTTGATATTTGACAGAAATAGTGCCAACATATTTAAACAGGACAACGACAGTCTTTTCAACAAGTGGTGCTAGAAAAATGGATATTCAGATTAAAAAAAAAAAAAAATGAAACCTGATCTTTACCTCACACCATACACAAAAACTAATTCAAAATGGATCAAAGACTTAAATATAAGCGTTAAAACTATAAAACTTCAAGGAAAAATATTTATTACATTGAATGAGGCAGTATTTCTCAACTTGGGCACTGTTGACATTTTGGGCTGAATCATTTTTTGTTGTGGGATATAACAAAGTATCCTGTGCATTGTAGGATATTTAACAGCATGCCTGGCCTTGACTCACTAGATGCTAGTAGCATTCTCCAAGTTGTAAGAATTTAAAATGTCTCCAGACATTGCCAAATGTCCCTTGGGGGGTGTGTATGTATGTGGGAGGGGGTGGTCACCTGGGTTGAAAATTACTGGTTTAAACAAATATTTCTTAGGACAAAAAATGCATGAGCCATAAAAGAAAAAGTAATAAATTGGACTTAATCAAAATTAAAACCTTCTGCTCTTTGAAATACACTACTAAGAAAATGAAAAGGCAAGCCACAGACTGGGAGAAAATAAGATAAAGATTTGTATAGATAAAGGATTTGTATTCAGAATATATAAATTACTCATAAATAAAAATAAGAAGGAAACACATTGAAAAACAACAGATGAGAACAGAAACATCTCAAGAGAAGATGGAAAACAGGCACATGAGAAGATGTTCAACATCATTAGAGAAATGCAAATAAAAACAACAATGAAATACCACTTCATAGCCATTTCAATGGCTAACATTAGAGACTGATGATAACAAGTGTTGGCTAGGATGTGGAAAAACTGGAACTTGCATACACGGCTGGTGGGAATGTAAAAAGGTACAGTCACTTTGGGAAAACAATTTACTCAGAAAGGCGAATGAAAAACAAACTGTGGCATAGCCATACTCAGTCATCAAAAGGAATAGATTGATACATACAGCAATATGGATGGACCTTAAAAGCATTATGCTAAGTAAGTGAATCCAGATACAGAAACTATATACTGTTTGACTCCACTTCATGAAATTCTAAAAAAGGCAAAATTACATGATAGAAAGCAGATCTGTTGTCTGTAATGGGGCACAGAAGGAGGAAAGTACTAACTATAAAGGGCTATGGAAGAACTTTTTCTATAACATTTCTATGGAAATGTTCTATATCTTGATTGTAGTGATAGTTATATTGTATACATTTGTCAAAACTCATTGAACTGTACACTTAAAATGGACAAATTTTATTATATGGACATGTTCCACATAAACCTGATTTAGAATAAAATGGGTGGGAGACTGCCTGGTGTTGAAATTTCTAGCAGCGGGTGTTTAGAGAAGGGTTTGACAGGTATCTTGAAGACATAAAGACCATGGGGAGACAGCAACGTGATACCTACCACTAGCGTTCCTGCTTTCAGTCCAGGGTCATATGGAACTCTAAAGCTCTCGGGGAGGTTCGAATTCTGTAGGTTTTCAAGTTTTTGCTTAAGTTGTAAAACAACTGTAATTGTCAAAAGCACATAAGAATTATGTGAGTTCAAGAAGTTACCAATATTACCTAGAACATTTCCTGAGGCCACCTCTGTTCACAAAATTCTATACATTTGGGCTGATGTGGAGTAGGAGAAAGGTATGCTTCGGTCTTTGAGGACCTAACCATCTGAGGTGGCAAGATAAGCGAGGCCTATTGTCAGCAAAACAACCTTATACATGCGTACTATAACAGGAGATAGAAATGGGGAATAGATACGCGATACCAAGACAATCAGGTAGAGAAGGATGTTTTAAGGGTAATGCTAAGGAATCGATAATGCTAAGGAACTGAATTTCTTTCCACCAACATGTGAAACTTCAAACTGCCATGTGATTTGGGGAACAGACCATATTAAATGGATTTTGATTAGGGTTCTGTAAATTATTTTCAAAAGAGGAAGTTAGGCTCTGTGGAGAGGATATGACAGCCTCAAAATTCTAAAGGCAAATACATAAATTAAAAATTACCCCCTGGAACTGACTCTGGGTGGTGAGTACACACTGTGATATATAGATGATGTATTATAGAATTGTACACCTGAAACCTATGTCATTTTACTAACCATTGTCACCTCAATAAATTTAATTAAAAAAAATTATTCCCTGGATAACAGATAGACTAGAGGCCAGTACAAATGTTCCCCTTTCTTATGTAGAATAAGAATAAAAATGAGTAAGATTATTATTACCATTATTTTTTTGGAAAGAGCATTATTGGTGTATTGGAAAAGAATCAAAGGGAAAAAGTAGAAATTTGAAATATTCAGAAGTTTAAAATACTGGCTGTGTATCTTAGTGAGTGTGTCTTACGAGCTACAGTGCTGGGTTTAGGTATACAAACATGAATAAGAGATAATCCCTAGATTCAAGACTCATATAGTTTACCAGACCGGAAAGATGACTATAATTTAATGCAGCATCAACCAAAACCTATGGAAATACAGAGAAAGAGTGACTAATTTTCCTAGGGCAGGGACAGGATTTCTTAGGGATAAAAAGATAATATTGGAAATGACTTTAAGAGGAGGGGATATATATTTTTTATATGAAGCACTCTGAGATATATCTGTATATATATTCATACATAATATATATGGAGATAAATATATCTCAAAGATTTTAAATAGCTTTAAAATTCATTAATTTAAAAGACTGAAATTTGAAAAGTATATGTATATATTGAAAAATAGGGAGAAAATGTATATATTTGAAAACTAATCTTTTTGTGTGTACACAATTGTTTCTAAAAAATACATCTTATGTCTGCATAATGCTTTATAAATTTTTCAGAGTTTAATATCTATCATAAGCTCATCATTAAACATATATAATTAAAAAAAATATATTAATTCGTGAAGAAAGGGCTTTAATTTGCTTGCTCCATGAAGGCAGACAATTAAATAATTTACTCTTCGCTTCCTTTAGGAGGGTACAAATTACATTCCAGAAGGAAAGAGAATCGCAGGGACAATGGCATTTGAAGATGAAATCATTTGGAAGGAGAACCAAGGAAATAAAGCTACAATACCTTGGGAACTGACGTCATACTTTTCAGCAGAGAGTGATTTAATATCAATGGTGACTTTTTGTAACATCTCAATTACTCGGACTTGTTGGGTAAAGTCGTGAAGCATGGCCGTGCCACAGCCCCTCAGGTAGGCTTCCAGGATCACAGCGAACCTCTGCTGGTAGTGCCTGGACTGGGCTATCTCACTTCTCAAAAACCAAAACAAGAAGTGACCGATTCTTTTGTTCTGAGGGTGAGAACGACAAGGTTGAAATTATTATGACTAAGGCTCTAGATCTATCAGCTAATTCTCAATAACTTTTAAAATGTCATGCTATTATCAAACCGGAAATACTTACTCTTAAACCGCGCTTCAGCAGAAATCTGGCCAGGGCACTGTCATGGTAAGGTTCAAATTTCACAGCCTAAAGGAAGAACACATCAGCATTTGTAGGACTGCAGTCTGTGTTGGTTAATCAGGGAAAAGCAAATGGAGAAAAACTGGTGCTCTGTCTCAGTGTGTTTTTATGGAGAGGGTATTAAGAATCTTCCCAGTCACTTAAGTTCAATCCTTTCTTTTCAAGGACACTTTGGACCACTTGCTTAAGGACCGAGAGTAGAAGTGAACCACTTGCTTAAGGACCGAGAGTAGAAGCCAGACGCTTGACTCACAGTCATGTGCTTTTAATAACTTCAAAGGCAAAGACGGGAAGGAGGGCTTTTGCTCCCATTAAAGGCTCACTTGATTTACTGGAAGGATAGAAGGGAAAGATGGAGGCGGCTGTAACACATTTATAGAAGTGGACAGTAAGGGAGGCTGTTGGCAAGAACACCAACAGAGCAGACAGAGCACATGCAAGGAGAATAATATTTGTTAGATGTGAAGATCCTAAAAATCCTATTGCTTCTCTTCTCTTAAGATGTCTGGCATCTCACTGGCAAGTCACTGGGCTGCCTCGCGGGTTCTTTACTGCAAGTAAACAGCAGGCCTGGATCAGTCAGTCGATACAGAGCAATTACTACTCCGTGTCACACAGCAGTCTATACAGAGCTTTTTGTCTGAAAATCTCTCATTTCATATGCTTCCTCAGGTTTTGTAGTGCTTAGTTTTCATATCACTTGGTTAATATAGAGATATCGACTTAGATGACAGCTCTATGGCGTAGAAAAAGAATCAATAAAATGTGAAAAATAATTAAATCCTGGTGGGTGCGTGATATTTGGTATATCATTCTCTGTACTTTTCTGTGTCTGCAATAGTCCATAATTTTAAAGGCAGCCAGACTAACAACTATTGTTTGATTATTATAGATACATATTTAAAGATTATAGGGCAGATGTCCTATATAAGTACAAAGAGAGGCTTAAATATCTCAGAGTATTTTCTTTATAAATAGACATAGTCTATTAGTTTTTCAGAAGGAACAGGAGAAATTCCCATGCTACTTTATGTTTTCGGGCCTGGGGGCTTTTGGTATGATTTACAATTCTTACTCTGGCTTTCCAGTTTGGAAATGATCAACACTGTCCTGATAATATTTCAATTATCCCCATACTTTCAAAGATGCTTTCCATGGGTGTGGTCAAATAAGATCTCAATTCTGAGAATGTGGTTATTTCCCCACCAGTACTTCCTTCGGAGTGTTTTAATATTCTAACCTGAATGTGAGTCTTTTTGACCTTCTTTGTGTTTCACTTCTGTAAAGACAAGCAGATCTCAGCAAGGAGACCATTTTCATCAGGAATGAGTCATTTGGCCATCTGAAGATGTCTCGAATAGTTTTACAAATGACTACTCTTTTTCAAATTTACGACCACAGATTTAATGCAAATATTACTTACTGACCTCTTTCATTGAAGCCCTTCCAAAAACTCTACTCATTTTCCAGTTCTTCAAAGTTTACTTGTGAAAATGATAATGTAAAATAATTCATGGTGGTCTTGAGACTTGGAACAGATCTCATGCAAATTTGTTTTATTTGTAATGGAGAGCTAGAAAGCTGAAGATACTTGGATTATTCTAAAGTTTTCATTAGTGTTATGCCAATACCTGCACTCAGGGGCAGAGAAAAATATTGGATATATTTGACAGATGAAGGCAAAGGTCAAATGTAATGATTCAAGTATCTGCCTAATGGGAAGGTGAAAATTCAGAGTTACAGATGAGGGCATCCAAAATGCTCATCAGAAAACTCCGGGGCCTTCCTGTCAATACAGACAATGATTAAACAGCTTAGTATCTAACACTTAACCTCGCTAATCATAATGATCTCAGGTCAAATATCACCTACTCAGAACTGTCCCTAGCTTCTTCAATCTAAATTAAGTGTCCCAGGACTCCTATTTTCTCATAGTACTCTGTAGTTTCTTCCCAAAGCATTCATCACAATTTGTCACTAAATATCTGCTTGTATGTGTATCATTTAATGTCAGTCTTCTCCATGTACCACAAGTTACACGAGGGCAGAGACAGGCCCTGTTTTGATCACTGCTCCATATCCAGCATCCAGAACAGAACTCCTTGAATTAATGAGCAGTCTGCTCTTTAAAACAGCATCTCTATTCTAATTCCTTAACTTCCTCTTCCTTGTCAAGCAGCACCATCTAATTTGAGATTGGCAGAATGGCCCCTCTTTAACTTCCTAAGAAAACCTTAGGCAAAGGACTTAGCCTCTCTTGACCCCCAGGGAAAGGCATGAGAACAGGAGTGGAAACACAGTACTGAACCTGTCTAAAGAGAGGCTTTCAAGGTCCCATCCAGATCTGAGTTGTTTTTCATGGAGTGTGATAAACATGGTCAGACCTTTTCTCCCTACGACACACAATCCTGATACTGGATTGATGCAGGGTATCGGGAGGCAGCGAAAAGTGCAGGGCCTGGAGTCAGACCTTCTGGGTTTGAGCTCCGGTCTTTCAAAGTACATTACTTAGCCTCTCTGTGCCTCAGTTTCTTTTAAATAAAATCAAAACATTAACTTGATCTCCATCATAGTTATTGGGACAGTTAAATGGGATAATGCACGAAAAGCATGTAAATCACTTGGAGCTTTGGCACAGGGAGCATTCCTTAAGTTGAATCTATCATTAATAGAGTAAATGAGAACTAAGTATTCCCACAGGGCCAGTTCTCCTAAAAAGTGGAAATACTAACATCTTCAAAATGCTTGTCAGCAAACCCTCAAGGATCATAAAAAAGCAAATGGAACAGTTTACTACTTTTTGAGGTGGCCTCATCAGATCTGCTTTGACTAATCATGATGTTCTGGACAAAGGGCATTTGATGACAACTGAATGGGGTGCCTGTGCACATGCAAATAAATTCCTCAGAAAAGTGCTCTGTTGATAACACAGGCATCCCCTACCTGCACCAGCTGTAGCAGGTAATGCAGAACGTCATCGTCCTCCAAACTCTCCAGTTTCTGAACTGCAATGGCTCTTACATTTTCATCAGAAAAATTGCAGTCCAGGAGTTGCATGGTTAGCCCAACATCCAAAGCACTTTGATCCCAGACCTCCCTTTTGGCTAACAGTTGGTATGTCTTGGCCACAATTTCTTGCTTTCCCCATTTCACTGAGCTAAATAGCTTAGGATATGCTTTTGGATGCTTAAGGCTTTCATATCTGAAATGCCAGAGCAATTCTTTGTCTTCTGCTGTGAGAGGATTAAGTGGATCAGTGGCTATGATTGCCTCCAGTTGCTTCCGAAGCTGGTTGGGCATTTCGGCTCGAACCCGGTCCCCTTCCGGGTCAGGGGTGGGCCGATGCTTAGGCAAGGCTATTGGGTGACAGTAATTGTCCAGAAGAATGGAGATGGACATTGAGTTCTCCTTGTCGGGGTTGGTTGCAGACGTGAGCTTGTCTGCACTGAAGCTCCCTTGGTCTTCTCCTTTTCCGGATATCTGCCACATGTGGAGCACATATTCCCCGTGACGCAGGAGGAACCGGTGGTCTATCAGCAGCAGGTTCACGTAGTAGAGAAGCTGAGCTTTGCCTTTGGACTCAGAACTGGGAGTCTCTGCGGAGGCCTTGCCAGACAGCGCTGGAGTTTTGCCACAGTAGATCTGGAGGTTCAGTAGCGCCCCTTTCGGTAAGTCTCTGATTTTGATGCTGAACTCAAGCCACACATTCCAGAGCACCTCCTCTGTGAAGGGCTTGGGGCTGGTTCTCCTTTGGCAAAGGACTTGCTGCCCGTGCTGGATGTTTGCCTCCACAAAAACCGTGAGGTCAGCGTTCCGGGGCAGGACAGGGATATCAATGCCTCTGATTTTGACCCTGAACTTCCGGTCACAGTCCCACAAGGACACGGTGAACACGCTCTCATGGTCCTTCCCGTGGATGGTCAGCTGCTCATGGTAGCCGGTGACTCCTGTACAGTCATCCACCAGTGGCCACTCTTCTTTCCTTACCTCGTCCTGGGCTGGGTCCGGAGGTGTGTCAAGCACCAGGTGAATCTCTTCCCCATTCTTGAGGCAATGCCTCACCCACTGGAAGTTTTTGATGGGCGTTTCGCCCACCAGATACTCATCCCGGCCACAGACGCGCAGCACAAAGTCCTGTTCGTTTTGGCTTTCGGGGATATCCATCAGAGACTTCTTCTTGGCCATCTTGGTGAAGAAGCTCTGGAGGATGGTGCCTGGGGTGTCATCAGCCAAGACCTTGATGGTCTGGCTGGTGGTGCTGCGGTGAATGATGATGAAGATGCAGTTGTTGGTAATCTTCTTCAACAAGTACTCCGGGAGGGGCTTGGACGTCACCCAGGGGTGCATGGCATAGAGCCTGGGGTCGCGACCCGCCACCTCAGCCATGCGCGGGGTGACCAGGCGGCGGCGTGTGAACTCGAGCTCGTCGTCGTGCACGTTGCTGACGTCAGTGACGTCGTAGCCGATGAGGGCGGTGAGCTGCCGCTGGAAGGCCAGCGTGTCCTCGGAGGGCGAGTGCCGCTGCACCACGTGGATCTGGCCCGGGCTCCTGTGCAGCACCTTCCAGTAGCGCAGGCAGTCCAGGGTCTGCACCACCTGGTACTTGTCGTAGATCTCGTACCACTGGCCCTTCTTCTGGTAGAGCAGCAGGAAGTGGTCTGGGCCCAGCCGGTGGTAGAAGTCGGCCGCCACGCTGGTCTCCAGCGCGCGCAGCCATACCTGCGCCTTCATCTGCTCCACGTTGCCGTGGCTGGCCACGTGCAGCAGCGCCGTTTCCGGGGTCTTGCTGGTGCGCTGGCTGGTGGGCAGCACGAACTCAATGGGGACGAGCTCCATGGAGGACAGGCTGGCCGCGGAGCCGCGCGGCTTCATCCTCCGGCGTCTTCGGCGATTGTCCTCTCTCAGAACCACGGGCTGCTCATCGTTGTCCAGCTCCATGCCCGGCGTGACCTGGGAGCGGAGAAACAGAGGGCTCTGTCACGGGGAAGGCACTTTTCGGTTGCATTTTTCTGTGAGATGGCAGAAGGCGTAGACTAATGACGGTGATGTGCGCATGAGGATTCAGGGGCTTGGGTTGGGGCCCATGAATCCTGACCCTGCCGCTTAGTGTCTGGTGACTTGAGGTAGTTAAATGACCTCTGAGCCTATTTCCCACCTGTCAAATGGAGTACTAACTCAGAAGATGGAGGTGAGAATGAAAAGGTATATAAGGGTGATGGGTATATGGGGTTTAGTAATCATTCTCTCTACTTTTGCAATGTTTGAAAATTTAATTTTTATAAAGGAGATATATAAAGCACTCATCTAGCACAGTGTTTGACATATTATAATGGCTCAAAGTCTGACATATTATAACGGGTCAAAGTCTGCCATATTATAACGGTTCAAAGTCTGACATATTATAATGGCTCAAAGTCAAAGTGGTCATTGTTCTTAAGCATACTGAAATGCATGGACGAGTAAAATAATCTAGTTAAAGGATGCAGTTCCAGTTTGCAAGGTGCACTGTAAGATGCTAAAACACCCACTTTGAACACAAGCCTTTGACTTATTTCCTCTTTGTTTAGTCTCACACTTCTCCTTGGAACCTAGACACCTTACCCAACCTCACTTCACATACTCTATTTTCAAACTGTCGTGTTCAGGTAACTGTGGCCTAGTGCACTTCCTGCCATTCTTTTTTCTTTTCGTTTTTTTCTTTCTGGTTTAGGAAAGGTAGTCATTTCATTGATAAAAATCAGAAATATCAGAATTGGTAAAGTTGCAACCAAGAACGTTTGCAGATATTTAATATTTTGAATTATGAAATGTGTAAACATTCTGGCTGTCATTGCTATATTAGGGCAGTGTCTTAAGGGAGTCACCCAAGGCTGCACTCTCCTAACAGGAGCATTCAGGTAATTTTAACGTTGTCCCATTTCATCCCATCTTTCTCTGCGTTAGACAGATGAGAGGAAGGATTTCTGGGTTCCAGTGACCTGCTGTTTGGATCCCAATCAATTATTTAACTTCTTTTTTGCTCTAATATTTTCATCTTTATAACGAGAATTCACAAGTTTCTTCTCAACAACTTATCCACTCTTTCCACAAATATTTAATAAGTACCTACCCTGCACAAAGCATTTAAGTATAAATGTGACATACTGTAGTAAGAAACACTTCAAATAATGACTAAAGTGCTAAAAATATTAAAATTGAAATATAAATAAGATTTTAATTTTAATATTTAGTATCACTACATTATAAATAAGAATAAACTATTGACACAAAAATTAATGTTTCAGAAAATATCATTTACTTTCATAAGGGATTATTGTTAGTGAGACTCATAACTATTTATTTCCTTAAGAAATAGTGGAGCATTTGCTACATACCAAAAAGAAAAGCTTGATTAAAAGATAAGAAAGACAATTTTCATTAGATTCAAACTTCTGTTCAAATCTTAGCTTAAAATTACTTTTAAACACAATATTCCCTCTTGTAAAATATTACGAAGTTCTACTTAGTAAATACATGAAACCAGCTGTCCCATACAACTGTCTCTTGCAGTTTAAAACATTCACTATTTGGTCTGTCACTACATTACAGAATAACTAACAGAGGAGAACTGTAAGATATATTAATATTGACACTATCTTGAAATAAAACAGGTCTGAATTTAGGCAACATACAAGTGAATACACAGCAATAACTTTGCCTCAGTGATCTCAAACAATCTTATAAGATACAAGATGCAGAAGCAAACAGGCGGACTAAATACTCACTGCTTTCCGTCATGGTTGAGGCAATGAAGCGTTCTCTTATGAGATGTTAGAAACACCGTTAAGTACAATAATGGCTAAGCATGCACTTGTAAGAATGCAAAGCCTGCTGACACAGGCTCCTGTGCCCTCCTCCCTCTTCCTCCCAAACAAAAACAAAAAGAGACTGATGCACCTGCAAAGCTATTGCCGGAACCTTGTGGATATCCACACATGTAGTTTGGACTAGGCGATGGAACAGAGACATTCAGTGGTAGTATCATCTCAAGAACAGACAACAGTTCCAGATAAAAAATATGCTAGCTAAGAAGGAAGTGTCACTATTCCAAGTCAGACCCAACAAAGGGCAAAAAATAGAAAGGACAAAAAATACCTGATAAAGCAGTGGAGATGATGATACTGAAGGATCATTTGTTTAATTTTTGAAAACAAAACAAATTCAAACCTACCCAGTGTGCCTCTAAACTCTTCCGCTTTTCTGGGTCCCCCTTCGTATCCAGATGCAGAGGAAGTGTTGCACTTACCAGGAAGGAAGTTTTAACCAAGTCGATTATATATGTGTGATTGCTCATTTGAAAAGTGTCAGAAATGCATTTCCTGTTAATAGCACAGAGAGTGAGGCATGAAAGTGAGCAATGTTTACCATATATGTTTTAAACTCTTTAAACTAGTTTTTAAAAACAATTGTGAGAGACTGAAATGAATTAAAATTACATAGATCCAAACAAAAACTACAAATTCATGAGACATAAACACATGAAATATTTTCTAGGTAGTTTTAAATAGAAGAAAAGTCTTAACAGTCACAATATTAGAGAAACAGCCTGATAGGAAGCCAAACTAAACACATTAGTCCTGCAAAGCCCATTCAGTTAATTTTTCCTCACAGTAATTCAAATGATCGCTTGTTTATATGCTGTAACTGAGGGATGGGGAAGAGAAACCTAGTGATCTAGGGGCCTGAGTTACCAAGCTGAACATTTGTAAAGACAAGGCCTGGGAGCTTACTTCCTTAGTTTGGTGAGATAGTTCCCTATGTTTTCATAGCATTCAGGGTCCAAAATATCACTGGCTCAAACTGAAAGTACTGTGTGTGTGTGTGTGTGTAGGGGGTGGGGGTGGGGGGGGAGAGAGAGAGAGAGAGAGAGAGAGAGAGAGAGAGAGAGAGAGAATGAGAGTTGAGGTGGAGGTTTACTGTCGGCAATGATTACAGACAAAATAGGAGGTTTTTGGTTTCGGGGGAGATAGACAGTCACTGGGATGTGGCTCCTGGCTGTCCTGGGAGTGGAGACCATAGAAAGGCATCCTAAATCATTTTGAGAGCAGCTCTGGATCTTCCAGGTGACCTCAATTCCTTCCAGAACCCCTAGGCACACTCAGATCCTGAACCAGTGCCCCCTCTCCTTCATTCCAGGGTTTCCTAGACTAGAGTTCGTCCTCCAACCTGGGCTCTCATGGGCAACAGCTGAGCCCCAAGGGCAAGAGGTAGGATATCATTGGCCTCACAGTTTTCTTGGTGGTATATAATTTAAAGTTCTCTGATCTGTCTCCTTTCATGTAGGCCTCTTGGGTCTTAGCTTTCTACATATCGTATTATAATAGTTGGCATCAGCAGTTAAACCATTAAATTCAAAGGATGCATCCCAAATACTTAAAGGAGGCTTATCAGCACCCCAAAATATATTTTTATATAGGACTACTCCCTTAGGAGGCTGGCAGCTTTAGAAATCTCAAAGCTGGACCTCTTGGTTGGTTCTGAGGGAGGGACTAAGGAGTCAGACTGCAGGAGCTTGCTAAGCTGTGCTTCGCCCAGCGTTTGTGGGAGGGCTCATGGGGGGGGGTGAGTGAGCTGGGTGGGGGTTTGTGTTGGTAGGGCTGACCACAGAGGGAACATGAGCTTGGCCAGCTCTGTTTTCCAGACCATTCAGTAGGTTTCTTCCCGCAACAGATTGTTTCTCTGCCCTGGTTCAGTTACACCCAGGAGACCAAGTTCCAACCTGACGCCGCACGTGCACGCACATACATTATTTCAGAAATG
Organism: Rhinolophus sinicus; assembly: GCF_057876585.1. Taxonomy (NCBI): domain Eukaryota; kingdom Metazoa; phylum Chordata; class Mammalia; order Chiroptera; family Rhinolophidae; genus Rhinolophus; species Rhinolophus sinicus. Next base: position 50,115,008 of record NC_142504.1, on the reverse strand, counting down.
CTGGACTCTGGTTCCTGGGTCTTCCTGGCTCTGCAGGAACTACAGCTAAGTTGAATTATGCAAAGGTTGTCTGTTCTCTGACTAAACTTGCAAATATGTCAGGCTTTATTGGTGGTTTGAGAATAGAGTTACCCTCCTCTTCCCCAAATCCTAATATAGCCACTAAAATTTGACTCTATGTAGTAAATATTCCAAGGAAGAAGTAGTGGCCAGTGTCTCCTTCCTCTGTGTAGATACTTCCTCTATGTGGAGGAAACTTAACTAGTTGGGGCCTCTTTTGTCTCCAGATTTTTAGATCAGAAGACCCCTAGACCTCATCATTACGCTGTTTTTGTCAATATGTTTCTCTGTTGTCTTCTTTTTTTCTCTTTTGTGAATCTCCATGCATTTAGCACCATGCTTTGTATGTAGTGTTCATACATTTTAGTTGGAAAAAATACTGTCGAGTAGTTGGACTTACTACATCATATCCAACCATCACAGGAACGAGAAGATAGAACAGGTTAGAAAATAAGAACACAGAAAGATGTATCAATGGTCAATAAACAGATTAAGAATGAATTATTTCCGTGAGAAAGACTCTTTGTGATGGGCTTCAGAGAGATTATTTGTGGTCTAGTTGGAGAGACGAGATACACAGATGAAAAAGTAAGATGTGCAGCATGCTAGGAAGTATAGGCCAAGTGGCTTAAATGTATCAGATAACATTCATTACATACTCGTACTACAACACTTTACTGGAGGAGGTCACTTTGGGTGGGATAAAAAAAGCTTCAAATATGCAGGGAGAGGCCCAGGATTTAAGGCAAGAGGAATCACAGGGAAGGTCTTCAAGCCAAAATTTGAACAAACAAAACAGTGAATGGATCAGTTTGCTGAAATGGAGAGTGTGTGAAAGACAACAGTGGGAGATATGGGAATGACATGGAGACAGAGGCATGTGCTTCCCAAACTTATTTCATGTCTCAGTACATGCAAATAGTAATAACATTTGCATGGCACACTGGGTGCAATGGACTGCTTGGGTTCCCCCAAAATTCATATATTGAAATTCTAACTCCCAATATAGTGACATTAGTAGGCGGGCCTTTGGAGGGAATTAGGTCAGGAGGGTGAAACCCTCATGAGTAGAATTTGTGCCTTCATAAAAGGGACCCCAGAGCACTCCCTTGCTCGCTCTGCCACGTAAGGGTACAAAGAGCGTAGTCTGCAGCCTGAAAGAGGGCGCTCACTGGAACGTGACCGTGCTGGTGTCCTGAGCTCGGACTTCCAGGCTTCCGAACAATGAGAAATAAGTTTCTGTTGTTGATCAGCCATTCAGTCTGTGGTACTGTGTTATAGCGTCCGCACCAACTCTGATACCGGGCTAAAGTGAAAAGTCTCCTACCTGATCCAGACGGGTGTATCTCTCAGCTTGAAAAGCTGAATCCATCTTTTCATGTTTTTTTTTTTTTTTCAGCCTCAGATGGCTTATACAATGTGAACAAAAATGCAAAAAGGCATTTTAATCTACTCTAACAATTTACTTGACCTTCATGCCTTGCTTTGTTGTCTGGGCATGAATGCCAATCTTTCTGACTCTTTCCAGTCTATGTCTGGTGTGATGTAAGAGAAGCATCTTGGTGTTGTAAAATCACTGGCAATCATGAGAGCTGGGTTTAGCTCTGCTCGTCTCCAGGCCTAATATATGCTAATTCATCTCTCAGCTCCCTACTCTACCAAACGGATAACAACCATCCTACTTGTCTCACAGGAAGTTGTCATAAATCTGCGATTTTCAATGGAATGTAAACTTACCCAACTATACTATGCAAGTCATTGTGCTGGATACTCTAGAGGACATGTGATGCCAGGTGTCACATACAACACAACACAACACACAGAGGAGGCAGAGGCATGTCAGCCGGTGTGTTTCTTTTCCAGACAGAAAGGAAAACTTTCCCAGAAGCTTCTGGGATCCCTCATGTCTCTGACCAGAATGGTGGCAAGTGCTCAGCCCTCAGCCAATGACTGGCATAAGTGATAGAATTTCATGAGTGATGTGAGTTAATCCGGATTCCCCCACTGAGTTCCTGGGTGGCAGACAAGGGTAGGCACCAGAACAAAATGTCAGGGCTCTGACAGTAAGGACAAAGGGGTACCAGGGAGGAGAGTTTGTCACAGCCTTGAATGCTGTTAGGGAGGTAGACTGTTATGCCAAGTGGGTAGAAGGGAGCCACTCCAGGTTCAGAGAAAAGAAACTATAGGAAAGAAGTCATAGTCAATACACCCCAGGGGTCTACAGCCTGATCCAGGCCTATGGGCCATTCCACACATTCTTCATATTCTAATCAGAAACTGGCCGCTGAGGTCACTTTTCTCAATTTCCTTATTCAGCTAAACTTTGCTTACAAAGCACTTCACAGATTTCTGGAAAAAAAATTCTGTAGATTCATTTTTAAACATCTAAATCCCCTAGCATGATACAGCAGAACCTTTATGGTGTACATCTACGGTTTATCCTTAACCCGCTGCCTCCTCTTCCAAATGGCCTCCACATTTGAATCAAACTGTTCTCTGCTGTCAAACCTCTGTGCGGCCCAATGCTGCTTCGTCTGCTCCATCCCCTCCCCTTTGTTCTTTTCTCTCCTCTCCCTCCCCCATTCCTTTCTCCCCCTCAGCCATTTGACCAACTCCTCTTCTCCCCAGTTTGTGTGACTTCTACTGGGAGGGCTTTGTGGCTTAGGAAAGCACGGGGTTGGGGAGGCTTTTCTCCATGAGTCACCTCCACCACTACCAGGGTGTCTCCACGACCAAGAACAAGCTCTCCCATAGCACCTCCTGGGCGTCTTACATTGTTCTAAGCACTTTGATACATTAATTCCTTTAATCCCCACACGTCCCAAGGAGAGGGACACTACTGTTATCCCCATGTACAAGTGGTGAAGGTGAGGCACAGCGAAGTTAAGTGGCTTGCCCCAGGTCCCACGGCTGGTAAGTGGCAGTTGCCATAGTGCTTCTCCCTGGGAAGGACAGCAGTTTACTAGGCTGCCTTCTCCACCAGACTGTAAGTGCTTAGGGACAGTCACTGCTCTGTTCATCACTGAATTCCTCAAGGCTACCACCATGCTTGGCACAGACAAAACAAGAGCTTCAATAAGTATTTGTAGAATGGAGAGATGGTATAGAGTATCTGCTTTAAAAAAAAAAAATCAGTGGAGTTCATTGGATTTACAGTAAGCAGCAGGAATATCGGGTGACAGTCCTGAAGAACCAGATCAGCGCAAACCTAGGCATCCCCTCTGTCCCATCTAACCACCTAACCCCAAGCCCTGAAATCTGCCTCCTCCTGAAACCTCAGAACAGGAAACTTGGAAAGAAAATGGTGTGGGGTGTGGACCTTGGGAAGGAACCCAGTTTGGTTAATATTACAAGGAACCATTAATGCTTTAGAAATATCCCCTTGATAGCCCCTCTGCCTGACCCAATTCATTAGTTTTCTTTGTTGTTCCTTATTAATATCGACTGAAATATGAGACCAAACTGTCGGTACCACTTCCTTGGGATCAAGAACTCCTCCCATATAATGGGTACTCAGACCCTTCCCTGAGACTGTGCCTTTAGAATGAGCTACAGACTGTCAGCTTTTTTTATGTGTCTACCTACATGCCTATTTAATCACCTACCCATCTCTATCTACCTCTTACATAGCATGATCCTGACCATAGACAAAGCTGTTTGCAATAGGGAGTTTCCAAATCAAAGATGGTTCCTTCATTCATGGGATTTTTCCTGTTCAAGGGCATAGCAGGGGGTCGTAGGAGGCAGAGAGCCTTAGAAGCTTGAATGGAGCCTGCTCTCAGGGCTGTGGTCCTGAGGCCCGGGGGGTGAACAGAAACTGCCTCTTAGGTCTTTATATGGAACATTGTTCCTTCCAAAGCCCTGAGTTCTCAGCTTAGAGTCTGGCAGGAGTCAGTGTCCTGCTGGATGGAAGCCAAGAGGATGCCCCGCCTCTCCAAATTCAGAAAAAGGGAGCAGAAGTGTGGGCTGGAGGTAGGAAGGGGAGTGGGGGGGTGCTGGCCCTGAGCCAGGCTCTTCCCTGGTATTGGATGCAGGAAGGCCACAGCCCAGCATGGCCTTCTGTGATAGCCAGAGGGAACCTCACTGGTGGAGGTGCCAGGCCTCCTTGCCCGCCTCCCTGCAGGCTCAGCCCACTGGTTCCCTGGGGAGCAGAGGGGGATGGAGGGTACTGAGCAAGGTCAGGACCAGCTGCATGTGGCCACCACTGTACCCACCTTGCTCTGCACCTCAGAGGAACCCTTTTCTCCTCCAAAGCCGGGTCCCCATTTTCTGCAATACCCATTTTGTGGGTCTGGTTTTTTTTAAATTAAAGTATAGTTGACACACAATATTATATTAGTTTCAGGTGTACAACATAGTGATTTGACATTTATATTTCTTACAATATGATCACAATAAATCTAGTAATCATCTGTCACCGTACAAAGTTATAATAATATTGACTTTTCCCTATGCTGTACATTGCATCCCCGGGAATTGGAGGTTCGTGCCTCTTATTCCCCTGCACCTGAGAATTACTTGCAGATGGCGGAAAAGCCCTGGTGGGTGTGTCTCAATGAAGGCAAGTTCCCCTGGAGCATACCCCTCCCTTTGTCATCTCCAGAAGCATTCCATGGCAGTTGTCAAACAATTAAGAAGAGCCAGATTGAACAGGGTGGGGTGGGGTTAGAGTACATCTTTAGGGCTGGACTTTCTTTTTTAATTTAACAGCTTTATTGAGATATACTTTATACCAGGGTTGTCAAAAAAATGTATACAAGTGGACACTTAGATCAACATTGCCCAAGCAGTAGTTCCTCGTAATCAGAAGTGTCTGGACGCTGATGGTAACCATTTTGAGCACCTCTTGTAATTGCAGAAGTCAAATATGACTTGTATTCATCTTTTGTAATTGGTATATATTGAGTATTACATTTTTAATACAGTTTTCCTTTCTTAAAATCTGTATACATCGTCCCCTGTGGCAGTTGTCAAACAATTAGGAAGAGCCAGGTTGTATATCGTTTCCTGTGGCAGTTGTTAAACAATTAGGGAGAGCCAGGTTGAACAGGGTGGGGTGGAATTAGAGGTGGGGTTAGAGTACAGCTTTAGGGCTGGACTTTCTTTTTTAATTTAACAGTCTTATTGAGGTATACTTTATATATCGTCCTCTTCAGTTTTAACCTTTCATATAATTCTCTGAGGCAAATACAACTGTCCTAATGAATTCATTAGAGCATGCTAACTGTTCATCACTATAACAAAATCACAGTGGTTTATATCTTTCTCACATTATAGTCCCAAGCCAGTTGGGTAGGGTGGCACTGTTCTAAGCATTCCTTCAGGACCCAGCTCCTTCCCACTAGTGTTTTTGCTCTCCCCTTGGGCCTTGAGTTCTCCATTGAGTCTCACATCTTAGATGTGAGAATGGCTCACATCTCTTGTGCCCACATTCCATTGGCCAGAACTCTATCATATGACCCATTAAATGCCAAGGGCAGCTGGAAAATACAGCCATGCTGTGTGCCCATGGGGGAAAAGAAAGGTTTGGCAAAGCCATAGCATTATGTTTGCCGCAACATATTACATAGGATAGGGTTTTGATGAGCATGATAAAATTTAAGTACTATCATATATCTAATTTCATGCGTTATAAATTATTTCTATCATGAGACACTTAGAATATGGCCTGTCAGACTGAGGCAGTCATTGATGTTGTAATTATACCTTGTCCCTACATTAAGTGTTTAGTGATGAGGAAACGGTTTTACAAAACTGGAAGCTGACAGTCCTCCCTGTTGCCTTCTCCAAACTCCTCTGCAATAATGCAGTTCTTCCTTCACTTGCTGGGAAATTCTCTTCCAATCAGGCAGTGCAGTTGTCTACAGAATGCACATAAGAGAATGGAGAGAGATTAGTACATAGCTAAGGAATTGTTAGTTGTGTTTGTCATTGTCAAGGCCAACCAAAATGTTTTTAAAAATTCGCACTTTTGGAGTGTTTTGTCAATTTATTATACTAACCCATCCCTATAAAAGCTTAGTTAGCATAATAAAAGTTTATTTTTATAAACGTTAAAAAGAGCTATTTTTAATAAAAAGTTTATATGTATCATCAGCAGAGTAGACAATTAGTGGAAGGTCTGGGTCATGTAGTCATTTGGAGACCAGGCTGACAGAGGCTCTGTCATCTTCAACATGTGGCTTTCTAGGTTGCCTCAGGCATTAACAACCAGCAGAAGATGAGAGTGACAAGAGATTTTTATGGGCTGGGCCTGAAAGTGGTGAATAGTACTTCCATCTATATTACATTGGCCAGAACTCAGCATGTAACCACACCTATTGCAAGGATCTGAGAAATAGCTTCAGTTGCAACTTAGCAACAATTGTGTTCTATGGTGGTGGTGGGGAGGGTCATCAGGCTTTGGTGAATAGCCAGTCATCTCTGCCACAGTGGGACCACCAAGTTCACTCTTCTTTAGATTTACATACAGTACTCTGGCTCTGCCAAAATGAAATGTACTGGGGATGTTAGTTTTAAGAAAAAAAGATCTTGCCCTAATACAATGGTTTTAAAAGATGGAAATGTTTTGTTGTTATTGAATTAATAGTTTAAGTTTGTTGGATTGATCATATGAGTTCTATATGGGGAGATATATAGTGTGGATCGTTATATGGTGCCAAGGTCCAAAGAAGATAAAAAGCAAAAGCAGATGTGATGGTCAGTAGGACTGGTGACAAATACTCCAGTTGTCCCTCTAGAAGGCAGTAGTTGGATGACAATTCCCACTCCCTTTGAAGTTAGGAGTGATCATTGATTTGTTTTGACCAATGCAAGTGAGCAGAAATGGATCATAGTTGCCATGTTTCCTTCCGTCTGCTGGGGAGAACTTGGAAGCACATGTGAGATGAACCTTGTCAACCTGGCGCCCAAAAGACTGGGATCAGCAGAACTGCCCAGTTCACTCATGTTGCGCATATGGGCAGGAAATGCACCTTTGGTGGGTCAAGCTGCTGAAATCTTGGAGTTGTTTGTAACAGCAGTCCAACCTAGTATGTTCTGACTGCTACGTCAGGGAAAGGTAGGTACTCCTTGGAAAAATAGGCTGACATAATATTTTGGATAAGATTTTAAAAGGTTGAATTTCACTCTACCGGATTTGAAATATAAAGCTGATTTGGGTGGAAGAATTTGTTGATATGAAGTTTAAGTGGTATAAATCCATCCTATTTATTCATGAAAATACAATTTCAATTTAAAAATGCTTCAAAGTGATATTATAATCTTCTTTTATAAAAAGTACTGGAGAGGGGCCAGCCCGGTGGCTCAGGCAGTTGGAGCTCCATGCTTCTAACTCTGAAGGCTGCTGGTTCGATTCCCACATGGGCCAGTGGGCTCTCAACCACAAGGTTGCCGGTTCAACTCCTCAAGTCCTGCAAGAGATGGTGGGTTCCGCCCCCTGCAACTAAGATTGAACACGGCACTTTGAGCTGAGCTCCCTCTTGGATGGCTCAGTTGGTTGGAGCGCGGGCTCTCAACCACAAAGTTGCTAGTTCAATTCCTTGAGTCCCGCAAGGGATGGTGGGCTGCGCCCCCTGCAACTAGCAACGGCAACTGGACCTGGAGCTGAGCTGTGCCCTCCACAACTAAGACTGAAAAAGGACAACAACTTGAAGCTGAATGGCACCCTCCAGAACTAAGATTGAAAGGACAACAGCTTGACTTGGAAAAAAGTCCTGGAAGTACACACTGTTCCCCTATAAAGTCCTGGAAAAAAAAAGTACTGGAGAAACAGCAAACATTACATCTCATGTTTAAGGTACACAATTACAGAAAAATTATAAGTAATTTCTTTTTCCAGCATTTAAAAAATGAGGTATAATTTTCAGTTTCAGATGTAAATTTTAGTAAAAATAAATCATATATAGTTCTTTTTGTCTTTCTTCACAAAGATTGTTCCCCTCAGGGATTTTGTGTGGCTTTTCTCAGAACCTCCTCCTTCTTAATGGTATTGAAATAACTGGAATTAGTTACAGAGGACCTTTTTCTCTTTCTGTCTCCTTAGTTCTGCTTTAAAAATTCTGATGACTGTATTTTAACTGCAACATCAGTATATTTGCCACCGGTGCCAAGATTCACGGTGGATGCCTTATATCCTCTGCCCCAATATGCCTCATACTGAATAAAGATGACATATAGCTCAATGGGAGACAATAGGCCATGAGTCTTTCCCCTTTTACTATATAGTAGGAAGTTCAAAGCTTGGTAGAAAACAGAATGGGCTATCCTGGTGTGTCCCAAATGCCAGGCTTTGGCCTGGCTACATTAGAACCCTTGGGTTGACTTGTTAAACACAAGTTCTTAGTTTCACTCCCTTCTCTCTGAATCAAAAGGACCTGGTGCTTTGCATTTCCAACAATCTCTCCAGTTGATTTTATAAGTGACAGTTGGGTCCATGTCTGCAAAGGCCACAGAGGACCCCCAGAGGACAGCACATGGGGCCACATGCCTCCTCATCCTTCCTTGGTCGTGAGGTTTTGTGTACCTGCCTCTGTGCCTATAGGCTGCCTTGGGATATGAGAGATGGTGACCCTTTTGAGCGGGAGACCTCTCTGACTGGGAGATTGAAGTTTGAGTAAATATTTACCCAAAAGAGATTTTTTTCAATTGATTAGATGGAAGGACTTTTAATTTGAACACGAATTTTCCCCTATTGATAGGAACAGAGGCTCAAGAGCAAGGTAAGTTGGCTATAGAAAGTAGATCCATTTTCTTTTACCCTCTACTCTTTAAGCAACCCCCGCATTTCCAAAATTTATTTGACATTAAAATGTTTTTTCAAGTAAAATCTATTAAAATTCTGTGGAAACTAATGTTCCCCAGAGTACGCACATTTTAGGATGTGTTGCCCCAGCTGCTGCTGCTGCTTCTGCTGCTGCTTCTGCTGCTGCTGCTGATGATATTCTTCTTCCTCCTCCTTCCTCTTGTTCATCCTCTTTCCCTCTCTCGTCCTCTCTCGTCCTCTCTCGTCCTCTCTCGTCCTCTCTCTCTCTCTCTCTCTCTCTCTCTCTCTCTCTCTCTCTCTCCTTCTCTCTCTCTCTCACTCTGCCCCTCGCCCCCCCCGCCCCCATGTGTATTTATGCACTCTTACAGGGTTGTCATGCGCAATTGGTAACATTCCCGAATGGCACACTCAAAGCATTGACTGTTAGATGGCTACTATGGGGAGTACGATGCCATGTTGATTTGAATGAAGATTGCAGCTTTAGAAACTGAACCAACTTGGAATGAAAAGTTCAGTGTCTCAGTCTATGTTCCTGTAAAACATCAATCTCCAAAACTGTGACAAGGATTTGGGTCAAGTAGTTTATTTGGCAGATGATCCTAGGAAGCATAGTGAAGAGTGAGATGGGGAAACAGAAGCAGGGAGGCCAATAAAGGCTGTGTGGATGACCAATGGGGGCACGGAGGCTCCATCCCTCTGAGAGGCTCCCAGAAAATGTGTGAAACATGCCCAGAACCACCCTACCGATGGGGGAGGAACTTGATTATTTATCCCTCATCAGTTGAGGGTTGCTCCTGACCACAGAAGTCCTTCAGCACTTCTGACCTGGGCTGTGTTGGGCTGAGCATGGCCTTGGGCAGAGACATAGGGGCTTGAAGTTGGAAGCTGCTGGTGTGTGTAGGAACTGTTTCCTGAAGACCTCTGGGAGCCAAAGGGATATGAAGAAGTTATTGACAGCATCTGCTATATCCAATTTCACACCATCTTTTTTTTAAATTTTATTGGTGAATATTGGGGAACAGTGTGTTTCTCCAGGGCCCATCCGCTCCAAGTCATCGTCCTTCAGTCTAGTTGTCGAGGGTGCAGTTGCCGTGTTCAATCTTTAGTTGCAGGGGGCGTAGCCCACCATCCCATGCAGGAATTGAACCGGCAACCTTGTTGTTGAGAGCCTGCACTCTAACCAACTGAGCCATCTGGCCGCCCCTCCAGAAGCTCAGCGGCAGCTCGTTGTTTTCAATCTAGTTGTGGAGGGCACAGCTTACTGGCCCATGTGGGAGTTGAACTGGCAATCCTGTTGTTCAGAGCTCTCAGTGTAACCAACTGAGCCATCTGGCCACCCCACTCCCGTCTTTTAAAGGCATTGTTTTTTCTGCTCCTATTGGCAAAAATTTATCACTTATTCTGAGGTTGTGCTACCAGCTGGAAATGCCTATTTTAACCAACTATATGATCAGTAGTAGCACATGATGCATATTTAAAGGGTTGTCTAGAAATGAATTCTAGAAAAGTATGTTCATCTTGCCTTGTAGGAAATAGTGTTCAGTAAAATCTGACCTGTAAGTGACTTAAAATCTAAGTAAAGGATGAAGTGTAGAAGTGACGGCCAAGTCAGTTCTTGTGATTAGAACCCATCACTGGTGACCTGTGACAATGGTCTCAGTCAAATCTAGTCCACACACTTAATTCATTTTAACAAACATTTAATGAGTCCTATTGTGTCTTATAATAAAGAGCATACTAAGTGAAGGTGATTTTAAATCATAGAATTTTAGAGCTGCTGGGAATTATGCAATATGTATTATGAGTCTGTTTAGTGTAATGGTTAGCAACGTTACTTAGGAACCAGATTGCTTGGGTCCATATCCTGGTTCCATTGCTTGCCAGCCTGCCTTGGGCAAGTTACTGCATATTTCTGTGTTTTAGTTTATTCTCTGTAACAGTATCTACCTCATGAAATTTTAAGTGAATGAATATATACAAGGCTTGTAGAATAGTGTTTGGTACATGGTAAGCAGTGAGTAAATTTTAGCCATTAACTAGCTCTATCCTGTTTTATAGATGCAGAGACTACAGCTCAGAGATGTTTGGTGACCTTCCCAAGGAAATGCCTTTAACTCATAGCAGTGTTGAGAGTGGAACTCATGTTTTCTAATTTCTAGAGCAAAATGTGTCTTAAGTACTAATTGCAGAACGATGGCAGACAATCTCTAAAGGTGAAATCTTTATTATTATTTGAGAGACAAGGCTGATAAAGTTTTGAGAGCAATTTACAATCATAAAGCATAACATAGCACATACTATCTATCTATGAACATTAAATGTAGCAGGAATTAAAAGTCATGTGTAGAGATTATGATGGCATCAAATATTATTATAGAAGCTTCCTGAAAGAGAAGAGCCTTGTGCCTGTGCCTTTAGGAAGCATTGGATGTCTGGGAAGATAAAATGAGAAAGACTTTCCTGGTGGGGAAAAACGGCACGGTGGAAGCAAGACCAGGTGCGCAGGAAATACTTTCTCCTGAGGAGATGAGGAGACAAGCTGGGTTATGGGAAAATGAGGTTACAAACTGGTGTCTTGCAGTTGGAATCTGGGTTCACATATGTGTTTTGTTTGACCTACAGAGTTTCACAAAAACTTGAGGTTTTTATTATCTGTCAGGGTTCTTCAGAGAAACAGAACCTTGTGTGTGAGTGTGCGTGTGTGTGTGTGTGTGACATATACTATATACAGTCTTCCCTCAGTATTCACAGGGGATTGATTCCAGGACAGCCCCCCCAGTTCTCCCCACACACATGGATACCAAAATCTGTGGATGCTTGTCTTATATAAAATGGCATTGTTTGTATATAACCTACGCACATCCTCCTTTATACTTTAAATCATCTCTAGATTTCTTATAATACCTAATACAAAGTAAATGTTCTGTGAATAATTGTTATACTGTATTGTTTAGGGAATAAGGCAAGAAAAAAAATCTGTAGATGTTCAGTACAGATGCAGCCATCAAATGCTTAACTACTTAGTACACATCAGGAAAAATGTAACTTTTTTTTCTGAATATTTTCAATCTGGGTTTGGTTGAATTCATGGATACAGAGGGTTGACTGTACATGTGTGTTTGTGTATGTGTGTGTGTGTGTTTGTATCTAGATATATAGAAATTGATTGAATGATTGATTGATTTTTAAGGAATTGGTTCATGTGATTGTGGGGATTGGAGGGCAGGCTGGCTGACAGGAAATTCAGGTAGGATTTCTATGTTACATTTTTGAGGCAGAATTTCTTATTCTTTCTTCTTCAGAAAACCTCAGATTTTTGCTCTTAGGACCTTCAACTGATTGGATAAGGCCCTCCCACATTATCTAGGGTAATCTCCTTAGCTTAAAGTAAACTGTAGATACTAACCACATCTACAAAGTCTCTTCACAGCAACACTTATATTAATGTTTGATTCAATAACAGAGCTCTAGCCCAGCCATGTTGACACATAAATTAACCATCACAGCTACTAACGCTAAAAATCTCTAGATTTTAAAAAGAACAGCCAGGGCCGGCCCGGTGGCTCAGGCGGTTAGAGCTCCATGCTCCTAACTCCGAAGGCTGCCGGTTCGATTCCCACATGGGCCAGTGGGCTCTCAACCACAAGGTTGTCAGTTCAATTCCTCGAGTCCCACAAGGGATGGTGGGCTCCGCCCCCTGTAACTAAAATTGAATATGGCACCTTGAGCTGAGCTGCCGCTGAGCTCCCGGATGGCTCAGTTGGTTGGAGTGTGTCCTCTCAACAACAAGGTTGCCGGTTGGACTCCCGCAAGGGATGGTGGGCTGTGCCCCCTGCAACTACTAAGGGCAACTGGACCTGGAGCTGAGCTGCGCCCTCCACAACTAAGACTGAAAGGACAACAACTTGACTTGGAAAAAAGTCCTGGAAATACACACTATTCCCCAATAAAGTCCTGTTCTCCTTCCCCAATAAAAAATCTTAAAGAAAAGAAGAGCCAGATTTCAAGCTTCTTTTGAAAAGTGGAAAGATCTGGCAACTCCAGACGTATAAGCCCTTAGATGAAGGATGGACTTCTGGATGGCGTTAGTCTCACTCTGTCCGTAGGCATTTGGGCTTGTGTCCTGAACCCTGAAAGGGTATGGAGAAACCTAAGTTTGGTAAAGGAAGGCAAGACCATTTGATGGAGGACATTAAATCTAAGTTCAGGAGAGAATGCTAGAGCATTACAGCTGCAAGAAAGGAACTTAGAGATCTTTCAGGTCAGTGATTTATCTGTAAAGGCTGCTGGGCAGTGGGGAAGGGGAAGTGGTGGGAGTGGTAGTGTCTGGTTCCTTCGTATGCTTTAACCTGAGATGCCCTGCTTTAATCTGGTTTATGTATGTTTTGAGCTGCTCAAAAGTTTGCAAACCCCTCCTCAAGACCAGCACAACCATTTTATAATCCAAGAAACTGAGGCGCAGTTTCCCAATTTGGTTTTCTTGTGACAAACAATAAAAAGCCTTTGAGCATTCTTAAACTTGGGCAGTCACAGAATCGTACGAAACATTCAGGTGGCGAGAAAAAACTGAAGTGGTGAGAACACTGGGACTAGGAGAGACTGGGAGCAGAAGCCATTTCACTCCCCAAGTTGAAACACCCATGGCTTAGAACATGTAGTTGCTCTGAAAATAAGATGAAGATTAGTAACATTGTAGACAGGCTGGAAATAGGTATGAAAGGAGTGGGCAGAGGCAAAGGAATCTCTAAAAGGTCAAGCCTGTGGATGAGGGAATTAATGATACTGTTAGCAGAAATGGGAAAGCCGGAAGGAGTACATTTGAAGGCCCGATATCTTTACCATCCCTTATTATATTGGGGGCTCAAGTTTATTTTTAACTGGGACTGACTTCATCCATTCCTCCATTCTTTTAAGCAAATATATGTTTTACTTTGACTCAAGGATTTGCTGACAGCTGATGTCAAGATAAACCTAGTATTTAAGAATTACTGAAAAAAAAAAAAAAAAGAATTACTGAACATTTGGTAATATTTTAAGTGTATAATTTATACTTATATTTTAGATTCTAAAGGATTTGTTTAAAATTTTAGTCTTGAACCTTGCAGACGAAAGATAATCTTTAAACGTAGCAAAATAAGCATATGTAGTTTTGAATGAATTAAATTCTTATTAAAGAAAATGTGTGAAATAATAATGAACTTTTAACTTTATGATGAATTCTATTGTAGAAATAGCTTAAATTAGCTTCAGTATGACTGCTTTTTTAATGTATGTAAATTAGCACCTAGCATAGTACCCTGAAGTTAGCTATTCAATTTTAATATAACTTCCTCTCTGAATTAGTGTTTTCTTTTCTTTTTTGAAATAATTTTTAAAAAATTTTAAATTATAGTTGACACACAATGTTATATTAGTTTCAGGTATACAACATATTGATTAGACATTTATGTAACTTATGAAATAGTCACCCTGAAAAATCTAGTACCCATTTGGCACCATACATGGTTATAACAATATTATTGACTATATTCCCTGTGCTGTGCTTTACATCCCTGTGATAATTTTGTAACTACCAATTATATTTCTTAATCACTTCCCCTTTTTCACCTATCCCTCCAAGCCCCCTCCCATTTGGCAACCCTCAAAATGTTCTCTGTATCTATGAGTTTGTTTCTGTTTTGTTTGTTTGTTTATTTTGTTCTTTAGAGTCCACATATAAGTAACTCATATGGCATTTGTCTTTGTCTGACTTACTCCACTCAGCACAATATCCTCTATGTCCATTCGTGTTGTTGCAGATGGCAAGATTCCATTCTTTTTTTGTAGATGAGTAATATTCTATTGTATATATGTACCACCTCTTCTTTATTTATTCATATCTTGATGGATATCCAGATTGCCTCCATATCTTGGCTATCGTAAATAATACTGCAATGAAAATATGGATGCCCATGTCCCTTCAAAGAAGTATTTTGGTTTTCTTTGGATAAATACCCAGAAGTGGGATTATTGGGTCTTTCTTTGTCTCTTGTTATAGACTTTTTAAAAAAGTCTATTTTGTCTGGTGTAAGTATTGCTACCCCAGCTTTTTTTGTCTATTCATTTTCATGAAACATCTTTTCCCATCCTTTTACTTTCAATCTGTATGTGTCTTTCAGTCTGAAGTAAGTCTCCTATAGGCAGCATATGCAAGAGTATTGGTTTCTATCCATTCAGCTACCCTATGTCTTTTGATTGGAGCATTTAATCTATTTACATTTAAAGTAATTGTCGATAAATATCTCATTATTGCCATTTTAAAATTTACTTTTTAAATCTTTTTTTCTTCTTCTTAAAGAAGTCCCTTTAACATCTTTTGTAATACTGGTTTGGTGGTGATGAACTCCTTTAGCTTTTTCTTGTCTGGGAAGCTCTTTATTTCTCCTTTGATTCTAAACAATAGCTTTGTTGGGTAGAGTAATTTTGATTGTAGGTCCTTTTCATCACTTTGAATATTTTATGCCAATCCCTTCTGGTCTACAAAGTTTATGTTGAGAAACCAGCTGGTAATCTTATGGGAGTAACTAGTTTTTTCTTGCTGCCTTTAAAATTCTCTCTTTGTCTTTATTTAACCTTTGGCATTTTAATTATGATGTGTCTTGGTGTGAGCCTCTTTGGGTTCATCTTGTTTGGGATTCTCTGTGCTTCCTGGGTTTGTATGTCTATTTCCTTCACCCGGTTAAGGAAGTTTACTGTCCTTACTTCTTCAAATAAGTTTCCAATTCCTTGCTCTCTCTTCTTCTTCTGGTACCCCTATGTTGTGAATGTTGGTATGCTTGATGCTGTCACAGAGGCCCCTTAAACTATCCTCATTTTTTTGGATTATTTTTCTTTTTGCTCTTCTGATTGGGTATTTTCTGTTACCTACTGATTTGATTCTCTGCTTCATTTAACCTACTGTTGATTCCCTCTAATGTATTTTTCATATCAGTTATTCATTTCTGACTGGGTCTTTTTTATGTGTTCTATCTCCATTTTTATGTTTCCTACGTCTTTGTTGACATTTTCCCTGAGATTATTGAACATCCTTCAAGCCAGTGTTTTGAACTCTGCATCTGGTAAATTGCTTGTCTCCATTTGGTTTAGTTCTTTCTTTAGAGCTTTGTTTTGTTCTTTCATTCGGGACATGTTTTTTTTGTCTCCCCATTTTGGCTGTCTTCCTGTGTTTGTTTCTATGTATTAGGCAGAGCTGCTATATGTCCTTGTCTTAGTAGTGTGGCCTTATGTAGTAAGTGTCCAGTGTGGCTCAGTGGTGCTATCTCTCTGGTCACTAAAGCGGGGTGCTCCAGGTATGTCCCTTGTGTGGGTTGTGTGTGCCCTCCTGTTGTAGTTGAGCCTTGGTTGCTGTTTGTACATCAATGGGAGGGATTGACCCTCAGGCTGATTGGTTGTACGGACTGGCTGTAACTACAGGGGAGTAGCTGTTGTGCAGAGGCTGACCCTACAGAGCAGAATTTGCAGTAGCAGGGCTCTGGTGCCTGCACACTCTGCCTTCTGAGTGTGTTATACCCAGAGGCAGCCTGGTGGTTCTCCAGCTGGTTCCAAAGCTGATCACTGAATGTGCTGGCCCCAGGACCTCCTGGGAGGGGCTCCACTGCAGGTCAAATTCAGCCTTAGCCTACGCCTTACCCAGGGCCACCTAGAATGAGCCACAAAACAATCTGTAGGTGGCGCGATCTGCACTGGCTTTGGAAGTACTTAGGGGAGGCTGAGCTGTGAATTGAGGCAGGCTGCTGCTAGTGCTGGGCTTGGGGCTCCTTAACAAGCCACGTGCGGCATGCAGAGGCCAGATGGTGCTTGTTTGGGATTTGTGAACCACTGAGATATTTTAGGAAAGTCTGTAGCATAAGTCAAGACAGGCTCTTTGTATGGAAAAGCCACTGGAAGTGGCTTGGGTGGCCCACAAGTTGGGAGGGGCATGGTCTCTGGGAATCATCATGGTGGGGTAAATGGTGTTAGCTAGGTTGATGGACACTCAGATATGGCGCCTGTCTAGGTCTGCACCCTGGGAGGGGGGAGGACTCAACCAAGGAACAATGGCTTCTGTCAGCACTACTATCTGGGAGAAAGCTGCCCTTCCAGCCCTCACCATGCAGCCAGACAATTTAGTACCTTCCCATATGTCCCTAGCACCTTTTGAGTTGCTGCCCTAGCACAGGAGCTCGGAGCTAATGAGTCTATCAGTGAGTAAGTCCATGTGTGAACCCTTTAAGGGAACACCTGAGACTCCAGCCACCTTCCATCTCATGCAGCCATGATCTCTACTGGTTTTCCCAGCCAGAAGTTATGGGGATTTCTCTTTCCAGCACTGGAGCCCTGGGCTGGGCAACCTGGTATGGGCCTGGGACCCCTGGCTCCTCAGGGAGGACCTCTGCAGCCAAGATATCGCTCCCAATTTTTAACTGCCACACAAAGGTGTGGGACCAGCCCATTCTGCATCTGTGCCCCTCCTACCAGTCTTGAGGTGGTTTCTTCTGTGTGTCCTTAGTTGTAGGACTTCTGTTCAGCTAGACTTCAGGTGATTCTCAGTGATGGTTGTTTTGTAGTTTAGTTGTAATTTTGATGTGGTTATGAGACGATGAAAGCACAGCATTTACCTACTCTGCCATCTTGACCAGAAATCTAAGTTAATATTTTCTTTTTTGAGGGTGGTGGTCCGGGGGAAGCTTTTTGTTTTATTTATTTATTTTTTTCAATACAAGCAAACCCTTGAAGGAGCTCCTTTGGAAATAATAGCAGTTTAGGTTCAGGAAGTATATGCAAGGTCCTCTCACCCTAATGGATGGGCACTGGATCCATCAAATGCTCTGCAAAATAATGTTTCATGATCTAATTAGCTTGGGAAACATCTTATACCATATTGCTCTCTGGAGAGTACCAATTCACATTAGCATGTTAAAGGTTCTGAAAAGGCTTATATTAAAGAAAGTATTTTAAGTTTAAGCAAGTGACTCCCAAACTTATTTGACCAGAGATCTGTTTTATGCCTTAAACCCTTTACACACTGGTAAATTTTTATTTAATCCAAACTTTAATTTGTCCCCAGTACTGTGGTCCTTGGACTGGCAGCATCAGCATCCTCCAGGGCTTATTATAAATGCACAGTCTCAGGCCTAGCCCCAGACCCACTGAATCAGAACCTGCATTTTAACAACATCCTTAGGTGGTTCATAAGTAGGCTCAACTTTGAGAAGCACAGGTCTAGTATTCATTCTAATTTATCACCTTCATGTCCATGAAGTTAGGGGCCTGCCAAGAAGTTATCTCATGCACAGAATTTAAATAATTTGGGAACTGCAGGGAAGTCACTGAACAGCAAGTAGTGTCTATCTGCATTTGCCTCCTCTCTAGTTTCTAAGTGAGTTAGGGTTTTCTTATTAAACTAGTCGTGTCCTCAATCTGAATTAAACTCTGCCCCATGTCGTCCTTAGACAATTCTCAGATATTCTCTCACAAACTGCTTTGTTTATATTATATTCTAAGTCAGACTATCATCTTTGACTCCAATATAAAAGGATTATCTAAATGACCACTTATTAAACAGCAGCATCCTTATCAACACATTGTAAATAATATTTTGTATATAACTGCATATGCTAATGTTCTGAATAATCAAAATATTCTAAGAAAATATAAACTATAAGTCCAGTTGGAAAACTGTAGGAGAACAGAGAAGTAGAGGAAACCAGTATGACTGTAGTAAAATGACTGAAGAATGAAGACTGGATTTTAGCAGACAACTACAGTTAGGGGCAGAAGAAGAAGGCAAATCAGCCATTCGAAGAAATGAAGAAGTATATAGAGAAATAGAAGAACTAGAACTTGGTATCAGAGAAACCAAAGGAGAAGAGCTTTCCAAGAGAGGTTGAAGGTGGATGGTAACACACCAGGTGAGAAGCAGCAGACGAAAATGGTAGGGATATCATTGAATTTGGTCGTAAAGGTTTGGTCCTGATGTGGAGAGAACAGTTTCAGGGGGTAATAGATGTTATATTGAGATGAGAACAGATATGGGAGAACAAAGGCGAGGATATGAAAACATAGGCTGAAATTCAGAGAAAATTTTGCCAACTTTAGCTAAGAGTTCACTGCTGGCTTTCTTGAAATTCATTGTTTAATTAATGACAAGCAAATCTATTAGTGTTTGTAATTCATACTCAAAACAATGACTCCATTTTGGTTTCATTAATTACTCAAGACAGGAGTTCATTAGCCAGTGCACACCGAATGATCAGCCCACGTAGCTATAGTTGTGGTGTTATTAAAATGATTTGGATTATATGAGCATGTCCCAATCAGCATGGTCCCTTTGGGTTTACCTCTTCTAGAAAAGAGGGACTCTGGCAAAGACACAGCCTCCATGAGGCATGCATAGCAGCGTTACTGCCAAGTGGCTGGGCAACATCTTTGTTGCTTCCAAGAGAACAGATTGTTACAGTGTGGGAAAATATAGCTCTCTTCAAACCATATTCTCAATGGGTTTATTCGGAACTAAATCTGGAAGTGCAGCCACAAGTCTTTCCTGAGGCAAAGACACATATGACCAGTTAGAATGGGAGAGGGAAAGGGGAAAACAGAGAGGGAAAACAAACAAAAAATGACTTGGATTAATATCTCCTTAACTTTAGATTTACCTGGTCATAGAGACAACAGTGGCTGTCAGCTATAGAAGTAGAATTTTGGTCTTTAGGTATCTATGAATCTTATTTCTCTAAGGCTGGCAGAAAAAATTTAAAAAGGAAGTAGGTCATAAAAGTTACAGCAAATTTTCTAAATTATAAACAATACTAAATAGTAAGAGTCACCATGGGAACATTGTAGAAACTCCTTGGGGTTTCTCAGTAGTCCTTTTATCACAAGACTTCTGCTGGTTCTGAATTTGTTGGCCATTCTCTCTCTAGAAAATACAGTAGTTCCCCCCTTATTCTTGGTTCCATTTTCCATGGTTTCAGTTACCAGAGGTCAAACATGGTCTGAAAATATTAAATAGAAAATTCCAGAAATAAATAATTCATAAGTTTTAAATTGTGCTCCATTCTGTGATGAAATTTCACAATGCCCTGCTCCTTCCTGCCCAGGATGTGAATCATCTCTTTGTCCAGCATTTCCATACTGTGGATGCTCCCTGCCTGTTAGTCCCATAGTAGCCACCATTTTGGTTATCAGATTGACTTTTGCGGTATTTCACTGCTTGTGTTCAAACAACCCTTTTACTTAATAATGGCCCCAAAGAACAATAGTGGTGATACTGGCAATTTGGATATGCCAAAGAGAAGCTGTAAAGTGCTTCCCTTAAGTGAAAAGTTGAGTACAGTACAATAAGAAATTTGAGAGAGAGACCACATTCACATAACTTTTATTTACAGTATATTGTCATAATTGTTTTTATTAGTTATTGTTGTTAACCTCTTACTGTGTCTAATTTATAAATTAAACTTTATCATAGGTATATTTGTGCAGGAAAAAACATAATTTTATAGGGTTTGTTACTATCCATGGTTTCTGGCACCCACTGGCAATCTTGAAACATTCCCCAAGGATAAGGGTGTCTATTGTATACTCTCTTTGTTTATCTAGTACCAGCTCTTCTCTGGTTCTCGTCTTCTTTGACTGTCCCCTAAGTCTCCTTGATTCCTTTTGCTCTGCCAGCCACTTAAAATGTGCTTTCTCCTCTCGGATAATCACCAGCTCTCTTCTTACTTTATGCCTTTTCTTGGAAAATCTCATATCCTCCCACAGTATCACCTATTACCTATACTCACGTGATCTCAAATATATACACTCAGTCCCTTTCTCCTAAACTTCACATCCATATTCCCAGCAGCCTACTGAACAGCTCCTCTGGAAGGTTTTACAGGCATCTTGAACTCAGTATATCTAAAATCAAGCTTGCAGTCTCCCCACCCAGTGTTTCATTCCCCACCAAACCTGTTCTCCTTCCCTTAGTGGATGGCATCAGCCTCTACTCAGTCAACTGAACAAGAAATCTTGGAGCGATCCTCAGTGGTTTTCCCTTGCCACCTCCCACATCGTTTGTCTCTGAATTGTGGCCACTCTGCTCTGACATTTTTCTATCCATTCATTCATTCATTCAATCATTCAACAAATGAGTCTAATCTGTGCGAGGCACTGGGGTAATGGTAATGATCAAAACAGATAAAGTTCATGTTCTTGGAACTTATATCTAATAGGAGGAAATAGGCAATGGACAAGTAAATATATAATGGTAGCTGGTACCAAGTGCTCGGAAGAAAACATAAAGCAGGGTAAGAGAACAAAGTAATAGAGGGAGTTGCCATTTTAGAGACGAATTGTGATCAAAACTATGGTGAATGTTTAAATAAAAAAATTATTGCAGTAAAAGACATATTGCCATTAACTCCCCTTAAAATATTCTCCCTTGCTTCGAATACACTTATCCCATCGTCCTTGCCACTTTCTGAAGCAGTTCTGGAAGTCCTCTTTCGTGAGTGTTTTTAGTCACGCTGTCATGGCTGTCTTGATGTCCTGAATTGATTCAAAATGTTACCTTTCATGGTTATTTTGACTTTGGGAAAGAGCCAGAAGTCGCACAGTGCCAGATCCAGTGAATAAGGTGGGTGAAGACACACCATAATGTTTTTATTTGACAGAAATTGCAGTACCAGAAGCGATGTGTGACACGGAGCCTTTCTGTTGTGATTGCAAAATGCGGTGAATGCTTCTGCCCAGTGCCATCCAACGGAAAGGCAGGGATCTTCAATATGGGAAGTGGTGCGTCAAACCTTAGTAACAGTGTGTGACAAGTTTCAACTTGTTCAGTGCCCTCAGTTGGGTGTGAGCTACAGTTGTGAGAAGGTGTATTTTAAAATGTGCCATAAATAATCCTCCATCATGACAATGCTCCGTGTCACACATCACTTCTGGTATATGACAATTTCTGTCAAATAAAAACATTGCGGTGTGTCCTCATGCACCTTATTCACTGGATCTGGCACCATGCGATGTCTGGCTTTTCCCCAAAGTCAAAATGATTCAGGATATCGAGGCAGCTATGACAGTGCAACTAAAGACACTCATGAAAGAGGACTTCCAGAACTGCTTCAGAAAGTGGCAAGAACAATAGGTTAAGTGTGTTCAAAGTGATGGGGAGAATTTTGACGGGGATTAATGGCAATGTATCTTTTTTGTAATAATTTTTTAAAAAATTTAACCATTCACCATATTTTTTGATCACACCTTACACATTGATTAGAGAAAACATTTCTGATGAGGTCATCTGAATGGGGGAATGATCCCCTGAGTGTCTGGGCATAACACTTTTAGCATTCTCATTGGTCCTGCTTGAGTCCAATCTCTATCATCACTCTCCCAAGCATTTTCAGGCTCCATGCTTTAAACTTTATATTTCTTGGTCTCATATGGCCTCTTAATCTTTTCACGCTCAGAAGTGTCCACCACATAGTCCAGTATACTGAATCTTTAGAGTTTTCTGAACATACCACACTTTTAATTTCCTTAGACATGTTTTCTGTGCGTTGTTCCTTTTGCCTGGAATGTCTCTTACCTAACACTGCTGCTGGGTGATCCTTAGTTATTCTTTCCATATCTTTGTAAACTGCATTAAATCTTTTCTAAAACAAAGCAAATAGGAATAAATCATTGAATACAATTCAATATAAATTTTACTTTTTTGTGACATCTCTTTTGAAATACCCACAAAAATGTAATATTCTCCTCCCCAGTACTGCCAAAGCATTTTTTTTTTTTTTTTTTACTAGAATATATTGCAGGTGTTAGTAAACTTTTTCTCTAATGGACCAGAAAGTAAATATTTTAGGTTTTGTGGGCCATATGATATCTGTCACAACTACTCAGCTCTACCACTGTAGCATGAAAACAACCATGGATAATAGGTAATGAATTAACATGGCTGCGTTCCAAGAAAAGTTTATTTATAAAAACAGGAGGCAAGGAATAGTTTCCTAATCCCTGAGCTATTGCCATCTTGTACTGTAATTATTAGTTTATTTTTCTGCTTCCACAACTAAATTATGAGTTCTTTGAGAGTAAGAACCCAGTGACCACATATTAATTCATTTTTGTGTGGCAGATTGCTTTCTCAAAGATGGCCACAACGACATCTCCCATTGCTCTTCTGCAGTGTGATGTGTCACTGCCTTTCTAGAGATGGGGTCTAACTCCTCTCCCTTGAATCTGGGGTTGCTTGTGACTTGCTTGTCACCATAGAACATTGTGGAAGTGAGGCTGTGTGATTTCCGAGCCTAGGACTGAAACGCCATGCTTTTTGGTTCTCTTATAATACTCTGGGGATGTTCCCTCTGGGACCCCCGCCACCATTCTGTCAGAAGCCAAAAACACACGGAGGGGCCACATATACTGTGTTTCCCTGAAAATAAGACCTAGCTGGACAATCAGCTCTAATGCATCTTTTGGAGCAAAAATTAATATAAGACCCAGTGTTATGTTATGTTATATTATATTATATTACATTACATTACATTATATTATATTGTTATATTAGGTTATATTATATAAGACCCAATCTTATATTGTCGTAAAAATAAGACCAGGTCTTATATTAATTTTTGCTCCAAAAGACACATTACAGCTGATTGTCCGGCCAGGTCTTATTTTCGGGGAAACACGGTAGATACTCAGATTGACAGTTCCAGCTGAGCCTGTATTTGAGTCATCCCAGTCCGGATATCAGGGAGGTGAGTCAAGACTCTTCCTATGATTCCAGCTCCCACTTCCCGTCCTGTTGTTCCAAGTTCCTCAGCTGAGGCCCCCGATATCATGGACCAGAGAGGAGTTGCTGGCCCCGACTAGCCATGACCAAACTGTAGACTTGTGAACAAAGCAAATGATTACTGTTGTATTACTCCATCATTTTCTTTACTGAGATATAATTGACATAAGACATTGTATAAGTTAAGGTGTATAACTTGCTGATTTGATACACTTATGTATTGAGCAATGATTACCACCATAGCTGATGGCTAACACATCTATTACATCACATAATTACCATTTTTTTCTTTTTTTTTTTTCTGGTGAGAACATTTAAGATCTACTATCTTAGCAATTTTCAAGTATATATACAGTATTATTAACTATAATCACCATGCTATATATTGGATTCCATTAAGTTTTGAGATGGTTTGTTACATAGTAAAAGATAATTGGAACTTAGCCCATGTTATGAGATTTTGGTATTTTTTTTTAACATCAAAGCAACAACAAAAAATAAGAACTCAAATGTCATCTTGTCTAGGTCTCATTTTTACTTT
This sequence comes from Rhinolophus sinicus, assembly GCF_057876585.1. Classification (NCBI taxonomy): domain Eukaryota; kingdom Metazoa; phylum Chordata; class Mammalia; order Chiroptera; family Rhinolophidae; genus Rhinolophus; species Rhinolophus sinicus. The sequence goes on along the minus strand of NC_142504.1, from coordinate 50,090,852 downwards.
AAAATATTTTAGTATGTGATATACATGGATGTAATTTAACAGTAATCTAAGGTCTAGGGTCCTTAAACTAATATTTTGAGATGCTTTAACCAAGAATGCATCTTCTAAGCAGGACTGGTTCATTAATACTTAAAGCTCTCTAACTAGAAATCTGTATTCCAAGGAGGTGAGCACTAGTGTTGTAAATATAGGCACCTAAGTCTGCACCATAGGGCTTGTTAATTAGCATAGGGATGTTAGAAATATTTCCTTGGTGACATTAATAGTTTTTTAAATATGTGGTAAATTAGAAAGATTTAATGGGCCCTACCTTCCTTGAATAAATAAACTCTAAGCATCAACAGGCCCAGTAACAACCATATATGGAGTTAGGAACGAGGTCAAGAACTCCATTTAGTTCCGCATTCTCTGCATGGTGAGGGTTCGGGCCACCTAATACAACTAGGTTTGCTGATTCTGCTCTCAGAATATCATTCCCTCTGCCTCGGAGGGATTCTTGCAAGGTGATCGTTGGAGTATATTGTCTAAGACAGAGAGTAGGGACTTCTCTTAGAGTAACCCGGTTTTGTTCCTGATTGCTACTAAATTTGTGTACATGGCGACATTTGGTCTGAGATTTCTATTGTAACATCCACCTAGTAGTGAGTTTGTAGAGGTGACAGCTGTTTTTACTTTTGATCTGATGATTGATCAGATTAGCTGAGGTTGGTTTGCAACACTGAAATATTGATATCCCTGACCTATAAATGTGATCAAAATTTTTTCAGCTTACATTGGGTTTGATTTCAGGAAGAAAGGATACTCTTTTTGTCAGGCAATATGTCAAGTGGGGGCAACTGCTGTTGATGTGATACACAATATATGGCAGTGAGTTTATTAGTCAGCATGGTGCTAAATTGTTTCTGTGATTTCTCTTGGAAGGTGACACAAGCATTGCCTAGCACAGAGTTTGGAATTATGGATTGAGGGAGGCGGGTTGGTTAATGAACAAAGACAAGTGAGCTTCATAATAGCATCACCTAGCGTGGAATAGTCACGTGCACACCTTTGACTGCCCTTTTGTTTCGCTGTACATGTTTTTAAAACACAAGTTTTGATTTGCAGGTGGTAATGGACATGGAATTGATGTTTAACTTTCTGGATGTGCTATTTGTTTGAGAGCAATATAAGTAAAAGGTGCAATGTGTTAATGGCCTCCAGCTACTCTAAGGAGATGTGTGCCTCTACTCTAATGTACTTAATTACCAATCAGTCAGCTCATCTTTAAGAGGCCTCCCTGGCTGCCAAGAACAAACAGCAGCACGGTTTGTCCCGCTGGCACAGCTGGCCACTTTCTCTTCTGATTTGCAGCTGTGTCCTCCAAATCAGCTGATGTCCCACAGGCATCTAAAAACCAGTGGTCCAAAGCCAAACACATCATTCACCCGGCTCAAACCTCCTCTTCTTCCTGTGGTCCCTATTTCAGTAAATGACACCACCATCTGCACATATGTACAAGTCAGAAACATGGGGGTTCTGTTTGACCTTTGTCACAAGCTGCATCCAATCAACCTCGGGTCCTGGTGATTCTAACACCAAAACAATATTCAGAATATATCCATTTCATTCTGCTCCTGTGCCACGTGTCATACCCGGATCACCTAATACCACCTGATTGCCTACATCCTCTTGCAGTAGGATATTAGTTGAGATAAAAACATATATTTATTTTATTCCTGTATTTTTCCCGTTTCCTTTTCCCAATTTAAGCATGTACAGTCATATCTGTAGTAAATATCTGCCATAAAGAATGGGAAAAGCAGGATCTAAAATACTCAATAGTAAACTGTAGGGTTGCTATTTCATGAGTAGTGAAATGCCTGGGGTGAGTCGGCATAGCTAACTGGACGTGGGTCTGTCCGGATCACCCTGATGGTGGTGTTTCACTGCAGCTTACATATCTGCAGCAACCCTTCTGTGTCCTGTGCCTGAGCAGGACTTCCAGTACTACCATGGGGGTTGCGGAAATTTCCAGGTTTGTTGGCAGAAACCTCCTCCTTCCTGCTGTCTGATCTGGTTGCCTGACGTCTTCCCATCCAGTCTTGCTCTTCCATCATGGTTAACCTACCCTTGTGTGAGAACAGGAGCCGGGTGGAGGACTGGAGTTCGTGGTAGTCACGTTATAGCTGAATTATGACATCAGGGGGCGTGTTATCATGAATTTTTGTTTTGTGCTCATTACTTCAGGGAAGGGATGTAGAAGATAACAAAAATTCTTGATTTTGTTCCCATAACTTTATCAATAGATTGTGAAGTGGATTATGAAAAAGGCAGCTTATCTAGGTCAGAAATAATAGCAGAAAAGACTTTACTGATTCCTTCCCAACCCCACTGTTTGGTGGGAAGAGAGAAGAGGGAGAGGGGGTGTGTGAGTGGACCGCAAGGGCCTAGACTCAGCTTTCTGTCGTACCCAGGGAGGCAACAGGACCCCAGAGTGAAACTGCTCAGGGTTTATCCAGGCAGAGGGAGCTAAAGCATTCTCTCGATTTCTAGGCCCCAATGTGATCTCTGGGAAGAGGACAATAAACTGATTCTACTGGTTAATAAACAACAGAAGACCTCCCATGCTTTACCTCTCTCAGAGGGATTTTTATTGTAATGTTAAGCAAATTAGTCTCTAGTCTTGGAATTTTAGGCGTGAAGTGAGGCCAGCAAACAGGAGGCTAACCTGGGGCTTTTCTGGCTCTCCGAAGCCCTATGCAGCAATTTAGAAGCTCAGTCATCTATGCTGTCAGATAAGGCTTGGTACATTGCCACAGCACAGGTGTGTTAGATAAAGAACTGTTACTCTTACGTTTGTCGAGAATTGAGGTCAATCTGATTTAAAAAACATTTTTTAATGGAACCAGGGATTAATATTTTCACTACCATTTCAGAATAGACATGGTTCTTTATATTCTTTTATAGAGCTGAGGTAAATTTGGTTGTGATATCTGAATACTTTTGGTGAGTATCTGCCAAATCATGGGAATACTAAATAAAAACAAATCTCAGAATCATTCTTTAATTTGTGACCTGAGTGCCAATTTCCTGACCACCCCCGACTCTTTAATTCTATGTCTCTTGTTTATATGCTTACTAAATTGTGAAAATCTTAAGAGTAACTTAGTAGGTAAGATTGCCCACAGGTCTGAAATAAGTTAATTATGAGTTGATTCTTGCTTACTAATAGTTTGTATATATAATATATGTATACACACACACACACACATTAGTATGAGGTCGGACAATTAATTTTGCAAACTCATCCTGGAAAAAGTGCTATATACCTCATTGCTGAATATCACTGTGGTCACCTTCGAAGTACTCCCCTTGGGAAGCTATGCACCGACGTCAGTGCCTAGTCTACCCTTCAAAGCAATTTTGGAACTCTTTCTGGAGTGGCCGTCAGAGCTGTCATCATATTACTCTTGATGTCCTGAATGTCATCAAAATGTCTTCCTTTCAATATTTTCTTTATTTTGGGGTAAAGAAAGACGTCATTGGGGGCCAGATCAGGTGAATAGGGAGGGTGTTCCAATCCAGTTATTTGTTTACTGGCTAAAAACTCCCTCACAGACAGTGCCGTGTAAACTTGTGTATTGTCGTGATGCAAGAGCCATGAATTGTTGGCAAAAAATTCAGGTTGCCTAACTTTTTCATGCAGCCTTTTCAGCACTTCCAAATATTAAACTTAGTTAACTGTGTGTCCAGTTGGTACAAATTCATAATGAATAATTCCTCTGATATCAAAAAAGGTTAGCAACATCGTTCCAACAAGTTGCAACTTAATTGTCAGACCTCGTATCTATGCCAGTCATTTTAGATATATCTAGCTTTTTTGCATTAATGAGAAAGTGAAATATGTAGATAAAATTGTCAACTTAATAAATATGTTATTATAAACATTTCCTTACAAACCCACTTTCTTTTGTTGTTGAGTTTTTTGTTGTTTTTGTTAAGTACCATGAAACTATTAATCTGTCTTATTTAAATTCATAGGAACTGTTTTAACAGAAGTTCCTATGACTACATCACAAGCGAGTGTCAGAGGGTTTCACCAGCGTGATAGAGACGGCCCTGAGCCTCGGTGGAATCGACTATGCAGTATGTCTCTGGATTAAATGTCTCAGTGTGACCATCAGATGGGGCGAAGTTCTTTCCAGAAGTGCAGTCCCATTAGAATGAAAAAAAAAAAAAAAAAAGCCAAGTAAAGATCTGTGCGTTAATTTTGAACTAAACAATGTGAATCGAATATGGATGTGTGAACCATGCATATCAGGAAAGATCATGACTGAAATGAAAGCCAACGAAACGTTCTACCTCTCACATTACAAGTATGGTTGTGTTCCCTAGATGTGATCCCTTGCCAAAGTAAGTGCAAATAGAATTTTTGTAATGAGAATCACATTTTAAATGTGCTAGAGAAGCTAGTGTTATAAGGAGTCATGAGGAGAACCTTTTTCTAAAATGAATATGTAATTGCATATGCAGAACTGTGTGATATCTTTGGTGTAATTATTCATAGGTTTTTCTGGGCATACATTTCATTTTGCAATGAATTTCAAAATCCATAGATTATAAGATGCACCATTATTTTATGCTCCACCCAAAAAAGAAAATATTCTGACCAATGAACTCTGATGTAATGCTTTATTACTTATAATTTTTATTGTATGTATATTGAAAGTGTTCCTAGACTAATTTAGACATAGATTTTTACTTTTTATCAATTGAGTGCAGCAATTATTATTATTTTTTTTAAATCTCAGAGTTGCCTTGTATTCTTTTTATTTTTTATTTTTTTTATTAAATTTATTGGGGTGACAATTGTTAGTAAAATTACATAGATTTCAGGTGTACAATTCTGTATTACATCATCTATACATCCCATTGTGTGTTCACCACCCAGAGTCAGTTCTCCTTCCATCACCATATATTCGATCCCCCTTACCCTCATCTCCCACCCCCCACCCTCCACCCCCCTTACCCTCTGGCAATGCCTTGTAGTCTTAAAAATTATTGAGGAGCCCCAAAGCTTTGGTTTATGTGGACTTTATTCATTGATATTTACAGTATTAGAAATTAAAACAGAAATTAAAAAAATATTTAATAATTACTTTAAAACCAACAATAACAAGTCCATTATTCATTTAACTAAATAATACATTTTATAAATATATTTTTAAAACTATTAATGTGAAGAGTAGCATTGTTTTACATTTTTCTAAGTCTCCTTAATGTTGCTATTTGGCTCAATAGAATTTAGCTGGATTCTCATATATATTTCTGCATTCAATCTGTTGTAACATATTGTTTTGGTGAAAGCATATAAAGAAAAGAAAATTTAGTCCTTATCTGGAAAGATACACACATACACACACACACACACACACACACACACACACACACACACACAGAGAGAGGGTGCCAAAAAAATGTATACACATGTACACATGACTTGTATTCATCTTTTGTTATCAGTATATATTGAGTATTACAATTTTAATACAATTTTTTTTCCTTTCTTAAAATGTGTATACACTTTTTTGGTACCCTCTGTGTTTGTGTGTGTGTGTGTGTGTGTGTGTGTGTGTGTGTGCATATATATATCATATGTATATAATATGTATAGCAGATTATATATCATGTGGATTCTAATAGCCTTTGCAATAACTGTGGATATTCTTCTTTGATACTACCAAAACTTGACAAATGGTCGTTTCTTAAACATTGGTTGCCATATCAAATCTGAAACTATATCAATGAACTTTCATATTCTGTTTCATTAACATCCGTTGGTCTGTTTTCACATTGAATGGATGTTTTGCTCATGCATGATTTTGTAGCAACATGCAGCGGTCATTTGGAAAATACTGGTCCACTGAGTTATGCCTGTCTTCCAAATGCCTATCTTCACCATTTCATTCTACAGTATAAAAATAATCACATTCATTATTATCATACCAATCTCGTCAGAAGAATCTTGAAATATTGGGAAGTTATCAAGTTCACATTGGCAGACAGTTTTTAAAATTTCAGTTTTTGTTTGGAAGCATATTACTTGTGTAGCTGGTTTTCCTCAAGATAGCCATAGTACTTCATTATGTAACAGACATACTTTTTACTTCATTAACGACATATTTTTTTAAAAATTGTGAGTGTATGATAGTGAAGAATACAGTGATTATTAGTAAATTTGATGTCATATGATTTATGCTAAGGCACTGGCTGTTGTATACATCATTGCTTTTGCACTATCTGTGAACATTTTAGCATAGTGAAAAAAACAACGTCTTAGTGTTATTATGAAAATAAATTTGATCTTGTGAGTCTCCTGAAAGGGTTTTGGAACTCTCAGGAGGTTGCAGACACACTTTGAGAACTGCTGTCCTACTGCATACATAAAAGAAAAGTAAAAGTGAAATAAATTGTTTAAAGTATTATTAAAAGTTTTTTACAGTCACTCTGAATCTTTTGAAACACTATTTTGATTTAGGTAAAAAAAAATCCCCATAATGTCATGCTCTGTTCCATACAAGTTACTATCACATATAATTGTGATTTTTCAGTTCCTTAAAGCAACATTGAGAGTCACGCAGCAATATTTAAAAATGGTATCATGTATCATAAATGTCACATTCAAACCTACATGTATGCAATGTAGGAGCGATATGGACTGGTTAATATTCCTAGATATATTGTGAATACTAGTATTTTGTGAGTGCCCCGGAATCAGTCCCTCTGGAGTTGGAACATGAAAAGGAGCTTTAAAACCATTGGGAAATGCTCCTTGGTTAATGCAGGAATCTACTGAATTCACATTGAAAGATTGAGAAATTAATTAATTTGTATTTTCTCTTAACATAAGTGCTTTTGTTTCTCAAATTTCCCCCAAAGTCAAAGCAGTATCTCCAAAGTCAGCAACGATACATCCCCCAAATCTTCATGTCTTCATTTTGAGATCACAGTGCATGGGACATGACATGTAAAGAAGTACTTCCCTGGGAACTGAATGGTGTTAATCATGAGAATGAATGTTTAGGATAAAGCGCTATACTGTGTCAGTTCTGAACACTAGATTTCCAGGGACAGAGGTGACCATGGGTTCTCTGAGATAGTTTTCTGAGCTTTTGTAACATATGGGGCCTCTAGAGTGTAGCTTTTTGGAAGAAGGACAGGAAAGAGTTAACTGACTCTCTAATGCTCTTTCCAAATTGAGGAAGCCTTGGTGTGAATAGGGCTGGGGCTAACCATGGCAGAAGAAAAGAGGCATGCTGAAGATAAGAATACAGCACCCGATTCCGATTCCGGGGCCAGTGGGTGAGGACTACTGCCCAGGGAGCCCAGCAATTCCGGGGGGCGGGCCTGGGGGCGGTCAGTCTTTGGACTGGTGTCTTTTATTTGGATTTATAGGATGTTAGGAAATTTGTTAATATTGACATTTACAAATACTGTTAAACCACACACTCAGAAACACAAACAACAAAAACTATAAAACTTGGTTTGGTCAAAGTGATCACAGCAACTTTTGAAAACTGCTCATCATTTATATATACTAACTATGCACCAAAACGTTTAGTAGACACATCCGTGAAGGTGCTGAATTAGCTTTTCTGCACAATTTTGATAACACTAAACTCATTTCACATACACACAATTATCATAGTTTATTGCACACGTCACATGGTTAAAGAAATTAAGAGATGCACTCTCTGTGACTACATTAAGTTTCTAGCATTCATTTATCTCCATAGGTATTTTGCCACAGAAATTTTGATAAGATGGTTGAAAATGGATGCTCAGCTGTGGCCCAAACATGTGATGCCCTCAAATGTGGAGGAAGAGGCCGGGTGAAGCCATTGGTGGGTCCAGGGCTTTTGTAGAAGAGTAAGAATCACTCCTGTTGTCTTGGGTGTCGGCACCAAAAGTGACCAAGGTGAACATGGGCCCACACCAAGTCCATGTAAGCAAAACCTATCAAATGAACAGTCTCTGGAGACTTAGATGCTAAAATCAGTTAATCAGGACTAACACCAGAAAGAGAAATCTTGTGAAGATCCAGTGTTGTCATTACAGCCAGGACCACACAGGACTTTAGGAGAAATACATACACAATAAAATGAGACACTGGATTTTTGATAAGAATAACTCTTGATTAATATACTTTTGGTGTCAGGAGTGACAACAGAGAAAGATTTTGCTGAAGTAACAAAGAGATGACTGAAGCTATGGAAACTATGCATATGAAAACAAAGTGTAAAAATAGAGGCATTCATATTTTCTTACTATAGCTAATTCCAGACACTGCTTATACAAACTGTCATCTTTATTTCTTTAAATGTTAGTCATGATCCTCAAAGCTTTACTGGAAAATACCTGCTGTCTGTGTAGCTGCAAAATCCATAGGGCAGGAAAATGGAAACATAAGTGGTTGTCTTTTTTATTAGCATTGATTTCATAGAATTATATTAACCCGTACTCGGAAATGCTGCCATCATCTATTTCTATGTCTAGCAGTTAGGGTTGGGATTTGACCTTTCACACACTGTCCTTTTTTATTGCTTGAGTAGAGGAAAATGAGTTGTGGGACATAGCGCAAGTTAAGTAAAGGACATTTGAAGAAGCAAACCTGGCACTTAGATATTTAGATGAAGCACAATTTAATCAAAATTACTCATGTAGTTGTGCTCTCATTTTGCTAATGATATTCTGAAGAATGCAAAGTAAACTTCATTTTACCCACATTTTGACTGAGAAATGAAGATATTAGCAGGAGTTATGAGAAGCAGGCAGCATTAAAAGCAAATGCATTTTTAATTTATTTGTTATAGTTCTCTTGTTTTTAAAAGAGCAATGCTTTTCAAATCATGGCATTACTTCAAAGCAGTATAATTCTGCATGGTTAATGGGGACTGACTCAGTTATTTCTTTTTTCCAATGGTTTATAGTTATTGTTCGTGAAATTACTTCTGAAGCTGAGTCCTTTCTAAAATGCTCTGGGTAACTAATTTTATCATAGATTCAGATGGTAAATATTAATCCTTTACTGTTTGAGGTCAAAGCAAGAGAAATCTGGTTGACATTTTGTTACTATTGCAAAATTTTCAAAGAGTGGTTTGAGTTTGTAAAAAGTCTTATAATGCCCTCATTCAGTCCTTCAGTGTCGTAGGTCAGGCTCCTTAGAAGCAGACAGGGGGCTGGTGAGCTGGGCTCTCGTACGCCCACAGCAGTCAGCCGTTGGCCGTGGGCTGCCCAGGGGAGATGGAAATGCCAGGCATGCAGGTCCTCTGCCCGAGGTGGCAAACAGTTCTGGTAGCTCCAGAGCAATGCTCTGAAGATGAATGGAGAGACGGGAACATTGGGATCAAAAATGCTTAAAAGGATGTATAGAAACAATACAAGGGTGAAAGGATGTGATCAGGAAGGAGAACCAACAGTGTCCACTGTGCTCAACAAAGACATATTGAGCACCTACTATGTCCTAACTACTGGTCAAAGCTCTGAGGATTCTGTAAAGACTGCAGGGCTTCTGTGCTAGTGAGGGAGACAGGTAATATGATAAGTAAGGTAATGTGTGGATAACTTAGGAACATAGTGTTACGGAGAATATAAAGCAAGGCAAGGGAATAGACAATGACTGGGGTGACGGATTAGATAGGGTAGTCAGGGTAAGTTAAATAATTGTGTAAAAAATGTGTTGGAATTTTCATGGGGCTGTCCTTTGGGAAGTACTCGCATTGTGTATTGTTTCTCCCTAACCCTGGGAACTTCTTCACGTGGAGGTCATAGAAGGGAAGTGAGCCTCCTCTTTGAATTAAGCCACAATAGGTATTCTTGACAGGGGAACAACAAACAAAATAAATGGCCTTTAACTTTTCCCCCCTCTGTATTTAATTCTATATGTTCTGAAGTCGAATATTTGGTGAAACAAAGGAAACAGAAAATTGGGTGTGTATGTTAAGAATTCTGATAATGTACATTGGAAAGCATCTCAATTCTGGTGAAGAAAACTTTTAAAAATCTAAGTTATTTGGAGAAGAACAGAAAAGGAGGAAAACAGTCATCTGGATTATAACATAAAACTATCTTTGATGTTTTAAACTGAAGATCCTGGAGAATCTAAATGACACAGTAGGCTTCTGAAAGAAAGGTATGTGATGAGTTCATAGTGGTGCAGAGGTGACAATCCAGGTCAGATGCTACATCTTCTGTTTCAGAAGTGACTGGACTCTTATCACTGATTCAAGCTAAAACTCACTAGTGACTGCCAACCTATTAACATCTGGGGTTATGTTTGTGGGGGGATCTTACTGGGAAATGCCACTTTAGAAATTCTTTCTCTTGATTATTTCATCTGCTGCAACTTCTGGTATCCTCATTTAACTACTGTCTCACCACCCTCTAATTTCTCTTTGGTCATTTGGGCCAGAGGTGATGGTGGAAGGAGATAAATAGGAATGTGCTAGCAGGAATAGAATAGTTTCCTTTCTTACTTATTCTCCATGATAAATGTTTCAGGACTTTTCTAGTATCAAAGAGAAAAGATAAGACATAGATTAAAATGGTCCCACTGTAATTTTTAGTTGCTAATGCTTTCAAGCTTTGTTTTATTAGAAAAAATGTATATTATGTTAAGAAATTAATGGATTGTGGATTTTGAAACTTCATCAGTGAGCATTCATACCATTATCAAAATGCTAATATTTACCATAATTTAAAAATTAAACAGTAATCATTTTTTTATTTTTTATTTTTTTATTTTTTATTAAAATTATTGGGGTGAGAATTGTTAGTAAAATTACATAGATTTCAGGTGTACAATTCTGTATTACATCATCTATATATCCCATTGTGTGTTCATCACCCAGAGTCAGTTCTCCTTCCATCACCATATATTCGATCCCCCTTACCCTCATCTCCCACCCCCCACCCCCCGCCCCCGTTACCCTCTGGCAACCACTAAACTATTGTCTGTGTCTATGAGTTTCTGTTTCTCATTTGTTTGTCTTGTTCTTTTGTTGTTTTTGGTTCATATACCACATATCAGTGAAATCACATGGTTCTCTGCTTTTTCTGTCTGACTTGTTTTGCTCAGCATTACTCTCTCAAGATCCATCCATGTTGTCACAAATGTTCCTATATCATCTTTTCTTACTGCCGAATAGTATTCCATTGTGTATATATACCACAACTTCTTTATCCATTCATCTATCGAAGGACATTTTGGTTGTTTCCATGTCTTGGCCACCGTAAACAAAGCTGCAATGAACATTGGAGCACACGTGTCTTTATCTCTAAATGTTTTCAGATTTTTTGGGTAGATACCCAGGAGAGGGATTGCTGGGTCATATGGCAATTCTATTCGTAATTCTTTGAGGAACCTCCACACTGCCTTCCATAACGGCTGCACCAGTCTGCATTCCCACCAACAGTGTATGAGGGTTCCTTTTTCTCCACAGCCTCTCCAACATTTGTTATTATTTGTCTTGTTAATGATAGCCATTCTGACTGGGGTGAGGTGATATCTCATTGTGGTTTTGATTTGCATTTCTCTGATGATTAGTGATGTTGAGCATTTTTTCATATGTCTATTTGCCATTTGTATGTCCTCTTTGGAGAAATGTCTCTTCAAGTCCTCTGCCCATTTTTCAATTGGGTTGTTTGTTTTTTTGTTGTTGAGTTGCATGAGTTCCTTATATATTCTGGATACTAGCCCCTTATCGGAGGCACTGTTTGCAAAAATCTTCTCCCATTCAGTTGGTGGCCTCTTTATTTTGTCAATGGTTTCTTTTGCTGTGCAGAAGCTTTTAAGTTTCATATAGTCCCATTCGTTTATTTTAGCTTTTACTTCCATTGCCTTTGGAGTCAAGTTCATAAAATGCTCTTTGAACCCAAGGTCCATAAGTTTAGTACCTATGTTTTCTTCTATGCAGTTTATTGTGTCAGGTCTTATGCTTAAATCTTTGATCCATTTTGAATTAACTTTGGTACATGGTGACAAATAGCAGTCCAGTTTCATTCTTTTGCACATGGCTATCCAATTCTCCCAGCACCATTTATTGAAGAGGCTGTCTTTGCTCCATTGTATGTTTTTAGCTTCTTTGTCAAAAATTATCTGTCCATATTTATGTGGTTTTATTTCTGTGTTCTCAATTCTATTCCATTGGTCTATGTGTCTGTTTTTCTGCCAATACCATGCTGTTTTGATTATTGTAGCCCTGTAGTACAAGCCAAAGTCAGGAAGTGTGATACCTCCATTATTGTTCTTTTTCCTTAAGATTGCTTTGGCTATTCGGGGTCTTTTGTGGTTCCAAACAAATCTGATGATTTTTTGTTCTATTTCTTTAAAATATGCCATTGGGATTTTGATGGGGATTGCATTGAATCTGTATATTGCTTTGGGTAATATGGCCATTTTAACTATGTTGATTCTTCCAATCCATGAGCACGGAATGTCTTTCCATTTCTTTGTGTCTTCTTCAATTTCTTTCAAAAATGTCTTATAGTTTTCAGCATATAGGTCTTTCACATCCTTGGTTAAGTTTATTCCTAGGTATTTTATTCTTTTTGCTGCAATTGCAAAAGGAATTGTTTTTTGTATTTCTTTTTCTGAGATTTCATTGTTAGTATATAGGAAGGCAATGGACTTTTGTGCGTTGATTTTGTAGCCGGCAACTTTACTGTATTCGTTGATTGTTTCTAATAGCTTTTTGGTGGAGTCTTTAGGGTTTTCTATATATAGCATCATGTCATCTGCAAAGAGTGATAATTTAACTTCTTCATTCCCAATTTGGATGCCTTTTATTTCTTTCTCTTGCCTGATTGCTCTGGCAAGGACTTCCAACACTATGTTGAAAAGCAGAGGTGATAGGGGACATCCCTGTCGTGTTCCTGAACGTAGAGCAAAGGGCTTCAGTTTTTCTCCATTAATTATGAGATTAGCAGAGGGTTTGTCATATATGGCCTTTATTATGTTAAGGTATTTTCCTTCTATACCCATTTTATTAAGTGTTTTAATCATAAATGGATGTTGTATCTTGTCAAATGCTTTTTCTGCATCAATTGATATAATCATATGATTTTTGTCCTTTATTTTGTTTATGCGATGTATCACATTGATGGATTTGCGTATGTTGAACCATCCTTGTGCTCCGGGGATGAACCCCACTTGGTCGTGATGAATAATCTTTTTAATGCATTGTTGTATTCGATTTGCTAGAATTTTATTTAGGATTTTTGCATCGGTATTCATCAGAGATATTGGTCTGTAGTTTTCTTTTTTTGTGCTGTCCTTACCAGGTTTTGGTATCAGGGTAATGTTGGCCTCATAAAATGAGTTAGGGAGTACTGTCTCTTCTTCAATTTTTTGGAAGAGTTTGTGCAGAATTGGTATTAGATCCTCTTTGAAGGTTTGGTAGAATTCACTAGTGAAGCCATCTGGTCCCGGACTTTTGCTTTTGGGAAGGTTTTGGATGACTGATTCAATTTCGTTACTGGTGATCGGTCTGTTTAGATTTTCCAGTTCTTCATGGTTCAGCCTTGGAAGGCTATATGTTTCTAAGAACTTGTCCATTTCTTCTAGGTTGTTGAATTTGGTGGCATATAGTCCTTCATAGTATTCTTGGATGATCCTTTGTATTTCTGTGGTGTCCGTGATAATTTCCCCTTTTACGTTTCTGATTTTGTTAATCAGTGTCTTCTCTCTTTTTATCTTAGTAAGTCTAGCCAAGGGTTTGTCAATTTTGTTAATCTTTTCAAAGAACCAGCTCTTTGTCATATTAATTTTTTCTATTGTCTTTTTGTTCTCTATTTCATTTAGTTCTGCTCTAATTTTTGTTATTTCCTTTCTTCTGCTGACCTTGGGTTTTACTTGTTCTTCTTTTTCTAGTTCTTTAAGGTGTAACATGAGGTTATTTATTTGGGAGTTTTCTTGTTTCTTGAGATAGGCCTGTAATGAGATAAATTTCCCTCTTAAAACTGCTTTCGCTGCATCCCAAAAATTTTGGTAGGATGTATTTTCATTGTCATTTGTTTCTATGTATCTTTTGATCTCTCCTCTAATTTCTTCTTTGACCCAGTCCTTCTTTAAAAGTATGTTGTTTAGTCTCCATGTATTTGTGTTTTTTCCCGCTTTCCTTTTACAGTTGATATCCAATTTCAAAGCCTTGTGATCAGAGAATATGCATGGTATGATTTCAATCTTCTTAAATTTGTTGAGACTGATTTTATGTCCCAATATATGGTCTATCCTTGAGAATGTTCCATGTACACTAGAAAAGAATGTATAGTCTGATGTTTTAGGATGAAGTGCTCTATAAATGTCAATTATGTCCATTTCATCTAATGTGTCATTTAGGGCTACTATTTCGTTATTTATTTTCTGTTTGGATGATCTATCCATAGCTGTCAATGATGTATTTAAGTCCCCTAGTATAATTGTGTTTTGGTCAATTTCTCCCTTTAGTTCTGTTAGTAGTTGCTTGGTGTATTTCGGTGCTCCCTGATTGGGGGCATAAATATTGATGACTGTTATGTCTTCTTGTTGTACAGTCCCCTTCACCATTATGAAATGTCCATCTTTGTCTCTTGTTATCTTTTTCACCTTGAAGTCTGTTTCATCTGATATCATTATGGCTACACCTGATTTTCTCTGGGTACCATTTGCTTGGAGTGTCAATTTCCACCCTTTCACTTTGAGTCTATGCTTGTCCTTGTAGCTGAGATGTGTCTCTTGGAGACAGCATATGGTTGGGTTTAGTTTTTTGATCCAATCTGCTACTCTGTGCCTTTTTATTGGTGAGTTCAGTCCATTTACATTTAGGGTGATTATTGATATGTGAGGATTTCCTGTCATTCTATCCTTAGTTTTCTGGTAAGGTTGTGTCTCCATTGTTTCTTTGCCTTTTTGTTGTTGTCTATTATTTCTGTGTGGTGGTATTCTATGATGTTTCCCTCTGTTTCTTCTTTTATTTCAGTATATATTTCAATTCTGGATTTATTTTGAGTGGTTACCCTTAAGTTTATGTAAAAGAAAGTTTGATATTTAGAGTATTCCATTTTCTTCAGCACGCTTACTTTCTCCATTCCCATATTCCGGTTCAGGCCTTT
This sequence comes from Rhinolophus sinicus, assembly GCF_057876585.1. Taxonomy (NCBI): domain Eukaryota; kingdom Metazoa; phylum Chordata; class Mammalia; order Chiroptera; family Rhinolophidae; genus Rhinolophus; species Rhinolophus sinicus. The sequence goes on along the minus strand of NC_142504.1, from coordinate 50,075,723 downwards.
ACTCTCCCCCTTTTTGAGTTGTGCTTGCCACAAATTGTCCCTGTTGATGGTGGTCGAATAGCCTCCTTTAGTATTTCTTGTAGTGCAGGTCATATATTAGAAAATTCCCTCAGCTTCTGTATGTCTGGAAAGGTCTTTATTCCTCCTTCATATCTAAAGGATATCTTTGCTGGATATATTATTCTTGGCTCATGGTTTCTCTCTTTCAATAGTTTGAATATTTGGTTCCACTCCCTCCTGGCTTGTAGAGTTTCTGCTGAAAAATCTGATGATAATCTAATGGGCTTTCCTTTGTAAGTTACCGTCTTCTTTTCCCTGGCTGCCTTGAGGATTCTTTCTTTGTCGTTGATTTTAGACAGCTTCAATACAATGTGCCTTGGAGAAGGTCTGTTGGGATTGAGGTAACTAGGTGTTCTATTTGCTTCTTGGATTCGAGGGTCCAGTTCTGTCCACAAATTTGGGAAGTTCTCATCGACAATTTGTTTGAATATATTCTCTGTTCCCTTCTCTCTTTCTTCTCCTTCTGGTATGCCCATTATTCTTATATTGCTCTTTCTGATGGAGTCAGAAAGTTCTTGTAGAGTTCTTTCATTTCTTTTAAGTCTCAAGTCTCTTTCTTCTTCAATTTGTGTCATTTCCAGGTTTCTATCTTCGATGTCACTGATTCTTTGCTCCATCTGGTCAACTCTACTACCTAAGCTGGTTATTTCATTCTTAATTTCTTCTATTGAGTTCTTAATCTCCAGAAATTCTATTTGGTTCTTTTTTAAGATTTCAATCTCTTTCGTAAAATGCTCATGCTGTTCTTTGATTGAGTTTCTGAGTTCCTTTAACTGCCTATCTGTGTTTTCTTGTATCTCGTTGAGTTTTTTCAGAACTGCAATCTTGAATTCTCTGTCATTTAAGTCACATATTTCTGTATCTTTAAGTGCCTTCTCTGGAGATTTTTCACTTTCTTTCTGAGCTATCTTGTTGCCTTGGTTATTCATGGCGATTACTGGTTTACTATTTCTCTTCCTAGACATCTACAGGAGTGACTTCTGCAACAGGTTGATAGAAAGCGGTCTTTCTTTTGTTTGCCAGAACTTGTTGGTAGAATGTTTTATTATTTCTCCAACTGCAACTTATTTTTCTTCTCCCACACAGTAGTGCTATGTTTTCTCTGCACTATTCCAACTTCTCACGCAATGGGGGGATTCCCTGGGAGACGGGCTTCACCTCTGTTAATAGTTCGTCTAGGTCACAGGGCGCAGTGTCCCGGTGGGTATGCGGAGAGCTTTTGATGTTCAAAAGCTCTTCCAGCTGCTGATTCAGAGCCCGTATATTTCAGCAGTTCTGTTTACTCCTGCAGGGATCCACCCAGATAGGTGGGGTCAGGGGCGGGGTGAGTTGTGAGAGGTGGCCCAGAGCAATGGCGGCGACCACCACCACAGCCGGTCCTGCTTCCACAGCTCTCTCCCCTTTGCTGGAACTAGTTGGGCTGTGAAATTTGTGTTTGCGGCCCACAGTTCTCAAAACAGCAAATTTTCTGTTGTTTTGATCTGACACTGCTACTGTTTCGCTTCTAGCACCGGGCAGGTGGGGGCGGGGCGAGCTCTGGGAGGGGAGGGAGGGGGCGGCTAGTCTCAGTGCCTAAGGCTCCGTTCTCTGCTCGGCAGTGCGGGCTTAAACCACCGCCTTCAGCCTTTTTCCCTCAGTCTTTTCTCCGAGGTCTCTGCCGTGAGCGTTGGGTTCAGCCGTGTTATATGCTGTCCCCTCAGCCCTGTGGAGCCCTGGCGGAGCCCTAGCAGTCCGAGTTCTTCCCTCTCCCGCAGCTGCGGTAGTTCCGGGAAGCAGCGAGCTCGGAGCACTGAGCTAGGTCTGCGTCCTGCGCCCGCGCGGCTCCGTCTCCGCGCACTTCTCCGTTTCCTCCTCCCTCCACTCGCGCGAATCTCCCACCTGTAGGTGATTTCAGTCGGTAGTGGGCCTCTTCGTCTTGCCTGTCTGCTGTGCAGGGAGTCCTTTGTGGAGTTTTTGTTGTTCGATTCTTTGTAAATTCCAGGGGAGCTTTACAGAGGCTCACCTCACTCCGCCATTTTTCCGGAAGTCCCAACAGTAATCATTTAATTTAAATAATTTAATGCAGTAATATTGAATTGTGTGGCAGTGCCCTTCAGGTACCTATTTTAAAAGCAGAAATAGCACATGAAATGTATAACAGAAAGGGGATCAGCTATTTCCCTCCTTTGGTCAGCCTAACTATGAAGAGAAAATTTCCTGGGGACTTTGAAATTAGAATACACTAAGAGCCATTTATCACTCAACAAATATTTATCGATCACTCACTGATCTAGGTGGTGGCAATACAGTGGTGCAGACCACAGACAAACTGTGCCCTTACGGAGCTTACCTTCTAGAGGCAGGACAGAGACACAAACACATTATAACAAGTGTTGTCAACAAAATAAATGGAGCAATAGGATATAGAGCAAGGGGTGGCAAACTTTTTCTAAAGGGCCAGGTCGTAAATACTTTAGGCTTGCAGGTTATATGATCTCTCTCAACGACTCAACTCTACAGTTGTAGTGGGAAAGCAACCATAGATAATATGTGACCAAGAGCATGGCTGTGTTCCAATAAAACTTTATTTACAAAACAACAGCAACAGTAACAGGTGGTGGGCTGATTTGGCCTGAGGGATGTTGTTTAAGGACTCCTGGGATAGAGTAGCACTTAGAGTAGGAGATGGTGACTTTAGACTGGGGTGGTTAGGAAAGACTCCTGTGACGCAGGCAGCATTTGGGATGGAAGAATGCCAGCTACATGAAACTTGGGGGAAGAGCATTCCCAGTAGAGGGAATAGCTAGGTCCAAGTTCCCGTGGCAGGAACAGGCTTGAACTCCTTGATGTGTGTAACTGGCTCATTTTTGCTGTGTACCTTCAGGCAAGCCACTGAGTTCTTTGAGCCCTTTTCTCGTGGGTAGAAATGATAACACTCTTTTTCTTGGCTTTTTGTGAAGTAATGCATATGAAAGCATTTTTCTGGGCAAATATTAGGGAGTATTATTAAGAACTAGGATTTAGGAAAATACTTATGAATAAGCTTGAATAGTATTAGGATTTTGGCATCCAAGAACTGGTGCCTTATAGCAGTTCTTCAGAGTTTTCCTACTTGTTTTTTTTTTCCTGTCACTGTACTGTGTATTAATGCGTAGTCACCAATGTACTCCTTGCCAACTGCTTCTCAATTTTATTTGCCAACCTTATCAATATTTATGAAAGATTGTCATTTTTATTCTCTATGTTTGTTTAACAAATAGTCATTAAATTATTTTTATTACCTAGAAGCAAAAAAATATTGTGAGACCCACAGACTTCAAAGTTCTATTTCTGTGAAACCCTGTAGGCAGCTGATGAGCTACTAGTCTGACAAAGCTGGGCCTCAGAACTCCTTCCTTATATTTTCAAGGACTAGGAGCAGCATGGCATGAAAGTCCGTTCATGACGTGTCTCTGTGTGTCACTGAAGCTTGTCTCCTCTTGTGCCTGTTCCCCCACCACACGCTTTCCCAGGTTTATGTACCCATCTCAGTTCCATGCCCAACTTCATGGCTCCTCTGTGTAGGCATGCTGTGATTCCCTCTCTCCCCCACCCAGTCCTTGCAGCACAGATGAGACCAGTGTAAGGAGAGAGGAGAAGAGTGCCGGGGAAGTAAGATTGCCCAGGGCTTAGCATTATCAACATGGAAACTAGCCTCGCTTTACACAATTGAGAGCCGAGCAGAATGAGAGCAAAACCTCAACAGATGCTTGTCTCAAAGCTTTCTTATTGACCAAGAAAGTGTCCATCAAGAATGTGGGAGCAAATACAACAATGCATTAAAAAGATTATTCATCACGACCAAGTGGGGTTCATCCCCGGGGCACAAGGATGGTTCAACATCCACAACTCCATCAATGTGATACATCACATAAACAAAATAAAGGACAAAAATCATGTGATTATATTAATTGATGCAGAAAAAGCATTTGATAAGTTACAACATCGATTTATGATTAAAACACTTAATAAAATGGGTATAGAAGGAAAATACCTTAACATAATAAAGGCCATATATGACAAACCCTCAGCTAATCTCATAATTAATGGTGAAAAACTGAAGCCCTTTGCTCTATGTTCAGAAACACAACAGGGCTGTCCCCTATCACCTCTGTTTTTCAACATAGTGTTGGAAGTCCTTGCCAGAGCACTCAGACAAGAGAAAGAAATAAAAGGCATCCAAATTGGGAATGAAGAAGTTAAATTATCACTCTTTGCGGATGACATGATACTATATATAGAAAATCCTAAACACTCCACCAAAAAGCTATTAGAAACAATCAACGAATACAGTAAAGTTGCTGGCTACAAAATCAACGTACAAAAGTCCATTGCATTCTTATATACAAACAGTGAAATCTCAGAAAAAGAAATACCAAAAACAATTCCTTTTGTAATTGCAGCAAAAAGAATAAAATACCTAGGAATAAACTTAACCAAGGATGTAAAGGACCTATATGCTGAAAACTATAAGACATTTTTGAAAGAAATTGAAGAAGACACAAAGAAATGGAAAGACATTCCGTGCTCATGGATTGGAAGAATCAACATAGTTAAAATGGCCATATTACCCAAAGCAATATACAGATTTAATGCAATCCCCATCAAAATCCCAATGGCATTTTTTAAAGAAATAGAACAAAAAATCATCAGATTTGTTTGGAACCATAAAAGACCCCGAATAGCCAAAGCAATCTTAAGAAAAAATAACATTGCTGGAGGTATCACACTCCCTGACTTTAGCTTGTACTACAGGGCTACAATAATCAAAACAGCATGGTATTGGCAGAAAAACAGACACATAGACCAATGGAATAGAAGTGAGAACCCAGAAATAAAACCACATAAATATGGACAGATAATTTTTGACAAAGAAGCAAAATATACAATGGAGGAAAGACAGCCTCTTCAATAAATGGTGCTGGCACAATTGGATAGCCACGTGCAAAAAAAAATGAAACTGGACTGCTATCTGTCACCATGTACCAAAATTAATTCAAAATGGATCAAAGACTTAAGCATAAGACCTGAAACAATAAACTGCATAGAAGACAACATAGGTACTAAACTTATGGACCTTGGGTTCAAAGAGCATTTTATGAATTTGACTCCAAAGGCAGTGGAAGTAAAAGCTAAAATAAATGAATGGGACTATATGAAACTTAAAAGCTTCTGCACAGCAAAAGAAACCATTGACAAAATAAAGAGGCAACAAACTGAATGGGAGAAGATTTTTTGCAAACAGTGCCTCTGATAAGGGGCTAATATCCAAAATACACAAGGAACTCATGCATCTCAACAACAAAAAAACAACCCAATTGAAAAATGGGCAGACGACCTAAAGAGACATTTCTCCAAAGAGGACATACAAATGGCAAATAGACATATGAAAAAATGCTCAACATCACTAATGATCAGAGAAATGCAAATAAAAACCACAATGAGATATTACCTCACCGCAGTCAGAATGGCTATCATCAACAAGACAAATAATAGCAAATGTTGGAGGGGCTGTGGAGAAAAAGGAACCCTCATACACTGTTGGTGGGAATGCAGACTGGTGCAGCCGTTATGGAAGGCAGTGTGGAGGTTCCTCAAAAAATTATGAATAGAATTACCGTATGACCCAGCAATCCCTCTCCTGGGTATCTACCCAAAAAATCTGAAAACATTTAGAGATAAAGACACGTGTGCTCCAATGTTCATTGCAGCTTTGTTTACGGTGGCCAAGACATGGAAACAACCAAAATGTCCTTCGATAGATGAATGGATAAAGAAGTTGTGATACATATACACAATGGAATACTATTCGGCGGTAAGAAAAGATGATATAGGAACATTTGTGACAACATGGATGGATCTTGAGAGTATGATGCTAAGTGAAATAAGTCAGACAGAAAATGCAGAGAACCATATGATTTCACTGATATGTGGTATATAAACCAAAAACAACAAAAGAACAAGACAAACAAATGAGAAACAAAAACTTGTAGACACAGACAATAGTTTAGTGGTTACCAGAGGGTAAGGGGGGTGGGGGGGTGGGTGATGAGGGTAAGGGGGATCAAATATATGGTGATGGAAGGAGAACTGACTCTGGGTGGTGAACACACAATGGGACTTATAGATGATGTAATACAGAATTGTACACCTGAACTCTATTTAATTTCACTAACAATTGTCACCCCAATAAATTAAAAAAAAAAAAAAGAGTGTGGGAGCAATAAAGAAACTAGATTCTCTATTGTGTGATGATGTGGCTTCCTGACTCTACTGAAGGAAAAATGACGGTGATTTTAATAAATATTTTCATCCTCATTATGGGTTTAGACTGTCCATGAGCATTAATGTCTGTCCATGAGCATTAATGTCTGTCCCCGAAGGACCTGTGGATGGACTTGGTGTAATGGGTCCGCCTTTGAATCAACGGGTGTTAAATAAACAGATGGGTGCCCTCAGCTCACCCTTGTGGGGAGTGCTGGAAGAGGCTATGCTCACCCTGGACAGCCCCTCCCCCCACCCCTGGTTGTCCAGAGGCACATGGGGGCAACGTAGACATTGTTGATCATCTTACTGAAGCCCCTGCTGAAAGGCTTAGATGTGGGATGTGCTCTAATAGGGGGGAGGATGCATTCTGGGGTGATAATGGACCCCTCTGGGTGAGGGGCAAAATTTTCCAGAAGGTGGTGTGGATTTTCTTTTTGAAAACTAGAGGTGAGAGTCTCTTTGAGGAAGACATTTAGATATGAGGACAATGGATTCAGGATGCGAACAGGTTGGTTCTGAGCCCAGGTGGAAGCCTGTTATGAAGAGTTAATATCTTAGGTGCCTGTTGCCTTCAGATTCTGAAAAAAGTCAAATCTGTTACAGCACTCAACTTAACTTTTTCTTGCCTATGTTCCCTTTAAAATTACCTTGACCCTTCAGTAAATAAGTTCTCCCAAATCGTCTGGTGTGGGTGAATTAGGGGAGCTGGTTTGCAGAGTCCAGGCAGCTGAAGGGAGGGTCTGTGTGTGTGTGCAGACCCTGCAGAGGAGCAGTGGGACCATGATGGGGGTCCTCAGCAGAGAGGGGGGCACCCAGACTGTCAGCCCTAAGAACTCTGTCTTGGCAGCTTCTCAACTCTTCACCCTTCTGTCAAAATATTGTGGGAATGCAGAAGTTAGGATGGGAAAATTTCAAGTGTAAAGTATAATTTATCGATAACAAGATCATTTGAATTTTTATTTATGATTAAAGCCTTAAGCTAGAAGACTGTAATTCTTGTGACATTCAGACATTTGCCAAGACATTAGGCAAAATTGGTTGCATCCAGGGGTAAGAAACTTGACTGCACTCTGAAACCACATCCCCTGGGCTGTTACATACTTCATCTACAGGAGGCCAGGGTTGGTGAATGGCCATGGCAGAACTGACTACCTGAAACCCCGGACAGCAGACATCGTGTTTCCCCGAAATTAAGACCTAACGGGAAAATAAGCACTATGAGTTTTCAGGATGACATCCCCCTGAATATAAGCCCTAATGCGTCTTTTGGATCAAAAACTAATATAAGAACCGGTTTTATTTTTGGGGGAACACGGTAGCTGTGTCACTGGCCACTTGCTGGATGGCCAGATGTGCGTGTGCTGCATAAGGCCTTCCTGCCTGTCCTCCCAAAGGAGGGCCTTTTCCTTGTAATAGAATATCTCCAAAGGGCACATGAATACAGTTCACAGCATAAGATGTAATCAGAGATTATTAAAAAGCATCGGTGATGCTAATTACAAGACAGATCAATGACAAACAAGTGTTTTCTGTAAAATGCATGCATGTTTCTACCTTGAAAGCCATGGTATGTATTCAATCTGCTAATGGATTTCATGTAGAGTCCACACACTTTACAGCCCTATTTTGAAAACTACAATAACTGGTCAGTCATTACAAACACTTCCTTGCATAACTGTCCCACTTCATACTACCTGCTTGGCAAAACCATGGCCCTGGAGCAATCCAGCTCTGCCCAGTACCTGTGCAGCTGAATGTGGCAGGTGAGTAACACACCACATCCCGGTGTTAATTGAATTAATGATCATAAACTTCAAGTGGGCCTTAAATGCCACACTGACCTGCTCCATTCACTCTTCCACGCTTCTGGGTGACTTTTGTCCTCTCTCTCTGCCCCATTCTCATCCTTCTGAGATAGAGAATCATAGGCAGTCAGGAAAATGGCCACAGTGGAGGGGAATTAAGGCGGAGATGGTAACAAAGCCAGAGGAAGTAACTTTAATGGCTAAATAACACATTCAGGATGATGGACTCGCAAGAATAAGCCAGAGTAATCGGCTCAGGTGTAGGGAGGGGCGGGGGGGGCGGGGGGCGGGCAACCGGCTCGTAACAAAGCCAATCAGCTTGCCGAGCCCGCCAACATTGACTGCCCAGGTATAGAAGACCAATCGGCTTTGACTCAGAGCTATTGTAGTTCCCTGCACAGCTTAGCCCACGAGGCATTTCGCTCGAGTCCCCACTCTCCGCGAATGTACGCGGAGAGCTGTTTTTCCCCTGCGCGTTTTGTCTTACGCTTTTGCAATAAAAACTGATTCTGCTTAAAGCTCGCTTGCCTCTCCGGATTCTCCCTTTCCATTCTTCGGCAACGGCGGGATCCCGTTCCCCGGGAAAATACATGAGGATCCTAATTCACTTCTCCTCCTCCCCCTCCTGGTTAAATTGAGGTGTAATTTACGCTCAGTGAAATGCGCAGATCATAAGTTTGATGCTTTTGACAAATACATGCATCAAGTCACCCACACCCCCATCAAGAAATAGAATACAGTCCACAAAGTTCCCTGAAGTCCTTTCCTAGTCGATTCCTGAACCACTTGCCCCCAGAGGCAACCACTGTCCTGATTTCTGTCTTGAGGAGCTCTCTCACACCTTTGCCTTTTTCTTCAAATCTCTAACTCCTCTTCCCCATCCTCACGCTCAGCGGATGATCTTGTTTTGTACTTCATGGAGAAAATGAAAGCAACAAGAACAGACCTTTCCTTTGCTTCCCCCGACCCCCACCGCAGGCCCACTTCTTTGGATCTCATCTGTATACTTCCTGTCTGTACTTGGAGGGGTCGGTGCTCCTGTCTAAAGCTAAACCCTCCCCTCCCCTCCCCTGTAGTCAAGAAAGCACGCCAGCAATTCTCTTTCTCATATAATTTCCACACACAACTGGACCCATTCTTCTCAGCACTGATGTCTATGCTATTATATGTTCTATCCTGAAAAAGAAATAAAACAACGGTCCTTGACCCCACCACCCCTACCAGCCCTCATTCCTTTGCTCCTCATTTCAGCAAAAATCAAAGTGCAGTTTGTACTCCAACTTTAATTCTTCTTCCCTATTGTCTCTCAAATCCTTCCTATTCAGGCATTACTCCTGCCCCTCCAGGGGAACTGCTCTTCTTAAGGTCACCAAATGACCTCCACATTGCTAAATCCAATAGAAAATTCTGTTTTTGACAGGATTTGATTCAATTGGCCCCTCTTTCCTCCTCTGATAAATGTCTTCGCTTGGCTATCACCACACTCTCTTGGGATTCCTCACTGCTCAGCTCTTCTCAGTCTCAGTTTCCCTGCTGGGTCCTTGTCTTGTTCCTTAGCTTTTTATGTTGGCGTGCTTCAGGCTCAGTCAGCCCTTGGTCTCCCGCCTTTCCCTGTCTACATTTTCTTAGCGATTGCACTGCGGTCATGGCTTTAAATACCAACCATGTGACGATGTTTTCCAAATTTGTATCTCCAGTCCAGATGCCAGACCTGAAATCCACACTTACATTGTCTGGCTTCCCACTTGACATATCTCCTAGGGTGTCTGATAGATAACCTGACCTGCACATGCCCCAAACTGAACTCTGATCGTGTACTATAGACTATGTGTAGCTTTGCCGTTTGGGTTGATGGCAGTCTGTTCTTGTGGTTGCTCATGCCAAAATCTTCAAGTCATTCTCAATACTTTTCTTTCACTCATACCCCATATCCATCAGGAAATTCCGTTGGCTCCATAAGGCCAATAGTATTACTTTTCACCAAATAATCCAGTTTCTACTCCTGCCGTGCCCCTCCTTGGGGATTAAATATCCCCACTTTGTTGAGTTTAGGAGTAGCCATCTGATTTACTTTAACCAAAGAAATGTGGGCAGAATTGATGGATAGAATTTTTAGTAGCTTCTCTAAGGGCCAGCATGTATATTATATTTATACATATTTGCCATATTTCCTTTCTCCCTTGGCCACAATGGCCCTGGATGTTCCAGATAGAGGCCACTCTGCCAGCCTGGACCCAGAGCCACATCACAGGGAACAGGGCCACAGCCGACTCACACTGGACCTGAAGTGTTGCAAGCTGCTGATTTGGGGGTCTCTTGTAACTGAAGCATAACTGCCTAATCTGAGCAATACACCCTCCCTTCAAAAAGGGTCCAGGCACTGATAATATGTACTGCTACCCTGGTTCAAGTCATATCATCTCATGCTTGGATCACCACAATAGCCTCTTAACTGGTGTCCCTGATTCTTTCCTCAGCCACCTATGGCCAATTCTCAATAAAGCCGCCAGAGAGATCCTGTTAAAACCTGTTATGCTTCTCTGTTCAAAACTCTTCAATGGCTCCTGGTTTCACTTAGAATCAGAGCCAGTCCTTACGAGGCCTAAGAGGCCTAGTACGATTGGTTCCTCCTTCCCTCTCTGTGATATTGCAGTTTATAATAAGAAATATATATATTTGGTCTTCATCCCTGTTTCTGGCACAGAGCTCCTAAAAGCCGTTGCAATTTCCTAAGTGTAGAGCAATAATGGTGCCTCTTATTATGTTAATGAGGTGACTTTTTCTCCCCATGTGAAGGTGGGGGGCAGTAGTGCTGGTTACCAGTAGGAGCCAACCCTGTGGTTAGACTTTTAGTCCCGTCCTCTGATTTTGGGGGAGGGGGTCGAGGTTGAATCAATCCCCAATGGCCAATGATGTAGTCAATCGTGACTACATAGTAAAACTTCCATAAAACGCAAAAAGACAGTTCCTTGGCCCTTTCTTCAGAGGGCTTCCATTTGGGAACCAGAACACTTCTGTGTCCGTGCTGGGTCCCAAACTCCAGGAGGATTTTGCCCTATGTATCTCTTCATCCAGTCGACGATTTGTGTCTTTTAATATCCTTTATAATAAATGGGTAATCTAGTGAGTAAATGGGTTTTCCTGGGTTCTGTGAGCCATCCTAACAAATTAATCAAACCCTGAGCAGGAGGTGGTGGGAACCTGATTTATAGCCCATCGGTCAGAAGAAAGGGTGACAATCTGGACTAGCGATTGGCATCCTGAGTTGGAGGGGGTCATTGGAACCCCCAGTTTGTAGCTGGTATGTCAGAAGCACAGGTAACAACCTGGGCCAGCAACTGGTGTCTGAAGTAGAGGGTGGCCTTCAGGGCCTGAGCCCTTTACCTGTGCTCTGGTGATAGTGTCAGAATCGAGATGTTCACTGGCTGATGTCCGAGAATGGCTTGTTGGTGTCGGAAAGCGGGCACACACACACTGGAACTGGGTCTGGGAACCCTTTTCACTCTCTCCTCACCTCTCCCCATTCTCCCCATTGCTCACTGCTTCCAACCCCACTGGCTTCCTCGCTTTTCCCCAGCTCAGCAGGCGCCTTCTCACCTTAGCGCTTCTGTCTAAAATGCTCTTCCTCTGACAGCCTCATACCTAATTTCCTTTCCTCCTTCAAGTGTGTACTCAATACCACCTCTCTGAGGCTGGCCGTGACCCCTCTGTTGCCAGTTGTGCCCCTTTCGCCTCCCACCAAGGACCCATGATCCCCCGTGTCCTGCTCTACCTGTTTTCCATACAGCGCATATCACCTTCCAACAGACTATATCATTTACTTTTTATATCATATTTAGTGTTTCTTGTTTATTCCCTGCCTCGTGCATTTGAAAGTAAGTTCCACAAGGGCAGAAATCTTTGTCTGTTTTGTTCACTGATGGTACTAGTTGGCTACTTCAGTGACAGCACATAAAGGCATTTAATACTTAGGCAAATTAGAGAAAATATTCACTGTAGAAAGCAGTGAACCCAGAAGGAGGTGATGCTAGAAGGAGTAGATGGCTATGCATATCAACACAGTGGGATCAGAGCCATCCTTACACAGTTCAGAGTGCCAGGAAACAGGGGCACTGGGGATCAGAGCCATCCTTACACAGTTCAGAGTGCCAGGAAACAGGGGCACTGGGGATCAGAGCCATCCTTACACAGTTCAGAATGCCAGGAAACAGGGGCACTGGACGGGCAATCGGCTGAGTCAGTGGTTACACCTATTGTTCCTCTCATTGGGAACAAGAGGAAAAATGTTTGCTCTGCCCTCTTTCTACTTGGGTTTCTTATACTTCAGCTAGCTCATAGTTAGTTATATAGGGTGCTAGTTTGAGAGCCACGCTCACCTGTTACATAGCAGTTTTGCCTGTGGATGAGTCTGCAACCCATCCTTACCTCTCTTGTGACCACAGATCTGAGTCCTCCCGTGGTCAGTAAACACACAGCTCACCTATCTTCTGGGCCAAGAACCCAGAATAATGCCTGGCAGATAGTAGTTGCTTAATAAATTTATTGACTAAAGCATTTCAGGAGAACAACCAAGACCAGGAATAAAAGAAGCATTTGCTTAAAGTAAAGCCTAGATATTCAATCAGGCTGCATGCAAGCTGTCATATAAGACTGGTTCATCATAACTATGAGTGGAACGATTGTTTGATTGAGGCTTAATTGTGGGCTTATTTCTCAAATGCTGTGGAATATTTGGGACCTGGGACAAAAGTTCAAGTGCAGTGTTACTTACGGTCTTTAAATGACTAAAATGTCATAATTGTTCACATAACCCTAGTTAACTTGAAGTTAATGGTTAAGACCATGGACTCTGGAGCCTGATTAGGTTCAAATTCCAACTCTGCCTCTGACTAGCTGTGTTGCTTTGGGCAAGTTACTTAACTTCTCTGTGACTCATTTTCCTCATTTGTAAAATGGCAGCAATAATAATTCCTACCCCATAGGGCTGTTGTAAAGCTAAATAATTTAATGCATGTAAGTGTTTATGTCAGTGCCCAGCACATAGGAAGTAATGGATGTTTGTTATTAATAGCATTTTGATGTATATTATCCCTACTTTCTTTTAATTATCTACCTGTTGTGCTAAGTGGATTCTGAAAACCAGCAAAAAGACACCAAATTCCTTAAAATGCTGTTGCCCAAATGTCTCTCACTTATGCAGTGTGCTTGGTCAAAGTTGTCCCATTAGTTTCATATTTGTTTAATTTTTGATAGGTGGGAGTAAATAGTATGTCGACGTAAGAAACGTCCAAACCTGTAGAGAAGTTTAATGAGTTTATCTGAGCCAAACTGATGATAATTGCGGGAAGCAAAATCTCAATGGATTAAGAAACTGCTCCAGAGAATGGTAGTTTTGCAGCTTATTTTACATATTAGAATCAAAGGAGGAGACGTAAGGAGGGTTACATGAAATCCCACTGGTAGTAGATTAAGGGGGTGGGAGAACGCAAAGAGGGGAAATCTCTGGGATTGGATAAAGAGCAAAATGGAGAGACACATACTTCTTTTCCTTTGGTGGGTGCAGGATAGTTCACAATTAACATTTACAGTGCATAGAGATGGTATTCGGGGAACAAGATAACAATGAGAGGTTCTGTGATCTCATGCTCTGGTGCAGCCGCTTGTGCCCTGAGGGGTCTGGAAAAAGGGCTGACTCTGACATTCCAAGGGTGTTGTTATCTTAGATGCAAAAAGACAACAGACAGGCTCACTGCAGGTAAAGATTGACCTTTGTCGGGGAAGCTACAGGCCAAGGATGTGACTATGGGCCATGATCATCTTTCAGTTAGCAATTTTTCTGTTCAGACCATTCTATGTGGTTAATTTCAGTCTCTGAGTTTTCAGGGCCTGCCATGCGGCCTCCCCTGGGTTTGTCAGGTTTAGTATGTGACCCCTTTTTCATCCACAAGTAGAAGAAGTGTTGTTCTTTTAAAACAGCCTTTAGAGTCTCTCCTTCCCACAAATTCCCTTTCTAAATCTATAATAATGCCCCAGCCTTCTCAGAAAAGAGAGGTCCAAAGGAAAAAGAAAGTTACAGACATAGCCCCCCGAAAAAGGGATCTTTTCAGAATGTGTGAAAATGTACATTGATGAGGAAATGGGGATTACAGGTAAATTTTCTTCTGAATACTTTTGTTTTTTAAAATATGACCAATGAACATGTATATTTTTAAAATTAGAGAATAAAAGATCATGCTAAAAGTCTCTTATTAAACAACTAAAAGAGCTACTAACGGAGGCCCATAGGAGAGCAGAGCAAATGGGGTGAAGGGAGGGGTGTTCAGCAGCTCAGTAGCTCTTGAAACAGGAAGGGGCACAGGAGGCAAATATGTGAGAAACGGGTGAGAGGAGAGCTTCCCTACAAACCTCAAACCATTTGTTGTAAAAAGGAAATCGAGAGAACAGAAAGACGCTTAGCTGGCCCATAAACAATGTTTGAGCACCTGTTGTATGCAAATGGCTATGCTGGATGTTGTGGGAGACAGTGATGAATGAGGCCCTGTCCCTAGCCTCTTGCTTCTAAACATGAATTTAGGGAGGAAATAGACATTAAGGGAGGAAATAGACATTATAGCAGGCGTGTCATCCCCTTCTTTTGGAGAGAAGAAATCTCTTAAGTCATAATGCCGGTACTTCCCAAAGTATCGTTTGCTAGCCAAGCACATCAGGAATATCGGGGCTGATTATGAAAATGCACATTCTCTGGCCTCTCCATTCCTGACGAAGCAGAATGTCTGGAGCCTAGATCCAAGGCATCTGGCTTTTAACCAAGCACTTCAGGTGATTCTTATGCGCAATTTAAAATGTTAAAGCTCCTGCTGCTTTGTGGTAGTTAACACATGAACTAAAAGAGAAATTACTTCTGACTGGAGGATGGGATGGACAGTTTCCTGGAGGAGAATTTGAACTGAGGCTTTGGCTGGATTTTGCTAACTGAGGCCAAAGGGAGGTGGCATGGTGATGAGTGGCTGGCCCAAGGCAACGGAGCACATGGGGCCAGTGACTGCAGCACAGGGAGGAAGGAGAGGACGGCTCTGCGGTTTCTGCCTGTCGCCTGCTGCTAAACAACCAGACGACATGTTTTCCCTTCTGCATGGCCATTCTGCAGTCTTTCAGGCCTCTCTTCCCTGCACAAACATGATGACGTTGGGGAAGAATTTCACTATGGAAAGCTGATTTTGCTTTGTGCTCCTTTGCCACGGAGTGAGCTAAACTCACCGGCTTTCCGCCTTCTGTCAAGTCAGCTGTTCTCTGAATTCAAGCAGAAGTATGAGAATTTGTTGCCATTCAGGCTGGAATTTTGCTCTTCTCACCACTTGAGATACCACAAACTGATTATATTTCCAAGTGGAAAACAGCACACTCAACACTGCTTTCACCTAGGGCAGGGCAGGGCAGCCAGGCAGCACTTGGCATACCCGGTGGTTTTGCTCTCTCAGGCGGCCTCTGGGTTGAGTGAGTGGCCTGCAGCAGAAGACCAGACGTTACTACTGTGTTTCCCCGAAAATAAGACCTAGCCGGACAATCAGCTCTAATGCATCTTTTGGAGCAAAAATTAATACCAGACTTGGTATTATATATTATATTATATTATATTATATTATATTATATTATATTATATTATATTATATTATATTATATTATATTATATTATATTATAAAACCTGGTCTTATAGTAAAATAAGACTGGGTCTTATACTAATTTTTGCTTGAAAAGATGCATTAGAGCTGATTGTCCGGCTAGGCCTTATTTTCGGGGAAACACGGTGAATAGCAGAAGTGCCTGGAACAATCGCTGGATCTGCAAGTGGGTTGGTGCCTCCCTACTCAGCCTCCTGGATGTTGTCAATCAGCTGAACAACAAGCATTTAAGGCCTGATTCCCTTGTTGGCTCAGTGCTGTCAGCCTCCATCCCTTTCTCGATTTCTTGCTAATGCTATTTGCGACATATAAGGTCTGAGACCCTGCTGCTTATTCCCCTGTGAAGCCTGGGGCCTGAACTCACCACTCCACAACCCCACAGCCACTTTGTTAAAGACTGATGCCACCCTCCTTGCCCCCACCATCACGCGGTAGCAGAAAAACATGATGAACTGGGAGTAACTTGTAGACATGATGCAATGGACTTGAAGGTGTGCTGCCCAGGTGTCCCTCCCAGGAAGGACTTGTGGCCCCAGCTCTGGGAGTGCTGTCAGCAGAGAGTTGTCAGCTGTCACCCCTGTGGGGTCTGCCTCAGTCATGTCCACATCCAATGATTGGACAGACAACTCAGATGGGAAACAACTCCGGTCCTGTTTCCGTTTTCTTCCTTCCACAGGTGCTAATCCGAAGGCCATTCCCTAATAAAGAAACATAACCTTAATTCCGTTTCAGAGGCTGTTTCCCAGAGAACCCAACTTGCAACGTGAGTTTGAATTTCAGATCAACTACAGGCATACCTCATTTTATTGTGATTCACTTTATTGTGCTTCACAGGTGTTGTGGTTTTTACAAATTGAAGGCAAGACCCTCCAGCAGCAAAAATATTATGATTCACTTTATTGCTGTGGTCTGGAATCAAACTCACAATATCTCTGAGGTATGTCTGTACTTCGGAGCCTGGTGACCTTGGGGAACAAATAACTTATTCTCTGTAAGACTTAAATTTCTTATCTGCAAAATGGGAATAACAGTAACTTCTTTATAGCATTGTTGTGAGAGCACTTAGGTTAATAGCTGGCACTATTATTATCACTAATAAATACTAGATTTCATAATCCTGGGCAAGATATATAACTTTGATCAGCCTTGGATCCTTTATTTAAAAATGATAAGAGTACCACTTACATCTCAGGATTTTGGTAAGGATTGTATAACAATGTATGTGTATGTTAGGTGCTCAATAGAAATCCCTCCCTCATTTTCCCTTTAAAGTATCAACATACCTTTATATAGTGAATTTAAAAAATAATCCATGTTTATTTTCTTTCTCTTTATTGTTTGCCTTTTATGAGGGTATAGAGCATTGGTATTCGGAGGAGAAAAACTGAATGTGGAGTAGAAAGGTGGGGTGAGGGTGGAGCCCTAGTTTTGTGGCTCTTCTCTTCCATTACAGCTCAAAGGCCAGCTTCTCCAGGAAGCTCACCCTGACTGACTCAACACATTCCCAAAACCACTCATACGAGCTTTGAGTCCCCTCTCTTTTTCCTTGATTCACTTTTGTAAATCCTTATAATAACATATCTTTGTGGATTACAGGATTTCTATCTTTACATTGTAAATCTCTGAGAAGCAGGGATGGTATCTTTTTTCAAAGAGGGTACACCTGGCGGACCATGCTGTGTTCCCTGCAAGTGTCTGCTGGTTACTGTACTAGTTAACAGCGACTAACTTAATAATGCTGAGTCCCACTGGAGACTTGTGAGCTACACCAGGATTTTCTACTTAATTGACAAGGAATCTGAGAGTCAGATAGGGTCTTCTGAGGCCCCCTCATCCAACTCTGTCATCTCACCCATGAGGAAACTTTGTTTAGGTCAGCTCTCTTTTTAAGTAATGGCATTTAGAGGCTCATGTGGAATTTTGGCAGCCCATCTTTATTACCTCTTCTCTATTTTATAGCTTTGATACTCTGTTTTTGCTTCAGATTTAAAGCGTGGTGAATTTTAGGAACATTGTCTTACACTGACACCTACTGGACAGGTGGGAAAGTAACTGATACCTGTAACAAGTGTTTTTTATGACTAGAAGCAGAGAAATTATGTCTTTCTCTTTGCATTCATCTTAAATAGCATCTTTCTTACAACTATTCTAGTTTTAAGCTTTCATGTCCCTCTTTCCTACTAAACCTAAAGGTCTGTATTAGATCTTAGATTTCTTGGGAGTGATGATCTTATACAATTAAAATGCTAAAGCCTACAGTTCCTTTAAACAATGTCATTCCATAGACATAGTACTTAATGTTTAATGATGAACAATAATCACATGCACCAGCTCTTAATTCTGGAAGTGCTGCAATTCCAAACAGCTGACATGTCAAGTGGGCCCTGTGAAAATTATAGGGCCATTCTTAATCCGAGATTTACCCATTGGTGGAACGGCAAGAGGCCATCTGACTGAGATAAAAACCTTTCACGATGTCAGTAAGAACCATCCAGGATGAATGACATAAACTCATTTCTTGAAGGTTTCTCCAGGGATCACAACTCCAGTAAAAATTCATTCAAGTGTTTCCCTTTATCCTAATGTGCCTTTGTTACAAAACCATCTCTTCTGTTTTTATCTAAAAGTCTCTTTTGTTTGTTCCCCTACGGTTTGCAAATGATTAACCAAATGATTAACTCATAAAAACTTTACAAAATATACCAGTATTTCTAATCACCCTCTCACCAACCCCTTTTTACTGGACTTTTCTTTAGTTTATGATGTAATCATTAAAAGTGCTTTCTAGTGGGTTCTATACTTTTTTTCATGTGATACACACACACACACACACACACACACACACACACACACACACGCAGTGCCAAAAAAATGTATACATATTTTAAGAAAGGAAAAAACTGCATTAAAATTGTAATACTCAATATGCGACGTCTGACAATTAAGTTTGCAAACTCATCCTAGAAAAAGTACTACATACCTCATTGCCGAATATCACTATAGTCACCTTCGAAGTACTCCCCTTGGGAAGCTATGCACTGACGCCAGTGCCTAGTCCACCCTTCAAAGCAATTTTGGAACTCTTTTTCTGGATTGGCCTTCAGAGCTGTTAACTGTTTCTCTATCGATGTTTACTTGGTCTGCTAGCTTGTCACAGTCAGCCGACGATTTTGACGCACAATTTGATGAATTTTTGCAATGTTTTCATTAGTTTTGCTCGTTAATGGCCACACTGACCTCTCTTTATCAGTGATGTGTTCTCTCCCCTCAGAAAAACGTTTAATCCATTTATACACTGCCACTTTCTTCATGGCATTATCCCCCTAAACGTGGCCTAACATGTCCCTGATTTCACTTCCACTCTTGCCAAGTTTAACAAGAAATTTAATGTTTGTTCATTGCTCTAATTCAAGCTCAGACATTCTCGCGATGGCACTCAAAAACATGCAACAACAATAATGAGCGCAACTGAGCAAGACACCACCACATGTCGGCACAAACACAGCTGTGAGACACTGAGACACCAAGGTTATGAAACCTTACTGAGCTGTTTGTACAGTGCAGCCAATGTAAGCTCACAATGACAAGTTTGCAAACTTAATTGTCAGACCTCATATACCAATAACAAAAGAAGTCACCTTTGACTTCTGCAATGACAAGAGGTGCTTGAAGTGGTTACCATCAGTGTCCATACACTTCTGATTAGGGCGAACTCCTGCTTGAGCAACATTGACCAAAGTATCCACTTGTACAAATGTTTTGGCACTTCTGGTGTGTCTGCGCGTGGGCATGTAAAAGAGTAGAATGGTATTGCTAAGAGCTAGGGGTTTGCCAGGAAATGGGGGGATATTGGTCAAAGGGTACAGACTTTAAGTCATAATGAATAAGTTCTGAAAGTCTAATGTACAACCTGCTGACTCTAGTTAATAATGTGTATTTGGAATTTGTGAAGAGAGTAGATCTTAAGTATTCTCACCACATACCCAAAAGGGTAACTATCTGAGCTTATGGTTGTGTCAATTAACTTGACTGTAGTAAACATTTCATAATGTATACAGACATCAAGTCATGTTGTATACTTTAAATACATATAATTTTATTTATCAGTTATACCTCAGTAAAGTTGGAAAAAGAAAAAAGAGGGAGGAAGATAGTGGGATAGCATTTATTAACACATGCCTGGGAACTAATAGATCTTGCTGGTCCTCTGGGGCTTGGAAGAGGAGCCTGTGAGGGACTGAGACTCGGGGTGCTGGTCAGGGGCCGGTGAGGGACTGAGACCCGGGGTGCTGGGCAGGGGCCCGTGAGGGATGGAGACTCGGGGTGCTGGGCAGTGCCCCTGGTGCCTGGTGTGGAGAGGACAGGCAGACTCAGATGGAGGGGAGGGCATGGATTTGGGAGCCTGAGAGACTTAGGTTTGCACACTGACTGTGCTACTTACCAATGGTAGATCTCAGATAGTTACTTAGCTCCTCTTTGCCTTGGTTTCTTTATCTGTGCATGGGGATAACAATACCACCTTGTATAGTTTTTATGATAACTTAATGACATAGTGCTTGGCACGTAGTAGGTAACACGTTATTTCCTTTCCCTGTTTCAAAAGACACACTATTTGCTTCTGTCTGGCCCTGTTTACAGTGTGACGAGCTGCCTGTTAATATTAGGTTGGTGCAAAAGTAACTGCGGTTTTTGCAATTATTTTTAACGTTTTAACCGCAATTACTTTTGCACCAACAGAATAGTTTTGTTTGTTTGTTTTTTAAGATTTTATTGGGGAAGGGGAACAGGACTTTATTGGGGAACAGTGTGTACTTCCGGGACTTTTTTCCAAGTCAAGTTGTTGTCCTTTCAATCTTAGTAGTGGAGGGCGCAGCTCAGCTCCAGGTCCAGTTGCCATTGTTAGTTGCAGGGGGCGCAGCCCACCATCCCTTGCGGGAGTCGAACTGGCAACCTTGTGGTTGAGAGCCCACTGGTCCATGTGGGGATCGAACCGGCAGCCTTCGGAGTTAGGAGCTCGGAGCTCCAACTACCTGAGCCACCGGGCTGGCCCCAGAATAGTTCTTTAGTGTGATAGATGACATTTCTGAAACTCCCTAGAGCTCAAGTCTTCTTCTCCTCAAGTTTTCTGGTTGCCACGTATGACATCTGCTTTTATCTCGAACTTCTTGGTCATCTTTTGCTCCTTGCATTTTCTGTTTTCTGACTTATAAATGGTGGTAGGGATTTATTTATTTAACAAGTATTTTTTTTGAGCTCCAACAAAGTGCTAGCACTAAGCATAGAGTAGTGAACAAAACATACAAAAATTTATGTTCTTATAGAGCTTTTATTCCAGAAGAGGACAGAAAAGCAAATAAATAAAGCATACACTTTGTCAGATGATCATAAAAAAATAAAAAAATAGGGCAAGAAGGGTGATAGGGAGTGTATGTGTGTGTGTGTAATTGAGGAGATGGTTGCCTCACTGCTTATAAAGACATATGGGGGACAAGGGGTGACCTGGGAACCCTGGGCTTCTTGTGATGACATGAACAGGGTTAAAATTATGCTGAGATCGGTCCTGATAGTGTCAAGGGAGGTGGTGTGGAGTGTGAGGGTTGGGGAGTTGTAGGGTGGTCTCTTCAGCAGTGTGAATGGTTCCTTCCTTATTTCTGCCAATGGTGATGTGGAAGAAACATGGGGAGGGGTCCCCGATCTTATCTGGAGCATGGAGAGTCCCTCCTTCAGGCAGTTGGGAATTTGTTGACTTCTTGAGACTCAGACCCTGACAAACAGTAAAAACAAAAGGAAGGAAGGAAGGAAGGAAGGAAGGAAGGAAGGAAGGAAGGAAGGAGGGAGGGAGGGAAGGAGAGAGAGAGAGAGAGAGAGAGAGAGAGAGAGAGAGAGAGAGAGAGAGAGAGAAAAGAAAAGAAAAGAAAGAAAGAAAGAAAGAAAGAAAGAAAGAAAGAAAGAAAGAAAGAAAGAAAGAAAGAAAGAAAGGAAGAAAGAAAGCTAGCTCAGCTGTTGTTACCTTTAAGGAGCCATCCTGTTCCTTTGGCACACAAGAGAGTTGTGGAGGAGCTGATACAGCCTCTCAGGGGATGAGCCCTCTTCCTTGAGCAGCTGTCCAAAGACATGATCCCAAGAAATATAGGTAAGAAAAGTTTTAGCAAATACAGCTAAGTGGAGGGGCATTGGCTGGGAGCAGGAAGCCTGCCTTCTTCTGGCAGCTGCCTGACTCTCGGCTCACTGTCTACCCGCCACGGCTGTTTCTTCTTCTCTGTGGTCAGGAAACTGGCCTCTAACGTCTATAATATTTCTGATACAAAATTTCATGACTTCAAGAAGAAGTCAGATTTTTATCTCTGTCAGAGTTTTAAACAGAAAATAGAGGACTTTACATAGAGTTTTCATTTATTTTTTCTTTTCAGTTGATCTTGAAAGAAAAGAATGTAAGGAAGGAAGAGTTGGCTTTTATTGTTCGTTTAAAGAAGTAGATTGGATTGCTTGGATAACAACCAAATGTACCAAAGTTGATCTTTCAAAGGTGGAAGAATTTGTTTGACTTGCTCAAGAGGGCTTTTCCACCTAATTTTCTGGAGGAGAGAGAAAAAAATCCTGGTAAAATCAGCTTAAATGCCCACTGTGTGAAGCTGCCTGGCTCTGCGAGGTTGAATTAGTTGCTCCCTCTTCTGTTTCCACAGAATGGTAAAGAGCAAACTGGAACTAAGTGATGGGAGCAAGGCAGACGACTCCAGGGAGCAGCAGTACACATTAGGTGAGTGTTTAATAAGTGTGTGATGGATGAAAGGAAGTAGCACAAAGCAATAGGTCAGTAGAAATGGGGACACAGGACACCTGACTCCAGCTTTTCATTAATCTGAGGTCAAATCCAAGAATTACTAAATGTGGTTAGTGAGCACTTGGAGATGGAGTCATCACTGCATCCCAACAGGGCCTTCTCAAGGACTGGTCTTGCCAGTAATCTCACTGATAGAGTCTCTAGATTTATAGGTTGGGGGAAGGCTGTGGGTATAATCTATCTTAATTTCAGAAAAACAATTCAAGTTCTCCTTGATTTTTTTTTTGGTTAGGATGATGCAATAACGATTTGATGATCATACTGTTAGGTTAATTTTCAGCTGGTAGAAACAACTTTATTCAAATAAGGTTGATTATAGCATCTTTCTACCTGGAATGAGATATTTGTTGGGCTGCCACAGGGTTGAAGTCTTAGGCCTGACCAACTTTTTTTATTGTTAATGATTTATTTTGAAATAACTATAGATTCTCACAGGGAGTTGTAAAAAAGAATGTATAGGGTGGTTGCACGTGTGCTTTACTCAGGTGTCCCCAATGGTAGCATGTTGTATAACTATAGTCCGATATGAAAACCAGAAAATTGGTATTGGTACAATCCACAGTTTATTCAGATTTCACCAGTTTTACACATACTTGAGTGTGTGAGTGTTTGTGTGTGTGTGTACAGCTCTGTGAAATCTTATTACACGTGTAAATTCATGTAGCCACCACCACAATCAAGATAAAGAACTGTTTCATCACCACAAGGCTCTGCCTTGTTATCACTTTTTAGTCACATTCACCTTCATTCCTAACCCTTGACAACCCCTACTCTGTTCTCCAGCTCTGTAATTTTGTTATTTCAAGAATGTTGTATAAATGGAATCATAGAGTATGTACTCTTTTAAGACTGACTTTTCCATATAGATGGTCCCCTTGAGATCCATCCAAGTTGTTGTGTGTATCAATAGTTTGTTGCTTTTTGTTTCATATTTCATTTTGTTTAGTATTTCATTGTGTGGATGTACCAGTTTGTTTAACCCCTCACCTGCTGAAGGATATTTGAGTTGTTTCCAGTTTTTGCCTATTATGAATAAAGCTGTCATGAGCATTTAATACAGGTTTCAGTTAGAATATGTTTTCATTTCTTTGCAATAAATGCTCAAGAGTGCAATGTCTATGTCATGTGGTTAATTATATGTTTAGTTTTATAACAGTTTGCCAAATTATTATCCGAAGTAACTATAGCATATTACATTCCCATCAGCAATGCCCAAGCAATCCAGTTTTTCTGCATCCTTATCAGCATTTGGTGACAACTATTTTTAACTTTACTACTATTCTTAACGTTAGCCAATCTGATATATGTATTGTAATACCGCAATGTGGTTTTAAGTTGCGTTTCCCTAATGGCTAATAATGCTGAACATCTTTCACATGCGTATTTGTTCTCTGTACATTCTGTTCAGTGAAATGTGTGTTCATATCTTTTGTGCATTTCCTAATTGGACTGAATTGGATCATTTGTTTCTTACTGTTGAGTTCTGTGAGTTCTTCATATATTCTACATATAAGTCCTTTATTGGATATACAATTTGCAAATATTTTTCTCCCAGTCTATAATTTGTCTTTGTATCCTCTTAACAGGATCTCTTGCAGAGCAAAAGTTTTACATTTTGATGAGGTCCAATTTATCAAATTTTCCTTTAATGGGTTATACTTTTGGTGTCAAGTCTAAAAAATTCTTCACCGAATCATGAAGATGTTCTCCTAATATTTTTCTTATATTTTCCATGTAAGTTTATAACCCATTATAAGTTCATTTGTTCAACTTTTACAGTCAAAGAGGTTGAAGATATGGTAAGTATGTAGGTGACACAGCAGCTGGAATATAGTGATGAAACGAGTAAGATAAAATTTATAAGTAACATGAGAGACAGGTTAGTGTGGTGGTGAGAACATCAGCGCTGGAGCCAGACTGCTAGGATTCAAATGCCTACACCTCCTGGGAGACCTTGGGGCAGGTCCTGTCACCTCTCTGTGTCTCAGTTTATGTATCTGCAAAATGGTATTAATGAGCATATGTATAATACTTGCCTCATAGGGTTGTGGTGAAAGCTTAACAAGGTAACACAAACAGAGCACTTCGAATGGTACTCAGAGAAATGCCACTTAATATTATTACTATTATTGTTGTTATTATTATTATTATTAAAACCTGGCATAGATTTAAAAATTGGGCAGTAATGGGATACCTGATCAAGTAAGGAGTTCACATGAAAACAATTCTTGTATTTACAATAAAGGGGAGAGGTTAACTTAACGTACTTGAAGTTTTTAACTTAAATATCTGCTTAATTGTTGTCAAGTTGTATATGCTTATAAATATGTGTCTTCATCCAGAAATGGCAAGATTTATGTAGGATCAAAATAATAAGGCATTTAAGTCCACTCAATGAAAGCCAGAGTCTATTGTTGAGGACTGTATAGATACTCAAATGCATTTTTTCATATTCTTGTTGAGATTTTACAAAGCAAAGTCTTCGTCTTAGATTATCAGCTACTAAAAAATAGTCACTATTTGTGTCCTAGTAAAATAATCCAGCAATAGGAAAATAAAAGGGCATTGATAGAGTTCATTGTTACAGCTTGATGTGGGAGGGTCACACAAATTCTCAGCCTCTCACAGTGGGGACTTCTGGGCCTATAGCCCTCAGTACCACTAACTGAGTGTTGGGGCCTGGGTTGTTTGTATGGGCTCTATCTTTGCTGAAAATGAAGACATGAGGGAGTAATAAATATAGAAGTGTGCGGTAGATGGAGAAGGGGGTTCCCAGAAGTGACAGGAAGAATCTATTATAAATACTAGGCATCACAGAGGGTAAGGGGGGTAGGGGGTGGGGGGTGGGAGATGAGGGCAAGGGGGATCGAATATATGGTGATGGAAGGAGAACTGACTCTGGGTGATGAACACACAATGGGATATATAGATGATGTAATACAGAATTGTACACCTGAAATCTATGTAATTTTACTAACAATTGTCACCCCAATAAATTTAATAAAAAAAAAATACTAGGCATCAGAAGAGAGAGGGACAGAGAAAGTGGAGAGAGCCTCAGACTGCTAGAAACAAGTGGGACTCCCTTGGATTGGGGTCTGTCTGGTCGTTATCCTGCTAGGAAGCAGCGGAGGGACACATGGGAAGTCACCCAGTCTTTCTGTGCCTGGGCTCCCTTTTCTGCCATGTAATGAAAATAGTGTCTGCTCCATAAACTCCATGTGCTGTTACATGAAAGTTCTTTAGGCAAAACATAAATATGTAACATTGTTATTTCATTGTGGACCAAAAAAATATATATATGTGTTCATTCCTTTTATGGAATATACCCTTAAAAAGTAGCACAGTATCTCTCTCCTACTTCCTTGCCTTACTAAATTCCTTAGGATTTTGGTTTCTCCTCTCCACGGTATTCTCGGCAGTGCAGTGCGGCTGGCTTTACCAGACAGAGGTGCTCTTATGTCTTAGTAACTGCTATATAATGTTTCCAGTCTAGATCATCGAGCTTACTCTCCTCCTAAATCTGTAACAGAGGAAACTGTCCTGGCTTATTCACACTGTGTCTTGCTACTCCTCAGATGCCTCTATGACTGAAAAAACATGGGCCCCAACTCTATCCAAGGAAACAAGCTTTATCTTAAAGACTAAATAGATGAATATTAGTTTAGGCTTTATTATGAAATATGAATGTAGACTCACTTTACTCACAGTTTCACTAAAAATTGTGTGTATGTACATGTGGAATAAGTTGAAGATGAGACTTTAAAAAAATATAATAAATTTGTCTATTTTTGTATGTGCAGAAAACAGCATTCTTTAGGGTTTGCTATTATGGTTATCCATTACCTTTAATTTTTAACTATCTAGTTAATCAATAAAGGGACTTTTAGATGCATTCACAGGTTCAGACCAAAAATTGAGAGTTAAAGAATTAATCCTTAGGTGGGATATTATGGGAGGAAAGCCCAGCAACCACAAAGTCCCTAAATTAAACATGAAACATGATGAGAGAATTCTAACAGTGGGCTAAATAAAGAGCTTGGAATAAATTCAAATTTTCTTAATTTGAATGCTTATTTGCTGTTCATATTTGGTTTTCCCATAACAACCTCATTAAGATTAAGAACTAGAGTAACATGTGTGTCAGAAGATTATATATATATATGCATATTCTTGCATGATTTAAGGAAGCACTAGGAAGACTGTCTTGATGAAATATCTCTCAAAGGCCTGCCACATATCCTGAAAATCCACCATTAGAGAATAATTTCTCTGGGAGAGAGATATATTGAGCTGCTATCAGTTAAGAGCATATATTATACAAGGCTATGTAGGATTATCACAAAACACAGGCTTTGGAGTCAGATGGAGCTAGGATTGAATTGACTTTAGCACTTACTAGCTGTGAGATACTAGGCAAATTGCTTATCTTCTCTGAGTCCCAATTTCTTCATCTGTAAAATGGGGCTAATAATGGCTATCACATGAGAAAAACAACTTAAATGAGCTGATATATTTGAAGAACCTAATACAATACTTAGTTTAAAGTAAGCGCATAGTACACTGCAATGATAATTATTAGCAATAGTAGGAATATTTAATTAAAATTGGGATTTGCATAGCTTTGGGAATACATGAGGATATTCCAAAAGGTATACAGTCAGATACTTTTAAGGGAGTCAATTTCCAGAGTCTACATTTCTCTTTATATATACTCTTTCTATATTCGCCTGCTTGCAAATGCCCCTGCACCAAGTTGCTTCTCCTTTTCTGCCTTCCCTTTCATAACCTTTCTTCTTCTGTCTTATAAGAGAGAGACAGATTTCTCATCCACCCCAAATCATACTATGGTACATTGCCTTGGGTGTAGAAACCTCTGAGACAAGCAGAGGCAACTCGAACTGCAGGTGTCTGAGAGCTTCCTTTAACCAAAATGGCACCATGAACCAAAGGTAATAGGGCATCATGTCTTTCCCTGTCTTATGCTTATCTCTGTTAAGGGCAAAGCATAACTGCTGTGGACTAAATGTTTGTGTCCCCTCAAATTTATAGGTTGAAATCTTAATCCCCAATGTGATGGTATTTGGAGGTGGGGCCTTTGGAAGATAATTAGGTCATGACGCTTGAGCCCTCATGAACAGGACTAGTATCTTTCTAAGAAGAGACATAGAAGCCTGCTCTCTCTCTCTGCTCTCTGCCGTGTGAGGATATGAGAATACTGCCAGCTGCAAACCAGAAGAGGGCCCTCATCAGATACCAGATCTTCCAGTACTTTATCTTGGACTTCTAGCCTCCAGAACTGTGAGAAATAAATGTTGTTTTGTTTAAGCCACAGTTGATGACAATTTATTATAGCAGCCTGAATTGACTGAGACAATACCTTAATCAGGTATGCTGATGCATATTTGGGTGATTTGAGTTTAAGTATATTGTGGAATTAGGCAGGGGTTGGGGGTTATGGAATGTTTTTTTTTTCTGTCTTTACTACTGTGCAGAATGAAAAGAACATCTCTTGGAAATATTGAAGATGGCAGCACGTAGTCACCCAGGTGACAAACTTGTGATAGGTTTCTGTACTTCAGCTATCTATCTAGCTTGAAATATTCAAGGTTTGTAAGAAGCATGCTGGGAAATGCCAATCTTCTATGAGACACACTTTCTCTGCAATTTCACCATCTCAGTAATGAGGATGAGCTCACTGACTACTCTTATTTATTTGCATTTTAATCTAGTCGCAATAGTCTAATTTGCATGATTTCAAAGTGAAAAGACCCATAATTTCTTCCAACATATTAACGTTATATTTTCTAATAAGAAACAGAGGTAAGTTAGTGTTTCATATTTTCTTGAATATTTATTCAAAATCATAGGAGAAACATTTTCACTAACTAAAAGTTAACAAAATTTGAAATCCATACTCATTTTTAATGAAGGCACAGCTCTTCTGCTCACTGTCACTCATCAACCACTTTTCTGCTCATTTATTAAATCCTACATGTAATTATTAGGTGAGTTGGTCAGCTGTGGCTGCCATAACAGAATAGCATAGACTGAGTAGCTTAAACAACAGAAATTGATTTTCTCATAGTTCTGGAGGCAGAAGTCCAGCAGCCTTCTAATGAGGCCCCTCTTCCTGGCTTGCAGGCGGCCAGCTTCTCCCTGTGTCCTCACGTGCTGAACAGACAAAGCTCTCCTGTCTCTTCCTTTTCTTCTAAGGGCACCAGCCCTGCTGGATTAGGCCCCACCCTTATGACCTCATTTAACCATCGCCACATCCTTACAGACCCTGTCTTCAAATATGTACAATCACATTTGGGGTTAGGGCTTCAACATAGAGACATGGGGGTGGGGAAGGAGGTGGGCGAGGCTCCCAGTTCAGTCCATGGCATTAGGTTTAATTAACAGGAATATGTTGCAGATTATACTTTAGATAATGTGTTCAACAATCCTTAATGTACTTTTTGTAAGCCTGTACTTCTTAGTGACTGAGTTCTTTCTCTCGCTGTCAATTTACATAAGTATATAAACTCTACTCTTAAAAGCAGAACATCTATCTAGATTCAAAAGCAAATAAAAATGTTCCCCAAATGCAATCTAGTATAACATGACCTAAGCTTTAGAAAATCAGCTTCATTTAATTAGTACTAATTTCTCCCTTTCAAATGTTGATATACTGACCTTAATTCTGTGAAATATGTAATTATATAAACATAAGTGACTTCAACAATGGGAAGAAATCACTAATATACAAATAAATACCCTCCAGTGTTTGTGTCTGTCTTTCTTTCATATCTTACTATGCATTTTGAGATGTTCCTAAAAAATGAAATGCGACATTAATGTAGAAGTCTGTTTTCACAGCAAAGAAATCCTAAAACGCACAATTTATAATTTTGTTTTTAACCCCAATTTCATCTATTTTAGCTCATAAGCAAGATGCCTCTGAGTAAAAGATGAACAGTACAATCAATAGTCATGTGATAAGTTGCTTGGTTAAGCTTTTTTTGGTCGTACTTCCTAGAAACGGAAAAAGTGAAGAACTCTAATGACTGGATAACAATTTTTGGTTTTTGTAAATTAGGGGTTTCCACTTCTTTGCTTTCAATAAAATTAAAGGAGGACTTAACCAAGTTGTCAACAAATAGATGAAGTATTTTTTTGATAATATATCACAATGCACTTTGACTTCTAATTAAGAAAGCATTCAAATAATAGAGTGATGTTTCTATGAGAAAATGCCTAACATTCCCATTATTTATTTAATTACACAAGTTTCTCAGGGCTTAAGTCTGTAAAAATGAAAAATAAGAATAGAATTGATGCTGAATTCTGTCTCATTCAAACAGTAACAACCAAAGATACATGAATTTATTTAAAAAGATCCATTTATTCATTTAGATTAATTTTTCAATAAACATTTACTTGCTATGTTTTATAATTAGTTCTCAAAATATGTTATACATTTACATTGCTTTTGTCAATTGTGTACTAAAGATCATTGTAAAGGTAACTCAATCCAGAAAACTTTAAAAATACTTAGAACCTGGGGCCGGCCCGGTGGCTCAGGCACTTAGAGCTCCATGCTCCTAACTCCTAAGGCTGCTGGTTCGATTCCCACATTGGCCAGTGGGTTCTCAACCACAAGGTTGCCAGTTCAATTCCTCGAGTTCCCACAAGGGATGGTGGACAGTGCCCCCTGCAACTAAAATTGAACACGGCACCTTGAGCTAAGCTGCCCGCTGAGCTGCCCGCTGAGCTGCCCGCTGAGCTGCCCGCTGAGCTGCCCGCTGAGCTCTGGAATGGCTCAGTTGGTTGGAGCGCGTCCTCTCAACCACAAGGTTGCTGGTTTGACTTCCGCATGGGATGGTGAGCTGCGCCCCCTGCAGCTAGCAACCGCAACTGGACCTGGAGCTGAGCTGCACCCTCCACAACTAAGACTGAAAGGACAGCAACTTGACTTGGGGAAAAAAAAGTCCTGGAAGCACACACTGTTCCCCAATAAAGTCCTGTTCACCTTAAAGTCCTGTTCCCCTTCCCCAATAAAATATTAAAAAAAAAAATACTTAGAACCTTATGGGTACACAAAATTACAATGTTTAAATTTCAACCTATAGATAATTATTTTTCTTATTGTAGAGAGGTTAATAGAATGACCAGATAAAATATTCCAAATATAAAAACATTGCATTAATAACATTATGTTGGGGAAATATGAGATCAAAGAGAAAAAGAAATGATATTAATATCCCAGTTGTCAAAAAAGAGCTGGTCTGTGAATTTTTAAATGAATGAGAATGGGTATCAAATTGCTTGGGCATTTAGAGTCCATTGTACACAAAGTATGATATAAGTTTTAATTTAAAATCAATATTTACAATATGATAGAAAGTATATATTTTCAAGCTATTCCAATTTATGATGAAAAATTTTAGGTGTCTACTTGAAAATATGCAAGGGGATACATAGCTTTTCAAAATTCTTTTAGGAAGTAAGAGAGAAAAACGTTCAAAGACCACTGATTTAATGCGTCAAATCTTTACAGCTTAAGTAGTTGTTGATGATGGACTTTATGGGGAAAAAGTGAAGAGAAAAATTGAGAGCACGAGAAGGGCAGGCATAAGTGCGCTGTTGATATGAGCTCTTGTGACAGAAAAGTAGAGCTGGAGAAATAATAAAATTGTACACAATTCTCAAAGTTCTGAATTTTTGGCCAGCACCTTTGAGACATGCTTTCATCCATTATTGATGAATTTTTGCAAAGCAGATTTATTTCAAAGTTGGTGATCTCTTCTGATGGGTTTATTATGTTGGAGACCAAGACTCCATTATCATACCCATGATTGCTGTGCGACTGGCACAGTGCTGGTTGCCAGAGATACAAAGATGAACACAAAAAGAAGATTCCCCCAAGGAGTTTACAGCATAGAAGAAAACTGGAAGTTAATATAATCGTAAACTAGAAGTCAATGACGAGGTGCTTTGCGTATTTTTCATTTGTATCCCATGTTTCTCTGCACAAAAAATTTGAAATAGATACCATTTGAGTTATTTTTAAAGAAAGTGGTGATGGATTTGTGATAATTATAACAATTTCTTATGTATGTAGTGTTTTATAGTTCATAAAATGATTTCACAACAAGTAGCTCATTTGGTCTTAATAACACCCCTTGGGTGGGCAAGACCTGTATTATTACTTTTATTTTAGAGATGAGAACTCTATGGCCTAGAAGGGTTAGGTTTTGACCACATCACATGGCCACTAAATGGCAGAAGAGGGTGGAGCCCATGTCCTTGAGGCGCCTGGTTTGGCGCTTTGCCCATAATACCATGTTGTAATCAGAGTCACTAAGGGTCCTGTCCTGCACTTTGGGAAGACAGTCCTCTCTGGGACTCTTCTATTGCTATGCATTATGTACCAAGTCTGTAAGTCCACGGCCGTTCTTTTACCTGGGCCACTTCTCAGGGCTGTTTATGCAGCTGGTAACCTTGAGAGAGTAGGTAACAAGCCCCGCCAAAGCAATAAGTCTTGCTTATTGTTTGCTATAAAAAATATGGAGTTTTCGAACTCAGTTGTTAAACACAACCACAGCTCGCTTATCATCCCTCTGGGCCCACCTCTCGTGATGGCCCTGTGGGTTTGAGGGCAAACACACTGATACTCATGCTTCTTACTGTGCTGTGAGTAGTACAGTGCTTTGTCTTTGACCCAGGAGCCTTGAAAATACTAACAGATTAACTTATTACCTTATATGCAGGGTAAAAATCAAATCTCAGCCCTGACATGCCAATGACGTGTACTTGCAAGATGTTTGAGGACACTGTGCAAGGATGTGTCAGGTATAACAGGCATCAAATAGGGCTTCAAATGGGGCATACCCTCAGAATCTGAGTTCAGGAATCTGAGAATCAGGAAATAGTTCTCTCAAAAAGAAAGCAGTAAAAATTAACACACACTTCCTCAGGAAAAGCCTTACACAGAACAGACTAGGTCGAAGGGATTTGTTGCTTATGTGGAAGGTTTGATATTTTACATATGTCACAGTGTCAGGCTATGTACTCAAATATGAGTGTGTAAAAAGGTAATCTTATTTGTCTGTAATGAAATTTAAGTTTGTTTTCTAGTTCTAATCTCTGCCCAAGTCCTAGGGGTTTGAATCTTATAGTTAAAGTTAAGCCTCTGGTATTTAAAAGAAAAAAAAAAAGAGAAACCCTTTTTTATTCTCTCAAACAGAAAGCACGCTGTGAAGACCATGGTCTCCACTATCCGTAGATTTACCAAAGTGTTCTTGCTAGCTCGCAATGCATGGCTGTTGTTCTGCCTGGATGCTCCTACCCTGAGAGTGAGGTCTACAGAAAGTGCCCACTGACTGCTGAATGGTGAGTGAAAGGAAAGGGTGATAGGAATTTAAAAGCACATATTTCAATAATGCTAATCATAGTTGGCCCACTACAATTGGGAAACCATGCCTGCTTCCAGGATCTTCATCAAGAGATCATGGTGTTCCCAGGAAGTTGGCTAACAGCAGCTGTATAAAGAAACTGCAACCTACTCAATTACAATGCAACTTGCCAGGAATTAAGTAATGGTGTTCTTGGAATTGGAGCAGGTGATGTGAGCTGTGTTTATCTAACATGGTGCTGAAGAGTCTGGCCTTAGCTAATGGGAGATCAACAGGTTTATTTAGATGATAATGTCTCTAGAATGGAGAGCAGTTCATCAGTTTGTTCAGGGGCCCAGCGTTTGGGCACAGAGTTGATGGATTCTGTGTGAAAGGCAGAGACTTTCCCTCCAACCCCCAGCTGTTTGATAGTTCCCAACGCTTGTGTAAGAGTCATTTAGGGAGATTATTTAAAAATGTAGATTCCTGGAAAGTTTGTCCAGATAATCTGATTCATAGGTCTAGGTTAGGGCTCAGGAATTTACATTTTAATAGACTTTTTGTGGACCACATTTTGAGATTATTAGACTCATAATTGAAGTGGCTAGGATAAAAATTAAATCATTATCATTTAATTCTAAGACAGTACCAGTCTTAGATTCAGTGGGGCTCCTGCTTTGGGGTCTGTGGTTTAGAGAATCTTGCTCTCCTTGTGACACCCTCCCGTGTGATGGGGGATCTGTGGGCTCAAGGATTTATGCAGCCTGGAGCCTAGAACCGACCTTCTAGACCATGTTCTGCATCCCTGGGAGGTTCTGCCCAAATGGCACTGAGCTGACTCCCAGGGTTTGCATGGGCTTCTTCCCTGGCCTGGCCTCCAGAGGGTATACCCTGCTGTAGGCAGCCTTCCACCTCAATGGTGGCTGGGGGGCAGCTGTTTATGGGGGATGTGGACTGCATTTGGCTGCGTGGGCTGCAGTGTCCACTAGTGGCCAGATGAAGCCCCAGATAGAAGCGGGAGTGTGGGCTGTGGGCCAAGAGCTGGCTCTCCCTGCACCGCTGCATTCCTACACCTGGTGTGCCAGGCCCTTTCGCAGGTATGTTTATCAGGTAGGAGGACAGAACATGTTTTATTCAGCACCTTGTTAGCTTTGATTTATAACTTCGGAATATGTAGACATATGGCTTGTGGGCCTTCGTTGTCTTCTTGCCTCAGGTCCCACAAATGATAGGGGAAGACCTGATCAATGTTTTCAAATTACTAATGTCTTAGAATCGATTTTTTTCTAATCAAGAGATTGTCCAAATCTGGGAAGGAAAAATAGACAAGAAAGGAAAGGAAATGTGACCTCCAGGCTTGGCCACACTGTGGGGCCCAGTGAGGGACGTATCAGGGCCGGACTTGGTACAGCCTTTCCGAGTCTGTCTTCTCTCCTCTCATCTAAGGGGAGGGGGTGGGTGGGGCATAATTCTGTTTTTGCCAAACTGGCCAATTTCAGCTATTTTGGGAAGTGGCAAAACCCGATGTCTAATCTCACCTCTCCAAGATTCCAACTTCTCCTGCATCGTTCAAGTTGCCCTAGCTTTTTCTCGGAGTGAGACAGAGTCTGGAAATGTGAACACTTTTCAGAATGACTTTAAAATATTTTCAACTACAGTTGCATGAAAGAAAAAAAAAGACTTGTTCAGAGTTGGATCAATTATTTTATAAATGGATTAACAAAGGAAACTTTGATTTATTTTTTATATATTTCACACACACCCTGCAAGGTGTAAAAGGCATCATTACATGACATTCACTTTACTTGATTCCACATGCCACATACCTTAATGGCAATATTCCTTAAAACATCCAGTCACTTTTGTTTTAATACTCTGCTTCCATTAGGTCTGCTTTGTACAGTTGTCCAGCTTGTTCACTGCGTAAGAGCACCTACTCTAAGAAATGAGTAGGGGTTGAAATCCAGCCCTCCTTCCCTTTGTTAAGCTACATGTCCTAATATGGACCTGCATCCACCAGGGGGAAGAGTGTCCTTTTTTAATCACACAAAGTCACAGTATGCTCCTCAAATCGCACACCTCCAGGCCTAGGTCCATGCAGGAGGTTTCCTGTGGGTTGCTATGGTAGCCAAACATTTAAATATAGCACAATGTATTCTTTTAAGAGGACTTCCCTGCCTGAAAGACATGACTGAGCAAAGAGCAGAGCCTGGCTGTCTGACCTGGCTGTCTCCTATTATAGATCAAGAAATTAATATTCTGGTTTATAGAAGGATCTCCCTTTGTACGTTTAGCTGGAGTTGGTTCTCCAGAGCCTGATCCTCACTGGGTGGATGGACAAAATCGGATTTCTAGATCAACAAAACTGAAGATGTTACATTTGTGGTGACCTTTTACAGACTTACATGTCTCAGGCAGAACAACAAACCAGCTGCAGGAAATCCTTTGAAATTGCTTGAAATCCATTGCAGTGTACTAGGGGTTTACCTCCTAGATGTGAAGAAAGGAAAACGGACTGGTACTAACATATCCCTCCCTGCATGCGTTTTCTGTTCTCTTACTCTGCTTTTTCTTCATATTATTTATCACTACTGGATCTTACGTTACATATCAATTTGTTTATTTACTATATGCCTAATGAGTTCCTGCCACTATCTAGAAGTACTCAATAAATATTTGTTGAATGAATAAATGAGTGACCCATAAGGATGTAACCTCAGCTTTTGTAAGGTTGCTGTAAGGTATTGTACATGTACTGTTAGGAATAAAGACTGCACTTTCATGGTCCACCCTATGTGGGCATGAAATTGATCAACTCCAGGCTGTTGTGAGAAAGGGCATGTCTGCTGGGGAGACCCTCAAAGTAACTGCAGAACAGTGGGTGCTAGGATGATGCTGCATGTTGAAGAATGCTGGGAGCCTCTTAGGAGATGCTCAGCTGGGAATTTGGTTTCTTTCCCTCTCCTGTCCTCATCTCCATTGCAGCAAAGAGAAAGAATGCCTTTTGGGGAAAGAACAGGCAGCTGCAGCAGCCATGATTTCTATGGGCTGCAGAAAAAAACCAAGTTTCACTATTGCTGTAAGATGTGTAATAACCAAGAACTGGGACAGAATTACCTAACGCCAGACAATGGAGTCAATGAGCATTCTCTAAGATAAAGTGTTTGAGTAATTACAGCTGGAGACTGAATATTTATTGATACTAATATATGAGCTTTGAACAGAAGAAGTAATTAGTCCGATATGGATCAGCATTTGTCATGAACATAGAAGAGACATCTCCTACCCTTCCTCAATCCTGCCCTCTTCTAGGCCTCCTGGAGCTCACAGACAATTATTAGCAAAACCCTTATGCTCAGCCTCACCCCTGAATGTTCCTGCCACCAAATTTCTCTGATGAAAACCTGGCTCTCTGCTGAAAACACTGCCTTCCTATTCTCCTGCATCCCTGAGCCTAGAAGAGTGTCAACACCTACTATGTGCTCAGTAAATATTTGGTGAATGAATGAATGGAATGTTACCCAGAGCTAGGCAATAAGAGAAAATGGACTTGCAGAAGGAGGAGGACATGCTTGGCTGGGAGTGTTATGAAGAAAGATAGCTAATTGACATTTTTAAAAGAAATTGAAGAAGACATAAAGAAATGGAAAGACGTTCTGGGCTCATGGATTGGAAGAATCAACATAGGTAAAATGGCCATATTACCTAAAGCAATATACAGATTTAATACAATCCCCACCAAAATCCCAATGGCATTTTTTAAAGAAATAGAACAAAAAAATCATCAGATTTGTATGGAAACGGAAAAGACCCCAAATAGCCAAAGCAATCCTAAGAAAAAAGAACAATGCTGGAGGTATCACACTCCCTGACTTCAGCTTGTACTACAGGGCTACAATAATCAAAACAGCATGGTATTGGCAGAAAAACAGACACACAGACCAATGGAATAGAATTGAAAAGCCAGAAATAAACCTGCATTACTATGGACAGATAATTTTTTACAACGGAGCGAAAAACATACAATGGAGAAAAGACAGCCTTTTCAATAAGTGGTGCTGGGACAATTGGAAAACCATGTGCAAAAGAATGAAATGAGACTGCTATCTGTCACAATGTACCAAAATTAACTCAAAAAATGGATCAAAGACCTAAATGTGAGACCTGAAATAATAAACTGCATAGAAGAAAACATAATGTACCTATATTATTAACTTTAGGGTACCTATGTTTTCTTGGGTTCAAAGAGAATTTTATGAATTTGACCTCAAAGGCAGGGGAAGTAAAAGCTAAAATAAATGAATGGGACTATATCAGACTAAAAAGTTTCTGCACAGCAAAAGAAACCATCGACAAAATAAAGAGGCAACCAACTGAATGGGAGAAAATATTTGTAAAAATGCCTCCGATAAGGGACTAATATCCAAAATATATAAGGCACTCATACAACTCAACAATAAAACAAACAATCCAATTAAAAAATGGGCAGAGGACCTGAATAAACATTTCTCCAAAGAGGACATACAGATAGCCAATAGACATATAAAAAGATGCTCAACCTCAGTAATCATCAGAGAAATGCAAATAAAAACCACAATGAGATATTACCTCACCGCAGTCAGAATGGCTATCATCAACAAGACAAATAGTAACAAGTGTTGGAGAGGCTGTGGAGAAATAGGAACCCTCATACACTGTTGGTGGGAATGCAGACTGGTGCAGCCGCTATGGAAGGCAGTGTGGAGGTTCCTAAAAAGTTAAGAATAGACTTACCCTGTGACCCAGCAGTCCCTCTCCTGGGTATCTACCCTCCAAACCTGAAAACATTTATCTGTAAAGATATATGTGTTCTGATGTTCATTGCAGCTTTATTTATGGTGGCCAAGACATGGCAACAACCAAAGTGTTCTTTGATAGATGATTGGATAAATAAGATGTGATATATATACACAATGGAATACTATTCCTCCATAAGAAAAGACAAAATAGTACCATTTGCAACAACATGAATGGATCTTGAGATTATTATGCTGAGTGAAATAAGTCAGACACAAAAAGCTGAGAAACAGGATTTCACTGACATGTGGGATATAAAACTGAAAGCAACAAAGGAACAAGACAAATAAAGAAACTAAAACTCATAGACACAGACAACAGTTTAGTGGTTACCAGAGGGTAAAGGGGGTGGAGGGTGGTAGATGAGGGTAAAGGGGGTCAAATATATGGTGAAGGAAAGAGAACTGACTCTGGGTGGTGAGCACACAATGTGATATATAGATGATGTGTTACAGAATTGAATACTTGAAACCTATGCAATTTTACTAACCATTGTCACCCCAATAAATTTTAATTAAACAAAGATAGCTAATTAAAACCAGAATCACTCTGCAATTTTATCTGGATACCATTGAAACCTGTGGTATAAAGGTTGATCTATAATTTAATTGCTACGTGAACTGAGCATGATTTATTCCTAAGCACGATTCAGTGAATAATCCTTTGTTGCTTTTATAAAGTATTGAATGATAGATGCTACCTCCTCCCCCATGAAACCCTGTTACAGAGGAACTGGGGGACCTGAAAGTGAAGAGGCTGCAGGCAGGCAGATCTGATTATTTCCCTCTGTGGGTTGGTGCATAATCTGGGCCTGTTTGTTTTGAACAGTGCCTTTCAAACATGCCTTTAAAAACATATGTGCCGAAGATCCGGATCAAAAAGGCGGCGTGAGGTGAGCCTCTGTAAATCTCCCCTGGAATTTGCAACTAATCGAACAACAATAACTCCACAAAGGACTCTCTGCACAGCAGACAGGCAGACGAAGAGGCCCACTACTGAATTCACCTAAAGGTGGGCGAATCATGCGAGGGGGGGGAGGAGGAAAGGGAGAAGTGTGGAGACGGAGCCGCACAAGCGCAGGACGCAGACCTAGCTCAGTGCGCTGAGCTCGCTGCTTCCAGGAACTACTGCAGCTGCGGGAGAGGGAAGAACTCGGACTGCTAGGGCTCCGCTTATGGCCCACAGGACTGAGGGGGCAGCATATAACATGGCTGAACCCAATGTTCATGGTAGAGACCTCAGAGAAAAGACTGAGGGAAGAAGTCTGAAAACTGTGGTTTAAGCCCTCACTGCCAAGCAGAGAACGGAAGCCTTAGGCACTGAGACTAGCCGCCCCCTCCCTCCCCTCCCAGAGCTCGACCCGCCCCCACCAGCCCAGTGCTAGAAGCGGAACAGTAGCAGTGTCAGATCAAAAGAACAGAACATTTGCTGTTCTGAGAATTGTGGACTACAGACACAGATTCGCAGCCCAACTAGTTCCGGCAAAGGGGAGGGAGCTGTGGAAGCCAGACCAGCTACAGTGGTGGTCGCTGCCATTGCTTAGGGTCAGCTCTCACAACTCACCCCGCCCCTGACCCCACCTATCTGGGTGGATCCCTGCAGGAGTAAACAGAACTGCTGAAACATACGGGCTCTGAATCTGGTGCATGAAGAGCTTTGGAACTTCAAAAGCTCTCTGCATACTCACACAGACACTGCGCCCTGTGACCCAGGCGAACTATTAACAGAGGAGAAGCCCATCTCCCAGGGAATCCCCCCATTATGGGAGAAGCTGGAATAGTGCAGAGAAAACATAGCAGTACCGTG
Organism: Rhinolophus sinicus; assembly: GCF_057876585.1. Lineage (NCBI taxonomy): Eukaryota > Metazoa > Chordata > Mammalia > Chiroptera > Rhinolophidae > Rhinolophus > Rhinolophus sinicus. The sequence continues at coordinate 50,036,031 of NC_142504.1, read as the reverse complement.
TGAGAGAGAAAAAAAAGGCTGCAGTCAGAGAGAAAATAAAACATTCTACCAACAAGTACTGGTAAACAAAAGAAAGACCTCTTCCTATCAACCTGTTGCAGAAGCAACTCCTGTAGATGTCTAGTAAGAGAAATAATAAATCAGTAATTGCCATGAATAACCAAGGCAACAAGACAGGTCAGAAAGAAAGTGAAAAGTCTTCAGAAAAGGAACTTAAACATATGGAAATATGTGACTTAAATGACAGAGAATTCAAGATTGCAGTTCTGAAAAAAGTCAACGAGATTCAAGAAAACACAGAAAGGTAGTTTAATAAACTCAGAAACACAATCAAAGAACAACATGAGCATTTTATGAAAAAGATTGAAATTTTAAAAAAGACCCAAATAGAATTTCTGGAGATTAAGAACTCAGTAGAAGAAATTAAAAATGAAATAACCAGCTTAGGCAGTAGAGTTGACCAGATGGAGGAAAGAATCAGTGACATTGAAGATAGAAACCTGGATATTACACAGATTGAAGAAGAAAGAGACTTGAGACTTAAAAGAAATGAAAGAACTCTAGAAGAACTTTCTGACTCCATCAGAAAGAGCAATATAAGAATAATGGGCATACCAGAAGGAGAAGAAAGAGAGAAGAGAACAGAGAATATATTCAAACAAATTGTCGATGAGAACTTCCCAAACTTGTGGACAGAATTGGATCCTAGAATCCAAGAAGCAAATAGAACACCTAGTTACCTCAATCCCAACCGGCCTTCTCCAAGGCACATTGTATTGAAGCTGTCTAAAATCAACGACAAAGAAAGAATCCTCAAGGCAGCCAGGGAAAAGAAGACAATAACCTACAAAGGAAAGCCCATTAGATTATAATCAGATTTTTCAGCAGAAGCTCTACAAGCCAGGAGGGAGTGGAACCAAATATTCAAATTATTGAAAGAGAGAAATCATGAGCCAAGAATAATATATCCAGCAAAGATATCCTTTAGATATGAAGGAGGAATAAAGACCTTTCCAGACATACAGAGCTGAGGGAATTTTCTAATACACGACCTGCACTACAAGAAATACTAAAGGAGGCTATTCGACCACCATCAACAGGGACAATTTGTGGCAACCAAAACATAAAAAGGGGGAGAGTAAAGGCCTGAACCGGAATATGGGAATGGAGAAAGTAAGCGTGCTGAAGAAAATGGAATACTGTAAATATCAAACTTTCCTTTACATAAACTTAAGGGTAACCACTCAAAAAAAATCCAGAACTGAAATGTATACTGTAATAAAGGAAGAAACAGAGGGAAACATCATAGAATACCACCACACAGAAATAATAGACAACAACAAAAAGGCAAAGAAACAATGGAGACACAGCCTTACCAGAAAACTAAAGATAGAATGACAGGAAATCCTCACATATCAATAATCACCCTAAAAGTAAATGAACTGAACTCACCAATATAAAGGCACAGAGTAGCAGATTGGATAAAAAACTAAACCCAACCACATGCTGTCTCCAAGAGACACATCTCAGTTACAAGGACAAGCACAGATTCAAAGTGAAAGGGTAGAAATTGACACGTCAAGCAAATGGTACCCAGAGAAAATCAGGTGTAGCCATAATGATATCAGATGAAACAGACTTCAGGGTGAAAAAGGTAACAAGAGACAAAGACGGACATTTCATAATGGTAAAGGGCACTATACAACCAGAAGACATAACAGTCCTCAATATTTATGTCCCCCATCAGGGAGCACCGAAATATACCAAGCAACTACTGACAGAACTAAAGGGAGAAATTGACCAAAACACAGTTATACTAAGGGACTTAAATACATCACTGACAGCTATGGATAGATCATCTAAACAGAAAATAAATAACGAAATAGCAGCCCTAAATGACACATTAGATGAAATGGACATAATTGACATATATAGAGCACTTCATCCTAAAACACCAGACTATACATTTTTTTCTAGTGTACATGGAACATTCTCAAGGATAGACCATATATTGGGACATAAAATCAGTCTCAGCAAATTTAAGAAGATTGAAATCATACCAAGCATATTCTCTGATCACAAGGCTTTGAAACTGGATGTCAACTGCAAAAAGAAAGCAGGAAAAAAACCCAAATACATGGAGATTAAACAACATACTTTTAAAGAAGGACTGGGTCAAAGAAGAAATTAGAGGAGAGATCAAAAGATACATAGAAACAAATGACAATGAAAATATATCCTACCAAAATTTTTGGGATGCAGCGAAAGCAGTTTTAAGAGGGAGATTAATATCATTACAGGTCTATCTTAAGAAACAAGAAAATACTCAAATAAATAACCTCACGTTACACCTTAAAGAACTAGAAAAAGAAGAACAAGTGAAACCCAAGGTCAGCAGAAGAAAGGAAATAACAAAAATCAGAGCAGAACTAAATGAAATAGAGAACAAAAAGACAATAGAAAAAATTAATGAGAAAGAGCTGGTTCTTTGAAAAGATTAACAAAATTGACAAACCCTTGGCTAGACTCACTAAGATAAAAAGAGAGAGGACACTAACAAAATCAGAAACGAAAAAGGGAAAGTTATCACGGACACCACAGAAATACAAAGGATCGTCCAAGAATACTATGAAGGACTATATGCCACCAAATTCAATAACCTAGAAGAAATGGACAAGTTCTTAGAAACATATAGCGTGCCAAGGCTGAACAATGAGGAACTGGAAAATCAAAGAGACCGATCACCAGTAATGAAATTGAATCAGTCATCCAAAACCTTCCCAAAAGCAAAAGTCCGGGACCAGATGGCTTCACTAGTGAATTCTACCAAACCTTCAAAGAGGATCTAATACCAATCCTGCTCAAACTCTTCCAAAAAAATTGAAGAAGAGACAGTACTCCCCAACTCATTTTATGAGGCCAACATTACCCTGATACCAAAACCTGGTAAGGACAGCACAATAAAAGAAAACTACAGACAAATATCTCTGATGAATACAGATGCAAAAATCCTAAATAAAATTCTAGCAAATCGAATACAACAATGCATTAAAAAGATTATTCATCAGGACCAAGTGGAGTTAATCCCCGGGGCACAAGGATGGTTCAACATCTGCAAATCTATCAATGTGATACATCACATAAACAAAATAAAGGACAAAAATCATATGATTATATCAATTGATGCAGAAAAAGCATTTGACAAGATACAACATCCATTTATGATTAAAACACTTAATAAAATAGGTATAGAAGGAAAATACCTTACAATAATAAAGGCCATATATGACAAGCCCTCAGCTAATCTCATAATTAATGGTGAAAAACTGAAGCCCTTTGCACTATGTTCAGGAACACGACAGGGTTGTCCCCTATCACCTCTGCTTTTCAACATAGTGCGGAAGTCTTTGCCAGAGCAATCAGGCAAGAGAAAGAAATAAAAGGCATCCAAATTGGGAATGAAGAAGTTAAATTCTCACTCTTTGCAGATGACATGATGCTGTATATAGAAAATCCTAAAGACTCCACCAAAAAGCTATTAGAAACAATCAACGAATACAGTAAAGTTGCCAGCTACAAAATCAACGTACAAACATCCATTGCATTCCTATATACTAACAATGAAATCGCAGAAAAAGAAATACAAAAACCAATTCCTTTTGTAATTGCAGCTAAAAGAATAAAATACCTAGGAATAAACTTAACCAAGGATGTGAAGGACCTATATGCTGAAAACTATAAGACATTTTTGAAAGAAATTGAAGAAGACACAAAGAAATGGAAGGACATTCCGTGCTTATGGATTCAAGAATCAACATAGTTAAAATGGCCATATTACCCAAAGCAATATACAGATTTAATGCAATCCCCATCAAAATCCCATTGGCATTTTTTAAAGAAATAGAACAAAAAATCATCAGATTTGTTTGGAACCACAAAGACCCCGAATAGCCAAAGCAATCTTAAGAAAAAAGAACAATACTGGAGGTATTACACTCCCTGACTTAACTTGTACTACAGGGCTACAGTAATCAAAACAGCATGGTATTGGCAGAAAAACAGACACATAGACCCATGGAATAGAATTGAGAACCCAGAAATAAAACCACAGAAATATGGACAGACAATTTTTGACAAAGAAGCTAAAAACATTGAATGGAGGAAAGACAGCCTCTTTAATAAATGGTGCTGGGAGAATTGGATAACCACGTGCAAAAGAATGAAACTGGACTGCTATCTGTCACCATGTACCAAAATTAATTCAAAATGGATCAAAGACTTAAGAATAAGACCTGACACAATAAACTGCATAGAATAAAACATATGTACTAAACTTATGGACCTTGGGTTCAAAGAGCATTTTATGAATTTGACTCCAAAGGCAATGGAAGTAAAAGCTAAAATAAACGAATGGGACTATATGAAACTTAAAAGCTTCTGCACAGCAAAAGAAACCATCGACAAAAGAAAGAGGCCACCAACTGGATGGGGGAAGATTTTTTGCAAACAGTGCCTCCAATAAGGGGCTAATATCCAAAATATATACAAGGAACTCATGCAACTCAACAACAAAAAAAACAAACAACCCAATTGAAAAATGGGCAGAGGACCTGCAGAGACATTTCTCCAAAGAGGACATACAAATGGCAAATAGACATATGAAAAAATGCTCAATATCAGAGAAATGCAAATCAAAACCACAATGAGATATCACCTCACCCCAGTCAGAATGGCTATCATGAACAAGACAAATAGTAACAAGTGTTGGAGAGGCTGTGGAGAAAAAGGAACCCTCATACACTGTTGGTGGGAATGCAGACTGGTGCTGCTGTTAAGGAAGGCAGTGTGGACGTTCCTCAAAAAATACGAATAGAATTACCGTATGACCCAGCAATCCCTCTCCTGGGTATCTACCCAAAAAATCTGAAAACATTTATCCATAAAGACACATGTGCTCCAATGTTCATTGCAGCTTTGTTTACAGTGGCCAAGACATGGAAACAACCAAAATGTCCTTCGATTGATGAATGGATAAAGAAGTTGTGGTATATATACACAATGGAATACTATTCGGCGGTAAGAAAAGATGATATAGGAACATTTGTGACAACATGGATTGATCTTGAGAGTATAATCCTAAGCGAAATAAGTCAGAGAGAAAAAGCAGAGAACCATGTGATTTCACTGATATGTGGTATATAAACCAAAAACAACAAAAGAACAAGACAAACAAATGAGAAACAAAAACTCATAGACACAGACAATAGTTTAGTGGTTACCAGAGGGTAAGGGGGATGTGGGGTGGGAGATGAGGGTAAAGGGGATCAAATATATGGTGATGGAAGGAGAACTGACTCTGGGTGGTGAACACACAATGGGATTTATGGATGATGTAATACAGAATTGTACACCTGAAATCTATGTAATTTCACTAACAATTGTCACCCCAATTAATTTAAAAAGCAAAACAAAAACATATGTGCCCTTGTCCCTTGATGGAAACAGAGTGGTGCTGTAAACTGAAGTTACTGTGGTGACAGCTTTCACCTATAATATTCTAGTGTCCCTACTGACGTGCTACCTGATCACTGACCACAGAATAATAAGCCACATTGAGGATTAGAGTGGTTAAAAACCGCTCATTTCATTTACCTGTGATAGAAGCACTTCCTGGGAAGAGTGAGCTGTTAAAAAAAAAAGTGATGCTGATTTATATATTTCTAAATCATGGTTTGGGTACAGGCACATTAAAGTTGCCTGAAAGTCCACACTAATACCAGCTAATATCTAAAACATGTGCACGTGTCTGTTAGCAGTAATGGGGAGTGAGCCCCATACACTGGGCAGTGCTTGCACATGTTCTCACATTCTAATTGTTCAGTCTAACTTCTGGAAGGTTGCTTTGTTTTCCAGTCTAACGAGTAGTGTACTTTTAAAGTTTGTTTTCTAGTGTTAGTCAATTTCTTCTTTTCTCTTGTTATTCTGAGCAGATACAAAGATGAACCATTGAACTTCCTCCAGTTTACTGCAAGTGGTAAGTGATGAGATTTGCCCAAAGCTCAGGGGAAAAACAATGGAAAGATGAAATCATGAACACAGAAGGATTGGCAGGACAAATATAGAGTGAACGAATTGTTGAAAAGAAGACAATTCTTTTACACAATTGGCTGCTTCATAGAAATTTGAATTTTAGCATTTTATATTTACACGTATTAGCCAATTACCTCACCCACTTGGAACACATGGACGGATATACATGAACCACTCTGCTTTCCAGGTCCTCCATGTAAGGCTGTCCTGAGCACCCTAAATTTGTAATCCCAGGAGCGTTCTGGGATTATTACCTAGCACTTGGGGCAACCCTCTCTAGGGGTTACAGTAGGGGAGGGAGGAAGGGGAGGCAGGGATGGTGATGGGACAGGGTGGTAAGAGTGGTGGTGGGTCAATCTAGTGGAACAAAAGGATGACAGAAGAGGAAATAAGATAAAGGCATCAGACCCAGGCAACAAGTGCTGTGACTAAAGTTAATAAACTATTTTTTGTAGCTATTGGAAATAAATTTTAAAAACATGCTTACTTTTGTTTAAATGAGGAAACTACTTTGAAGGTGGTTGATTGTATAGCTTCTGATGTGTTATGGGGAGAAAAAGCCATCTCAGTGCTTTCTTGGCACACTTTGAATTCAGATCGCAACAACTCTTCAGAAAAGCTAAAAGAATAACAAAGAACTCTCAGGCAGCTGTGATTCACTTCGCTGCCTGTGATTTACTATGCTAAATCATAAATGCTGGACATAGGGCTAACATAGACGGACTTTGATTTTGAGAATTCATGAGCTGATTTAACACTGTATGTCTTTCTGTTTTGACACCGTTCAAGTCAAAGCTCTGTGGTATGTTGACATCTCAAAGTGGCAGAAAGGTGAGGGATCAAAGGACGAAAAATGCGAGCATGTGTAAGACTTTGGTATCCATCCAAAAGTGTCCATTTGCTGCATAGCATCAGAAAGCCATCTCAGATAGTTACTGATAGGATATGTGATGAAGAAAATTTTCTGCTTTTAAATCCAGAGATATTCAACCACTTTCTCTCACCTGACTTTCTTTTAACTGAAATATTTAGTCAATAAAGAATGGCAGCAAAATAAACATCCCAGTCCAAAGTCCCGCAAAAAAAGCTTTGTTAAAATTCATCCCAAGAAACACTGACATTTTACTATATATTTAGAAAACTTTATATAAAATATACAAATAAATAAATTATACAGTCATTGGCCACTTATTTTAAGGTGAAAAAAATTTCTGACTACTTAATATCTATGTACGTTTATGTTAACAAATCAGAATGTTTAATATATTTCACTTTACTAGGTTGTGACATTCTGGAAATTTCCTTATAAAGATGTCTTAATTTAAGTGTCCAATCGGATAGTACTTGAACAATCTTGTTAGTGGGGCATTAGATTTGAATGCACTAGCTTTGTTTTTCTTTTAAGAAAATAAAAGTTCAAGGTTATTAGCAATATGTAATTACAGAATTTTCCTGTTTTTGTTTTGCAAACCAACACTTTTATTGTCAAGTGAACCTGCCTGATGGTATAGGAGGCTCACTCTGCGCCCAGAGGGACTATGGACAATAAGTGTCTGGGATCTATACGGGAGATGCATGAGTGCAGTGAGGCCAGCTCCAGACACCACTAGGGTCTAGGTGGTCAAAGCAGGGTCTAGAGTCAGTAGGGGGACATGGAAGCCCCCGGAGACCTAGGAGCTGGGTCTATCTACCCAGATCATCTGCAGGAGGCCCGTGAGGGCCATCAGCTGAAGCCCAATGAGCCAGGCAGTGGAGCTGCGAGGGGATGAGGTGGTGAGGACGCAGGAGGCCATGATATGGGTCTTATTTTCATCCAGGATATTGTTTCAGCTATGCACATTATTTCATATCATTAGCCGGCAACTAACCTCATTAGAAAGCTACCCATTTGCTTGATAGAGAGTGTGAAGGGGCTGAAGGAAGTGGATATTTGAGAAACTACCAGCTGGTAGCCAACATATAGACTTGAGGTACATCTATACATTTCTCAGATTAGAGCAGTGGGGGACTATTTATGAGTGCCAAAATACGAAATTTGGAGTTATAATAAATCCCCCATGAATGTCTTGTGTGGCAACATGTTTTCACATTGCTGAATATGTCAGGAAAGAGGTGGTGGGTGGGGGAGCATATTGCTAAACCAAAATGCATGAGTACAGTTAAAGTTATATTCCAGTTTTTTTTTTTTAATATCCCAAGTTGTGCCAATCAAAAAAAATAATTGCTTAGTTAAGCTTATTAGATTAGAAATATTGCTGAAATCAAGCTTAATATACATGTGAGGTTTCTGTTGATGTGAGCTGGCTATAAAACATGAAAAATCAATAGGATTATAAACTAAACCATGCCATGAGCTGTGAAAGAGGAAATGGCCATCACAAATAAATTAAGGTTCCTGATAGGCAATGACTTAGAGATGTTATAAGTTGGAAGAAACATTAGCGATCAGCGTAGTTCAAGCCCTTCATAAATTTTAGAACCCAAGAAAATGAGGTGCAAAGTGGTTATTTCACTTGTCCAAGGTCACATGGCTCAATGACAGAGCCAGGCTAGAATATGACCCTGGATTTCCAGTACAGAGCTTCTTTGTTATGCCGTGCTATGCCAGCACCAAAATTCCAGGACTGCCTTTGTAAAACTACATTTAAACATAACATGGCTCTTATTTACTGGCTGCTAATGAATTTCCACAGAACCATGTAGACGGAGATCCAAATCACATGATCAGGTGTTTGACAAAGTGGTGTTAAATGACTGAAAGCTTTAAATAAATATTGACATCCAGGCCTTTTGGAGTTGTAAGTACCATTTCAGTTTTTTTCTTGAATGTGTTTCTTATAAATATATACATACATATAGACATACATAAATATATACATTCAAATAAAGAAAACAAAAATTAACTTTGATTCTCTCTTTAGAATATATATATATATTTATAAGAAACACATATATATATATATATACATTCTAAAGAGAGAATCAAAGTTAATTTTTGTTTTCTTTATTTGAATTTTAAAGCTCTTGGCAAGATCTGTTGAGATAATTGGTGCTGGGAAAGCAGTGATGTCATAGAAAGATTACCAGATGCCTGTAGGAACTGACTTTCCATCCTGCCCGGCCACGCATTAGCTTCCATGGAAAATTGCTTCCATTTTCCACTCAATAAAACAGGGATAGTGATGGTTGCTTTACGTCCAAGAAACACTCTAAAAATAAATAGAACAAAATAAGTGAAGTGCTCCAAGGGTTTCATACCTCCCTAATAGAATTAAAATAGGAAAATTAGGCATTGAACAACTTCTTTAACTTAGAGTGCTGATGGCTTCAAGTTTTCTTGTAGCACTGAATCTGATTCTCAGGAATTCCTTTTCACACTTTTAACTTTTAAACAATTTTCTTTATTGAATCTTAGATTCAGAAGACTCTGAGAAGTCTCCTAGTGACTTCTCCTCCAGGTTCAAGCACCCCCTTCTCAGACAGTCCTGAGAAATGCTGAGAAGGAGTTCACTTTTGGGCAAGGTGATTTGTTCCATGGCTGAGCAGACCCAATGTAGAAAAATGTTCATTTTATTGAACAAAAATCTGTCTCACTGTAATTTTTAACTATAGTCCTAGTTTTTCATTTTGAGCTACACAGATTTCACCAATTCTTAAAATATTTGTATTGAACTATCATATTGCTAATAAATTTTTCAATATTATGGAAAGAAAGAAGATAACATTATTGAGTAACTACTATGCAATATTCCATGCTTTTGTTTAGGTGTTTTCACTTAAAACTCAAAATAAATCTATGACATATTTCCTACATTTATGCGTTGATGAAAATAGCACAGTGGTTAAAATCACAAACTCTGGAGTTAGACCTGGAGTTGAGTTCTGCTCTACCATTTACTAATTGTATAACTTGCAAAAGTTGCTTAGCCCCTCTGAGCCTTGGCTTCTGTGAATTAGAATAGTTATAATCATTCTAATTATAATATGGTTGTTGTGAGGTTAAACAAATGTAATGCATGTGAAGATATAATGCATAGTAATGTTCAATAAATGTTAGCTATTATTCTCTTTTTTGGACTAAGCACAGGATATCACATTTATTCCAAATAACTTATATTTTCTTTGTTTTGGTCCTGATTTCTAAATGAAGAAATATTTTGAATTATCTCCTGGTATATTAGCTCTCTACCAAATTTTTGTCATCCAAGTATTTATAAACCTGCATTCTTTGGTCTCCATGTGTTTGACAAATATGATGAACAGGAATGAGCAAATAAATTCTTGAAGTTGTTTTTCAAGGTTGAAGCCAAGCCTTTGACCAACACTCCTTGGGTGATGTAGGTTACCTAACTATGAAGAAAGGCACCCAGACATCTCCCTATCATCTGACCTACATTTCTCCATTTTAACAATAAAAGGAGCACACCATGAGATTTGACAAATACTATGTTAAAATCAAGACATGCTGTGCTCATGCCTTCCTCTAACACACTGGCAACCAAATCTAAGAAACGAGATGAAGTTTGCATGACTTGTTTTTAGTGAATTCACTGTCATTGCCAGTGATCAGGATTTCCTTATTGCTTACAAATCATCCATTCTAGAATTTTACTTGGAATTTGCATGAGGCTCACTAATTTATATATAAATCTCATCCTCTCACCTTTTTTTTTGGGAGTAGAAACATTTCCCAGTCACCAGACACCTCTTTTATTCTCCTTCATTCTCAGCAACAATTGTCTTATCCACAAATTCTTTCCATGCTTTGGGATAGAATTTGTATTAACTGAAGTTTTGAACTCTTTTCCTATTGTAAGTTTTAATTCTCTCTTAATAGTGTTTGTTCCACAACAGTCATTCTCCATGAGAGAGATTATGGAAATGAAGCAGAAAATCAAATGGTTTTTTGGTTATGCTATCATTTGTTAAGGTCATATTGTTTGAGATATAGCATAGCTATTCTTTTTCTCATCTCCTGGCTACAGAGATAAAAGAGAAAAACAGCTTTCTTATTGTTTACAGTGTTTATCTCAGGCTCAAATTTGGTTTTAGGCCTTATTTTCTTATTTTACTCTAAACATTTTTCCCCCCTTTCTTTAATTGCATCCATGACATCATCTGTCTCCACCCATCCTTTTGAACTCATCAGAGAACCCTCTGAGCCATAGGAACTTGAAGGCTTCTGATTCCAGATTCAATGTTCCTTTTAATTCCTCTCTGAGATCTGCCTGCTCATAAGCCACCTCTGTACTTATATGCTGTTTATTTTTTCAGTTCAAGCCCAGGACCTCACTTATGGTCATTCATGAGAGACTATTTATCCCTATTATATATATTTTTCCAGGCAGCATATATTTCCTCCTCAATGGCATCAATTTTTTATAATGCTGAAGGAATCCCATTTTTAGAGTTTATATTCCTCCTGTAAATTATTTGGGCACTACTGGGCCCTATTATATTCTTTACCTCTTTTGAAGTCCCCTTTCTGAAGACCTCACTATTATCGTTTTCACTACTGTAAAACATCTCAAAGCTATGTTATCCCAAGATTTCTTTGTTTCTACATTTGGTACCTCATTCTTTCTTGTTGGTCAATCAAGGATTCAAGACAGAAGTTTCCTAAATTTCTTCCTTTACCTTCTGAGGGAAAATTGTGAGCAACAGCCAAGAACAAGCCTCTCGTTCTGCTGTGTACTGGGTTGAATATGTCCTCCCCAATTTTTGTTTACCCAGAACCTGTAATTGTGACCTTTTTTGGAAATAGGATCTTTGTTAATATAATGAAGTTAAGATGAGGTCCTACTAGATGGAGCAGGGGATAAATCCAATACGATTGGTGTCCCCATAAGAAGAGAGAAGCTGGACACAAGGAAACACAGGGAGAACACCATGTGAAGATGGAGGCAGAGATTGGAAGCACGTGTTTACAAACCATTGAATGCCAAGGAACCACAAGAAGCTAAGAAGAGACAGGAAGGAATCTTCCCTAGAGTCTTCAGAGGGAGCATGCTTTATAGCCAGATCACATCAGCGGGAACCTCACATGTATATTTAGCTTGATTTCAGCAATATTTTTAATCTAATAAGCTTAACTAAGCAATTATTTTTTTGATTGGCACAACTTGTGATATGAAAAAAAAAAGGAATATAACTTTCCCTGTACTCATGCATTATGGTTTAGCAATATGCTCCCCCACCCACCACCCCTTTCCTGACGTATTCAGCAATGTGAAAATATGCTGCCACACAAGACATTCATGGGGGATTTATTATAACTCCAAATTTCGTATTTTGGCACTCATAAATAGTCCCCCACTGCTCTAATCTGAGAAATGTATAGATGTACCTCAAGTCTATATGTTGGCTACCAGCTGGTAGTTTCTCAAATATCCACTTCCTTCAGCCCCTTCACACTCTCTATCAAGCAAATGGGTAGCTTTCTAATGAGGTTAGTTGCCGGCTAATGATATGAAATAATGTGCATAGCTGAAACAATATCCTGGATGAAAATAAGACCCATATCGTGGCCTCCTGCGTCCTCACCACCTCATCCCCTCGCAGCTCCACTGCCTGGCTCATTGGGCTTCAGCTGATGGCCCTCACGGGCCTCCTGCAGATGATCTGGGTAGATAGACCCAGCTCCTAGGTCTCCGGGGGCTTCCATGTCCCCCTACTGCCTCTAGACCCTGCTTTGACCACCTAGACCCTAGTGGTGTCTGGAGCTGGCCTCACTGCACTCATGCATCTCCCCTATAGATCCCAGACACTTACTGTCCATAGTCCCTCTGGGGGCAGAGTGAGCCTCCTACACCATCAGGCAGGTGCACTTAACAACAAAAGTGTTTGTTTGCACAACAAAAACAAGAAAACTCTGTAATTAAGTATATGCCAATAACCTTAAACTTTTATTTTCTTAAAAGAAAAACAAACCAAGTGCATTCATGTCATTCATTAAATCTAATGTTCCACTAACAAGAATGTTCCAGTACTATCCAATTGGGTGCTTTTTAAAGATGGCCCTACTGATATCTTGGTTTCCGACTTCTAGCTGCCAAACAATGAGACAACAGATTTCTGTTGTTTTAAGCCACCCAGTTTGTGGTAATATGTAATGGCAGCCTTAGGAGACTAATGAATGCTGTTAACAGCATAAGACCACCAATAGATTCCAGATGTCCAGTTCTGTAGCAGTTTCGCTACATGTATTAGAAGATAGCATAGAGGTGGCAAGAACATAGACTTTAGAGTTAGAACACCCATGCTGAAGCCTTGGATCTACTGCTTATGAGTTGGGTGATTTGTACATGGTCAGTCAATCATACATAACTTCCATAAAATGGGATAACACATTATTTACCTGATGGGTTACTGTGAGGGTGTAAGAAGTAATAGAAAATGTGAGCAAGCACATTTTAAATTACAAAGCCCCAACAAATGTTATTCAGCATTTTTAAACCTAATTTCCTTTACCTGGTGGGGTATCTATATTATATTCCCTTAAAGATAGTAAAGTTGACCCTTGAATGATGTGGGTGTTAGAGGTGCCAACCTTTATGCAGTTGAAAATCTGCACATAACTTTTGACATCCTCAAAACTCAAGTTATTCCTCAGTATCTTTTGGGGGGTTGTTTCCAGGATCCCCATGGATACTAAAACGACAGATGCTCATGCCCCCTATATAAAACAGTGTAGATCAATGCATAGAGTTGGCCCTCCACATCCACAGACTCCCACCCACAGACAGAAAACAGTATTGTTATTTATAAAATTTTAAAAAAAATCTCATATAAATGGATATGTGTAGTTCAAACCCATGCTGTTCAAAGGTCATCTCTATTTCATTTCTGGGTTTATCCTCTCTTAAATGCTTCTACCCTCAGATTTTGAATTTCCATAGGAATGTATATGTTTTTTTAATGAGATGCATGACTGGAATACAATAAAAATAATGTATTCTTATGTATGTATATATGTATCTATGTCTACATTTTGAACAGTTTTCCTATCTTATACTTTCAGTTTAACACTTCCTTTGAACTAGGCATATGCTTTCATTGTATGTATCTCATCAATAAGTCTTGGTGATTCTGAGACAGTATTTACTGCTCCTTATTTAAAAATCTTAGATGTATACGTGCTTCGTGCACAGACATATACACATTTGAGTTCTAGGGTTCTTCCTGACCTACTTCTTCGATGACATCCTTTGGGGACAGAGCCAGGAGTACAGTTTCCAGGCTCTCTCCCTCACACGGAAAAGTGCTCACTCGGGTAGTAAACGGCCATCAATTGTGATTGAATGGCCATCAGCTGTGGCTAGTTGGATGTTAGCTGTAACCAGTGATCCATTGGCCACTAATATAATTGCCATGGCTATGCCAGCAGAAAATGGGGGCTAGCAAGAAGATGGTGGCTGAGCCAGCAAGAGCGGATTGCAGCTAGCAAGTGGGGTTGGTTGGCAGAAAAGAAGTGGACAGCAGGTTGCGGATAGTGTGGCTCCTGCTTTCTGTGTCTCCAACCCAGCCTCCAGTGAGAATATAGTGGTATGACTCCCCTATCTATGGCTCCGTGGGTGGTCCCTTTTGGCCTCACCATATCCTGCGTTCTTATGCGGGGAGCAGGACTAGATACCCCAGAAGAGACCCCGCCTGACATCCCGCATGACACATCCTCTCCTGAGAATTATAAGATTTCTCTTCCAGGGGATCCTTGTAGTCATTCATTGTGTCTGGTTTTAAGTAGTTTCTGATTTTTTTTCCCCCCTGAGATTTGATCTCCTCCTCACTCCTGTACTGAGTTAGTCTCTTCCCCCACCCCAGCCACCCATTTGGATTTGAACATAGCGTTATTCAAATTCTCTTCTGGGTGATTTTCCATTATTCTTCTTCATGCAATTTTATCAGACATTACCCTGAGTTAAAAATATCATTCTGTGATTTAAAAATACCCTCAGAGTTGCTAGATGGGCAGGGGGGTGGGGATAAGGGGAAGGTGAGAGGTTTTGGGAACGTACAGAGGGATAGTGGATGGGGGGAGGGGGGTTCACACAGTGTGAGGGATATAAATGATAAATGTCTAAGTTTTGCTTTGTCTTGTGCACCTGAAACTAATTAAAAAAAAAAAAAAAAAAAAAATATAGACGAAAAAAAAAAAAATAAATAAAATAAAAATACCCTCAGATTTGTTTTTGTCTCACAACCTAGAAAAAATATTTAAGAAAGACATAATGTTTTTCCCCCTCAAATATCTGAGGGGCTGTCATGTAGAAAAGGGATGAGACTCATTCTACAGAGAACCATGAGTGGAAATTATGGAGGCAGATGTGACCTTAATACAATAATAATAATAATAATAATAATAACTTTCTAATGACCAAAGCTGTCCAAAACCAGAATGACATGGCTTATAGGGTTGCCAGTTCTATTTGTGGAATTGTTCAAGGTGGGTGTCTTAGGTCAGGTACTTTAGAAGCAGAGCCTGAAATAGGGATTCTTTTGCAAGTGATTCATTGACCGAGTGTTCTCAGGAGAAACCTATAGAGGGATAAGGGAAGCAGAATAGGGCAGGGGAAGAAGCTGGCAAAGCTATGAGTTCAGCTAATGTCTAACCTCAACCTCACCCTACACGGAGTTCTGATGCCCCTACATCAGTCAGTCACTGCCCGTGGGCTGCCCAGGGCAGCTCTGCTGAAGACAAGTCTCAGGTGAAGGGTATAGCTGTGAGCTGTTAAAAGCCGGTACTCACAGCAGTTGGAGGTTGGAGGCATTGTCCAAGGAAATGGGATCTGGGTAGGGCACCAATAGCTCCTACTACAAAGAGGATGACTGGCCAGATTCCAGAATAGCAATGAAATAAGGAATCTAGCTTTAGTTTTGCTACTGATAAATAATATTTTCATATTTATTTCTAATATTCTGTAAAATAAGGGTATTGGAAATTGTGTTCATTAAAGTCCCTATATCTCTAAAATCATTCTATGGTGGCATGTTGTAGAGGAGAAGTTCCTGGGTGATGGGCTGAAAACTTTTGGGGTGGGGTCAGTGAGAGGACAAAGACACTGGTTATTACAGTGGGTTTATGAGAACATACACACCACAAACATTGTATTCACATTAATAATGTGAATTATTTGCTATTTTTCAGATATATGTGTTAAGTAAAATAGATTTTACTTTTAAAAGCAGTACGGAATTCATACTGGTTGTTTTATATTGAGTGTTTTCTCAATCATTGAATTCTAAAAGGACTTTTATTCTGGGAACAAGTGGAGACTTCTCTAAAGTTATAGTGACAAAAAGGGAATGCATATAGAGCATTGAGTGGGACTGTGAACTAGATAACCTCTAAGAATTCATGTGGATTTGTTCACATTATCTGAATTTTACTAACTTAGGTTGTGATTTTCTTAATGGTAATTTTTCAGGCATGCGTAGTGATTTTGGTATATGAGTATTCAGCAATTAATAATAAGGATAATAATAAAATGAATTAAATTCCCTTCTTTAAAGGGTGTATTAGCATTTGAGTGCTGGACAGCCTGCTATAAGCTCTATGGCTCCTTATTTTACTAATGAAGAAACTAAAGTGCAAGGTTATGCTGATATACCATATAGTAATATCTCCTGACTCCCAGTTCAATTATTATTTCCTTTACACCACAAAGGCAAATAATAACTCAAGTCATGAAAAATTAACGGTAATTTGTCAGAACTATGTGTAATCAGTTAAAAGTAGAATTAACTGTGATGTATGGTATCTTGAATTTTAGAAAAGCTTTTTTATGGGGATCCCTGATACCCATTTTCATACTAGGATTACTGTGCTGTGGTTCTGTCTCTCTCTTTTTTGTATTTGTTTGTTTATTTATTTGATTCTTATTAAAATATAGCTAATATACAATATTATATTAGTTTCAGGTATACACCATAGTTATTCAACAGTTATATATCTAAAGAAGAGCTCACCATGATAAGTCCAGCAACCCTCTGACACCGTACTATACTATCACAATGTTATTGACTATACTCCCCATGCTGTACATTACATCCCCATGACTTATTTTAGACCTGGAAATTTGAACCTCTTATTCCCCTCTATCTTTCCCCCCTTTTTAATTTTTCAATTATAATTGACATTTAATATTATTTTATATTAATTTCAGGTGTACAGCATAGTGGTTAAACATTTATATAATTTAAGAAGTGATCCCCTTAACTAGTCTAGTACCCACCTGGCACTATACATAGCTATTGATTATATTCCCTATGCTTTATGTTAATCCCACTGACTATTTTATAACTTCCAATTTGTGTTTCTTAATCCCTTCGCTTTTTTCACTGTATCCCCCAACCCTCCACCCATCTATCACCCTGATAGATTTAGTACCTAACACCATATGTAGTTATTACAATATTATTGACTACATTCCTTATGCTCTACCCTACATCTCCGTGACTACTATGGAACAACCGATTTGTACTTCTTAATCCCTTCCCCTTTTTCACCCATCCCCAAACCCCCTCCCATCTGGCAATCAACAAAATGTTCTCTGTGTCTATGAATTTGTTTCTGTTTCATTTGTTTGTTTATTTCATTCTTTAGATTCCACTTGTATGTGAAATCATATGACATTTGTCTTTCACTGTCTGACTTACTCCATTCAGCACAATACCCTATAGGTCCATCCATGTTGTCGCAGATGGCAAGATTTCATTCTTTTTTTTTTACAGCTGAGTAATATTCCATTGTATATATGTACCACCTCTTCCTTATTCACCCATTCAGGGACACCCAGGTTGCCTTCATATCTCGGCTATTGTAAATAATACTGCAGTGAACATACGGATGAACATGATCCCTTGAAGTAGCATTTTGGGTTTCTTTGGATAAATACCCAGAAGGGGGATTACTAGGTTCTTCTTTGTCTCTTGTTATAGTGCTTTAAAGGCTATTTTGTCTGGTATAAGTATTGCTAGCACAGCTTTTTATTGTTGTTTCCATTTTCATGAAATAACTTTTTCTATCACTTTACTTTCAGTCTGTATGTCTTTTGATCTGAAGTGAGTCTCTTATAGGCAGCATATGTATGGGTCTTATTTTCTTATCCATTCAGTCACCCTGTCTTTTGACTGGAGCATTTAATCCATTTACATTGAAAGTAATTGTTGATAGACACATAGTTATTGCCATTTTATTATTCATATTTTTTATTTTTTGTTGTCTTAAGGAAGTCCTTCCAAGATTCCTTGTAACACAGAGTTGGTGTTGATGAACTTTAGATTTTTCTTGGTGGGAAGCTCTTTATCTGTCCTTGGATTCTAAATGATAGCTTTACTGGGTAGAGTAATCTTGGTTGTAGGTCCTTGCTTTTCATTACTTTGAATATTTCATACTAACCCCTTCTGGCCTGCAAAGTTTCTGTTGAGAAATCAACTGACAGTCTTATGGGAGGTCCCTTGTAGGTAACTAACTGCTTTTTTTCTCTTGTGGCTTTTAAGATTCTTTCCTTGTCTGTAACCTTTGGCATTTTAATTGTGGTGTGTTCTTTGGGTTGTTGTTTGGGATTCTCTGTGCTTCCTGAGCTGGAATATCCATTTCCTTCACCAGGTTGGGAAGTTTCCCATCATTATTTACTCAAATAGATTTTCAATTCATTGCTCTCTGCCTTCTCCTTCTGGTACACCTATGATGCAAATATTAGTATACTTGATATTGTCCCCAAGGCCACTTAAACTGTCCTCATTTTTTTGGATATTTTTTTCCTTTTGATGTTATATTTGGGTGTTTTCTACCTTATCTTCTAAATTGCTGATTCAAGTCGCTGCTTCATCTAATCTACTTTTGATTCACTAATGTATTCTTCATTTCAGTTATTGTATTCTTTACTTCTGACTGGCTCATTTTTTGTTTTCTTTCTCCATTTTCATGTTTTTTGTATCTTTGTTGAAGTTTTCCCTAAGATCATTGAGCATCCTTATAACCAGTGTTTTAAACTCTGTATATGGTAGGTTGCTTGTCTCCTATTTGTTTAGTTCTTTTTCTGGAGTTGTATTCTGTTCTTTTATTTGGAACGTTTGTCTCTCCATTTTGGCTGCCTTCCTGTGTTTATTTCTATATGTTAGGTAGGGCTGCTATGTCTCCCAGTCTTCATAGAGTGGTCTTATGAGATATGTGTCCTGTGGGGCCCAATACACATTCTCCCTGATCACCAGAGCTGGTTGCTCCAGGTGTGTCCCTTGGGTGGGTTGTGTGTGTCCTCTTGTTATAGTTGAGCGTTGGTGGCTGTTTGCGTGTCAGTAGGAGGCATTGACACTCAGGCTCGTTGGTTGTGATGACTGGTTGTTGCTACAGTGAAGGAGCTGTGTGGAGGGGCTGACCCTATGAAGCAGGGTTCACTTTAGCAGGGCTCTGGTGCCTACCCAGTCTGGCTCTGGGGTTCGTCATTTTTGGAGGTGGTTGGGTGATTCTCCAGCTTGATTCAAAGATAGTCACTGGGCATGCCAGGCCCAGGGCCACCTGGGAAGGGACCTGCTGCAGGCCAAGTTGAGCCATAGCCTGTGCTCTGCCTGAGGCCACCTGGCATGAGCCACAAAGGATTCCACAGATGGCTGCCACCCACGCTGTGCTTGGAGGTGCATTGAGGGACCAAGTTGCAAACCAAGGCTGGTTGGTGCTAGTGCTGGGCTTAGGGCTGCTCAGCCAGAGGTATTGTACATGCTCAAGCCAGATGCTGCTTGTTTGGGGTTTGTAAACCTTTGAGAGACTTTAGGAAACTTAGCAGCATGAGCCAAGGTAGGCAGTTTGTATGAAAAAGTCACTGGAAGTGACTTTGGTGTGCCCAAAAATTTGGTGAAGTAGGGTCTCAGAATTACCAATGTGGGGTGAGTGTATTAGTCAGGTTGATGGAGACTCAGATATGGAAGCTCCCTGCATCTGCATGCAGGAAGGAGGGGGGCTCAACAAAGAAACAATGGCTTCCACCAGCTTCTCCCTGGGAGAAAGCTCCCCTTCCATCCCTCACCCTGTAGCTAGACAACACAGTTCCTCCCCATATGACCCTTTCACCCTTTGAGCTGAAGCCCCAGTGCTGGAGCTCAGAGCAAGTGAGTCCATCAGTGAGTAGATCCATGTGTGGTCCCTCTAAGAGAAGAGCCTGGGCATGCAGCCACCCTCTATCTCACTCAGTCACAATCTCCGCTGGTTTTCATAATCAGAAATTATGGGGACTTTTCTCCTGGTACTGGAACCCTGGGCTGGAGAGCCTGGTGTGGTGCTGGGACTCCTCACTGCTCCAGGTGGGGCCTCCACAGCCAATATGTCCCTCCCAGTTTTTAATGGTCAAACATACGTGTGGGACAAGACCGTTCCGTGTCTCTGCCCCTCCTACCAGTCTTGAGGTGGCTTCTTTTGTATGTCCTTAGTTGTAGGGCTTTGGTTCAGCAAGACTTAAGGCAACTCTCAATGATGGTTGTTCTATACTTTAGTTGTAATTTTCATGTGATCATGAGAGAAGGTAAGCACAGCATTTACCTACTCTGCCATCTTGACCCATTTCTCTTTTTTGCTTTTAGATTTCTGTTTTTAATTGATTATTTCTTCCCTTTCATATAATTTCAATAAATTTATTTCCCACTGTTTTTCAGCAAAGATATGTAACACGTACTTTCATTTAAACCTTTTTCAAATAAAGATACCCTCCCCCACTGACATTATAACATTTAAGAACAAAATAAATATTGTAATATGCTGATGTCTATTATTTCTATAATACCCACATGAAGAGTATTATGGAAATAATGCTAATATTTTTATTCTCACACTCTCTGTGGCTCAAGTGATTTCATCTGGCTAACGGCTGGACTTGTAATGTTACAAGGCCCTGCGATGGAGAATGGCAAAAATGAGAATAGTGAATTGCTGGCATCATTCTCCTTGTTCCCTTCAAAATAAAACTGTGGTCCTCTTTTGAAACTCTCTTACTAAGAGGGAGAAAACACTGCCTTCCTTATATCTCATATCTCAATATATCAAGATAAGATACCAATGATGAATTTGTATATTGTGGTCTTGCTGAGGCTTTGTGTTGGGAAACAATTCTTGAATCTTGCTATAGACTGAATGCTTGTGTTCCCCCAAAATTCGTATGTTGAAAACTAATCCCCAACGTGTTACTATTTGGAAGTGGGGCATTTAGGAGTTGATTAGGTCATAAAGGTGGAGCTCTCATGAATGGAATTAGCATCTGTAGGAACAGAGCCAGGAGTGCAGTTTCCAGGCTCTCAACCTCACATGGAAAGATTCTCCCTCGGGTAGTAAATGGCCATCAACTGTGATTGGATGGCCATCAGCTGTGGCTAGTTGGCCGTCAGCTGTAACCAGTGAGCCATTGGCCACTAATATAATTGCCATGGCTATGCTAACAGAAAAATGGGGGCTAACAAGAAGATAATGGCTGAGCTAGCAAGAGTGGATTGCAGTTAGCACGGCAGATTGCAGCTAGCAAGTGAGGTTGGTTGGCAGAGAGAAGTGGATGGCAAGTTGCGGATAGTGTGGCACCTGCTTCCAGTGTCTCCAATCCAGCTGCCAGCAAGAATATAGTGGTATGACTCCCCTATCTATGGCTCCATGGGTGTTTCTTTTTGTCCTCACCATATCCTGCGTTCTTATGCAGGGAGCAGGACTAAAGACCCCGCATGACACCCTGCATGACAGTGTCCTTATAAAAAAACACCCTACAGAGCATCCTCACCCCTTTTGCCATGAGGACACAGCAAAATGATGGCCATTTGTGAACCAGGAAGTGGGCCTTCATCAGACACTTCCCAGCCTCCAGAACTGTGAGAAATAAATTTGTTGTTTAAGCCAACCAGTATATGCTATTTTTGTTATAGCAGCCTGAATGGACTAAGCAGGTCTCTAACATTTCTGCACATTTTACATGCAGAAGCATTGACTATCTCTGTTCTGGAATATATTTTTTGTTTTCCCAATGGGATCTGTAGTTATGTCCCTTCTTTCATTTTTTTTCTCTTTTAACTGAGATACAATTGACATGTGACATTGTATTCATTTTTGGTGTTCAACATAATGATTTGTGGATTATCTCTTCAAGGCTGTTTGTATAGTGAACAGCATTGGAAGATAGAGATAACGTCTCCCTATAGAACAGAGGGCAGATTTGTTTACCATCCAATATAATAAAGATGATGTCTATTTGGAAGCAAAGATTGGACAGGTTTACTTGCAGCACCCTATAAAAGGTTGGGGTTTCTTAAATTTGGAGTTCCTTAGCTGTAATGCAAATCCACTGCATGTGCAGATTCCACCCAGTTTACTTTGTGGGATTTGGGGAGGACAGGAATTGACATAAACCTAAAGCTCATGCTGCCTTCTGTGCCCTGAGTGATAAAATACCTTGTCTGTTATCTAGAAATTGTGGGCCTTCTACCAGCATCCATGAAACGATAATAGGCTGATTTGTTAGTTTGGGAGTATAATTTCAGACTTTTCACAGTTCTTGACAGGTTGAACACTTACTGTTAAGAAATCACTTCACAGGGAAATTGGCTATGATTACAGAAGAAATAAAATAAGGAACTTTGATCCCTTTTGACTACAGACTAAAATTTATTATTAAAGTATTTGTAAACCCCTTGTATTTGGGCATGTCATGACTAATGACTGAAAGCAGATCAACATGAAGATTGGCCAATCTTGGTGTGGGGACAGAGCCCCAGAGAGTAGTTTACAGGCTCTCGGCCTTACGTGGAAAGGTGCTGGCTCGGCTGTGGCTGATTGGTTGTCGTCTGTGGCTGGTTAGCTGATTGGCTGCTGGTGTAACTGCTGCGGCTACGGAGGATTGCCGAGGACTGCTGAGGAGCCGAGCAGAGCTGAGCAGAGCCGAGCAGAGCCGAGGAGAGTGGAAGAGGAGAGCCAAAGAGAGCGGAAGAGAGGAGAGGAACAGGGTCGAGAGAGTGGAGGAGAGTCGTCGTCGGTCGGTTGGCGGAAAGGCGGATGGCAGGTCGCGCGTCCGGTGAACCCAGCCTCCAGTGAGACCATAGTGGTATGACTCCCCTACCTATGGCTCCGTGGGTGTTCCTTTTTGGCCTCACCATATCCTGCATTCTTGTGTGGGGAGCGGGAGCAGAGATCCCGCAGGCCGCCCCGCCTGAAAAATGGCACGGCGAACAGGCCTCTGTGCACGACAAATGGCGCAGCGAGCAGGGTCTTCCGCACGACACTTGAGCATTTGTAGGGGCTTTTTTGTGTGTGTCTCTTATGTCACAATGTACGAAGTCAGACAGTTAAGTTCATGAACATGTTGCAATGATGTTGTTAATATTTTATGATATCAGATAAATTATTCATTATGAATTTGTACCAACTGGATGAACAGTTTACCTAGTTTACTGTTTGGAAGTGCTGAAAAGGCTGCATGAAAAAGTTAGACAATCTGAACTTTCTGCCAACAATTCATGGCTCTTGCATCACGACAATGAACCAGCTCACAGGGCACTGCCTGTGAGGGAATTTTTAGCCAGTAAACAAATAACTGGATTGGAACACCCTCTCACCTGATCTGGCCCCCAATGACATCTTTCTTTACCTGAAGATAAAGGAACTATTGAAATGAAAACATTTTGATGACATTCAGGACATCAAGGGTAATATGACGACAGCTCTGATAGCCATTCCAGAAAAAGAGTTCTGAAATTGTTTTGAAGGGTGGACTAGGCACTGGCATCAATGCATAGCTTCCCAAGGGGAGTACTTTGAAGGTGACCATAGTGATATTCAACAATGAGGTATGTAGCACTTTTTTCTAGGATGAGTTTGCAAACTTAATTGTAAGACCTCATGGCAGCCATCTTATCTACCTTCTTAGAAGATAAAACCTGCACCTGAATCGTCTCTGCTATTTTGTGCCTTGGTAGGGCTGAGGGCAGCCAAGGACAGCATGTCTATCAAAGCTTCATTGAGATAATACAGCCCACAACTTAAAGGTCCCTCAGGATCAAACACAGACCTCATTCCCCCTGGGCAGGGGACTGCCAACTCCAACTGACCTAAAACATTGCCCTCCACACAGCTTTCATCTCAACCTCCTCACCAGGAGCTTCTTGCTTTCCTGCCACAAATTAGTTGGCATCTGGCAGAAGAGAGCACATGGAGGAGAAGTGAGGGACCCAAGGTGGTTGAGGGTGTCACATGGGTCTCTGATTGCTCCAGGCAAAGAGCAAAGGCGTTAAGTTGAAGCCACCTTTAATTGAATCCAATTGTGGCTCTACTCCCACACATACCTCACAGAGTGACTTCAGCACTGAAGAATACACACACCTTTAAAATGTTTACCAGAGTATCACATACTCATCTGAAAAGCTCTCTAATCAATTGTCTACAAGTTCATGTTATAGCAGTTATGTGGCAGAACACGTGATATAAAAAAAGAGAGATCTCCAGTTGTGAATAATTAGTGACTCAAAATCATGAAATTCTTGTGCTCTTCATGACTTAAGTTGTGATGATCCAATTATCTTTTTAGTAATGACTCAAGTAGTCAACCAAAAATGTTGTATGGCAACTGAAAAACACACCAGTTTCATTTTTGTGTTTACAAGTTATTTCCTGATTGTCCACAACATTTGATATTTTTCTGAAACGCATTTTAAATTATTAAAATATTTTCTGGGATTTGGCGATGAGGAATTATTCTTACAAAACCAAAGATCAGGAAATTCTGTATAATCTTAAGTAATCTACAAAAACTTTTTAACTGTGATTTGAACAGTTTGGGAAACTGTCTCCTGGACTCATATTTAATTTATGCAATGGTCATTATAGGTTCCGGGAGATTTTCTTTTTTAGATATATTATTGTGTTTGACCTTCATGGTTTGAAATATTTATGACTCTCCAGCTTTTAGGATCCCCCAACTTGGCCCCTAGCTCACTACTCCAGTACCACATATCCAGCATTCCATCATGAGTTTATAGAAGCCTTTTAATATCTAAAGCTAACTTTGTATGTGTAGTCCCTGTGTTTTGCTGGAATGTGTTCTTGGAAACCAAAATAAAGTGGATGGTCAAAAAGCAGATTGTACTGTTCCATAGAAATATTACACATGAGAATTATGTTCATGAGCTAGCATTTGGCGTCAAATAGATATAGGTTGAATTAATCATTTATCATGAACAACCATTATAAGTTCTATGATTATTTTGAATATAAAATTTATGTTTTATATCTCGTGCATAAAATGATCATACCTAATGAGGGTACAGGAATGTAATGTGCAATATATAATACTACATATATTACAACTTGAAAATAATATAAATGAGCAAAAATAGTCATACATGAAATATTTACCTAACAGTTGAACTTAGATGTAGGAAAGCTTTGGGGGATAATTTAGTTGAAGCACGTATCATTTACAAAAAACACATTGTTCTTGAAGCTCTGGTCAATATAAGGCCAAAACAAAATATAATAAATATCAGAAAGATGAAATTAATATTGTTTTCAGTGTGTATGATAGTCTATTTAAAAAACAGAAAGGAAAAACACAAAAACTAATACAAGCATTCAGTAAAGAGGTCAGATAGACAATAAATATTAAAATATTAATATTCTCTCTATTAACAATAACTAATTAGATAATATAATGAGAAATAACCTGGACAGGAGGAAAAATATATATAGAATACTTATGAACAAACTTAATAGGGACTGTGCAGGGCTTATATGACAAAGCTGTAAATTCTACTAAGGATGATAAAGATTTGATTAAAGGAAAAAAATACATTGTCATTGGGCAGGAAGTTTCCATAGTATCAGTGGGTTAATTCAGTGGAAATTGTCATAGTAATTCAATGCAATCTTATAACAATCCTAACAGACATTTTGTAACTTGAAAGAAATTATTCTAAAAAATTTACCTGGTAGAATATGCATGTAAGAGTAGCTGGGTATTTTTGAAGCGTTATGAGGAGAGACTAACCCTACCTACCATATACTAAAATATATTTAGTATCTGGAAATGAGAACTGAGATACAGTACTAGAAAGATCAATGAAATTAAAGAGATAGCCCAGAAACGTGTCAATATGTTTACTATTTCAGTTACATGCCTCCATGTGTCTTTCTTTCCTCATCTATAAAATGCGGTTAATAATCATGCCTGTCTCATAGGATTATTATGAGGCATTTAATACATGTAACATTATTAGAACAGTGCTTGGCATTCAGTAAGTGCTAGGAGTTATTTGCTATATTGTTAAGCAGTGATACTTTACCAGCCAACACTGATTTGGTTTTAAATTGAATTCTATTTTCTGAAGTATTTATTTTTTTTAGTTTTTTTTTCCTCCTAATGTTATGTTCTCCCAAGCAATTCTCTATTTTCTATGAAACCCTTCTCTTGATAACTGTGATTTGGTCAACCATGGTAATTCTTAAAAATACAAATATTGTGTTATAAATACCATGTCAGGTGAGAAATTATTCTATGTAGATTATTTAGGAAATTGTGCTGGGATAACCAGAAAACTATTTGAATAAAAGCAAATTTAAACATCTTTCTCACATATGATACCAAAAAAACTCCAGATAAATTTAGAGATTGAAATGTTGAAAAAAAAAAAGGAAAAGGAAAGAAACAATGTAAGATCTGAAAGAAGATATAGACATTAAACTCTTCAGTGTTTGTAAATATGGATACTCTGGCAGTTTCATATGCTGTTAATTGAAGGACAAATTGGTATAAACTTTTTGGAGGGAAATTTGACAATACCTATCAAATGCATTTGGTGAGAACATCAATGCATATGAAATGTGCATACCTTTAACCTAGTAACTCTATTTATAAGTATTTGCCCTGAATAAATAATTGGACAAGTATGCAAAGACGAATGTTTTAGAGTGTTGGTTACAGTAGTATTTATAATGGTAAAAATTTAGAAATATCTTAAATGTGTATCAGTAAAAGATTAAACTGTGATAGATTTTAAAATGTAATGGTATACAGAGCAATTTAAGTGATTTAGTTTTTAAAAATTAAAAAATCAGGTTAAACAGATTAAATATAGATATTAATAGAAAAATTGAAAAATAACTATTAATGTTAAAAATTTAGAGAAATTTCTAGAATGCTGATTCTCAAATTGTGGTCTTTTGGATCAGGAGGACTGTATCATCTGAGAATGTGTGAGAAACGTAAATTCTTTGGTCCCACTTTGGATTTACTGAATCAGTAAATCTGTGTGTGGGGTTCAGCCATCTGTGTTTTAATAATCTTGTCTAGTGATTCTGATACACAATAAAGTTTAGAACCATAGCTTTAAGTTTTAGAGAAACAGAAATAGAATACATAACTTTTAAGTCATTAAGGGGAAAAATGTGTTACAAAGAAAATGAAACCAAGTCAAAAAACAGCAGGGTAGAATAAAACAAAACAAAACAAAACAAAACAAAAACCAAACCAAAACAAAACAAGAAACCATTATGAATAAGAAATATAAAATAATATGGCAGAAATAAATGTTCTCAAATTAGGTACCTTTCATGATGTCAATCTAAACCTTGACTTAAAAAATAAATGAATACAGATAGGTCGAAACTAAAGAAGAAAAAAGAAGTACCAGGTAAATAAAAATTAAAGAAAGAATGCATAACAATACTAATGCAAGACTAAATAGAAATAAAGACAAAAGCACTATATGTAATGACACATAGAGAATAAAATGGATTATTCATGCTGATAAAAAGTTCAAACCACCAAACTAATTTATTTCACAAATAAATCATGGAACTTTATATACAACACATTTCTTAGAAATTGACAGATTAAGTGGAAACCACATAGGCCACAATCACTAATGACACTGCAATACAATTAGAAATTAACAACAAAAGGATAACCAAACAACAACAAAACAAAAACAAAACCCCCACAGACCTGGAAATTAAAAAAAAAAAAATCACGTTTGGAACAAAGAAAATAAGAACTGAAATGATAAACTATTTAGAAGTGAATAAAAATAAGAGGATGAAATATTCTCTGTCAAATACACCCAAAGTAGAACCCAGAGGAAAATTTATAGTTTAAATGCATTATTAGAAAATAAGAGAGACGGAAAGTATATGACTAAGTATATAGCTTCAGAAACTAGGAAGAAAAAAAGCCAAAATAAATCCAAAGTACATATAAGGAAGTACATATAGAAAGAAAAGCATAAAACAACAATTTGAAAAATAACAAACAAGCGATACCCTTCCAAGATTGTAATCTTGACCATTAAAACCCAAATATGGTTCTTTGAAAGACCAGTAAAATGAAGAAACTGAGACAAATCTGATTAAGATAAGAAAGAGAGAAATAACTAATAAATATTAGGGATGACAAAAGATGAATAACTATATATACAGAGGAATTTTTTAAATTATAAGAGATTACCTCATACATTGTATGCAACCAGTTTGAAAATTTAGACAAAATGGGATGCTTTTCTAAAAAAATATGTATAATAAAAATTGAAGAAGAGCTGAAAAACGGAGTATATCAAGAACTATAAAAGAAATTGAAACTACAGTCACAGGTAGTTTAATTGTAGAGTTCCCCATACCTACAAAAAAGAAAATTCTTATACTATGGAAAATCTTTCAGTTTATACAAAATGTGGAGAAGCTGTCTAACTCATTCCACAATGCCATAGTCTCAATAGCAAACCATGCAATAAGTAGTACAAAAGAACGATAATCTATTCTCATTTATGAAATAAAAAATTTTAATATTTAGAAAATAGAATCCAGCAGAATATTAAAAGAAACATACATCATGACTTAACAGGGTTTATCATGTTATACATGGAAGAGTCACTATCAATTTATCTATGAATGTAATAATAGGTTGAAAGAAAGAGTATGATTATCTGAATAGATGCCAAAAGGAGCATTTGAAACAAATTTAACATGAATTTATAATATTAATTATAACAATAAAAATAACCATTTGTAAGCCAAGAATATAAGGAAATTCCTCAACCTGGTAAATGTTGTCTATTAGAAAACTGCAGTGAATCTATCTTAATTGTGAAGCACTTGCCCGTTTCCATTTAGAGCTACAAGTTACTATATCTGCTTCTAATTAACATTATATTGGAGTTCTTAGTGTCATAAAACACAAACAGAAGAGGAATAAATATTGGAAAGGAAGATTCAAATAGTCACTATTTGCAAGTGTTATTTTCCTATTTAGAAAATTCAAGAAAATCACTAGTAAAACTCTTTGAACTAATATGAGAATTCAAAGTAAGAAAGATTCAAGACTGAGGTACAAACTCAATAATTTTCGTACACATTGGCAATAAGCAATTCAAAAAATGTGATAAAAAGAAGATATCACAATGGCATGAAGCCTCACAAAAGATCCAGAAATAAATTTAATAAGAAATATGCAAGACTTTTATGAGGTGAACTATAGAACTTTTTGGAAGGATATGAATAAAACCTGAGAGACATAACATGTTCCCAGATAGGAAGACCTAATATTGTATAAGTGTCCAATGTCTTAAATTTACTCTCTAAGTCAATGTAATCTCAGTGCTAATCTCAACAGGATTCTTTATGGAACTTAAAAAAGTGAATTTTGAAGTTTATAAAATGAGCAAAAATTGTGAAGACACTGTTGGGGGAAATGAACTTTAGTGGAGGACTTGTTCTATTAAATAGCAAAATGCATTATACGCTAAGTGTAAAATTGGACATAATTAAATGTTTCAGTTGTGGTGAACAAAATAAACACATTGTGTGTGTGTTGAATTTTGGGTCTGGAAATGCTCAAAATTTTTTCCATATAAATTAAGGGTAATTGCTTCTTCACTTTATGCCATTTTGGTTTAGAAAAGATTTCATAGGCATGCTCTACTTTTGGATAGTGGGGGGAACCAATGTGGGAAAATATTTTTAATCAGCTAAGGGTGTAGATGACCTTTTGAAGTAATGTACAAAAATCATAATCTTTAAAGCAACATATTGACATATATATGAGTTCATTATAGTAGAGACAATAAAACCCTACAAGATAAACAAATAAATATCTATAGGATAAAACAATAAATAAATTTAGACAAGTGGAAAGATGTGAAAAACAGTTGTAATACATTTTATAGAAAACATATTGCCTGGCTTATATAAAGAGCATATAGGGACAATATCATTAGTAAAACCAGAAATGAATGTAAACAAACCAATTTGTGGACGAAGAAATACAAATGGTAAATGAACATAAGAAATAAATTTCATTAGCAATCAGAGCAATACACTTTAAAAGGAGATTGTTTTACCTATTATAATGGCAAAAATTAAAAACATGGATAAGATCAAGAGTTGTCAGGATACAGGGAAATGAACACTCATGTTATTGGATGGGTGTATGTTAGGGAGATCTTTTTGGAAGGTAATTTGGTAAGATCTATTAAAATTTTACACATGAATAACTTTGAGGCAGTATTACATGTCTACGAATTTATTCTATGGAAACACATATGACAAAGATATATGTGTAAGGATGTGCATTGAAACATTGTTTTAATTCAATAATAAAATAATTGGAAATAACCAATTAATATAGGCATGGCTTAATAAATTATAGGAAATCTATGCTATGGACTACTATGCTGCCATTTAAAAGAATGAAATAAATATATCCATTGAATGGAAATATCTATAAGAAGTATTGTAAGTGAAAAAAAAGTATGTCACAAAACAGTACTCGTGATATGTTTCCTCTTACTGCACATAAATGTGTCATGTACATGTACAGAAAAAACCGAAAAGCCTGCTCAGTTTTAAAGTAGAATCTTCTAAGAAGGGTTTGGGAGTGAGGGTGGGCAAAGAGATATGTTCATGTCTTAGTCTGTGTAGTTATGTATTTTAAAACTTTTACAATAAGAACATTCACATATTATTTACATATTTTTAAGATTACATTTTTGAAAAAAAATTAATAGGTTATAGTACATCAAATCCAAGATGGAAAATTTAGCATATTTATCTACTACACTTTTCTTTCTAGGCCCTATTGAAAGTATAGAAAAACCCATTTTTTAAAAAGGAATGAAATCATAATAGCATTGCAAAACAAAATGCCATTGGCAGAACAGAAAATTTGAGCAACTCCTAGAAGATAAAAATTAGATAGGACCAATACATATATAAATTGACAGAGAAACAAGAACAACAACAAAAACACTAGAACTAAAACATCAAAGCTACGTTCTTTCCTGGGATACCAGGGAAGCTCTAACGTCAGAGTCAGTAACTATGAAAATCAGGGATGGCTTGTAAAGCAGCGAGCAGGGCAATTACCTGGTATTAACAGGGCACCAGAAACACAGGATCAGCCAGATTCCAGACCTTCCTCCAACAGTGTATATGGGATGGCTACCACTGTGGCCAAACGCCAAGTACCCCCCTCTGAAGACAATGAAGGATTTGTCTGGAAAGGAGCCGGCTCCTAGGATGGATGTTGGACCTGATAAATAAACAGAAGTGAGCTTGAGCTAACACCAGGTGTCCACAACAGAGACTAAGGGAAACAAACAAACAAACAAACAAAAAAAACCCCACAGTTGAATGCAAGAGAGTTTTGCCCAATGTTCTACCAACCTTGACTGTTTCCTAATCACGAACCTCAGAGGAGTCAACCTAATTAAGTACCTATACCAACCTAATATGGAGCCTACAATATCTCTTGTAGGGGAAGCAGGACTACCTGTCTCCAGGGAAACCCAGACTACTGATTTATAAGAATCCACCTGGCTCTTCACTCATAAACAGCAACGAACAAATGGGAGCTCTCAAGCAGGTGTTTGAAGTATGGGGTGGCCATTACAGCACTGTTTGTAACAGCAGAAATGAATCGAGGAAGGATGGAAGGAAGGAAGGGAGGGAGGAGGGAGGGAGAACGACAGCCAAAATCTGCACCAACAGGGGAGTGCTTGGATAAGATATAGTATGATTATATTATGAAACTCTATAGTAATTAATAAACTCTCTATAAGTATTAATGTGGAAAGATATCAATACTATTTTATTGAATGAAAACCAGACTGACATACAGTATTTGTATACAATGCTGTCTTCATTTTTTTTTTAAAGGGTCTAACCATCTATCTGTGAAGGGTCTAAAAGAATATTCCACAAATTGCAGATAATAGTTAAACTAGGGAGAAGGAGTTTGAAGGGGAAGGTGAGAGGAATTGAAGTGGGTCTTTTACTTACTTCACTGATACTGTTTGAAATTTGTGTCAATGAGCAAGTATTGTTTTGTTAATAACATTAAAAATTATTGGACTAGGCAAACACATACACACACCTGAAAATACCTATGTAAAAAAATATCATTAGCATTTAAGGCAGTGAACTTGCAGTACAGATTTTTACATCCTTTATACTGCTCTGTATTATCTGATATTTTCCCAGCGATATCATAACATAATCAGATGAATAGAAACTATTTCAATTAAAAAAACTAAACGTTTTAAGAGTGGAGTGTCCCTCTTACTGCTTTTTCTCAACATTAGATAGAAATCCCAAAGCGTCATTATGTTGTGGCAAGCACTGGACCTGAATTTGAGATTGTGCTTTCAGAATTAGGTCATCGAGAGATTTTAAACCCTCAGCCAAGTGTGAGCGTTGATAGCAAGAAGAGTTGCCAATTGTTTAACAATGCTCCGCCACACCGCCCCCCCAAAGAACAAGCGCCCTGATTTGTAATATCTGCCGATTTCTGTATACAGGCGTACTGCTGAGATATTGAGGTTTGGTTCCAGACCACCATAAATAAAGTGAGCTGTAATCTTTGTGCTGGTGAAGGGTTTTGCTTTTGATTTGTAAAATAAGCAACACCTGTGAAACACAATGAACCTGGGACTGCCTGTGAATACTCACACCTCAGCAAACACCAGTACCACTGTGATCACCAAACAGCTGGAAAGTGGTGTGCGCAGGGCTTCTCCCCAGAGTTGGTGACCAGCTCCAACTCATCGCTGCTGGAAAGAGGGCCTGGTGAGCTGGGATCTCTTAACTCACATCCTCTGCCTTCACTTCCTTCTCTTGTTCTCTCTCCTTGGTCAGATGGTGAGCAGGCCCAACGTAGGGACAGAGTCGGAGGCGGCAGCTGCCAGATGGTGTGGAAAAGTTGAGAAGGCAGCTGCGCCCTCTGGCCTTACTGTGGAGGGGTGGGGGTTCAGATAAGAACCTTCATTTTTTTTTTTTTTAAACAGAGCAATTCCCCCCCCCCTCCCCCGCTCTAAGCTTTAGCGCCTGGCGAGCCTGTTGCAGACACAAGTTGGGTAAAAGTACTTTTAACCGAAAAATAAAAAGCCAAAATGGGAGGCAACAAGCATTTCTTTGAGATCAAAAAAGAATTGAAATCCCAGACATGGATTCAGGTAGAAATCCAAATTATGACCTGATTATGGGTTGAAGGCAAGGGGTTTTCATGAGAAAGGGATGGGAAATAATTACAGGAATTTCTAAAGGAAGGAATTCCTGTTAGTGCTAATAAGCTAAGTTATTCTTTAGCTTGTATATGGCTGATTGCTGATTCTAAACAATGTCCCTAATTATCAGTTCTTGTGGTCAGGATGTCTGCTCTCCTGTTAGCTTTATAGTTGTTTGGAAGACGATGTTGGTTTGGCCTAGTCAAGTATTCCAAAGATTCAAGGAGCAAGATGTGTAAGGCAGTTCCCCTGGAATGGCTGCCCTAACTCCATTTTTAAAATGGCTCCACTTATGTCATCTTTTCACAGTGCGTAGGAAGCAGAGGTGTGGATTTCAGGAACAGACAGAAGAAATTATTAAAATCCAACACGAGGACCACCTGTATTCAATTCCAGTACAGAATGTAGCTCAAAATAAATGTCTCAGTCCCCTCCTCTTTTATTACAGTACCAAAAGCATCCCGGAGCTCAATGCTGTGTTCTGGACATGCTTGTCCTTTGGTGCTGTCTTTTTTTTTTTTTTTTTTTAAAGATTTTTTATTGGGTAAGGGAACAGGACTTTATTGGGGAACAGTGTGTACTTCCAGGACTTTTTTTTTCCAAGTCAAGTTGTTGTCCTTTAAGTCTTAGTTGTGGAGGGCACGGCTCAGCTCCAGGTCCAGTTGCTGTTGCTAGTTGCAGGGGGCACAGCCCACCATCCCTTGTGGGAGTTGAACCGGCAACCTTGTGGTTGAGAGCCCACTGGCCCATGTGGGAATCGAACTGGCAGCCTTCGGAGTTAGGAGCACGGAGCTCTAACCACCTGAGCCACCGGGCCGGCCCTGGTACTGTCTTTTAATTAGAAAGAAAAGAAAACAGATTGAGCTGGAAAGTCAGATTGTTTGTGTCCTTCAAAACTATGAAAGTGGGAGAGAAATTAGCTGCCATTCTCCTCTCCCTGCGTGCCTGTTTATTGATGGGAAGCTTGATTGGCACCAACTTTGCCCCTCCCGTGACATCCTTTCCATGGAGGAGCATAAGTATCGTCTCTTTTATTTTTTTCTGAACAAATCAGACCCTGTCCACCCAGGGCCATTTACCTTTTGTCCCTCCCTGAGTCAATGCAGTGCTTTGCTGCTGTAGTCACTGTTCTCATTGCTCCTGTGTCTCCTGCATGTATGCAAGAGGTGAGAAATAAAACAGTCCTGGTCATAAAATAGAGGTGGGGGGAGGGGAGCCAGAACTGTGATTATTTCCACATAAGGAAATCACAGGGGAAAAAAATATCTATGGCCACTGTCTGGGGAGTTTTGCTCTAGGCTAGGGTGAACACCACCCTTAAAAGAAAGCTTTGCATTTTACAACAGCTAAATTACATTAAAAACACTTTATTTGTGTCAACAACAGTACATGTCAATTTTTACAGCTTTGTTGTTTTTCAAAGGGAAGCATATATGCAAAGTTGATAGGTTGATAAACATGTATATGCATTTTTATACATAAAAACATTTTTATCTGCATACACATTATATACCAATATAAATATGTTTATATATAAATGTGATTTTCCCCCTAATTTTTAACTTAGATTTGAATAAATTCATCATCACTGAATGACGGATGGGTGAGGGGTGGGGAATCAAGATGTTTTTTCAATTTAAAAATAGAATTCTAGAAAACAGCTGTATTTCCTCAATAGGAGCAGACCATTTCTGAAATATTATGGTGAAAATAACAGAGTAAGTTCTGCACCAGTAGTTCTCATCTTATTTTTCTTCTGAGCATGCAGGAAAAGTCTGACACCAGCTCTCTGGAACAGTGGGTCACCATGACAGGGGACTCTCAGAGGGTGGTGCATGGGTGGGCCTAATGGTCCTGCTGAAGGAAGCGTAACAGAATATGGTGGTGTGGGTGAGGACCAAGGAGAATGTTAGAACTTAACCTTATCCTGAAGTAACAGTTTCCTTATAGTTACATAGCAGTGTGAACCGACTCAATACCATTGAATTGTACACTTCAAAGTGTAAACTTTATGTGTATTATCATGCACAAACACAAAACATATTGTGCCATTAGGAAAAAAAAAGGCTTTATGAAACTTCAGTACTATTATTACTATTACTAATGTTTGGAGGACAGTTATCTGAGAATTAAAATTATTGTTTGGAGAATAATACATGGCCAAATATCCTTGGGGGGAGGGGGAAGAAAGATTCAGAGACTAATTAAGAAAATGCTTGGAAATGAGCAGACAACCAAGAAGTGGAAACCCCATGAATATGGAAAGGACATGCCTACTGAGTGCATAATAATTAGCCACCTGCAGACCGAGCACTGTAGCATGAAGGAAAATGCTGTGCAGCATTAAAAAATAATAATAGAAATAAATAAAGATTGATTAATACTGTATATATGGATTGATAGGCATGCATGAAAATAAAATGTAAATAATACGGCATATTAATTTAAAATGTTTATTGAGGGCCTACTCTGTAGCAGGTGGTGGGGATACATCAGTGGACAAAAAGGCAAACAAGCTGTCAAACAAGTTGTCAGAAAGTTACATTCTATTTGGATGGAGATGGGAGGAAAGAAAGAGGGAATGAAGTTTATCAGATGGCGATGAGATCAGGGAGGACAATACACCAGGATGAGGGGGACTATTCTTTTAGGTAGAGCAGCCAGAGAAAGCCTCTCTGATGATAGTAAGGATTTCAGCAGCGATGTGAAAAAAGGGGCCCAAATCACGCAGATATATGGGAGACGAGCATTCTAGGCGGAGGAAGTGGCCAAAGCAAAGGGCTTGCATGGAGCACACTCATGCATTCAGGGCTGGCAGGAGGCCCGGTGGCTGGGGCATGGAGTGGCCATGGAGCAGGAGCAGAGGTCAGAGAAGTAACTGATTCCAGATCACGTCAGGCCATTGGCCACTGCCGAGACTTTGGCTTTTGCTGAGTAGAGGGGCAGTCATTGGAGGGTTTTGGATGAATAGTGACTGCATCTGACTTGTGTTTGGGAAGAACTGGGTCTACTGTGTTGAGAACAGACAGTGAGGCAGTGATGCTGAAAGACTGGCTAGTTCACTAGCCACCGGAGCACTTGTCCTGGGTAAGACGAGGCTGAGGCTGGCAGCAGTAGAGAGTGTGGGGAGAGGTTGGATGCTGAGTACCTTGTTAAGGCAGAGCCATCAGGCAGAGCCAGGACTTGGTGAGGAAAGTGAGGCACCCACATAGGATGCCCAATTTAGGAAGGCAAGTCACCTGGAGACGTGACACGGAGTAGGTGACAGGGGCCACCAGACAGTTGATCCACAGAAAGTGGAAGGAGAGCAGAGTATAGGGAACAGAACACGTGGCTTGGTATGTGGGGATGGAGGAAATGGAGGTTCTCTTTTGATTATGGTATTATTTCAGTGAATTAGAAAGTGTCACCAGCTGAGTGAGCTTGGGGAGAAGTAGAGGTTTGAGGAGAGTGAAGGAAGGATAAAATAATCAACCACCTAGGAGAATGAAAGTGGAAGAACCAAGGATGTGTAGTAGGATTGCCAGGTATTACTAAAGCCCCCCTGAAGTTAGCAGTTGTGGGGCTGGCATTGGGGCTGCAAGCTCAGTTACTGGGGCTGTTTGCTCAGCAATATTTATTTGTCTTGCTGGTAGGGAAGTCTGAAGACTGACCCCAGATCATATAAGATCTACCAAATTTGCCTTAAAATCCATACTTGAAAATATAATTTTTTAAAAAATGTAACAATAGTTGCCACTCTAGCTGATAAATCATGGCCCCAAATAATCACTTGAAAGTCATTAGTCAGCACTAATGGCATCTCCATACAAATTTGGGCTTCAGATGAAAATAAGCCATAGTATCCCTGATATACTGCTTTCTCTGTCACCCAGACAGCCCTCTGAAAGCCTGTATAAATTCCCAGCAGCTCTCACCTTCCTTTGGGACCAGGAATTGCCCAGAGTACCTCTGTCAGCATATTTGCCACTGAGTCTTCCAAAGTATCCAACATAATATATAATTAAGAATCATCACATTATTACTAAATGTATGCGATTCAGCACTATTAGGTCTTGTGTATCAGCTAAGAATGATTGCAGTTGACCAATCTCAGGGACATGACTTTTTCCCACTATTACTAAACCTAATCTTACCTCAAGCCCCCATTTCTGCTGACAGCAGATATGTGACCTAGTCATTTCCAGTCACTTCTGAGATTTCTCAGTTAATTCAGAGAATCATCTTTCCTCATCTGCCTGGAGTTCTGCCTGTGTTGGCAGGTGAGGGGAGTTGCTTAAGGGATCCATGAGAAAAGGCATCAGATCCTGAATGGTTCTCTGTTCTCTCCAGCCTCCACTGAGCTCTAATTGTCTGGTCTTTGGTTGGCAGCATCTGCTGTGTTGCAGACACCAGGGGTCTAGCTATGGACTCTAACTTGTACCGTCCAGGCCACTCCTGATGGCATCCTCTGCTCATGGTCCCAGAAACCCTTCCCTGTCATGCCTTTTTCTGCCACACCCCCTGGAGGCATAGGAACCCTTGGAAAGTTTTCTTGTCCCTCTGAGTGTAAGATTAGAAGATTAACCTGTGCCCTCTTGGCTGACACAGCTTGATGCCATTTCTGTTACTGGCTGCTGCGGCACGTTGTGGAAGCAGACAGCTTTTCTGGGAAGCCTGCCCTCCCCAGGCTTCACCGGGACGTGACTTTGGTCCCCTCCCATGGCTTTGCTGAGAGGGGATGTAGCACAAGATACCAGTAAACTAAATCTTCTGTGTCTTTTGTTGCTGGATTAACTTTAATTCATTTGAAGTGAAAACAGTGGCTCTTCCTTAATCAAGGAATCTTCCCAGCTTTTTTGCTTGTGGCATAAACTTTATGCACCCAGTTTTTACCTTTTTGTATCTGAATAGACCTCCAAAAGAACAGTCTTGCTATCGAATTCCTTGGTTTTCCAATGTGTTCTCTCTGTCATAAATTTCAAGAGTCTATTTTAGAAATTAAGAGCCAAAAATCTGCCTTTTGCCCTCATGATCTGCCTTTCTTAGGGTCATTAATCATCTGCCCCATAGTCAAGTTTTAATGGTGGAAGAGCCACTTTGGGGTAAAAAAGAAATCACCCCAAATTTAAACTAAATATCATATCTGCCCCTTTAAAAAGGAAGATTGTAATTTCAGGGTCTCTAAGGGAACAAATGTTCATGGAGCAGAGTGGTTCTGAAGCCAATCAGGGAACAAAGGTTGGAACACTGGTTTCCAACTCTACACATGTCATTGGAATTCCCTAGGGGCCTTTTGACAAGACATACTGCTGAGCCCCATCCCTGGAACTGCTGATTCAGAAGGCATCCATGTGTTGTTTTTTTTAAAACTCCAGATATTCACACTGGTGGGTCTGATGTGTACCTATCACCAGAAGCCATGTAACCCATGGAACAGCTCTGATCTCAAGACCAATGATAAAGAGGGAGCTGGAGGAAGAGCTAGAAGAGTCTAGAATCTGGAGTTAGGATGCACCCATCACCACCGCTCATAGCAGACTGTGCAGATAAGCCCAAGCAGAGAATCAGGAGGCAAAGGGGAACCAAGCAGAAAATTAACCAGGGCAAGCAAGCCGGTACCAGCAAAGTCACGAGAGCAAGAGGGTGCAGAAACTTGGCAGGCAAGAGAACAAAAGAACGGAGAAAAGGAATGAGGAAGAAGGAGTCCTTGGCTCTCTGTTGACCTTCTGCCTCCAATGAGGAAGACGCTAATAAGTTTTCTGCTAAGTCAGGAGTGAGTTCTAGGAGGTTGTAGTCAAAGCTTCCCACCTCTGATAGACACTGGCGTGAGGCTGCTGAAGCACTGTACTAGCCCACGCCTGCTGTGCTGTCCGAGACCAAAGGGAGAAAGAGCAGTTGGGACAAGGAAATGGGGAGCTAGGAAACTAAGCTAGACTTCACAGGTGGAAGCAGACTTTCCAGGCTACAGGGATTCTGGAGTCATAAAAACCTACGCCTGGCTGAGGGAGCCACGTATGGTACCTCCCACCTTCTACCTATGCTCCAGAATCAAAACACTCATTTTGAGGACATTTTTTGATGTATCCTAGATACTAATGGTATAGCATATATCTTTAATTAAAAAGAAACCTTCCTAAGAAAACACAAAAGTTAGCGTATAGCACACGTTGAATACTGTTTTGATTTTAAAAATAAATAACACACAAAGCTACCTTGAACTAGCGGAAGGGCCTGTTCTATGTAAGGCAATAACTTCTTTTTTAAAGTAACAGTTAAGCCAGTGAATTAGGGATCACTCACTCAACTCTGACCAGTGTATATGGATTTATTATTTATTTTATTTTTAATTGTGGTAAAATAAACATAACATAAAATTTACCATCTTAGCCATTTCTCAGTGTACCATTCAGTAGCGTTAAGTATATTCACAATGTTGTGCAACCAAACTCCAGAACTTTTTAATCTTGCGCGAACCCTGCTTCCCTGCAGCCCTCTTTGCTAGCTAGTAGGGCAGGTTGAGTGGGGGGAGAAGATAGGAGTGCTGCTTCTTCATCTGCTTCGAGGTCTGGAGGTACATCTCTGAGCTCTGAACCAATACTTCATGTTAAAATGTGGATTCTGATTTAGTGGCTCTGAGATCAGGCTTGAAATCCTGCATTTCAATAAGCTCCCAGGTGATGCTCTTGCTGCTGGTACTTGTAGAGAACACTTTGAATAGCAAGGTTTTAAATGGCTCTTGGATGAAAGAAGAAATGAAAATGAATACCTCAACATATTCAGAAAATAAGAAGCAGTAGGGGATATAGCACAGTTAGGGTTGTCTCCCCTCTCTAGGCCAGGGTATTCTTTGAGCTTTGTAATCATAAGATTTTCCAAAATATCAACAATCAGGGACCAGTCAGAAAAAAGTCACTGTCCCTAACAGCCCAACATAGTCATATGACTCAGCTCTGGCCAATGGGATGTGAGCATTAGTAACATGGGCAACTTTTGAGTTATGCCTTTAAAAGGATGGTCCCCCTGTTGATGTAAGAGCATCCAAACCTGTAGAGAGTTTTTACAAGAGTTTATATGAGTCAAACTGATAACAATGTCAAGAAGCAAGATCTCAAATGCTCTGGAGAACTTTTGCAGTTTCTTTCATACATTTGAAATTAAGGAAGGATCATAAGGAAGATGACAGGAAGGTGGGAGAAAGCAAGGTGAGGATTGTATTACAGGACAGTTAAAAAGATTATGTGCTGTCTTGAGGGTGGTTAAGCTTCTGAGGGGTCAGAAAAGAGTCATTTCAAAGGTTTGTTAACCTAGATGCACAAAAACAATGGACAGGGCTTGCTTAAGGCAAAGATAACTTTTTATTAGGGAAGTTATAGGCCTGACTCGTGACTACCCACCATGACCTGCACAGTTAGGAATTATGATTTATCACAGTACCCCCTTTTCATCCACAGTTCCCCCGTTTGGTCAAAAATCAAGTGAAGGATCCACTGATGACAACCTTTTGGTCAGATAGTGAGTGTATTCTCACAACACTAGGAAGGCTCATTCCTAGGAAGTCTCAGTATCAACATCATTTTGTTGAAATGGTGGAACATTGGTGTGGGGACAGTGCCAGGAGTGCAGTTTCCAGGCTCTTGGCCTCACATGGAAAGGTGCTGGCTCAGGTAGTAAATGGCCATCAACTGTGATTGGATGGCCATCAGCTGTGGTTAGTTGGCTGTCAGCTGTAACCAGTGAGCCATTGGCCACTAATATAACTGCCGTGGCTACGCTAGCAGCAAATGGGGGCTAGCAAGAAGATGGTGGCTGAGCCAGCAAGTGGCAGAGTAAGGGTTGCGGATCGTGTGGCTCCTGTTTCCTGTTTCTCCTACCCAGCTGCCAGTGAGACTATAGTGGTATAACTCCCCTATGTATGGCTCCGTGGGTGTTCCTTTTTGGCCTCACCATATCCTGCGTTCTTATGTGGGGAGCAGGACCAGAGACCCCGCTGGATGCCTTGCATGACAATTGGGAATGGGGCAATACCATAACCATGGGATATGAGTTGAGGCCATATTTT
Source organism: Rhinolophus sinicus (assembly GCF_057876585.1). Taxonomy (NCBI): domain Eukaryota; kingdom Metazoa; phylum Chordata; class Mammalia; order Chiroptera; family Rhinolophidae; genus Rhinolophus; species Rhinolophus sinicus. The sequence goes on along the minus strand of NC_142504.1, from coordinate 49,994,396 downwards.
CTCAAAAGGGAAGGGCAGGTAAATGGAAAGCAGTCAGTTCTTATGGCCTTCACTGTGAAAAACACTCTGGACCATTCCCATCCTGTAAACTATCATGATCTGAGTTTTGCCTTCTGTCTCATTTTTTCTTTATTTTGCAGCTAGTATAACATTTACATTAGCTGTAAAGGAGTATTAACATCTTCATTAATCATAAACAGTTGGACTATATAGATAAACCCAAAGAACAAGTATAACTGTTGCTCTGACTAATATCATTAGCAGACAGATAAAGACAATCAAACAAAATGGCTTCTGAGTTCAACATCAGTCTGTAAGTATTTTGGCCTTGCTTGTCTTGGTGTAGAATTAACTCCTGGTCATTCCCAGAATGTAAAAAGATTTACGAGACTACAAGAGTATCCAGAAAAATATTTATTGAAAGTCATAAAAAGAGAGAGAGAGAGACAGAGAGAGAATTCTGTTTGGAACTGGCAGAAGTTTTGCCAGAGTAATCTGATGGAGACAGCCGCCGAGACAGAGGGGTAAGAGAGAGATACTGGTAAATGGAGTTGTGCCAGGGCAGAGTCTGATGGGGCCAGTGTCATGTGGGGAGTCATGCGGGGTCTCTGCTCCCGCTCGCCACATAAGAACGCAGGACATGGTGAGGCCAAAAAGGAACACGCACGGAGCCATAAGTAGGGGAGTCATATCACTATATTCTCTCTGGCAGCATCCGCCTCTCTGCAATCCGCTCTTGTTAGCTCAGCCACCATCTTCTTGCTAGCCCCCATTCTTGCTGCTAGCGTAGCCACAGCAGTTATATTAGTGGCCAATGGCTCACTGGTTACAGCTGACGGCCAACTAGCCACAGCTGATGGCCATCCAATCACAGTTGATGGCCATTTACTACCTGAGCCAGCAGCTTTCTATGTGAGGCCGAGAGCCTGGAAACTGCTTTCTGGGGCTCTGTCCCCACAGCCAGCCACCCTGATGAGAAGGAGTGCTGGGGTTTTATATTTTTCCATGCAGGAGGTAGGGTGCTTGTCAGCTTGCAGGGGGGCTGCTGTTACAATTGTCTTCTTCTGGGAATTGTCCTGTTCCCATCTATGATGGATGTCAGCTTGCAGGGGGTTGCCGTTGTGATTGGGAATTGTTCTGTTGCCATCTATGATTGGTGTTTGTTAGTTTGCAGGGGGTTACCATTGCAACTGTTTTGTTCCCACCTATGATGGATGTAAGGTGCTTGTCAGCCTACAGGTGCAGTACTAGCCAGGGGAGTCAGAGCCAAGCAGTTAATGTTTAAGCTCGCTCCTGTTAGCCCACAAGCTCACTCCTGTTAACTCTTTGCCTGTCCCATCCTGCCAGCTCACAAGCCTACTCCTCATTAACTCCTTATTTGTCTCATCATTGTTGATGTCCTTCTTGTCCTCGAGGAGACTTTGATGTCCAATGTAGGCAAAGGTGAGTGTCACAGACGGGGGTCATGTCCATTTGTGGATAGGTGCCTGATAAGTTCCCATCAAATAAGGTTGGAAGTGTGCTTTTTTCAATGTCCTTTCCAATAAACAGAATCTCCAAGTGGCAGTCTTTGTTTCCTGGGAGTTCGCAGCAAAAGGAAGCTATTACCGATTTGGCATTTTCTTGAAGTGACCTTATCAAATCTTGGCAATAATATGTCTCCTTTCAATAATGTCAGCTGATAAGTTCCTTTATCTCATTTAAGTCCAGCTTAAATGCACTGATGCATTAAGGAATGCAAAAACCAAGAATGGGGTTTGCCAGGGAGCCTTGAAGAACCAAGCAGATGTCTTGAGTTAACCATTGTTTACCCATAAAATACACCCTCGAAGTTTTTTTCATCACTTATTTTGCAATGCTTCCCATTCAATTAAACATAAAAACAAACAAACAAACAAATCTTTTGAGGTGTTCAAAGAGCTCTTCTGGAACATTGCAAAGTTCTTCCTACATATCTTGAATTTTTAACCCTTAAAAACCTTAGTTTCTAATGAAAATGAAGAAGTAAGCTATCAGCATTCTTTAGCCTGGTAAATTTATGAAGGTATTTTATAACCTCTAGAAACATATTTCATAGACATTAAAGTCAATTATTAACATGGACTTATTTTTGTAAAATCTGGGTAAAATATAATATTATATTTAATATTAATAACTCAAAAGACATGTCTGTTCTCTGTTCTCCTTAAACCAACAAATTTTAACTTTTATTTACTAAATATTAATCTTAGATATGAATTTGAAAAGCAATTGGGTTAGTTTCTATATTTCTAAGAATTTTAGAATATTCAATTCTTACAAGCACCTGCCTTTAAATTAATTTTAACAATACCACCTGGAGGTGAAAATTTGTCTCACATTTATTACATATGTATGTATACACGCAGACATAAACAAAGAACTTTTAGCCATTAGAAAAACTCACTAGTTTATAAAAGAACAGTGGATCCAAATTTTGTTTTGGAGGCATTTTCAATTTCTATCTGTCTTTGACAAACCAAGTTCCAAATGACCTTCCCACTTTTAATTAAGGACAGCCATTTTTAATACCTCAAAGAATTGTGTTGACACCTAAATTACATTGTAGGTTGATGCATTTATTTAAGTCCTCTTTTTGAAGTTTGGAGAGACCAAATAAATGTTTTTCACTCATTCTGCCTAATTTTATAACCGCCTTTTTCTAATTGTGCATGCAAAAGATTAATTTAGAAGTATCAAAGGATCTTTATCTCGACCATGTTCCTGCAGGAGTATTATTGAGAGGCTGACTGTCATGGAGCTTGTCGGACTTGGAGGCACAATATCCCACGTTAATTTTAGTTTTTTCTTTGAGATTCGTAGAGTTGGAACAAACTTCTAAGAAAACCCAGCCTTTACATGCGCATCTCCAGTTGAGCCAAACATGGTGAATATCCTGCTTCATGCCCTAGAGGAACTTTTTTCTCAGGCAACTCTGCAAAGATTCTTAGGCACCTAAGAATCTAGGACCCGATCTAGGACCAGTGAGAACATGCAGGATGCTGCTGGAGCCACAACCAGGGCACCCTGCTCCTCACAAAGAACTCTCCTCAGGGCTTCTGCCTGCTTCTCTGGGATCCGTTGTATCACTGCCATGGATGCCATCCAGTGCCCATCTCTGCCACTCCGGATTCAGGGATGTGTAAGAACTATTGTCACCCCATTGGCTATTCAGGTTGGGGAATGTTGATGTAAGAATTGTCCAAACTTATAGAGAGTTGATTTGAGTGAGACTGATCACACATGTTGGCAAGCAAGATATCAAATGCTTGGGAGAAAGACAGTTGTTTCTTTTATACATTTGGAATTAAGGAAGGAATGTAAGGAAGATTACATTAAGGTGGGAGAAAGCAAGGGGAGAGGGATTGGTTTATAGGATAGTTAACAACATTATGTGCTCTTGTGAGGGTGGTTAAGCTTCTTTAGGGATTTGAAAAGGAGGAATTTCAAAGGTGCACTAGCCCAGATGCATAGAAACAATGGACAGGGCTTATTTAAGGCAAAGATAAACATTTTACTAAAGAAGTTATAGTCCTGGGGCGTGACTACCCACCATGACCTGCCCAGTTAGGAATTTATGATCACGCTGTGAGGTTACTTTCAGATAGATTTGTTATAGCAGCCCTTTTTTTGTCCACAGAAGCAAGTGTCCTTTCTCTTTCAGAGCTAAGGAGAGTTCAGTCTCTCATTTAACCAGCAAAGATTTTGTTCAGACTCTCAGTAAGCAATTCAATAATAAGCCAAAATGAAAAGCAGCCACCAATTTTCTTCTTTCCCTGCATTATCTCAACACTTAGCCACCTGAAGGATTTTCTAAAAGTAGCTCAGATAAAGTCATGACCTGCTACTTAAAGCAGGGATTTCTGGGATTCTGAGAGAAAACTCACCCAAGTTTATCAAATGCAAAATGGGGAGAGTCAGTGGGGCACAATGGGCCTTGATGATTCCGAGGTTTGCAGGGTGATCCTGGGTGGGCTTCTTAGGAATCTTACCCACCACGCAAAGTAAATGCCCTTCTTTTTCTTCCCTCTGGATGGAATTAAGAGACAGTGGTGAGCTATTTTAGGCCATAAGGACACGTGCAGTAATAACCTAGGGACATCAGAGCACAAAGATGGAAAGGACCTAAGCTTTGCAGAGCAGACCACTATACTGGCTCAGACATTTCTATTAGAGAGAAAAACAGTTCCAGCCTTGTAAAGCCACTGCTATTTTGAGTCTAGCAAATGCAACCAGTCCTTTAGTGTAAGTAATATAGAACCACACTGCTAATTTCATTATATTAATTAAGGTTCAGTTACAGAGAACAAAATTCACTATGGCCAGTTTAGGAAGATTATGATAGGGAATTAAGTGCCTCGTAGAAATGTTGAGAATATGCTGAAGACCAGGTACTAGTTTGAGTTTTCAGAAATGACTCTAAAAACCACACTTCAAATGGTGTCATCAAAGCAGCTGCTGTGTCTTCCACATCAGAAAGCCACTGCTACAGAAAAATACTGTCCTGGTGAGGATGCTACCATAAACAGGAAACCGTCGTTACTGCTGCAGCCTCCAGAATGACACAGCCTCTCTGCTGTAATCTGTACCAGTAAAATGACGCCCTGTGCCTGCCTTTGCCTTATGACATTCACAAAACTAGTGACTGGCACTGGGATCTCTGCTTATTCAGCTGCAGAGAAATTAATTGCTTAGAACTGCGCCTGCGAACAGAAGCAGCATGAGCTCTGCCTCTGCCTTTCTTCTGCGTTCCAAACTTGCATGGATACATTTGATTGGCCAGATCTAAATATCCTTCAAACCCCCATTTGCTAGGGAATCTGGGAAATGTAATTTTTAGCTGTCCAGATTTTGCAGTTTAGGAAGGCACATCAGAAGTATAGTAGAACAAATATTGTAGAACACTTATCCATCATATACACAATATCCTTTCACACAAAAATAATAGTGCCTGTCAAAGTTTATGGAATATACCAAAACTGTACTAAAGGGATGTTCATAGCCTTACATGCTTTAATTCATAACTAGGAAAAGAGAATAAATGAATTAACCATTCAATTTAAGAAGCTGTACAAACAACAATAAAATTAACATAAAAAATACAGAATGAAATTTTTTTATTTAATTTTTAAAATTAGTATCAGGTGTACAAAACAACATAATGATTAGACATTTACACCCTCACAAAGTGATAACCCCAACAAGTCTACAACCCATCTGACACTGTACTTAGCTATTCTAATACCATTGACTATATTCCCTATACTGTACTTTGCATATATATTTTGTGACTATACATATATATTTTTAATTATAGTTAACATTCAATATTATTTTATATTAGTTTCAGGTGTATAGCACAGTGGTTAGGCATTTATATAATTTATGAAGTGACCCCCCCCCCCAATAAGTCTAGTACCCATCTGACATCATACATAATTTTTATAACATTATTGACTATATTCTCCACACTGTATTACACATTCCCATGATTATTTTGTAACTACCAATTTGTACTTCCTAATCCCTACAACTTTCTCACCCACCCCCCACCCCCTTCCCATCTAATAACCATCAATTTATTCTCTGTATTTATGAGTCTATTTCTGTTTTGTTTGTTCATTCTTCTATTCTTTAGATTCCACATATAAGTGAGATCATATGGTATTTGTCTTTCTCAGTCTGACTTATTTCACTTAACATAATACCCTTTAGGTCTACCCATGTTACTGCAAATGGTAAGATTTCATTCTTTTTTATGACAGAGTAATATTCCATTGTATGAATGTATCACAATTTCTTTATCCAATGCTCATCAATCTATTGATGGCCATCTTGGTTGTTTCCATATCTTGGCTATTGTCAATGGCGTTGCAGTGAACATAGAGTGCATATATTTTTTCGAATTAGTGTTTTGGATTTCTTTGGATAAATACCCAGGAATTTCCATTCCTGGGTCATAAGGTAGTTTTATTTTCAATTGATTTAATTTTTTGAGGAACCTCCATACTGTTTTCCATAGTGGCTGCACCAATTTGCGATTCCACCAGCAGTACACAAGTGTTCCCTTTTCTCTGCATCCTCACCAACACTTGTTGTTTGTTGATTTATTGATGATAGCCCACAATGAATTATTTTTTAGATAAAAATTTATGTTGCTTACTTTTAAAGCCGAATAATTAGTAAATAAATTTAAAAGCTTGTTCTCTAAAAGCACAACAACAAAAAGTATCTCTACAAGATTAATCTAGAAGAAAGGGAGAAAACACAACATATTAATAAAAGGGGTAGCCCATAAATAGAGAGGGAAAACTTTTTGACAGTTCAAATATTTTAAACAGTACAGTGAACCACCCCCCATGCATTTATCAATCAGCTTCAACAATTACCAACCTTTTGCCATTCTTATTATTTATTCTTCTCTTTCTGTCTCTCTCTTTCTGTCTCTCTCTTTCTCTCTGTCTCTGTCTCTGTCTCTGTCTCTCTGTCGCTGTCTCTCTCTCTCTCTCTCTCTCTCTCTCTCTCTCTCTCTCTCTCTCTCTCTCTCTGTCTCTCTCTTTCTCGCTCTCTCTGTCTCTTTTCCCCACATTTTTCCCCCCTGGGAAATTCATACAATATAGCATTTGACTCATAAATTCTTCAGTTTATATCACTAACAAATTAGGAATTTAAAAATGTATACCTTAACCATTACACTGAGCAAATTAACAATAATTTCTAATATCATCTAATACCTAGTCTGTGTTCAACTTTCCCTGATAGTGTCAAACTCTTTCAACAATTGTTTTATTCAAATCAGTATCCAAACAAGGTCCATACATTACATTTAGTTAATATGTTCCTTAAGTCTCTTGAGTCTAAAATTGCTATACCACCACTTTTTTCCACATGCCATTTATTTCTTAAAGAAATGAAGTTATAGAATGAAAACCAATAAAATGCATCTAAGCCATCAAATAAAAAAGAAAGAAATGAAATGAAATTATATGTTCCCTGAATTCTCAATTTGGCTGATTGCATCTTCATGAGAAAGACAGTTTTTAAAATGAGAAAGTATCAATTCTATGATGATACATTTCAATATCCTAAGAAAAGGTGGGGTTTTCTAAGAAAATAAAAGTTGCAAAGTTTACTAAAAAGAGAGGTGGAAAATATGAATAAATTCAGAAAAGACTTTGGAAAAAAACAAAGAATTAACAAAAAATGCCTCCATACCCAGATTTTATAGGTAAATTCTTCCAAATATTCAAGGAGTATATACTTTTTTCATTTTTAAGTTCTTAAGAGCGCGGGGAGAATATGGAATTGTTCCCAATTCATTTTACAAAATCACCATTAAAAAGGTCCCAAAATTTGAGAAAACAGCATAAAGACAAAAACTACACCCCAATTTCTTATGAAAAAAAACATAGATTATATAAAGTGTGTCAAGGTAAGAATGTCCACACCTGCCTGTGAAAATTGGTTCCCAGAATGACAATTTTCAGTTTCTTTTTTTCCCCAATTATCCAAATGTTTTTATTTTTATGTGATTTTCTTTGCCTTTTTTTGAAAATGAAGGTATTGCCCATAAAAATTTTCACATCTTCGTTCTTTTTTTTTAAATCTTTGTCCCTTTCTTTTTTTTTTTAAGTTTCTTGGGGTGACAATTGTTAGTAAAATTACATAGATTTCAGGTGTACAATTCTGTATTACATCATCTATAAATCCCATTGTATGTTCACCACCCAGAGTCAGTTCTCCTTCCATCACCATATATTTGATCCCCCTTACCCTCATCTCCTACCCCCTACCCCATTAACCTCTGGTAACCACTAAACTATTGTCTGTGTCTATGAGTTTTTGTTTCTCATTTGTTTGTCTTGTTCTTTTGTTGTTTTTGGTTTATATACCACATATCAGTGAAATCACATGGTTCTCTGCTTTTTCTGTCTGACTTATTTCGCTTAGCATTACACTCTCAAGATCCATCAATGTTTTCACGAATGGTCCTATTTCATCTTTTCTTACCGCCGAATAGTATTCCACTGTGTATATATACCACAACTTCTTTATCCATTCATCTATCGAAGGACATTTTGGTTGTTTCCATGTCTTGGCCACCATAAATAAAGCTGCAATGAACATTGGAACACACGTGTCTTTATGTATACATGTTTTCAGATTTTTTGGGTAGATATCCAGGAGAGGGATTGCTGGGTCATACAGTAATTCTACTCGTAATTTTTTGAGGAACCTCCACACCGCCTTCCATAGCGGCTGCATCAGTCTGCATTCCCATCAACAGTGTATGAGGGTTCCTTTTTCTCCATAGCCTCTCCAATACTTGTTACTGTTTGTATTGTTGATGATGGTAGCCATTCTGACTGGGGTGAGGTGATATCTCATTGTGGTTTTGATTTGCATTTCTCTCATGATTAGTGATATTAAGCATTTTTTTCATATGTCCATTTACCATTTGTATGTCCTCTTTGCAGAAATGTCTCTTCAGGTCGTCTGACCATTTTTCAATTAGGTTGTTTGTTTTTTTGTTGTTGAGTTGCATGAGTTCCTTGTGTACTTTGGATATTAGTCCCTTATCGGAGGCACTGTTTGCAAAAATCTTCTCCCATTCAGTTGGTTGTCTCTTTATTTTGTCGATGGTTTCTTTTGCTGTGCAGAAGCTTTTAAGTTTCATATAGTCCCATTCATTTATTTTAGCTTTTGCTTCCCTTGCCTTTGGAGTCAAATTCATAAAATGCTCTTTGAACCCATGGTCCATAAGTTTGGTACCTATGTTTTCTTCTATGCAGTTTACTGTGTCAGGTCTTATGCTTAAGTCTTTGACCATTTTGAATTAATTTTGGTACATGGTGACAGATAGCAGTCCAGTTTCATTCTTTTGCACGTGGCTCTCCAATTCTCCCAGCACCATTTATTGAAGAGGCTGTCTTTGCTCCATTGTATGCTTTTAGCTTCTTTGTCAAAAATTATCTGTCCCTATTTATGTGGTTTTATTTCTGGGTTCTCAATTCTATTCCATTGGTCTATGCATCTGTTTTTCTGCCAATACCATGCTGTTTTGATTATTGTAGACTTGTAGTACAAGCTAAAGTCAGGGAGTGTGATAATTCCAGTATTGTTCTTTTTTCTTAAGATTGCTTTGGCTATTCGGGGTCTTTTGTGGTTCCAAACAAATCTGATGATTTTTTCATCTACTTCTTTAAAAAATGCCATTGGGATTTTGATGGGGATTGCATTAAATCTGTATATTGCTTTGGGTAATATGGCCATTTTAACTATGTTGGTTCTTCCAATCCATGAGCATGGAATATCTTTACATTTCTTTGTGTGTTCTTCAATTTCTTTTGAAAATGTCTTGTAGTTTTCAGCATATAGGTCTTTCACATCCTTGGTTAAGTTTATTCCTAGGAATATTATTCTTTTAGCTGCAATTACAAAAGGAATTGGTTTTTGTATTTCTTTTTCTGAGATTTCATTGTTAGTATATTGGAATGCAATGGACTATTGTACGTTGATTTTGTAGCCAGCAACTTTACTGTATTCGTTGATTGTTTCTAATAGCTTTTTGGTGGCGTCTTTGGGTTTTCTATATACAGCATCGTGTCATCTGCAAAGAGTGACAATTTAACTTCTTCATTCCCAATTTCGATGCTTTTATTTATTTCTCTTGCCTGATTGCTCTGGCAAGGACTTCCAACACTATGTTGAAAAGCAGAGGTGCTAGAGAAGAGCCCTGTCGTGTTCCTGAACGTAGAGCAAAGGGCTTCAGTTTTTCTCCATTAATTATGAGATTAGCTGAGGGTTTGTCATATATGGCTTTATTATTGTAAGGTATTTTCCTTCTATACCTATTTTATTAAGTGTTTTAATCATAAATGGATGTTGTATCTTGTCAAATGCTTTTTCTGCATCAATTGATATAATCATATGATTTTTGTCCTTTATTTTGTTTATGTGATGTATCACATTGATAGATTTGCAGATGTTGAACCATCCTTGTGCCCCGGGGATGAACCCCACTTGGTCGTGATGAATAATCTTTTTAATGCATTGTTGTATTCGATTTGCTAGAATTTTGCTTAGGATTTTTGCATCTGTATTCATCAGAGATATTGGTCTGTAGTTTTCTTTTTTTGTGTTGTCCTTACCAGGTTTTGGTACCAGGGTCATGTTGGCCTCATAAAATGAGTTGGGGAGTACTGTCTCTTCTTCAATTTTTTGGAAGAGTTTGAGCAAGATTGGTATTAGATCCTCTTTGAAGGTTTGGTAGAATTCATTAGTGAAGCCATCTGGTCCCGGGCTTTTGCATTTGGGAAGGTTTTGGATGACTGATTCAATTTCGTTACTGGTGATCGGTCTGTTTAGATTTTCCAGTTCTTCATGGTTCAGTCTTGGAAGGCTATATGTTTCTAAGAACTTGTCCATTTCTTCTAGGTTATTGAATTTGGTGGCATATAGTCCTTCATAGTATTCTTGGATGATCCTTTGTATTTCTGTCGCGTCCGTAATAACTTCCCCTTTTTCCTTTCTGATTTTGTTAATTAATGTCTTCTCTCTTTTTATCTTAGTGAGTCTAGCCAAGGGTTTGTCAATTTTGTTAATCTTTTCAAAGAACCAGCTCTTTCTCATTAATTTTTTCTATTGTCTTTTTGTTCTCTATTTCATTTAGTTCTGCTCTGATTTTTGTTATTTCCTTTCTTCTGCTGATCTTGGGTTTCATTTGTTCTTCTTTTTCTAGTTCTTTAAGGTGTAACGTGAGGTTATTTATTTGGGATTTTTCTTGTTTCTTGAGATAGGCCTGTAATGATATAAACCTCCCTCTTAAAACTGCTTTCACTGCATCCCAAAAATTTTGGTAGGATATATTTTCATTGTCATTTGTTTCTATGTATCTTTTGATCTCTCCTCTAATTTCTTCTTTGACCCGGTCGTTCTTTAAAATTATGTTGTTTAATCTCCATGTATTTGTGTTTTTTCCTGCTTTCTTTTTGCAGTTGATATCCAATTTCAAAGCCTTGTGATCAGAGAATATGCTTGGTATGACTTCAATCTTCTTAAATTTGCTGAGACTGATTTTATGTCCCAATATATGGTCTATCCTTGAGAATGTTCCATGGACACTTGAAAAGAATGTATAGTCTGATGTTTAGGATGAAGTGCTCTATATGTGTCAATTATGTCCATTTCATCTAATGTGTCATTTAGGGCTACTAGTTTGTTATTTATTTTCTGTTTGGATGATCTATCCATAGCTGTCAATGATGTATTTAAGTCCCCTAGTATAATTGTGTTTTGGTCAATTTCTCCCTTTAGTTCTGTCAGTAGTTGCTTGGTATATTTCGGTGCTCCCTGATGGGGGGCATAAATATTGAGGACTGTTATGTCTTCTTGTTGTATAGTGCCGTTTACCATTGTGAAATGTCCATCTTTGTCTCTTGTTACCTTTTTCACCCTGAAGTCTGTTTCATCTGATATCATTATGGCTACAACTGATTTTCTCTGGATAACATTTGCTTCGAGTTTCAATTTCCACTCTTTCACTTTGAGTCTATGCTTGTCTTTGTAGCTGAGATGTGTCTCTTGGAGACAGCATATGGTTGGGTTTAGTTTTTTGATCCAATCTGCTACTCTGTGCCTTTTTATTGGTGAGTTCGGTCCATTTACATTTAGGGTGATTATTGATATGTGAGGATTTCCTGTCATTCTATCTTTAGTTTTCTGGTAAGGCTGTGTCTCCATTGTTTCTTTGCCTTTTTGTTGTTGTCTATTATTTCTGTGTGGTGGTATTCTATGATGTTTCCCTCTGATTCTTCTTTTATTACAGTATATATTTCAGTTCTGGATTTTATTTGAGTGGTTACCCTTAAGTTTATGTAAATGAGAGTCTGATATTTAGAGTATTCCATTTTCTTCAGCACGCTTACTTTCTCCATTCCCATATTCCGGTTCAGGCCTTTACTCTCCCCCTTTTTATGTGTTGGTTGCCACAAATTGTCCCTGTTGATGGTGGTCGAATAGCCTTCTTTATTATTTCTTGTAGTGCAGGTCGTGTATTAGAAAATTCCCTCAGCTCTGTATGTCTGGAAAGGTCTTTATTCCTCCTTTATATCTGAAGGATATCTTTGCTGGATATATTATTCTTGGCTCATAATTTCTCTCTTTCAATAGTTTGAATATTTGGTTCCACTCCCTCCTTGCTTGTAGAGTTTCTGCTGAAAAATCTGATGATAATCTAATGGGATTTCCATTGTAGGTTACCATCTTCTTTTCGCTGGCTGCCTTGAGGATTCTTTCTTTGTCGTTGATTTTAGACAGCTTCAATACAATATGCCTTGGAGAAGGCCTGTTGGGATTGAGGTAATTAGGTGTTCTATTTGCTTCTTGGATTCGAAGATGCAGTTCTGTCCACAAGTTTGGGAAGTTCTCATCGACAATTTGTTTGAATATATTCTCTGTTCCCTTCTCTCTTTCTTCTCCTTCTGGTATGCCCATTATTCTTATATTGCTCTTTCTGATGGAGTCAGAAAGTTCTTGTAGAGTTCTTTCATTTCTTTTAAGTCTCAAGTCTCTTTGTTCTTCCAGCTGTGTAATTTCCAGGTTTCTATCTTCGATGTCACTGATTCTTTCCTCCATCTGGTCAACTCTACTACCTAAGCTGTCTACTTCATTCTTAATTTCTTGTATTGAGTTCTTAATCTCCAGAAATTCTATTAGGGTCTTTTGTAAAATTTCAATCTCTTTTATAAAATGCTCATGTTGTTCTTTGATTGTTTCTGAGTTCATTAAACTACCTTTCTGTGTTTTCTTGCATCTCGTTGAATTTTTTCAGAACAGAAATCTTGAATTCTCTGTCATTTAAATCACATATTTCCATATCTTTATGTTCCGTTATGGAGACTTTTCACTTTTTTTCTGAGCTGTCTTGTTGCCTTGGTTATTCATGGCAATTACTGATTTATTATTTATCTTCCTCAACATCTACAGGAGTGGGTTCTGTAACAGGTTGATAGGAAGATGTCTTTCTTTTGTTTTCCAGTACTTGTTGGTAGAATGTTTGATTTTCTCTCTGACTGCAGCCTTTTTTTTCTCTCTCACACGGTAGTGTTATGTTTTCTCTGCACTATTCCAGCTTCTCACACAATGGGGGGATTCCCTGGGAGATGAGCTTTTCCTCTGTTAATAGTTTGCTTGGGTCACAGGGCGCAGTGTCCGTGTGGGTATGCAGAGAGCTTTTGAAGTTCCAAAGCTCTTCCTGCACCAGATTCAGAGCCCATATGTTTCAGCATTTCTGTTTACTCCTGCAGGGATCTGCCCAGATAGGTGGGGCAAGAGGCAGGGTGAGTTGTGAGAGGTGGCCCAGAGCAATGGCGGTGACCACCACCATAGCCAGTCCTGCTGCCACAGCTCCCTCCCCTTTCCCGGAAATAGTTGGGCTGTGAATCTGTGTCTGCAGTCCACAGTTCTCAGAACAGCAAATATTCTGTTCCTTTGATCTGACACTGCTACTGTTCCACTGGGCAGGTGGGGGCGGGGCCAGCTCTGGGAGGGTAAGGAGGGGTCAGCTAGTCTCAGTGTCTAAGGCTTCTGTTCTCTGCAGCAGTGAAGGCTGATACCACCATTTTCAGCCTTCTTCCCTCAGTCTTTTCTCCAAGGTCTCTGCCATGAGCATTGTGTTCAGCCGTGTTATATGCTGTCCCCTCAGCCCTGTGGGCCACAAACATAGCCCTAGCAATTGGAGTCTTCCCTTTCCCACTGCCGCCGCAGCTCCGGGATGCAGTGAGCTTGGAGCACTGAGCTAGGTCTGTGTCCTGCACCTGCACGGCTCCATCTCCACACTTCTCCCTTCCCTCCTCCCCTACTCCTGTGATTTGCCCACCTTTAGATGAATTTAGTAGTGGGTCTCTTAATCTTGACTGTCTGCTGTGCAGGGAGTCCTTTGTGGAGTTATAGTTGTTCCATTTGTTGTAAATTCCAGGGAAGATTTACAGAGGCTCACCTCACACCGCCATTTTCTGTTTCTTTTATGCATTTGGAATTAGGAGGCAAGGTAAAGAAGATTAAATCAAGGTGGGAGAAAGCAAGGTGGTGATTGGATTTCAGGATAGGTAACAAGATTGTGTGCTCCTTGAGGGTGGTTATTCCTCCAAGGGGTCTGAAAAAGAGGATTACTCTAGCATTTCTATGTTTACATAGATGCACAAGAACAATGGACAGGACTTGCTTAAGGCACAAATTAACCTTTTACTAAAAATGTTATAAGCCTCAGAAGTGACTACCCACTGTGATCTGCGCAATTAGGAATTGCCTAAACTTGTCAGTTTTATTAGAGAATTTTTTTGTTTGTTTTTTTGTCCACAAGAGAATAATAGCAAAATATTAACTACACACTTTAAGCAAGTAAATTTTATTCTAACAACTTATAGATGGTTCAGTATTAGGTAGATTTATTAAAATAATTTACCACATCAATAGGTTAAAGAAAAACTACAAGAATATCAAAATACATGCTATAAGGAGTTTAATAGAATTAAACATTTATTCCTCATTAAAATAAAAATTTGTCAAATTAGGCCTCAAAACATACTTTTTTCATGGAATAATAAATTTAAATCTTAAGTGAAAAGTCAAATTTTACTATTCTCAGCCTATGAACACCACTATTAAACATTTTCCTTGGAGAGTTAACCATTATGAAAGATGAAAAGCAGATAAAATGTATCAGCTTGAAAAAAAGAGATAAAATTATTTTTTATAGGTGATACATTTGTCTCCCTAAAAATATCCAAGAAAAAATTTAGAACTAAGAAAAAATTCAGTTGCTTTTCTCTGTATCATAATCTCAGAAATTATAATAGAAAAGAATCTCATTATAATAGCAACAAAACAATAAAATACATACTGGTAGGAACAAACTTAGCAAGAAATGTATAGGCTCAAAAATGAAGAAAACGATTCCGGAAAAATGGCGGCGTGAGGTGAGCCTCTGTAAAGCTCCCCTGGAATTTACAAAGAATCGAACAACAAAAACTCCACAAAGGACTCCCTGCACAGCAGACAGGCAAGACGAAGAGGCCCACTACCGACTGAAATCACCTACAGGTGGGAGATTCGCGCGAGTGGAGGGAGGAGGAAAGGGACAAGTGCGCGGAGACGGAGCCACATGGGCACAGGACGCAGACCTAGCTCAGTGCGCCGAGCTCGCTGCTTCCCGAAACTACCGCAGCTGCGGGAGAGGGAAGAACTCGGACTGCTAGGGCTCCGCCAGGGCTCTACAGGGCTGAGGGGACAGCATATAGCGCGGCTGAACCCAACGCTCATGGCAGAGACCTCGGAGAAAAGACTGAGGGAAAAAGTCTGAAAATGGTGGTTTAAGCCCGCATTGCCGAGCAGAGAACGGAGCCTTAGGCACTGAGACTAGCCGCCCCCTCCCTACCCTCCCAGAGCTCGCCCCGCCCCCACCTGCCCGGTGCTAGAAGCGAAACAGTGGCAGTGTCAGATCAAAACAACAAAATTTGCTGTTTTGAGAACTGTGGACCGCAAACACAAATTCACAGCCCAACTAGTTCCAGCAAAGGGGAGAGAGCTGTGGAAGCAGGACCGGCTGTGGTGGTGGTTGCCGCCATTGCTCTGGGCCACCTCTCACAACTCACCCCGCCCCTGACCCCACCTATCTGGGCGGATCCTTGCAGGAGTAAACAGAACAGCTGAAATATACGGGCTCTGAATCAGGAGCTAGAAGAACTTTGGAACATCAAAAGCTCTCTGCATACCCACCGGGACACTGCGACCTGTGACCTAGACGAACTATTAACAGAGGAGAAGCCCGTCTCCCAGGGAATCCCCCCATTGTGTGAGAAGTTGGAATAGTGCAGAGAAAACATAGCACTACCGTGTGGGAGAAGAAAAATAAGTTGCAGTTGGAGAAATAATAAAACATTTTACCAACAAGTACTGGCAAACAAAAGAAAGACTGCTTTCTATCAACCTGTTGCAGAAGTCACTCCTGTAGATGTCTAAGAAGAGAAATAGTAAACCAGTAATTGCCATGAATAACCAAGGCAACAAGATAGCTCAGAAAGAAAGTGAAAAATCTCCAGAGAAGGCACTTAAAGATACAGAAATATGTGACTTAAATGACAGAGAATTCAAGATTGCAGTTCTGAAAAAACTCAACGAGATACAAGAAAACACAGATAGGCAGTTAAATGAACTCAGAAACTCAATCAAAGAACAGCATGAGCATTTTACGAAAGAGATTGAAATCTTAAAAAAGAACCAAATAGAATTTCTGGAGATTAAGAACTCAATAGAAGAAATTAAGAATGAAATAACCAGCTTAGGTAGTAGAGTTGACCAGATGGAGCAAAGAATCAGTGACATCGAAGATAGAAACCTGGAAATGACACAAATAGAAGAAGAAAGAGACTTGAGACTTAAAAGAAATGAAAGAACTCTACAAGAACTTTCTGACTCCATCAGAAAGAGCAATATAAGAATAATGGGCATACCAGAAGGAGAAGAAAGAGAGAAGGGAACAGAGAATATATTCAAACAAATTGTCGATGAGAACTTCCCAAATTTGTGGACAGAACTGGACCCTCGAATCCAAGAAGCAAATAGAACACCTAGTTACCTCAATCCCAACAGACCTTCTCCAAGGCACATTGTATTGAAGCTGTCTAAAATCAACGACAAAGAAAGAATCCTCAAGGCAGCCAGGGAAAAGAAGACTATAACCTACAAAGGAAAGCCCATTAGATTATCATCAGATTTTTCAGCAGAAACTCTATAAACCAGGAGGAAGTGGAACCAAATATTCAAACTATTGAAAGAGAGAAACCATGAGCCAAGAATAATATATCCAGCAAAGATATCCTTTAGATATGAAGGAGGAATAAAGACCTTTCCAGACATACAGAAGCTGAGGGAATTTTCTAATACACGACCTGCACTACAAGAAATACTAAAGGAGGCTATTCGACCACCATCAACAGGGACAATTTGTGGCAACCACAACTCAAAAAGGGGGAGAGTAAAGGCCTGAACCGGAATATGGGAATGGAGAAAGTAAGCGTGCTGAAGAAAATGGAATACTCTAAATATCAAACTTTCTTTTACATAAACTTAAGGGTAACCACTCAAAATAATTCCAGAATTGAAATATATACTGAAATAAAAGAAGAAACAGAGGGAAACATCATAGAATACCACCACACAGAAATAATAGACAACAACAAAAAGGCAAAGAAACAATGGAGACACAGCCTTACCAGAAAACTAAAGATAGAATGACAGGAAATCCTCACATATCAATAATCACCCTAAATGTAAATGGACTGAACTCACCAATAAAAAAGCACAGAGTAGCAGATTGGATCAAAAAACTAAACCCAACCATATGCTGTCTCCAAGAGACACATCTCAGCTACAAGGACAAGCATAGACTCAAAGTGAAAGGGTGGAAATTGACACTCCAAGCAAATGGTACCCAGAGAAAATCAGGTGTAGCCATAATGATATCAGATGAAACAGACTTCAAGGTGAAAAAGATAACAAGAGACAAAGATGGACATTTCATAATGGTGAAGGGGAGTGTACAACAAGAAGACATAACAGTCATCAATATTTATGCCCCCAATCAGGGAGCACCGAAATACACCAAGCAACTACTAACAGAACTAAAAGGAGAAATTGACCAAAACACAATTATACTAGGGGACTTAAATACATCATTGACAGCTATGGATAGATCATCCAAACAGAAAATAAATAACAAACTAGTAGCCCTAAATGACACATTAGATGAAATGGACATAATTGACATATACAGAGCACTTCATCCTAAAACATCAGACTATACATTCTTTTCTAGTGTACATGGAACATTCTCAAGGATAGACCATATATTGGGACATAAAATCAGTCTCAACAAATTTAAGAAGATTGAAATCATACCATGCATATTCTCTGATCACAAGGCTTTGAAATTGGATATCAACTGTAAAAAGAAAGCGGGAAAAAACACAAATACATGGAGATTAAATAACATACTTTTAAAGAAGGACTGGGTCAAAGAAGAAATTAGAGGAGAGATCAAAAGATACATAGAAACAAATGACAATGAAAATACATCCTACCAAAATTTTTGGGATGCAGCAAAAGCAGTTTTAAGAGGGAAATTTATCTCATTACAGGCCTATCTCAAGAAACAAGAAAACTCCCCAATAAATAACCTCATGTTACACCTTAAAGAACTAGAAAAAGAAGAACAAGTAAAACCCAAGGTCAGCAGAAGAAAGGAAATAACAAAAATTAGAGCAGAACTAAATGAAATAGAGAACAAAAAGACAATAGAAAAAATTAATGTGACAAAGAGCTGGTTCTTTGAAAAGATTAACAAAATCGACAAACCCTTGGCTAGACTTACTAAGATAAAAAGAGAGAAGACACTGATTAACAAAATCAGAAACGTAAAAGGGGAAGTTATCACGGACACCACAGAAATACAAAGGATCATCCAAGAATACTATGAAGGACTATATGCCACCAAATTCAACAACCTAGAAGAAATGGACAAGTTCTTAGAAACATATAGCCTTCCAAGGCTGAACCATGAAGAACTGGAAAATCTAAACAGACCGATCACCAGTAACGAAATTGAATCAGTCATCCAAAACCTTCCCAAAAGCAAAAGTCCGGGACCAGATGGCTTCACTAGTGAATTCTACCAAACCTTCAAAGAGGATCTAATGCCAATTCTGCACAATCTCTTCCAAAAAATTGAAGAAGAGACAGTACTCCCTAACTCATTTTATGAGGCCAACATTACTCTGATACCAAAACCTGGTAAGGACAGCACAAAAAAAGAAAACTACAGACCAATATCTCTAATGAATACCGATGCAAAAATCCTAAATAAAATTCTAGCAAATCGAATACAACAATGCATTAAAAAGATTATTCATCACGACCAAGTGGGGTTCATCCCCGGGGCACAAGGATGGTTCAACATACGCAAATCCATCAATGTGATACATCACATAAACAAAATAAAGGACAAAAATCATATGATTATATCAATTGATGCAGAAAAAGCATTTGACAAGATACAACATCCATTTATGATTAAAACAGTTAATAAAATGGGTATAGAAGGAAAATACCTTAACATAATAAAGGCCATATATGACAAGTCCTCTGCTAATCTCATAATTAATGGAGAAAAACTGAAGCCCTTTGCTCTACGTTCAGGAACACGACAGGGATGTCCCCTATCACCTCTGCTTTTCAACATAGTGTTGGAAGTCCTTGCCAGAGCAATCAGGCAAGAGAAAGAAATAAAAGGCATCCAAATTGGGAATGAAGAAGTTAAATTATCACTCTTTGCAGATGACATGATGCTATATATAGAAAACCCTAAAGACTCCACCAAAAAGCTATTAGAAACAATCAACGAATACAGTAAAGTTGCCGGCTACAAAATCAACGCACAAAAGTCCATTGCCTTCCTATATACTAACAATGAAATCTCAGAAAAGGAAATACAAAAAACAATTCCTTTTGCAATTGCAGCAAAAAGAATAAAACACCTAGGAATAAACTTAACCAAGGATGTGAAAGACCTATATGCTGAAAACTATAAGACATTTTTGAAAGAAATTGAAGAAGACACAAAGAAATGGAAAGACATTCCATGTTCATGGATTGGAAGAATCAACATAGTTAAAATGGCCATATTACCCAAAGCAATATACAGATTCAATGCAATCCCCATCAAAATCCCAATGGCATATTTTAAAGAAATAGAACAAAAAATCATCAGATTTGTTTGGAACCACAAAAGACCCCGAATAGCCAAAGCAATCTTAAGCAAAAAGAACAATAATGGAGGTATCACACTTCCTGACTTTGGCTTGTACTAGAGGGCTACAATAATCAAAAGAGCATGGTATTGGCAGAAAAACAGACACATAGACCAATGGAATAGAATTGAGAACACAGAAATAAAACCACATAAATATGGACAGATAATTTTTGACAAAGAAGCTAAAAACATACAATGGAGCAAAGACAGCCTCTTCAATAAATGGTGCTGGGAGAATTGGATAGCCACGTGCAAAAGAATGAAACTGGACTGGTATTTGTCACCATGTACCAAAGTTAATTCAAAGTGGATCAAAGACTTAAGCATAAGACCTGACACAATAAACTGCATAGAAGAAAACATAGGTACTAAACTTATGGACCTTGGGTTCAAAGAGCATTTTATGAACTTGACTCCAAAGGCAATGGAAGTAAAAGCTAAAATAAACGAATGGGACTATATGAAACTTAAAGGCTTCTGCACAGCAAGAGAAACCATTGACAGAATGAAGAGGCCACCAACTGAATGGGAGAAGATTTTTGCAAACAGTGCCTCCGATAAGGGGCTAGTATCCAGAATATACAAGGACCTCATGCAACTCAACAACAAAAAAACAAACAACCCAATTGAAAAATGGGCAGAGGACTTGAATAGACATTTCTCCAAAGAGGACATACAAATGGCTAATAGACATATGAAAAAATGCTCAACATCACTAATCATCAGAGAAATGCAAATCAAAACCACAATGAGATATCACCTCACCCCAGTCAGAATGGCTATCATCAACAAGACAAATAATAACAAATGTTGGAGAGGCTGTGGAGAAAAAGGAACCCTCATACACTGTTGGTGGGAATGCAGACTGGTGCAGCCATTATGGAAGGCAGTGTGGAGGTTCCTCAAAGAATTACGAATAGAATTGCCATATGACCCAGCAATCCCTCTCCTGGGTATCTACCCAAAAAATCTGAAAACATTTAGAGATAAAGACACGTGTGCTCCAATGTTCATTGCAGCTTTGTTTACGGTGGCCAAGACATGGAAACAACCAAAATGTCCTTCGATAGATGAATGGATAGAAGTTGTGGTATATATACACAATGGAATACTATTCGGCAGTAAGAAAAGATGATATAGGAACATTTGTGGCAACATGGATGGATCTTGAGAGAGTACTGCTGAGCGAAACAAGTCAGACAGAAAAAGCAGAGAACCATGTGATTTCACTGATTTGTGGTATATAAACCAAAAACAACAAAAGAACAAGACAAACAAATGAGAAACAGAAACTCATAGACACAGACAATGGTTTGGTGGTTGCCAGAGGGTAAGGTGGGTGGGGGGTGGGGGGTGGGAGATGAGGGTAAGGGGGATCGAATATATGGTGATGGAAGGAGAACTGACTCTGGGTGATGAACACACAATGGGATTTATAGATGATGTAATACAGAATTGTACACCTGAAATCTATGTAATTTTACTAACAATTGTCACCCCAATAAATTTAATAAAATAAAATTTTTTAAAAAAATGAAGAAAACTACAGGACTTCATGAAGGTATTAATAAGACAATTGCATGGAGAAATGTTCAGGGTTTTAAATCAGAAAACAGTGTGGTAAATATGTAACTTCTCCCTCAAACTAACCTATCAGTTTTAGCAGAGGATACAGATGTTAATATCACTTCTGGGCGTCAGCTGAGTTCTCTGTTTGCTTTTACGATCACTTTCATGTCAAATACTTTTAGATGGAGCATTCACTTTATCGTTCTTGCCACTCTGTTTTGTTTTAAGTTTAACCTAATATTCACAGATTTAGGTTACCTGTGGGGCTGCTAATTTAATGTCATCTCTACTAAAATCCAAGCATGAATAATAAAAGTATAGAAAAATATTTAATTTGTGTGAGGAAGGTATTTCTAAGCTTAATGGCAAAAAAGTTTTAAATCATAAAGAAAAATACTGATGAATTCGATGATTTAAAATAAAAACATTTTTATTCAGCAGAAAATTTACACAAAACAAAATTAAAAGTCAAATGACAAACTGGGAAAAAATACATTTGGAACTAACAACACAGAGAAAAGGTAGATATGTTCAGTATACTTAAAAAGCCCTTACAAATTAACAATTAAAAAGAAACTGGAAAGAAAACTGAGGGAATTCACACACAATATTAACACACACATAAATAAATACAAATATCCTGCAGATCAGCACAAATAAATTCAAACTTCTAGATATCAAAGAAGCACAAATCAAAACAGAAGTTACCAATTTTTACTATGGCAAAGCTTTTTTAAATGAAAATATCCAATTTTGATAAAGGTTCAGGGAAATGAAACCTTCATACCATACTAATAGGAGTCCAGCTTTTCTTGAGAGCAATGTGGCAATATAGGCATATGAAATGCCTCTAACACATTCATGGCCTTTTGACAAACAGGAATTTACTCAGTAAATTATTATGAATTATTTGCCTGCAAGGATATTCATAATAACCAATATTTGGAAGCAAACAAATGATGAACAATACGGGACTAATTAAATAAAGATGGATACCATGTAGCCATGAAAAATGATACTAAAAAATAATGGCACAGAAAATATTTATGATCTATTGTTTAAAAGTAGGCTTTAAAATTTAAAAGTGGTATTGCTTAAAAGTAAGCTACAAATTAATAGTTAGGTATGGTTTTATTTTTGAAAAATACATTTCGTATAGGAAAAACATGAAGACATTACTGTGGTTAAATCCAGTTGATGAGAATATGGTGATTTTTATGCATTTACTATGTTTTTCTATATTTTTGTAATAAACATGGTATTTAGAAAATGTTATTTTGAAATACTATTTAAAAAATAAAACCTTACTTCACTGGGCTTATGCCATTTGACTATATACTACCCTTGGATTTTTCTTAGCACTCTCCTTCCACTCCCCCCACAACATTCATTAAAAATCTTAGAACTACCTTATCTTCTTTCCTCTCAAAGTCCTGCAAATAGTCATGTATCCCACTGGATTCAGTTATCATCTACATTAATCGTTCCTAAATCTTATCTCCAACCCAGTTCTTTTGCTGAAGTCTCAGGTCAGCTTATTTATAATAGACTTGCATGTCCCAGAGGCATGTCCCCTTCCTAGTACCTGCTGCATCCTCCCTAGTACGGGCAATTTTGGCCATTCTGAACAAACGTGGGGATCCGGAATTTGCTGTCTTATCAAACCTTTCTATCTTTTACCACATTCTTGATTGTCTTGCCTGGAAGTTTATTCTTACTCCTTTCCCTGGATAACTCCTATTCATCCTACAAGACTAAACATAGGGAACACTTGCTCTGGGTTATCTCTCTTCATCCCCTCATGCCCATCCTATGTTCTCATAGCCCTTCCTTTTCATGGAGGTGGCCCTGGGCACCTAGCACAGGCCTTGACCACAGTGCTTATTAAACTATCTATAATTCAGTTTACTTAGAATGTAAAATATGTGTGGGCAGGAACTGATTTTTTTCACTTTTGTATTTGCAGTGCTTAGCAAGTACCAGATTTTAAGGTTTAAAGAATATTTGCTGAACAAGGAATCATTATCAATGTTAAATCCCACACTCCTATGTTAAGAATTCTAAATCCACCTCATTTCATCTTTTAATTCTCCCAGGATTCCAAACTCAGGCTGAATGCCCACGGGGGTTTGACAGATAATGTATGAGGTCTGACAATTAAGTTCTCAAACTCATCCTAGAAAAAGTGCTGCATACCTTATTGCTGAATATCACTACAGTCACCTCTGAAGTACTCCCCTTGGGAAGCTATGCATTGACACCAGCACCTAGTCCATCCTTCAAAGCAATTTTGGAACTCTTTTCCTGGAATGGCCATTAGAGCTGTCATCGTATTATCCTTGATGTCCTGAATGTCATCAAAATGTCTTCCTTTCAATATTACCTTTATCTTCAGATAAAGAAAGAAGTCATTGGGGGCCAGATCAGGTGAATAGGGAGGGTGTTCCAATCCGGTTATTTGTTTACTGGCTGAAAACTCCCTCATAGACAGTGCCATGTGAGCTGGTGCATTGTCTTGATTCAAGAGGTCCTTCGGGACCATTTTTGCGCACACCTTTCTCATGCCAAGATTTTCAGTTACGGTTTTCCTAACTGTTTCTCTATTGATGTTTACATGGTCTGCAATGCTTCTCACAGTCAACCGATGATTTTGACGCACAATTCGATGAATTTTTGCAATGTTTTCATCAGATCTGCTAGTTACTGGCTGCCCTGACCTCTCTTCATCAATGACACGTTCTCTCTCCTCAGAAAAATGTTTAATCCACTTGTACACTGTCATTTTCTTCATGGCATTATCTCTACAAACTTGGACTAACATGTTGCTGATTTCACTTCCAATCTTGCCAAGTTTAACAAGAAACTAATGTTTGTTCATTTCTCTAATTCAAGCTCAGACATTCTCGAGACAACACACAAAAACATGCAACAACGATAATGAACGCCTCTCATCCAAGCAAGACACCGCCACACATCCACACGCACACAGCTGTGAGACACTGATATACCAAGGTTATGAAACCTTACTGAGCTGTTCGTACAGTGCTGCCAATGTAAACACATGGCAAGTTCGCGAGCTTAATTGTCAGATGAGGTAAACATGTGAATCAAGCTAGAATAAGGAGTGTTGGGCCTTTGGTGACCTAGAAAGTCCTCCTAGAGGCATTCAGATTTTTAAAGTTTTTTTTTATAATCTTTAATTATGGTAAAAAAACAAAACACACACAACATAAAATTTACCATCTTAAGCATTTTTCAGTGTATAGTTCAGTAGTGTTAACTATATTCACACTGCTGTACAGCAGATCTCTAGAAATTTCATCTTGAAAACTGAAACTCACTGAACACCAATCCCCATTTACCCTCCTTCCACAGCCCTGGCAACCACCATTCTACTATTTGTTTCTATAAAATTTCCTCCTTTTGATACCTCATGTAAGTGAAATCATACAGTACAATGGTACCTCGGTTTTCGAAAGTCTCCATTGATGAACACTTTGGTTTCTGAATGCCGTAAACCCGGAAGTAAATGCTTCAGTTTTTTAACACGACTCAGAAGTCAAACATGTCACACGGCTTCCGCTGAGTGCAGGATCCTGAGGCCTCAGCTGTCGGCTGCTTTTGAACATTTCAGAACTTGTGGATTACGTTAGAAAATCGAGGTACCACTGTATTTATCTTTGTGATTGGCTTATTTCGCTTAGCAAAATGTCCTCAAGTTGCATCTATGTTGTCACATGTAACAGGATTTCCTTCTTTTTTAAGGATAAATAATGTTCTAACATATACCACATTTTCTTTATTCATTCAAATGTTGATGAAAATTTGTGTTGCTTCTACCTCTTGCCTATTGTGAGTAATGCTGCAAAAAACATGAGAGCGAGAGTTTTCTTTGAGATCGTGCTTTGAATTCTTTGGAAAAAAATGCTTTGTTTTGTTTTAAATAAAAACCCTCTGCAGGCCAAATAAAATATAGCTTCTAGCCAGAATCAGACTGTAAGCTGCCAATTTGCAATCCCTGTTACCTTTTATTTATTTACCTTTGTAGTGGGGACAATGGAAGGATAGTCTTAGCCTTGCAAAGTAGGGAAAGTTCTGAACAGAGTGTAGTAGGGCAAGAAACAGTTATCTAGATAAAAACGTTAAAGGCAGTTTATTCCAGGCAAAAACAGCAGTATTAAGAAGGAAGTATAGGATTAGACGAGAGACTGGAGAGGTCTGAATTTGGGTGGGCAGTGAAGGCTAACAGCAATGAAAGGTAGGATGGTGGCATTACTTGTTTGCAAGTAAGTATTGGAATTAAAGGTCTCTGAATTTTGCAGGTAGCATCATTCATGCTCCCCGGTTAAAGAAGTCTTGAGGTAGGTGAACATGTAAGCCAGGCATCAGGCTCCTAGTGCATAACAGAATGAACAGTAGACACAGATGACAGCAGCCAATGATTGTGCAGAAAAGTATCTAGTAAGGGAGTTTCACATCAGCATGAGGCATTACTCTGGATTTGGCAGTGGAGAGAAAGGTGGATGAGGTCCCTGGGAGAAAGCGCTCTGGGCAAAGCAGAGCCCTGGTGATTGGACCTCACTAATCTTATCCTGCAGAGAAGTCAACTCCCCACTTAGGACAAAGCGACACCATTCTGCCTTGATGGTGTCTGTAGTCTGGGAGCAGGGACATTCAGGAAGCAAAGATGGGGTCTGAATGTATGGTGTGGGAGGCTTGTGGTGGGAGGTGGTGAGGGGGCTTTCTTATAGGCATTCCTCAGAGGCAAGATGGACCTTCCACACAAAATTTTGTTTGGATGTCAAGTTTAGTGATGACACACATGCACCAAGAGGGTCTGAAAGGTTTACTACTCACGTAATCAGGCTTTTTGGGAGAGCAGAGTAAGATCCCAAGTAGGTCTGAAAATGGCTTGAGAGATCAGGGAAGGGAGACTGGCTTGTAACTTTATAATGATTAGAGGGTGCGGGTGGAGTGAGGGTCACCTCACAGTCCAAGATTTGCAAGTAACCGGGCCAAGATTCTATAGCCCATGTGAAATGTTGGAACTTTTATAGTGTTCCATGTTTCTCACTTCTTTTATAGCAGTCTGTTTCCTGTGAGAGTTATCTGAAAAATTCATATAACAGAAAGGGCCGGTAATCTTGCCATCATGGGCAGTGTTCGCATGTGCGAGTGCCCATGTGAGTGTGTGTGTGTGTGTGTGTGTGTTGGACATGGTTGAGTGGTACCTGGCATCCGTTTCTGTCTTGTTTTGGTGTCTTCCTGTACTACAGAGACTGAACAGCAGGAAATCACATTTTCCTGATTCTTCTGGATGAATTTTATTATAGATATTTTGGCTTACACGTAGCAGAAGTGAATCAGAAGCTATCTCCCTTTTATTTTTTTAAGTGTTTTTCTGCTGCTGAGCATGATCTTGGAGGTTTTTCTAAAATGGTGTCCTAGTGTCCAGCCACTAGCTTCACAGGGCAGTTGTGCTAAGGCAGCGGTAGCTTCCGATGTTCCTTTCTGATCCCTGTATCACCGCTCAGGTTGTGAACGTCATGGTTCATGAACTCATTAGTTCCAGCGTCAGCCTCCTGATTGCTCACCATCCTGATTGTTGCAAAGCTATTAGCTTGTCTGGACGGTCAGTTCTGCATTATTCTGGGAGGTATTTCTGGAAGTCCAGTCTAGAGCCTGCTCCTCCAGCCGTTCTAGTTATCTTTTAAACACCCAACTCCCTTTATTAAATTCCTTTGTGCTTCATATAACTAGACTGGTTCTGTTTTTTGCTTTGGACCTTTATTGTTACTGTGTGTTTTTGTTAGTAGAGGGGGACTGGTTTGGGGGCAAAGGAATTGTGGAGATTGTGTCAACTGCCAATCTTATTTTGAGAGAGGGGAGTTTATTGACTCCACAGGTGAGAGAGAATGGTGCCCTCTGGAAAGAAATCAGGCTGATCCCAGGAATCTGAAGGTCAGCTGGGACCTGGGAAAGTGCTCAGGGTTGGGGAAGGGAGGCAAGCCCTTGGGATTCCCAGATATTCCCCCTTTGACTCCACTGACCTTAGAGCTATGAAGGAAGAGGGTCTTAGGTGAGTTTCTTCAATCAGTAGATAAAGGTATTTTATTTATTGTTCGGTACATTCATTGCTTTGCTTTTAAATTTCTGGAAGCTTATTCTCCTAAGTAGTTTTTATATTCTTAGAGCATTCATAGTGTGCTCGATGAACCCCTCTTTCTTTGTTGTTTGTTTTCCTCCTCCATAGACGAGAAGTGAAGAGTATGGTCTCTATTCAAACTCACAGCAGTTCCTGAATTTAGTAGAATAAAAATGAGACTTGCCTAGGGCAAATGTAGTGACAATTTCAAAGATTTTAAAGGTCGTATTGATATCCTAATGCTGTCTTATACATGCTAGCAGGGGAAGTCATTTCTTAATTCAATTCAACAAATACTTTTGAGGTGTAGTAAGCCTCAGGATTTCCTGGGCCTCGGCCATCTCTCTCTTTCCTCCATCTCAGCCACCCACTCTCACAACACACCCTGAAACCAGATTTCAAGGAACTGCACCACCTCCGCAGTCTTTACCTTGGACATGTTATTATCTGATTATAAACTCCTTAGCAGATGGCTTTGCCTCCTATTTCAAAGCTGAGGTTTTCAGTTGGGAATTTCCTCTAATGAACTTACTTATACTCACAACCTCTCTCTCTTCTTTTACTCAGTCTGAGAAGTTTCCCATAAAAAGAATATCTTTATTGAGATATAATTCACATACCATATGATTCACCCATTTAAAGTAAACAATTCAGTGGTTTTTAGTATATTCACAGAGTTGTGCAACCATCACCACAACCAATTTTTAAACATTTTCATCACCACAAAAAGAAACCTATTAGCCATCACCCCCATATCCCCCATTGCCCCTCCCTAGGAAATTACTAATCTATTTTCTTTCTCTATAGATTTGCTTATTCTGGGCATTTCATATAAATTGGATCTTATAATATGTGGCCTTTTGTGACTGGCTTCTTTTAACATAATTGTTTCAAGGTTCATCCACATTTTAGGATGTATCAGTACTTCATTCCTTTTTATGGTTGAATAATCCAATGTATGAATACACCTAATTTTTCAATTCATTCATCACTTGATGGTCACTTGGTTGCATTCACTTTTTGGCTATTATGAATAATGCTACTATGAACATTCATGTACAAGGTTTTGTGTAGACATATATTTTTATTTCTCTTGGGTATATACCTAGGAGTGGAATTATTGGTCATATGGTAACTCTATGTTTAACCTTTTGAGGAACTGCCAGAATATTTTCCAAAGTGGTTATACTATTTTACATTTCCACCAGCAGTGTATATGAGGGTTCCAGCAGTGTATATGAAGATGTGTATTGCTTCACATCTTCATCAATACTTGTTATTATCTGAATGTTTGGTTATAGCTATCATAATGGATATGAAATGGCATCTCATTGTGGGTTTTCTCTGATGGCTAATAATATTTAGCATTTCTTGATGAGTATATCGACCATTTGTATATCTTCTTTTGAGAAATGTCTATTCAGATCTTTTTAAAAAGTGGGTTGTCTTTTTATTTTTGAGTTGTAGAATATTCTAGATATAAATGCAGTATCAGATATATGATTTGCAAACATTTTTTTCTCAGTCTATGGGTTGTCAGATATTTTGCTTTCTTGATTTTGTCCTTTGAAGCGCAAAAGGTTTTTTGTTTAATTTTTATATCCAATTTCTCTATTTTTTTCTTTTGTTGCTTTTGTTTTTGGTGTCATATCTAAGAAACTATTGTGTAATCCAAGGATATGAAGATTTAACCTTTTGTTTTCTTCTAAAAATGTTATAGTTTTAGCTTTGACATTTAGGTTTTTGATCCTATTTCAGTTCATTTTTTGCATATGGTGGGACATAGGATGCAATTTCTTCCTCTTTCTTTCTTTTCTTTTTTTCGGTTGGCATGTCAGTTATTGTGAAGACTTTTTCCTCCTATTGAATTATCTTGAAAATCAATTGACTGTAAATGTGAGGGTTTATTTCTAGACTCTCAATTCTATTCTATTGACCTATATGTCTAACCTTATGCCAGTATCACACTGTATTTATTAGCTTTTGCAGTTAGTTTCGAAATTGGGAAGTGTGAGTCCTCCAACTTTGTTCTTCATTTTTCAGATTGTTTTGGCTATTTTGGATACTTTGCACTACCACATAAAGATTAGATTGTCAATTTCTACAAAGAAGCCAGCTGGGATTTTGATGGGATTGTATTGAATCTGTAGATCAATTTGGGGAGTATTACTATCTTGACAATTTTAAGTCTTCCAATCCATGAACATGACATGCCTTTCTAGTTATTTAGATCTTCTGTCTTTTAACAATGTTTTGTATTTTTCAGAGTATAAGTTTTGTACTTTTTTTGTTAATTTATAGTTTTATGCTATTGTAAATGGAATTGTTTTCTTAATTTCATTTTTAGTGTGTTCATTGCAAGTGTATAGAAACACAATTGATTTTTGTATATTGATCTTATATCCTGTAACTTTGAAAAACTCATTTATTAGTTCTAATAGTTTTTTTACTATATTACTCAAAATTTTCTATGTATAAGATCATATCATTTGCAATTAGAGATAATTTGACTTATTCACTTTTAAAAATAAAAGAGAATTAAAATGTACTTATAATGTCAGGCACTGTGCTATGTCCTTTGTTTACATTAACTCTGATCTAGAGTGGCAGCAAGTTTGGAAGTTTTCCTAGCCTCCTCCACTTTCCCCCAAATAGATAGAGTTTAATTGGAATGTACACAGACCTGAGTGCATTCCATTTGAATGGCAAAAAGAAAACTGATACAATTTCTTTTGTGGTATAGTTTGGTTCAAACAGGACAGGAAATGCAGTCTATTGTTCCAGAAGGAACAAGAGCCACACCATGATAAGAGAAGAATTTTTTTCTCAGTATGAGATCAGACCTTATTTAGGCAATAGATAAGGCCAACAGATAAATCACAGTTCTCCTTAATTAAAACTCTGCACTGAGTTTAAAGCACTCATATCCACTCTTGCTCACAGCTTGACAAGCCCTTTCTGTATTTTCAGAGGCCAGTGATGACTGACAGAGGAGAGCCTCGATAAGCATCTTGCTGAAGTCCCAAAGCTTTGCATATGGTAGCAAATATGGGGTGGGATTAGTGGTGGCACAGCCTCCTGGGGGATGAGATGGATTTTTCTGAAGTGAGTCTGTTCTCAATTTAGAAGGGAATGGAAGTGAAGATGGAGGTGAACGGCTGAGCTTCTCCAAAGCCCAACAGCCAGGAGGTAATTGGGGAGGCCACCACTGCAGAAGTGAGGTTAATTTTTTTGATGTGTTGTAATGGAAAAGGCCTGGCCACTCTATGTTACACTTCTAACAAAACTACCAGGTGTGTATACATCCATTTTACCAGATGAGGAAAGTCCCGCTCTTAGAGGTTACTTCGTATTTAAGATGAGGTTAAACTCCTTGAAATCACGGCCTATACTCTCTTTAACCACTTCGCTGAAATTGTTTTTGCCAAAGTCACCAAAGGATATGGTTTTGGGGAACTCTATCACATTTGATCTAGCTGTTTAAACTTTTCACTTCTTAGAAGCTTCTGACACTGTTTACCACACGTTTCTTCTAAAAATTCCTTTTTCCACTGGCTTTCATTGAGTGAGCTCACCGTGCTGCTCACCGTTCTGACCAAGCCTTCTCTTCCTTGCTGGTTTCTCACACTCTCATTGTTCGTTTTCCCCAGTACTCTGTTTTTGGTCTTCATGGTAGAGATTGTGTTTTAGCTCACTTATGTATTTCAACCGAGCCTCCTTCTAATATGTGGAAGCCAGAAGCTAAACAAATACCTACCCCCAAACAAAACAACAACAAAGCAAGACATTTTTCAGATTCCCTAGAGTTCTGGATGTAGTTTAAATTCTGCTGATCAGATAGATACATTTGTGTGAGATTTAGATTTGGAGCTAATTTAAGAGTAGAGAGTCTGGGAGTTAGGGCATAGGGTTTTTTCTTTTTTTCTTTTTTTCTGGTATAGATTTTAATTAATGTGATGTGGTTTGGCAGCAAATAACTGTAACAGTAGTTTCTGATGTGGCTGATGGTTTCCTGATTTTACAGATCCCTGATCATTTTAAAGGCAGTAGCTTCTTCAGCTGCCCAGTTCTGGAGTGTGGCTTTGGGAATTGTCTCTGAAGGCTTAGGATAGAGTCTTCTTCATTAGTCTTTCTAACGAAGTCACTTAATACTCTGTAATAAATCCCTTTCCTCTGAAACTGGTCCCAGTAGATTCTCTTCTTTGTATATGCCTGATAAATACTGACCAGTACAGCACTGGGGTTGCTTCCTGTCTGTTTTTGTTTGTTTCTTTGTTTTAAATTCAATAGGCTGTCCATGGTCAATATCATCCAGTGTCATAGATTTATTTCTCCTAATTTTATATATGCAGATTAAGCAATTCTGTTAAGCTCCAGATTTGTATATCTAGCTGCCTACTGGACATCTCTATCTAGATATCAAATGAAACCTCAAATTCTGTATATCCAAAATTTCACTAATTTCCCCCCCAATACATTCTTGCTCCTTATCCAGATATATAATTTAGAAACCCTAGAATCATCCTGTATTGCTTTGTTGTCCTCAGACTCAACTTTCCATCAGTACCAAGACGTGATTCTAATTTCTAAGTATGCCTTGTATCCATGCTCTTCTCTCCATCCCCACTGCTTATACCTTATTATTGTCTGGATTATTAGAATAGTGTTTCTCTCCTCTTTTTCTTCATTCTCCCCTTTTTCTTCTTCTAGGTTTTAAAATCTGTATTGAAAATAATTGTGGGTTTTTTGTGTGTGTTTTTTATGTTTCAACATGCCTGAAATTGGGATCCATCTTCTAATTGATGGTGTCTTCCGTTAGCTGTCAGTCAGGAAGTTGTGCTAACATAGTGATCATCATCTGCTTGCCCAAACTTGATTATTTGTTAGTGTGATATGACTGGACAACTGCAACTCCCTGATGTTTTATTCAACAATTATTGAAGGACCATTTCAGGAAGGAATATGAGTCCTGGTTGTTATATAATGAACTTTTATTGATACCTTCTGGTAAAATTAATAACAGTATCAAAAGCTGCAGAATGGGTGATAGCAGCTTAGAAGAAAACCCAAAGAAAATATTAAAATATTAAGTGACTTAGGAAGGCTAAGTAAGCACTTTTTTAATGAATGCTGTGTATTTCCAATGCTCAAGATAGCACAGTGATAAAACCTGTCTAGAAAAATATAGTGATCAACTACTTGGAGTCCCAGAAAAATCAGAAGAGTTGGACTCTATGAGGAACTTTTAGAAATATTATGGCTAATTTATTTTATTTACGTTTTCTTTCTTTATATATGCACAAGAGTGAAATATGATAAGAATATCTACAGATGCCCAAAACAGCTCTTTCAATCAATATAAAAAATTTTAAGCTTTAGGAGAGCATTTTGTGCTAATTTTTCAGCATTTTTTTCTTAGTGATACATAAAAATAATAGTGCATCTTAGTATACTGAGCAGTTCAGTATGGTAATTCTCTAAGTTTTGTGGTATTTTTAAAAATAAAAATCAGATTTCTTTTAGGCACACACTTCCATTTCTGTTTCTTGGAGGCAATTACTTTAAAATCTTTTAGACATCTATTCTGGTATTCGTTTCTTTTTCTCTAAGTAGCATCCTTATACTGCTCTCTTCTGATTTTATTCCCCAGTTAGATATATCTATTGAATTTTTATTATAGAAAATAAGTATTTCATGCTCTCTTACCATCTCTCCCATCTTCCTCACTTTCCTTCTCCTCCCAATAAGGTTATATTATAATTTTTAGTTAGACCATATTCACCACTTACAATATTATGGTTGTGTTACCAACATTTCCATCTGAACCATGTAGTACTATTAATTCATTTCTTTTCTTGTACAATGTTTTGTTTCCCTGTAATTAATAATCTCCCTCACCTGTTGGTTTATTTTCTGTTTCTCTTACTATTTCATTTTCAAACTATCTGGAAAAATCTGTATCTTTTCTCAATATATTAAAATGCTCAGATATTCTATTAATTTTATTTTGGGGGGAATGTTTCTTCAAATGTGATTTGTTTTGTTCCCATCTAGACTTAGTGTTCTCTGGGCCTGTATTAACTGCCATCCTGAGATTTCCATTCACTGTCACCCTGTGGTTTCTCTCTGATCTCTCTTTTGTTAGACCTCATAATTCCTATGTCGCATACATTTCCCGTTCTTGGCTTACTCTTTTGTTTTTGTGGAACACATGTTCCAGTAGCAATCTCAGAAAGGATGCTGGAGAAGTAAATGTTTTGAGACCTGTATGTCTTAAAAATATCTGTGGTATCCTCTATCACTTGATTGATACTTTGTCTGAGTATAGAATTCTAGATGAAAGTAAATTTTCTTCCAGATTTTTTGAACATTGTCCATTCATTGTATTTTTGCTACTAGTTTTACAATAGAAGTCTGATGATATCTTGAATCTAGATCCCTTGAATGAAATCATCCCCCCACCCCTACCCCAGGGACGTTAGAGCTCCTCTTTGTTCGTGAATTTGAAGATTTGTTATATGCTGGGCCCTCAGTAGACTCTCATAATCTGGAAACTTTTATCTTTAAACACTGGAAATTATTTCATTGAAAGTTTCCTTCCTTTGTTTTTTCAGTTCTCTTTCTCTGGAACTCTTGTGATTTGAATGTTGGATCATCTAGAGTTATCCTTTTTTGGTTTTGCCTCTTTGATATTTCCTCAATTTCATCATTTAATTCTTATACTGAGTTTTATGTTTCTAATACCACTTTTGAATTTCTTTTGTTCTCTGAATGTCCCTCTTTATAGCCTTCCATTCATGTCTTCAAATACATCATCTTTTCTAATTTTTCCTAAGGATATTAGTTATGATATTTAGAAATTATTTCTTTTCAAATTGGGTTTCTTCCCAACACAATTTTTGGGTTTGTTTTGTTTTGTTTTGTTTTTTTCTATCTTTTACATTGGAGGCTTTCCTTAAATATTTGGTGATCCTTGGCTGTCTGCCCATATTTATGAGGGTGCACTAAAAGCACTAAAAGCTGAGTTGAGGCTGTGTGTGTGAGGACTGGGCTTTTGGTGAAGGGCTTTGCTATAGGGTCATCAGGCAGGACCTGCACAGGTTTACTGTGGGACTCTCAACTATCTCACTATCTAGATCTGATCACATTCATGTTCCCCAGAGGGAAATCTTCCAACCAAATACAGCTTATGACACCTTTCTTATAAAGTTTTTCCTAATCCCAGTGGATTTTTTCTTCACAGGTGGCACTCTGTATATCCTTTACCAATTTCTGGTGTAACATCTATAAAATCTAGGTGTTAGTGCATAGAACACATCATTAAACTGTTTTGTGTTTTTGTTTTTTTGTTTTTGTATTAGTATTTATACTCCTCTAAAATAAAGTAGGTACTCTTTTTACTTATTCCTGTGTCCCCATTCCCCTAGTAAATGCTTGCCTCACAAATAAGCATCAGATACTATATTACATTGTGAAGTGGGTGAGATGGGATGGAAGTGGGATTTAAAAAGTAGGCCAAAAAACCATTTTCTCTCAGAATTATTATATTTGCCCATACCCAAAGGACTCTTAAAACTTAAGTTTTTGTCTAGTTAGCTTCGGCTTTTGCTTATATGTGGTAAAAATTAAAGACTGTCCTTAAGTATTCAGAAAGGTAGGGTATCTCCAAATTCATAAACATTACCTTGTTTGAGATTTTTCAGTATTGATAGTTTTGTCTTCTTCATCTCCAATAGAGTAGATATGGCAACTTGACTACTTGAGCTGTAACATTTAAAAAAAAAAACAAAAAAAAGATAATGAAATGGTAGTATACTTTTGCTCAGCAAATGCAGAAGGTTTTAAATATTTTAATGGTATAAAAGTATTTATCACTAATCTCCTACATTCATGCCTGGTAATTTCCTCCCTTCTCGTGTACTGCTCAGATATGCTTAAAAGAATGTAGCAAACTTCATAACCTGTTATGAAACTGAACACATTACAACATAAGAAAAATAAATGCTACTTTCTTAATCATGGTAAAAGGTTTTTATTGTAATTTTTAAAAATGTTTGCTTATGTTTTTTTGTCTTCTACCCAGTCCCACACCCTTCCCCCACACATGACTACTAACTAAGTCAGAGTGAATCCTCCTATTGCTTCCTTCTCAACTGAATCAACATGTCCAGAGGCTGTGACTAAGAAAAGCCACAGCTCATGGTTATACATGACTTTTGATAATCCTTGTTAGCTTTTAGGACATAATGATAATTATCCATGCTTACAAAATGAGGAAGTTGTTACAAAAACAAGTTAGATTTCATCAATGATTGTCAATTTCTTTATGATTGTTAACTTATTTGGCCTCTTTTTCTTTTTGGTATTGACTGATTACTTAGATATTCTGAAATCATGATGGTGCCAACAGAAAGTGTTTGGTCTATAGGTTCCTTAATGTCTCTTTGCTTTCCTATTCATGGCTCAAAATAATGGGAAATATGGAAAAGGAAAGATGTAATCTCTGTAAGGCAATCTAACAGAAACTATGTCTCTTAACATTATTTTAACCACTAATTACCATGGAGATCAATTAATCTCCAAGAAAAAAGGGCATTTCCTCACTCCAAAAACATAAGAATCTCTTCCAATAGTTTAACTTGTGTATCTGTCATTGAACCACGAGTAGATTTTTAATTTCCCCCAGAAAGAGGCTCCATGAAAAGAAAGCCAATGTGTATTACTTTAAATGCTTCACCTTAATTGACATTTGTGCCCTTTACATTCACTCCCCTTGACTAGTGCCTACCCCAATCCAATAAGCAAGGCAAGGTCACTGGTATACTGGCCACTCATGGAGACCACAGGTCTACCAGAGATAATAAACAGATTTAGTGAATTTACCTATTTTTCTTTCAATCACAGCCAAATGTCTTGAAAACATCATCTTAAAGTTTCTATTTTCAGTTCCCTACATTCCCTTCAGATTTCAGCTCTTTACACTCTTGCTTCTGCCTCCAACACTCAATTGAACCTCTCTCAAAAAGGCCATTTCTGATGTTCTAGTTGACAAATATAGCATACTGTTTTCTGCCCTTATGTTTCATGAATTTTTAAAAGCAATTGGTATAGTTGACAACCTACCCTTCTCTTAGACTTCTCTGTTGGTTTTCCTTCTGATGCTTCCATTACTTCTTAGCCTCTTCTGTCTCCCATTTTTCAATTTGTCTATCACTGTTGGGTTTTTTTTTTTTTTCCCTCCATCGCTTTTTACTGTGAGAAAATTTCTTCCATTTTAAAGGAAAATTCTCTCCCCCAAACTTGTAATCCCTTTTAGAGGTCACCCTATATTTTTTCACTTTGTTATTAAATCCCAAAAAAGAATGTAAAATGTTCTCTGCACTTCTTTATTGCTCATTCTCTTTATAGCTTGCTATAATCAGGAATATACATCAATCTAGTGAAATGGCTCTGGCAAAGTCATTAATGACTTTCTAACTCTTTAAAATCCTCACCTTATTTAACTGACAACCTTATCATTTCTTTCTTGAAACTCTCTCTTTGTTGGCTTCCACGCATTGCTCTTTGCTGGTTCTCTTCTTGCCTCTCTTGACATTCATTTTCAGACTCATCCTGTTCCATTGTCAACCCCTTAAACACTAATATTTCCCATCATGTTGGCCCTCTTCTCCTCTCATCCTATAAACAATCCTACAGTAAGCTCTCCCTACTTCCTGGCTTTAACCTCCCTACACATGCTGATGACCAGTACGTAATCTATAGAGGTCAGCTTCTTATCCTTTGTTTTCTGGTACACATTCTTGCTTGTGACCGCTGTCAGCTGCACTGACAGAGATATAGCAATGCCCTTCACAGCATCCCTCTTCATTTTGCAGAAGTTGCCTTGGGGGCCCTTTCATACTCTCAAAGACCATGGCACTTTATTTTATCTCCTCTCTTAACCCCCAAGCCTATTCTCCCTTTGGAAACATAGCTCTGTTAGTTCTATGGATTAAGCTCTGAAAACAGAATCTGAACTCTTCCAAGGCAAGAAAATATAAGACATCCAATGTACACTCCTTGGTTCTGGGGATAGGTGTTTGAGGCTGGGGAAGGGAAAATATCTTTCTAATTGGATGTTCTCCCACCACTTCAAATGTAACATGTCTAAAATGAATGTTACCACCTTTCCCATCCCATCAAGCTGGTAAATATTATCACCATCTAACCAGTTCTCAGGCCAGAATCTTGTATGCCATCCTGTGCTCCTCACTTCTCCTCCTTTGTCCAGCCAATCCTGTTGATGCTGTTGTCTAACTGTCTCTTAGAACCACCTTCTGTGCATGGTCCTCAGTGTCATTTTCTCTATCCAGGCCATATTCATCCCCATTCCTGGCTGTTTACTCCAGTGTTGCTTCCTCCAATCTGTTCTCCACACTGTTGTAAGAGGGATCAGTTAACTATAGGTCTGATTATATTTATCTCCTACTTAAAAATTTTTTGATGGCTAGCTTTCCAGTGATATTACAAGAAGCTCAACCTTCTTAGTGTGCTGTGAAAAGCCTTTCATACTCTTTTTGGTCTTCTCTCTTGTCTCATCTCTTGCCATCTCTGTACCTGCCATATATATCATTATCTCTAGCCTCTATGTCTCCTGTATTGTTGGTTTCTCTGTCTGTAATACCTCTTCTTCCCTCCACCCTTCCCACCAGTTACCTCCATCAACATCTACTCATCAGAGAAATGCAAATTAAAACCAGAATGAAGATATCATGACATGTCGACTAGAATGGCTAAATTAAGACTTACTAGGAAGTGTTGGTGAGGATGTGGAATCACTAAAACTCAAATATGTTGCTGGTAAGAGAATAAATTGGCTCAACCAGTTTGGAAAACTGGTATCTATAAAAGCTAAACATATTCAAAACCATTCAATAATCAATTCCTGTTCGAAATAGTTGGCTTCAACTCCATGTTCTCATTGCATTTTACTATGGCATTTATCACACTTTAATGTACTTGTCTATTTTTTTTTATTAGTTTTTCCCACTAGACAGACAGCTATTTTAGAAATAAGGTCTGTCTTTTCATATCTATTCTGAGAGACTAGTACAGGTCTGGCACATAATGGATACTCAATAAATGCTTGCTGAATTAATTGCCT
Source organism: Rhinolophus sinicus (assembly GCF_057876585.1). NCBI lineage: Eukaryota > Metazoa > Chordata > Mammalia > Chiroptera > Rhinolophidae > Rhinolophus > Rhinolophus sinicus. Next base: position 49,955,654 of record NC_142504.1, on the reverse strand, counting down.
GTGTACTTAAAGAAATATAAATTAATTCTTGATGGCATTTCTAAGTCAAATGTGTTAGTTTATGAATACGTATGATTTTTTTTCTGATAGAAGGGAATACCGTGTAGTTCTATGTGCTTCTCCTTTTGCATTAATTTTCAGAAAGCTCTACAACTAAAAAATCCTATACTTTAAAACATCACCACCAACCCACCTTTCTATAAAAGGAGAAAACAACATTAAATGAAATCAGTATGTCACACCAAAATTGCCAGAGGGATAGTAAAGCAGCATCGTGAGCCACCTGGAGAAGGTCAGCCTACATTAGTGACAGTTTAAAGAAGCATCAATGGCATACAAATTATTTTAGATTTATACCTGATGACTTTAGCTGTCTTAAAATAGACTGAACTATAAAATGAGACACTGGAAATCAAATACAATAAAGATCATCTAAGGAAACAAAGGGAAGAGGCTCTACCAGCTACCTGACATGAGTCATCTATGTATTACAATGGAGTGATGGATTTAGCTCCAAATTTTCTGGAAACTAAGGCAAAGGAAAGAAGCAATTAAGTTGCATAGCTTTTGGTTTATGATGAAAGGGCATGTAAATTCACAAACAAAGTCAACGAGTTCATAAGTGACAATCAGAATTTGAACTTGTCTGCTTCCAGAGCTGGTATTCCTTCCAACACTCCAGGTCACCTCCTCCTCCCACAGAGGGAGATGCGTCCACACCGGTCACGAAACATCTGGTCTGGGGAACAAGACTGCCTCTAGAATACCTAGGTTGGTTACACAAACTTCAGACTTTATCAGTGACAAGGAGTGTATTATGAAAAACGTAATGGAATCTCATAAATGAATAGAAAAGTATATCAAGCTTACTTAAACGACCTCTGTAAGTTTTGATGAGAGAATGGAATAATAAAATTTGTGATCTCTTGGTGCTCTGTAACACTTCTAAGGGTAAATTAAGGATACGGGTAAGAGACCTTGTTTCATGAGTGCCCTGAGGAAGAACTCTCTCTCTGTAGTCAGTGCACCTGTAATTTATTCTAAAAAGAAGAAAGGAAAGGGAAAGAACAGGTTGACAGGAGGTGTGTTTTCTCATCCTGTTCTCCCTATGGAAACTATTTTCTACTCAGGTCACTGATGTTTTGTCAAGATTTTTTTCTTTGCTTCCAGAAGGTTGCAATTAATAAGGCAGTTCAGACACTGAGTCAGGGAAATAGCTTCTTTCCTCCGGCTTCCTCATTCTCCTCGCATAGCACCCTGTACCTGATGGCAGCTAGAAGGGTTTTTGATGCCTTTGATGCACTTAAATATAAGTATAGTGAGGAAAGGAAGCCGGTAAAGCAACTACAAGTTCTCCCCTGATACAAGAAGTGCATACAGGTTTAATCCCAGGTAGATCAATGCATTAGACAACCTGTTTTCTACTTTACTGTCATCTGCATTCTCCTTCAGGCTCTAAAGACCAAGTTATACATGAGAACAATGTCTGTGTAATGTATCTGTGGCTCAGTGACATGGGAATGGAGTAGAGCAGAAAAGAATATACCCTTCTATATAATCTTGCTTTCCCACTGTTGAGAAGCAAACAGAATTGTCTAGTTTAACTGAATTAAACTAATTTGCTCATGAATTCGATGAAAGTGTTGCATTGATAATCCAATGACAAACTGGATTTAAAAAATACTACCTGTACAAAACATCATACCAATTTAAGCTCCTACCCACCCTAAATGTATTGCATAGCATTGAAATTTATGATTGATAACTCATCTGTAACAATCATATATAAGATACGGCATTACATGTAATCTTTTAAAAAGCTAAGAAAACATGGTGTCTATTAACCTCTACTAACTCCACCAAAATACTAGTAAAGGGAATTTTTAAAGGCCTAAACCCCCCAAAAGACAAGGAGAATGGAAGAAAAGATTACTACAACAATTTTGGGAATGTAAAAGCAAATGGTAACACCAGAGAAAGCTAAAGACTAAACAGTGAAGAATGCCCAGGGGCAGATAACATTTTGCTGCAGAACCTCAGAAGGATCCAGAAATTGGATCTGAAAATGAATTGGATTGACACTCCAAATGAGAATCAGTTAGGTCCTTAGATCCCTTCTCATGCCCCATACCAGGCAACTACTCGTTTCCCAACCTGGGAGAAGACAGGAGGTGATTCTTTGAAGCAGGCACACATGTGGAAAGAGCACTGCTCTGAAAACAGGGTAATTCTATGCATTAAATGTATGGACTCCTCTCTCCCTGTAGCCTGCCTTCCCCTACACAGCTCCAAGAAAATGTTGACAGAGAGGCTTATAAACTCCAGGCAGGAATTTAAAGTATTCCCCTTCAGGGGACTGATCAACCCAAGAGAAAATCTAACAGATACTGATGGTGTGAGATTTCCCAAAAATGACTGTGTCTCTGTTAAAACAGTGAAGTTTAAAAGCCCTATTTAGTGCTTCATCTTTATATATGTTCAAAATCCAAGGATCACCAGACAATTGAGGAAACCCTCTAACAAGGAATAGAGTGTACAGAACTGAAGAGAGAAAGTTAAAAAGGAACTTGGAGGATACATGGACAAGGCCGGGAACAGAAAACACTAAAAAAATTATTGCTAGCACTTGAGAGCCAAAAGAAAATAGTATATACATTAAAAACTCTTAGAAGTTAAGTATATGTTGGCAGAAGTGAAAATGTAATAGAAGAGTTAGAAGATAAAGATGGGGAAACCTTTCAGTACACAGAAAAATAATAGCGATAGAAAGGAGAAAATAGGTAAGAAAATTATCCAAAGGAAAGAAGTTCCAGAAATAAAGAGATAGGAAAACAGAAGGAAGAAAATTAACTTGGAAACAGTAAAAATAATTCCCAGAATGGCAAGATTTGAGTTACCATACTAAGGACCCGGCCCAATGCATTAAAAAATCCAACCAACCAACCAAACAACAACAAAAAATCCATGGCAAAACAAGTCTTTAATTTCCAGTCCTCTGAGAGCAAAGTAAAGATGCTAAAGCACCCAGAAGAAAAAAACAAGTCACATGTAAAGGTTCAGGGAATCAGAATGGCATTAGGTTTCTCAACAGTAAAATTGAAAACATAGCTTTCATTCCAAAGAAAATGGAACAGTCTCCTTAAAATGATAAGGGAAAGTCATTACCAACATAGAATCCTATTCCTAGTCAAACTGGGAATGAATTGTGAGATTTAGGTACAACGCTCTCAAAAATGTATAACTCACATTTATTTTTTTTTTCAAGAGACTACTGGAGAAGGTGTTCCACTAAATGAAGGAGTAAACCAACAAAGATGATGACATGGGATCGAGATATCCAATGAGACACAACACAGGAGAGAGATGAAGGGAATTCCCAGGCTGGTTGTAAAGAGAGAATCCAGGATGACAGAAGAGAAGCAAGTCAGGAGACTCACTAACTCAGTTTGGCACAGGAGTGTTGAGGAAGTTAGAGGAAAGGCTCTAAGAAATAATGATACTGACATTTTGCCAGATGCTTTTCATAGTTTTGAGAAAGTATTTATAGATCTGTTGAAAGTCTATATATGAATAAGAGATAGGTATACATAAAAACCAAAGAAATAAAAAGAAGCTATTAATAACTCCAGGGACAACAAAAAAATCAGCAAGGGAAGATATATTATCATATTACTCTGCATGTTCAGCTGGAAATAATAGTCATATAGTCATATAATGTAAATAGTGACAACTGACTTAAGCATAACTATGATACTAATGGGACTAGATATTGAAGTAGAAAGCGTGTGTGTGTGTGTGTGTGTGTGTGTGCGTGTGTGTGCATGTGTGTGTGTGGTGTAAGAGAGCTAAATACTCATCTTTCACTGGAAAAAAATCAATAGATTCCATTTAAGAAGAAAAAAGTCAAGAAACAATACGAGCATACTATTTAGAAATATGGCGCTAACTACAAGTATAACAACTATAAATGAAAAAGTGATCTCTCACCTCAAAATTAACGTAAGCATTTAGTACTTTTCTTAGGAAATGGAAATAGGGAAAATGAAGAGGTAACATTTGGAATTCTGATTGTTTTGTAAACATTTATAGATTTGAGTTTTAAAACTATATACAAATATAACTGATACAAAGTAATTTAAAAATCAATCATGCAAAAACTAGAAAATTTGGGAACTGTAGGATCTCTGTGTTGGTAAAGCTGTTACCAGATCATTTGTTCAGTGACTTTCAAACTTTTGTACCACTGCTCACCAGTAGCATACATTTCACAACAACCTAGGACTCACACGTACACACATACTCATTCCCTCTCTCTGCCCACACAACTAATCTAGAGGTCAGACAATTAAGTTCATGAGCTCATCCTAGAAAACGTGCTACATACCTCACTGCTGATTATCACTACAGTCACCTTCAAAGTACTCCCCTTGGGAAGCTATGCACTGACATCAGCACCTAGTCCACCCTTCAAAGCAAATTTGGAACTCTTTCTGTAATGGCCATCAGAGCTGTCATCATATTACCCTGGATGTCATGAATGTCACCAAAATGTCTTCATTTCAATATTTCCTTTATCTTCGAGTAAAGAAAGAAGCCATTGGGGGTCAGATCAGGTGAGTAGGGAGGGTGTTCTAATACAGTTATTTGTTTACTGGCTGAAAACTCCCTTATAGACAGCGCTGTGTGAGCTGGTGCATTTTCGTGATGCAAGAGCCATGAATTGTTGACGAAAAGTTCAGATCGTCTAACTTTTTCACACAGCGTTTTCAGCACTTCCAAATAGTAAACTTGATTAACTGTCCAGTTGGCACAAATTCATAATGAATAATCCCTCTGATATCAAAAAAGGATAGCAACACTGTTGCAACAAGTTCTTGAACTTAATTGTCAGACTTCATATATTTCATGAAATAATGCTTGGGCTCATTATTGGTAATGTGCTGATACTTTTGTCTCCTCTTCTCTATTCTATATTTTTAACAAATGTTTTGGGTTGTGACCCAATAAGTAATTTTTTTAACCTACAACTTGAAAAACACTGATCTAGTCCAATCATTTGATGTTTTGGACCCTGCCCTTATAGAAACTTCCTGATTTCTACTCAGTATTGATCCTTTGTTCAATTGCTCCAATAGGACTCTTGAAGTGGTTTGGTGTTGGGCAGGATCCAATGGGACCATGTCACATTGGATGAGACAATCTCCTTCAAGTCCTCTGGGACCAAGCCTGGAGGTTGGGGTATGTCTCCAATGGAATAGTTTTCTGGGTCCTATAGTAATATAAACACTTTCATCAATACTCTTGCGTATAGAAGGTGCTCAATAAATATTTACTGATTTAGCTTGACTTGTTCTAATGGCCCACTAAAACCTCATCATGAGCATTCATTTATTCTCCTTCTTTCTTCTTTGGCAGTTTAAATAGAGCTGGATGGTTTACATTTGTGTTCCCATTTGACTTGGCAGAGATTGCTCCTTTGCATCTTGAAGGGTTCAGTATTTAGAATGGCACTGAAACTCCATCACCAGTGCTGTTCTTTTTAAGGATATTTATACATCATTGCTCATTCAATTGCATTCAACTTCATTCACAGGGGATGGACTCTGGCAGACCATCCAGGCAGGGCTTTTTGTTAAGCACACCCAAAGGATGCACATTTCAGACATCTTAATGGACCAGATCCTCACAAAAGAATGGAAAGCATTTGAAAACACGAAACACAGAACCATGAATTTGGTCGAATGAAAATATAAGCTCCTGAAAATTCTACTCTGCCTTTAATTCTCATACTCTGCCTTTAATTCTCACACTTCAAATATTACAAATGAAAGCTGAACCTCTAATGCTATAAAGATTAGACTCGGCCTCTGATTGGAGAGTGGGTATAGCTACAAAGCAATAGAAGATTTATGGGAAACCTGTCTAGTGTGCATCGAACCTAGGATATAATCTTAGCTGACTCATTCTTTTTGTCACCTGTAAATTTTCTTGACAGTTATGTAGAGGGAAACACTGATCACAAGCATTTTTTTAAAAACTAAGCAGGCATTCATAAACATGTATTATAAGGTCATCAACCATTCTAGTGGCTTTCTGTTTTTCCTCTTTTTCAAGGTTGTGGAAATTGCACATATTTTGTATGTCTCCAAATAGCGCATACATCAAAGTTTATGAACAATTTAAAATCCCTTTAAAAAAAAAAGCGTCATACAATCCTCAGTTTCCATGGAATATATTACAAAAACTGCTGACTTAGAGGAAAGCATATAGGAGACTTATTTTAAAACAAAGAGGTTATAGCTATATGTCTGTGCCTATATTATATAAACTGAGTTACAACCAAAGAAAGATTCCTAAAGAACATATAGAAATCTGGGAAGTGGGAGGGAAAGATCAGCTGTGGATTCCTGCCATTGAAAATACGCATTTCATTAGAGACTAAAGCATAATTTGTCTCTAATGAAATGTTTCTCATAGTGTTATGTGTGGACCACTTTCATCTGAATCACTTAGAGTGCTTGTTAAAATGGGAAGTTAACTGGTTCCATCTTGGACTTACTGGATTAGAATATCTAGAGTGGGGTCCAGGGACCTATGTTCAGCAAACTTCTTAGGTGGTGCTGATGAACACAAAGAGAAAGAACCACTGCTCTGATGGTGGGACATATCCACAGACGGGCTGTCGTTCCAAATGTGGCCAGCATGTCTCGTGCCTGATCACTGTTGTATAACAGGTGGACAGTGTAGCAGGAAGGTGCTGGTGGCTCAGTAAGAAGTAGTGTCAGCCAGCTAAACAGGAGATCCAGGTGATCTCGCGTGTGAAATGCAGCTTTTTCCCCACAAGCTATTTAAGGTAATTCTGCTGGAGTTTCAGCGTGACGTGGTTGGAGGGCACGAGAGGCTTGATTAGGTCCCATTGAGTGTTTCTGGCACCTGTTGGGACCTTACCTGGAACAAGCCATTTGTGGTTGCTATCAGCTGAAGTCTCCCACTGAAAGTCTCCAGAAACCACATAAAATCCTGGTGTTCTTGGCTAAGAATCTACCTTTCATGCATATTGTAGTGAACTGTAACTTCTGTAAGCTTCATGGGCCAGGCTGGGCATTTTGTCAAGGCTGAGACCCAGTCCGCTGTGGGATGACGTCAGCCCCATAAACATCTTTAGAGAATGCCAAGTAAAAGGAAGATGGTAGGGAAAACACACACACACACACACACGAAATTAATGAAGAGACTAGTCATTTAGATTGTTTTAGGAGCCAAGTTTTAAATATTTGAACACTTGAGTAGTAATAGTAATTACCCCCAAAATTTGCCTGTTGTATAGTTAATGAATTGTAAATTCATTAATTCAACAAATATTTACTGAATTTCAAAATACCAAGTACTCTGTTAAGAACTGAGATTCAAAGGAAATTGGACTTGATTCCTGTCCTCAAGACTTTCAGGAAAGAGAAACATGTAAGCAATTACAGAATAATGTGATAGTGCTAAAATGCTGATAAGGATAAGAAGTTACATAAAGAATAGTGCTAATAGTTTTAAAACTAGACAAGAAAGTTCCCTTTTTACTATAATTCTACCTATTTCAGCTGGGTAGTGATGCTTAATTTTTGCTTTAGCATTTAAAATGTAAAAATGTATACACATGACTTGTATTCATCTTTTGTTATCGGTGTATATTGAGTATTACAACTTTAATACAGTGTTCCCCTTCTTTAAAATGTGTGTACATTTTGGCACTGTGTGTATATTAGTAAACACCCCCTGTGCGTTAGTCTCAGGCTGTTCAGTGCAGACACCCCGACTGCAAGGCTGAACAGGAGGCAGGAACACACTGTTATTGATGCAACGCTGCTCTGGAGTTTCCAGTTTTCAGAGTCAGGCCGGGGTGTCTTTAGTGATTTACTAAGATCCTGAGGGAATTCAGAAAAATGTCGTCCTGTGGATTTAATCCTTTAATATGGGAATACTTTCTCTAACATCATTTATTTAATTTATTCCTCGTTGGCATCCTATCAAAATAATATTTTCTTCAGTCTGTCCTAACTTTTTAATGGTCTTGATGGCCCATAGGGACTTTGCCTCATCAGTATAATCCGATAGCTTTGTGAACAAGCAAATACACAACAGAAGACCAGTTTCAAGAAGATAGAGTCAAAAAAGGGGACTGCTAGACATCGTCATGACAGCTGCATCTATTGGAGAGTGTAAAAGTGTTCTCTATTATTATTCTGACTCTATGCTTGTTCCTCAAAGTACCAAAATGTAACTTCAATTCCCTGAAGCTACCTAGAAGTTGATAAATAGTGAAGTGGGTCCTGATAGTACCACCAGTATTAAGGCCGTAAGCTTTGATTTGATAACCTTGAGATTTCAGAGTCCAAGGATTACAAACCAAACATGTCACTGAGGACACACAGATTACAAAATCAGTTCAGCTCCAGCCCTTGTGATCATGTTGAATGAGGACTCAGTGATGACAGAAGTAACAATTTTTCAAGAACAGCCAGAGGTCCGTAATTCTTTTAAACTTTTATGGTTATTACAATTCTGTGCAATTTCAAATGAAGCATTTCTGTGGATTTGCAACCCTTGACACTGGCTAGAGACCAGCTTCAAAACACAAATTTATCTCACAGACAATGTTCTTGGGAGAGACTACGTCCTTTCATTGAAGACCAATCCTGTAGCTCAAAGTTCACAGAGTTTTCAGATTGTTTTATTCCTTGGTTTTCCTAGTATATTACTTTAACTAATGGTAAAGCATCTGATTCACAGGATGGCACTGTGCTGAATAAAAGATAGCACCCTTTCTTCCTCCCCCATTTTATACTAAGAGAGAAATTGACTGACTACGTAAATGTAGTTTCGGGTGAAGGAAAGTCTCATCATTATTACAAAGTAAAATTAAATCTAGAGTTATAATATGAAATCCAAGTAATAATAGTTAGATGGCAATGCTGTAGGTCAAGATGACATTTCTGAAAGTTAAATAAAGACCCAGGCTTGGCTCTGGTATGCCTCTTAGTTACACAGCATTTTATCTGGTTCTATACAGAATCCCATTTCCTGCTCTGCTCCAAGATCTGTCTGAACATTACTAGCCTCTGTTGCAACAAAAACTCATGCATTTGTATAGATATTTCTGGCATCTCGATAGATAGAAGTAAAAATATCCTGAATCTAAATTAGACCTCATCTCAGTCCTTGCTTCTGAGCCGCCCTGTTTTACACTGTGAACCGCGTACGTGTGCACTAGATCTGTACATGCAGGACCTCAGGATGCCCTTTGGAAGCCCGAAGCCCAGACAAGGTATGGTGCTCTTTCTCCCATCTGCTACTCTCTATAATCTAAAATAACAATAATGCTAAATTCCTAAATAAGAGTCAGGAAATCTAACAAAATTTGGATTTTGTTTTCCCCTTGAGGACTACTTTGATGCTTTTTTGGGAAATAGTAAATGCCAGATTTCTTTCACATTATACATTCCCGTGTAAACATTACCTCACATGTACTGGCATTGTAGAAGGTACTGGAGATATAGAGATAAATAAAACATTTACAGTTTCTAAGAACTCAGTAACCTTGCTAGACATTTTTCTATTTTTGGAAGGCTTTAACTGTTAGAAAGTTTGCTTTATTTACATAGTCATAGTAATGTAAATGACAGAAACAGATTTAGAAAAAGTATGTCATATAAATACATTAGGAGGTAGAGCAAAGGAGACACCTTATCTTCCATAGTAAGAAATACATAAATAATGTTTAAAATGAAGAATCAAGAAACAGCAGTATGAACATGTTACTTAGAAATATGGACAGAGGAAATACCAGAAGATTTGGAAATGGCTGCTTCTAGGAAATGAAAATTGAGGAGAAAAGATAGGGCAGGGACTGCTACTTTTCTGCTTGTCTTAGATGACAATGAGTTTTAAAACTACATAAGTATTTTTAACCTTTCGATTAAAAATTCATTGAAAATTAAATAAAATAAATTGAGTGCACAGAGAGAGCAGAGATGGGAAATGGCAATCAAAAGACTTCTGGGTTCCTTACTTACAAGGCCTAGCCCTACTTCTGGTCCTTTTCTGAGGCCCAGCAGCACCTCAGGGGATTCTCAGAGATATGGAACCACCCTTACAATATCCTCTTTCTGTTTAATTAAAACCAAGGGAGTTTCAGTTATTCATAAGCAGAAGCATTACAACACATACATAATCCAACAATGATATATGAAGGGTAACCAAATACTATAATAATGGAACTTTCAAAAAGTATTTTTTTCTAAAATCTGCTTCTTAAAAATGAGCACTCACCCTTTAAGTCCCTAATTGCACCCCAAATTCTGGTATTTGTGAACAGAAGAAAATTAAAAAGCATTATAGAGCAGGAGCAGGTAAAACTTTTTCTGTAAAGAGCTGGGCAGTAACCATGTTAGACTTAGCAGGACATACGGCCCTGTGGCCAATGCTCAGCTCTGTCTCTGCAGTGAGAAGCAGATACAGACAATACAGAGCAGTGTGGCTGTCTCATGTTTGCCCAGAGAAGGGGGCACTAATCATAAAATGGCTTCATGGCTAGTTGCTTCCCTATTTAGAACCTCAGAGAACATGCAAATATTAAAATGTTTGCAAGTCATTAATAACATCTTACATGAGATGTCTATTCTCCAGGCAAAGTATCCTAAGCCATCCTGTCCATTCTTACCATGACCCCATGTTGAGTCACTCCATCTTCCTGATCATTCTCCTGGGGAATAGTCTGCAATGTGCCAACGTCCCAGAACTATGTACAATATGCCAGGAATGGTCTAAGGAGTGCAGAGTAGGGTGGTTATTAATACAGTTGTAGGATCACATAGGTTCTTGGGCAGCAAATGCCTTCCATGGGCTCTTGTTAATCTTGCTGCCAACTGAACTTCCTTGATCCTTCAAACTTGTACTGCTATTAAGATATAGCTCTTTTATGTTATGCTTCTACTGTTGAGTTGTTGGACCCCAGGTCTAGACAGTCTAGACTTTATAATTGTTTCTATGAAATTACCTGTTTTAGAATTGTTTCATTGTTTCAGGTAGTCCTAAAGGTGGTATTAGCTGTATCATATTTCTCCATGGGATCCATAAGTTTGATAAGCCCACCACCCATCATCTTATCTAAATCACAGAAAATGGTAAAATGTTGAAAATGGTATCCAGAGCATAGGAAATTGCTTGTTCACAACTTAAACAGAAACCTATACTTTAAAGCAAGGTATATGCCTATGTAAGTGCAATAATAAGAAACTGACCTTTAAATATCACTGCTGTAGATCTAATTTCTGAATTTCAGTGAAAATATTAACTTTTATAATATGTACAATGATATGTAATAAAAGAGTGAGTATTTTAATAGCATACTATACCAATATTTTTTCTTTTAAATGTTTACCACCAAAAAACCACAATAAATAAGTAATTGTAAGAGTTCACGAAAGGACAATCTAAATAACAGTAAATGTAAGTTAAGAAATATAAAATAAAATGTTCATTTTCACTAGTAAGAGAAGAAATACAAATTAAGATGATAATAATTAGAGATAGGCAAAAGCTTAAAATATTTAAAACACCTAATGCTAGAAAGGTTGGGGTGAAACCCATACTCATATATTTCTGGAAGTATTGTAACGTGGTATAATCTTTTTAGAAATCAATACAGCAATATGTATTAAGAGGTCTAAATTTTTTTCTCACTTCTTGACCCAGGAAATTTATCCAGAGGAAGTAATAAAAAGCAGAAAAAGATGTTGAAGAGGTGTATTTAAACATTGTCTGCAATCCTGAAAAACTGAAAGCAATGTGTTTAGCTCCTAAATATTCCACAAATACTGTATTTGAACATCCTAATGAAAGAAATATATTATGAAGAACTGGAAGTATTAAATATTAAGATTGTATAAAAATATGGAGAAATGTTTACATGTTAAATGAAAAAAAACTATAGGACAATATAAAATTGGACAAAACTAAGGAAACATGCAAATAGATACGAGGTGTGATCAAAAGATATGGTGAATGTTTAAATAAAAAAATGTATTACAGTAAGAGACACATTACCATTAACCTCCCCGTCGTGTGGGGCGGCCTGCGGGGTCTAAGCTCCCACTCCCCACATAAGAACGCAGGACACGGTGAGGCCAAAAAGGAACACCCACAGAGCTATAGATAGGGGAGTCACACCACTGTAGTCTCACCGGCAGCTGGGTAGGAGACACAGGAAGCAGGAGCCACACGATCCACAACCCACCGCCCACTTGTCTCTGCCAACCAACCTCACTTGCTAGCTGCAATCTGCAATCCACATTTAGCCCTTGCCAGCCACCATCTTCTTGCTAGCCCCCATTTTCTGCTAGTGTAGCCACAGCAGTTATATTAGTGGCCAATGGCTCACTGGCTACAGCTGACGGCCAACTAGCCACAGCTGATGGTCATCCAATCACAGTTGATGGCCATTTACTACCTGAGCCGGCACCTGTCTATGTGAGGCCGAGAGCCTAGAAACTGCTCTTTGGGGCTGTGAGGACAGAGCCCCAGAAAGCAGTTTCCAGGCTCTCAGCCTCACATAGACAGGTGCTGGCTCAGGTAGTAAATGGCCATCAACTGTGATTGGATGGCCATCAGCTGTGGCTACTTGGCCCGTCAGCTGTAACCAGTGAGCCATTGGCCACTAACATAACTGCTGTGGCTACGTTAGCAGGAAAGATGGGGGGCTAGCAAGAAGATGGTGGCTGAGCTAACAAGAGCGGATTGCAGAGAGGCGGATGCCGCCAGCGAGAATATAGTGATATAACTCCCCTACTTATGGCTCCGTGGGTGTTCCTTTTTGGCCTCACTGTGTCCTGCGTTCTTATGTGGGGAGCGGGAGCAGAAACCCCGCAGGCCTCCCCGCATGACAAATGGCTCAGCGAGCAGGGTCTCCCGCACAACAGGGGCTCTGTCCCCACACCCCCTCAAAATATTCTCCCTCACTTTGAACACACTTATCCCATTGTTCTTGTCACTTTCTGAAGAAGTTCTGGAAGTCCTCTTTTGTGAGTGTCTTTATATCATCCTCCATCATGACAATACTCCATGTTACACATCTCTTCTGGTACAGCAATTTCTGTCAAATAAAAACATTATGGTTTGTCCTGTCATGCGCGGAGGCCTTCTCGCCGCGCCATCTTTCAGGCAGGGCAGCCTGCGAGGTCTCTGCTCCCACTCCCCACACAAGAACGCAGGATATGGTGAGGCCGAAAAGGAACACCCACGGAGCCATAGGTAGGGGAGTCATACCACCACGGTCTCACTGGAGGCTGGGCCCACCGGACGCGTGACCTGCCGTCCGCCTTTCCGCCAACCGACTGACTGACGACTCTCCTCCACTCTCTGGACTCTGTTCCTCTCTCTCGGCTCTCCTCTTCCGCTCTCTTTGGCTCTGCTCGGCTCTGCTCTGCTCTGCTCGGCTCTGCTCGGCTCCTCGGCAATCCTCCACAATCCTTCGTAGCCGCAGCAGTTATACCAGCGGCCAATCGGCTAACCGGCCACAGCCGACGGCCAATCAGCCACAGCCGACGGCCATTCACCACCCGAGCCAGCACCCTTCCACGTGAGGCCGAGAGCCTGTAAACTACTTTCTGGGGCTCTGTCCCCACAGTCCTCATCCACCTTATTCACAAGATCTGGCACTGTGTGACTTCTGGCTCTTCCCCAAAGTCAAAATGACCATGAAAGTAAACATTTTGAATCAATTCAGGATGTCGAGGCAGCACAACTAAAGACACTCACGAAAGAGGACTTCCAGAACTGCTTCAGAAAGTGGCAAGAACAATGAGATAAGTGTGTTCAAAGTGGGGGGAGGGGGAGTATTTTGAGGTGGATTAATGGCAATGTGTCTTTTACTGTAATAATTTTTTTTTATAGATATGACTCTAAAGTCTGTATCTAATTCATTGTATTTTATTTTTTTATTTTTAAGATTTTATTGGGGAATGGGAACAGGACTTTATTGGGGAACAGTGTGTACTTCCAGGACTTTTTTCCAAGTCAAGTTGTTGTCCTTTTTTCCAAGTCAAGTTGTTGTCCTTTCAATCTTAGCTGTGGAGGGTGACGTTCAGCTTCAAGTTGTTGTCCTTTCAGTGTTAGTTGTAGAGGGTGCAGCTCAGCTCCAGGTCCAGTTGCCATTTCTAGTTGCAGGGGGCGCAGACCACCATCCCTTGCGGGAGTTGAACTGGCAACCTTGTGGTTGAGAGGACGCACTCCAACCAACTGAGCCATCCCGGAGGCAGCTCAGCTCAAGGTGCCATGTTCAATCTTAGTTGCAGGGGGCGGAGCCCACCATCCCTTGCAGGACTTGAGGAGTTGAGCTGGCAACCTTGTGGTTGAGAGCCCATTGGCCCATGTGGGAATCGAACTGGCAGCCTTCAGAGTTAGGAACATGGAGCTCTAACCACCTGAGCCACAGGCCGGCCCTACTATAATAAATTTTTTTAATTTAAACATTCACTGTGTTGTTTGATCACCTAGTATTTGAATATTGATATTATGGAGTGAATATTTTATTTTAAAAGTTTAAATCAATGTTACTGTAATATTCTTTTCAAAATAAATGCATTTTATATTAAAATTTACTACCATGTAAAATACATTCTACTGTCTGATTAGTTAGAAAAATCATTGGTGAGGGCAATGCGATAAAAGCTGGAAAACAGGTTGCGAAAACATCCTTGATCTTTTTCACCTGTACAGAAAGGAAAAGTTATTGAGCTACAGTGTAGTTACTAAACAAAATGCGGGAGAGGATTGATTGAGACAGTGGAAATATTTTCCTGGACACAATTAGGGGAAAACATTTCTAGTAAATCTAGCTACAGATCTTCAAAAATAAGAATTAAGAATTTTAAATTGAAGTATTTTCCAAATGACATAACCCTGTGGTGTTTTGGGTCTTTTCTTCTCCAACATATTTTCTAAATTAATCATGAGTTTCTTTTTTTTAACTTTTTTTTTTTTTAAAGTGTGTTTTTCCAGACTCCATCAGCTCCAAGTCAAGTAGTTGCTTCAATTGAGTTGTGGAGGGTGCAGCTCACAGTGGCCCATGTGGGGATCAAACCAGCAACCTTGTTGTTAAGAGCACCGCGCTCTAACCAACTGAGCTAACCGGCCGCCCAATCATGTGTTTCTTGAGATAGTGGTTACTTATTATGAGTTTCTACCTGAATGAGGGGGAATTTCTCAAGAGGGTAATTTCCACATATTTTGAAATCTAAGACAGTTTTGGCAAAATCTCTAACATGGGTAGTCAGTGGGGGCAGGTGGGGTAGAGAACATCCTTGGAGGGATGGAGTGCATAATTGCCAGGGGGGCTGTATCAGTTAGGGTGTGTCCAGCTTCAAGTGATAGGAGTTTAAGTCACTAGGACATTTTCTCATTTCTTTACTAGATATCTGGAGCTGGGAAGTCTCAGGGTTGAATTGATAGTTCAACAATGCCATTGAGGATTGGCATTGATTGGCATAGACTCTTTCTAGCCCTCCCCATCATCCTCAGCTTGAATTTCATCCCTAAGATTTTTGCCTCACAGTTGCAAGAGGGCTGCAAAAGTTTCATGGTTTCCCACTCCAGAGTATAAAGCAGAAAGGAAATGTAGTGTGTCACATCCTTCAGGTGTTGGGTGGAGTTGGATAAAATGTTGATTATAATAGTAAAATTGTAAAAATAAGCCTCATAGCAAAGTATTCTGTGGACCTCCCTCCTTGTGCATGGCTGACAAATAGCTCCTCTACCAGAGGAGATGAGTTTGGCTAAATGGGGACAAGTTCTTGTGTGGTAGGGTTTGGAGGGAAGAGGCTAAGAGAGGGGTAAGTGGTCGTTGTTTTTTGCAGGAGGAGCTCACCCCTGAGTGGCAGGCAAACACTCCGGCCTAAGGCAGCGTTGACTGGAGCTTAAACACTAAGGCTCTTTGGTAGCTCTTACAAGGACCACAAACTGAGATCTAAGCTGACTTCTCACTTTCTTTCCTGTTTTCTAGTCACACCAAATTTTATTCCCTGTGGAATTTCCACTGATTGTGTGCCCAGGCTGGGATGTGGTGACCACTGCCTGAAGGAAGTCATTGCTGTGGGAACACTTACCCCTGTTGGGGGACATTCTGTGTTCACCCAGGCTGGCACCTTCCACTCTGGAATGAAAGGGGCCCCTGGCCACGGATCCTGTGCCATTGCCTCAGGTGCATGGGCTTGGTTTCCCAACTGGTTGAGAACCACTGGTCCATAATGTTTTACTTTCTATGTCTTCTCATCTTTAAAAAGTAATTTATTTTCTATCCTTTTTGTTCAAAGAATTTTAGAGATTGATGGTATTTTAATGGGTTATCTAGTTTGTTCATATTACTCAATACTAAAATGAAAACAAAATGAGAATGGAAATGGTGAAGTTATAAATATAGCCAAAGAAGAATCTATAATCTTTAACATTAAGAAATGCTTCAAAATAATTGTTGAGTATTTTTCTTATGAGTAAGGAGGAAGAGTACTGAAAAGAATATTGATCTTTGAATCAGAAAACTCTGGTTCAGGATCCAGCTTTATCTTTTTAACTTTGAACACATCAGTTAACCTTACTGGGCTTCTGTTTCCTCATCCATAAAATGAATATAAGAACATTTTTTTCTTGTTTTCCTCACCTGGCTTTTTGAGGATCAAATCAGATTAATTATTTTTTGAATTATAAACTACTATATGCAGAGAAACATATTGACACTATTCACTATTACTATATACCTGACATGTAATGATGAATTGAAAGATGAGTAAGACACATCTTGTAATGTTTCCCCTTTTCAATGTGTCTTCCTGTGAAGGAGTTTATAATCTAGATGGTTCATAAGCTTTCTGCTGTCCCAACACAACTGAGAGATACAACACATTCCATCAGTAACAGTGGTTCTCCTGGGATAAAGGGTAAGGTGGGCTATGGATAAGAGTGGGGAAGCATGTTATAAGGGAGATAAAAGCAAAATGATACAGACTTCATAGAGGATCAAATGGCTTTGGTGAGGAGTCTCAAATGATGGATAAAATTTGGAAAGAGGAAAATGGGGAAATGAGCGAATAAATGGGAAAAAATAGTCCCAGTCTGCCCATGTGTAAAATAGGGCATATAGAATAGTATTTACCTCACAGGAAAGTTTTGAAGGTTAAATGAAGTGATCCATGTGAAGTGGTTAACATGGGGTCTGGTACAGAATATGAATATTCAGTATATGTTAAATCCGTGTTATTACTGGTTAAACCTAAAATTCTTAGGTAGACTAATGGTCCCCCAAAGATGTTCACATCCTAATCAGCACATTACAAGTATGTTAAATTACATGGAAAAGAAGAATTAAGGTTGCAAATGGAATTAAGTTTGCTAATCAGCTGACTTTAAAATAGGGAGATTATCCTGTTGGGCCCAACGTAATCACCAAGGTCCTTAAAAGTTTGAGAAGGAAGCAGAAGAATCAGAAGGAGATGTGACTAGTGAAGAATGGTCAGAGGAATTTAACGTTGCTGCCTTTGAAGATTGAGGATGAATCCATAAGATACGGAAAGCTGGTAGCTTCTAGAAAATGGAAAAGGCAAGGGAATGAATTCACCCCTAAACTTTCAGAAAGGAACATAGCACTGCTGACAACTTGATTTTAGCCCCAGTAAGTCCATTGTCAAACTGCAGATCTCCAGAACTATAAGAAAATACATTTGTGTTGCTTTTAAGCCAGCAAGTTGGTGGTCATTTCTTATAGCAGCAATAAGAAACTAATAATACAAGCTGATAAGCATACTGATACAATTTTGTTCACTGTTTATTTCCATCACTCAGTTTGGTATGTAGTAGACCCTCAATAAATTGTTTAAATGTTTGAATGAATAGGCATTCTAGGAATACATTGTGGTGAAATTTGGTAACAAGTTTACTTCAAACAGGCATACTAGGGCCCACCAGGATAATCTCCCCATTTTAAAGTTAGTCTGACAATTAAGTTCGCGAATTCATCCTAGAAAAAGTGCTACATACCTCATTACTGAACATCACTACGGTCACCTTCAAAGTACTCCCCTTGGCAAGCTATGCACTGACGCCAGCACCTAATCCACCCTTGAAAGCAATTTTGGAACTCTTTTTCTGGAATGGCCATCAGAGCTGTCGTCGTATTATTCTTGATGTCCTGCATGTCATCAAAATGTCTTCCTTTCAATATTTCCTTTATCTTCCGGTAAATAAAGATGTCCTTGGGGGCCAGATCAGATGAGTAGAAAGGGTGTTCCAATACAGTGATTTGTTTACTGGCCAAAAACTCCCTCACAGACAGTGCTGTGTGAGCTGGTGCATTGTCGTGATGCAAGAGCCATGAATTGTTGGCGAAGAGTTCAGGCCACCTAATTTTTCATGCAGCCTTTTCAGCACTTCCAAATAGTAAACTTGGTTAACTGTCCAGTTGGTACAAATTCATAATGAATAATCCCTCCGATATCAAAAAAGGTTAGCAGCATCGTTTTGACTCTTGATTTGAACTGACAGAACTTTTTTGGTTGCGGAGAATTGGCTGACTTCCATTGTACACTTTGACGCTTTGTTTCAGGGTTGTATTGGTACACCCATGTTTCATCACCAGTGATAACACGGCCCAAAGCATCATCTTGCCTCTCCAAAAGGTCTTGGCAAACTTCTACTCTCCTTTGCTTTTATTCATCAGTGAGCTCCTTTGGGACCATTTGCACACTCTTTCTCATGTCAAGATTTTCAGTTAAGATTTTCTTAACTGTTTCTCTAGTGATGTTTACTTGGTCTGCTATGCTTCTCACAGTCAGGTGATGATTTTGATACACAATTCAACGGATTTTTGCAATATTTCATCAGTTCTGCTCCTTACTGGCCCCCCTGACCTCTCTTCATCAGTGACATGTTCTCTCCCCTCAGAAAAACGTTTAATGCCATTTTCTTCATGGCATTATCCCCATAAACTTAGACTAACATGTCTCTGATTTCAGTTCCACTCTTGCCAAGTTTAACAAGAAATTTAATGTTTGTTCGTTTCTCTGATTCAAGCTCAGACATTCTCATGACGGCACACAAAAACGTACAACAATAATGAATGTTACTCAACAAGACATGACCACACGTGGACATGAACACAGCTGCGAGACCCTGGTATATCGAGGTTATGAAACCTTATTGAGCTATTTGTACAGTGCTGCCAATGTAAGCACATGGTGGCAAGTTCGTGAGCTTAATTGACAGACCTCATATATAAGGCTTGAAGGTTAGTTAGGATCACAATTTGAAAATTTTTTGAATATCAAGCTACAGAGTTTATTTTTAATTTGGTAATCAATGGAAATTTACAGAAGATTTCTGAGTATTAAAGGGGCCGAATAGGAGCTGTGTGTTAAGTAATTAATCTGAGCAGTATTAAGTAAAATTAGAAAAATATTCTTCGTGATTCTGAAATGTTATATGCTTACTTATGCATCTACCTATGTATCTATAAAGCAAAATTGTTTTTGAAGTTATGGTATTAATTCATTGACACTTGTTCATCTAGTTGTTCATTTTAATAACTTCTCTTTTTCTACATTTATCATTTAATATATGTATTAATATTCTTCCAACCTGACATTAATAGTTTCAAACTAACTAATTATTTTTACATGTAATTGCAGCTGAGCTCCAAAATTATTAAGGAGAGGTATAGGACAAGTGGGTGTATAACTGAGCTCAAATAGTATGAACTTATAAAAAATTATGTGATGACTTCATTTCAGTTTGACAGGGATGTCGGGTTCGGAAGATTAGGGAACGGCCTATAGACAATATATTTTGATTTCAACAAAAATGTGACAAAGTTTTCTGTAATATTTTCCTGGATAGGAGAGTGTGAGCTGGGTGATAATAATATAAGGCAGACTTGAGGCTAATGGACCAACCATATCCAAAAAGTGGACGTGTATCAGCATGTACAAGTCTCAAGTAGAGTGACATAAGTCTTTGTCACTGAGTCTGTGCTAACTGGTTGCGCCATTGATGACTCAGTTTAAGGTGGAGGGATGGTTGCTTAATTTACTGAAAGCATTAATCAAAATCAGACACGACAGAATCTAGATTCAAAAGTATCACAATAAGTAGGAATGTTGGACTTAAACTAACACAGTGAAATTTAATAAGGAAAAATGTAAAGTTTTCCAAGTATAATACAGTGCAAGGCATACATAATTTTGGAGAAGTTCATGTGGGAAAAAAATTAAGATTTTTATTTGGCTTTAAATTTAATATGAGTTAACAGTATGAAGAAGTTGCTTACTTTGAAGTTTTGACAATCTAAAACTTAGTTTTCAAGATTGGTTTTATGAAGGTGTAGAAGACAGACAATGGGTAAAAGTCAAAATGGAAGTAGATTTTATTAAACATAAGAAAAACCTTTTAAATAGACCTGAGAAACAAAGAATATTTGTTAATTCAGTCCTGGCTAATTTCAAGTCTGGTCAATTTCTTGGTCCCTTTCCTATTTTGGCAATTTCTTATCTGATCAATCATTCATCAATAAGCATTAATACTTAATGTTATGTTGTAGATTTACCCTCTCATTTTGTTTTCTGTCTGTTCTCTATTTTTCATTTCTTTATTATCTTTTCCTGCCTTCTGGTTGGTTAAACATTTTTTTAGAATTCTATTTTGATTTATCTCTGTGGTTTATGAGTATGTCTTTTTCTATAGGATTTTTTAATGGTTGCACTAGGTATTATGCTATATATACATAACTTATCCCAGTCTTCTGGTGTCATTTTACCAGTTCCAGTGAAGAACAGAAGTCTTACTTCCATTTACATCCTTTATCTTCCCTGTTTCTAATATATTTGTTTTAATTATTTCCTTTACATACATTTAGAACCACATCAAAGAGTGTTATGCTTTTTACTTCAACCATTGTATTAGTCTGCTTGGCTGCCATAACAAAATACCATAGACAGTATAGCTTAAACAACAGAAATTTATTTTCTTATAGTTCTGAAGGCTGAGAAGTAAAAGATCAAGGTGCTAGCTATTTAGTTCCCAGTGAAACTCTTTTCCTGGCTTGTAGATGGTCACCTTCTCTCTCTGTCCTCACATGGCAGAGACAAAGAGCTCTGGTGTCTTTTCCTCTTCTTACAACCCCATCAGATTAGCATCCCTCCCTTATGACCTTGATTTAACCTTTATCACTTCCTCACAAGCCCTGTCTCCAAACAGTCACATTGGGAATTAAGGTTTCAACATAAGAATTTTAGGGGACGTAAATATTCAGTACATAACAACCATAAAACATAATTTAGAAAACTCAATAGGAAAAAGAAAGTCATTTTTATTTACCCACATTTTTGCTTACTGTGTTCTTTCTTTCTTCCTTATGTTCCAAGATTCCCTCTTTTATTGTTTTCTTTCTGTTTAGAGTACTCCTTTAGCCATTCCTTTAGGCAACAAATTCTCTTAGTTTTTTTCACGTGAAAATGTCTTGCTTTCCTCTTTATTCTTTTTTCTAAAGATTTTTATTAAAAATATAGCTAATATACAATATTACATTAGTTTCAGGGGTACACCATAGTTATTCAACATTTATATACCTAAAGAGGTGATCACCATGAAACGTCCAGCAACCATCTGACATTGTACTACTATGTTATCACAATATTATTGACTATATTCTCCATACTGTCCATTACATACCCATGACTTACTTGTTTTATACCTGGAAATTTGGACTACTTATTCCACTCCCCCTGGTTTTAAATTTATCAATTACAGTTGACAGTCAATATTATATTACTTTTAGGTATATAGCATAGTGCTTTGACATTTATATAATTTAAGAATTGATCCCCCTGACTAGACTAGTACCCACCTGACACTATACATAGTTATTACCAAATCATTGACTATATTCCCTATGCTTCACTTTACATCCCTATGATTATTTTGTATCTACTAGTCTGTACTTCTTAATTCCTTTCCTTTCTTTCACCCACAGCCCTAACCACCCTCCCATCTGGCAACCATCAAAATGTTTTCTGTATTTATGATTTTCTGGGTTTTTTTTTTATTGTGTTCTTAGATTCCACATATAAGTCAAATCACATTGCATCGGTCCTTCTCTGTCTGCTATACCCCACTCAGCACAAACAGTCTCCAGGTCCAGCCATGCCACTGCAGATGGCAAGAACCCATTCCCTTCCACAGTTGAGCAATATTACATTGTATATATGTACCACCTCTTCTTTATCAATGGACAACCAGGCTGCTTCCACATCTTGGCCATTGTAAACAATGCTGCAATAAATATATGGATGCCCACGTCCCCTCAAAGTAGTGGTTTTTTGTTTTGTTTTGTTTTGTTTTTTCATAAATACCCTGAAATGGGATTAGTGGGTCCTTCTTTGTCGCTTATTATAGCCTTTGTTTTAAAGTCTATTTTGTCTGGTATAAGTATTGCTACCCCAGCTTTTTGTTTGTCTGTCTGCTTGTTTCCATTTTCTTGAAATAACATTTTCCATCCCTTTACTTTCTGTCTGTGTGTGTCTTTCAATCTGAAGTGAGTCTCTTGTAGGCAGCATGTGTAAGGATTTTGTTTTCTTATCCATTCAGCCCTCCTATGTCTTTTGATTGGAGCATTTCATCCATTTACATTGAAAGTAATTGTTGATAGATATCTAGCTATTGCCATTTTATTATTCATAATTTTGACTTCTTTTTTTTTTTTTTTTTTTCATTTTAAAGACGTCCCTCTAACATTCTTTTTACTTTTTGCTGTTTCAATTGGGTGTTTTATGCTACCTTGTCTTCCAAATCGCTGATTCAATCCTCTGCTTCATCTAGTCTGCTGGTGATTCCTTCTAGTGCATTCTTCATTTCAGTTATTGTATTCTTCACTTCTGACTGATTTTTTTTATGGTTTCTATGTCCTTTTTATGATTGCTGTCTCTTTGTTGAAGTTCTCACTAAGTTCCTTGAGCATCCTTATACCATTGTTTTGAACTCTGTCCCTTGTAGGTTGCTTACCCCATTTTGTTTAGTTCTTTTTCTGGATTTTGCTCCTGTTCTTTTATTTGGGATGTATTTCTTTGTTTCTTCTTTTTCCGGAGTTTTCTCCTGTTGTTTTATTTGGGGTGCATTTTTTCGTCTCCTCATTTTGGCTGCCTCTCTGTGTTTGTGTCTATGTATTAGGCAGATCTGCTGTGTCTCCCAATCTTAGCTGGGTGGTCTTATATAGTAGGTCTACTGTGGGGTCCAGTGGCACTATCTCCCTTGTCACCTGAACCACGTGTTCCAGGAGTGTCACTTGCATAGATTATGTGTGCTCTCCTGTTATAGTTGAGACTTGATGGCTATTGGCACATCAGTGGGTGGGATTGACCTTCAGGCTGACTGGTTGTGGGGTTTGGCCACATCCACCACTTATGAGCTGCTGTGTGGGAGGCTTATTCCACTGAGTGGGATTTGCCCCAGTGGGTTCTCGTACCTATTGAGACCACACTTTGTGTGTGCCACTTGTGGGGCTAATTGGGCTCTGCTCTGCTCTGGTGTGAAACCAACCTCCAAGTATGTTGATTCAGGGCCTCTTGGGAGGGGCTCTGGTGCACACCCAGATCAGCCACTGCCTGTAAATGGCCAGGGGGCTACCTGGTATGAGATGCAAGGTGATCTGCAGTTGTTTGCTGTCTGTGCTAAACCTAGAGGTGCGTGGGAGAGGCCACGCTGAGAACTGATGACGTCTGCCACCAGTACCAGGTCTGGGGTAACTGCAAAATGCCAGGACACCCAGAGGCCTGCTGCCACTTGATGGCTCCCTTATGGTTCAGCCACTGATAAAACCTTGAGCAGTGTGTGAATTGGGTGAGGCACAGTCTCAGGGAGTCACTAGAGTGGGAAGAGTTGTGGTCATCAGGTTAATGCAGACTCTGGTTTGGTGCCGGTGCTGAGCCTGGAGTGACTCAGCAAAAGTCTTAGAGCACACTGAGGTCAGTTGCCACCTGCCTGGGGCCCATGGACTCAGTTTTTCAAGAGAGAATGTAATGAGAGGGGCTGGCTGCTTAAAGAGAAAGTGCCTCTGGCAATTTGTGAGTTGGATAGGGTGAAGTCCTAGCTGAGTCAACAGAGTGGAGCAGTGGAACTCACCAGGCCAATTAGATGCAGATTTAGCCTGTGGGGGCAGGCTCAACATAGGAAAGATGGCGCCCGGCTGCCAGCTAAATGGTAGGAGGACCTCTCACCAGGAAAATGCCAACTGTCCTCCAGTCCTCCCCCTGAAGAATCCTCAGTCTGCCCCCCCATATGTCTCTGAGGCCCCCTGAGTTACTGCCCTTCTGCTGGAGCCCAAGGTGAGTGCCTTTAAGCAAGTAAGTCTGTGTATAGGCCCTTTAAGAGGACATCTGGGTTTCCTGCAGCCTTCCATCCCACCCGAATGGTTGGAATGCCCACTGTTTTTCACAGCTAGATGTGATGGGGGCTCCTCTTCCTGGCACCAGTACTCCTGGCTAAAGAGCCTGATGTGGAGGGTTGAGGTCCTTCACTCCTCTAGGGGGAACCTCCATGGCCAAGATCGTCTCCCTGGTTCTCAACAGCCACAGGAAGGTTTGGGACCCATTCAGTGTCTCTGCCCCTCCTACCATTCTGGACATGGCTTTTTCTTTATATTTTTAGTTATAGGACTTCTGTTCAGCTAGACTTCAGATGGTTCTTAAGGTTGATCATTCTATAATTTAGTTGTAATTTTAATGTGTTCACAGAAGGATGCAGGCACAGTTTTTATCTACTCCACCAGCTTGTATCTCCTCTTGATTCTTTAACGATATTTTCACTGGATATAGGAATTTAGGTTAACAGTTCTTTTCTTTCAGTGCTTGAAAAATGTTGAGCCACTTCTTTTTGGCCTCCATGTTTTCTGAAGAGAAATCTGCTGTCATTCAAATTGCATTTCCCTTATAGGTAAGGTGTCAGTTTTATCTCACTGCTTACAGATTCTTTTTTCCTTTGTCTT
Source organism: Rhinolophus sinicus (assembly GCF_057876585.1). Taxonomy (NCBI): domain Eukaryota; kingdom Metazoa; phylum Chordata; class Mammalia; order Chiroptera; family Rhinolophidae; genus Rhinolophus; species Rhinolophus sinicus. The sequence goes on along the minus strand of NC_142504.1, from coordinate 49,930,588 downwards.
TAGTTGTCAGTTTGACAGTGATGTGTCTTGATATGGATTTCTTTGTGTTTATCATGTTTAGTTACTTCAGCCTATTGAATCTGTAGGTTTTGCCTTTTGCCAAATTTGGAACATTTTAAACCATTATTTCATGGAATTTTTCAGTTTCATCTTCTTTCTTCTCTCCTTCCAGGCCTCTGATGACACAAATATTAGGTCTTATAGTCCCACAGCTCCCTGAAGCTCTCTTTTGTTTTCAGATTATTTTCTCTCTTTTGTTCAAATTGGATAATATATATTGTTCTATTTTCAAGTTCATCGATTCTTTCTTCTGTCTCCTCCATTCTGCTGTTGAGCCATCCACTAAGCTTTTTATTTTGATGACTGTATTTTTCAGCTCTAAAATTTTCATTTGGTTCTTCTTTATGTCTTCTGTTTCTTTGCTGCAATTTTTATTTCTTTACTGCAACGTTCTATTTTTTATTTGTTTCAAAACTGCTCATAATTACTTATTAAATTGTCTTTATGATGGCTGTTTTAATATCTTTGCTATATAATTCTAACATCTTTCTCATCTCAATGTTGGCATCTATTGATTGTCTTTTTTCGTTCAGTTTTAGATCTTCCTGGTTCTCGGTATGATAAGTGATTTTCAATTGAAACCTGAGTAATATTGTATTATGAGACTGGATATGATTTAAACTTGTTTTAGCTGGTTTTCTCTGACTCTGGTCCAACAGAGACAGGGAGAGGTGCTGCCTCAGTACTGCCAAGTAGAAGTCCAAGTTTCCTGATCTGCCTCCATTGAAACCCAAGTTAAGGAGAGGGGCTCCTCATCACTGCTGGGGTGGGGTGGGGAGGAATTCTAGCTCACTACTAGACCTCCACCGATAGCTCCCTGGCTGGGAGGGATAGGAGTGTCTTGTTATTGCTTCCACATGGTTTCCACTGATACTGTGGGATGGGATTGTCTCTTAACTCTCCAGCAGGACTGAGAATCATGATTTCCTATTTAGCCTTCTTTGACACTACCCCAGGAGGGATAGTGTAGTGCCTTTTTATAGCCTGGTGAGGAGGGTAGAAATCATAGTTTTTTCTGTGGTGTTTTGCTGCAGTAGATTATTTTCTTAAAAGATTTCTGTTTTGCTAGCCTGCTCCCTTCCTGCTTTCATAGAAAGAGAAAACATGATTTCATTAAGGCATTTTATGCTTACATCTGTTGGAATTTCTGGGTTGCTGGCTTCTCCAGCACCCAATCTGAGAAGTGTGCAGGAAAGAGGAAAAAAGAAAAGAAAACCCAAGGAACTCTTTGCCATGTTATTCTTTGGGTTCTGAGGTCCCTAGCCTGTCTGCTTTCTTCTCTCCATTTTTCAGTCTTGTTATGTTCATTTAATATGTCATGTCCAGGGTTTTTAGTTGTAAGCAGAAGGAGGAATAAGGAAAGTACAATCATCTTCCTAGAAGTGGAATTCCAAACCTCTTAGTTTATATGGTCTTTTTGTATTTCACATTAAGCAGTTTTGCAGCATATCAGATCTTTGAGATAACTTTTATAGAAAAATCAAAATTACTTTAGAATGGTTCTAATGAAAAGGCTAAAATTTTTGTTGATGAATCATGCTCTATTTAATTTCATTTGAACTAAAAATTACTCTCTCCTTGTATTAAATATAAGAATGTTAGAAACAACTCTGGACTAATAGTTAGAGACCGAGGTTCTAGTTGAGGGTCTTTCACCATTCAGCTGTGTGACCTTGGGCAAATCTCTTGACATCTCAACATTCTCATTTGAATTAAGAGTTTTGGACTCATTAGATGATCTCTAAGTTTCCTTGTAGCACTAACATTTTTATTTTCTTCTCATCAATCTATTACTTTTTCAAAAATCTCCTACTATATAATACAGGGTTTGAAATACGTTGGTTAAAGCAAGTAAAATCCTTATAATTAGATAAGACAAATAAGAATAGTTATTATTTGTTGGATGCTTACTGTGATCAAGGTACTATAGTAAATGTTTTATAAATATTGTCTCATACAATCCTCAAAACAACCCATTGAAGTAGAAGTTAGGCCCATTTCATAGATGAGAAAACCGAGGCTCAGAAAAAAATGTGTTCAAGGATATTTATTGCAAAGACCTATTTAGTTCCAGGTCAATTTGATCCAGAGCTGATGCTCACAACCACTTACATATACTTTTTATTTTTTGGCCACTTTTCAATAAACAAATTATTTTATAGAAATGTGATCTTAAAGTAAAGGTTAGGGATAGCTAAGAGATATATTTTATTTAAAATTTTTTCAATCACTTTATTCTGCTTTGATTCATTTTCTACATAAATTATAACTTCAGAAATATACACAGCTAGTTTTTTTTCCCATTTATTCTTATTATGCATCAGATATAGGAAGTATCATTCCATTCCCCTTGAGAAGTAAAGAAATAAACTGAGGATTTTAAACTATTATTCCTCAAGAACAAAAATTTAATTTGTTCACTTTCCATAAACTTTATAGTGTCTCAGAAGAGTCCCAGAAACTAGAAAAAATATAATATCTTTATGTGCAAATTTTACTCACTTATGGAGAATATATGGGAGCTATTTGTAAGACAATGTGAGCTAATCAAAAGATAGAAGTCAAGAAGAAATGTAAAAATAAGAAATGGAGAAAACAGAGGGTTAGAGAGATCAAACAATACCAAATTTAAAAGTATAATTTAAGCACTTTGACATGACACTAATTCCTAAGAATATTTCATAAAAATATTGTTTGGTTTTAAGTAAATTAAATGAACATGTATTATGGATTCTCTGTAATTTGTTGAGATCTTGTGTTTTAGTATCAAAATTGTGCTGAAAAAAGATTTATCCCCTTAATTGAAATCAATTCTGTAAGCTTGTGTAGATGCCCTAGATTTATAGAGGGTGCCAAAAAAATGTATACACATTTTAAGAAAGGAAAACTATATTAAAATTGTAACACTCAATATCATATACTGATAACAAAAGATGAATACAAGTCACATTTGACTTCTGCAATTACAAGAGGTGCTCAAAGTGGTTATCATCAACATCTCAACACTTCTGATTATGGCAAACTACTGCTTGAGCAACGATGACCAAAGTGTCCACTTGTATACAATTTTTTGGCATCCCCGTTTTTTTATGTGGCAAAAGACCCTTAAGTACTTATAACATGATTAACATGGAAGGGCGAGGATAACAATATGAGAAGCCAGGAGTACATAACTCCTTATTTTATTCCATTATGAAGTCCTCTTGATGTCCCACTGGCTTTATACGTGAGATTTTCCATCAATCTGCAGGGGCATTCCAATGGAAATTATTCAAATTTCATGTTACTGTGTGTTCCCAGAATCACCAAGAGAACAAATTGTGATGTAAATAGTTGTTATAAGCTCATTCCTTTATAAGGATTTAGGAAGCTGATAATTGGCTCCCTAATCTTGTTCTGAGATCAGGGTGTGCTTTTTTAGGAAAATGATTTTCTCTTCAGAAATTTACTATGATTTTGGTACGTAGAGAACTGATCTCCTGGTAGGCAGTTCTGTTTTTGTTATTGAAACTAAACCAACAAAATAGTATGGTTCAAATAAAATATTATCTGTAAGTCCAATATAAGACACACAAAAACTGTTCAGTTCTGGGTGGAAAAGAAGTAGAAATAGGGGCATAGCTTTGTCATTTGGTCACTCCACTTACGCATAAATAATTTTCTGTTGAACCTTTTAGAGTCTCGGCAACACAACTGGGAAAATCCCCGGTGAAATATAAAGGTCACCAGATCAGGAATCCAAAGAGCTAAACTACAGTCCCAGTCCTTATCAGCAGGTTGTGTTCCTGAACCTTTGTGTTTCCAAATTTCCACATCTGTGAAATAAGGAGATTGAACTAGGTAACTTTCAGCTCAAATATTTGAGGAACCAGTAGCAACTACATGCAAATCACAAAACTTCTGTTTTATCAGTTCACTACTGCAAAATAAGATGTTCACTGAAGGGTAAAATTGCCATGCCTACCTCAAAATTCTAAGTATTAGGAGATTGTTTTAACCTTAAAAATTTAAGGGAGTTAAGAAAAAATTGCAATATATATGTAAAATATAAAATTGTCCTGTTCTAAGCAATTTCAATATATCTTTCTTTCTCACCTCATTTCAAACAATATTTCATTGATTTACTCAGCAAACATGAGTGCTCACTACCTGACAGGCGCTGAGCCAAGTACTGAGGATAGAAAAGACGATTAAAGAAATGTCCACTGCACTGTAAATCCATAAAGTCCTCCTTCCTTCAAATACAAAGACAATGTGTTCTTAACAATGTGTTCTTTTCAACAGAACCTTTTTGACTGTGATGCTGTAACCTTTCTAAATGATAGTTCGTGATGCAAAGGGACATATTAAAACTAAATGAAAAATGAAGTGTACTCATTTGGAAAGAACTATATATAATATATAATATTTAAAAATAAGGATATCTTCTTTTAAGTAGAATGGCTTAATTGTAATTGATATTTGATCAACATGAGCAGAATATTTAGTTCTATAGATATAAAAGGTTTTGTTTTTCTGAGAAGCAGTGTATCTCTTAAATATGAAGATGGTTCCACTGTCTAGGAGACAATCTCACTGATGCCGCCCCTTATTACCTGAATGATTCTGGAATACCAGTGCTTGCTTGAAATGGATTGGGACCAAAAGAAGGAAGAGTTGGATGAAATTGCCAAGAGGTCTTTGAAGGTTTAGAAGGGAACTGTGAAAGGCCCATTCCCTGTAGATTTTAAACCTAAATTCCCTTGTGATACAAGCAACAGCCCTTGGGCATATCTCCCAGCTCAATCTACAAATGCATACCCACTCATTATGAGACTGACTCTCCCCAAGGTGGAGCTGATGTCTACCCCTTCCTCTACGCATGGCACCCTTCCCATATACCTATCCAACTGTTGACTCCCGTTCAAGGGCCACCACCATCATCCACCCCAGCACCATCTTCCAGGAACTGGCCTCTACCCCATTAGTCCCCGCCCCTCTTTTGAGAGCACCCAATGGGTGGAATCAGGGCTGCGGTGGGAGGGGCCTGAGGCGGGCACATTTAAAGAAAAGGCAGAGGGCGAAAGGAGGCAAGAGAGGAGAAGAAAGAGAAACCAGGGGGGCGAAGCGCCGTCCAATGACAAAGCCCAGGGGTGGGCGCCGGCCGCCATTTTGTACCGGGCGGCAGGATCTTCACCCGCGTCCTCCGCCCTCGGAGGGGGAGGGGCGGCGGCGGCGGAGGCGAGAAAAGTAGCGAGAGACGCGCGGGGCGGGAGGCGCCAGCAGTGGCCGCCGCCGCGGAGCTGGACGCGGGCGGGGGCGGCGGCGGCAGCGGAACCCGGCGGGTGCGGGCGGCCCCGAGCGGCCTCCGATGCGGCGCAGCGTAAAAAGGCGGCGGCCCCGGCCCCCAGCGGCCCCGGCCTCGGCCGCCCGGGGCGGCGGCTTTAGGGCAGGGGACCGGGCCGGACTGGACTTGCAAGAGGAGAAGGTGGTGTATTCGCGATCGCAACTGTCGCTGGCCGACAGCACCGAAGCGCTGGGCGACGCCTTCAAGCTGTTCATGCCCCGCAGCACGGAGTTCATGAGCTCGGACGCGGAGCTGTGGAGCTTCCTCTGCAGCCTCAAGCACCAGTTCTCCCCGCACATCCTACGCAGCAAGGACGTCTACGGCTACTCCTCCTGCCGGGCCCTAGTCCCCGACCCCCCGGGGCCCCCCGCCGCCCGCGGCCAGACGCGCAGGCCGACCCCAGGCTCGGCGGCCAGGAGGAGGCGCCGCGGAGCCCGGGCAGCCGCCGCTCGCAGGAGGAAGCCACAGCCGCCGCGAGCCCCCGAGGAGAGCTGCCCTGCCAAGCCCGCGACCCCCGGACCCTGCTTTGGGGGCCGCACCCTTGAGGAGATATGGAGAGCGGCCACCCCGACGCTGACCACCTTCCCCACCATCCGCGTTGGCGGCGACGTGTGGGGCGAGCGCAGCTTGGCAGCGGCGCGACACCGGGCGCGCCAAGTCCTGAGAGTGAACCTGGAACCCGTGGTGAAGCTCCGCCGCTTCCCGGTGCCTCGGGCGTGAGACGCGGCCCCCCGACCCTAGGACGGAGCTTCCTCCGGGAGGAATGAACAAGTGTCAGTCGAGTGTTTACAGATCCGGACAGGACTCCGTCCCCTAGTGCACTTTACGGGCGAAGAAGTCACCGGATGGTGTTCCTGGCCCTGCGCCCCGGGATGCGGCGCCGCCGTCTGGGACTCCCGGGCAGGTGTGCCCTCTGCTGCCTCCCAGCACCGGGTCTGCGGAGGGAGGAGGCCGCTGGATCCGCAGGAGAGGTCCCTTTTCTTCCTAACCCCAGGTTGAGACGTCTCCAGGACTGTAGGGGCAGATCCATCTTCTCCCTTTTGGACTCTACCTCACTGGTCTGGAAGCCCTCCGAAGAAGTCATTATTTTTCCAAAGGAATTTGGTTTCATGCTAGTGTAATAAGCCAGAATTCACTTGCTTTTTATACCTCTGCTTCTCGCTCTCCTTTTTATAATTTCTTGACTGCCACCCCTCTTTTTGGACGAAAGATTGGACGTGTTTTGTGGTGTTGCACGAGTTTTGTGCTGAGGGTATTCTGAATCCCACTGGTTTCCTAATATTATTAATTGGATTCCGATGCTTTGACCAAGGATATTTTCTAAGAGATTCAAGCTTATTGTGACTTAATAGTGCAAGGATTTGTATGGCTTTGAACTTCATGAGCTCAGTGATTACAAACAAAGAGATGCAAAATACAACTTTTAATTATTTTAAGGTGTTTCTAAAGATTTTATATTGAAAGTGAATGTTTATATTTACTGAGTTCCTAAAGAAAAAGGTAGAAACTCATATGAAGTTTTGTTTAGGAAAAGCTGACTTGTTAGAATTTTTTAATTAAATAAAAAAGTGCATTGAAACTACATGGTCTGTGGTTTTAAAAAATGACTGCGTTATATAAAAAACTTGTGTTGGTTAAAGAGGTGGATGGAATCTGATTAGAAATGATTTGGCCTCCTTGTACTGGTCTAACATACAAATCCAGGAATAATTCAAGGATAATTTATTTTAAAATACGACTCACATAGGAGAAGTGAATGTGTGTAAACTTTGTGATTAAAATGATAAACAGAATACCCACTGCAATCCTCAGAACTAGAAATGATGTAGAGGGGTGGGAGCATTTCTTGGTATAAATAAGTGGTTGAAGTTATTATACTTTGGGCAAAATAGATCTCTTTTTCTTTCCTTGTTATTGTTGGATCACAAGAAACATGCAGACTAATATTCATCACTTTTATAAACATCATGATAGTTGATTTTTTTGCTCCACAAGTTTCCTTTTTTATCTTGTTTCCATTCATAATTATGTTTGCAGTTATGGGTCTTTGACAACTGAACGCCACAGGAATCGAACAGGCAATCCACAGAGTTCTGACCCTTCTTTTACACTTTTATAATAGTGTTTATACCATATGGCCCAGTGTGTAATTCTTGATTATCCAAGTGCCTTTGGTCATTGGTGGCAGCAAGACTTAATGGTTTTTAGCCAGTGGTGCCACAGCCAGATTTTACTGCAATATCTCAAGGGTCAAGTAGTGTTTTTGTACTGCTATTATTTCAATTTAAGTATTCTGCTATGGAAGGAGCTGTACCAGGCTGGAACTTGACATGTGGAATCCTCAATATTAAGGTTTGTCTCTGCTTGGCAGCTTCTTGGGAAAATAATGAGACTTAGAATTTTGACTGTTGTGTTCTTAGAATTTAAATGGCATAGCTTTCTGAAATGATTTTTTTCAAGTTTAATAGTCCCTTGTCGGAGCTTTGTGACTAATTTCAGTGTTCTTGTTTTGTAAAAAAAAAATAAAAAAAAATTGTATACATATATATGTATATATATACGTATATATGCATATATATATACGTATATATATATATATATATATAAACTTTATGCCAGTTTCCCAGTAAGCCGCATATTCTTTTATTCACTACTCAATGATAATGCATTGCTATAAACGCTGTCACATGAGTAAATAAAAGTGAATAATTAGAAGATGGAGAGTGTTATATTTGTGATAGGAAGCATATATATTCTTTTGATTGTTAACTTTCATTGCCAATTGTATTTCCGATACATAGGGGTTTCCTCCCCCCCAAATTGATAACTTTTTAAGCTACCACCTGAGAGAAAAAATTTGTATTTGTACTACTTCACTATTGTATATAATTTTATAATAATTAAATCCAATGGCCATATTAGAATGTAATTTCAACATATAGCTTATCTAGATAGTTTCCCAGAGGATTTTGAAATTACTTAGCTGGGAGGATAACTTTGCTCAGCACAAAACTGAAACATAAGCATTAATACCACTCATTTATTGTAACTGAGATTCTGAACATTTTTCCTCTTAGCCTTCTTACTTGAGTGCACTTGAACTCACATAAATGCTTCTTTGGATTATCTGGGCTATCTGATTTCACTTTGGATATGATTGCTCATTCTGAATTCAATATGTTGTTTATCTGGTCTATTAAAAATTCATGCCATTTCTAGTTTGTGAAATAAGATGTAAAAAAAAAATCCTTATTTTTGCCAAGTTTTCTTTAGCAAAACCTATGTTACAACTTCTAAAATGTGAAGAAACGACGAATATACTTGATTAGTATATTAATAGAAAAGTGAAAGTATTTTATGGATACTTTTGGGCAGAATGTGAAGGGAACTTGGCATGGTGGCCTTTATTGTGAGGCATCCATTTACTGTCCTCTAAAGTGAGTCTAGCTTAGCTTGTATATAGTTTTTGTAAGAACTCCTATGATCTTTATTCATTCTTTTACCTTTTCTTATATCTCATATGGCACAAGTAAATGGGGAAGCTAGGAGGAAGTTTATCATCTTGCTATGCTGTTAATTTTTAACTCTTGAGTGCCTGAATGTGGTGACTGGCACCTCATATAACTTTTTGAAATTCCTGATGTCATTTTTTTATTCTCCTTCCTGTCAACCAGCAACTTATTTTTCTTCACTGAGACCAGTAATGTCATGATTGTTGAGGGTAAGCTTCATTGTTGATAGTGCAAAGTGTCATTGTTGTGGTGTGTATTTATTTTATCCAAGTTTGAATACCATATCAGACAAGTGTAACTTAAGCTGGTGGCTGACACCTATTGATTTGCTATGTGCAAATGATATTACTGTTTTTCTGAAAACTCTTCAATAAGAAAAATTTTAAATGTTTGAATACAAAAAATCTGAGCAATTTTGAACTCAAAGTTTTGTGTTGTTTTAAGGGTTGCCACAGCACCTTTAAGTTGGTGTTTTTAAATGGACATATATACATAATATTTACTTTATTGGTGTGTTTAAAATATTTTTTGATAGACTTATGTCTTAAGTGCATTAGAAGGCAATTATTTGTGATGGAACTGAATTTTTTTTTGACAGTTTGATGTGCATATGATTAAGATTTACAATCTGGTTGTACTTTGCTTTTTAACTTATTAACTGTAAATAAATTTTAGAGAATACACTGTGTCTGGTTTTTCTAGTGATGTTGAAAGTTTTTGAAATGGGATTTTATGCATGAATTGGAAAGCATTTTAATTTACAATGTGATAAATTTTGACTTTTTCATGAACTTCACACTCCTTGAAGTCTTAAGATATGTGTTTTGTGCTATCTTGGGGGTCTGGTACATCAACTCTTTAATGATCTAGTGAATCTCCAGGACAGTGCTTTATGCCCAAGCCCAAGCCTTACCCAGTTTGCCAGCAGTGAAGACTAAAAATGCATCAAAATTAAGTTTTGAGTCCTGACCCCAAGTCCCCCTGTGGCGGTGATAGAAAGTCTAAAGCTCACATTATTTCATATTATGAAAGAGTGTTCCGTGTGAGTAGCAGCAGTAAGGGCTGTTGCACAGAACAAGAGTAGAGCCAGAATTTTCATTACAGTCGAGAAGGTAGAAGTGGAGTATTAGCAAGGGCAGGATTCATAGTATTGTGTGGCCTGAGTTTGCCTTTGTACCTGAGTTCCTGTTAAATCCTATTGGAGTCAGCATAGTGTAACAGCTGTGAATCACAGTGCCTGGGATGGAATTAAGGCTTCACTGTGCAAACGTTAGCACTCTTAGATAAGTTACATAAACTCTGTGCTTTAGCTTCAATTATCAAATATGGTTAGTAAAAGAAACTTGGATTATTGAAATAATTAAAAGACATTGATGGTGATGGGCACATAGGAAACAATAAATGCTATTAATTGGAGGCATGTGTGCAGACAATAAGTACATCTGCTAAGAGTGGTCCTTTGGGAGTTAAGCTTTCCACAAACAGAGGGGACTGGGAAAGCCAAAAGACAAATTAAGAGGTAATTTGTGGGTGAATTAAAGACAAAGAAATCTATATTTTGTAGGTTGCTGACACTATACAGCAGGAGGTTGGATTAAATTGATTTATTGGACAGTTTTGACTGTTGAAGTTTTTCTAGGCTTTCTTAAAATTTTGGGGTCTTCTTTTATCATATCTTTGAAAGATATCTAAAATGTGCTGTTATGTGTTTTAAATTGAGAATTTATAATTAATGGATTAAAGTTATTGACCCAAGAACTTGACAAATTTCCACACTAAGTTTTCACTTGGAATAAGTTCAGTAAGGATTACCTAAGAACCATGTTAATTAATCTACATGGATAGAGCTAAAAAAGAACAATTTGTGTGAGGTTTGTACTTCCTGTGTTAAAGGAAACAAATGAGTACAATAGTTATGTTTGAAACAGCAGAAAATTATTACAAAAGTAAAAAAGATTCTCATATTTGAAGCATTGACACACTCATTTTTAGATTTAAGTCTAAAGCCTGTAAATTAGCTCTAATTCCTCTTAGCACAGAGAATAACAACATATTTTAACTTGATGAGCAAGCCACAGTTGTAGTATCGGAAACTGACACAAAGAATTTTCTTAGCTGGAAGTTATCCAGTAGTAGAAAGCTCAAAGCTGAGCCTGATTGCAGATTGCATGAGAGCAATGACTTCTCACTGTCAGCACTCACTTGTTTTGGTAAAGGACACCCAAAACTGTAATCGATAACATCATAAACACATCCAGAGCCCAACTGGAAGGTAATGACCATAACAACATCAAACACTATGGCTAGCCCAGCAAGTTTGAATAAATACTAAACTCAAAATTGGACCTCTTTTGCCTCTGAAAGTATTCAGAGAAATGTTACTTAGAGACTTTTCTGAGTACTGAAATTAACTGTAAAATTATATATATATATATATTTCCAGGATTTTTTTCAAGTACATGTTCTTCTAAATGTTTACTGGACAGAGAAAGTGAAGAACCATATGATTTCACTGATATGTGGGATATAAAACTGAAAGCAACTAAGGAACAAGACATAAAATAAAAACTCATAGACACAGACAACAGTTTAGTGGTTACCAGAAGGTAAGGGGGGAGGGGGGTGGTAGATGAGGGTAAGGGGGATCAAACATATGGTGATGGAAGAACTGACTCTGGGTGGTGAGCACACAATGTGATATATAGATGATGTATCACAGAATTGTACACCTGAAATCTATGTAACTTTGCTAACCATTGTCACCCCAATAAACTTTAATTTAAAAAAAATGTTTACTGGAGTGAGCGTAGAAATAAATGTGTGACTTCGGGTTCTAAACCCTAGGTTAAAACAATTATTGAAGCACAGTATACATATTAAAATTACATATGTTAAAAGTATTATAAGCACAACTTCATAAAATTTCATAAGTTCAATATTCTCATGGAACCAGCACTCAGATAAAAAAAAACCCAGACGATTACCAGTGCCCTATAGGACCCCTCATATACATATATATATATATATATATATATATATATATATATATATATATATATACACACACACACACACACACATACACATACACACACACACACACACACACAC